>NW_024386985.1:2158263-4592649 GCF_900408965.1 Simochromis diagramma
TAAAGCTGTGTGTTTTGACTTTACGTCTGCCTCCGTGAGTCCTGCTTTTGGGTCTGCCATTTCCTGCCTGCCTTCCCACAGCCATGATAGTTTTCACTGATTCTTTTATTTACAGCATATATTAAGGGGAATATATTCTATATGTGCAACTTCTTCTTTAGCCACAATTTATCCCTGAAGGAAGCACAAACTTGTCACATTGTCATGTAAATTTCCATGTATTCATTTGGTAATTTAGGAAATGTATAAATATTTGAATACTTCATTCTAATCTGCTGCTCAGTTTTTTATGCTGCTGGAATTGCAACTGCTATAACACACAACACACACCAAGAACACCTATTCCAGGGGTAGGCAACTCCAGGCCTCGAGTGCCGGTGTCCTGCAGGTTTTAGATCGCACCCTGGGTTAACACACCTGAATCAGATGATTAGTACATTACCAGGTCTCTGGAGAACTTCAAGAAATGCTGAGGAGTCATTTAGCCCTTTAAATCAGCTGTGATGGATCATGGACACATCTAAAACCTCCAGGACACCGGCACTTGAGGCCTGGAGTTGCCTACCCCTGATTCCCAATCAAATTAGTTTCACTTTAATTTGCTATTTCCAGATCTCCTTCATAAAGCTTTGATATTTAAATGTATTAGGACCCTAATGTACAGTGTTAAATATCCCAATTCTTTGATCTTTGGGCTGAAAGAAGAACAACACTCGGTGTATAAATGTTCAATCAACAATCTCTTTATTCCATACAACACTTTGAGCATAAACATCCGGACAGGAGATGTGGACAGGAGGGTGTCCGCCAGATCTCAAAATGTCTGACCCTTTCTCACATTCTTATAGGTTTAACCCCCCTCCAAAGTCATAAAACCTAAACATCCACATTCTTTCTCTCTCAGCGAGCCTAAGTTATCACCTTGGCTTCCTGTGCAGTATGTTCTGTTTTTTCTAATCACACAAATAAGCCCATGATTCTCTGCAAACTGTATTCTCTTTATAAATCAGCAGTATAAAGGACCATAAACAATGTAATTCATTCACAATAAATCAGAAGTCTAATGTAATACAAATCAGTCTAATAAATCTAATAGTTATCACCTTCTTCTAAGTTGTGAGTATAATGTAACCTAAAACTACATAATGATTTCACAATCTTTAATTAAAGGTATAACGTGGCACAAGATAATATAGTGATCTCACAACCTTTAGAAATAAACAGCAGCATTGGAATGTGGGTGACTGTGGTTCAGGGGGTTGGGAAGCTCCTGTTGTAACCAGAAGGTTGCTGGTTCAATCCCATGCTCTGTCTCTCTGTGTCCTTGGGCAAGACACTTCACCTACTTAGAGATAGCAGCCTTGCTTCTGTCACTCTGCCCCAGGGCAGCTATGGCTACAACTGTAGCTTGCCTCCACCAGTGTGTGAATGTGAGAGTGAATGAATAGTGGAATTGTAAAGTGCTTTGAGGGTCTCAAAAAATGCTGTATAAAATGCAAAGATGTTATTTATTTTACTGCTCTTTGCACTAAATCACACTATTGATTTAGGTTATGCCCCTCAGCAGCCCCTAGTCCCACATGTGGGACTAGTGCAATGTTGCAGAGCAAAAATTAAGAACAAAAAAACACTGGAATAGAATAGGAATAAGATACTGTACACAATAGAATTGAATAAATACATATACCATATACAACAAAATAAAATACAATTGTTACGTTCTGGTCCCGGCAAGTAATCAAACGTAACAAAAAGTTTGCCCCACTCACTTCCCACCCACGCATAAACCACAACAATGACACCTTTTTCAAGTATTTAAGCAGCCATTTATTTTTCATCGGCAGTGAGCAATGCCAAAACAATAAACAAAACTCCCTACAAACAATCCCTACACTTCCCTACACCAAAATAAAAAGAAGCCAAAGCAAAAGACAAGTCACTTACCTAACTATCTAACGAAAAACAGGAGAAAACTTGTTCAATAAAAGAAAACGGCTTCTCACGCCTACTAGGCTGCGACAGTGAAAGTTATACAACAAAAGAACAAAAAGTGACCGCCACTTGTTAACTTATTTACAATTATTTACATGGCAAGGCTAGAGGTACACGTGAATACTCCAGCCTGCACTATAATGACACCACACACAACTCCGTGACCGAGTCAACGGGGTTCCAAAAAGCACTGCCAGGTGACTGTCATCCGGACATTAAGTACTGAAGGTGGTCCATCAATTATCCAGTCCGAAGGTAGGTAGAGACTCCACCCAGATACCTAGCAGCCACGCCCAGGTGTCCACCTCCTAGGAGAGAAAAAAGGGAAAATACCACCAGCCATTCTCCGGTGGGAGGCACAATACCAACAAACACATCACTGGGTCATAACACAATGTTGTCAGAAAAATAGAATTGCACTTTGTGCTATTACACATCTTTGGATGTGTGTGTTTGGTCAGCTGCAAAGTCTTTGTTGTGGAGTCTGACAGCAGTAGGAAGGAAAGACCTTTGAAATCTCTCCGTCCCACATCGTGGGTGCTGCAGCCTGCCACTGGAGGAGCTGCCAATTAACCTGACCTGGTGAGGTGTGGATAAAGGCATACCTGATTCAGGCTTTTGGAAAGGCACACCAGTATTTGCATTAGCTAAATTAGCTGGTACCACAAACTTATTCATGTGATACATTAAAGGGGTGGACCCTGGGCTCACTTTGTGAGGTGATAACCAGCCTCGTGTGACCGTTTATCTTGATCTCCAATGTCAGGGTAAGTGAAACCTGTAACAGATAACTCACTTTATAATATAGGGTCCTGGCATTAAGCAGAAATTAAACAAAAATAGAAACAACAGCGAAAAAAATACAAAACAAAAAATAGAGGCAAGAAAACCTATCCATGAACCTAAAACCATAAGAGGACTCTAAACAACAAACTAAAGGATAACAATCAAACGTGAGGTGTGTAACAATAAACATTAATTCAAAGTCTAAAATACTAAGACTTCCCAACCATATCACTGAATACTTACATGATTGTCTCCAAATAAATGAAAAACTAAATATGTTTTTAGGGGCCTAATTTTCTCAATGACAAGCTGCTGTATGCTCACACTGTGTTTTTACAGTTATAGTATTATATTACATTTCTAAATGGCACTCACATGCTACATCAACAAAACTGAATCTTCATCAGAGATTGTAAACAAAGTCCAGAGTCTGAATCCTGGGTGAACAGGTTCAGAGAATCTGGTTCTGAAGGTGTACATGTGTTTCAGTTTGTTACATGAGACGGCATAGTAAGACAGAGTTCCTGCATGCCAGTCCAGAAACACTCCTAGTTTGGGACAGCCATCAGTGAGTATGTATATTTTTAAGCCATTATGTACTACAAAGTACCAAAAGCCTAGAAGATACCTGCAACTACAACTCCAGGACTTTTCATTGTACCCAAGCTTGCACATGTCACTGTTTCCTTTCCTTTCAAGTTGGCTGTAGCAAACGCCAACAGAAACAACAGCAAGCCAGGAAGCACTCAAGTCTACCTCCCAGTAACAGCGCCCATTCAGCTCCTCTCTGCACAAAACCTGAGGTAACTTACTGAATCTCTCAGGACGGTCAGGATATAACTGTGTCTTTCCTCTTTTTACCTTCTTGTTTCCTTCAGACAGAACGAGTTCACAGTGTGCTGTGTTTGGATCCAGGGTGAGGTTACGGGAATCTGATGGAGAGAACAAGACCTGATCAAATTCGTTATTGATGACGATGTCAGTGACTCCTCCTTAATCTCTGTCCTCAAACCTCAGTGATAGGTTTATCTAGGCACAAACTTATTCCTGGAACAACCAAGACAATCCACTACAATGGCAAAAGCAACACACACAACACCAGAGCTCCTTGTGTGATCTCGTGCACGAGGGAGACTACCGAGACCAAGCCTGTTCCAACCGCTTGAACCCCAGTCACTCATATGACATATGACGTCTTAAACAGGCATACATGTGGACAAAGAGTACCGGTCTGTGTGTACGTGTAGGTATGCGTGTGTGTGTCAAAGGGTGACCCTGTGAAGGCTCCTCAGACCTGTTGGTGCTGGGGAGTCCTGCAGTTCATCTAAACAAAAGGCTCTTATACTTAAACAGATACAGATGTGGTTACTATATCATATTATCAGAAAGAGATGGTACAACCTCTCTCATGACCTTAGGATATGTGTGGTATGCCAGAACACTCAGAAAAAGGAGTGAACGTACTCCTCTTTTTATGGTACACAGAGCCTTTGCAGACTACTAAGGATCAGACCTTCTATCATTATACAATCGATTATATACCTCTAAGCATATATGATTATGTTTGTTAGTACAAATGACAATTCAAAAATATAACCCTAACACTCAGCTTGTCTTCGTAATCTCTGATCCAATGAAGAAATACTTTCAGGAGAACTGAAGGGAAGATCACGATTCTCTCCTGCTAGTCACTAAGATCTTTGTACAAACTTTAACTATGATGATGGATTTAATTTTATATGCATGTTTCTCCCCCTTAAAAACTCTGCTTCACAGTTTACTGCCTTTGATTACAATTCATACTTTTCATCACTGCATCTTATGCGAAAACATGGGATGGTCCTCTTTAACTGTGGAGGTCTGGAAGGAGCAAAAATGACAAAAATATAATATATTTTTTTTATTAAATACAACCAGCATGTATTCAATCTGTCAGTCTTAAAAACTTTTCATGGCGGGTGCCATGCTGAGTGGAGAGGTTCTGTGTTTACATACATGGAGAACCAGCTGCATTTACTTTCTGATATAATTTTCCATTTTTAATTATGCTGCTATAGGTGTAGGCTGCTGGGGGATTCCCATGATGCATTGGGTGATTCTTCTTCACCCTCTATGTGTTAATAGACCTCTCTGCATTTAATTATTGGTTATCATTAATTTCTGGCTCTTTTCCACAGCGTGTCTTTTGGCCTGTCTTTCTCCCCTCACCTCACCCGGTTGCGGGAGATGGCCGCCCCTCCCCAAGCCTGGTTCTGCTGGAGGTTTTTTCCTCTTAACAGGCAGTTTTTCTTTCCCACTGTTGCACATGCTCAGTGGGGTCACCTGATTATAGGGGTTTGCAATGTTGTATTATTGTAGGGTCTTAGCCTACTTAAACTTAAATTGAATTAACCCCAAAGTGACAAAAGGGAAAGTCAGTTATTGATTTTTTACTACCATTGGTCTTTCCTTCACAGTTTCAGATAGATATCAACATTCCAAAATTGATCCTGTGACCAGTTAAAGTTGTAACCAATCACGCTATTGAGGAAAATTTTTTGAACCATTCTTTGGTAGAAGGGAGAAGAAAAAGTGTGAAAGTACTTACACCACATCAGATCACTTCTGTGCCTCACAGTTTCCACATCATTGCCCCTCAGTACTTTGTCATGTTGTACCGTTTCCTGCCGGACTGGATTCTAGTGTTTTCGGTTTGTGGACTCATTTTAGCCTCAGTTGTGGATGTTATATTTGGTCACTTTGGATTTATTTATCTTCTGAAATAGCTTATAGGACCAAATTAGGAACTTAACATCTCCTTCTATTGATGTCAGTGAACCAGCACATGATATTTAACATAATGAAAACACAGATAGACTGCATATAGAAGATGACCATAAATTCTTGGTCAGAAAAGTGATGGCAGTGCTAAAATGATTTAAATCTGCATATTCTTTTAATGGCACGCAGATGGTGTCTCTTCTGCTTGCAAAAAAACATCCAGTTGTTTGTAGTTTTCATTATAGGCTCGAACACTAGTTTCAAGTCAAATTACATCATTAAATGAATTTTGTAAATTTTAGTAATTAGTAGAGTCTTAAAGCAGGATAAAAGAAGGTTCACTGGCTTAGCAGGCATTTTTACAACATAACAGTATTCGTGTTTCCCTTTAGACATCCGACAGAAACTCCATCATAGGTGATCAATATCGCTGGCCAACAATCATCCCCTACTACTTAGAGGACAGCCTGGGTAAGACATTCTGGAAACTCTCATTCACAGCAGTTGTGACTCTATGCACCAAATCATTATGCTTCTCTATTTTATTTTGCACTTTGTAGAGATGAATGCAAAGGGAGTGATCCTGAAGGCTTTTGATCAGTACAGACTGAAGACTTGCATTGATTTCTCGCCGTGGAAAGGAGAGGAGAACTATATCTCTGTTTTTAAAGGCAATGGGTGAGTCAGCCTTCAACCATCTGGTGGCTTGTTAAAGAAACTACAATAACATTTGGTAATCATTCCCATGACCATTCCTTATAAATATGGTTCTAATATATTAAAAAAATATATATATATATATATATTACTATGGTTTATGATACAATGAGCCTGGAAGACTGGAGATCTGTGTGTTTAGAGATTTGTAGATCCAGATTTCTTCCTCTACAGATGCTACTCCTATATTGGCAACCGTCATGTGGGGAAGCAGGAGCTTTCCATTGGTAGTAACTGTGATATTCTGGGAACAGTTGAACATGAGTTCCTGCATGCTCTCGGCTTCTGGCACGAGCAGTCCAGAGCTGACCGTGACGACTACGTCAACATCATTTGGAATCAGATTCAGTCCGGTAAGAGTGACAAGTGTGAATTACACCTCATTTAATCTAGAATTAGATTAGACAACCATTAGGAGTTTGTGTTTCCCTTCTAATGCCTGTTGTCAGAATAATGACAGACAACTGAAATATTGTGTCAAATAAGGGTAATTTCTTCCTGGTATTCCTCAGGTAAAGAGCACAACTTCAACACATATGATGACACAGTGTCCAGCGCACTGGGGGTTCCCTATGACTATAGTTCTGTGATGCACTACAGCAAGACGGCCTTCAAAATCGGCTCAGAGCCGACCATCGTCACAAAGATCCCCCACTTCATTGATGTGATTGGCCAGAGGATGGGGTTCAGTTCTAGTGACCTAACTAAGCTCAACCGCCTCTACAACTGCAGTGAGTCATGACAACTTGTCAGAAATGAATCACATATAGTACAAGAAATGCAGAAACCGTACAGAATATTCAAAGGTGAGGAAGAAAACATTCCACACCACAAAAACTAGTGAGTGCTAATGAACTATTAATGTCATAAATTAAGTGTTAATGGCCTTTTTTTCTTAGAACTATATTTAACCAAATGAAATACTAATCGTGTCATGCAATAAAAATCTCTTTAGTCACTCTAATGTGGATTAGCATGCTAAGCTAACACATTGGACTAGATAAAATCACCTGAAATAGATTATTATTGTATTAAATGGAGCGAAAACTGAAAATATTTTAAGAGGTTGTTGTTTGTGGTGACTCTTTGAGCATTTTCCAACAATTTAGACAATTATGGCAAGGAAATTTAAAATTTACCCATACTCAACCCAAACAAGTTCTGCAAAGTTCATGTGGTAATTTGTGCATAGTGTAGCAGACAAACAGAACTGAAAAACATGAGATTCCAAGTAGGAACTCTAAAGATGTTTAAGCACAGATCATGAAACAAAGCATGAAAGAAACATTTGCTCTTTGTGTTCAGTGTGCAGAGAAAGCATATCTAGCTCATTTTCAGCATTTTCATATCTTCATGTTTTTCTTAAGTCATCATCAGCTGAACATCAAGATGGGAAGAAGCATGAAGATGGGAAACAATATTTAAATTCATAACACATCATGGGTGTTGTTGTAAAACAGTAGATAAAAGTTCTACACGTATATTGAATCTACAGTGACCGATGGCACTTTGAACAAACAATAAATTGAATCAGTTCATTAAAACCAATGTCCAATGATAACCAAGCAGTGCTCCACAGATTAAAGTCTGTCTGGCAGAAAATGATGAGATTATACACTGATAATCTTGGACAATAAACTATAATCAGTCTTCATAGTTTAATAGTAAACCATAGTTTAATCAACAGATTAACTTTCCTCACGCGACACTGTACAGTGTTATGTAGGGGACAGGTGATCGGCGCAGGTGCCGATTTGTTTCCTGTCTTCAGGTCAACACACAGGAGCTCTGGAAGTCTGCGAGTTGCTTTCTAGACCTAGAAGCTTTTTGTACTATTATGATATCATAATATAGCCACATGCTATGGATGGTTGTACTCTTGCTGTTTATCTGCATTATCACAACTTAGTTGTCAGGCTCTTTATCAGCACTTTGTTTCTTTTTAACAGACTTCAATGCAGCCCAATAAAACTTGGATCTGTGATAACACAGCTGAAGAGAGCGGAGCACATCAATAACTCTTGCAAAACAAGTTTCCATAAAATAAAAATATTATACTAGGCAAGGCAAGTTTATTCATATAGCACGATTCAACAACAAGGTGATTCAAAGTGCTTTACAGAGACATTAAAAAACAAAAACAATAAAAAGCATGATTTAAAATTGATTAAAAAAAACAGTAGATAAAATCAGTAGTTAAAATGTAAGTTTTGAAATTTAAGCTTAAAAGTGTGGATTTGGTGCTTTATTCAAATGCAGCTGAGAATAGGTGAGTCTTCAACCTGGATTTAAATAAACTGAGTGTTTCAGCTGATCTGAGGCTTTCTGGGAGTTTGTTCCAGATATATGGAGCATAAAAGCTGAATGCAGCTTCTCTGTGTCTATACTATGATATAATATAATTAGAATATATTGATTATAAAATTATACCAATAAAACCTTAAAGACCTTATATTAAAAGTGTCAGCTTCCTCTCCTTTTTGCAAATTTCTCAATTTTAGCCATCTCTTTTCCTTTAAGTTAAAACGTATTTTTTGTAAAGAGGGGAAATGGCAGTGTTCTGTCTGTAGGACTAGATCGAGCAGTGAAAGTGTGATTGCTTCCTCTCAACAGCCACGTCTTCCACCTTTGTGGACAGCTGTAATTTTGAGGAGGAGAACATCTGCGGGATGATTCAGGGCTCTGGCGATGCAAAGTGGGAGCAGCTTGCTTCAGTGGCTGGAGGACCTCTGACTGATTTCACCAATTTGGGACAATGCAAAGGTAACCATGAATAATCACAAAAATGTGTGTTATTATGCTAAGCCTTCATGGAAGGATCTTTCCATGCACAAAGGGATTCTTAATCCCAACAGTTCTCCCTTAGTTAAACGAATAGTGTGCACTACAAAAACATTTAGTGCACTTTCAAAAACTGGACTCTGGTTTGTGGAGGGTGGGGATGTCTGAAGAGAGTTGTTGAGAGTTCCAAGGAATGATTACCTGGGTGCTCTTATCTGAGTTAAGAGCTACTGCTTTGGTTACATGTATCTGAAAAACAAAGAGAGCCGAGATGATTTACAGCAGTGACCTGTGCAAAGTTCAGACTGGAATCAAGATAAAGGGATTTATTGTTTTCACAAAAACACGCTTAGTTTGTTAGAAAAATAACTTGCAAGTGTTTATACGATAAACTCGGCAAGGATAAAATGCTTCAGTACTGATCTCACTAAAAGAGAGAATCATTCTGTATTTGGTTTTCTATTCGTTAAGTTGAACTACTGCTGTGCTAACAACAAAAAGACAAACCCAGTATCCCACTGCTTTAATACCAGTGGTACATCAAGAGAATAAAAACTGATGCCTGCTAAGAATCTTCAAACCTATATCCTGTTGTTATATAGAGAAAGCAATGAGAAAAATGTTTGTAGGACTTCACAAACAGATTGGAAGGTTTTTCAATGTGAAAGATTTAACACATTCAGAAAATAAAGTACTTTATTGTACCTTTAAGGTGCACAACTGCTTGCTACTGAGGTAGTACCCTCTAGGTACTACTGCTACTGCCTAGTCTGTACAGTACTTGGCAAAATTCTCATGACACTCCTAATTTCTCTATATTTTGATTCCATAATCAAAATAATAATATCAAATAATCTAAATTTGAGTCCATCTTGTGATTTTTAAAGTGGTGTTGAGCAATAATTTTTCATTCTTCCGTCATTGGCTGCTTTTTCACTCAGTTTCAGTTCAGTCCTTCTACATGACCATTGTAAGCAGAATGCTTTGTTGTTTGTTGAACCACTAACCACTGACCTATTATTCATTTAAGCATTAAAAGCACTTAACTAATTTGATGGACTAGTGTTGTGTCTACACAAAACAGAAAATTTAGCAAAGAAACCATTTAAATTGTACCCGTAGGCACTTTGTTACTAGAAGTCTGTTGCAAAAACACATAATTTGTTTCAATTTCTTTAGTCAAACCTAGGAAAAATACTAAAGATAATTAAAGATAATGTTTTTGCACCAAGAAGTTGATTCTCAATTAGCTGATAATTTGGCATATCTCAAGATGTTGAGTCATTAAAAAATCTGAGGAAACTGGGCAAAAGAAAAAGACAAAAGAAGAAGCAGATGCCTTAAAAAGAAGAGAGATGCATCAAGCATCTGTAGTTGTTTGAAATACAGTATTTCAACAATTATTTGTCTTTCACAGGCAATCAGATGACAATTTTGTTTATTTATGACGTTCAAATACACAATGTTGATACTTAATATCACCATTGATTTTTGCTGTCCAGGGAAAGGTTACTTCATGCACTTCAGCACAGCCTCTGCACTACCTGGCGAGCGTGCTTTTCTGGAGAGTCGCTGGCTTTATCCCAAATCTGGAGCCCAGTGTCTGCAGTTCTTCCTCTATAACTCCGGGGCAGACGATGATGTTCTCAACATCTGGGTGAGAGAGTACGACAAGGCCAACCCCAATGGGAAAATGAAGCTCTTCCACAGCATTTCAGGTAAGAAATGACATACAGACCGAGTTGTGATTGTGAAGGTTATTGTTAAAGGTGTGATTTGGAAAGTTCTGAATTTGGTGACACTTAGCGAAAGCATCAATACATTTAACCGAGATTTGTAAAAAGAACAATTAGATTGAGTTTTAAATGAATGAAAAACTTTATACACGGATGTGTTAAAGTTCGGATATAATTGATAAATTAAGAATTAAGATTTGTTCTTCCATCTTTGCAGGAGGTGTCATGGGCTCCTGGGAGCTGCATAACATCAACCTGAACGTGACGCAGAAGGCCCGAGTGGTTTTCGAGGGCGTGAGGGGAATGAATCCATCAAAGGGAGGTTTCTCTTTGGATGACATTAACCTGTCATCCACAAAGTGTCCTCATCACATCTGGCACATCCGTGGCATCAACGAGCTGCTGGCCACCACACCAGCTGGAAAGAGAATGAACAGCCCTCGCTTCGTGTCACCAACAGGTTACACCTTCCAGGTAAATTACTATTTAATATTTATATATCTTTTTAATTGTGTTGCATTAAAAATAACTGGAAACACTTCAAAGTACGGTCCTCCATAATAAATAAAACACTATTTTTGTTTATTTATGACGTTCAAATGCATTTAGTCACTATTTTAGAGCCTGTCTTTTTCAAATGGGAGAGAAACAAAAGGTTTTTGAACCAGTGTACATTAGGTAATGAACGTGGAAACCCTGTGGTAGCTTCATATTGCCCTGCCCTCTTCAGGTAGGTGTTTACCTAAACGGGCAAAGCAGCAATCCAGGGTATATGGCCATCTACTTCCACCTGACCTCAGGCCCCAATGACGACAATCTCAAGTGGCCATGTCCATGGCACCAAGCAACCATGACCTTGATGGATCAGCAGTCCGACATCAGGCAGCACATGAACATGAACCGAATGATCACAACCGACCCTGCGAAGATGTCCTCTGATGGTAAGAAGCAGGGCAACAGGTTAACTGATTATTTGCCAAGTCATTCCGTGTTTTCAGTGAGCTGTTGCGTTTCCATGTTTTCTCTCCAGGTACTGAGTTCTTCTGGGATAATCCCAAGATTGTGGGCTCTAAAATAACTGAGTCTGATGGCAGTTATTACTATCGAGGCCCAGGGTTTGGAACAAGTGGCTTCATCACCCACGACAGACTGAGGAGCAGATACTTCATCAAAGGAGACGACGCCTTCTTCCTCTTCAGTCTGGAAGGTGAGGAAGCTTTTAGACAACAGATGGGAACCACAATGTTTTGATCAGAATTACAATTCTGAGACAAATATTATGACCCACCCCTGTTTGGTTAGCCTTGCCATTTTTGTCTTCCCTCAGATCTATCGGACTTGTTGAAGCCGCAGCCTATGCCTGTCTCTGTCGTCCATGGTGATGAGAGACCGATAAAGGCAGCAGATCAAGCAGCTCCACAGGGAGCTGTCAATAACACCACTGTAGTCATAGCTATCGCTGGATCAGTGGCAGGACTCATGCTGGTGGTTTCCATGCTGATTGTGGGGAAAGCCTGGAGGACGAATAAGATGAAGAGACAGCAGGAGGGGGTGACCATTCATAACATATCTGGATTCGTGGAAGTGAGTACGACTAAAACAGAGTCAGCACATCTTCAGTTGTTACTGTGTCCTTTCTGTGCTGATTAGTCTAAAGAAAATTTGATCAAATCCACATTAAATTTCTTTTTTATTACAGGAGCAACCAAGTAAAGATGCATCACCTCCTTTCTCTACACCGTGATGGGCAGTCAAAGGAAACACGTGACAGTGGCCAGAACAGAAACTACAATATGAGTGAATCAGTGATTTCAGCAATTGTTTAATCAGATTGTCACCAAGTGCAATCGGACTTTGAATTAAATAAAATCTGACAGCATTTGTCTCTATAGCATTTGTCCACTTTCTGACATCAGTTATGTCTTCAGCGCTACAACACAACATCTCAGGGAGTTTTAGAATGTAAAATGACAACATGGAAAATTATAGAGAAATCCACTAGAAGTGGTGGGAAAAATTCCCTCATAGAAGCAGGTGCATGGAAAGCAGCCATCTGCCACAACCGGGAAAGGAAGGAGAAGAGAAGATAAAAGTGATAGACACAAAAAAGCACCACTGGAGCAATGACACAAAGTTAATGACATACAATAGTGGTATATAAAATGGATGGGGAGTGAAACTGGGGCCATGAGTGAAAAGAAGAAAGATATTTAGTGACTTTGAGTCTGTTTTCACAAGACTCCTGGGAGAATCAGGTCAGGATGTTTAGTCATTTATTTTTAATGTTGGACACAACTAATACACATCAGGGGATTATCAGTGTTTTTTTCCCTGGTTCTGAACCCTAACCATCGATGTGTATGCATGTATGCATGTCCATCTAAAATTTAATTTACCTGTGTTTACACTACTGTAAATGCTTTGGTTCAGGTGGTAAGTGCAGAACGCAGGACACATGTCCAACGCTGATGGCTGAGGTGCATCAGTGAAATTAGAATGAGGGAATTACGTAAACCAAAATAAATTACACTAAGGACTGGCTGATGATATGCGTTTTTACCTGAACATTATTCTGGATCCTCCCATTGAGTTGGAGAAATATTTTTGGGGAAAGTAACCTAGGAAAAGGTTTGGGAATCAAAGCATTAGTTTTTAGATTTTCAAAGGTGAATAACCTGGATTTTAAGTTTAACGACACAATTACCTTTAGTCTTAAGAGCTTGAGAAAAAGGCGACTGAACTTCAAGTTGTTGGTTTTTTTTAAGATTTTCACCTCTTATCCACGAGGCATCTTCAGTTCTTAATACAATTACCTCATTACTAATGTACAAGACCTTAGAGGATCTCTAACCAAACCTCATCAATCTGGTAAATGGAATTCCTGAGTTTGAACCATGCTGAGATGGTTTCTCACCATACCTGCTGACTGCAGTTCCAACAGTGACCACTAAGAGGCATTCCACTCCATATTACTGGACAGAATGAACCGCAGAAAAAACACAAATTGACTTTTTATCCCAGTAATGTAATTTATTAAATATCATTTTATACTGGAAATAACAACCATCTTTCATTTTGGACTGTTAAATGAACATTTGTTCTACATATAGGGGTCTTTTTAAGACTTCTGAGAGAAAAAGAGAGAAAATCCCGAGTCCCGAAACACCAGACAGACTGCAGTTTCAAGTCAAGCATTGTTTTTATTGTGATACACTCAAACACAGTGAGTGCCATGGGTTACTGTGATCTGGAAGGCTCTATAGAATGGATTAACACACACAGGTTCACACGTGTTGCATGCATCTCGCATACAGTGACCTTCTTACATTGTGCTTTCTCTAAGCAGATGATCTGTAACAATCAAAAACAATCATCTGTTTTCAGTGACCAGTGGGATATTCAGTAAGAAGGACTCATCACTGAGGACAGAAATCCTCACATCGCTGTGATTTATGAGCAATCAGTCAGTTTTGAGCTTGAAATGGACCCACTGCTCTCTGGAAGATCATCTAACTTTAACATTCAGTAAACTGCTTCTCAAACATAAAATCAACAGGAAGGCCTCAACCAAAAACAAAAGGCAACACTTGTCTTGTGGATTGTCTTTCGACTCTTTAAATGATTACACTAAAAGACCTTTTTTTTTTTTTTTTATTTGTTCGGACTCGAAATGACAACAATTACTGTGCAAGTTCTCTCGCTTCTCACATCATTTGGTTTCACTCAGCTGGTACTCCGGTCTGGATTTGGTATTTCTGAGCCCTCAGAGATTGTGCTGCCTGCTTGGCATTTATACCAAAACCTGATTTTACAACAGTAGTTGGTCAGATATTATAAAGAAAAAGAAAAGAAAACTCAGGTCAGTCCTCTGGGACCTGTTTGTGCAGAAAACACACTTTTAAAGCTGCACTAATCAGTGTCTTTGTTGTCAAATGACAAAGGGTAACGTGAAAGATGTCATAAGGAGTGACTGTCTCCTCAGCTCCAGAGAGCTTTTTTTTCCTTAACCCATGTAGAATTATTGTTTGGATTGAAAATGAAACAATTACTGCAGCTTTAAAAGATTTAAAAAGAAAAATGACAATTATTCACACGAAGAACACTTTTCTAAACACTTTGTCAATATGCAGCATGTTAAATTCAAATTCAGCAAAAAAAACTGAACCAACAGGACATTTCTACTGTTGTAGTGTTCTTGCTCACGTTTAGCTCGCTCATTTCACTGTCAGTTGATGTTTTGTGTAAATGAAGCAGCTGATGTTCTTTATATTTGATCTAATCTTCAGCTTTTATATGCTGTGCTGTAAAGAATTTCAAGATATTCCTTTGATAATGTGCTTTCAATAACAGGACATCATACAACAGTTGTGTTAAAGATTAAACAGCTGGCGGCACTTTTTCATATTCACTCACTCTTCAGCTCTAAACTGACTCCCTGTTTGTCATTTCAAAGGATTTTTCGATTGCCTTTGCAAGCAAGCTGGTATATAGAGCCATATCACCACACACATGCTGATGGAGCAGTATAGTCCCAGCACACATTACACATCACGCCATGCACACAGCTAGAAGGCGTTTAACTTTTTCACTGCTATTTCATCCTCCACACAGGTGTGCACACATATAAGACACTATCTAGATGCACAATAAATGTGCAGTGAAGATAAAGTACACTCTGAAAAAATATATCTTTGATGGCAGAAATATAGAAAATGGACTGACTTAAAGCTGCACCTTGATTCACTAGCAGCTACAAGGAAAACAAACCCAGAATTTAAGTGAAGCAGATGGAATATGCAGAGAACAAATCTCATTTTTTACAACTTAAAAAAGTTGGAAAAGTAAACACTTATGAGCCACGTTTGAATCACAGCATTGGATTTGGGAAGAAGGATGGAAGACTACAAGAGCAGGCAGGATGAAATTGAAAAAAAGGGGGAAAAGAAGGATCAAAATCCTCTGCACACACACTCAAATGCAGGTCAAAAGTGGGACAGCTAACTGGAAGAAAGACAAAGAAAATCATCGCCCACCTCTGAACCCTAATATTTTTAATTTCTCTGCTGAACAACATCATAAAATACTCGAAGGAGCTCTAATGCCACAAACACACACAGAGAACCAGATACTTCAAACACTAATGCATTCGCACATAAAGTAGTGTGCATTAGTGCTGCAACAAGCAGTCGTATAAATGAAGAAAATAAATTTATAATCAACAACCTTAACTGAGTGCCTAAGAAGTCTATCAAGACAAAATAATGGATTTAAGTCTTAAGTGAGAAGCTGCCTCAGAGACAAGATAGAGATATAAGCCTCAGAGGGCGTAAACAGGAGGCGTAACAACACCGTGGATATTCTGATTTGCTCACACTTTGCTCTATTCTGAGTGATAAAAGTACATAAATGCAGTTCCTATCTGCAGGGTTTCAAAAATGCAGCCAGACAACCATCTGTGGATAACTTTCAGGCCAGCGTACGTTTTCAGTTGCTCGAGTTGCTGCGAGTGCCAGCAGCATGAGGCGGCGCTGAGCGTCTTTTCTGCCTTGAGCAAAGAAAATTGTTTTTTTAAACTAATATATTAAAAAACAAAAGTCTAAATAAACTTTACCCAATCTCAAAATGTAAAGCTGGACTGTGGCAGACAATCAAGGTCTTTCTAAACACAAAGCTTATTAAGCTTATGATTGCTCATAGAGTACTGGAGTTTTAAATTTGATGCACTGGTAGCAACGTGTTTTATGCCTATCCAGCAATAACTGGCTTGCCGAAACTGAACAGTTAAGCAACCACAGTAATGCAGAGAGAGTAGAGGAAAGTGGAAAAACCCTAGGAAACTTCCAAGAAGAGTTTCTGATGATGTGTCTAAAAACAATCATGGTCAGCATGCGTTAACAGTGTTGATGAAATGACTTCCACTGCCAGAGACAAAGCTCCACACTGCACGTTTACCTAAAGAAAATCATAAACAAACTCAAAAAACATTGTTTCTGCATCATAGAGCTCACATCACCATCAGCAAACACCTTAAAAAAAACTGCAACCTGAATAAATATTCCACTCAAACATTTAAAACTGCCAAAGGATTCCCCCCACGTCTTTCTCTCACAGCTCTGTGGAAGCATTTTCTTTTTATATTCATGCTTCCAGTGAAATAAAGAGCAGCACTGGACTCAGACATTCAGGTAACAAACGCTTCATAAAATCAACGAGTATTTCTATTCGTTTATAAAAGCCAGCTGGTCACATTATCATTTTGAAGGTGCAGCCACAGACAGACCTGCTTTGCCCTTTTCACTATAAACTACTAACAGTAAAAACCACAACTCAACTCAACTGATTATATACGACAAAAACATATGAAACTAACCATGTTGCAGCGCTTTAACGACAACAGTGTGGATTCATGTTCTGTTCTTTTTCAGTCGAACATCTTTAACTTCCTCTCTGTGCTTCTCTGGTTTATTGTGTGTTGTGGCTGGCAGTCCAAAAGAAACTGTGGATGGCCCCAGTCGTATTCATGAGTAGTGAAACCACCCTTACAGCCCATTTTAGGTGGAGAATAGCTTACTATTTTCCACATAAACAAGGAATTCATTCACAATATTCAATCTCTCCTTGTAACACCTTGTAAGCCAATTAATTAATCTGACTGGGTGAGTAGATGTGGGGTGTTTTTTTATTTATCCCTGTTTTACAGTTACATAATGTGCTTACATGCCACAGATCTACAACCTGCTTTACCATGAAGTGGTTGGAAGGACTCAAGTTTTAAAAATCAAGATTTCAGGGCAGCGATGCTCTCAGCTCTCAACTCAACAGAGATGCTCTCAACTTTGGAATTCACATTTCAGGCAAAAACATAAAGTTTGTAGAAAAATACATCTTTAGACTTTTCCAAGGATAACACTGCTGTTTCTCTTTCAGTTTATATTTTAAGTATAATCCAAATGAAATTGGATTATATTTAAAAAAAAAAAAAAAAAAAAAAAAAAAAAAAAAGGAGTATAAATGCATAAACTTATTCTCCTCATCGACGTCACCATCTGGTTTCTATCACGTTTTTATGTTTCAGCAGCATACCCAGCTGCTGCTTTTCACACACCAGACTTTAAAGAAGACTTATTACGCCAGCTCAATATCATTATGACTGGACTCCAATACAGTGACTGCATGTTTCACTCTTCAGAATAACTCCTTTTACCACATACTGAGCCTTACTCTTCAGTCCACCCTGTCTGAAACAAATTGTTTCCTCTCCCTTGGAGCCAGATTTCTTCTGACTAGCAAACCCTCACAAAACACAAGATATATTATGGAAATCTGCCCTCAGCGGCAGAAAACAAGGAAAAGCATAATGGGTCAACTGTAAGGGTAACTTTGAGCAAAAAAACAAAACAAAAAACCTTTGTTCAGTTTAATATAATCAAAGGTGCTTTGTTGCTAGCTGTTGCTAGTTCAACAGTAACCACCCATGTTTCTAAGAGCTCCGGTTCTAGAAGTGAATATCCCATCCCTTTTCTCCATTGATGTGGACTGGTTCGCATATAGCGCTTTTCTACTCTAAGGACTCAAAGCACTTTACATGTTGTTGTTCAGAAAGTTAAAGAGTTTTAAGCCTGTTACGGCCCTAGCTGGGCCTTCTGATACTGCCCTTGTGTGGGCGTGGTGTTTTTCTCCGCCTCCTCCTCTCTTGCTCCACCCCTCTGTCTCTCTCTTGCTCTTCTCTCTCCCCAGGACACAGCTGCTGCTCATTGGACTCATTTACCACCTGGGCCCAGTCAGCAATCACCTCTCTGGGGTCATATAAGCTGGGGATGAGCCGTGAGCAGGGTGGGGTGTTCTTGGTGTGTAGTTATCCTGCCTGAAGTGTGGAGTTGAGGAAATAGTATAGCTGCTTTACGTGAGTAGTGTGGGCTTGTGGGCCTCGGCGGCAGTAAAGCTAGCTGCTACTAGTGATAGGGTGAGCTTGTGGGCCCCTGGAAGTGCCTCCTCGTGGTGTGGAGTTTTTGTTTGGTTGTTGTGTTCTTTGTTGTTGCAACCTTTGTTTTTCCTTTTTTCAAGTGTTATTAGTAGAACGGCGTTGCCGGCTCTTTATGTTAAGATTATCTATAATAAAGACTATTTTATTTACTAAAAACACCTGCCTGTTTTCCTTTCATTCTGTTCTGGACTCATTGGTTACTCCTCCCCTCACTCGCATGTCTAGACCCCTTCGGGGGGGGGGGGGACGTAACAAAGCCTCAAACCAAGCCAACCAGCTACGAGGTGAATCATAAAAAAAAAAAAAACAAAAAAAAAAAAAAAAAAAAGATTTTTGGTTAAAAACAATAAAGGGAAAAAAGCAAAAGGTACAATAATATGCGCATAAGTTATTTTTAACGGAGAAGGAACTAGACAACCCACAATGCACTGCACACCCCAGATTCCAGAGGAAACAACTTTCAGCCTTCTTGAATTTAATCGTGTTCCCCATCATAGTGTTGTAAAATAATAGCTGTCAATATATTTTGTAGTTGATGTTTGCGTATGTAGTAAAGTAGAAGTTCTCAATAGAGTAAAGGGCTTTGTTCCTGACTGGAATCACTGTTTGTGGCTTTTCCATTTCAAGAAGGATTCAAGTCAGAATTTGAGGATTTAGGCCGTGATTGTGGGTGAAGTAGTTCCTTTTCCATTTTACTCTACTATGAATAAAATGCTTTTTTTGTTAAAACAAGGTTGCTATCTGCTTTCTACAGGAGCACACAGCACTGCTTCATAATGTTGTCGCCTGTAGCCAGTCTGCTTTGGATGGTTACAAAATTACAGCTCACGATCAAAATCAACATGAAGAATATAACGGGAATTTCACTTCTAGAATCTTGCAGTATTAGCATTAGTGTTTACCGCAGCTAACACCTGCACTGTCAAATGTAGCTTCGAGCTTTTGATTAATAGCTACTTAGGCTATAAGAAGAAAAATTAGCAGTGAGCAACTAATGAAGGAATAGAGAAAAATGATTTGTTCCAGGTTATTGTTGGTAACAGTCCACTTTAATTTGTGTGGACACTAAAACTGCTGGAAGGTTATTTCATAAGGCATCAGCAAAGGCTTTAGCTATAAGCACATGCCGCTGTAGCACAATCAGCTGTCATAGCAGCATTTTGGTTAGTTAGCTAGCCTGTGAATGTCATAGGGCACTTGTGTAGAAATTGTCTGATGTTTCAAAATACTTTCAGAGAGGTCTTGGTGTTTACTATAAACCCAGTAATGGAAAAGAATAAAACCAAGAAAACAAAAAACACATTCCACTGCAAAAACACCAAAACCTGCTGCTAAAAGATGCAAAATATTAACTTTGTTGGCTCCAGGAAATCTTTATCTCAAGGCTACATGTTTTGTTTTGATTTCTTTTTTTTCCCTCATCATGCAAAAAGCAGCATTTCAAGAAACTGGCTTTAGTATGAAAAGTACTAACTACCACAGGACGATGATGCTACAACACTGGGCTGGCAGTGTACAATCAATCACCTGGATCATGCACCAACACACTGGAAGCTTGTCGTATATTAAACCTTATCTAGTTAGTACAGTAGCCTTCACCTTGCAACAGTACTGCACAGCCTTTAAAGCCACAATGTGCAAGATTTAAAAACAGTGATGACAGCAACACGGACTGTACCAACTCAAGATTGTCTTAAAAAAAAAAAAAAAGTCCTAATTAAAGAGGCTACAAATATCCTCCAGGTAGTGGCTTTACACCACTTGATCAGGGTAATCTCCAATGTCCCACTGCACACATCTGCATCCAATATCTGGTTAATGCTTTGGCTCCGGACTACAAAATTACGAGGTAAACGGAACACATCACTGGCTCAAGTTAGAGGAAGTTAGAAAACATTTTCGCCTCTGCTGGAACCTTTTTTTGTTCACAGGCTTATTTACCTACTAGTTCTTCAGTTTTATCTCTTAATTTTCTTGCTTGTGTGCTGCAGTGAAAAAAAACAACAACTATGCTTACTGCATGTTTTTCTGAAAGGTTTCACACACAATGAAAATAATCAAAATAGATAATAGAGCACATTGGCTTTAAATGAAAGGCTACGACGCATAAGGCTACAGGAGAGGGTGCAGAGACCCCTCGGCTTGCTCAGATAATGGCAGTGAGTTAGTGAGTGAAAACTACCAGCTAGTGGAAGCATTAGTCAAACAATATCTCCCTGAAAACAGGCAGAAGACACCTGGATATTCCCCTGGTACCATGTCATTTCCTCTAAAATGTTTAACCTAAAAAGATATATAAATAGGCAATATTAACAGAATGCTTTCACCACAGTAAATTTTCACTTTGAAGGGGTGTGATTCTCAGGGTGTTTTTGTCATTAGTTTTGAGTTTGATGCATAAAACTCCCTTTAAATTACTACTTAACATCTGCTACATGTTTTTAGCAGCATTCTGTATAAAGCTGATGAAATAAAGTCTCTATCGATATATTTATCAAGTGAGATGTCCTTTAGAAGTTTTTAAATGCAGCTGTAATTTTTCATCTTGCAACTCTGATGGGAGGTTTTATGAGTGAATGAAAGTGATACGGAAGCTCGAACAGGCACTGCGGTCCCCAGAACGCAGGCCTCTGGCTAACAGATATTAAATGAGACAGATCTAGTATATATTAAAGCACTGGATGGATAAAAAGAGCACACAGACTGAAGGCGGAGGCTCACCACAGCTCAGTTTGCACTCTGCATGAAACACAGATTTGCTGTAGAAAACTGCATGGAGAACTACACTCACTCATATCTGAAAGAGCTTAAACTGCAGGGCAGCTACTCATTGGTGACCTTTGCAGTTGTGTTTTTAACATGCAAACTATGCTGAGGTGTAAATTGAGGATTTAAAAGTTCACTGGACAGTCTGATAGAGGTAACCTCTTTTATAGGCGCTCAGAGGGTAGAAGGTAGCCACGACAAACTTCCCATCGAAGGTGCGGCCTGTCAGCAGCCTCTGAGCCTCTTTGCAGTCGCTGGAGTTGGCATACTCCACAAACACCTGTGGACAGAAGGGAAATGAAGATTTAGTGGGTGCATTTGTTTGCATTTCACAGCTATGCTGAACACATGCTTTCAACTCATTTAGATAATGAGCTGCAAACAATTTTCCTTTATAAAACATCTGATTTAATGGGACTTCATGTTTAAATAAAGGTAAATAAATTTAAAATAAATGTGTCATCATTTTCTGCTGTAATGACTGCATTATTAATCAATCTTCTGAACTGCATTTATAGATATACATTTATATACAGTGAGACGAAAAGTCTGCAAATAAACAAAAGATCGGTCATGTTTTAATATAAACCTGCAGCAGCAAAGGAAGTGTGAACTGTAATGTTTTCTTTCAAGGCTTCTCTTAATAAAATACAGCAACTGTAAAATGACGGAAGATTAAAACCCTCTCAGATTTCAATTCATTTGAAAGGTATGAAAAAGCTGTATTTGTTTAGAAGGAAAGTTTAAAAAGCAGCTTTAGAAGGACAAAAAGACTCACCTGTCCTTTCCCTGGATTTTCCTTGGGGATGAGCAGAGAAACCACGGATCCGTACTTCTGGCATTCCTCTTTCATGTCCTCCAGGATATCTGGGAATGACAATCCGACATTTTTACTTAACTGAGGCAAGCGATGGATTAATAAAGCTTCGAGAAATCAGTGAAGGATAGAAGCAACACAAAAATATGGAAAAAAACAAAGTAAAAATCATGCTGTTGTACCTTCATATTCATCCTCATTGTGCAGGTGGCTGTCATCGATTAGGTTGAGCAGACGCAGAACAGGAGAAGGCAGCAGAACCAGATCGTCAATGTGAGGTGCTGTTACACACAGACACACACACACACACCTAAGTATAACACACCAGAGAGTTGTGTTTATCTTGGTGAATGTCTCAAATATTGACACTTACCAAAGGGAATACTGAAGAATGGGCTCAGCAGGGCAGTTTCAGCTGAGCATCTTTGTTTTGGATCAGTGACAAGCATGCTGCAGACACAAAGTAACATGAGTCAACAACCAGAGCCATCATGATAAGACTTCACTGTTTAGTGGATGATTCTTTACCTTTTAATAAGGTCTCTGAGGTGATAGACGGGGATGGCAGGGCATGCCAGGCTGTTGTTGGCAAAGACATGGTCTACAATGGCAGCGCTGTTATCCTGCAGGGCAGAAAACCATACTGTGTAAGCTCATGTCTTTCTATTGCACCAAAGGTCTGTGTTATTAGATTTTTCTTTGCTTAAAACTTGGAGAGCTTTGCCATACCTTCCACTCTTGCGAGCGGACGGTGTCTTTGAGTTTGATTCCTGAGAACATCTCCAGCAGGATGATGCCCAGGCTCCACAGGTCGACGGCGGCCGTGCAGCCCGAGTCTCCCTCCATTTCCACCCCCGCCTGAGCCAGGCTGTTCTGAAGCTCAGCCTCCGGTGCGCGGTACCCGTCTGTCTGGATGTACTTGACATCCTGCAAGATAAGGATGTCGTAATTTCACAAACAGAGCTATCCCTGATCCTCTTTTACTAACATTCAGATCTAAATACACACTATTTTATCTTTAGCTAACATAAAAACAAAATGAGCACAAAACATTTGTTCTAGTCATCTCTATTAAGTGCATTTATTTCTTTTCAAATAATGTGCTCTAAATGCATTTGATACAGACTGATTCATAAAAGCTTAAACTCAATCGCTAGTTGGTTCAGCTCCAACCAAGAAGACAAACAGAGAGCCTTGTGTTAAGAAGTTCTGTCAATAAGAGGAAAAACTCTCAATGCCTTCATAAGGTGAAGCTTGGAATAACAACAGCTGCTTTATCTCCAAATTGCTCAGGCTCTCTCATGGTCTGCTTTCAGCAGCCCGCTACTGGCTGTCAGCTTTCTTTCGTCTGCCCTAAGTCTGCCACGCAAAGTCTCCCGAGGTATCCATGTCTTCTAACACCTAGACCTCTCTTTAGTCTCATCTGCACCTGCAGACATCCTGCAACAACGGCAGGAAACCACAGACTAGCTTCCATCGCAAACTGGTCAAAACCCACCTAATCAGTGCCAAACTCACTATTGAATGAACCTGTATCTTCCACCACATCCACCTTTTTCTGGATTTTTAAAAAAATCTGTTGAACAATATTTAAAGTTAAAGAAAATCTCCTGTAAAAAAACACATCTTTAACTTCAGTCATTGCATCATGTTTTTTTAATGTTAGGGAATAAATTGTTGAGCTTAAAATATTGAGAATAATAACAAAAACCCACCTGGTTTCCCTGTTTGAAGCTGAGGCCAAAGTCAATGAGCTTGAAGGACTCGTCATCAGCGCTCCAGAGGATGTTGCGTGGTTTGAGGTCTGCGTGGACGTAGCCTTCTTTGTGAAGGAAGGCGAGAGCCTCGAGGATGTCTCTGGCACAGTGCTGGACAAGCCACATGGAGTGGCCCTGCTGGGCTCTAAACAAATGTTGAACTAGGATGTTACACAGCTCACATCCTCTTAGCAATAACAAAATCTAACATTATTTATTATATAACATGATCACTGGTCCAGATGCTGTTTATATTGTTAAAAATCTTGTATTACATCTGGAAAAAAAAAAGGAAAACTGAACAATCTTCACTCCCAACAACTGATAAATAGTGCTGTCAAACTATCCCACAATACGTCACTTTATGTTGTAGTACAGCCACAATACATGCAGCATATTTGTTTGACCAGCAGATGGCATTATGTGCTGCTTGAATGAGGTTTTGACACAGTACACGAGTATGGCAAAACATGAAGCCTTCTCTTCATGCTTTAGGAAAAGAAAACTATGTTACTGTCCAATGTATTTAGAAGGTAATAAAAGATTTAACGCATAACGTTGCAAAAGTCTGTAATGTAAATATAGAAACTACTGCCATGAGAAATGCCACCAACTTTTGACAGTTTAAGTTGAAAAGTAGACATGTACAAATCAAAATCATAAAATTTTGTCATTTGCAGAGACTATTGACAGTGTCAGGATGGTGGGGAAATGCAAATGAAACATGGTAAGGATTTGAATCTGCCATAGACAGAGTAATGGGATTGGCTTGGTTGTGCCTCGGTCCTATGTAGAGCTTTGCAGACAACTGTCTACATGTGATAGCTGTCACCAGGGGTTACTGTCATATGTGGAACAACTATTCCTGTTTGTGCCGCCCCCCAGAAGACTGAGAAGAAGTCATACCATACAAAGAACTTCTTTGTAATGAAATAAAATTCGAACATGCAGCTACTGCCTGAGGTTCTCAGGCTGCTATTTTAACCTTTGATTATTTTTCCCCCACTTCTTTCACTTTGTTAACTTCACTGGTGCTCTCATCTGTTCCAGTTCAGCTTTCAACCAATCAGCATTCTATCTATTCACAGTTTCATCCATACTGCCTACGAGCTATGGCTTCTTTTAATCACTACTCCACACAATAGTGATATCACCTCACTTACCTTACACCTTGGGTACTACTGTTGCGCCTCACCAGCAGCTCAGACACACTGACATCCAGGAGCTCCAGCAAAAGACAGCGTGTGGTCACACCCATAGAGCTGTGGTTGGTAAACACTCCATACAGTGTGACTGAGAAACAAAAGGGGGAAAAGAATGCATCGTTACACACATGGTGAGAATTATATTACTTAGAACTTCATTGAGGTTTTCAACAAAAACAGTGCAATGCCAGCAGAAAGACATACCAGTATAAGACCATCTTGCTGATCTGTACAGACATGATCCCCATGACATAAATGGATTATTACAATCCACTGAAGTTAAGCTCTCACAACAACTTTTAAGAACTACTTAAGGCCAGATGAAGGTGTTGAAGACTAGCATGTTACTAGATATGAGTTCATGAGTTATTATAAAGGAAATAAACAAACTAGGGTGGGGACAAATCAGATGACTGGGTTTTCTAAGCAAATACTGCAAAAATAGGCAGTGATTTTCTAATACATTTGACATTTATTGGTTAAAAAATGCTTCCTATTAAGCTTTTCCGCTGTTGTAGATCCACTCTGATCTCTTATACACATGTACTGTTGAAATGGCAGTTTTTCAGATATGTGAGGTTGTTCTACGTCTGCTTTGTAAACGAATGATTAGGTAGGTTGTGCTTCTATACAGGAAAAGAAAAGTAGTTTGTTATGCAACTGTTTTAATGGTTCACATGAGAGCAAACGTTTTACACAAGTGAAATAAGGCTTTTACCGATGTTTTTATGTCCCTGGATGTCTTCCAGCACGGACCTCTCCTTGTGATACCCGTAATCTCCTCCCTGAGTGTCGGCTTGAAACTCCTTCACAGCTGCAGTGGCTCTGCCCGAACTGACCCGGTACACCGAGGCCGAGACTCCCTGGCCGAGACGCGACTGGACGGTCCAAAGCTCGCCGAAGATCTCAAACAGCACCGGCTTCATGCTCTGGTCTACGCCGCCCTGTGGGGGCAGGATGCTGTCCGGGTGCGGGGCCTGTACCTTTGCGCTGGGCTCGGAGGAGCCGCAGTGAGCCATTAAGGGAGGGGGGAAAGTAGGAGAGGAGCCAGCTAGATGACTGGTGGCAGCAGCTGCAGGATCATTGCAAAGACGACTGTACCGGGACGCGTCAACAGCAGCGAGAACACTCTCTGACTAAGCCTACGTCAGTGTTCAAACTAACCCGAAAGCAATATCCGAGCATATCAGACGACAGTTTTCTACCCGAGACGGCCAAAGTAAGTTCAAGCCAGTCAGCTGACAGAAAGTGAGCTAACTTATCTCCAAACTAGCCATTGAGTTTGAGCACAGAGATAAACCGCCGCCACAGCGCATGGGCTGAAGCTTCCCCCATAATGCACCGGACAATATTAAAGCGTAAGAAGTTATAACAATAACTTCAGAAATGTTATCCGCTACTGCAGCGAAGTTCAACTTGAGTTGTAAACTCAGGTTGTTGATATTGATCTTACTTCCGTTTCTACCACCCTCCTTCCTTGTTGGTGGTGCATGTTTTTCCAGCACTCTGCCCCCTACCGGTAGGGAGTGTACATACACTATTTCAGATTAAACAAATATATGATGGTTAACTAAAATTAAACTATAAGCTAAAACGTAGTTTGAAAAAAAAAAACCCCAAAAACTAATATTTAACCGTTTTTTTTAGTCATCACAGGCTACATCTGTCTCCATTTCACTCTATCCCTAACACCCCCCTCTGTCACACCAACACTCTGTATGTCCTGTGTAAATACCTCCACGGGTCTCCTCTGAGGTCTTCTTTTCCTTCTGTCTGGCAGCTCAGTATTTAACATCCTCTGTCCATTGTATCCGCTACCCCTCCTCTGCACATGACTCTCTAACTTTGTCTCCAAATTGCTCAGCCTCAACTGTCTCTCGAATGTACTCACAGGACTGTGTAATCCTGTCCCTCCTGATCACGCCTAAGAAAAGCAGGTGAACTGTGGGGCTGTATGAGCAGGGCAAACCCACATTTGACACACCTGCGTCCCAGGTGGATGTGTCCACACAAAGCCCACAGCAGTTTTGTCTTTTGGGGCACCCATATGCCCCAAAAGAAAGAAAAACCCATATGGGGGAAACCCACATTTTTCTTTTAAATCATTGATAAAATATCATGCATATTCGTTAATATCCTACTACATAATAACATACTTGGGGACATCCGAAGGACTTTATTCATTTGTTTATTTATTATTTATAAAAACGACGTAAATTTGAAATGGAACATCGCTTCTTTTGTTCTCTAGATAAATTACATTTGGATTGATATCCGATATATGCAAAGTAAGCCACTAAAGCTAGTAACTATTTGAAAGTCCTTAAATTAAGATAATTTCGTTATCCAATAGTTTTTACTTTATTTCAGAGTAGACCTTTTCCCGTTCTATTACACGGTTTCTGCATTTTTACGTTATTATTATTATTTTTCTGTGAACTACCTTTAAATTCCCCGGAAATGGAAGAACTATCATACCGGAAAAGGAAAACGTCAACAAGATGAGGTGGTGTTTTTGAACATTTAGCAGAAAACAGCACTCTATGCACAGTGGTCCTACGCTGCAGGAGGACAACCGGAACAGGTCGTTGACTGAAGTCGGCAGCTTTTAAAACCTTGAAACAGTAAGTTGACGAATCAAAGTGAGCACAGAGCCGCGAAGGAGAATTCACGTCACATAATTTTACAGCATGCAGTCACTGAAGTGTCTGCTCCTAAAGCAGACGCTGTGCCGTTTGTGTGTCGGTTTCGGCAGCAGGGTGAGTGTGTGCAGACTTCTACTAAAAACCGACTTTAAAGGGAGTAACGCGAGAGAATGTGAGAGTTGACTTCAATAGAAGCTACAACAGCAGCCGTCTGTTATTTCAACAGAAAGTGTGGCGGCTGATGTTTTTAACGAGCAGCTGTTACATTCATTTTTTTTCTCCTGAAGACAATCTCAGCAACAAGCGAAGCCACCGAGTGACCACACAGCCACAATACTTTATCTAAGCGTAGCTCCCTCTTTACTAAGTGTAGCATTGTTTGCTAACATTTGCTACATAATACAAACGTCACTCCTTATTTGCAGATTTGTTAAGGGGGGGGTCAGCAGTTTTTTGGATGTCGAAGGACAGTGAGCGCGAGGACAGTGGTATTGAGGTGTGGCAGGGCGCGTGACTTTCCAGAAAACCAGCTGACTTTCAGGGATTTTTTGAAAGATCTGGAAAATACTGGTGTTTTTGCAGATTGGTCAGTCGAGTTGTAAACCAAATTAACACCGCTTTCCTTTCCTGCAATAAAAAAAGAATGCAAAAGGAAAATAAGTTTAACATACGACATCAAAAAGAGCCGTCAGACCTGCTGAAACAGGGCAAAATATAGCTCTATAACCATAAAAGTCATTTTCTAGTTAGCCTCTGAACACGGCCTCCACTTCTCCCTCTTCTTTATCTTCAACCAACAATAGAACTATTTCAAAGGGCAAAAAGCAGCATGCACCTTGTAGGCGACCACTTTTTTTTTTTTTTTTTTTTTTTTGGAGCCATTTCAGTGGTCATTTGGATATAAAACTGCATGCATGCATGCATGCATGCATGCATTCAACAGCCAAAACAAAGAAACTGCCCTTCTTCCCTCTGGAATCATACTTCTATCAATAATGCTCAGTTTTTACAGTGTCATGTGTCTCTCTATAATGTTTTCAAAGAAAGACATCAGGTGCTTAAAAGCTGACATTGATGTGGGAACCACAAAGTGTGTGGGCCTGTTAGTGAAAGCTACTGATGTCAGTAGATGATAACCAAGAAGTTCACAGATCATTTGTAGATTCTGACTAAATTGTTTCCGAGGAAAGTTACTCCACCCTCTGTTATCTAGTGATCAAGCCTTCAAAATCTCAAAAGGCACCAAGTAGCCACCAGAACTGATGTGGTGTTGTGTGTGTGGAGTTGTGTTTTTTTTTTTTTTTAAACTTTGTGGCTTCATAGTGTAGTAGTTTACACATTTGCCTAACAAGTGAAACATCCCTAGCAGGCACCCAGAAGGAGACACAAATCCCTTTGAAATTGCATAAGACATAAAGAAAATCTGGTGAATACGGAAGCAGCTGAAAGCAGATACTATTTATGCCATCAGTGGAAGATGTCTGAGAGGAATGGGAATGTGGAACAAGCAGATAGTGTTTGTGTTAGGCGGTGCGAGTCAGAGAGGTGTCTTGGATCAACAGGAATGTAGTTCCTTCTACACGCTGCCACACTGAGCTCTTTTACATCCGGGCTTGCACTACTTATTGACTGATACACATCTATGGTAGGTATTATCAAAGCAGATGTGTTTCTATGGTGTTCAAAATTAGATGAGAAACAATTTTGCATATATGGGTTTTGTATAATTAATGTTTGTGTGAGTGCACTTTGAGAAATTTCTTTGTCTGCTGAATCTCAAATCCAACTCTGAGAAAAATCTTCAAGTTTCTTACTTTCAGGTCTTTTTATTTGAAGTATTGTAATTATTATATAGTGAGGGGAATGATCACATCCCTCTAGCTGTTGAAAATGCAAGTCAGCAGCCTTCATTTCCTTTCATGCTTCCTTTTCAGCTTTTCATTTTTCCCTTTGGTGCAAAAACAACTTTGGAAATTCTCATACTTTAAGATGTGCAAGCTTTCAATTCAGAAATGTTTTTCATAAGCTAATATTTTTACTCCTGTATACAAACTTAATTCTAGTGTTCTGGCTGCATTCTCATCATGAGATCTTGTGTTTAATCTAAGCTAAATTTTGATATGGATATATCACTTATAAAGGCTTTGCACAGTCTCTCCTTGCATTTGTCAGTCAATATGAGTTTAATTGGATCTTCCTTTTACTAGTTGGACAGTTGCTCTACCAGTTCTTCAGCTGTTATTTATATTCATTTGTTTGACTGTGATGTTTGGGATAATAAGTATATGGATCAACAATCCTATCTGTCCAGCTGTACCTGCTGGACTCATTAATGGTTTGAACTCTGTTTTCAAAGCATAATTGGTAATTCTACCTGAGAATATCAATAATAATGCTATACTGTGAAAACTGTGACATACTGTTGTTACACCGTCATATATTTCCTTTGCTGTCAGTTTCTCCTAAGACCTGTGTTTGTGTGCATCCTTGTCTTTGTCTTCAGTTTATGCAGTATAAAACTACCGAATGGTGTACACACTTCCTACTTTTTCACAGCCACCTGAGTTGAGCAGGTCTCACTGACTGGCTCTTACTCTGCTTTTCTTTTTAAGGTGCTTCTGAGAGGCATGAATGACTTTGCAGTTCTTAACACAGGGCGCAAGATGCCCCTCATTGGACTGGGAACATGGAAGAGTGAGCCTGGAAAGGTAGAAACTGCACTTCTGTCCTCCTGTTTTTAAGCCATTTGAGACTTTCTAATAAAATAAAATGGCGTTGCGTTTACCCCTTTCCTTCGTCTTAATGTCACACAATAAAGTTGCACTTTTTTGTATCCTTAATTAAATTGGCATGTGTAAACTGAGAAGTGCTTTCTGTTTTTTACTAATTCAACTCTGCAGTTCTCTCAGCTTTTTGGATTTTTTTTTTTTTTTCTTGTCTATTTTATTTATTTATTATTTTTAAAAAAAAAATATTGACAGGGTAGTAATGAAGAGTAGACAGGAACGAGGGGAAGACATTATTTTCACCATATATTATTTTCAATATATTAGAAATGGGGAAAAATACAGTTTATTACATTTAGATTGTCTTACATTTAAACTGATTTTGCCCATAAATTCCTATCAATATGCTTCACTGCCCCCAAGTGGACAAGAAATCTTTTGATAAGCTCTAAGTATCCAGTGAATGAAAGTCTAATATAGTATTGTTTTATGTCCGGTAATTGCAGCCCATTTATTTTTTTTTACTTGTTGGTCTGAGAATTTAGCAGATTCGGATGTTAAGTTTAGATTTTTTGGTACAAACATTAAGTACGTGTATGGGTACTTACTGAAACTTGTATATTTATTTCTAACAGGTGAAACAAGCAGTTATTTGGGCACTGGAAGCTGGGTATCGCCACATTGACTGTGCATCCATCTATGGCAATGAGGCTGAGATTGGAGAAGCCCTGCAGGAAAAGCTTGGACCTGAAAAGGTAGAACTGCTTCACCAAACTGTTCAAAGCTCCAGTAAAAACACACATAAAATGTGTCCCCTGAGAGCAACTGATTCTAGGCCTGTCAGACTTTACTGACCAGTCTGGTCTACTACTGTCTTTAAAACCAAAATAAACAAAGAATTCATATCTATCGTGTTCTGTGCTCCAGTCCCTAAGAAGAGAGGATGTGTTCATCACATCCAAGCTGTGGAACAGCAAGCACCATCCAGATGATGTCGAGCCAGCCCTCCTGAAGACCCTCAAGGACTTGAAACTTGAATACCTGGACCTCTACCTCATCCACTGGCCTTACGCCTTTCAGTGAGCTCAGCCTCCACATGGTCCAATAATGAGACAGTTAGCTTATGTTCCCAAAACCACCTTTGTTATATTAAGATAACTGATGGATTATTGTATATCTTATCTTATGCCAAGTTAATCTGCTCACAGCTTAATAGTTAGATTTGAAAACTATTTTGACAAGAACTATACTACTTCATTAAAAAATGTTTATAAAAAAATTATGACATTTCTTAAAAGTTAGTTGATGTACAAACTGATAAACAAGCCTGTATTTTGAGAGCTTCTTGGCTTGCTCCTAGACGAGGAGACGTTACTTTCCCCAGAAAGGAGGATGGCACCTTGCTATATGATGACACAGACTACAAGCTGACCTGGTCTGCCATGGAGAAACTGGTGGGAAAGGGTCTTGTCCGAGCCATTGGCTTGTCCAACTTCAACAGCAGGCAGATTGATGACATCCTGTCGGTCGCCAGTGTCAAACCAACTGTCCTTCAGGTACAGGATGTTTGTGATGTTGATGGTAATAAAAGGTGTTTGTAAAATGCCGGAGGTGACCCTGGTATTGCTTCAATTTTGCTGGACAGGTAGAGTGCCACCCCTATCTGGCCCAGATAGAGCTGCTGGCCCACTGTCGGGATCGGGGCCTGGTGATGACGGCCTACAGTCCACTGGGGTCTGCTGATCGAGCCTGGAAACATCCGAACGAACCCATCCTGCTGGAGGAGCCTGTGATCTCTTCCCTTGCAGAGAAATATAAAAAGTCTCCAGCTCAGATTCTCCTGAGGTAAATCTATAGATCAGAATATCCAAAAGTACTCTGCATTTTTTTTTTTTTTTTTAGCAAAGATCACACTGTCTCTGTTTATCTTCAACCTTTTTACATTCTTTGTTTCTTAAGGTTTCCAATTTTACATTTCAAATGATATCATCAAAAACACATCCAGATTCAGCTTGTTAGTCTGTAGCTCAGTATGCATCTAAACTGTGTAGTGCATGGCACCTTTACTCACATTTCTAGTCTTAAAACAGCAAACTAAAGCTAAAAAAGCAGCATACTACTTGTATAAAACTTGTGTGCTTGATGCTCTGGGCAGAAATGCACACTGGTATGGTGACGAAACCCTTCAGCAGCTTCACATCAACGCAAATCCTGTATTTCCAGGTGGCAGACACAACGTGGAGTCGTAACAATCCCTAAGAGTGTGACCGAGTCCCACATCAAAGAAAACATACAGGTGAAGTGAGATTTGAATAAATGTTACATTTTGTGGTCCAGCTACAGTGAGGTATGTTGTGTTGTATGTAAAGGGTTTTGTTATGTTGTCAGGTGTTCGACTTTACCCTTGAAGCAGAAGAAATGAAAAGTATCGCAGCACTGACCAGAGGCTGGCGCTACATCGTACCAATGATCGAAGTAAGTGGACTTAATCAGTACTCTAATAAATCTTTATGTTGGGACATAACCGCTAAGGAGCTCTTACTGTCTACATCAGCTCTGCAGTGATGAGCAGAGACAAAGATGCAACACTGCACAACGTTTGTGTAAATCTTGTAAATACGAGCTGAAAATAATAAAAATACTATACCTATCCTATGCTTATGAAGATGGGGGTGGGTTGAAGTTAGTTTATATTGGATTATGGAGCTCTTATGTGTGATTTGGAAAATGTTCATTATATGAATATTAAATGTTCCATCTCTTCATTGAATACAATAAAGTCATTAAAGAATTATTAAGTTGGCTCATTTTTAAAAAATAATTTATTCAAAGGAGATGGTTGATTTTTACCAGCTAAGCCATAGTGGAATACGTTTTTTTCAGACAGTTTTGGTTAAACAGGAAAAAGCAGTTGATGTCAAGAATTAACACATGAACTTGCAAAATGCAAACAAAAAAAGCTAAATGTGTTTAACTTTTGTTACTGCAGGTGGAAGGAAAGCGTGTTCCTAGGGATGCCGGACATCCCTTCTACCCTTTCAATGACCCATATTGACAACTCACACTACAGCCTGAATTTGTGCCTTCAACAACCCCATCAACACACCTTCACCTTCCCACATCACCAATAAATGTTCCTGGGTCCTGCCATCGAAGTTTGTCTTTAGATTTTGTTCAATTCTGCACTTGCCGTTAGAGTAATTCAAGTTAATATTGGTGGTTGAGAGAGAAAAACTGGTAACTGTAAAAACACCGTACAGTATGTGTTAATTTTTTAATAAACATTTTGTTACTTCCCTTGCAAGCGTTTATTTCACTGAATGATTATTGGCTTAAGCTGTCTCTTTAATATTATATCTTAGAAGAAAGTGCTTTTAAGATTCTGTTTGGTGTGTCCATTTAAACCCATTCATGTCATCTGGTCTACATGACCACCTCAATCATGCAAAAAAACAAGTCTGTATAATACAGTCAAGTACTTAATAGTAATTTGTGAATTGTGAGTGCAGTTCTACAAGAAGGCTTACATACACCCAACAACCTGTTTCACAAGCATGACATCCATGGTTTGCATGGGGCAAGCATTAAAACCAAATGCATCCTGATATAGAAGAAATGAAACTTAAATTTCATTAAAAACGCAGGCCATGAAACTAACTCCACATAAAAATTAAAGTTGAGAAATGTGCTGTAACTCCATGCCTTTTTTTTTTTTTTTTTTTAATTCTGTGACTTTGATGCCTCCTTTCTCCACCTATGACTCCAAATCACTGATGGTGTATGAATTCAAAAATCACATTCTTTGAAAACAAAAGTTGTCTTTTGGCATATAAATAACTATTAAGGCTATTAAATCTCTCACTTCTGATGAATTTGTCTACCTTCAGCATCAGCTTTCAACTTTGTTGCATTCTGTGTTAGTTACCTTAACTTGCAGGTGCTGTGGAGGTGTGCCCATCTTTACATTAGCAGACCACAGCCTTATAATGTCCACTCCAGTATTAAGAACCTAAAGTGATGGATTTGGCTGCCAGCTCTTGATTTTGACACTTGATATAAAATTCCACGCAGTGTTTTATGAATAATAGTCATTTTCCACTGAGAAGGAAAAAAAAAAGGTTTTAAATGTGTATAAAAATGTCTAAGACACGATCCAGCTTCTGGTCCTTGCAGTCACAGTGGTCACATACAATGGTCTTCTCTCATCTCCTGCAGTACCTCCTCTAAAGCTTCCTTCATTGTCAGTTTGGGAGATCTGTGCATGTGGATAAGCTGAAAACAGAGGGGAAAATTTCACTAAGTCACGCTTTGACCAGTATTGGCCAGTATTGTTTTGAAATTACTTTTGTGGAGATGAAAAATAAAAATAATGAGCTGGAAATTAGTACAATGAGTACACTTTAAATGTCTGTTATTTCCATTACTGAGTCAAAAAGCTACAGATAAGTGTTATTCACAGCCAGTGCGTGAGTATACTTTACCTTCTTGGTGTCCTCGAGAGTGGTATATCTGTAGTTTGGTGGTTCCAGACTCTGCACCAGGCTGGAGTGCAGGTGGCGGTTGCTTTCAATGAACCGCCTTGTCATGGCAAGCTGCTGTTTTAGCAGTTCATTGAGAACAAATACAGCTGGATTGAAGGTGCTGATTGCTGATGGAGAACCAAGGGATACACATTGCAGGGTTAAGTTGAAATATTTATGAATGTTTAAATGACAGTAACAAAAAATGTCTTTTAACTATTTAACTGATCTGGAAGGCACTGTCTCCCAGTATATCACCTATAGATGGCGCTACAGCTTCATAAAAAATTTTTTAAATGGCCCCACCACAGCCATCAGTATGACTCACTTGAAATTTGCCATCATCCTTGTACAAACCCTAATAATCCCTGAGAATTACCATCTGAATCCAGGTTTAAAAGATTTTCTGTTATCAGTGTGACAAATCCAAAATTTGACAACTTTCTAGTTTTCTTGACAAAGTGAAGAGTCTCAGTGAAAGTGTGTTTTCAGTGCCGTCTGTTAGTTAATCTGTCAGCAAGATCATGTGGAAAATGCCATCAAAAATCTTATTTTTGAAACATTTTGGAGAAAATCATGATCACTTTTTTTAACCAATGAGGAGCATAATTGGCCTGATGTACTAGTACACCCCAGGCTCTTAGTAGGTACACCTATGGTATGAATTTTAAAATAATACATCGCTTTGTTCTCATGTTATTGCATTCATAAGATTTTCTGAAAACTTGACCTCTGACCTTGACTTTGAGGTCAATGTCACTGAGATTCAAACTCATCGAAGATTTTTTGTAGGTGTTTCTATGGTATCAGTTTGAAAACCCCTACAGCATGCCTGCCCGCCTGGCAGGGTGACAACAATACCCAATCAGACTTTTACAGCTGAGGGGTAAAAAAGCACGTGAAAGAGCAAAATTTTAAACATCGACCATGGGAAGAGTACATATGTTAAAAAATATAGAATGTTTTTTTAAATTATTTTGTATTTTATTTAGTTTTATTGGTTCTCACCTTCTACCATTTCTGCATTGAGGGTATGAGTGACCACTGGAGAAGGATTTATGTAGGTCATGCTCACCATAGGGTCCACAGCAGGAATATCTGAAAAAAAAAATTAAAGCTCAATGCGATAAGACATAAGTTCTAGTTGCCCACTCAGAAAATGGGGACCTCTCTCTTTCACATCGGCATACATAATCATGGACTCATTTATGTTAGTCCCTGTCAATCAACACCAACGTGAAACAGCGCTCAAGCTTCTCTTCTTTTGTGAAAAGAAGCTTCAGATATTCACTCATGAATTCATCTTAACTTGTATTGATTTCTGCAATTCTCTGCTTTCGTCACTCATTAAATCTGCCTTCCAGTGCTCGCAGGCAACGCAAATGCCAAATGGCTGCTCCCGTGACACTTGTTGCATTAAGGATCCAATTTAAAATTCCTACCTACCTACAGAGTATTGCACAGCCAAGTTCACTCTTTATCTCGCTCACTCAAGTCCAACAACCCAAAATTATTCCTAGTTCTCTGCACATGCCTGAAGCCACGGAGCCTGATCTTTAAAATGCTCTGAAGTTTGTGGATTCTGTGGACTTTCTAAGTCAGCTTCAGACATATCAGTTTACTCTGGCATTTTAGTTACAGGATTTTAAAAAGTAAATAAGTATTTCTCTTAGATCCAAAGAACAATGCAAGATAAAGTTCAGATTAGCGCCTTCATACAAACAAGATCTCCTTTCATTTAATAAGATGATTTAAAGGAATTTTGGTGAGAAATGGTGTCTCTCTCACATCTTAGATAGACAAATACTATGTGTAGTAGACAAACCTGTTGGCCATGTTGAAGCCAGTGGACCAGAATGGGTCTGTACTGCAGTCTCTTTTAAAACCTTTCTGGCTGAAGTACGTCTCCTCGACTGTTGATATGAAGCCTGGCCCTCATGTAATAATGACGGTCTGGAGTCCTCACTTCTGCCTTGGCTGTTTGACTTGGAAGTGTGACTGCGATCTGAGGTCCGTGAGGTGGAGGAATGACTTGCTTCTGAGAAAGCTCTCGAATAATCATCTTCTGTCCTCCCATCAGACATGTCTGAATCCAAACCCCCATCTCTGACTTCTGACACCATCTTCTCTTCACCTCCATTTCTCTGGAGATCCTCTGACACTTGACTGGCACTGTAATCTGGCTCTGTTTTGCTCTCACTCTCAAAGTCACTTTGGTAATCCAGCAGCTGGTCTTGTTGCTGTTCCTCCTCGTGTAGCTGCTGCTTTCTGTCTGGAGATCCTGGAACAGGGCTACCCTGTTTCATGAAAGCAAAGATATCAGTCTAGGGAGTCCTTCAGAGAATTTAGAGATCTCAAACAAAGGGTCCCCTGAAGAATATTATACGTATTATAACAATCAGCCTTCACCTGCATGCAAGGAAATTTGACAAACACAATAAAATGCAGTAAACAGTTGCTTTCTCCAGCTGAAGAGTATCTCAAAATGTAAGTTCATCCTCTCAAGAATAGGAGCATTACTACTGCCCCATTTATCTCCTTGAGACAGGATAACTAGAATTCGCTGTATATCTCAGCAGAACAGCTGTCAGTTGGTTCACCTCCTTCAATTAAAGTCTGTAAACTGGACCACTCAACAGTATTTGTGTTGTTAGTATTTTTGGAGCATTTCTACTTTTTCTACTTGCGCACTTTATACAACATGTCTCATCAACTCATTTACATCAGCATGTTTTCTATGCCTAACTGCTTCTATCTAACATTCACACATCCACTCAAATTGCAGTTCAGTATCTTGCCCAAGGATACTTGGCAAGCAGACTGCAGCAACCAGGGATCGAACCACCAACCTTCTGATTGGTGGATGACCTGCTCTACCTGCTCTGAGCTACAGCCACCCCACTAATAATAATACAGGTAATAATACGGTTTGGTGTGCGGTACAACACAACAAGAAGTTTGTGCTCTAGTGTAGGTGACTGAACTTTCTAGCACAGCTAATTAGTGTGGTTATTTAGCACTAATTAGCAGATACTTCTAGAATATAGAGTGAATCTGTTTGATTCCCTCTATATAAATGTATCTTATGATATAGGTTTATTGTATAGGATAGCGTTGTTAAAAAAAGTTACAAATGCTAATGTTATACTCAGTCTATTTAAAACGTAAACGTAAACCATCTCATTTCTGTGGGCCTCTTAGAATTCAAACTTAGTCCAAGGTTCATTTTTCCACTGCCACAGTGGAATAAAATTTCTATTTCTATTTAGTTTATTTCTATTTAGTTTATTCTAATAAATCTTTAGAACATTTTTTGACCATTTTAGAGCAGAGAAAGAATCATATTTAAGATATGACAGAAAACAAACTTATAATCATATCCCCTAGGATATCACATGTAAATATCCAGATTATTGCACATATGTGTTTTAATTCTTGTGGTTATTAATGTGAGGCTTTAACACATGGTTGTTTTATGATGTAAGATTTTTTGGTTTCATTATTAATGCAAATTTCAGTGCACCACGGCAAGGAGAAAATGTCCTTGTGGACAGAATTTAGAGTCTCCAGCATTAATATCAGTGGCGTTACATTAACTTCAGGGTGTCGATTATCGTTAATCACTATCACAGACACAAGGATACAACTTTGCATACATACAGTTATTATCTTTTTCTAAATAAGGATTTATTTAGTGTGTGCACTGTGGAATAATGTTTGCACATAACATCAGGAACCTGTGATTAATACCTGAGTCATAGCTCCTTGCGCTTTCTTTCTCACTATTTAATGCCGTAAGGAACATCAGGCAGTCAGTGAAATCACATCAAGAGCAATTTAAAATATTTCTTCCTTTTCTTTGACACTACTCTAGCTGGTGGCTCCCTAGGTGGCCGGCTATTCTTGTTATATAAACAACAAATCCAGTGTCTATAATAAAGTCTTTCTCATTAAACTCATTGTTTTTATTTTGTGTTATTTAACCAAATTCTTTTGGTAATCATTACTGCTCTTTGTCTGTGGCAGCAGCAGTCCTAACCCAACAGCAGACAAAGTAAGCAACAGCTAGGGATCATAGTGAAGCATTTAGCAGCCAACTACCTGGATGTTCCATTTGGAGCTGATGAGCAAATCAGAATTCTAATAATTTTAACTGCAACAATTATGTCTTGTGGTCCAAAACACACCTGTTTCCCCATATCTGAAAAGATGATATTTTGATGATGTGTTCATAGCTTGTTTTGACTTTGTGTATAACATGTTTTCATAGATATAATGAGTGCAATTCAACAAATATTTCCTTTAAAGTGGATCCTGCTATGCTCTTTTCTTTCATGCATTTACCATTATAGTGACTGACATTCATTTTAAAAATGCTCAAAGTTTAGTCAGGTCATATGTGCAAGTCATCTATGCGGGCCAAAACCTCAAGTGTAGTCTTATATGGTCATCTCTGGCACACAGCTGTGTGGAAGCAGCCCAAGCCACCTACTGCTCAAATCATGAGTTTATGAGGGGTAGCCAGTCAGAGCAGAGTTGGTTGGATGGGTTTTTTTCAGAGTGAGTATGAACAGAGGGGGCTGCACCAAGGCACAGATATGATGAGTCGAAGATAAATATGGATTATTTTGAACTCTGAATCATGCAAAGCTACTCTGGCAGAGTTCAAGAATACAAATATGGTGCTATAAATGAGACTAATAGGTCCTCTTTAAATTATGCTACACTGAATGGCAAACTTTCTCCTTTCTTCTTCACTTTATACTTGTTTGGAACTAATTCCTGTCATTTCCCACCTGTTTTCTTGGCGTTTCTGCATTAAATTCAAGGCGAGCAGGTGCAAGGTCATCCAGTGTCATCACATTAATCTTGAAGTCTGCAGAAACATAAAACCACAATGACAGAATTTAAGAGTCTATATTCACGTAGCCGACTATAACATGTTACTCAGTTTACAGCTGCTGGTACTAGAAATAAAGCTCAGGTCACTATGACTGCCAGTAGCATACTGCTCCAACAGTATCAATTACTGGTGAAGATACATTTATTATGAATATTATCAATATGTCTTTGGGCCTAGAAGTTGTACCTCCCATGTGGTAATGACAGGGTACACTAGATCACATTTATTAAACCAAACTATTACATTATTTGTACTTTTACACAACACTTCACTAAATAGGAATAGTTAAAAAAGAACGATCTATACATATATAATTTTAAAAAAAGAATATCCCAAAACACAGATAGTCTAAACTAAGTTAATTCTTTGCACATTAAACTGTAGTAATTTTAAAAAAAACTGTGTGTTTTGAGGGAATGACTGATGATGCTGCGAATATGGACATGCTTGAAAGACGGATGGTTTAACTAATACCTGTGTTTGCCATTGTGCATCAGAAGATAAAATCTATTCTTTTTCTGTTGTTATCAAATTAATTTACTATCAAATGCAGCAGCTTGTTAAAACTCACAGTGGCTCGATACAATAAAAAGGTTCTCGAGACACTGATAATAAATGCTTTATTCCCCTTTTCCCCTCTGATGTTGTTTTCTGCTTTCATGAAAAGCTTTCCAAGAACTGCCAAACAAATTAGATTCATCCTGTGAGTTCATTTTGTCATTAATAATTTTTCTTCAAGTATAACATTACTTCATTATTGAACAGAAGAATGACCACACTGTAACCTTCTTTTATACGAGCAGTAATGAGATGTTCATTTGGACATTAGTGTTTTTATTTCAGATATAGTGTCATTAATGTACAAAGGAATGAGCGCCATGTTGCCCTCTCTTTCATAGGAGTGATCAATACATCATACTCCTAGATTGCTATTAATAGTTAAACACAAAGAACACAGCTGAGTCCAATCAACTCTTGAACACTAGGACTAAATGCATTTGATGAGCACCTCTCACCTTCAGAAGAAACTGAACTCATCTCACTGAGTGGGCGTTCAGATCCCGTCTCCACAGGGAAAAGCTCGTCCAGAGAGAGCACTTCACTGCGTCCTGAGAGGGAGGACAGGGATCGCTGTGGGCTTTCTGGACTATAGGAGGTGCCCGGTCTTTCCGGAGGATGTGGGGAGGAGACACGGGGTGGAGAGGGAGAAGAAGAGAGCACAGAGGGGCTGAAGCGGGCCTGGGCATGGCCAGTGAATCGGAAAGGAGAACTCCGGTTAGAAGGAGAAGCAGAGGAGCGAGGTGGTGCTGTGTTGGAGGGTGGTGAAGGAATTACTTCGGCAGTAAGTGGAGTGGAGTGAACTTCATGACTGCTTTTGAGGAATACCTGTATGAGTAGAAAGAACAGCTGCTTTGAGCTGATAAAACGGTGTCTCTGAGCCATCAAAGTGAAAACGTTATCAGGTTTTCACTGTAACCCTTAAAGTGCAGGTTGCAGGAAAACAGCCTGATGTCTTAACCACGTACATGTCTGGCATGATTAACAACCACTGTGTGAATGCGGCTTGTCATTATTTCCACAATGAAAGTCTGTCATGCATAAAAGTCTGTCTATTATGTTAAAATGATTTAGCTCTGCCTGCGTAATCATTCAATTTAGACAATTTCCAATTTCCTGTAATAAACAACTTTTTCTTTTATTAAAACTGGGTTCAAAGTGTTTCGTTTTCTTATTAAAACTGTTTTCATGCCTATCAGAATGATGCTGTCAGTTTATAGGCTGTAAGTAATGGGAGTGAACCAAGCAAAAAAACCACCCAAGTGTACCTTATCTGACTTTTTCATGGAGGAAGGTCTCCCAGGTCTTAAGAAGCTATAGTCTGTCGAGTCCAGCGAGTCTCCAAGCAGTTTCTTCATGTCTTCTTCATCACTTTCCAGACTGACACCACTCGTTAGTTTAACTGACTTTGTCTCCAAACGCTCTGAAGATGCTACACGATCTGCTGCTCTGGACCTGACTCTCACACTAACATCTACACTTTTTGGAGCCATAGTAAGAGATGTATTAGTGTTTTCAAGAGCTCCAGCTGCTTTCTTCTTAAGGAAACGGGTTCCCCTCAGGCTCTGGTCACTGCTAGACTGTACAGACTGTTGCACAGATGTCTCTGGGGTTTGGGTGACTCTTGCTGCTGCTGATGATGACACTCCCAAATCCGAAGTCAGAATGAGGGCAGATTTTGTCTCCTGTCTGGCCTGCTCCTGCGCCTGCTTGCGGCTCCGGATGCGACTCTCAATTTCAGCCAGTCTAGTCAAGGATGCAGTCTGAGTGGCACGCCGTGAAGATGATGCATTTCTGACCAGCGATATTAAAATAGGTAACTTCACATCAGAAAACGTTTTATTCTTTGTGCAAATTAATAACCACATTTTTATATGTTGAATCTTACCTTGATTCAGATTCAGGGTGCATTTGGTCCCTGTTGACGGGTGACTGGCTGCTGTTTGTTGGTGGTGGAGCCTTCTTCAAAAACCTGCTTCCTCCTCCCAGAGAGCTCTGCGGCCTGAGACCCTAATCAAAAAATTATAAATTAATTAATTAATAAAAAATGTATACAATTCATGTCAAGTTGGATTTACTGGGTTCAACAAAACTAATGTGTAGTCTTCCATTATTGAGATACAGCAACAATTAGCAGTTACCTTGTTTGAATCCAGTTCTCTTCCATGGTTCTTTTCAGCATCCGTAGCTTTAACATCCCCTCCAGACTCAGGAGCTGAACTGACTGAGGACAAGTCGCTCAGATCTGAGAATAATTTGTGTGTTTCGGGGGGAGCAGATCTGGGTTTGAAAGATTCACCTACAGAAACCTACAAAGAAACAGATTATATTTATGTAAGAAGTGCTTTAAGATTTAATCACTGTAGTACCTCATTCTGCTCTTACATGTGAATTATACTTCAGAGTCACAACGACTTGAATGACATCTCTATCAAACCTCACTCTGAATCTCACTGGGAAGCAACTTCTGGCATGACCAGTCATGGAAGCTCCAGTACCACCATATCTGTCTAAGACAGACCAATCACTTGAAGGATACGGGGTCCCCTGACCCCTTAACTGGCCCCACACCAAGCATTCTCATTCTCTAAGAGCTCCTCAGCAGTCCTGGACCAGGATAATTCAATTAATCTGTTTATTGACACAGCCATTAAGGTAATCCGAATGTGGGTTTTACTGGTTTTCAGGAACATCTTTTACAATGTAATTATATATTTTTGTCAAGGAAATATCTTGTTATAATAGCAGCTGTTGTGTTGCTGCAAACTGCATGTTAAAAAAAAAAAATAGCTAGACAAGTAGCTTGTGGTTTGTGTTTGTGGCTATTGCTAGTTGTCAAATCTAACCTTTAGTAATCATGGATATTGGCTCCTCTCAGGGTAACGCCAGTGGCAGCAAGGTTAAGGATGTCGTGTCCCACCCTTGCCCAGGTGTCACCTACTTTCCCTTGACCATCTCTGAGAAAAAACCCCCACCCCCTCTGCATTGCCTGTATGGCAATCAGGGGGGAGGACAGGGATGTGTAAGACAGAAAAATATTGCCCACTCGCCAGGCACCCATCAAGCAGCTCATGACTGCTGTCCCATTGTGTATAAAGAAGATGAGCCATTACTAAACATTTTCCTCAAATTTTGGGGCTCATTTTTTAGCGTGGAGCAGTCAGTGGCATTTCATCTCTATCTGAACAGACGTTCACTTGTGTCGGTGGGACCAAACCTTCCAGGTAAGATGGAGTATTTCACAGCCTCCATGTACCAAAAGGTTTATAAATCAGAAGCGCAGTCAATATAAAATCTGAATGTGGTCATCCTGCTCTCAGTCTACCAAGCTGAGCTGTTTCAGGACATGGCCCCCCTGCTGGATAAGGGCTCAATCAAGGCTCAATCTCTCCAGCCTTCCTGGCCAAGACAAGGTCATTATGAATTCTCCATATAAGCCATCACGAGCTAGGGGATCGTTTGAGGAGGCACTAACTGCTATGCAGCAGGTTAGCAACCTGAGGAAGAAGAAGGGTGAAGCTTTTGACCTCTGGCTTCCCCATAAAACCACGCCACGCCAGCCTCCACCTACCTGCCCAGGCAGCAAGAGGATGTAATGTAGGCTTCAAAGGTCCTACTTAGCAGCTACCGAAGCAGCAGGGTCCATTCAGGCAGAGTGAGAAGGCATCATACCTTTAATACGAATACTATACAATCCATTGTTTACAGATAGATAGATACATACATAGAATAAAGCTTAGAAAAGATTAAAGATTCCATCAAAATATGAAAGACTTAAAATTACACAAATCAAATAATTATTTTAAGAGCTCAAATGCACTTATAGTATCTCACAAGAAATACTTCTTTAGAAAGCTTAAATGGAAAATCTGCTGGTAAATTTCTACAAGAGCACCACTGAGAATGTCACATTGAAGTGTTGCTATTGAAAGGAAGGACCTGCATCACGCAGTAAGCACAGCTCAGTGGGACAAAACTCCTGGACCTGAATAGCAGCAGAACAGAGGGCCAGGAGTGAAAATACCACCCACCGCGTTCACAGCCTGTTTGAACCACTGCTGTAAACTAGTATCAACAAGCTGAGAAACAACCTCTATGACACTCCATTTTTCTGCTCCATTAAAGCACTGGTAACAAGGAGTAGAACTACACCCACACGATCTGCAATTTACATACATACCACCCTCAGAGATGTGAACTGCAATGCAAAACCACTTTAAAACCTCTATTTGATCTTTTTCATTAAAATTATACATTTTTATCTAGATTTAACTCATTTGTTTATTCATATCTGCAGTACGGGGGCCCACAGGGAACGGTTCTGGCTCCGTTCCTCTTCACCATCTACACTGCAGACTTCTCCCACAACTCCACCCAGTGCTTCCTGCAGAAGTTCTCTGATGACTCTGCAATAGTCTGCCTCATCACTGATGGGGACGACAAGGAGTACAGAGGACTGACCCAAGACTTTGTGGACTGGTGCCAGCTGAACTACCTCCAGATCAACACCAGTAAAACCAAGGAGCTGGTGGTAGACTTCCGCAGGTACAAACATCCTCAACTGCTACCACTGAACATCCAAGGTATGGACATTGAGGCTGTGGACAGCTACAGGTACCTTGGTGTTCATCTGAACAACAAACTGGACTGGACTCATAATTCAGACGCCCTCTACAGGAAAGGACAGAGCAGGCTGTAACTACTGCGGAGACTCAGGTCGTTTGGAGTGAAAGGCCCACTCCTGAAGACCTTCTATGACTCTGTGGTGGCCTCAGCTATCTTTTACGGTGTGGTCTGCTGGGGTGGGAACATCTCTGCCGGGGACAGGAAGAGACTGAACAGGCTGATCCGCAGGGCCAGCTCTGTTCTAGGATGCCCTCTGGACCCAGTAAGTGACAGGAGAATGGTGGCTAAGCTGTCATCCCTGATGGACAACATCTCCCACCCCATGCAGGAGACTCTGACAGCACTGAGCAGCTCCTTCAGTGGCAGGCTGCGGCACCCATGGTGTGGGACGGAGAGATTTTGCAGGTCTTTCCTCCCCACTGCTGTCAGACTCAACAACAAAGACTTTTGCAGCTAATCAAACACACACAAACCCACACATGTGCAATAAGACTAAGTGCAATACTCTTTTCTGACAAAGTTGTATTTTTACTGTTGTATACAGCATTTGAATTCTATTTTTATCCTATTGTATATTTTATTCTATGTATTCTACTGTATATAATATTTTATTTTATTCTCTTCTGTACAGTTGTGTACAGTATTTTATTCTTATTGTATTCTAAATTTTGCTATATAACTTTTGCACTGTCCACTTCCTGCTGTGACAAAACAAATTTCCCACGTGTGGGACTAATAAAGGTTATCTTATCTTATATGCAAAACTGCATTGCATCAGAGTAAAGTTACAATAAAGATTCTGATATTATTGTTACCAAACGTAACGCAAGAAAACAAATTAAATTATTTCATCGCTTTTAACTATGATGCTGAAGAATTTCAAATTTAATTTTACCACAGACAAGGTAACTTTCCCGTGTAAGAACAGACAGCTCTTAAAAAGGGGGGGGGGGAGGAGTAGACAGCTAAAGAAAACTCGGTACATACCCGTGTTTTGGATGAGGACTCTTGCCTGGAGCCCTGAGCGTCTCCTCCGTAGCTCCGCTTTGCGGACAGCAACGCCTGAGCTCGATCCACAGCGGAGCTTCGGCCGCCTAGTTTCCACATTTTTAAAACACTCACTTTCTGGCAAACTGCTCCTTGATACAGTTCGATATGTAATATCACATGTTTTGTACGCAATTTCCACAGTAGCTAACCCATGTTGGGCACCATTTATCCTGCATACGAGAGACTACTGTTGACTAGCAAGTAGCTAAAGCTAAAACTTCTAACTGCACAAAGAAAATTCGACATAAGACTCATTTAGATGCCTTTCCTGTCAGTATAGTTAATTATCAATTATGCAACATTCAGGAGTTCCCAATTAAACTACATTATTTCCGTATCCCACCTACTACGTAAACGAGTATGAGTTAGAAGCGTCTGTTGTTTCCATGGAAGAGCTTCCGCCTCCGTCTTCTTCTTCTTGGTAGTAAGAAAGTTCTCCTTGGAGCGCCACCTACAGTTCAGTACAGAAGCTACGTGTATGTGTCCTACATGGGCACCGTTGTGTTTTTTCCATTCAGTCCATTTTTATCTCTGCACTTTAGTCAAAATTAAATCTAAGCTTTGCTATTTTATGTTTACTTTAATTATATTTAAAGCTATTTGGCTGCTATGTTTTATTCATTATCAAAGAAGGTTCGTAATTTGCGATCTATTCTGTTTATACCTCTGTGTCCAAGCGTGCGCCCATTTCCCTCCATTCCCCCCATTCCACATTAGTATTGTTTTGTTGGTAATAATAGTAAGTTAAACTAGTTTAGTTATTATTCTATAATTCCACAAATACTACAAAAATCATGGTAGAATGGCAAGAAAATGCAAAATGGAAATAGTAATATATCTTAAACAGACTGTAGAGGTACCCCTGTGCGATCCAGCAGGTAAATGTGAGTCTTTATGATGAGCATGTTTAATTGTACACCAAATTTAACATGCGCTGATTTTAAAACATGAGATAGCAGAGGATGGTTTCGATCCATCGACCTCTGGGTTATGGGCCCAGCACGCTTCCGCTGCGCCACTCTGCTATACGAAGATGACAATCCGATTAAGCAATATTAACAGGCTTTAGTATATTGTGTGATCTGAATTGCTGTTAATTAAGAAAATATATAGTCTCTCTGTCTATATATATGATTACATATTTTCGCTGCTAATATGAAAGATATAATTTTTTTTTTTTTACATCGTGCTCTTATGTCAGAGTTTTCAAGCGATCAATAGCAGCAAGACAAAGACAAAAAAAATCGTTAACAACTGCTTTGTGTTTATTGAGTTTCTACTAATTATTTTCAAATGTTGTGAGGCGACTATCAGAAGTTTTGAGATAATCTTTTTTGTATTATGAGACCAAGGGGCAATTTAAAAGGAATTCAATTAAATGCACGCATTTTTTTCTATGGATATTTCGGAATAGCTTCACAGATGCTGCTGAATTGTGCAAATAAACTAAACAAACAGATCGATATATGAAGTACCTGCATCTGGCTGCCTGCAGAGGTTCAGTGCAGATGACACTAAGATATTCCAGGTTTTTCATTATTTTTTTTGCCTTCTTCTGGCTTCTCACATCCCGGAGATAAACACAGTCTGTCTTTTTCACTTTTTCCCGCCCTGTGTCAGATTGTGGCAGCATAAAAGTCAGACAGCTGACAGGAAATGCTGTTTCTAGTTCCCACACAGGGCTGGAGTCACCAATGGCCCCGGCCTTGGAGCTGTTCTGTATTATTGAGTTTATGTTGTTTTTTCATGTCCTTGTGCCAGGCTCTGCATGTACCCAGTCAACATTATTTATTATCAGCCTGTGTGCTAAGAAAACACCTGTTATTGTATCAGCCTGCTTATTCTTTAATGACAAAATAGAATTCCCTTCAGGACATTTTGTTTCCCGTGAGGAAGCTCAAATCAAGCCTGCGATCTTGTTTTTGAGTTTCAACATCAGGGGAGTGTTCCATGATTTTAAAGAAAGAAAGAAAGAAAGAAAGAAAGAAAGAAATGGTTTTCAGTCACACTAGGAGCTCTGTGAGACTGGGCATAGTCCCAGCAGTGAATCTAGCATGATAACATACAGATTAGACAAATGAGAATGTCACTTGTTTTGCAGGTATTTTGTCATAAACAAAATCACTGGACAAATTGAATTTCTGACCTAATGATAGTGCTAGACAACAAAGGAGACGAGATATTGTTACAGTGCCAAAAGAATCCACAATATACATGAAATCAATTTGATTTCAGTCAGCACTTCTGCACTCAAAAGACTATATTTTATATCTGATCTGCAGTGATCTATATTTGGAAATGGTTTATTCAGAGACTTACAGAGAGCACAGCTGTTTCTGGATAATAGAGTCTATTTTTGCATGCTCATAGAAGCAAGACAACAGAGCAAATCAGGCAGGAGTGATGACAGATTTGACCTTAGTGAAGTGAGTACATACATTAAAAGGAGGATCTGGGGTAAAGTGGGTTGCCGATACAGCATAACAGCATTGTAGGCTAAAGAGTTAAAAATATCACACCCTATATGAGCCTATAATTGCCAGCTGTTTAGAAGGGAATTATGTGACATAGCACTGAAGTGAACTGCTGGGATTGCAGTTGAATGTCGCCATATAATTTGCTGGTGAGCTCAGGTAAGGTCAACACCTCTTGTTCTTCGGTCCTTAAACTATTTCTAACCAGTTTTTGCAAGTGTGGCTTAGAGAGGCCAACGTTTGCGGAGTGCTGGTGTCTTGAAGGTGGAGGTTGTCCCCAGGTCTGTAACAATGCTTGACTCAGCTGTGAAAAACTTCCAGTTTATTTCAGCAGTGTCTTTCTTATTAATGTGGCTCTATCTGCCTCTATGATTATGATAACTTTTCCCTCACTTTTTACTTGATGTAAGACCAACGTAGTTCATGTGTGGCGTGTAAAGAGGTGAGTACTCAGCATAGGTCATTCTTGAGAGATCAAACACCAGTTTCGGGATGCCAGTGTTCAAGGCGCAAAGTCAGTAGCTGGACTTCTACGGCTTGAGTTTCTCTCTTATCACAATGTAGAGATTTTTCTAACTCTTGTTCCCACTCAGCAGTTCGTTGAGCTGAGCTGAGTTTCAGGCTGACAGGATCACAGTAATTAAAAGCAAGTAATGCTACTGATTAACTCACATCAGTCCCTGTGATTGATATTACCCCTGCTCTTGAGCTGTTCTCAGTACTTAGATTAGTTGAATCCCGTTGCATAAGCAGACTGAGAACACACAAAACTGATGCAGCACACAGGTGGAAGACTTTTTCCATCCTGTAATTCTGCCTACACATGTCCTTCTATGTGTTAAATCAGTTAGCAAAGTCACTACTTATGTCTAAAAGGCCACACATTTTATAACCTCAATCAAAGAATGGCCGTCAGGACAAAACAGAACTTGCTGTTGCAAAGTCTTTGTAATGATGGGATACCTATAGCACTGGAAAGGACTGAAAAAGAGCAGTACTGACTGTCTGGTCAGAACAAAAAAATAGTCTCCCCATCTCTTCCTTTGTTTGTTTCATTGTGGTGTTACTAGGAGAAAATTTATTGAAATGAATCAAGCCTCTCCTTAAATTCATTAGATCCACTTATTGGATAAGTGCTATGCCAGAGAGCAGTGCCATCCCACACATCCATCCATCCAGTGTGCTGACCTGCCACAAGTCATTTACAAATTACACCATGGCACTATAAAGTAAATTCATTCAGTCCTACACACACCATACTGTCTTTATGAATCAGTGTTCTATATCTGATACAGCAGCTCCTCAGTCCTGCGTTATTGCTTCCTTTCCAACTTTCTTTTTGCTTAAGCAGAATTTCACATTTCATTGTTTATTTTCATCATCATTGTATTACTTAACCATCTGTGTGTGGCTGGAAATTTAAAGTGCTATGAGTTCAAATCGTGTCTCTGTACACTGCCAATACCGATATAATTTCATGGAGAGGCCTCTTTCAACTTCTTGAGATTTTGTTGTCATCATTCACTACGATTGGCTCATCTGTTTCGAAACGATGAAACCAGTGATGGATTGAATTTGAATTCCCCGTCAGACTGAAATTTTACACTGTTCGAGAAATAAGCAGAAAGATAATTTTTATGGAACACTTCAGGTTAATGCTATTACTTAAATAAGATTGAAGATGAATTTGAATATGAAACCTTTTCCCTTGGTAGTTTTGCAGTCTGCGTAAATGATCAAACTAGCACTTCCTGCAGGAGTAAACCTCAGGAACAAGAGTACACTATGACTCATTTCAGATCTGCCACCTACTTCCTCTCCCTACATTTGGTGCTAATTATGTATCCGAGTGAAGGATCTGACATACTAAGTGCTGTTCCTAACCAACTAGGCTTCAGACTGCTCTCAGTACGGTAGCTTCAAATTACAAGAGTACAAATGAGCACTACCTGTCAAGTGTACAGCAGCAGTACCTTAGAGGGTATTGCCTCAGTGGCAAGCTGTTGTACCCAAAATGAAATACTTCATTTCTGAGTGTTTTTAAACAGCCCAAATGAAAATTGTTTTATGTGAAACAGCCAGTCTTTGGTACATCACCTCCATTTTCTCACGAGTGAACTACACTGCTATGACAGTTTGAACTCATAAACCTGGTTGGAAGCTCCAAAAGATCAAAGCACAAGCATGAAACCGAGCTGCTGTGCCTTATTTAAACATAAATTACCTGAAGTAGCACCATCGATTGTACACCTGCTCACTCAGTTTTTGCTTTCACTACTTTGAGCTGCTGCTCTTTACTATCGTCCCGGTCTCTCAGATTAGCTCACCACCTGTTCAATTTCACTTATTTAACTAACCTGCAAGAATGAAATAAAGATGTTTATTGATGTTGGGTCGGTGAAAAGTGCCTCAGTTAGCCTAGAAGCCATCTGTAAGACCACCAAACTCATGGCACCATGATTACTATCAGACGGTAAGTAAGCAAAAGGTAAATAAGTCTGAACCATTTCAAGAACGTTTCTTTAAAAGTGTTCCAAAAATCATCAAACAGTGTGATAAAACTGGCTCTCACATCACTACAGGAAAGAAAGATCTGAATGTTCCCCTTTTTCCGTTTTTGCTGTAGATAAGAGGATAAATTCATTTCAGTTACCAGCCTCAGAAATCACCAATTAAATTTACTCCAGGTAAGAGTCGATAAGCAGATAAGCAGCAGACACATCAGCATTAATTGTCTGGAATAGACTGTGGCAATCAGGCAAAATAAATAAAAAAAATAAAAGGGACACCATGAGGTGAACACTACACCAGTGAAAATGGTCTAATGAACCGAAATTGGTGTATTTGTAAGACACAGAGAGGATGAAGATGGTAGTGTGGCTTTTGCATTGAAGCCTGGATGAAGAGGCTCAAGTTTGACTGCTTTAAAAATAAAAACATGTTTGTGGCTACATTTGAACTGTTTTGCACAAATTTCATATTCATACACATACATTTAGGTATAACTTGAAACCATGAACTACTACTAAAATATGCGCTTGGATTGCAGAGGACCAAGAGTTTGCCGGAAAGACATTTGGAGTCTTGATGGTGCTGTTGCAAATGTAAAGAGCAGGGCTCTCTTCTGACATGTGGTTTGATATGAATGACTCATAAAAACATCCTATAATAGGGAGTAAATTACCAGTGAAACTCCAACAGCAGCTCCGGTGCTTCAAACTATAAAATATTCACGATGAGCATTGAAAAAAAGTATGTTGAAAAAAAAGTGTAGTAAGTTCAAAGCTATGTAATAAAAGCAACAAACAGTATGCACACACACACAAACACACACATATAGCTTCATAATCTTTAATAACGTATTTATCAGTAATAGGCACTTAAGCTGCCAGACATTTTTCTGTAAGTACATTTCAACAATAAGAACGATTTATTGTAATGAGGTCATTAATAAGCCTGACATCTATCATTTAAATAAACTGAGCAGTTGCATTAACATGAAAACCCACAACTACAACATAAAGCTGATTTATTTTTCTTTCTTTCTTTCTTTCTTTGCAAAGTAAACACAAACTGTTCCATAATGTGAACGGGAGATATACAAGTGGGTTTGAAATTCCTCCAGATTCTTTTCACACTCAGCAAAGCACAACAACACTGATGGATTAAAGTGTGGCCAGACCTAGTTTTCATTCCTACAGCTGACTCAAAAACACTGAAATTACAAAGTCAAATCACATAATTCAAATGTTTTGGATTGAAAACAAATAAAAACAGCAAACAAAAAAGGCACATAAAAAAAAGAGAAAAATCCGTAGCTTTCTTTTCATTTGGTGGTTGCTGAACAAAGCACAATGTACAGTTGGACTGCTTTAAATGCAGTTTTAACACACCCTTGCTCTGCTCTGCTCTGCAGTGGCAGCTGCCAGAGACAAACTGCTGCCATTCGAGCTGGAGTGCCAGTATCAACCACATGCATGGTGCCTACTTTATACTCCAGTACTTCAGGTCTGCATGGATGGCTATAGTTTCTCATACAACACAAAGGAAGAGACTGCAGCCATGCTAACAGCTCTGTGAGCCCAAATTTAAGGCACAGCATTGTTGTGAGACAGGTGCTAATACTACTGTAACATGCTCACAATGACAACGCTAAGGTGTAGTTGCTAAGAAAGAATAATGATCACCAACTGTTTTAGTTTGGCTTGTTAAATAGCACTAAATATATGCATACAAAACAAACCAATGTAGCCCCCAGAGTGAACATTTGACCTGATACTGGTGATCGATCTTGGAGTTTTGTAGACATTTCCTTTAAAATCACAAATGTTAATCTGTCATGGTTGTTGGTTTTTGTTACAACATCTTATTTTTTCCTTGCTTTGCTGTCCTGCAGTTCTCTTTGTCTGTTCTTTGTTTCTTTGTGCAAATTATTTGCGTCTCTTTCAGCTGTCTTGATTCACTTCACCTGTGTCTTATTGTCACTTTCCTTTTTGTGCATTTAGTCTGTGTGTTTCCTTCAGTCATTGTCATCTCGCTTTGGTTCTTTCTCTTGTCGCCATTATTTTATCATTTATTTAGGACTTCCTATCACTTAGATTTGTCCTATTTTTAAATAAACTTGGTCCACTATCATTGAACAAAAAAAGGAGAAAAAGGCCAAACAAAAAATGGAATTTCTCATTTGCAATAAAAATGATTTTTTTTTTTCTTTGAAAGAGCTCTGTCTTTATAAAAGCCTGATTGGGAGTGGCAGGAGCAGCTAGCCATTGCTGCTGCACTGCACAAACATATACGCACCCAGCCATTCTTTAGTGACAATGCTGGGTGACAAGTGTGGTGGTTGTAATGGTTACGCTTCACTACAGTAAACAAACACAATGCTGACTGGCAAAAGTGCAACAGGTTTTTTGAACATACTGTTTGGCAAGAATTGCACATGTACTTTAGCTCTCATAGCCGGGGTCATGAGTGTTATGTGTCAATGTTCCATGAGAGAAATTGGCATAAAAGTAACCCATGTGTGAAAGACAAAAACCATTTTAAGAGATTGACAAAGCCAGTAATGTTACCTGTCACATGCTTAAAAGGACTTACAAATAAAAAATGTCTAAAATGTGTAAAAAAAAAAAAAAAAGGCCGACAGGATTCGGTAGCAGTGAGATGCTTCGGGTTCATTTTAACTCAGAGTTCAACCCTCTCTTTATTGAATGTCTCTTCACACTGTGCTCACTGTGTTTAGAGCCACCGTGTTAAATGAGAAGAAATGGCTCAAATAAATCAAACACACAGCATGTGGGCAAACTCAGTGCGCCCCTCACCCCCACCCCACCCCAAACTCCCCGTTATTTAAATGAGTCAATGAGTTTGTTTGCTTTTTCTCCCCTCAAGGTCCACGTTGGGGTTACTTATCATTTAAAGAAATTTTTTAGAAGTAAGCTCATCCATCTAAAGCCATTTCAAACTGTGGATTTTAAATAATGTGCAATCAACATTTTTCAGTAAATATATTCTTTTGAATAATCACTGCTGGTGATTTGCCAGCATACAAATATTCAACTATCCATAAAGTAGCAGCCTGTAATTGTACTGTTTAGTTGTATTCCTTCAAGCAGATGCTAACGCCTTTTGGGACAGGCAGCAAAATAATGATTTTCAATCAGAGGTTTTGCTGTCTCTGTTGATTAAGTGGAACAATAACTTCTGGGTTTCAGTGCAACAAATAATAGTTGTGACTCTTCAAACTAAAAGTAATACATGCAAAAGGTTACGCCATCAAAATCACATTTGCATCTTTGGCTACATTTTTAATCAGCTGAAACCTTTTCAGTTTGTTCTTTTTCTAAAACAGGAAAAATTTGTCTCAGGGCTCAAACAGAAATGTTTGCATTTGTGTTCTGTTGAATCAAACATGACAAAATGTAATTATGTGGAGATCAAACTTCAGCTCAGCCTGGATTGTTGTAATGCAGAAAACTATAGTGGAGTGGTGACAGGTAGGCGGCCAAGAAACACCAAGAAATAACTCTGGCTAAGCAGGACCCTCCACTTTGACAGACGTAACCGTAGCCAAGAAACAACGTTGGAAAAGGCGGTCAGGGTCCGGGGGTTGGTTGTCACAGTCCAGCCTGCCTCTCAGGAAATGTTTCCTGAGGCCTTGGGGACCAGGTGGGACACTGCTGTTACTGGGCCCTGGTGCTTGTGGGCTAGATGTAGAACCTGGAAGAAGAAGTTCACGGACAAGAGAAGAAAAGATAAGGCTTGTGGTTCCACTTAGTACCATTTACTATGATAACGCTGATGATATCTGTAAAGTAATATCAGAGATTACCTGTTCACCAGGGAAACAAAAACTAACACAAGATCACACTTTCAGCATGATGAGGTAACTGTCCATAATATTGCATGGCTACTGGCTGTCAACAAGAATGACCAAAATGCACGATCATTTAGACAATCTTTATTTAAGCATCAGTTTTCTAAGTGATCCAATGTAGGGTCATGAGGGTGCTGGAGCCTACAAAGAGCAAGATGCCCAGGACAGATCACCAGTCTTTAGAATCACCCATTAACCCAGCATTCATGCCAGATTACCCGACATGGGAGGGAGAACATTCAAACTTTACACAGAAGTGGAGTTTTTTGTTGGATATTGCAAATTCATGTGTTTTCTTTGCTATTTATGTGACACAGCATGTGAAAAGCCAACCAAAGACATGTTTGTTATCCTAACTTCAAATTTTATTTGTTACATACACAATTCGCAATACAACATGCAGTGAAATGCTTGTCCAAGCAGACAGGCTGCAGGCGAGGCCACGCCATCTCAGGTCTACCCAGCTGCTGTAGAGATCGTTGTGTGTTAACGCAGTGTGCCAAACTGGCAACAACTTCACTGTCCACAATCACTCTCACAGCTATGTCAGAAAAATATGGCTAACTGAACACTTGATGACGCATAAACTGCAAATAAACGGCACATTATTTTGTCTCAGATATTCCCCTGCTCAGCACAGGCACAGGAGTAACCTGTTGAGTCAGCCAGACAACTTTAACACTAAGTGAGTTGTGACCAGTGGACTGTTTCTTGATAACCCAGTGGCATTTGTAATTAGAAGTTTGATCATTTACAAATGTGTTACAAGTTACTATTTATCTATCTGCACTGTTACTAAACCACAGTAATTCAAAGAGTTTACATAGTGTGACATCTTCAAGTTACAAATTTACAGAAAATAAAGAAAGAAATCTGTTTTCACATGACTTAAAAAAATAAATAAATTGTGGACTTCAACCTTGGCTAATGATAAATTACCAGAGAGTATTGGGAACATCTTAATCCCCCATCTCACCCCTTAATGTTAATCTTGTTTGAAATGTTAAGCCTTAAATTGAGCTTTCCGACTGAGTTAGGTTATACGGCCTCTACAGATATCACTATAAAATGCAAATATTTCTTTTTCTGACTGCAATGCCACCTGTGTAAAGTGAGTGGACGGACAGAGTTTCTGATATACGTTTTGAATGCCCTGCACACCCACACCAGTGCTGTCAATTACTCTGGCAGACTGGACCTCCATTCAAGTGGAAGATTGGAATTACATGATGTCCCCAAACTTCATCGACCAATTATAATGACAGCAGTGTCTAACAGGTGCAACAAACCCCACAGCGGGGTGAATGAAAGAGCAGGTTGTAGATGTGTGTGAAGACCTGTGCAGAAATCTAATGAGGCAACTCGAGTGAAAACAACATTAAAGATATTTAATAATTTATATGCATGCGCAAAGCCAAACAGCACAGGAGACAGGGGTGACACACTTTGTGCACTTCGCGTCTGCTTGTGGAATTAAAGCTTTGTTTGGAGCAAATTATTAGAATGACAACATGTCTCTTTCTTAAATTCAGAACTCCATCCCCATTGTTCTTTGTTCAGATTCAGTTTCTGACCTTAAATCTGATTGGAGACAGGTAGCTTTAATATCTGAGCACACACACAACTAAATCTTCAAAGGGACTGCTATAATGCACACAAAAAGTTCAAACTAAGAATCTTAGACCTGCCAAATCAACAACAGGGTTGAAACAACGATGAACATATCAACTCATTTTGAGTAGAACAAAACAAAAGACATTAAAAACTATGAAATAACACATAGGAAACAAAGTTTTTAAGAAAAAGTGTGACATATTTTAAACAAAACCAGTCCATGAGTGCTTGCACATTACATACATGCACATTAGTTAATCTGGAAAATTTCAGGAAACTAAAAGCACAGATGCAAAACTATCAAGAAGTAGAAAAGAAGTGCTAAGACCAAGGAAGACAGGAAAGAGATATTAGATTAGTGAAAACCTGATACCTGCATGTGTATTTTCCACCCTGAAGCATGGAGGAGTGTGATTTGTGTGATTATGGATATCTGGTTTAAGCAGCATATTTTAATTCACAGCAGACACTGATTAACATGTCTCCAAACTTGGAAGCAGAATGATGCCAATTTTTTTTCAATATATTGTTTGGTCAGAAGATTTTTTGCATATTTAATGAATATGAAGGGAAGGCTTGAAGCTGAACAAATACATTTACAATAACAACACCAGCTACATGAGCTGGAGTCATCACAAAAACATGCAAGTCTAATAAAGCATGTGAACAGAAGAAAAAAATAACTTGACTTAACTTAACTTCTGTCTTGGCGATAAAGTCTGTTATTCACTCTATTTTCAGTTTGTTTTTATGTCTAATAAATAGTGGGATGAACATGTAGGTCATTATTAATTAACTGTCTGTTTTCTGGTCCTGCATACATAACAAAAATGGATTTACCAGAACCTCTCTTAAGGACAGCACAAGCTCTCCAAAAAAAATTGCTGAAGACAGGAGTGAGAGTGACCGTGGTAAAGCTGTGAGTCATAAAATCAAAACAATGTGCACAGTGAGACTTAAAAGACTTAAAAATTATACTGTGGCCATTTCTCAAACAGCCCACATGAATGAAAAAAAAAAAGCTCTGACTTATCTTTCAAAATATCCACCCAAACCCTCCCAGAGTCGTCCAGTCACAGCTCCACAATTGTGAGGCACAAGATGGAAACCATTTTACTGACACTTAAAATCATTTGGAAAGAAATCCAGACAGAGAACTTCTAATTGCCCAAACACAAACTTGAGCCAAATCAAAACTGAATTGGAGATAGCGGTTACAAAACACCTGCTCTAAAACATTTCAAACACAGCTCCACCAAATTTAATTTTCTGCAAACATTTTTTATCTAGTACAAGGCTGCCTCTTCACTCAGCAACAAAGTTCGGCTGTCTTGTCAAAGAAGGTTTTCCAGTTTTTTTTGAAAGGAAATCATATCAGGTTCTTTTAGCATTCCTAAATGCTATGTTCTTGGTTTTTCATTCAAAATACTTCTTTGGAGTAGCACACTGTAAAGGTCACAAATTTGAGATAAAACTTTTGAAAATTCAACTGTAACATCCACCCACACTCTGTGGCTGATGCATTCTATAGTTTAATGCTTCAGTAATTAAGAAAAAAAGCAAAATGGTTTGTTTCCAGATCAAGAAACGATCCAAAGCAAAGCATCTCTCATTGGTTGTGTAGTAATAACTTTTGTGCTTATGAATATATTCATCAGAAGTCTTTTGGGATTTTTTCTTGCTCATCAAGAAGATTAATAATGTCTATAATAAAACAAAAAGACTGGCCATAAACCAAGGCAAGGCAAGAAATGAGCATTATTTTAATAATAAATAGAGAAGATACCAATTGACGTATTTCAGAACCTTTGGCTCTGACTTTGTCAGAGGCCCAGTTCTACTTAACTCTGTGTATTTTATTGATATGTTAGCAGAAAGTTTCACTCTGTACCTGGTGCTCGCAGCGGCAGTCCATTGTCCAGACCTCTGGGTTTGGTGGTGATGAACAGATAGCAGAGGACACACAGAGTGATGATGAAGGCGAGAAGAACCACAGCTGCTATTGAGAGACCCATGAGAGCTCCGAGACTAGAAGACACAGAACAAAGACACACCAGAAAAACACTTCCTGGTTACTGTAGCTCAGAGAGGTAACAATATAGCTGATGGCTAGAAATGTACAGGATGAACAACATCAGGCTGTCAATTTTGGCTCATCCATGGTTACCCAGTTCACACAAACTACCAGACTGCTTATTTTGTTGGCCAGTCCTGGTTACAAATGTTGCCATTGTGCTCATATGTGAGGGAAGTTAAACAAAATGCAAACTCCTAAACTAATGTCGCTAGGCACACTGAGTAAGGTGAGATGTAGAGGAGGACAAGGATCATTTACTAGGAGCTCCCCTACAACAAAGTACAAATCATTAATTTCTTTAAGAGATCAATATGGAGGCTAATGTGATGGGGGAAATTTCTGCTTGTCTGGTATGTGTACACCTTATCAAGAGTCACTGCTTGAAATTTAGCACTGTCTGTTCTTTTTTATATTTTCTTCTTTGTTCCAATTGTGCATTATTGATAGAGTTAAGAAAAATAAGCAGACTCTTGTTGTAGTAATCATTTCGGGAAGGGAAACTCCCCTTTCTCTCGGTGTACGGAGGTTTAACTGCACTTTAATCTCTGAGACATCGCAATATAAGAAAAAGAAGTCTGTGCAGTGTCTGTCATGTGAGGGCTGTGTGCAGGCAGGAGTGGTGGTAGGAGGACCCAAAGTGCAGACAGTCTTGGACAAAAGGTGAACTTAAACTCAGATTTATTGCTAGATGGCAAACAGAGAACTAGCAAAACTGGGAATACAAATAATAAACTGAAGACAACAAATAACCTGAACTGGCAAACGGACAGAACACACAGCAAGCTGAGAGACGCATTTACATGAGACAGACTTTCAAAGTAAAACAGGAAACATAACACAGAGACGCGAACTTGACAAGGGGATACAGCTGACAGGGGAGACAGAGCAACTAGAGAACACAGAGACATAAACCATAAGACAGAACTCTAACAAAGAAACCAAAGACTAGAAATGATAAATAACTCCAAAACCCTGGGTCAACGACCCAGGCATCCTAACAGTGTCGACCGCATGATAAAGAAATGCTGTTGTAGTTGATAAAATTAATCTGTCTGTGCAACTCTTTGGGCTTCAACTGAAATCAATGTGTAGAGAAAAGGTTCTGGTAGTTCATTTATTGAAGCAAATGATTTATGTAAATATTTATATATTTTATTTATTTATTTATTTATTTGCTTCAATTTGAATACACTGTAAACAATGTGTATCTATTGTTTTTTGTTAATTGTTTATCTATTACTTAATTACTGTTGGTGTGTATAAATGGAAAGTGTTTGTCAGCAGAACAAGCTGTAAAATTTATGAAAATATTGTTAAAAATGTATGCCCTCCTTCACGTTTTCCAAAGATGTCCAGCGGGCATCTTGCCCAGGCTTTTTCTGGCCCCCAGGCCTTACGTTTGACACCTCTTCTAAAACTTTTCTTTTTCAACTGAAACACGTCTTTAAAAACATCTTTGGATGCGCCCCTCAAAACCTGAAAAGGTGCCTCTCAGTTGGAAACACTGTTTATGCAGAACATTTATAGTTAATTAACACATTACATAATTAATTGCAGCATCATGAAAATGCCAGTATATGTATATATGCAGTGTATATGCAGGCAGAATGTGAGAACTGATGAAAATCACCATCTTTCCTAATTAACATTTTACTTTACTGTCTGAGAATCCAGAGTATAGAATGTACTTGAAGTAAAAAATAAAAAAATTTAAAAAAAACACAGAATAGAAGCCTGATTATTATTCTCTGTTCTCTCCCCCACACTAAAGACTACAAGCACATTTACTACATTCTCATAGGAAGGAACAAGATGTCCTAAACATTCGATTTTTGAGTTGGTAGAATGATTCAGATATGAGCAGCAGAGTATGTGAGTTATGCTCTCTGTTTCCTGCATGATGATATGAATGCATACTCTGTGGCTTAAAAGTGTTAAAGCACCAGTGTTTCACTGAAATTCTTATTACATATAATGTATAATGACATATAATGATGCAGAGTAGCCATATGGTGTCCGCTGTTGGCTAGTTTCACTGACCTTAACTCCCACAGACATGAAAGCAAGGATAGATTTTACACATACACAGCTACTGAGATTTTTGTGCGGAATAGGTGATGTTGCACTCTCTTTTGATGATGTTCTTTTCCAAGGTTTAGGTATGTGAATCTCCCCACTGTTGAACAATGGAGGATAATGTAATATTTTACTGTCAAATATTTTAAAAAAGGAAATAGAAAAATAATGGGCTATGAAATATGTTACATTAATTTTGAGAACAAAATAAGAATATAATCACAAATCTTAAATACCCAAAATAGGAAAACTGAAACATGACAACATGGCCCCTCTACATCCCCTACTGGCATTGCAAGAGTGTCTAGGTGCTTGGGCTTAATTGACAATTGCCCACAACTTAATATGGCCACCATGCCATGCCAGTCATGCTCTCTTGGTTTTAACTTGCAGTTGACACAAAGCCCCTGTTTTCCTCCAGGGTCAGCATCCATTTTATATTGTGGCTTATGAGTCATAACACAAATTGCAGAAATGATCCAATTATGTATAATAACCCTGGGGGCAAATTTTGGTTTAACCATATCTCTTGAACATCAAGCACAGAGGGGCCCCTGAGCACAAAAAACAAAACAAAACAAAACAAACAAACAAACTCAACAGTTCTAATTTACTGTTTCAGAAGTTACATCAGATTTGAACATTTACACTTTTTTTCTTATATTTTTATTTCCGTGTTTCTGATTTCAGTTTCAATTCATTTACTTTAAATGATTAATTACAGTATGCGCGTGCATGCGTGAGAGCAGCGCACAAGTCATTAATTTATCTTCCATCATTTGCTTGCTTGTTTGTGGTACACCTCCATAATTTCCTCTGCACCGTATTGCAGTTAAAACTTCAGATTCATTGAAATTCGTCTCTGCGCTATTAAATTGTTCTAAAGGTTACCCGTGTTCTCTGTCTCAAAACTCCCTCTAGTCTATAGTCTCTCATCATAACAGCCAATTACCATGATTGGAGTTAAACAGACACGAGACGCAAAATGTCATCAGCAAGTTGGCTCTGAAATACAAAGCACTAATAGGAACACTAAATGATTCTGCGCTTTACAACCCATGCACGCGTTTACCTTATATTTCCCTCTGCGGTTCTGTTTAATCCAAGAGATGCCAGAAAACTGGCATCGCATGCTTCCTGCTCTCACTGCGCTCTGGAGATTGCCTGATACATGTTGATTTACATCAATGTCATGTACCATCTATAAATCGGAAAATTCTATGAAACACTCCTCAGTGATTTAAGAGTTTACATGCTCTTACCTCAACCACCACATGTATCCATATTCGTAAGGGAAAAAGCTGTTGGGGTCAGCGCAGCAGTACTTCAAGTCACTGAACCCGCAGCAGTAGAGTGCCGTGGTGTCACCGTCCGCTTTCGGACACGTGAAGTTCTCCACGAGCACGTTTTCTTCGGTGTAGTAACTTTCGCAGTCAGAACTCATGTCAGACGTAAACTGCGCGCACTCGGAGAGCCAGATGCGCGGTGATTAAAACCCGGTTTCATTCCGTCCATTTCCCACTGCCGCAACTTCTCATCACCGTCAAACAGTGTGATCCAGAAGCTGCACCGCACTCACACTCCCTCTCTATCTCCCCCACCCTGTCGTCATGGTACACAGTACATTCGTATAATCCGATCCCCGATATCTTTAACTAATCTATGTTAATGATCAACTACATTACCTAAATGATACATTTGGAAAGATTTACCTAATTAACTTGCAGTATGCATTCAGGAAGCAGGCAGCTGTTGACCACATATAAAGACAATTCAAAGCTGAGGGCTTTGCCCTCATGGCACAGGTGACAATCAAGTGCGCCAAGCACGTGCCAGATGCATGTCTCTTGTCATCTTGCGACCATAAGCACAGTGGTGGGCTAGGTGAATTGGAAACAATGCATTAACGTACCTTTAAGATGTGGCAGTCATGACCAATCTCCTTCTTACGGCTTTCCTGGTCTGGAAATGCGTGTGAAAGCGTTTTAAATCAAATTAAATCTATCGTTTAATCATTTTAACATGAAAGTAAAGCAAGATAGCGCTACGATACCAAAACTCTTCTGTAAAAGTGCTAAAGAGACCAAGGTCACAGGGGCGCCTCCAGAATTTTGTTTATAGGCGTGTAGATATGGGGGCCCCTACAAATATTATGGTGGTTTAATAAAAATGGAATTTCCAGTTTTATTATGCTGCTGTCAAATATAGGTTACTTGAAAAATGTGGCAAAAAAGAGAAAAATAAAATAATTATCCATCTAGTTTATTTCCTGCTATTAAAATTGATATCATTATAAAAGTCACCTTTAATAATACAAAATTGTATCGAACATTTAATATTTTAAAACTGAAGTGCTGACTTGTGTGACATGGTGTGTTATCCAGCTGGAAGCAGCCATTATGAGCTGGTAAACTGTGGTCATAATAGGATGCACATGGTTACAACAACACTGAGACTGTGCCCTTCAAACCATGATTCATTGCAATTAAGGGGCGTCAAAGTGTGCAGAAAAAAAAAAATTCCCCACATCACAATCAGCGGCCTGGATTGTTGACCCCGGGCGGGACCATGGATTGATTCTGTTGTCTGTGCCCACTGCAGACTCAGGCTTCTGTTTGTGGCTGACATGGTCTTTTGTTTTTTAAGCCCATTCTTCACAAGACTGGATGGATTTTGCATGTGGAGAACCTTTTCTGTTCAGCACTTTTGTAAAGTGGACTTTACTTTGTTTGTTTTTTGCCTTTTAATCTGTTATATCTGTAAAGCACTTTGTGATGTCTATCTAGAAATGTGCTATATAAATACAATTTTACTTACTTACTTACTTACCTTTCTGTCAGCTCCAACCAGTCTGGGCATATCTCCAATGACCTCTGTCACCTTTTCTTTTCTTGACAATCCACAAAACTGATGATTTTAGGCATAACACACCATACAAAATTGTCACTGTTACGTCATTGCTTCCCAGTGATCTCTTGTTTTACTATGTGTTATATTTGAACCTGCCTTTTGTCTCACTTTTTTTTTTGTCTCTTCAAATTTCAGCAGATCTGTATGAGCCATGACTAAAATGTTGGTTCATTCTGTCACACTGATGATCCCTTATAAAAATCTCCATGACTTGAAAAAAAAATGGAAGGACTGCAGTCCCACTCTACATCCTGAGTTGATTTAAATGCTGTTACTATCTATCCTCTTCACTTCTTCACTCTGAATGGAGACATGAGAGACAGCAAGTGATTTCTTTCACAGCTACAAGCTTCTTTACCTGGCATTCAGAGGGCACTTGGTGCACTCATCCTGATCATCAAGCCCTCACATTGTTCTGAATTGACATCACAATCTTTTGGCCACTGAAAATTGAGAGCTCTATGCATAGATATGAGTATCCACACATCAGTCCATTTACTCCATTATTTATCTAATTCAGAGTCATGGGAGCCGTAATTGGACTTAAGACAGAAATGCTCTCACATACACATGGTCAATTTAGAAAAATCACAAATTAGCGTAACAAGCATATCTTTGGAGAGTGGGAAGAAGCCGAAGACAGAGCACATGCAGGCACAGGGACAACATGCAAACTCAACACAGCAACGTCCAAGCTAGATTCAAACCCAAGACCTGCTGATGTAAGGCAACTGTCACATCTGCACTGAATAAAAAAGGAAAACCACTCCAATGCTCCAGCTCAGTCACTTTAGTCTGTTTTTCCTCCTCGTCGAGCAGAACAATCCTTTAGAAATCAAGTCAAACGCTTCACCTTTAAATACATTTGACTGATTAAATTAATCATTAATACACATTGTAAAGTTTATTTGTACAATTTCCTGAAGCCTGGTATCAGATCTAGGAAATAATATTTTATAGGTACACTTCTAGATGAGTTACCAGACCATTGGACAGTATTTTGGAAAAATTATATGAATAGAACTTTATGTAAGCTTCATATTTTTGTGATCAACATTTTTTGTTTGTTTTTTTAACATTAGTGACCAAATGCTAAATGAACACTCCTGTGATAAACCTTTAATACAGTAAAACTCACATTATCTTGAGGCATTTGCCTTCAAAATGATTGGAAAGGCACGAACATGGTCAAGAGGTGCATTTATTTGTTTTACCCTCAGACTTTTATACAATCCAACTGATTTTGGGAGATGACTCATCCACTCTTTGCCATTAGAAAGACTGCAGTTTTATGAAACTTCTCCATTGGCTTTATTTTTAAACAGAATTTCTAAATCCATCTTTTATATTGAGTCTTTTCTATAAACCCAGCAGTTATTGAAGATCTCTGTAGGGAGAACCTATTGTATGGGCGACCAACTCAGCTGCACTTATCAATTAATGGGTAGACAGAAGGTTGACAAGAAAAAGTATATAAAACCCACTCAAAGTCTGCCAAACATCATTTCAAGGACTCAAAACACAGACACACACACAAAGAACTATGCGCATCAAGCACAGCATACTGGCAACATGTGTTATGGGGGCTTTTCTCTGTGGTAGGTACAGACAGATTGTTCAGAATTAAGAGACAAATACTGGAAGAAAACTAACTTTAAAAACATGCTCCAAAACATTAAGGTTCACTCTTTATCACAACAAAGACAGGTCTCTGTTTCTACTTGTTAAGATGTGCATGGAATTAAATCCAGATATAAAACTAAAAAAAAAAAAAAAAGCAGGAGGACAGAAAAAGCACATCTTTTTAAGATTGATATGAAATCTACTATGAGGAGTCCGTAAGGATAAAGACAAACTAAATCCAACTAAGTTCTTAATCATTTAACAAACACAAAAGAGGGCTTAACAAAATGCTAACAGGAGTGAGGAGAAGAACAGGATGATTTATACATATGAGAGTAATCAGGGAAATAGAAACAGCAGGGTAAGGAGACACAGCTGCATTTAATCAAGACCACTTGTTTGCAAAAGAGTGAGCCCCCTGGTGGGCTGCGAAGTTACTGTAGGTGGGCCACAGTACTAACAGGAATTCAGTTTAAAATGACTCACATGTATGTACAGTGAGATATTTATCTACTATTAATATATGTATTGATTGATATAAAAATTAAACAAAAACTGTTAAAATTTGTGATATTACTCATTACTCCAATTCTAAATTTGCTGCTGTTATATTGAGGTTTGTGTGTAGTAACAGACGGGTCACATAGTGGCCTGGGTAGCATTAGCAATTTATAGCCAACAGCCTGTGTTGTTTATGTTTTTTGAATAAAAAAGGCAAAACATCAGTTTCACTTGTCTTTTAATTAGAGTGAAGATTTAAGACTGGGTGGGCCGCTTGAGCACCCAAAGTGATTCATACTAAAAGCCATTTTCACTCATACAAGTACTTTCTTCCATTCCCAAGTGCTTTCTATCTAACATTACCACTGTGATGAGAAACTAGGCATTCAGTGCTCCAGGATACTTGAGCAACACCTGTGGTAGGTACTGACTGGAACAGACAGACAGGATAATGCTCAAACAGAACAGAGGGCAAAGAATACTATAGAACTACTGAAAAAATCTGAACCTAACAAAAAGCAAAACTGTGAACAAAGACTTTTGAACCATTTTGAACAGCTTGCAGGTGTCATATTAGATCACAGCCAACATATAAAGAGATGCAATAGCCTAAACGAGAGGAAATAAAAGTGTGTATTACTCTAAAAGTCATGTGGTAGGAGGAAGGCTCTGACCTTAGTGAGGAGCCTTAGTTGAAAGAAGTTTGTCTTAACTACAGAGCTAGTCTGTTTATTAAATTTTAAAGCACGGTCAAAAATCACGGTTCCTTGCAACTGGATGACAGAAAGAGGCTAAGAGACTGTTTTGATGAGAGTTGTTATACAAATGTGTCTAGCCTACATTACAATAGAAGATCTCTTAAGATTTTTTTGGACCTAAATAAAAGGAAAGATCCTGTCAAATTCAAGAGCACTGCATTCCTTAATATATGCTCCTCTGAAGTAACAATCTCAGTGAAACACTCATTAAACTACTTTTAACTCGATCAACTGGTCAAACTTTATGGATTTTTCTATATTTTCTTTTACTGACATAGTGTGATAATTAGCTTTAAGAGTTTTAAATAATGAGTCAGCACATGTACAAGTAATGCCTTTGAGCCAAAATGGGTTTGTTTTTTTGCTACTCTTGGCACACAGCAGCCCAGTTTCCTAGCGTTTAAGTCTTTTGTTTTCAAGAGGCAGCCAATCAGAAGAAAGCTGAACTAAAAGGAGGTGTCATAAAGAAAAATGAGCTGAAGCTACTTGTTTCGAACAGGAGAAGTGTACAGCTTCCCAAAGGTCCATTATAGTACAAAGAAGGGCTGCAACTAACTGCAAGAGAACCCCCACAAGACTAAAATATGTAAAGTAAAAAAGGAACGGCATGAACTAAACTAACAACAATCAGTCATTATCGAAGACAATGGTAAATAAATAAAAAACAAAAATACATTTTAATTTGAATGATATCAGCACTTGCAGCTTGTAGACAGCTTGTACCTCTCAGAGGGTAAAAGCTACCTCAGCTTCTTGTTCTACACTTGTGAAAGACTGCAAAGTTGATTTGAAACATGTCAGACAAGGTAATGAAAGATGGTGAAAGACTAGATCGTCTCAGGGTTTAAAAATAAGTGAAAGAACTTTAAAATCAATTGGCAGCCAACCAACTAACAAAGGACATCGACTGTGTAAATTGTGCTCTCTAGTCTGTTGTGAACCTGTAAATAAAATTTTGCCGCTGTTCTGCTTTATCTGAGAATTTTACCACCTCCAAGCTCTGATGTCTAAAATACGTTTGAAAGGGCATTGATTGGTCTTATGTCACGAGGACCCAGGCGCATAAAGCATTGGATCAAGATATGATGTACTGCCAGTGCTAATGGTAAAGGTTCAGAGAAAAGCCAAGGCTTTTAAGCACTGATGACATTTTCTATATTTATTTTTGTTGTGCATTTGGCTTTATGTATGTAAACTAGTCAGCTACTCTGACCCTGCCACAGCACTCTGTGCAACAGTCTGCTAGTATTATACCATCATTTTGTTTCAAACTTGGTTTCAGTTTGCATTTTCATGCTTTAGCTCATGGAAAATTATTGTGTAAGTGTAGGCAAACAGCATAATTATAGTCTTTGACATAACATCACGTCCTCAGTCTTCAAATAACCTTTGTGAATAGATGAGACCTCAGTAGCGTATAAAAATATTCAGTTTCCAGTCCCTACACTGTTTAGTTCAAATCAGTAACGCTCACCTCAAAATCCTAAAACTGGTTATCATGCAGGAACGTTTACATAAGTCATGGAAATGTGAATAAAGTACTTAATGAATTAATAACGTTACCATATAGAGAGCAAATCAGTGAGAGGGTCTGATAACATTTTGTGGCAGTATTCATAACACTGATCATCCTGATGGGGGCACCATACCTAAAGGGCAAAATTTTGCATCTATGTGCTGACACAGTCGAAGTGGATAAGCTTGATGGTGTTTGGTGTTTTGATGTTAAAGAAATTCACTGTTATAAAAATAAAAGAAAGAGAATCACCGGTTTTGTTATGACGTAAATGAGGATACATGCTGCAGGCTTAGAGCATGTTTCACCGAGAATCTGAATAGCCCTTTGTACTGCGGAGCAGAACAAGGAAACTTTACTCTTTAGAAATCAGTCCTGGTCCTGGTTCAGGATATGAAGCATTAACCTCTCATGTTTCTTAACCGCAGGAGAAACATAGTTTAAACCCAAGCAAAAACATGCAAACTACAGAAGGGCTCTCAAGTGTTCAAACCCAGAGTCCTGTTGCTGTGAGGCATTGGTGAAAACCACAGAGCTACCAGATCAAGGACATGGATTTGTAAAGATTGTATACCATAAAAGTTTACATTTCCATTTCTTTATTATTAAATATACCATAAATTGTGTATACTTAGCGTTTATATAAAAGTTCATTCTTGATTCAGTTTTCAGTTTGCAACAGTGAGCTCCGGTATTGCACTGCCTGAGATTAACCAGCATGGCTGCAACATGCCTGTCTTCAGTGCACTGCTAGAAGGTAAAAATAGTCTGTGCCATAAACTTCAATTTTTTTTTATTATTCTCCTCATAAAACAGTGTTCAAGACAAATTTTAGTTAATTAAGTTCACCAAATAACATCAGAAAACTCTTCTTTGTGTATTTCTCCCCTCAAAATCATGCTCACTCAACTTAGTTTCCCTTCATAGTATCTCCACGGTTGTTCACACCTGACCACCAGTGGTTTTGCTCTCATCAGTGGGATCATTGTTCATTTTAAAAGTGGACCTGACCTGAACCACTTCAACTATCAGTAGTTATCAGTCCCATATACAGTTTCACCCCCCTCCTCATTCTAGCAGGTTCTATGGGCTGTAGTAATTCACTGTAATCAATAATGAGAAAAAGGAGCAGCACAGTGGCTGTGTGAAGGAGTGCAAGTTCACTTGTTCAGTGCTGTGAACAACTAGCTGATTGAGTTTCACAACATGTGCGAGCTATGGGGCGGGGAGACCTTGTTAAATTTCTTTCCCGATTTCAGAAAAACACATGACCGGCAGGGCTACCAGAGCACCTTGCAGCGATATGCCATCCCATTTAAAGTTCGTGGGCCCTTCATCAGTGAGTCAAAGCACACCTGCAGGCTCTGTAAGGGCTGTTTGACAGAGAACCAGAGTGATGGAGCACTGCACTAGATTACCTGACATCCACAATCACTGAAATCCAACTGAAATGGTTCAGGATGATTTGTAACAGAATGTGAATGAAAACAACAGGAGGTCAGAAAATGTGGAAGTTCCTTTAGGACGGCCTGATAATGTTCATGTGATGCATTGTATTGTATTTAATGTATTTTGCATTGTACTCATATATATATATATATATATATATATATATATGAACAAAATAATGAACACTTGGAATGTGCACCTACTTGTATAGTACACTACTGAGGAGTATACTATACACTATAGTATATATACAAATCTATACAACAGTTTCACATTTCACTCACTGACTGTTTGTTCTGTATGTTCACTCCACAGACTCTATGTACAAGATGGACATTTTAGCCATTATGAGGTAACTAACTGGTTCATGGACATCACCCTCTTTTTTGAGAGGCCAGAAGTGATCAGATTTGGATGTATGAATGGTAGCAAATGTGGAGATTGACTCACTTTTGGAGTCGGCCTTAAGTGGCTGAATACTTTTTGGCATTTCATTTTTCAGCACCAGCAATTGCTGCTTGCTTCACTTGTTATGTTACAACACTTAAAGTGGATTATCATGCTCTGCTACACACTTCACCAATGGATGGGAACAAATACAACTTCTTTTTATCTGTGTTTTATGACGACTGAATAACATCATACTTTATTATTTTAAAAAAAAGCCACAGTACAGATGTCTTCCTGCTCCTTCTCGTCATTCCGACAACATCTTGCTCACAAAGTGACTCACTTCTGGTTTCTTGTGGCTTGAGAAGTTCAAGGAATGACACAGTGACACACGAATGCCCCGCTGCTTATAATTATTTTGGAATTTTTGTCTGAATCACATTTTGTTTCTCTTTTTCTGACTTAGTGTTCTGCTTTTCGTGACCTGGCTGTAGCTGTGGTTCTTGTCACAGTCCTGGCTCAAATACTGTGATTAAGTAGTGGAGAGAACAATAAGTTATAAATAAGACAAAAACGAATTTTTTTTCAAAGAGATATAATAAAATACACTGTAGTAATTCAGTTTGAGCTTGTATGGATATGTGGCAGTTTATATAAGGAACAGAAGAAACTGAAAATCTTGTTGCTGAGTGAAAAGGAGACTGCAGGAATACAGGAGTTTTTACAGCTGAGCATACAGGTGCAAAGGTGTAGTTCATGTAACACTCTGATGAACAGCTGCAGAATAAAGCACAGCAATAGAAAGACATGGACGATAGCTATGGGGTGTTGTATTCTACATTGTAATTCATCTCTGATCCTCCTTTGTCTGCAACTAGAAGCTGTATTTAGCTGTCGTCTTTGAGTATTTCACATGATGTTTTATGTGTCACAGTAATTGTTACATAATGTTTAATGTGCTGTAAAAATGTGGAGTAGAAACATATGTGTCATTCCTTTTTGACTGTATGTTAACATTTACATCACAGCTTCTTTCCTTTTAAAAAGCAGGTGCATTGAAACCTGTTAGTTCCCTATCTGTATTGACTTTACCTATGCAAGTTGATTATATGACAGTGGCATTCACGAGGACATTGTGTCATTTAGTGAAGTTAATTAATGCACTTGCAGTGGTTTCAGATCTGTATGTGCACCCACCTTATCTGAGCACACTGTTCTTCAGGCGTATTATCTTCTTTGTTCTTAGTGACCATTATTTGGTGCTTCTAAAGTGCTGTTCCTAATCATCCTGGCAAGCAGAAGGATGATGCACCATTTCTTGACAGATTAGTGTGGAAACTGTTTACAGCCTCTGAAAAGCAAAGCCCATGTGTCTTAAAACTACATTTTTTCTAATGGCAAAAAGGAAGTTCAATTTTATAGTCTAGGTGAAAATGACCCTACTTCACGCTTGATTTAAGACTTTCCAGGTCAGTTCAGGCTCTCAGTCGCTACAGTAGGGCCGAGTTTTACTGGACACAACATGATGTAAGTCATAGTCCCATTAGAGTCAGAGAACACAAAAAGCAAAGGACGATTTAGAATGGGGATACTTAGTGATTACCAAGTCACTAGTCTGGTTTCTGAGTCAGATTAACTCATTAGTCAACACATCCCATTTCAAAACACTAAGGTGGAAACGACAGATGACAAACATGGTGTCAATTATTTGTATACAGTTCATGTTGGATGACAAACAAGAAGAGACAGCTAAAGAGGACGTTTTTGACTTACAGACACTTAGAAAACAATAGAAGAAAAAGTGGAAAACTGAACTAAGCAACAAAAAAAGGGCTTTTCCCTTTCCCTGCGTACAGTAAACCTATCTGTACGCAGCAATAACATTACAGAGGATTTTGAAGAAGGTTCAGGTGTTTTTACTGGTTTGGTTAGTATGAAATGGTAAATGACCTGTATTTGTATAGCGCTTTACTAGTCCCTAAGGACCCCCAAAGCGCTTTACACATTAAGTCATCCACCCATTGGTGATGGCAAGCTACATGTAGCGCCCCAGGGCTACGTGTAGGGGGGCCTCGCCCTGACAGAGGCGAGGCTGCCGAACACTGGCGCCACCGGGCCCTGTGACCACCACCAGGGTGAACTGTCTTGCCCAAGGACACAACGAGCAAGACTTTCCAAGCCGGGGCTCGAACCGGCAACCTTCCGATTGCAAGGCAAACTCCCAACTCTTGAGTCACAATCGCCCATGAAGACCAAGCCTGCTCAGAAAATATGTCAGGTAAGGCGTCAGCTCTTCAAAGAGCATCTTTCTGCTCAAATTTTACCTTGCGCAATACATTTTCAGACTTTGCGTTAAATCCATTTCTCAGCACATCATTTTAATCTCTTCGAAAACTTCTATCAGATGCAAGAAGGGAACGGGAGATCGACAGATGGATTGGTCCTGCGACTGCAGTGATGCGGACGCTGTACGGGTCCATTGTGGTGAACAGAGAGCTGAGTGTAAAAGCGATCTATGTCCCTCACCTATGGTCACAAGCTGTGGGTAGTGACTGAAAGTACAAGATCATGGATACAAGTGGCAGAAAAGAACTTCCTCAAAAGGGTGGCTGTCTTCTCCCCCAGAGATAGGGTGAGGAGTTCTGCCATCTGGGAGGGGCTCAGAGTAGAGCCGCTGCTCCTCCACATCAAAAGGAGCCAGTTGAGGTGGTTCGGGCATCTGACAAGGATGCCTCCTGGGCACCTCCTGAGTGAGGTGTTCTGGGCATGTCCCACCAGGAGGAGACCCTGAGGCAGACCCAGGACATGCTGGAGAGATTATATTTCTCAGCTGGCCTGAGAACGCCTTGGTGTTCCCCAAGACAAGCTGGAGGAAGTGGCCGGGGAGAGGGAGGTCTGGTCTTCTCAGCTTAGGCTGCTGCCCCTGTGACCCGGCCCGGAATAAGTGGAAAAAGATGGATCTGTTTTCATTTGATTTAACTCATTGTTCATTTTAAAATTTTTTGCTTTCTGTTTACTGCGTTCTCAAGCTAGTGGCTTCATCTACAAAAAGTGTATGCACAACACTCTCATCATTGCTACCTCCATCACAACTCCATCTCTGATCTGTTGTTGGTGATCATCTGACTGAAATGAAGAACTCCAGCCTGTATTTTTGCCATCCTTGCTGCAACACCCCGCCCTGTGACTGTTTCAGATCCAGAGACTTATGCAGTCCATGCACAAAGCTTTCAGAGAGGGCCATACCGTGTATTAAGCATCTTGTATAAACATATGTTATAGTGATGTTGTATAAAATCTCTTTACAAACTTGGATTTCTCTCTTTTTTTTTTTAAATGGTATTTGTGAAGAGCTTGGGTTCCGGACGTAGTGATGACTATTGAGTGAGCATGTCAGCAAGCCAGTGCCAGACTGAGGAGCTCTCAAGAGAAAAAAAAAAGCACTCATCCAACACTTTTATTGAGGGTACGTAATATTTGTCATTGTGAAAGTTGCATTTAATAGTGTGCTGATAAATTATGGTCACATTTGAAAGCAGTTGTGGACACCTTCTGATAGACAAGTTGCTACTGTATATGACTGCAGGGTCCTTGTTTGGTTTCAAGAGATGGCCAAGGGTTAAAAAGCTCAGCTCAAGCCTTCAAAACAGAGGTTAACAAATGTCTTAGTGGGCATTTTTATATACAGCAACTGGATACATTAAGCTGTTCATCAAAAAAGTCCCTTTTGCATTCAAGGAGAATCTGAAAATTATCACTAATTTGAAGAAAATGGAAACAGACTGAGAAGGACTCTTTTAGTCTGCAAGCCTGTGAAATGGTGGGGAGGACAGAGCTGTCCATCATCTGGTGTGCAGATGACAGACGCCTAAATGACAGATGCCTAATGAGCCTCAGCAGAGCACAATGGGAGCCTGGCTTAATAAGAAAAAAATTAAAAAATCATGACTGAGCCCAGTTTGAATCCAAACTGTGTCACTCTGCCCCCGTCATCAAAATCAAAATGCTCATATAGTTTTTGATTGGCTAGAAATGGGCATGCAATCAGAACATTTAAGATTAAAATGTCCTTTTACTGTTTATTGATCCTTGTAAAGCCATTCGGGCATCAAGCATAAATAAATTGTGACCTACAGTCAAAATCTGAGAGTGTCTTCCAGTCTCAGATTATTTCATCTGCACAGAGAAGCAGCCTGCCAGAGGGATAAAGCCCTGCACACTCATTGGCTGCAGCTCTGAGGTAAAGGGCAAGTGAAGGTAGCTCAACTACAACTTCAATACCACCCCCATTCTGGTGACATCATGCTGTCCTCACTGCTATGTTACGTAAACACAGAGCACATAACACAGCAATCCTGTCAAAGCAGCCACGTCATATAAATTATTTTACAGACATTTTTATAGCAATAAACGCCAGTGGTTGTGTTGTAATTGGTGCATTTTGGTTGAATTAGAGCTGAGTGAGCAATGCCATTTGGGTTTTTAATGAATGAATGCATGTCAGCTTCTGGGAGGTTGTCTAATCCTGTGTAATCCCTGCCTGATGAAACCAGATAGAGTGGAAATATTGGCAAAAAAGGGGGGATTAGTGACCATGGAGTCTGGCAAAACATGTGATTCCAGCATGAGCACATACTTTACTCACACATATGGAGCTCTTCCCTGGCACACATAGACAACACGCCAAAGCGCTCAAATTCATTCATGAGCCTTCATGTGTTTCACAAATAAGAAAGGAGGGGAAATGAGTCTAGTTATGCATAAACACTGCATCTCTTCTCATCTGCAACTTTTTTTTCCCATAAGATTCTTCATCATGGTGTACCCACGAGGAATGTACAGCAAAATAGGGAGAATTTAGCTGGCAGCTGATTCTGTGTGCCCTGACTACCGCACACATGGCCACGTCACGAGGACAGACTGTGACGGACAAAGCGACCTGAATCACTCAAGCTTTGGGCCAACAAAAAAATTAAAACTCCTACCGGGGGAAAATAAATAAATTAAAACAAATCTCTGCAGCAGACAGAAGTTTGGGGCTGGAGTTGTGCAAACACACAGCGGGAGTGTGTCTTCAAAGCGAGAGCAAATTCCATTCAAAGCAATTCCATGCTGCCTTTTAGATACATAACCCAGAAATGGCAGCACTGAGGTCATCCTGAGGTGATTTTTAAAAGAAAGATGTCACATTTTGAAAAAAATATACCAAGACAGAGAAGAAGATACGTTGTTACTAGTCTGTTACGATTACTAAATTACATTTAGACTTTAATACTGTCTTTTTAAGGAATTATGTCTATATAGCATGCTTCTTACAGTGCAACTGATTAAGCAAAAAACAAAAAATTGGTTAATTTAGTTGTAAAACAATTGAGACAACAATTATACACAAATAAGCTAACATGCTTCTTGTTCGATTACTGCCGGCAGCCTGGATTTCCAACAGCTTTGTAAGAATAATGTTACGAGACATTGAAGGACCTGGAGCCTCAGGTAAACCAACACTATATAATTATCTGAAAATCTATTCTAATAACAGGCAATGTAATGAAGCTGCAATACATGTATTTTTGTTTTGACTGATGTAAGCAGAGAGGCAAACTAAGCCTTTTTAGACTATCACATTATTTTAAATGGCTGCACATTCAAAATCATTTATCTGTGAACACTGGCTTGATTTAACTTCTTCGTTTCTCAGTACAAGTATAGGTAAGAAAACTAAGTGGGCTCTTAGCTCAGCGAATAGTTCTGTTAAAAAGCTAATTTATCAGATTGTACCCTTTTCTGTATAAAATACACCAAACCTTGACCAAAGCACTGCACCGTAAAAAAAAAATCCTAAAAAAGCAGTAATATTCCAGCAGCTGGGGCGCCAAAATAATACCAGAAAATAACAGAAAATAACTTTCTCATGAAAATACAATTATTTTCAGTAATGACAATACAGTTTGTTGCCCTAATTTTACATGGGATTTATGCCTTTTTCAAGTGCTTTTAAACATTAAATTAGGTACATTTTAATGTGATTAAACAATGAAATTACCTGTAAACAAGATCAATGAATGCAGCAATATGAATAATAATACTTAAATGTACAGAAATATACATTTAACATTTGGTTTAAATAATAATGGATTGCATTCATATCGCGCTTTTTGAGACCCTCAAAGCGCTTTACAATTGCCCTCTGGCCATCACCAGCAGGTGAAGCGTCTTGCCTAAAGACACAATGACCTAGAGTGTCCGAGCCGGGGCTCGAACCGGCAACCTTCTGATTGCAAGGCGAACTGCCAACACTTGAGCCACGATCGCCCTAAATAACAACAATAATAATAATTATTTGATGTAAAAAAAGTTTATAAGAATCATTTTATATATTTTTCCAAAGCATTACATTTGAATTTAACAGTTCAATCTTTCAAATAACGGACAAATATTTGTGAAATTATGATACATTTGTGAAAGTATTTTAACAATCTAAATATGCATATGTACAGACAGATACATTTAAAAAACAAGAAAATTATGTTTTATTACATTTACAGTGATTTTATGTTAATTTACATTTGAAATGTAAAATCACAGTCTATTTATGTAAATTTAATGATATTCTAGAAGAACAGTACAAAACTGTAAAATACACAGTACATTTTACAGTGTGTTGTGCTTGTACATTGTATGCATCATCTATCACTGTTCATGGCTGCCTTCTTATGTGTTTAAATTTTAGCTTTTATTATCACAAAGTTATCAGAGTTCTCCTCTTACTAGAAACGGATGGGTGTGTCACCAAAACCAATAAAAAATTAACAGGCTTACTGCTCTTCGTTACTTTCAAGTAACAAGACTGCTATTTCACACAGCTGCAGCTTTCTGGATCAACACCAGTTAACAGTAAAAATGTTCTTTACTGGACACCAGAACACTTTTAACATTTAACCTTACTGACAAACTGTCACAATAAACCTTAGTCAACCACCTTCTATCTCTAAAAGTGCTTTGTTGTTCAAACAGGAAACAAATTATTTTCAAATTAATCACTTGCACTTCTGAACCAGACACCCAGTGGATTAGCTGTTACCAGTTTCCCTCCCAAGTGACAAAATAATCAACTAACCAGTGGCCAAAACACTTAATCTCTGCACATACAGTGAACTACATGGAATGAGTTATTATTCCTGAGTGATTTTTGTCATATTCCTTAATCCCAACTCTGTGTTAAAGGTCAGGTGTATTGGGCAGGCATATAGCACCCACAGGTAATGGAAATGGGATACTTACCAAATGTGACAAATGTGGCTTAGTGACCAGTCCCATATCTTTTCCATACAACGTTCATTATTGGCTAAGATTCCTACCTTTACAGGGTCTTTTGTAAGCTGCAGTCCTCTGAGATAAAACATCATTTTATCACATAATTGAAATTACAGAATATTCTTTGAGAACAAAAGAAGTTTCCGCTCTGTCTGGAATCTGGTACAATTTTGTTTGATTCAGCCTGAGCAGACTGCAGAATGTGAACTGCAGTTTTTGATTATAGAAATAGTTGAATACAGCTTTATATTTTAAGAAAAGCTTGGCAAAAATTTAATATGGAAGAATTGTGCATGTGGCTACCCAGCTCCGTTAAACCTCCACAATACAGAGTAACATCACTTTAGTGGTACCATACCTTTGTAGGGTAAAGTCCAAAATATCAAAAAATAAGCTTAAGCCCCAAAGCTCATTATCCATGGCCTCTTTGAATGCGCTTTGTTCTGTAGAATAAAATGAAAACACAAACAGGATGCTCGGAAATGAGTCATCCCAAATTATAGGACAGAAGTCAATAGCAATTAACCTGTCACCATAATGTTGTATAAGTGCATTAATCCCATTTCATTTCCCACTGAATTATGCTTCCTGACTAGTAATTTTATGCAACTGGTGTTTGACCCACATCACTCACATACATCGATGGATTAACTGAAGTCGACTACATACCCAAAGTTATTTATAAATAGCTTCTTGAGTATGTGATAGACAAACAGAAAATATATATTTTTATACCTATTTATTTAGATCCAGATCTATATATATCTAGATCTATATGTAAATAGCAGCATGGTGGTGCAGCTCCATATGACGACATGTTTGACAAAAAAGCATATGACAAAACAATGTTGTAAATTTTGAAATTGTATGTTACAAAAATAAAATACACAATTCAGGCATGTTAACAGTTTATGTTTATTCAGACAAAGACCAAATAAGACAAATCCTGATGTTTATCCCAAACTGTGGAATCACACTTACAATAATTAAAAATGAGACAAACGACTCATTCTGTCATCATCAGTGCATCAAAACATTTCTGGAATCTGAAAAGACGCTTTATTAATTGAATTTTATTCTAGTTCTCTCAAATCTGTCAGCTTTAACGCTGAGAGGAAGGACTTCCTGCTGTCAGGTGTGTCACTACCAATCTTTAATGATCTCTTCCTGTCACTTAAAACTCAGATTGTTAATTGTGGCTGATACGAAGCATTCATAGTTTCCAACTTGTTTCTTGAAACTAATTAGTGCCTTGGCTGTATATGCTATACCTTCATTGCTATTAAAGAAAGAGAGAATATTTTTTTAATTAATTTCTATAATTTCTATTTCTATACATACAGTTACAGTGGTGATTTTATATATTAAACATGGCAGGATTTTAAATGTGAAGTAAAGTAAGTAAAATAATAATAATAACAACAACAACAACAGGTTTGAGGGTGCTCTTAATGCTTTGTTTCCAACAGTTTTTTCTCATGGCTCTGTGTGATGTAAAGAGACTGGAGATCCTTCAGCCAATTTCAACTTGAAAAGCCGAGCAAGAGGCATCTGATAAACACCTGTCAAGGTTACTTTTATTCCCCATAACCTTAAAACACACTTAAATACAGAAGAAACACATGCATATAGTTGTGAATATGCAAAACATCAAAGACCTTTATATATTTCTTGACCTTCGTGCTCTCAGAGCAGAACTGGCTAACAAGCTCTTTTACCTTCAGCAAACTGTACTTGGCCTTTTTATGGTACAACAGTTCCACATTGTGTGTTTTTAATCTGCCACCTTGGAAACCTTCAGTCTAGCCTCTGCTACCCTGTACTCAGAAAAACAAAAACACAGTTCTTTTTCCCACTGTAGCGGTGGTACTAAATCTCTAATGTGCTTGTAAATGAGGTTGTATTTGCAACACGAATGCATTCAGTTCCAACAGAGCAAAACTATTTCTCCTTTTTTGCGGCATGAAATCATGGTGCATTGAACAGACCTTTGTGCCGTGCAAGTGCTAGATCTAGGTGAGCGCCATCCTTTGTGTGCCACCTTTTTAATATGAGCTGACAAAGTAAGTCACATAACCAATGAGAGAAAATGTTCATTCAAAGTGTCATTCAAACCAACATTCGGCAGTAAAACTTTATTTTTTAACAAGCCACAGGTGAGCTAAGCTGCAGATTGATTTCCCCCAGCCAGCCTCTGATGAGTCGTTTAAATCCACCTGATTATCATCTCAATGCTGCTTCAGAGGAAATGTATAACTCGTGGAAATGCAGCTGTTAGTAAAATTGACTGAGACATGACCAGTGTCACACATCTGCTTATTGATGGCCTAGAAATGCAGCAGAGAATCAGAAATATTTCTCCTTCTTTTGTTTATGAATCTAAACTTTCTGATTATTTCCAGGTTTACGTAAAAATATGACAGACCTATTTAAATGACATATACACTATACCATGAAGTACTTCAAAGCACGGACACAGTTACATAAACTGCCCTTGGTTCGTCTGCCTGCTAGACCTATTCACCAGTTCTATAGTCATCCTAGTCACTTGTTTTTCTCATTGAATTTTGAATTTGAATGATGACCAGAGAAGCAAACCAACAACACAATAAGCAGCTCTTCAGATTATCACCTTCAGTGAAAGCAGACAGGGCCAAAGTCACAATAGTGTGACTTTTTCAATCAAGTTATCCCTTCAGAGAGGGTTGTATTAAATAGAAATAATCAAAAATATACCCCGATTTTAAAATAGGATAGAAGTGCTCCATGTACTTGCATGAGAAGAGTGAAGATGACAGCCAAGTCGGAAAACTTGAGGAGATAATAGCTGAACATGACCTCTGTATGAACTTGAATTATATGCCTCATTTAACTGTTTCTCAAAATTCATTCTGTGCTTCACCAGAAGTTGCCTGGCATGGCTCAAGAGATAAAAAAAAAAAGAGGTTAGAAATTAATTTCACTTGAATTGTAATTTAATGAGGGGTATATAGTATATATTCAGAATTTATTATATATGAAATAATGAGATGTGGATTTTAAACAAAATAGTTTCTCTGTGTTCTTAATCATGTCAAAGTAATTTTTTCTAAGAGAAGGTTAAGCAGCAAATCGCAGCTGTTATCCTGAGGATTAAACTATCACACCTGATCCTGCTCCCAAGGTCATCTTCTTCTTTGTTTCATTTCCTTTTTGCTTTCCTTTTACTTTTGTTTTGACTCACTCACCTCTCTTGGTTTTGGTAAAGTCTTCACTTCCTGTCCTTGTGGGTTTCACTCCACTGTGATCGCCTGCCTTGCTTTAGGTATCTCTTCTTGGTACAACACCTTCTTTAGTGTGCACGCTTTGTCTAGGTTAACATCTCTCTTCAATTTCTACACTTGCTTGCATCTTTTCTTTACTTCTTGTTTCCTTCCAACAGGCAGGTAATGAAGAAATGTCTTTTTATTTTCTTAAATATCCAAACACATATATAATATATAATATGTCAAACACAAGCAATGGTAGAAAAACAAATTAAGTACACCCTCTTTAGAGCTTAAGGTTTTACTTATCAGGACAAGAAAAAAAAAATAAAATGAGGTAAATATAACCTCAGATAAGCTACAAAACATGACTTATCACATGATATAATTATTTATTTAACAAAAACTAAGCTAAAAGCAGTGTGTGAAAAACTAATTACACCCCTTCTGCTCTCAGGAAATTAAGTAACTAGCGACAAGAGCTGATAATCAAATGCACTTGATTAAATGCTCATCGGCATCTAAAGTGTGAAACCTCTATAAAAGCAGATGTTTTGGCAGTTTTCTGAGCTCCAGCATTCAGGTGTGCGTTAAAACAATGCCAAGGAGAAAAGAGATCAGTAGTGATTTTAAGAAGCAAGTGCTGCAGCCCATCAGTCTGTGAAGGCCTATAAGATCATTTCCAAACAATTTAGTCCACGATTCTCCAGTGAGAATGATTATTAATAAGTGGAAAACATTCAAGACAGATATGTCTCAACTCTACAGGCCTCATTTAGCATCTTAGAAGTAACATACAGTTAAGAGGAAACTGAATACGTATGATGTGGTATGTTTGGAAAGGTTGCCAGGAGAAAGCCTATTCTCTCTAAAAAGGAACGTGGCAGCATGGCTAAGAGTGGCAAAGCTGTATCTGAAGAAACCAGAAGACATCAGGACAGATGAGATTGGGTGGCTGTGGCTGAGGTGGTAGAGCAGATCAGCTACTGATCGGAAGGTCGGTGGTTCGATCCTTGGCTTCCCCAGTCTGCATGTCAAGTATCCTTGGGCAAGATACTAACCCAAATTGCCCTCCGATGCGTTCATCGGAGTGTGAATGCAGGTTAGTTTGCACTTGTGTATAGAAGTGCTTGTACGAGTGGGTGTGAATGGGTGAATGAGGCATGTTGTATAGAGCACTTTGAGTACTCCAGGAGAGTAGAAAAGCGCTATATAAGAATCAGTCCATTTACCATATGTCCTACCAGCTGCCAAGTAGGGTGTTGGAGGGCTGATGATTTGGGCAGTCGTTGAGTTGAACCATAAACTCCACTGTTTACAAAAGTATTCTAGAGTCGAATATGAGGCCATCTGTCGGTCTGCTAAAACTAGGCCAAAGCTGGGTCATGAAACAGGACAATAATCCAAAGCACAGCAGAACAGAATGACTGAAGAATCAAGATGTTCCAATGGACCAGTCAGACGTCCTGACTGAGATGCTTAAGAGAGTGGTATATAAATGGATGCCCACAAACCTCAGGGAACTGAAATAACATTGTTAGATGATATGATATGAGAGATTAGTGTAGTTCATTTACTGACACAAATGGCACAAATGCCCAAATAGTGAAAATTGTTAATTAAAACATCTTCATTGAATTTGTTTAAGGTTGAGGAAGATCTTATTTGGGTATAGTAAAATGGTGACAAGGTTTGGAAGTAAATTGTCCGAAATCCTGTATGAGCATTGTTCTTGGTGATACTGGGTTGCGAACCCCAGTATCATCATGAATTCTGCTTTGCTGATTTATCCAACATAAATTTTTCAAAAAGCAGTTCTATGACCACTGTGTGTGAGACATATCCCCCTGTTTTCTCAGAGGGTCCGTAAGGTTACTCTGCTAACCTTTGTCAAATTGTTCATGGACTTTTAATCCAGCTTCAGACCTATTTAATACAGTTGCACTATAACAGGATTGGGAATCTTTAACCCCCTGTGACATGGTTGCCAGCTGTTCCCACCCACTCACAGTGGGTCAGCCCACACAGGGATGCTGATGGGTGGGGCAGGATGGGAGGACATGCCTGGAAAGTGAGAGGATCCTCTTAGCTTAGTGCAGATTGCTGCAGCGTAAAGACAAGAGGAATGCTGAGCCCAAAGGTGCTTTAAAACGTCGCAGAGGAGTGGATATTTTGCATAGTTTTTCTTCATTCATTTTATATTTTTCCTTCATTCTCACACCTGGATTTTAAAGCTTTGGTTGGGCCATATTTATGGATTGCTGAGAGGACAGACGACAGGTGACTCACAATGGCCATGGCTTTGGATGCAGTGTGGGTGAGGGTGAAGAATGTTTGCAAGCAGAATGGGCTCCTCATCATGTCAGTGATGGCTGTGGTCATTGGATGTCTTTTGGGTTTCTTCCTGAGGACACGGCGTCTCACGGAGCAGGTCAGTGTGTCTCCTCCCCTTGACCCAGTGTGACGTCATGCAGAGAGAATCCTGTATTTATACTCAGTACAAACACATAAGGTTGCTGTTTTCATCAAATTGAGAAAATGATGCTTATATTATCCATGTAAAACATTATTATTCATACCAATATTTTCCCAGTTTTATTGAAGTTCAGCCTTTAACCCTAAACTGCATAATGGTTAAGTGATAAAGTGCTTACCCTTGTACTGTTTAATAAAGGCTATCATTAAAAACTAAAAATCGTCTGAATTTTCAGAAATCAGACCTTATTTCCAGGAAACCTACTGCATTCATAACAATATCAAATAATAACAATTTGAAAGCGATCGCAATAATTCCCACAGGAGAATGAAAAACCCTCTGGTTGTATTTGATAAAATTTTACTACACTCTCTGCAATAATGAGGATAATAATGCATTGCAGGAAGTAGTTGTGTGTATTGCTAGAATGGTGAGGAAACAGGCAATAACAAAGCGAGTAAGACTGGCTAGCCAGGAGTTTAGTGTATAGCGAGATAATAACCTGAAACACTGGATGGAAAGACCAGCAGTCTCCATATTTAAATTCCTAAGTTTACTGGGGAAGAGCTGGAAAAACATTGTGAAAGCAAATCAGTCAGAGGCTTCAGCAAAAGTGTTATTGTAAAATTTTCAAAAGAAATGATGCATTTGTTTTTCTGCTAAATGAGTGAAAAGTTATATTAGCACACTCTTGATGGTACTCCTGCTTTAATGTGTCTTTGCACTGATTTTACATTTGCTTCTGTCTGGATAGAGTGTAACTGTTTTGGGTAGAGATGTCTCCTAAACACATGCAGGGGCAATAAAGTTCCTTTTTGAAAAGAGCACAGCAAGAAGAATGCACTCACCAAATGGATGTGTGATTGTTCCTGTTCAAAGTGGCTGTGCAAGTTGTGGGTCTTAGCTTTCCTAAGAACTGCTCATTCATACAACACGAGTGACTAAAGTAGTTTTTTCCACCGTAAATTAAAGGTAAAAACATGCATGAAACTGAATAAAAACAAGAAAGAAAAGCACTGTGTACTCATCTAGCTATCTTCCTAAGCAGTACTTTGAGATTTAGACCATTAGTGTTGAAATCTTTTGGATGAATGAATAAAAATTTATTTCTACTGAGCCGTGATTGATAAATTTGGGTGGAAACGCCTTGGGAATGCATTCATGTCTCTGGAGGGGGGGTTTACTCACTCATTACCCCTCAGATTTGTCCTGTGAACTATCAGTTCTAGCTTCACCCCATCCAGCTATATACGCCTTATACATGAATATCATCTTTTCATTTCTACCCTGTGCTGCAGCTGACTCAGGGAGGAGAGACACACAAAACACAAAACGATGCATTTAGTTCTGCATCACTTCTACCAAAGGGGAAACTTTTAGCTGCCACTATAATAAAAGGAATAAGTATAGTAAGCAAAAGCTGTTTAGTTGTTCATATATCAAACCATAGTCGTGTGCATTAAAATTTGCTGATTGCCAGTGACTCCCAAAAGCAAATATGAGCCCTCTGAATTTAACATTTAACAAGTAGCCATAAATGGATAAGAAACTGCAGTCCAAATATTAGGTAGCAGAAGCTAACTCATAACATAGGGCCAGCTAGATGCCTACAAATAAAATACCAGAAATTCACTAACTGAAGTGCAGCCCTCCTGGTCTGTTGGCACAGTTAACTGCACAGCAGATCATATTATTTTGTCAGATATTTTACTCCTTTCAAGGCTCCAAAGCGCTCCAAAATGAACAAGGTCGAGAGATTTAGTTCAGTGGCTCATATCGCCTGAGGTAAAGCATAGCAGACAGAAAGTGATTGGCCTGCAGTCTCCTGTGTCAGCATCCACCTGCTACTCAAAGTACCATACATATGTATGATGTATAGCTTAAAGCCATATCAAAATTTAACCTGGTTATATTAATATTCATCTTTGCTCTCAGGAGCTTAGTGCATTCCAGCACGGTACTCTGATAGGATGCTACCTGTGCAACTTGTGCTCACTACAGACTGCTGACTATTCTATAGTCATCTGTTAGTGTTGAAGCGATTGGGAGCGATCGCAACTCAGCCAAGAAGTGGCAGGCCACGTAAAATCACAGGGCGACCTTCAAACTTCACGTGACCTTCCGATCAGCTCGAGAAGAGTGCGCAGAGAGCTTCATGGAGTGGGCCGAGCAGTTGCATCTAAACCAAACGTCAGTTGCAGTGGTGCGCTCTCAGAGATGTGCTCTCTGAAATGACGGATCACACTTTTCTGTCTGGCAATCCATTGGATTAGTCTGGATTTGGCAGTTGCCAGGAGAATGGTATTTGTCTGACTGCATTGTGCCAAGTCTAAAGTTTGATGGTGGAGGCATTACAGCATTGGCTTGTTTTTCATGAGCTGCGCCCAGTCACCTTAGTTCCAGTAAAAGAAACTATTAATGCTTCAGCATAACAAGACATTTTTGGCAATTTCATGCTCCCAACTTTGTGGGACCAGTTTGGGGATGGACCCTTCCTGTTCCAACATGACTGCACACCAGTGCACAAAATAATGTCCATAAAGACATGGATGATGATCCAACATCGGTGTCTGACCTCACAAATGTCATTCTGGAAAAATGGACAAAAATTTCAACACACTCCTAAACCTGGTGGAAATCCTTTCCCAGAAGAGTTGAAGCTGTTATAGCTGCAAAGGGTGAGCTGACATCATATTAAACCCCATGGATTAAGAATGTGATGTCACTCAAGTTCATATGCATGTGAAGGCAGACAAGCAAATACTTGGCAAAGGCAATACAGTGTCTCTCGCTTACTCTAAATTTCTAAATAACACCACATACTACATAAACACTGGCCATTTGAACCCCTTTACAGTTGTTTTTCTGGTGATGCTGTGCTGTTACTATATAAGAGAATTTAAACCAAAAGAGAAAACAATGACTTAGTTGCTATATTTATTATATCCCTCGTGCAGAGGAAGTATTTGTGTTCCTGTGTGTATGCATTCATGTTTGTTGTCATTAATTTATTAAAGCATGTACAGGAAACCTAAGCATTCATTTACAGTAAAGTTGCGTCGGTCAACAAGCAGCTTTAATGGGATCCGTAAACAAAATGCAGCCTTTTTCTTTCCCATCAGCCTTCTGTCTAAAGCTCTGTCAAATTCTCAAATAGACCTAAAAATAGCTGGTGGCTCCTTTACTCTCACAATAGGGGATTACAATCCAATCAAATAAATGCTTTCTCTAATTGTACATCAAATAAAAGTGCCTGTCAGTGGGGCTCATCGCAACCTACACAGAAGACATTTATGTTTCAAGGCAGATTATCTGTTTCTGCTCTGAACCCCCAAACACAGATCCTCTCTGTGTTTGGGGGTTCAGGGCATAAACAGGAAGTACAGCTAATCTTTTTAAGTGTGTTTTCGTGTTTGTCTGTGTGTATGTGTGTGTGTGTGAGATAAGACTTAGCTTGTTTCGGGGAGCAGGGGGATTGGACTGTGCAATATTCAAAGGAATTAAAATCTGAAGAGAAGAGACATCCTAACATTTTTTAGCACAGAAACATATGAAGTACAAGTGTAGGACTGGGTACTGGTGGGTGACTAGATTACAGTATAATGGAAGTCTGTAGAAGCAGCCCATTAGTAGCAAATTTCCCAGTTAGACTGACAAAGAATGTAAAAATAACTCAAGATTATTTCTGTGATGAGATCGCAACAGACAGATGCACAAATACCTGGTGGAGCTGGTGATTGTCATCGGGAAAATATTTTGCCACAGTGACATGCACACTGGAAATATTTCTCAGAGATTTTGATCCATATTGACATGAAAGCAGAGTTGCTGCAGATTGTATATCAAAGCCATTATGTGAATCCCTTGTGTCACCACATCCCAAAGATGCTCTGGTGACTGCAGAGGCCATTTGAATACAGTGCAGTCATGTTCAAGATTCCAGTTTGAGGTGACTGGAGGTTTGTGATATGGTTCATTATTCTGCTGAAAGCAGCTGTGGTCAGAAAGGGCTGGACATGGTCAGCAACAAGGCTCAGTGCACTATTTGTACTAAAGGGCCCAAAATGTGCCAATAAAATACCCCACACAACATTACATCATAACCAGCCTGAACCACTGATACGAGGCAGGTTGGATTGAGGTTGTCATGTTGTTTATGCCAAAGTGTGACAATCTTACAATCCAAACGTTGCTGCAGAAAATGAGAATCATTAAACCAGGTGACATTTTCTCTAACTTCCTACTACAAAATTTTGTTGAGCCTGTGTGAATTGTGGTCTCAGTTTCCTGTTCTTGTCTGACACCTGGTGTGGTCTTCAGCTGCTGCAGATGCATAGATAGATAGACTTTGTCATTCAGACTTCATTCATACACCATTCAGTGCACATCAAAACTACTCAAACTTCTCAAAAATACTGAGACTAGGCCGTCTGCCAGTAACAACCGTATTCTAAGTCACTTAAATTATCTTATGCTCTAATGCTTTGTCTGAAGTTCATCAGGTCATCTTGGCCATGCCTGCATTCCTAAATGCACTGAGTCACCGTGATCTGATTGGCTGATTAAATATTTGCATTAATGAGCATTTGAAGAGGTGTACCTAACAAAGTGGCTCTTGTATATTTTTGACTGAAGCACTGATTAGACCTACACTTTTTTTTTCAGAGTGACTGAAAGCCCCAAGGTGAAGCAGCTAAACTCGAATAGTCTGTTTTCCATACTTTTCAAATTAATTCAGCTCAGTTTTATTTCTATAGCACGATGTTATAAAAGCAGCTGCCTCAAAGCCTTTTATATTGCAGAGGAAAGACAACATTAGAGAAAACCCCTGTTTCATACTGAAAGAGGAAAACTATTTCTGCATATTTGATGTGAGAATGAATTAGTAAAGATCACAAAGTCAGATTCGGGTTTGCTTTTCTCTGGGTTTTTTGCACTTTTGTCTTTCCTCTTTGCTTCATAAACAGCAAAGAGGCAGATTAGAAATTTGAAGGAATGGCAGCACAAGTCACTAGCTGGAATCAAACTGCAGCTGTGGTGCTGCAAGGCACAAGGCATTTTCACATCTCAAGGTGTCAAGGTATTGCCATTTTGTTCAATGAATCTGGCTGCAGCCAGTGTGGTATGTGTATTTTAAAATGACCTTAATGCAAACAGAAGAAGAATATTTAGCAAATAAAAAGTATGACCAGTGTAGTTATGATCTTGCTGTCACTCATTTGGTTGCTTCAAAGATGGTAGCCAAGTCTGAGACTGGTCACGGTCACATGCCATCTTCAAAGTAACTTTGTAACAAGTGATAAAGTGGCAATTAGACAGAGTCAGCCTGCTGTCTATTTGTGTTTGAATGGAGTTAGGCAGGCAATTACATGCATTCCTTTGTCTGATTAAGTGTGATAAATCTGTTGCAAGTCTACTGCAAATCTGTTACCCTCTACATACGGATAAAAAACCTCACAATAAAGAACATCACAGTGTGTTCTGTAGGAAAGACTAATTCTGATTGGTTGCAATATGTTGGTTATCTTTCTGCAAGTGCAACAAATTAAATTATAAATTGTAACTATTTGCAAGCCTTCAAGTCGCCTCCCACTACGCAACGCAACCTGTGCAATCACTTTGCAATTGAAAGTGCTGGTCCAGAGGGTGAGGGTAAACAAAAGGAAGAGTGAAGTGTAAATAAGACAAACAGGCAGATTGAGAGAGAAACAGGACTAAACAAAGAGCAGAACTAATAGGAGCAGGTGAAACTGATGACAGCAATAAGATAGCAATTTTTGAAATAAAACTGGGGAAAAACTGAAGGAAAAACAAGCAGGAAAGCAGACAGGGAAGCACTGAAGGGAAACTGAGGTATTAGAAATACAAAGAGTCCATTATGGTACAAGCACCATGACATAAGATGTCCTTTGGTGCCAGAGATAACAGTTCTATTAAATAAGAAATAATGTCCAGCAGGTCTGACATGATGACATAAGCTGTGGAAATAATATCATTTCTTGGTAGAAAGCTTGTCCTGCGCAGTATCTTAGCTGTTCCTAAGACTGCGCTCTTCAGGACAGAGATCTCCGCTGTTGTTCCCGGGATCTGCTGGAGCCACTCGCCTAGCTTGGGAGTCACTGCACCTAGTGCTCATATATATGTGTGTGTGTGTGTGTGTGTGTGTGTGTGTGTGTGTGTGTGTGTGTGTGTGTGTATATATATATATATATATATATATATATATATATATATATATATGCAACATAGCTGTATTACAAAACATAAACAACATGTTTGGTATATATAACTATAACTAACTTTTCTCAGTGATGCTGTTTATTGTACTCTAATGCTTCATTGTGTCACACTTGGTTGGTGAACCTTGTCAAATTGTACTGCCCAGTTCACTGCACACGCACACACACATGCAGGCATACGCACATTGACCCTTAATGCCTGAGTGCAAGATGAGCAGAGCTGCAACAGACCTTCTCTGCTGGTCGTATGCAAGTGCTAATCCTGCTCTTACACAGCAAACTAAGCTCTCTCTGCTTAACAGAAAAGCGCTTTAGCTATCATAATGCATCCACTTCGCCCTGCAGACCCTCAGTCCACTGTCTGTACACCTCCCCCCTGACACCATCCCTACATTCATCAACTCTGTGCAAAACATGACTTTCATAAGTTGATGGATAGTGTACTGGCATTTTTAGCTTCTTAGCATGCTGGACGCCTCTTGTTCACCACACCTTTGCAGCATTTTCTTTTTTGTGACAACTTAGACAGTTTTTGCTTTTAAAATAATAAGAGACTAACTTTGCACAGCCTGAAAGTATAAATAAGACTGGAACAACACTTACAAGAATCAAGCAAGCAAGCAACTGCCAATTTTGCTGTTAAACCAAAATTTAAAAAGAAAAAAAAGTTCGATCTGAAGTAAAAGGAAAAAAACTGCAGTAACTATGACATTATTACATATCAATGGGTCACCGAACACACATCTGCAAAAACCTTTATTCATGTCAACACCTTTTATGTTTTGTGACAAAATATGACAAAAAAAACCTCATATATACAGTAACGGACATTTTGCCATGATCGTGCACAAACACACACACACATGGTTACACACACAGCCTTACAAGGTGAAAATTAAACTAACAATGCAATTGTGTTTAGTAACAATACAGTTATTCTGAAGGGAAAATCCTTGACCTTCATTAATATTTCAAGGAAGCTTGTATTATTTATGAAAATGTGTCTTGCCAAAAACAATTCTCTAGTTTTGCTCTCTGCTCAGTGTCTTGGGTGTTAGGTGCATCTTCTCTCAGAGTTACAGTTTTTTTTATTGTTTTGTTTTATTTTTTTAATGAAAAACTCTTGGTATGAGTTGTGGGTAGAGACCAAAAGAATAAGATCGCAGATACAAGAAGCGTACAAAGCATTATGGGGTCAGGAACTTGGTTAATCAGGAGGGCTTAGAGTGGGGCCATTGCTTCTGATCGAAGAGAGCCAGTGGAGTTAATTCAGGCATCTGATGGCCGTGCCTCCTGGACGCCTCTTAGTTGAGGCTAGGCTCAGACACAGGATGCTGGAGAAATTGCATCTCTCACTGGTTTGGGAATCCCTCAGTCTGTCCTCAGAAGTGCTGGAAGAGGTAAGCATGGAGAGGGAGGTTTTGGCTAAGACCACTGCCTGTGCGATCTACATCCAGATGAGAATTTGAAAATGGATGAATGGACTTCTGCAGCCAGACTGTTTACTGAACATAACTCACAATGCAGGAATGTCAGAAACAAAAAAAGAAAAAGGAAGATTTTTCCTTTTTGGTCCTTGAAGTCAATAAAACTGCAGCAATTTGTGTCACACAGAGTGACGTCAGCAACTTTCCACAGCAGTTGGTCTGCCAGCTAGAAGCTAATGCTGCTTCATACAACTCAAATAAGGGAATTAAATATATATAGTTAACTACTGCTAATCAATTGCTACACACTGTCTGCATGTACTGTATGAACTCCCAGTTTACCTATGAAAACATATAGAAGTAAAGAATAAATCACTGAGTTTTCCATTCTAAAGGTGACATCACAGTGACTTTCTTATGGTAACGGTTTTCTTCTGTTTGTTTGTTTTTTTCTTTTTGTTACTCATCTTTTTATTTATGACACATCCGTAGTCCATATAATTATTGCCTCAAAGTTGGACTAATTTAAAATTTTATTATAAGAATGTCCCTTTAGTTCTTTAAAAAATCTCCAGCTGATCCAAAGTGTTGCAGAGGGAAGGTTAACATGAAGTACAAAGAGAGATGGAATGTTTAAGAAATCAGATTTTTTCAGTGCTCATCTTAAGGTATTTTTAAAGCCTCTTTAAAGAAACACCCCACTGTGTAGCACTTCTCTCCTCAGTTCCACACACCAAACAGAAACTGTTTAATCTCATCCAAAAAGTGCAGGGACCACATTTTTGTGTGCAATCAATGCGGTAAGATACTTTACTGAAAATGACTAGGTTGGTTTAACAAAATGATAAGCAATTACACCATATCAAGATCAAAACAAAGAGCAAGCCTACAGTTGCAAATCAGCAGCAGGAGAGTCTATGACCAGTGAATAGTATGAATAGCATAGTGAAGCTGCATTTAGAGGTTGGGACACAGCATGATGGCTGACTCAGACAGCACAGCAGTGTGGATTTTGTGACATACCTCAGATGCTAAAAGCAGCGATAAAGTGAAGAACAACAACAAAAACAAAGTGAACAACATATTGATATTTATCTTTATAAATTCATAAATGCTGTGATATGGGATTCAGCTGCACTTCCACACGATACTCAGATAGCTTAACTCCTGTCCTCTTTCAGCAATAACCCCCCTCAGTGAACTCCCTCTGCTAACCCTGGAAAACAATATTACACTTCCATGCCAGCGCCATTCATTTCTCTTTTTACTAGTTGTATTTTGGATAGTTTAAAATATTTTCAGACCTTTATTCCTCCAAATATTTTTTAAAAGAAACAAATTAATTCCTTTAACGAACAACTATGATGAATTTCAATCTGGCTAATGGTATTTATAGATCATTAAGACTGACTCTCAGAATGATTATTCTCTACTCAAACTCTTATCTAATAATGTTTGCAAAGAGGCGCTTGATCTAAGTTATATTTTTGAGTTTGACTTGTACCCCTGTTCCCCAAATTACTAAAGAAGTGCTGTTTTACTCAAATGAGACATTAATATGGTGTGTGTTTAATTTGGTTGGTTAGATATCAAGTTGTGTTGCTTTTTGAATGCTTTTAATATAAATAACTTTGTATCTTTGGGTCTGATCATGATTAGGGAATTAGGTGGTGATAAGTCTGGACCAAGGCTAACTCACAAACACAATCATATTGGTAGGGGATCTAGGGGCTCAGATCACTGCAGCGCTGTACTGGAGCCTGTGTATTCCTGTCAATTTGCCTCCCTGTATAAATAATTCCTGTAAAATGCTGTCCTTGTATCATCCCACCAATTTCTAGTGGGATTAGCTCAGGACACCGACTGTTTTTAAAGCCACCACATCTGTTTGCTTGGGGTCACTGCCCTGTTTTCAGCCTATCTGTGAAAATGTGCACCGCCACAGCTCTTCTAGATTTTTTTGTGAGTGACTAAATGTATAACATCCAACAATCAACACAAAAGACCATGATTGCTATTGGCAAGGAGTCTTCACAACGTTTGCAACCTTTCATTTTATATGGATACCTTGTAAACAAAGAGCTGCATTTTTACACATTGAAAGAAACAAATTATTGTTTAACTGTTTCTGGTCTCTACCAACTCCTAAAGAAAATATGTGGCTGAATGTTAGGCTGAGAGTAGTGAGAATGAATTAAAAGACTAAAGCTATACAAAAAAATGTAAAAACAAAAAAACATAAAAGTAAAATAGTAAACTGAAGCTTTGCAGGGAAGAAAATTGTCTACGCTGTGATTACAGATATTGTGCCTGTAATAAAAATGTGTAATCACCACACTGAAAAGCATTGCTGATTGAGGAAATCATGTTTGGCTGGTTTACATAATTTATTGATTACAGAGATTGTTTGTCCACGTCAACAATCTCTCTCACAAAAGGAGCTCCACAAGGTCCTGCACACACAATTTCAGATAAGTGGAAGATAATGAATGGATGGACAGACAGACAAGTCGATTTTGAACAAATAAATACAAATACAATAAAAATAAGCCCATCTCCACACAGTAGTCTAAATAAGGTAGTGAACAGTAACAGATTTTTCACATGTGACATTTCCAGCAAATTTTGTCAGCTATTGTCACACCCACAAATTGAGTTTTATGCACTTTTTCTAAGCCAACCCCTCTATTTGTACCTGAACTTAATTATTTGTTTAATGGCTACAATATACCATTCACATTAAACTTACCCGGCGGTTGTCATTTGGATAGATGGATGGATGGACTTACATAAACTTAAAGGGCCTTTAATTCATGTTCATATGTGATTAGGTGTCATGTTATTAAAAAATGATATTTATTTGAATTCATGACTTATTATTTATTATTTAGAATAAACATATTTTTATATTATATTATTATTATTTTTCTATTATATCAAATTATTATTTTTAGAAACAGGAGCAAGCAACATAAGACTTCACAGGAACATAACAGAAGCTCTGACAAAGGGAAAAGAGGATTATTATACACAGAGGAAACACTGGGCGAACAAAACAAAGGTGGAAGTATTGACAATCTAACAGACAGAGCTTAAAAGCCAAAAGAAATCCAGATTATACACAGTAAACTCTGTGGTGCTCATGCTCTAATAATACATCCGGTGGTTCTGAATCCAGCACAGCACCTCTAAGGACTCACTTTTTTCAATTACCATTTGTATTTTCTAACTTCAAAATTGAAGCCTCAATCACATGTTTAACATTAAAATAAATAAACGATACACCTTGTTGATCTCGTTTTTAGTATGTGAAAACGTTATAACAACCTCATTATTAATAAAGGGCATTAACCAATTAATTTAACACAAGATAAAACCACCCTCTATTTATGATGGGATGAGAAGAGAATAAAGAAAACGTAAAAAACAAATACTTTTATGTAAGGTCTTGTGTAGCACATATTCAATTGATCTTTATATTCTGGTGCATGAAGTGTAATTATATTTTAAATTGCATGATCCTGGTTCAGAGCTTTGAAACTGCACTGCGCCCGTAGAGACGACTTGGGAGGAAAGAAGCTTTGTCAAGCAACTGATCCACTGCCAGTTTCATTTTGGAGATATGCGCTCTGGCTGCATGGGATGGAAACAGCACAGCTGATAGAGAACAGCTGTCCGCTGTTGCACTGGACAGAGGCCAGTGTTAAGCCTGGTGGACTCACAAACACACAAAACCCCACGGGATCTGCCGACAAACTGTCCCCCAAAACTTGCATATTAGATTTACCTCTCTGTGCTTAGCCATGACTCTCACCTCTTTTCCTGTTGAAATATTCCTTCCACCTACGCCAGTCTCTATTGAGTAATAGAGTCTGTGAGAGGAATGAACAACAAGGTCTACTTTACACACCAGTGATGTTGCTTTGGGAGTTTCTTAAAGTCAATCAGAAGGGATTTCTTTCCATAAAACTGAGTAATAGTCAGTTGAACTCCACTTTCACCACATCATACAGTAGGTGTTGATTTTGTGATTTGTGAAAGATTTTTTTTTTAAAAAAATGCTTTTTTTGAAGTATAAGTGTCTTTGATTAGACACTTAAGTTTAAAACTACTCTTTCTATCTTTGAGATAAAAGGAAGGTTGGAGATGTATAGACGTATAATTAACTAAGACAGCTGGATCAAGTGATGGTTTAATTACTGAAACCTTAAAGGTTTGTGATATGTAGCCCATTAATAGAGATAGATGGATCATATTTAAGATTAAACTACCTCTATTAATCATATTTAAGCTTTAATTAATGGCAGGACTTCTTTGAGCAGTCTTGTAGGATTGGGGTCTAATAGACACATTGAAGGTTTGGAGGAAGTGATTACTGAAGTTAACTCAAAGATTAATTGGAGAGACTCATCAGTGGTACTGTTATTGAAAGTATCTGCATGTAATGATGCATGAGATGGTTATGAATAATTTTTTCTCTATTGGTTAGATTTTTATTTGTGAAGAAACTTGTGAGCTCATTACTAGTTAAGGTTCAAGGAAAGTTTGGCTCAGCAGACCGATTCTGGCTACAGTGTTGAAAAGAAAACTGGGGTTGCTCTTATTTTCTTCACTAATGAAAAGTAAGATGTCCTAGCCTTTTAGGAGGGCTTTTATATAGAGCAATAAACTATTTTTCCAGGTTAAATGAAGATCTTCTAAATTAATGAGATACCATTTCCTCTCTAACTTTCGGGTTATCTGCTATAAGGTGCACATTAGAGAGTTATTCCAGGAAGTCAAGTACTTGTGATTTGAGGCTTTCTTTTTCAGAAGCGCCACAGTATCCAGAGTCATGCACAATGTCGATGTGACACCATTAACAAGATAATCGACCTCTGTGGGAGTAGCAGCTCTGCACTGTGTTGACACAATAAGTGGAGGAAAAATATGCTTAAATGTAATTACTGCGCTTTCAGAAAGACGTCTACAGTAATGAAATGTATTACCCACTATTGAGTAATCCATTATTGTAAATTTAAGTGTTATTAAGAAGTAATCAGACAAAAGAGGGTTTTCAGGGAACACTGCATAAATGTTCAGTTCCTATGTCACATGTCAGAACAAGATCCAGGGTGTGATTGAAGTGGTGGGTGGGTTCTTTTACATTTTGAGCCAATTAAGTTTAATAATAGGTTAAGTGTTTCTTTTGATCTTTCTTGTTGCCATCACTGTGCAGCACCTTGATGAGTTGGGCATTTTCTGAATTGAATGAATGAATGATATTAAATCTTATAAAAATACAAAACAAACATGATTTTATTGCTTTCCAGTGTATTTTTTTTGTAAGTGCATTCATTGTAATCATTAAGAAACATGTCAGAGAAATCTCCTGTGATGGGTCCATTACAGTACAGGTTTAAAAAAAAAAAAACACCAAAAAGCAAGATAAATTTATATAGGTAGTCCTGTATTCATCTAGAGAACATGCAGAAAGTAAATTTGGTAGAGTTGAGACATGGGGCAACAATGCAGAGCTGAAATGAAAGGCCTGCTTAAGTGAAAATAAAGAGAAAGCACAAGAGACAGAAGACTTACAAAATAAATCTGGAAGCAACAAAACACAGAAACAAAACTAATACATGACTGAACATGGAGAAACACAAGGGAGGCTACAATCAACAAGGAAATCCAAATTCAAAAAATAGAGGACAACAAAGGTCAAACAAGAAAGCGACTACATGTTTTCTATTGACCGTTTTCTATTGACCAACTGGGGTAATTTCTGAATAAAATGAAATCTGAACATATGCAGTGAAAAGCAGAGAAATGTAAGCTGTTGTAGGTCAAAAGCTGGTATGTCATCCATGTTAATACACTGTCCATATGTGTAAGCCCGCTCTGCTGCAGCTGTTTTTTTCCATCTGATTTAACAAATCTCTGTTTAATGCTTAACAACTTCTCATGTAAACATCAAAGAAATGCAACACCAGTGAAAGGTAACAGTGAGATTTTTCTTTTTCTGGACCACTTTAACATCACATTTTCCATCCATGCGATAAATTGATAGCCTGGTACTCCCACGACAGGCTATCAATTTATCGCAGGTCATGAACTTACAGTTGTTCCAGTATGTTATAATAAACTGCCAGTTAGGGGGGGAAATCTGTATATACAAATGAAAGCAATAGAAGATCTGAGGCTTTGTGGGATTTACAACCTTGATAAAATACTCATCACCTACCTTGTTCCAACTGGAATTACAAAATCACTGCTTTTGTGACAGCCAGGGACATAATTTCATCTCAAGGCTAAAGTCAACATCAAAGTCAATCGGCCTTGGCAACACAATTGCCTTTTTTTGCTTTTTAAACGCTTTTAACAATTTGTTAATTCACCCTGTTAATTTTTTTTTCCCACTTATTCAGTCAGGAATGAATCTGAATTAAAAAGAAATGACTAACTGTGTGGCACTCCCTCCTCAATGACGGAGAAATTGTTAGTGATTTTCAATAAGGATTGATACTTTGTTTCTAATTCTAAAGTTCAGTATGTAGCCCATTGAATTGAAACAAAAAGAAGCAGCACTGCAGTAAATGTCCAAAATGTTTGATATGTCAGTCATGGTAGCTCCAGCTAGCTGGGTTTTAAACACTAGCATCAGAGCTACCAGGGTTATAGTTTGCCTAGTTGTGGCACAGAGCCAGTTTTATGAATAAGAGAGCTAGCTTTCTGCTACAGCTGTTAATATTAATGTACAGAATTTCTTTATGGATACTTTAATATGATTAGGTTATGATTAGTGTTGTTGTTAGGCCCACCCAGTAAAGTATCTGTGCCCCCTTAGCTGAATTCTATTAATAATAAAAGTTGCATTAATTCATATAGTTTGTTAATGAAAACCTTAAATAGCCATATTAGTAAAAAGTCATAGCTGTGCAAGTTTTTCAGTTAACACTTTAGTGCTTCTGTAGCAGTCCGGGTAAAAGAAGAAAACACAGAGTGGATAGGCCATTAACAGTCAGACTGCTTCTAATGTCTCTTTGAAACCAAAAATACCTCAGTCGTCAGTTTGTGCAACTACTTTTAAAGCATGGAGGTACTGAAAAACTACGAAACAAGTAGAAATGTGCTGAGGAGATTCTGTGTTCACAATTAGCTGGTGAGTTCATTGATCCACTTTCAGAAAAAATGTTTCTCCTTTTTGTTTCCTGCTTTGCCTCTGCAATCTAAGACAGGTATTTTTAGACTGTTTAAAATTGTGGCTACATTATTTTATGGGTGTACTGTGCATGTATGCTTATAATTGTGCATAGCATGACTTGAGCCAAGTGACCACCTGTCGACTTCATATGGTCTGCTGCTAAACCTGGGTTAAAGTCTAAAGAAGGGAGAAAATATTCACATATTCAAATCTTGGTTTTCAGTTACAACTGCATTTGTTACGCTCTCCTCTTTTAGCCAATTACTGAACCTAAAGACAATACCTGAAGAACCCTTTTCTCTATACTGACATAAGCTTGTAGATGATGTGGTGGCTCTTAACACTTTCTCCAGCTTCTCTTTCACCAGTTCACCTCCATCCTTCCATTATACAAGCTCCCATGTTCTTTCTCTCATTCTTTGTGTTTATTGTCAGCATGCTTCACCAAGTAGAGTGAATTTCAACCAGCATACACCTGCTCCTTGAGAGGATTCAAAAATAGAACATTTGATCCGTGAGTGCTGGATTTGTTTCCCATCTTTTGAGATTTGAGTCTCTAAATGATGCCCAAGCTTGGGCTCTGGGGCACATACTGTTTTGTTACTTAGTATGTATTGCTACAATTTTACAGAAACAAACCACTTTTCAATACAGGTTGCTACGTGATACTGTGAGCCACCGTTATTCTGCTGCAACCAGCCCTCATCTAAGGGTGTTACATCCATCCTTTAGATGAAATGATCTCTTTTTCTCAAATTCCACACATTGTTACTGTTGTGAAAATCAAAATTTCAAATACCATTTTGCTTGTTAAACTCAGCATAAGGACAAAAAAAATGTTGCTTTCTATTTCTGCAAGTCTTGTGATATTTTGTTTCTCAACCTGGCAGAGGTGTGGGAAGGACAGTGATGAATCAAAAGATTTTCTGTACTAGGAAATCTACAATATTTAAGTGTAATTCAGCATCACATTTTTTATAATGGCTTGTGCTGGATGTGTATTTTCTTCCTGTATGATGGTGGATGTTAAGAATGCTGGGAGTGACCAGGAGTGACAGGATTAGAAAGGAGAACATAAGAAGGGAATGCTGAGGCTGAGGTGTTTGGAGACAACGTTGGAGACACAAGGCTAGGACAGTTTGGAGAACACGCAGAGGAAGAAGGCTGAAGATGGAGCTGCCAGGCAGCAGTCAAAGAGCAACGCCACAGACGAGATTTACAGATGTAGTGAAGGATGACATTCAGAGAGTTGGTGTGACAGAGTGCAAGAGATAGGGTGAGATGAAGGTGTTTACAATGCAGATTAAACATGTACCCATTTATTAGCAAAGAAGAAAAATAGGAAAATAGTCCAGAGTCTCATTTCTGTCCATGAAACTGAATTTTTTTTATAACAGACATCTAAACTCTTCAAAAGGTAATTCATTATGCGTCACTGTCATGCCCTGCTCCTGTTCATTATTTCTTTTTAAGTAACATAAGGTCCTTTTCAAAAATCTGTGTGATAGACTTCCTAAAATTACCCGTGACCATTATTTCTCTTCTCTTACCCTGACAGGAGGTGAAGTACTTTCAGTTTCCTGGTGAGCTACTAATGAGGATGCTGAAGATGCTGATTCTCCCACTCGTCGTGTCCAGGTACCTGCACGTCAGTACAGCTCTAACACAATGACCCAAATCACTACTTAACTTAGCATATCTAAAGTTTCCAGTAATGTATTCAGTCGCTTATTAAGACATACATACATTTACATTCTGCTGGTTTGGGATAATTGACATTGGAATCAAGTTTGACAAAATATGTGAATCTAAAATAAAATAAAAATAAAATGATAGATGTACTTAATTTTAAGTCCATGTGAATAGAAAAAATAGCAAAATAATGTGATCAGCTGCTTACCTGTACTGCAAGTACAATAAACTGACAGTATTGTCTGCCTTTGATTCCTAGCTCCATTTGCGCTTGATCCATCAATTGAACAGTTCATCTCTGTTTCTTTGTTAGCTCATCGAGTATCCGGTCGTTAAGTCTCCTTAGCCGTGTCTGGGCCTAAACTCCGCTGCAGGTCCATATATCAAACGATCACTATGGCATTACTGAGAGTTGAAGAACTGTCTAAAGTCTTTCATCTTTAATAAAATGATCAGTGTTCTGCTCTACCAGGTGTAACAATTGAGTTTAACATCCAGGCATCCACGAAAACGGAATTTATGACATTTAACGGAGTTAGAAGTTAGCAGGAAGTTAGCTCGCTAGCTTCTATCTAAATACAATATAGCATGTCCTGACTGCGGGGTTTTGGAAACAAATTCAAACGTACAGCTTTGTTATCACTTCCAACATAAATGAAGACAGAAAACTAAACAGCAGTGACGTTTGTAGGGTTACTGAAGTTGGGCTAGCTGGTATATAATGATGTGCTACGTGACCGCTAGCGACACAGCTATGTTAGCATAATATAAACAAGCTAACTTTTTTTCCACTGGATAAAAGTTAACGTGAGTGTTCTCGGTGGTCAGGAACAAATGTAATCGCATGGTAGGATGCTGTAAAAGGACCAAACTTCAGCCAGGAGAACAACTGAGATAATCCATCCATAATACGAGGTTAGTCATTCATATACTGCTGCATGGGCTGGGCTGTAGTTACATCCTAAGGTTTTAAAAACTGAGCTTAAATAAATAATTAGCGGTAATAAAAGCCGAGGGAGGTCAACAGTGATCACTGACTGTTTTAGGAGCTTTTTGAGATTAAATAGAAGAAAATACATAACATTAAACATGTTAACAACACAAAAGCCATATTAAACGCAGACTACTTTGGGCCCGGAAGTAGGATTCGTCACGTCATCACTTAACGACCGGATAAACACCAAAGCTCTCACAATGTGTTCTCACACAGTGTCTGCTTATTGCTTCTCTTTATCTTAGCTCCGTAATATTAGCCACTATTAAAATATAAACCAAAGATGAAGGTCAGAAGTCTGGAGGGGTGGTAGTAGCACAGGTTTATAAACCTCACTGCTTTTTTTTGTCATGTCCTTTTTAGATTTGTTTTCACCAGCTTGTCACTTTTTGAATGTGGACACTAAAAGCTGTCTGGTCGGTTTAGAAAGTCATTGTGGTTTGGGTTAAAGTACACTCTTTCACACCAGTAACCTTCATGTTGAAAAATTATGTGTTGGAAGTGGGCCCATCTTACTATCATAACACAGAGATAAACCTGTGGTTTTGAAAAAAAGTACATTATTTTATCCACTGAGAGTGAAAACTTTGTTTCTCTCCACAGAAAAGCCCTCTTTAGAATCATGTCCATAAAAATTCTCCTTTTTTAAAATGTCAGTGTGCTGCCTGCACTTCTTTACAGTTTGTTTCATCTACTCCATCTTATCTAAACTTATCTCTATTGGAGCTTTGCTCATGAATCTGTTTATATACCAGTAAAATTACTAACAAACATCCCATGTAAGGAAATGCTGTTTATTATTCAACATAAAACTAGCTCACTGAATAAGATTTTGCATGGAAAAAATACATTTTAAAAGCATCCATTTATTTTCTTATTTACTGAGAAATGCAAAACGTTTCTTCATTAATCTTGTTTTGAGAATTTGTATGTAGTTTAATCTTTGGTTTTGATGATGGTTCTTTAATGATTTGTCTCATTGCATTCCTCTTTTGTTTGCTTTCACAGATGAAACTAACATTTTTACTTTGAGGAATTTACTTTGAACATTCAGTATGTAGGATATGTCTAAATGATCACCGTCCATATCAGTAGCTTTTGGAGCTTCCGTCGTTGTTTTAAGGGGAAATGAAACTGGGAAACAAACCACAGCTTCCTGCATTTGAGTCCAGTGTTTTAACTAGCCATCCAACCACCTGATGCTCTTCTCCTATGTGTCCTTTGCTCTTTGCTGTCCGAATACTTTTATTTTTGTGTTGCGTGTTGTTACTAGATCAAAATGTACTCGCATGTAACGTGGAAAAAATGTCACAGAAAAATATTAGAATTTTTTTAATACTACCAGTGGCACCACTGCCAAAGCTTAATTTTTATGTATTTACCAATAATAGCTTTCAAACTTCTGAAGTGCTTTTTATTGTTATTCACTCTTAGAAACGTAACAAAATAATATAAATTAAAAACTAAAATGGCAACATTTATGAAACACAAAATTTGTGCTGCTGCTAAAACTTTGGAGTTTGAATAAATTCATATTCGGAATATAAATACCTTGTGTACTCCTAGTTCAGAAGGAAATATCTGAAAAGTCTGTCTGTTCACAGAATGCAATATGAAAGTATATTAATAGAAAGCTTAGTGGGAGAGAAAAGTGTGGTAGGAAAAGGTGCACAAGCAACAGGGATAACTGCAGCCTTGAGAGGATTGTCATGAAAAGTTATATTTTATTAAGTCCAAAATGAATTCAGATATTTAAAAGAAGACTTTCGAGCACTTTGTGCTTCCATTTGCTGAGAAGATTTATGGAGCAGCTGATTTTCTTTTCCACAGGACTTAGGACCTGGCCACAGCACCAAAACTACTACCAAATTCTTTACTGATGATGTTATTGCTGTGCTTGATTGGCCAAGCTGTGGTTTATTGCCAAGAAGATAATAAAAAAATACCCAACCCAACAAAGTACAGACAAACTGAATGCTGCAATCAAAGCAACCTGGGCTTCAGTAACACCTGAGCGGCGCCACAATCTGATAACCTCTATGCCACACCAGAGTATTATTTTGAATTTACCAATCGGTCCATCCATCCATCCAATTTCTTGCACTTATCCAATTCAGGGTCACAGGGGGAATGGAACCCAGCTACCATAGGGGCAGGGTACACCCTGTCTGTCAAAGGGCTAAAACAGTGACACAGACCACATTCACACTCACAGTCACATCTATGGGCAAATTAGAATCCCCAATTAACGCGACCCCACCAACTGAATGACTGGGCTGTGTTAGGAAGCTGGAGAGTACCTGGAGAGAACCCACACAGACATGCTAACTCCACACAGAAAGTCACGGCCAGATGGTGAATTCAAACCCATGAATGAACCATCGATCATCCAGGACCCTCCCAGAACATTTTTGTTCTATGTACATATACTATTTGTGGCAGGAAAGAGCAAGTTATGTTGCATACCATTAAAATTTTGATTGCTGGAATATTTAATCAGTGTTAGAAACGAGTATACAAATCCAGGTAACTCAGAAGTGGAAAGGTTAAAATGCATTCAGTCCAAACTTCTTGTTTTTTCTTTCAGTTTGATGTCGGGACTGGCAGCTCTCGATGCAAAATGTTCCAGTCGCCTCGGTCTGATCACAGTATCGTATTACCTGTGGACCACCTTTGTGGCTGTGATCGTGGGGATCATCATGGTCTCCATCATCCACCCAGGAGGTGCAGCCCAAAAAGAGGACTCTGAGGACAGCAGCAAACCCATCATGAGTTCTGCAGATGCACTCCTGGACCTGATCCGGTGAGATTAGAACATTTGTCTAAGTTTTCTGAAGAATTATCTCCAGGCCATGAATTAAACACAAATGCGACTTTGACTCATTTGATGGCAGTAGAAACAAAGCACATACTGCTACAGGCGCTGAATTTAGCATGTGCTGTGTGAGATGGCCAACAAAGGTGTGTTGGCCATCTCATGGATTGGAGATTATATATTGGAATTTCAGGAGCAGGACCAGGCCACCAAACACGCTCGTTATGGATATCATCTATATAGGTTCCCCCAGTTCTGCAAGCTGTTCATTCTCGTTTACGTGTCCCACCCTCCCTCCTTGTTCTCAATTCTTTAACTTCTTCACTCCTATTCAGTACATGGGGATCTGCCAGGCCTGGGAGCCGTCGCCAGTCCCCTTCCAGGCCTTCCCCAAACCCCTGCTCAGTGCATGTCAAAGCATTCACCTTTACCTACTAAAACGGTGACGTTGGCCCAGCTAGTGAATTTCTGTTCAGTTTGACGAGTGATTTAAGAATGAGGTTTGTTCTGTGGTCTTTACTTCATTCATGTAAACAAAGAGTCAAACTGAGTCAACACAGGTAGAGAAATCTCAACTTTTAGCATGGATACCAGACTCAAAAATACTGGCAAGATAGTGGAGGATAGGTACTCCAGATCTTTTCTTTGAATCTTTCTCGCAAACATGTAAACACCTGCTAAAATAATCAAAAGTTCCATTGCTGTAGTTCAAACTTCACCGTCTGTCTCGACAGCAGTGTTTTGACATGATGACACACACCCTGAAAACAGGTATATAGATTTTTTTTTTAATAAAATAGCCTGACAAGTTTCAAAAGTACGTTATTTCTTGGCGATTACTTTGAGCTAATAATTTAACCCACAATGGGTCGGTTAATGCTCCTCTCAGCTAGCGAAATTGCTTCTTTAATCAGCAGAACAGATTTTATAACATAATTGGGAAATGGCTTTTACCGAGATCACCTTTTAACATGATAAACTTGCATTAGGTAACATAATGTGCCGGGGAACGGTGGCTGCTGAAAATGGGGCTCTGTACACCTACATAGATAATCCATTAAGAATCACAAAGTATTTATTTTACTTGTCATTTTTTTACATCATAAATAAAGAAATAGGAAATGTGCTTTTCTTTCAAAACTTGCAGATTTTAAAGTGACCCTAAACTAAGGGTAAGTAGGTGATGGTGTGTTTGTAGAGCAGACACAATCCTGACCGCACCCTAGTTTTTCAGGCTGTTCGGATTTGTAACAAATCCCGAGAGAGGATTAAACATATTGGTTGTCTTAAACTATTCAGTTCCCGTATTCTGGGATGACTTCATTGTTGACTAAAAACCATTTAATCTTCTTTAATAGAAGATGGTACTCAGTTTCTCATAAGCAGTATCTGTAAACAGGACTATTAACTGTCACCTGGCGCGTCTCTGTATCTGTTTGGTTTTCTAATCCAAGCATCTGATTTCAGGCTGTTTATTTGGATGGTGAGTCTGAAGCCAGTAATCGGAGCAGTGACCTTAAAAACTCTGTCAGTAAAAACTAACTAATGGAAGTGTGGCATGTGTTTGAGTTTTTGGAGTTGAAGTCTGCAGTTCCACAGTTTGACATTCAAATACAATACTATAGTCCTTAGTGCTTTTGTGTAAACTATATTGAAATCTATTTTAGACATTAAAAATACTGTATCCTATTCTGTTCTATTCTAGATATTTCCTTTATGTCAAGTTGTCTGCAGCCAGTAAAATTAATAGAATTAAACAGACAGATAATAATAGAAAAAAATGTCCATATTGCCATGTTATTTTGACATTTTTGACAAAACAAAACTCACATGTACGTAGTCTAACCAATCCAATATTACATTTCCACCTCCCCAAATGATTTTTTCATATTACTGTCTTTTCAATCACATTAGATTTCAGAAAATGAACTCTCTAAAGTATCATGTATCATTGGAAGCTAAAGTCAAGCTTCCCTTTATAAACTAAAAAAACAAACCTCTTTGAATGAACTTCCACATGATTAAAATGCAATTCTGTTATTCCAACTTAATGTACTTGAGTTGGACCAACGTAATTTAATTAATGATGAATGTCTGTGAAGGTTCTCAGTCATCCAGGTCATCGTAGTCAAAGGAGCTTGCAAAGAAAAGCGTCTGGACTTCTTTAAGTTGCTTGAAGACGTTTCACCTCTCATCCGAGAAGCTTCTTCAGTTCTGAGATCAAATGGTGGGGAGTCCCAGATTTAAACCTAGTGGGAGTATCCCCCCGCAGAAGGACAAAAGGACCCCCTGATGATCCAACAATCTAGGAAATACAGGAAAGCTATGATTTCCTGTATTTGATGCAGACTTTTTTTGTTTTTGTCCTTGACAGGTTAATCCACAATAAATAGCAATAGCATGCACGTGGTGTGTGTGTAGTTGTCTGCCTCTTATAACTCCAGTGATTTTCCTGCAGTTTGAAATCTTGTGCGATCTTGTGAATTTCATGAGTTCAGCAACTAACCACTCTTACTAGATTGCATCATGTCATCTCAACAAGAACAAATTAACTCATTCACTGCCAGCCATTGGCAGTGAATGAGTTAAACCCATTGACTCATTCACTGCCATTGACGGCTATAGACGTCAATGGCAGTGAATGAGTTAAGTTGTTGAATTTCGTACAGATCCTTCATGATTTAATTACATTCATAGAAACATGAAATTATTGTGTTCAAATTACAAGTTGGACTTTTTAATGTAACAACCACCCAATTTACTTTTTTCGGTATACCAAAAAAAGTAGAGGTGGCTGCTCGACTTGTCAGTGTAACCACCACCCCACCAAGCTGTCAATCAGCACTAAAAGAAAAGTAGGAAAGCTATGATTACAAGGCTTGATACAGAATTTTCTTTATTTTTTTGTCCTTGACAGGTGTGTGTATGCTTTTCAGCCTCTTATAACCCCAGTGGTTTGAAATCTCATATGACCTTGTGAATTTTCACGAGTCAAGGCAAATACCTACTCTTCCTAGATTGTCATGTCATCTCAACAAGAATAAATAAAGTCACTGAATTTTATGCAGATCCTGCATGAATTAATTACATTTACCATAGAAACATGAAATTATTTTGTTCAGATTAAAGTTAGACTCCTGTAGATGTAACAACCACTCAATTTCATTTTTTTTTTTTTTTTGAGTGTATCATTATGTCCTATTCTGAATTTCTAAAAAATACATGGCAGATCTTTGGAGTGCATCTCGTTTGAGATTTCTAACATTAGCAGCCTTCTTTTGAAATTTAAACTCTCCCCTTGATTTTAAAGCGGAAGCCTGCGCTATTCATAGTGTATCAGTAATTCAAATGCAATTTCATTTTGTCAAATGTGCAAGTAATTAAAATTCTAAGTAAGGGCTGAGGTAAAGTGATGTTTTTTGGGATTATTATTATTATTATTATCAGACCTGATCAGACCTGAACATTAAGCGTGGTGTCTGTCTGGCAAAAGCATTGTTTTTCAAGTTACTTTTTGGAAAGCCAACCCCATGCTTGCATGAGAAGAAAGTTTAGCTTGAGCAACCAAAGGCAATTGGAAAAGGTTAAGGTGAGGTTTTGGTCAAGGTTAAAAAAAAACTGATGAAAATGAAACAGGATTATTACTCTAAACAACTGTGAAAATGATGTGAGTTCAAGGTTTCCAAGTCGGTGCTTCCAACTTCTGAATTGCACAACTTCACCAACCGCAGGCAAACAATTCAATTTAGTTTGTTTAGATGAGAGCATAAATATCACTGCTTTGTATCAGACAACAGCCAAGGATTTTTTTTACCCTGAAGTCATAATATGATATTCTTGTTTTTATTAGATAAGATAAGATAAGATAACCTTTATTAGTCCCACACGTGGGAAATTTGTTTTGTCACAGCAGGAAGTGGACAGTGCAAAAGTTATGAGGCAAAAATTAGAATACAATAAGAATAAATACAGTACACAACTGTACAGAATAGAATAAAATACTATATACAGTAGAATAAAATAAAATAAATATACAATAAGATAAAAATAGAATACAAATACAAATACTATATACAACTGAGTAAAAATACAACGATGACAGAAAGGATTATTGCACTTAGTATTATTGCATATGTATGGATGTGTGTGCTTGATCAGTTAAAGTCTTTATTATGGAGTCTGACAGCAGAACACGCACGCTGTGTTCCAGTGTAAAAACCCAAGTTCAATTTGTTAATCTAATATTGATTTCAAAAATAGGAATGTAAATGTTTTAGAAAAAAATGCTTGTTATTACATAGTCTAATAAAGTGATAATCTTTAGCTGAGAGAACTTGGGTTTTTCATTTGCCAAGGAAACCGAGCCCACTGCATGTGTAGAAAGGAGACAGAGGAGTGGCTCAATAATAATAATGAAAGTTGCAGATTTGCCTTTCCTGTTTTGCTCTTCTTTGTTTTATTTTTGTTTTTGTTTTGTATGATGTTTTTTTTTTTTTTACTCATCTGTTGGCCTAAAAACAACCTTGCAGTTCATTCAAAATTCTTCATGTTTTGAAAAAAAATGGGGAGTGACGAAAAGATCTCACTATTGCCAAAGCTTCAAATGGAAACATTTTGTCTGAACATGAAACACTGCTGGGTTTGACTAAACAGAGTATGAGTATGAATTTCTCTATATTAAGCATACGTGTAGGTTGAAAAACTACAATAATATACTGCAGTATCACTTTGTGTGAACCTTTTAACAAGAGTACATGCGATTCCTTAATTTTCTTTTTAAAAAGTTTTGAAGCCGATTTTGTAAGTTTTCTTTTTAGTTTGTGAATAACACATGCACGATGTGTTTTTTTGTTTTGGTCACAGAACACTGGATCGTCTCTACAGGGTGGGCCATTTATATGGATACACCGTAATAAAATGGGCATGGTTGGTGATATTAAAGTCCTGTTTGTGGCACATTAGTATATGTGAGGGGGCAAAATCCTCAAGATGGGTGGTGACCATGGTGGCCATTTAGAAGTCGGCCATCTTGGATACAACTTTTGTTTTTTCAATAGGAAGAGGGCCATGTGACACATCAAACTTATTGGTAATGTCACAAGAAAAACAATGGTGTGCTTGGTTTCAACGTAACTTTAGTCTTTCATGAGTTATTTACAAGTTTCTGACCACTTATAAAATGTGTTCCATGTGCTGCCCATTGTGTTGGATTGTCAATGCAACCCTTTTCTCCCACTCTTCACACACTGATAGCAACACCGCAGGAGAAACGACTTCTAAATGGCCACAATGGTCACCACCCATCTTGAGGAGTTTGCCTCCTCACATATACTAATGTGCCACAAACAGGACTTTAATATCACCAACCATTCCCATGCTATTATGGTGTATCCATATAAATGGCCCACCCTGTATATCCGCTCTATATTTGATGAAGTGTGGGATTCCCTCAGGGTGTCCTTCAGAGCGTGCTTCAGGGGTACATTATTGTGGGCTGTGCTGTCCTTGTACAGCTACAGTGAGACCTTGGCTCTAAGCTCAGCCAAGGGGTAGAGGGTGTCAATTCGGTTGTCGCAGGTTCTAACAGATGATGTGGTTCTATTTGCTTTTTTTAGTGGTGACCTCCAGTATTCACTTTGCAGCAGAACGTGAAGCAGCGGGAATGACAATAAACCAATTAATCAAGTCTGAGGCTATGGTTCTCGTTTGGGGTGCCAACTCTGGGGATGAGATACTGCCCCAAGTGATGGAGCTCAAGCATCTCAGGGTCTTGTTCACAAGTGTGGGTAGGGTAGTCTGCAATGACAAAGATGCTGAGCTGATTTTTCAAAAAGAAAAGAGCCCTGAGTGTGAAAGTGAAGCTGATGATTTATCATTCAATCTGGTAGAGCACAAATAAATAAGATCACAGATACAATCAGCAGAAATGGGTTTCTTCCAAAGGGTGTTTGGGGTTTCCCTTAACAACAGGTCCTCCACATCAAAAAGAGTTGACTGAGCTGCTTTTGACGATGGCTTGTTGACCTGGAGATGGAGGCGAAGTGTTTTGGATATGTCCTCCTGGGAAAAATCCATGGGGCAAACTCTGGACACGTTGGAGAGAACAGTTCTCTTGACTTGTTTGGGAAAGCCTTTGCACCTTCTTGTAAGGAAGAGGTCATTGGTGAGAGGGATAATCAGCAGAAAATGGACGGATGAAATAATTATGTCTCCTGAGACTCCCTATCTTGGAAAAATTTCATGGTTTTATTTTCTCCATTACAGGCATCTGGCCTTCATTATTGCACAGTTTCAAAACGATGATAATTTTGTCCTTGGAATCAAGGACTAAATCACCCTAAAACATCTTCTCAGTATCTGACTCCATAAGAAAAGAGGAATGGATTAATATAGAAGAGAGTTCCTTTATGCAGATATTTCCAAAATGAGGTCACAGGAGGTCTACTGAGTTTGGTGTCTGTATGTATGCACTGCATTGGTCAGCTCAATTTTTTATTAGCTGGCATTGTGTTCAACCTTTTAGAACGATTCATTAAATGTATGCGCTTGCCTTGCAGCAACATGTTTCCAGCAAATCTGGTCCAGGCCACATTTCAGCAGGTATGATCTCTGATGACACAAACTGCAGTTTCAGATACAAAGGTTTACATTTTGTAGGACTTCTTTTTTAAGAACAACTCTTTCTGTTCCTTGGCAACAGTATCGAACAAGCAGCGAGTACATAATGAAGCCCAGACCGACAGTGCGTCAGGCCCAGTCAGAGTCCACCACACGGCGGGCACTCGTCTACGGTATTCAGGATGACAACGGAACCGACATCCAGAACTTTGCTCTTGACCTGACTCCGCCCCCTGATGTTCTCATACGGACACGAGAAGGAACAAGTGATGGAATGAACGTCCTTGGAATTGTTATTTTTTCAGCCACCATGGGTAAAAAAAATGCATTGTTCTTATCTGACATTTCTTGAATACATCTTGCCTGAAATAAAGAAATTTAAATGATTTTATCCATCATTGTTTCAGAGGTTTTTCTTTGTTTTCACAGGTATTATGTTAGGAAGGATGGGGCCAAATGGCAGTGCCTTGGTAAACTTCTGCCAGAGCCTGAATGAAGCTGTCCTTAAGATTGTCGCCATTGTTATATGGTAATTGTAAAGTATTATTTTTTCTACTTGAAAAAGCTATGAATGAAAGAATTTTCTAAGAAACATAACCAGCATCAGCCGTTTAGACAAGAACTCTACGTATTATCATCAGAATCAGGTTGAGACATGGTTAACCTTTCTTTCACTTTCTTTATTGGATGATTCAAAGTGAGAATGAGTCTGAGTGCAAATAGCAAATTATTATTACCTAATTACAAAGGAATATCCAAGTAATTAATCATTTTCAGAGAAACTGTTCTATTAAAAAATCGTGACGAACCTGAACTGCCTTATAGTCAGGATGTTATTGTTTGGAGGATCTTATTCTGTGATTAGAACGTGTTTACAGAGCCACAGCATCTTATACAGTTCCGATCAAAAGTTTAAGACCACTTGAAAAAATGGCAAAAAAATCACATTTTGCATGGTTAGAGCTTTAACATGCAAGTAGAAGAAATGGGAGTGTGACAAGACTTTTTTTAAGTATGCAATTTATTGAAAACAACACTTAAATTGAAACAGGCTGATTTACAGCTGATCAAAGGTTTAGGATCCCCCTCCCCCCCAAAAAAACAAAACAAAACAAAACAAAACAAACAAAAAAAAAAGATATCAAAGTTCCAAACATGAACTCAGTAACGAGTAGTTCCACCGTTATTGTTGATCAAACAACAGAATTAGAATGACAACAACGGATTTTGAACTAAATTAACAGAATTAGAATGACAAGAATGGAAGTTGAATGAAAAGAACTGAATTAGAATGAAATTAACAAAATTTGAATGAGAAAAACAGAATTAGAATGAAGAGAATGGAATTTGAAAGAGAATAACAGAATTAGAATGACAAAAACGGAATTTGAATGAAAACACCCGAAGTTGAAAGAAATCAACAAAATTTGAATGAAAACAACAAAACTAGAGTGAAAATAACATAATTAGAATGAAAACAACAGAATTAAAATGAAAACAATGGAATTTGAATGAAAAGAACTGAATTAGAATGAAAACAACAAAATTTGAATGAAAAAACTGGTTTAGAACGAAGAGAACAGAATTTCAATGAGAACAGCAGAATTAGAATAACAAGAACGGAAGTTGAATGAAAGCACCAGAATTTGAAAGAAAACAACAAAATTTGAATGAAAACAACAACATTTGAATGAAAAGAACTGATTTTGAACAAAAACAACAGAATTAGAATGACAAGGATAGAATTTGAATGAAAACACGGGGATTAGAATGAAGAATTAGAATGAAAAGAACTGAGTTTGAATGAAAAGAAAAGTTTTAGGATGAAAACAACGGAATTAGAATGAAAAGAAAAGAATCAGAATGACAAGTACAGAATTGGAATGAAAAAGCGGAATAAGAAAAAAAAACAAAATTTGAAAGAAAACAACACAATTTGAATGAAAACAACAGAATTAGAATGACAACAACGGATTTTGAACTAAATTAACAGAATTAGAATGACAAGAACGGAATTTGAATGAAAAGAACTGGATTAGAAGGAAAACAATGGCTTTAGTCTTAGACAATCCTGTCACTCTTACTTTTAAAGCTCAATTGCTAAACTAACTAGCTCCTTCTTGTCTAGATTTCTTGTCTGGTTGTCATTCAGCTGACTGATGGTTGGACAGACTGCACGCATATGTTCACATGCCCCTAATCTATTTTTTTTTTTTTTTTAAAGGACATTGGTGTTTCTTGGTGTAAAACTCTGTGTATGGCTTCTTTTCTCCCACCATCTCATAAAATCTAAGACTTATAACTGCCATTTTGACACTTGATTGTCTTCATCTCCTCAGGTATTTTCCATTTGGTATTGTTTTCCTGGTGGCTGGAAAGATCCTGGAAATGAGTGATCCCTCAGCCATGGGGAAGAAGCTCGGTTTCTATGCCATCACTGTGGTGTTTGGTTTGGTGCTGCACGGCTTGTTTATCCTGCCTGCTATGTACTTCTTCATCACCAAAAAGAGTCCCATTGTTTACATACGGGGAATCCTGCAAGCCCTGCTCATTGCACTGGCAACCTCCTCCAGGTAAAGAAACTTATTATAGAGAGAATGAATGTGTTACAAAAGGAAAACATCAGTAACTCATTTTATCATCTCATTTGTGAGTCAAAATAAAACATCCCCGAGTCTTAACAACACTTATTCTTTTCTTCCTTTTTACTGGAACCTTTACTGTGAAAAATCTCAAAGGGCTGTTGGCTGATCAGAAAACATCTGGTGTGTGGGAAGAGAGGGGAAAGTAAAAGAGCATTCCACGTGTCTTTAAACAGGCTCCACTGATGCTTGTGTATCATGTGTGCATGCTGACAGATCATATTCTATAACAAAAACGGGCTTTAGTTTTAATTTAGATGACCATGTCAGTGTTTTTGCATGTATTTGGCAGACATTGTGTTTGCTGTGGTAGATCTGTGACTGCCTTCATTTGTATCTCGTGTGTAAACGAATGAAAACAAGTTGTAGGTAGGGAAGCTCTAAAGTGAAAAACACAACAGTATACTTTAGAAAATGCACCCCAACAATATGTGATTTGACATAAACTGGTTAAACCTCTCCAAAAGCACTGCCATGGTCTATTAATGTTTTCTATTCTATTTTCTATTCAATTTTAAACAAATCATTCCTTGTTGCATACGCAGACTGACAAAGACGGAGTTCTTCTGAGGTCTTTGGGGTCAGAGTGGCTTCATCACGCATGCATGTGTTTGCTAGACTCAGATTAGTAAAAAGCATCTGCTGCATACTGTCATGCAAAGCATTATTATTCTTAGTCAGCATGAATGAACAGATTGTGTTTGTTTGCATGCATGCCTGAGAGAAATTAGGAGGCTTCATATTTATTTTTTATTAGCTGTCCTCTCTGTCTTTTTCTTCGTTTTCCTCAGCTCAGCCACTTTGCCTATAACCTTCAAGTGCCTCTTAGAGAACAACCACATTGACCGTCGCATCATCCGTTTCGTGCTACCCGTGGGTGCAACCATCAATATGGACGGCACCGCTCTTTATGAGGCTGTTGCAGCAATATTCATTGCACAAGTTAATAATTATGAGCTGGACTTCGGTCAGATCATCACCATCAGGTCAGTAAACCTTTTTTAAATGTAATTTTATTTTACTTTATTTATTTTGACAAAGCCATGTAAGTATCATTGAATATTTTTAGTCATTCATATGCTTTACATTAATCACACTGGAAGTCCTGTTCTGATCAGAGGGCTGCACTAACTCAGAGCAAGCATCACCTTCTGTGTCAAACTTAACCACCTTTCATGTCAAGGATCATCTCTGGTGGTTAGACCTCGGTGTCAGGCTTAATGACCGAACAGCAGGTTTCAATTGAAGGGCTTGCAGTGTCCAAAACAGAAGTTATTTATCTTGCAGTGCACCACGAATTTGTTCAGGAGGTGGTGAGGAGATTTAGTGTACCACCCTGCATTTTCTGAGGAAAAACATTCGCTACAAACCACCTGAACTGTGATACGTAAAATCGTGTACCTGCACACAACACACTGAAGATGCAGGAGTGTTTTTTTTTGCCACATCAACACAATGCTCATCACCACAACACCCTGTTCATCAGATTTGTCTCTCAGGGACTTATTTTCCTTTCACAAAATAAAATTCAAGTTGAAGAGTTTCAATTTTAGACAGTTGTCGGCAGCTGAAATCTGTTTATAATGCTGCTTTATGTTTTTGTGTTGAAGCTGAAAACATGTTTGAAAGCTCATCCCAGTGATTCACTGTTGCAGCAGAGAGCTGCTCAAGCACAGCAATGGATGCACGTAAAAGAATGGCTCATCATGCTGATCATCACAGAGACTCAAGCTCGAGAAAGAATACGCTGATGAATGTATTATTGTGCCTGCTGGTGTGAATGACAGCCAGACCTCAGGCTTCGCTGAAGTGAGAGGCAGCAACTTCTGAAGGGACTTTTTAAATAGATTGTTCCAGCGTAATTCATCAACTACATCAAACTATGGGCTAAAAACTAAGCTCAGTAGCCACACATGTAGTTTTAATTGTCTATCATATCAGACTACTATGTGTAAAATGATGCTCACAGTGAACATTGCTGTTGGATAGTTGGTTTTGGAGCTTTATAAGGGAAATGTAGACTTCTACCAACAAATCTATTGAAGCATACTGATGCCTTCAAGATTAAAACAAAAAAAGAAGAAGTAGATAAAATAAGTTTCCCTTTAACCACTACTTATAAACACTATTTCTGTGTGGGGAAACAACATCTACTGGTGCTGAACATGCAGAGGAGCTTGCTGGAAGACAGATGTGGAAAAATAAATCACAGAAAACAAACAAGGGCTTATAACAGATGGAAATAAATAAAAATAACAAATAAATGGCTTGCTGGCATTACTTGAGATAATAAATATAATAAATGAGATGAAGTAAACCAACACTCTAATACATTTTCTCAGTCAAGTGTCTCATTTCCCTGTGGACTCTGCTGGCGATAAGAAACAAGTACTACAGAGAACTACAGGCTCCCATGGTCTGGTTGACAAAATGCTAATGGAGGATACTGTCTTTCTGAGATTCTTTAGAAAAAGCAAAGAAAAGTAGAACTTTTCTCAAATTCAGTATTAGTGTAAGAGGCTGGCCCTGCAGATGCTTTCTTCCTGTTTAAGGAATCTTTGAGCTTCTCTCATTCCTCTAATTTCTACACTTCTAAAACGTACGGAGGACAGAGGAGAGAAGAGGCTTCTGTAGGAACTATAACCAAGGATGCACAGATGTATCTTTTGCTGAAGTGTCTTTACCTTCAACTCTTTCACATTGTGTAATGTTGTGAAAATAATTAAAAGTGGCTGTAAAGAAAAAAATAAAAAATGCCATGGGCACTGTTACCCCTGTGTACACCTATATATGGGCTATAATAAAATTATTTATGACGCAGGTGTATAATACATCATGTTTAATTGGTTTTCATTGCTTTAAAATGAGGCTCCAAATGCCTGTTTCCTTGACTCCTTGCTCCTTGTGTTGTCTCATTGCCTCCTCTGCTCAGATCTGTGGTAGAAGGAACTAACATGTGAAAACTGAAAACTTTGTAAATCTCTGCATGAGAACCAGTTTTTCCATAAAAATTAGAAAAATTGACAAGCGGAGGACAAAGGAAGGCTGTCATTAGCCAGAGTACGCTTTTATAGATGTAGTATAAACATGACAGCTTATCTCACTGAAGAGCCACGTGGCCTCAATAAACAGTATATTTCCGTGATATCATGGTTGAGTTTCTGACCCTAACTCCCATTTCATCATTTCACCCCAGACTGTGGTGTAGTGAGTTGTGGGATCATCTCTTCGTCAAACTCTGGAGCTGCACCAGATATCCGATGTGCCAACATTTTACACCAGATAAGAGGCCTCTCAATTAGACAGTTGCCTTAGAGACATTATTAACATTATTGTGTACTTTTGGGGCCAGGCTCACCTTGAGATATAATCCACAAAACAAATTAGGCAAGAAGAGTCTTTAATTTACTTTAAAGTATTTGCATTCAGCACAAAAATGAACTAAACACAACAAATCCTGAAGAACAAAAATAGATGGAAAAATGAATTAGAACCACCACATATGGGGGGGGGGAACAATCAGTAAAAGTATGTGAGAATATCAGGACTATATTTGAAGTTAAAATTCCACAACAGTTGATGTCATGGACCACTACCTCTGTCACAGAAACATCTTTCAGCTGCTCCCTTCAGGGGTCTCCACAGTGGATGATCTGGCTCCGTCTCACCCTTTGTCTAGGTTCATCTTCTCTAACACTAACCCTCTGGGTTACTCAGGGAGTCTGGTTGGCATAAATGCAAATTGAAAGCATTCTTTGTCACTTTAGGGGTTTATTTGGACAAAGAAGCAGTTTTTAAAGTAGAGCTGTTCTGCTTTGCCATATTTTCTGTCACACGTGTACTGTTTCAGCAGAAGAAGCCATCCACTTTATATTTGTCATCAGCTTTTTTACTTTAATTGACTTCACCTCCCATCTCTCCAACAGCATCACTGCTACTGCAGCCAGCATAGGTGCAGCAGGAATACCACAAGCTGGGCTGGTCACCATGGTGATAGTGCTAACATCTGTTGGTCTGCCAACTGACGACATCACTCTCATCATTGCAGTAGACTGGGCATTGTAAGTTGCATATCACTTCTAAAATGTATTAAAGATCCAAACCGACAACAGCTCTACTGACTCGATTTCTATCGGTCCAAATCAAAAATGTCTTAAATGTCTTCTTCTTTTACAGAGACAGATTTCGCACCATGGTCAATGTAATGGGGGATGCTTTGGCCACAGGCATCATGGCACACATCTGCAGAAAAGACTTCATGAAAGAGGGAGATGGGGTGAGTTTTAATGACAATATGTTTCAAAGGACTTGGGTAATCGTGGTGATTGAGCCCATAGTTTGCTTCTTGGGGCTGAAAACGTTATTAGTTCTGTTTCACGCATTTTTAGAGATTTGGCTAAGTAGTAGACATTTAGAAGAAACTGAAGATTTAAGTGTGCATTTACTATAATTTTAGGTTTAGCCCCTCCCTACTTTCATCAAATCATTTGCAATCCTTTAAACAGCAATTACAACCTCAGTTCCAAAAAGTTGACATGGTGTATAAAATGCAAATAAGACAGAATGAAATGATTCGCAAGATTCCCATAAACCTTTAAATTGAGAAAAGTGAGCAGCACTAAAAAGAAACAGCTGGAGGAACATTTTGCATCTAATTGGGTTAACTGGCAACTGATCAGTGCCATTGGGTATAAAGAGAGAATCTTAGAGAGTTTCTCAGAAGTAAAGAAGGGCAGAGGCTCCCTAATCTGCAAAATAATGCATGTAGAAATGTGAGAATATCTCATCATCTGCAGCACATAATAAAAATCTAATATTCAAAGTCAAAATATTCAGAATTTGGGGACAGGTCTGAAAATGAGTAGTGGATGACTATGATTTTCAGGACCTGGGGCAGCACTTCATTAAAAACAGACATGATTAATACTGCATAGGCTTAGGAACACTTCCAGAAATCACTCTCTAAACACAATTCAACATGCCATTCACAAATGTAGGTTAAAGCTGTATCATGCAAAGATGAAGGCGCATGTGAACATGATCAGAATAGCCTATTCTGATGGTGCCTTTCCAGATGCTTTCACATCTGGAAAGGCACCATCAATGCTGAAAGGTATGTAAAGGTCTTAGAGCAACATATCCAAACGCTTCACGCCTTTCACCAGTTGAAAGCATGTGGAATTCAGTAAAAGGACTGGATGTTAGAGTCCCTGATATTGCATTGCTTTATATGGAGAGAATCTTGAGGGGTGGCTGTTATGAGGAAAGGCAGCCCAGAAACTTTACCAGCAGCACACATCGTTGTGTGCCTCAACATTTTTATTTTTTTCATTGGGGTTGTAATTGAACAGTATAAAACGGCAGTGACTAATAATGAAATCTGATTTGTTAGTTGTTGTTGATGTTAGTTGACTGACTGATGCTCTGTGCAGGACGCGCCCCGCCTCTCATCCTATCACAGCTTCAGTCACCCTGAGTTTGACAAGTGGTTTAAAAAATTGATACAATAATTCAAAAATACTTCTATTGAAGGTAATTGGGGTTTAAATGGCTTCCAAATCTTTTACACAACATACAAAGATTTTGGAGACTGAGCTAAAAAAAAAAAAATTGCACACAATTGATGAACATTTAAATAATGGGAAAAAATAATATAATAATTTCATTATTTATTTTTGCCATTGGAAAAATGTATTTGTTAAAAACTAAAATGTATTACAACCACAAGAAGTGGCACTTCAATAGCCTTGGATCATTTTTCCTTTTCAACCTTTGGTTTCCTTAACAAAGAGAACCTTCTGAGCACTCCAGATTTTTTCAAGTAGTCCCATATATTGTCCAATCTACAGGTACCTTTGATCTGTGAGAGCAAAACAGCAATGAGCACCCCTCCTGTGATGAACTGCCACAACAACAATGGCAACTGCCGACCCCCTCCTTTAGGGGTCAAACACCAGTTCATCCCTCCTGAAGTGGCTCAACTCATACAACTGGAGGAGGGCGTTCGGCCGCTTTCAGACAGGAAGAAACCTCCAATTCCTCCGAGACATCTGAAGAAGAGCAAAGAACACTGCACTATAGATATGAATGGCCTTGAGACCAATGTATAGCCTCCTCTTGCAGTTTGAATGGTTCTCTGTAAGTTATGCTGAAAGGAGCGCAGCAGCAAAGGACACCCGTGCAGGCAGAAGGACAATACAGATGAGCTCATCTAGCTCCACAAAAACCTTTTAAAGCAAAGCAGTTGCAAAAGACTCCACAATAGCGCATTTACAGTGGAATTTATGGCAACACAAGGACAATGATAAGATTTCTATTATAAAATTTGTCCTTGGTCCTGTACCTGCTATTACTTGCATTGATTCAATAATTTTTATTTGATATATACATTTTTTATGACTTTTTGTTTTTGTTTTGTTTTTTGACAATGTATTTTTTTGTACTGCTGTACTGCAAGCAGCCAGCTGTTTGCATTATAAAAGATGAGACAGGATGTCTGCTTGGAGCTAAATGATCAGGAGGCAAAGTGAAATGCACACATTTTTTAAGTTTGCCTTAACAAAGCTGGTGGTGCTAGGCTGATGGTTATCATGGGACAAGAGGAAGTTGAGTGAACTGAATTTGTACCCACCCCTGTAGTGATGTTATAACTTTGATATGTGTTTAAAACAGAGATTAGAACTGTTTTATGTGTTTGAACAGCCTCAGGATCATTTGATTTAATTAAGCTTTCTGGCATATTAGCAGCCTGAAAACATCCACTAGTAATTTAATTAAATGTTTGTCAGTTGACTTGATATCAAACAGAAATTGGCACATTTCAATAAAACATTAAGTTACTAACCAGCTCTTCCATTTCTGCTGTGTTAGTTGGTTATTTTTTTCTCATTTATGTAGTGAGCCAATAAAGCACTGGGGGAGCTTCCTCCTGTCAATACCCAACCTAAATTATTTCACCCAATCCCAACTCCAGTAGAAGAAGGGAATGGAAAACTACATGCCTTGTTCCATCTGGGAACGCATCTAAAAGTTGAGCTATTTAAAGGAGTTCAATAGTCAAATTTGGATAACTTGTGCTACAATTAAATTAATCCGACTATAACACACATGTAAAAAAAAATGTTTTTGTAAAGTGACCTATATAAGTGTATCACTCACACTGGTTAGCAGCGTTGGGAAGGTTACTTTTAAAATGTATTCCACTACAGATTACAGAATACATGCCCCAAAATGTATTCTGTAACGTATTCCGTATTCCGTTATTGTCGTGGTCTGGGTGGTTTTCCACAGCATCAGCTCCTCCCCACTGGGTGGAGTCTTTGTTGCTCCTCACCTGATGGCAATCGTACCAGCAGTATTTATGACCGGCGCACTCAACTGGTCTTCGCCAGATTATCTGCCAACTTTAGTCAGTTCTCGGCCTCACGTCCGTTCCTTGGTGACTAATCGTGTGTATTAACCGAATCTCTGTTTTTCTCGTCAGCCTCTGAAACCCACCTACCAAGCTCTCCTGGATACCAGTTTGCTGCCTGCCTCCCTGCATTGCATGCAGCACCCACCTGGACCTCTCCTGCCTCCCCCCTCCACGCAACCCCCACCTGCAAGCTTGTAAGACAGCTCAGTGTACTATCCGTAGATTCACTCGCAAACCTCTGTGGGATTCCCCTGACTGCTCTGTCCTCTGTTTCAGTGCCCTGGCCCGCCACAGTTTCCCCTGCCCAGTACCTGCACCCAGTTATCCCTGCCATCTAGTTATCACCACAGTATTTTTCTCTCGCCTCAGACATCTAGTTTATGTTCATTGATTCTAGTCTGCACTTTCTGTTAGCCTCTGAGCATTGTAAAATAAAATCTCTTTTCGTTACACCTCACCCCTAGCCTCCGGTTTTGAATCTGCACTTGAGTCCATCCCATGTCCACGGGCCACTGCGCCTGACAGTATAATCTGGCCAGTATATGGACTCAGCGGATCAAATCCGGACTGCCGTCTCGAAACAGGGCGCCATTCTTGGTACTCACGAGGACGCGCTCCAGTTTCTCCTGGCGAAGGTTAACTCACTCACTGACGAGCAGGAGAAGATGCAATCCGCGGTTCAGAACCTTCAGTCAGCCACTGCCCCTGTACCCGAACCCATTCCCAGTACGTCGGCACCGGTACCCGCGCCACCGCCGCCGCCTCAGCCCGCTGCGGATTCTGAGCCTCTGCAGACGCCGATGTTCCGCGATGCCGCCTCCCCGGAGCCGGAACCCTTTTCTGGCGGCCGGGGGGGATGCAGCGGTTTCCTCCTTCAATGCGAGCTAGCATTCGGTCGCTCACCCCGCTCGTTTGTTTCTGATACCGTGCGGATTTCTTATTTAGTCGGGAAACTGCGCGATCGCGCCCTTACATGGGCGGAGGCTTATCTAGCTAGACATCCGTTACCGACTTGTCATTATGATGACTTTTTGAGAGAGTTTAAGAAAACTTTCGCTCACCCGACCTCTGAATGCAGTTCGGCGCGGAGGCTGTTGCATCTTCGTCAGGGACGGCGGAGCATTGCGGACTTCCTAATCGATTTCCGCATCGCCGCCGCCGAGGCGGGCTGGTCTGATCGGGCTCTGCATGGGGTGTATTTGCACTCTCTCAACGATGAGATGAAGGACCACCTGGCCTCCCGGGATGAGCCCGCTACTTTTGAGGAGTTGGTTTCCCTCACACTTCGCATTGACAGCAGGTTGCGGGAGCGAGAGTGGGAGAGGGACTACAGTTCCCGTCGGTCCTTGCGGCGGTCATCTCCGGTCGTTTCTCCCCCGCCACCGCTTCCGGTTCACCCGTCCACTCCCATTGCTGGCACAGGGGGTGGTGAACCGGAACCGGAACCCATGCAGATCGGGCGTTACCAGCTGACGGTGGAGGAGAGAGAGAGGCGCCGCCGTTCACATTCTTGCTTTTATTGTGGCTCCGGTGAGCATTTGATTTCTTCCTGCCCTAAGAAGGGAAAAGAGACCGCCCGCCGGTAGGTCCGGGGGTATGGGTGGGCGGTACCAGGGTTAACGCCAAGCCCCGATTTTTGCTTTCTGTGACACTCTTACTCGGTCAGGGAGCCCATGTCTCATCAGCGCTGGTTGATTCAGGGGCCGAGCAGAGTTTGATCGACAGGGGATTTGCTGAACAGCTTCAGATCCCTCTTTTTGAGTTAAATCCGTCTATTCCAGTTAGGGCATTAAACGATCAGGTCTTTTCTTACATTACTCATCGCACTGCACCGGTTACCTTGATCACTTCCGGCAACCACAGAGAAACACTGATCTTTTACACCTCACAATCCCCTGACACGCCCATAATTTTAGGTTTCCCATGGCTAAGACATCATAATCCTCACCTGGATTGGGTGGGACAGAGGGTCGTGAGTTGGAGCCCATATTGTCACGCCAACTGTCTTGTCTCAGCTGCCCCACCAGGGGCCACTGAGCCCTCTAGCAAGGAGAACTGCACCCCTGACCTCTCTGCGGTTCCCCCTGAATATCATGACATATCAGAAGTTTTTAACAAGGATAAGGCACTGTCCCTACCACCCCATCGCCCTTACGATTGTGCCATTACCTTGTTTTCCGGCTCCACGTTACCTTCCAGCCGTCTCTACAACTTGTCACGCCCTGAACGGGCTGCCATGGAAAAATACATCGGAGACTCCCTGGCGGCTGGACTCATTAGACCATCGACTTCCCCCGTGGGTGCTGGCTTCTTCTTCGTGGGTAAGAAAGATGGCACACTCCGTCCATGCATCGACTTTCGGCCGCTTAATGACATCACAGTTAAAAACAAATACCCATTACCACTCATCAGCTCCGCTTTTGAGCCCCTCCATGGGGCCACCATTTTTACCAAACTGGATCTCAGGAACGCATATCACCTAGTCAGAATCAGGGAGGGGGATGAGTGGAAAACTGCGTTTAACACACACTTAGGACATTTCGAGTATTTAGTCATGCCATTTGGCCTCACTAATGCACCTGCAGTTTTCCAAACCCTAGTGAATGATGTCCTTAGGGATTTTCTGGATCGTTTTGTCTTCGTTTACCTCGATGACATCCTGATTTTTTCCAAGGACCTCAAGGAACATAGAGTCCATGTCCGGGCCGTACTCCAGCGGTTGTTGGAGAACAAATTATATGTCAAAGCCGAGAAATGCGAATTCCATGCACCATCTGTGTCATTCCTGGGTTACATTCTTGCAGGGGGGCAGGTGAAGACAGATCCGGCTAAAGTGAAGGCAGTAGCGGAGTGGCCACTGCCTACCTCACGAAAACACTTACAAGGGTTTCTGGGCTTCGCGAACTTCTACCGCCGCTTCATCAGGAATTACAGTCAAGTAGCCGCTCCCCTAACTCGTCTAACTTCCTCTAAGCTTCCTTACCATTGGAGTCCAGAGGCCGACGCCGCCTTCTCCCGGTTGAAAGAACTGTTTACCTCTGCGCCGGTCTTAATCCATCCTGATCATAGTAAACCTTTCGTCGTGGAAGTAGACGCGTCAGGCGTTGGGGTCGGGGCGGTGTTGTCCCAGCGTTCAGGTTCATCTGCTAAGCTTCAGCCCTGCGCCTTTTTCTCCCGCCGCCTCTCACCTGCGGAGAGGAATTATGACGTTGGAGACAGGGAGTTGCTTGCTGTAAAGCTAGCGCTGGAGGAATGGCGGCATTTACTTGAGGGAGCGGAGCATCCATTCACTATTTGGACTGATCATAAGAACTTAACCTATTTACGCACAGCCAAAAGGCTCAACTCGCGCCAAGCTCGATGGTCCCTATTCTTTACTCGATTTAACTTTTCCATCTCTTACCGACCAGGCACCCGCAACACCAAGCCAGATGCTCTGTCCCGCCAGTTCGACCCTGTGTGTGACCCGTCTGATGCACCCACCATCTTGCCGGCAGGAGTCAGGATCGGTTCTGTCGCCTGGGACGTGGAGGAGGACATCCGCCGTGCGCTGGAGACTGGGCCAGACCCCGGCACGGGCCCTCCGAACCGACGCTATGTCCCCACCGTGGCTCGCCCTAAGGTGATCGATTGGGTCCACAAGGGCAAATTTTCTTGCCATCCGGGTGGGGGGAGAACAGGCTCACTCCTTAAAAGGTATTTCTGGTGGGAGACTATTGATGAAGACGTCAAAGAATATGTAGCTGCCTGTCCTGTCTGCGCACGTAACAAATCGAGCTCACTACGCCCAGCTGGGCTTTTACGACCCCTCACTATACCTCATCGCCCCTGGTCTCACATTGCGTTGGATTTTGTCACTGGCCTTCCCGTCTCCTCGGGTAAAACCACAATTCTCACTGTAGTAGATAGATTCTCCAAAGCTGCACACTTCATTGCCCTAAACAAACTCCCCACCGCAACGGAGACAGCCAAGATTATGACTGAGCAGGTCTTCAGACTCCACGGCATACCTTGCGAGATCGTGTCAGATAGGGGTCCTCAGTTCATTTCGCGGGTGTGGAGGTCGTTCTGCACCGCTCTCGGGGCAAAACCCTGCTTGAGCTCAGGATTTCATCCACAGACGAATGGGCAGGCCGAACGGCTCAACCAGGAACTGGAGGCCACCCTCCGTTGTGTCACTGCCTCCAACCCCGCCTCATGGTCCTCATTGCTGCCGTGGGCAGAATACGCTCACAATTCGCTTACGTCTTCTGCTACTGGCCTCTCGCCTTTCGGGGCCTCCATAGGTTACCAGCCGCCCCTCTTCCCCGACCAGGAGGCTGACCTCGAGGTTCCCTCGGTCCAACACCATCTCCGACGTTGTCAGCGGGCGTGGAGGTTGACCCGTCGGTCGTTGTGCCGGTCCGTTGCTCGCCAGTGCCTGTACGCGGACCGTCGCCGCAGGGCAGCCCCTGCCTACTCCCCTGGGCAGAAGGTGTGGTTGTCTGCTAAGGACGTTCCCCTCAAGGTGGCATCTCGTAAGCTGGCCCCGCGTTTCATTGGACCCTTCGAAGTGGAGCGGGTCCTCAGCCCTTCTGCGCTGCGGTTGAAGCTGCCTTCCTCGCTGCGCATCCACCCGACCTTCCACGTCTCCCAGGTCAAGCCGGTGGTCGTGAGTCCGTTGTGCCCTCCTTCCGCTCCCCCTCCTCCCGCCCGGCTCGTTGATGGGCATCCTGCCTTCGCGGTCCGGCGCGTTCTGGACGTCCGTCGGCGGGGGCGGGTCCGGCAGTTCTTGGTGGACTGGGTGGGTTATGGGCCTGAGGAGCGGGTCCTGGGTGTCTCGTTCCTTGATTTGGATCCTGCTTTGCTTTCTGCTTTTTACAGGGCTCGACGCGGGCCGCGGGTGGCTCGTCGCCGGGGGTCGACCCTTGATGGGGGGGTAGTGTCGTGGTCTGGGTGGTTTTCCACAGCATCAGCTCCTCCCCACTGGGTGGAGTCTTTGTTGCTCCTCACCTGATGGCAATCGTACCAGCAGTATTTATGACCGGCGCACTCAACTGGTCTTCGCCAGATTATCTGCCAACTTTAGTCAGGTTCTCGGTCCTCAAGTCCGTCCTTGGTGACGATCGTGTGTATTAACCTAATCTCTGTTTTTCTCGTCAGCCTCTGAAACACCCCTACCAAGCTCTCCTGGATACCAGTTTGCTGCCTTGCCTCCCTGCATTTGCATGCAGCACCCACCTGGACCTCTCTGCCTCCCCTCCACGCAACCCCCACCTGCAAGCTTGTAAGACAGCTCAGTGTACTATCCTTAGATTCACTCGCAAACCTCTGTGGGATTCCCCTGACTGCTCTGTCCTCTGTTTCAGTGCCCTGGCCCGCCACAGTTTCCCCTGCCCAGTACCTGCACCCAGTTATCCCTGCCATCTAGTTATCACCACAGTATTTTTCTCTCGCCTCAGACATCTAGTTTATGTTCATTGATTCTAGTCTGCACTTTCTGTTAGCCTCTGAGCATTGTAAAATAAAATCTCTTTTCGTTACACCTCACCCCTGGCCCGGTTTTGAATCTGCACTTGAGTCCATCCCATGTCCACGGGCCACTGCGCCTGACATCGTTAGGTTGTGACTGAGTTGAGTTAGTTCTGTTTCAGTCCCTCATTTTCATCTGCAGCAGACCTAATGTCTGAACTAGAGCTCTGACGTTAATGAGCATTCCAGCTGTTCAGTCAGGGTGAACTCACTCTTGTGCTAAAGTGAAAACATGTTTTGCGCAGAATCCAAAGACGGTAAGGTCACCGTCACACAGAAGGAAAGAAATAAATGGTCACATCTATTTAAGAACAAAAACGGAGTCAAAGTTGTGGCTTTGCATTGAATGCATAAACAGATTCACATGTTTATAACATCTGGCAGTGCAGGCTCTGTTTGTGAAATGACAATTAAATGAATCATAAAATGCGCCTTTTCCCAGTTTTTGGGGGAACAAAACTCTTACAGATGTTTGTGAGAGCATCAGAAAACAGTCACAACATCATCTACAATGTTAACTTGAGACACTGTGAATTACTCTTGCAGAATCTTAAAGTTGCTCCACCGGCCAATCACTCGTTCCTCGTGTATCCTGACACAAGGTAGTTGTCTCGATGAGTCGACCTGCTGTGCACAGAGTTACTTTTTCCCTTTTGTAAATGAGATATATGAAGAGTGGCACCATAAGCTTCAAGTTCAAATCCTCTATCAGCCAGAATCTCCTCACTGGGTTTCAAAAGCCCCCAAAGCCGCGACTCTTTTTCACTCCAACCAGGTGACAGAAATGCTCCAGCTGAAGTAATGGCATCACATATTTAATGGTGTTGTGGGTTTATAATTTGACCATGTCTGGGCTTCCGGCAAAGGTGGATCACTGTCCTGGTGAGGATCATTTTAACAATCAACCTGCTGAGTGTGAGTCTCAGAAGGATGGATTGGTGGACTTTCTCCTTTTCCTGTGCTACCTCAACATAAAAAAGTGAAATTACTGAAGAGTTACACTAATCAAGATCCAAATTACAAAAGCTGCACAATGAATCTTCAAAAACAAGAAACAGTTTATATTAAATTGATCACAGTTGGAATGATTATTACCTTTCCATCTATTTGCTCGGGGGTTTGGCTTTTTGCTCTTGAACACAGAGGGACACAATCAGGACTCAGTAAGTCCAGCAACGCCTCACCTCTAAACAGACAGTCACGCATTGATTCAAAGCCAAATAACAAACTAGCTAATGTAGCGTACTTTAGATATTAGTATGAATATAAGCCAGCCATTCCAGCGTAAGCAGTCAACATGTCTGATGGCTTGCAGCCACAGGCAGACAAGGCTGTGATTCCATCGGACTTCAGTCGAGTGTTAGAGGAGCAATTCTGACAGCCAAACCCAGCCCGAGTTTGAATACTGGCTTACTTTGTTACCCAACAGAAGATTATGTTAATACCTTTCTGAGTATTTTTGTATTATGCTCCACAATTAATTTTATTGTTTTCCCCAGTTATGTTCACTTCCCTTGATTGCCCCTCTTTGTATTCAATTCAATTCAATTTTATTTACACAGCGCCAAATCACAACAACAGTCACATCAAGGCGCTTTGTATTGTAAGGTCGACCCTACAATAATACATACAGAGAAAAACCAACAATCATATGACCCCCTATGAGCAGCACTTTGGCGACAGTGGGAAGGAAAAACTCCCTTTTTAACAGGAAGAAACCTCCAGCAGAACCAGGCTCAGGGAGGGGCGGGGCCATCTGCTGTGATTGGTTGGGGTGAGAGAAGGAAGACAGGATAAAGACATGCTGTGGAAGAGAGACAGAGGTTAATAACAGATATGATTCAATGCAGAGAGGTCTGTTAACACATAGTGAGTGAGGAAGAAACACCCAGTGCATCATGGGAATCCCGGCAGCCTACACCTGTTGCAGCATAACTAAGGGAGGATTCAGGGTCACCTGGTCCAGCCCTAACTATATGCTTTAGCAAAAAGGAAAGTTTGAAGCCTAATCTTTTAAATACTCTAGGAACAACAAGTAGGCCTGCAGTGTGAGAGCGAAGTGCTCTAATAGGCTGATATGGTATCATCTGATGTCTAGTTAGAGACAACAAACAAACAAGACAAAAGAAGGCGTTAGAAGCCACAGGTGTGTGTATATATATAAATACACATTCATGCACATTAGCTACGTGTGTTTGTATGTATGTGTGTTGCCAACAAGGCCATGAAAGCCAGAGGCAGACTGAGGACTGAGAGCAATCAATTAAACTATTGCACACACAGTGTGCTGTTCTTGATTCAGAGGGGAACAACAGGCTTACAGGCTCTAAGCCAAACAGATTTAGGTCTGCGCCCCGGGGGCAGGAGGACTACCTTCCACACAAACATCCAAATGAATTAAAACACTTCAAAAACAATTGAGCTAAAGATTTATAAACATGTACTGATAATAAAGTGGAAGCATAACAATAACACAAGGAGGTGATTGATGATAATAAAAAAGCCCAGCAGCTCTGTTTGGCAGGAACCTGACTCTCCATCCCTCCCACATGGCTCTGTCTCTACTGGCTCAAACAGTTGGAATATTTAACATCACCACGGCTTTCTCTGCTCTCTGAAACATCACACTTTACCTGTTCTTTGTTTTTATGACTCTAAATGGACCAGACAACAGAGGATTCCAGTCTTACAAAGCCACAATTCTACTTCAGTCAAATCCCAACATTGTACAGGAGTTCAGACTGAACTCAACACTGAGACCACTTTCAACAGCACAGACACACAGAAAGCATTAAGATTTCATTCAGAGGAGGCAGGAACAACTTTCAACTTTAAAGATACTGGACAGAGGTCACTTCCATCTTATTGATTGATAATTATGTCATTTAAAAGGAGACTGTGGATTTTCAGATAGCAAAGCCACTGTCCAGGTTTGTCAGCTCCCTGCTCGGCTTGTAAAAACAGACAGAAGTACACGTGTTGATTGTCCTTTGTCACATCGATGAGGTTTTCTTCTTGCTTTCTGCTGGTGTTAGTCTAAAGGTTTGCTTTTCAGTGCTGCATGCTGGTTTTATCATTTTGTGCTTCACTGTGATGGATTTGTTTGCCTCTCCTGGACTGATCGATTATGAAATAATGGAATCCGAGTAAAGACCTTTTGAGTGCTATTTCCAAAAACATTAGACAGTCTCTCGTTCATTTTACCCAAATTTGGTTGGATGGTTGAATTGTAGTGGTCAGTAATGTTGGAATCTAGTTCTTGAATTTTAAGATTAGCTCTCAAACTTTCTTTTTGATGAATCTTAAAGTAAAGACTAGATGGGCTAACGCTGAGCCATGTTTTATTGTTGGCACAGAAAGGCCCTCAGTTAGGGTTCATACAGGAGCCTTCTCTCCAGACTACCATCATCCCATCCACCAACACATGTGCTGTGCCATAACATCGTTTAGTTAGCAACCTGAGTCTGTTCTGAGAGTTTGGATGCAGACGATACATCACGCCTCACAGAAGCGTCTCTATCCCAGCAGCTCACAAACATCTATGTGTGGGAGTTTTCTCAGCTACACGAGTCCACAGTTACTTCTATAAGCAGTAGCATTTACTTGCAGACCAAATAATCAGTGAATCACACGCTTAAACCATGTTTTCATTTTTTAAAGTTTACATATCTCCTATTGATTAGTTTGTTGTGTACTTGGTGACATATTGTGCACCACCTCTGACATCCCCAGAGATTGACCATGCACTTGCTGCTGCTGAAAACATTGTGTGAGTGCTGTACAGAATATAAAGATACAATATCGCCAGCTAGTTATGAAAGTTGCTGTTAGCTGTGCTCTATGTTCAACATTTGTATCAAAACATTTGAAACCTTTGACTGAACGCTCAGCAGAGAGACTCCAGGTCGTGTGGGTTTCTCCTACAGCCTTCACTTACACTGAGGTTTCTCATGTAGTTTGTTTACTTAGAGCTCACGATCATAACTCCATAACTCATGCATTCAGACCATTATTTACTCACAGTTTATCAGTAACTTTGTGACGTCCAGTGGGGCACCTCAACAGTTTTTCAGTCTTTGCCAGATTAATAAGCCTGCAGCCAAGTTTTTCAAGTCAATTCAATTTTCTACATATAGTGTTAAATCACAACAGTTGACTCAACGTGCTTTATACTGTAAGGCAAAGACCCTGCAGTAATAGAAAGAACTCTAATAATCACATCAGCCCTTTTTAACAGGAAGAAACCTCTGGCAGAGGTCACATTTCATTCGTCCAGACATTTTCTTCTACTTATCAAGTCGACGGTGGCTGGAGCCTGTCACAGCTGCCTCTCAGACAGTCCAAAGACTGAGGTTAATTGGTGGTTCTTAATTGGCCCGAGGTGTAAATGTAACTGCATTTATACATTGTAAAACAGTATTTTGCAAGTCTGTAGTGTGGACTCAGTATCGGCCTTCAGCCACGTGGTAAGTGCCAAATGTGCTGGGTGTTCTAGCCATGTCATGTTCCAGCTCATAGCAGATAAATAATCCACTGATATACGCTTGGTACAAACACAATCTGCACAGTTCATCTGTCAGCCTTGTTTTTTGTCAGGCGCAATATTCTGTTAGTCTCATCAGCTTTAGGCCTGAATTTATTACCAGCAGGGTTGCAGTCAGCCATCACTGTACATGTGCTTTACTGCTGTGTTCAAGTGGCCTCTGTGAACCATGGATTCACTTTTAACAGAACTGTATCCTCGTCAGAACTTTTCATACAATCATTTGATTTACAGAGCCAACCCTCCATCACCACACCAGAGTCATTTAACTCTGACACAGTTTTTGAGCCAACGTGATTTTGTCTGAAATGCCCCACACCCATAAAAACACCCATAACCCATAAACCCTAAACTAGTGCTATGTGGTGATCTTTACAGAAAGGCAAGCAGAGACAATCGCCCTGGTCAAGCTTTATTTCTGTTTAATGTCCAGTATCATATACTATAAATCACATGCTTGTAGTGGCCTGTGAGGACCACGTACCTCTGAAAAAACACAGACATACATCTTTAAAAAATAAAAGTGTATTAAAATATGACAAAAAATACGCTTTTTAATAAAATTAAAGGCTTGCAGTCTGTGACATGGTTAACTGTCAATATATAAAGAGGGGATTATTAATCACAAATTAAGGTGGAGCATATTACGTCCATTCAATCACGGGATCTGAAAGTGCAGGCTGCTCATGCACCTGGTCAACTTGCTAGTTTTATTAGGCTGGAGATGGTTAGACTCCAGCCCACATGTCTTTCCCTCTCTCCCCCTCTGCTTCCTGTCACTGTCCCTATCAATAAAGGCTGAAAACAGAAATGTTTTTAATGACACTAAACTTTGTCCTACAGTAAGCTTTATTTGTTTGTGTAAAAATCTAAGTTAAGGGTTAAAACTGTAAGCAAATAAATCTTGGAAACAGCCTTTTCAAGAAATCATAATATTCATTTTAGGTAAAGATTTTCTAAATATTAGAGTATCTTACCTTGTAATAAGTTACATTTTCTTCAATTAAGCATAAATTTTAGAGTTTTGTGTAAAACAGCCGTTAGATTCATTTGCTAGTTTGAAGGATTCTAGCCAAGCAACTTTTGCTGACCCCATTGGCAGATTTTTGTCAGACAATTTTGTCAGATTTAAGAATATTTGGCTTGTTTGAAGCAGCGCTGTTTTTGCAGTGTATGGCTGAGGGCAGCTAGGACCCAGCCCGTTCCTGCACTCATACCCGTACCTGTTCCTCGGATGGGGATGGAAGGTTTTTGGCTAATCTCTGCGCCTGTGCTCGCTCCCCACAGGAGAGTCACCAAGCTTCAGCCTCAGTCACAACCAGAGCCTGCTGTGAGCTTCATGACAATTTCATTTCAGCTGGGGTATCGATTTAGTTTGGCCTAAGACAGTCAGAAATATTATAATTCTGATCATTTATCAACACATATCCATACTTTTATATCTCTGTATAAAAACAAAGCTGAGACTTCATCAGAGGTGTGATCATCACAGCAGACGCCCTTGTGTCAAAGTAACTGAGCATAAAACAGAACATGGTTGGCTCTGACCTGGGAGTTGGTTCCAAAGCAGAGGGGCTGAGAGCTCATCTAGAAAAATCAAGTAAGCCTTAAGTCTTGAAACTACATGCTTTGTTTTGATAAGCTGTAACGGAAAAATCGATTCAAGATTTGTGTATGGGGAGGAATTTTAAATTAAATTCTGAATTTACAGGAAGTCACTGAAGAGACGCTAATGTGAGACGATGGTCTCTCTTTTCAGTCCAAGTTCTTACTCGAGCTCTGAAGTATCTCGTTAGACAAAATGTTTCTAAAGGAATACTTGCTCAAACAAAAGCTATGAGAAGAGAAATTAAAACAAACCAGCATGGATTCCAGGTAGTCCAGTAAGTAGGAAGAGTGTTGGCAGCAAGGGTGTTAGTGACTGCTTCTTTGAATAATCTAAAGATCTCTGCGATGTTGGAATTTCGATCTTGAAAAGTAGTGGTGTCTGCCTCTGTGTGAGGAGCCAAGGCTCTGCAGCAGCTTCAGAGGCAACATGAATGTGGTGCAGATAGAAGCTGGTTGCTGGTGAAATAACCAAACTGATGATGATGGTTAGAGAAGTGACTAGTTTCTGCCACTGGGAGGGGAAGGAGGAGCAGAAGACACCTCTGCAGATGGAGAAAGGTCTAAGCAAATTCTCAAACTCTTATGGAGTAAAGTCTTTAGACCCAGATAAAGCTGTTGTTTGCATGAGGATAATGCCTTTGTCGCTTTGTTTTCATCTCTTGAGCTTTGAGATTTCATTTTCAGCAGACTGAACTGAAACACAGGAGCAGTGAAACTGCTCTGAAGCCGGTGTTGAGGTCGTTTCAGAAGGCCTGTTGGTGGCTCTAACAAACTCCATCACAGATATAACTTTAAAAAACCATGGGTCCGTTCTTCGTACCTCGCTTACTACATCCAAGATCAAATCATCGCGCCAACTTTGAGCTCGCTATTCCGGTTCTCCGAACACACCTGTTGTTGACGATTAGTACAGCTGGATGAAGTAATGTGAGATCACTGGGTGGCTTAACAGGGGCTACGCATCGATAGTAGAAACATTGATCGGCAACCCTTTGATTGGTCGGCAAAAATGTCGAAGGAGCGCGCTCAGTATTTTTCGGCAGCAGAGCAAGAACTCTTGATTGAGGGATTTCAGGAGTTTCAGAGTTTAATCAGAACGCAAGGGAACACTGCAAAGGCTGCAAAAGCAAGGAGAGAGGGCTGGCAGAAAGTTGCTGACAAATTAAACTCGTAAGTAATTTAATAATAACAATAATAATGGATTGGATTTATATAGCGCTTTTCAAGGCACCCAAAGCGCTTTACAATGCCACTATTCAGTCACTCTCACATTCACACACTGGTGGCGGCAGCTACAGTTGTAGCCACAGCTGCCCTGGGGCAGACTGACAGAAGCCAGGCTGCCATATCGCGCCATAGGCCCCTCTGGCCAACACCAGTAGGCGGTAGGGTAGATTTATTATATTACATTATATCCTCTTTCACATTAGAGCCACAACAGGACCCACTAGAACATGGGAACAAGTAAAAGTGAAATATAAGAATATTCTACAGAATGGTAATATTTATCACTTATATTGCTTTTAGTCTCTTGAAAAGAGACCCTGAAATAATCTGTTTGTTTGTTTATAACAGCAACCAAGAAAAGGGCAGAGCAAAAAAAGACAGGTGGTGGTCCTGCACCCCCTCGTCAAGAAGTTGGTTAAGTGAATAATACCCTCACGGGAATATCGATATCTCTCTATGAGCACACTGTCGCGCTGAGCTGAAGGATCCTGTCTATCCCGCAATATACGCTGAATTCTGAAAACTCTCCTTATCAATCTTGCACCTTCTGCAATGGGTGGCTCGCGTATACGGACAGGACATGGCTGCGACAGGCTTTCCAAATCCACCTTCGCTTTTATAGCCGTGGGCTCTCATCTTGATTACACGAAGTAATTTGCAATTACTATTCTGAAATATGAATTACATCTATAATAATCACATACATGAAATAGAATGATTAATAGTACATTTCCCTTTTTTTAGGAAATGACCTGTATGTATCTGTGTGAAATCAATACATGGATCAAGTGCTGCATTATCTTTAGTTACATTGATAATATTTCTTTATGGTAAAACAGTGGTGGAATATCGCTGTTGCTTTCGTATACATGAAGCGGACATACCTGCGTGGCCGCGATCTAATCCTGTTTACATAAAGTAAGCCTGCTCCCGAGCAGGTTTACGCTTACGGCTCTGTTGCTATGGCAGCAAGTCCCGGATGAGCTTCGGAGAACCGAACGGTCCAAGATCACGCGAAATCATCAACAATCAAATCCAGCTAACTTACTTAGCGAGGTACGAAGAACGGACCCCAGGAAGTTAAACATGGCTGACGTATGTTGAACATCAACTGTGAAAGAAAAACAAACGGAGACTGTAACACTGCATTGACAGAAAGGATGATGAACATAATATCTACACAAATCTAAAAAAATATAATCAGCACAAAAAGTAATGAAATTTGTGTTTAGTGAATTATTTCTGTGTGAGAAAAATATTTACCATTGTTTATTTCCCCGACCGAGAGAGGTGGAACTGAAGTATTTCCCAGAAGTACCGCCAATTTAGGTCTGAGCGAGGGTGAGAGGACTTCAGCCTTATATGTTAAAAAGATACAGAGTGCTAGACCACGTTTATCTATATTTGCTAATCATAAATCATCTTTCATTCTCAATCAAAAATATAATCAAAGTGTAAGTCCAGTTAATATGATGAATTAAAAATGAAGCTTGAGTAATGAAAATGATTCTGTCATATGGAATCTTCAAACTTGGCTGATTAGTGTCTTTGTGTGTAAGACCGTCTGCAGGAACGTGAAGCATAAGGAATGTGTCGTCATCCCTGATTTAAATAAGAGAAATTGCATTGAGTACGTTGTAATTGTTAACGACAGAGCCATCATTTATATCTGATTAAACTGATAGTACATCATGATTAATTACTAAATGCTGATCAAATAGAGATGAGGGTGACGAGGGAACTGGAAACACATGAGGAACACAGCTGATATAAATGAACATGATGTCATGGGAGAAGCAAAACTAAACACACTGAACATGAAACAGACGAGTAATGAGACGAGACACAAAGACATAACTGGAACACCTGGAGACTTAAACACTGATGACACGACACTAGTGGGGAGTCGCAGACATGGGAGGAACCTAAGCAGACAAGAACTAAACAGGGAAACATATAGTTTAGGCTTCAGCTAGTTCTCTAACTATATAAGCTAGAACATAATACAGGCTTGTTGTATGAAGGGCTTTGGGTGCTCCGGGACAGAGAAAAGTGCTATACAAGAATCAGATGAACAATGAACACAGATAAGCGTGTCTGTTCTCTCAGCATTAGCTCAGAGGAGGTAAATTAGATTAGTGTCATTCAAGTGACTTTCACTAGGTAATACTTATACTTGGACCTCTTAGAAGGGAGGTTGATCCAAACTCCTGGTTCTGTCAGTCTTCACACCTTAAATGGTGCCACATTTGTAAGGAAAATGCATTTTTGGGTTGAGTATCAAAGCTGAGCATGTGGGTTGTACTCATGAAACACTTGCTGAGTGTTCTCTGCCAGTGCCAAGCAGGGGCCTCAGCACCATGTGGGAGAACCATGCATATATGGCCACACTAGCCTGGAACATCCTATCAAATTCGACCAAATTCTAAAGGTTGTTTTTGATAACCCCCGCCCTGTGCGGGTGAGCTGTTATAGGCTGAGCTATCCTCTTCACAACAGTGATGCTTGGCCCAACTTCATCTATAATCTGTTTTGAAGAAATCAGTTAATTACCTCTACTGTCCTCACAGCCTCCTACCTGAGGTCTCTGGTCAAGCTTAGTTAGTTCAGAGGGAGAACCTCCTTGCTCAGCCTCCTCACTGCAACATTTAAGATTTTCATTTGTGACTGTGTCACTAGCAGGATTGGACAGTAGCATATGCTCTCTTCACAAGGGAGAGCTTGCAGTGAACTCTCTTAAGCCAAAGCCTCTCACTCACCGTTCAGTCACTCCATAAATACTTGTCACAATAAAGACTGTGTCACTGAGGACTGTCACTTGCTTCTTGGGTCCGGGTAGTACTTTACTATGATATGAATGTTGTTTGTGTCAGCGTGTCCACATCAGCTGACATGTGTCAGAATAAAGACTGGGATGCTGTCCCACAGCAGTATGTGAACACGCTAGGGATGAAGCATGAGGATAGGGTGCCAGTTTGTTGTGTCTGTGTGTGGATCTTCTACATGCTACTGAGGCCCTCTGTTTGTTAAAAGCATCAGTTGTTAAATTGTCAATTGTTTTCCAATCATCCAATCCAGCAAATGATACCAAACAAGAGTCAATAGCAGAATAAGCTTTAGAACAAGATCATTGCTAGAGGACCAATGTTCCCTCTACCTCGGTCTCTGCGCACAAAACAAAAAAATCTAACCTGAATTGAAATTAAAATTACAGCTTTAACAATCCTGCTTTGCAGTGTTAGTCAGTCAGTGACTGGCTGCTCCCGTATGGGATCAGAGAAATGCCTCCTTATCCCATAATCCAGCCAATGATGCGATTCACATTCGTATATACGCAGCTAATCAACATGGTTGACAGGCTATGACAACGGTGTTTTACGAGCAAAGCGGCTGATGTGGAGTGAAGCCACGTTAATGACAACGTGTAAACCATTGGAGATGTGAGCAGGACAGACAACAACTGACGGACAAAGTGTGGACTTTATACCAGTTTTAAATTGTGTTGATCGGCCCACGTAAAACCAGAGTTATGATAAAAATATCTGCAATGTTTGGTTTTCTTCCTGAAATACTGTCGTTGTTTTATATTTACTGCGGGAAGAGAACGGTAAAACGGGCGTTTTATAAGGAAACGCTCGAAAGCCTGCGAGCAAATGTACTATTAGAGGTGAAATAAAGTCCCTATCAGATAAGTAAGAAGAAAACCAATCTAACCTCAAACCTGTAAGTACAGTTTTATGGTCGGTGGTATCAAAGTCGGCCCTGACATCAAGTGAAATTATTACAGAAAAACCTGCATCAGAATCATTTGAAGTTCATCATAGACGATCACAGAGAGCAAGCCATGCCTCATCAGTTCTGTGTGTTATTTGTGCACCGTTTCATAGAGGAATGTTTTACCTTGTATGAAATACATACTAATATGAACTTTTTCCATCTAAATATTTTTGGCCACAGGATCCACACAGATCTCACAGACTGATAGTTCTAACGTAAAGAAGGCAGATTCCAAGATATGTGAATAACTAAAAGAGCAAATACAAAATCTCTTATTACCATTTAGATTGTGTACAAGAGTCAAGGTGACCAATATTAGCCGTAGCAATGCAGCCACTTTAGTTTCCACATGGAGAACTACCCTAACTACCAGCTGTATTATGTAAATGTCAGCTAAGATGGATTTTTAATCCAGAGCTAGAGGGGTGGGGGATAAGGGTGGAGGGAGGGTCCCAGCATCAGTCATGTGAAAGAGTTGGAGGGAGGCAGGTGTGACAAATGACCAGACGCACCATCAGCTACGACTTTGACTTTCCCACTGCAGGAAGAGAGAGGAGTCAGTCCTTTATATGCAGCAGCCTCCATGAAAAGCACATCTCTGTCCCGTGTTTATGTTGCTGTTGGGATTCTATTGGTGTCCGTCAGCCATTTTTGTTGCTGTATGAAGTCATTGTGACACATGCCTTGCACAGCATGCTGCACTAGGTTGCTTGTGAAGGCCCCCAATAAATGCAATGTTGCATTTATTTTAAAGTCATGGATTCTGTTTGCACTGCAACATAATATCTTTTCACTTTTAAAACAGAGAAAAGCTTTAGAAGATGGTGAGACAGGAGTGATGTGGATTTATGATGTATTTTAATGCAAATACATTTTCTTTTCATGGAAACAAATCTCTGCAGAATATGTCAGTACTGTCTAAAAATAGGTAGTGCTGCGATATCACCAGTAGAAATTGTCTGGTCTAGGAGCTGGATAAGGACACTGATGATCACATAGTTTTAGATTTCACTGGAGCTTGGTGTCAAACTACTTTTAATCAAGTTTTTAAGTCGGCACACTCCTGTAGCACGGCAAAGGCTAGCGATGGGTTGGAAGAGGGACGCGGTTACTTTAGTAACACCCGGTGCACTGATTGCAGCTGTCGGAACTGGTGTTAGGATCCGTGAAACAGGATGAGGAAGGAGCAGAGTGGAACAAAACTCATGAGGCGAGTGGTTGCTGACTAAGGCGAGGGTTCGGAGTCCTGACATGAGATAAACGCTGTCTGAGCGGAGAACAGGTAGGTGGATCTCCCTTTTAAACCCCACCCCCATGGTCACCTGTACCTGACAACAATACTCTGGTCCTGTAACAAACGTGGCAGCTCAAAATGCAGAATCTGAAAAGCAAGGGGAGGTGCTTGCTGTCCAGCTGAGGGTGCTTTGTTAACCACATCATATCACACAGTGATGTATCTGTCATGCGCTGCGGCGCGCGTGCACAAAAAGAGATAAGATAAGATAAAACTTTATTAATCCCTCGGGTGGGTTCCTCTGGGAAATTTGGTTTCCAAAAGCACAGCACCGACAGAAGTTACAGTTACAGAATATTATATATATATATATACACACACACACACACACACACACACACACACACACACACACACACACACACACACATATAAATACAGAGACATATATAAATAAAATATACGAAGGGGATAAATTAGAATAAATAGGGAATAAAAATAAAACTACAATTGAATTGCACATTTCAAGTATTCAGTATTTCAGTATTTCAAAAGGATCCAAACGCAGACTCAAGCGCTAGCAGAAAATGACACTTTATTATACAACAAAAGGCGACCCGGAAAACCAAAGGAGCCAACGTGGAACTAAAAAACCCGGGGAAACAATGACGCGAGGAAGCCGGAATCGGGACCGTTGGAGGCTGCAACAGAAAGGGGAGAAGATTACCAGGGAGCTGGGAAGCGGAGGAAACACATCAAAACTGAGTTAGACTAGTTGGCTTACGATTAGAGCGGGACCGTGGGAAAGTCCATGAGAAGGAAATCCGTGGAGGTAGTGGATGTGCCAGATGATGCACCGGACAGGCAGAAGCTGAACGCCGGATCGAAACCTAGACACAAGTAGGCAGATTTAACGCAGCTCCAACAGATATTAGTGCAACGCTTTCGCGGGAGTCTAGTTTCCAACAGAGATGTGATTAACAGACTGGCGGTGAGCCTCCGTCAGCGAGAAAAATCTTCCTACTCTAGTTTTCTAAACAAAAGCTTAAGGTTAGATTCGTCTATCTCCCTGTTTAGATGCTACCCCGGGTTAAGTTCTATCATTGAAAATGAACGGTTAATGCACAGCCAACAGCCAAGCAACGCCTGGTTTACACTGTACATCTTCAGTTTCGTCTCCTTTTGAGGCGGACACTTTTTTTCATTGCTTCTCAAGACAAATCAACACATGGTAGCTGATCTTTGAGAATGAGGTCAGGTGTTTCGCTTACAACGAAGCTTCGATACAGAAACTACAACGGCCACGCACCCGTGGCGCACAGGCAAAGTCTTTGGATGCGTTGCTGAATTCAAAGCATTAGACCTGAAAGGCACAAGAAGCCGCTGTAATCTATTGGCCAGGTAAATGCAACCTTGTTAGATGGGAGACATAAAAAGAGGCGCCCTCTCCTGCACATCACATGAAAAGCCTCCATTGTTCTGCCACTTACATGAAGAACTCTGTCTATCCATTGTGGAAATAATAAAGTAGAGAAGCCTTGTTCTGTGAGCCTTTCATTTCAACAAAGACAAACAGTGTTTGATTCACTGTCTCATTTATCCCAGCCTGTCGCCCCATTCCACCGAAGGAGTAAAGAAAACCCGTCACCTGCTGAAATATGTGACACAGCTTTGAACTAATCAGGTAGAAGAAATCTTTTGAATTTGGCTTGATTATCATGCAGTTGTTTTTCTCAAGAGTCAGACAAATTCATACAGTACATCCTGCTGGCACTGCATTGAAGTGGGATGAGAGAGATGAAGCACTTCTTTATTATGTCAGCATTATGTTCGGCTTGTACAGATAATTATCTTCATTACAGATCTGTGTTTCCTGTGGTGAAAAGACGACAAAGTAAAATCATCAAGATCCCACAACTGAAAAATCAGTCAACCAGTTTGACTTCTTAAGTTTTTTTTAAATAAATGAGTAAGGTGGACACAGCACGTTTTTTCATAATTAAAAACACAGGAGCAGACAGACACCAAATTATGATTTTCCAGAACATCCTGGCTCATAGAATAATTTCCTGTCCTATAAGATTTTAGAAAACTAAAATAAAAAAGTTGAACACAAAGCCTTTAAAAAAAAGTCAGGCAGGTTATTTTTTAGCATTTTTTAAGGTTTCTCTCATTTCACTTACATTTATTTAAGCCTCTGGATGAAGCTGATGTTTCACTGGACTGGAATCTGAAGACTGTGGGGGCGTCCTGTTGTGTTCCTTCAGCCATTTTTGAGCAGTGTTTGTGTTGTCCTGCTAGAATAGAATAGAATAGAATAGAATAGAATAGAATAGAATAGCCACTTCACTGTTATTCAGGAGATGCACCAGCTTGTACACATCAGACAGACAGACAGACAGACAGACAGATAGATGATAGATAGACAATAATAACAGCAGGAAACCAGGCATGACACTGTACCCTGAATATACGTTGATGAAAACTTTGATGGAATGCACTTTGTGCCGTATGGAGAGCGTCATCTGAAATGATCGCAGTGAATTCTGAGCTGAAGTCAGCAAACATCATTCGTGTGTAACTGTTCTTTTCCTACAGATGTGCCCAGCTGAGGTGAAAAGTGGAGGAAATGGCATCGTCTATTAAGCTGGTAAGCAAACTGGAGTGCGTTGAATATGGGTGGGATAAAGAGGAGAGGAGAAGGTGATGTAATCCTTTACCGGCCTCTCGAAGCACTGCATCATAATGAGAGTAGGACATTAAAGCATGTCATGGTGGATCATTCAGACAATTGAATGATAGTGACAGACTTAACGCATGCAGGAACGCCACTCTGTTCCAGCGAGGAGTTCAAGCGCAGCCTCATAATTTGTCATCACCTAAATCCTCTGTCACACACCCGATGTTACTACTGTTACAAATGACACTGGGGTAAGCTTTGCTAGTCTTATAGCACAGCTGAGGTTTACTGTCCTGAGCACAGCCTCATCACCAGACTTGAAAGCTGTGCTTTTAACTTTTCACATACCTCCTGGATCATCCATGCTTTCTCATGTCTTCATGATGCAGAGGTTCTCTGGATGTAGCTGCAGATGTAGCTGCAGCATACTCCTCCACATTAGTGTGCTGAGGACTAATGTGGCAGCAGCTCTGAACGTGTCCCAGTCCACCCATTTAAAGCCATCCTGTAAGGCTTCAGCAGACTAGAAGGACACAGAACAAAGACACACCAGAAAACACTTCCTGGTTTACGTAGCTCAGAGAGGTAACAAATAAGCTGAGGCTAGAAATGTACAGGAGGAACAACATCAGCTGTCAATTTTGGCTCACCATGGTTACCCAGTTCAACACAAACTACCAGACTGCTTATTTTGTTGGCCAGTCCTGGTTACAAATGTTGCCATTGTGCTCATATGTGAGGGAAGTTAAACAAAATGCAAAAACTCCTAACACTAAGTCGCTAGGCACACGAGTAAGGTGGATGTAGAGGAGGACAAGGATCATTTACGGAGTCTCCCTACAACAAAAAGTACAAAAATCATTAATTTCTTTAAGAGAGATCAAAATATGAGGGGAGGCTAATGTGATGGGGAAATTTCTGCTTGTCTGGTATGTGACACCTTATCAAGAGTCATCTGCTTGAAGTTAGCACTGTCTGTTATTTTTTATATTTTCTTCTTTGTTCCAATTGTGCATTATTGATAGAGTTAAGAAAAAAGCAGACTCTGTTGTAGTATCATTTCGGGAAGGGAAACTCCCCTTTCTCCGCGGTGTACGGAGAGGTTTGAACTGCACTTAATCCTGAAGACATCGCAATATAAGAAAAAGAAGTCTGTGCGAGTGTCTGTCATGTGAGGGCTGTGTGCAGGCAGGAGTGGTGGTAGGAGGACCCAAAGTGCAGACAGTCCTTGGACAAAAGGTGAACTTAAACTCAGATTTATTGCTAGATGGCAAACAGAGAACTAGCAAAACTGGGAATACAAATAATAAACTGAAGACAACAATAACCTGAACTGGCAAACGGACACAGCAAGCTGAGAGACGCATTTACATGAGACAGACGTTCAAAGTAAAACAGAAACATAACACAGAGACGCGAACTTGACAAGGGGATACAGCGGACAGGGGAGACAGAGCAACTAGAGAACACAGGAGACATAAACCATAAGACAGAATCTAACAAAGAAACCAAAGACTAGAAATGATAAATAACTCCAAAACCCTGGGTCAACGACCCAGGCATCCTAACAGTGTCGACCGAATGATAAAGAAAGCTGTTTAGTTGATAAAATTAATCTGTCTGTGAACTCTTTGGGCTTCAACTGAAATCAATGTGTAGAGAAAAGGTGCTGGTAGTTCATTTTATTGAAGCAAATGATTTATGTAAATATTATTATATTTATTTATTTATTATTTGCTTCAATTTGAATACAACACTGTAAACAAATGTTGTATGCTATTGTTTTTTGTTAATTGTTTACTGTACTTAATTACTGTTTGGTGTGTATAAATGGAAAGTGTTTGTTCAGCAGAACACGCTGTTAAATTTATGAAAATATTGTTAAAAAATGTATGCCCTCCTTCACGTTTTGCCCAAGAGTCCAGCGGGCATCTTGCCCAGGCTTTTTTCTGGCCCCCAGGCCTTACGTTTGACACCTCTTCTAAAACTTTTCTTTTTCAACCGAAACAACGTCTTTAAAAACACTTTTGGATGCGCCCCTCAAAACCTGAAAAGGTGGCCTCTCAGTTGGAAACACGGTTATTGCAGAACATTTAAGTTAATAACACATTACAAATAATTAATTGCAGCATCAGGAAAATGCCAGTATAATGTATAGTGCAGTGTATATGCAGGCAGAATGTGAGAACTGGAGGAAAATCACCATCTTTCCTAATTAACATTTTACTTTCCTGTCTGAGAATCCAGAGTATAGAATGTACTTGAAGTAAAAATAAAAAAATTTAAAAACAACAGAATGAGCCTGATTATTATTCTCGTTCTCCCCCCCACTCAAAGCTACACAGCACATTTACTACCAATTTCCATAGGAGGAACAAGATGTCCTAAACATTTCGATTTTTTGAGTTGGTAGAATGATTCAGATATGAGCAGACAGAGTATGTGAGTTATGCTCTCTGTTTCTGCATGATGATATGAATGGCATACTCTGGTGGCTGGAAAAGTGTAAAGTACACCAGTGTTTCACACTGAAAATTCTTATTACATATAATGACTATAATGATGCAGAGTAGCCATATGGTGTCCGCTGTTGGCTAGTTTTCACTGACCTAACTCCCACAGACATGAAAGCAAGGATAGATTTTACACATACACAGCTACTGAGATTTTTGTGCGGAATAGGTGATGTTGCACTCTCTTTTGATGATGTTCTTTTCCAAGGTTTAGGTATGTGAATCTCCGAATCTCCCCACTGTTGAACAATGGAGGATATGTAATATTTTACTGTCAAATATTTTAAAAAAGGAAATAGACAATAATGGGCTATGAAATATGTTACATTAATTTTGAGAACAAAATAAGAATATAATCACAAATCTTAAATACCCAAAATAGGAAAAACTGAAACATGACAACATGGCCCCTCTACATCCCCTACGGGCATTGCAAGAGTGTCTAGGTGCTTGGGCTTAATTGACAATTGCCCACACTTAATATGGCCACCATGCATGCCAGTCATGCTCTCTTGGTTTTAACTTGCAGTTGACACAAAGCCCTGTTTTCCCTCCAGGGTCAGCATCCATTTTATATTGTGGCTTATGAGTCATAACACAAATTGCAGAAATGATCCAATTATGTATAATAACCCTGGGGGCAAATTTTGGTTTAACCATATCTCTTGAACATCAAGCATAGAGGGGCCCCTGAGCACAAAAAACAAAACAAACAAACAAACTCAACAGTTCTAATTTACTGTTTCAGAAGTTACATCAGATTTGAACATTTACACTTTTTTTTCTTATATTTTTATTTCCGTGTTTCTGATTTCAGTTTCAATTCATTTACTTTAAATGATTAATTACAGTATGCGCGTGCATGCGTGAGAGCAGCGCATAAGTCATTAATTTATCTTCCATCATTTGCTTGCTTGTTTGTGGTACACCTCCATAATTTCCTCTGCACCGTATTGCAGTTAAAACTTCAGATTCATTGAAATTCGTCTCTGCGCTATTAAATTGTTCTAAAGGTTACCCGTGTTCTCTGTCTCAAAACTCCCTCTAGTCTATAGTCTCTCATCATAACAGCCAATTACCATGATTGGAGTTAAACAGACACGAGACGCAAAATGTCATCAGCAAGTTGGCTCTGAAATACAAAGCACTAATAGGAACACTAAATGATTCTGCGCTTTACAACCCATGCACGCGTTTACCTTATATTTCCCTCTGCGGTTCTGTTTAATCCAAGAGATGCCAGAAAACTGGCATCGCATGCTTCCTGCTCTCACTGCGCTCTGGAGATTGCCTGATACATGTTGATTTACATCAATGTCATGTACCATCTATAAATCGGAAAATTCTATGAAACACTCCTCAGTGATTTAAGAGTTTACATGCTCTTACCTCAACCACCACATGTATCCATATTCGTAAGGGAAAAAGCTGTTGGGGGTCAGCGCAGCAGTACTTCAAGTCACTGAACCCGCAGCAGTAGAGTGCCGTGGTGTCACCGTCCGCTTTCGGACACGTGAAGTTCTCCACGAGCACGTTTTCTTCGGTGTAGTAACTTTCGCAGTCCGAACTCATGTCAGACGTAAACTGCGCGCACTCGGAGAGCCAGATGCGCGGTGATTAAAACCCGGTTTCATTCCGTCCATTTCCCACTGCCGCAACTTCTCATCACCGTCAAACAGTGTGATCCAGAAGCTGCACCGCACTCACACTCCCTCTCTATCTCCCCCACCCTGTCGTCATGGTACACAGTACATTCGTATAATCCGATCCCCGATATCTTTAACTAATCTATGTTAATGATCAACTACATTACCTAAATGATACATTTGGAAAGATTTACCTAATTAACTTGCAGTATGCATTCAGGAAGCAGGCAGCTGTTGACCACATATAAAGACAATTCAAAGCTGAGGGCTTTGCCCTCATGGCACAGGTGACAATCAAGTGCGCCAAGCACGTGCCAGATGCATGTCTCTTGTCATCTTGCGACCATAAGCACAGTGGTGGGCTAGGTGAATTGGAAACAATGCATTAACGTACCTTTAAGATGTGGCAGTCATGACCAATCTCCTTCTTACGGCTTTCCTGGTCTGGAAATGCGTGTGAAAGCGTTTTAAATCAAATTAAATCTATCGTTTAATCATTTTAACATGAAAGTAAAGCAAGATAGCGCTACGATACCAAAACTCTTCTGTAAAAGTGCTAAAGAGACCAAGGTCACAGGGGCGCCTCCAGAATTTTGTTTATAGGCGTGCAGATATGGGGGCCCCTACAAATATTATGGTGGTTTAATAAAAATGGAATTTCCAGTTTTATTATGCTGCTGTCAAATATAGGTTACTTGAAAAATGTGGCAAAAAAGAGAAAAATAAAATAATTATCCATCTAGTTTATTTCCTGCTATTAAAATTGATATCATTATAAAAGTCACCTTAATAATACAAAATTGTATCGAACATTTAATATTTTAAAACTGAAGTGCTGACTTGTGTGACATGGTGTGTTATCCAGCTGGAAGCAGCCATTATGAGCTGGTAAACTGTGGTCATAATAGGATGCACATGGTTACAACAACACTGAGACTGTGCCCTTCAAACCATGATTCATTGCAATTAAGGGGCGTCAAAGTGTGGCAGAAAAAAAAATATTCCCCACATCACAATCAGCGGCCTGGATTGTTGACCCCGGGCGGGACCATGGATTGATTCTGTTGTCTGTGCCCACTGCAGACTCAGGCTTCTGTTTGTGGCTGACATGGTCTTTTGTTTTTTAAGCCCATTCTTCACAAGACTGGATGGATTTTGCATGTGGAGAACCTTTTCTGTTCAGCACTTTTGTAAAGTGGACTTTACTTTGTTTGTTTTTTGCCTTTTAATCTGTTATATCTGTAAAGCACTTTGTGATGTCTATCTAGAAATGTGCTATATAAATAAAATTTTACTTACTTACTTACTTACCTTTCTGTCAGCTCCAACCAGTCTGGGCATATCTCCAATGACCTCTGTCACCTTTTCTTTTCTTGACAATCCACAAAACTGATGATTTTAGGCATAACACACCATACAAAATTGTCACTGTTACGTCATTGCTTCCCAGTGATCTCTTGTTTTACTATGTGTTATATTTGAACCTGCCTTTTGTCTCACTTTTTTTTTTGTCTCTTCAAATTTCAGCAGATCTGTATGAGCCATGACTAAAATGTTGGTTCATTCTGTCACACTGATGATCCTTATAAAAATCTCCATGACTTGAAAAAAAAATGGAAGGACTGCAGTCCCACTCTACATCCTGAGTTGATTTAAATGCTGTTACTATCTATCCTCTTCACTTCTTCACTCTGAATGGAGACATGAGAGACAGCAAGTGATTTCTTTCACAGCTACAAGCTTCTTTACCTGGCATTCAGAGGGCACTTGGTGCACTCATCCTGATCATCAAGCCCTCACATTGTTCTGAATTGACATCACAATCTTTTGGCCACTGAAAATTGAGAGCTCTATGCATAGATATGAGTATCCACACATCAGTCCATTTACTCCATTATTTATCTAATTCAGAGTCATGGGAGCCGTAATTGGACTTAAGACAGAAATGCTCTCACATACACATGGTCAATTTAGAAAAATCACAAATTAGCGTAACAAGCATATCTTTGGAGAGTGGGAAGAAGCCGAAGACAGAGCACATGCAGGCACAGGGACAACATGCAAACTCAACACAGCAACGTCCAAGCTAGATTCAAACCCAAGACCTGCTGATGTAAGGCAACTGTCACATCTGCACTGAATAAAAAAGGAAAACCACTCCAATGCTCCAGCTCAGTCACTTTAGTCTGTTTTTCCTCCTCGTCGAGCAGAACAATCCTTTAGAAATCAAGTCAAACGCTTCACCTTTAAATACATTTGACTGATTAAATTAATCATTAATACACATTGTAAAGTTTATTTGTACAATTTCCTGAAGCCTGGTATCAGATCTAGGAAATAATATTTTATAGGTACACTTCTAGATGAGTTACCAGACCATTGGACAGTATTTTGGAAAAATTATATGAATAGAACTTTATGTAAGCTTCATATTTTTGTGATCAACATTTGTTTGTTTTTTTAACATTAGTGACCAAATGCTAAATGAACACTCCTGTGATAAACCTTTAATACAGTAAAACTCACATTATCTTGAGGCATTTGCCTTCAAAATGATTGGAAAGGCACGAACATGGTTAAGAGGTGCATTTATTTGTTTTACCCTCAGACTTTTATACAATCCAACTGATTTTGGGAGATGACTCATCCACTCTTTGCCATTAGAAAGACTGCAGTTTTATGAAACTTCTCCATTGGCTTTATTTTTAAACAGAATTTCTAAATCCATCTTTTATATTGAGTCTTTTCTATAAACCCAGCAGTTATTGAAGATCTCTGTAGGGAGAACCTGTTGTATGGGCGACCAACTCAGCTGCACTTATCAATTAATGGGCAGACAGAAGGTTGACAAGAAAAAGTATATAAAACCCACTCAAAGTCTGCCAAACATCATTTCAAGGACTCAAAACACAGACACACACACAAAGAACTATGCGCGTCAAGCACAGCATACTGGCAACATGTGTTATGGGGGCTTTTCTCTGTGGTAGGTACAGACAGATTGTTCAGAATTAAGAGACAAATACTGGAAGAAAACTAACTTTAAAAACATGCTCCAAAACATTAAGGTTCACTCTTTATCACAACAAAGACAGGTCTCTGTTTCTACTTGTTAAGATGTGCATGGAATTAAATCCAGATATAAAACTAAAAAAAAAGAAAAAAGCAGGAGGACAGAAAAAGCACATCTTTTTAAGATTGATATGAAATCTACTATGAGGAGTCCGTAAGGATAAAGACAAACTAAATCCAACTAAGTTCTTAATCATTTAACAAACACAAAAGAGGGCTTAACAAAATGCTAACAGGAGTGAGGAGAAGAACAGGATGATTTATACATATGAGAGTAATCAGGGAAATAGAAACAGCAGGGTAAGGAGACACAGCTGCATTTAATCAAGACCACTTGTTTGCAAAAGAGTGAGCCCCCTGGTGGGCTGCGAAGTTACTGTAGGTGGGCCACAGTACTAACAGGAATTCAGTTTAAAATGACTCACATGTATGTACAGTGAGATATTTATCTACTATTAATATATGTATTGATTGATATAAAAATTAAACAAAAACTGTTAAAATTTGTGATATTACTCATTACTCCGATTCTAAATTTGCTGCTGTTATATTGAGGTTTGTGTGTAGTAACAGACGGGTCACATAGTGGCCTGGGTAGCATTAGCAATTTATAGCCAACAGCCTGTGTTGTTTATGTTTTTTTGAATAAAAAAGGCAAAACATCAGTTTCACTTGTTTTTTAATTAGAGTGAAGATTTAAGACTGGGTGGGCCGCTTGAGCACCCAAAGTGATTCATACTAAAAGCCATTTTCACTCATACAAGTACTTTCTTCCATTCCCAAGTGCTTTCTATCTAATATTACCACTGTGATGAGAAACTATAGGCATTCAGTGCTCGAGGATACTTGAGCAACACCTGTGGTAGGTACAGACTGGAACAGACTGGCATAGAACCACTAACCTTCTGATTAGTGACTCTACCTTCTGAGCCACGGCCACGCTGATACCAAATAAGGAAATGCTGAAACATCAAATTTACATACAGGATAATGCTCAAACAGAACAGAGGGCAAAGAATACTATAGAACTACTGAAAAAATCTGAACCTAACAAAAAGCAAAACTGTGAACAAAGACTTTTGAACCATTTTGAACAGCTTGCAGGTGTCATATTAGATCACAGCCAACATATAAAGAGATGCAATAGTCTAAACGAGAGGAAATAAAAGTGTGTATTACTCTAAAAGTCATGTGGTAGGTAGGAAGGCTCTGACCTTAGTGAGGAGCCTTAGTTGAAAGAAGTTTGTCTTAACTACAGAGCTAGTCTGTTTATTAAATTTTAAAGCACGGTCAAAAATCACGGTTCCTTGCAACTGGATGACAGAAAGAGGCTAAGAGACTGTTTTGATGAGAGTTGTTATACAAATGTGTCTAGCCTACATTACAATAGAAGATCTCTTAAGATTTTTTGGACCTAAATAAAAGGAAAGATCCTGTCAAATTCAAGAGCACTGCATTCCTTAATATATGCTCCTCTGAAGTAACAATCTCAGTGAAACACTCATTAAATGACTTTTAACTCGATCAACTGGTCAAACTTTATGGATTTTTCTATATTTTCTTTTACTGACATAGTGTGATAATTAGCTTTAAGAGTTTTAAATAATGAGTCAGCACATGTACAAGTAATGCCTTTGAGCCAAAATGGGTTTGTTTTTTTGCTACTCTTGGCACACAGCAGCCCAGTTTCCTAGCGTTTAAGTCTTTTGTTTTCAAGAGGCAGCCAATCAGAAGAAAGCTGAACTAAAAGGAGAGGTGTCATAAAGAAAAATGAGCTGAAGCTACTTGTTTCGAACAGGAGAAGTGTACAGCTTCCCAAAGGTCCATTATAGTACAAAGAAGGGCTGCAACTAACTGCAAGAGAACCCCCACAAGACTAAAATATGTAAAGTAAAAAAGGAACGGCATGAACTAAACTAACAACAATCAGTCATTATCGAAGACAATGGTAAATAAATAAAAAACAAAAATACATTTTAATTTGAATGATATCAGCACTTGCAGCTTGTAGACAGCTTGTACCTCTCAGAGGGTAAAAGCTACCTCAGCTTCTTGTTCTACACTTGTGAAAGACTGCAAAGTTGATTTGAAACATGTCAGACAAGGTAATGAAAGATGGTGAAAGACTAGATCGTCTCAGGGTTTAAAAATAAGTGAAAGAACTTTAAAATCAATTGGCAGCCAACCAACTAACAAAGGACATCGACTGTGTAAATTGTGCTCTCTAGTCTGTTGTGAACCTGTAAATAAAATTTTGCCGCTGTTCTGCTTTATCTGAGAATTTTACCACCTCCAAGCTCTGATGTCTAAAATACGTTTGAAAGGGCATTGATTGGTCTTATGTCATGAGGACCCAGGCGCATAAAGCATTGGATCAAGATATGATGTACTGCCAGTGCTAATGGTAAAGGTTCAGAGAAAAGCCAAGGCTTTTAAGCACTGATGACATTTTCTATATTTATTTTTGTTGTGCATTTGGCTTTATGTATGTAAACTAGTCAGCTACTCTGACCCTGCCACAGCACTCTGTGCAACAGTCTGCTAGTATTATACCATCATTTTGTTTCAAACTTGGTTTCAGTTTGCATTTTCATGCTTTAGCTCATGGAAAATTATTGTGTAAGTGTAGGCAAACAGCATAATTATAGTCTTTGACATAACATCACGTCCTCAGTCTTCAAATAACCTTTGTGAATAGATGAGACCTCAGTAGCGTATAAAAATATTCAGTTTCCAGTCCCTACACTGTTTAGTTCAAATCAGTAACGCTCACCTCAAAATCCTAAAACTGGTTATCATGCAGGAACGTTTACATAAGTCATGGAAATGTGAATAAAGTACTTAATGAATTAATAACGTTACCATATAGAGAGCAAATCAGTGAGAGGGTCTGATAACATTTTGTGGCAGTATTCATAACACTGATCATCCTGATGGGGGCACCATACCTAAAGGGCAAAATTTTGCATCTATGTGCTGACACAGTCGAAGTGGATAAGCTTGATGGTGTTTGGTGTTTTGATGTTAAAGAAATTCACTGTTATAAAAATAAAAGAAAGAGAATCACCGGTTTTGTTATGACGTAAATGAGGATACATGCTGCAGGCTTAGAGCATGTTTCACCGAGAATCTGAATAGCCCTTTGTACTGCGGAGCAGAACAAGGAAACTTTACTCTTTAGAAATCAGTCCTGGTCCTGGTTCAGGATATGAAGCATTAACCTCTCATGTTTCTTAACCGCAGGAGAAACATAGTTTAAACCCAAGCAAAAACATGCAAACTACAGAAGGGCTCTCAAGTGTTCAAACCCAGAGTCCTGTTGCTGTGAGGCATTGGTGAAAACCACAGAGCTACCAGATCAAGGACATGGATTTGTAAAGATTGTATACCATAAAAGTTTACATTTCCATTTCTTTATTATTAAATATACCATAAATTGTGTATACTTAGCGTTTATATAAAAGTTCATTCTTGATTCAGTTTTCAGTTTGCAACAGTGAGCTCCGGTATTGCACTGCCTGAGATTAACCAGCATGGCTGCAACATGCCTGTCTTCAGTGCACTGCTAGAAGGTAAAAATAGTCTGTGCCATAAACTTCAATTTTTTTTTATTATTCTCCTCATAAAACAGTGTTCAAGACAAACTTTAGTTAATTAAGTTCACCAAATAACATCAGAAAACTCTTCTTTGTGTATTTCTCCCCTCAAAATCATGCTCACTCAACTTAGTTTCCCTTCATAGTATCCCCGCGGTTGTTCACACCTGACCACCAGTGGTTTTGCTCTCATCAGTGGGATCATTGTTCATTTTAAAAGTGGACCTGACCTGAACCACTTCAACTATCAGTAGTTATCAGTCCCATATACAGTTTCACCCCCCTCCTCATTCTAGCAGGTTCTATGGGCTGTAGTAATTCACTGTAATCAATAATGAGAAAAAGGAGCAGCACAGTGGCTGTGTGAAGGAGTGCAAGTTCACTTGTTCAGTGCTGTGAACAACTAGCTGATTGAGTTTCACAACATGTGCGAGCTATGGGGCGGGGAGACCTTGTTAAATTTCTTTCCCGATTTCAGAAAAACACATGACCGGCAGGGCTACCAGAGCACCTTGCAGCGATATGCCATCCCATTTAAAGTTCGTGGGCCCTTCATCAGTGAGTCAAAGCACACCTGCAGGCTCTGTAAGGGCTGTTTGACAGAGAACCAGAGTGATGGAGCACTGCACTAGATTACCTGACATCCACAATCACTGAAATCCAACTGAAATGGTTCAGGATGATTTGTAACAGGATGTGAATGAAAACAACAAGAGGTCAGAAAATGTGGAAGTTCCTTTAGGACGCTTGATAATGTTCATGTGATGCATTGTATTGTATTTAATGTATTTTGCATTGTACTCATATATATATATATATATATATATATATATATATTAGGGGTGCAACGATATTCGTATCGATATTGAACCGTTCGATACAGTGCTTTCGGTTCGGTACGCATATGTATCGAACAATACAACATTTGTAATTTATTTTATCAATTTTCCTTCTGACGATGCTGTCTGTGTTGAGCGCTCAGTGAATCTGTGTTCGACTACTCCGCCTAGGCTGCACTGTCGAGCGCAGATCCACTGAGCGCTCAACACAGACAGCATAGTCAGAAGGAAGAGCGCAGGGCAAGCTAGCGAGACAGAAGTTAAGCTCTACTTGCAACATTCAGATCTGGCGTTTGGAATTATTTTGGTTTTCATGTGACGTATGACCCTGAAGGTAAGCGAGTCATGGACTAAAGTAAAACAGTATGTTGGATGTGCCATGCAATGCTCAATTACATTGGTGTGAACTAGTGTGTTAGCGCAGTTAGCTCGTTAACGTGTTTGCCGTCTAGCCCCATGCACGGAGCGATCGGCGGTAGCTCGTTAACGGAGATTTGCCGTGTTGTGGCGTTAAGGTCATTTCAACGAGATTAACCTGAAAGCACTAGTGGGAACACAACAAATATGACTGCACATTTATGCCGACATCATCCTAGTGCAAAGACAAAAACAACAAGCATGCTACTAACTTTAGCCGAGTCATTTAGACAGCTGTTAGCACATGATTCTCCTTATGCTGCTGAGAATATAGCCCAGAAGAAGCGGATAGTATAGCTTTTATTTTGGAAAGAGCCATTTCTCTGTAATAAACTCTCTTTTCCAAAGATGAGTGATTCCTCAATCAGATACAGGGCTTGCAATATCGCTAGCCCGACGTCCCGGAGCTAGCGATTTTTTCAGTCGGGCTACCAAAATCTATCTCTTCCCTGCCCGTCGGGCTATTGTAGGAAAAATATATGTCAATGCTTTTGCATTCTTTCAGAAATGTAGCTGGGTAATTATGTCACTGGCATCGGTGAGCCACTGTCAATATGTGACATATTGAAGTCGCGTTTGAATTTGCTCTTGTTTTTTTGCTTTCACTTTGCAATCGTGCGAACTGTGTATAGAGAGCGACAGCACTGATCTGTGAGTGATGATAATTTGTGCACCAATTCCTCTGACATCGTCTTATTAATCGTTAGCTTACTATGCAAACATGACAAGTGAAATCTCCCGCAGCAAGCTTAAACATGTGAGAGGTTGATCGCGCAGAGAATCGCTGAGCTTAAGTGAGTGAGCGTGTAAAAGCATTTCAGTTCTGCTGAGCCAAATAAGACAGGTCAGGGTGAAGAAGTGACAGCCAAAGAAAAGCTTACCACAAAACGGAGAAGTTATAACAAATCAGACTATAAGGCAAAAAGAAAGTGCAGCTTTATGGTTTCATGGACAAAAGAATTTCTGTGGCTGCAATATGATGAGCTAAATAACCAGGGCTGCACATAAGTGGTCCGCAGGTGCGCATTCGCTGTCAAAATAAAAAACATGCACAAGGGTTAGGGTTAAATTTAAAAACTGTACTTTTGAGTTAAAATATATATTTATAATTTTAATAAATGACAAATTAAAAATGCATGAACATTTTTTTGTATCGAAAAAATATCGAACCGTGACACCAAAGTATCGAACCGAACCGAACCGTGAATTTTGTGTATCGTTGCACCCCTAATATATATATATGTATATATATATATGTATATATATATATATATATATATATATATATATATATATATATATATATATATAAAAACAAAAAAACACCCAGCACGCCCCTGCGGGCAGTTTATCCTTCAAGCTATATATATATATATATATATATATATATATATATATATATATATATATATATATATATATGTAAGGAGGAGTCAGGACGCCAGGTCAGGGGGGAGATATCATCACCCCCACCCGAGATTGGGTACATAGCCCCAAGTGCGATAGGAGAAGGACCGTTGAGTGCGAGAGGAACTGACCTGAAAAATAGGATAATGGCCAAGCTTGAAACCTGGATCCCCCGTAGCCGGTTACCAAGATTACGTGAAGTACCCTCAGAAGGTCTGCTAGATGATGTTAATGCAGCACTATGGACAATACCTACAACCACGATTACCGACACTAACAAGCTGATCTACAATACGGCAGCAGTGATCAGTGAGATGCTTGGCTACAAGTTGAACAGCCACAAGGGGCAGTACCCTCCATGGAGAAGGAGGCTAGAGGGCAAGATCAAAGTAGCACGGAGGGAGGTTAGCCAACTAACGGAGGTGCAGAAAGGTGCGACAAAGAAGGTGCATAAGAAATACAGCAAGCTGTCCATACCTGAGGCCTTGGAAACTGCCAAGCAAAGACTCACAGCCTTGGCCAGCCGCTTGAGGAGGTACACCAGAGAGATCGAAGGCAGGAGAATAAACCAGCTGTTCTCCACAGAACCAGCAAAGGTGTACTCTCAGTGGCAAGGGAACAATAATAATAAGAGAACAGCACCACCAAGGCTGGAGACGGAGCAATACTGGAAGAGCATATGGGAGAAGGACGCAACCCATAACGGCAATGCTCAGTGGCTAGTGGATCTGAGGGCAGACCACAGCGACCTCCCTGAACAGGGTCCAGTAACCATCACAGTGGCAGATATCCAAGAAAGGGTCTCCAGTATGGAGAGTTGGACAGCACCAGGGCCCGACATGGTTCACGCCTACTGGCTAAAGAAGCTGACTGCACTCCACGAGCGTCTGGCAGCACAAATGAACCAGCTGCTAGTTAACGAGAGACACCCGGAATGGCTAACCGAAGGTCGGACAGTCCTGATCCCCAAGGACCCCAAGAAGGGACCGGTCCCCTCCAACTACCGACCAATAACCTGCCTCAGTACTACATGGAAGCTCCTGTCAGGCATCATATCGGCTAAGATGAACAGGCACATGGGTCAATACATGAGTGGGACACAGAAAGGAATTGGCAAGAATACCAGAGGCGCAAAACACCAGCTACTGGTAGACAGAACAGTCAGCCGAGACTGCAAGACCAGACTGACCAACCTGTGCACTGCCTGGATTGATTACAAGAAGGCCTATGACTCAATGCCCCACAGCTGGATACTGGAATGCCTAGAATTGTACAAGATCAATGGGACCCTAAGAGCCTTCATCAGGAACTCAATGGGGATGTGGCGTACAACACTAGAGGCCAACTCCAAGCCCATAGCACAAGTCACCATCAAGTGCGGGATCTACCAAGGAGATGCTCTGTCCCCACTGCTGTTCTGCATAGGCCTGAACCCCCTCAGTGAGATCATTAACAAGACTGGCTACGGATACCGACTACGGAACGGAGCAGTTGTCAGCCACCTCCTGTACATGGATGACATCAAGCTGTATGCCAAGAGTGAACGAGACATCGATTCACTGATCCACACTACCAGGCTATACAGCAATGACATTGGAATGTCGTTCGGACTGGAGAAGTGTAGTCGGATGGTAACAAAGAGAGGGAAGGTAGTCAAAACTGAGGGGATTGAACTACCAGAAGGCAACATTGCAGACATAGAGGACAGTTACAAGTACCTGGGGATCCCGCAGGCAAATGGGAACCATGAAGAGGCCGCTAGAAAAGCTGCAACCACCAAGTACCTGCAGAGGGTCAGGCAAGTCCTGAGGAGTCAGCTGAATGGTAAGAACAAGATCCGGGCCATCAACACGTACGCCCTGCCCGTGATCAGGTACCCTGCTGGGGTAATAGGCTGGCCAAAGGAGGAGATAGAAGCCACTGACATAAAGACAAGAAAGCTCCTTACCATGCATGGAGGGTTTCACCCCAAGTCCAGCACCCTGAGGCTGTACGCTAAGCGGAAGGAAGGGGGCCGGGGACTGGTGAGTGTCAGCACCACAGTCCAGGATGAGACAAGGAACATCCAAGAATACATTGGGAAGATGGCCCCAACTGACCGAGTGCTCAGTGAATACCTCAGGCAGCAGAAACCCAAGAAAGAGGAGGGAGACGAGGAACCATCATGGAAGGACAGGCCCCTGCACGGTATGTACCACCGGCAGATAGAGGGGGTGGCTGATATCCAGAAATCCTACCAGTGGCTGGACAAAGCTGGACTGAAAGACAGCACAGAGGCACTAATCATGGCAGCACAAGAACAAGCTCTGAGTACAAGATCCATAGAGGCTGGGGTCTATCACACCAGGCAAGACCCCAGGTGCAGGCTGTGTAAAGATGCCCCAGAGACAATCCAGCACATAACAGCAGGGTGCAAGATGCTAGCAGGCAAGGCATACATGGAACGCCACAACCAAGTGGCCGGCATAGTGTACAGGAACATCTGTGCCGAGTATAACCTGGAAGTCCCGAGGTCAAAATGGGAGATGCCCCCAAGGGTGGTGGAGAATGACCGAGCTAAGATCCTGTGGGACTTCCAGATACAGACGGACAAAATGGTGGTGGCTAACCAACCGGACATAGTGGTGGTAGACAAACAGAAGAAGACGGCCGTAGTGATCGATGTAGCGGTTCCGAATGACAGCAATATCAGGAAGAAGGAACACGAGAAGCTGGAGAAATACCAAGGGCTCAGAGAAGAGCTCGAGAGGATGTGGAGGGTGAAGGTAACGGTGGTCCCCGTGGTAATCGGAGCACTAGGTGCGGTGACTCCCAAGCTAGGCGAGTGGCTCCAGCAGATCCCGGGAATAACATCGGAGATCTCTGTCCAGAAGAGCGCAGTCCTGGGAACAGCTAAGATACTGCGCAGGACCCTCAAGCTCCCAGGCCTCTGGTAGAGGACCCGAGCTTGAAGGATAAACCGCCCGCAGGGGCGTGCTGGGTGTTTTTTTTTGTTGTATATGAACAAAATAATGAACACTTGGAATGTGCACCTACTTGTATAGTACACTACTGAGGAGTATACTATACACTATAGTATATATACAAATCTATACAACAGTTTCACATTTCACTCACTGACTGTTTGTTCTGTATGTTCACTCCACAGACTCTATGTACAAGATGGACATTTTAGCCATTATGAGGTAACTAACTGGTTCATGGACATCACCCTCTTTTTTGAGAGGCCAGAAGTGATCAGATTTGGATGTATGAATGGTAGCAAATGTGGAGATTGACTCACTTTTGGAGTCGGCCTTAAGTGGCTGAATACTTTTTGGCATTTCATTTTTCAGCACCAGCAATTGCTGCTTGCTTCACTTGTTATGTTACAACACTTAAAGTGGATTATCATGCTCTGCTACACACTTCACCAATGGATGGGAACAAATACAACTTCTTTTTATCTGTGTTTTATGACGACTGAATAACATCATACTTTATTATTTTTAAAAAAAGCCACAGTACAGATGTCTTCCTGCTCCTTCTCGTCATTCCGACAACATCTTGCTCACAAAGTGACTCACTTCTGGTTTCTTGTGGCTTGAGAAGTTCAAGGAATGACACAGTGACACACGAATGCCCCGCTGCTTATAATTATTTTGGAATTTTTGTCTGAATCACATTTTGTTTCTCTTTTTCTGACTTAGTGTTCTGCTTTTCGTGACCTGGCTGTAGCTGTGGTTCTTGTCACAGTCCTGGCTCAAATACTGTGATTAAGTCGTGGAGAGAACAATAAGTTATAAATAAGGCAAAAACGAATTTTTTTTCAAAGAGATATAATAAAATACACTGTAGTAATTCAGTTTGAGCTTGTATGGATATGTGGCAGTTTATATAAGGAACAGAAGAAACTGAAAATCTTGTTGCTGAGTGAAAAGGAGACTGCAGGAATACAGGAGTTTTTACAGCTGAGCATACAGGTGCAAAGGTGTAGTTCATGTAACACTCTGATGAACAGCTGCAGAATAAAGCACAGCAATAGAAAGACATGGACGATAGCTATGGGGTGTTGTATTCTACATTGTAATTCATCTCTGATCCTCCTTTGTCTGCAACTAGAAGCTGTATTTAGCTGTCGTCTTTGAGTATTTCACATGATGTTTTATGTGTCACAGTAATTGTTACATAATGTTTAATGTGCTGTAAAAATGTGGAGTAGAAACATATGTGTCATTCCTTTTTGACTGTATGTTAACATTTACATCACGGCTTCTTTCCTTTTAAAAAGCAGGTGCATTGAAACCTGTTAGTTCCCTATCTGTATTGACTTTACCTATGCAAGTTGATTATATGACAGTGGCATTCACGAGGACATTGTGTCATTTAGTGAAAAAGTTAATTAATGCACTTGCAGTGGTTTCAGATCTGTATGTGCACACACCTTATCTGAGCACACTGTTCTTCAGGCGTATTATCTTCTTTGTTCTTAGTGACCATTATTTGGTGCTTCTAAAGTGCTGTTCCTAATCATCCTGGCAAGCAGAAGGATGATGCACCATTTCTTGACAGATTAGTGTGGAAACTGTTTACAGCCTCTGAAAAGCAAAGCCCATGTGTCTTAAAACTACGTTTTTTCTAATGGCAAAAAGGAAGTTCAATTTTATAGTCTAGGTGAAAATGACCCTACTTCACGCTTGATTTAAGACTTTCCAGGTCAGTTCAGGCTCTCAGTCGCTACAGTAGGGCCGAGTTTTACTGGACACAACATGATGTAAGTCATAGTCCCATTAGAGTCAGAGAACACAAAAAGCAAAGGACGATTTAGAATGGGGATACTTAGTGATTACCAAGTCACTAGTCTGGTTTCTGAGTCAGATTAACTCATTAGTCAACACATCCCATTTCAAAACACTGAGGTGGAAACGACAGATGACAAACATGGTGTCAATTATTTGTATACAGTTCATGTTGAATGACAAACAAGAAGAGACAGCTAAAGAGGACGTTTTTGACTTACAGACACTTAGAAAACAATAGAAGAAAAAGTGGAAAACTGAACTAAGCAACAAAAAAAGGGCTTTTCCCTTTCCCTGCGTACAGTAAACCTATCTGTACGCAGCAATAACATTACAGAGGATTTTGAAGCAGGTTCAGGTGTTTTTACTGGTTTGGTTAGTATGAAATGGTAAATGGCCTGTATTTGTATAGCGCTTTACTAGTCCCTAAGGACCCCAAAGCACTTTACACATTAAGTCATCCACCCATTGGTGATGGCAAGCTACATGTAGCGCCCCAGGGCTACGTGTAGGGCAGCCTCGCCCTGACAGAGGCGAGGCTGCCGAACACTGGCGCCACCGGGCCCTGTGACCACCACCAGGGTGAACTGTCTTGCCCAAGGACACAACGAGCAAGACTTTCCAAGCCGGGGCTCGAACCGGCAACCTTCCGATTGCAAGGCAAACTCCCAACTCTTGAGCCACAATCGCCCATGAAGACCAAGCCTGCTCAGAAAATACGTCAGGTAAGGCGTCAGCTCTTCAAAGAGCATCTTTCTGCTCAAATTTTACCTTGTGCAATACATTTTCAGACTTTGCGTTAAATCCATTTCTCAGTACATCATTTTAATCTCTTCGAAAACTTCTATCAGATGCAAGAAGGGAACGGGAGATCGACAGATGGATTGGTGCTGTGACTGCAGTGATGCGGACGCTGTACGGGTCCATTGTGGTGAACAGAGAGCTGAGTGTAAAAGCGATCTATGTCCCTCACCTATGGTCACAAGCTGTGGGTAGTGACTGAAAGTACAAGATCATGGATACAAGTGGCAGAAAAGAACTTCCTCCAAAGGGTGGCTGTCTTCTCCCCCAGAGATAGGGTGAGGAGTTCTGCCATCTGGGAGGGGCTCAGAGTGAAGCCGCTGCTCCTCCACATCAAAAGGAGCCAGTTGAGGTGGTTCGGGCATCTACAAGGATGCCTCCTGGGCACCTCCTGAGTGAGGTGTTCTGGGCATGTCCCACCAGGAGGAGACCCTGAGGCAGACCCAGGACACGCTGGAGAGATTATATCTCTCAGCTGGCCTGAGAATGCCTTGGTGTTCCCCCAGACAAGCTGGAGGAGGTGGCCGGGGAGAGGGAGGTCTGGTCTTCTCAGCTTAGGCTGCTGCCCCTGTGACCCGGCCCGGAATAAGTGGAAAAAGATGGATCTGTTTTCATTTGATTTAACTCATTGTTCATCTCAGAATTTTTGCTTTCTGTTTACTGCGTTCTCAAGCTAGTGGCTTCATCTACAAAAAGTGTATGCACAACACTCTCATCATTGCTACCTCCATCACAACTCCATCTCTGATCTGTTGTTGGTGATCATCTGACTGAAATGAAGAACTCCAGCCTGTATTTTTGCCATCCTTGCTGCAACACTCCGCCCTGTGACTGTTTCAGATCCAGAGACTTATGCAGTCCATGCACAAAGCTTTCAGAGAGGGCCATACCGTGTATTAAGCATCTTGTATAAACATATGTTATAGTGATGTTGTATAAAATCTCTTTGCAAACTTGGATTTCTCTCTTTTTTTTTTAAAATGGTATTTGTGAAGAGCTTGGGTTCCGGACGTAGTGATGACTATTGAGTGAGCATGTCAGCAAGCCAGTGCCAGACTGAGGAGCTCTCAAGAGAAAAAAAAAGCACTCATCCAACACTTATTTAATAGTGTGCTGATAAATTATGGTCACATTTGAAAGCACATGTGGACACCTTCTGATAGACAAGTTGCTACTGTATATGACTGCAGGGTCCTTGTTTGGTTTCAAGAGATGGCCAAGGGTTAAAAAGCTCAGCTCAAGCCTTCAAAACAGAGGTTAACAAATGTCTTAGTGGGCATTTTTATATACAGCAACTGGATACATTAAGCTGTTCATCAAAAAAGTCCCTTTTGCATTCAAGGAGAATCTGAAAATTATCACTAATTTGAAGAAAATGGAAACAGACTGAGAAGGACTCTTTTAGTCTGCAAGCCTGTGAAATGGTGGGGAGGACAGAGCTGTCCATCATCTGGTGTGCAGATGACAGACGCCTAAATGACAGATGCCTAATGAGCCTCAGCAGAGCACAATGGGAGCCTGGCTTAATAAGAAAAAAATTAAAAAATCATGACTGAGCCCAGTTTGAATCCAAACTGTGTCACTCTGCCCCCGTCATCAAAATCAAAATGCTCATATAGTTTTTGATTGGCTAGAAATGGGCATGCAATCAGAACATTTAAGATTAAAATGTCCTTTTACTGTTTATTGATCCTTGTAAAGCCATTCGGGCATCAAGCATAAATAAATTGTGACCTACAGTCAAAATCTGAGAGTGTCTTCCAGTCTCAGATTATTTCATCTGCACAGAGAAGCAGCCTGCCAGAGGGATAAAGCCCTGCACACTCATTGGCTGCAGCTCTGAGGTAAAGGGCAAGTGAAGGTAGCTAAACTACAACTTCAATACCACCCCCATTCTGGTGACATCATGCTGTCCTCACTGCTATGTTACGTAAACACAGAGCACATAACACAGCAATCCTGTCAAAGCAGCCACGTCATATAAATTATTTTACAGACATTTTTATAGCAATAAACGCCAGTGGTTGTGTTGTAATTGGTGCATTTTGGTTGAATTAGAGCTGAGTGAGCAATGCCATTTGGGTTTTTAATGAATGAATGCATGTCAGCTTCTGGGAGGTTGTCTAATCCTGTGTAATCCCTGCCTGATGAAACCAGATAGAGTGGAAATATTGGCAAAAAAGGGGGGATTAGTGACCATGGAGTCTGGCAAAACATGTGATTCCAGCATGAGCACATACTTTACTCACACATATGGAGCTCTTCCCTGGCACACATAGACAACACGCCAAAGCGCTCAAATTCATTCATGAGCCTTCATGTGTTCCACAAATAAGAAAGGAGGGGAAATGAGTCTAGTTATGCATAAACACTGCATCTCTTCTCATCTGCAACTTTTTTTTCCCATAAAATTCTTCATCACGGTGTACCCACGAGGAATGTACAGCAAAATAGGGAGAATTTAGCTGGCAGCTGATTCTGTGTGCCCTGACTACCGCACACATGGCCACGTCACGAGGACAGACTGTGACGGACAAAGCGACCTGAATCACTCAAGCTTTGGGCCAACAAAAAAATTAAAACTCCTACCGGGGGAAAATAAATAAATTAAAACAAATCTCTGCAGCAGACAGAAGTTTGGGGCTGGAGTTGTGCAAACACACAGCGGGAGTGTGTCTTCAAAGCGAGAGCAAATTCCATTCAAAGCAATTCCATGCTGCCTTTTAGATACATAACCCAGAAACGGCAGCACTGAGGTCATCCTGAGGTGATTTTTAAAAGAAAGATGTCACATTTTGAAAAAAATATACCTTCCAAGACAGAGAAGAAGATACGTTGTTACTACTCTGTTACGATTACTAAATTACATTTAGACTTTAATACTGTCTTTTTAAGGAATTATGTCTATATAGCATGCTTCTTACAGTGCAACTGATTAAGCAAAAAACAAAAATTTGGTTAATTTAGTTGTAAAACCATTGAGACAACAATTATACACAAATAAGCTAACATGCTTCTTGTTCGATTACTGCCGGCAGCCTGGATTTCCAACAGCTTTGTAAGAATAATGTTACGAGAGTGGAGGACCTGGAGCTTCAGGTAAACCAACACTATATAACTATCTGAAAATCTATTCTAATAGCGGGCAATGTAATGAAGCTGCAATACATGTATTTTTGTTTTGACCGATGTAAGCAGAGAGGCAAACTAAGCCTTTTAGACTATCACATTATTTTAAATGGCTGCACATTCAAAATCATTTATCTGTGAACACTGGCTTGATTTAACTTCTTCGTTTCTCAGTACAAGTATAGGTAAGAAAACTAAGTGGGCTCTTAGCTCAGCGAATAGTTCTGTTAAAAAGCTAATTTATCAGATTATACCCTTTTCTGTATAAAATACACCAAACCTTGACCAAAGCACTGCACCGTAAAAAAAAAAATCCTAAAAAAGCAGTAATATTCCAGCAGCTGGGGCGCCAAAATAATACCAGAAAATAACAGAAAATAACTTTCTGAAATACGGTTATTTTCAGTAATGACAATACAGTTTGTTGCCCTAATTTTACATGGGATTTATGCCTTTTTCAAGTGCTTTTAAACATTAAATTAGGTACATTTTAATGTGATTAAACAATGAAATTACCTGTAAACAAGATCAATGAATGCAGCAATATGAATAATAATACTTAAATGTACAGAAATATACATTTAACATTTGGTTTAAATAATAATGGATTGCATTCATATCGCGCTTTTTGAGACCCTCAAAGCGCTTTACAATTGCCCTCTGGCCATCACCAGCAGGTGAAGTGTCTTGCCTAAAGACACAATGACCGAGAGTGTCCGAGCCGGGGCTCGACCGGCAACCTTCTGATTGCAAGGCGAACTGCCAACACTTGAGCCACGATCGCCCTAAATAACAACAATAATAATAATTATTTGATGTAAAAAAAGTTTATAAGAATCATTTTATATATTTTTCCAAAGCATTACATTTGAATTTAACAGTTCAATCTTTCAAATAACGGACAAATATTTGTGAAATTATGATACATTTGTGAAAGTATTTTAGCAATCTAAATATGCATATGTACAGACAGATACATTTAAAAAACAAGAAAATTATGTTTTATTACATTTACAGTGATTTTATGTTAATTTACATTTGAAATGTAAAATCACAGTCTATTTATGTAAATTTAATGATATTCTAGAAGAACAGTACAAAACTGTAAAATACACAGTACATTTTACAGTGTGTTGTGCTTGTACATTGTATGCATCATCTATCACTGTTCATGGCTGCCTTCTTATGTGTTTAAATTTTAGCTTTTATTATCACAAAGTTATCAGAGTTCTCCTCTTACTCGAAACGGATGGGTGTGTCACCAAAACCAATAAAAAATTAACAGGCTTACTGCTCCTCGTTACTTTCAAGTAACAAGACTGCTATTTCACACAGCTGCAGCTTTCTGGATCAACACCAGTTAACAGTAAAAATGTTCTTTACTGGACACCAGAACACTTTTAACATTTAACCTTACTGACAAACTGTCACAATAAACCTTAGTCAACCACCTTCTATCTCTAAAAGTGCTTTGTTGTTCGAACAGGAAACAAATTATTTTCAAATTAATCACTTGCACTTCTGAACCAGACACCCAGTGGATTAGCTGTTGCCAGTTTCCCTCCCAAGTGACAAAATAATCAACTAACCAGTGGCCAAAACACTTAATCTCTGCACATACAGTGAACTACATGGAATGAGTTATTATTCCTGAGTGATTTTTGTCATATTCCTTAATCCCAACTCTGTGTTAAAGGTCAGGTGTATTGGGCAGGCATATAGCACCCACAGGTAATGGAAATGGGATACTTACCAAATGTGACAAATGTGGCTTAGTGACCAGTCCCATATCTTTTCCATACAACGTTCATTATTGGCTAAGATTCCTACCTTTACAGGGTCTTTTGTAAGCTGCAGTCCTCTGAGATAAAACATCATTTTATCACATAATTGAAATTACAGAATATTCTTTGAGAACAAAAGAAGTTTCCGCTCTGTCTGGAATCTGGTACAATTTTGTTTGATTCAGCCTGAGCAGACTGCAGAATGTGAACTGCAGTTTTTGATTATAGAAATAGTTGAATACAGCTTTATATTTTAAGAAAAGCTTGGCAAAAATTTAATATGGAAGAATTGTGCATGTGGCTACCCAGCTCCGTTAAACCTCCACAATACAGAGTAACATCACTTTAGTGGTACCATACCTTTGTAGGGTAAAGTCCAAAATATCAAAAAATAAGCTTAAGCCCCAAAGCTCATTATCCATGGCCTCTTTGAATGCGCTTTGTTCTGTAGAATAAAATGAAAACACAAACAGGATGCTCGGAAATGAGTCATCCCAAATTATGGGACAGAAGTCAATAGCAATTAACCTGTCACCATAATGTTGTATAAGTGCATTAATCCCATTTCATTTCCCACTGAATTATGCTTCCTGACTAGTAATTTTATGCAACTGGTGTTTGACCCACATCACTCACATACATCGATGGATTAACTGAAGTCGACTACATACCCAAAGTTATTTATAAATAGCTTCTTGAGTATGTGATAGACAAACAGAAAATATATATTTTTATACCTATTTATTTAGATCTAGATCTATATATATCTAGATCTATATGTAAATAGCAGCATGGTGGTGCAGCTCCATATGGCGACATGTTTGACAAAAAAGCATATGACAAAACAATGTTGTAAATTTTGAAATTGTATGTTACAAAAATAAAATACACAATTCAGGCATGTTAACAGTTTATGTTTATTCAGACAAAGACCAAATAAGACAAATCCTGATGTTTATCCCAAACTGTGGAATCACACTTACAATAATTAAAAATGAGACAAACGACTCATTCTGTCATCATCAGTGCATCAAAACATTTCTGGAATCTGAAAAGACGCTTTATTAATTGAATTTTATTCTAGTTCTCTCAAATCTGTCAGCTTTAACGCTGAGAGGAAGGACTTCCTGCTGTCAGGTGTGTCACTACCAATCTTTAATTCTCTCTTCCTGTCACTTAAAACTCAGATTGTTAATTGTGGCTGATACGAAGCATTCATAGTTTCCAACTTGTTTCTTGAAACTAATTAGTGCCTTGGCTGTATATGCTATACCTTCATTGCTATTAAAGAAAGAGAGAATTTTTTTTTTATTGATTTCTATAATTTCTATTTCTATACATACAGTTACAGTGGTGATTTTATATATTAAACATGGCAGGATTTTAAATGTGAAGTAAAGTAAGTAAAATAATAATAATAACAACAACAACAACAACAACAGGTTTGAGGGTGCTCTTAATGCTTTGTTTCCAACAGTTTTTTCTCATGGCTCTGTGTGATGTAAAGAGACTGGAGATCCTTCAGCCAATTTCAACTTGAAAAGCCAGAGCAAGAGGCATCTGATAAACACCTGTCAAGGTTACTTTTATTCCCCATAACCTTAAAACACACTTAAATACAGAAGAAACACATGCATATAGTTGTGAATATGCAAAACATCAAAGACCTTTATATATTTCTTGACCTTCGTGCTCTCAGAGCAGAACTGGCTAACAAGCTCTTTTACCTTCAGCAAACTGTACTTGGCCTTTTTATGGTACAACAGTTCCACATTGTATGTTTTTAATCTGCCACCTTGGAAACCTTCAGTCTAGCCTCTGCTACCCTGTACTCAGAAAAACAAAAACACAGTTCTTTTCCCCACTGTAGCGGTGGTACTAAATCTCTAATGTGCTTGTAAATGAGGTTTTATTTGCAACACGAATGCATTCAGTTCCAACAGAGCAAAACTATTTCTCCTTTTTTGCGGCATGAAATCATGGTGCATTGAACAGACCTTTGTGCCGTGCAAGTGCTAGATCTAGGTGAGCACCATCCTTTGTGTGCCACCTTTTTAATATGAGCTGACAAAGTAAGTCACATAACCAATGAGAGAAAATGTTCATTCAAAGTGTCATTCAAACCAACATTCGGCAGTAAAACTTTTTATTTTTTAACAAGCCACAGGTGAGCTAAGCTGCAGATTGATTTCCCCCAGCAAGCCTCTGATGAGTCGTTTAAATCCACCTGATTATCATCTCAATGCTGCTTCAGAGGAAATGTATAACTCGTGGAAACGCAGCTGTTAGTAAAATTGACTGAGACATGACCAGTGTCACACATCTGCTTATTGATGGCCTAGAAATGCAGCAGAGAATCAGAAATATTTCTCCTTCTTTTGTTTATGAATCTAAACTTTCTGATTATTTCCAGGTTTACGTAAAAATATGACGGACCTATTTAAATGACATATACACTATACCATGAAGTACTTCAAAGCACGGACACAGTTACATAAACTGCCCTTGGTTCGTCTGCCTGCTAGACCTATTCACCAGTTCTATAGTCATCCTAGTCACTTGTTTTTCTCATTGAATTTTGAATTTGAATGATGACCAGAGAAGCAAACCAACAACACAATAAGCAGCTCTTCAGATTATCACCTTCAGTGAAAGCAGACAGGGCCAAAGTCACAATAGTGTGACTTTTTCAATCAAGTTATCTCTTCAGAGAGGGTTGTATTAAATAGAAATAATCAAAAATATACCCCGATTTTAAAATAGGATAGAAGTGCTCCGTGTACTTGCATGAGAAGAGTGAAGATGACAGCCAAGTCGGAAAACTTGAGGAGATAATAGCTGAACATGACCTCTGTATGAACTTGAATTATATGCCTCATTTAACTGTTTCTCAAAATTCATTCTGTGCTTCACCAGAAGTTGCCTGGCATGGCTCAAGAGATAAAAAAGAGGTTAGATATTAATTTCACTTGAATTGTAATTTAATGAGGGGTATATAGTATATATTCAGAATTTATTATATATGAAAGAATGAGATGTGGATTTTAAACAAAATAGTTTCTCTGTGTTCTTAATCATGTCAAAGTAATTTTTTCTAAGAGAAGGTTAAGCAGCAAATCGCAGCTGTTATCCTGAGGATTAAACTATCACACCTGATCCTGCTCCCAAGGTCATCTTCTTCTTTGTTTCATTTCCTTTTTGCTTTCCTTTTACTTTTGTTTTGACTCACTCACCTCTCTTGGTTTTGGTAAAGTCTTCACTTCCTGTCCTTGTGGGTTTCACTCCACTGTGATCGCCTGCCTTGCTTTAGGTATCTCTTCTTGGTACAACACCTTCTTTAGTGTGCACGCTTTGTCTAGGTTAACATCTCTCTTCAATTTCTACACTTGCTTGCATCTTTTCTTTACTTCTTGTTTCCTTCCAACAGGCAGGTAATGAAGAAATGTCTTTTTATTTTCTTAAATATCCAAACACATATATAATATATAATATGTCAAACACAAGCAATGGTAGAAAAACAAATTAAGTACACCCTCTTTGGAGCTTAAGGTTTTACTTATCAGGACAAGAAAAAAAATAAAATGAGGTAAATATAACCTCAGATAAGCTACAAAACATGACTTATCACATGATATAATTATTTATTTAACAAAAACTAAGCTAAAAGCAGTGTGTGAAAAACTAATTACACCCCTTCTGCTCTCAGGAAATTAAGTAACTAGCGACAAGAGCTGATAATCAAATGCACTTGATTAAATGCTCATCGGCATCTAAAGTGTGAAACCTCTATAAAAGCAGATGTTTTGGCAGTTTTCTGAGCTCCAGCATTCAGGTGTGCGTTAAAACAATGCCAAGGAGAAAAGAGATCAGTAGTGATTTTAAGAAGCAAGTGCTGCAGCCCATCAGTCTGTGAAGGCCTATAAGATCATTTCCAAACAATTTAGTCCACGATTCTCCAGTGAGAATGATTATTAATAAGTGGAAAACATTCAAGACAGATATGTCTCAACTCTACAGGCCTCATTTAGCATCTTAGAAGTAACATACAGTTAAGAGGAAACTGAATACGTATGATGTGGTATGTTTGGAAAGGTTGCCAGGAGAAAGCCTATTCTCTCTAAAAAGGAACGTGGCAGCATGGCTAAGAGTGGCAAAGCTGTATCTGAAGAAACCAGAAGACATCAGGACAGATGAGATTGGGTGGCTGTGGCTGAGGTGGTAGAGCAGATCAGCTACTGATCGCAAGGTCGGTGGTTCGATCCTTGGCTTCCCCAGTCTACATGTCAAATATCCTTGGGCAAGATACTAACCCAAATTGCCCTCCGATGCGTTCATCGGAGTGTGAATGCAGGTTAGTTTGCACTTGTGTATAGAAGTGCTTGTACAAGTGGGTGTGAATGGGTGAATGAGGCATGTTGTATAGAGCACTTTGAGTACTCCAGGAGAGTAGAAAAGCGCTATATAAGAATCAATCCATTTACCATATGTCCTACCAGCTGCCAAGTAGGGTGTTGGAGGGCTGATGATTTGGGCAGTCGTTGAGTTGAACCATAAACTCCACTGTTTACAAAAGTATTCTAGAGTCGAATATGAGGCCATCTGTCGGTCTGCTAAAACTAGGCCAAAGCTGGGTCATGAAAGAGGACAATAATCCAAAGCACAGCAGAACAGAATGACTGAAGAATCAAGATGTTCCAATGGACCAGTCAGACATCCAGACCTAAACCTGACTGAGATGCTTAAGACCTTAAGAGAGTGGTATATAAATGGATGCCCACAAACCTCAGGGAACTGAAATAACATTGTTAGATGATATGAGAGATTAGTGTAGTTCATTTACTGACACAAATGGCACAAATGCCCAAATAGTGAAAATTGTTAATTAAAACATCTTCATTGAATTTGTTTAAGGTTGAGGAAGATCTTATTTGGGTATAGTAAAATGGTGACAAGGTTTGGAAGTAAATTGTCCGAAATCCTGTATGAGCATTGTTCTTGGTGATACTGGGTTGCGAACCCCAGTATCATCATGAATTCTGCTTTGCTGATTTATCCAACATAAATTTTTCAAAAAGCAGTTCTATGGCCACTGTGTGTGAGACATATCCCCCTGTTTTCTCAGAGGGTCTGTAAGGTTACTCTGCTAACCTTTGTCAAATTGTTCATGGACTTTTAATCCAGCTTCAGACCTATTTAATACAGTTGCACTATAACAGGATTGGGAATCTTTAACCCCCTGTGACATGGTTGCCAGCTGTTCCCACCCACTCACAGTGGGTCAGCCCACACAGGGATGCTGATGGGTGGGGCAGGATGGGAGGACATGCCTGGAAAGTGAGAGGATCCTCTTAGCTTAGTGCAGATTGCTGCAGCGTAAAGACAAGAGGAATGCTGAGCCCAAAGGTGCTTTAAAACGTCGCAGAGGAGTGGATATTTTGCATAGTTTTTCTTCATTCATTTTATATTTTTCCTTCATTCTCACACCTGGATTTTAAAGCTTTGGTTGGGCCATATTTATGGATTGCTGAGAGGACAGACGACAGGTGACTCACAATGGCCATGGCTTTGGATGCAGTGTGGGTGAGGGTGAAGAATGTTTGCAAGCAGAATGGGCTCCTCATCATGTCAGTGATGGCTGTGGTCATTGGATGTCTTTTGGGTTTCTTCCTGAGGACACGGCGTCTCACGGAGCAGGTCAGTGTGTCTCCTCCCCTTGACCCAGTGTGACGTCATGCAGAGAGAATCCTGTATTTATACTCAGTACAAACACATAAGGTTGCTGTTTTCATCAAATTGAGAAAATGATGCTTATATTATCCACGTAAAACATTATTATTCATACCAATATTTTCCCAGTTTTATTGAAGTTCAGCCTTTAACCCTAAACTGCATAATGGTTAAGTGATAAAGTGCTTACCCTTGTACTGTTTAATAAAGGCTATCATTAAAAACTAAAAATCGTCTGAATTTTCAGAAATCAGACCTTATTTCCAGGAAACCTACTGCATTCATAACAATATCAAATAATAACAATTTGAAAGCGATCGCAATAATTCCCACAGGAGAATGAAAAACCCTCTGGTTGTATTTGATAAAATTTTACTACACTCTCTGCAATAATGAGGATAATAATGCATTGCAGGAAGTAGTTGTGTGTATTGCTAGAATGGTGAGGAAACAGGCAATAACAAAGCGAGTAAGACTGGCTAGCCAGGAGTTTAGTGTATAGCGAGATAATAACCTGAAACACTGGATGGAAAGACCAGCAGTCTCCATATTTAAATTCCTAAGTTTACTGGGGAAGAGCCGGAAAAACATTGTGAAAGCAAATCAGTCAGAGGCTTCAGCAAAAGTGTTATTGTAAAATTTTCAAAAGAAATGATGCATTTGTTTTTCTGCTAAATGAGTGAAAAGTTATATTAGCACACTCTTGATGGTACTCCTGCTTTAATGTGTCTTTGCACTGATTTTACATTTGCTTCTGTCTGGATAGAGTGTAACTGTTTTGGGTAGAGATGTCTCCTAAACACATGCAGGGGCAATAAAGTTCCTTTTTGAAAAGAGCACAGCAAGAAGAATGCACTCACCAAATGGATGTGTGATTGTTCCTGTTCAAAGTGGCTGTGCAAGTTGTGGGTCTTAGCTTTCCTAAGAACTGCTCATTCATACAACACGAGTGACTAAAGTAGTTTTTTCCACCGTAAATTAAAGGTAAAAACATGCATGAAACTGAATAAAAACAAGAAAGAAAAGCACTGTGTACTCATCTAGCTATCTTCCTAAGCAGTACTTTGAGATTTAGACCATTAGTGTTGAAATCTTTTGGATGAATGAATAAAAATTTATTTCTACTGAGCCGTGATTGATAAATTTGGGTGGAAACGCCTTGGGAATGCATTCATGTCTCTGGAGGGGGGGTTTACTCACTCATTACCCCTCAGATTTGTCCTGTGAACTATCAGTTCTAGCTTCACCCCATCCAGCTATATACGCCTTATACATGAATATCATCTTTTCATTTCTACCCTGTGCTGCAGCTGACTCAGGGAGGAGAGACACACAAAACACAAAACGATGCATTTAGTTCTGCATCACTTCTACCAAAGGGGAAACTTTTAGCTGCCACTATAATAAAAGGAATAAGTATAGTAAGCAAAAGCTGTTTAGTTGTTCATATATCAAACCATAGTCGTGTGCATTAAAATTTGCTGATTGCCAGTGACTCCCAAAAGCAAATATGAGCCCTCTGAATTTAACATTTAACAAGTAGCCATAAATGGATAAGAAACTGCAGTCCAAATATTAGGTAGCAGAAGCTAACTCATAACATAGGGCCAGCTAGATGCCTACAAATAAAATACCAGAAATTCACTAACTGAAGTGCAGCCCTCCTGGTCTGTTGGCACAGTTAACTGCACAGCAGATCATATTATTTTGTCAGATATTTTACTCCTTTCAAGGCTCCAAAGCGCTCCAAATGAACAAGGTCGAGAGATTTAGTTCAGTGGCTCATATCGCCTGAGGTAAAGCATAGCAGACAGAAAGTGATTGGCCTGCAGTCTCCTGTGTCAGCATCCACCTGCTACTCAAAGTACCATACATATGTATGATGTATAGCTTAAAGCCATATCAAAATTTAACCTGGTTATATTAATATTCATCTTTGCTCTCAGGAGCTTAGTGCATTCCAGCACGGTACTCTGATAGGATGCTACCTGTGCAACTTGTGCTCACTACAGACTGCTGACTATTCTATAGTCATCTGTTAGTGTTGAAGCGATTGGGAGCGATCGCAACTCAGCCAAGAAGTGGCAGGCCACGTAAAATCACAGGGCGACCTTCAAACTTCACGTGACCTTCCGATCAGCTCGAGAAGAGTGCGCAGAGAGCTTCATGGAGTGGGCCGAGCAGTTGCATCTAAACCAAACGTCAGTTGCAGTGGTGCGCTCTCAGAGATGTGCTCTCTGAAATGACGGATCACACTTTTCTGTCTGGCAATCCATTGGATTAGTCTGGATTTGGCAGTTGCCAGGAGAATGGTATTTGTCTGACTGCATTGTGCCAAGTCTAAAGTTTGATGGTGGAGGCATTACAGCATTGGCTTGTTTTTCATGAGCTGCGCCCAGTCACCTTAGTTCCAGTAAAAGAAACTATTAATGCTTCAGCATAACAAGACATTTTTGGCAATTTCATGCTCCCAACTTTGTGGGACCAGTTTGGGGATGGACCCTTCCTGTTCCAACATGACTGCACACCAGTGCACAAAATAATGTCCATAAAGACATGGATGATGATCCAACATCGGTGTCTGACCTCACAAATGTCATTCTGGAAAAATGGACAAAAATTTCAACACACTCCTAAACCTGGTGGAAATCCTTTCCCAGAAGAGTTGAAGCTGTTATAGCTGCAAAGGGTGAGCTGACATCATATTAAACCCCATGGATTAAGAATGTGATGTCACTCAAGTTCATATGCATGTGAAGGCAGACAAGCAAATACTTGGCAAAGGCAATACAGTGTCTCTCGCTTACTCTAAATTTCTAAATAACACCACATACTACATAAACACTGGCCATTTGAACCCCTTTACAGTTGTTTTTTCTGGTGATGCTGTGCTGTTACTATATAAGAGAATTTAACCAAAAGAGAAAACAATGACTTAGTTGCTATATTTATTATATCCCTCGTGCAGAGGAAGTATTTGTGTTCCTGTGTGTATGCATTCATGTTTGTTGTCATTAATTTATTAAAGCATGTACAGGAAACCTAAGCATTCATTTACAGTAAAGTTGCGTCGGTCAACAAGCAGCTTTAATGGGATCCGTAAACAAAATGCAGCCTTTTTCTTTCCCATCAGCCTTCTGTCTAAAGCTCTGTCAAATTCTCAAATAGACCTAAAAATAGCTGGTGGCTCCTTTACTCTCACAATAGGGGATTACAATCCAATCAAATAAATGCTTTCTCTAATTGTACATCAAATAAAAGTGCCTGTCAGTGGGGCTCATCGCAACCTACACAGAAGACATTTATGTTTCAAGGCAGATTATCTGTTTCTGCTCTGAACCCCCAAACACAGATCCTCTCTGTGTTTGGGGGTTCAGGGCATAAACAGGAAGTACAGCTAATCTTTTTAAGTGTGTTTTCGTGTTTGTCTGTGTGTATGTGTGTGTGTGTGAGATAAGACTTAGCTTGTTTCGGGGAGCAGGGGGATTGGACTGTGCAATATTCAAAGGAATTAAAATCTGAAGAGAAGAGACATCCTAACATTTTTTAGCACAGAAACATATGAAGTACAAGTGTAGGACTGGGTACTGGTGGGTGACTAGATTACAGTATAATGGAAGTCTGTAGAAGCAGCCCATTAGTAGCAAATTTCCCAGTTAGACTGACAAAGAATGTAAAAATAACTCAAGATTATTTCTGTGATGAGATCGCAACAGACAGATGCACAAATACCTGGTGGAGCTGGTGATTGTCATCGGGAAAATATTTTGCCACAGTGACATGCACACTGGAAATATTTCTCAGAGATTTTGATCCATATTGACATGAAAGCAGAGTTGCTGCAGATTGTATATCAAAGCCATTATGTGAATCCCTTGTGTCACCACATCCCAAAGATGCTCTGGTGACTGCAGAGGCCATTTGAATACAGTGCAGTCATGTTCAAGATTCCAGTTTGAGGTGACTGGAGGTTTGTGATATGGTTCATTATTCTGCTGAAAGCAGCTGTGGTCAGAAAGGGCTGGACATGGTCAGCAACAAGGCTCAGTGCACTATTTGTACTAAAGGGCCCAAAATGTGCCAATAAAATACCCCACACAACATTACATCATAACCAGCCTGAACCACTGATACGAGGCAGGTTGGATTGAGGTTGTCATGTTGTTTATGCCAAAGTGTGACAATCTTACAATCCAAACGTTGCTGCAGAAAATGAGAATCATTAAACCAGGTGACATTTTCTCTAACTTCCTACTACAAAATTTTGTTGAGCCTGTGTGAATTGTGGTCTCAGTTTCCTGTTCTTGTCTGACACCTGGTGTGGTCTTCAGCTGCTGCAGATGCATAGATAGATAGACTTTGTCATTCAGACTTCATTCATACACCATTCAGTGCACATCAAAACTACTCAAACTTCTCAAAAATACTGAGACTAGGCCGTCTGCCAGTAACAACCGTATTCTAAGTCACTTAAATTATCTTATGCTCTAATGCTTTGTCTGAAGTTCATCAGGTCATCTTGGCCATGCCTGCATTCCTAAATGCACTGAGTCACCGTGATCTGATTGGCTGATTAAATATTTGCATTAATGAGCATTTGAAGAGGTGTACCTAACAAAGTGGCTCTTGTATATTTTTGACTGAAGCACTGATTAGACCTACACTTTTTTTTTCAGAGTGACTGAAAGCCCCAAGGTGAAGCAGCTAAACTCGAATAGTCTGTTTTCCATACTTTTCAAATTAATTCAGCTCAGTTTTATTTCTATAGCACGATGTTATAAAAGCAGCTGCCTCAAAGCCTTTTATATTGCAGAGGAAAGACAACATTAGAGAAAACCCCTGTTTCATACTGAAAGAGGAAAACTATTTCTGCATATTTGATGTGAGAATGAATTAGTAAAGATCACAAAGTCAGATTCGGGTTTGCTTTTCTCTGGGTTTTTTGCACTTTTGTCTTTCCTCTTTGCTTCATAAACAGCAAAGAGGCAGATTAGAAATTTGAAGGAATGGCAGCACAAGTCACTAGCTGGAATCAAACTGCAGCTGTGGTGCTGCAAGGCACAAGGCATTTTCACATCTCAAGGTGTCAAGGTATTGCCATTTTGTTCAATGAATCTGGCTGCAGCCAGTGTGGTATGTGTATTTTAAAATGACCTTAATGCAAACAGAAGAAGAATATTTAGCAAATAAAAAGTATGACCAGTGTAGTTATGATCTTGCTGTCACTCATTTGGTTGCTTCAAAGATGGTAGCCAAGTCTGAGACTGGTCACGGTCACATGCCATCTTCAAAGTAACTTTGTAACAAGTGATAAAGTGGCAATTAGACAGAGTCAGCCTGCTGTCTATTTGTGTTTGAATGGAGTTAGGCAGGCAATTACATGCACTCCTTTGTCTGATTAAGTGTGATAAATCTGTTGCAAGTCTACTGCAAATCTGTTACCCTCTACATACGGATAAAAAACCTCACAATAAAGAACATCACATTGTGTTCTGTAGGAAAGACTAATTCTGATTGGTTGCAATATGTTGGTTATCTTTCTGCAAGTGCAACAAATTAAATTATAAATTGTAACTATTTGCAAGCCTTCAAGTCGCCTCCCACTACGCAACGCAACCTGTGCAATCACTTTGCAATTGAAAGTGCTGGTCCAGAGGGTGAGGGTAAACAAAAGGAAGAGTGAAGTGTAAATAAGACAAACAGGCAGATTGAGAGAGAAACAGGACTAAACAAAGAGCAGAACTAATAGGAGCAGGTGAAACTGATGACAGCAATAAGATAGCAATTTTTGAAATAAAACTGGGGAAAAACTGAAGGAAAAACAAGCAGGAAAGCAGACAGGGAAGCACTGAAGGGAAACTGAGGTATTAGAAATACAAGGAGTCCATTATGGTACAAGCACCATGACATAAGATGTCCTTTGGTGCCAGAGATAACAGTTCTATTAAATAAGAAATAATGTCCAGCAGGTCTGACATGATGACATAAGCTGTGGAAATAATATCATTTCTTGGTAGAAAGCTTGTCCTGCGCAGTATCTTAGCTGTTCCTAAGACTGCGCTCTTCAGGACAGAGATCTCCGCTGTTGTTCCCGGGATCTGCTGGAGCCACTCGCCCAGCTTGGGAGTCACTGCACCTAGTGCTCGTATATGTGTGTGTGTGTATATATATATATATATTAGGGGTGCAACGATATTCGTATCGATATTGAACCGTTCGATACAGTGCTTTCGGTTCGGTACGCATATGTATCGAACAATACAACATTTGTAATTTATTTTATCAACTTTCCTTCTGACGATGCTGTCTGTGTTGAGCGCTCAGTGAATCTGCGTTCGACTACTCCGCCTAGGCTGCACTGTCGAGCGCAGATCCACTGAGCGCTCAACACAGACAGCATAGTCAGAAGGAAGAGCGCAGGGCATGCTAGCGAGACAGAAGTTAAGCTCTCCTTGCAACATTCAGATCTGGCGTTTGGAATTATTTTGGTTTTCATGTGACATATGACCCTGAAGGTAAGCGAGTCATGGACTAAAGTAAAACAGTATGTTGGATGTGCCATGCAATGCTCAATTACATGGGTGGGAACTAGTGTGTTAGCGCAGTTAGCTCGTTAACGTGTTGGCCGTCTAGCCCCACACACGGGGCGATCGGCGGTAGCTCGTTAACGGAGATTTGCCGTGTTGTGGCGTTAAGGTCATTTCAACGAGATCAACCTGAAAGCACTAGTGGGAACACAACGAATATGACTGCACATTTACGCCGACATCATCCTAGTGCAAAGACAAAAACAACAAGCATGCTACTAACTTTAGCCGAGTCATTTAGACAGCTGTTAGCACATGATTCTCCTTATGCTGCTGAGAATATAGCCCAGAAGAAGCGGATAGTATAGCTTTTATTTTGGAAAGAGACATTTCTCTGTAATAAACTCTCTTTTCCAAAGATGAGTGATTCCTCAATCAGATACAGGGCTTGCAATATCGCTAGCCCGACGTCCTGGAGCTAGCGATTTTTTCAGTCGGGCTACCAAAATCTATCTCTTCCCTGCCCGTCGGGCTATTGTAGGAAAAATATATGTCAATGCTTTTGCATTCTTTCGGAAATGTAGCTGGGTAATTATGTCATTGGCATCGGTGAGCCACTGTCAATATGTGACATATTGAAGTCGCGTTTGAATTTGCGCTTGTTTTTTTTGCTTTCACTTTGCAATCGTGCGAACTGTGTATAGAGTGCAACAGCACTGATCTGTGAGTGATGATAATTTGTGCACCAATTCCTCTGACATCGTCTTATTAATCGTTAGCTTACTATGCAAACATGACAAGTGAAATCTCCCGCAGCTTAAACATGTGAGAGGTTGATCGCGCAGAGAATCGCTGAGCTTACGTGAGTGAGCGTGTAAAAGCAGCAGGATATATATATTTTAGTTCTGCTGAGCCAAATAAGACAGGTCAGGGTGAAGAAGTGACAGCCAAAGAAAAGCTTACCACAAAACGGAGAAGTTATGACAAATCAGACTATAAGGCAAAAAGAAAGTGCAGCTTTATGGTTTCATGGACAAAATATTTTCTGTGGCTGCAATATGATGAGCTAAATAACCAGGGCTGCACATAAGTGGTCCGCAGGTGCGCATTCGCTGTCAAAATAAAAAAACACGCACAAGGGTTAGGGTTAAATTTAAAAACTGTACTTTTGAGTTAAAATATATATTTATAATTTTAATAAATGACAAATTAAAAAGGCATGAACATTTTTTTTGTATCGAAAAAATATCGAACCGTGACACCAAAGTATCGAACCGAACCGAACCGTGAATTTGTGTATCGTTGCACCCCTAATATATATATATATATATATATATATATATATACATATATATATATATATATATATATATATATATATATATATATATATATATATATATATATATATGCAACATAGCTGTATTACAAAACATAAACAACATGTTTGGTATATATAACTATAACTAACTTTTCTCAGTGATGCTGTTTATTGTACTCTAATGCTTCATTGTGTCACACTTGGTTGGTGAACCTTGTCAAATTGTACTGCCCAGTTCACTGCACACACACATGCAGGCATACGCACATTGACCCTTAATGCCTGAGTGCAAGATGAGCAGAGCTGCAACAGACCTTCTCTGCTGGTCGTATGCAAGTGCTAATCCTGCTCTTACACAGCAAACTAAGCTCTCTCTGCTTAACAGAAAAGCGCTTTAGCTATCATAATGCATCCACTTCGCCCTGCAGACCCTCAGTCCACTGTCTGTACACCTCCCCCCTGACACCATCCCTACATTCATCAACTCTGTGCAAAACATGACTTTCATAAGTTGATGGATAGTGTACTGGCATTTTTAGCTTCTTAGCATGCTGGACGCCTCTTGTTCACCACACCTTTGCAGCATTTTCTTTTTTGTGACAACTTAGACAGTTTTTGCTTTTAAAATAATAAGAGACTAACTTTGCACAGCCTGAAAGTATAAATAAGACTGGAACAACATTTACAAGAATCAATCAAGCAAGCAACTGCCAATTTTGTTGCTAAACCAAAATTTAAAAAGAAAAATAAGTTCGATCTGAAGTAAAAGAAAAAAAAAACTGCAGTAACTATGACATTATTACATATCAATGGGTCACCGAACACACATCTGCAAAAACCTTTATTCATGTCAACACCTTTTATGTTTTGTGACAAAATATGACAAAAAAACCTCATATATACAGTAACGGACATTTTGCCATGATCGTGCACAAACACAGACACACATGGTTACACACACAGCCTTACAAGGTGAAAATTAAACTAACAATGTAATTGTGTTTAGTAACAATACAGTTATTCTGAATGGAAAATCCTTGACCTTCATTAATATTTCAAGGAAGCTTGAATTATTTATGAAAATGTGTCTTGCCAAAAACAATTCTCTAGTTTTGCTCTCTGCTCAGTGTCTTGGGTGTTAGGTGCATCCTCTCTCAGAGTTACAGTTTTTTTTTTTTATTGTTTTGTTTTGTTTTTTTAATGAAAAACTGTTGGTATGAGTTGTGGGTAGAGACCAAAAGAATAAGATCGCAGATACAAGAAGCGTACAAAGCATTATGGGGTCAGGAACTTGGTTATTCAGGAGGGCTTAGAGTGGGGCCATTGCTTCTGATCGAAGAGAGCCAGTGGAGTTAATTCAGGCATCTGATGGTCGTGCCTCCTGGACGCCTCTTAGTTGAGGCTAGGCTCAGACACAGGATGCTGGAGAAATTGCATCTCTCCACTGGTTTGGGAATCCCTCAGTCTGTCCTCAGAAGTGCTGGAAGAGGTAAGCATGGAGAGGGAGGTTTTGGCTAAGACCACTGCCTGTGCGATCTACATCCAGATGAGCATTTGAAAATGGATGAATGGACTTCTGCAGCCAGACTGTTTACTGAACATAACTCACAATGCAGGAATGTCAGAAACAAAAAAAGAAAAAGGAAGATTTTTCCTTTTTGGTCCTTGAAGTCAATAAAACTGCAGCAATTTGTGTCACACAGAGTGACGTCAGCAACTTTCCACAGCAGTTGGTCTGCCAGCTAGAAGCTAATGCTGCTTCATACAACTCAAATAAGGGAATTAAATATATATAGTTAACTACTGCTAATCAATTGCTACACACTGTCTGCATGTACTGTATGAACTCCCAGTTTACCTATGAAAACATATAGAAGTAAAGAATAAATCACTGAGTTTTCCATTCTAAAGGTGACATCACAGTGACTTTCTTATGGTAACGGTTTTCTTCTGTTTGTTTGTTTTTTTCTTTTTGTTACTCATCTTTTTATTTATGACACATCCGTAGTCCATATAATTATTGCCTCAAAGTTGGACTAATTTAAAATTTTATTATAAGAATGTCCCTTTAGTTCTTTAAAAAACCTCCAGCTGATCCAAAGTGTTGCAGAGGGAAGGTTAACATGAAGTACAAAGAGAGATGGAATGTTTAAGAAATCAGATTTTTTCAGTGCTCATCTTAAGGTATTTTTAAAGCCTCTTTAAAGAAACACCCCACTGTGTAGCACTTCTCTCCTCAGTTCCACACACCAAACAGAAACTGTTTAATCTCATCCAAAAAGTGCAGGGACCACATTTTTGTGTGCAATCAATGCGGTAAGATACTTTACTGAAAATGACTAGGTTGGTTTAACAAAATGATAAGCAATGACACCATATCAAGATCAAAACAAAGAGCAAGCCTACAGTTGCAAATCAGCAGCAGGAGAGTCTATGACCAGTGAATAGTATGAATAGCATAGTGAAGCTGCATTTAGAGGTTGGGACACAGCATGATGGATGACTCAGACAGCACAGCAGTGTGGATTTTGTGACATACCTCAGATGCTAAAAGCAGCGATAAAGTGAAGAACAACAACAAAAACAAAGTGAACAACATATTGATATTTATCTTTATAAATTCATAAATGCTGTGATATGGGATTCAGCTGCACTTCCACACGATACTCAGATAGCTTAACTCCTGTCCTCTTTCAGCAATAACCCCCCTCAGTGAACTCCCTCTGCTAACCCTGGAAAACAATATTACACTTCCATTCCAGCGCCATTCATTTCTCTTTTTACTAGTTGTATTTTGGATAGTTTAAAATATTTTCAGACCTTTATTCCTCCAAATATTTTTTAAAAGAAACAAATTAATTCCTTTAACGAACAACTATGATGAATTTCAATCTGGCTAATGGTATTTATAGATCATTAAGACTGACTCTCAGAATGATTATTCTCTACTCAAACTCTTATCTAATAATGTTTGCAAAGAGGCGCTTGATCTAAGTTATATTTTTGAGTTTGACTTGTACCCCTGTTTCCCCAAATTACTAAAGAAGTGCTGTTTTACTCAAATGAGACATTAATATGGTGTGTGTTTGATTTGGTTGGTTAGATATCAAGTTGTGTTGCTTTTTGAATGCTTTTGATATAAATAACTTTGTATCTTTGGGTCTGATCATGATTAGGGAATTAGGTGGTGATAAGTCTGGACCAAGGCTAACTCACAAACACAATCATATTGCCAGGGGATCTAGGGGCTCAGATCACTGCAGCGCTGTACTGGAGCCTGTGTATTCCTGTCAATTTGCCTCCCTGTATAAATAATTCCTGTAAAATGCTGTCCTTGTATCATCCCACCAATTTCTAGTGGGATTAGCTCAGGACACCGACTGTTTTTAAAGCCACCGCATCTGTTTGCTTGGGGTCACTGCCCTGTTTTCAGCCTATCTGTGAAAATGTGCACCGCCACAGCTCTTCTAGATTTTTTTGTGAGTGACTAAATGTATAACATCCAACAATCAACACAAAAGACCATGATTGCTATTGGCAAGGAGTCTTCACAACGTTTGCAACCTTTCATTTTATATGGATACCTTGTAAACAAAGAGCTGCATTTTTTACACATTGAAAGAAACAAATTATTGTTTAACTGTTTCTGGTCTCTACCAACTCCTAAAGAAAATATGTGGCTGAATGTTAGGCTGAGAGTAGTGAGAATGAATTAAAAGACTAAAGCTATACAAAAAAATGTAAAAACAAAAAAACATAAAAGTAAAATAGTAAACTGAAGCTTTGCAGGGAAGAAAATTGTCTACGCTGTGATTACAGATATTGTGCCTGTAATAAAAATGTGTAATCACCACACTGAAAAGCATTGCTGATTGAGGAAATCATGTTTGGCTGGTTTACATAATTTATTGATTACAGAGATTGTTTGTCCACGTCAACAGTCTCTCTCACAAAAGGAGCTCCACAAGGTCCTGCACACACAATTTCAGATAAGTGGAAGATAATGAATGGATGGACAGACAGACAAGTCGATTTTGAACAAATAAATACAAATACAATAAAAATAAGCCCATCTCCACACAGTAGTCTAAATAAGGTAGTGAACAGTAACAGATTTTTCACATGTGACATTTCCAGCAAATTTTGTCAGCTATTGTCACACCCACAAATTGAGTTTTATGCACTTTTTCTAAGCCAACCCCTCTATTTGTACCTGAACTTAATTATTTGTTTAATGGCTACAATATACCATTCACATTAAACTTACCCGGCGGTTGTCATTTGGATAGATGGATGGACTTACATAAACTTAAAGGGCCTTTAATTCATGTTCATATGTGATTAGGTGTCATGTTATTAAAAAATGATATTTATTTGAATTCATGACTTATTATTTATTATTTAGAATAAACATATTTTTATATTATATTATTATTATTTTTCTATTATATCAAATTATTATTTTTAGAAACAGGAGCAAGCAACATAAGACTTCACAGGAACATAACAGAAGCTCTGACAAAGGGAAAAGAGGATTATTATACACAGAGGAAACACTGGGCGAACAAAACAAAGGTGGAAGTATTGACAATCTAACAGACAGAGCTTAAAAGCCAAAAGAAATCCAGATTATACACAGTAAACTCTGTGGTGCTCATGCTCTAATAATACATCCGGTGGTTCTGAATCCAGCACAGCACCTCTAAGGACTCACTTTTTTCAATTACCATTTGTATTTTCTAACTTCAAAATTGAAGCCTCAATCACATGTTTAACATTAAAATAAATAAACGATACACCTTGTTGATCTCGTTTTTAGTATGTGAAAACGTTATAACAACCTCATTATTAATAAAGGGCATTAACCAATTAATTTAACACAAGATAAAACCACCCTCTATTTATGATGGGATGAGAAGAGAATAAAGAAAACGTAAAAAACAAATACTTTTATGTAAGGTCTTGTGTAGCACATATTCAATTGATCTTTATATTCTGGTGCATGAAGTGTAATTATATTTTAAATTGCATGATCCTGGTTCAGAGCTTTGAAACTGCACTGCGCCCGTAGAGACGACTTGGGAGGAAAGAAGCTTTGTCAAGCAACTGATCCACTGCCAGTTTCATTTTGGAGATATGCGCTCTGGCTGCATGGGATGGAAACAGCACAGCTGATAGAGAACAGCTGTCCGCTGTTGCACTGGACAGAGGCCAGTGTTAAGCCTGGTGGACTCACAAACACACAAAACCCCACGGGATCTGCCGACAAACTGTCCCCCAAAACTTGCATATTAGATTTACCTCTCTGTGCTTAGCCATGACTCTCACCTCTTTTCCTGTTGAAATATTCCTTCCACCTACGCCAGTCTCTATTGAGTAATAGAGTCTGTGAGAGGAATGAACAACAAGGTCTACTTTACACACCAGTGATGTTGCTTTGGGAGTTTCTTAAAGTCAATCAGAAGGGATTTCTTTCCATAAAACTGAGTAATAGTCAGTTGAACTCCACTTTCACCACATCATACAGTAGGTGTTGATTTTGTGATTTGTGAAAGATTTTTTAAAAAAAAAATGCTTTTTTTGAAGTATAAGTGTCTTTGATTAGACACTTAAGTTTAAAACTACTCTTTCTATCTTTGAGATAAAAGGAAGGTTGGAGATGTATAGACGTATAATTAACTAAGACAGCTGGATCAAGTGATGGTTTAATTACTGAAACCTTAAAGGTTTGTGATATGTAGCCCATTAATAGAGATAGATGGATCATATTTAAGATTAAACTACCTCTATTAATCATATTTAAGCTTTAATTAATGGCAGGACTTCTTTGAGCAGTCTTGTAGGATTGGGGTCTAATAGACACATTGAAGGTTTGGAGGAAGTGATTACTGAAGTTAACTCAAAGATTAATTGGAGAGACTCATCAGTGGTACTGTTATTGAAAGTATCTGCATGTAATGATGCATGAGATGGTTATGAATAATTTTTTCTCTATTGGTTAGATTTTTATTTGTGAAGAAACTTGTGAGCTCATTACTAGTTAAGGTTCAAGGAAAGTTTGGCTCAGCAGACCGATTCTGGCTACAGTGTTGAAAAGAAAACTGGGGTTGCTCTTATTTTCTTCACTAATGAAAAGTAAGATGTCCTAGCCTTTTAGGAGGGCTTTTATATAGAGCAATAAACTATTTTTCCAGGTTAAATGAAGATCTTCTAAATTAATGAGATACCATTTCCTCTCTAACTTTCGGGTTATCTGCTATAAGGTGCACATTAGAGAGTTATTCCAGGAAGTCAAGTACTTGTGATTTGAGGCTTTCTTTTTCAGAAGCGCCACAGTATCCAGAGTCATGCACAATGTCGATGTGACACCATTAACAAGATAATCGACCTCTGTGGGAGTAGCAGCTCTGCACTGTGTTGACACAATAAGTGGAGGAAAAATATGCTTAAATGTAATTACTGCGCTTTCAGAAAGACGTCTACAGTAATGAAATGTATTACCCACTATTGAGTAATCCATTATTGTAAATTTAAGTGTTATTAAGAAGTAATCAGACAAAAGAGGGTTTTCAGGGAACACTGCATAAATGTTCAGTTCCTATGTCACATGTCAGAACAAGATCCAGGGTGTGATTGAAGTGGTGGGTGGGTTCTTTTACATTTTGAGCCAATTAAGTTTAATAATAGGTTAAGTGTTTCTTTTGATCTTTCTTGTTGCCATCACTGTGCAGCACCTTGATGAGTTGGGCATTTTCTGAATTGAATGAATGAATGATATTAAATCTTATAAAAATACAAAACAAACATGATTTTATTGCTTTCCAGTGTATTTTTTTTGTAAGTGCATTCATTGTAATCATTAAGAAACATGTCAGAGAAATCTCCTGTGATGGGTCCATTACAGTACAGGTTTAAAAAAAAAAAAACACCAAAAAGCAAGATAAATTTATATAGGTAGTCCTGTATTCATCTAGAGAACATGCAGGAAGTAAATTTGGTAGAGTTGAGACATGGGGCAACAATGCAGAGCTGAAATGAAAGGCCTGCTTAAGTGAAAATAAAGAGAAAGCACAAGAGACAGAAGACTTACAAAATAAATCTGGAAGCAACAAAACACAGAAACAAAACTAATACATGACTGAACATGGAGAAACACAAGGGAGGCTACAATCAACAAGGAAACCCAAATTCAAAAAATAGAGGACAACAAAGGTCAAACAAGAAAGCGACTACATGTTTTCTATTGACCGTTTTCTATTGACCAACTGGGGTAATTTCTGAATAAAATGAAATCTGAACATATGCAGTGAAAAGCAGAGAAATGTAAGCTGTTGTAGGTCAAAAGCTGGTATGTCATCCATGTTAATACACTGTCCATATGTGTAAGCCCGCTCTACTGCAGCTGTTTTTTTCCATCTGATTTAACAAATCTCTGTTTAATGCTTAACAACTTCTCATGTAAACATCAAAGAAATGCAACACCAGTGAAAGGTAACAGTGAGATTTTTCTTTTTCTGGACCACTTTAACATCACATTTTCCATCCATGCGATAAATTGATAGCCTGGTACTCCCACGACAGGCTATCAATTTATCGCAGGTCATGAACTTACAGTTGTTCCAGTATGTTATAATAAACTGCCAGTTAGGGGGGGAAATCTGTATATCCAAATGAAAGCAATAGAAGATCTGAGGCTTTGTGGGATTTACAACCTTGATAAAATACTCATCACCTACCTTGTTCCAACTGGAATTACAAAATCACTGCTTTTGTGACAGCCAGGGACATAATTTCATCTCAAGGCTAAAGTCAACATCAAAGTCAATCGGCCTTGGCAACACAATTGCCTTTTTTTGCTTTTTAAACGCTTTTAACAATTTGTTAATTCACCCTGTTAATTTTTTTTTCCCACTTATTCAGTCAGGAATGAATCTGAATTAAAAAGAAATGACTAACTGTGTGGCACTCCCTCCTCAATGACGGAGAAATTGTTAGTGATTTTCAATAAGGATTGATACTTTGTTTCTAATTCTAAAGTTCAGTATGTAGCCCATTGAATTGAAACAAAAAGAAGCAGCACTGCAGTAAATGTCCAAAATGTTTGATATGTCAGTCATGGTAGCTCCAGCTAGCTGGGTTTTAAACACTAGCATCAGAGCTACCAGGGTTATAGTTTGCCTAGTTGTGGCACAGAGCCAGTTTAATGAATAAGAGAGCTAGCTTTCTGCTACAGCTGTTAATATTAATGTACAGAATTTCTTTATGGATACTTTAATATGATTAGGTTATGATTAGTGTTGTTGTTAGGCCCACCCAGTAAAGTATCTGTGCCCCCTTAGCTGAATTCTATTAATAATAAAAGTTGCATTAATTCATATAGTTTGTTAATGAAAACCTTAAATAGCCATATTAGTAAAAAGTCATAGCTGTGCAAGTTTTTCAGTTAACACTTTAGTGCTTCTGTAGCAGTCCGGGTAAAAGAAGAAAACACAGAGTGGATAGGCCATTAACAGTCAGACTGCTTCTAATGTCTCTTTGAAACCAAAAATACCTCAGTCGTCAGTTTGTGCAACTACTTTTAAAGCATGGAGGTACTGAAAAACTACGAAACAAGTAGAAATGTGCTGAGGAGATTCTGTGTTCACAATTAGCTGGTGAGTTCATTGATCCACTTTCAGGGAAAATGTTTCTCCTTTTTGTTTCCTGCTTTGCCTCTGCAATCTAAGACAGGTATTTTTAGACTGTTTAAAATTGTGGCTACATTATTTTATGGGTGTACTGTGCATGTATGCTTATAATTGTGCATAGCATGACTTGAGCCAAGTGACCACCTGTCGACTTCATATGGTCTGCTGCTAAACCTGGGTTAAAGTCTAAAGAAGGGAGAAAATATTCACATATTCAAATCTTGGTTTTCAGTTACAACTGCTATGAAATGATCGCATTTGTTACGCTCTCCTCTTTTAGCCAATTACTGAACCTAAAGACAATACCTGAAGAACCCTTTTCTCTATACTGACATAAGCTTGTAGATGATGTGGTGGCTCTTAACACTTTCTCCAGCTTCTCTTTCACCAGTTCACCTCCATCCTTCCATTATACAAGCTCCCATGTTCTTTCTCTCATTCTTTGTGTTTATTGTCAGCGTGCTTCACCAAGTAGAGTGAATTTCAACCAGCATACACCTGCTCCTTGAGAGGATTCAAAAATAGAACATTTGATCCGTGAGTGCTGGATTTGTTTCCCATCTTTTGAGATTTGAGTCTCTAAATGATGCCCAAGCTTGGGCTCTGGGGCACATACTGTTTTGTTACTTAGTATGTATTGCTACAATTTTACAGAAACAAACCACTTTTCAATACAGGTTGCTACGTGATACTGTGAGCCACCGTTATTCTGCTGCAACCAGCCCTCATCTAAGGGTGTTACATCCATCCTTTAGATGAAATGATCTCTTTTTCTCAAATTCCACACATTGTTACTGTTGTGAAAATCAAAATTTCAAATACCATTTTGCTTGTTAAACTCAGCATAAGGACAAAAAAATGTTGTTTTCTATTTCTGCAAGTCTTGTGATATTTTGTTTCTCAACCTGGCAGAGGTGTGGGAAGGACAGTGATGAATCAAAAGATTTTCTGTACTAGGAAATCTACAATATTTAAGTGTAATTCAGCATCACATTTTTTATAATGGCTTGTGCTGGATGTGTATTTTCTTCCTGTATGATGGTGGATGTTAAGAATGCTGGGAGTGACCAGGAGTGACAGGATTAGAAAGGAGAACATAAGGAGGGAATGCTGAGGCTGAGGTGCTTGGAGACAACGTTGGAGACACAAGGCTAGGACAGTTTGGAGAACACGCAGAGGAAGAAGGCTGAAGATGGAGCTGCCAGGCAGCAGTAAAAGAGCAACGCCACAGACGAGATTTACAGATGTAGTGAAGGATGACATTCAGAGAGTTGGTGTGACAGAGTGCAAGAGATAGGGTGAGATGAAGGTGTTTACAATGCAGATTAAACATGTACCCATTTATTAGCAAAGAAGAAAAATAGGAAAATAGTCCAGAGTCTCATTTCTGTCCATGAAACTGAATTTTTTTTATAACAGACATCTAAACTCTTCAAAAGGTAATTCATTATGCGTCACTGTCATGCCCTGCTCCTGTTCATTATTTCTTTTTAAGTAACATAAGGTCCTTTTCAAAAATCTGTGTGATAGACTTCCTAAAATTACCCGTGACCATTATTTCTCTTCTCTTACCCTGACAGGAGGTGAAGTACTTTCAGTTTCCTGGTGAGCTACTAATGAGGATGCTGAAGATGCTGATTCTCCCACTCGTCGTGTCCAGGTACCTGCACGTCAGTACAGCTCTAACACAATGACCCAAATCACTACTTAACTTAGCATATCTAAAGTTTCCAGTAATGTATTCAGTCGCTTATTAAGACATACATACATTTACATTCTGCTGGTTTGGGATAATTGACATTGGAATCAAGTTTGACAAAATATGTGAATCTAAAATAAAATAAAAATAAAATGATAGATGTACTTAATTTTAAGTCCATGTGAATAGAAAAAATAGCAAAATAATGTGATCAGCTGCTTACCTGTACTGCAAGTACAATAAACTGACAGTATTGTCTGCCTTTGATTCCTAGCTCCATTTGCGCTTGATCCATCAATTGAACAGTTCATCTCTGTTTCTTTGTTAGCTCATCGAGTATCCGGTCGTTAAGTCTCCTTAGCCGTGTCTGGGCCTAAACTCCGCTGCAGGTCCATATATCAAACGATCACTATGGCATTACTGAGAGTTGAAGAACTGTCTAAAGTCTTTCATCTTTAATAAAATGATCAGTGTTCTGCTCTACCAGGTGTAACAATTGAGTTTAACATCCAGGCATCCACGAAAACGGAATTTATGACATTTAACGGAGTTAGAAGTTAGCAGGAAGTTAGCTCGCTAGCTTCTATCTAAATACAATATAGCATGTCCTGACTGCGGGGTTTTGGAAACAAATTCAAACGTACAGCTTTGTTATCACTTCCAACATAAATGAAGACAGAAAACTAAACAGCAGTGACGTTTGTAGGGTTACTGAAGTTGGGCTAGCTGGTATATAATGATGTGCTACGTGACCGCTAGCGACACAGCTATGTTAGCATAATATAAACAAGCTAACTTTTTTTCCACTGGATAAAAGTTAACGTGAGTGTTCTCGGTGGTCAGGAACAAATGTAATCGCATGGTAGGATGCTGTAAAAGGACCAAACTTCAGCCAGGAGAACAACTGAGATAATCCATCCACAATACGAGGTTAGTCATTCATATACTGCTGCATGGGCTGGGCTGTAGTTACATCCTAAGGTTTTAAAAACTGAGCTTAAATAAATAATTAGCGGTAATAAAAGCCGAGGGAGGTCAACAGTGATCACTGACTGTTTTAGGAGCTTTTGAGATTAAATAGAAGAAAATACATAACATTAAACATGTTAACAACACAAAAGCCATATTAAACGCAGACTACTTTGGGCCCGGAAGTAGGATTCGTCACGTCATCACTTAACGACCGGATAAACACCAAAGCTCTCACAATGTGTTCTCACACAGTGTCTGCTTATTGCTTCTCTTTATCTTAGCTCCGTAATATTAGCCACTATTAAAATATAAACCAAAGATGAGGTCAGAAGTCTGGAGGGGTGGTAGTAGCACAGGTTTATAAACCTCACTGCTTTTTTTTGTCATGTCCTTTTTAGATTTGTTTTCACCAGCTTGTCACTTTTTGAATGTGGACACTAAAAGCTGTCTGGTCGGTTTAGAAAGTCATTGTGGTTTGGGTTAAAGTACACTCTTTCACACCAGTAACCTTCATGTTGAAAAATTATGTGTTGGAAGTGGGCCCATCTTACTATCATAACACAGAGATAAACCTGTGGTTTTGAAAAAAAGTACATTATTTTATCCACTGAGAGTGAAAACTTTGTTTCTCTCCACAGAAAAGCCCTCTTTAGAATCATGTCCATAAAAATTCTCCTTTTTTAAAATGTCAGTGTGCTGCCTGCACTTCTTTACAGTTTGTTTCATCTACTCCATCTTATCTAAACTTATCTCTATTGGAGCTTTGCTCATGAATCTGTTTATATACCAGTAAAATTACTAACAAACATCCCATGTAAGGAAATGCTGTTTATTATTCAACATAAAACTAGCTCACTGAATAAGATTTTGCATGGAAAAAATACATTTTAAAAGCATCCATTTATTTTCTTATTTACTGAGAAATGCAAAACGTTTCTTCATTAATCTTGTTTTGAGAATTTGTATGTAGTTTAATCTTTGGTTTTGATGATGGTTCTTTAATGATTTGTCTCATTGCATTCCTCTTTTGTTTGCTTTCACAGATGAAACTAACATTTTTACTTTGAGGAATTTACTTTGAACATTCAGTATGTAGGATATGTCTAAATGATCACCGTCCATATCAGTAGCTTTTGGAGCTTCCGTCGTTGTTTTAAGGGGAAATGAAACTGGGAAACAAACCACAGCTTCCTGCATTTGAGTCCAGTGTTTTAACTAGCCATCCAACCACCTGATGCTCTTCTCCTATGTGTCCTTTGCTCTTTGCTGTCCGAATACTTTTATTTTTGTGTTGCGTGTTGTTACTAGATCAAAATGTACTCGCATGTAACGTGGAAAAAATGTCACAGAAAAATATTAGAATTTTTTTAATACTACCAGTGGCACCACTGCCAAAGCTTAATTTTTATGTATTTACCAATAATAGCTTTCAAACTTCTGAAGTGCTTTTTATTGTTATTCACTCTTAGAAACGTAACAAAATAATATAAATTAAAAACTAAAATGGCAACATTTATGAAACACAAAATTTGTGCTGCTGCTAAAACTTTGGAGTTTGAATAAATTCATATTCGGAATATAAATACCTTGTGTACTCCTAGTTCAGAAGGAAATATCTGAAAAGTCTGTCTGTTCACAGAATGCAATATGAAAGTATATTAATAGAAAGCTTAGTGGGAGAGAAAAGTGTGGTAGGAAAAGGTGCACAAGCAACAGGGATAACTGCAGCCTTGAGAGGATTGTCATGAAAAGTTATATTTTATTAAGTCCAAAATGAATTCAGATATTTAAAAGAAGACTTTCGAGCACTTTGTGCTTCCATTTGCTGAGAAGATTTATGGAGCAGCTGATTTTCTTTTCCACAGGACTTAGGACCTGGCCACAGCACCAAAACTACTACCAAATTCTTTACTGATGATGTTATTGCTGTGCTTGATTGGCCAAGCTGTGGTTTATTGCCAAGAAGATAATAAAAAAATACCCAACCCAACAAAGTACAGACAAACTGAATGCTGCAATCAAAGCAACCTGGGCTTCAGTAACACCTGAGCGGCGCCACAATCTGATAACCTCTATGCCACACCAGAGTATTATTTTGAATTTACCAATCGGTCCATCCATCCATCCAATTTCTTGCACTTATCCAATTCAGGGTCACAGGGGGAATGGAACCCAGCTACCATAGGGGCAGGGTACACCCTGTCTGTCAAAGGGCTAAAACAGTGACACAGACCACATTCACACTCACAGTCACATCTATGGGCAAATTAGAATCCCCAATTAACGCGACCCCACCAACTGAATGACTGGGCTGTGTTAGGAAGCTGGAGAGTACCTGGAGAGAACCCACACAGACATGCTAACTCCACACAGAAAGTCACGGCCAGATGGTGAATTCAAACCCATGAATGAACCATCGATCATCCAGGACCCTCCCAGAACATTTTTGTTCTATGTACATATACTATTTGTGGCAGGAAAGAGCAAGTTATGTTGCATACCATTAAAATTTTGATTGCTGGAATATTTAATCAGTGTTAGAAACGAGTATACAAATCCAGGTAACTCAGAGGTGGAAAGGTTAAAATGCATTCAGTCCAAACTTCTTGTTTTTTCTTTCAGTTTGATGTCGGGACTGGCAGCTCTCGATGCAAAATGTTCCAGTCGCCTCGGTCTGATCACAGTATCGTATTACCTGTGGACCACCTTTGTGGCTGTGATCGTGGGGATCATCATGGTCTCCATCATCCACCCAGGAGGTGCAGCCCAAAAAGAGGACTCTGAGGACAGCAGCAAACCCATCATGAGTTCTGCAGATGCACTCCTGGACCTGATCCGGTGAGATTAGAACATTTGTCTAAGTTTTCTGAAGAATTATCTCCAGGCCATGAATTAAACACAAATGCGACTTTGACTCATTTGATGGCAGTAGAAACAAAGCACATACTGCTACAGGCGCTGAATTTAGCATGTGCTGTGTGAGATGGCCAAAATCAAAAGTTCCATTGCTGTAGTTCAAACTTCACCGTCTGTCTCGACAGCAGTGTTTTGACATGATGACACACACCCTGAAAACAGGTATATAGATTTTTTTTTTAATAAAATAGCCTGACAAGTTTCAAAAGTACGTTATTTCTTGGCGATTACTTTGAGCTAATAATTTAACCCACAATGGGTCGGTTAATGCTCCTCTCAGCTAGCGAAATTGCTTCTTTAATCAGCAGAACAGATTTTATAACATAATTGGGAAATGGCTTTTACCGAGATCACCTTTTAACATGATAAACTTGCATTAGGTAACATAATGTGCCGGGGAACGGTGGCTGCTGAAAATGGGGCTCTGTACACCTACATAGATAATCCATTAAGAATCACAAAGTATTTATTTTACTTGTCATTTTTTTACATCATAAATAAAGAAATAGGAAATGTGCTTTTCTTTCAAAACTTGCAGATTTTAAAGTGACCCTAAACTAAGGGTAAGTAGGTGATGGTGTGTTTGTAGAGCAGACACAATCCTGACCGCACCCTAGTTTTTCAGGCTGTTCGGATTTGTAACAAATCCCGAGAGAGGATTAAACATATTGGTTGTCTTAAACTATTCAGTTCCCGTATTCTGGGATGACTTCATTGTTGACTAAAAACCATTTAATCTTCTTTAATAGAAGATGGTACTCAGTTTCTCATAAGCAGTATCTGTAAACAGGACTATTAACTGTCACCTGGCGCGTCTCTGTATCTGTTTGGTTTTCTAATCCAAGCATCTGATTTCAGGCTGTTTATTTGGATGGTGAGTCTGAAGCCAGTAATCGGAGCAGTGACCTTAAAAACTCTGTCAGTAAAAACTAACTAATGGAAGTGTGGCATGTGTTTGAGTTTTTGGAGTTGAAGTCTGCAGTTCCACAGTTTGACATTCAAATACAATACTATAGTCCTTAGTGCTTTTGTGTAAACTATATTGAAATCTATTTTAGACATTAAAAATACTGTATCCTATTCTGTTCTATTCTAGATATTTCCTTTATGTCAAGTTGTCTGCAGCCAGTAAAATTAATAGAATTAAACAGACAGATAATAATAGAAAAAAATGTCCATATTGCCATGTTATTTTGACATTTTTGACAAAACAAAACTCACATGTACGTAGTCTAACCAATCCAATATTACATTTCCACCTCCCCAAATGATTTTTTCATATTACTGTCTTTTCAATCACATTAGATTTCAAAATATGAACTCTCTAAAGTATCATGTATCATTGGAAGCTAAAGTCAAACTTCCCTTTATAAACTAAAAAAAAAACCTCTTTGAATGAACTTCCACATGATTAAAATGCAATTCTGTTATTCCAACTTAATGTACTTGAGTTGGACCAACGTAATTTAATTAATGATGAATGTCTGTGAAGGTTCTCAGTCATCCAGGTCATCGTAGTCAAAGGAGCTTGCAAAGAAAAGCGTCTGGACTTCTTTAAGTTGCTTGAAGACGTTTCACCTCTCATCCGAGAAGCTTCTTCAGTTCTAAGATCAAATGGTGGGGAGTCCCAGATTTAAACCTAGTGGGAGTATCCCCCCGCAGAGGGACAAAAGGACCCCCTGATGATCCAACAATCTAGGAAATACAGGAAAGCTATGATTTCCTGTATTTGATGCAGACTTTTTTTGTTTTTGTCCTTGACAGGTTAATCCACAATAAATAGCAATAGCATGCACGTGGTGTGTGTGTAGTTGTCTGCCTCTTATAACTCCAGTGATTTTCCTGCAGTTTGAAATCTTGTGCGATCTTGTGAATTTCATGAGTTCAGCAACTAACCACTCTCACAAGATTGTATCATGTCATCTCAACAAGAACAAATTAAGTTGTTGAATTTCGTACAGATCCTTCATGATTTAATTACATTCATAGAAACATGAAATTATTGTGTTCGAATTACAAGTTGGACTTTTTAATGTAACAACCACCCAATTTACTTTTTTCGGTATACCAAAAAAAGTAGAGGTGGCTGCTCGACTTGACTGAGATGGATGCCTTCCTGAAACCACGATCCAAAAAGCGTTAGACTGAAACCCGTGAAGTGTCGCGGGATTTAACATTGCTATATTATTGACTTACTTCACTTGAACATGATATGAAGAATTTAATGCATATCATGTAGTTTCTACACTATACTTTAAAGCATGAGGCAATTGTGTTAAATACACGCAAGATGCTTACGTAAATCCAAGAGCTGGCCAATCCCTTTTTTTCAGTGTAACCACCACCCCACCAAGCTGTCAATCAGCACTAAAAGAAAAGTAGGAAAGCTATGATTACAAGGCTTGATACAGAATTTTCTTTATTTTTTTGTCCTTGACAGGTGTGTGTATGCTTTTCAGCCTCTTATAACCCCAGTGGTTTGAAATCTCATATGACCTTGTGAATTTTCACGAGTCAAGGCAAATACCTACTCTTCCTAGATTGTCATGTCATCTCAACAAGAATAAATAAAGTCACTGAATTTTATGCAGATCCTGCATGAATTAATTACATTTACCATAGAAACATGAAATTATTTTGTTCAAATTAAAGTTAGACTCCTGTAGATGTAACAACCACTCAATTTCTTTTTTTTTTTTTTTGAGTGTATCATTATGTCCTATTCTGAATTTCTAAAAAATACATGGCAGATCTTTGGAGTGCATCTCATTTGAGGTTTCTAACATTAGCAGCCTTCTTTTGAAATTTAAACTCTCCCCTTGATTTTAAAGCGGAAGCCTGCGCTATTCATAGTGTATCAGTAATTCAAATGCAATTTCATTTTGTCAAATGTGCAAGTAATTAAAATTCTAAGTAAGGGCTGAGGTAAAGTGATGTTTTTTGGGATTATTATTATTATTATCAGACCTGATCAGACCTGAACATTAAGCGTGGTGTCTGTCTGGCAAAAGCATTGTTTTTCAAGTTACTTTTTGGAAAGCCAACCCCATGCTTGCATGAGAAGAAAGTTTAGCTTGAGCAACCAAAGGCAATTGGAAAAGGTTAAGGTGAGGTTTTGGTCAAGCTTTAAAAAAAAACTGATGAAAATGAAACAGGATTATTACTCTAAACAACTGTGAAAATGATGTGAGTTCAAGGTTTCCAAGTCGGTGCTTCCAACTTCTGAATTGCACAACTTCACCAACCGCAGGCAAACAATTCAATTTAGTTTGTTTAGATGAGAGCATAAATATCACTGCTTTGTATCAGACAACAGCCAAGGATTTTTTTTTACCCTGAAGTCATAATATGATATTCTTGTTTTTATTACACACGCTGTGTTCCAGTGTAAAAACCCAAGTTCAATTTGTTAATCTAATATTGATTTCAAAAATAGGAATGTAAATGTTTTAGAAAAAAATGCTTGTTAGTACATAGTCTAATAAAGTGATAATCTTTAGCTGAGAGAACTTGGGTTTTTCATTTGCCAAGGAAACCGAGCCCACTGCATGTGTAGAAAGGAGACAGAGGAGTGGCTCAATAATAATAATGAAAGTTGCAGATTTGCCTTTCCTGTTTTGCTCTTCTTTGTTTTATTTTTGTTTTTGTTTTGTATGATGTTTTTTTTTTTTTTTACTCATCTGTTGGCCTAAAAACAACCTTGCAGTTCATTCAAAATTCTTCATGTTTTGAAAACAAGTGGGGAGTGACGAAAAGATCTCACTATTGCCAAAGCTTCAAATGGAAACATTTTGTCTGAACATGAAACACTGCCGGGTTTGACTAAACAGAGTATGAGTATGAATTTCTCTATATTAAGCATACGTGTAGGTTGAAAAACTACAATAATATACTGCAGTATCACTTTGTGTGAACCTTTTAACAAGAGTACATGCGATTCCTTAATTTTCTTTTTAAAAAGTTTTGAAGCCGATTTTGTAAGTTTTCTTTTTAGTTTGTGAATAACACATGCACGATGTGTTTTTTTGTTTTGGTCACAGAACACTGGATCGTCTCTACAGGGTGGGCCATTTATATGGATACACCGTAATAAAATGGGCATGGTTGGTGATATTAAAGTCCTGTTTGTGGCACATTAGTATATGTGAGGGGGCAAAATCCTCAAGATGGGTGGTGACCATGGTGGCCATTTAGAAGTCGGCCATCTTGGATACAACTTTTGTTTTTTCAATAGGAGGAGGGCCATGTGATACATCAAACTTATTGGTAATGTCACAAGAAAAACAATGGTGTGCTTGGTTTCAACGTAACTTTAGTCTTTCATGAGTTATTTACAAGTTTCTGACCACTTATAAAATGTGTTCCATGTGCTGCCCATTGTGTTGGATTGTCAATGCAACCCTTTTCTCCCACTCTTCACACACTGATAGCAACACCGCAGGAGAAACGACTTCTAAATGGCCACAATGGTCACCACCCATCTTGAGGATTTTGCCCCCTCACATATACTAATGTGCCACAAACAGGACTTTAATATCACCAACCATTCCCATGTTATTATGGTGTATCCATATAAATGGCCCACCCTGTATATCTGCTCTATATTTGATGAAGTGTGGGATTCCCTCAGGGTGTCCTTCAGAGGGTGCTTCAGGGGTACATTATTGTGGGCTGTGCTGTCCTTGTACAGCTACAGTGAGACCTTGGCTCTAAGCTCAGCCAAGGGGTAGAGGGTGTCAATTCGGTTGTCGCAGGTTCTAACAGATGATGTGGTTCTATTTGCTTTTTTTAGTGGTGACCTCCAGTATTCACTTTGCAGCAGAACGTGAAGCAGCGGGAATGACAATAAACCAATTAATCAAGTCTGAGGCTATGGTTCTCGTTTGGGGTGCCAACTCTGGGGATGAGATACTGCCCCAAGTGATGGAGCTCAAGCATCTCAGGGTCTTGTTCACAAGTGTGGGTAGGGTAGTCTGCAATGACAAAGATGCTGAGCTGATTTTTCAAAAAGAAAAGAGCCCTGAGTGTGAAAGTGAAGCTGATGATTTATCATTCAATCTGGTAGAGCACAAATAAATAAGATCACAGATACAATCAGCAGAAATGGGTTTCTTCCAAAGGGTGTTTGGGGTTTCCCTTAACAACAGGTCCTCCACATCAAAAAGAGTTGACTGAGCTGCTTTTGACGATGGCTTGTTGACCTGGAGATGGAGGCGAAGTGTTTTGGATATGTCCTCCTGGGAAAAATCCATGGGGCAAACTCTGGACACGTTGGAGAGAACAGTTCTCTTGACTTGTTTGGGAAAGCCTTTGCACCTTCTTGTAAGGAAGAGGTCATTGGTGAGAGGGATAATCAGCAGAAAATGGACGGATGAAATAATTATGTCTCCTGAGACTCCCTATCTTGGAAAAATTTCATGGTTTTATTTTCTCCATTACAGGCATCTGGCCTTCATTATTGCACAGTTTCAAAACGATGATAATTTTGTCCTTGGAATCAAGGACTAAATCACCCTAAAACATCTTCTCAGTATCTGACTCCATAAGAAAAGAGGAATGGATTAATATAGAAGAGAGTTCCTTTATGCAGATATTTCCAAAATGAGGTCACAGGAGGTCTACTGAGTTTGGTGTCTGTATGTATGCACTGCATTGGTCAGCTCAATTTTTTATTAGCTGGCATTGTGTTCAACCTTTTAGAACGATTCATTAAATGTATGCGCTTGCCTTGCAGCAACATGTTTCCAGCAAATCTGGTCCAGGCCACATTTCAGCAGGTATGACCTCTGATGACACAAACTGCAGTTTCAGATACAAAGGTTTACATTTTGTAGGACTTCTTTTATAAGAACAACTCTTTCTGTTCCTTGGCAACAGTATCGAACAAGCAGCGAGTACATAATGAAGCCCAGACCGACAGTGCGTCAGGCCCAGTCAGAGTCCACCACACGGCGGGCACTCGTCTACGGTATTCAGGATGACAACGGAACCGACATCCAGAACTTTGCTCTTGACCTGACTCCGCCCCCTGATGTTCTCATACGGACACGAGAAGGAACAAGTGATGGAATGAACGTCCTTGGAATTGTTATTTTTTCAGCCACCATGGGTAAAAAAAATGCATTGTTCTTATCTGACATTTCTTGAATACATCTTGCCTGAAATAAAGAAATTTAAATGATTTTATCCATCATTGTTTCAGAGGTTTTTCTTTGTTTTCACAGGTATTATGTTAGGAAGGATGGGGCCAAATGGCAGTGCCTTGGTAAACTTCTGCCAGAGCCTGAATGAAGCTGTCCTTAAGATTGTCGCCATTGTTATATGGTAATTGTAAAGTATTATTTTTTCTACTTGAAAAAGCTATGAATGAAAGAATTTTCTAAGAAACATAACCAGCATCAGCCGTTTAGACAAGAACTCTACGTATTATCATCAGAATCAGGTTGAGACATGGTTAAACTTTCTTTCACTTTCTTTATTGGATGATTCAAAGTGAGAATGAGTCTGAGTGCAAATAGCAAATTATTATTACCTAATTACAAAGGAATATCCAAGTAATTAATCATTTTCAGAGAAACTGTTCTATTAAAAAATCGTGACGAACCTGAACTGCCTTATAGTCAGGATGTTATTGTTTGGAGGATCTTATTCTGTGATTAGAACGTGTTTACAGAGCCACAGCATCTTATACAGTTCCGATCAAAAGTTTAAGACCACTTGAAAAAATGGCAAAAAAATCACATTTTGCATGGTTAGAGCTTTAACATGCAAGTAGAAGAAATGGGAGTGTGACAAGACTTTTTTTAAGTATGCAATTTATTGAAAACAACACTTAAATTGAAACAGGCTGATTTACAGCTGATCAAAGGTTTAGGATCCCCCTCCCCCCCCAAAAAACAAAACAAAACAAACAAAACAAACAAAAAAAAAAGATATCAAAGTTCCAAACATGAACTCAGTAACGAGTAGTTCCACCGTTATTGTTGATCAAACAACAGAATTAGAATGACAACAACGGATTTTGAACTAAATTAACAGAATTAGAATGACAACAACGGATTTTGAACTAAATTAACAGAATTAGAATGACAAGAATGGAAGTTGAATGAAAAGAACTGAATTAGAATGAAATTAACAAAATTTGAATGAGAAAAACAGAATTAGAATGAAGAGAATGGAATTTGAAAGAGAATAACAGAATTAGAATGACAAAAACGGAATTTGAATGAAAACACCCGAAGTTGAAAGAAATCAACAAAATTTGAATGAAAACAACAAAACTAGAGTGAAAATAACATAATTAGAATGAAAACAACAGAATTAAAATGAAAACAATGGAATTTGAATGAAAAGAACTGAATTAGAATGAAAACAACAAAATTTGAATGAAAAAACTGGTTTAGAACGAAGAGAACAGAATTTCAATGAGAACAGCAGAATTAGAATAACAAGAACGGAAGTTGAATGAAAGCACCAGAATTTGAAAGAAAACAACAAAATTTGAATGAAAACAACAACATTTGAATGAAAAGAACTGGACTAGAATGAAAAGAACTGATTTTGAACAAAAACAACAGAATTAGAATGACAAGGATAGAATTTGAATGAAAACACGGGGATTAGAATGAAGAATTAGAATGAAAAGAACTGAGTTTGAATGAAAAGAAAAGTTTTAGGATGAAAACAACGGAATTAGAATGAAAAGAAAAGAATCAGAATGACAAGTACAGAATTGGAATGAAAAAGCGGAATAAGAAAAAAAAACAAAATTTGAAAGAAAACAACACAATTTGAATGAAAACAACAGAATTAGAATGACAACAACGGATTTTGAACTAAATTAACAGAATTAGAATGACAAGAACGGAATTTGAATGAAAAGAACTGGATTAGAAGGAAAACAATGGCTTTAGTCTTAGACAATCCTGTCACTCTTACTTTTAAAGCTCAATTGCTAAAACTAACTAGCTCCTTCTTGTCTAGATTTCTTGTCTGGTTGTCATTCAGCTGACTGATGGTTGGACAGACTGCACGCATATGTTCACATGCCCCTAATCTATTTTTTTTTTTTTTTTTTTTAAAGGACATTGGTGTTTCTTGGTGTAAAACTCTGTGTATGGCTTCTTTTCTCCCACCATCTCATAAAATCTAAGACTTATAACTGCCATCTTGACACTTGATTGTCTTCATCTCCTCAGGTATTTTCCATTTGGTATTGTTTTCCTGGTGGCTGGAAAGATCCTGGAAATGAGTGATCCCTCAGCCATGGGGAAGAAGCTCGGTTTCTATGCCATCACTGTGGTGTTTGGTTTGGTGCTGCACGGCTTGTTTATCCTGCCTGCTATGTACTTCTTCATCACCAAAAAGAGTCCCATTGTTTACATACGGGGAATCCTGCAAGCCCTGCTCATTGCACTGGCAACCTCCTCCAGGTAAAGAAACTTATTATAGAGAGAATGAATGTGTTACAAAAGGAAAACATCAGTAACTCATTTTATCATCTCATTTGTGAGTCAAAATAAAACATCCCCGAGTCTTAACAACACTTATTCTTTTCTTCCTTTTTACTGGAACCTTTACTGTGAAAAATCTCAAAGGGCTGTTGGCTGATCAGAAAACATCTGGTGTGTGGGAAGAGAGGGGAAAGTAAAAGAGCATTCCACGTGTCTTTAAACAGGCTCCACTGATGCTTGTGTATCATGTGTGCATGCTGACAGATCATATTCTATAACAAAAACGGGCTTTAGTTTTAATTTAGATGACCATGTCAGTGTTTTTGCATGTATTTGGCAGACATTGTGTTTGCTGTGGTAGATCTGTGACTGCCTTCATTTGTATCTCGTGTGTAAACGAATGAAAACAAGTTGTAGGTAGGGAAGCTCTAAAGTGAAAAACACAACAGTATACTTTAGAAAATGCACCTCAACAATATGTGATTTGACATAAACTGGTTAAACCTCTCCAAAAGCACTGCCATGGTCTATTAATGTTTTCTATTCTATTTTCTATTCAATTTTAAACAAATCATTCCTTGTTGCATACGCAGACTGACAAAGATGGAGTTCTTCTGAGGTCTTTGGGGTCAGAGTGGCTTCATCACGCATGCATGTGTTTGCTAGACTCAGATTAGTAAAAAGCATCTGCTGCATACTGTCATGCAAAGCATTATTATTCTTAGTCAGCATGCACGAACAGATTGTATTTGTTTGCATGCATGCCTGAGAGAAATTAGGAGGCTTCATATTTATTTTTTATTAGCTGTCCTCTCTGTCTTTTTCTTCGTTTTCCTCAGCTCAGCCACTTTGCCTATAACCTTCAAGTGCCTCTTAGAGAACAACCACATTGACCGTCGCATCATCCGTTTCGTGCTACCCGTGGGTGCAACCATCAATATGGACGGCACCGCTCTCTATGAGGCTGTTGCAGCAATATTCATTGCACAAGTTAATAATTATGAGCTGGACTTCGGTCAGATCATCACCATCAGGTCAGTAAACCTTTTTTAAATGTAATTTTATTTTACTTTATTTATTTTGACAAAGCCATGTAAGTATCATTGAATATTTTTAGTCATTCATATGCTTTACATTAATCACACTGGAAGTCCTGTTCTGATCAGAGGGCTGCACTAACTCAGAGCAAGCATCACCTTCTGTGTCAAACTTAACCACCTTTCATGTCAAGGATCATCTCTGGTGGTTAGACCTCGGTGTCAGGCTTAATGACCGAACAGCAGGTTTCAATTGAAGGGCTTGCAGTGTCCAAAACAGAAGTTATTTATCTTGCAGTGCACCACGAATTTGTTCAGGAGGTGGTGAGGAGATTTAGTGTACCATCCTGCGTTTTCTGAGGAAAAACATTCGCTACAAACCACCTGAACTGTGATACGTAAAATCGTGTACCTGCACACAACACACTGAAGATGCAGGAGTGTTTTTTTTGCCACATCAACACAATGCTCATCACCACAACACCCTGTTCATCAGATTTGTCTCTCAGGGACTTATTTTCCTTTCACAAAATAAAATTCAAGTTGAAGAGTTTCAATTTTATACAGTTGTCGGCAGCTGAAATCTGTTTATAATGCTGCTTTATGTTTTTGTGTTGAAGCTGAAAACATGTTTGAAAGCTCATCCCAGTGATTCACTGTTGCAGCAGAGAGCTGCTCAAGCACAGCAATGGATGCACGTAAAAGAATGGCTCATCATGCTGATCATCACAGAGACTCAAGCTCGAGAAAGAATACGCTGATGAATGTATTATTGTGCCTGCTGGTGTGAATGACAGCCAGACCTCAGGCTTCGCTGAAGTGAGAGGCAGCAACTTCTGAAGGGACTTTTTAAATAGATTGTTCCAGCGTAATTCATCAACTACATCAAACTATGGGCTAAAAACTAAGCTCAGTAGCCACACATGTAGTTTTAATTGTCTATCATATCAGACTACTATGTGTAAAATGATGCTCACAGTGAACATTGCTGTTGGATAGTTGGTTTTGGAGCTTTATAAGGGAAATGTAGACTTCTACCAACAAATCTATTGAAGCATACTGATGCCTTCAAGATTAAAACAAAAAAAGAAGAAGTAGATCAAATAAGTTTCCCTTTAACCACTACTTATAAACACTATTTCTGTGTGGGAAACAACATCTACTGGTGCTGAACATGCAGAGGAGCTTGCTGGAAGACAGATGTGGAAAAATAAATCACAGAAAACAAACAAGGGCTTATAACAGATGGAAATAAATAAAAATAACAAATAAATGGCTTGCTGGCATTACTTGAGATAATAAATATAATAAATGAGATGAAGTAAACCAACACTCTAATACATTTTCTCAGTCAAGTGTCTCATTTCCCTGTGGACTCTGCTGGTGATAAGAAACAAGTACTACAGAGAACTACAGGCTCCCATGGTCTGGTTGACAAAATGCTAATGGAGGATACTGTCTTTCTGAGATTCTTTAGAAAAAGCAAAGAAAAGTAGAACTTTTCTCAAATTCAGTATTAGTGTAAGAGGCTGGCCCTGCAGATGCTTTCTTCCTGTTTAAGGAATCTTTGAGCTTCTCTCATTCCTCTAATTTCTACACTTCTAAAACGTACGGAGGACAGAGGAGAGAAGAGGCTTCTGTAGGAACTATAACCAAGGATGCACAGATGTATCTTTTGCTGAAGTGTCTTTACCTTCAACTCTTTCACATTGTGTAATGTTGTGAAAATAATTAAAAGTGGCTGTAAAGAAAAAAATAAAAAATGCCATGGGCACTGTTACCCCTGTGTACACCTATATATGGGCTATAATAAAATTATTTATGACGCAGGTGTATAATACATCATGTTTAATTGGTTTTCATTGCTTTAAAATGAGGCTCCAAATGCCTGTTTCCTTGACTCCTCGCTCCTTGTGTTGTCTCATTGCCTCCTCTGCTCAGATCTGTGGTAGAAGGAACTAACATGTGAAAACTGAAAACTTTGTAAATCTCTGCATGAGAACCAGTTTTTCCATAAAATTAGAAAAATTGACAAGCGGAGGACAAAGGAAGGCTGTCATTAGCCAGAGTACGCTTTTATAGATGTAGTATAAACATGACAGCTTATCTCACTGAAGAGCCACGTGGCCTCAATAAACAGTATATTTCCGTGATATCATGGTTGAGTTTCTGACCCTAACTCCCATTTCATCATTTCACCCCAGACTGTGGTGTAGTGAGTTGTGGGATCATCTCTTCGTCAAACTCTGGAGCTGCACCAGATATCCGATGTGCCAACATTTTACACCAGATAAGAGGCCTCTCAATTAGACAGTTGCCTTAGAGACATTATTAACATTATTGTGTACTTTTGGGGCCAGGCTCACCTTGAGATATAATCCACAAAACAAATTAGGCAAGAAGAGTCTTTAATTTACTTTAAAGTATTTGCATTCAGCACAAAAATGAACTAAACACAACAAATCCTGAAGAACAAAAATAGATGGAAAAATGAATTAGAACCACCACATATGGGGGGGGGAACAATCAGTAAAAGTATGTGAGAATATCAGGACTATATTTGAAGTTAAAATTCCACAACAGTTGATGTCATGGACCACTACCTCTGTCACAGAAACATCTTTCAGCTGCTCCCTTCAGGGGTCTCCACAGTGGATGATCTGGCTCCGTCTCACCCTTTGTCTAGGTTCCTCTTCTCTAACACTAACCCTCTGGGTTACTCAGGGAGTCTGGTTGGCATAAATGCAAATTGAAAGCATTCTTTGTCACTTTAGGGGTTTATTTGGACAAAGAAGCAGTTTTTAAAGTAGAGCTGTTCTGCTTTGCCATATTTTCTGTCACACGTGTACTGTTTCAGCAGAAGAAGCCATCCACTTTATATTTGTCATCAGCTTTTTTACTTTAATTGACTTCACCTCCCATCTCTCCAACAGCATCACTGCTACTGCAGCCAGCATAGGTGCAGCAGGAATACCACAAGCTGGGCTGGTCACCATGGTGATAGTGCTAACATCTGTTGGTCTGCCAACTGACGACATCACTCTCATCATTGCAGTAGACTGGGCATTGTAAGTTGCATATCACTTCTAAAATGTATTAAAGATCCAAACCGACAACAGCTCTACTGACTCGATTTCTATCGGTCCAAATCAAAAATGTCTTAAATGTCTTCTTCTTTTACAGAGACAGATTTCGCACCATGGTCAATGTAATGGGGGATGCTTTGGCCACAGGCATCATGGCACACATCTGCAGAAAAGACTTCATGAAAGAGGGAGATGGGGTGAGTTTTAATGACAATATGTTTCAAAGGACTTGGGTAATCGTGGTGATTGAGCCCATAGTTTGCTTCTTGGGGCTGAAAACGTTATTAGTTCTGTTTCACGCATTTTTAGAGATTTGGCTAAGTAGTAGACATTTAGAAGAAACTGAAGATTTAAGTGTGCATTTACTATAATTTTAGGTTTAGCCCCTCCCTACTTTCATCAAATCATTTGCAATCCTTTAAACAGCAATTACAACCTCAGTTCCAAAAAGTTGACATGGTGTATAAAATGCAAATAAGACAGAATGAAATGATTCGCAAGATTCCCATAAACCTTTAAATTGAGAAAAGTGAGCAGCACTAAAAAGAAACAGCTGGAGGAACATTTTGCATCTAATTGGGTTAACTGGCAACTGATCAGTGCCATTGGGTATAAAGAGAGAATCTTAGAGAGTTTCTCAGAAGTAAAGAAGGGCAGAGGCTCCCTAATCTGCAAAATAATGCATGTAGAAATGTGAGAATATCTCATCATCTGCAGCACATAATAAAAATCTAATATTCAAAGTCAAAATATTCAGAATTTGGGGACAGGTCTGAAAATGAGTAGTGGATGACTATGATTTTCAGGACCTGGGGCAGCACTTCATTAAAAACAGACATGATTAATACTGCATAGGCTTAGGAACACTTCCAGAAATCACTCTCTAAACACAATTCAACATGCCATTCACAAATGTAGGTTAAAGCTGTATCATGCAAAGATGAAGGCGCATGTGAACATGATCAGAATAGCCTATTCTGATGGTGCCTTTCCAGATGCTTTCACATCTGGAAAGGCACCATCAATGCTGAAAGGTATGTAAAGGTCTTAGAGCAACATATCCAAACGCTTCACGCCTTTCACCAGTTGAAAGCATGTGGAATTCAGTAAAAGGACTGGATGTTAGAGTCCCTGATATTGCATTGCTTTATATGGAGAGAATCTTGAGGGGTGGCTGTTATGAGGAAAGGCAGCCCAGAAACTTTACCAGCAGCACACATCGTTGTGTGCCTCAACATTTTTATTTTTTTCATTGGGGTTGTAATTGAACAGTATAAAACGGCAGTGACTAATAATGAAATCTGATTTGTTAGTTGTTGTTGATGTTAGTTGACTGACTGATGCTCTGTGCAGGACGCGCCCCGCCTCTCATCCTATCACAGCTTCATTCACCCTGAGTTTGACAAGTGGTTTAGAAAATTGATACAATAATTCAAAATACTTCTATTGAAGGTAATTGGGGTTTAAATGGCTTCCAAATCTTTTGTGTACGTTTTACACAACATACAAAGATTTTGGAGACTGAGCTAAAAAAAAAAATTGCACACAATTGATGAACATTTAAATAATGGGAAAAAATAATATAATAATTTCATTATTTATTTTTGCCATTGGAAAAATGTATTTGTTAAAAACTAAAATGTATTACAACCACAAGAAGTGGCACTTCAATAGCCTTGGATCATTTTTCCTTTTCAACCTTTGGTTTCCTTAACAAAGAGAACCTTCTGAGCACTCCAGATTTTTTCAAGTAGTCCCATATATTGTCCAATCTACAGGTACCTTTGATCTGTGAGAGCAAAACAGCAATGAGCACCCCTCCTGTGATGAACTGCCACAACAACAATGGCAACTGCCGACCCCCTCCTTTAGGGGTCAAACACCAGTTCATCCCTCCTGAAGTGGCTCAACTCATACAACTGGAGGAGGGCGTTCGGCCGCTTTCAGACAGGAAGAAACCTCCAATTCCTCCGAGACATCTGAAGAAGAGCAAAGAACACTGCACTATAGATATGAATGGCCTTGAGACCAATGTATAGCCTCCTCTTGCAGTTTGAATGGTTCTCTGTAAGTTATGCTGAAAGGAGCGCAGCAGCAAAGGACACCCGTGCAGGCAGAAGGACAATACAGATGAGCTCATCTAGCTCCACAAAAACCTTTTAAAGCAAAGCAGTTGCAAAAGACTCCACAATAGCGCATTTACAGTGGAATTTATGGCAACACAAGGACAATGATAAGATTTCTATTATAAAATTTGTCCTTGGTCCTGTACCTGCTATTACTTGCATTGATTCAATAATTTTTATTTGATATATACATTTTTTATGACTTTTTGTTTTGTTTTTTGACAATGTATTTTTTTGTACTGCTGTACTGCAAGCAGCCAGCTGTTTGCATTATAAAAGATGAGACAGGATGTCTGCTTGGAGCTAAATGATCAGGAGGCAAAGTGAAATGCACACATTTTTTAAAGTTTGCCTTAACAAAGCTGGTGGTGCTAGGCTGATGGTTATCATGGGACAAGAGGAAGTTGAGTGAACTGAATTTGTACCCACCCCTGTAGTGATGTTATAACTTTGATATGTGTTTAAAACAGAGATTAGAACTGTTTTATGTGTTTGAACAGCCTCAGGATCATTTGATTTAATTAAGCTTTCTGGCATATTAGCAGCCTGAAAACATCCACTAGTAATTTAATTAAATGTTTGTCAGTTGACTTGATATCAAACAGAAATTGGCACATTTCAATAAAACATTAAGTTACTAACCAGCTCTTCCATTTCTGCTGTGTTAGTTGGTTATTTTTTTCTCATTTATGTAGTGAGCCAATAAAGCACTGGGGGAGCTTCCTCCTGTCAATACCCAACCTAAATTATTTCACCCAATCCCAACTCCAGTAGAAGAAGGGAATGGAAAACTACATGCCTTGTTCCATCTGGGAACGCATCTAAAAGTTGAGCTATTTAAAGGAGTTCAATAGTCAAATTTGGATAACTTGTGCTACAATTAAATTAATCCGACTATAACACACATGTAAAAAAATGTTTTTGTAAAGTGACCTATATAAGTGTATCACTCACACTGGTTAGCAGCGTTGGGAAGGTTACTTTTAAAATGTATTCCACTACAGATTACAGAATACATGCCCCAAAATGTATTCTGTAACGTATTCCGTTATGTTACTTAATGACAGTAACGTATTCTAAATACTTTGGATTACTTAATATATTATCATGCTTTTTACAACTACGTGAATGTACTATTGCTGTGTGATTTATTACTATTACCGAAGGTCCGCGGCTCCGAACCGTAGTAAAGGGACCTCCGGCTAATACGGCGGGTTCATGTCGGGCTCGTAGCCGAAAAATAGCTTTACTTTGTTGTGTGGGTCAACTTTGCTTGCGAGAGACAGAGAGAGGCGTTGAAAGACTGCTCCAACGAAACTTATTGTTTTCGGAGGAAAACACGAACACGGTGTACAGTCGAATCTTAATAGCTTACTTACAACTGGGCTCGTCAGGCACTCTTCTTGGCTGCAGTGGTTATTATTATATTTACATGCTTCCAGCTCCCATTTTTGCTCGGTGACAGCTCGTACTTTTCCACTATCCTTTTTCTCCCTCCTCTTGCTCACAGACACATAACGAGTATTGCAGTCCATTCTCGCTGCAGCACGGACAACACTGCCCATGAGGCTACATTTTTTAGAGCTATGCCCGTAGCATTCTGCCTGTTAGCTTAGCACAACAACAACAAAAAGGCGCTCTCTCACCCAGGAGGCACACAGTCGCAGAGAGAGAGAGCGCTGCCGCCTGGAACAACAGAACATAGCTGTCAAACAAACCCAAACAACCCGTGACAATATGAAACAGGAAAGTACCGCAGTGTAATCCATTTATTTCAACAAAGTAACTGTATTCTAAATACCACCTTTTTAAATGGTAACTGTAACGGAATACAGTTACTCATATTTTGTATTTTAAATACGTAATGGCGGTACATGTATTCCGTTACTCCCCAACACTGCTGGTTAGTGACACACCCCGCCACCACAGCTGTCTATTTCTCGACTACTGGAGGTTACTGGCTGTTACTGGGTGACAGCCAGTAGGGAGCAAACACTTGCTAATTCACCACAGGGAGATGAAACTTGAATAAGTGAAAGAAATCAGTCAGAGACATCTTTGAATGGCAATGAAGATCGTAATATGTTGCACGGGCCTGGATATTCACGCCATTTTCCTTCTCTAAAATATCTATATAACAACTGCAAAGACAGTCTAAGTTGCAACTAGCTAGCAACAAACACCCTGACCGACTGTTTAAGACCAAAGTCTTACTATTTCTTGTTCATGTCATTTTATTCTAGTTAATAATAAGCTACTTTCATAAACCTCTTAGAACAGCACCATCTCCTTTTTCTTTTTTTTATTTATTGACATATCGTCTTACATTGAAACTGCTGGAAAATTGTGAACTATAGTTTCTTTCCACTGGCTTTGTCAGCAAACATATCACATATGTGCATGCGTAATACTTGACACAGGCACCATGATTTTACCAATTGCTTTGTGGACTGCTTGGTACTGTTTGAGATGGTGATATAACTGAAGATTTGACAAACTCACTCAAAGGGTATCTCAAAAACCTAACACAACCTAACGCCCATTTTACTCTATATGGGAACGCAAATTTAAAATGAAGAATACTTGCATTCATTTGGAACGTTTTTACTTGGGTCATAAATCAATGTCTATACAGTCATACTTCTTTCAGCAACTCAGAGGCATGGCCGCCTGCAGGCTATTGGAAAGAATCTAGATTTAATGCACATTTGCAGAAAAAGCATAGAGCACATGCTATTTATAAATTACCATTGCAGTTTTGCCGCTCCAGAAAGAGAATTTCCATCATGATCCAAAATTATAATTATTAAGAACATTTTCTTACTGTACATTTCAATTTTGTCATATAAAGGCAGAAATGTACTCTTCCAAATAGTATGTTTTCATCTGTTTTGTCATTCCATTAATAATTTTTCTCAGCTCTTTCCACAGTAAATACCAGAGAATTCAGAGCATACAGACTGAGACGAGTTTTTCTCTGGCTAGTGTCCTGCCTATTTTTATAATACTGAACAGATCTGCTATAGCTCCACACAGAGAAGTGACACAGCCATGTGTGGGAGAAGCTGCAGAAACAGCGAACAGATTTCAGCCTTTTCAAATAATTTATTCTTGTGTTTTTGACTGTCTATGTATGACAATATTGCATTCATATCAATAAAGTGAGATTTTATGCTGAAATATGTATCCTGTTAGAAAACATGAATGAACTAAAGGGTCAGTAAAATCAGCACTGGTTGAAGCTCCGGTTTTGTTGATAGAATTAAAATATTTCATTCGCAAGCAAATGTTATTAATCATAGTGGAAAATAATATGTATATTTACCTTCACTGCAGGTAAATCACTGCTTTTCAAGATTATTGCTATTATTAAACCAACTCGCTGGTAAAACATTACGATTTATCCAAACTGTTTAGTAATAGCAGAAAAAATCGTTATAATTTTTATCTTAAATTATCTGATCTGAAATTTCCCACTTGTGGGACTAATAAAGGTATCTTATCTTATCTTATCTTATCTTATCTTATCGTATCTTATCTGATCTTATCTTACCACTCATTATGATTTTAGTTAACTTATTTTTTGTTAAACAGCATGAAGGTAAGATGTCTATTTACAAGTGACGTATATTGATAATTGATGGCAGCAAATATGTTCTGAGTGGACAGAATCAATTACCAGTCTCCTGTTCACTTTATGTTTCTGACATTATACTAAAATTTGGCTGTAATTCATCTAAAGGACGCTCTTAAGATAGTCCTTAATATGAAGGAGTGAATAAACCTTAACACGTAAAACAATAAAATATTTTTTGCAGATAAAATATCAGTTTTATGTCTTTTTTTTTTCTTACAGGAAAGACTTACTAGTCTACTAATAGAGTCATTGCTAATGGGTACTAATTTGTCTTTTAAGGACTTATTGGACTCTGACAGAACTTCTGTCTTTCACCTCCTTTATAGCACCCCATTTCTAAAAGATACACTAGAAAAACCAGAGTATAATTAAATCATAAAAAACAGTAAATATTTATGTCTGGTGTTTTTGGACTAATAATAACAATAACAACAATAATAAAAATCTCCCATTTTTTAAGCCTGCCTACAGTTCTGCACATCTGCAAGTTGCTTTGCAACCCTCGTCCACTCCACCTACTCTTTTCAAGTTGTGTATGATCGATGTCACCAGAGATGGGCAGTAACGCGTTACTTGTAACGTGTCACTGTAATCTGATTACTTTTTTCAAGTAACGAGTAAAGTAAGGGATTACTATTGCAAAAACGGTAATTAGATTACCGTTACTTTGTCGTAGGAACGCTGCGTTACTGCGTTACTAAAACCGTGATTTTTTTTGCAAGAATGTCTCATGACAGTGACGTAAGCGAGTGCGACGTTCGTGACAACAGCTGTGTGCAGATCAACAATGGATCATATATCCAGTGCAGGAGAGAGTATGAGCGTGCAGCGTTTAAAGCGTGGAAGTACTGACCTTACTTTGAGTTTGATTCCATAAAAAGTGACAAAAACATTAGTGTCTGTTGTGCATGGGAAGAAAACTTCTCTTTACAGCGAAACTACCGAAACCCCCCCCCCCCCCCCTAAACAAGCTCTGAGTGCGCAACAACGTAATGGGAAATTCACAGAGAAACTCGCGGATTCTTCAACTGACCGCTGCGGCACACCTGCACCAGAGCACACCTCCGCCGATGCCACTCCTGCTATACAGGTGAAAATAGAGCAACAGGACCGCTGAGTCTTTGACTTTATTTATTTTCTGCTGTGTTTTACTTGCATCTATTTGAAAGACTGAGTGTAAAAACAAAAAATATTTTATTTCATGTGCTGGAATGTGCAGAAAATAGGTTTAAATGTTAAACTAATTTCTTCAAGTCAGAGAATGGTGCATACAATTTAATTTTTGCTTGATGTATAAAGTTAAAAGCTTAAAACTAATAAAACAAGTAAAAAAAAAAGACTTTTCCATTTGATTACATTTTGTATGATGGATTATGCAGAAAAAGTAGAATTGGGCTGACAGATCTATCGCTTTATCACCTATTCAGGTTGTAAATCGTGTTTTTAAAAAGTAACTAAGTAACTAAGTAATTAATTACTTTTGAAAATAAGTAATCAGTAAAATGACAGGATTACTTTTTGGGGGAAGTAATCAGTAATTAGTTACTGATTACTTTTTTCAAGTAACTTGACCAACACTGGATGTCACTGAAGGCTTTTGAATTATGTGCCAGGGCTCAGCTGCTTCTTATAAATTACCGCAGATGGAAATGGCATCTTCTTTAACTGTAGTGGTCATGACTGAAATATAAAACACTATCAGTCCCTTTATAGCATATTGCTGTAAAGGGACTGATAGTGATTATTCATTCTAGATTATCTCACAAGTCCCTGCTATGAAACCAGAAGTCCATAGAGTGTTACTGTTTTTTCCTATTAAGTAATTCTGACGTAGCGTTTCCTGTAAGCCTCTTGTCCATTAACATTTAGTGGTTCACTTTGGAGTTTCTAACAGGTGGCTATATCGTGTCCAGATGATTCAGAGGAGGAAGCTTTCTTGCAGAAAACTGATTTTGCAAATGTTTTATGAGGAAGCAAAATAAAATGCAACACATTCAACACATTTTCGGTTGTAAAATGGAATGTAAACTTTTGATTGTTTACCAGAAAACTCCACAGGGGGCTTTTGTGTTCTCTCCCAGATTGGTAAACTCTCACAGAAACAAAAGGAAGCAATTACAAAATGCAAATCCAGTGAACGACTCAAACGCTGATGAATAAATATATTTGATATTATGGTGATGAAATGCAGCTTTAAAGCTTTCCCATTGTTACTTTTGTTGCTATTCATTCTTTCTCTACCATTTTAAAAATAAACGCTTGAGATTTTTTAAATGTTTTAGATCTTCTGTGTTATTCCTAAAACTTCAATTACTTATGTAAAAACTAAGCTCTACGTTCAGAATAATAACATTAAATTGCAGCCTTTTTTGAGAATACTTGTAGCCAAGTTTGATTCAACAGTTTCTGTGGCTTTGTTGGTTTCATTGGAAATCGTATACTTATATTGGCACTTTTGTTTTAAATGTTTTCACAATATTGTAAGTAAAATCACTCTTTTTTTTTTTTTTAATGCAATGAGCCAAGGCAGGCGACTTTGAAGGAAAAGAGGCTGAGAAAGCAGAGAAAGACACACACAGTGGGAGCAGAATTTTTCACTCTGCTTACATTCTTTGTATCGATTCAGAAACATTTACATGGGAAGGTTCACATTAGATTTTGCCAATAAATCTTTGAGGGTAATGCACAGAAACAATAAAATGATCAAAGAAAAAAATAATTAAAGGTCAGATATAAAGATATGCATTAATAACCAGCCCAAAAAAATGGAAACATCAGTAACCCCATCCGGTTTCCTGCACCAGAAATATGTGACGCTGCCACGATACAAAAATGAACCTGGGAAACAATATTCACAGGTACATTCCCCATTTAAAAACTCTTTCTGTCTTTGATGCAATGCAGTCCAATTATAGTTCGATCAACCCAGGTCTAGTCTTGCTCCTCTTCGATCTCCTCTTTTTGAATGGGGAGGTCAGGGTTTCCTGCACCAGTGTCCAGCACCTGCAAGTTGGACAGGTATTTGAAGGAACTCTCATCTACGGCGTCCACAGACAGGGGGTTAAACCTTAAATTAAAAAAACAAGAAGAACAAAAACAAAACCAGATAGTTAATTGAAGTAGTCTTTTAATTACAAATTTTAAAGGCTCAAAGCAAAAAAAACAAAACAATGATCAACAGTCACATCTATAAAAATCTGTACAGCTGAGCATTGAGCAGAAGACTGTATGCTACGTATGCTACCCAATCTCTTATTTTAACACCGTCAAGCTCACAGGTGTCCACTGACTTTTATCTAAAACCATGTCTAATGCATATGGAATTTATTGCATTGATCACTGAAAATATTTGCATATGTTGTTCATAAAGTTTAAAAGTTAATTCACTAATAAATATACACAAAGGTCGCCCTTCCACTTCAACAACAGACACAAGCATTCCAGCATCTTTAAATCGACTCGCGCGAAAGACTCCCAGCTGCAAAGGGATTTGGGTGGAAATAAAAAAAATTCTTTTAAAGACACAAAAAAGTCAAATGTGCCAGCAGCTGACACTAAAAACACGATGAGCCTGGAAGGGTTCAGGACTTGTAAACACTGGCTGTAAAGCAGCCAGCTTGAGGTTATATTTGAAATGAAATCGAACAAAAGCCATGAAAGAGCATGTCGGGAACCTCTTTCTTCTTGACTGACCGCTGTTTCAGCTGCAGGGCTCATGGGTATTAGCCTGCACTCTGTGGAATAAACCAAAGAGGAAAAATTTGCTGAATGCACACAAGTTAGCGGAGATGGGGAGATTAGATACCCCGCTGCAGTACTCTGCAAAATGAAACTGAGTCAGAATTTTCAACACATAGCAAATTTTACTGATTAGTAACAGACTAGAGAACAACATTGTTTCTGAAAATGGTTTATTTTTGTGAAGTAAAACCTATTCAGTTAGCATACATATTTTTTTAAATGATGAAAAGGGAAAAATCTAACAATGCAAATTAGCTTTAAAGTGTTGGATCAAAATTTAGATATCGACCAAAAAAAAAAAAAAAAAAACCTGTGAAAGTTTGTTTTTTTTTTTACTATTTTTTCCCCTTGTGATTAGGGGAGCAGCTGAAAGTACCTGTGTTTTACATTATAAAACAATGAAAGCTATGAACAAGACTTTTGTTTCTATGCAGGAAGCAAAAGAGTGTTCTAAATTGTAGATTCTTCAAAGTAAATTCCCACTTTTCGCACATATGCTGAGCACTTTTTTGTTACTCTTCTTTCACTCTGCTCTCCAACCGTATCATTGATTTTAGGTTGTGATCAGACGCAGCTTTATTGCTCTGTCTCTTGGTCAAACAGCCCTCTCAGAGCCTTGCTGTGTTGTTTTTCTCATTGTTCCATTAAAAAACCAGATGGGACGCCGTGTCACCGCAGGATGTTGTGGTCATTGTCATGAGCAAAGCTCCTGCCTTCATACTTTGTGTTGCAAACACATGTTGATACTATCGGTTCTCTCTGTCTCATAAACACACTGCAGCTGGAGCCAAAAATCTCACATTTGGACTCTTCAGATCAAAAGTCCAGATTTCCTCTGGTCTTTTCAGCGACTCAACCATCAAATCAAATCAAATCAAATCACTTTTATTGTCACATCACATGTGCAGGTACATTGGTACAGCACATGCGAGTGAAATTCTTGTGTGCGAGCTTCACAAGCAACAGAGTTGTGCAAAATACAATAATGTAAACAAGCAAAATACAAGAATGGCTACATCTGAAACTAATAAATATATGTACAATATATAATAGTATATGCATTCAGTGATGCCGGTAACGCGTTGCTTAGTAACGCGTTACTTAGTAACGCGTTACTCCGAATATGACCACTTTTTCAGTAACGACTAATCTAACGCGTTACTATTTCCATAACAGTAGTCAGATTAAAGTTACTTGTCCAAACCACTGTGCGTTACTATTTTTTTAAGCAAAAAGATTTGGTTTCTTCTTTTCGTCTCAGCGGATGACAAACGCATACGTGTCGTGAAACGTCACATAAGCGACAGGTCACGTTTCCCGCTCACAAGCAGCCAGCGACGTAAAAAAGTGTAAACAACAATGGAGGGAGAGAGATGTTCGTTCTTTAGCTGGAAATATGGTCACTATTTTGAGTTTCTGTTAACTAAAGATTTAAATATTAAGGTTCGTTGTACACTCTGTGTTGGCGAAAAAGTGTTATCTACCTTCAAAAACACTACGTCAAACTTAAAGAAACATTTGGAGTCGCAGCACAGCACAGTCAAACTCACAGAGAGAGTCCCACCAAGTGGTCCGAAGCAGAGAGCCGTGACTTCCGCAGAAGGTCCTACACCCCCCAAACAACAAAAGTTGGACTTTGGTGCAAAACCAGTAAGTGATGAAGAATTGAAGAAGTTGGTCGCGCAGTATATTGTAGAAGAAATGCTACCTATAAACACTGTTGACTCGCCCTCGTTTCGTGCCATAATAAAAAAGATCCCTACTTCTGTTAATGCCGAGCTGCCTCACCGAACGACTTTTACTTCTTACTTGGAGAAGGAGTTTACAGAAATGGAGAGAAATTTGAAGGCCACACTGAATGAGATTGACTTTGTTTCAACTACCGCGGATATTTGGACTGCTAACAACAGAAGCTATATGGGAGTAATGCTCCACTGGATCAGTAGAACCACATTAGAGCGTCACAAGGTTGCATTAGCATGTAGGCGAATTCGTGGTAGACACACGTATGATGTCATTGGTACAGAAATCGAAAACATCCACTCCTCTTATGGATTACTCAACAAAGTAGTTGCAACAGTTACTGATAATGGATCCAACTTTGTTAAGGCGTTTCAAGTTTATCATCCTGTCACGGAGTCCGATGATGAGACGGAGGAGGAAGAGTCCAGCCCCAAAGACGATGATGTCACTTTTTCTGATCTGTCAGAAATCCTCTCGGCTGAGAATGAAAGTGATGGTCAGCTGTCTCTTCCCCCGCACCGCAGGTGTGCTTCGCACACCATCAACATAATTTGCACACGTGATGTGGAGAAACATTTAACAACCAATGCAGAGAGCAGGGCTGTGTATAGGAGCAGCACAGCAAAATGCACAGCTCTTTGGACCAAATCGAGTAGATCTACACTTGCATCAGAAACAGTGGAAGAAATCAGCAAAAGAAAGCTCCTAATACCAACATCCACAAGGTGGAATTCCTTTTTTGATGCTGTAAAGAGAATTGCAGAAATCCCCATGGGTGAGCTGAATACTCTGTGCACAAAGCTAGGACTGAAGTGCTTCAAAGATCAAGAATACCAGTTCCTGCATGAGTACTGCATGGCCATGAAACCTCTGACTGCAGCACTGGACATTTTACAAGGCGACTGTCCATATGGAACTTTACTACCAACACTTGAAGTTCTGATGCAGAAGACCCAGGCTGTGAAAGATGACCTCTCCAGGATGACTGCAGGCCTTCCAGATGCCATTGTACAGGTACGCTCTATCTTGAAATTAGTCAGATTTTTTGCTTCATACAATTCACAAACATGGAACAGAATATTAATTATCATTGAAAAATAAGATTAAAACAATTAAAATGTTTACAAGTAACCTAAAACAAAATAAATCCATAATACTGATCTCATATTAGGCATGGTTTGCAAATAATTCAATAACATAATAAATTGTAGGCATAAAAATATCAATTATGTTTTTTAGGCTATTCAGACTCGTTTCGCCGGTGTGCTGGATGACAAAGATGCCCTTCTTGCAGCTGCCAGTTGTCCAAAATTCAAACTCCGATGGCTGAGAGATGCAGGAAGGAGGGAGCGAGTAAAACAGCTTCTGACAGCAGAGTGTTGCACCACTGCTCCTCTGGCAAAAAAACCCTGCCAGTGTGCCCAGTGCTACTACATCTAGCAGCCAAGGTGAGATGGACTTTTTCACTTTTGAGGCAGAGCCAGAGGAGGAGACCTATTCTGCAGAAAAAGAAGTCATGGACTACCTGATGTCAGGCTACGACCTTCAGATTCTGCATAAATTTTCAAGCATAAAGACAATTTTTTTTAAGTATAACACTCCAACCCCATCAAGTGCTCCTGTGGAGCGACTTTTTAGTCTGGGAGGTTTGGTGCTCACGCCTAAAAGAAATCGACTTTCTGACAAAAGGTTTGAGAAGCTTCTGTTAATGAGGTACAACCACTGGTTTACTCGCTCCACTCTACTGTTTCCCCCATAACATGCGATGACAACATATACTGAAAAAACAGAGAATGGGGAATCCAATTTAAATAATTCAATTACTTGTAAATAGTTAAGTTTATCAAAGTCACTTAATAAACTTATTAAAGTTTTCAAGTTGATTAACTTAAAACAATTACCTGCAAGGAAGTAAGGCAATTTAAGTTGGACCTGCAGTCTCTTTTTTTTTTTTTTTTTTTTTTTTTCATAAGATTAGTCCAAAGTTACAAAAGCGGACAATAGTGCTTACATGTGGATGGTATAAAAAGTATCTTAAGGGAAGTCAAGAAAGACTCTTTGTTTGTTTGTTTGTTTTTTTTATAAAAAGTATTTATGTTAAGTGAAGTAACAAAACTGTCTTTATTTTCATACAAACAAGTATTTCTGTCAGGAAAAAAGTTAAGTTCAACTTCAAATGTCAGGAGATATATTGTTGACATTACTGTTAAAATACACTTCCAATAAAGTGAGTATTGGCAAAATCGGTTGATGTTTTTATGTTGAGGCAGTGGGGAGTGTTATTGGCAGCTTCTGAAAGTAACTAATAAAGTAACTAGTAATCTAACTTAGTTACTTTAAAAATAAAGTAATCAGTAAAGTAACTAAGTTACTTTTGGAAGGAGTAATCAGTAGTCCGTAATATATTACTTTTTCAAAGTAACTGTGGCAACACTGTATGCATTTCTGGATGTGTATACTAAATATTTTTCTACGTGTGTGTGTGTGTGTGTGTGTGTGTGTGTGTGTGTGCACATATTTTACAAATTAAATAGAGTAAACAATAAATAAAATATATAAAATAAAATATACAGAGTGAAACATGTGCAAAACAGAGGCATTACTGTACAGTATGGAGTGCATAATGTTGAAGTTCCAGTAGTGAAGCTGAGGTGTCTATGACGTGTTCAGCAGTCTGATGGCCTGGTGGAAGAAGCTGTCTCTCAGTCTGCTGGTACGGGACCGGATGCTGCAGAACCTCCTTCCTGATGGAAGCAGTCTGAACAGTTTATGGCTGGGGTGACTGGAGTCCTTGATGATCCTCCCCGCTTTCCTCAGGCACCGCTTCCTGTAGATGTCTTGGAGGGAGGGAAGCTCACCTCCAATTATCCGTTCAGAGCACCGCACTACTCGCTGGAGAGCTTTGCAGTTGTAGGCGGTGCTGTTGCCATACCAGGTGGTGATGCATCCAGTGAGGATGCTCTCAATGGCACAGTGATAGAAGGTCCTGAGGATGCGGGGGCTCATGCCGAATCTTTTCAGTCTCCTGAGAAAGAAGAGGCGCTGCTGCGCCTTCTTCACTGTTTTGTTTGTGTGTACTGACCACGTAAGATCCTCAGCCAGATGTACACCAAGGAACCGGAAGCTGCTCACTCTCTCCACAGCAGCGCCGTTGATGGTGATGGGGGTGTGTACTTCTCTGCACCTCCGGAAGTCCACTATCAACTCCTTTGTCTTTGCGACGTTGAGGGTGAGATGGTTGTCTTGACACCAGTGGGTCAGGGCGCTGACCTCCTCCCTGTAAGCCGTCTCATCACTGTTGGTGATAAGACCCACCACTGTAGTGTCGTCCGCAAACTTCACAATGATGTTGGAGTTGTTAGTGGCCGTGCAGTCGTAGGTGTAGAGTGAGTATAGGAGAGGGCTCAGTACACACCCCTGTGGAGCACCAGTGTTCAGTGTGATGGGGGATGAGGTGATGCTGCCCAGTCTGACCACTTGGCGTCTGTCAGACAGGAAGCTAAGGATCCAGCTGCAGAGGGAGCTCAGTCCTAGATCCTGCAGTTTCCTGTCCAGCTTCGAGGGAACGATGGTATTGAATGCTGAGCTGTAATCTACAAACAGCATTCTCACATACGTGTCTCTCTTCTCCAGGTGTGACAGGGCAGTATGTAGTGTCAGGGCTATGGCATCATCAGTGGACCTGTTGTGGCGGTATGCGAACTGTAGAGGGTCCAGTGAGTCGGGTAGTGCAGAGCAGATGAAGTCCCTGACCAGCTTCTCGAAGCATTTGCTTACGATGGGGGTCAGGGCTACAGGTCGCCAGTCGTTCAATGAGGAGATGGTGGAGGATTTGGGTACAGGGACGATGGTGGCCATTTTGAAGCAGGCTGGGACTACAGACAGAGAGAGGGAAAGGTTGAAGATGTGTGTGAACACTCCAGCCAGCTGAGCTGCGCATGACTTGAGGATGCGGCCGGGAATCCCGTCCGGACCAGTAGCTTTGCGTGCGTTCACCTTCCTGAAGCACTTCCGCACATCCTCCTCAGACACAGTGTGCGCACTGACGTCATCCGCGGTGCGCACACTGTCCGGTCTCATGGTGTTCGCTGTGTCGAATCTAGCGTAGAATACATTTAGATCCTCACACAGAGAGGCCGTGGTCTGCGGTGTGCTGGTTTTCCCTCTAAAGTCTGTGATCGTGTTTAGTCCCTGCCACATACTCCGAGGGTTGTCAAACTGTTGCTCCACCCTGTCCCTGTACTCACGTTTGGCTGCTTTGATCGTCTTCCGGAGTTGGTAATGTGCGTGTTTGTAGTCCGATGTGTTCGCGGAGGCAAAGGCCGTGCTCCGTGCCGCCAGTGCCGCGCGAACATCTCCGTTAATCCAGGGTTTTTGATTTGGGAAGGATTTAACTGTTCTGGATGGGACAACATCTTCCACGCATTTCCTGATAAATCCGCAGACTGAGTCTGTGTACTCGTCAATGTCCCTAGCAGCCACGTGAAACATTTCCCAGTCCGCGTGATCAAAACAGTCCCGCAGCGCAGACTCCGATTGGTCCGTCCAACAGTGCACCGCCCTCCGGGTTGGAGCTTCCTGTTTCAGCTTCTGCCTGTAGGCGGGCAGGAGCAGGATGGAGCGGTGATCTGATTGGCCGAATGGGGCGCGGGGGAGGGCTTTGTACGCATCCCGGAAAGAGGTGTAGCAGTGGTCGAGTAGCCGATCTCCACGAGTGTTAAAATGGATGTGTTGGTGGAGTTTGGGTGAGACTTTCTTCAGGTTTCCCTTATTAAAGTCTCCGGCTGTGATAAACGCTGACTCTGGGTGTGCGGTTTCCTCGCTGCTGATCGCGCTGTACAGTTCCCTGAGTGCTCGGTCAGTGTCGGCTTGTGGGGGAATGTAAATAGCCGTAATAATCACTGCTGTAAATTCCCTCGGTAGCCAGAATGGCCGGCACTTAATCATCAGGTACTCCAGGTCCGGTGAGCAGAAGGATTTGACCGGGTGCACGTTCGCATAATCACACCAGCTGTTGTTGATCATGAAACACACACCACCGCCTCTGCTTTTCCCAGTAAGATCCTGTGACCTGTCCGCGCGATGCATGGAGAACCCCGGTAGTTGTATTGCGGAGTCCGGTACCTTGTCCGATAGCCAGGTTTCTGTGAGGCAGATCATGCAGCAGTCCCGCATCTCTCGCTGGAATGAGATCCGTGCCCGAAGCTCGCACAGCTTGTTCTCCAGAGACTGCACATTAGTCAGTAATAAACTGGGTAACGGTGGTCTGTTAGTGCGCCGTCTCAGTCGAACCAGAACGCCAGATCTTCTCCCTCTGCGTCGGCGTTTGCGGCCTCCAGGGCCAGAGAACAAAGGCGTCTCAGGTGAGATGAATGGGGGGTCTGCAAACGGAGCGTCCGTGTTGCAAAACTTGAACTCCGGAAAGTTATAAGAAAGACCGTCTTTTATGTCCAGTAAGGTTTGTCGGTCGTACACAAGGAGACATGTGCTACTCGCGAAAAAATGAAGGATAAGTCAAATTAAACACAGAAAAAAGCTGTTGCTTGGGGGAGCTCGCGACAAGGCTGCCATACTCGGCGCCATCTTGGATCATGAAGAACTGATTTCACATAGTCTGCTCATTTCTGGTTGAGATGTGTCTGTAGCATGACCTCTGTAAAGCATTAATGTAGCCTCTAATCTCAGGAGCTTTTAAGTGCTGGTTTTTAAGGCTGGTGACTCTAATAACACTTTCCTTTCATTTGATGTTTTTATGACTAATGTTGAAGAAACTATAAAAGTTCAGAGTTTCAGAGAAAATTCAGAAATACCAGATCCAGATATGGAGGGTGTTTTGACTGCACTGTCTTTAAACAGTAGAATAAATTAAAATATGTCATACGGGGTGTATATGAGGTGATCCAATCTATTGTAATTTCCTTGCATGTTCTTTAGGAAACTGCCTATGCAGTAATTATGAACAATAATGCTGCGTCTGAAACTGAACATCTGGTATGAAATCAGTGTCAGATGTACACACTACACACCTTTTGTATGATGTTCCTCTAAAGAACAGCTGGTAATTAATTTGACACTTGATAATTCAGGCTTTTATTTCAAACTTAATAATAGTTTTTCTGAAAAAAATTTAATGATGATGAAGATATTTTTGTTCTAGGATCAGTGTACATTTTTTTAGAAAGGTTATTTAATAGGGGGGAAAAAACAAACAATTACTGTGCAGAAAAAAATAAGTGCAAAATAGTGTTGATATATTGCATTTTGGGTTAGGGTTTTTTTGTTTGTTTGTTTGTTTGTTTGTTTGTTTTTTGCAAAATGGCTCAATAAAGCCCAGATAATATTTTGGTCAAAGAGGATTTTAAAAAACTCAAGACAAAGACATCACATTCATGTTGTAGCCACACAAGGATCAAAGCTTTTCATGTATTGTGGATTGTTACAGCTGCTTTTTGTCTTGCCAAGAACTCCGTTTCATTTAGCTGTTAAGCACAGCTCATAATATTATCAAATGTTTCCATTTTTGGACTTTATCTATTGTTATCTTTATTTTCATTGACATAAAAATGAGAGATGTGCGCAAACAGATGATTATACTCTGCTGTCCTCTCTAGCCTGCATAGAAATATTAGTCAGTAAATGATTCATATTATATCAAAACTTGAGAAATGTTGGCTCTTGGTGATAAGATGTTAAAGAGGCTTGGCAGACAGCAGAACCTGTCTCTTTGCAGCAGGAGGTTGCAAACAAGTTGCACAGTAAGACAAATGACAGCCATGTAAAGAAACATCGGTCTGTGGTAATATTTTCTAGGACAGGAGTGTCAAACCTGCCAGAAAGTCTAATCCATACCACTGCAAAATCTAAAAACTGCAGCCTGTCATCAATTACTCCATGTTTTATATCTCCATTATTATAAAATATTTTTACTGGTTCAGCCGACTTGAGGTCAAAGTGGGCTGCGTGTGGCACATGAACTAAAAAGAGTTTGACACCCCTGTCCTAGAAAATGGGCAGATGTATGTAGGCTGTTAGAGTGAAGTGCCACTCGACTGGATCAATCTGTAACCACATTCTACACAAGTGCAGACACGTTAACCTGCAAGCAACCTGCAATTCCCCAAACCAATCAGACGCTGTGTGAGTGTGCTGTCGACACAGCAGTATTTAAGATATGAACTGGTTATCGATGAATGTGATTGACACTTTCAACTGACTGGAATTTTTGCACAAACAATGTTTGACACGATGTTCAGTTTTCTCACTGCTGCTGTTTAGTAATTTTATTTTTTCATGTTTTTCTTCATGTTCTTCATCTCATTCTTTCATTTTCTTTATTTTTTATAGTTCTGTTTTGTTTTGTCTTTTACTATAAGTTGGCTGTGCATATTAAAGGCTTTTTTTTCCCTTGTCCTGTCCAGCAGTTTAACGTCGGAATTGTTGTCTGAAGGCCAAAAAATGCCCAGCAAATTTACTTTCACAGATGTAGCATTACGATATTCACTATAATGGTCCACCTGGTCGTCATATTTTACTAGAACTTTTTTTTTCTTTTTTTTGGATTATTACAACCATAACAGACAAGACTGGGGGACAGAAACAAAAAAAGAAAGAAAATAAAGAAATGTAACAGAAGGAGAAGGAGAGAAAAATAAAGGGGAAGAAGAGGGATGAAGAGAGAAAGGAACCTGCCAGGTGCCCGACAGAGGCAGGGAGCCTCTGGCGGCAAAACAGCACACACCTAAACATTCAAACCCCGGACACCGAAGACCACCAATGGCGGCAGGTGGGGGCACCAGCCACTGGCATGGATTGTGGCGTCGCGAAATAGGCCCCACACCTGGTCCCCCAGGCCTGGCATGTTCTAAGAGAGAGGGAGAGTCTAAGACCTGACTTGACACATAGACAAACAGTCATACACAGGTCTTGATGCATGCTCAATCATCCAGGTAAGTAAATCTCCAAAAGTTTATTCTGTTCATCTGGACGTAACGTTTTCAGTGGGAGAAATGTTTCATCACTCATCCAAGTGGCTTCCCCAATCTTATAAACAGTACATTTGCATAATGACTGAAACTAGCACCAATCACTGGCCCACCCAACCCCACTGCAGAGGAAAGACTACACCCAACCCCAACCCAACATTCAGTCAACTCCCAGACTACATAAAACAATAGACACCCAGGTTGAGCCCATCCTCCACCTCTGGTAGATCCCCACCTCCTGCAGAGTGGTCTCCTCAAAAGTATAGAGCACCTGCAAAACATGGTAAAAACCTCCCTGCCAGCTAAAAGGGCCTCCAGTTCCACCAATGCACCAAATCCTCCTGGGCCAGGGACGGGCCCCAATGCATGCACCAACCCAACTTCCACTAGATGATGGAGCCAATCAAAGGAGCTCAGAGAGATTGGCCTGATGCAGCGGCAGAGGCCGTCTCAAGACTGATATGATCCGACAAATGGTCTCTATATTGGTTTTAAGGTCTCTAAGATTATTTTCATTTGTCGAGTTCATAAGGACAGTCTTCTTAGTGATGGATAAGGTGCCGAGGTGTTCATCTCCATAGTAACATCATCTAGGCTGCCCAAAAAGCAAACTAAAGAGGAGGCTGGAATGTTACATTTTATACACTTTGATAAGTCTTCACATATCCGGCACCAAAACCTCTGAACTGAATCATTTTAGAGGTTTTTAAACATGTCTGATACCAGAAGTTGTGGTCAAAGCTGGCTGATAGATCCGCCTCCCATTTCACAATAGGAAGGGATAATGACTCATCTGTTTTCAACAGTGTTTTGTATATTTTAGATAAGAATTGTAATTGATTTAATTAGGCGAAAATTCCTTTATTAATATAGACTATAATTTGTTGGTCTAAAAATCTACTCTTGTTAATCCCATATTGTAATACTAATATGTCAAATGAAATTAAATTTATTCATTGAAATATATATTCCAAGAACTCAATTCCTTTACCTGCAATCTTTGAAGTCTAGCATATAATTTTTTTGTAAGATGTCAGAGTTGTTCCAGATAGGTTAAGATTATATATTAATATATATATTCATATTATATTAATGCTTAATCTTAATATTTATGCTTTTAAAGCATACAAGTCATTTGAGCTAATGAATATTAGGCCCGAAATCTCTACATTATTACATAGTGCCTATTCTATGTCTAGCCGCGGCTCATTTGGAGGCTATGTTTTAACAATCTTGAGATGTATTGTAGCGTGTTGGCTAAGAAGTAGTTGTGAAAGTTAGGCAGATGTAGTCCTCCTCTTGGACCTATGTAGAGCCAAGTCTAAAACCGCGGCCTTGCCCCAACTTTTTAACCAATCATGTTAACATTCTGTTTTTATGACAAATAATAAAAGTGTTTACTGCCTGGATTTGGTGCTCTTTTGTTCGTTCGGTTTGCTGAATGAAGGAAGAGACGCGGCATCATTATTAATCTAAACCTTCAAAAGCTTATTAAATAGAGGAAAACAAATACTTTGAGTTTGGATGAACTCAACAGTTTCAAAAACCAAAGTTGCAAATAAAAAGTTCCACTTAACTCTATAAATGCTTTTTCTGTATCTAGAGACAATGTTGTAGTTTGTTTTTACTGCAAGAACAGTCTATTAAATTAAGTAAGCTACACGTATTTATTAATGAATGCCTCCCTGTTATTAAACAAGTTTGGTCAGGAAGTGTTATGAGGGGTGCTATCTTCTCTAATCTTTTTCAGAGGGCTTTGTAGATTATTTTAAGGTCAATATTAAAAAGGGATATTGGATGAAAACTGATGGGAAATACAGTGTCTTTGCCTGGTTTCAGGCTTGACTGGCTGATAATTTTGGAATGGTTATGCTATCAAGAAACTGATCAATTTCATCTTCCGATGGGTTTACCTCTGGTGAATATAAAGTTTTTTTAAAGTCCCTGAATGCGTTGTTTATTCTTTCAGGATCATAAACTGTATTCCCAGTTAAGTCTTTAACTGGGAATACAGGGAATTTTTTGTTTCTTGTTAAAATTTTTGCAGTGGAAGTCTTTGTAGTAGAAATATTCTTTTTTTTTTTAACCAAATTTGATTTAATTCTAGTTTTGCTTTACGTATTTTGCTCAACATTTCCTGTTCCAGCGAGGACACACAGGCTTCTTCTAAGGATTTAATGTTTTTCTCTAATTCATGAATATGTTTGTTTTCTCTTTTCATCCCCGACTCCAAGAAAGCAGATGCTGATGTTCCAGGCAGGCCATTATTGTGTAAATATGAAGCCCACTCGTTTTTAAAATATTTAATAAAATCTTCATCTTTAAGTAATGATGAATTAAATCTCCAGTTTGTGGCAGAATGAACTTGATGAAATAATTCAGACGAGAGTAAGAGTGATGGACATGTGAGAAGAAAGTATATTCCCGACATGCAGGTGTTTTAAGTTCATCTGCAGCTGTGGCAGGTCTATGAGTCTCTTGTAGTAAGACAACAGGTTTTTTTTAAGCTGGTTAAATATCTTCTACTTTAAAGTCGTTCTTCTATTGCACGAGTATCCTACCCCCAGTGAAGATGAATGCATTTGGAAAACAGATTTGTGCTTGAAGGCCTATGCTTGAACATGTAATGCAATAAAACAGCTTTTGCAAACAAGTGTTTAAGAGTTTAATTCATCCTGGTGGTCCCTGTGCAGAGAACAGGTGACATCAGCAATAACGGGGCCATTTCAATGGTTTAAGAGTGTGGAAGAGGCTTGTTAGTAAAACTGAGTATAAAGCAGATCTAGTACTTCTAGATGCTTCTGCTTCTTCTGTTCAGTTTTTATTGTTTAGAGCTGAAGTTTAATTACATCAATATGACTCACTTTTTATTATTTTTTGATCTCTAATTTACAGGTTTGAGCAGCTGGAAGTAAATGCATATTTTAATCCATAAAGAAAATTGTTTATCCACAGAAGCTGTTGTTATTCATGTTGATCTTAAAGTATTTACTGGCTAAATTGGGTAAAAAGGTTTAAAGTTGTCTATTTGGGGTTAAAGAAATAAATAAAGCAGGGCATGAAAATATACAGCTAAAGACTAAATATATTTACTTTACTTGTGAGTCCCTTACCGTAGGAAGATGCCTTTGATGTTGGGAGTGCCTTCAAAAGCTGAACCATGAATACTGGAGATGCGGTTGTTTTGCAGGTAAATGTATTCCAGAGACTCGGGTAGGTCAGCGGGGATGTGTGTCATTAGGTTACCAGACAGGTCCAGCGTCTAAAAATAAATAATGCATAATTAATAACAAACCTCCTGGAAAATTTAGTCTGTATCAAACCATTAGCCCTACTTATCTGGAATGAATCATTCTTGGAATGAATGATTCATTCCCAGAATCATTACTTTAAAATTTTGCATTGCAGGTTTCTGCCATTGCTGGCAGTGTTATTGTGCTGCCTTAGATTTTGGCGAAGACTACGGCAAGCATATTGTCTTGTATAAATTGTGATGGAAAAATTGTTATACAACAATCTATTTAGGATCATTGAATGGTTTTTGCCAGCTGCAGCAATTGCATAGATTTTTGACTGGGGTTATATCCCAGTAAATATTTCTATTTTTGTCAACATAGTTTTAAATAGAAAGTTCCCATTGATAATGTTACTGTAAATGTAAACAATAATTCAGTTTGTACCATCATACTATGACCAGTCTTGACTTTTAATTTTATAACATCTAAATCCCTAATGTCCAACCAATAGCCACTTTGCTTGGTATAAAAAAATTCTATGTTTGCCCTTTTCTGCACCATACCAAACTGTCATTTACTGAAAGATCAGGGAGGAACCTAGTACTAAACCTTTATAAAGTTCCTAAATATTCAGATTCATGCAGTATACAAACATCATTGCCAAGCATTTTTTTTTTCTTCAGTGACAATCCCACTTGTGTCACTTCCACTCACTGTGAGCGCAGTGAGCTCCATCCAGGCTCCCTGGTAGACTGAGTTCAGTTTCAGCTGGTTATCACTCAGGATCAGCTTTTGTAACTTCTCCATCTTTGTCAGCGTACCATCTGGTATAGAGTTGATCAGGTTGTTCTTGATTTCGAGCACGTGCAGACTGCGAGGAAGGCCCCTGGGCATTGAGGTAAGGCTGTTCCCCGACAGGTCCAGGGTTTCCAGCAGACGTAGCTTCCTAAAAGCCTCACGTTGCATCTTGGGGCTGGTAAGCTTATTGTAGCTGAGGTTGAGTTCTATCAGCGTGTACAACAAGGTTAAGTCGTTGCGGCCAATTTCAGAAATAGAGTTATGGAGCAGCATTAAGGTCTTTGCTCGCCGAGGCAAGCCTCTGGGAACACGCTCCAGCAAATTGTTGTGCATGTGAAGAGTGTGCAGCTTTTTCAAGCCCTAGTGAAAAGCAAATTTAAGATTTCAAATGGGTGATCCACTGTTGCATAATGTTCATTGCCATGCTGTTGTACAAATTACTCCTTCCAACTTGTCCTTACAATTTAAATTGGATCATTTATATCATCCATATTTACCTGGAAGGCAGCTGGGTGGATAGAACGGGAACGAAGTTTGTTATTGTGGAGGAGCAGGTATTCAAGATTTCGGGCTGACGTTAGAGCATCTCCAGGGATACTGCGGATGTCGTTCTTCTCCAGGTGTAGCAGCACAAGACTGCGAGGGAGACCCTTTGGGACAACGCTGAGGTTGTTATTTGACAAATCCAAACACTCAAGGCTGCTGAGTTGGCTAGAAGCAAAGAAAAGGAAGGATATGATGTTGTCTTTGTAGAGAATTTGCCCTTGAAAGGATAGTTTTGATATTTACACAGCTGGCAATGGCAAGATGTTGAAATCTGTTTATTGATAAACTTCATGAGTGAAGATTTTTGTCCACCTGAAAGTCTCATTGTCCATGCCCTCATTGCTGAGAAGGTTGTTCTGAAGATATAATTCTCTGAGATTGGGCAAGCTGTCAAAAGCTCCTGCTGGGATTTTCTCCAGCTTGTTTCTCTGTAACAAAAGAATATTAACATTGTTAATGTAAGGTGGAATCACAAAGTTCAGCAACTGCACCCACAAAAAGAAGAAATCATAGCTGGGTTAAATTTGGCCAACCTCCCTTGATAGGTAGAGCCTTTTGGTTACCTGCACCACTTCAAGTGTTGCTTTTTATGCAATCTTCTGAAAGTAGTGTTCTGTCTATTTGCACTGCAGATGTACTGAGACTGGATCTGCTTAAAGATGAGAGCAAACATCAAGTTCTTTTTTCAAAATGACCTGATTTTATAGTCAAGGATTGTCTGGAATGGAAAGCTGGAGACCAAGGAGAAGTTCTTAATCAAAAACTATGATATCCTCTCCCTGGGACGGTCAACACAGAATTGTACTGTGACATTGTGTGGGATGTAGTATAGGCAACATTGTAAACTGGCAAACAGACATGCGCAACACGATTTTTGCTCACCTCCTGCTCTTTTTGCCTGAATTTGACTCCTGCTACTTCAAGTTAAAGGGTCGCTGGTTGAAACATGGGAAAAAATGTCTGTAGCCAGGTACACACAAAAATACACATGAATATATATACTACCTGTCAAAAGTTTTATAACACCCCAATTACCAGTTTTTTATTGGAAATGACGCAGTTTAATGTCTCATTGCACTCTGAAATGAAAGAATAGTACAAATAAGAAATTGGAGTTAAAAAAAAATTATGCAATCAATTTATAGACAAAAATGTATTCTAAACTTTTGACCCTTCAAAGTAGCCACCTTTGGCAGATATAACAGCTGAACACACCCGTGGCCTTCTTTCTACAACAGAAATCAAATATTCTTCAGAAAGTTCTTCCCATATCTGTTGCCAACGTTCCCATAAATGTGTGGCACTTGTAGACTGCTTTGCTTTCACACTTCTGTCCAGTTCATGCCAGACCAGCTCGATGGGGTTTAATACCAGAGATTGTGCCAGCCACTTCATATTTTCAAGCTTACCATCTTGTTCTTTTTACCTCAGGTTAGGCATGGCTTGGACTTGTTTTGGGTCATTATCTTGCTGCAGGATGAACCCCTGACCAACTAGGCGCATACCAGTGGGTACTGCATGGCGCTGCAAAATGCAGTGGTAGATTTTGGGTCGGGGAGCTTCACACTCTATACAAGTCTTCCAGTCTTCAGTAGTCCAATGGTGCCGTTTCATGGTCCAGGCAAGTCTCTTTGTCTTATTCTGTGATCTTAGCAATGGCTTTCTTTCAGCAACGTGTCCTGTCAAACCCACAGCACAAAGTCTTCTCTTCACAGCTGAAGCTGAGACTTGCTTACTATGACCACTATTAAGCTGTGCTTGAAGCTGTTGCACTGTGAGCCCCCTATCACGCAAGCTGTTAACTCTCCGAAACTTGACGTCTGCTTCAGGTGTGGCTCTGGGTCTGCCAGACCTCTTCCTGTCAGAGTTTGCCCCAGGTTCTGAGTGCCTTTTCATGGTGAAGGAAACTGTACTTACTGACACCTTAACTTTCTTTGCAATTTCTCTGTAGGAAAGACCTACACGTCTGTCTTCCATTGTTAATTGCCTTTTTTATTACCATTTTAGTAGCAACACACACACACTACTGTCTGCAGTACAATACTGTTCAACTGATGCTCACAAGGGTATGGTACCACAGTGTTTTCCAACACTGGGGTTCTAAGTGATCAAGAAAAGTTGGAACATTTGTAGGAATTACTAGGCTTGGTCAACCTCCATTGCTGCAGAACAGCTTTAAATTGTTAACCCATTTTGTGTTCCCTGAAAAAGGCTTTTTTGTACAGTTCTGAAATGTACATTAATTTTCCGTTTTAGGTAACCTTACCTTTTTTATAACCCCTGGCATTTCACCACTTACCTTTGTACCATTTCAAGATATTAATTGGACTTGAATAACTTGAACTACAATAAATAACTGAAAAAATTTGGGTGTACTAAAACTTTTGACCAGTAGTGTATGTGTGCATACCATAGATATGTAAAGCACTTGAAATGTTGCAGTGATGCCCTAGGAGACTACCTACAGGCCAAATTTAATTCAGGTAAGGTTTTTGCATTTTTATGTACAAAGCTTTAGTTTAGGATTACATCTGTACATTTATGAATTATGAATTAAACAAACATCTTAAACCCACTACTGTCCAAGTATAATGCGATGTTAAACCTTCAGATGAAGACGGTAAAGAGTCGGAGGCAGGTTCTTGGGAACAACCCTCAAGAAGTTGCTAGACATGGTTAGGATCTCCAGGTTGTCAGAAGCATTGAACATATGTTCAGGGAGACCTGCATCAGTCAGCTTGTTGTTATGGAGATACACAGACCTGGGGACCACGACCATGAGACATGTGTTAACTGAGTAATTCAAGTTATCTGGGGTAAATTTACACAAACATGCACATCTCTTACCTCAGTTTTGGCTTATGACCAAATGTATATGGAAAGATCCTCGTAAGCTGATTAGCAGCGAAATCAGCACTGACCAAAGAGGGGGGCAGGACCTTTGGTGCTAAGGTGAGCTGCAAGCACAAAAAACCATGACAGGATATGATGTTGAGCATTTTTAATTAAATTATCAAGCGATATGGTTTGCTGTGAAGTTATTTGTACTATCAGACCAAGACTATTGTGCTCCAGTTTTAGTGAGAATGATCCTTGTATTTTATTTGAATATTATTTATCAACCCATCTCTGTGCAATGCACCCATAGATTATACATCTGTCTTACTGACAAAGCTTGCTAGCACTGCCTGATCCAAATATCCAAATACTGTCAGTGGTCAAAACGTTATGTCATATATATACATATATATATATACATATATATATATATATATATATATATATATATATCCATCCAGTGTCCTCCCCATCCACTTGATCCAACTCATCACCAGGATGTCAAGATGAATTGACAGCTCAGTTCTTCTCTTCACATTAGTGCTCAGAACATACAGCTGCAGATCTCTGATGAGACCAACCATCTATTCCAGCTGGAATAGATGGTTGGAGAAAAAAACAAATTTTCCCAAAAAGGCCCCAGCTAGATGGTAGAGTCCAAATGAGCACCTTCTTGCTCTGAGGCAATTGTGCTAGCAACTGCAACACCTTGCAGATGAGATGATTAATAAAACATTGGTCATTGAGGATGTCTCCTCTTTAGGAGGCTAAAGCCCAGATATTCTATCTCAAGCTCCCTCCCTAGGCCTGGCTCGAGGGGGACTCGGTAACCCTATCCCAGGCAGGGTAATTCGGTTCCTTTATTTGTTTGTTTTTTCATTTAATAGCGGTCATCTGAATCACTCTTTTACTCGCTCCTCACACAGAACCTATTTGCCTTGGGTAACCCTACCAGTGACAAAGGCCTCTGATAATATCATCAGTGAGACACACACAAACCCCTTACAACAATAAGGTGGCAATTCATGGAGGGGCTACCCCAAATTAATATGAAACAATTATTAGTGTGCTAACAATAAAACACACTTAAGATAATGATCACAGATCTCACTAAATATTTTACTATGCTTTGAAGATTAAACGATCATTTCTATTTATTTTATGCTTTTAACATCTTTCCCGGTCATGTTGTTCTATGGAGCTATTGCACTTGAAATGACAAGCCCTGCAAAATTATACCCATACAGTATATATATATTGGGACAACTACAGCAATGTTGTGTAGCTTAAAAAATATTTTTACATGAATCATGTCAAATCTTTTCAGTCCAGTTCATTGGTTTTAATAAAACCTTAAAAAATAGAGATATGGCATATCTGAAAATGTTAATGGGCATAGTGTTTGGTCCTATGGGTTGTTCTGTAAGGCTCAGTAATTCTATTTTTTGATACAAGGACTTATTGAATACTTATTTGTTTTGACACAGGCATGCTGTCATCCCAAATATGTGTGGCATAAAAGCCATGTTTTCCTCATTTTTGTCATCCCCTGCTGAAAACTAACACTACAGTGTACACAATAACAGGAAATTGAAAAATGAGAGAAGCATCACTGAGATTAGATGTTCATTTGAAGCGCTCTCCTTTATAATGTGGTTTATGGATTAAAGTAGCATCAGTGTCTTTAAAGATTAGCGAGAATTTAAAAATCCTCTATTCTTTTCGGATCCTATGTTGTGAGGGCAGAAATAAATCCATCCATCCTTTTTCTCTTGTTCCCTGTGACTGAAAGGTCAGTAACATTTTAGCTCCAAACAGATGGCACAGCCATACTGGAAGAGATCACAAGCATAAGCTTGTACACACTATATGAGCAGCAACTATACAACCTCCCTCTGTTAGCTGACACTGTCAGTCAAGCAGAACACAGCCGAGAGAAATATCTAAACTCCCGCTGTATGACTCACCTTGTTATTTGCCAAGTATAAATAAGCCAGTTGTTCGAGCATCTCAAACCCTTCATCTTCAAGGCCTGTTGAAAAGAAACAAGGATTTTTGACACATTGTTCTTGACTTGCACCCTTTAACAGAATAAAACATATTTACCAGACCTGTATCACTTATCAGTTTTGGCACTGGTCCCAAAATTGACCAGAGGATTGTAGATTTTAGAAGAAATGGTATTAGTTGCAGGTTTATCGATCATAAGATTGTGGCTTATGTCCTGTTTGGACCTTTGTGCTTTGCAGTTTTGGGGGGTTTTGTACACTAATTGTTTACTTTCACATTCACCCACTTGTTAGGCACTACAAACCAGTTCATTAGGGTTTGGAAAAGACAGTGGTCTTTCTTTTTGATAAATTATCATTTTAGAGAGACTCCCTAATTACATAACATCAGCAACTTTGACAAAATGGTGCTATTTTTGCGTTGGAAATCAAGAATATCCTGTTTTGTTTCAAATTGATGTATGTTTATGAAAGCTGGAGGTGTATGCACAATTAAAATCGTTTGAACTTGCTGAATTTTCTACCAGTTTGTAAGCAGTTTGGGATTTCTGCTTGAGTTTTGTGTTTTTCCACGGGCCACCGTGACAGACTATTAATTAAGTAGGAAAAGGTTCAGGCACCCAAGAGGGTGGTTAATCATTTTAAGTAAGTAAATGAATATTTTCTGATAGTTAGTTTGAAAATGTGTTAAAATATTTTGATCAAAACAAACACTTGTTAGATAGATACCACATGGTAACCCGGATCTTTTCCATTGTGGCACTTCGATCTTACATTTACCAAAAAGGGTTCCATTACGGCAACATTTTTTATTCAACATTAGCAATAAAAACAGAAGCCAGCTGCTAGCACAGCTGGCTAGGGACAGAAAAACCATTTAAGCTGTCTGTTCATCTTAACAGCAGCATGATCCAGAATAATATTAACCAATATTTATGGAGTTAGACCAATGAGACCATCACAGGAGAATACAGAGGCTGAGCCAGTAGGAGCAAACAGTGGGCAGGTGTGACGTTTGTTTTTTTTTGTCTCTGTTGGCAGTGCAAAGTAAAAACTGAGCAGACAGCAGCAGGAAGGTTGCTAGAGTATTAAAGTTACACTGTGACAGAACAAAAACCCTAATTTTAGCTAACTGTAGCTACTTGACATAGTCAAACAGCATTTTGTTAGCAGTGTCTGAATAACAGTAAGGACCACATCTCCATCCAGCTGATCTAAGTGAAATTGGTAAGTTTACAATTAATTGCCCCTTGGGGATAAATAAAGTCTTTCTGATTGTGATTTTGATTCTGACATCTTTAATATTCTGCAGCTGTAAGCATCTAATCAGTTATTTATCTGGCATGCTAAATGTAGAAGTGCTTTTTTTCCTATAATTGTTTGTTCAAGTGTTCAACAACTGAAGATGCAGGATTTGTGTTATCTCTTTATCACTTGTAAGATAAGGAGCAGTTCCTCTCCAGCTTTCTCCAGCTTAATTTTCAGTCTTTCTCTTTTTTTTCTGAGGATAATATGGCAGATATCTATAAATTACATGGCTTGCTGCGTGGTACAGCTGCCAGGTACAGCCAGTACAAGAAGTTTGTGCTTCATGTTTGGTAAGTAAAGTTACTGTATTTTATTAGTTGCTTACTTAGCAATAAGTAGCAAATGTGTGTCCAATACACCTGAACAGTTTATAAATCCAGCTTGCTAGCATTAGCCGATAACTTAGCACACCATCTTACTGTGCACCAGAACCTTGACATGACAGTCTAAAACCAGCTTTATGGTCCCTATAAGACAGTAAGCTTTTCCAACTTTGCAAAACTTGTTCTAGATCAAGGCTAAGACTTTTCGATCAAAGGAAAACTGATTCTTATGTTCCCATTAATTGTTATTCATTTCATGAATGTGCCTTTCAGCCGCGAGGACCAGTTGTTAGAGGAAATGAACAAAACAACTGCATTTCCTCTGCTGCATTCAGGTTTATTTTGAAGGTATTTTGGTACCATAAATAGTTAGTCAAATTATAGATACTAAAACCAAGGCCAGACTAACCACTAATCAAAAATTGCAGACAGGCAAAAGCTCTAATTTCTACAAAATGGGTCAACACAGATCGACATCTGAGAATGAAAAACACAAAAAACAAAAGGAATTCGACAGGGCCTCAGAAAACAACCTCAAAAACATGTCTTGTAAGCTGTTCCCACTTTGAACAGCAGGTTCCCGCTGAGTGTTTAGATTGTGTGACAGTGTTTACCATCTGAGGTGAGCCAGTTATTCTGAAGATTAAGAGTCTCAAGCTGATGCAGATGGGAAATATGCTCGACCGTTATCTCCTCGATCTTGTTGTTCTAGCATCAGAAAACACAACACAGATTGTAAATGCAGGATTCCAAACTTTGGTTTTGTGTTGGTATTTATGGGAGTACATGAAAGACCTGTAGAGAGAGCTGGCGGGTTTGTTCCGAGAGCTTAGCAGGGAACTCGATGAGGTTGACTCCGGGGCAGTCCACTACCCTCTCTGCTGTACAGCTGCAATCCTGCGGACAGATTTCCGGCTCAGATTTCGTCACCTCTGTTGGCTCTTCCTCCTCCTCCTCTTCCTCTGGTTCAACAGAGGCCTGGCATTGCACCAACACCCAGGCCAAGAGCAGCACACTCAGGGCGTGCAGGATGGAATGCTTGAGAAAGGCCATCTCTCCTGTTGCACAAGAACATGGATAGTAAAGTTATAAACATCAGGTCAGTGAGTATTTTTTTCCTGGAAACAGGACCTCACACGCTACAGTCTTTGGCTATTAAAACAGTCAAACATGGTTACAATAAAAATACCGTCTTAATTCAGCTAGATGTGCCATGCCATGTATTTTGTTCTTTATTGTTCTTTGTTCACTTTAGTTTACTAGATTTCCCCTCGTGCTTGTACCCCCTTTGTCCCCCTCCACGTATCTGTGAGTCCCCACGCCTCGTTCCTCCTCCTCGTGTTTTATTTCATGTTTTCCCCAGCCTGTTATGTCTCTGCTCTCCCCGTGTTCTCTCCTCCCCTCCTGTCTGCACCTCTGTGTACTTCCTGTTTTACTGTGACAGTGTCCTGTCAGTATGAACCTAAACTGGGAGATTCAAAAGGAACTGACTGACGAGGAAACACACAGTCATGAGGGAGACGGGGACATAAATACACAGAGGATTAACGAGGGACATGGGAACACACGGGGAACACAGCTGACACAGATAATCATAACGAGACAGGGCCTTTAACTTCTGTCAGCAATAAAGCTGTATTTTCTATTTCCATTTTCAATTTAATTGGATAGAATTTATTTATATAATTTATATTAAAAAAAACATTTACTTATATAATGACAAAAATTAAAATAAATACTAAAGTTGAAGTTGAGCAGCCCTTGTAACAGTTGGGAGGAAAACCTCTATTTCAACAAGAAGAAACCTCCAACATAACTAGACTTAGGATGAGAGCATGTCTTTAAGCTCTATCAACAGATGATGTAAGGAAGGTTTTTTAACAGAAAACTTTCCTTTTTCCACGTGTGACCCAGTTGTAATCGCAGTTCATTGACCAGTCAGGTTTGAGCAGAAATTGGTTGCATGCAGGTAAACAGTCTGTGTGGAGAGCAAAAAGTGGAGTGCAACTGCCAAAATATGATGTCAAAAACCACTGGCTGTTGTCTGAAAACAGTTTAAATATATCTGCATTCATAAACACCATGCACCACCATGATCATCATCTTGATCTGAGAAACTGGCCTGCTCACATGCACTCCATGAATCGACTTTGAGTTTTTAGGGTGAGGTAATCAGATTCTTGACACCACTACAAAGAAGCAGTTGTTATATTGTGAGGAAAGAAAACAACAGGCCAGCAAATCTATAAATCTATACCTGCAAATTTACCATCCAGTCCAGCAGAGAAACAATTTGTGAATTCATAGATTCAAACTTATTTTTTCAAGTAGCAGATTGTTTTGTGGTCTATTCCAGGTCACTAAATAAACTACACTGTGAGAGTTAAATCTCTGCCATCATCACACATTCTCTGGTTTCGTTTTGACTGCATTATTTCAAAGCTCTGGAAAAAGATATCAACAGCTGAAGAGAAAAGAAATTGCTTTCTTACTGTATGTTTCCTGTATTGAACACCTCTTGACAATTCTTCCTGGTGAGAGACAACTGGCAACCTGACTGATCCTAAGTGAATGACTAAAAGATAAGAAAAAGAGCCCTGCTTCAAGAAGGTGTGATGACTATATATGATACATAAGCTGAAAGGGGACTGTAGATTTTAACACCAAAATACAATTAAAAGTAAGAAGTACGTTCAGTGTGTAAAACAGCTGTATAATTGCGCAGCTGTTTGCAGCCTCTGTTGCAGCACACAGGGGCTGCTGAAATGCATAAAAAGAATATTGGGAATCTGTGTGCACAGTTTGTTAAAGCAAGCAGAAAAGCATCTCTGCAGAGCAGAACATGGCTGTTTCTCAATCAGTGGGATTTCCACCACTAGTGTGGTTGGCTTATGTTGGCTTAACCCTAACACAAACACATGTAATGGTTGTGGAAAGCCATCTCATATTCTGCAGAGACTTCTACTTAAGTTTAGTAGAAAACTCTGGTTCGTAACCTTTTTAGCTCGGGTAGGATTTTAACGAATGTCTATCTTTAAGTCAGCTATTTTCTAATTAGACGTGCTGACTAGTAAACAGAACCAGCTGGGAAGTCAGAAACAGTTTGGAGAGGGCAGTCATTTTGAAAACAATACTCACTGCACGAACTATCTTTCTATTGTATTACCTAAATCAGGGGTGTCGAACTCCAGGCCTCGAGGGCCGGTGTCCTGCAAGTTTTAGATCTCACCCTGGGTCAACACACCTGAATCAAATGATTAGTTCATTACCAGGCCTCTGGAGAACTTCAAGACATGTTGAGGAGGTCATTTAGCCATTTAAATCAGCTGTGTTGGATCAAGGACACATCTAAAACCTGCAGGACACCGGCCCTCGAGGCCTGGAGTTCAACACTTGTGATCTAAATCAAGCCTGTAGCTGTGACTTCACTGGCCAACAGGCTCTCACAGGACACTAATTAGTACAGCTACAAACATGAAGTTTACAGCAAGGTTTAGTTATTATTGTGATCTGGAAAAATTTGCAAAATTCCTTCTGCCTCGTAGGTTTGATCCAGAATAATATATCTTCATAATTAAGGAATGCATTGTTTTTAAAAAGTTGTGGAGATACTTGTGTTTTACAGAGGATGAATCCCAATGACTTTGTGTTCTTCAAACCTTTGCACTGATTACCATGAAATTTGGTTAAGAAGTCCACGTTCCCCTCTGGATGACCTACAATAACTGTCGCTCATCAAAAGCTTCAGACTGGGTTTAGAGCAAAAATGTGGGACAAAAACTCTACTTTACAAACCAGAGATATGGAATTTGTAGAGTGTGTGCGTTTGTCAAGCAGCGAGTCATTCTACAATGTGCCTGTGAAGCACATTGTAGAAGGACTTTTGATCAGTTATTTAAGAATGATAAATGTTATTCTTTTTAAGAACAAGTTCTCAAAGGGTAAAATTGTGGCTCTGTGCTTTATGCTAAGATATAGGGAAATTAAAAGAGACATTTTTTTCTTCTTTTTTCTGTGAAGTTAATCTGGTTGAATGCTTTTCAGGTCTGACCTAAAGTAAACAATTCAATTAGCCACCTGGAATGGTCATTGTGTTAGCTTGCTTTAGAGATTTCCATCCAGGACAACTTGCAATCTGACCTAATTTTCCTTAGTTTATTAGATTCTTTCCTCGGCCATGGTGCCAGCAGCTAAATAGTAAAAATTTCCAAGCGTGTCTGCACTTGTCAGATCATCTGTCTTCCAAAGTTGGAAATATGTTCTGGAAAATTACTTGGGCTAATTAAGAAGCAAGGTCAGTCTGTGGTGAATTGTGTAAGAGATTCTTCAATCAATCCCAAATCATTGTGCAATGCTGACGTATTCTAAGTTTATCTGTCGTTTTTCACACATGTACAAGACATTGGTGCACATAATGCGATTCATCACTGTTGCTTTCAAATGCTGGCCTCAGTTCATCAATTTGCACATTGTATTTCTGTCATGGTCCCTGGTCTGGTTCCAGGGGTTTTGAGTTGCTTTGGTGTTTTGGGATCCTTGTTTATTATAATTTTAATTTCAGCTTAATTTCATTATGATTCTAAAACCTTGTTTTTAGTTCTAGTTACTGTTTTCTAATTATTGAGTTCTGAGTTATGTCTGCACTTGATTATAGTTATATTATTTATTTGTTTGATGATTCAAAACAAAAAAAAGAATACTTCAAGATCCATTTTGAAGAGTCTTGATTGTATGTATCACGTGAGGTCACATACTATTTTAATATTAGCTATACTGCTCACACTGACCTTACAAAAACTGGATTTAAATACTTTGTTTCTTATAAATGAAACAAGATGCAACGCTAACACTATGAAACTGTGCCCTCTGATTTCATTTAAAAGGTTATATGTATTTATCTGCAAGCACTCTTTAGTCCTTGTATTATGTGTCTCACCTGAAAGCAAGATCTTTTATTTTATTCAATAATATTAGTAATAATAATAATAATAATAATAATGACAATTTAGCTTTTTTTTGTTAAACTTCCTCCTTCTGTCTTGTCTTTATGTGTTCAGCTCTGATGTTTTTCATCCATGTTTCAGCATCTCTGATTTTTAATTATGATTGTCGTTCCTTTCCTGTTTTCTTCTGTTTAACTATTTTAATCTTGTTTTGGGGTTTAGTTCTGCCTGTTGATTGTCTTGATTATGTTGAGCTCTGTCTTGCTCCTAACCTGTCTCCACTTCCCTACTCAGCACTGCGTGTGGTAATAGTCCCATCTTCCCTTCGTCCTTTGACAGTGCATCTGCTTATCTAGCATATTCCCTGTTTGGTCTGAATTCATCAGTAAGCCTTTGGATTTCTGCTTTATGGTCATTGTGGACTTTGTTATTTCTGTCTTTGTGTGACTTTCTCCTCGTGTCATCCTCTGAAAACATACTGGGGTTTTCAACTCTGCACTTTTTAGCTAAAAGATCTGCATAGGAAAGCAGGGTTTTTAGCATGACTGGCTCTCCCCTGACACTACCTGTCTGTGATACCTTATCTGACAGAAATCTATGGCTAAAATCAGGTTCCTGGCTAAAAATGTGTACTATATTTGAGTTAATGAAAGATCAATTAACACAACTAATTGACAATACAAAGTTATGCTGGTGATTTTCCTTTGTTTCTGGGTAAAAACAAATTTTCATACACATTTCTTTCTATACAAGCATATTATTATTGTTGTTATACCTGGCAAAGTATAACCACTTCATTTGAAACATATAAGACAGATAATCAGACTGCACTGACTGAACCTGTAGTGTCCAGATGTGGGTCTTACATCATCCCAATGTTTTTAACTGCATACTACTGTTGTTTTTTCATGCATATAAACAAGAATTATAACTTCATTACAAAGGTTGGTATTTTCAAGATGAAGGAATGTACAAAGAAAAAATCTACACATCAATAAGAAGCTGATTTTATTACAGCAACATGATGTTCAGCTTTGGGTTTAACAGCTGAACATTCAAAACATATCATGCTATGGTACGAAGAGTAAAATGCACTTATAATAAACGTTTACATGAGATGTGTCACTTTGTCAGTTTTGTTGATCATTTTTGTAAACAGTCAGATGGTGAATCAGTATGAATTATGGGATGGCATTATTGTTAAATGTGTTCTCTGCAGAAGGAGTCAATAATGTATGCAATGAAGAGAGGAGAGGAGAAAAACTCTGCACTCTAAAAAGAACAGGGTAAAATGATTTAGGTTTGCAAAGCTACATCTGAGCAAACCACAAGACTTCAAGAACAATGTCCTTTGGACAAATGAGACCATAGTGGACATGTTTAGTCATAACGCACAGTGCCACATTTGGCAACCACCAAACACAACAAATCTGCACAAACACATACCAACTATCAGGCACAGTAATGGAGGGGTGAAGATTTAGACTTGTTTTATACCCGCGGGGCCTTGGCATCTTGTGGTCATTGAGTCATCAATGAACTCCTCTGCATGCCGAAGTAATCTAGAGTCAATTCTAGATAAGGCTCGTGCAAGCACAATGAGCCTGAGCACAGCAAATCTACAACATGGCTAAAAAAGAGAAGAATTGAGGTGTTGCAGTGACCCAGAAGTCCTGACCTCAACCTGACTAACATGTTATGGTGGGACCTTAACTCTACATAAATGAACTGAAGCAACATCGTAAAGAAGAGAGTGCCAGAATTGGATGGTGTGAGAGAGACTGATAAAGTCATACAGAAAACTATTACTTCGAGTGACTGGTAAACTTTCTAAGCAAAACTGACTATTAGACCACACCTCTGGATTTAGGCATTGGAGTCTTGAGACAACATTTCCATCAACAGGCCAAACTGAGCTATATAACTTAACTAAAAGTTAAGCTAGAGTGGGAGTACATTATACATGCTTCCTTTCCAGTGGCCAACAGGGACTGACTTCTGTAATTTAGAAAAACATTCAGTTTTACAGAGATCTATCAGAAAGTAGCCCACATGCTCACATGTAACCTCAGTAAACACTTTTTTATCTCTAAATTCATAGCTTCAAGTCTTATTGAGTACAATGTCAAGTTATTTCCAGCAGTGCAATATGAGTCCTAAGCATCCCAGAAATGACACAGAAAGTCCTAAAGTCAAAGATAACTTTTAAAAAGAGCAGTATAGGCCCTGAGGCCCTGATGGCAAAAAAGACTACATTTCCGCGAAAATGACGTCACTTCCGGTTTCGGGCAGGTAATGGCGGAAATGCAAAAGTTCGCGCTGACGTCTATTCCAACGTAGGAAGTGTTATGAACAGCTGATCGGATCGGTAAAGCGTGTTTCTGGAATATTATGTTTTTGTTCCTGCAAGCGCTTTTTATGCAGTTTTTGCAAAGCTTTATGTGGAAGGAAACCGTGACCTAGGACAAGCTGATGGCATAAGATGTAAGTACAACTCCTCCGGTTTCATATGCAAAAAAAAATTTTGCGCTAGCTTACGTGGTTGCAGTGCTACTGGGATTTAAAAATAGTTACGCAAAACAGAGCGTTCCCGCTCCGATCGGCTCTAAAGGGTTAATGTTGTAAATTACAATCGCCATGAAAGACCAAAAAGACACTAAGCACAGCAGTTAGATAATCCCCATGTGTCATGATGTTTTATGTCAAAAGGCTAAGATGGCAACAATAAACACAGTCAACTTGAGGCTTCATAATGGAACTGTCCTAACACATGTCCATCTTTTATATACAGTCTATACTTTAATCCAAACTTATTGTGTTGAATGATTATTCAAAAACCAAACAACCCTTTCAGATAAAAAATATATTTTTGACATTTAGATACAAGTAGGCTGTTAAATACTGCAAGAAACAAAAAAGAAAGGAATCATTTAACAGTGCATCACAATCCATTATATTTTTAAAGCAATTTCATGGCTAGCATTAATATAAAATGCATCCTTCCACAACCCTTTCAATCCACTAACACTGAATCCTGACGCACCATTCTGTCTAAAACAAATGAAACTGTGTCATGTACGCACCAGGTCAACAAGAAAAGAGAGACAACTCTGTGTCTGAAACTTCAATCTTCACCAACTGCACGGTCTAGTTGGGAAAAGAACATTTATCACCCATGACAGCTTGATCTTGTTTCATTTCAAATAGTTTTTCAGAAGAACCCCCAAAAATGCAACAAAAAAAACCTCAAACAAAAAACACATCGTGTGGTCTAATCGCTATAGGTCAGCACTGCTTACATGACACTTGTGCTTTGATAAAGCCAGGGAAAATTATCCTTCTAATCATCTCCTCTAATGCTGGCAGAGATACTCCACTCAAGGCAACTCTCAAGGTACAGGTATAAAAGCCATTTATCAGAGGAGCTCTTTCTGCTCGTCACTCCACAGTATCTATCAGAGGAACAGCAGCGCACACACGCAGAAAACTCACAGTACAGCATGCACACACCCACAGCAAAATGCACTTTGTACGATGTCGACAACAGCCCGAATCAAAACATCAGAGCATCCAGGGGTTAAAGAGGAGTTTAAAGCAATCGAGAAGTTGACAACACTATTGTACCTTATTATTTAGAGACTTGAAGTGAGAACAGCCTTTAGATACTATGCATTTAAAATGTCATTATTTTGTTTTCATGCTGTTTAGCTCGTTCTCAGCAGAGGAGAGGCTGTAAAGTAGTTTGACTATGCAGATTATCTAAAATGCAGATACCAGAATGGTCATGCATGGATGAATGACACTCAAAGCTCAGTCTAAGCTCATATAAATGCAACAGCCACCCATAAAACATGCGGCAGTAAAGTCTACAAAGTAAAATGATGGTCTCCTGCTTTACTTTACCCCTTCCGAACAATGTTAGCTGAAACGCACTGAAGTCTGACTTCCAGTTCAAACACAGGCTGTCCCATAGTAGGCTTGGAGTCACACAGCCACTCCAGATACCCTCCAGATGTGAGAGCGAAGTGGGAGTGGGAGAGGGAAAGTTAAGGGAAAGACAGCCAGGCGAGAGTGAAAAAGGAAAGGAGTGAGTAAGAGAGACAGCTCTGACCTGACAGGGAGCCAAAAACACAAATTCTTTCCTTTTTTCTCATATTTTTTCCCCATGTTTCCCTCGTTTTCTCCTCACAGCATGCCATTTCAGTTTAAATGTAATAACTTTGTGCTTTGTTAACTTCTGGTAAATTTGTGTCTGGATTTGACAACAACTAAACAAACTTAAACTGTAAAGCAGTGATTATACATTCAGTGTGTAAAAAAAAAATCTTGGATGCACTTGCTCAATCAGTCTTGTTCTCCAGGGCACGCTGATTTGTAAACCAGTGTAGTGCAGACTGCTGATAAGAGCGGCTAAAATAGCTATGAAAATCCAATCTGTTTACAGCGGTGTGCTCTCAGATAGCTTTCATTTGGGAGACAGACAGATTAGTCATCTGAAAATAAATTAAAAAGTGGAAGAACAGCATGCCAAAAAGGAGTGACAGGATATGATCTAATATCCCATGTGTTTCCAGACTTTTCGACAAGCACCTCCTACAGTAGTGTGTGAACATCTGCTACCATTAAGGTGCATCAGCACAATTAATCTGAATATAATTTACATGGCTTTGGGGATGATTTGATGCCAAATTATTGTCTTTTTTTTTATTATTTTGATTATGTGAGTGAGCAAGTTAATCTTTATTCACACAATTGCCTTTGTGTGTGTGTTTGGAAGAAAACTTAAGGTTTTGAAGTTTTGATGGTTAAAAACAAGCTCAAATAATCGCTAAATGATTTCTTGAATATGAAGAAGAGTTCATTGTAATCCAATGACATCAAATCTCTATACGGTAGAGCACCTTTGGGATGTGGTTGAATGGAACAAATCTGCTGCAAGTGTTTGGTAATATTGTGTTAGTATGGACCAGCATCTCTGAGGAATGTTTCCAGCATCTTGATGAATCTATGCCATAATTCATTAGGGCAGTTCTGTGGAAAAAACAGCCCCTGACCCCACCCACAGCAGAATTAAGACTCATCAGTCCAGGCAATGTTTTTTCAATCTCCTCGTCTAACTTTGGTGAGCCTAAGTGAACTTTAGCCTCTGCTTCTTGTTTCCTCAGCCAACAGGTCTGGCACCTGGCCGTGGTCTTCTGTTCCTCTTGTCCATCAGCTTCAAGGTTCAACAGAGTGTGTTCAGAGATGCTCTTCTTCATACCCTTGTATATAGAGAGTGGTTATTTGACTTACCCTTGCCTTCCTTTCCTTGAAGCAATCTGACAAGTTTCCTCTGACCTCAGACATAAACAAAGCATTTTTGTCCAAAATAAATGCCAATCACTAGGTATTTTTTTCTTTTTCAGAACATTTTCTTTTTTTCTTAAACTCTACAGATGGTTATGCAGGAAAATCCCAACACATCAGCAGTTTCAGAAATACTCAGACTAGCCCATCTGGCACCAGCAACAATGCCACATTCAAAGTCACTCATATGACCTTTCTTATCCATTCTGTTGCTTGGTTTGAAGACCTCACTTTAAAAAGGAGAGATTGTTTGGGAAAACTGAAAATGACAGGACTGGAACATTCACTTTAATTTTTAGAGAGTAGTTGGTATGGATCTGTTAACTTTTAGGCTCTTTCAAGGATATTTGGTACTAATTGAGGTTATTTATACCTGTAAATACAACAAAAATAGTCTCCATTACATAGACGTGAATCATGTCACATTCGTTCTGGGCTAATTTTTTAAAAATGACATGAACGCTTACACAACTGTCCAAATCACCCTTAATTCACCTTACATTTTGGCATTGCCTAACAGACTTCACAATATGAATCTACGAAGGCTATTTGTGCTGGAACTGCAGATGCTGAGTGCAGACAAGAATAAAGGCAGTGATGAATGCTCACGCTGCACTGAAAGATACCGGGCCTCTTGTGGTTGTAGCAAACTTGATGTGGTTTGGGAGTCTCACTTACTGATCACATGAGTTGCTGATTTCAAGATAAAAAAAAAAAGGGGGGGGGGGCAGAATTGGGTTTACAGCCTCGAATCTGCTCTCGAAATCGGCGAAAACACACTCTGGTCCATGTTCTAGTTATTACTCATCACATTATTTGGCAGGCTGTTTTTCCCTCAGATGGGCTCCGGTCGGTGGGACATAATTTTATGTAATTTTCCACTAGTGCAGTGAAACATGTTCAGTCTTCTAAACAATGTCCCTTTCAACAGATGCATTTTATGGCTCTTTGAACAAGTTGTAGGGTAAGATTATAAAGGGATCTTGGGACATATACTCTGATGAACATTAGTAAGCCTGCTGCATTTAATTGTGGACGCATTCAAACACATTCAGCATGTTTTGTTTATAAATTGCAGCTGGGATAGTGATTGCTCTTTTTTGCATACAGCTGAGATCCCATCTGCATTCTTTTAAACATAACTTTTATTAGGATAACACCCTCAATCCAAAGAGATTTTTAAGGTGTTCCACAAAAAATAAGGGATTCAAGTCCCACCGACACAAGTGTCCACTAAAGCTGCTTTGGACCATTAAAAGCAATTCTAATTCTCAAGAATGAGAATTATTACATCATGTAGTTTTTATCAAATACACCAATCACCACTTTATTTTTTGGTGTTGTGGTGGTGATAGTGGTGGTGCTGAAGGTTTAAAACACCCTGCTCTTTCGAAACAAACCTAGGAGAGCTTTTTGGAAAACATACTGTTCTTGCAGCAGATAATTATTTTCCAGGACATTAATGGCCCATATACAAGCTGTGTTGCGTAACTGGTACAAAGTAGCAAACATTTTATTCAGGTCAGGGTCACAGTGACCACAGAGCAAGCAGAGACATCATGGAATATAATTTATAGCTTTATGTGATGCACTCACAGATTTAGGACTGCATGCACATAAAGTTGGAAAACCAACAAATGTCATCCACAGAGATCGTGACAGAGACAACAGGGCTCACCATGACAGTGGCCATTTTGACTGTATGTGCTGGGTGTCACATGTAATCTCTTGAAGAAGAAAAAAGAGGATGGGGGGCTAAGTCAACAGCATACAACTAAGGCTAGGTATGGATGGATGCAAGTTGGTGCTAATAATTAAAAAAAATGTTATGTACTTGTTAGCACTAATTGAATTTGCAGATAATTGAGAGATAATTGACTTGACTGGACAAGTTCAGCGACTTCAATAAGTTGAGGGGACATCTAGCAGACAGTTTGCAGTGTTACCATCTACCCTGTTAATGAGTCTTTGCAACCCCCTAAAATGAAACATTTAGTTCTTAAAGGTACAATGTGTAAAATCTCACTGCTTGATGCCAGGAGATCAAGTGCATCATCACAGCTACGCTGCCCACGGTAGGCCAAACAACTCTGGCCTCCGTTCATCTGTAGTGAGTGTAGGCTGTCAGCCCGCTGTTAACCTCAGCTGGAGTCCATGTTCATTTACTCTGCAGGAGGCTCTGAAAAAGGAGCCGACGAGTCTTTAAAGCTCACTTCTGTCTAATGTCAGCAATACTGAGGTGAGTTGTTGAGAACATCCTGTTTTTTGTTTTTTTGCTTTTAGGTGGCATTAGTAAAACTTTCTTTGAAGTGCAAATCTAATATTTTATTCTCTGGAATAAGCAGTTGTGACAAGATCGGGAATAAATGACATGTTTATTCTCATTTTTGTGTTGCACTGGCTATAGAGTAATTGACCCATCTTCAGATCTACCCAAAAGTGGCAACTTCAGGAACTCTGGTTTTTGTCATAATTGACTTTGCTCAGTTTTTTCCTCTGGGTTGCCACCTGAATGACATGTTTGATAAGAGCCTCCCTTCTTGATATATATCCATCCATTCTCTGCTATAGGGCTAACAAGCATGTCTTTGGACTGTGGGAGCCAGAAGCCAGAGTACCTGGACAGAACCCATGCAAATTCCACAGAGAAAGGCCAACACCGGCTAGTGGATTGTAATCCAGGGTGTTTTTGCACCATGTGAGGTGATGATGCCAACCACTGTGCCATGTACTACCACAGCTCAAAGTAAATACTAAGTGCACGATTTCTATAAAGACTACTGCAGGTTTTGCTGTAAAGACGTGATCACATGACAGTGAATTCACTAAGGCTACATTGTCAAACTTGGAGCAGAGCCACAACAAACTGTTCTTACAGTCTGAGCAGTGCTTTTCGTGGCAGGTTCCATCACCTTTCTTTGTAAGCTGGTAAAGTGCGTCGTAACTTTCCTCTCTTCTTTTAGCAAGAATTTTCTTTATCATTTTATTCACATTAATTAGGCCTTTAATTTACATAAATGTTTGCAAATAGTCTAAAATTTCTCAATTTCTTCACTGTAACACAACAGAAGAAACGACATTCTCTAAAAGCAATCATTACTGACCAATGAAATAACCCCAGTGTGACTGCAGAGTAAGACCTGAAAACTACACGAGCCAAGCCAAAGCTGCAGTGGAATCTGGGTCAGAGCTAGTTAACAGATTTGTCTTTCAGCCACGCTCATCCATCTACAAAGGAAAAAATACAGCGTGGCAGTCTGGAACCGGGTTGCTGCAGCACTGGAAAAGTACAGGGCCCTTCAAAGGGCACACGACCGACATTGACATCAAAGTACCGTGTAACAGTGGGACATTATTTTGCACAGTCACACTGATATAACCTCAGATAGCACCCCGAAACTGTGTCAGGAGACTTTAACGTCTGTTTCCATTTTAACATCCAGAAACTCAACATTCCCATTTGAACATAAAAGAAGGAACATCATGTTGTTCATTCAGTCTTGTTTTATGTTCCATTTCATGGATAAGTTGCTCTGTGCTTTTTTATCAGCAAAATTTAAAGAGACCTCGAGTTACTTGCAGGAATCATGCACCAAATACAAATACACCCAGACCGTGAAAAATGAAAATCACGATCCCCAGGAAAGACACGTTTATTCTGTAGAAATATTTTAGAGATTCATACAATAAGAGAAGAGCAGAATATGTATTTTGTATTAGTATTAGTTAGGCAGACTTAAAAAAAAAAATACTACATTTCTGCCTAGAAACCATAATCTGAGATGAGGAGGCACTTTGACTGTTCAATCCATTATTATGAAGAATATTACACCAATCTGCTCTACTCTTCAAACATTTTTAGACATATTACACTGAAAGATTTCATTAGCAGGGAAGATTACAGAAAAATTGGACAAGAACTGAATTAGTATCACAAAGTAGGGAGGTACCGGTCTCTACTACGTTGGACTAACAGTATCGCTGCAGGCAGGGACTAAATTAGAGAAATAATTATCTCTCCATCTATGTCGTTCTCCAGTTAGATTGGCCTGTCTGCTTACTAATCCCAGTGTTTGGTCAGTGAGGTCACTAAAAGGAAGAGTGTTTTAGTCCAGTGATGAGAATTTTTAACATTTATCTGAAACCAGGCTTGCGGTTGGTTTATCTCTGTTCTCTTTCCAGCATCTCGTCTACAGCTTGGCTTTGCCCGGCTGCAGCTGCAGGTTTTGTAGCTTCATAGCCAGACCCATGTTTCCTGTGATCTTCAGCTTGCCCTGGAAAAATGCCTGTGAATCAGAGCGAGAGCGAGAGTGTAATACACTGTAATATAAAAGCATCAGATGGTTGGGAATCAGAAGCATGGTTCATTCAGTGTAGGAGAGAAATACATGCTGCTGGCTTTAAAGAGTTACCATGAGAGATTAACTCAACCGGAGAAAAAGTGGGACAACGGCAACAACAGCTTATGAAAGGTCAGGAAACTCCAGAGCACACAGGCGTATGAAGGAGAAATGAATGTTTGTGATGTGAGAAGGTAAAAATCAGGCGAGTGATGTAAAAACGTGACCATTTTAGAGATAAATATTTTCTCAAGGAAATAAAAATAAGTCATTCATGTAAGTTTACAGCAGAAATGGGGAAACTGAGGGTTTTTATCTGTTCAAAAAAAACCAAAAAACAATGCAGATATCCAAATAACTGGGGGTCTAATCTGTGGAAAACACACTGCTGGAGCCTGCATTGCTATCCTTTTGTGATCAATAGAAAACGTATTAAATTATTAAAGCTGTGCAACACTCCTTTTGGTAATCTGTAGGAATGCATCTCTCCCTCTCTGTCCCTCTAATCTTCCTTTTCTCAGGCCTTGTTGTGGCTTCTCTGCTATCTGTTATCCAAAGCAGGGTTAGAATCATGTACTTGTGCATCATGTAACTGTTTCCCTGTAAGAGCGTCACACACATATCTGTTCCCAGGATAACGTTGGAAGAAGTTAATAAATTAAACTTGCCTTGGCGAGCACTTGCATAGATATTCATCACGTATGCTTTTGCTTCCTTGCAAGTAAATAAATGTGTTGGAACTCGCTGCTCTGTGTCTCACTTCATAAGGGATTTTTTTTTTTTTTTTTTAAAACAGCTTGGTCCTTCGAGCTAGATTTCAACATCTCTCCTGTTCATTTCAGCCAATGCAGACCAATACCGTACATGGGGGAGTATGGGACTCCTGCAAGACCTCCACCAGAGTTTAAAAACGACAATTCAGGATCGCTGAGTTGTGCACATTATTATTAGTATTATAATAAAAGCTGGAGAAGGTTGCAGAGCGGTTACCAGTGTTTCCAGTGGGACTGCCCTGTGAAACCCCATTGTACGCACCAGTTACTCAGACATTATGTCTGTTATAACTGGTTAGCTGACTGAATTATAAAAATTGAAGAACACTCGCAACTAAATAAATAAAATACATACATAGATTAAATAAGTAAATATGTAAAAGAAAGAAAGAAAACAGAAGCTGAAATAGAGAGTCGACTCTAAAATAGACACAACAGATAAACTAGTAAAGATATAGTGAGGTAAAGTAAAACGCACAATATAATAAAATAAAGTGAAATGAAAAGCTGTAGGATGGGTAGTAACTGCAGTAAGGTGGAACAGGATGCACTCAATGCCAGTGACGTCAGATAAATGTGCCAAAGAGACTCGAGAGCAGTTCAGCATTTGCCCTTATGGCAAAAGGAGTTCAGATTTGAGGGGAAACTAGATGTTTTTCCTCCCATCCTTTTTTTAATGTCACACAGGAAAATCAGAGAGGAAGAGGCAGACACACAGTGCAGAAGTGGCTTTTCTAGGACCTCACAGTACATGCAATCACTGCAAATGGCTGTGAGCTGATGGTAGTTGTCTCTGGATGATATTTTTTTAGTGTAAATTGACCTGAGCGCTACCTTAATATAGTGCTTTCACATGTAATAATAATTCAAATGCATTTCCTGCATGGAAAACAACGAGGAGCTGATAAGTCAAATGTCGAATCATAAAAGGTTAAAACTGTATATATATTTAGCTTGAAGGTGCAAAAGAGCCACCATATTTATTTTCAGACAAATCTAATGAAAAAACAATTGGTTCATTTTGTGATATGTGGCTCTCGACCCCTCTCACTGTTGTTTCTGCAAAATACAAATATCTTTAAGTATGGTTTAGTTTTTAAAAAGGTTCCCAGTTTGTAATCTTAGTTACTAAAAACCAGTGTAATTGACTTATTAAACATTTGTTGTACCAGTAAAGTGGTTCCATATCAGGGGTAAATGCTTTCCAGGGTTAGTTTCGCAATTCACAGAACACTTGGAAAGAGCTAAAGCTAAAAGGTAACTTATTACGTTGTTTCTTATCTTCTGTACATTTCAACTAATGAGGACAGTGAATGTGAATGTAGTCAGTGTGAGCCAAAGGCTCCTACTTCAAAGTCCACAAAACGCCCAGTGTCATAGTGTTTTCTACCTTTGTATCTATATGATACCACAGAGCGGACCTAATATAGTGATCGCAGGCAAAGATGCCCCACAGCTCTGCTGTTCAGTCTTTGTTTGTGTAGTGCAGGCAAACAAAAGAACCATCCTGTAAAAGGAGGATAGCTAAAACAGCTTGTTTCAGACAGAGGATTGAGAAACCAAGAAGAAGGATGTAACACTAAAGAGATGGATAAGCAGATTCAGTATACGTCTTAAAGCAGCGGCTCTCTCACAATGCCAAAAACGTTAACAGCTCCTACACTACAATTTTTAAATCCACCATCACAAACAAATAAGGATCTGAGCTAAATTTAAGTAAATTAAAGTACAAGTCTGACTTAAGTAAACATTAAAATTTGTTGTATTACTGATCTTCATCTGGGAGTATTTGCCTGACGCCCTGCACATTCATCAGGGCACGTTGGTTTTTTCACATGCTGAGCCAGTGCACAGCTCTGTGGCCGTGCTGGAGTGGCCACAGCTAACAAGACATCCAGCAACTCAAATGACTGAGAACATGCAGAGCTTTGGTCCAGCTGGTCTTGGTCTTTTTTTCCAGTTAATCTTTTCGAAGGTGTGAGACAATCTCCAGGACAACAATGTTTATCAAAACAGCAAACTCCTCATTCACAGTTCCACAGCTGAAATTAAGCTCATCTATGAACAAACGGACTTTTTCCAAGACTGGCAACAGCGGGTTCGACTCCTTGGAGGAAAAACCTGTTTTCCTCAGTTGGCAGCTCAGCAGAAATGTCCGTTCCAGGTGGCTAATAGCTGTTTACTTTAAGTCAGGCTGAAAAACATATAAAATGAATGTTGTAAAAATGTTTTTTGGAAAGCTGTGGGAAGCTCACACTAGACATCCTAAGTATTTGTGGGTAATGTAGGACCTTGCCAGCCAACTGGAGAACTCATGGCAGAGGGACATAAGTGGATACATAAACATGGTAACACCATGTCAGACTTATCAACTAACACTTATACAGAAATCTAAAAGAGTATATGATAGTGCCTTTCCTTCTCACACAAATCATTCAATATGTTTCTAAATCAGTTATTAGTAAGTGTTACACTTTTATTAGCCAAAACAAAAAATGAGACTTGAGAAAAACAAATACTGCATGCTTGTACAAAATTAAATAAAATAGTACCGGAAATGTCTTTAGTTTAAGGTTTTTTGACTTTGAAATGGCTCAAGATCGCTGTCAGCTAGTCAACTGGCACATTTAAGGAGACTAAGATGTTTTTGTTTGGTTGGGTTTTTTTGGTACTTTATGGAAAGAAAAGAGTTCACTGAATCAACTTCAGCTGCAGTATCAACAGACCGAAGGGAAAATGGTAAATGGACAGCACTTATAGCACTTCACAGTTTAGCCTCCAGGCCGTACCAACACTGAATACTCACAGTTTGTGGGTTCATTTTCCCAGTCATCAAGGCCAACAAGTCTGCGTCTGACATAGAAATGATGCAATCGGCTTCCTTATCTGCAGGGCAGAGACACAGAAACCGAGCTAAGTTTAAAAAAAACATGTTACAGCTCAGAGGTTTTTGTTCACTGACTGAAAAGAATGGGAGCAGTTTAACCCTCAAGAGACAGAGATATTTTATCACCGAAAATGGGACCGAGGGGTCATTCGTGAGTCCATTTTATTGGATACAAGAAGACTGGAAGACTTTAAATCATGCTCACACGGCCGCTCAGCTTTCTCACCAGTATCATTGTGAACGCAGCCTTTGCCGTTTTTCACGTCCACAAACCAAGTTGCCTCCTTTCCACTTGGGCCGTCCTTTACTTTGAAGGCAAACACTCCACCAATCTTTTTCACAAACTGCTCCCCATCCTGTACAAAGACATTTCACATACCTTAAACCAAAAACAGTTTCCACTACATGTGACTGAAGGAAAAATATATCAAAAATATTTCACAAGTTTTGCAAATTCAGTGCAGTAACAAAATGTTCCACATAAAGTTGTCAGTTTTTAAAAGAACATGTTTTACTGCCTACATTCACTCATCTTATGCTCAGCCTGACAAGCCATGTGTTATTTTCTTTAGAGTTTCAGGTAATGGCAGAAAAACTACTGAAAATATTCAGATAGTGAAGGAAAGGAAAAAAAAAAAATCTGCCCAACTCCAGTTCAGGATTTGGTAACTATAGGTGCAGCCAAGAGAGTGGGCTAAATTTACGTTTGAGCTAAATGTGCACAGGAACTGAAAATCTATAAAATGATAAAGACTATGAGGCTTTATTTGAAATTAAACATTTTGAATATTTATACAATTTTGAAACAGTTAGATCAGGTGTGTCGAACTCCAGGCCTCGAGGGCCGGTGTCCTGCAGGTTTTAGATGTGTCCTTGATCCAACACAGCTGATTTAAATGGCTAAATGACCTCCTCAACATGTCTTGAAGTTCTCCAGAGGCCTGAAAATGAACTAATCATTTGATTCAGGTGTGTTAACCCAGGGTGAGATCTAAAACATGCAGGACACTGGCCCCTAAGGCCTGGAGTTCGACACCCCTGAGTTAGATGAATCATTGTCACCAATTACCATTCAAGAAAACCATCCTTTTTTTAATGGAGATGGATAATCCATTAAATTTAGTTCTAAAGCAAAGTTCTGATTCTACAACGCAGTGGTTCTTAACCTTGGATGAGTCCAAGCCCATTGCACCTTTTTCATAAACTCGTCATCCTGCCTGCTGTCCTGTTTGCTGCTGCCACTCTCTAAAGAGAAATCAGCTAATTTCATATATAATATCTGCTTACAGTTCATTCACAACTAAAAGCAACATAATGAGCAAAGTTAGGTATTGTAAATAAAGTATTTGATCACGAGCAGCAAACCTTTTGAGCGGATGTGTGTTTGTGTGCATGCATGTGTAAAAAAGTTGGACTTTGTAAAGTCCTATCATGTTTTTCATAAAGCATGATCCACCATGGGTGGAGCAGACACCCCAGGCACCCTTGTATGGTAGAGCTTTGTCAATTAAAATGTAGCCATAACTTAAAGGATATCCTGCTTAAATCTTTTTTTTTTACACTAAATAAGGCCATACTTTACAAAATGAGCATTAATTAAGGACATAAACTAGTAACTAAGACCATAAAATTGGTAAGGAAAGCCATTTAATGGCTATGAATCAACTGAGAAGAAAGGTTAGTTTCTCAAAAACCTGTGTTATCCAGGTTCTTTTGGCAACTAGAGGAGTTGCTGTGCCCTGCTGGCCATCAGCGGAAGAAATGCGAGGAGTGAATGCACAGGGGCACTAGGGCTGTTCGATATACCGATATATATCGGATGACGATATAAAAACGTTTATCGTTTCATTTTACGCTATCGTTTGTTTCGTGGTGTCGCAAAATAAACTGTTTACGGCAATATTTTTTCATCGTTTTGATGGTCACTGTAGTGGCTATATTCATTTCTTACAGTTCTCTCTGTCTCTTATATTTAATATAACCACACTACGGACAAGCGACTGTTTTTATGCATTGTCGTTAGCAACAACGATGGTAAAACCATCGCATGTCCGCTTGTTTATTTTCCACATAAATCTTTCACAATAAAGCTCAAGATCCTGTTGAGACTTTTCAAAATAAACTGAATCACATGAAATAGTATGCAGAGTACTGACAGATGAGAAGCAAAAAAGAGCCGCCAGGTGCTAAAAAAATAAACCTTAGACTCAAACATTAGAACAGGCTTTTCCCCGCAGCACGCCGTGTATTAAATACTCACAAAGAAAACAGCGGCCGTTACAACTTATATCTAAAAATATATAGTTTCACGCATCAGTTAAAACAACGGTCCCCAACCTTTTTTGCGCCACGGACCGGTTTATGCCCGACAATATTTTCACGGACCGGCCTTTAAGGTATCGCGGATAAATACAACAAAATAAAACTAGTACCGGTACCGAAAAAAAATAAGATTTATTCATAACACACGTGAAAAGACCAAGGAAAACAGAGTTAACGATAAAAACGATAACAAAATAACGCTGAAAACCGATAAAAACCCTGAAAACCATACATTTCACACCTGAACCTCAACTCTCGCGGCCCGGTACCAAACGACTCACGGACCGGTACCGGTCCGAGGCCCGGGGGTTGGGGACCGCTGAGTTAAAACACTCGACTCCAGGTACGCGACGCCCAGCTGGAAACACTTCACTCAAGTCGAGCTGCCCGAGATTCACAGAATTTACAGAAAATGTTACATTTTTGTGATTTATATCGTTATCAGGACGATAGATGTCTTATATCGGGATATGAGATTTTGGTCATATCGCACAGCCCTAAGGGGCACCCTTTCATTTCTTAATTCTTATGCCCATCATTATCTTTAATTGAATTGAATTGAATTAATGCCTTTGTAGGAAATAAAATAATAGTGTCTGGATTCTAACATCGGTCATCTAATGAACATATAAAAAATAAGACTTCATGTGTTCTGATTAACGTAAAACTATGACAGAGATATTTGTAGCTTCGTGTGGTACCTCTCAGTTTTTGGCAGGTGATTCTCTTCTTGTTTAGCTCATAAAGATGCTCAAATGTTAAAATAAACTATGTTTGCTAAATGTGAACGCCCAGAGGTATAAACATGTAAGAGAACACAATAAAAGTGCTTTAAATGAGAAGGCATCCTGTAGAGTTTTTATCATTAGTATTATTGTTGTGGAGCTTTGCTTTTAATCACTGGGTATGTTTGATAATTATTCTTCATTAGCCAACTACCTTCCTCTCGTCCTGCTTTCTTAGTGTTGATTGGCTGTGGAGGATGAATTGCACTTACATAAAGCCACAGGGAGGCTGGAGTGGCTGTCTTCACTTGTTTTTCAGTAGTTCTTTATTATTAATTAGTTGTTTTGGTAATTACCTGCTGCCCCATTTTCAGTTTTTGCTTTCAATAGAGCTGTCAGTCTCAAAGCAAACAGCTTTTCAACAATTTAAGTTTCACAGGCAATTTTCATTTTGTCATTTTTTGTCATTTTTTTCCCTCATTCCTGACATTCCAACAAAAACCAAGTATTAATCATAATCCATAAACGTTTTCCCTTCTTGGCTCATGCAAAGTTTAACATTAAATCACATAAACACTTTCAATAGCCAACAGATCGTTTTCATTTTCCCCACCACACAGCATTGTGTCCACATTCTGACATTTTTTTCTTTTGGGCTGTTTTTTATTGCACACACAGTTATTGCCAAAAACCCTTTTATTCAACAGCTGTTCTTGTAAATTTCCAGCTGTAACATGACGGGAAATTATCTGAAAGGTAATCTAGTTGAAGTAATGTAAACAGAGATCTTCAAGATTCCAGTTGTTGCTAAAAATAAGTCTTTCACATCATCTTTAGATGTGAAAGGGTTCTAGACTTTAGTCTTTTATAAGTGTTTTTATAGTTTTCTAGTGCATGGGCATTAGGTGACTGGCTTCAGTCTTAAAAAAGAAGCCTAAATTTGATAACTCACTCTGTGGTTTGGTTCAAGGCCTTCTTCTTTTGTTTGTTTTGGCCTCCTATAATTGTTTTTGTATTATTAAATCTGCTTTGAACTGAAGCAGCATGGTCGCATGCTCCTGCAGTATGATTAGTCTGTGAGCTACAGACTTGGGGCCTGAAAGAGCTTCCCCATTTTCTGTGTATTGTGGCATTAAGGTGCCAAGGAAAGCAGCAATTAATCATCAAACTGATACAGCTAGCAATAAAAACATAAATGGAAATAATGCAATTAAAATATGAAAGGAAACAGCTTTTCAGATAAGCCAATACAGTCAACATTTCTGGGGCGTAGAAGACACACGACGGGTTTTGGTGGGAAACAAAATGTAAACAGCCTTAAATCTGCCGGGTGCACCGTTTACTCAGGTGTTTGTGGAGTACACTCTGCAGCCCAACACAGGTCAGCGACAAAAGTATTACATAACCTAGTTCATCCTGAATCTGCCCAAAACTTGGATTTGAGTAGAAACAAAAAAAAGAAAGAAAAACATTGAACTAATATGAAAATACAAAAGTAGAACAAATTCCCTCTGATAAGATAAAGATAAGCTCCCAAGCTAAAAACTCAAGTCTGTTTGTCTGATCAGTTTTCAGAGATATTACACTAAACTTTGCTGCCATTTCCTCATTGATGACAAATCCCACTCATTACGTAGAGAGCACTGCTGGCGAGCTTGAGATGAATCTGTATGATTGAGGTCAACTAAAGGTAACTGCTTAAAAACAGAGTTTTGATGGAAACCACTTGTCTGATTGAGTCACCATAAGCTTGATGTTATTTTTTTGTGTTATAAAATGATAGTTTGGGAACGGATCCTGATGTGCCACCATAAGGCTAAAAGCCTGTGTAGCTATATGAACACAAGCCTAGGAGAACTGTAAATACTTGGATAGGTGGATTCAAGTATTTATTAAAATCTTTTACAAAATTATTGTGTTTCGTTTTTTAAGCAAAGACCAAATCATAATACATAATATTAAAAGACCTAATATGTTTTTTATTATACACATTTATTTATTTATTTTCACTGAAAAAGGCATGGAAAATATTAATCAAAGGAGCAAAAAAAAAATTAAACAAAGATTATTTGAAAATATATGAGAAAGAAACTTAGATTACAGTGTTAACTTTACCAGGAAGAAAAAATAACATTTGTAAGAAATAATGTTGAAATTTCCACCTCCATTCTATACAGGTCTTTATACTACTGCCTCTGTATAATGTGAATGGGATGCCGATCCTTAAGCAATACCTAAATGCTGTTAAAAACCTGTCCTGTTATTTGTCAAAGGCAGCCAATCAGAAGAATGTGGGCTCATGGTAAAAGCAGACTTAAGGGAGAGGAAGCAGGCCTAAAACAGCCCAAAGCCCTGGAACTAGACAAAATTGAACTACAAAGTCTACGAATAAAACTATGGAGCTGGAAATGCACATATCAAGTCGCAGTCATGTAGGTAACATAAATACCTCCTGCAGTTTCTTGTCGATTTCCTGGAACACAGCATGCGCCTTGAACCCCTCCAGTCCATCACTTGCGCTAGTGTCAATAGCTTGAATCCTTCAGATGATGAAGACAAATAAGAATAGGAAGGTGACGTTCGAGATAAAAAGAAAAGAATGAAAACACTGCCTAAAGTACCTAAAGTAACTTAAACTTGTAACTCTTCAGTAGTTTGGACACTACTATCGCATACTAAAACTGAAAAACATTTTCCACCTGGGCACATGTATTCTGAGTTGAGCTTTTTAACCCGCTGATTAAAGATTCGCTTTTCCACCGAGCAACCGTGGATTTCCAACCACCGTTTGCTCTTCCTATCGTATGAAGTGTAACTAGTCAGTGCTCCAGCGATGCTTGGTTGGATCATTTGTTTACATTTTGGTGGCAAATCACCAGCTGCTAGTGTTGTTGCCTCAACTTGTAAAACATATTTGTTAGTTCCACATTTAGCAGGAACAGTTATCTTGCATACTTTGCATAGCACTGTTGTTGGTTGGAGGTTGTTCAAGTAACTCCATTTCTGACTCTAACTGTCAGAAACGTATGGGCTTGTCTCACTGTTGTGAGCGATAGGGGCATTAAACATGTGGCACCCCAATAACAATAACATTCCAATGTAACACTTTTATATATCACGTAAAATTTTACACTGGTATTATCACAGATGATATGATACGACACAGCCCTACTTGAAAACACCACTGTGTATTTAATTGTGCAGCTATTTTGAAGCCCTGATGTAAAAATAACTGAGAAACACAAAACTCCAGGACATAAAGAATAGTCAATAAACACCATGTCAGAGGTTGGCAACTTTAAACACAACGATAGAGCTTTATCAATGGCTCATTAATGCCATGGTACATCTTTACTAAAACACTGATTAAACAGTTCAGTGTTCACTCTTCGACAAATTTTTGTTCAGGACTTGTTGATCGCAGGGTACCTTCCTCATAGTTCCTCATGGTTTATTCTATCCATCATTATCAGCAAAATTCCCCATTGATGTGCCCTCAAGATGCTGCCTGTTTCCTTCACTCTCCAACATAGGTCGAGAGTGCCAACGTCTGCCTGCCACATAGCGCCAACTAGGGCTGGGCCATATCATACCGTTCACGGTAATACCGGTATAATGTTGGGCAACGATAAGAAAATGAAACATCGCGATAGAATATGGGTAAAACGCACATGCACAGTGGCTTTGTTTTCATACGTACATGGTGGAAAAAGCATGGCGGCGACGGAGAATGAGAAGGGCGAAAGCGGATCGTTGAATGAAACGGATGAACCAGAATTGGTTTGTAAAAATGCTGCAACTTCAGTGGTGTGGAACTGGTTTAGCTTTCGTCTGTCAGATACACAACAAAGCACTATTTTTGGTAGAGCATGCTAGCGGGCCGTGGTTATTACCGTGTTTTTCGGAAAATAGTTTATAACCTCTTTTTAAGTTTTGTGGATATTATACATGGTTATGGTGGAGATATGTCGGCCAGTTTCCACTGGAAATGCCTTTTGGTTAAACTGTCAACAAGGAATTTGCATTTGCACAGTTACATTTTTATATAACTTTAATGCACATAAAAAACAGCTGCTTGTTTAAGTGAAAATATATTTATGTTTTTTATTTTTTTGCACTAATAAAGTTGTGGAGTTGTAAAGTGTTTCGTCTAGTGTCAATTATATCGTCAGTTATATCGTTATCACAAATTTTCAAATGTATATCGTGATAAATATTTTTGGTCATATCGCCCTGCTCTAGCACCAACAGAACTAAATTAAATTGAACGGTTGAAAGCTTAACTGAAATTAGAACAGCAAATGCAAACGTAAGAGACTTCAAGACAATGATGAGCTTGCAAAACAAATTAAACATAGAAGTCTTGTTTTTCCACATGTTATCTCTCACCCTCAGAACCTTTGGTACAAGTCTGTAAGTTGTTCCAAAGTGCAGGGCTAAAGACTCTGGTGAGGCAACATATGCACTCTGTACTGCTGAAAATGTCAGAATCTTTACACATATTTTAAATCTACCACTTCAACCAGGCTTTTGATCAAGATGACTTTTAGGCACTAATTAATTTTTATTTGTCTTTTCAACTTTTGCAGTCAGTATGTTTTAGAAAAACTTTACCAGATTTTGCTTGAGTTTTAATTTCCCGTGTGTTCTTTTTTTACAATATAAAAAAAACAAACTTCTTTCGTGTAAAAACACACCAGTTTGTTTTTAACAACAGGGTTTTTGTTAATTTTTGGTATCTGGTATTTTGTTGCCTCTGGAGGCATTTTGTAAGATGGATTTTCAAGCATGCCTTATAAATAAATTATCACATTTTTATACAGATCTAATGTAGGAGTGTCAAACTCACTTTAATTAATGGCCAGTGTGCAGCCTAATTTAATAGATAATAATGTAGTTTTCTTTTTTATGCAAGGAAAGACAAGTACATCCTAAAAACTCTCCCGTTGTGAACCATCTATTTACAAAAACAAATAATGAACAACCTGAGATACCTAAAAATTACCTACAGGACCAGAGCCCAGGGCCAGGGCCGCATATGTGACACCTCTGTCTAACCTGTTAGTCAGGATTCAGGCAGCAACTCCACATGACATCCAGCTTGACATTTACACAAAGAACAAGCAGGGATGCCACCGTGTGATGACCCTCAAACAGCTCCTCAGCAGCTGAGATATTTAACATGCCAACCAGAATCTTGTATGAAAAAACCAAAAGAGCTAACGTTGTTTAATATTTGACATTTAACCTGTTTTTCAGCTAACCAGGACAGCAAACGGTGACCTCAGAAACGTGCCGTAGTTAAACAGTGCAAGCTGTGCTTTTCTCACCTCGGTCTCTGTAATTCGGGCATTTTGCTGTGAATGCAGGTGAACAAACAGCTCCTCGGTATGTGTGGAAGCAGCAGAAGGAGTGATGTTGCTTGCACTTCACCTGCTATTAGCTTAACGGCTGCACTTCCTCGTTTCTTGCACTTTCCCGGATATTCAGACTCGACCTGTCGATGTCAGATAAACCAGATTAGCTGACTGTCCTATGGATTCACTTGGTAACATCTAGTTTACATGTGCTTGTTCAGATAATTTTCTTAAACAGATCCGTAGGGTTAAATTACAGAGATTTTTTTTTTACAATTAGTAACCTGATCCACTAAATTTATTCATACCAGCTATTTAAATATAACCGTATATAAAAGCAGGCGTTATTAATCAGTAATTCAGGCTCTGTACCTTTGGATGACCAGGTACAGGGACCCACAGAAAATAAGATTATTTAAAGATAAAATACATTTAGTGTAAAAAAAAATACGTTGACAATTATTTTCATACTGAAAGAAACGCCAGAGCACAAGAGTTTACACATTTATGTTCAAATGAATGTTTTGCAAAGTGATTAAGTGCGTATTATTTATACTCTGTTGTCTTTACTGTCTTTGTTTTACTGAAGTTTTATTGAATCTGTTTTATCCTTTTGCATTGTTGCTTGATTTGGTAATATGATTCTGAAAAACAAGAGTTTGTTAGGACTTCTGGCAAAAATTGCCAGCAAAATCTCAAGGGACTGGCAAGACAGGCTTTTGACTTTTTATAACAAGCATGTACTGAGGGAGGTTCCTTCTATTATTCATTGTTTGAACTACCCACTCCGCAGTGAGTTTGACTCTTTGCCCTCTGGCTGTCATTTTAGAGTATATCAGTAGGACCAAAAGACTCCAGGTTTCTTTTATTCGTACTGCAACCTGTCTTCTTAATGGCAAATAGCCATTTTGTGGCTTTTTACTGTTGTTGTTTTTATTGTCATTTTATAGTTTTTATTTTTATTTATTGGGACTTTGTTTTATTGTTGTGCAATCATTTACTCACTGGGTATGTGTTCACACGTCTGTCGTCCTTGTTGCCCCTGCTGCTTAACTAATTTTCTTTTGTTGGACATATACTGAAAGTACATACATAAACGTGTTGTGTGTAATCATATACATAATTACAGATTCATTAATGTCAATTAATGTTTCTGCTGAAGCTCTTTTATCTCATTATTATCTTCTTAGTTTAACCTGTTAGCCTGTTATTATTGGTGATGAAACATTTGCATTAATTAAAAAAAAGTATTTTCAGTGGTTGCTTTACAGTTTAAAAGACCCCTTCAAAAGGATTTGAGTGGAAATGTTTCTGTTATTTCACAGCACAGGTTTTGTGCAAAAACAGACCCAATATTTTCCTATCAAGAGCATCTTTAACTCGCACAGAAACAGAATGTATATATATATATATATATATACATACATACATACATACATACATAGCTTGTTACATTACAAATATACTAAAGTTATTGTACAAATAAAATCCGTTGAGCTGGGGTCAGGTAGGCAGTTTCAGATCTGACTTATTTATATGGTGCTTGATGACTGCTGGATGTCAGACAATTAGCAATATATATGTTATATATTTTGCTGTAGGCTCTGTAGTGAGGCAGAGCAGAATGAGGCAAACATCTGAAAATCTCATCAGTCTAATGGAGACCCAGTGAACTATAACCCTGTCTGCTTTTGTAGAGAAGCACATAGGGAGGCCGGGTGCCTGGCTGGGTGGGCTTCAGATAGCAGCAGAGGGCTCACGGCCAACCATCTAACTCATGCTGGCTTGATCACTCCCTCACTTATCACAAATACGGGCTCAGCGCAAGCCATGGGAAGCCAGCCGATGCTGCTGGTACACTTCAGCGAGCTGTTTTTTTCTGCAGCTGATGTGTGTAGCGGAGGTTGAGCTCCAACCACAAAATCACTGAACAGGAAAACACTGCACTCTACTGGTCCAAAGGTCGCATAATGCCATGGTTTTACCCTCTTGTGTGGGGAAAGTTCTTATTACTTCTTTTTACTTTCTTAATGCACCACATTACCAGGATTGAAAACAACAGAGCCACAAGAATCGTTTGAGGCAAAATTGTTAAAGGTAAACGAGTCCTGAAAATTAATAAATCATCAAACCTTTGCTTTTCTCCACACACCATTTATATATTTCTGAATAGAGATTCATGAATGTACTGAAAACTTTGTCTCACTAACACTGAGAAATTATTTACCCATAAAATCCCCTGGGTAGGAAATAATTAATTGGAAAAGAGAACATTCCTCATGGTTTTTCTTAAAATCGTTTTCCTATTTGCCTTCCTTTTGCTGTGCTTGTTGTGTGTACTTGTATTTCAAGTTATGTAGCGATGCATAAAGTCCTGATGACTTTTACCTAAAATATAACATCAGTTATATAGATGGTACGAATGCAGGCTTTTTCTAATAGAAGGTGCAAAAAAACCACCAAATATTTTACAAATACTAAATGCTGATCTTTACCTAATACAACGTATTTTAAAGGTAATACTGAATGTGTCATGGCACAGTGGCCCGTGGAAATGGGATGGACTCAAGTGCAGTTTCAAAACCAGAGGCTTGAAGTGCGGTGTAACAAAAGAGTCTTTATTCACAACGCTTGGAAGCTAACAGAAAACTCAGACTAGCATTAAGGAACGTAAACTAGACGTCTGAGGCAAGAGAAACTATGGCCATAACAAAACTATGACTAGATTGCAGGGACAACTGGGTGCAGGGACTGGGCAGGGGAAACTGTGGCTGGCCAGGGCAGTGCTTGCAGGTGGAGGTTGCTTGGAGGGGGGAGGCAGGAGACAAAGGTCCAGGTGGGTACTACGTGCAATGCAGGGAGGCAGGCAGGAGAGACTGGCAGTTTGAAAAGGGAGAGGTTACCGGCAGCTGCATACCAGAATCCAGGAGAGCTTGTACGGATGAGGATTGGTAGGTGAGTTCCAGATGCTGACGAGAAAACAGAGGAATAAGGCAAGTAGACACGATGATACACCAAGGAACAGACATGAGGCCAAGAACGGACTAAAGTTGGCAGATAATCTGGCGAAGACTAGTTGTGTGCGCAGGTCATAAATACTGCTGGTGTGATTGCCATCAGGTGAGGAACAACAAAGACTCCACCCAGAGGGGAGGAGCCGATGCAGTGGAAAACTACCCAGATCATGACAGAAAGGCTGTTTGAAGTATGTAAAAAAAGTTGTTTTAGAAGCCAGTTATCCATAATTATTCCAACTTTTCCAACTTTTGACTGACTTAATTATTATCACCTAAAAAGTTGTGGTAATTTAACTTAATAGTTACTTGAATATTTTTATTTCTTTAACTAAAACTTTCCTTCAGCTGCTCACTTATTCACAAGGTGTCACTACAGCAGATGGAGCCGCATATTTGATTTGGTAGATTTTTACACCATGTACCCTTCCTGACACAACCTCCAAGGGATTTGTGTGTCCTCCCAGCCTTCAACCAGGGAGACTTTGCATGTTAGGCAAAGGTGTAAACCACTAACTCTATGGACCCACCAAATTGATTATTTAATTTACTTTTTTTCTTTTAAAGTTTTTCTCGATTGCTTAAACACATTTCTTGAAACTATGCCTCGTATTCCCAAAACAGTAAACACAAATCCATAATGTCTCACCCAATTTCCCAAACATCGTATTGTTAAGTCAAAATGACGCTCTGCACCCAAAACTATTAACTTTTGCTGAAAAACCAAACTTTGCCCACAGACAGCACACACAAGGCCTCAAAAACACACACACAACAACATAGTCTTACACATTGGTGCAATAAATGTTAAACAATATTCCCAAAACTGGCAAGTTATGTTGCTTGTGGTTCTTCCCCTCAAAAACCTTTTCACATGATGAACACAAAAGACACAACCAATGTATATACAGTGGCACATTTTTTATCCATGTACCATACAGTACAACACACACCAAAAACATTATTCCACGTCAGCATCCTGTGTGTGTTCTGGGTCAGGCCAGAGAATCTCATCCACATCATAGGCTATATTGGCCCTGGCCAGGCAGCAGGGGTAAAATCCTCTTGCATGCCTGATCCACCCCTGGCATGCATCTACTGGTATGTCTAGGCAGGCCTCTTCCATGGCCTGGAGAAGGTGAACACGGACATAAGGTTCTCAGTCGTACACCTTCCACCACCATGCCGAAAACAACTCCTCTATCTACCAGTCATGAACCATAGCAGCGCGATGGAAGCTGACATTATCCCAAACAACAACGTAGTGAGGCTGCTCTGGCTGTGCTGGGTCCCTGTAGTTCAGCTGTAACATATGTCGTCTTAGACCATCAAGAAGAGCAAGGAGAAGTGTTATAGGGTCCTAGAATGGCATGGCAGTGGAGTACCCCTCATTGGCTGATGGCTACGCACAGAGTGATATTCCCTCCACGCTGACCAGGGACATTTACAATAGCCCGATGGCGAATTATGCTCCTCCTCCTCCTCCTCAACTTGCATGTCTTTGGATCCATTGTTTTAAACTTGAATGAACTGGCTTTGGCCCTTTTATCTATCCATCAAAGTTTCTGATTGGTGTGTGATACAGTTCAACTCCTAGTGTTTCCACTTGGCTAATTGTGTGCTAATTGAGCTAAAGCTGTGCTGATGTGAGTTAATATTATTGACTGCTAGTGCTTTCTAAGTGACCACATGGAGTAAGCACTGACAAATGTAGGGATTTGTTTGTAGAGTTTTGTAGTAACAGTTCACCACATCTGACTCATGTGGTAAAGCAGGGACATAGTGTTTATAGTTCAGGGAAATAGGTGTACTTTTTGGAAAGTGGCATTATGGTTTTGAAATTTGGGTTCAAAAGATTGGTTATAGTGTTTAAGCAACTGAGAAAAACTGTAATATTTTGCAGTTGTGAGCCCCTTCAAATTGTAACTTTATAGTATTCACTGTTGTTTCAGAGCGTGAGGATTAATTCCTGTCAGGCTGAGGACCGTATTATTTATTAAATTCAACAAATACGATCAAGAAAGACAGAAAGAGTTAACCACCCAACACCTGTTTGAAAGATAATGGAATCTTCTTTGCCATTAATATTTTCTCGAGTGTCTGGAAAGTTAAGCTAAAATATTGTCTTTCATTATACTTGTTGTTCTTTGTCAGCACAGATAGGGACAAAAAGAGCTGTAAAATCAACTTCAATCTTCAAGGAGACAAAAGAATGATCCTGGAATGAGTATCTAAAATAAGAGATCATGTTTAACTATGTTTAGTTGCAGGTGTGTGAGGAGATGAAGAAAGAATAACACAGCACTGTATTAAAGCCAGAGTAAAAGATGGTTTGGGAAATAGTGAAGCCTGCCGAGCTGGTTTGGTAGCCTAGATTGAAGACTGATGATACTCTGACTGTTCACATGCTCCGAGCTAATAGTTCATATCTTTGTGAAAAGCAGTCAACCAAAAACCTTAGATTTTTCACGAACGTAGTGAAAACAAATCAAGTCCAAGTATGCAAACAAGCTTGCAGCTTGAATGCTGTTGTCATTAAAGCAAAAGGGAGTTTCACTCTCATCTTGTTGACATTATCATAATAATAAGCTTTTTGAAATCAAAACAAATATAAAATGCAATACAAGTGTCTTTTAGATCAAAGCTTATTTAACAGGACTAATTTCATTTCAGGTTATTTTACTGCAGCATAAGCCAAGTTATAAATCTTTTAATTTGATATAACTGAATAATTGACACTGTCATGGGCTGGGCCCTTATTTTAACAATATATAGGTTTTAGATATTTATTATTTACAATAAAGAAACATGTATTTACACCCTTACAAGACTATACCGGAAATCTAGAGGCAGGACCAGAAGGAGTCACGTGACACGCTCTACTGGTTAAACTTCCTGTTGTCACTTTAGTTAATTATTTCTTTCTATTTTTTTTCCCTTCTAACGTTTTCCTTTACTTTTTAAAATTATAAAGTCGAGTTATAATACGTGGCGTTTATTTTCCTTTGCTAAACCTTTCCCAAGTGTCTCTGAAACGAAGCGGTAATCTAAGGAAGTTTAACCGGTTGCTAATGTTAGCTAGTTAGCTGGCGTATCTTTCCTTCAGTGACAGGTGAAAGCTCGCTCCGTCCAGGCTTACCTTTTACCTGTTAAAACCGTTTTTCCCGTCGTTCTTCACGTTTGTAGCCTCCTGTAGGTGATCAGTTTACAAATCAACACCATGGCCGGTCTGCTTTCATTGCATTGTGTCGCCTCTCTCAAGAAGTCCGGGAGTCTAATTCATTTTAGAAGCGCTGCTCTGGGGGTTCATATGAGACACTATAGCAGCAAAAAGGCCTCCTCTTCATCATCTTCGGAGTATCTGCACCAAAGCGTCGTGCCTTCCATGCATTACCAGAAGAGTTTACCCAGGTAAGGCGTTTCGTGACGAATTTGGACACATTGCTTTTTCGTTTTCTCCAAACATGTCGCGCAAACTCAAAAACATCTGTGGTTTCATGTGCACCGGGGATGTCCAGCAAACAAAACAAAAAGGTGTCCTGAAATAAAGGTGACCCATTTAGCTTTTAGATCGATGTAGGTAAAAGGGCATGCTTGCGCTAAACTCAGTGACCACTAGAGGGTGACATGAATTATGGTTAATGACGCTTAAAAAGAAAAGGTATGTGAAAACAGTTCACCCCAAATTATTTTGGAAAATTCACATACAAACAACAATTTTTCTTCAGAGCTTCCATAATTCTCTGTGGTACAGATTTAACAATCAGAGCAGATGCCTCAAGGCGTTTAATGAGCTTTCTAACACAACACAGAAAAATCTATTTTAACACACTCAGAAAATAGATTTTGTGCAGGAAACATTATCCAGATATTTCAGTCCATAAGATGGCATCACACAGTTGCTGCACATCCATGATGCAAATCTCCCATTCCACAACATCCCAGACTGCTCGGTTAGATTGAGATCCGGTGACTGTGAAGGTCATTTGAGCAGAGTGAACATGGTGCTTTATACTCCTGGAGGCAGCCATCAGAGGATGTGTACACTGTGCCCAGAAAGAGATGGCCATGGTCAGCAGTAATACTCGGGTACGCTCTGGTGTTTAATCAATGCTCAGTTGGTACGAGATGCCCAAAGTGTGCCAAATAAACATTGCCCACAGCATTACATGGTCACCATAGCCTGAACCATTCATACAAGGCAGGATAGATCATGCTTTTGTTTTGTTTATGTCTAATTCTGATCCTGCCGTCCAAATGTTACAATAGAAATCGAGACCCATCAGACATTTTAAATGAAATAAAAATGTTGAAGAAAATGTCCCTAGTTTAAGAAAGCTGTTGAGCATTTGGTTCTTGAACATGGATCACCACATCACAGTGGGTGCTCTTTTCCGTTAAGTTGTTTTTATTATAAAACATACAAATGAATCAAATAAAACATGACTGACTTCCTTTCCCTTTTGCTGTTTAGATTGCCCATACCAAAACTGGAGGATACTATCAGGAGATATTTGGCTGCCCAGAAGCCTCTTTTGGATGATGACCAGTTCAGGTGAGTTTCCACAAGTTAAATCAAACTTTTTATTTGATTATTTAAATGCTTTAAACCTAGTTGGAGCCATTGTTGTCATGTATCTGCAGAACAACAGAGAAACTTGCTCAGGATTTCCAGAATGGTGCGGGAAAGCAGTTGCATGAGGAACTGGTTGCTCAGGATAAAAACAATAAGCACACAAGCTACATCTCAGGTAACTATGACTAGCCTAAAACTGAGCATCTAAGATAGAATAATCGCTGTTAAATGAGGTTAAAAATTTTCTTTTGTGTCACAGCTCCCTGGTTTGATATGTATCTGTCTGCACGTGACTCTGTGGTGCTCAACTTCAACCCTTTCATGTCCTTCAATCCCGACCCAAAGACTGAGTACAATGACCAGCTGTTGCGGGCGACCAACATGGTGTGTTCAGCTGTGCGCTTCATGAAAACGCTACGAGCCGGTCTGCTGGAGCCAGAGGTTTTCCATCTGAACCCAGTCAAAAGCGACACGGACAGTTTCAAGAACTTTATCCGCTGGGTCCCATCTTCACTGTCCTGGTATGGGGCCTACATGGTGAATGCATACCCTTTGGACATGTCTCAGTACTTCCGCCTCTTTAACTCAACTCGGATTCCTAAGCATGGGCGAGATGAGCTCTTTACTGATGAGAAAGGGCGACACCTTTTGGTTATGAGGAAAGGAAACATGTACGTGTTTGACATAATAGACAGGGATGGGAATTTAGTGAAACCTGCAGAGATCCAGTCCCACTTGAAGTACATTTTGTCTGACTCGACACCGGCACCAGCCTTCCCTTTGAGTGTTCTGACCAGTGAGAACAGGGACGTGTGGGCAGGGCTCAGGGACAAGCTGATTGGTGCTGGAAACGCAGAGGATTTACGGGTCGTGGACAGCGCCCTTTTCTGTCTCTGCCTGGATGACGAGAGCATGCGGGACCATATTCACATCTCCCACAACATGCTGCACGGCAACGGCTGTAACCGCTGGTACGACAAGTCCTTCAGCCTCATTGTAACCAAAGACGGACAGGCAGCTATTAACTTTGAACATTCCTGGGGTGACGGCGTCGCTGTGCTTCGCTTCCAGAACGAGGTCTTTAAGGACACCACTGAGAAGCCACTAGTGCACCCAGGTTCGGCTGCTGCTGCTGTGGATTCGGCCTCTGCTGTGCGCAGATTGCAATTCAAGCTGAACAAAGAGCTGGAGAATGGCATCCAAAAGGCAAAGGAGAATATTGATTCTGCCGTATCCAAACTCACTATTGACGCCATGGAGTTCAAAAGAGGCGGGAAGGAACAGTTAAAGAAGAACAGGCTGAGTCCAGATGCTATAGCACAGCTGGCTTTCCAAATGGGCTTTCTGAGGCAGTACGGACAGACTGTAGCCACGTACGAGTCGTGTAGCACTGCAGCTTTCAAGCATGGCCGCACAGAGACCATCCGACCAGCGACTGTACAAACCAAAAAGTGCTCACATGCTTTCGTTCAACAGCCTGGCAAACACAGTGTGGCGGAGCTGCAGGCCATGCTCGATGAATGCTCCAAATATCATGGGCAGCTCACCAAGGAGGCAGCTATGGGTGCGTGTGACATGTCAGCATGCAGATGAATTATGGTGATTTTGTACACCAGTAAACGCAGTGTTTTAAACTGCAGATATCTCTGATGGTAATTATCTGTCATAGCAACAACACATCATAACAGGCCAAATCAGTAGTTTATCTGAGCTAAATATTTAAACCATAAAACGCTATAACCATGTTTAAACATTTCACAGCCCTCCCAAGATGATTTAATCAGAACCAAAGGAAAAAAACACCTTTAGTTTGTTTCTTTGTCCTCCTGCACCATCAGGAGTTGAGCAATCGATCTTTGCACACAGACATTTTTTATTTTAGTGCTCTAAAAGTTCTTATCTGTACTAAATATTATGTAATCATCATGTTGCTGTGTTTAGGATTTGTGCACTTGTAATGGTTTAAAAAAAAAAAAAAAGTATATTTCTCAATAATAGCATCTCATTTACAGTTTAAAAAGTTGAATTTGCTGTAATATTTAATAAACAGGTTGCCAAGTAACCACCTAGTAATGGGCTAAAATGACCCATTTTTATCAGCTTAGCTTATTAGACATAGAGGGGCACGGTCTGCAATATGAAATTTTAGGTTTTTTACAGTAATGCAAGCAAGGTAAAGTCATGTCTTCTTATTCACCATAATGTGTGACTTTATTAAAGTTGAATTATTTTCTTGAATGCATTGTTCGATATAAAAAACTGAAGTGTTAAGATAATGACTGATTAGCACTTTTTATTACACACAATGCTGACCTGAGAACAGTTCCTTCACTAACTGCTCTTTTTGCATCTCTCTCCAGGTCAGGGTTTCGACCGTCACCTGTTCGCGATGCGATACCTGGCCACCTCAAAGGGCCAAGCTCTGCCCAGTCTGTACACTGACCCAGCTTACGCCGCCATCAACCATAACATCCTCTCTACTAGCACCCTCACCAGTCCAGCTGTCAGTCTCGGCGGCTTTGCCCCTGTGGTACCTGATGGTTTTGGTGTCGGCTACGGCGTCCACGACAATTGGATCGGTTGCAATGTATCTAGTTACCCGGCTCGCAACGTCCATGAGTTCCTGCAGTGTGTCCACAAGTCTTTAGAGGACATTTTCACAGTGCTGGATGGAAAGCCACTGAGCTAAGAGTGAACAAGTGTACTTTTACATATTGATAAAGGTAAGAGTAGGAAGGAAATTCAGGGAGAATAGAAAGGATGGGGAAAACTGAAGGGCAGCTCTTTGAAAACAAAGTTTCCTCTGTCATCCCTTAGTTATATATACGTATCATAACAATTGTTCGGTGATGAATAGGACTGCTGGTGTGCGGCAGAAATCATAACCAGTTATTTTGGTAAAACTTGATATTCTAACATTTTGGTGAAAAATATCCAACTGTACTGAAAAAATATCAGCAACTTCATCTATAACACTACAAAATGAGGGAATCAAAGCAAAATCAAGTGTAGCAAAATACATTCTTATCTTTTCATATTCACTTTCAAGCCCTGAAAACAATAATAATAATATACAACATATTTTATTTACCTTCATTGAAAATTTGCTCGTGTTTGACTTCCTCAGCCCACAGTCATTCCAAATTGCCATTCAGACATTTGTGCCCAACTCTTACATACATGCTGATGTTAGTGTGCTGTAGCCTAATGTTACTGTTAGCTGCGATTTAAGGTTGTTCATCCATCCATCCATCCTCATCAGGGGGAGGGAGCCTATACCAGCTACCATGGGGCAAGAGGCAGAGTACATACTGGACAGGTCACCAGTTTTTCGCAGGGCTAACACATAAGAACAGACAACAGTTTGCACTCACATGGGCAATTTGGAATTATCAATTAACATAACCCCACTAACTGCATATCTTTGGACTGTGGGAGGAAGCCAGAGTACCTGGAGAGAACCTACGCAAACACGTGAAGAACATGCAGAGGGGCCTTCGCATGTTCCTTCTTGCTGTGAGACAACAGTTTAAATATAATCCTGCCCCTACACAATTTGTGGTTTCTCAAGGAGGGTCTCCACATTAAACTTTTTTCTTAAATGGAAGTGAAATACGAAGCAAATTTCCACTAATTAATTGCCATGATACACGTAATGCATATATAATATAGCTATCTTACAGTGTTATGAAGTGACACAAAGGCCAATTGAGTTACTGCTTATGTCAGAGAAATGAGGGAATCGTTACTCTGTAAAAGGCCCTTCAGAAGGGTGTAGGGAGTGGGTTGAACTTGGAGCTCTGACTCTAGTTGGTCATTCATGCAGTTAAACTTCTCTGCAATAGTTGCCAGTCAGGATGCAGAGGATGTGCCTTTTTTAATGATGTGAAGCTCAACCAGAGCATTTACAAATCACCACTGTAATACACTGAACTGTCATTAGTGTTAGATTACAGCCATTTGTTGTGCTTGAATGTATTTTGAAATTAAAAGTTAATTACCTCTGCTCTTTTATTTGCCCTTGTGATTCTTCACAGACAGCTGATCATTTAAGACGACAACACATATTCTTTAACCAAATCACTCTTTATTTAAAATAAAAAATAGTTCCACCAAAAGCAAATGTACAAATGCGGTAGTACAACAGAAACATCAGATAAAGTAATTAAAATGAGCAAAATCCAGATTTTAGATGGGCTTGATCTTGAAGTGTAGGCCGATCAGACTGAAAACGAGACATTTCAGATCTTGCACCAGGTAGTAGAACACACGAAGGCCCTCAGGGTCCCTAAAAACACATGTGTGCTTACATCAGTAACAAATACAATTTACTTTCCACTTCCCAACTCCTGGATATATTACTTACTTTGACTGATTGACGTCAATCAAGGAGCCAATTTTGGAAGTTGTGAATGAAATGTGCTCGTCCCCGATGACAATTTCGAGTTCCTGTAAAAGATGAGACAAAGAACAGGCCTCAGAAAATTATCTTGGGAGAAAATCATCACTGCAGAGTTGAAGAAGGTGAAAATTTAGGTCACTTTCTTTCATAAGTAGAAAAGTTTAGGTCATTTTCAGAGTGCTCTCAACTTTATTCTTTCTCCACTATGATCTTATTGGTCACAGAAAAATCCATTTGGTTGACCTTCTGTCCGCACAGGTTTGAATTAAAGGATGAACTGCAGTTGACTGCTCACTTTTAAGTAAAGTAGCCAAAGACCTTATCAAACTGGGACATTTCTTCCACCTTCCGTGTTATTATCTGCATGCTCAATTTGCAAAGGGTTAGAAAAACTAAAACTAAGAGTATAACTATATTAGAAAATGATTCTTTCATAGAAGGAAATCACACTCAGAAGATAAGCCTGAACTTTCAAACAATAACTTGTTTTAGGCAGCCATTTATCCCAATGGATGATATGACCCTTGAGCAATCACTCCAGGTATGTACTAGGAAACAGAACAAAGATCTAGAGTATGAATGACTGACTAAATGTTTATCAGTTTTGCTATTGGAACTATAACATATTCCAGGATATTGAAGTTAAAAAAAACTGCCAAATTTATTCACACCACTATTTAGGGCTTGTAAATCATAAAATATTCAGATTGTGAAAGTATAACTTTGCATGGAGATATTAAACAGAGTGCAATTACAGTATCAGCAAAATCCAACTGATGCTGTAGGGTCATCAAGTCAGATTTTTCTTTTTTAAATCTTCCACAGATGGAAACGATAAGCCTCAGTATAACCATGAGGTCTAAGCATACCCAACCCAAACCAGGAAGAAAATGGAATAAAAGAACAGAAACAGTCCACTTCTCAGCAGTTTTCACTACTGGATAAACTTAGTGTGGTTTGGGTGAGGGAGCTGCCTGGATACAGCATGCAAATGGCAGGATTGAGGATCACCACTCTCAACGAAGGTACCAGAATATTTTCACAACAGCACACAGGCTGTACTTGCAATGTGGAATAGTTAAAGACCACCTTGGACAGTTGCCTATTGCAATGTACCTCGAAAACTTTAAATCTGCATGGCATGAATGAAAACAGCTGAAACTGTAATAACTGGGAGGACACGGGGTAATAAAGAGGTCACAAACCTGTCTGCCAACTCTATCAGGAGGCGGCCACAGAGCATCATCTTCCTTGGTGATTTCACTGTCGTCAATGATCCTCTTCAGCTCCTCCATCACACTTTTGTGAACATATGCCTGGTTGGCACACCGGAAAACGCACAAGTCAGATTTAAATTTGTACATTTCGAGAAACTGCATTAATTTATAACCACATGCATGTTATTTGAGCATGATGACCGAAACTACTTCTCGAAAAATAACCAAACAACCAGCTCTTACTTTACAGATATCTCACCACTCCTTACACATACATTTAAAATCAATCATACGTTACCTCTTTCCTGATCATTACGTCATTCTTGTAGTTACTGTTGTTTGCATATCTCAGTTTACCTGCGGGGGAAAAAAGATTAACTTTAACGTGGGAAACTGTGTATCGTTTCGAACAAAACGCCCGAGTTTGTTATCAATCGCTACAGGCCGCATGGCGCGTACGCACTCACAGGATAAACTCAAAACATTACTGCTTATATTCTAAACCACACGCTATGGTAATAATTATCTTATTTATATAAAAAACAAAGTTAGTAATCAGCATTACTCCTGCAGCTAAATCTAAACGGGGAATTTGGCTCTTTGACTCCGCTGCGGCCTAGCTAAACCGGTTAGCTTCGAACCACGGACAGCTAACGCGTCTGTATTGCCGCTCAAATTACACTTACCGTCAGGCCTGAACTCAAATTCTAGAAACTCGTGTCCAAACTTCCCCTTGTGTCCGACATAATATCTCAAATAAAAGTCGCTTGTTGACATCTTTATTCTACAGAAAGCGTTTTCTGCGCAAGTCCGATGAACAAAACTGAGCTAGCAAGAGCAGCCCAGAGCCTCGCCAACCGTATACGCATGCGCAGAGGATTATAGATGAGGGGCTTTTTTGACCAAAGTTTTGTCTCAAAGGTCATATTCCCGCGATAATTCAGTCATTTTTTTACTTTAAGAATTTAGACTTAGGGTTTCTTGTTTTTTTAAGTTTGTGTCAGTTTTTTAAGTTAACTAGCAACTTTTTTTTCTTTTATGCCTTTAAAATATTCCTTATTTGCACATCGATTTATTTTTAGTTTGATGCATCTTTGATTGTTTGTTAGTTCAGAAGTATAAAATAAATGTTATTTTTTATTCATTTAATCACCTATTTTTGGAATAAAACTCCGTTAATAAATACAATTTCTGGCTTCCTCTTGGGGTATGTATAAATCTATGACAAGACCCAAGAATGTGCTTTTTAAGACGCCAAACCATAATCCTCAACAACTTCTACAGATGTACAGTATGGAACAATTCATTACTGAAGCACAACATTGTTTATTAGACTCTTCTGGTCCTCTGTAAATCTTCTAAATGGCTTTGTTACATTACAAAAGAAAAAGAAACAGTTGAATAACTATATCAGTAATTAATTGTTAATTATTTCCAGTTTTGTTCATTTGTTTGCTTGATTTTACTTAAGCCATCAATTCTTGGTTGGTGTTTCTGCATTCATTTATCATCAGGTTCTTCCTGAAAGAACTCACGCAGGGCTGAACTTTGCAGCGTCTTTATACATGTCGCATTTTTCTAACGTCATCAAACCGCTGTGGCGCACAGGAAGAGTCTGCACGTGTGGTGGTTGTAAACTTTGAGCCATGGCAGGCGCGTTTTCACAGGAGCTTGAGGATCTGTTGAATCCTTTGCCAAAATTCGTGGATCCGGAGGATGATGACGACGAGGCTACCAAAGCCAGAGTGGTGGACCGGTTCAATGAAGACGACAATGAGGATGAAGATGCGGCCGGCCTCAGCGCTCTGCGGAAACGCAACACCTCCCTGCTTTCGGACACAGATAGACGGTATGTGGGAAAACCAGTGTCCCGAAAGCAGCTGCTTAGGGAGACTGAGGAGGATGAACATGATGTTGAGGAGGAGGAAGAGGAAGAAGGTGACGAAGATGATTCAGTGGGGGATGAAGAGGCAGATGACGATGAAAATGCTTCAGAGGAGGAAGACGATGATGAGGAAGAGTTGTTGATGGGCAGTGATTCAGAACTCGATGTTAATCTAGCTTCAAAGAAGAAAGCAACTGACATCACCTTTCCTCAGAAAGTAGACTTCCATAAACTGACAGAAGGTATGGATGACCTGGGAATGAGCGAGGATGATGATGAAAGCCGTGAGGAGTCTGAAGGCAGTGAAGAAGAGGAAGGCTCTGATGATGATGATGATGAGATGGAAAGCGAGCAAGAGGATGATGATGATGGAGTGGTGCGCACGTTTTCCCAGGACAAAGTAGATGAGGAGGTGGAGAAAGGAAAGGCGGTGAAGAACCAACTGGCCCTGTGGGACCAGCTGCTCGAGGGCCGGATAAAAATCCAGAAAGCTTTGGTGACTGCCAACCAGCTTCCTCAGCCACAGACTTTCCCAGAGTTCAAGAGGAGAGGTGGGGGGGAGTTCACAGCGGCGTTGAAGAACACTCACAAGGCTCTGAAGGCTCTTCAGAGGTCCCTGCTGGAGTTGCATGACCAACTTCTGCACCAGAACGCTGACACGAGATCCATCGACACGGGGGAAGACGAGGAGATAACCAGCGACGATGAAAAGGAGGGATCAGCGCAGCAGGCCAGAGCGCCCAAACGAAAACTGGAGATGGCAGAGTACCCGGACTTCATGGCCAAACGGTTTGCAGCTTTCCAGCCTTACTGCAATGCCACGCTGCAGAAGTGGCACGACAAAACAAGGCTGACGATGGGCAAGAGCACCAAAGGGTTTGGGGCGTTTGAGAGGAACATTCTCACCCAGGTGGAGCAGGTTCTGATGGACAAGGACAGGCTGTTGAAGCGGACCCAGACCCAGCGCTCAGAGTACCGGGTCCTGGGGAAGGTGGAAGCCCCTGCTCTCACATCTGAGAACATCCCCATGGAGGGAGGCGAGGTGTCGGAGCAACAGCTGAAGTCCAACACGCATCTGAAAGATCTCGATGAGGACATATTTGATGACGACGATTTCTACCACCAGCTGCTGAGGGAGCTGATCGAGCGTAAGACGAGCGCAGCGGACCCCAACGATCAGGTGGCTATGGGCCGGCAGTGGCTGGCCATCCAGAAGCTGCGCAGCAAAATCAAGAAGAAAGTAGACACTAAAGCCAGCAAGGGGCGCAAAGTCCGGTTCCACATCCACAGCAAACTGGTCAATTTCATGGCGCCGATTGACCACAGCTCGATGAGCGACGAGGCCCGCAGCGAACTCTACCGAAGCCTGTTTGGTCAGAACACTTCTATGAGGGAGTGACATTAACATGCTGAGATTCCCAGGACTGAATGGCCACTCTCCTTTAGCAGGAACTCTTCAGACTGTCTTACATACTGAACTCAAAAGAACGTGCAGTTCTGTAGAAACGTCTTTCATACCAAAGTGCTTCTTTATTTAATCACAAGAGTGCTACTTTAAAAATTCACACTGTTTTTCCATCACATGTGAATGAAGTAAAGTGATTACTTGAACTCGTTGTATGACTTTAAGTAAAGAACTGTGGCCAGTCCCATGCAGCCAGTTCACGGAATGTTCCTGCTCCAGTTTTGTTTGTCTTTTGTTCTTTGCTTTTATTTTTTGCTTTTCCAGTGTAAAAAAATCCAGAAACCCTGCTTAGTGCATACTGTTGATTTGGGGCACAGCTGGGAATATGTGAAACATTGCATATGTTGCAGGGCTACATTAGCCTGGACTGAGATCATAAAGAAAATGAATTTTCATGTTTAAATATTAGGTAATAGTAAAATTAATTTTAGATACGTTATTACAAATACACATTTAAACCCTGACAGGAAAGCTTTCTCATTTGTTTGAATACATGGCAGCATTGAAAGCAGATATTCTGATTTGGAAAATGTAAAAAAAAAACCTAAAAAATAAAAACTGAGTCCTGTGATACACCGGACACCTTTCCATGTACCCCACGCTCTGCCCTATTACAGCCCTGATGAACTTCTGCCTTCTCATGATGCTAAATTGGATATGAAGTTAAGAAAAAATGCACCAGTTTAACATCAATGGTTTACACTAACAGAAAAAGAAAGCTGTTTTCTGTTAACTCACTGTTTTTAACCGTTTTCACATGGAAGTTATCGCCGTTACAGGATGAGCCTGGTGTCAAAATGCAGGTAAAATTAAGTTGTTTTAACCAGTTTAACAAAATAATCCTTTTCAGTTTTGGTCCAGTGAATCAGAAAACAGAAATTTTAAGTATTGAAACTATGATGTATGACATGATATTGATGCTCTTGGTTGTAGGAAAAAGTATTGTGATTTGAGCTTTAGCTTAAATGTGTCTATCAGCCCTTAAAGTGCTGTGTTTATAAAGTTAAGACATGAGGGTTTTTATTTGCAAATAAAATACATTTGTGATTTTTAAGCTGAATCTTGTGAGAACTCAAACTGAGTTGGTTTATTGTTTTTATTTTGTCTTTATTTTGTCTACCTGCAGAAGTCTCAGTACATTTTTCACCAATTACAGCATCAGAAATTGTTAAACAAACGCAATCTACATGAATATCTGCTGACGTACACACAGCATGCCTCACTCAATTCAAGCCTACCACAACCACAGGTCTGATTTAATGTGCAATGCTTCCAGTTGTCTGTTAAGCAGATTATGAATGGCTAATGTAGACAAAGCAGTAACAAGGCTTTGATGTCACTGCAGGTCTGTACTTGCTCAAGTGTGCCTGTGTCATGCGTTTATATTGTAATGTTTGGCATTTTCTCCTTTGGGAGACAATCTTACACAAGGCAATTTCAATATCGAGCTTCAAAACAGTGCTGAGTCAGAATGGCATCCGCACAGTGCCGGCAGGTGCCGCTGGTGTAGGAGTTCCCTTTAGCATTATTATTTCTCTCATGATTAACAACACTTTAATGCTGGGTTGATCTGACACAAGCGAACATCATTTTATTGTGACACCTCTTCAATTTGGAGCACATGCTCGTGCCCCAGAGCACACCCACTGTTAATGCTGGCTGCACACCATTCAGTATGGAGTCAACCTACAAGACTCAGCTGTGAGGAAAACAATCCATTTAAGGTTCACATTTTACTTGCAAAAAAACTTTTAAGGGCTCTTTGGGGCATTTTATCACAACGCAGACATAAAATGCCACTCCATATCTTTGCTGCCTCTACAGCACTAAGCAGCGTGTGGCACTTCTCTCTCAATTTGTGACATCAAGAATAACACAACACAGAACGGTCTTCATTAAAGAAGCTTTTTAAGGTGAAAATAACAGTACCTGAGCAGTCAAACATACAGAAAAGAAACTGCATTAAACAACCTTAACAGAACACGCAGATCATATTAAATCGATCTCCTTTTAGAGTTCAGTCCATCTTCTTTTAATGAAAACATCTTAACATGCATCTGACAGTTACAAGGAAAAATTATACTTTGTGGTAATTTCTTAAAATGATAAATTTTCCTGATTTCGTAATATTAAATGGGTAACAGCAAAATTAAACTCCATATTTAGTCCACAAAGACCATCTTTGGCGGTGATGTAGTACATCGGGTGTTTGAGGCATAAATTGGTTGTTTCAGCTGAGCTTTTTGTTTAATCATTTTTAAACAGATCTTGAAAAAGAAAAATGTTAGTTTGCACTGATACGGGGGAATCAGCAGCATGTCACTTCACTTCATTTATTGGATCGTTAAAGGCTGTCGAGTGTGTGAATCTTTTTGCAGGCAGTTTCTCCAGCTCCGTGCTGGATTAAAGGCAAGCAGCAGTTTGAAATGAAATTAAAAGTGAGTGCCTTTTTTCACTCCTCCCTCGATCAGTGTCATCCAGTACACAAGTTAAAGAGAAAATTTTAACTGAATACCTCTGCTGCGAACCAGCTCCACAAAGCCTCCTTTCATTTGAATAAGTCTAAGCAGAATCGCACCAAAAGGAGGCTTTTTGAATTCCCGGAAGTTATGCTGCCTTGTTGCAGTAGCCATGACGAAGAGCAGCACACTCAGGCAAACCATTCTCCTCTTCCCTGAAGGAGTGATGAGCTTCAGTGGGGCCGACTGCTCGACTCTATGTTCGGCTGTTTCTTCTCCGTCCCATAACCGCTGAACCACCCGTTCAGCCGTTTGGTCAAACCGCCGTTCAGAATGTCCTGGATGTGCTGAACGATGAGATTTATTGCAACTGCGTTGAAAGACAGATGTTACATGGTTACAGATGGTCTCAGTTTGTAACTCTGTTTTACTGAGAGATACAAACTCATCATCCAGAAAAAGTTAATACCCCCAAAACTTACAGCTCATCTTTAATCATCAAAGGTCTAAGCTATTTTACAGAATAAAACGGCACAAAATAATGAAAAAATATATATGTAATTGTCTCTTTGTTTACCATAGCCACACTATTTTGCTTCTATGGCAGATATTATAAATTGTATATTTAAAAAAAATATATATTAAATGAATTGTACAGCCCATATTATATAGAAATCTTGGTCTGTTACTTCTTACAAAAACACATTATTTTTTTTGTGACACTTGTAAGAATACATTTTAAAACTTAAGGTATGTTTGGATTAATTACACTCACTGGCCACTTTATTAAGCACACCTGTCCAGTTGCTCGTTAACACAAACATCTACACAACAGCAACAACACATTTAGACAGAGACGAAGCAACATGCTGAAATATAACCAGGGGTCAGAATGGGGAAGAAAGATGATTTATGTGACCGAGTGTGGAGTGGTTGTTCGTCCCAGACAGGCTGGTCCGAGTATTTCAGAAATTGCTGATCTACTGGGATTTTCCTAAGCAGCCATCTCTACGGTTTACAGAGAAAGGCAAAAATACCGATGGCACTGAGTGCCACGCGTGTGAGCAGGAAACTGAGGATACACCAAGCACAGGGCCACCAAAAATTGGACCATAGACGGAAAAACGCTGCCTGGAATAAAGTCACCACAGTAAGCCTGTTGTTCCATTCTTTGTACGTCAATGCTCCTGTTCCAAGTCAGACCTAAACAAATATTTCAAATATTATGTGTAGAAAATTAGACTACTGATCAATTTTAAAAAAGCCACAGCGGCACATATACATATAAAACCTGACCAAGAAGCAATCAAGGGGAAATGGTCGGAGCAGGTGTGTCACGACAAAATCTTCAGAGAGCAGTGCAGTTTTCTTTTACAGCTTTCCTAAAACTAGACAAAGCTGTTTTGTCCTCACCTTGCTTCCTGAGTATGAAGACCACAATTCCCAGCAAGGAGATAAACACAGCTGCGTCCTTGCTGATAAACACTGTTGAGTCTCCAAAATTTGCTTCCACTAGATTTGTTTTTCTAAATAATCTGTAATGTAGTCTTTATGATGCACTTCCCAGGCAGACCCGCCCCCAGAACAACCAAAAAACTACTTACCAATGTTGTCAACTCCTCTCGGTATTATCACATCAGCATATTTCTTTGTCTAAACAAAGTCGAAAAAAAGAAAAAAGAAAAAAAGGAGCAAACATTTTATCTTTGACTCCATGTTCAGGGACAATCTGCAAATGTGCTAACAGAATATGGACTCACCGGCAGACAAAACTCTTCAAAAGCAGGCTTGACAAAGGTGATGTATTGGGCTAGAACGCTTTCCAAATCCCGACCACGTTCACTGATGTCACGGAGCACTGAAGGAAAACGAGACAAGGGAGAAAACGTTTAAATTGCATAAAGTATTTTAACACTTATGTATAATTTCTTCCTTTTTTCTATTAAAAAAAAAAAAAAGTAAAAAAAAAAGAAGAAAAGAAATTAGTTAATTACTGAGTTGATCTATTGGTAGGCCGTTTAGCTACCTATAAGCAGACCCACTGTGTTTTCCCAGCTTCTAGTTTGGAGGTTAAGCCAAGAATCTGCTGTACGGTAGCAATTTTAACAGGAAAACAGAAAAGCTTGTTTCCTAAGATGCCAAACTAGCTTTAATTTTCAAGAGCCCTTCTTTGCAGCCCCCCTGCACCACGGGACCTCATTTTAAAAACAACTAATTCAATGAACCGTTATGTTCATCCCCCCGCCCCGTGCTTATAAACATAACAGATTTGTCTCGCCATGCGTCACCTCTCCGTGACAGACGAGTGTCTGCATCCGTATCCACGAACAGCTTCATGTGGAAAAAGTCTCGAATCTCCTGAGAGTAGAACATCAAGATGCCCTCAAACAGCACCACGTCAGCAGGGTACAGTGTCATGGTCTCTTCTTTCCTGACATATATTAAAACAGCAAGAAGGTTAAACAGCATCCACTGCAGTGAAAAATGATAAGAATGGCGATTGGAGAGATTAAAAAGCTTGCGAGTCATTCTGAAAAAAGGTCTTGAATTCTATTAAAGGTGCAGCACCCCGAGAATGTACTGAACCAAGAAATTATGTCTTGTTGCAAATGAATTTTTTTCTTTATTTTAATTAACTTTAACAAAAATGAAATCTCAAATTTAAAACAATAAAAAAAAAACTATAAATAAATAATTAACTTTTCATGTACTGTTTCACATTTGAACACTTTTACTACAAAGCGCACTCAGATTTTCCCACCTTCCAGGCAGTTATGGGCTTCCATTCATTTCACTATGATATGAAAATCAATTTGCCCACCACAGTAGATATAATGCATGTCTTATGTATTATGATGCTTCCATTGATGCTGCATCAGAGATCTCTTTGTGTAAGCTGAAACCTGCTGAAACCCCCTTTAATGTTGTGCCTGTATGACCAGTTAGTCACCTGGAATGGGAAACAAAGTCATAAACAGGAATGTGGACCGTTTTTCCCTCCTTGATGTCCCACAGGGTTGCGATTATGAGGTCATTGTCAAATGCATCTATAGAGAAGGAAAGAGCACAAGGTAGTTAAAACCAAAAGTCACATTTGGCATGAATGAACAAACAATGCTTACGTTTCAATGCTCGAGCCCCCTCTGGCCCAGTGACTCAGCATGACTCACAAATGCAGAGGCGATGTACCTGGGTGGTCAAAGTTGAACTGGCCCTTGAGCGCCTTAGCCTTCTGTTCCGGGGTCAGGGCCCTGTAGAAGCAGTCCTGGCTGAGGATGGCCACTTGCCGCTGGTGGTGGTCGATCTCGTTCTGGCCCAGCAGCTCCATGATCTTACTGCACACCGACGACTGAACACAAACAAAGAATCAGAAACAAGTGATCCTCGTTACACGATTTAACACGGCCTGATATTTTTGCACTGAAACCAACATTTACTTACACTTTACGTCCTAATCATGTAAAAACACAGCATAGTCCATTACTGGAAATCATTGACGCCATTTCAGACACATAACAAATAACTGCAGTTTACTCCCTGTTCAGATAACATGTCTGGGAGAACAGGTGGTTCTGTGAGCAGTTACTCCTGTGGGAAAATAGAGGCATAACACCAGGAAGTTGAAGCCACAAACAACTGTCTGTTGAACCACAACCACCTTCACCTAAGAAGTCAGCATACCGTCACCCATATGAATAATGTCAAGAGATATGCCAGTCTTGGATTCATGGAAATACAAGGCTAAATTAGTTAGCCAAACAAATCCCAACTAATTAAATGTAGGTCAAAAACTATGCTTGTATGATGAAAATGCAAAACATGTTGCTAATACAGAGAAGTGCTCCAAAACAGGGCCTCATAGCACCAATCTTCAAATACATGTTGAAGATTAAATAAAAAGGACAAATGTACTTTATTTTATTTGAATGCAATTTTCCCAACTTCAGAAGCTTGTTTTATGTTCTGATATGATAGTTTTTGTGCTTCGGTGAATGACTTTTTGTATCCTGAATAACTGTTAAAAATTTTACGTATCATTTCAGGTTATTTCATGGATCTGCACCTCGTTTCTTGTTAGATGTATTGATTTATGTAAACTTTAGCCAATCAAAATATGGGACATTTTCTCAGATTTAGTATAAAAATGCTGTGCAATCCTGTCATAAACTGGAGCCCTGGTTCACCCTAGAGACTGTTTATTGTGATTATCCACTTTGCAACAAAATGTGACCATAGTGCAGCATATTCTGATCATCCAAGACAGAATACTGGAAACTACTAGGAACCTATAACATGCTGCACAATACAGAATGCCAAAGCACATATTTAGTCTGTCGTGGCACCAAAGGCGTCTACATTGTCAGTGTCAAGCAGGGCAGTGAAATGAGATAAAGTTAACATCAAGCGACTTTGAAACAGCGGATACATTGTGTGACATCAGAAAATCATTTAGAAAGCCCAATAAAAAGAATAACATCAAAGCTGCAGCCTCCAATAGTGATAATCATGCATCCATCTGCTGCAGACAGCACAGTGCGTTAACAGTCAGTTTTTTCAGCTTTCTTTGTCTGCAAATGCATTTTACACTCCTCGCAGCCAGCGCACCCTGCGCAGCTGATGCTAATTATGACAAACCTCACTCCTCCTTTTCCTCTTTTCCATGATCTTCGCCACTCTTTACATCCCCTCTGATTAAAAAAAGCATGAAAAACAAAATACGGGAGTCCTTCACGGAAGTTTGAAATCTGAACATCAATCTGGTTTCAAGGGGGGGGGAAATGACAGTAGTGTTGACAGTGCACGTTTTCTGATTTGACATGCAGTACTGCGGCCTGCGTAACTTTCACTACTGATCAACACAACAACCAGGCCGAGTGACTAAGTAATGATTTTAAACTAAACTTCTTTTTTCCGAGGAAGAATACGTTTAATTTCTTAGTCCTGCCCTCTTAATCCCAAACGCATAATCTAACAACAGATATTTAAAAAAAAAAAAAAAAAAAAAAAATCAGACGCCTCCAAGAAATAATCCAAAGGGAAAAAAAGAAGAAGAAGAAAGGGTTTATAATATAAAAGCCAACCTTCCCGCTGGCTGTCCCTCCGGCCACACCGATGAGGAATGGCTGCCGAATATTTGAGTCATTTTCGGCTTGGTCACCTGGCTTTGTCTCGCTGTCTCCTGCCATGTTTCATCTGCAGCGCGCACCGTACCTCTACGCCGGGGGAGTGCGCGCTCCTCCCATTTGATGATGGTGTAGGCGACGGTGAAGTTGGTGGTGATGATGACGTTCAAGGGCAACAAATCGAAGATGAGGATGCTGATGATGAAATCGCTGACAGGTAGTAGCGGGTTCCTTTTTTTCTCTTTTCTTTTAAAAATTTTACTTGTGCAGCACTTTAACATTATTAAAAACACGGACTGTTTTTCTTTGAGTTAAACAGATGTCAGTAAGCTGACTAGTACTCTAAGCCTTGAACACGTGGATTAATCAGCACAAAAAAAAAATCCACAATCATTTTGATGAAACGTAAACTGTTTAAAGTGTAGAGTGGTGTATGGTGGTTAGTTCTCTCGTCTCACAGCAAGAAGTTCCTGTGTTTTCCTTCAAACGATCCATCTTCTTCCCATGAAGAAGCATCCTTCCACACTTTAAAATAGGGATGTTAGACATAAGGCCCTGGGGCCAGAATTGGCCTAGCAAAGACTCAAATCTGGCCCACTGGATGGATGTCTTTAGAAAATGTGAAGGAAGTAATTAATTTTTGGACATTTGAATGAATGCTAATAAGTTTTGCAGCTTTTCCTACTGATAAGGAACTGCCCCTTGGTATACATACACCAAAGTAATAGATAAAGAATTAAATAACAGAAAGGTTCAACTTTCACCATTGACTATAGAAACATATGTTTTTACACTGGATCTGCAAAAAAAGGGGCATTTTCTGTGAATTAACAGAGACCTTCTTTTCTATCTGATGAGCTACCAGGATTGTTTTTCTGTAATTTCATACTTTTATTTCTAGCAAGTTAAGCCAAAATAGTCTTTCTTCCATTAATGAGAGCAGCATTTCTTTAGCATGCGGAAAAACTAAGTTGCACTGTTGCAATTACTCTTCTTTTTCTCATATTAAGATAGTTCTTGTTTAGTATTAAGATATTAAATGTTTATTTAAACTTATTTTCACTGACAGAAAGGGGAGTTTCACTGGTCTGGCCCTCTTAAGATCAAAGTGAGCTTGTGACCCGTTATAACAATGAGTTGAAATTCCTGCTTTAAAACCATGCACGTTGGCTAGATTACTTAGTGATTCGAAACTGACTGTAGGTGAGAAGGTGAGTGGTTGTTTCTCTTTTTGTGTTTGTCCTGTGATTGATTGGCAATCTTACCAGGGTGAAGAAAATGGATGGATGAACAGTTTTGGGTAGTGTGATATTAGCAAACACGATTCAGATGCAAAAAAAATGAAAAAGTTGGCTACAAGATGGAGGAAGGTGGAATGTTACATTTAATATTTTAGGTAAGTATGAAGAAATTTGGACAGTTATGAAAAAATATGACAACATGGAAGGGCATCTTTATAGAAAAAAACTCCAAGACTGTCCCTTAAGTACAATTTGGACCACGTGATATGGGAATGTCCAAGAGTGTCGACTATTTTTAAAATGGTTAAGAAAAATCTCTCTGCATTGTTACATATTTTTGTGTATGTATATGCATTTTTTCCTTTCTTTCTTTTTCTTTGTTTTTTTTTTTTTTTTTTGGGCTCGGTCGGATGAACCGGAAGTGCTTTTTCGTGGCCTGACCTCTGCAGTAACGCTGACAGGACTGTATGAAGCTGAAACTCAGTTCAGCGGAAGGTGGCCAGGGTTTATCTTCTGATATAAAGTAAATACTTTTCCTCTCTACGGCCTGGAAAACGGGACTTTGACACCATGAGTACCATGTTCGCAGACACCATTTTGATCGTCTTCATCTCAATTTGTACAGCGTTGTTAGCCGAAGGTGAGCCAAATCTGTCTGACAGGTCGAGGCAGGCGTTTTACCGTGTTCCAAAAAACACTGTTATAGCTCAGAATTTTACATTACTCCGGATTATATGGTAGGGAAACGTCTTTAATGTTATTAATATTCATTAATTCGCAATTTTGTTGCTTTTGTTGACCTGTACTTTGTTAATGACTGAATACAGCTTAACGTTTGTGTCTTCCGGTTAATTTCGCAATAAAAGCCTGAACTTACGTTTGAGACGCTTTCCTCGGGGAGAATATTGACTTCCTCGCTATCTACATTAACAATTTGAAAAAGAGAAATAAAAAAAAAATTTGTTACAATTTAATTTTGTCTAAATGTTTAGTTTAGATACGGAAGTAAGACATTATTTAACCACATTTGTGTATGATTTACATTCCAGAGTAGAAGTAGAAGTCTTTTTGTTGTATTTTGTCAGTCTATTAGAGCGAGTGATGAAGAGAATAAAGAATTTAAAGATGGGTAGTCCAGAAGACATACCTGTGGCAGTATGGAGATGTTTAGAGGGGAGAGAGGGCAGTGGACTTTTTAACTACATTGTTTAACACAATCTTAGAAAGTGAGAGGATGCCTGAGGAATAGAGAAGATGTTTACTGTTACCAGTTTTCAACAACAAGAGTGATGTGGAGAGCTGTAATAACTGCAGAGAGATAGAGTTGATGAGACATGCCATTAATCTATGGGAAAGAGTTGGTAAAGCTAGTCTAAGAAGAGAACTGATCGTCACTGAGCTGTGTGGACCGTAGAGGAGGTCCATGGATAGAGTGAAGGAGGAATGCAGAGGGTTGGTGTGACAGAAGAGGATGCAAAGCTTATTGGATACTGTGGCTGCAGAGATTTCTTCTGATTCAGGAAAAGGTTTCAGAAATGTGCAAAAACGTCACATATTGATTAGTGTGAACTGTTGGAAACTTCAGTGGCAGTTTTCAATGTTTTTTTTTTTGTTTTGTTTTTTATTTAAACAATCATATTTTCTCCTCAGGGATTACCTGGGTTTTAGTGTATCGGACTGAAAAGTACAAGAGGCTAAAGGCTGAAGTGGAAAAGCAAAGCAAAAAACGTAAGTGACTCAAGTGTTGTCTTGTTAACTTGCTATTTTTTTCAGATTGTTAAAAGATTAATTTTGTCCTCTCTGATACTAGTTGAGAAGAAAAAGGAAACCATAACTGAATCTGCTGGACGCCAACAAAAGAAGAAGATTGGTAAGAACCCTGTAAACAAACCGGTGTTCTGCTTTTATGATCAGCCCTTCTCCTCTGGATAACAGTGTTTTGTGAATGATTGTGTTGCAGAAAGGCAAGAGGAGAAGCTGAAGAACAACAACAGAGACCTGTCTATGGTGAGAGATGTTTTGTTTCCAGTTAATATGCAGCCCAGGCTTAATGTCTGATACTGCGGTTGTCTAGTTATCATAGTTTAGCGAGGTCATTCCATTTAAAGTCAACTGAATCTGAAAAAAGTTCCCACACAAACCCTTCAGAATGAACATTTCGTTTTCATTTCAACAACTGTAGCATATTTTTTTGTTCTTAAATCAGTTGATAGGCGGGTCAAAAATATTTTCATTCCAGTCAAACCTTATATATTTTAATTTAAGTGTTTATAGTTAAATGTATGTGTTTTAAATCCTGAGTGTTTGTTTTGTAGGTACGGATGAAATCCATGTTCGCCATTGGTTTCTGCTTCACAGCTCTCATGGGCATGTTCAACTCCATGTAAGTTACTGCAGGGTAAAATACTGTTTCACATTTTGTTAAAAAGCTTTCTCTTTTCATAAAAAAAAACAAAAAAACATCAGGCAAAATGTAAGAAAGTAACTTGTAACTTGTCAAGTCCATTGTTTTAAACAAGTTCCCTTTTTGGCTTTTTATGTTACGTTCAGTTTCGATGGAAGAGTTGTGGCCAAATTGCCATTTGTGCCACTGTCGTATATCCAGGGACTGTCACACCGCAACCTGCTGGGCGAGGATTACACCGACTGCTCCTTTATTTTCCTCTATATCCTCTGCACCATGTCCATCAGACAGGTAACGTCTATACTTTTATCGTATATCAGTGGACATACTCACCAGGAACGAGTCTGACTTATTGCTGGCAATATGGACAGAGCTTTCGCTGCAGCTGTACAAGGACTAAATACTGTTACTCAGATTCAGCATAAACACCTCCAGAGGATATTATCTGGTTTCCACAGGGAGACCAAGGCAGTTGAGTTAATTTAAGTAACATGCTGTGTTCTCTACTGCCACCCTTAGGACAAATTCTGTATTGTTTGTTGAATAGACATCCAACTGGTGTTAGCAGGAAACTGTATGTGTAGAATAATATACAGCAATATATCAGGGTTAATATCGTGCATACTAAGTGTTATCAAATGTATATTCTGTGCTGGTTTGGGTGTTTGTTTTAGAGTTTCTGATGTTTTTTTGTTTTGTTTTGTTTTGTTTTTTCCTGTAGAACATTCAGAAGATGCTCGGTCTTGCACCCTCCAGAGCTGCAACCAAACAGGCTGGAGGCTTTTTAGGACCTCCTCCACAAGCAGCTAAGTTTTCGTAATCAGCAGCCCAGATGTTCCTGCACTGCTGCCTGCAGTCATAGCGCCCCCACCAGCGCACAGACAGAACTGCTCCTGCTGAGGTTAAAAGTCTTACCCGTTGCAGCTACAGTACCACTACTTTGTTTGATTTCTTATTCATTTTGTTGTTTATTTAACATTAAACATTATAACTGTTTTGGTTAGAAATTATAGGAAAATTATAGTTCATTCTGTTGATTATTAAAGGTTACAAATGTCAGCTGTGCATTTAGCAAAATTCATGGAGTGTTTGGAGATTTTAAATTAACGATTGACACAGTAACATCTGATCCAGTTTCAGTATTATTGTATGTCATTGTGTACTGTTGTGTCATGCATATTAATAAAGTTTTATGATTAGATTTCAGGCATGTCTTTTTTTGTTGTTGTTGTTTTTTTTGTCCTATTGTACTACCATCTAATTTAAAGGGAAGCTATGGAGTGAAACTCATTTGAGTGAACAAGATATTTTTAAGGGAAAACAAACAAGAGTATGCGGATGCTGCTGAACTAAATCAATCAGATCTTTTTTTTTTTAATTGTCAGTGATTAAAAGTTGAAACAAAAAATTGTGGGATGTAGCACAAACTATCCTTCCCATTTAAAATCTTACTAGTTATTGTCAAGTAATTTGAAGCCCATTAAATCATCAAGAAAAGTGTTTACTGAAGTTGTACATTGAGTAGGATGATGGTTTTCCCTCCCCATCGACTTCTATATGCAGTAACTGGCTTCTTCATGCATCTTCAGGAGTCACTTCCTGCTGGCTTTAAGAAAACGTGCAGGTTTAAAGCACCAATCAGAAGCCACGGTCATGTTTTGCATACAATCTGAGGTCCCGAGAAGTGAACTCTGGGATATTACAGAGCAGGTCTCCACCTTATTAAATTATCAGTGCATTCAGTTTTGCACGGGTAAACTCCACACATGCTGTGGATACATTTCATGGTAGTATGAAACAAGCAAGATGCCACAATCTGGGCAGAAATTAAAGGAAAAGAGCAAAAACATCAAACATCAGTTCTTGCTCCTTTCATAAATTTGCTAACAAGTAGATAAATACATTAATGAAATTCTCAAAGTATTTTAAACACTTAAAAATAGTCTGAACAGTACTTTTATATAGAGCTTTTTAATCCTGCTCTGATTAACACAAATCTCTCATTTATAATGTCTTTGATTCTGCTGCTGGATATTTTAATCTTTGCACCCGTTACACTGCCAGTATTAACTAATAAATCGTCTTGTTTTAAAAACAGACCTGCATAAATTTTTACGGTTGTTTTTTGACCTCTACTCGGAGTGTGTAACAGAAGAAGCCGAACGGGGTGGGAGCATGGAGGAGATGAAGGAGGCGTGGTCTTCTGGCTGCTAAACGGGCGTGAAGGTGATTAGCGTCTGCCTTCATTTCCAGTCCTTCTGCGGGAGCATAAGCGGTAAAACTTCAGCTACTTTTACTTGTCTGCTATCATATTTAAAATCTGCGCGCGCTGCTTTTCTTGTGCAAGTTTAGCTAACTTAATGTCCGTGCTAGCTTCACGTTAGCAAAGGGAGCGACCAGTTTCGATCACTTGTCCTAAGTTGCACATCTGTTTTATAACTTTGCTACATAATTCCCTGCAGGCGCTTTGCATCTGGAAATGGCCCAGTCAACCCTCGACTCGATGCCCGGAGCCTCGACGGGGACCGTGGTTGTCACGGAGCCTCTGAACTTCTGGGGTGGAAAACGAGTGAAACCCAGGGAGGAGAAAAACGCTGAGCCCGTGTTTGAGCCTGCAACTGGTGAATATACTGCTCTTTAAAATCTGCTTTAGCCTTAGTGCTCCTGCTAAGGACACGTATTCTGGGGGAAAACAAGTGACGGTGGTTTAAAGGCCTGCGGTTTTTCTGAAATATATTTGAAACGCTCAGATTCTGCTCAGACTTCTGTTAAGTATTGTAACATAGACATTTTGCCTTAACTATGTGCAGACTAGTAGACAAACAAAGGGCTGTTTTTTTTCCCTTTACTTGATATTAGTATAAAGTTAACTGGATTTCATGCTTTCAGGTTATAAAGGTTAGGGTTATGCACAGTAATGACAGGCAGGCATAAACATTTCTGAAGATTAAACAATGCAAGGGTCTGTTTTACATTTTAATGTTGCACAAAGAAGATCACTACTGTTAGTGAGGGTGTTTTTACTGATTCAGGTTAAAAATGTCAATTGTTAGAAATTGAAAAGAGATTTGATACAAAAAAAAAAAAATAGAAAAAAAGAAAAATGCATGGTGTAGAGCTCTGTAACCTGGTGTTCTTCTGGTCTCTGCAGGCCGGGTCCTGTGTCAGATGGTGCCCTGTGGGGCTGAGGAGGTGGACGAAGCCATACAGAGTGCCTATGCCGCCTACCAGAAGTGGAGCAAGATGGCAGGCATGGAGAGGGCTCGGGTGATGTTGGAGGCTGCTCGCATTATCAGGGTGAGACGGTCAAGCTGTTGTGTAATAACCACCAGCAGTCCAGGAAACTGTCTAGTTCAGTGTTTGCGCAATATAAATTGGAGTTGACTGTTGGAAGCCTGCAATAAGACATTAGTTATTCATTAAAATGCACCCCTCCCTTCTCTGCTGGCCTACATTTGAACCAATTTAACCTTTTGTGTGTCTCTATTGTCTCTCGGTCATTGCATAATCTTAAAACAAGACATCTTGTTCCACAAAATTACTGATGAGTGTCAATTAAAATAGTTCCATGCTTTTTTTTCCCTTTATGCATGTTAAAAAAATAGGAAAGGAGGGAAAAAATTGCAAAGCTGGAAGTGATCAACAATGGGAAAACCATCACTGAGGCTCTGGTGGATATTGACATTGCCTGGCAGAGCATTGAGTACTATGCCGGCCTGGCTGGTACACTTGCGGGTGGGTGCACCAATGATTCTGTGTTTGTCAAAAGGTGCAAAAACCTCCGTTTGGTATTGTTTTTAACATTGTGCTGTCATTTTGGTGCAGGCCAGCACATCCAGCTCCCTGGAGGAGCATTTGCTTACACTAGACGGGAGCCACTTGGTGTGTGTGTGGGAATCGGTGCATGGAACTACCCTTTCCAGATTGCATCATGGAAGTCTGCTCCTGCTCTGGCGTGTGGTGAGTTTTATAACAGCATGTGTATCATCTGCTGTCAGTAATCTGCACAACAGAGGATTGCGACATATAGGAGAGCAGGGGACTGAAACAAGACAGACTAGAGAAGACATACTTTTTCATAGATGTGGGGGGGAGGGGGCAGAGACAGAACGGCAAATGTCCCTCTTTGTCTTAACAGAGAACAGGTTTATATCATATTTATAAAAAAAAGAAAAAGAAAAAAAAAACAGTAGGACATCCTCAGTGAGCAGTAATTGGTGAGGGTCCATTAACAAGAAGAGCCATCAGCTTCAACTTGCTGCGAGTGTGAGAGGCAAGAAAAGAGTGGAGAAAAACAAGAGTGAGAGAGACAAAAGCAAAAGATTGGCAGTTTAAAATGGGAAGAGCCTGCTAAAGATAATGTAGCAGAGCCACAGAGCCTCTGTCACATCACTGATGAACACTAGTCCTATCAATCCACCTGTTGTACAGCTTGTTCCTGTCTGTTTGTCTTGTTTCATGTGACCATTCACAAAGATAGCTTTGCAGGATTTAAATTTGGTTTGGGTTTTCAGGTAATGCCATGGTATATAAACCCTCTCCAATGACTCCGGTGACTGCTGTCATCCTGGCTGAGATCTACAAAGAGGCTGGGGTACCTGATGGGCTTTTCTGTGTGGTCCAAGGTGGAGCAGAGACCGGCAGCTTGCTCTGCCATCATCCAAAAGTCGCTAAAGTCTCTTTCACGGGGAGTGTTCCTACAGGCAAAAAGGTACAGACCAGTACAGCATTGTTTCCCACACATGGACTGTAGTTGGGCTGCCCAGATACACTGAACTATTATTATTATTATTAATATTATTAGTATTATATATTTTATTTCATTTATTTATGTTTTGTTTGTTTTTTTTCAACCAGGCTGTAAACTGAATTTAGTGCTGTGGACTTGGACATTCAAACATGGGAATTTAGGATGCTCCCTTTTGGACTCACTTATTGGGTATTTATACTCCTGTGGGGAAATCTACACCGTAACTATATTGGAACCACAAACCCCTCTAAAATCCTACAGTGCGACCTGATTTGTACCTCCCTAGAAATGTAGTGTTATGGAAATTTTAACAATAACCTGCAAACACCTCGGTGAGCATTAGTTGAAGTGAGTTTGATAACATATTTCAATATGAAGAGAACCACTCCAATCAAACACTAGGGTGATCTCTGAATTGTGGCCGCCGATGCAGATCTTCAAGTCTACAATGAACCTTCTGTGAAGGTGCAATAAAACTTCAGGCCCACTTGTGATAAGTTTCCACATGCATGCATACAATTGGTGTCAGGAGTTATCTTGCTATACTCACTTGCTATATTGCTTTACTAGCTATACCGCTATTGTGATTGGCCTGTTCAACAACTGTTGATTCCTCATGTGCATTTCAAGTTACAATTTTTGAACTTGTCAATGAGAGAATAACAATCATGATCTCAGTATAAGAAAGAAAAAAAGCATAGCATCCAATTTTATCAAATTCCTGGAACGAGAACTGAAGTTATAGGAACTGGCATGACGGAATGTACAAAGAAGTGAAACGATGTCAGTTACAAATATGTTTGCCCCTAAAGAGAAAACTGACTGCAGAGAGGCAGTGGGGACCCGGGAGGATAAAAGTACTGCATATAAAACACCAGGACGCAAACACACTGTAGTTAACACATAATGTACCTCAAACAAGCATTAATGCTGCAGGCTCTACAAAGATTTTCTGCAGAAATCTAAATCAGTCCTCATCCTTAAGTCTGCATTGGCTTCACTGTTCATCTTTCAGGATGTTGTATGAATTGGACAGACTCCGAGTACACCAACCTGGAGGTGACAACTCATGATCTCATGTTCTGCTCATGAGATCTCCCGCAGGGTGGAGGAGGGTCACTTTAACCAGCCTTAAAAATCTGCTGTTTTATTTTAAGCTAAAGGTGACTTTGTTATACAAGCCCACAGACCATGGCTGCTCTCTTTACTTTCAGGTCATGGAAATGTCTGCAAAGAGTGTGAAGCAGGTGACTCTGGAGCTTGGAGGGAAATCTCCTCTCATCATCTTCAAAGACTGCGAACTGGAGAATGCAGTGAAGGGGGCACTAATGGCAAATTTCCTGACACAGGGAGAGGTGAGTCTGTAACCGTTGTACTTTTGTGTACTGTGCAGCCTGATGCAAGACAGACTCTTGGAGGTTTTGGTGTATTAACTTTGTGCTGAAATATGCAGGTGTGCTGCAATGGGACCAGAGTGTTTGTGCAGCGGGAGATCATGCCACAGTTCCTAGAGGAGGTAGTCAAAAGGACCAAGGCCATCCCTGTTGGTGACCCCCTGCTCGAGAGCACCAGGATGGGAGCTCTGATCAGCAAACCACACCTGGAGAAAGTGCTGGGATTTGTCAGTCAGGCCAAGAAAGAGGTGCTTTTCATTAGAGGGAGTGAATTAGCTTTAATAGTTTGTGGTTTCTCAGTTAAGCACAAAGAATCTGTATTACTGTGGGTGTTCTTTAACGTAGCTCTTGTAATTATTTATTTATTTCTAGGGAGCCAGAGTGCTTTGTGGAGGAGATCCCTTTGTCCCCAGTGACCCCAAACTGAAAGGGGGGTATTTCATGTCACCATGCGTACTTGGTATGTCTAACACTTTGGTTAATGGTGGTACAGCACACGCACACTCAGCTTTGTTTTTTAACACACAAAGTCTCTCGACACAGATAACTGCAGAGACGACATGACCTGTGTGAAGGAGGAGATTTTTGGCCCTGTCATGTCAGTTTTGCCTTTTGACACGGAGGAAGAAGTGATCAAGAGAGCCAACAACACCACCTTTGGACTGGCCTCTGGGGTCTTCACCAGGTCAGTTTGTTGTGAGTCAGCAGTGTGGTGCAACTGTTGACGGCTTGCTGTTTTAAGATAATGAGTTTATTGCCTTCTGTTGGCTGTGGCTCAAGGTCTCCACAGTGCGGCCAATTCAGTGCACAGTAGCAATTTCAAGTTGCATACCGACTGCTTTTCTCTGTATAAAAGTCGGTTCTTTTCCTCCTCCTACAGGGACATTTCTCGAGCCCATCGCGTGGCTGAGAACCTGGAGGCAGGGACCTGCTTTATCAACAATTACAACATCAGCCCTGTAGAGGTGCCGTTTGGAGGATACAAGATGTCGGGTAAGATGCTGTCAGCTTTTCATGGTCTGGGTAAATGCTGCATTTGCTCAGTAAATTAACCAGTTCTCTCCTGATCCCTGCAGGCTTTGGCAGAGAGAACGGCCAGGTGACCATCGAGTACTACTCCCAGCTGAAGACTGTAGTGGTGGAAATGGGTGACGTCGAAAGCCTCTTCTAAAGTTTTACACCGCTGTGCCAGAACTGTGACTAGAGCTCTTCACTTCTCCCTTCTTACTGTGTTAGGCTGACACATAATTAATGCAGAATGTGTGGAACATGATGTAGGCAAGCATAGATGCAGAGCACTCCTTTTTTTTCTTCCCCCCCCCAAAGTATTCAGTACTTCATTATTACATCAGTAAGTGAAGGATAGCTGGATTTAAAAGTTGGGGTTTTCTGAGGAAACACAAGTGTGCAACGATGGAACCAGCATTAGAGGAAGACTTCTTTGTACTGTTGTTTGGACAGCTGCTCCTTTGTATCAAAATAAACTTGTAGAAGTAAATTCTTTTTCTTTGTTGCTTGTGAGGTGAATGCTATACTATGGTGGCCCTGAGATGCCAAACGGACTGCAACTTAAGAAAACACCAGCAATAAGAAAAACGGCTCTTTAGTCTTATACTGCGGCTCCGCGTGGTTTCGGGAAATAAATTAGAAGTATTTAGCTGAAGTGTATTTTATTTATGTTAGTTTTTTTTTAACTTGTATTTCCAAATTGGAAGATTATTGTGACATTGAAATATAAAAATAAAATTATATCTTATTATTTTGTTCATCGCTCAAAATAAGCGTCACACTCGCGGAAGCCGGTGTACCCGCCGAAACGTCGTGCTTTTATCGAGACTTTCAACCCCAGGTAGGCCAGTTATGGATCTTCGGATCCACATTATGTCAGCAGCTGTTCTCCACCGTGAACTATGTTTAAAAACAAACACCGCTCACGCCTCACAGATGACAGCTTACAGTCCTGCCCCGATTTGCAGACGCTGTGCACAAAGGTTCAGGAGCAGAAGTCCCATTGTAAAGATATCACGGCAGACCCGACGATGTTTCCATGAACATGCTTTTCAGCATCTCTTTATTGACCACTTTTCACACACGGTTGCTGTACGCATACAGCCGGCTGTAGCTTTTCAGCTCACAACCCGACACACACCAACACAACAGCATAGATGGCACAGACGTTAAGGCGGCGAGGCGTGATTGCGGGTGCCGCTCAGGTGCGTCCGCCTCCCCTGCAGCGGTGCTGCAGACCGCACCCGACCACACACATTAACCTGGTAAAATACATATTTAGGCAGTATTTTTCATCTTTTAGCAGCATAGTGCTTTTTTTCCAATTATTTTTTTAAAAGTCAGGTCAAGGCTCCAAAAGCCCAAAGGCGATATAAGGGTGCTACATGGATCATTTTAGTTCAGCTGGGTGTCTTTCCTTTTGTTATATTTCTTTACGAGTTCAAAATGTGTTAATTACATAAATAAAATGTAATTTTCTCTGTAGCACTTCATGGATTTCATAAGCAACACACCTTAGTTGTTCACACAAAGCAATAAAGGTAAAAAAAAACAATATATACAGTGTTATCTTCATTTTAGATGTCAAAAAGTATTTGCGGCTCCCAGCGTTTTATTTTGGGTGGAAACCGGGTCCAAATGGCTCTTTGGGTCTTAAAGGTTGCTGACCCTGGTGTAGGAGCCATATGAGTTGTTCCTTTTTTGACTAAGTGGGTTGGTTTAAATGGACTCGCTGTATTTGGTGCACGGGTGTGGGGCGTGTCTCATGAGTGTGGTAGATGATAAATGTGGTTGCACTCACCTGTTCACGGTACCTGATGTTGATGAGCAGAAAGGTATGGTGAGCATGAGGCAAAACCTTCTCTTGAGCGCAGCTCGTATTATTTTCATGTATTTGACTGTAACTTGATAGTTTATGTATATTTGTGCTCTAATTGATGCCATAGGCCAAGTTGTAATTTGGCATTGTAATTAGTAGTGATGGGCAGATGAAGCTTCATGAAGCACTGAAGCTTTCCATCCAATTGGTTCACCCCAGCGCAAAGCTTCTTGAAGCTTCATTTGCTCTAGTAGGACACCTACTGGACGTAAAAATATTAGTTGGCATGAATATGAAGAGTGTGGCCTTTTGCACACAGCCTGTAAATGTCAACAACAAAAGGAGTGTGTAAAACATCTATATTGTAGTGATGGCAGTATACTGTGTATATTTATACTGGCAGTATTGAAAATTATCATTTGGAAATGCTTAAAATGGAAATGATCATTTACTGTGAGGTGAGGTGTGGTTGGGGTGTGGACAGTGGTTGTGCTTTTGTAACGTTGAGGTATGGACAGCTACACACACTGTAAAATCTAATTAGTTCCCAGAACTCAAAAAAATTGAGGAAACTCGTTGCCTCAAAAAAAAAACTAAGTAAAGCTTACTTAAGATGACTGTTAGGACAACTTATACATTGCACGTCTGCAGTATTAAGAATGACTTGATATTTCTGACTGTACAATACTAATTGTTTACCTACTGACAAACATTTCAAGTTCAACTAAATGAAAAAACTCTTTGTGGTAACCTGAATATGATTAAAATAATTAATGCTCCTCTGTCTTATAGTGGACAGACTTTTTTGGGGCGGGGGGCGAGTTGCACCAAAAATTCTGCTGCTGGTTCTTTTAACACCTTGTGTTAAAAACCTTACTCAGCAGAAGTGAGTGAGTCAGCAGAAATACGGGGTGGTAGCATGAAGGAGGCGTGGTGTTCTGGCTGCTGAAATAGACGGTGAAGAGCCTTTTCCAGTCCTTCTGCGGGAGCATAAGCGGTAAAACTTCAGCTATTTTATTTGGTTGTTTTCATATTTAAAATGTGCACGCGCTGTTTTTTTTTCTTGTGCAACTTTAGTTAACTTAATGTCCGTGCTAGCTTCACGCTAGCAAAGGGAGCGACCAGTTTAGATCGCTTGTCCTGAGTTGCACATTGTTGCACATCTGTTTTCCAGCTTTGAAACATCCTTCCCTGTATCCCTGCAGGTTCTTTGCATCTGGAAATGGCCCAGTCAACCCTCGACTCGATGCCCGGAGCCTCGACGGGGACCGTGGTTGTCACGGAGCCTCTGAACTTCTGGGGTGGAAAACGAGTGAAACCCAGGGAGGAGAAAAACGCTGAGCCCGTTTTTGAGCCTGCAACTGGTGAATATACTGCTCTTTAAAATCTGCTTTAGCCTTAGTGCTCCTGCTAAGGACACGTATTCTGGGGGAAACAAGTGACGGTGGTTTAAAGGCCTGCGGTTTTTCTGAAATATATTTGAAACGCTCAGATTCTGCTCAGACTTCTGTTAACTATTGTAACATAGACATTTTGCCTTAACTATGTGCAGACTAGTAGACAAACAAAGGGCTGTTTTTTTTTCCCTTTACTTGATATTAGTATAAAGTTAACTGGATTTCATGCTTTCAGGTTATAAAGGTTAGGGATATGCACAGTAATGACAGGCAGGCATAAACATTTCTGAAGATTAAACAATGCAAGGGTCTGTTTTACATTTTAATGTTGCACAAAGAAGATCACTACTGTTAGTGAGGGTGTTTTTACCGATTCAGGTTAAAAATGTCAATTGTTAGAAATTGAAAAGAGATTCGATACAAAAAAAAGAAAAATGCATGGTGTAGAGCTCTGTAACCTGGTGTTCTTCTGGTCTCTGCAGGCCGGGTCCTGTGTCAGATGGTGCCCTGTGGGGCTGAGGAGGTGGACGAAGCCATACAGAGTGCCTATGCCGCCTACCAGAAGTGGAGCAAGATGGCAGGCATGGAGAGGGCTCGGGTGATGTTGGAGGCTGCTCGCATTATGAGGGTGAGGCAGCCAAGCTGTTGTGTAATAACCACCAGCAGTCCAGAAAACTGTCTGTTTCAGTGTTTGTGCAATATAAATTGGAGTTGACTTTTGGAAGCCTGCAATAAGACATTAGTTATTCATTAAAATGCACCCCTCCCTCCACTGCTGGCCTTGTTGCGTGTTACACATGCAGTGACCTGCAGTAAAACGGGACTCCTTTCAACCATACATAGCACAAACATTCACATTGGGAAGACAGGTCAGAGAGAGGTAGAATGTAAGAGAAACAAAGAGAAATACCCAACATCAGGGACAAGAGGAGAAAAAAAAAGATCTCTGCTCAAGAAGATTTTATTTATTTAAATTAATGATTTATTTATTGATTAGCATTCAAATATCTCAGTGAATGCAGAATAAAGATTACCACAAAGCACGAGACAAGGCTAATCAAAAGGTATTGGCTGAAGCATATGCTTATTACGCCAACACTTTTAACAAAAGATCTTTTAGCATGCAGCTCATGTACATAGGGCTGAAAGCAAAGAATAAAACAAAACAAACAAACAAAAAACAAAACAGACTTTGCACCTTAGATGAGTAACTACATTAAATTAAATTTCATTAAAATAATCAAAGCAAAACAACCAAGGGTTTCAGCATTATTATTTTTGCTCTTTTCATTGTTCTTTATATTTTTCTAATACTCTATTTTTAAACATGTTTTTAAACAAGGAAAACAGAAACACATCTCTGCTTTGTTTGTCCTTCTCTTTTTCTTTTTAAAGAAATCTGTTCCCCTTAAGTCATATTGACTCTGACTTTAAACAGCTTCTGAGTACTGCGGCAAAGCAAGTTATTTTGTGCTTTATACATTATCTGTGCCATTTTATATTCAACTAAATCTTAAAAATTCAGGGTATTCAGATTAATAAACAAAATGTTAGTTGGTTCTATATAGTTTGATTGATTTATAATTCTTATAGCTCTTTTTTTGTAACTTGAAAATAGGAAGAGTATTTGTTTTATATGCATTGTCCCCATATCTCCAGACAGTAAGTCATATATGGAAGCAACAGAGTACAATAAAGTGTGTATAATGATTTCTTGTTCAGGACATGCTTTGTTTTGGAGAGAATAGCAATGGTTTTTGACATTTTTGTTTTCACATGGTTTATATGTGACTTCCAGCTAAGCTTATCATCAATTATCACTCCAAGAAATTTATTTTCATGTGCTTTCAATTTCAATTCCATTAATCCTGATTTTAGATACATTTTTCATTTGTCTAGTGCCAAAAATAATACATTTTGTTTATATTTAATGATAACTTATTTATATCAATACAGTTTTTTTAATATATTTAACTCCTTTTCCACTGTAGTCAGAAGCTGTTCTAGGTTTTTACCTGAGCAATACAGAGTGGTATCATCAACAAACAATACACATTACAGAGAGATAGATATATATATAAAGAATAATTTAGGGCCCAGCACAGAGCCCTGAGGAACGCCATAAGTTACCGTCAACTGATTAGATTTTACATTATTGATTTCGACATATTGAAATCTGTCATCCAGGTAACTTTTCATCCACTTGTATGACATCCCTCTTATACCATATCTCTCTAGTTTATTCATTAATATAGAATGATCAATTGTGCTTAGGCTGCTGCCCCCGCAACCCGGCCCCGGATAAAGCAGATGAAGATGGATGGATGATCAATTGTATCAAACACCTTTTTTAAGTCTATAAAAACGCCAACAGTATATTCCTTATGATCTATTGCAGTAGATATCCCTTATAAGTTCCATCACTGCCATCCAAGTGGACCTTTTCGCTCTAAAGCCATATTGGTTATTACTTAGGAGATTATGCTTCTCAATATATTTATCAAGTCTATTAACAAATAACTTTTCTAAAATTTTAGAGAACTGTGGGAGTAGTGATATTGGCCTGTAATTGGTAAATTGACATCTCTCTCTCCTTTTTATGGATTGAAATAATGTTTGCTATTTTCATTTTTGAGGGAAACCACTAGCTGGCCCCGGGCAGCCACATTTGGATCAATTTAACCTTTTTTGTGTCTATGCAATGACAAAGAGACAATACAATCTTAAAACAAAACATCTTGTTCCACATAATTACTGAAGAGCTTCAATTAAAATAGTTCTTTTTTTTTCCCTTTATGCGTATTTTGAAAAAATAGGAAAGGAGGGAAAAACTTGCAAAGCTGGAAGTGATCAACAATGGGAAAACAATCACTGAGGCTCTGGGAAATATAGACTTTTCCTGGAAGAGCATTGAGTACTATGCCGGCCTGGCTGGTACACTTGCGGGTGGGTGCACCAATGCTTCTGTGTTTATCAAAAGTTGCAAAAACCTCCATTTGGTATTGTTTTTAACATTGTGCTGTCATTTTGGTGCAGGCCAGCACATCCAGCTCCCTGGAGGAGCATTTGCTTACACTAGACGGGAGCCACTTGGTGTGTGTGTGGGAATCGGTGCATGGAACTTCCCTATCCTGCTTGCAACATTGAAGTCTGCTCCTGCTCTGGCGTGTGGTGAGTTTTATAATAGCATGTGTATCATCTGTTGTCAGTAATCTGCACAACAGAGGATTGCGACATATAGGAGAGCAGGGGACTGAAACAAGACAGACTAGAGAAGACATACTCTTTCGTAGATGTGTGGGGGAGGGGGCAGAGACAAAACAACAAATGTCCGTCTTTGTCTGTGTCTTTTTGTTAAAATATGCACATTTGAAAAACTAGTTCTTTTGCATGTGCTTAGCTTGAATAGCTTAACAGGGAACAAGTTTATATATCATATTTTAAAAAAACAGTAAGACATCCTCAGTGAGCAGTACTTGGTGAGGGTCTGTTAACAAGAAGAGCCGTCCAACACAACCAGGAAGGGACAGCAGTCAGCTGCAACTTAGTGTGAGTGTGAGAGGCAAGAAAAGAGTGGAGAAAAACAAGTGTAGAGAGAGAAAAGCAATAGATTGGAAGTTTAAAATAGGAAGAGCCTGCTAAAAATAATGCAGCAGAGCCACAGAGCCTCTGTCACATCACTGATGAACATGTTATTCTTTTAAAACATTACTTTTGGCCTGTTTAATACTGGATTCTACCACACGTTCCTATCAATCAGCCTGTTGTACGGTTTGTTTCTATCTGTTCGTCTTGTCTCGTGACCATTCACAAAGATGGCTCTGCAGGCCTTAACTTGCAGGATTTAATTGTGGTTGTGTTTTTTAGGTAATGCCATGGTATATAAACCCTCTCCAATGGCTCCGGTGACTGCTGTCATCCTGGCTGAGATCTACAAAGAGGCTGGGGTACCTGATGGGCTTTTCTGTGTGGTCCAAGGTGGAGCAGAGACCGGCAGCTTGCTCTGCCATCATCCAAAAGTCGCTAAAGTCTCTTTCACGGGGAGTGTTCCTACAGGCAAAAAGGTACAGACCAGTACAGCATTGTTTCCCACACATGGACTGTAATTGGGCTGCCCAGATACACTGATGACCTTCAAAGTAAATTTTGTTCTTTGTTTTGTTTTTTGACCTGTCCAATATTGGAGTGGGATCTGTTTACTAATATAGAATATTTTAGTTTAGAACATAGATGCACATAGGCACTGTGATGTCTCCATGTTAAGCATTAGCATTTTGTCTGCTGCTGTGATGTTTTGTTTTAAGACAGAAGTCAAGCAGGTAGAATGCAGTTAGCAAGCTGCCAAAACTGAAACGGTTTAAGAAGAATTATTGACTTCTTTATTCTTCTTCTTCTCATTATTATTTTCAACCAGGCTGTAAACTGAATTTAGTGCTGTGGACTTGGACATTAAAGATGGGAATGTAGGGTTATTGGTTCACTTTTGGAGTCACGTATTGGGGTATTTATACTCCTGTGGGACACAGCCCTGACCTACTGTGATTCGCCTGTTTAGCAACTGTTGATTCCTCATGTGCATTTCTAGTTGCGATTTTTGAACTTGTCAATAAAAGAATAACAGTCATCATCTCAGTATGAGAAAGGAAAAAAACATAGCATCAAATTTCAGCAAATTCCTGGAATGAGAACTGAAGTTATAGGAACTGGCGTGAGGGAAAGTACAAAGAAGTGAAACGATGTCAGTTACAAATATGTTTGCCCCTAAAGAGAAAACTGACTGCAGAGAGTCAGTGGGAACGCGGGAGGATAAAAGAGTCCCAGTGTTTTGTTTCAGTCAACTGGTTCAGCATATAAAACACCAGGATGCAAACACACTGTAGTTAACACATAATGTACCTCAAACAAGCATTAATGCTGCAGGCTCTAAGATTTTCAACTGTGAGAGACAGAATGTGAAAAAAAAAATCCATGAATTCACATGGTAGGATTTGTAAAGAATTTATTCGTAAATTAGGGTGGAAAATAAGTATTTGGTCACCTCAAACAAGGAAAATCTCTGGCTCTCACAGACCTGTAACGTCTTCTGTAAGAAGCTTTTCTGTCCCCCACTCGTTACCTGTATGAATGGCACCTGTTTGAACTCATCATCTGTATAAAAGACACCTGTCCACAGCCTCAAACAGTCAGACTCCAAACTCCGCCATGGCCAAGACCAAAGAGCTTTCGAAGGACACCAGGAAAAGTATTGTAGACCTGCACCAGACTGGGAAGAGTGAATCTACAATAGGCAAGCAGCTTTGTGTGAAAAAAATCAACTGTGGGAGCAATCATCAGAAAATGGAAGACATACAAGACCACTGATAATCTCCCTCGATCTGGGGCTCCACGCAAGATCTCATCCCGTGGGGTCAAAATGATCATGAGAACGGTGAGCAAAGATCCCAGAACCACACGGGGGGACCTGGTGAATGACCTGCAGAGAGCTGGGACCAAAGTAACAAAGGTCACCATCAGTAACACACTACAACGGCAGGGAATCAAATCCCGCAGTGCCAGACGTGTTCCGCTGCTGAAGCCAGTGCATGTCCAGGCCCGTCTGAAGTTTGCCAGAGAGCACATGGATGATACAGCAGAGGATTGGGAGAATGTCATGTGGTCAGATGAAACCAAAGTAGAACTTTTTGGTATAAACTCAACTCGTCGTGTTTGGAGGAAGACGAATACTGAGTTGCATCCCAAGAACACCATACCTACTGTGAAGCATGGGGGTGGAAACATCATGCTATGGGGCTGTTTTTCTGCCAAGGGGACAGGACGACTGATCCGTGTTAAGGACAGAATGAATGGGGCCATGTATCGTGAGATTTTGAGCCAAAACCTCCTTCCATCAGTGAGAACTTTGAAGATGAAACGAGGCTGGGTCTTCCAACATGACAATGATCCAAAACACACCGCCCGGGCAACAAAGGAGTGGCTCCGTAAGAAGCATTTGAAAGTCCTGGAGTGGCCTAGCCAGTCTCCAGACCTCAACCCCATAGAAAATCTGTGGCGGGAGTTGAAAGTCCGTGTTGCTCGGCGACAGCCCCAAAACATCACTGCTCTCGAGAAGATCTGCATGGAGGAATGGGCCAAAATACCAGCTACTGTGTGTGCAAACCTGGTAAAGACCTATAGTAAACGTTTGACCTCTGTTATTGCCAACAAAGGTTATGTTACAAAGTATTGAGTTGTATTTTTGTTATTGACCAAATACTTATTTTCCACCCTAATTCACGAATAAATTCTTTACAAATCCTACCATGTGGATTCATGGATTTTTTTTTTTTTTTTCACATTCTGTCTCTCACAGTTGAAGTGCACCTCTGGTGCAAATTACTGACCTCTGTCATCATTTTAAGTGGGGGAACTTGCACAATCGGTGGCTGACTAAATACTTTTTTGCCTCACTGTAAATCAGTCCTCATCCTTAAGTCTGCATTGGCTTCACTGTTAATCTTTCAGGATGTTGTATGAATTGGACATACTCAGAGTACACCAACCTGGAGGTGACAACAGTAGCCCTTGTTCGGCTCATGAGATCTCCCGCAGGGTGGAGGAGGGTCACCCTAACCAGCCTTAAAAATCTGCTTTTTTTTTTTTTTTTTTTTTTTTTTTTAAGCTAAAGGTGACTTTGTTATACAAGCCCACAGACCATGGCTGCTCTCTTTACTTTCAGGTCATGGAAATGTCTGCAAAGAGTGTGAAGCAGGTGACTCTGGAGCTTGGAGGGAAATCTCCTCTCATCATCTTCAAAGACTGCGAACTGGAGAATGCAGTGAAGGGGGCACTAATGGCAAATTTCCTGACACAGGGACAGGTGAGTCTGTACGTTGTACTTTTGTGTACTGTGCAGCCTGATGCAAGACAGACTCTTGGAGGTTTTGGTGTATTAACTTGTGTTGAAATATGCAGGTGTGCTGCAATGGGACCAGAGTGTTTGTGCAGCGGGAGATCATGCCACAGTTCCTAGAGGAGGTAGTCAAAAGGACCAAGGCCATCCCTGTTGGTGACCCCCTGCTCGAGAGCACCAGGATGGGAGCTCTGATCAGCAAACCACAGCTGGAGAAAGTGCTGGGATTTGTCAGTCAGGCCAAGAAAGAGGTGCTTTTCATTAGAGGGAGTGAATTAGCTTTAATAGTTTGTGGTTTCTCAGTTAAGCACAAAGAATCTGTATTACTGTGGGTGTTCTTTAACGTAGCTCTTGTAATTATTTATTTATTTCTAGGGAGCCAGAGTGCTTTGTGGAGGAGATCCCTTTGTCCCCAGTGACCCCAAACTGAAAGGGGGGTATTTCATGTCACCATGCGTACTTGGTATGTCTAACACTTTGGTTAATGGTGGTACAGCACACGCACACTCAGCTTTGTTTTTTAACACACAAAGTCTCTCGACACAGATAACTGCAGAGACGACATGACCTGTGTGAAGGAGGAGATTTTTGGCCCTGTCATGTCAGTTTTGCCTTTTGACACGGAGGAAGAAGTGATCAAGAGAGCCAACAACACCACCTTTGGACTGGCCTCTGGGGTCTTCACCAGGTCAGTTTGTTGTGAGTCAGCAGTGTGGTGCAACTGTTGACGGCTTGCTGTTTTAAGATAATGAGTTTATTGCCTTCTGTTGGCTGTGGCTCAAGGTCTCCACAGTGCGGCCAATTCACTGCACTCTGTATAAAAGTCGGTTCTTTTCCTCCTCCTACAGGGACATTTCTCGAGCCCATCGCGTGGCTGCGAGTATGGAGGCAGGGACCTGCTTTATCAACAATTACAACATCAGCCCTGTAGAGTTGCCGTTTGGAGGATACAAGATGTCGGGTAAGATGCTGTCAGCTTTTCATGGTCTGGGTAAATGCTGCATTTGCTCAGTAAATTAACCAGTTCTCTCCTGATCCCTGCAGGCTTTGGCAGAGAGAACGGCCAGGTGACCATCGAGTACTACTCCCAGCTGAAGACTGTAGTGGTGGAAATGGGTGACGTCGAAAGCCTCTTCTAAAGTTTTACACCGCTGTGCCAGAACTGTGACTAGAGCTCTTCACTTCTCCCTTCTTACTGTGTTAGGCTAACACATAATTAATGCAGAATGTGTGGAACATGATGTAGACAAGCATAGATGTAGAGCACTTTTTTCCCCCCCCAGTATTCAGTACTTCATTATTATATCAGTAAGTGAAGGATAGCTGGATTTAAAAGTTGGGGTTTTCTGAATAAACACGCAAGTGTGCAACATTGAAGTAATCGGAAGAAAATTTCTGCCTAACAGCTGTCACATTTATGTACTGTTGTTTGGACAGCTGCTTCTTTGTATCAAAATAAACTTGTAGAAGCAAATTCTTTTTCTTTGTTGCTTGTGAGTTGAACTGTATGAATATGCTATACTGAAATCACTTCAACAGTCACTTCAAGGTGCTTTATAATGCAAGGTAAAGACTACAATATTAGACAGAAAATGCCAACAATCAGGGATCCCCCCCTGTGGGCGAGATGAAGAGCTTCCTTTTAACAGGGAGAGACCTCCATCAGAACCAGGCCTGTGGAAGAGCAGCCATCTGCCTCAACTGGAAAGATCAAAGGACAGCAGACCAGCGGATGAAGTTAATAACATACAATACATGAGTGAAAAGAGCTGAGTGGAGAAAAAATATTTAAAATAATTTGTTAAATAAGTTTAATATGGGAAGTCACTCAGCAAGCGTGGTCTAGTGCTGGGTCACCTGACCAAGCTCTAACTTTGAGTTATAAAAACTTTCAAGGCCAAATTCAAAAGTAGAGAGGGCGCCAAGACTATTGTATTGACATAATATAATAAAAATGTACTTTTATTACTATATGTGAGGAGAAGGATTTTAAGTTCCGCATTTAACGGAGTCAGTAAAGAGTTGATATTATGGGAGAAATATGATCTCTCTTTTCCCTTCCTGGTACCTGGAAAATGGTACTATTAATTGACATTTTAGTTATTCTGTAACTGATGTTATTATTGTTGATAATACTAATTAGCAGGTAGAATGAGGATTTTGGTGGTTTACAACCACAAACTTTGACAGCGCATTTGATATTATATGCTACCAGGTGCTTTCTAAAATTGCAGATCATTCACTCATAATGGTCTGCAATTCGTATGTGTTGTGCTTCATGTTGAAGCAAACTGAAGGTCCTGGTTTCTTTCTGCGTGCTCACGCTTCCTCCCAGAAGCATGCATGTTAGGTTAACTGTTGTGTCTGTGTATCTGAATGATTGTCTCGTGACAACAGGGTTCATATTGTTAAACAATAACTGCTTTACTGATAAGGCAGCAGCACCATGTTGTAGTTTAAAAGCAGTTGTATGTTGCTATATCTCAAGTATAGAAATAAATGGAGCATTTATAAAGTAGGAATGTAATTGAGAACCTGCAAAGCGTTATCTGACACACACACACACACACACACATGTATATATATATATATAGAGAGAGAGAGAGTATACAGTTAATGTACAAATTAATTACTATAGTAATATAGATTAATATAGATATACATTCAGTTTTTACATATATCACATTTGAACTCTAAACTTTTAACATCCATGTAGATGCTAAAAATGACAGCCTCAACATGGCATTTAATCTGTTATTAGACTCAATTGGTTTCTCTCAAAATGTAAAAGAACCCACCCACCACTTTAATCACACTCTAATCTTGTTTTAACATATGGCATAGAAATTGAACATTTAACAGTGTTTCCTGAAAACCCTCTCCTGTCTGATCATTTCCTGATAACATTTACATTTACAATAATTGATTACACAGCGGTGGAGAGTAGACTTTATCAAAGTAGATGTCTTTCTGAAAGCGCTGTAACTAAGTTTAAGAATATAATCCACCCACTGTTATCATCTTCAATGCCCTGTAACAACATAGAGCAGAGCAGCTATCTGAACGCTACCCCAACAGAGGTCGATTATCTTGTTAATAATTTCACCTCCTCACTACGTACGACTCTGGATAATGTAGCTCCTGTGAAAACTAAGGTCTCTAATAAGAAGTACCTGACTCCTTGGTATAATTCTCAAACACGTACCCTAAAGCAGATGACTCGTAATCTGGAGAGGAAATGGCGTGTCACAAATTTAGAGGATCATCATTTAGCCTGGAGAAATAGTTTGCTGCTTTATAAGAAAGCCCTCCGCAAAGCCAGAACATCGTACTATTCATCACTGATTGAAGAAAATAAGAACAACTCCAGGTTTCTCTTCAGCACTGTAGCCAGGCTGACAAAAAGTCAGAGCTCTTTTGAGCCAACCATCCCTTTAACGTTAACTAGTAATGACTTCATGAACTTCTTCACAAATAAAATTTTTATCATTAGAGAAAAAATTACCAGTAATCATCCCACAGATGTAATATTATCTACAGCTACTCTTAGTACCATTGATGTTAAGTTAGACTCTTTTTCTCCAATTGATCTTTCTGAGTTAACTTCAATAATTACTTCCTCCAAACCATCAACTGTGTCTTTTAGACCCCATTCCTACAAAACTGCTCAAAGAAGTCCTTCCATTAATTAATTCTTCGATCTTAAATATGAGCAACCTATCTCTAATGATCGGCTATGTACCACAGGCCTTCAAGCTAGCTGTAGTTAAACCTTTACTCAAAAAGCCATCTCTAGACCCAGCAGTCTTAGCTAATTATAGGCCAATCTCCAACCTTCCTTTCATATCAAAAATCCTTGAAAGAGTAGTTGTCAAACAGCTAACAGAGGAATGGTTTATTTGAAGAGTTTCAGTCAGGTTTCAGAGCTCATCACAGCACAGAAACAGCTTTAGTGAAGGTTACAAATGATCTTCTTATGGCCTCTGACAGTGGACTCATCTCTGTGCTTGTCCTGCTAGACCTCAGTGCAGCGTTCGATACTGTCGACCATAATATCCTGTTAGAGCGATTAGAACATGCTGTAGGTATTACAGGTACTGTGCTGCAGTGGTTTGTATCATATCTATCTAATAGACTCCAATTTGTTCATGTAAATGGAGAGTCCTCTTCACACACTGAGGTTAATTATGGAGTTCCACAGGGTTCAGTGCTAGGACCAATTCTGTTTACATTATACATGCTTCCCTTAGGCAGTATCATTAGAAGACATAGCATACATTTTCACTGCTATGCAGATGACACCCAGCTCTATCTGTCCATGAAGCCAGATAACACACACCAATTAGTTAAACTGCAGGAATGTCTTAAAGACATAAAGACCTGGATGGCCGCTAACTTTCTGCTTCTTAATTCAGATAAAACTGAGGTTATTGTACTCGGCCCTGAAAAGCCTAGAAATATGGTATCTAACCAGATTCTTACTCTGGATGGCATTACCTTGGCCTCCAGTAACGCTGTGAGGAACCTTGGAGTCATTTTTGACCAGGACATGTCCTTCAATGCACATATTAAACAAATATGTAAGACTGCGTTCTTCGGCCTGGACATGCACTGGCTTCAGCAGCGGAACACGTCTGGCACTGCGGGATTTGATTCCCTGCCGTTGTAGTGTGTTACTGATGGTGACCTTTGTTACTTTGGTCCCAGCTCTCTGCAGGTCATTCACCAGGTCCCCCCGTGTGGTTCTGGGATCTTTGCTCACCGTTCTCATGATCATTTTGACCCCACGGGATGAGATCTTGCGTGGAGCCCCAGATCGAGGGAGATTATCAGTGGTCTTGTATGTCTTCCATTTTCTGATGATTGCTCCCACAGTTGATTTTTTCACACCAAGCTGCTTGCTTATTGTAGATTCACTCTTCCCAGTCTGGTGCAGGTCTACAATACTTTTCCTGGTGTCCTTCGAAAGCTCTTTTAAAAAGAAAGAAAAAAAAAAGAAAAAAGACTGCGTTCTTCCATTTGCGCAACATCTCTAAAATTAGAAATATCCTGTCTCAGAGTGACGCTGAAAAACTAGTTCATGCATTTATTACTTCCAGGCTGGACTACTGTAATTCATTATTATCAGGATGTCCAAAAAACTCCCTGAAAAGCCTTCAGCTAATCCAAAATGCTGCAGCAAGAGTACTGACAGGGACTAGAAAGAGAGAGCATATTTCTCCTGTTTTGACTTCCCTTCATTGGCTTCCTGTTAAATCCAGAATTGAATTCAAAATCCTGCTCCTCACATACAAGGTCTTAAATACTCAGGCCCCATCTTATCTTAATGACCTTGTAGTACCATATCACCCTATTAGAGCACTTCGCTCTCGCTCTGCAGGCCTACTTGTTGTTCCTAGAGTATTTAAAAGTAGAATGGGAGGGAGAGCCTTCAGTTTTCAGGCCCCTCTTCTGTGGAACCAGCTTCCAGTTTGGATTAAGGAGACAGACACTATCTCTACTTTCAAGATTAGGCTTAAAACTTTCCTTTTTGCTAAAGCATATAGTTAGGGCTGGACCAGGTGACCCTGAATCCTCCCTTAGTTATGCTGCAATAGACATAGGCTGCCGGGGGATTCCCATGATGCATTGAGTTTTTCCTTTCCAGTCACCTTTCTCGGTCACTATGTATTAATAGACCTCTCTGCATTGAATCATATCTGTTATTAACCTCTGTCTCTCTTCCACAGCATGTCTTTTATCCTGTCTTCCTTCTCTCACCCCAACCGGTCGCAGCAGATGGCCGCCCCTCCCTGAGCCTGGTTCTGCCGGAGGTTTCTTCCTGTTAAAAGGGAGTTTTTCCTTCCCACTGTCGCCAAAGTGCTTGCTCATAGGGGGTCATATGATTGTTGGGTTTTTCTCTGTATCTATGAAGCGCCTTGAGGCGACTTATGTTGTGATTTGGCGCTATATAAATAAAATTGAATTGAATTGAATTGAATTAAACTGAAATGTTTGCTTAAATATCGCATAAGTTGTGTACTGGATTATTTGTTTACGAGAACATTTTGAATAAATAAACGTTATAGCGTTTCCGCCATGTTTAACCAGCAGGCTTTTACTTTGACAGTGATGAACCGGAAGTGCTTCTCTGTCGCTTGAGGTTGGCTAAATTCTACTTGAACAATGCAGGTAATAAATATGAATATATATTCTGTACGACAGTATAATGCCTTCTTAGATGCAGTAACATTCATTAAAATGTTTATTTTGTCTGATGACTCATTTTCTTCTTGTTTAAGTGACTGACTCTTAAGTGGCTGAGGTTATGCACTCTTTAGCCGTTTGGCTAGCACAGCTGTGTATTTGCAGTGTTTGGGAGGTTTTTAATGCTTTTGTTGTCTTTTAGCAACGAGAAGAGAAACAGTTAGAGGCGTCAGTGGAGTCTCTCATTTCGCGGGTGGCTCACGTTAAAAATGCTCTGCACAGTTTCATTTACAAACTAGAAAACGAGTACGAGCGTTTGACGTGGTGAGTAAAATTATTTTCATTGTAAATCAGGCTGTTTTGTTTTAAAAGAAACGCGACATAGATTTAAGTCGAGTTAATACTTTGTTGTTCAAGCTGTTTTTGACAACAACATATAAACACGGTTTGTTCCTTTTATTTACAGGAGCAAATTTGACAGAAACTGTGGAAAATCTTGTCTTGTGGATATACAGATTTGATCTGAAACGCGTGCTTTGTGGATTATTTTGAGCTCTCACAGATGTGCCCTTTTTTGTCCTATAGGCCTTCTGTTTTGGATAACTTCGCCCTTCTGTCTGGTCAGCTGAACACCATCAATAAACTGCTCAGGAACGAGAAGACACCGTCCTTTCGCAACCAAGTTATAATCCCCCTGGTCCTGTCTCCAGACCGAGATGAGGACTTGGCAGTGAGTACCACAGCTGATAACACGTTTCCTCTTTTGAAAAAAGAAGTAGTTTCTCTGAGCTGTCTGTTTACCTGCTCTCAGAAACTCACGGAGCAGCGCGTTCCAGTGTTCAGCCATGAGATCGTACCGGACTACTTGCGGACCAAACCTGACCCAGAGGTGGAGGAGCAGGAGAAAACGCTGAGTACAGAGGCAGCACGTATTGGCCCCGATGTGGCCCAGGTTAGTTTGGACTCGCATAAAATAAAATATTCTGTCATTTTTGGGAATATTTTGCAATTTTTGTTTAAACCTTCAGGTTTTATTGTCATGAACAGAAACAGATCCAGGCTTTGAATAAGATTTGCACTACTCTGCTGGAGAAGCTAAGCAACCCTCGTGAGGACAGAGATGCAGAAAGCGCTGGTATGTTGCACTTCTGCTGCAGTTTTCTTTAATAAATTACACAAATACAATGGTGACTCTCAAATTTTATTTTATTTTTTTTACACAGCTATGCGACAGAGCAAACCGTCTTTCAACCCTGCTGACACTAACGCATTAGTTTCGGCCGTTGCATTTGGAAAGGGACTTTCCAAATGTAGGCCTCCTGGTCCTGTGGCCCCTGGACACCAAGGACAGGGGTCCATGATGAGTGGAGGTCCAACCTTACAGCAGGTCACTATTGGTGGGGGTTCAGGCCAGCAAGCAGGTATGGGAGGACCTGTGGCTCAACAGCAGCAAGGTCAGACAGGTAGGAGACTTGGAAAGCTGAGTTAGTATTTTACCTGAGCACAGCATCACAGTTATGTGAGAGCCAGCCATAGAGTGCTTTGCCGTGTTTCTTCAGTTTCAACATTTTACTGATGACAGTCATTAGTTTTTGAATTATAATGAATTAAGTGTGATGCTCCATTTAAAAATTATGGTCACTTTAAGAGGTAGGAAGGTGAATTATACAAGATATGTTAAAGACAAAGTTTTAAAACACCAGGCTAATAGCAAAAATGCTCAGTTCTAGGCTTCATAACAGGATACTCAAACAATTTTACATTATCATGCAGTTTAATAAACTGCCTTTTCCAATATTTAAAAAAAAACAATATTTCACAAATGAAAAAACATTCTCAAGCTAATGTGCCCATTTTTCCCATGCAATAATCCATCTATGCTTCCACCCAAATGCAGAGGCTGAAGGGACCGTGGCGCGTACTGACGATTAGCCCTTATTAGGGGGCATTAACAGTCATTTATATATATATATATATATATATATTATGAGTATTACAAAGTAGTTGACTGTCATCCCTGGCTTTCCAAACATGGACATGATTTAAAATAATAGATGGCATTTTGTCATAAATTTGGTAGAAATGCCAACATTTCTGCATAGAATTCATTTCTGTGGTCTAAGTATAGTTGTTATCATGTAGTTTACAGCTTAAAAACATGTTAAGGTGTGCACTACCTGTTTAATTTAACTTGAAATGAGCTTTCACCTCAAAGTAATCCCCATATTAATGCCAGGAAACTTCCCACCAAACATTACATTGTAATGAGATGATAATATTAATTTTCATATGGAAACTGCTTGTTTGTTTAGATGTATTGATACTACTTTTGAAAATGATCTGTAGAGTTCATTTTCAAGAGTTTATGGACCTCGAAACTTGCACATTGACTGCTAGCTAAGATTGTCACAATACTAGAATTTATTGAGTATATACTCAGGGAACTACTAAATACCATTTTTGAGACCATGCTGACGATTTTGACTCCATCCTGCAACAATAGTAAAGAAAAGTAATAGTGAAGAACTCACATTTCAAAAAACATGTTGAATTTTTGCAAACTTTTTCAATAATAAGCTGGATTCAACAAAATAGGTTTTTAAGATTCATCTGATTTCTTTTATTAATTTAAAAAATATTTTTTCTTCTTGTCCACAACTGCATGCAGCCTCTCTGTCATCCACCATCCACTCTGCAGCTCTTTGCATCCTCAGCTCTGCTCTTCAGGCCTGAAACCCATCTAAATAAGCTACTCTTCTCCAGATTTGACTTTTTATTTTCTTGGATTATCCACTCATGGCTGTGCAGAGCAGCCTACTCGATTCACCATGTGTCCATAACCCGACTTGCCACAACTCTATATTCAATATGCCATCTGTCATTCATAATCATTACAGGCTAACTACAGCATGCTAGCTGCTGCGTTAATGAACTGTTAAATACTTCAGTGCTGTTGAAACAGACGTTTTACTGACCTCTGAAATTCCTCCTCAAGTGTTGTTCAGTGTTATGAACGCTAACAACTTTAGTTGTTAGTGAGGGGAGGGGCTGTGTGCGTCACTGTCTGCAGACTGTCTTCAAAGATGGCACTGTTTGTATCGATACTATGGCAAAGGAGAATCTCAATTTGATAATCATTTTGGAGTTGATTAATATTGGAGTATTAAATTAAATTAATTTTTTTGACAACCCAGCTGTTAACACAGGATGTTTTGAATGATTTATATCTGCACTTGAAGAAAGAAAAAACCTTAAAGATGCATATATAGGGTTGATCTCTTCCCTTTGGTTTTCTCTCAGGAAAAATGCCAAGCAGCATCAAGACAAACATCAAATCTGCGTCTGGGTCAATGCATCCTTACAACCGATGAGCGGCCTTCTCACCTGTTACCATTCGGAGACTCACCTTCAGAGGTGCCAGCATTTACAGTAGAAAACTGTCACTTCTGTTTAATGCAGGGGTGGGCAAAACATTTTTCCAAGGGGCCTCATGAAAAACTGGGACTGTTGCGTAGGGCCCCATTTATAACTTGAACTGATCATTATGAACTCATTATGAACATTATGATCTCATTACAAGGTTATTGGTACGTCCTTCCACAAGTTCATGTTTCTTTTGTGGCGTCTTGGAGAAATGATTTCCCCATGCCTGTTTTAGTTCGTTAGTTTCATGGAGAATAATAAATACAAAAACAGCATGGGGATTTTTTTTTTCACATGTCACTGAAGCTGTTGTAGTTTTTGATGTCATATCTAAATGTCAGTGTTTGTTTGAACCACTAGATGGCAGTCTGCTTTCATTTCTGGAATTATAGTTTGGAACGGTAATCAGGACACTTTTTTCAATTAAAAACAATGTGCTCAAAATAATTCCTTGTTGTGTAATTAATCCACTGTTTACTGTTATTTAATTATTATTAATACACTGAAGGTTTCTATAAATTAATAAATCTTAGTGCCTTGATGCGGAAGCTCTCGTTCTCATCAAATGACCATCCCCACATGTTAGATGTGCACTATGTCTGTTTCACATTTCTGCCCTTTATTTCTTCTTCTGCTCCTCTTTGTCCATTTGGCTGCAGTACCAAAGGTGAGAATAATGAGGGTGGACGTTGCTCTGTGTGGCCTGATAATGTCAAAGTGTTTAAGGGGGGAAATGAGGAAGTATCGGTGCTGACGTGTGAGGGGGGCCTCTCTCTGTGCCGGCTCTCTCTGTCCACTCCAATCCCTGTCCTGCTGCACAGCACAGTGACCGTGCTGCTGTCACAGCATGCAGACCCATGCCTGACCTACATACACCCTCTGTCCCCAAACAGGCGGACGTCTCGCTGTGTCAGCCGCCGTGGTCAGATGCTCTGCTGAGACAGCTCAAAGCTGCACAAGGTCACACTTGTGTCCGTGGATGAGGTCTAAATTTTAAACAAAGAGCTAACGGGCAACATCCTGCGAACATCACAAAACAGAAAGGTTCAGCTGAGGTTATCTGCCAAACTATCATCCAAACTTAGAGACTGCAGAGGACACACTAGGATGGACTGTTTTCATACCATCCTAGTGTTAAATTTGACTTTATACACAGAAATATATCCTAGATTCTTTGCAAAACATGTTTGTTTTTTTCTTTCATGATTTCTGCAAATAAAGTGACAAACTTGTGAGGCTCTTAGGTTTTTCCTGTTTTCTTAGATGGTCCAGTTACATATAATTGGCATATTCCAAATAGTATTAGATATGATGATAATCCAAAACCAGTCCTCCCGAAAAAGAACAAATGATTTTAGGTTACTATTTTTTCATATATAAAATAGTCTATATTTTGACATATAAATCTACTTTTATTTTTAATTTAAGCAGTGATATTTACTTTCTGTCTCTGATGCTTTTATCTGCACTTCAGTCAGTTTTTTTTTCTTTTCAAACCACCTTTAAAGGGTAAAAATATATTTAAGTGCTTATTTTTTTTAAATCATTGCTAATACTAAATCTAAATAATCTGCTAAAGATCCCTCCCATTTCAGTCAGCATGCCATCCTGCTTCAGATTTCAAAATGAGTCAAACAAATACTTTACTTTTCCTCTTTAGTGGTAGTTCATGTTAAAAGATGGCCATGACCAAGTTGACCATGCTTCCACTCTTATAATTTTCTGTTGAACATTATAAGAAAGTTTCTTCTTCTCATATAATAATGGCATATTGTAAAGAAAACATCGGCTTTCCTGATTGTCCAATCATTTAAACAGCTGCAGCGATGTAAATTGCACTCCCTGGTGAGTGCACATATAGTTCTGACACACTATCAGTGCCCCGAAACCACCGTCGCCACCGCATCTGAACCTTATTACAACAGCTAATCGTCCCTCTGTTGTGCAATTAGAGCGTTCATTTACTCCCCGTCATAAAATATGAATCTGAACAAAATCCATTTACGCTGCGGTACAAAACCAAAGTGAAGCAGTTTTATGAATTTGGTAAAAGTTATATTGGCACCAGAATCTGATTTTGTGCCTTACTACAAAAATGATTTTGGATTAGACACGCAATGTAAAGTCATTAACTTTATGGCAAAACAGCATAAAAAGTGTAGGAAAAACTGTGGACAACACAAACCGATGTTGTAAACCTTCAAACTTTTCCCTGCATCATCTAAAAGAAATAGTTTTGACACTCCAGCCTTTTAGTAATTTAAATGATCATAAATAAATAAACAAATAAAACAGTAGCTTAATAATTAGCAGCCAAGGTAATACGACATTCATCACATACACTAGTTTTGCTTAAAGCTACAGACTGACTTTAAACTGTGCAACTTTGCAGGAGGAGAGCAACTCTTAAATCACGTCTAATTAAATATTTCATTTAGCTGCCTTATTAGTTAAAATATATTTAAGCAGCATATTGAATACAGATTTCCATGGAAGCCCGTTTCTGCCACAAAAAAAAAGTATCCATAACTCAAAATTTCGACTTATTTTCTCGAAATTTCGACTTGTTAACTTCAAATTTCGACTTATCAACTCGAAATTTCAAGTTAGCTCTGCCAATCAGTAATCTATCTGGAATGCGCACTAAAAATCCCCATCGCAACAAATTGGCGCTTTTCGAGAGTACATTTGCTGAGAGTAACGCCATGTGATTCAGCTAATAACACAAGCCACACAAATCAGCAATTTGTGCATTCATGACTGGCTGTAATACTGGTAGCTTAGCTATAACATTTGTAGCTTAGAGCTTCAGCTTCTGGGTAACAAGGAAATGACATCATTCACGTAGATTGCTGATAGCAGTTAACATCGAGATATTAACTCAAAATTTTGAGAAAAGTAAGTCAACATTTCGAGCTACTTTTCTCGAAATTTCGAGTTAATAAGTCGAAATTTCTAGAAAATAACTCAAAATTTCGAGTTATGGATACTTTTTTTTTGTGGCGGAAACGGGCTTCCATAGATTTCAGTGCACTCTTTATGAAACAGGTAAACTAAACTTCAGTGGCTGCAGTCTGGCTAGATAAGGCTTATTAACCCACCTTTTCTTTAAAAGTAAATAGTTTTGATGACCCATGTTATCAGAGAGTGAGTTTATATTTGAAGTAGCTCTGCTAAAAGTGAACTGGTCCACAGTTCAATATGTGCATTTTGGCTTCATACTTTTATAAAAACAGTATTATGAAACCAGCTCTCAAATTTGTTTTTATTTATAAAAAGAAAATTTATTATTTGTCTTTAAAAACTACTTTATTCATTTAATCTTAGAGTAATAGAATCCCTTTCTGTGTCAGTATTCAATTATACTAGAAGTTGTCTGTAATTTGGTACTGACTTACTGTTCCTTTTGCCAAATCAATATGTTTAAATAAAGATTTGTTTTGGTTAGCTGGCCTAGCCTAACCATCTCATTAGCAGTAACTACCCTGTCATAGCTCATTACTCTTTTCAAATTTCCATGATTTAATGTTGCTAAGCTTAGTTTAAACCCAATATAATTAAAGGCTAATTGAACAACTTAATTATTTATTTAATTTTTAAACAACACCCGCTAAAAGCTAACTGAGTTAGCTTAGTTGAGTAGCAGAAAGTTGCCTCTGTCACTGTGATTAATAAGGAATAAATGCTAAAGGTGAAGTTTAACTTGTGTAACACAGGTGACACATAAAAGGAAATACAAAGCAAAACCCTTTTTTGTCTTTGGAACTGTTTGAGGAATTAACAACATTAATCCAAAGGATTTTTCCTCAATTGGTGTTGGTGCAGAAACTGCTGTGTAACGTGTTGGCCCAAAATCTCCAGTCTGTGTTTAGTTGCATTGATGTCTGGTGCCTATGGAGGCTATAACAAACCACTCACAGATCCCTCATACCCTGTAGATGGGGGGCATGTCACTGTGGAAAAGTACACTCTTGTCAGGATAGAAATACTACAACTATAGATGAGCAGTACTTTGTAATGAAACAAGTAACATGCCCCCTACTCCATGAAAAAATTCCACCAGATCCTCTCATTATTCGAGGCCCATTTGTGCCAGTATCTGTTGCACGTTTTGTATATGAGCCTTCACATGATGTTTCATAAGCTTTTTTTCTCATCTCCATTGTTTCCTTTAATGATTCTGCCTTTGTATGACACATCAGGTCACAGAGACCATAACAGGGGTCATCAGCGTTTTACTTTTGGTGCACATTGAGGTTTGGGATTTGGCCCATTCTGTAAAATGATCCCTGAAATTACTGTTTTGACAATTAATTGAAATTCATAAAATCAAGACTGTGTGCGAGGAGAGCCTCAGAGAGGTTTTATATCACATCCAGTGCCGACTGCCTCTGAGCCTCGCTGTACATAGTGGATAATGGGGAAACTCAATATGACAGCTGCCTCCTAAATTACAGTATACACTATATAGCAGGGTACACAGAGCAGGGGTAACTAGACGGTTTTTAACCAGACACAAATCCGTCCTGACAACATAATCAGCATTGCTATCTTTTGAAAAGACAGGATTTCCCTCTGAAGCGACACACTGCAGTGACCAAATGTGTCAAATGACTTCATGTCCAGAAATGCAGGAAAAACATTTAAGAAGATAAAAACACAGAGACACAAACCCCAAATAAATGAGCTCACAGAAACAAGCGAGCAAGAGAGTGGACGTGAATAATCCTTGCATATGACTGAGCTAATTATTCCAGCAGCCCTGGATACGGATGTTCTTCATTAAATATTTTTTTGTTTCATTTCTGATTTATGTTTTGGAGAGATAACTTTCTCATTTATTTAATAAGAGCATCTCCTGGCACGGTTTTAAAGGTTTTCTTTATTTTTCCTGTAATTGAAGAACATGATAAGGTCCATAACTTGCTCATTATGGAAGCTTAAGGCAAATATAAAGAAAGAGTTTACAGCCTTAAACTCCCACACCCCAAAAAAGGCTCAAATATTCTGCAGAGTCTAATTCAAATGTTCCACGGTTGAAGTCACTTGAAAGGCTCCGATGACGCACGCGGATCTGTGAAATCTTTTCCAAATGTCTTCTTTATGAAAGTTGGGATCAGAGGAATTCATTAAGGATCTGTGGGTGGCATAGGCAAAACGAGTACTGAGGCTTTGCCAAACTGAACTGTTTCCAAATCTGAAATCTGCAACGCTGACTGGAACACACCCACAGTCACTAATTACTTGACCCTATTCCTGCGCAGCCTTGTGGAGTTATTTTGTGATTCATGTACGGTCTATCAGGAGAGAAGACGACTTGTTTCATCTTATTAATGCAGAAGGTTTCCTTGAGACAAAGCTTCTCCACCTCAGACCTTACATCGTCTACTTCAGAAACCATTCCCTCAGGCGCATGTGTGCAGCCTTGTGAGTGTGTGTGTGCATCGTGTTGGCAGATGCTGTATCGGGTGCACATTATGCATTGTGAATAATCCTGCCTCTTGATGAGCCTTATATTGTCATCGATATAATGTGAGCCCTGAGCCCTCCTGCATGTGCCACATGCTTTGTGGTCATTGTGGTTGAAGAAGATTGATATGAAATTCCATTGGCTTAGATGTACTAAGATGAGGTCAAAGAAGGCAGATGTGATTATAATGAATGTTTGTCTTAGCCTATAGAGAGACACTATCCTGTGCTTGTTCCCTGTCCGAGTGTATAGAGCAGAGAGCTGGATTCGACTCTTAATCTAATAGACACCAAGGTGCTTTAATTAATTCATTAATTTTTTTCTTTCAATCAAAAATGTATTTTTACATTTAAATTTCTTCCTCGAGACCTTAAATTTCTGTTATTTTCTATTTTTAAGAAACAGCATAAATGAGAAGTCTCCCTAGTTATGATTAAACAACATGGAAAGCTGTAGTTGCACATTAATCCTATACACCATTTTATTGTATTGCATCTTATTACTGTTCAGAGATGAATGAAAATGAAACTGCAGAGTTTGTGGTCAAACTGGAAAGGGACCATGGGATACATCCTTGGCTCAGCTGGTAGAGCTGGTTTGATCCCCAGTCTCTCCACTTGCTGAGAGTCTCAGGCCACCAAACCCCAAGTTACCCTGCAGGGCATCAAAACACCTTGCGTGGTTGTGTGTGTGTGTGTGTGTGTGTGTGTGTGTGTGTGTGTGGATGAGAAACACACTTCAAATACTTTATAACACTGCAAAGTTTAAAAGGACTATATAGGTGCTGGCTATTTAAAATTTTACCCTGCTGCCACTGTGACCAAGCTGCCTATCCGGTCGTTAAGTGATGACGTGACAAATCCTACTTCCGGGCCTAAAGTAGTCTGCGTTTAATATGGCTTTTGTGTTGTTAACATGTTTAATGTTTTGTATTTTCTTCTATTTAATCTCAAAAAGCTCCTAAAACAGTCAGTGATCACTGTTGACCTCCCTCGGCTTTTATTACCGCTAATCATTTATTTAAGCTCAGTTTTTAAAACTTTAGGATGTAACTACAGCCCAGCCCATGCAGCAGTATATGAATGACTAACCTCGTATTGTGGATGGATTATCTCAGTTGTTCTCCTGGCTGAAGTTTGGTCCTTTTACAGCATCCTGCCATGCGATTACATTTGTTCCTGACCACCGAGAACACTCACGTTAACTTTTATCGAGTGGAAAAAAAGTTAGCTTGTTTATATTATGCTAACATAGCTGTGTCGCTAGCGGTCACGTAGCACATCATTATATACCAGCTAGCCCAACTTCAGTAACCCTACAAACGTCACTGCTGTTTAGTTTCCTGTCTTCATTTATGTTGGAAGTGATAACAGAGCTGTACGTTTTAATTTGTTTCCAAAACCCCGCAGTCAAGACATGCTATATTGTATTTAGATAGAAGCTAGCGAGCTAACTCCCTGCTAACTTCTAACTCCGTTAAATGTCATAAATTCCGTTTTCATGGATGCCTGGATGTTAAACTCAATTGTTACAACTGGTACAGCAGAACGCTGATCATTTTATTAAAGATGAAAGACTTTAGACAGTTTTTCAACTCTCAGTAATGCCATAGTGATCGTTTGATATATGGACCTGCAGCGGAGTTTAGGCCCAGACACGACTAGTGACGTCAGACTTAACGACCGGATAAGCAGCAGAAAATGCCTTTCAATTAATTAATCATTATTCAGACAATCAATCATTACTTCCTCTCAGTGCACAAAAATACAGCAGGAATTTTGGGAAACGGATACAGACATTTTACACCATTTGCATCATATATCATCAGAGTCTGTACAGTAGTGATCAACATGTACAGTCCATCCAGACTGTGACATCACCCATGGGTTACAGAGTCCTGCTATGAATCCTCAAGCTGAGTGATTTGACAGTTACCAGAGATCACAAGTGACAGATCTGATGGCAATGCTACACACTCATACGGCAGCAGACAAGGTAGAGCTAACACTGCTTTATCTCTGATTTGACTCTAGTAAGTAAAGTTTATTTATGAAGGGCTTCACAGACAAACAGTCACAAAGTGCTGTACACAGAAAGAGTAAACTAAATAAGAACTTTAGTGCCATAACAGCCAATAAAAAAACCAAAACAAATAAAAACATATTTTTTATTTAGAAATGTTATGTATTTCTTCTATTTGATCTCAAAAAGCTCCTAAAACAGCCAGTGATCACTGTTGACCTCCCTCGGCTTTTATTACCGCTAATCATTTATTTAAGCTCAGTTTTTAAAACCTTAGGATGTAACTACAGCCCAGCCCATGCAGCAGTATATGAATGACTAACCTCGTATTGTGGATGGATTATCTCAGTTGTTCTCCTGGCTGAAGTTTGGTCCTTTTACAGCATCCTGCCATGCGATTACATTTGTTCCTGACCACCGAGAACACTCACGTTAACTTTTATTGAGTGGAAAAAAAGTTAGCTTGTTTATATTATGCTAACATAGCTGTGTCGCTAGCGGTCACGTAGCACATCATTATATACCAGCTAGCCCAACTTCAGTAACCCTACAAACGCCACTGCTGTTTAGTTTTCTGTCTTCATTTATGTTGGAAGTGATAACAGAGCTGTACGTTTTAATTTGTTTCCAAAACCCCGCAGTCAGGACATGCTATATTGTATTTAGATAGAAGCTAGCGAGCTAACTCCCTGCTAACTTCTAACTCCGTTAAATGTCATAAATTCCGTTTTCATGGATGCCTGGATGTTAAACTCAATTGTTACACCTGGTAGAGCAGAACGCTGATCATTTTATTAAAGATGAAAGACTCTAGACAGTTTTTCAACTCTCAGTAATGCCATAGTGATCGTTTGATATATGGACCTGCAGCGGAGTTTAGGTCCAGACACGGCTAGTGACGTTAGACTGAACAACCGGATAGCTCCTCGGTTCACAGTAACATCGCTCAGCTAACATTCTAACAGCACATTTGAGTTATTCACCCCCTCCTTTGCTGTGCTGAATCATAGCGTAAGCGAATCACTCAGGACTCACTAACCCCCTCCCGACCCCATCTTTATATTTCCTTTTTTATATATATGAAAGTTGCTAATATGTAAGGAATGTCTATTCTCTGAATGTGTAATATATGGTGCATTTTGTTTGTATGTTAATTTTACTAATAAAAAAAAAAAAAATGGCGCAAAGAAAAAAACAACAAAAAAACTAACCCCCTCCCTTGCTGTGCTGAATCGTAGCATAGACGAATCACTCACTCACTCACCCCCTCCCTCCTGGGTCACGTCTTCTTCTTCTTCTTCTTCTTGGTTGGCAACGAATGTTAAGGCGCATGACTCAGGCTCCACTGCTTCAGAGGTGTTTCCTGCGTGCGCAATTACTCGTGCTCAGGCTCGTAAAATGGGTGAGATTGTGGATTTGTCGGGGTCGTTTATGGCTACGCTTGATGAAGACGACTCTTTCGTGTCACCCATTGATTCTGTAAAAATCTCCACATGTGACGTCCCTGAAATGATTCCTGAGGACAAATTTTGATTCAAGATGGCGCCGAGTATGGCAGCCTCGTCGCGAGCTCCCCCAAGCAACAGCTTTTTTCTGTGTTTAATTTTACTTTTCCTTCATTTTTTCGCGAGTAGCACATGTCTCCTTGTGTACGACCGACAAACCTTACTGGACATAAAAGACGGTCTTTCTTATAACTTTCCGGAGTTCAAGTTTTGCAACACGGACGCTCCGTTTGCAGACCCCCCATTCATCTCACCTGAGACGCCTTTGTTCTCTGGCCCTGGAGGCCGCAAACGCCGACGCAGAGGGAGAAGATCTGGCATTCTGGTTCGACTGAGACGGCGCACTAACAGACCACCGTTACCCAGTTTATTACTGGCTAATGTGCAGTCTCTGGAGAACAAGCTGTGCGAGCTTCGGGCACGGATCTCATTCCAGCGAGAGATGCGGGACTGCTGCGTGATCTGCCTCACAGAAACCTGGCTATCGGACAAGGTACCGGACTCCGCAATACAACTACCGGGGTTCTCCGTGCATCGCACGGACAGGTCACAGGATCTTACTGGGAAAAGCAGAGGCGGTGGTGTGTGTTTCATGATCAACAACAGCTGGTGTGATTATGCGAACGTGCACCCGGTCAAATCCTTCTGCTCACCGGACCTGTAGTACCTGATGATTAAGTGCCGGCCATTCTGGCTACCGAGGGAATTTACAGCAGTGATTATTACGGCTGTTTACATTCCCCCAAGTTGGACGGACCAATCGGAGTCTGCGCTGCGGGACTGTTTTGATCACATGGACTGGGAAATGTTTCACGTGGCTGCTAGGGACATTGACGAGTACACAGACTCAGTCTGCGGATTTATCAGGAAATGCGTGGAAGATGTCGTCCCATCCAGAACAGTTAAATCCTTCCCAAATCAAAAACCCTGGATTAACGGAGATGTTTGCGCGGCACTGGCAGCACGGAGCACCGCCTTTGCCTCTGCGAACACATCGGACTACAAACACGCACATTACCAACTCCGGAAGACGATCAAAGCAGCCAAACGTGAGTACAGGAACAGGGTGGAGCAACAGTTTGACAACCCTCGGAGTATGTGGCAGGGACTAAACACGATCACAGACTTTAGAGGGAAAACCAGCACACCGCAGACCACGGCCTCTCTGTGTGAGGATCTAAACGTATTCTACGCTAGATTCGACACAGCGAACACCATGAGACCACAGTGTGCGCACCGCGGATGACGTCAGTGCGCACACTGTGTCTGAGGAGGATGTGCGGAAGTGCTTCAGGAAGGTGAACGCACGCAAAGCTACTGGTCCGGACGGGATTCCCGGCCGCGTCCTCAAGTCATGCGCGGCTCAGCTGGCTGGAGTGTTCACGCACATCTTCAACCTTTCCCTCTCTCTGTCTGTAGTCCCAGCCTGCTTCAAAATGGCCACCATCGTCCCTGTACCCAAATCCTCCACCATCTCCTCATTGAACGACTGGCGACCTGTAGCCCTGACCCCCATCGTAAGCAAATGCTTCGAGAAGCTGGTCAGGGACTTCATCTGCTCTGCACTACCCGACTCACTGGACCCTCTACAGTTCGCATACCGCCACAACAGATCCACTGATGATGCCATAGCCCTGACACTACACACTGCCCTGTCACACCTGGAGAAGAGAGACACGTATGTGAGAATGCTGTTTGTAGATTACAGCTCAGCATTCAATACCATCGTTCCCTCGAAGCTGGACAGGAAACTGCAGGATCTAGGACTGAGTAGCTCCCTCTGCAGCTGGATCCTTAGCTTCCTGTCTGACAGACGCCAAGTGGTCAGACTGGGCAGCATCACCTCATCCCCCATCACACTGAACACTGGTGCTCCACAGGGGTGTGTACTGAGCCCTCTCCTATACTCACTCTACACCTACGACTGCACAGCCACTAACAACTCCAACATCATTGTGAAGTTTGCGGACGACACTACAGTGGTGGGTCTTATCACCAATGGTGATGAGACGGCTTACAGGGAAGAGGTCAGCGCCCTGACCCACTGGTGTCAAGACAACCATCTCACCCTCAACGTCGCAAAGACAAAGGAGTTGATAGTGGACTTCCGGAGGTGCAGAGAAGTACACACCCCCATCACCATCAACGGCGCTGCTGTGGAGAGAGTGAGCAGCTTCCGGTTCCTTGGTGTACATCTGGCTGAGGATCTTACGTGGTCAGTACACACAAACAAAACAGTGAAGAAGGCGCAGCAGCGCCTCTTCTTTCTCAGGAGACTGAAAAGATTCGGCATGAGCCCCCGCATCCTCAGGACCTTCTATCACTGTGCCATTGAGAGCATCCTCACTGGATGCATCACCACCTGGTATGGCAACAGCACCGCCTACAACTGCAAAGCTCTCCAGCGAGTAGTGCGGTGCTCTGAACGGATAATTGGAGGTGAGCTTCCCTCCCTCCAAGACATCTACAGGAAGCGCTGCCTGAGGAAAGCGGGGAGGATCATCAAGGACTCCAGTCACCCCAGCCATAAACTGTTCAGACTACTTCCATCAGGAAGGAGGTTCTGCAGCATCCGGTCCCGTACCAGCAGACTGAGAGACAGCTTCTTCCACCAGGCCATCAGACTGCTGAACACGTCATAGACACCTCAGCTTCACTACTGGAACTTTAACCTTATGCACTCCACACTGTACAGTAATGCCACTGTTTTGCACATGTCTCAACTCTGTATATTTTTATATATTTTATTTATTGTTTACTCTATTTAATTTGTAAAATATGTGTACACACACACACACACACACACACGTAGAAAAATATTTAGTATACACATCCAGAAATGCATATACTATTATATATTGTACATATATTTATTAGTTTCAGATGTAGCCATTCTTGTATTTTGCTTGTTTACATTATTGTATTTTGCACAACTCTGTTGCTTGTGAAGCTCGCACACAAGAATTTCACTCACATGTGCTGTACCAATGTACCTGCACATGTGATGTGACAATAAAAGTGATTTGATTTGATTTGAGTTAATCAGAGCTTGAATATGACCAGAGAAATGTTGATCAAAGCACAGCAGGGTGATCCTTCACTGGTGCCTTGTTTTTCCTCTGTTGTGGACAGAGAGGGATCTAAAGCTCCAGTAAAATATTTCATTTGTTCTAATTTGCTATGACCTCAGAGTAGGGCTGTGCGATGTGACCAAAATCACATATCCCAATATAAGCATATAGCCCCGATAACGATATAAATCACAAAAATGTAACATTTTCTGTAAATTCTGTGAATCTCGGGCAGCTCGACTCAGCTGGGCATCGTGTACCTGCGATGCATGAAACGATACATAAGTTGTAACGGCCGCCGTTTTCTTCGTGAGTATTTATTCAACGGCGTGCTGCGGGGAAAGGCCTGTTCTAACGTTTGAGTCTAAGGTTTATTTTTAGCACCTGGCGGCTCTTTTTTGCTTCTCATCTATGGGCTCAAATTGTGGTCATAAATATTTTGTTATTTATTTGTGGGGCGGTCGTGGTTCAAGAGTTGGGAGTTCGCCTTGTAATCGGAAGGTTGCCGGTTCGAGTTTAACATGTACTTTTTGGCTAAGTCCACACACAAATCTTTTTTACACATACAAATCTTTTTTACAAGTACAACATATTTATGACCACAATTTGAGCCCATACTCATCCGTAAACACTCTTTCACGTCATTCAGTTTATTTTGAAAAGTCTCAACAGGATCTTGAGCTTTATTGTGAAAGGGAAATAAACAAGCGTACACGATGGTTTTACCGTCCTTGTTGCTAACGACAACACATAAAAACAGTCGCTACACCCTCTCCAGTGACATCACACTCCAGAGCTGACGTCGGTGTCACGTGATACATTTTCAGCTTTGATCTGGTCCTACCAGCTCATAAATAGGGGCGGAGGCAAGGCAAGTTTATTTGTATCGCACAATTCGACACCGATGGTTTGCTTTGCAGAGACATTAGAAACAAAAGTTATTACAGACACTAGTAACGGGATCAGAGAATAGCACAGAAAAAAACTCAAATGGATTCCTTTAAAGGAGACAGTCCACAGGAAACCAGGCCCATAGAAATATCTGAAGAGGAGATGCAGACACTTCTCTTCAAATCCGTCTTTATGACCCGTACACGGGCAGAGAGACGAGAAATGGATGAAAAAAACTTTATCGTTCAGTTTGTTGTAAAGCTTTCAAACACCATTACAACAAAAACTAAATTAGTCATAAAACCCATCGACATGTTTTCACTCATCAAAACAGTCACAGAAAAAACTGCAGGAAAATTACCTGCAGAACTGCCAACATCTATAAACAGGGTGGTTAAGTCTGTTTTCCATGGACTGCAGAAGATGTACAACTCCAAGGACTTGCTACGATTTTTCATTGTATTTCGTCAGTCAACATTTGAAGAAAATGTCTCAAGAATTTTAATATCAGAGATCAATAAGGTAAAGGAGAAAAGGATAAAGGGTTCTGTTGTTTGGGAAAATCAGACCAGTCCTGCTGAAACATCTGAAGAACAGATCCCCAGTCCAGGGCAAAGGACACAAGAAACTAAAGAAAGAAACTTTATAATTCAGTTTCTTGTTAGGCTGAACAACATGGTCGCCTTAAAGACCGGCACAGCAACAAAGCAGGTCAACATTTTTGCCATTTTAGAAAACGTCATTGAAATGGCTGTGGGTAAACTACCCGCACAACTTCCAAAATCTTTAGGCAAACTTGTTAGAGCCGTTTATAAGAGTCTAAAGAAGACATATAAGTCTAAACTGATGGTACAGACTGCCATGGAATTCAGGCAGTTAAACTTTGAAGATAATGTAGCAAGAACGTTGATATCTGAAGTGAACAGGATGAAGGAGAAGAGGATTAAGGTTTTTGTTGTTAAGGAGAAGAATAACAACAATTCATCTGAACAATCCTCTTCAAAGACCACTAGGAACTGTTGTTCTTTTGGGAAATTTTTGAAAACATTGTTTCCCTACAAAATCATAGTCGAAATCCGGCTATGATTTCGACTATGATATATACAATTCACAAGATTTCAACAATTTTAAAATCCTACAGTGTTGGTTCTGTCTCGCATCAGCCCCATCCAAACAGGTCGCGGCAGATGGCTGACCCTCTCTGAGCCTGGTTCTGCTGGAGGTTTCTTCCTGTTGAAAGGGAGTTTTTCCTCCCCACTGTTGCCAAGTGCTTGCTCGTGGGGGATTGTTTGGGTTGGAGCTTTAATTTTGTAAGGTTTTTACCTTACAATTTAAAACACCTCGATTCAGAACCTCTCACTGTTGTTGAAATTGTTTGGCCCTTTCTGTGAGGGCACTGCATGTTCTCAATCTCATTGGGAAATGCTAAATTTTGCACATGAATGCAGATTTATTCTAAATTGCAAAATGCATTTGCTAAAAATAAACAAACTAAACTAATGCATGGCTATGGTGTATTTTTATGAATCTCGTACTCAGGTAATAAATACTTTTGTCTTATTACTGAGCAATAATAAAGTTTTAAAAAAAAAGTTAAATGTTTCCCATGTTTGACCCAGCTAGGACCTACTAAAAGTGCCCACTTGGCATTGCCCATATGGGTTTAATGTGAAGAACCCAAGTAGGCCCCATACAAAAAGCCCAGTTTGAGCCCATGCCCATATGGTACCCATCCAGCCCGAGCAAAAACCAGGTGGGGCCCATATATACATGTTGGCTGGGTACCGCCCCCTGGCTCACAGCTCAGTGGACATTTAGATGAGAAAATATATTTGACACATTTAAGGAAAATACTAATAAAATAAAAATAAATAAATGTTCCCTTTCAAATTTTTTATTTGCTCTTTTTTGCTCTATAAGATAGTTGTTTTCTTTTACAATCATTCATCTTAGCAGTAGGATTTACATTAAAAGAGAAACAAATTAAGTTTGAGTGAAAATATAAATTTTTGCACTCTCTGGTCAACTGACTCAGTGAGTCAAATGACTCAGGAAATCCAATTCACTTTGGTGAGTGACTCATTAAAGCTCGATTCAGTAAAATGAACCGAATTTGCCCGTCACTACTGCTGCTGACCCACAGCTCCTCCCATACCTGCTTGCTGGCTTCATCTTTCACAGTCGGAAACTACACCCGTCTTTTTAAACGGTCATTGGTGGAGATGAGATGTTGAGGTTCCACCTCAGCCCAGGTGATATGCCAGCTATATGCCAGCTTAAATCACTGGATTTGCCTTGAGCCATCATGAATGCTCAGTCTATATTTATAATTTACAAACTAGCTAGCCACATGTGCATCAACTACCAATTTGCTATCTGTGCTCTTAACATAGTAGTAACGACATGACTTACTATTTATCAGCACAAACTTATTACTGTAGAATGACACCGTTTTTGGTACAGTTAAGTAAGGTTAAATTGTACAGTTAAGTAAGGAACAGCCATTCGTCATGTTTGAGTATAATTCCTGAACATAGCTCAACAGACACATTAACAACTACTTATTTTACAGGCGGCGCGGGGTTTATGATCTCTACAGCACCTAGCCACCAGGGGGCAGTGTAGATATGTTGCCAGTGGCTCTGTTGTGCATTGTCATTAAACAAAACTGACAGCACATGAACTAGCAGGTACAATACCAGGAGCAGCAAAATGAAACGGGAACTTTGATTTTCTTTCTCTGTGCCTTTTGTTTTTATGTTGGTGAAATGAGAAAAGGTAGGAAAATGTTTCCTCACAAACTTAATATATAATAGGTATCATATACATTAAAAACCGTTGCTTATTAATGAGTTTTAACCAGGACAGCAAAGATTTTAACTTGCGAATCACCAACTAAATGCTTACTGTGAATGGTATGCCCTTATTAACCTAATAATAATACCTGTCAATGGATTCTTATTAGTTTTGAAAAGGATTTAAACCAGTTCAATTTAAGTTTTTAAGAAAGAAAAAGGGTAATGTTTTTTTAATTGCTCTTAATCTAAATCCCTTCCCAAGGTAAGGTTAAAAGAGTTAAGGTGGTCCAGATTCTGTTGCTGATTGGATTTATACTTTCATGATGTAAAATGAACAATGATCAGTGTAGTCTTCATAAAAACCTGCAGTGCATTTGTCACGGTACAGCATGTTTTACAGCCTTTTTTTGTTAAAGGACTGAGACATTCAAAAGAATGCACAGCGATTTTACTCAGAATGGGATTTACACCTTTTCACCATGTAATGACTGAATCAGTCTCACAATGCCTTTTTTGGTTTGCAGGAGAACATGAATAAATTAAAGCTACACGTCCAGCACTTTTTGCCTTTCATTCCTGAAACACTGGCTAAAAGAAACCCTTTGATAGAAATAAGGAGGCCTCTCCATGTAATTACACTTGATCATGTTTGCATATGTCACTCCCACAGTCTCTGTCACGCTCCCTGATTTTGGATGCTCCTGGGAACCTCTTCCTAATCCACAATTTCATGTTTCAGCCCCTTCCTTCTTTTTATTTTTTTTTCCAGAGGAGGGATGAATTGAAGAAGCAGAATCAGACATCCTGTCTGGTTTATCTGGAAGAGAGAGATAAGTGTGGATTCCGCCTCTTTCAGGGAACGCACATTAACCATGCCTCAGAGGGAGCGCTGGGTGTGGGGAAGGGTGGCGGGGGATAGAGGAGGTGTCTGTCTGCCGGGAGCACACAGCTTTCACTCACTGTGAAAACTGTGAAAATGTCCCCTTCACACCCTCGGCAGCTCAGGCCAAGCTCCGGTGCTATGTTAGTGGTGATAAAATGCCTCCATGCCACAGCCTAGTTGGAAGTGAGACGTGCAATGCTATCCAGAGGTGTTGGACTGACAAGTCTACAATGTGTTAACTTGTATCCTACAGTGACTTCTGACCCTGACCCTGTTACAAAAGTCTGCTGGAAACACCACGCTCAAGTTTGTGGTGGAGAAAAGCACAAAGAGCAAACAAAACTTCACCAGAAAAATGACAAAACCTCCGTTTATGCAACAAAAGAAACTATTTATTTGGGATACGCATTGCCAGTACAAATTAAGAGACCATAAAACCTACACCTTTCAGCTATTTTTCTCCACAGAAAACAAGTTTTGAATCGGAATTAAAAAGACAATAGTTTTCCATTTGATACCTTTTTACATACGCAGAGATCTTAAAAGTTAAAACCTGTCAAGAAAAAGGCTCCACGATTTCACTCTGAAATCCTTATAAAAAAGAAGTTAACATTCAAAACACTGCAGTACGTTATTTTATTGAAGAACAAAAAGACATGCAACAAATAAAACATTTCATGTTTTACAAATTGGTCATCTTTCTTTTCATGTCTCTTTTCCTTTTATATTCAAAAACTAAAAAGCATCATTACATGAAGCTTCGATAATATTTGACAGGCAATGTGAAAAGTAGAGTTAAGCCTTTTTTTGAGGGGTGCAAAAACAATCCTCGTGTTTGCCTTGCATGGCCGCCGCTGTCAGTTCACTCCAATGACTTCCAAAGACACGACTGAGGCAGGTTCTGTGCATCATTTCAATGGTGCTCGCCCCCTCGGCTGTAATACTGAGCAGGTGAGTCGAGAGGGGAGCCGCTCTGAGTCATTCAAATGAGTTTGTCTGTTGCCATCACGCCGTCGTAGATCTCAACGCCCAAGCTCTGAGACATCCATGATTTCATACGTGTGTAATAAATACTGTTAAAAAAATACCTGTGGTTTTCAGGCTGTTTTGTGGCTGTTTGGGATCTCGGGACTGAATTTTCTCTCAGGGTTCAGTTCAGCTAAAATAAAAGCCAAAGAGAGGGCAATGTTAACGCTAACTTTTCACGTCACCTTTAATGGGACAGTAGCCATTTTGGACGCAGGGTTGTAACATGTGACATGAGTACAAAAGAATAAGAAGGATTTCACCGTAAATCCAACAGGAACTCAAAGAGGCTGCGTTAAAATAGCTACTGTCCAAATTCAAAGATGCAAAAAAAGAGTAAAGGCGCATATCTACATACTGTATATAGAGCATTCTTGGGCAATTCACACATAATGGTAGCATAAAAAGAAAAACAGTCAAAAGAATATCAAGTGAAACAAAAAAGATGACTTATTTGCAAAATGGAGACACATAAAAATATATCCAAACATCTTCTGGATTTGTGTGCCATCAGGGTATTTGTTTTCATTTGAATTTATATAAACACTACTGTATTCCAAGTGCATTTTTTTGGCTTTGGATACAGAGTACTGGAGCATAATGAGATGCTCACTAGCACTGCAGATACTAAAATCATTCAAAAACAGGAAAAAGAAAACCCTCGATAAAGCTGATCCCAATGAGGAGGATAAAATTCTGCCTTTTTTTGGTATCAAAGTATGTAAATGCTCATGAGGACTATTGTAATCATGTATACATTGTACTGTACATACGACAAAGGTCACAAATTTAATTTCACATTTCAGATTGGCATCATGTTCATGAGTGTAGTGTCATTTTAAACAAAGAAAAAAGTGAATAAGTGAGAATATAATTACTTTCTAACGTCAGACGTTCTCTCTGATGTTATCAGAGGTTACAAAACAGGTCAGGCAGATCAAGATGAACACATGCCGATTAGATTTGTGACTAAATCCTGAGGATTCAGTGAGACATTTTGAACAGAAAAAAAAAATGAATATTGCAGAGACATATCTATTACATTTTTTAGCATGTTCCAGTTTTACAAACTTTAATAGGAAACGATTATTTATTTTTATCAAATTTTGCACATTTTTATTGACTTTTCCAATTTATTTATTGGAAAAGAATAAGTTGAGCAAAACCAAAAATCTTCTGTTCTCAAAATGATTCATCTCGTGCTCAGACTTTTGGCACAAATGTGATTCCATACATGAATGAGAAAGGACATGCGATGTGTTCAATCCTGATGACATGATACCTTAAAAACTGAATTACTGTTTGGTTACCAGCAGTATTTGGATCCGTTTGTCTCACTGTTAGATTTGAACAGTTTTTCTTTTTTTTCACATTTACAAATGCTCCCCTTTGACTTTAATCAGTAGATGTTATTGTGCTTTAATATATACGTCTTTGAGCTCAATTCCTTAATTTCTCGCTTTAAGATTGTAAAGTCTCTGCATTGTTGTACCGCGTGTTAGCTGAAACGTAGCTACTATGGCACAAAGCAATAAAAGGTCTTAAATGTCAGTGTCTGCTGTAGAAGTTCTGAATACAAACAATACAAACCGAGGCTGAATACTTGGATATCAGCTTACTAATATAAATGGACTAACATAATAATAATAATATGTCACAATGTATGGCATGAGAAATTTAAGGACATGAGATAACAATGTTTTCAAAATTCACCTCCAGAGCTGAACTTTGGCACCATAGGTAAAAAAAAGAAAAGTAATCTGGTATTGAAAACAGACGTGTAACGATAGGGCTCGATGTGGTGTGTGATAAATTTGTAAAAATACGAAACTTTGTAAAACCGAAGCCGTTTAAATTTTGTTTGCTATGTTATTATTTCGAATAGAGGTAGTGTGAAAGCATCTCAATTTACAAGATGTGGGCCAATACGCTGCTGTGAGCCTACTGTGTGAATATATACTGTAAAGAGAAATACAAAGAGGCAACATGGACATCAAGTGGAAACTGTACAAACTGTGTGGTGTGAATATGAGTCCCCTACGCAGGCTGCTAACGGTGCCGCGGTGGTCCAGATAGGAAAAGTGAACAGTTTTATCCGTAATGGTGAAAACGTCATCTCCAGACCCCGACTGTGCCGCGCCGTTTCCCATCCAGTCCCAAAAAAAGGGGGTCAGGGTATAAGTTTTGGAAGGGAGAGTTGTGGTGGATCGAGGAAAGTGGGAATCAAGAGGAAGCAGGTGGGTGGAGGATCAGTTGGAGGTATCGGAGTGAACGCTTCCAGGTCCTTCTGTAGGTGATGTCACTGATGAGGGGGTTGGAGCATCCTGCCAGCCGCCGTTTGCCTGAAAGGGGAAAAGAATCAGAGAGAACCAGAAGTGGGGCGTGAGTGTGTTGCTCTTCTGTTCATTACTCGATGCAGCTCAAACACACTGAGATAAAAAAAACGAATAGAAGTCCTGAGGGCAAGATAGTGCACCAACGCTGGGATACTTTGAACTACGCAGTCAAACACAGCCTTAAGTCAAACTGCCTCCTGGATTGGCGGAAAAGCTAACACGGCTCACATTACAGCTAATAATTCAGAATAAGACTGACATAAAAAAACATACTGCCGTTTCCAGCTGAGCAGAAACAGAATTACCCCATCATACACTGCACACTCACTCATTTAAGCAATGACAACAATAAAGAGAGGAAAAGTCAACTTGTGCAAGATTTTGTCTTGAAATAAATTCCTGCTGCTGTCATTTTAAACAATATGAATATATGTAAATTGTATGGAAGGGCGTCTGAAACAAAACATGCACTAATTACGATGCTGACAGTAGGAATTAACATACAATAAGAACTCTGGAGGTCCTTTTCACCGCCACAGACAGGCCTGTTAAAGAGCATTTAGGGTGTTAATAGCGAATTTAAAACCATCAGAAAAATTGGAAATGGTCCTCGACAGCCTTTCATTTCACAGCTTGTAATGTGTAATCAAAAGTGGAGGGGTCAGATTGTATAATGTAATCACCCGCAGCAGTCATTATCCAGCAGGCTTTTTTGTATTAGACACAAGATTCATTAAAGTCTGTCTTGACATGTCTCTAAAACTGTTTTTTTTTTTTCGGGATACAGGTCGTTCCTGCATTTAATTAACAACGAAGTTATAAAAGCGTTGCCATATTCGATATATATATATATATATATATATATATATATATATATATATATATATATATATATATATATATATATAACTTTTATGCAAAGAAAAACCAAAAACCACTTATGATGTATTTTGTAAATTGTACATTACAACAAAAGTGCTTCTATGCCCTGAATTCTGCAAAATAAAGGCCAAAAGAGGTTGAGATACCTCAGTGGAAAAAATCTAGTTTTCTACAAAAGACAGCTTTGTCATAACTTACTATTATCTGCTAAAATATTATATCAAACTAAACTGTCGTGCATGGATTGGAGAAAAAACAGGCAAGTGAAGAGCAGAGATTCCTAATTTACCAGCCTTAGCAACATAAATCACAGGCAAACAGGCTGCCAGACAGATATCCTGCTCCTACATTATGCATTGCAGAGCTTCTTTACAGGGTATAAAAGTGAATAACACAGCATACTGTGGCAGTGTAAGATGTGGTAGAGCAAGCAGGCGTCCAAGGAGAACCGTATCTGTGAGGTCAAAGGACTGAGAAAGAACAGGGCCTGAATACGTTAGCGTCCTCTCAGGGTTAGCACAGCTAGCTGTGGGATGCGCTCGGAGCAGCCAGGAAGCCTATTTGAATACACATACATGTTTTTATACGGGAGACATTTCATCTGATTATCATATGGCCAGTGAGGCACGACGACGACAGCGGAGGAACCCAGCCGCGGCTGTGACCGTCCTCGTCCTCAGCGCGGCTCGCTGTCAGGGCCATTAGTGTGGCAGGAACATGATCTGAGCAATGCGCTTGGATTGCTGTCCCAAGTCCACACTCTGCTCTCCTTGTGTCTGTCTTATCGATTTTCCCCTTTACGACACGGCTTGTCGCTGTGAATTTCCCTACTGTTTGCCGCCGCCAGCTAGCAACCCCCACCCCACCCCTCATACCCCCACATCTAAACCCAAACTCTGCAGAAAAATAAGACAAACACGTCGGGGACAAACCCCTATGGCACATGAGGAGTCGTTTCCAGGAGCGTGAGGTTTTATTTTTAGCGGGACGGTGCTGATGTCTCCTGTGGGGCATTAACGGGAGCTTCTGGCCTTGGGGCAGCTAATCACGGGTCAGGTGGTCAGAGGGAGCTGAAGTCCAGAGCAAAGAGGTGTCACCTGTTTGTGCGGCTCTCTCACGGCTGACCATACGTGGCTGCAGGTGCTACTCCAGGCCTGATTGAACATGACAGGCTCAGAAGGCGGCTCTGCATGTGTGTGGCCAGCACCACGCCTGCGTACGGTGGGTACCGTGCTGCCTGTGGCACGAGTGCTAGAGAAGCAATCAACTAGGTGACCATGGAGTGGAGACAAGTCCTACTAAGTGGCATTCTGAGCCCTATGGCTTTGAAATAATTGGTAGGGAGAGAAAGGAAAAACAAAGGGGAAAAAAAGGAAAGCTTACATTGATGCCCTGCGGACTGTACATCTGGTTGGCTGTGAGTCCTTCACTGTATCCGCCTGTCTGACTGATAACATGGCGAAGGGTATCCACCTGAAACATTCAGAAAGAGCAGACAAAGCAAGGTCAGAGTCAACACAAGAGAAGCACAAGAGAAAAGAGAGAGATGACAAGACAACAAGAGAGACAACAAGAGTACACTGCTGCAAGTATGTCCTTGGAGACAACAAAGTCCAAAACAAAAAGGGAATTCAGGATAAAGAGATGTTTGGTTTTTGCCAGCTGAAATCAAACTGTTTGTAGGATGAATACAGGATGACAAATCTTCTGCCCTTGAGACTGGGGTATTAATGACTCTTTTCCATCAAGGTAAAAGTAAGCAGCTGGGTGTTTTCTTTTGGAGGGGGTGTGCATGACAAGGGTAAAAAGGAAGTTTATTAGAAAATAAGTTGAACACATGCTCTTATGCCAGCAAGATTAACGATATTTAGATTAAGAAGATTCGTCATTAACAGCATGTGCCAGTCAAAGCAGAAATCATTAAAACATGACAAATAAAAGGTCCCCTATTAGTCCCACAAATGCTATCCAAGTCCCACTATAGAAAAAGGGTCTGAATCTTATTTTGTTAACAAGTAGTGTATGAGTACAAGTAAGTGCACAGAGGTAGAGGGCAATTAAGTCCCGCCCACATCAGAGGGGAAACAAGTTATTAGAAGCCTCCATGTGAGTTTCATCTGTTAGAAGAAAAAAAAAAAAAAAATCAAAATTCCCAAAAGCACCAGGGTGATGGAAAACAGTACCAACAGGTATAACCCACATCAGTTTGACTATTTCAGGCAGGACTGTGCTTAATTATTATTAATGAGAGTCATTATTTGTTATTAATAAGTCAAATATCAAAATGTCAGTTTTACACCTATATTTCTGTAAGTTAAAAGCTACTTGTTATGCATTTCCTTACTTTCTGCTTGTATTAAATATGGCAAACATTTCAGATGCTTTTCTAGTCTTGGCTCGGGATGTTCTCACTGAGAGGGGATACTCTTAATATGATCATAACGTGAACACAGAGGCTCCACCCACTGCTGTTCAGACCTATTTATAAAAGTGGCCAATCAGGAGGAAATTGCAAGGGAGGGAGCTAAACTGAATTGTTTCAGACAAAGCTTAAACTAAAAGGCTGCACAACTCCTAGCATAAGGTAAATACAGATGATGATGTTGTGGTTCATGCAAAGCTATTCTAAGAATAACAAAAAATGGAGTTTGAAATGAGAATAACAGTTGCATAACTTCCATTATAGTGGAATGTGGATGACTCAGAAAGCATAGTTGGTGATAAACATAGTTGACTAAAAGATATCTAACCTTAGCTTTGTAACTGCTAATTAAATACTGAATGCTAAAACACAAAAGTGTAGCATCAACTGAATCGTTTCCCCTCCAGTGGGCGTGGCTTTTTGAGGTTGAATCAATGCAGTCCATCTTGCTAGCTTCCTTGTAATTGGCTGGTTTGGCTGTATATGCACTGTCACATTTCTGCAGTTCTTTTAAGCTAATATAAATTAATTTAAGCATTATCAGATGACCAACTTCCTGATACTACGAGGGTGAAATTACCCTAGTTACTAGTTAATTCATCTAAAACCTGTGCATGACGAGTCTGGCGTTACAAAGATCAGTACTCGATCCGCCCCTGTATCACCTTCTGTTCTGCTTTGGGGCCCTACCTGCGACTGCACGTTGGCTCCCACCTGAGCCCCCTGGTACGAGTCCCCATTGAGAGACTGCACGCTCATGAACAAGTCCCCCGAGTTTGACATGTTAAAAGAGCCACCAGAACCTGAAAGGAGAGAGGGAGCAGTCGAATCACAGAGAGACAGAGAGCAAGCAAAGAGGAGCAAGTCAGCCCGTTCAGGAAGCAGCCTGGAGGAGCAGCATGCAGAGGGTTAGCTAGCAGCCGTGCAGGCTATTAGACCAGGGGGGGGGGTGAAGTGAGGACAGAGAAGTAGTGTATCAGGTATATGTTTTACCAGGTAATCTGTTTACATATTAGCAAAAAAGAATTAAGAAAGGAGCCCAGATTAATAAGAAATGCACTCAATTGCTGTCTCATCCAAGTAGCCTGGACTGCTTTCATTGAAAGACAAAAATATCTTTAGTGATGGTGACTTGTTGTTGTGTTTTTTTTGGAGAATACAACATTTAAAAGACATTTTAAGAAGCCTGAAAAAGCCATTCTTCTTCTTAAGTCTGATATTTCATCAAAGGAAGACAGCAAATGATAAACATTTCCCAACAACACTGGACTGTAGAAAAAGATAAGTCTGGCATTCTTTCAAATTTTTACTACTTTATGCAATACATAAAGTGTATAAGCACACCTGTAAAGCATTAATATATGACCATGTACAGTGAGCATGGATGTGCTGGTGTCAACAGGAGGCAGAGGGTTTGTCTGCCTCTGGAGAAAATACCACAGAAGAAGAATGATATAACGCTTATGCAAAAAGTATGGGGAGAGATGTTTTTTATTTTGACTGATTAAGATGAGGGGGAGCTGTTACTACAATAAACATGTGGCTAGGGGGGGTCACGGTGACAGAAAACAGCCTGGGAACCATCACAAAGTAAACATGGCAACATATCAGAGTCTTAGTGTGGTACTAGGAGGATTATCCATCACCAGAGGGAGCCATAACAAGGGGAATAGAGGCTAATAAGATTTCAAGGTTCCAAGATGGCTGCCACGCCAGTCCCATTAAATGTGTGTCAAGTCTGCGAGTGATATTTAGGTAATTTAGGCACAGGCAGGTGGTCCTTTCGATCCACCCTCAGACCTAGGGGTTGCACATCTTTTGATGTTACTGGATTACTGCTGAACTCTGAAGCTGGTCAGTTTGAGGCCTAGGGCTACCTGGACTCCACATGCAGGAGTGTAGTTAAACTACCGGGAACAGCAGTCAACAGGTTTTTATATTTCTTCTCTAATTTCTATTTCATTTGTCATTTATCTGTTCAACGTTAATCCTGAATTAAGAACTACTTCTGCTGAGGAGGGATTTGGCAAAGATTTTTAAATCAGCTGCCTTTCCTGACGCAGAACTTTTGGGTATTTGTCTTGTCGCAGTCTTGAATGGGATCTTTTACATGGCAGGCACATGTGTAAACCACTACACTATGATTATATAAATTATATTTCTCCTGGCCTGAAGATCATCTTCACTATTCAGGCTAAAGCTCTATATATCTATCTAAACATGCGAGCTGAGCTTTAATGTTGTGGCTTAAAATGCAGAATTACGACTGCTAGACATTAAAGCAAACTAACGCTCTGTTTTCAATCTTAACGTTGTTATTTGGTAAAAACCAAACAATGTTTTTGTTAAGTGTTCCTAGGTCAAATTAATATCCACTACAAAAATTGCTATAAAAATTGATTACATAAATTAACTTTCATTCTTAACTAAAAATAAGTAATATCTCATAACAGCAGGGCATTGCAGTTTTTAATAAAGGCTACTAATTAAAACACGTAGTGTATTTAATTTTAAAAGCTTTATTTCACCTGTGGCTATTTACACATTTAGCAAAAAAAAAAAGAAAAAAAAAGATTAAATATTAATGTCCTGTAAGACTTGAATCCTTCATTCTACTAATGAAAGAGGCAATTTTAACATTTTTCTATATATTTTAGGCAATTTAAGCAAGTGTGAATTGAAATTTATGTTGCAGGTATTTTTCATATGAACATGGTATAGGTGGTATATTAAAAAACCCCAAACAAACTACAATGTGTGTATGAAAGGTAAAAAAAGGAATGTAGATGTGATGGTTTGATAGATAGAGGCAACGTTAACCCTAATTCTATATACCGGATAAGGCAAAAATGGACTTTTCTGGAAAACCTGAATAGTTTTGATGTATTTCGGTTGGAATGATAAGTTTTTTTCCTCTGATTGGCAGCACTTGGTAACAGTTGTATAAAAATATGGAGTACATTTTTTGATTGCCTAGGATTAGGTAATCGTGATCGAGACGTCAGAGTTAATCATCTCTGTACACTAATGTGGCTCGACAAGAAAAGTAAGTGGGGTCAATTCACTGTTAGTCTTTTTTCCACTGTTATTCACCAAAAAATAAGAAAAATGTAGAATACTACCAGACTTATCCTTAGAGTGTCAGCAGAGACCGTGATAAATACAGAGTTTAATAAGCATACATGAAGAACAGGATTAATTCAGACCCAGACAAGAGGACAGTGAGATTATGGAGACTTGGCACGGGGTTCAGGTCGTCTAATCGGACATATTTTTGTTCTAGGGGGGTAATTAGAGTCGTGAAGGGGAAATGTTTAATTTGTTCAGCAGTAACGATGGTGCTTTGTCAGGTTTTAGGCATGTTCTGTGTATAACTGAGTTTGCCTGACAGATCTACTTTTTGATCCTTTACAAATTACCAGCATCAGCAATGAAAAAACTCTAAAATTGACTAAGTTGTAGTACACAGAGGAGGCACATATCTAATAGCTGAGCAGAGCCAGGGACTTCCTGTCTCACCTGCAGAGTTTGGAGTTGAGGGTGAATTTGCTTGGCTTCCATGTGAGGATGCATTAGCCGCATTCACGGCAGTTCTCGCAGCGTACATGTTGGCTTCTTCTTGGAACTTACCAATGTTTTTCTTGTATCTGATTCTTTTATTCCCGAACCAGTTGGAAACCTGAGCAGACAAACAAAAGAATATAGTTTAATTGTCACGACATATTACCACACAGAGGCTCTCAGAAAAACCATGGCAGTGTTTAGCTTGTATGGCCTTAATGGCATGCAAAACACTGCAGAGAGCCTCTGTCAGAGGTATGGGCTTCACAGACTGGTGCTGTGAATCTGCATTAGTGCCAGAATGGAATGATTGCCAATAACAGTCTCATTATGTCACCATGACTGCAGCTATCATCAGAACTCACGCAAGCACCAATCAGTCAACATCCGCTAACACCCATTACGGCTAATGGACTCCCAGATGAAGCCGGGGGGGTAATCCCAGCGCTAATGATAAACAACATTAAAATGAAAACCAAATCAATCCTGCAAAGTTTCCAATGCACAGAGTAGGTAAACATTCTCCTTTATTATGGCCAAGAAACGGAAACTCTACAAATCATTCGGCTACCGAGCTGCTTCCACAATCAGGCCCAGCTGCACCCTCCAATCATTCCTTAGAAATTAATGAAACCAATTGAGAAAACAATCCATTCCCAAATGATGGATTCAAAACACAAACTGCTGTTTACCTTGGTGTTGTCATTGCTTTCCGTATTATCAACTCTCACAGGAGTGAAACAACCTGAGTGCTGGAATGCAAAGATGTTTTAGTCTTCGCACTCGCCATGAGACAGATGTTGGTTAAGTTACCGTTAGATTTAATCATCAAATGCCTCAAATGATCCCAGCGCTGAATTTCACAAGCTGAAAGCAGCTGCTGATTAATCAATTAGTTGCTTTCTCGAAGATGTTCGATTAGAAACTTCAGTCTATTTTATTTTCACTTAGTTTACCCCCCAAAAAATACGTGCACAAAGTATGCTGGATTTCTCACCATTTGTGTCACACTTTGTAAAAGTACTTGGACTGTATTTAGAATTTATGTTGCAAGTGGTGCATGTGATCCACTATAAGATTAGATCAATAAGAACTATGACAGCTGAGTTGTGCTTAGCTTGCATTACTTCAATAGGAACACTGTGTCACTGGTCAAAAATAGCTTTGTCTGGTTTGATTTACGAGATTACAGACTCATGACAAGGCGTATTTATACTTTAAGTCCTTTGTTGTCTCAATGAAAGGCACTGCTAAAAGATTAGAGACGCTGTCTGTACTCATGACAGTCACAAAACATATTATTAGGTTACTTGCCAAGACGCTCTGCGCCAGCTTCATATTAAAACTCGTCTTTGTCCTGCTACTCTGTGTACGGCAGTGTTCCTACAGGTGCTGTGAGGTGGCGGTGATCTGCGGTGTACCTGGGCCACTGTGATGGCGCACTTCTTTGCCAGCTCTTCTTTAGCCTCCTCGCTGGGGTAGGGGTTACTGAGGTGCGAGTAGAAATATTCATTCAGGATCTCTGTCGCCTGCTTGTTGAAGTTTCGTCTTTTTCGTCTGCAAAGAGAACAGTGAAGGTTCAAACGGGGATAAAATTAAGTTTAGAGCAACGATAACAACATGGAACTGGTAAGAAACGCTGGGGAACTATCATTACAGAGAGAAGTCATAAGCGCTCTGATCTCAAAATCAAATTTGCTTATTTCTCCTCCAGCCTTTATCCACAAGGTAACAGTTTGGGATTTTTCCACTGCAGAGATGTTTGCTTTCTCTTAAATATAATGGGACGAGACAATCGGGGGAAATTGTAAAAGATGGATAGACGTGTCTTTTTTCTTTAGTTAGCCAGCCTCACCCTCATTGTCTGTAGTTTGACAGAAAGAAAATTGTTCCTCCATAAAATAGCTCATGACAAAGTTTGTGCATTCTTACTGTAATCAGGTCATGACTTTGGAAAGATGCATTGCTGCTGAGTTTTAAAATGTATTCTTGGCACTTACGCACCACAATGCAAGTGTCATTTAGTTCCAATGTATTCATAAGACGGCAGTCATTTCTACAGCGGCCATCTCCAAAACTGAGGAAAAATCTAAAATAAACTGCACAACAACTACAAATGTAACCTTATCCGAAATCTTGGATTCACTTTTAAACATGACATTTCTGCAAGTTCACCCTATTAAATATTGTGGTTGCTTTAATATGGAGGAAGTGGTTTTCAGCACGCCGATACCAACTTAAGCCAGTCATCAGTTATAAGCCGAGCATCCGTGATGTTGGCTTGACACCAGCACGGTCTCTGCGGGTTTATCTGGCCTTGATTTGGATGTACATTACCCCCCTTTGTGAAAACCTCTGCTGCACCAGAAACTTTCAATTTAGCTGCAGCTTTGCACTGAGACACTTTGTCAGGACTCAAGAGAACAATTAGGCCCAGAATTGCTGCACTACAGCTCTGTTTATGAGCATCTGAAGAAAGCATTAGGGCTGGCAATAAAAGCACATAACTGGGTCATAATAATTAAGTCAATATCTACTATTAATTGTGGGGAGATAAAGAAGAAATCACAGTCTCCATTTTTTAAAAGGTTTAATAGCAGTGTTTGCCTTTTGAATATTCAGACATACAGAAGTTAAAACCAGCCAGGGTAGGGCTCCGCTTTAAACCGTAACTCTGTTTTGGGAATATACTGACTATGACTGCTCTGGATTTGTGTACTTGCTCTGTGATTAGACAGAATTTTTTAAGTTAAGTGTTTTTTTTCCCTTTTAAATATATATGTATAATTAAAGGACAACAATGGAAATCTTATTTTACAGTTTTAAAGTGTGCAGTTTAAACCTAAACCCATTCATTAACGTAACATTTAACTCAAGAATTATCACTGGGATGTCAATTAAACGTATCATAAATAATTGTGCAATTGTGCATTTGCACATGTCTTTTTTGCATTCATACTCACAAAAAAGAGATAAAATATGCTGAATAGTAATTTGAGTAATCTCTATGTTTGATAATATAATTTCAAATTTCATTGTGGTGAAAATCTGATATTCTGACTGCATTACACCAGCAAATATGGAACAGCTCTAGCATTTATTTTATTAATTACACCTTATCTAGGAGGAATTAACTATTAAATACTTCACTGTTTTCAAGGATAAAGGATATATCTGCAGTATAGTAATGTACAGTGGGTTGATCAATAGTTTTTTAAAACAGCTATAAAGTTAGTGAGAATAATAACTAAATAAAGAATTTGCAGGTGTCAAAACTAAAACTACAAACTGAAATATGTTACAATGTTCCCAAACGCTTAGAGGAAGTGTACAGTTCAGTAGTAATGCTCTCGATGGCCACGTTTGACATTGTTCACAGTTAAAAAAAACGGAGGTCCAGGCTTCAATTTTAGAGCAGTTTTAAATAATGTGTCAAAAACGTGCTCTGGTGTCAACAGTGAAACTTGGGTTACAAAACCTTTTCAAACTGCTGACTTTATCAGTCATAACTCTGCATTCTCTCTCTTTATAAGCTTTTGATCACTTTTTCGATCGCTCATGAAAGGTTTGCGTGGTTACGTTGTTGAGATGCAGCTTCACTGAAATTGCTTTTTAAAGCTCACCTGTATTTTTAACAGCTTTAACGGAATTTTCAACTTTATTGCAACTTTATTGTATGTTGCTGTTTTGTGTGTGTGTGTGTTTACACCCATGTAAAACCTCAGCATCAGTTTCCCACCATGCTAACAAAGCATTACAGCACAGAGAAGGCAGGAAATGCTAACACGCATTCTGTCATGCTTTGAATATGAAAATGAATCCAGCGATATCCTGCCAACACCACACCTTGAAGCAGACAGATATCACATGCTGGTGGCTCATGAGTTGACCGACCCCTCCATCTCTTGCACTCATCAGGTCATATCTGCGTGTGCCACGTCTAAAGAGGGCTTTACATAAGCTGGAGGGGAACCCTGGAAAATCTCTTTCCGTGGATCCACCGGTGAGGAGATTTGTGCTAAAATCTCTGTCCCCCGCTTCGAAAGCCTGGATGAGAATATGTAAATGTGCACAGCATGGGCTCTAGCAGCCAGTAGATTAATCAGTGGAGCTGAGCATGGCAGTGCCTCTCAACCAGCGAAAGCTCTTCCTCTCCCTTCCCCTTCGCTGCTGCACCACCACAATCATTTGCAAGAGAATAGATAGGGAGCTTTGTAAGGCAGTGCATGCCTCATTTAAATGTTATGCCTCCAACTCAGACAGTGAGTGAGATTTATCCTTAGAGAAATGTATGCAAATCCAAAGCACGCATCAAAGAGAACAAGCGATTACATTAAAAAAAAAAGGAAGCAGTTAGTGTTTTGGATCATGCACGAAGCTCTCATTGGCCAGTGTTGCTGGGTATACAAGTCCAAATGGCACCCAGTCATGCAAACCAGTCCAGCATGTGTGGTAAACAGCATGTGTTACACCACATTTATGGCATGATAGGCCTCCTACATCAGCCATTCATATGGATATCAGGCAGAGAAGGAGAGCACACGTAGAGGATTTTGTAATTTGCAGCACAGAGCGTGCCGTGTACGACCTGAACCTGTATGCAAAGGCACACACCTGGCATCGAGGAAGCGGGAGCGCAGGATCATCACGGCCTCGCAGGTGCTCTGTTTGAGCTGCATCTGGATGGCGCTGAACTTGCGGTGGATGATGCTCACCATGCGCTCGATCTCTTTGGGCGAAATGGGTCGCGTGCGTGACTGCTCTCTCAACAGGTTCATCACATGGGTGGTGAACTCGTTACACGCCTGTAGGGAAGATAAACACACACACATAGGATTACGTTCAAGAGCACACTTCACTTAAGGTCAGACAAAACTGCAGACGAGACCTCAATTTGTCAAATTTGCCGCGCAGAGTCGAGTATTTAAAATTCACAAATCGTGCGCTTTTCTTAATGTAGTTCTGGGGCAAGCTTTCTCGCAGAGCCAAGGGGGAATATAAGCACTGATATATTTCATATTTAACAGAAATGGTGATGGCAGTATGTTGAGAGGAACCAATGACAGCTGTTCCCCTCTCAGACACACTTTTTACAGCATAGCCAACCCTGAGAGACGAACATGCCACAACGTTTTATTCATCGCACCCCCCCATGTGACACCAGCCGTGAATCTGCCACGATATTACACTCCGACTCCGCGCCTCTTACTGCCGCCTCTTCTTTATTTCCTCTCCTCCTGTCGATCTCTCCCTGGATTTCGCCGTGTCAGGCTTTGTCTGTGTCTGTCTATCTCTGTGTTCATCTGTCTTACTCGCCTCATCTGAAAGGGATGCTATTGTCATGAATGCATCGGTTATCAAGGCAATGAGAGAAAATCACCCCCTTCCTTTAAAGCATCCCTTCAAGACTATACTTGGAATACACAAAGAGGCTTCATATGATGGACTATTCTGGGGTAAAGACACAGTCTAAAGTGAATTCTTACTGACGTGTACTGAGGAAACAGTCGAAGGGTTGCCACTTGATTTAAGAGTGATCCTGCCTCAGCGAGGAGTAAAAAATCTGGATTAAAGTTCAGGAGGGAAAAGCAGATATAGGAAGATGGACCAGCTCAGCAATATATAATCAGTTTTTGAACTGATTTTGTACTTTCTGTAGAAGGACTGCATCTTCAAAGTGTGCAGAGCTGGAAAACCCTGAAGTAAAATGTGATAAAGTAGTAAAAAACATGTTTTTCTCGTCAAACTCTTGGAACTTCATAATATTCCATTTTCTATCACACATAAACCTGCAAATTGCCACATTTGAGAATCTGAAACTAAGAAAAGTTTTGGTCATTTTACTTGACAAATAAAATAAATCATTGCTTACTAAACATTATTTTTCTATCACGTTTCACACTTTTTAAAATCACACTGGAACCTCCTAAAAAGATCCATCTTACAAGGCAAAGCTTACAAGCTGCCTTCAAATAGTTTCATCCCCTGCCAAGTCACCCCAGGTGCATCTCCTAAACTTGCTCATCACATCTTATTGCATTCTTTGTTTTTTGTGGTTCACGCATAAATCCGCGAGGAAAGATATACGGACCGCATAAAATAATAGCTACTCGAAGTATAAAAAGTATTAGAACAAGTCTCACATAAAAACAGCATCTCAAGTTTAAAGGGCTCTTACAAGTACATATAAGATGTTTCATTATGACCTTATTTAATTTAAAGACTTTTAAGGATACACTGAAAGCAGCTTTAAGCGGCAGTTAAGGCCATTGTTTAATCGAACTGTAGCTCAATAACCTTGACTCAAACTTGAGTCGCTTCAGGCTTCGCAGCACAGAATATATCACTGCTTCATTCCTTTTTTCAAAGTTTTCAGCAGAACTTTTTCATCTTTTCCAACTGTTGCAGAAATCCTTCTCCCCATGCTGTCTGGGAATCTCTTTGCTCTGGCAGTTATGTATCATAAAAAATGCCTTTAGAGACCACCGTGCTTGCAGGCCTGAGCCTCTAGCCCTGCTGTGGTGTGCGTGCCAGGCTACAAAAACGTGGAGATGCACGACAAGCTAAAATGGCATTAAAGTGCACAACGTGATGTTGCTTTTGATGTGTCCTGCTGTCACAGCAAATGCACAGGAAACTCCCTAACATCATTAAGCTGGTCATACGTGTGTGTGTGTGTGTGTGCACTAAAAACACTATTTCAAAAAATCAGTGTGTTATGGTTCTGTGGAAATTCTCTATACGTCACAGCCCTATTTTCCCACTCTGTCAGGTGTTGGTCTAAGGTGCATCGTCTGCTCTTACCTGTTCATACTTCTCCAGCTCTGTGTGGTAGATCTGTCTGATCTGGGACAGCTTGGCCCTGTAGTCAGAGTGCTCTGCTGAGTTGTCGGCCCCTGCCCCTCCAGAGGCGGCCGCTGCAGCCGCCGCTGCCGCAGAACCTCCGCCTTTCTCCGGTCCGGACACGCCCTCTGCCAGAAGCATGTTGTCCAGTCGCATGAGCTGGGGGTCTGGGGGCTCCTCCTCCTGGGCGCCGCGAATGCTCAGCACTGCGATGACAGGAGAGGGTCAGAGGTCAGTCATAAAGGTCGCACCTGCAGCGGTGTGATGCACCGTAACAAGCTGTCAACCGTGCAGCTGACACCCCTGAGCTGCACCCACACATCCACCAGCTCAGCGTGAGCCGTGCTGTATAACAAAGACCGACACACAGGCTGAGGGAGACTGAAGTCTGCCTCACTGAAGGAAACATGGGGTCTGCTGTAAAAAAGGACCATTTGAAGATGGTGCTGCCTCCTCTCATTTATCTATTCAACTTTCAAATTCAACCTCCTAATTGGTTTCACGTTTGTTTTTCGTCCAAAGCTACTTCCACAAATACCCCAAGAAATTAATGACTTTGACAGGCCTGAAGACTATCTATGGAAAGAAGCTCTCATGATCAAATTAGATACACTGCTTTTGGAGACATAAGCTTCTTTGATTTGCATGTTTTAGATATTTTCCACAATTTGTCCACTCTTTTTCCCCCCCCAAAAATCGCACAGCTCTCCCATCAGGCTTCTGGTCACCCACACTTCCTTTTTTAATCAGCTCAGCTGGCTGCCAGATTCACTTGAGCTCAAGTAATTAGTCCCCTTATTTGGTTAATATACTGACAGAATAATAAGCACCAAACGTTTTGACAAATATTTCCCTGTTTCCAGTTTCTAGGTTGTGGAATTTGTTTATTTTTTCTTGGGTTACGTCCTTTTTTTTTTTTTTTTTTTTTTTAAATTTTTAAATTTTTAAATTTTTTTGACAAAACCCGACATCTGAAATAATATTTTGTTTCCTGTTATTTTAGTCAACCTTTCTTCCTTAAATTGATATTAACATTAATTTAAAAACAAACAAACAAAGCAGAAAGAAAACTGCTCTTCCCATTTGATACAGAGTAATCCAAATTCACGGTTAAAAAAGGACCCCAGACTTTTTTAAATAGTCTTTGTTTGTCCTTATATCTTGACGTTTTTCTATATATGAGTAGATTTGAGATAATTTCTCGTTTTTCCAAAACAATGCTATAATCATTTTGGGAATTAAAAACAAAATGGGTACAATTTGACTATAATTTTGCATTTAAATCAAGTAGAAATTGCACTGAGGCAAGTGGAAATTCTTTTAAGAAATATTCTGAAAGTCACTCTGATCACCCCCAATATTTTAAACTTTTCACCAGGACTTTATTTATTCTTTACAGCACTCATTCAGAGTTGCAGCTGTGTATGTGCCTGTGTGGGTTTTAGGTGTGAGCTGATTTCACACCTAAAACAGTATGGTTTAAGTATTAATAGCGTCAGTAAATAATCTGATCAAATACTCCTCTTTACCACCAGAGGTCTCCCTTGCCATTCTTTAGGACATCCAAGTCCCCACCTTCCATTTTCTGAGGTGAAAACACAGGCTCAGACTCTTCCTCCTCCATCTGAGAACCATCCATTTCAATATAAAATCCCTTCTCCTGTGTGAAGCGTTGTGCTGCTAGCATTCAAATTGACCCCAGAGTGGACATCGAAGGCACTCTGACGGCAGCTGGTGTTACCGTTATCGGACCTAACAGGAGCCCTGACTCTGTGACTTTGCGCCCCTTGAGTGTCGATAGCCATTTAAAACAATACCACTTGTCATTTGTCTCGTTGTCATTGAATGAGAAGGGACAGGCACGGAGCACTTCATTAATTCAGAGACAATAGGAGTGCTTGGTGCATTAACCCCAGACTGCTGTCCGGGTTGGTAGTCCTGGGCAGGGGGTCACTGGGATGAGAATGAAGCCTGCTGTACTCGTAGGGGAAGAGGAGGGGGGCTCCCACATTCACCCCCACCTTTGCCTTTAAGTGGACTGGAAATGCAAATATGGCAACTGTTGGCGAGTGGAAGAGGTCAGGGTTTCAGGCCATAGGCTCAGCGGGAGGTAGATTGAGTGTGGGAGGAGTATTGGAGGAGAAATGGCGGCGTTGGGGGGGGACGTCTCTTGAGATGGCAAGACAGTACAAACATCCTGTCTCGTTACCAAGACTCTTTCATCACTCCAGTAATGTATAGACAGGCTTAGAGGGGAAAATCTCAGATGGCTTCACACGCGCCTTACCTCCACACCGTCACAACTGCTGCCACGTTATGACCCAATCAAACCTGCTCCATCAGAAACTCTAAACCCGCCTGTCTGCTTTAGTTAACGTACATCAGCAGTGGCCCCGCCGCCGCTCCCACGGCTCTTGAATGCTCACCAGTACAGAGAGGCACTTTTTCTACATTTACCACCTCATAAATGCCGATCTAAAGTGGGTGTTAAAATAGGAGCACACCACAATATCCCATGGACTAGCTGCCCTTTCTGGAAGTAATTTTTAGTAGGAAAACATCTCACAGCAGTACATACTTAAAGAAGAAAAAAGAAGGCTGACAACTTACATTATGGTAACACTGAACTGAAAACAGGTTGCAGGATTTATAGGTCAAGCCATACTGAAACTATCTATCTGAGTTTTAGACGTAAAGAGTTGACTTAAATAACACCTCTTCAAAATTAAAGCCTGTTAACGTGCTGTGTAAGTAGAAGATTGATATTTAAGTGGACCTATTTGATTAATTAATGTTGGCAATGGCCTGTGTTTCTGTTTTGTTACATCATTTTTGCTCTAGTTAACTGTTCAGACGGTGTGATGATGTATTAGACTTTAAAACCACTCATTAACTCATCAGTTATGAAGATGCTTTGTTTCATTAGGATAAAGGAGGAAATGAAGACCAAAATCAGCAAAAAAAAACAAAACAATGCTTTCTAATGCTGCCTTATTAGTTGGTTAGTTATTGGTTATTATTAATGAGACATTCAGTTTATTCACTATTTATTAAACTGCTAGCAAAGCAGGAGAGCACAGCATTAGTCCAGCATTCTCTGCAGCAGCTCTGGTTTCCCAATGACAGTTCGTTTAAAGGAACACTGGGAATGTGCTTTTATTACATGAATATCATAAAATGTTGTTAATTTAACAAAAATATTCCTGTTTGGCACAGCTGCCTGAGATTACTGACTACAGTAAACTTAAAACGAATGCCCTGATTAATTTTAAGTGGGAACTGGAATGTCCCCTCAAGTTGGATCTCCAACTCGGAAAGCTGGAGAACCCCCAGCAACCTCGGCTTCACAATCCAAGATGGTCACAGAGCACCTAAATCTTAGTAAATCTGTGAAACGTGTAATCTGTGCTGCCACTGTTGTGTATTAAAGAGTACTGTATATGGCAGAGTACAGAGTGTTTTTGAGCAAAAGATTACAGAAGAATAAACATTAGACAACATAATGTGTGACACATCTCTAAAGTGGCTAAGACAAAAACTATAATACAGTTTGGGTGTTTTGAAATTGGCCCAGGACTTTACATTTGGTGCATCTGTAATAAAAATGATCTTTTCAAAATTGACATAAAGCACATGGGACAAGATATCGTTTCCTGCTTCCCAAGTCCAGGAACAAAGAGTAAAAGTCCAGAGAACATCAGCATGTCTTCACAGATGTTTCAGGCAAAAGTCCTAGACTAGATTTCTTCCCTAACCCATAAAACGTCTAGACTGTCAAATGAAAATGGAACATAAAAATTCCCTGTGTCCACAAAAATGATTCAGTTCATGTCTGCCAAGTTCCAGCTTAACATTCAAAGTGTTTATTTTACTTGGCTTGAAGCTCCTCCAACATCAGTCTTAGAAGAGTGCCTGTTGCAGAGAAGGTCATTTCTTAGGAGATCTCTTGGATGGGAAACAGAAAAAGTTCTAGCAGGCTGACATTTTTTCTCTACGAATAAGAAAGGTCATGGACAAATGGAAAGAAAACGACTGCATCCAGCAATGCTGCTTATTCAAAGCCCTGCATTGTGCTCAAAATCAGTAGGTAACGCTGTCTTAAACTGACAATTAACACAAACTCCGACGTGATCCCCAGGCCTCGCTTGTTGACACGTGTATACCTTCGCTAATCAGCCCGCATATCATATCCTCCCCTCGTATCCCGGCTCCATTCTTGCTGCTGATCCAGCTGTCTTGGAGAGCATCTGTCAGGAGGGACCCAGGAAGGAACAATGCATTACGCCATGTTGGCTGTGTACTGTCATCCCTCATTGACAGCACATTGTCACACTTACAGTGTCCTCTGAGCTGGGAACAAGCTAAGTAGCTGGCTGCCTATAATATCAGCTCTTCCTGGCATCTTATCGCAGAATCTGACGGGAACTCGCTCTGAGTGGGGTTAATCTGGATTTCTGCATTCATTTTTAATTTAAGTGCCTAATCAGTGCAGTCATTGCCCCGCGATGGGTAGCTTCCCTTACGGTGGGAAAAAAATAACTGCAGACCTGCAGTATTTGGAAGTGATTGAAGCAAATGATGATTTATTTCTTCCACCCTGAACCTAAAGCGCATAATTAAAACCATGGAGGGATTATCTCAAACAAATACAATTAATAAGGAAAAGAAAGGGATAATGTGCCTCCATAAAATTGGCTTTGCTGTGGGTCATAATTACACGACTCAGTGAGGGCCACTTTATTGGCTAATGGCAGCCTAATTGATTCATCCTAATGTATTTCGAGCCTTGGGTCTGGTGGGCACTCCCTGTCCAATAGTGCTGGTGAACTTACTTAGCCACCCGCAGACAAACACTGAAGGTTCTCTCAGGGATAAACAATTATCTGTGGATGTGTGTGCGAGAGATTTCCCCCCACTGCTCGTCGACAAGCACGCGTTTTTTTTTTGTATGTCTCTAATGGATGCCATTTCTCTCTTGGAGGTGTTTCAAAGATGGCTTGTTGTCAGACGATGCCTTATTCCCCCCCCCCCCCCCCCTCTTCCTGTTGTTGACAAGCAATTCTCTCAAGGAGGCACGCACCAGGCTTTATTGCTTTGCTTATGCGTTAATAAAAACATGGGATTTTTTTTTCACCACAGTAGCTTTTGTTATTAATGAATTTATGAATCGGATGCACAATAGATGATTTTGCCGGGAAGGAATCACGTATTCATGGTGTCTCTGTGTGGATGGATTAGGAGAAGATGGTTGGTGGTTTTACTGCTCTGTGTACACACTGAGAGACAAAATGTCACCGGCTGAGAAGACAAAAGTAAACTGGAATGGGAGAACACGACATTTGTTTAACTTCCCAACATCTGGCCTTTTACAAATCAAATCGATATTTAATAAAAGCCAAGGGCAATTGGCTTTTGGAGAGGTGGATGTTTAACTGTCTGGTTGTTTCTCTGGGAATATTTATTTCATTTCCGCGAGGCTGAGGGAAAAAGCTTTTGCTCTTTGAGGGTAAGCTCGGAATATCATGCTTGGAGATGATTAACGTCCTTGTTTGGGGGAGAGCAGCTTGCCTAAACCTCCTCCCGCTCCCCCCACGTTGCTTGTTTTTCAGCGAGCACATGTGTAACATTCTCCGTTTCCCATTTATTAGTCATCCGAGAAGACTGGCTCATGGCCTTACATGAAGATGTCTGTGGGTATTGAAATATTAATTGAACAACTTGCAACAGAGATGCACCATTTCAGAGAGGCTCTGAGTTTGGGGTTGGTCTTAATTGAACAAAGACCAGAGAATAACCCGTCTTCTCCCTCTGAAGGAGAACGAACCGTGGCAAAATGAAAGTGGGCTGGTAGCCTGGGGCAACAGAACTAGTGTCTTTGGAGAAATGCTGTGGAAGGACACAGGTCCATTATAGATTGTCACATCATCTCACCATACTTGATATGATTCAAGAATGTGCGGAATATTAAAATGGACAGCAAATACAAGCCAGATCCAAGTCTAAAAATATACTTTTGAGTCAGTGACAATATTTGGGATTGTATCAAAAGCTTGTCAGGGGATTAAGATTTCTTCCAGGACACTGCCTGCATCTTCAAAATGATTCAGTTTTTTTGTGGCATAACAATATCAGACTCAAAGAGTTACTGCACACCATGCTCTGCAGTCCAGATATCTTATCCTATCAGATTAACAGAGGCAAATGGCAGGCTGTCAAAAAACATTACCATATGTAATCCCCTTCTAGATTTCGGAGGCATGTCGACAGGGACTGTTGGCATGGCAGCCTGTCACGGAGATCGGGTGATTGGGGGGAAGCCTTATGTTTAATTAATGACGTTGGGCTGGTCTGTCATAGTTAGCGAGATGGACGGTAAAACATAAAGGCCTCTGACAGAGATTGGATGCCTTAGTTCAGACTGGTGGAGACCTTTGGAGGCCTCCCATTCTGCACCCAGATACTGTGAGCTGCAGTGTTACGTCACGAGGAGCGGCACGGGGAGAGACAGCCAAAAGTGACACTCGAAACCGGTCAGGTGACAGCATGCTCAGGCAGATCAACAACTGCCTGGTTTGACATTTTGAAGAGCTCTTTGCCAGCAAAGACTTCAGCCGCTCATGTTTTCAGTCAGTTTTTCAGTGGTGCACAGAAGATAGGGCTAAAAACACAGAGTAAATATGTATTTGGGTTGATACTCCTATTAAAATTCAAACTTCTGCTTAGTTTTGAATATAAAACATCATCTTATCTTTCTATCCAGCCTATCTGATGCCACTTAACTTACTGAGGTTTTATTTGCTCAAGCATTAATAAACCTTTCAAGCAGTCAGCAGTAACAAGAAAATGCATAGAAAACTTCACAGTTTAATCAGAGTAAAAAATTCCGGTGTTTCTATATTGACTAATTTTCTGTATGCATATGCATGAAATATGGCAGCTACTCTGCTCCAACATCTGTACAGCTACGATGCTATTCTGCTACATGTGCTGCAGACAGAGCTGAGCATACTGAATAATGGAGTCCCTCTGCTGGACAAACTAGCCAGAAAGTTTTCATGTCGATCCATATCCATAACAATTTATTATTAATAAGCAAATGTCAACTGAAAAATGCTGTACATCAAGCTGGCTCTAGTTTACAGGCTATACTGCTGGATAAAACTTTCAAATCATGCTGAAAGGATGAGACCAAAAAAGAAATGCCAGGAAAAACTTACAGTTATATTGGCTTGTCACTCTGGCCTGGCAGAAATTATTTATGGCAATACGATAGTAAACTGCTGTGGATAATTTTCGTTATGTGTGTTAAGAATTTGCTTTAAAATACAGCCTTATCTTGTACCTACAGAGACGTCGTTTTATTCAAATGATATTCCATTGTAAACTTGGCTGTAGGAACTGTATCAACGGTGTACATTACTGTGTATAAATGAATCATAAAATATAAGCTAGTGTATGCACGGTGCTGAAAGCGTGAGCTAAACAGTAGTGTGTTGTGAATGACGTCTAGCAGAGGGAGTCATGCTAGGACAAGGCACGGATTAATTGCACTTCAGGAAAGTGCCTGAAAAAAAACAAGTGAATGCTAATGTCATCATCTCACGTGGAAAACTGCCATTTTAAAAATATGGTTATTTATTTGTGCCATTTATTTATGACTGCAGTCACTCAGTAGCCCTTTTTTTAATCAGAAACATTCCACCAAGCAAACGCGTCATCGTGACCGACTGTAGTTGAAATCCAGTAGTTGTTAACTTATGTCATTGTGAAAATATTTTAACTTCAGTAGGTTTTACATTTTTCGCAACTGTAAAAATATTCTTATCTTCTCTTCGCTTGAAAAATAACAACTAGATCATTAATTTGGAGCTCTCAAAGAAAATGCATGTGAGTAAAATCCCTATATTTTTAAAGTAATAAACAGAATGTGGTGTAATCCTGCACTAAACAGTCCTTCTTTAAAACATTACTGTGTGTCGGGTCAAAGCCAAACGCTTTTGCATAATTAACCCTTTCTGGTCAGGCAGTGGTCGAGCCTGTCTGTCTGGATTTGCAGTGACGGGATTGGCCCTATTTGTTTGTATTGGTGCTTCAGTGGACACACTTCATTGTGGTTTTAGCAGTTAATAAATCACAGTAGAAGCTCCCTCTCTCTACACAAGCCTGTGCTGTGGTGGTCCTGTCACAAGGCAGGCACCAGAGCCGAAGCGACAGCTACATGCTAATTCAACATCGGCATAATTCATTATACAGTCGCAAGTGTACTGGAATGGAAAGAGAACCAACATACACCAGGAGGAAGACGACAGGCATCAAACTGTTAAATCCTGCTCTCCTTACGTCCCCTCTGTTTGCCTTTGTAAGGACTCAAGGATCGCTGCCAGTGATATAAAATTATACTTCATTCATAAGATATGCACAAAAGTGCTTTGGGATGTGTGAAGAATAAAATTATTTTACTGCATTTACTTTAAATGCATAAAGTCTCGAGATTCATTTTAATTGAGGAAGGTTAACAGACAATATCACAGAGGTTAATGGACAATGGCGACAGTTAAGTGGCAACTGAGCTCCTTTACTGTGTTGTTAAAAGGAAATCTGCCTTTTCATGAAATATACTAATCTATACAGACACTTCCTGTAAGTCACGCAAAAGCCAGTGTAAAATGACATATCAAAAGGCAGAATGGGAGTTACTGCACTAAAGGGGAAATTAACAAAAAGATAAAGAGTCAATTAAACCGATAAGGCCTCGTGCTCTTCAGAAGGTGAAAACCAAGGGGAGTGGAGCTGACAGCCTTCACATTAAAGCGCTCCGCTGCTCTCTCATCCACCATGTGGTCCCTCTGCTTTGTCACCACCAGTTCAGAAGAGAAAGAAGCAGCATTGTCTTTGTTAGGAAGTCCTGATCACACACACTGCAGTCGTCTACTGATACCACTAATGGAGGGAATTAGAATTGGATCCACCGAGGTCTTAGGGCCACTAATAACACTGTAGGCTTCACCACAGCAGACAAAAACTTACCACTTAAAATTTACAGGTTTTTTTTTTTTTTAGTATCATTTCTTCTTCTTCTGACATTTTAGAAAAAAAAAGTTTTTTAGCAAAACTAAATGCTTGACCTAATCTCCCAGCATCCAGGATGAATTAGTTCACTGACAGCCTCGGGCTTCCATCTAGTTCCGTTAATATCTACTCAGCCAAGAACGGCGAAATTTACTTTTCCAAAGAATATTTCAGTATATCTGATTATATTAAACAAACCATCTTGAAATCCCTGTCATAGTTTGAGCAGTGAGATGCAATTTCTTTCATGTCATTTAGAAAAGTTGCAGAAATGTATTTTGTTACTAAATTAGAAGAAAAACCTCAAGCTTCACTCTTTTCATATTCTTCATTGGTTTGTATCCACTGCTGGAGATCATGAGGTGCAGACAAAGTTTGAGCTCTTTTTACATGGTTGCATTTTCAGCTCATCTGCACAGTCTCACGAGGTTCTGACCCACAAAGTGTAGAAACATGTATAAAAAATTACCCCTCCCCACAAACTTCTTGTGCTGGGTTAAGAATACCAAACACATTCAATGTTCAGTGTAGGCAATTAAGAGGAATACCATAAACTGCTGCCTTGAATTGGCTTGGAGACTCTTTGCCATGTGGCATACAAAGGAGTGCACTGTGTTCCTATTGGTCAGCTAATGGACTTGTGGTGAAAACTGATGCCAGAGAAGATAACTGACTTTCTATTTTTGCTGTGGGTGGCATGAGGATTCAAAGATGTCCTCTATGATACTCTACATGCGATCATATGCTGATGTAGCCATTATGATATAAAATACCCACTGGGTTATTAAGTCCTGCTTCAGTGACTTGATTTGTAGTATTATGGCTGTCAGTATCCTCCTTTTTCTTTTTCCGAGTTAGCAGTGGCCATATTTGGTCAAGTGGGTGAAGTGTTATTAGCAGAGCCTATTGAGTTTGGTTTGGAAGCTGCACACATAAACACTGCAGGTATGCCCCTGTACTGACTTAGACAACTATTCAGGACCTCTTTGTCAGATAACTGCATTAAAAATGCACCAAAAGACACCAGCGCTTAGTGACTTAAACCACCTACAGCAGACAGCTAGTGACTACAGCTGGTAGTGTTAACACACTAATATCAATTAGAAAAGCAATGCATTAATATTGTTCTTAATTTATTTATAACTTTTGTGAGATATAAAAAGATGAACCCTTTATGCTGTGTTCAAGAAAGTGTAAATTACCTCCAAAAGACTAAAAAGTCTTTTTTTGTACAAGCCTGTAAATTTTTTACTTATCCTGTCGCTTTGCTGTGTCGCACAAAGCTTTAATATATTCTATATAACACCTTAGCATAATTTATAAAATACTCAGCCATTTTGCATTTATAATGGTGTACCTTTTGATCATGTGCTTTCAGTTCATAAGTATTCGATCCTGCATAAAATTAAACTGACAAATATCAGTAACAAAAGGCACAAATATAAGCCCATCTGCTTGGGTTCACTCCACTGTGGAACTTTTTCATACGACACTTGGATGGGTAGCAGTTAAAGAGCATCCAGACAAGTGTTCTAAGTGTCCCTCATGAGACACTGAGCGTCCAGCAGCATGCACCAGACTGGGGCCATCCAGGGCCTCGGGCACTGTGTTGACTGGGCCTGCCATGTCATTAACAGTCGCCTTGATCTGCTCCAGCTTATTAAAACCATTCCTTCAGGAGAGCAGACGAGCATGTCACAGTGTGAAACCAGGCCAAGGAGGGAAGGTGACCACACTGCCACCCTGAGCTTGTGCGGGAGGGGTGGGGGTGGGGGGGTACAGTGCAGCGGCTTTGTTGTCAGCCTCACCGCGGACCCCCTGATGTCCCTGTGATTCCCTTGTCAGTCTGTGTTAATAGAACTCCCAGTGGTTTTGCTCCTTCACATTCTTATCTCCTGTAGCAGGACAGTCACACGGCCCAGCAGTGTCTGTTTAGCCTCAGCTGACCAGACACAACTGCTGTGTTGAATATTGACAACACCTCTCCTGTTACTAAGAAACATGCTCCCGCTTCGGTATGCCGAGACTTAACCAATCCCCACATATGTTCAGTGAAAACCAAACTGGCACCACACGACCAGAATTAAGTATTATTAGAGGTTGACTTCCTTATACTGGTGAACTCTGGAGTTAAAAAGCTACATCAGAAATGCACAGAAACCCGGGACTGAGAGGCCTGGCAGCTTCCAGCTCTGTCCCATTCCATCTATTTGACTACACACAGTGATGTGTGGCATGTTTCTCAGAGCACAGCTCTCCTACCGCCAACCAGTTTATGTAAAAGTGATTAACAGTAATTAATCCTTAATCACCATGATTAGCCAAGTCGCAGTAAATTAAGCCACATCTGGAGCAGCTGAGGGCTCGTGAGTGGCAGCAGGCATGCTGAGTGTAAATGCCACTGTTTACTGAGGTCTACCTGAAACATCTGAAAGCAAACAGCACAAATATCACCTCAGTTGCCTTGTTTGGGCTTTGTGCCTTCGAGAACTGATGATATCCTTTGAGTTTTGTAACTTAAAAACAAATTCAGTCCACAGATATTTGTGCAATTATCCCCGATACATATTTGTGCTGTACAATGTAATTCAACCTACCGCACTATTCAAAAATGGGTTCACTAACTGAGAAATCTCTCAACACAATGTGATAACAAAGTAGCTTTCAGAGGCTGCTAGTCATACATCACAGTTTAAGTTTTATCCGCCTAAATTACAATTAAAAAGGATTGATAAAGATGCTGTAATAAGCGGGACACTATTAGAAGTGACAAAATCATTTAATCTGTTGATGAAAATGAAATTAACTGGCAATAAATTTGATAAATTATCCCACGTCCATTTTAAAGCATAAATTATTCACAGCGTCTGGTTCCAGGTTTCTGCTTTTCCCAGAGTCCTCACTGATGTTTGAGGCCAACACAGTGAGTCTCACACTGGCTTACCAGGAGTATTTTCCAAAAACACATAAAATAAACAGTGATTTTTATAAGGATTCCTTGAACTGTGACCAAGTGAGGCTCGGTGTGAGAGCTGAAGAGTAGTTTCTCGCTACAAATCAGCAATACGGCATCTTTTTCTGATTTTGGTGATGCGACTAATGTGTTATCAGTCAGTGTGACAAACTTTGTAATTCTGCAGCATGTAAATGTCAATGCACCTATGAACATATGTGCAGGAAACGCTTCCGTTCTAGTCAGCTGAATGTCACCTTGGCATTTTTGACATGAAAGCTGCTTTGAATAAATTATACTACCTTAAAAAGTCAAACGTGTAACTACAGGAAGTGACAATGAAGTTGAGGAAATGGATTGTTAGGCACTTTACATTCATGGTGGGGCTTTTTGGTTGAGCATTAATTGCTAAAGCTAAAACAGACAGAGGGGTAGGAGCGTGGTCGTAGTAGTAGCTGACCATAATGTTACGATTTTAAAAACATACAAACGACATTCATTGGGATCTTTTCCTGCTTCTTTCATACTTTAATTTGCAAAGACTATCTAGTATAATTATATTATTATAACATTAGTTGTGAATAAATTATGTAATAAATTTGATAAGTTAGCATACAGCTAGCATCGTTTAACAGGACTACATTTATTAGTTTTCTTCGGTGCAAATGAGACTTTTTCATATGATTTAAAAAAAAAAAAAAATCTCATCTAGGTGGTAAAAAAAAGCCTCAATTACTTAAACAGTTAACTGGGTTTAGCTCTGAGCATCTACAATAACTGCATAGAGAGCACGTGATATTTTATCTGTTTTGACTGTGTGAAGTGGCTTTGTGGAGCAGTATTAGCACTAATGTAAAAAAGCGTTGTGAAACAGCTGAGCTTCCAGTGACGGAGCATATAATCACAAACCAAAGCAACATATCTGATGTTTAATGGTTATAAAAGTAGAAACTTTAAATTGGGAAGGTAATATGCACACAAACACATAAATATGACTTCAAAAATATAATTTTTGTGTTGTGTTGTTAAAGCATAATATATTTACATGCCAGTAAAACACTGAACAGTGATTCAACCTATACATTAAATATCGCAGTAACATATAACATGTGTGGCTCTTTAATTACGACTATGTCAATTATTTGAATTAAAAAAAAGAACATTTGGATATTTGTATGTTTGGATTTATATTTTGCAGGACGTACGTGGCGACTAAAACCGCCTTCCAAGAAACTGACCTCCTACATCTTCAATAAACAGACACCAGAACAGATTCTCCACATTCACAAGGACGTGCAGGCAAGCACAGAGTCCACAGAGTGCCTGCCCCTGTGTGTACCCGTGCTGAATTGTTGATTGGCTGAGTTGCCTGAAGATGTCTCGGGGTGTAGCAGCAGAAGCGGCGGCGCCTCTCTGTGGCTTTTTTCCTGCCAGATAAATGATGCAGGAGGACTGGTTGTGTGCCGGGAAACTGGTTCCATCACAGCGGGTGTGCTGTGTCTCTTAGCCCAATGTTTCTCTTGTGCCCCCCTAGAGAGATTTCTCCCTGCGCCCCAGTCTCTCCCTGTTACACAGCTCCAGATTAATTACACACTTTAATGAGCTGAATTATTAATGGGGCTCTTACTTGGCAGTTTAAGGAAATGCAGAGGAGAAGATGCCGTTGAGCATCGGGAATCGGGGCTCTCATTAAAACATCACACAGCGCCTTTGGGACCAGTGTTATTTAGCCAAAGAAATAATAGGATTTGGTATTTTACATATCAGGAACAGTGAAGCTACTTGAGTGTGAATCCACAGTGAGAGATAGCAAGACGTGCCCTGCAGAGGCCCGTGCACAACATTATGTCATTGAGACTGCAGGCCCGAGGAAAATGAGAGCCACAAAAGAGGCTTCCTTTCTGATTGTTCAGCACAGATGGGAGCAGTAATATCTGAAATGAGGTGGACTAAAGCAGGAGTGAAATGAATAAAAAGAGAAGCAATTTCTAGGTGAATATGTCTTATTCTTCTCTCCTCCAAAAAAGGAATGGTTTTTCTCTGGAACGCTTACAGCAGCGAGAATGTTCATCAAAATCAGGATTGTGGGAAATTCTCATTATGAAAGCTGCAAAAAAAAGCTGCAGGAAAATGAGATTATTCACATGATATAACGCATGCTGATAAGAGAAAATCCCACAGTGAAGAGACAGGAAATGAAACCAGGAAACAAGTTCCAGGGTTGTTCCTGAGTCTAAATTTATATTTCTGCTGGAGCTAAATTCAATCACCTCACTATTTCTATGTATGATATGCATGCAGGTATTTGTGTGATGTCTGTCTATTCAATAAGATGTTACAACATTAGCAATATTGTACAGCTCATATATCCAATCTGACAGTGCTGTGTAAGAATAGAAAGAGGCCATTTGTTCTCTAAGTGCACTTCAGTGTATTCAGAGCTATTTTTTGACAAAGCATCTTTATCAAGAAAATGTTCATATTTCCGATGTCATGATGCGTGTTTATCAGACAGGTTGTGCTGCACTAACATTCGCTGCATGTCTTGGGAGCAGCAAACGGCTTTCACACTCGCTCGTGGAATCCACACTAGGATCCCAGGGGATCTCTCTCTGTTTGTGTACAAGCTGCTGCCAGAGATGACTGTTCCCGGTGTTTGGGAGGAAACAATAACAGGCTCATTGCACAGTCAGATTATATTACAACCCGGTGCTCTGCATGGCTACGACTCTGAATGGATTTTGGTTTTATTGCCACATTTGAGAAGACACTTCAGGAAAACTGATGACAGAGCATCTGACAAATAAGATTGAGATCTGAGTGATGATTTCGCTTCTGCGTCTGAGCAATATTAGCACAAGCCCCTGATTAGTAATCACCGTGAAGAGTAATCAGATGACCCAGAATGGCCTGGGTGACCGTGCAGGCAGGCGTCTGGATGGGACGGTGCTTTTGTGCAGCCGTGCAGCTCCAGACACAAAGCCCTGGGGACACTGCTACCACAACACAGCGAAACGCAACCACACAAGTTGAGTGCTGGGGATTTAAAAAAAAAAAAAAAATGACCAAGCAGCTCATTACGTGGGCCCTTTTTGGGTCACGGAGCAGATGCAAATGTAGGTCAGAAGGAACCCCTGTTGTCAATCAAGAAAGAACAGAGAACAGGGTGGAGTAATAGTAGAGGACGGAGAGGGTGTCTCCTTCGGTGAAAGATCGCGCCTGCTGCTCTTCACAGCCCATCCCCAAGGACAGAGGGGATCAAATCATCCACAGACGAGAGGAGTGGTGTTAAGCTTCAATGAGGAAACTTAATTAGACTCTTGCTTGTGAGGTTAATTTGAGCTAACCGACGCGAGTAAAAAAGCATTAACATTTTTCTGTAGCAGGACTGGTCCAATATCCAGCTCTGTCTCCAGCCTCGTGTCAGCGTGCCATATATCACCACCGCACCAATAAAGCCTGTATCCTGCACGGTTTGCAGTTGGATGATGAGGCTGGTGTGACCTACATGCTGCAGACCTCCAGAGAGTCCAGGATCTGACTCCTCCAGCAGCCTGACAGGGAGTAAACTGCACACGTTAAGTCACCTTGAAGCAAGATTCGCTGTCACATTTCCATGCTTCAATTCCTTTAAGATGACTCGTGGTTTTTTTGTTGTTTTTTTACCCCTCTTTGAGTGCAGAAACACTTAAGTGCATCATCTCCTCTTACTCTTACACTTTTGGCCAATTCAGGCTCCTCTCGGAAAATCTCGGCATGAGCAGCAGCAGCAGCGGCTCCTCCAACTCTGTAGCACTTCATTTCACCTCACACTGAGCTTAGATGCAGCGCTAACTGCCTAGAGGTTGACACTTGTCTGAATAATGTTATGCTAATGCTCTAGTCTACCTGTATTTACCCCTAAGTGCAGCAAGCAATCTGTTGATTGCGAGAAAGCAATTTTCCTGAAAGAGGGGGAGAGCGGGCTGCGAGAAAGACTGAATGAGAGGGTAACAAGAGATCTTCTTTAAGCTGCGGCAAAAGCAATTTACAGAGGACGACAATTTTCTCTGGCTGTGAAAGGAGTGCTCTCTCTAATTGTGCCTACGCAGAGCCATCAAGATGGGGATACAGAAAATAGCAGAGCAAGGCTGCACGTATCCCACAGCAACTTAGAGGTATAAGCAGAAAACAGGCTATAAAACCCCATCCCTTTTATTTAGACAAGGATGGTTTTTTTTTTTATTTAAATGAACTGAGATGGCCATTCATACATAAAGAATAGCTCCCATAAATGCAGGCTAAGACTAATTATGTTTAGGTGCTACATTATATATAACAAACTACAGCAAACATGATGACATGTATAAGAGAGAATGGCTTCCATTTCGCTGCTCTCGTTTCTTTTCTCATAATGCAGCTCCAAATGCTATGATGATGAATGGGGACATTGTCCTTTTAATTTGTTTGTTGGTCCTTGTGTTGCTCGAGAAGGCAGATGTAGAAATTAATTGCTCTTTCTGACAGGGAGCGGGGCTGGTGTTTGTGTAAATGTGTGCATGTGTGTTGGGGGGAGGTTGAGAAGGCTTCTAAAAATAAAGCGGCAGAACCGTGTGTGTGGTGCCAGATTGGGCTCAGAGCTGTGCTCGTCTCGCTCTGGCTCGACTTCTATCTGCCCGTGTGATAAAGCTGCTAACAGGCCTTTATCAGAGAGCAAGGGGAAATATGCTCCTGCCAGATTAGGCCCCAGACTCTGCCAAGGTTATAAACAGCCTGTTATCTGTGTCCCAAACAGAGTAATCCACGCTCTATCAGCACCCAAACATATGGGCCACACAGAGCAGAGATAGCCACTGATGGACACTTGGTTTTAATTGCAATGAGAGCCAGCGGAGCATCTCTGGGTGAGAAAAAGGACATAAAAAAGGTCTGTTATTGTGGACATCTCCCAGGCCCCAGAGTAGCTGGCCAACATTCACAAAGCCCAACCTCGACCTTTCTGCAATGCTGCACCTGCTCTTCCCTGTGCGCCGAGGCGATATCATGAATGAGCAGGGCAGCATCACTGTTACATTTCCAGGAATCTATTAAACCCCTGTTGGATATTTGTTTCCCTCTCAAATTAATATTTTCCCTTTTCATCCCGTGTCATTTGGTGTCTTTGTGCATTTCTCCAGCATGCTAAATTAGATCTTGGCAGCAGCAAGTACGCATTAATTTGGTTAGGCGCTGATGGGCTATTTTCAGTTCTCGACACAACACGGGCTATTCTTCAGCCGAAGCTTCGCAAAACATCAGTTCTCAGATGCACTCTGGCTCCCTAATCAATAACAGACTTAAACTCCCCCGGATGCAGCCTTGGTAAACAAGAGCCACTCAGACGCTCTGTCTTTCAACACAAAACGCACACTCAAACGAGCTCAGAAAAAGTCTGAGTGAAGTGAGGACAGCAGACAAAGATGATTGAGTGTGAACTGAGTCTTAAAGCCCTGCAGGAACCATGTAGTGCTTGTGCTGAAAAGGCTGCCGTTAATATGAGCTATTATCTATATTTCAGACACCAAAGAATACCTCATCTTTTTATTCAGCTTGTTTTGATGGGCTGCTAACTGACGTTTGGACACTTGTTAGCATAGACACAATGCAATGACGTAGCATCTTAGAAATGTCATGGATGGCCAACAGGAAACTGTTTACACGTCCCGCAGAACAAAAACGAAGATTAGCATTAATTTAGTGTCATGATTTTGTTCAGTATTAACTCATTTCTACCTCCTTTTTGATCTTCACCATCTCCCGAGCTGCTAAATGCTCCACCTTGGGACGAAGTTGGTGAGCACGTAGCTGAGTCAGGACCACTAAAATCAAAAGACATTAAATCTTTCCATCTGTAGTACTTTATATTTGGCTGCATAGTTCTGGGATCTTGCTCCTTTTCCACATGCAGGTCCAGACGACAGGAGAGCACACGTTCCTGCCCTTCCGTGTGCATAAGGGAACATAAAACCCACCCGGTGTAAAACAGAGCAAATTTATGACTGAGTAGCAGGGGTGGAGGTGGGTTGCAAAGTGGCTTGCAGATACAACTGCAGGGAGGCAGGTTAAATAGGGCGCCCACTGTAAAAACTGCCAGTTACGTGATTGGAGGGCATCAGCTGAGACGTCAACTAATGCGGGTTTTTATTAAGATCAGCTGATCTGCTGCAACTGCCTGAACGAATAAATAAATTTCTCTGTAAAGATGAAGGAAACTGCAGATAATTGTTAGTCGATTCATGGCAACAAGAGAGCCCTTTGACGTTCCACCCAGTCATGTGATCCACTATTAATATAACTATAATTGACAAGGGCAGTTTTTAGCATAATTGCTTTGACAAAACAGGAAATTATGCCGCCCTTTGCCAAATTTATGTACAAAGGATCCCATAAGTTTTAAGGTAGTATTTAAAAGAAGAAACTGCATTTTAACTTTTCACCATCTAACAACACTGCATTCTGTCTGCATCACTTTGACGATCAGACATTCACATGCACTTCACTGTGTGACGTGTAGGTCATAAAAGAGCTGGACGCTTTACATCTTTTCATTGTTGCTCGGCTACGTGAAGCACTTCTCATGCCTACGACGCTATCAGCATCTCCATGAAAATGCATCATTCTTCTGTTTTCTTTTAAGCATTACCATATCTCCACCTGCCCTCATCCTTCTATATACCGGTAATAGCTGTGTTTTCATACTGCTCTCCACTGTGGCCACTGGCAAACACATTTGATATCAGATAAGGTTGCGTGGCACATCTTAAAAAACTATTTGTGAAAGACCGCAACATGGCTCTTCCCAGCTTCCAGCTGCCATTACTGGAGCACTTCGAAGTAATTTAAGCTCAAAGATCAAATGGTTTTGACCTAATTGCATCTTGGGAGTTGTAGTTAATGTTCAGTTTTTAAATACACAGTCTTACACTTTGATTGATGTTGCATTCAATTTAATGAATTCATTAGAAAAAGTTTTAAGTACATCTAACAAAGCTAGTTCTCTAAACTGTGTGGGTAAGCTGCAAACACATTGCCTTCTTTGGGATTAACAGTTATCTGAATCTGAATCTAAAGTATGACCAGCTGCAGCACTTGTTATGTCTGACCGTAATGACACGGTCAGACATGTTGCATGCATTGGTTTTAACTGCTTGATACACTTATGCCAGTATGGTCCCAGATTTCATCAGTTCTGTGTTGAGGAAATGTTACCAGTGTGAAATAATGACGTGAATATATGTATTCAAAATATAAAAAATGTATTCTTCCTTAAAAAGGATTGCATTTAACTGATGTAGCCCATACAAACTGAAAAATGCACTCAAGTGTTACCTCGTGTGGATGCATGTATTCCTACATTGCAGCTTAGTTTTGGCATCGCATTATAAGAAGCTATACATACAGCGAGTTGCGAGCTGTAACGAGCAGCAGCTCCTGCGTTAATGAGGACTGAGGTAAATCTGGGAGAGATTTAGACCCTCTACTAGTCTCTGTCTCCTCATATAAGCAGCAGCCTGCTCTTTCTGTCAGCAGAGCTGTGATCTGAATACCTCTGCCTTCATAAAAGATTCAGGCTATATTGACTTCCTACTTTGGTTTCCCCGCAGAGCCTACCTCCCCGCTTCCTTTTAAATTCTGCTCTCGTGGCTAAGGATGCGCACCTGCCTCAGGAAAGAAAGGAAAAAAAAGTCTCCGGCTTAACATGGTGCTTTTATAGCCTTTTCTGAACCACATCTAGAAGATATCATTCACTATGCAGGATGTATACGTCTCGGCTCGGTGCATCATGGAAAGATGACCCTGAAAACAAAAATAAAATCCTGTATATCTGACAAGAAGGTCCTGGCTCTTATTGCTGTTTAGTTAAATGTACTAATCACACGGCTGTTACAGGCTTACAGGGTCAGTTGGGGATTACTGGCATTATAAAATGCCGCATCACATCTGCTATGCTAAATATTGATATATCATGTTCCTTTTATTTCAGCATCTGTTACCTGCTCTTTACTGCACATCATTACAGACACCGGCTGGGCTCATCTGTCTCGCTATACAATATTTCAAACAAAACCTACACAAAAGGGCACAAAGTCTAATAAATTCCTCATTTTATATACTGCTCCCAGATTTCTTAGTCCTGTCTAATAAAGTTTTAAATGTCATGAAGGACCTATAATATGGATAGTATAAACTAGAGCCAAGGAAACCATACAGTGCTCTGTCCCGTATCTTTTTATCCAATAAAGTTTTATATCTTTGAATCAACTATAAAATGGTTTTGAAATAGTCAACAAGGGGGTAATTGGGCGATTTTATTGTTGTGGTGATCTGTCCCAACAGGCTCATTACTCTTTCCTGACAGTAAATGAGAAAACTGTATAGAGTAGTCTTTCAGTAAGCCTGTGCAGTCTGAATTACACTAATTAAGATGTATTTAATTTGTCTTGCAAAACAAATGAAGTGAGAAAAAAGCAAAAATCAATGATATGTGATAAGGATATGGGCTCGGTTGGTCGCTTATCTTAAATCTTATATATATCTATATAAGAAAGGCTGGATTGAAGCAGCGCAGCATGTTTTTGACCTCTAAAAGCAGCGATAACCTTCTGCCCAGGATCTCTGAGTTGAAGTGGTCGAACAAACAAAAGCAGACCAGCATCTCCAAGGCGCAGCATTTCACACTTGGGTAGAGGCAGAGGACGGGCCTTTAATGACACACACACACTCCCCCAATCCCCCCACCCCCAGTCACCTAGAATGAACACGCTGTGCTGGAAATAGACCGGAAACTCTGCCTCAACGGAGGCCAGAAACCTGGTGATGCCTGCCTGCCAAACAAATCCTACCACCATAGCCAGAGACACCCCCCCCCCTCTCAACTACATCTCAATCATCCAAACCAAACATGATCGAAGCATGTTATCCGCTGAGTTATAATGCAGACACCAGCACTGAGCAAAGTGTGCACACACTTCCATCAGCTGATGTGCTGTCCACTGATGTGTGATAACGTTGTGGATGGCACAAAGCCCAGACTTGAATTTTCCTGTCGTGTTGTGTGCAGCTACCAACAAAACATTACACTCGCTGTACAACAAAATCCTCATCAAAGCAAAGAGACTATTTCTGTAGCAGTGCATCTGCTCACTTTTAAAATCCAGGCTGTGAAGTTTACAGCTGCAGTTAAATGAACAAATTTCGCAATATCACAACAGATATCTGAGACTATGTTTTAAACCTTCTAAAATGAACTGGCCATTAATACTGAATGGAAACTACTTTAAGGGAGCCCGTGCAGTATTCAGGACACAACAAAGTTTCAAATTATACACACTGAAACAATAACTCGGTTACAGATGAGCCAACTGACAGAAACTGGGAAGTATTTTAAAAATCATGCAATCATTAAATTACATTTAAGTAAAAGTGCCAAAAACTGCCTAATTCTAGCTTCTTGATTTTAAGGGATTTGTCTCAAGAGGTTCTAAAGTGAATCTATTTATTTTTTGAATTGCAATAAAATGTTTGCTTGGCATAATCTGGTTTGCAAAATAGCACAAAATAGTGAAAAATGCCCTCAAAAGTGAATGCAATTAAAATCCTTAAAAGCCTTTCCACAGTTGGTAGTTGGTAGTTTCATAACACTTGAAACTACCAACAACTAAAATTATATTATTTAAAAAGACTAAGTTAAGGCATTCCCCTGTTGGCTTAACTTCTCATGTCCTTTGTTGTTGTTGGTTACACTATTTTAACATGTTCTAATAATCAGTTGACACCCACACAGCAAATGTAACTGATGATAATTCATCGCTCGCCCTAAACGAATTATTTGTATTTCAGGTCAAACTTCTTCTATTGTTGTTCTTCTGTTGTAACCTTGTTCTGTTAGTAAGGCAGCATGCTTTTAACTGGTTTTTTTGGACTGGTGAAACTACACATGCAGTGTTTATGCCTGGGTGCCCACTGAAATTACACTTATTGCAGATAATGTTTCAAAATAACTGCCAAAATAGGTGCTCAGAGGGGGTTTCAATATGGCTGCCAAGTGGTGAGATTTGCTTGTGGAAGGAGTTTAGTACTACAGACACATTTTGATTTGCACTAAGCACTCAGCTCCAGCTTTTTCTAAGCAGTTATTTTTAAGATTTTGATTTCAATCACTATTTCCATCGACTTTTTTTGCACATTTAATATGACATGTAGGTTGCTTATATAGTATTAATACTGAGTGCATTCTCACTGATTGCGCTCCTTGCCAGTAAAAGTGACATGGCTAGTTTGCTGCTTGGAAACAGGCCATTTCATACATAAAGCAACTCACCTGTGCCTCTGTGCAAAGGCTCCCAATATTAAATTCCACCTCCCAAAATGGATCCAGCCCCCCCTCCCGCCACTCCCGCTCCGAATTCCCTGGCTTCCACCAGTCTGTTATGACAAAGGGAGTAAAGGCAAGCAGCACTGGGGTAAAGGCTCCAGTCTCCTAATGAGCTTCTCTGTTCCAGTATGTTGCATAAACCCATTACCTCCCAGCACATTACCTCATTCATTTCTTATATGTGGATAGCTCTCCTCTCCCAAGAGCATGGCATTTCAGACACGGATCGTGGTATACTGCATGAACATACACACTTGTAAAGTCTCAAAGTAAGAGTCTATAATGTTTCTATTTCATATAGCTATTGAGTTGACCCTGAGATATCAGCAAAACACAGAGGGGGGAAAAAAGAAACTCCACTGGCAGGAGATCTATTATTCGGAGAAAAGACAAAGAGAGAAAAACAGAAAGAGAGAAGGAAAGAAAATGTCTCCTCTTGCAGTAGCATTATCTCAGTATGTGGCAACTATTGCAGTGTGGGATGAAAGACACAGGAGGGAGAGAGCGCCACTGTGCCTCAAGCTAATCTGTGGATGCAATCCAAGATGATGGGGTCCCCAGATTATCGTGCAATTTGTCTGATGGTTGAGTTTAGTAGGTTCTCAGATAAAAACAGGGATTTCAGTAATGAACAATTCTCAAATTATAGCTTGAACAAATAAAGCAGATGCTAAACAACACAAGGGTTCAGAGGAATTTCGGGGCCTTGTAATGGCTCACATGATAAGTATGGAACAATGCACATTCCTCAGCTCTAATTTCACCAATAGTCATGCATTTCTAATCGTGTCTACTTTGCCATTTTCTTTTTCAATCACTGCTGAACAGCGGTCACTTCCTACGGTCGTCTGTATCGCATTACTAGAAAAGGAACAGATTTTGCTCCTTAAACTGCTGGAAGTCTTTAAGCATCTAGGCAGAACAAACAAATCCATCAAAGAAGAAGCAACTGGAATTTCCCCATTCAGCAGATGAACAATTTTCATTCACTAATTATTTTCAATGGCAGTCACAATCACTGTGATGGAAAAAAAAACCCATTCTGCAGAATGTGTTACTGGAATGAGTGGGATTACGCTATTCGAGCCCTTGGAAGGCTTTTAATGTGAAGCAGCTGAACAGGAAGTATTGCAGTAAAAAAGATCAAAGTAGTGGTAGTAACTGAAATTTCTGTGTTTTTAGCATAAATAATCTTTTCATTTACTAATTATTTCTAATTTTACCTTGCAACTCTGTTTTATCCAAAACTCTTCCATGAGTCTTCCGATTGCAAAAGATGGGCATTCGTAACGCTACATTTTGAAGACTAAATATTAGCATTTTCACCATCACCTTGTTGGTTTTTGGAGCCAGAAGAAGAGTGCGGGGTGTTGCCCGCTAAGTTACCCATTAATGCTAGCATGCTCAACAAAACTGGAGCACAGATGTCTGGGGCATTTGTCAAACAATTCAAATAATCAAATAGTCAAAAGTCAAATAATAACACCATAAAAGTGTTTGAGTGATTCAAATGACTGTAGTTTAGCACACAGCGGTCGAGTCCTGCTCTCTATGCTAGCTTGTATTTCAGTTTAGCAGCCATGTCTCCTAAAATGTTTTAAATGAAGGGCTTCTGTACAGTTGTTACTGTGCAAAGGTGAGATTAGCCACATAGGTCAAATCAGTTTCTTGTCTGTTAACATTTTTCATAACATTGTGAATTAATATGGGAGTTTATAGGGATTGGTTTTTGCACCCAGCCTCTTGCAACTTGGTTATATCCAGCACATTTACAACACTGAGCAGGATGTACTGAGAATTAATTCTGGAATAAAAATGAGAAGAAAAGAAAGACAGAGAGCGATTATAGGAAGTTATTATGTTGTACTGATGTAAGTAGTGCTATTTGTGTGCGGAAAATGTATTTAAATATACTTGTAAAACAGGAAATACTAAGACTAAAGCTTGTCTCCATAGTTCTCATGACAATTTACGCCATTATATTCAGGCACAGAATCATCAACGAGACACACGTCTACCTTAAAGAGACGCAAATGTGCACATAATCTTTCCAAAGTCTTCGTAAGCATGTATAACACACTTTGACCCACGCTTGTGCAAATCAAAGATATGACCGGCTTTCATGTAACAAACCACTTTAAAGAGTGTTGTCTTGATTGATTGTGGAATCACAATGAATAAATCTTGTCAAATATCAATTAGGCCATACTAATCCTCTGTCTTTTCCCAACCAGATAATATTTATGCCCGTGGAAGACAATATTAAATTACTGCGACAGCCGCTGCTATTCACAGCAGCTTCACATGTGCCGTAAACTGAGAACACGCGTGTTAGCTCGCACTCTCGGAAGCATTTATTCAAATTCTCCAACACCTTAGCGGGAGATCGGGCGAGTCTTAATTCCAGCTCCGTGTCAGAACACTTTATTTTGTCGCCATAAATCAAAAATGATCCCAGAAACAATGGGCCTATTTCTCAAGCGGACACCGGCTCGTTCCATACTGCAGAGGGAGACTGTGGCTCTGAATAAAGCACTCAATATGGCACAAGTGTTCACATGGATATCAATATTTAATCAGAGTTAAAGGCAGCTGCAATTCACAGAGACAATAGATGGGAGTTTATATGGAGTGCCATTGCCATCAGCCAAACCATTTTTGGAGTCTGCATGACTTCCTTGGCACTTAAATGGAAAAAATAAACAATGATCCAATCAAGGCCAAGTGGGGATTCTGTACCATGTTCCTGAATGCAATAACTAAATCTTCTTACATTACACGTGATGAAGAGAATAACGTGAGATCCTGTCTTGTACTTAGTTGATTCATCGCTCATATTTACCACTTCTATGGCAACGAGCACAGAGGACACTGATGTCTGTTGTCGATGTTATTGTTTGTCAGGCTGAGTCAATAAGTAATGTTTCAATCTGAGCCATTTGGACTTCGTTAGAGGGCCGATCACAGCCCTCACACATCAATCAAAGGAAACACTGTGAGCAAATGTGTCCCCTGTTATAATTGGATGCAGCCCTTTTTTCTATCACACAGTGACAGTGTACGCAGCGCTGGAAAACTGTAATGCAAGCCGCAGTGAATCATTCTGTTTGAAGCGGGAATGTCTGCAATATGAAATCCATATGAATGTTTCAAAACCTCCTCCAAGTTTCCATTAAAAGAAAAAGAATCTTCTAATAAACTGCCACAGAAAATTGTCACCATCTTTCTCCTCCTTCTAAAGGAGGGATGTGAGGTTTGGTTTGGCTACTGTCCCCTGCATGTGGATCCCTTCTCGCCTTCACTTTCTTCCAAAGCTAAGTTAGAGAAAGAGCATCAAAATCCCAGCTTTAATAATTGAGGGAGAGACTGCAGGGTACTCTGCTCAGGCCTTCTTGATGTGAACAGTCCTTAAAAGATGCATGGATGCCTCCCCAGAGGGAGATGGAAGGGCTTCATGGAGCCAATGCTCTGTACACTTAAAGATTATGTGTGCATCCGCTAAAGCAAGATGACCAGAAAAATGCTCAGAGGACCATTATTCTCCACAGAGTGGTTTGAGGGATGGGCACCGAGCTAATAAGATGCTATCAATATTCATGCCTCTAAATCAATTATATCCACATGTACTTCAAATGCAAATCGTTTGGCAAGCGAGACATTTTCAGAGTGACTGTGCAGACTGCAATAATTGAATCCAGGAGATACAAAGCTAGGTAAACAAGCACTTAGACACAGACTTAGCTTTAGAGGAAGCGCAATAAGGATTCCAGTAAACATAAATGTGTCAGCTGTTTACAGCAAACACATTCAGGGGTTTCTAGTTAACTCCGGCTGGAGCTCAGGCTGTGCCTTTAAAATGTAATCTCTGACTCAGATGTATCGCTTTCTTCTCACCCCACCATTAAGGCTAGGGCCTAAATTATTGATCCCCTGCCTTCATCAGCATAGCAGTCACGTCCGAGCGCAGGGGATCTAACTCCGGCTGTGTCCCCACGCTCCAGCCACTGAAATAATTAGGAGGAGTTCTCATTAAGGGAGAATGAAAGGTTGAGAACGAGAGGAGGGGAGAGCAGCCTGAGGGGCATTCTGGGTGTTTAATGTCTTCCCCTGGGCCTCCAGATCATTCTGATCAAATCCTGAGGCTGTGTCTAAAGACGACAGGCCGTGCCTCAGGAAAATATGCGCTCTGCGTGGACACACAAATAATACATCAAGACATCAAGAGAGAGGAGCAATGCAGGAATAAAAATGCAACCTTGTGCTACTAGATTAATAATAAATTGTCACTATTTGGATCAATAGCATGAGTGCATAACCTCAGCTGTATACATAAGACTAAAAAGGCTACTATACATGCAGTGTGTTTAGCAGTGTGAATGAAGTGGAGCTCAGCTTGTTTTATTTTTGCTGCTGAGGGAATCCACAGGGCTTTGGTGCCCCAAGGTAGTTTCCTTCTTAACGCTTAGTGAATCATACAGCCAAATATTCCACACGCTATCTGTATACATGTGTGTGTGTGTGTGTGCTGTACATAGAATGCAAAATGTTGCCTCTAAAGAGAGGTTGAAAGTATAAAAAGAACATGAATTAATTGAGAATGGCAGCGTAATGAATATTTGATTTGTAACTATTTATAGAAGCCAAAGACATTTTAGACTGTACCGAAAATAACAGCATGCTATATGTGCCAACGCTGCACAGGGGGAAAAAAATCACCTTTGATTCTAGTCACTCTAGGACTAGATTAGACCAAAGAGCTGGCAATATGGAACTTGCCTCATTCATTTTTCAAAATAAGAGTGCATTACAAAGAAACTGCATTGTCATGTCTCTCTGTAGAAAGACACACTGAGCAGTGCCTGTAAACTGAGTTTGTGAAGGAGCGAGCACAGGAATTTGCATGCTACAGTTACATTCGTGCCAAAATGGCTTTCCCAACGACTAGTGAAGTCCATGAATCTTTTTGTCACATTGTGCTTTCAGTGTCGGCTCGCCTCATGCTGCGACTCCCGAGCTCTCTAAGTAGCTCAGTGTCGAGGCCACACCCCTCGTTAGTGGGGAGGGTTCATTATGCAAATGATCCTGCTGGAGCGGTATCAACGAGGCGCACGCTCCGTTATCATTTTCTGCCGCCGGGGCTCTTCTTCTCCCCGATCGCTCATACGGAATCATGGCCTAATAGCATCCCATTAACATAATTGCCAGCACAACTAGTGTTCCGTGTCTCAGAGCCACTCTGCTGCTCTTCCAGCCGAAAAAGAGGGAAGACGATGGGTGAGGGTGAGGATGGGGGGGTTGAAAAAAATTTAATTAAGCCAACGCATAGGCCACTCCCTCCCACAGTAAATGTGTGTTTTCCTTTCTTCTTTTTTCCAAACAGGCAAGAGGGCAGAGCTTTTGTTTCCAGGAGACCTTGAGAGTCTCCCCGTGCTCCTGAGGAGCCGGCGAGGTGCTCAATATTCCACTGATGAGCTCACAGCAGACGCCAGAATCATGCCCAAACCCAGTCTGCCAGGCAAAATAAAATCCACATTATTTTTTAATTAATCCTTAATTAAAATATATTACAGCGCTGATTCCGCAAATCTCTCTAATGTGAAGATGCAGCCCATTCGAGCATATTTACACATCTTTAATTAACGCAGCACATTCTTTTAGCCTAACAAGCCGTGGACTAAGTGCCGAGGTGGACCAAAACACGGTCGTGACTGTGCAGCGTACGGAGATGCTGTGAAGGAGGCCCCTTCAAACACTCCCACGACACAACACAACGCCATCCACTAAGGATGCACCACAGGGTTCTTTTGTAGCTGGTGGGTGTACCGTCACTCAGTCCATTAAGGGACTGCAGCATCAGCTATAGCAGTGAGGGGGAATAGTTGCAGCAGGAAGCCACAATCATGCGCTGCGCTCCTCCTGCATGCTGCCATTACCACGCCCCCAGCTCTCCTCTCTGCACAGCCACCCGTGCTGCTCTGATGAATTGATTGACACCATTTTCCATCTTCCTGCGCTGTCAGAGAGAGAGAGAGTGAGCCACACAAGGAGGCCTGCTCTTCTGGCTCTCAGGCTGCAGCACTGTGGTCACTTCTGAAAGGTCTCCACTGGGAAATAGACCCACACACTTTGACAGAGAACCGGCATCGCTTTGCCTCAATATGTGTCTTGTATACTCATAAAGTAAAAAGAAAAAGAGAGAAACAAATGATATTGCAGATTTACCAGAAACACAAATGCTCATCATGAAGGCGCTATCAATGTGGGCTGAATGTAAGAAATCTGTTTCCCCACTGCAGCCTCACAGCTCAATAACACGTCTGGCCTCGTTACGCTTATCACAATGACAACTAAATAAGCACAATTAGCAGTCACCCGGGCATCCACACTGCTGCCGATTTCACTCCCCAAATTATCCCGGAGATCCCGAATCTTAAAAAGCAACAATTCCTCATCAAGTGAGGCTTAATAATCACACACATCGAAAACCAAAAAGAAGGTTAAAGCAGCATGTCGACATCAGACACAGCTCTTGTGTTGTAGCATCAAACGCCACAGAGGTGTTTTTGTCTATTGTTGTTGGCTCATTTTTAATTAAAAGATTAAAAGTTCGCTTGTTTCTGGTGGTCAGGAAATCAAGGCTCTCTCAGTAACAAACTTAAAACAAACATAAACACACACAGACACATTCAAACCGTTTCCTCTCTCTCTCGCTCTCTTTTTCTCTCTCTGCAGCCTGCTTTAATTTGACACCTTGAGCTGGGGTAACTAGGTGGGGAGTGAGGAGCCGCAGAGGAATTCATTAGGCGCGCCACTGCAGGGTCCTGGCTCAGAGCGTTAATGACATTGGAGGATAGGGAAACGAGACAGCCCAGACGTAAAATGAAATAAACATGAGGACTGTCAGTTCTGACAGCACCAGCAAAGGGGACAGAGTCATTTGGGCCGGAGACCTTCAGCCCGGAAGATCAGACCAGACGGCTTATGGACCAAAACAATATTAGTGTGGGAGCACAATCATCCTCACCAGGCACTTAGATTAACACTGACAGATACTGTGTGTGTGTGTGTGTGTGTGTGTGTGTGTGTGTGTGTGTGTGTGTGTGTGTGTGTGTGTGTGTGTGTGTGTGTGTTTGCCTGCATTGATCTTTCAGGGTTTCGCTCTTCATATCATTAAAAATATCCATCACTTGGTGCTCCTGCAGCATTCAGATACACGACTGCAATTAAATTATTAATGTCACAGCAGCCCCCACCCACCCCTTCACCTCCCACCACCACTGCCATACAAATGCACTCTTAATGTGGCTGCTGAAAGACATTAAATATACAGCAATCTTTGTCTGGCTTCACCCTGGATCAATTTAGATCACTGCAAAAATAACACATGCAGGGGAAAAATAGAGATGCTGGCCGCATAGCATGAAGACACGAGAACGGGGATAGCGCTCACTATTTCATGTCACTTCTTTGAATAAAAATGTCATGCACTGGCAGGTAGATCAGGAACAGAACAAGGACAAATTTGCTTCTAAAATGAGGCGACGTTACCATGTTTTTTTTTCTGCTCTCTTTGTCTCTCAGCTTAAAAAAATCCAGAGAATAATTTTAAATGGTAAATGGACTGCTATTAATGCTTTTCCAGTCTTAACAACCCTCAAAGTGCTTTAAAACTACACATTCAGTATTCACACTGACTCACACACAGTACTTTATGCACTTACATGCTTTATTTATTGCACACACTTTTATGCCAGGGGAAATATAAGGTTCAGGATCTTTTCCAAGGACATTTCAACATACAAACTTGAGAAGCCTGGATAGGCGGCCTGCTCTGCCTTCTGAGTTGCACCACCCACAGGTCATTTTATGGCTATGTTCAAGGTGTACTAGACTCATGATCAGTGCTGACTCCACAGTCCGCTGAGGCCCTGAGCAAAGATTCATAAGAAAAGAAATGCGCACTTGGCTCAGTCACGTCACGGCCAGCAGGGCTTGACTACTACGCTACGTTGCTAGCTATCTAATGTTAAACGTCAAAGTAAATAAAAGAAAACTTGATGATAGTGAAAGTTACGTTACTGAAGTGTCTCTCCTCACAGTTACGATTAGAGTAGCAGCTTATTTGACTTATTCCGCCTTATATTTGATTGTTATCATCAGCCTCGCCTCTGGTGATGATGAGTCGGCAGCCCGTACTTTCAAGAACTGCTGTAAGGTTTAGTGATTAGAGGATTGCATCTGCCATCAATGACTGGCATGAGTTTTATTGTGTAATTTTTGCTAATTTAATAGTTTGCCTCCTTGAAAATTCAAAACATTAAATAATTACTTAAACTGAATAACACTCCTTCTCTTTGTATTGGCCCATAACATACAGAGATACTCACTGGGATTCTCATCATATATGACTAGTGATTATAGCCCTGTGGAGAACTGCCATTGCATGGTCACGTCACATGGTCACATAGTTAAGTAGTTAAATGGAATAGAGCACCAGTGTGGAAATCGGTATTCCTGTATCTGACTAGTTTCTGAGCTAACATGCTATCAGAGCTCCTGCTAGGCTAGCTTGGTAGTTTTTAACCGACACTACCATATATTTAAGGTTTTCCCTCTTGATCATCAAATAACACATATTACCCTCACATCTCTGCTCATGTAAAGTTGGCAAAGCTCATTCATTTAGGTCCTTAGGGATGCCAGTTTTCTCTGATTTAGAACAAAAATAAAGCCAAATATGTCAGTTTGTACTAATTTATTACATTAAATGAATATGTAAGAGTGTGAGCACACAGAGGGAGTACTTGTACACTTGTACATATACTGGACCGATGGTGGATGATTGGAAAATTTTAACATAACGCCCAAACCTACACTGTAGTACAGTTACACAGTATTCTAAATGCTATTCCTGAAGCTTTGAAACCAAAGCTAGTCAGACTTCTCCATAGCTGCTTTTGGACAATTAAAAGAAAATCGTGTTATCAGCTGAAAGACCTGGACTCTACACAAAGAAACAACAATGCATACAAAGAAACGAGTAATTCTTTTCGAGCACGACCGAGTGCGGTCTGTGTTTGGAAGGCCTCTTCATAAGAGCCTTTTATCCTCGTTCCTCAAAGGACACAATAAAGCTGTCAGTCAGTGTGTCAGTCAGTCAGGACTCAGCCCCAGTCTGTAATGCTTTCGGACCGGGACAGTCTCCTCTGGTGGATGCTTCGTATCTGACATGAGCGCTCTCACACAGCTGATGGAGCTGCGGTCTCTTGCGATATGGCGACTGTGAATGGGTGGCACAGATGACCCTTCTTTCCAAGCTGCTCAGCTTCAAATATAAGGCTCTGTTGCAGCAGGCATCTGCCTCGACAAATGTGTGTGTGTGTGGGGGGGGGGAGAGGTGAAGGGAGGGGGGGGGGGGGGGACGGGGGGGGGAAGTTGCTGACACCTGTCTCTCCCAGGATGAGCCCGCCTTTGTGACGTGGGAGCCTTGGTTGGCTGCCGGGACAGGCCCGAGACAGATATGACAGGGCCGCTGACAAGGGCCAGGCTGCACGCTGGGAGCAACACTGCAGTCCAACACAAACAAGACTCCTGCTCTCTTTGCTGGGCCTGCAGTGAGAGGCAGCTGAGAAGCTTCAGTCAGCGTGCACTGAAAGCAATGCTGGAATCTCAGCGCTGGTAATCAATGTTGCATGGATGAGCCTCTAAAACACAAACGCTGAACATCAAATGCGGCTTTAGCTGTGTTAGTGGCAAAGGATCCGTGCTTCTCTGAGACTTCAAACTCAACAAAGGAGTGCTCTCCTCTGTGCTGGATCTGTTCGTTATGTCAGCCTCGCTTGGCACGGTTATGTATCTGAGCTCCATTCCAAAGCAGACGCCTCCTAATTGTTATCGGGTTTGTGTTGAGACAGTCTAAGCAGAGAGACGCTGATAAAAACTCCCCTGGAGCTGATGAGACTTCTCACAAACAGTTGCAGAACTCAACAAGCTCTAGAAGTCAAGGTACAGTGGCGGGTGGGAAGGCAGCAGCAGCGCAAGTCGCCTTGCTCTTTGACCACAGTTAGAACGATATGACAAATCGGCCTAGTTTTTCTTTTAATTAATCATGCCTTGCTGACAGCTACCTGTGCCACACATCATCATTAGTCAGGAGGAGAGGAAGCCCCAGCCACATATAATAAGAGAGGAGGACACACCTCATTAACTAATTTTCCTCCATTTATTTTTCAAAGTAACAAAACTATGATAGAAGCAATATTTACACCTGAATCTGATTTACCTTTTTGTTGTCTTTTACAGTGAGTCACATCACTCTGTCCTATTAATACTAGCGGACTATGCCACAGTTTTCACATGTTGTCTGACTCCAAGTTCGATGACCAGTATAATAAATCAGTGTAAAACTGATTTTTATCAATAGTAACTGTTCTGTATTACAGCCCTGATATTTAAATTCGTTAGATTAGCTAAAATAGGAAACTACTCTCAGGATTTAATCATTTTCTTAATTTATTTTAAAGAATAGAGTTACGACAAAATGCAAAATACACTAATAATGAGACAATGACGATTTAAAATAAAACTTTTGAAGCATTCCAACATGTCTTTTCTTTATATAATAAGCAATTATTCCACAGTCAATTCCTGCTATATAGACAAACCTCTACATTAGCCACAATTAGCTGTATTTTGGTATTGGGATATTTATTTTTTAGACTAAAGTGAAATCAAAGTCAAACCTTTCTCATAGAAATTCTATAAAACAAAACACCACAAATAGTGACAGAAGAAAAAAATCTACCCTTGAATCGACTCCATCGCTATATATATCTAAAAATGATGCTATGCTTCTAAATTTAACCGAACCATTTATGCACCACTCGCCAAAAACCTGGGAAGACGATTTTACTGGATGTCTAAACAATGTGGGATTTGGTTAACCAGTGACCAAGGTTAAAGCAGCCAGTGGGTTTGCTGTGAGACACCATTCATCACCATGCTGCACTAGCATGTAGCAACAATACGTTTAGACTGTCCAGAGGATAGATAACCTCACCATACAACACAGAATAAGCTGTAACACCATGAAATCCATAACATTGCATGCAGATGTATGTAACCAGCAAAGCAAGTCTTTATATTTACAAAAAAAAATGCTGCCATCAGTGATGCTACTCTGTGTATGAGGAGTAAATGTTGTGTGGCTGTTTAATCACAGTCGTTTCGCAACCAAATAAAACGTCAATCAAGTGTTGCATCAAAAAAAGATACATGATTTAAGCCAGACAATGGCTAGGTGTGACGTGGGCGTCTACTAAACCTTCATTTTTAGATTTAAATGGACGTGTTTTTAAAGGGAACAACTGGCCAACCAGAAAACAACATCCAAAGACATCTGGTGCTTTGTGGGCAGCAACGTGATTTCTAGGAGAAACGGTTGCCCAAGTTGTAATAAGCTGTCAAAAAAGGCCCAAAATGGCTTGTATGTCCATCTTTGTATTTGGTCTGTTCAATTATTTAGACTCTCATCTGTTTGACTCCTTCCAGACTGAAAGAATGAATTTAATTAAAGAGCAAAACGCTGTCCACAGACCGCTCCACAGAAATGGACATGTGTGACAACAAAAGTCATTGTTCCAGTCTCTCACAGAGAGCTGATGCTGCCTCTCAGCACTGGGAAGCCTGCAGATGATTGACAGCTCCATCTTTATAGAGGCCATCCAACAAAAAGGCAGAAAGAGAGAGGCCAACCCCGCCCACTGAGCTGAAGGCGCTTGGAGACCAGTAGAGATAAAAAAAATAAATAAAAGCAAAATCAACCGTCTTAAAGGCAAACAAGAGAAGCATGGCACCTCTTTTAGATTCTCTTTAACGCTCGGTAATACTGATCCTCAACAACTTATAATTGGACTCATTGTTTATCACAGTCAGTCCAAGGTTTACCTTCCATGCAGACATTTTAACAGGCTTCCATATGTTGTCTAATCCACAGTGTTTTTCTTATTTTACCCATAAGGAGATAATTACCAGCTTCATAAGGCAATAAACAGCTTCTTACATCGAAGCTCTTGTACCCAAAGATCACGTATCCAGGATGCGGTAGGTACAAATAAACACAATCGAATCACTTCCATTTGCAAGGCAAAAATATTTGAGGTGAGATAGACTGCATGAATTTGGAAAGAGGGTTGATGGATATCATCTACAACATTGGAGAAAAAAAAGCTGTTAGGGTAATAGCCTTCCTGAACTCACACAAATAAATGTTCCACAGCCTGTGCTGACACAGTTAAAAATGAAGAGAAATGTAGCAATGTAAAATTCTCTACAAGCTGTTAATATTTCATGAGTAGCCATTCTGACACTGTCAGTGCCTACCTAATTTGTATGGCACGCAAGGAGAGGGGAAGGGAAAGCTGGAGAAGGGAAGAAAAAAAAGAGGGAGAGGCGGATGGAAGTGGGAAGAAATAGAAGAAGATATAAGATAAAGGTGGAAAAGTGTCTCCAAAAAGATTTCAGTCTGCGCTGAGCTGGCTGACAGTGAATTTTTTGGAAGTCAGCATGGTACAAAGAACATTTGAAATGGCCCATTTAACAGCACCGTACTCCACTCCCAGCCGATGCCACCATTTGCATACTTCATATCAGATGAAGATGGATGGTGAAAATCAGTGTCACTGAGATGAGCGTTTTATCAAGGTTACACTATCCTCCAAACTCCTAAAACCTCTTTATCTCATCTCTGTTGTCGGAATATTAACTTATCAACACAATCTCTTTACAGCGGAGGCAGGAGCAGAGCGGATTTATCAGCTAGAAGAGCAATGACAGGTCGGCCAGTTGGCTGTTAGAAATACAGCTAATGATTATGTTGATTATCAATTATTATCCTGATGTTTTTTTTATTTGGCTGATTAATTGTACAATTAAAAAAGGTGTAATGTTGGAATAACGGTGCAATAATACTGCTAGAATAAATAAGAAATGAATCCAAAAATGATTTGTCACTGGTTGTTTTTTCTCCCTGTTCTTTTAAAATTGGTTAGTAGGATTACCATAGGCTAATGGAAACTGCAATGACCCCTGCACCTGATGTTCTCCAAGAGGTCTGTCAGCGGTCTAACTTCAGGATCACTTTGTAAAATGTAACTTTGTACAAGACAAATTGCAACATTAAAATACTTCCTCTTATTAAGTTACCAACAGAGTCTGTCAGATAGCTTATTTTAGCTAGTTTTGTAGCCTTTTCCAGTTATGCTTCTTGTATCTTGTAAAACAGTAGACACTAAACACCATTCTGAATTCCTTGGTAAAGAAAACCCAACTAAAACATGACATTAGTATTGGAATTACATAAAGCACATTCACGTTTCATATTCCTTTGGCAACGTTAGCATCACAGCTAAAGATATGACGGAGCAACAGGATAAATGTGGATGAAATCTCATTTAGAAATGATTTATTTGGTATATTTATTTAAAACAAAAAGTGTAAAAAATGAATCCATCTTCAGTTTTATACCATGGACTGTTCAATCAATTAAAATTTATTACATTTGTCAAGTCGTGTAGCTGTCACAGTGACAGTGTAATAAAACGAACGTGATTTAGCAAACTGGTTTAGTTTTATTAGAAATAAAAAACGTCTTTTATGCTGACTTCATGTAAAATTCAAATATTAGCCTCGAGAATTAGTTGTACTTTGAATTTTAGAAAAATCTTTTGTGTTTTGTTTGTACTGAAAAACAATTTTTAACATACAAATGTAACATTTCAGAGCTCAGTAGGTGCACGGCTTTAACAGAAGTGCTTATTGTCTCGCTTGGATGGAGCAGTGACCCCCTTGTAGAGTATTAATGAGCCCATTTCTCCTCCTCCAGACAATCCTGGCTCAAACAATGTTCACATCACAACCTTTCCAGCTCTGCAATCCATGTTTAGTGAAACATCATTATACTTTTCGCTGTCAGCCTACAGAAGCCTTCCCTTTGTGTGCATGATTAGCTGCTGGTTCCTCATTATAGAGGTGCAGATCCATTTCAAGCCTTTGTGACTCCCACCTTTACTTCAGTCCACTAGTCATAAAAATGTCATAGCAGCTATAGAACACACTGGCCACAGCGAGATCTAGCAGGAATCACACACTCAGGGCCAAATCCAACAGGGCAGACACGGCTGGTGGTCACACTTTAGAGGTCGGTAAGGAATCTCTGCATATGACTTTCCGCATGCTCACCCTTTCCAGCCTCCTGACACCAGTCTGAAAGTGACTTCAACCAAGAACACATCCTCCGCTCACTTCCCTGGTGTGATGTTGCACCGCAGAGAGAAAATGACAGACCATTTATAAAAACAGGAAGAGCAGCTAACTACAGTAAGCATAAGCTATTTCTGGAAGAGGATGTCTGCAAGTAACAAAGAGCTGTCAAACTCTAACAGGTCCACAGTGAAATGAAATAAGTTGAAATAATTGCAATTAAAAAGCTATGTCAATGCAGAGAAACTTCACGTTTTACTTCTACGTTCCCACCTGCTGCGACCCCTGCTGATGCTGCAGACAATCACACTCCACGCTTTAAGTTTCCCTCCACGTCGCTGGTGTCGGTGCTGGGAAGGCATCCAAAGCCACAATACATTTCTGCTATGGAACATTTGTTTCCTTTCAGGGGGGCACAGGGCCCCAACATGCTCCTTCTACATTTTTCTGTCCTGCCACATTGCATGACAGTTTATTTTGGGAAGCGCAGGTTGGCACCTGAGACACAAAGCTGACAAAGCACTAGGTGTCACTTCAATGAGGCCAGTTGGTTCCATGACAATGCCTCTGGCCGTGCAGTCCTACAAGATGGACAACACTGCGCTGAATATCTTGGCAAAATAGGAAAAGAGGAAAAGAGGCATCAGCTGTTTGCACAATTTCATCTTCAGAGGGGGATAAAGCGACACGCAGATTCTAAATCTGAGGCTGTCGCAGTAGGGATTCCACCTCAGATTACTGGACATTAATAAAATCTGAACTGCTGTGATGGACTGTTCACCCGCTGAGTGTGTTTCCTTGGCTCCCACCCAATGCCTGCTGGGAATAGATCCAGCACATCCAGCTCCCTAAATAGGAACAAGTGGGTAAGACAATAGCTGGATGAATGAAAATCCAAATGGTTGTGAAAACAACGCACACAAAAGAGGACTGTAGATCTGAGGGAGGGAGGGAGGGGTGGGGGCGGGGGGGTGTTTCAGCACCTTACTTGAGTGACAAATAAGGACCAACTGAGAAATTCTGGGCTGATGTCAATCTTTGAAATAAGCTTAACCAATATCCAACGCCAAGGTCTATTTTTCCCATCTGTCTTTTTTGTTTTTGTTATAAATTTGAAACTTAAAGAAACTTATCATAAAGAAATAATTCTTTCACAGCTGACATGGTTAAAACTCATGGTTAAAAACTGGCCAATCAGCTTCAGATATAAATGATTCTCTGGTGATCATATTAACCTATGTCACATCTCCCAGGCACTAATTGGAATCACTCCAGTTGGGAACTGATTTGGATAATGTCTCCAAACTTGCTTTCTCATGATGCTAACTCTGTAAAGTCAGTAATCTGGCAGTGTAGCATTTCCTCTTTCCTCATCTTCATGACTGCCAATCAGTTAACTGGTTCTGAGGTCTTTCTCTTTTCTTTCTCTTTGCCTTACTCTTCTTTAATGTTTATTAGCTCCAACACTGACAGCAATCCTACCGCCAACTCATGTTTTGAATTTGTAATTACAACGTAATGAACAGGATTTGGGGAAAAAAATGGAATGAGGAAATCAGACTTTTAGAAATCTAAACAGCAGTGGGTGCATCTATAGTGGCATGCTAATATTACTAGTAGGCTGTTGTGTTTTACAACTATGGAAACAAACTTACTTGCATGACTTTGTATATTTAAGATTTTTCCATCTACAGGTATTGTGTCAAATCTAAAAATGTTATGTTATACGACCTGGAAGTGCTCGAGGTACAGCATCTGACAACCACATCAGCTAAATTAACATTAGTCCTATATATCCAGATATCAGGAAGTAATGTCAGGAATTATTTTTAAACTGGAATTTTTAAGTGCTCGGTTTACTGCTGATGGATTAACCAGAAATATCCATAACACTATCGGATCATGTAATAATTTTCAACAATTTTAACAGTCTCTAAAATTTAATGATGGTGAATCGTTACATCATCCAGATGTAGTTCTCCTCATTATTTCCTTCCTTTGGTTGAATTACTTTGTCTGTCCTCAAAACTTCCAGTGGAAAAATCACTCTGCATGAATAAATACTATTATATACCAAAGCATCAGAATCACAAGAAGGAAAACATTAAAATTTCCTTAAGTTGCAGCAGCATGAGCCTCAGTCAAGATATGTTTTCCATGTTTGCCCCATAGTTACAGTCAGGATATAGATGCTGTTTAATTTTGTTCATATTTCTTATTAATCGCCCCTGTGAGCGTTTTTTTATCATAGCTGGTGGAATGACAAAGAGTCGTGCAGCATCAGTGGAATTGTGACCTGCATTAGCTCGGCCAATTATGAGCCTTCACGGGACACTTATTGTTGCTGTGCGAGGCTGATGGTGGAGCTGAAAGAAGAGTCAGCAGATCCGAGTGCCAGTCACTGAAATCAAAGGGAAATTTACGACGCGCACGATAAGCTGTATGGATACTCGGAAAATGCACACGTGACACCTCGGAGTTCAGTTTACTGGTGGTGGGAAATCTAAAATACTACTTTCCAGCAAATGAAGTGCTGTATAAATACACAACTTGAAACGTGCACACATACACACTCCTGACTGAGCAGTGAATGAATATCCTGTTTCCCATAATGCAGTGGTGACTGAGTGCAGATAAGATTACCAACTGCTTCAAAAAGACACACGCGTACAAGAGCCCGCGTGCACGCGCTCATACGCTTGTACTGTAAAGTGACAGAGCAACTGCTTTGCTGTGTTAAATATCAGATGCAAATGAAAAGAGAAAATCTATCATGACTCTAATGTGGCCTGATAGGAGGGGGCGCACTCTTCTCTGAGGAGCCGAGCGGTGTGAGGAGGGTGATGTATGGAGGAGCTGGATGAGAGGTGAAAAGCGTAGCGAGACGGACGGAGGGAGGGGTGGATTGCTGGGAGGGAAGAGAGGAGGTAAGGGAGGGGGGGCAGGCAGTCCTGCCAGACTCCTGAGAGCCCAGGGCAAAAGTGGAATAAATGTTGATTAGTGTTGATTTTGTCCAACGAGCACCCGGCAACTGACAGTGGGACTAAGCTGCAGCGAAAGGGAACCATTAATCTTGGTCTGGTTTAAGTAGTGTATATTAATTTGTGTCATTTCCACTACGTGGAGAGAGGCCTCTCTCTCCCTCTCTCCTTCTTTTCTCCCTCCCTCCAGTGTTTGAAAGCTGTGGCAGTCGAGCCTCCTTCGTGGCGAACATACAGTGGAAGCCTGGAGGTGGCGTCTGCAAGTAGCAGCAGGGGAGAGTGGAGGAAATGAGATTCCAAACACTACATTATGGAAAATGAACTCCTGGGGGGTTGGTATGGCAACCACATTCGAATGTGCCATTGCATGTTCAATTTAACGTGCATAACAAATTTGTAGACTTGATTAAATTCGTAACATATTAAGGAGGCCAGTATAAAAAAAGGCAGAGCAAACCTGCAGGGACTGAGATTGCAAAGAGAGCCTTGATCGAGGTAAATGGCAGAACAGTGATATTTAGGCGCAGGAGTCGACATTCAGGTAAAAGATTGAGGCCCGCGCTCTTTTACAAGTCTGCTTGGATCTCGCCTTCAGTCTGTAATCTCCACACTGGCAGAGCTGCTGGGAGCTAAATGTAATTTTTTCTACAAACTGCATTCCAGTAGCCTTCAGCAGAGAGGAAGAAAATCATTCATCAGTTCAGGAAATTCAAAAATATAAAAACGATGTAGAGCTGCTGCTTCCTTTTCACAAGGATGAGAAGAGAAATGTGTCCTGGAAAAAAATAGATCACTTTCCTTGTACGTGTGATGTCAGTGTTAATTACCAAATCGCAGCACACTAAGATTCCTATAATTAAGCTCCTTAATATGATTAACATGTATCAATTAGGCGACTGACAATTTGCATAATGTATAATGTAACCACATTGTTCTATACTGTAATGGTATTAGCTCGCCATTTACAATGCTGTCACTCGCTGATGATTCTGTGATTACGATTCTGCATCAAATGCAGCACCGAAAAAAAAAAGTCTGCCTTATGTTGGTTAATCAAAACACATTTTCCCCAGTCGTCGACATCCTCAGAGCAGAATTAGACTTCAGCTCTTCCTCTCTCTCAGTGGATGATTAAGCAGAGCGATTGGGGAAACAGCTGTGGCGGCGAGCTTGGCATTTCTCTCCTGCTGGATGCTGCTGTATCAGCACGGGGGAGGAAGGATAAGAGGGAGACAAAGGCTGCACGTATCTGCGTCCACCGGGAGACGATCACGAGAGGGGAGGCACGGCCCTGTGACATCCACCTTGACATGTAATACAGTACGCGGAAGGTAATGTGTACTGTTACTACCTGCTGCTTTGCACTTGCAGTGACTCCCAACAAGCCATACAAACGCTTAATTGCTGCTGTAATGTGGCTATTTCATATATCAAGTCCATGTGTATCAGTTTGGTAACCTGAAAACAGAGCCTTCAGCTAACTCCTTTTTTTTAACAACCTTCTAACATGTAATAGACCAAACCGTCAGTTTATCAGTCAGGTACATATTCATGAAAACAATTCATAAACAATTTAATTGTGATTGATCTGTCAATTGCTTCATTTAGTGGACTGAAATGTGATCACAATTTTCCGATTTTTTCAAGATGATGTGTTCAGATCTCTCTTTTGCGGAAAACTGCAAAGACTCGTCAATTATTTGATTAATCGGCCGATGGAAATGTGTCGAGACCTGTTTAAAGTAATTGTTTGAGCATAAAAAAACAACAAATCGACAACTCTGTTTGCTCGCATTGGGAGAATTTACTCCTTTTCTTGTTCTTAAATGACAGTAAATTGAATACTTTTTGACTGATCCCATGAAACTGCATTAAGTCACTGATTTCTAATAAGTCACACAGCTAACCAATTCATTAATAAAAACAGTCAATTACAAAAGCCATTTAGTGGCAAAAAAGCAAAAGATATTCCTTTTATAAATGGATCATCACGTCGGACATACTTGTATTGTTGCTTTAAAGGTGATTGATCACATATCAATGCCAGCGGTGATAGATTTTCTGTCATCTTACCAATTTTTAAGTATTGACCAGCGGTTTCAGCACTGCACCAGCTGTATCACGTTTTAAAGGTTACATCATACCCGATCACCTCGAAGGCTGCTTCAAAGCGTTTCGCCAGTGACGTGCAGAGCTGAGCCGAGTTCAGCCTCTAATACAAATAGGCAGATGCCAAGCATCTGAATGGTCTGACAAGTCAATGTAGTGTAGGCTTCCACGCACCTTCCATAATCAGACCTCTGGCTCATTTCATCCTGTCAAACACTGCTCGGCTGCCCTCTATAAAACACCCTATTTTCACCCTTCAAAAAATAACATTACATCACTCGGCTAGTCATTTTTATAAATGGAGGATCCCCTAGGCTTGAAACCTTACACTACACAAACACGGGCCACGAGAAAGCTGGCCTTTTGTTGAGGTTGAGAGGAAAAAAATTAAACAGCGAGTCAGCGCAGCGCATTTACTGAGCAGCTCAGTCAAGGAGTGGTTTTGTTTGACACTGCCAGAGATTTACGATGTTGATGAAGTGTTTACAGAGGTCAAGGCGGCTCATTTTCCAAATCAGTTTGTCAAGCCTTTGCTTATCTAAAGAGGCATTTTCATCAATCATAAAAAAGTAAAGGAGAAGCCCAAGAAAAAAACAGCGCACCTTACAAATACCTGTGATAAAGATACATTAATAGACAAATAAATAGCTTACTTGATATATTCACCTTTGACAGCCTGTTAATTTAAAGAAATCGGTTAGTGAGAGGTAAAGATTATATCGTCCAATGGCAGTGGAGTCCAACTGTTACGACATATTTTTGGAAAGTATCTATGTGAAACTACAAGAGCTCAGCGGCACAGCTAGGATGAGCACTAACACAGAAAAGCTGTGCTGCTTTTACCTTTGCTCCACATTTTAGATAAATACAGTCATATAATTAATATGCTCTATATATTTTATGCTTCGTCTCCTCTTATTAATGTATGATGCTGCACACGCGCGCGCACACACACACAGCATCAGGAAAACAGCATTCCTTTGAAGTAAAATAGACAGCCCAAATATGCCCGGAATGAATCTGGGTAAAGTCAGAGCCGCTGCCTGTCAAAAAAGGAAGAAAAAAACAACTAAAAACACTGGTTTAAATAAAGTGTTCCTTCCTCCTCTTTTTCCTCCCTGGTGTCGGTGTTCTATTGTGCTTGTTTATACTGCACAATATTTCTGTTGGCCATCGCTCACTTCTTCCCAGTAAAAATACACAGAGCAGGTCACAAGTTCAGGCCCTAGATCAGCACTGGCATTGTGTCCTGCAGGTGCTGTCAGCGGCTCCAGGGATGGAAAATATACACAAGCAAACAGCAGCGCTGTGGATACACACTGTCTCTGCACTCTGATGGTTACTGAGGACAAAGTTACAGCCGCACACTTGCAGCTCCGAGCAGTTTGCTAAAGCTGCGCGCTGAAATATTTAAAAGTGGCTCATACTGATTTAGTAGTAATTTCAATATTGAAATGTGAAGAACATCTAAGCAAAAAGGTGTGCCAAAAAAATGTAGTAAAAAGAACCAAATTTACACTTTACAGTAAACATTGAAGCACCTTTGAACATAAAAGCCAATTCAGCTACTTTGTTTTGCCAGTATAGCCTCAGATTTGTGTAAATGTACATTAAAAAAAATTCTCAACTTAAATTACATTACAATAAAAAAGATATTAAACACTCAGTAATTCCACTACTTTAATTAGATTTCAAAAGAAGGGAAAACCACTAGATGGAGCAACAAGCTACGACTTTTTCACAACACAGCAGAGAAGCCTTTTACAGCTGAAATTCAAAAACTGACCCAAGAAATATTCATTCATAATATCGCTCATCGTGTACAAATGCACACTGCTGGTCTCATCAAGAAAGGCAAATATTATTGAAAGGATTAAGTCAAAAGAGCGGGCACAACCTTTGTATAATGGCGCCTAATCTGTCAGTGACTTGATGTGTTACATGGAAGGAAGTGTTTTTCACACTCCATACTTTATTTACACTAAACTTGACTGCACAGCTGAGGTGTGAGAAAGGAGAAATACACAGTTACTCTTTGCTGTAGTAATCTCTGAGCTTTATTTCTACTGTGGCATTTAAAGTGTATCCGAATTAGTAGAAACTGCATAAATGTTTTTTTCTAAACTAGAACAAAGCTGACTGGATAAAATGAAAAAAACTACAATAACACGACAGGCACCAGATCTCCAGCACACAGCTCCTTATGCTGCACCTTGTATTTATAGGTTACCAGCTGAAAGCGAAAACAAAAGGGAGTGCAGGCAGGAAGGGGTCCAAGTTACTTTGTACTCTCAGAAGAGCCGAACTTTAGATGAACTCCGAGAAGCGCCAGGGAGTAAAACACTATGCATAACTGTGTCACTCCCCTTCGATAAAACCTACCAAGACAACAAAACTGAGAGTGAGCCAGCAGGCTTCAAAAGGCCCCCCTGCTCTCTCCTGAGGCAGTGGCCGATTCAAGATAAACTGCCACGCTTGTGGGGGGGGTGAGCAGCGAGGTGATCTTCAATGAAAGCCTCAATGAAAACATCCATGAAAGCACCAAGCGAGGGTGGGATCACAGACACGAGAAACAACACAAACAGCACCAATCACCGCTACCACAAAGGTCAAGTATAAGCAAGTGCAACTTTGGAGACAATGAAACAATATCTTCTTCCCCCCCCCTTCCATTTGATGTCATGTACTAATGAGTGGGAAACACAGAAACCCTGGCTCTTGCTGCCATGGTTTTGGCAACTCGGTATCTCAACAATGTAAGTTTGCAAGAGTCCTAAAGCACATCGGTGTAAAGACAAGGAAATAAAAGACGAGGTGCACGCTATCAAGCTGAAGTGCACTGAATTCTCTCTGTGCCAATTTCAAAAATGTCACAGGGAGAATGATTTGGAAACATGACTTACGCCTCCTATGTTACGTTATTTCTCTCCTAGCAATTATTCTGCTGACATGCTCTCTCACAACTGCTTTAATAGAGAGACACAATACATAATAGAAAGAGACGTATTCAGCAGACTTGACAGTTAACTCACAAGGGGAGACATCAACGTGCTTGTGACAATTTTTGCTCAATACTCTCTATTATTCCACAATAGCATCAAAAAAGAACCTCATTCATATTTTGACACAATAATTGATAAGGACTGTTGGAGGTAATTGTCCACAGTTCCTATTGTGAAACCGCTAAAACACGCAGACTTTGGCGCTACACGAGGAAACACATGTCTTACATGTCACTGAAATTTATATGGTGAATTGTGTTGTGACTGAATCGAGCCTTCCAACGTGAATTTGAGCCTCAATAGCAAATTAGACTCTGGTGATAAGGAGAGCAGGTACTGTGCCTCTGTGGGTTTTTCAGCTACTTAATAATACAGTGTGTGCACTTTTGAATTCCCTTCACCTGCGTGAGGATATTTGGAGGCAGCGACAGAGCAGTGGTACACACTCCTGCGAAATTAGTATGAACATACCTGTTTTTTCTTTGATTTCACACAAGACATTGAAAAGAGCTGGCTTCATTCTGTGACAGTTCAGAGCGTGTTTCCTGAAACAGAAAAGTGGCTTTATGAGCAAACCACAGCAAGGAAAAGCATAGATTTTATCCTGTGTTAAATTACTGATTAGAAACTACCGATTTAACTAATTTAACAGTTAAACGCTGCAGAGCAATTACAGGGGAAAAAAGTAAATTATTAACAGCTGTATGTGTACACATGTGCTATAAACCCTTTGATAGTTACCTTTATGTACGCTCCAATATTTACACTAAGAAAATAAAATTATATCATTATAGTTCATCAATTAAAAAAAAAAAAAAAAAAAAAAAATTTTTTTAATGCATAACTTCATCTTCGCTGAATTTAAGGCGGAACACACAAGATGGGTGAAATCCTGAATTATGTATCACAAGTAAGAAAGTTGCTCTGCATTTGCTGTGAACTGCACAACACTCCAGAGACAGCGCGGGCTGTTACTCGCTTACTCCATTTCATATTTAGAAATAAATGATGAGCTTTATCTGAGTGCACTAATAAAAGCAGCTTGACTGCGCTAAAGTAAAAGTGTTTCAAAAATACCCTCAGTGGGCGACACGTTGGCAATAAACGCCATATTCACACACTTTAATTTTCTGCTGAAGCGCGGCTGTCGAGTTATTTCAATTGGAGCAAAATCGGTTGTGTCGGCTTTTGCACAGAAACGCACCGCCTTTACGTTTCTACTTTCCTCTTCGCCGTAGCGCTTAGGAAATCTGAAAATGTCCGCGCATATATTTATAATTTGTTTTTTATTTTTAATTTCACCATCTTTTAATTTTAGTTTTTTTTTTATCTACTTTGCCGCCGCCGTCTCTTGACAGCGAACCAGCGTGTCCTTTACCTGGCTTGGGCTTCATCCAGACTTTGATCCGTGATGGTCATAATTTGCTGTAAAATGTCTCCAATGTCCTGCTTTCTTCCGTCACCGTCCGTTCCTCCGGTGCCTTCTTGCATATGCTGCGGCAGGCCGGGGTGCCCTGCCATGCCTACCCCCGTGTGAGAGTGCATCAACCTCGGCTGCTCGTCCATCTCTTCTTCTTCTTCTTCTTCTCCCCTCTTATCTAATTCTCTGTGGTACTCTCGCTGCTGAAATCCTGCAAAAATACATAAAAGAAAAAAAGGAGGGAGGGAGGTAAAAAATAAAAATAAAAAAAATCCCGATAACTGCGCCGCACACCCGGGTTTTTCCTCGCTGGAACGGTCAGTGGCGCTCAGGAAAAAAGGGGGTTTCGGAGACGAAAGCGGAGAAACGAGCCCTCCTGCTCTCTGGCTGTCTCTCTCTCCCTCTCTCAGCTGGTCGGGGTTGAATGTGAAATCTGATCTGAACTGCTGCTGCCTTCACTGGAGTAGGATATGCGTAAAAGAGACAGGCAGCTGCTTTCTACTACTAAACATGCGCGTTTTCTTGTAATGTCGCGCAGAGATCCAAACCCCTCTCTCCCTGCTAAATTACCCCCCAAAAAGTGGCTGTGAGAAACACGAAGTGTAGGTTTATTTCACTCACTCCATCCCCTTGCTTTTGTCATGTAAGCTATAGTAGAAGCTGGGCAGGCAGCAACATAGCAAAGAGCATGAGAGTCAGACTCCGCCTACGCGACATGATTGGGAATATACTGTAAGACCATTTAGCCCCACCTTGAGGTGCCTCTCGTGAAACGTCTATCATTGGACTGTAAGAGTGGGATTCAGTGGAGAAGCTGGAAGATGTGGTTGCTGCCTTACAACTAGGGAGACTCTGAGGACCCGCAGTGATGGATAGAGCCTGAACTCCAAATAAATAATAAGAGGTCTGCTTTAGCCTCTCCTTCTGACCTCAACAAGAGCCCCAGCTGGCCCCGTGGAGACCATTTCATCTCCATGCTGTGCCAAGATAAGGGGCACCAATCAAAACTATTGGCCAGCCTTCTCATTTGTTATAAATATTAGATAGATAATGTGCATAAAGATTTACGACTAGAAAAATCCATCTACTGATGAGACGCATTATGAAAAACACCTTTCTGATGTCATTAATATTTCATTTTGATATCAGAAACTGACTTCCCAGTCAGACATGCTTGTTTTGTTGCAGTAGGCACAGCGACTTTGTTCATTCATTTTCAGGTATGTTGCAGGGCTCCGCTTGGCTGACTTTGGCAGGGTCCTCCTAATGTAAGGCGGTGACCCATGTTGCGCAGCCAAGCAGCAAGGCCTGAGTGTGTCTGGCCAGGCTGAAAAGTGCCCTTCAGGCCCAGTGCTGCCTCACTGCTGCTGCTTCCCTCCACCACTGAGAGTCTTTCAGAGGGAAGAGAGAAGAAGGAGGCAGAGGAGGAGGGGCAAAAAGAGCTCCAGAGTGGAACTAAAGTAAGGACAGTGCTGTGCAAATCACTGGCCTGGATGTATACATGTGTGACACACATAAAATGGAGCGTATTTTAATACATAAGAGTGTCTTGGTGTTTTATTACAAGCAGAGTTAAAAGACAGCTACCTGCAAACTCATCTCCACTTTGAATTCAATTAAGCATGAAACATTTCTGCAAATCTTTGCAAACAATGTGCACTTGAGCCAGTGCATTAGTGGACCGACCAACACATTTCATATAATAAAACAAAACCCTTAAGCCTGCATGAATACATTGCATTATCATCAGTATGTTAAAAGTAGTGTTTTCTCAAAATTTAAAAATAAAAAAATTGGATTCAATGTCAATCACCAAATTGCATTGAGGTCATTCAAATTCATTCTAAATAGATTTTTCTTCATAAAACATTTGCAAAAACACCCTTACTGACCATTTAGGAAAGCATGTGGTGTTCGTATGTCTATCTTTGGTCTTCAGCGGTCTTTTTCAGCCCTTTGACAGCTTTGACAGCTTTATATGTATAGTATAAATAAACATGAATAGCTGCCATCAGCCATTAGTTATGAAGAGGTGGTTTTTGCATTTTGGCTGGTCATCTCAGTTTTTCGGAGCCAGAAATGAGCATATTTGAATGAGAAAAGCTATTTTTATTTTTTTTACTTTTCCCCAAAATCTATTTTTTAAAAAGGATTTTCTCCTGAAAGTTATATATATGTCTTCCACTATCTTTGCTGTGCCGGCTGCAGCCATGTGTGTATGCTTAACTTTCAGTCAAAGTAGCCACAACCATAATAATTCATAACGTAAAAGGACAGAACACCCTCCAGTGGAATTTATATAATATTCCTCAGGTTCGTAGTGCTGTGTATACATCTATACTGTTTGATTCGACCTGGCCAGTTTTGGATTTATCTGCTGCCTCTACTTCATATAATGGAATTATAGTTCTAACAAATAAAAACCTAAAAAACAATGTCTCTCCAAAAGTCATGATGTGTGCCAAAAAAACCAAAAAAAAAGTGTACATTGTGTAGTCAGTTATACACATATTTATTTACACTCTATATCTAAGCATTTTGAAATAAGGATGCATATTATTGACTTGTTTATTATGTATTTATTTTTTGGAGCCAGCCGTAAGTGGCTATTTGAGGAACAGCAGTTTTTGGCATCACATGTTGGTTTCAATTTTCAGCCCTGGCGTTTGCTGCGCATACATGCACAGCTTGTACAGCTGTGTGTGTGTGTGTGCATGAGACCAAACAAAACTGGAATTTATGTAAAAATACACTGGCCCCATAGTGCTACTAGTAATCAAAAACTAAATTTGGCTCCTTTTAAATATTCACTACAAAATATCCACAAATCAGGACTGGAATTAAAACGCACTCACACACAAACTATAGATAATCAGATAATACTTAAACTCAGACAGTCACAATTGATAGGACAGCTTGATTCAAAGTGCCTATTCAGAACACACCCATTTAACTGAACAACACAGTTTTAGCTCTGGCAGACAGCTGTGGACTTGTGTAGGAGACCATGGATAATAGAAAGAAGCTGAATGAGAAAATAGGTCTTCGGGGCATTTTAATGTTAATTTATTTTTGAAATGCCACCACATGTAAATGCATCATGCTGGAAATTTGAAAGCCTGATAAGTGATGGATGTAATAAAAGTGTCTATTTTATTCATCTTATTAAGGCTGTTTCATCGTAAAACACTTCCTGAATGATATGAAACTATTTAAAAATCATCAGGCTGCAAATTTTTCTCCCTCTCAAATCAAAATATACAAAGTGGAATGCACCCATTGGAATTCCTTTGTACAACCATTAGCATATTTGAGCTTGAGGTGTAGTGGCAGTGACATCTCAGACTCTCTTCCAAAGCCTCAGGTGGAGCTGCAGTGCAATCCTGGAGCTAGGAGCTCTCCCTGTAGGAGCTCCCTTGAAGCACCAGCTATGTAAATTGGGAGCAGAATATGTATGATGGATAATAGTACGTGTGGTAAGTTTCCTTGCCATCTGCTCAGTAGTAGAATAATGAGAATACCTGAGGGGGTCTCTGTTACACCAACATCCATATGACTCCCCAACATCTGCTAAGTTATGTTAGCAGGGCATTTAGAAATCTAAATATATGCTGATACTTTCAGGCTACATGGCAAAGCAAACAAATCACAGAGCTGGCAGTGATCTTCTTCCATTTATTGCCAGGCTGACACACGATCAGCTACACACTAGTGATGAAACAGGAAATGCTAATAGATGTCCTGTAAAATGCTTAATTTTCAGCAGAGATGTAAGCAGTGTATTATGGAGTGCTGAGCCGAATGAATGAATTTTTCCATACCAGAGTGCCATCGACCCTAGTGGGATTCCGTGAAGCCATCACAGCTATTAAAAGTAACAAAGGCAGACTCTAACAGTGGTGGCAAATGTAACGCTCAGGTGTAGGACATGACAGCAGCTTCAGCTCTGACACCTCTGCTCTGCAGATCCTCAGGAGCACCAGCAAAGGACAAAACCGGACATAAAAACAGCTTAAATAATGTGATGTTATTAAACTAATAAATAAAAAAGGAACGTATTTTTGTTGTCTGTTTTTACTTTTTTAAAAACAAAAATGAAAGCTGTACACCATCAAACCAGATCAAACCCATTTAGGACCATAGACTCCTTTGTCACCAAAACACTATCACAAGCTACAGAAATGTCTTGACCATGGAACCTCAGTCCAATAGTTGGTTCATAAAGTATCCTCAGCCTTTGGATTTTGCACAGTTTATATAATAATGAATAGACTGCCTGTTAATCTAAATTCAGTAAATCAAAAAGAGATAGTGGGTCTTGCGCCATTTCTGTAAATCAACTAGAAATCAAAAACTGAAATTATTCATATACAAACATATCAATTCAGTCATTTCAAGCCCCTCTGGGAGCAATTACAGCAGCTTTTACGACAGTATTTTTGGTTAGAAATACTATCTTCAGATGTTCTGTGAGGTTTAACTCTGGATTATAGTTGGGTCACTCAAGAACAGCAGGAAAATTGACCCAAAGACATTTCCAAGCTGTCTTGGTCATGATTACACTCAAATGTGGACCATCTGCGCAATCTCACACTGTCTGTGCTGCTGAGCAGACTTTCTTCTCTCTTTGTCTGGCTTTTCCAGTTATTAGTCTGTGTTTATCCTGCACTCAGTATGACCAGTTTCCCTACCACCACCACTGACCAGTACATTCACAGCATTATGCTACCACCAGCATGCTTCAATCTAGAGGCAACATGGCATTAGTTGGTGTCTGGTGTTATTTGTTAACAAAAGTTTTAGTTCAAGCCCACCTCAAAATCATTGTTCTAAAGCTCTTGGCATTCCCGTAATACAATTAGAAATTCCCAACAGGTTGTCATTTGTCTTTTACTTAGATTTGCTTTTGTCTGTTTGCACTACCTGGATGAGGAAGTGCTGCAGAGATGCACATCTTTCCAGCAGGTCCTGTCATAACTGACTTTTTAAGCAGTGAGTGACCTTTAAGTTCTTGGTGACCTCCATGATCAAGGACCTGCCTACTTGGTGGTTCAGACAACTGTCTCTAGAAAGAGCCCTGATGGTTCTAACTTCTTGCATTTCATAAGTACTGAGGCCACCGTGCTCAAAGCCCCGATCTATGCCTCACCACTCCTTCTACAGAAAGGTCTACAGAGAGTTCCTTATCAATGGCTTAGATTTTATTCTGACATGCAGGGTGAGTCGTAGCACCTTGTATACACACACAGGCTTAGCTTCCTAAACTAGAAGTCCACTTCGGAGTGAGCATCTTCTTTCCTTGTTTTTAGAGAAAGTGATTTGAAGCCACATCAAAGCCACATCAAAATTTAACGGGTTCTTCTTTTGTCAATATATCACCTCTCCACCATGTTTCATGAAATTTGGTTGGGTAGTTCTAGCAGTAATCTTTCTGACATACAGTGAAATGACAATGTTTACATGTTGCCACTGGTGGCCAGTTCCATTCTACACATAATTCATTATCACAAGGATAATTAAAGGAAACAGGATGAACTTGATGACAATTTAGAGTATTAGTATCCGATTGTTCTTTTTTAATTAGAAATTTTGAGAAATTTGAAATTTAGAGATTCATAAAAGCATGTGTTAAAATTCTTACAGATTTGGAATAGCCTTTTTAAAAACTCAGACATTCAACAGGCCTCAGAAACCTCCACAGGAGAAGCACAGAGGGCGAACGGAGGACGAAGCAGGACAAGCAGCCAGAGGTGGGCTGGTTTCCATGGCACCTGAGAGAGAGACCTTTCTGCTCCAGGCCCTGGGTCACATCATGTGATGAGGTTGTGCAGATAAATCCTCCCTTTCATCCTGCACAGCTTTCAGGCTGTGTGGAGGCAGCTCTAATGGAACAGATTCAAACACATAACCCTCTCGCTGATTCTAACACACGTTGATTCGGACAACTGCAAGGCCACAAAAATGTAAAAAAGTTACTGCAGTTGGCTTTTCATCATTATTATCTGTTTTGTTTTATTCCTAATAAATGAAAGATTTGCCTCTGTGTAACACTTCTGAGTTACTATGGGTGCAAGTGTAATGGCATGTTAATTATACCATGAGTAACCTGGCAAGTAGCACTAACGGCCCTAAATGCATTCACTTTATGAGAGAATATAAAGTGAGACTGTAAGATTTTCAAATGAACTTTTTTCCAAACAATGCCTCTGCATCTTAAGACACGTTGATGTGGAGAGAATAAAAATGATGTAGTCTTCTAAAGATGCAGATGATAAGATGGACAACAAAGTGTAAGGGCTGGGTAGCTTTAAAAAGCAGCACGTTTTTAATTGTTGTTAACATTATTACTAGAGTAAGAACTGTGGTGGAGAGCTTAGTCTTTGGGTTTTGCGCAGACTCTGTTTCTTGCTGCTGAGTGAGAGTGAGCATTAGAGGAAGATCCATGGCACAAGCTGGTTTGAGCAGAGTGAACACCAGTGGAGTACATTCGGGAGGAGGTCTGAATGGATCAATACATCACAGAACAAAGGGGAACTGTGCTTCAGCAGGGGCCCCAGAACAAGACAGGCCCATTGCTCAACTACTGTCACTGTAGTGTATCACAGGCATCTCACATGCACCTTTTCAGAGCTCGAGCCTCTGGTTACAGACTGGGGATAAAGATAGATGTGAGAATGGGTGGATAAACAGCGGAAACCTGGGACACAACCAGCAGATTGACAGACAAACTACTCCATGACAAACAAACTCAAGTCAACACACTTTATTTACTTTTACAAATCTCCTTCCAATAAAGTTGGAAAATCAAATTAATTGTAAATATAAACCTAATTGGTTTCCTAAGATCAAAGACAACAAAGACTTTTTCTTTTTCTTTTTAAAAATATCTGAATTCGATGCCAGCAGCATTTTTTTTTCCTTTTTGTAAAGCTGTAACAGTGGAATTTTTTCCCACTAACTTGTGGCTATAGGTATTATAAGATTCTTTGAATTGATATTTTATTATTGAGATAGTAGAGGGGCTCAGTCATTGGCACTCTGTCTCCTCACAGTGAGTGGGTTCTGGGTGCAAATCCAGGGCCTTTCTGTGCTGAGTTTGCATGTTGCTTCTGTGCTTGTGCTTGTTTCTCCGGGAGCCCTGACTTCTCCCATGGTTGGACAAATATGTTAAGTTAATGCTTCCTTGTTCAAATAACTATAAAAAGTTAATGGTGAACTGGACTTTACGCCTAAGCAAAGTGTAAAGTGATTTACGAGCCAGCTGGACACGTTTGCAAAAGAAACTCTTAATATCATGAGTTACCCTTCCTGTTTAAATAAACACTCTTTTCCTAAATTCTAAAATTTGTGGTGAACTCCTCCCCATCCTAATTTCTGAAAGACTCTCTGTCAGGCTTTTTAAAAATACCCAATCATGTTAACTACCCGTTGCTTTATTAGCTGTGATATGCTCCACCATTTTTTTTTTTAGTGTTATGTCATTGGAAGTAGATTACCAGCATCTATTCTTAAATTTTCTCACTTTCAATATAGGTTTTAATATTTTTCTTTAAATTATCTAATTATTTCCTTTAGATTTTACAAAATGTTTCAGCTTTCCGTAAATAACAGTGTTTTAACAGTGGCTTGGTAGCAGTACCATACTCAGTGGCATGTTGCAACAAGGCAGTTTATTATGTAAGAAGGCAGATTATAACTTTGATATTTTGGGGATTTCCTTTCTTTAGTTTCATCTCAGGGCAGTGGAAACTATTCTGTATTTTGTTAGGTTGGAATCTCAGATATTGGACAGTCTGACTCGCAGACCCCAGACCTGCATCAAATCAAAAACCTCCACGGATAATGTACCTGACCTGTTTAAACTGAACAGACTTTGTTCTGTTGCCTTTCTGCTTGATAAGCAGCAAAACTCTCTAACACAGACTAAAAAAGGATTACCATACTAAATAACTGTAAGTGTGGTAGTCTTGTAAGCCCTGTTGTAAGTGTGTCAGATAACTAACTTTAAGTATTAATTCTTTTTATTATTTCAATGTTATTGATCATCTTTCTTTGCAGTGTGACCCTCGTCTACAACTGGTTGCACACCTGAATATATTACCTGAATCTTTCAGCAATCCCAACTTATATCCAATGTAAATGGAATAGTTGGGTTTTTTGATTATTTTTTAAATTGCACTTTGTAATTTTTTCTTTGTTCTTTTTTCTTCTGCTTCTTTGTTTTAGATGAAATTTTATGTTTTACATTTCTGTTGCCTTGACTTTAGTCTTGATTCTGCTTTGTTCTCCCATGTGTATGAAATGTTGTTTAAATAAAAAATACTAAAATTGCAGCAACTATATCACTCTTTGTTGAGAAATTTCAGAATTTCTGTTTCAAATCAATGACGTTCTGTTGGGATTGTAAATAGTTAATGTGATTTTCTGTGTTTGTCCTGTGTTATACCGGTAATTGTTGAATAACTTTTATAGTTCTTCAGATCTTTGAATGCCTATACAAAAGACACATACCAAGGCCTTTAAATGTGTGATATGTATAAAATATATTTCAAATAAGAAATCACGTTTCAGGTCACAGAAAAATAACTGAAATGAATTTCATTCATAAAATTCCCTCTTTGGAGCAGAATATTAGGCTGTGCCTGATCGCTGTGTTTCCACCTGACCAATCCTTAATGTGATAGATACAATGTCAGCCCATCACGTAAAGGTTACTGACAGTCTAGTTACCCTTCACACACCAGTAGCTGCATGCCCTTTCTCTCATTCATTTCAAGAAAATTCTTTGTTTCTTTAAACCCCCTGTCATGTTTCTTACAATATTGTTTACCTTTTATGTCAGTTCAGGTCTGCCATGTTTTCATACAACCTTACAGTCTAACCGCCGATATATCATAAAAGGGAAAAGGGAAATTTGAACAGACTTATCCTTTCTTTTAAATCTAACCTGTTAACTTTTTGCTGGTGGACTCCTGCAGACATGAATGAAGCTATAATCAAGCCCAAGATAAATTAAGAGAGGAGCGTTGACTCAGCGTTTTGTTGCCCCAGCGATCCATTGACCCTGAGGGGCGGCAGCGGGAAAATTGAGGAATGCTCGTTTTAATGCCTATCCAATATATACGGCATCTACCTCGAGATGGGGCTGTGCAATCAACCACTAATCCATTAGACAGAGATGTTTTTCAAAGATTGACGCGTTATTGTGCTGCTGTCTGCACTGGCTCACGTTCAAGGTTAACCTTTTAGAGACGCCTGATTGTTGCTAGAAGGTTAAACAACACATTAACATGCATTAAAATATTAAATTATGGCTCCATTTACTATATGAGAGAAAAACAACAACATAAAAAAGGCTTTTAAAATTATGAAGGCAATTGATAAAGTGGGTGGCGATCAGAGGCGTTCACTCTCGGGGTAAAACGGGGTTGTGGGAGTGAGATAGTTTTCACATGGGCAGAGCGGGTGCATTTCTGGCAGAATGAGGGCTTCTTTTATTGCTGGGTTAATGAACTGATGGTGAGGTCAAGTATTGAAGCCTTTGCAATTAAGGTGACTTTTCCCAGAAGACCTGGCCAATACACCGGGTGAAAACAAATTGAAGCAGCCACCTCTCTGGCTGACATTTCAGTCGAATTTTTGCAGCTGCCCGCATCGCATTGGAGCCTCACAAATAGCAACAGTGTGCGGTGGTTACATATAATACATCTGTCTTCAGGCAAGAGTAAATCCACACTGCAGGAGACCAGACAGAAGCCCTTGTGTGCCACAATATATTGACAGTGTGAGGACTTTGAATAAGCGAAGCCTCCTGTCTGCTTCAGTGAAATACAGCCTCTACCATGTTGCAGAGGATAACCAATTAACTAATCTAAATGTAACAGTAGAGCTACAGTGGCAACATGCTCTCATTTCCTATCTCATCCATTTAAGTAATTGAAGGATCAGAGAGGCATTCCGGTTTTGAACATTATAAGGAAACAATCCCATCATGCATGTCTTCACCCCGGCATCTTGAGCTGTTTCTACTTTGTGCAGTTCCAATAGTGGTCAGGTTTAAAATTCACGTATCTGCAGCGAGGTTTGGATGAGAGAAAAAGGAAGGGATGGGGTTATAGTGCAAGTGGAGAAATGACCAAAAACAGTGAAAAAGAAGAAGAAGAAGCAGAGTGGAGGAGGGGGGGCTGGAGAGAAAAGACAGAAAGACAGAGAAGGAATAAAGAGAGGAGACCCTGTCACTTGGAATCACCATCAGGGAGCAGGTGAAGAGAGATAAATGTCAAAGGACTCTCGGCGAAATAAAACAACAACTCGCCTGCACTCATCCAGGCAAGCGCAAGTCAGCCACAGTTCGTGAGTCCTGTGGCCTCTGGTCTAAACAGGCACACAGACATGCAGCAGAAAGAAAAAATCCATATCCAAATTCAAAAATAGAGGGTAAAAGGTTTGACCAATATGCACCTATTACATATAACAATTCAATAGTTTAACCCCGATTAATGCTTGTAGATGTACTAGTTTTTCCTACTAGTTTATCTTTTTTAAAGCAAATCTCAAAAACAGTATTCACTGTTGTGATATGAGCAATTATACCTGGAAAGGGCACCTAAAAGTGCAGGAAAGGCTCCAAAATTTGGTCCCATGTGTGTGGAGAGTGTCACAGCTGCGGTGTGACAGGTCCTCCTGCAGGCCCTATTCTCACAAACACACTGAGGCTGCTTTTATTAACACCCCCCACCACCACCATCTCTTACCCCCCCACCCCCCCAAAAAAGAAGAAAAAACAGAATGGAGCCAGGACTCTGGAGCCAAGTAGCTGTTGCTGGAATTTTTCTGGCCTAATTTGCATTAATAAAGAGGCTGTTCCTTGTCGGAATGTGTTTTATCCAGCTCAAAAAATCCCTGGGCGATCCCTCTCCGCAGAGCACTGGGAGAATCCGACTGTCAGAGCCGACAAGACAAATGAATCCTGGTGTCAGCGCAGAGTGGCTCCGCGTTGACAGATTGAGAAGAACTGTCCCTCTGTCGACAGGCATGCTTCATTTTCAAATTAATAAATCTGAATAAAATATTTTACCCTTCATTATGAGTGCTGCCGCTGTGACAGCTTTGCTGAACAGGGCTGGGATGTGGCTGAGGGGGGGGTGGCAGCGGTGGGAAGGGGGGAGTTGCTGCCAGTGAAAACAGCTTGCACCAAATCCACCTGGGTTTACGCTGTGTATTTATAATGTTTGCATGTGTGCGCGTGTTTATGATGTGTGGGTGTGTTTTCTGTTTGCGCTTTCTGTTCTTTTGTGCACATGGGCTTATGCTTTTTTCTTCCCATTGATCCTCTGCTCGCACATATTCTGCTCCACGCGCTCCCTGAGCCCCCCCGTGTTCTACCAAAGAGGATGGGACAAACAAAAATAACTAGGGCCGCTGCGGTACAGTAGTGATAGATTCTTCACATATTCTCCCCTCACACCTGTACAGCCATATGGAGGCACGTCAACATGGCAAAAATAACTTTTCAATGAGATTGTTGGGCATGACGTAAATACAGCAGCATGTAGCTTGTGGCTAATAGCAGCAAAAGAAATGTTTTATTTTACGGCGACGCCTGCTCAAATGTGCTCTGCATGGAAGTATATTTAACGACTCACTTGCAAAAATTACGTCTTAATGTGTGCCACGTGTAGGCTGCAGTCAAAATCTTCTGTATTAACTAAACGAGGGCTGATCAAAAAGTGTTTAGCTGTGAATGAACAGATGAGTCTCCCGGCTAAACAGTGTGGTGGGTATAAGTAGATGTTGAGTGACAGATTGATGGGATGAAAGACATAATTGCTTGAGATAAAAAGGAGTAGAAAGAGGAGGGGATGGGGGGGTATAAATATAACACACAGGACTCATAATCTTGCAATATTACCCCTCCAGGGTGAGAGAAGAAGGCATAAAGGAGCATGGAGGGTTGAATCCAGTCAGTCATCCTGGATGCTAAATTAATATGCAACAGCAAACACTAATATGCCCTTTGAGGAGGCCCGGCATATTGTGCAAGACTTTAAGCTTGTGAAATTGCCTAAAGGCAAATTCATATGAATAAAATAAAATACAATATCCTGCTCTGTAAATTGTGGGAATTTTATAGTGCTGTGTATCCTGTCAGTTGCTTTTTGCTCTCTTCTGTTGACTTTTTCTAGCACATTTAAACTAATTTGATAAAAAATGATGCAATGTAATACCAGTAGTAAATAGCTGCTAGTATGTCTTCTCCAGTAATATAAACTGCCTATTAGTGGAAAACACAGAGACAAGAGTGATCTGTCTAAGGTTCGATGTCTTTTTGACCATACACTTAGAAAAACACCTGCACAAAAGCTACAAGGCAGCAATTCCTGAAAGGTATCCCGTTTCCTTTAATCAGTGTGCAAAAAAAGAGTGCTATCCAGCCAATTAATTTGCACCAGCTGACATGTGTATAATAATGACAGGCAGCACAAAGGACTCCATGTTCCTCCTTATGTAGGCCTTCAATATTTAAAGAAGAGTACATGTTTTTGGCAAGGCTACGGCGATGCTTGTCAGTTGAACTTCTTAGACGTCAGCCCTCCCTGTGAACATCACATCATCAAAGATGACATTTCATCAACTAACTCAATAAATAATAGAACATGGTGTCTGCCATTTGAACCTTGGGTGACAGCATCTGAGGAAATTGTCACCCTGTAATTTGTTTTCTTATGTCTTCTGTCATCTTTTATTAGAGTTATCACCTGTATTTGAAACATCCCGAGTACAGTACGTTTGCGGTTACATACATACATTTCATCCAGTTACTTGTGACAATTAAATTAGATCTGCAAGGAGTGGGGAAAAAAAGCTGCCCTCCTTAAGAATATCAATAAAGCAAAAATATTTAAAGACATCCCCAGACTCTGACTTGATTTGACATTCTTGCTTGGACCATAGATAGATAGAAATCAAGTAAACAGAGCGGACAGGGAGTGACAGCACTGTATTTGTGATCTCTTTCCAGTGGATGGGGATTGTAGGGGAGGGGAGCTGGAGAAATGTGCTAGCCCTAATGCCTTATGGCAACTCGTGCTCAGCTGATAACACAATATTTCATGTAGGGTCAGGGCCAATAAGAAGCCTTTTCAATACCACAGAGATGAACAGGGCCTGACTGCGATGATCAAAATGCCAGCTACACATCACAGACACACACATAGAGTTTGAACAACAGCTTTCTTTACTAAGATGTAGAAAGATGGCAGTATATACAGGCAAGAGTGTGTGTCTCCGGGGGCCTCCCAAAATACTGCTTTCAGTTTAGACTTTGCCAACTCTGTGTTGGCACCCTCCATCGAATAAATGCAACGATGCTCTTTTTATGGGATTCTTTGATTAATGTAACCTCCTATTTTAGTCTACTGTTGATTAGCTTAAGAAAAAATATGTAGGTCAGGTCTGAGGTACAAAATCTATTTTTATTAGCTTCTACATATGGTAATATTAAAATTTTTTGGGGGGGAAGATTAAAATTTTCATCACATGGACTCAATATTTAAAGCTGAAGCACATCCACTAGTTCATTCAAAGACTCCATTGCCCCCAGTTCCCTTAAAGGCAGCTACTCCTGCATCTGTAACCACATAAATATTAATGAAATGAACATGATGCATTTGATTTTTTCATAGTTGCATATGAGCTACATAAAGTACAGGTACATCACTCACAGAGTTGAGTCAAAGTGATACTAATTATTGACATATTAGAGATTTGAATTTGAGCTCATAACACAGAAGTACAAAAACAATTTAGACTGACTTGAGCTTTTTTCCCCCACAAGAGTCAACACAAATCTTTGAGCCAGTCGTATTTGCAATTTGATTGTCTGTATCCTCCCTAGTGCAAAGTCATCGTGTCCGTCCAGGTACTTATCAGACATTTTCAATAATTAGAATACATCAGATGTGGGCTATCTCCTGCTGTGTGTTACATATGAGAGAGGAAAAGTTCAGACAATGTCTCACCTGATTTTAGAGACATTGTACAGAATTCATATGTGAAACAAATTAATATACAAGTGCTTTGTCATTACTTTCTAGTTCACTGAAGGCACAGCTGGAAACAAGGCTGAGAACTGGAAGAGTCAACTAAAACGTAAGGCCACAACAATGAGGTGAAAAACAGAAATGGATCAAAGAAACAGAAACATCTCTTTTTGAACATAATGCATCTTTACTTTCTGAAGCTTTAAATTTGGTGAATATATAATAATTACTATAACTCCCTAAAAAGCATGTGAAGGGTACATGCAGATGGACATGTACAGTCAGACTGTAAAACAGTTGCTGGGATGAATTCACTTCTTTTTGGCTGCAATGGACTGTTTTGAAGATCTAAAATCCATCTGATAAGTTTTGTGAGAATTGATCTGAAGATCTGTGAAAAAAAACTTTCCATAATTGAATTATGACAGAAATCAAAGGAATCTGTGAACCCTTTCTAACAACACCAGATTTTCAAAATCAGAACCTCTAACTTTGATCTATTTATGATACTGGAATAGTTTAGTCCAGGTTCTGGAATAATCTACGTGCTTGATTTGAAAACTTTTTAAAATGCTATGATTCCCAATGCAATGGCAGAAGATGAGAGAAGAGGCTAAAGCTATAGAAGCCACGGGTGCCTACGCAGCTTTGCTGTTTGGCCCCCAGTTAGACCCTGTATGTGACTCACAACCTGGTTTTCATGTATTCATAAATAGTGTCTGTGTTCATGGATGATAAAATGCAGATATCAAAATAACATTCTGCCCACATGCTGGTTTTGTGTACTGATAATTGGATTATAGGCCAAGGAAGGGTTAAACCTGTAAAGAGATATACGTACCACAGCTGTGACCCCTTGCTCTCCAAGGTATCTCCCCAGTGCAGGATTCTTATTCAACTTCAAACTGACAGTGTTTTTAATCTTTTCTTTGCTTCTCTCTTGGAGATTGGGGAAACAAAAATCAATACGCTGTGGCAGGCGATCTAGAGGCCTGTGAATTACAAAGCCGGGCCCTGGCTGTGCCGCCTGCTCGGCAGCCTTGAGCCAGGGACCATGGGAGTATCATCAGAGACCAAGGGGAGGTCACAGGTTCAGGTCAGGAGTACCAGGAAAAAAGCAAAGTATTTACTGTCGGCACACGAAAATGAGAAATAAGCTCCACATGTCACCAGGGGAGCTTCGAATCTTCTCTCCTAATTTTTTTCGCCTTCTCGAAATTGCAGCGGTCGCCATACTGCTCTCCTGCCACACTTCTTTGCTGACTCCCTTCGGATGATATACTGGGCCCGAGCCTGTGATAATGCTCACACTACAAATCTGAGCGCAGAACATATCGACACCCGGGTCTGTCATTATCCGTTAATCACGCTGCTGACGTACGTTTCAATCCAGGCTTCTTGGCAGCTCACCAAGCTACAGAAATGACCTCAGATAAATCCACAGGGCTACAGAGCACATACTTTCATCTGAACTCAAGAGACTAACCAAACTTACACACTGAAAGTCATCAGCTGATTCATATAAAATGAAGGGAAATGTGACTTTATTTTTTACTTTTGGAAGTTTTGTTAAGATTGCCAAAACTTTTAAAAGATTCATGCTTTAAATCTGTTATTGCACCTCTCATATTAGCATTGCATGTGACCATATTTGAGCAACATGTTTAAAAATGACACAGCCACACAACTCCACCTAGTATTTAAATGTTGCACTGATCCATCCAATCAAAGAACACTGAAGTTCTTTGACTTTTTTAAAAATTTAGTTGTACTTTAATTATCAGCAAAAATATATTTAGTTATAGTCTTGTTGCTGAAATGACAACACTATCATAAAGCATGTATAAAAAGTGAAGCCAATGTGGAAGTGTCTTACACCTGTATTTCTTTCTAGTGACCATCAGGTGGCGACTCCTCTGGTTGCGGTTCATCATGATAAATGACTCTGCTGCACAGTTGATCTATGACCTCAATAAACACTTTCCTGATGAGTTTATCATCTCAGTTGCTTGCTTGATCACAAAGGGGGGTGTACGGTTTAGTGTGTAGTCACATTGTGATTGACAGGTTGCCACTACACGAGCTTGAGGCATCCTCAATTCCAGTGACATCTGATTTAAGACAAACAGCAGCACCCCCCCCCCCCCCCCCCCAAAAAAAAAAAAACACACAAAAAAAAAAACCACAACGACAACGCAATAATAAAAATGCTCTTTCGAGGGTTACTAACAAGACTTGAAAAATCAATAGGTAATGCAGGGAAGCTGTTTTTTATATACAGTCTGTGGAGTGCATGGACAGGGAATCATCAGCATGTTGTGCAGAACTGAAAGCTGTTGATGTGATGAAGAGGACTGTGTTGCCATCACAATATGCTTGTACATTATATTACTGTTTGCTGTTGTTTTTAAAAAATATCAAAAACTTTCTAGACAAAAATCTTACCATGGTTAGACTTTTTTTTTTTTTCAAAGGCAATAAACCATAAAATTAATTGTCAGTTTCTTAGCTACACCAGCTCCATTCAGTACAATCCCATTCACAACAGCCCTGCAGTAAATCTCCCAAGGCGCTCATAATGTTCGGTTACACTCTTTAGATGCAATTATTTTCAAGCCAAAATTAAAGCCTCATCAATAAATCTGAGGGACTGTTACTAAGAATGTATCTGCATAGCAAATGCAATGAAAGAAAGACACATAATGTGTCCAAAAACAGACAGACCAGCTTTGGTTTTACTGAAGCCCTTTCTGATATTTTGCAATGTTGAAATCTTCACCCTGAAGGTGGTGGTATGACTCAGATGTGGAATGAACTGGAAATCTTGTACCGAGTTGTTAGATGTCCAGACATCTTCAACTCGCTGACTGGATTGTGATTAGAACCAGTCCTTTACACTGGATGCCTCTACGTCACTGCACAGTGATTCATATTCTCTGATGTCATCTTATGTTTAGCCAATAATCTAGTAAAAAAAAATTGATTTGTAAACACCACATCACGCACATCACATCAAATACAGAACAGTTTGATATTTAATATTTTTCCTCAGCAAAAATAATGCTTGATTAATTTCTGCTTGAAAGTCCAGCCTTAAGCACTTTGATCAATACGTGTGCAACTACCTGCCAATGCTGGACTCGCTGAGTAATTAGCCAATGTGCTTGGCGGGCCTGACGGGGGTAATGAAGTCGCACAGGCTAAGCGCTGCCAGAAAGAAAATCAACCCAGTCCAAATAAAGACAGTTTCTCTTCAAAGCTCTGCATGTATACACAGATAAATTAAGCGAAAACCATAATATGCTTTAACATCACAACAGCACAAATCATCTTTGAGCCACATACGTTGACAGAAGTAAAGAGCCCATTCATTTGCTCAAATATTAATTCCATCCAAGATTGAGGAAGAGTGCTATAAATATCTGCGACCGCCTGATTACTCTGGGAAGATCAAACGGAGACAAACAATGTACTTTCTAAACAGTTTGTTCCGAGAAAATTATGACAGAAATAAGTGACAGCTCTTGATGAACAGGAACATCCAAAGATCAGACAAGTTTTTATTGCATCAGAAATTAATTCTAAAAATGATACATCACTCAATGGGTGTATTAAAAGCATTCAGCTCCCGCTTGAAGAATTTTTGATTTCCCTGACAACGGAGTCTAATTAGACCAAACACATCTCTGTTTGTCTGACTGAAATAACTCAATTATAGAAACTCCAAACATCTGGCTGCACACTTGCAGAATTGATTAGAACATTTTCTCCTGAAATGATTAAATAAGACAGTAATCACTTTAGAGCCAGTTCCATCTCCATTAGAAGTGTGTAGAAGTCAAAAGACGTAGAACCTCAACTAATCCAATCACTGCTGAACCCACACTCCTCATTATGTGCCGTTGCATTGGAGGATGACAAACAGTCAAACGCAACTGTGTGCACAAAACATCAGATCCAAACTGGTTATGTTTTACTTAGCTTGGTCTTTCATCAGTAATGCGATGACTTCTTACTGCTTTTATTTTTAGGTTGTTTTGCTTGTTACAGAGCATTTGTCTGATTACGATTATACAAAAGTTACTGTTCGCTATATGTGTCGTCCAAAGCGTCCCAGGGCATCAAATGCTGCCATTCTGTCAAATTCCTTTGGTGTTCATAGATATGAACATTGTGTGTAACATTGTGGCAGTATCAATATTAGGCACCAAGATTTGCTTTCAAAGAACACAAAGTCTGCATTATAAGGCTGGAGGGTGGCGGTGGAGTAAGTCACGAGTTTGTCAGCTTGGAGACTGCGGTTCATGTCCTGTTTGGGAGTGTTGTGTACTTTGTTTCACTTTGGTTTCTTCAGAGGGCAACCTCCAGGGCTGAATAATGAAGCCAGCGCCAAAGACTGCAGTTTTATGGGTGCCAACTGCAGGGTGGCTCCAAAAGTGAGTCAGTCACCACAGACCCCAGTTTACAGCAGAAATGAAACTCAAAGAAGTTTTGTCTCTTACAGATACAAGGCCGTAAGAAGGTTTATGACTCGTCTACACGCTAACACAAATCCCTATCCTAATGATGACACATGGGATCTTTCTTTTAGTGTTTATGCATGAACACAAAGCCAACAGCACAAAAGAAAGCTGAAAGCCAGCTTCGACTGGATTGCCAAAGTGATTCTGTTGTTGAACCATGACCATGAACACAATTAGAGGCTACAATGCTGCAAGTCTGACTGCGCCAAACTGCCTTTGTTACCTGCACAAGATCAGACTCTGGGTTTTTTTTTAGTAACATAGTATGCTGTCTATGCAAATACTTGCAAAGAGCAAAAGTTGTATAAGCTGTTTGCATTTTACCATTGTGCTTCCGTCTTTTGTGCAAAACGTTTTATCAAATTATCTGATAAATAATAATATTGGGTTGCTGTGAGGTACAGACTGTCCAAGAAGTTTGGATTTCAGTTTTGGTGAGTGAAATTGTGGTATTTTGATTGGCAGCTATGCTTTAGGATTGCATCACACTTGCTTTTTTCTTCACTTTCACCCTCAGTGGAGAGTTGCTGGGAATCACCTCATGTTACTTGTCTTAAAGTATGCCCCTTTCACAGCAAAAACCATGCACAGCAAAGAATGATGCTTACCAAGTGTGTGAGGCCATGGGTTCTTTTATAAGCGTCCAGGCATGATAAATGTTGCCATATCCTGGTGCATCACAGCACAGACACCAAGAACACATTGTGCATATCTGTGAAACGCCACCAGATTCCACATAGCAGCAGTACTTGACACTCTGGCAATAAGAACATACTGTATTGAAGATGTATGCAAAGATAGCTGTGAACATTTTTAAACACTAGATCTTCAAAATGCTTTGGCTGTGGGTTTGTTACTGGTTCTCCTCACTGTGTAGCCTCGGCCTCCAACCCCATTACCCATGACAGGACAGAGGAGAGGAGGACAGAGCAGAATCCACTGTAGCCTTTAATTTCAGGAGAAGCAAGGAAAAAAAGCAATTGAAACTTTCTCTCAATGATTTGCTCCTTGATTTGACACTAGACTTTCCCATTGTCACAAAATCAATAGCGGCAAGACAGGCAGGGCCTAACTGGAAAAGGCTTTTGGCTTTTCATGCCGAGTGAAGGCGGGTGAGAGCGTCAGGGTTAAGTGATGTGTTTCTGACGCTGAGTGGGTCTGGGACACCCCATTCGCTCAGCAGCCCTCTGGAACCTGTGGGCCTAATAGCAGGGCAAATCACTGGGGGGAAGGGGACTGACTTGGTGTGATGTATGTGTATGTGCATATGAGAGTGTGTGTGTGCTTATCTGTTGTCCATGTCTGGATATTTGTTTGTGTGTGAGTGGAGAAGAGAGGAGAGGAGAAAGCCTCTGGGGAATTTGATTGTTCATAAAACCAGGCTAGGGCTGCAATATAATGACTTCACTCACCTCCCAAAATCAAAATTAAAAAGTGGGGCACCACAATGGACACAGCCATTATCATTGTCAGAGTGTAGACACAATCTGCCAGCTGTTGTGTGTGCAAATATACAATATGTGTGTATGGGTGTGATAGGGCAATCTTTTTCTCATCCCTTGTGTCACTTTTTATCTAATAAATAAATACAAATACAAGACAAATATCACTGTTGTCAGGCAGAAAATCTCCAAAATGTCAACTTGACAGGCTGTGTCAGTGAAGTCGAAGCTATAATCCTTAAAATCCTGAAGATTTTTATTACATTAAATCAAATTGTTACTATTTATGGCGGGTATTTATGTGTGTTTGTATTCTGCTGTTATTATTGTAACTGTCTACAGACTAAGATGGATGTCTGGCGGGATTAAAGCTGGAAATAATGACGCATTAGAGAGACTAAAATTGTCTGTTTGTTCAAAACAAAATAGTTGGTACAAAACAGGATGGATGTAAAATTGTTTATAGGTGTGGTGAGAAGCAGCTGTAGTGGAAAATCACGGAAGAGTTTGCGACAACGTCTTCCTCAGATTCATTCATTAAATGAAAAATTAGATATGGAGCTTGAAAAAAATAAAGCGTCAGGCTGTGTAGCAAGAGACCATTGTTTATTCCAATTTCCTACAGTGAATAGTTCCTTCTTTCAGTGACCAGGACCGAGCAGGTATTGTCTTAACCAGGTATGAAAACATACTTACTTTTAACTAAAGTGTCACATAGATAAAAAATCTATGTCTGTACCTAAACAGACCTTAACCACAAAGGTATCAGACAAAGTTCACATGAATCATTTTGCATCAGTCATTCAGCTCTATACGGGTGTCAGCTCAGACGTAAAACACTCATTACTCATGAGACGTTTTGGGAAGCAAAACCTACTTTCGACTGGTCCCTTATTCACACGGGGTCACCACGGCGGGTAGCTGCGCATATTTGATTTAGTAGATTTTTCCAATGGATTGCCCTTCCTGATGCAATTTCAAGGGGATATGAGCCATCCTGAAAAACAATGACCTAAAATGTATTTACATTTAGGCACTTTTGGCTCATTCATTATATAATAGTGTTAGATTTTACCAGCAGAGTGATAATGGGTGCATGCAAAAAGATTTCTGATCATGAGCTCAAAGATTGCTCTTTTTTCATTGTCAACATTTGTGACATTGGTGTGTTTTACTGACACAAACTTCAAAAAGAACTATGGAAACTCTACAAATGAAACAAATTTGGTGTTACAACTTAAGAGGCCTGTACTATGAAGCAGGATTACAGGCTTAGCCAGGTAGCTGCAGGGTTTTCTTTTCAATGTTACAAAGGTACTTTGCACTGGGGCAGATCATCACGGAAACTTATCCTGCAGACCTCACTTGTTCCAGAAAACAGCCTCATGCCCTCAGATCTCAATGCATAAAGTTTTTAATTACCATCTTTGCCTTTCCCCGGTCATCATCAATAAGAAATATGGATTCTTAGGAACAACCTTTTTCCTTGCTTTTCTCTCTGTTGGTTGCAAACAGGTTTAAAGCAAGTTTTGCTCCACAAGCCTTAGTTATAATCACAACATTTTATGATGTGAGCTCTGGATTTTGTATTTGAAGTTTTGATTTTGTGCTATTTGAATGTTTTTAGTCCCTATTTTGATTTCTTTATCATTTTAGTAAATTGTATGTTTAATTTCTTGAGACTTTAGTGAGTCTTTGATTATTGTTTTTACGTCGTGGTAACTCTAGTGCAGAGGTTTATCTTTTTCTGCATTTTGCATTTAGTGGTACCCGTCTGGTCGTCCCTTTGGCTTGTCTTTCCTTTGGTTAGCTTTATGTTGTATTTTGTTCTAGTTTTTGTTTTTTTCCTCCCGTGTGACTGTCAGCGCATCCTATTTGCCTTCACCTGCATTAATTACTTTCAGCTGTGCCTCGTTCCCCACCTGTCTCCTGCTGTCTAATCAGCCCTCTGTGTGTATATAGTCTTGTGTTCCTCTTTGTGACATTGCCTTTTTATGTCCCCTCTTGTGCTGTCCTGGTTTTTTTTCTTCTTTAAGTTCCTATTTTTTGTGATTTAACATTTCTGTTTCTTTACCCTTTGGACTTTGTTACTAGTCTCTTTTTTCTTGTTTTTGAACCGTCACAAAAGCAGTTACCTCCTGCATCTGCAGCCTCACCTCTACTCTGTACACTTTATGACAGCCTTAATACAGCGATGTTACCCTAAAACAGCCTTAATACCGTAAAACCTAAGTCTTCTTTACTTGCCTCTTTCTTACGTGCTCTTGCATCTAAAATTCCCGTCACACACTGAAAAAACAAACATGCTAATATATGGGAATGCAATAATAATCAGATATCGAAGAGCTTAAATGTCGGCTATGGAACTTTTACATTTTACATTAATTTCCAGCTTTCCAGCTTCAGATAGACTTTATTTATATACCTCTTTTTCAGCCTTACACTCCAATGTGTCTAGGATGCATGAAATGCATGCCTCTCACTGCAATGTAGAACCTATTTTTATCAGCATCACTATGATTAAAAACAAAATAGTTACTTGGTATTATAGAAACTAACAGAATGATGCATTACTTTATTTTAATGACGTGAAAGATTTGACATATTAAATTTTCTTAAAAACCTAAGGTCCTTTTAAAACAAAGGGGAAAAAAATCAAGTTTTTCCCATTAACAGCTACAAGATGCAAAACAGATTCGGCTGACCTTACTATGAATGAGTGTAATGAAGCAAATGACACTGAGTTCAGCATAAAGAACTAGTCAAAGAGCTTTGAAACAGAAGCGTGAATTCCCGAGAAGCTTGAGTAAAGGCTCTTAGGCAAATAGAGAAGGCCATAGCCATTTGGGTAAGTAGAGAGCAATTACACATGGGCATGATTTAGGGGGATGCTGTCACTGTGGTTAGGAGGCAGGACCTCTGCAGATGAAATGAAAATGGCCTGTATAATGGCAGAAGCGACAACGCAGTCACTTTAGATGGACTGACTATTAGAGCACGTCAACACTGGCATGAAAAAGAGCAAAACTATGAGGACGGCAATTAGAGAACATGAAAGAAAATGGATCGCAATGGCATCGATGCTGAGGGGAACCTAACAGCGAAGGACTTCTGAGCAGGAGCTAATGCTGTGATTTATAGAATTTGTCATCACAGACATGCATGTTATAAATTTCCTCACTGCAGTAATAGCCATAATGAGGTCACCAACTGCACAGTGTCATCTCAGCACTTTGGGGTTCAGACACAGAATTGAGAGAGGTTACCTGACCAGCATTTGGAATCATTAGAGGGTGGCATCAGTCACCAAACATTACCTTATTGCAAATGTCAGTCTGACTTTGAGCACGTCTCTGCTTTGTGATAACTCTGAGTCACGCAGATTCGAGGAAATGCAGCAAGTGATCAGTAAGGGAGGGTCATCATTCAAAATCTACAGCTGAGATAGGAACACTCATCAGCAACATCATCATTATCCACACGACCATCATCATCATAATCATTATGTAAATACGCTCTCAACATTTTGCAGTTTGGATCCTGGACAGCACAGCAGGGCCTGTCTTACATTTGCATGTGCATATTTCAGTGTTTTACTGAGAATGCGCTGCAGCAATTAACACAGGATTAATTGGCATCTTTATCTCATTAGGGCCAATCTGATCAGAGTATGATGAGGTTTCGGCACGCTCCCATTTGTTTAAGCGGATTGTGGTAATTGCTGTCATTATTATGGGCTCTTTAGCGTCATCCGTGGCCCTCCTCTCCCTGCCTGGACCCCATAAAGCCCAGCCATGTGTCACGGCTCAGTTTAGTTAACCCCTGGAATGAGCCCAGTGGTGCCTGCGTGTGGTTAACGGCCGAGTGGTGATTAGCTCTCACACATTAGCCCATTAACATGTCGCCCCTCCCCTCTCAAACTGCCTTTGTGTTCAGTTGTAACTGCAGTCCTACCTTCTCAAATAAAGTCTTTACAAGACCCACGTGGGAGGGGGGGACATGTATGCACAGTGTGGAGTTTGTCAAACCTATGTTAACTTCAGGGTGGTGTGTTTTACAAAGCCCCGGGGCCTTGTTTGTCAACCCTGGACCGAGTGTGTCATGTATGTCATGAAAACAACAGCTATTACATTATAGACAATAAGAGGGAATTATTGTCATTTCATGCAGCGCTATTAAGAGTTGATATTTGGAAGGAGCTTTTCTACTCCCAGAATGTATGCTTTACAGCATTCTCACCGTAATAAATACAAGGTGGATCCAAAGCATATAGCATCAAAAGACAGTATTTCTGAGAGAGGGAGCTATTACTTCAGCGTGAACTCAGATCTACTACCCACCAGAGAGAAGTAACAGACGGAAATTGAGATATAGTGTACAATAGAAAAAGGGAGCCATTGATCCCACAGAGTGCAAACTTTACACTTGCTGCTAAGTTCTCTAAAGGGGGCAATCAAATTTTATATGCTCGTAACTATTTCACCCCCTCTAAATGTTAACAACTGTGCACTCACACTATATGGCCCGTCCCCTTTGTTGATCCATAACAGCGATGAGCCCCATCTTCATGGATTTGCAATATAACAACAATCTCTGTCTATGCAATATAATGATCCACTCACAACCAGTGTCTTAAAGTAAATTCATAGGGCCAATATATCGTCCACACAAGTCGGTCAACTCCTTTGGGCCCTCTACAAACACAGGGGAGAAGATTTATCTGTCAAAATCTGTGAATGAGGACAGAATAGAGAAACCTGAGAGCATTTGATAGATTTTTAACTTCCACAGTAACTTTACATCTTGGAAAGGCCACAGATCTGTTATAAAACACAAAAACAAAGAAGTAGTAGGAAGTGTGACTATTGCTATACAACCTGACTTTTGATGCAACCATAAAATATCCAAAAGAACATCGCCCCCGCCATGAAAATGACTTGAAATCAATGGATAATGGCATAAAATGAAGTTACGTCTTTCTTCAGAATCCCCCCCCTAAATCAACCACTGTGCCAAAAAGATACTCTGCACGCCCATGCGAACGTATGAATTCAGAATTTTGGTAAGTTAATTGGTTGCGACATCCCTTTAAGACATCCTCACATTTTAACTTCTCTGTTTTGTGGACACTTTTGGCATAAAAAATTAAACCAGGCTTTGAGGCAAAGAGAAACAAATGCCACTTAAGTGTGTCATGAATGAGAGCCAGTCAAAATTAGACAACCATGAGCTCCATCAGAGCCCTGACAGTCTGTCTTTATGTGACAGCAGCTGCCACCAGTTGTACCCACTCACCTATGCCTCTGAGCACAAACAAAGCTTTGATTTTTCTCAAATTCCCCCAAAAGTACACCCCACCGCCACCATCCCTCAACCTCCACCATGTATAGAACGATGACAACGACAACAAACTCCACCCTGCCGCCCCTCATCTCTCTTAACACAATCTGAGAAGGCACATAGCCATCTGTACCTCCAGGGAAGCTGCTTCTTCTTCAAAGAGCAACATGATCAGCATTATGGCATCTGAAAGACTCCTCTTTGACTGGGGAGAGTAAATCAGTCACAGAGTTGAAGACTGACAAACTGAGAAAAAGGCACACTGACACCCACAGCAAGGCTGGAAGCCCATAAGAACTTTAAATGCATTCTGCCCTGTTGCTGTCACCGATCCTTTTTATTGTCTCATTCTTCAGCAAGTGTTACTACATCATTTAAAAGCACTTGCACTGAATATTTTTTAGATAAGATCTACAACAATAGAATGAGTCTCGATAGTGTCCTGATTGTGTGTGAGGGTCATATAGGCCCATGTACTTCTCCATTCCTTCAATTAAGGCACAATCAATTTGAAAACCCTTTGGCTAGTTTTAAGACTTATAGAAATGGGTAATGTTTCAGTGTTTTGGTGCCTCTAGTATAGACAGCAGAAATCTGAGTCTGAAATCTGTATTGATAGCAATGTTGAATATTATTACGCAGGAAAAAAGCAACTACAGTAAAATAATCACACCGTGACGCCTCTGTCTTTCTAAATGGAGGGACAGTAACTGCGTGTGTATATGTAAGCGTGTAAAACCTGAAGATAGTCAGATTAACAGTATTTCGTCTCTATCTGCCATTCTGCAATTCATCTCATGTAAACGTGACGCACAGCGTGACGTGAAAAAAGGCACATACCTTTGACGTTGTGTGACGAACTCTGTATTCCTCGTCCACACGTAAACGGAAAAAAACGAGTTTTTAAGAAATCTCCGTTTTCGGTGATTCGAAACGCCGTTTAATGTGGATGAAACAGCTGCGTTTTCAAAAATACCCGTGTAGGTGCGGACGTAGCGTAAAAGAGTTAGTAGTTTATCTTCTTACTGCCAGTCATTTATTGCAGATTACTTGTATTTGCTTAATTGTTTACTAAATGTTTGAGGTGTGAGAGAAACCGCAATGGAGCAAAATATGGGTGTGTGTGGTTGGAGGATGTGTTACGCACGTGCACGCGCGAGAGGGGGGGGGGGTGGCGAACATTTTTCTTGTAAAACAAAGGGGGGCCTAGCAAAAAAAGTTTGGGAACCACTGCTCTAGACAAAGGAGGAGATAGAAGCCACTGACATTAAGACAAGAAAGCTCTTTACCATGCATGGAGGGTTTCACTACAAGTCCAGCACCCTGAGATATACTCTAAGTGGAAGAAATGAGGCCAAAGACTAGTGAGTGTCAGAACCACTATTCAGGATGAAACAACATGTGTTTAGTGAATATCTCAGACAGCAGAAACCCAAGAAAGAAGAGGAGCAAGAAGAGGAACCATCATGGAAGGACAGGTCCTTGCACAGTATGTACCACTGTCAGATAGAGGAAGTGGTGGATATCTAAGAAACCTATCAATGACTGGATGAAGCTGGACTTAAAGACAGCACAGAGGCACTAATCATGGCGGCACAGGAACAAGCTCTAAGCACAAGATCTATAGAGTCTGGGGTCTCCAGGCAGTGCGAAGATGCTCTTACATACAACTGGCTGGCATAGTATACAGGAACATCTGAGCTGAGTATGGCCAGGAAGGCCCGAGGTCGAAATGGGATACGCCTCCTGAAAATGTTTGTGTTTGTGTGTTAATAAAAGTTTTTTGTTGAGACTGCTGGGGCTTCAGTAAATTCGACAGATGACTGGTAAGGTGTCCTTTTGGCAATGATATGTTTGGTAAATGGTGCACAATTTTGAAAATACAATTCTCTTAATGAAAAAAACTGTTTTTAGCACTGAGGCTCAACTTTTATTAGATACACCAGACAGCAGCATTGCAGTCCATAATGCAGCCAATATTGCAGTCAATAAACTTTGTGGGAAGCTTCAGGGATCATGCACTCAATTACAACTGAACCACTGCGAAGCACCTACAGCAAATGTCTCTGATGCAGCAGAAATATTCATGTCAGTAGTGCCCTGCAGAATTCAATAGGCCCTTCTGCCTTTGAGGAGAGACAGATGAATAATCAGAAAAGGGGGGTGGGGGATCAGACACAAGTGAAGCTTCGATGGAAAAAAGAAAAAAGTGAAAAAGCTAAGCAGCCTTTGCTCTGCTTGGCCTTTGAAGTCCTTCCTCTAGCAGACATTGGTATACAGACACACACAAAGGCACACAGGCTCTCTCTCCTCTTCCTCTGTTTTCTCTCAGCTTCTCTCGCTTCTCCCTCTTTCATCTCCTCCACATCCCTTCATCTTTACCCTTTTTTTGCTCCAGGGATCCCCCGTGTCCCCCACTACTTACCACTCGTTTGCTGTCCGGGCTTTGATATCAGCTCACAGAAAGATCAACAGCATACTTTGGGTCCATTTCTCCAGCTACCACGGCTTTAATAACAGCAACAAAGACAAGGCTTTTCAACTGCACTGACTCACATCTATTTGTTATTCATAGCCACTATCATTTCCCCAAAGCACTGAAACATATGCATGTGGAGCTGACTTCATGATTTCTCTAAAACATGAAAAGAGAGCATACGCTGTGTGGGTTTCTCAAAAGTATTGAATACCACTCAGAACTCAAGTTCTGCAAAGAAAAAGTTCACTGTGAACTGTGTGTGCTGCACTCCAACAGTGAGCTCAAGCCAGAATGAAGTAAATAATATGGTTTACACAATGGATCAAAACAGATCCTACAAAATGTGGTTTTAAACATTGATAAGCATCAAAAGGCAGAATTTTAACCACGGGCACAGTTATATATGCAGTATACTGTGCTCTCTGGCCGTGCAGACAACCGCAGCCTGGTTCTGTCTTAGTAAAGGTTCTGTGAGCCTCCAGGCCAGCCATCACACCAGGCATGAATCATGGAAATGTCAAGTACGAAGTCTGCCACAGAACACAGAAGAGCTTCTGCACTGGGAGGCAACGACCACGGCAAAATAAAGCACAATTCCAGGCATTAAAGTAGTAGTATATTAGTAATTATCTTATAATCATGTATAAACAAATTGATCAACAGAATTACAATACAATCAGTGTCACAGGGGCACGCTAAACAGCCAATAAAAGGAATGCAATTCAATTTTAGTTTTAGATAAGTGCATTGGAAAGGAAGTCTACCTCCTATCAGGATGTGCAATAGCAAACTGAAAGCAGAAAAAACGGACAGTTATGTTTTGATGGAAAACATAATTGCTAACAGGACTATTATTACCCTCTGACATAGTTTTCTGATACAGGAGGTTCTGAATGCTGTAACCGTATAGAGGTTCCAAGGACGGACAATAGGTAGACATAATGTGAGAATTTGACGCCACAGGTTTGCATCCTGTGTGTGGTGAAGTTAAGGCTAAAAAAGCACTTTGGTCATGGTTAGGGGAAGATTGATTCACTGCAGCATGAAAACAGAAAACATGCTTCCCTGTGTGCTTCAAGTTATTATTCACAGATAACCAAGAAAAATGTTTTCATAAACAGTTTTACAGATGCATTCGGTATGAATATTTTCAGATTTTTTTTCTGTAAAAATTCAATCACACAATCATAAACACAAAACTGTGTGTTGCAAATCTAGTGATACACCATATGGGCCAAAGGACTGGGTCACCTACACACTACAGCTACATTGGTGATGGAAAACACATGCCATAAAGCTGCCAGGCGCAGAGTTTGTGTGCTGATGTTCATGCTAGAGCAGGTTTGGGGCTCTGGAGTTATTAAGTCAGCAGGACATTGACGACTTTGTTTGCTAGGGGTCTCAGCGCTCAGGAAATATATTATGGGTTTATTGCTAAATTCAGGGCTTTCCATGCATCTTGCTGATGATGAGCTTGTATCCTTGTTAGTTGTGCTTTTATTATGTTAATATTCCTTATATTTTGTATTCGTGGTTGCCTGTCTCTCTGTGTACCAGCCTTGGGAAATGTCCAAAGTAGTTAGGGGAATACATGGGTGGATCTCTGTTTTATCGTGTTTTCAATATCACTCACCACGTGAGGTAGCCATAGTTTTTATTTCATTTTGTTTGACAATAACGAAAAAGTTCTTAAATGTGGAATCTGAATATTGTAAACCCTGAGAGAAATTACATTATCATGCATGTTCAGTAGGATCCAAGGCCTTTGATCGGGAAATACTTTTTTGAGGACATATACAATACATAGAAAAGACTTCAAATACAGTTCAGTATTTTATGCCTGATGTTTCATTCTGCAAATCATGGCACTATATTACATTGCTGTCATTGCACAGATATTTGTCAAGCCCACTTTTTGGCTGTTTTACAGAGGGGACCTTCTGATCATTCAGTTTATAGCAAATGGTTTTACAAGGCCTAATTTCCATAAATATGAAAATTAAATAGTCTATAACATGGCTTGTGACAGAAATGGAACAGAAATAGCTTCTTCTTTCTCCTCTTAGTATTATGCATATTACTTCTTACTTCTTCAGATTTCTGCCTAGCACTAAATGGCTTAGTGCAAAACAAAAAAAGCAGCAATAATGACACATATGACAGGTCACTGCAGGTCAGAGGATGATATTAGGACAACTGAGATGTATCTCAGAGCTCTCACACTACACCTGCTTTTCGCTTTGTAAAAACCTGTTGATTAAAGCTGCCGTGATTAAACCAGAGGTGATACAACGTCTCCTTGCACTCACTGAGGACTTACAGTTCTAACCTTTATACCATATCACCTTGAGGAAATGGGCCAGATGATTAGGAGGGTGTTCGTGGGCTGCTATTTTTACACCTCAGTCTCCCTTTCTGTCTGTCTTATTATCTCTTTCTCCTTCTTTCTGGAAACAAATTGTTAATAAGCGCTATCCAAGGTGGTATAATGACCTTTCAGTTCACTTACTTTAAAATATTCAGAGTTAAAGAGGATTTTACCTGATGTACTGTGCCATCACGGAGCACAGAAAATCGGAGAAAAGCTCGCTGGGTAATATGGAGTCGAACACCACAAGAGCCAAACTTCTTCATGGTGACAACAAATGTTTGAACCATCAAAATTTGATCTGCGACAGATTGCCAGCAACTGCAGCAGGTACGCTTTGCCATATATGAATGCTCCTCCAACAGATGGATGAAAGATGTGCAGTGCACAGCAAATCTGGAACTCTTAATAATTCAGCAACTTCTTGTGTGACATTGACTGCAGTTTAGCTCACTCTGAAACTGGGCCCAGATGGAAAGGCAGACTTGTCTCTTACAGCAAACACTACACTAACAGGAGAAGTCCCCAAAGAGAGCAGAGAAGAAGTGAAATAGGTAAGGACAGACAGACTGCTGCACGAGCCCCCTGAGACCTAGAGAGACTGCTCCTCAGCTGTGCCTGTTCAGCTGCTAACAGCTTGAGCTGCTGTGCCACATGCTGCTGGCGACACTTCCTCCTGTTCACCAGTTTAATTTGTGCTGAAATTAGAGTCCAGCCAAAATCTGCCAGGTTCAAAATGAATGACCGGACCCAAAATAACAGAAGTTATTCCTGCCACATTTAAAAATCTGCAGTTTCCATTATATTAGCACATGTGCAGAGCACACTGATCCTTTTTTTTTTTAAAAGAAAAAAAAAGCGTGTAACTTCTCTGCACAACAAACTTATTCACTTCATTTATTAACAATATCATCAGTTTTTGTGTATCGATAGGCAACTTTTTCAAACAGCTATACGCAGGTTGAAATATTTAATGCTTAAACAGATTTAAAACAAGCAGTTCTTTGAGTGATAGGTTTTTAGGGAAGAAAAACAGACCCTGGCTGGGTAGCTTTATTTATGCAAAGCTTGACTTGCGTCTGTTAAACCTACCCTAATCTAATTGGCGCATCCCATTTTGTTGCCAAGGAAACCCACTGGTTTTATTCCCCTTGAGCATAGAGGTCTACTGGTTTTCCCATTAAAATAGCATTTCATCTCTACAAACTTTGCTGTACGTTTATTTCTGTTGCACTATGTCCCATTTTAATTATTATTGTTCTTTTAGTAGGTTTCTATTTATAATAACAGGTTAATCAAAGTCATGCTATGGGCTCATTCAGATATGCCACTGCCAATGCCACTGTTAAGTAATTTTTCCAACAAATTTCATATTGCACAGTTAATTTTGATAAATTACTTATAAAATACTTGCATTAAAAATTATGTATACCCAAATATATTAAAGAGGTCTGGTTCAGTGAATTAAAAGTGAAGTCCAGCCTTCCACCCTTTTAAACTGAACTTCAGCCTTAATATAATTTTAATAGACAAGTGATTTGAAAACCATATATAAATATAAAAATAAAAAATAAAGAACAAAAATACCACTGAGCAGTCGTCAGGAAGGGGGGAATTAGCTATATGGACCAAAAACACATGTGAACCTTGCTGTTAACGTTTTTATTTCTGCTGTAAAGTTTAGCATTTCAAAATTGGAGTCTGGGGGTTGACTCGTTTTCATACATTAAATGGAAACAGGAGGAACTTTAATCTTTTGCACTTTAACTTTAGTTACAAAAACCGAACCCACCCCAAAACTAGAGCAACCTTTATTTAAGGTTCGGTTTTGGGTCCATGTTTCTTGCATACTGTACAGTAATCAACAATTCATGATGTCCGCATGTCTGCAAGGGTCCGTATGACAAAAAATGATCAAGGTGCTGCACGTTTTGCGTATGCTGGTGCCAGAACAGTGCACTGGATGCTCATTGCGTGCTTCAAATACATTTGATGTTTTTGTACTGTATTCCACATTAATGGAACTTGTTAAGCACCTGCAAAAGATATTAGTTTAGATTGTTTTTATTTTGTCCGGCCAAAAACAATGAACAAAGCTGCTCTTCTTATTGCTGGCATCAGGTAAGCGTCATGTTTTCCAGAATATCCTAGAATCTACACTATCCTGGATGTGAGAAAGTGTAGAAGACTTCACAGAATAGATGCTTTACTTGAATGTAAAAAATGTTATCTGTTCCAACCTGCAAGGTAAAATGGGGAAAACTCTGTGCTCCTCACAGGTGGGACATTGACAGCATAGCAGACTGTATCACAGACTACATTAAGGCTGGTCTGCAGTACGGGGGCCCCGCAGGGAATTGTGCTGGCAATGTTCTTGTTCACCCTCTACACTGCAGACTTCTCCATCAACTACCCAGGCTGCCATCTACAAAAGTTCTCTGATGACTCTGCCATAGTCGGCCTCATTACAGGTGAGGATGACTCAGAGTACAGACAGTGGATTCGGGACTTTGTGGACTGGTGCCAACGGAACCTTCTCCTGGCTAACACGGGGAAAACCAAGGAGTCGGTGGTGGATTTCCGTAGGCACAGACCCACCACACCTACACCACTGAACATCCAGGGATCTGACATTGGACTGTCACAAGTACCTGGGTGTTCACCTGAACAATAAACTGGACTGGAGTCACAACACTGATGCTCTTTACAGGAAGGGTCAGAGCAGACGGCACCTGCTGAGGAGACTAAGATCTTTTGCAGTGGAGGGGGCGCTTTGACTCTGTGGTGGTGCCAGCCATCTTCTATGGTGATGTCTGTTGAAACAGCAGCTTATCTACAGTTGAGAGGAGGCAGTTGGATGAGCTCATTTGGAAGGTCAGCTCTGTCCTAAGATGCCCCCTCAACATAGTGCAGGTGGTAGAAGACAGAAAAACTTCATATCATATAAGATAATGTGTTCATGAAAAGATTCATGAGCACATACTCCTGAGTCTGAAGGGTTTAGTATAAATACAGTTAGTCTATTTGTAATTCTAATAATCAGATGAGCAGAGCTGAACCGTAGGAAAACACATGACACACCATGTGTGGGAATCTTTTCAAAAGATGGCTTTCTTTGCCTCTTAGACACTTGCTCACTAATTATGTCACAGACGAACAAAAGCATCACTTGTATAATTTGCCAAGTCTTAGTCACAATGGGTGATGTTGGCTTTCTTTCACTGAAAAGTGCAATAATAAGCAAAAAGAGAAATAAAACAGCAGCAACAACAAAAGCAACAACAAAAAACTTTAAGCTTTTTAAATATTGTTTCCCATCGTCATAAAAGCAATTAAATTTGATATTATGAAACTGTTGACTGTTACTGGAAAGGGAATGGTCAGTGCAGCTGATCCTTATGATGAGTGGTGGGCAGACAAAATCTCCAGTGGAAAAAATTCTCAAGTTATCTGCATGAAACAGTGACAAAATAAGCTTTTTGGAAGTGGGCAAACAAACCTTTAAAGTGCATAAATACTGGATTCGTGTTATTTTGGGACTGTTAGCATGGAAGAAGATCCCTATTGTTGTGACTCATGTTGAATAAAGATAGTTACTGCCAGCGTTATATGCATGGTGAACGCATGTTACCAAAACTCTCAGTTTACTCTCAGTTTCCAACCAATTTACAACCTGTACTTAGTGCAAGATGGTTGTGACATTGATAACATTAATGTTTGAATTTCTAACATTAATGTTTCAATGGCCAAACCACGCTATATCACTCACCTTAATCATGTCAGAGTGCAAATGGTAAACTGGTACTTGCTACTGGTACAAATCGCTGTTTGGGTGAAAAAACTGTTTGGGGCTCTGTGTTGTTTTTGAGAAGGATATGTGTTCTGTCATTCTGCAGCTTTACTGCAGAACTTAAAAGATTTTCCTTCTTTCTCTCCAGCTGCAGACCATTTAGTGGCCTGAAGTCATCTGTGCTTAGTGAGAAAATACACCAAAGAGTATGTATTTTGTCAATTTTTAATTCAATGAGTCTCTGATTACATGGACACTTGGATTACTCATGAATAAAGATTCAACCACTCTCTGTGTGACTGCAGGGAGGCTTGACTCCCCAGCGCCTTTTGGCAAAAAGAGAAACTTCCACACAACTTGGCACAGCTCCTTCAAGACCTCTGAAAACCCCTGGCAGTGCATGAGTCACACACACACGCACACACACTTCATGAGGATAACTTCCACTTCAGCTGGTTAGGTGGACTGCTTGGTCTCTCTTCCTCTCTCACACTCATTTTTCCCCCCATTTCACTCTTTCTTTTTCTCACTGTGTATCTAACGGACATCCCTGGGGCACCAGTAGTTGTTAGTGTCTCGTAGTGAAGGTGGCGGTGGGGGCCGAAGTGCAACACGGTCTCATTACCTCCACATGCTCACCCTGCAGCCCACAATGGGGGTCTGAGATGAGGGGTGGCGGACAGAGCCTGATTCGTTTTGATGTTGCGCACATAACGAGGCTCCCTAGTGTTACTCCCTGTCCCTGAGTGGAGCCCCGAGGAGCCTGACGCGTGGCCCACGCCGTGGCTGCATGAATGCCTTGCTGCAGCATCCCCAGCAAACCTCACAAAGGTCATGGAGTAATGTCTGCTGAATTTCTGTGTCCTCAGGGCTTTTCTCATTAACAACCCGGAGTGGGTGGATCTCCGGCGTCAATCAAGAAACACTCTAAGGATCTCCCAGTAGGATAAAGAGAACAATACCACGCTGTACTCTCTCTGTAACAAAGCAGATATAATACAGTTGGGACTATTCTGCAACCAAACCTCGGGAAGGCATCTTACCCTTCTATCCCCTAACTCTCATTCTCATACACTTCCTCCCAGCCCATTTCCCGACCACATGCATCGCACCGTCACACATATCCTGCACTTAATCTCCTCAGCTTGGCCTCCAGACTGACAGTTAAGCTTGATAAGGTATCTGGTTTTCCATTATTGTGTCTAGGATGATGACTGAGAGCATGTACACATGTACGGCTAACACCGAGCTGTGTCTGCCTCACTGATGCTTCTAACTGGTAGAGCCTAATACCACCTGATTGCCAGCGCTCAGAGAGGCTTTACTCCCAGTCTGCCACCCTCTCCACTGCCTCCTCTCCCAGCTCTGTTGTTTGGTCTCTGGAATAATCTAATAGGCACATCACGCCTGAGATACTTCGGCCTAATATTTTCTCTCAGAGTCAGCTCGGATTCGGCTGGGAGTGAACGCCAGCTGACTGTCTGTTGAAGTATTCAGTCATGACAGAGTGCTGGAAAATTTAGATGTATTTTTTATACATTTGAATTATAGCTTAAAAAGGTATCTGCATGAAAAATACACTTCCTGTGACCCCATTTCTGCACTGCACTGCACACAAGCTGATATTAACATCACTACTAATGTTACTGTTAAGGCAAGTTCTAATAAAATAGTAAGAAGTAATAAACAAAGGGTTAGGTCATCAAAATAATGAATGTATTCTAGATGTAGGATAGAGTCTATATACAGTTAGGGAAATAATTATTTGATCCCCTGCTGAATTTATAAGTTTGCTTTACTTATTTCATTGAGTGAAATAAGTATATAGTATCCCTTGCAAGCCAGCCAGAATCATTACAGACACTGCTGACCTCAGCGTATGTGTATAAAAGACATAACAAGGATGTCAGGGATAAGACTGTGGAAATGCACACGTCCAGAATGGAATGCAAGACCATCAACAAGAAGCCTGTTGAGGTGATAACTGTTGGTGCGATTTTTTGGCAGCAGAAGAGACATAAAAAGAATCAGTCACCCTCAGCCAGGAGCTCCATGCAAGATCTTGCCTCATGGGGTGAAGATGATCATGAAAAAGGTCAGCTCAAAACCACATAGAAGTAGTCTGCTAATTATATAAAGGCAATTGGGGACCACAGTCATCAAGAACACCATTGGTAACACTCTTTTTTGTAATCGACTGAAATCTTACAGCACTGGCAAGGCTCCTCAAGAAGGCACATGTGCAGTACAGACCAGTCTTACGTTTGCCAGTGAACATCTAAATGATCCAGAGAAAGCGTGGGGGAAAGTGCTGTGGTCAGATGAAACCAAAATCTAACTTTTTGGCATCAAGTCAACGTGCTACATTTAGAGGAAGAGAAATGCTGAGTATTGCTCAAAGAACACCACCCCCACAGTCCAGCACAGAGGTGGAAATATTATGCTTTGGGTTTGTTTTTCTGCTGAGAATATGGGATGATATTTTGTCCTCAGTGTCTATCGAGACTGAGGTTTTGGAACAAGCCATTTGAGGACCTAGTTTTAGTTTTCTTGAAGGACAGATGGATAATTTTTAAAAATATTATCTGGAAGGCAGAGAAGTAGCGAACATACAAATGCTTTATTATTGTATTTAACTATCTGTATTTCACTTGGGTATTTATTTTTCTGGCAACTTTTTACTTTTATTCCCTACATTTTTACACAAATATCTGTAATTTCTTACATTTTCAAAACAGACCCTTTACTTTAGGTTCAGCTGTGTCATTTATAGCATTTATAGTTAAGGGTTAAAATGGGTCAGAACAAATGGTGTCTGTAAGTTGTGTCACTTTAGAATCTACTTATTGCTGCTGAATAAAGGGAGTAACATTTTTTAAGTGGCAGGTATTTTTAAATGCAGCTTTTCTATTAGCTCAACAAACATCAGCAAACATACAAATTGTTTATGTGTAGTTTGTCGCATAGTGGGCTGCTAGCTAAAGGTCCAGCTTCTTTATTCCCTATGAGAGAAAAGAGTGTGAAATAAGTTCAATCAGAGATGGAGAAAGATGTAAGAAGACAAATGGGACAGGACAAGAAGAACAGAAGTTATATTTAAAGGTAAAGACTGCTCAGTGACACTTGCTAAACTGCAGATTTAAACATTAAATGTAGTTTTAATCACATTTTGGATCTGTATGTGATGTATTATGATAAATTATTTATTTCCATATTGTAAAATGTCAAAGCAAGCTAAGTATACAAATTTTGTGTTATTCAAATGTTGCATCATAGCAGGATAAACAGGTTAGCTTGGAGTACTGTGGTGAATTTACAGTAAATCACTGTGTTCGGCTGGTGCACGGTGGCTGTGGTACTCATGGTCAGTATTAGGTTATCGATTTGCATTTACACCGATGACACTAAAATAATTCACTTAATTCCACCTAGACAATATACAGTATACTGTCAGTGTAGGATCAGCCAACAGAGCTCGTGAAACATCTCGTATCTTGTTGAATTTAGTTGTCTAAGGAAAGTAAGTAAAGTTTACTTATTAAGTTCTTGTCACCGATAAACAATCACAAAGTGCTGTATGTAAAAAAGAGTGAAATAAATAAGAACATTAATTGCCATAATAGTCAATAAAAAATACAATAATACACAAAAAAAAACCCTTTTAAAATAAATTAAAAATTATGAAAAAAATCTCAACAGAAAACCTTTTTAAACAACGTTTTTAAATGCTGAGATATAGCAGGTTTTCCTATCTGTATGTTAAAATGAGAGTCTTAAAGCTTCCATTAGAAATTATTGTGATTATTTTTCCCATGCTTTGCTACTTGTGGAGGCAAAGTCAACCTCTACACAAGAAGTAGAGAGAAGTAGAGAGCAAATAGTATTATTTTTAACACAGGCATCTGTACTTCTATTTAAGTAAAGAATGTCTGTATTTGCCACAACTAGAACACCACTATTGATGTGAACTGAGTTAGGTTGGCAGTATATTCTAAGCAAATTACTATAAATTTAGCTTAAAATAAGCCATTATTAATGATTTTTAAAATTTGGATTTACTAGTAGATGCAGATTTATTCCACAGATTACATAAAGATGTCTAAAAACACGTATTATTTAGTAAAAAATACTAAATAATACAAGCACTCAGCAGAGCCATAATAATAGACCTAATAATAGCATGTGATAGATACGAAATACCTGAAATAATAAAGTAGGAAGTATATATAGCAGCTTACAAACTGTTAGATAAACAACATTGAAATCAAAAATGCACATATATTTGAAACGAAGAAGTGATATTTCATTTTATCACGTGAAATAGGCAATGTTTTACTTACTATGTTTCAGTCAGGACCACTACAGCTCAAAAACTTAACTGAATTGAATTTTCTTGTGCACTAAGAGCAGCAGCAAGACCCAGCAAAGACTAGATTACATTAGATATACCATTAGAGGAGGAGCTTGAGTAGAGATGGGTTGCAAAGGGGATGACTCAAAAATCAGCTGTTTGATTTCTTCAGGTCTTTCTGAACTAATGTTGTGCTCAATGTCTGTCATATTTAAGTCAGTCTAATCTTGGAAGTTAAACCACTTGAATGTCAACACTGTAGTATTCCACCAGCTCCACCAGAGACAACTCTTTCTAACATGGAATAGATTATATGTGAAAATAACAATATTTTAAAAAAGGCTAATAGCAAAGAAACAACAAATAAAATGAGGCTGGTAATGAAGATATCACTCCTTATTCATCAGGAGTAAAAGATTAAAGAGCATTACTGTTACTGCCTCATCAAGAGCTGAGGAGAAGAAAATAATCTAATTTTAACCGGCTATCAATTTCAGTTTGCAGAGACTGCAGGAGCAAAATCAACAAGAAAGGGTTACAAAGAAGCCTGTCTAATTTCTCTGTTTTTCACCTTTACTTTCTTTCTCCTGGAAACCCTGTAATGTATGTGCCTCCAATATACTGACTTCAGCAGAACCGTGATTGGCTCCTTTGTGCCTGTCCTATCAGATGGGAGTTTAAAAAGAGAGGTCTCCCTCAGCCTTCAGACATCTATTCAGTCCTGCTCCTCTCCCCTCTGCTGTGCCAGGCCAACAGAATGAGAAGCTGCAGACAGACAGACGGACAGCAGCAGGCAGGTGGAGATGGGATGAAGCACACTCGAGAGTTTCTTGTTGATCACTATCTGACACACAGGCAGGGGAAGGCAATCAGCACAGCAACCAATTCTTACCTTTCTCTTGCAGCAGCGTTTTATCACAGCAAATTTTATCTGCACCTGATGCTTAGATACTCAAGGAGCTGAGGACATGGAAAGAGATTACCCAAAATATACAGCCTGGATGAGACTAGATACCAGCTGCTCACAATGCTCCATACATATGCTCAAAATGTATTTGTTTGTGGAACAGGAAATTTATTTTGTGCCTTCACCTAATTTTTTACCAAGACTTTCCTAGAAAACCTTTTGAACATGTGGTAAATTTGTGATGAATATGCAAAATGAATGCGCATATGCAAAAAAACAAAAACAAAAAGAGAACAAAAGAAAGAAATGTATGTCCATGATCATTTCACAACTGTGAGGGTTTCTATACATGCACTGTTTAGAAAAAAAAAAAACTTTTCCCCCATTGGCCGCCATTCTAAAAGACATCGCTAAAACAGCTGCCTTCCAACAGCAAACAAAGTCTAGAAAAATAGGTTTTAAGTAAGTAATGATATTCCAGAAGGGTTCATAGAGTGCAGAAGCAAAGCTTGCTCATGTGACAGCTGTGAGTCCGGGTTCAAATGATGTAAATCAGTAAATCAGTGTAACATAAACAAGCTAATGCTGACTAACATTTTTGCAACCATGTGCGATGAACTTGTGAACTTATTGCCTTTCAAATGGTTGCATCCAAGCCAGGGACCATGTAAAAGACCATTTACGATCTTCAGAGCAAATCTGGTGCATCAAAACAATAACACAACCATAAGTCTGGTATCAGTTTGCTGTTGAGCAGGATCAGGCTGGTAATTACATGCGGTCTGTTTGTGGTATTGCGGAGATTAAGTGTGATAAATCTATATTTATTTGGCAAACCTGCTGCGAACTACATACACAGAAATTCACATTAACTATTTGTGTTAATATTCAAGCTGGAACATTATAGTTGGAATGAGAATTGATGTATTTACTGCATTATAGCAACTCAAATGCGACATTACATAAATGCTAAGCAACTTTTATATAAGAATCATCCAGAAAAACTCATTTGCAGACAAACTGGTCAAGGTTTGTGAATAATTGCTGTTTAATTTATAAAAGCAGAAATAATTAGCCAAGCTTTCTACTTCGTGTGAGTAGATGCTTAACCTTGTTGGGTTTAATTTTGCAAAGGAATGCTTAACTTAAATTTCACTATGTTTTAACAAGCTCAGATAAAACTGAATGCCAGTGGCAAGCGTCTTTTTTCAAAGTCTGTAGGCTAATAGGCTATTCAATGGAACACAGAGGTACTTGACAAAGAGTCCCACTACAAACATCGGCTGTCAGATGTCACTCAGTCACTATTATGGTAGATATCATAGCCATAAATATCTCCACAAACTATTGGCTATCTTTGAAAAGCACGGGAATATATGCAAAGGATTAAGTAATAGTTTTGTTTAGGGATAAAGAATTAAATTATTTAAAATGCAAATATGCATCAAAAAATTATAACTGTTTGCTCATCTTTAGTGCAGATACTTTACTTTTGCTTGTTTGCGGGATAAAACAGTTTTTGTCTATGCATTTACATGACCATGCCTGCTTTTTAAAGCATTTCTGCAGCAACCTTTAACTGGCTTGCAATGTGCTCTGGGAGTACTGGTCTGTTTTCTCTTAGTCCAAAGCAGGAGATGGGGATCAGAGGGTGAAAAGTCAGAGGGAGGACAGCTTGACAGATAGAGCCGGGGTGGTGGAAGGGTCAGCGCTGGGAGGGCCATTTCCTCGCTGATTTTTATCTGTCTATTAACACAATACACCACCTGGCAGCTATAAACACACATGAATAAGAACCCGGTGAATGCATGCATGTTTTTCAAGGAACAAACTTGCAAGAGAAAGAGACTGCCTGATTGTGGATCATTTAAAAACTCACAAACAGCCATGCTTGCAAAATAATATAATTCAGTGTGTTCTTTTTAAAGCACCATTCCAGGAACAGAGTCCCACATTAATCAAAATAACTTTGATGACAAACTTTAAAGGTAACGCTTTGTCCCAAGGAACCGTCTCTTTGATTGCATTTTCCTTTTATTCTTCAGTTTAATCAGAGGAGCCTTTTCAATAGAGAATTCAATTACTCCATACACCTGAACACACAATACTCTGGACCTCATTCAGAGTGGGTCATTGTTGGTCTAAGCATCAGCGTCTCTAATAGGAAATATTGATTCAAACTTCCTCTCCTTCTTTCAGTTCAGGCGCCAGCATGTGTTCTGGTCTGCAGCTGAACAGATCGGAGTCAAAAGTGAACGGGTGTTTATTTCATTTGGGCGTATTTCCCTGCGGACAGCCAACGCCTCTTTTCAGTTTATTGCTTGGATTATCATCCTGAAAAAGCAATTAGTATGAAATGATCCCTTCAATTCATTACTATTGGGAGAGAGGGATGAGGATTCAGGGCAGAACACGCTAACCTTTCTATGTGGCTTGAATACCATTTGTAATGAAACCTGAAGCACTGAGAGCTGCTTAATGTTACACACTTAATAATCCTGACAAAGGTAACCGTGTCTCAGCAGCAGAGGATGTAAAGGAATCATAATGGCAAAAAATACTTAAAGGAATGAATGCCCTTTTGCAAGAGTGGTGGCATATTTTGTTAAAGGTCAACGCGGTAGAGTCGACTCCCAGAATAAACAGGAGTGCTCCATCCAGCTCTGGAAAAAAGCAGCGTTCTTTGGACAGCACCAATTTCAAATTCAGCAGTCCAGCCAGAGCCAAGTGGAGTATATTCATCATGTCCAGGTCTAAAGCGAACAGCATCTACAAACGACTCCTGCACAGATCACTTCATAAATCTACTAAAGCGCACTTAATGAAGGTCTCCGATCCCAGGCACAGAGATTTACATACAAGTTATGACACCGAAGAAGGCTCCGAGTCGATGCTGTTATCTACTTTCATTTGGTTTTAGCTGGTGCAGAGGGCACTTTCTATCCAAGTCTCCATATGCCAAGTATATCAATTTAATATTACAGGCAAGAGACACTCACTGCAAGACCACACCATAAAAGCCATTCAATAGATATTTACCGTCAATGGCTGTACTTCTATTGCAGTACTACTTACAGGATCGTGCGCACCCAATGCACTTTAAGTTCAGTTTTCATATGTGTTATATGATATTTATTTAAGAGTGGATAACAGATTTTCTCTTTAGGTTTTCACAGTTTTCTCTAAAAGCTAATTAAGATTTAATAGGTAGAATTTAATATTTACTTCAAAGCTGCAAGCAGAACCTCAGCGATATGGTATGATCAGAAAGTCAAGAGCATCTCTAAATAGGGTTTAAAAATGCATTCTTGGGGGGATTTGTATTGTAAAGTCCCCTGTCTGTGTGTTCACTCTGCTGCTTTGCAGCGCTGCAGACTTTTTGCTTGAATCAATCAATTCTCCCAGTTTTAAATGGTCTCTTAGTAAGTATACTTCTCTATACGGGGAAACAACAAAAAACTACACTTGTCCACATGACAACACTACTAATACTAATACTTGTGGTTTTTTACACTGGCACGCTTTAGGACATCTAAAAATGAGACTTTGAGAAACACTCCTGAATTTTATAAAGGCTTGTCTATGTCGGCAAATTTTTTGAGTTGACTGGGTAAATTTGCTTCAGGTGAGACCTGTTTATTCAATGTCGAAAATTCATTCTTGAAGCTTATTTTCATTGACTTTTTTATTTCTTAATAAGGTCAGCCTAGTGATGTAGTTTACTTCCAGGGCATCAAGGACGAAACCATTTCAGCCCAAAAGTTTAAAGAAAAAATCCACTTATTACCGATTCTGACAGGCCTGGAGGGCTCCAGATCAGTTGAAGATGGTTGCACTAGCTGGCAACCATAAAATAAAAATTCTGGGAGCCCTGAAAAGTTGAAGAAAAAGCAGCTAAAAAATGAACGTCATATATTTAGAACAAAATTCCCGGTACAGATTAGAGGAGAGAAAATGAAACATACTAGAACAGAGCAGATATTAAACATTAAAGTCCTCATGGTGCTTCAAAACAAAAATATGAATACTGTATATTTTTTACTGCTTTTTAATGGCAAGTTCATCCCTCATAGTAACATAAAGAAATACAGTGTCATGTCTACAACAGAGCCTCCCTCTGTGTTTTCCATCTCGGAATAGAGGCACTCTACAGAGCATGTAGTCTTCTCTCTGTGTATATCTCTGTGTGTGTTTGTGTGTGTGTGTGCTGTCTACCTGCGTCTACCACTGAACCCATTGCAATGGGAGGGAGGAATCCGTGATCTCCCATCAAGCGCTCAGGAGAGCGCAGCCACGCAAGATTGATGACACCCTCCGGAAGAAACAAAAGATCTGCCGCCTGCGAGAACCGGCTTATGAGACCTGATAGACTCGTCTCTTAATAAACATCACTGATATGTCAGCCACAGCGTGTTTCACCCACAGCTGCATCGTGGAGGGTGCAGCGAGCAACTACACCCTTACTGTCACTGCACTCTCACAGTGAAAAGCCATAGTGGTTACAGCAGATGAGACAGGGGTAAAATACTAAACCACTAATATCACAAGTTTTCCATAGGGATTCTGGGGGAATTATTAAGGAGTAAAAGAAAAAACGCCTCTCTGTCACAGCACTGCTTTAAGGCAGTTGACCTTAAAGCTCTTTTATTTCGAATTTCTAAATAAAAGAGCTTTCACTCTTGGGACTTCTGGTTTCATAGTGGATATCCAGGATACATCGAGTCCTAGGGAGGCGGTGCCAAGGAGTATAACATTTTATAGGTTTCCTTGTTAACAGGGATATTGCATTAGCCATGCCACTTTTTAGCATTCACCATTGATTTCAATTACAGATAAGAATTTCTAAAAAAGCTCCTGGCTAGCTGTCAACACCGACCACCCAAAAAGCTGCTTTTTATGCACTCATGTCAGCCTCAATCGCAATTGTATTTCTATCGCATATTCAAAGTAACAGAGCTGACCAAAGTGTTTTGCAAGTTAGTTAGTGGACAAGAGAAAAACCATAGAAAAATAAATATAATAAAATATAAGACTGTGAGATTTTACTTATGTTGAATAAGTCATATTATTCATCATAAGTTTATTTTACATATTTGTGTTTCCAAATCTGTTATTTAAATCTTTAATTGTTTATATATGCGTGTATGAACCTGATGAATCTGCTTTTATGGTTCCATCACATTTACCTGAGTCTAAGACCTAGCTTGTGATTGGCTACTTCAGTCACATGTTACTGTTTTGATTTAACTACATACCCATTGTGTACTCTTGTTATGGTTAGTGATAGCCAAAGCGGGGCTTTGCTGCCACTCCTGCTGCCACTTTGTAAGCCAACTGTCAAAACTGGGGTGAACTACACCAAAAACTTAAACTAGCCATCATCACTTGGCATGGGTGTTCTGAACCACACTTGGGCTTTGTAAGCTCAGCACAGCATCAGGCCATGAGTATTGATCATCCAATATCTAGCCATTATTTGAAAAAGTGCACCTACCGTGAGTCATGTTGGAAATCCTTCAGTGTTAATTTCACAAACTGTACAAAGGTGCTATTTTATGTGTTTTATGGAAAAAAAAATCCAGTTTCAGTTTTCTGTAAGAAAAACTGAACCATCTTAGTATTGTTTCATTGTCACTATAAAATCAAGACAATATTTGCAAAAACTAAAATAAAAAGTGGTCTGTAAATAAAAATGTTTGCAATTTAGCTTAAGGACTACCTTTACGCTTCCTGAGGGTGAAGTGCAGTGAATTTCAGCAGAATGGTATCAATAAGAAGTGAAGAGGCTTTCCGTAGATCAGCTCAGCATTTCTTATTCTAAAATTGCACATTTCCATACTTGCCTGGTTATGGTTTTCTAATAGGACCTTGAAACTAAATCACACATAATCAATACTCAGTAATCACTCTGTGAAATAGAATGTTTTATTTGAATGAATAAAACTGGAACCATTGCTGCTCCTACTGCTAAAAAGCTCTAAATAAATAGTGTTTTGCCCATGTATGTAATTTCCACAGGGAAGAAGAAACTGAATGACATCTATACATACATGAGCAGCTTTCCTTTCTGAACTCTGCCACATTTATACACTCTGCTGTTTACAATATTCTGTATTCTTGCCGTAAAAAATGTTGTATCTGTCACAATTCTATCTCCCAGACCTTCCCTCAGTGCTGTATAATGCCTTGTTAAAGTCAGCCGTGTGTGAAATGGCGTTTTAAAATAAATGAAACTGAGCAGGAAAGTGAGGAGAGGGGGAATATTGCGATGTCAAGCTGACAGACAGGCAGTGAAAATGTAACAAGAGCTATCATCTTAAAGGAAACTGGATTAAATAAGAACCTAGGACCGTCGGTGCATCTCCAGCCCTGATATTGACATGTCTCCAGCTAGGGCCATTTTTCATTGTCTCATCAAGACAAAGCATTATGGGAGATCAATCTCCCCCTCTTGCATCAGATAGGCACATCCCGCTTAAAGTGCTGGGTGTTGGTTTTATTATTCCTGGTAATCCACTGAATGTTTTGGACACTGCGAGAACAGCGCTGTCACACTAGCATGCCAAGAGGAAGCTTAATTTTAACCTGGAAGGATTCATAGCATCTGTTGTCGCCACACAACCGGATGTTAATCAATAAAATACTGCTGGAATCACTTTGCATTTACTTAGCCATCACGCTGGCCCTTTACTTGTAAAAGGTTGAGTCAATTTAGATAACAACTGTGAAAATCAAAGGCAAAAGCTTCACTTTTAACCACAAACTAATGGTTGTAAAATTCTTCTCTGTGTTGCAGCGCATGATAACAAATAACACACTGAAAATTGTGCCCAACGATGACACGAACATCTACATCATGCCTTTAAGCGCAAGTGTTTGTATATCTTTCAGGGTCATTAATTTTAAAAGTCAACCATTAACCTGTGGTAATGTGGGCTGAGAGATGTAGTAAAGCAGGTCTCTATAAAAACAAACACAGATTGCAGATGTGCCATCAGAGCACAGACACGGTCAAAACTGCTTAACAAGTCCAGCAGTCTGAATACTTGTTACACAAAAATTGCTCATTTTGCAGCTTTTGACTTAAATTTTAATCTTTCTTGTGCAGCAGGTCTGAATGAGGGTGATATCTGCATATGAATATGCAGAATCTGTAGGCAAGGGAAAATATTTTTGGTAATGGAGTTTCTTGGTTTCCCTTTACATTCCAAGTTCTATTGACCAATCAAATTTGATTAAGGTCTTGCATGCTTTTGCATGCAGGTGAACAGTCACTGTGTACTGCAAAAGAAGCATGGCATTGCTGAAATCCCAGCCCATTGAAAAATGTCTAATGGTAATCTGTATTTTATTTGTTTTTTTGATTCATTTGCATTATAAACAAAGGCCTGCAGATTAAACAGGAAGTCTTGGCCCAGATAGCCGATGCCTAACTGGAAGCCCTGAAAAATGGTCTGTTACTCCCAACGGCTTCCCAGATTGCATGTATTTTCAAACATGACAATTGAATTTACATTTATTTAATCAAATTAAACTGAATCTACAAAGTCATTTTAGTTAGTCATAGAATTTTTCCAATTCGATTTACCACGCTTAAATACTTAAACATTTCTTGTTATTGAGCAGTGAAACTTCTGCATAATTTACTTAACCTCATTAAAGCTTAAATCCACAAAACCTGGGTTAGGGTTAAACTGCCTAATAGTCTTTAAGATAGAGTGTACAGGTTCCATCTCAACTAACAACAGCAAAGTCTATGTAAGCATTTTTGAATCAGGAATATGTATCCAAACGTGATCTATAACAGCATAGCAGAGCTAATAATTGTTATTCATTTTGTGTGCAGACTTGTGATGGTATTTTGTTAGGTTTTGGTATTTACTTAAATGAAGCCTTCATCAAAATTGAAGTTGATATTAGGAATAATAGTTGGAGCAACACTGTGATGCGCACTCACAGATCGCTTTATCCAGAGATGTCAGTGAAGTGCACAACAGCTCCGCCTGAAATCTGACTTTTACATCTCTCTCATGTATTTTGTGTTCTGCACACTAACAACAACAAGAGGAGCATCTTTCTCAGCATTTAACAATGACAATGTTCAATGCTGGTAAAAGTATAAGTCACAGCAGAGGTGTACTAAATACTTGTTATAAACAGAACAAATACCACATAGCAACAGTAACCAGTTTTGTAACAGAAAGACAGGTCCTTGTACGTTGTCCTGTGACAATAATACTCATGTGTGATTGGTTGATTTACTCCTTATGAGTTGGAAGATTTGAGCAGTTATATTTTTATGATTACCAGAAAGACAGACAAGCTGTTCATAAGTATAAAAGTCTGTTTACTCATTGTCAGACAGCAATTAAATTATTTTGCATTATGAGCCCCAAGCAATGAAGTGAATAATTACAATTTTTAAATAACAGCTTTTTGCAAGAACAATAAAGAGCGCAGCCGAAACAAAAACAAACTGCTGTGCTCTTCTGCCTGAGCTCTCCCTTAGTGAGTTCAGGGCTCTGTGATTTTACCTTCATGGCCCCGCAGGGAGTTAGGTACGAAGTCTTGGCTTTGCCTGTTGATTGCACTTTGACCGATCATTTCCTTGAAGTGCTCCAGAATGTCACATACAAAAAGCATTCTTCATTCAGTGCAGGGAAGCCAACGTCCACTGAGATCAAAGAGACATGAATGTATCTGGCACTCTCGCACAGAACCATAAGTCCTGAGTGTTTAGATTTCAGTGTCTATAACTATATTTGGCTGCATGTGTCAGAGAAAACACACAAGGTCTCTCAAACTAATGTTTTCTTTGTGAAGGAAAAAAAAAGAAAATGTATAAAGTTTATTTCCCAAAATACAGCAAAAAATAAAATAAAATCTTTGAAGCTTTTTTACCTTTTGAAAACATGTTTGACATTTCACACAATGGTAAGGAACAACAGCTAAAATCAGCAGAGATTTAGCGCAGTGCACCCGAGTCAAGAACAAAAAGAGAACCTGATGTATCCTGCCCGAGGAGAAAATCAGACCCAGAGCTGTGTTTGCGAGGATTAAGATGTTTGACGACCAGGGCCCCCTGACCGAGGCGGTTTCTGACCACAAATAAACATCAGCCTCGGCGGGTCCCCGTGCTCTGGCCTCTGCACGGTCAGCAACAGGAGCGCATCAATCACAGCTGGAGTGGGGGCTCCCCAAGGCGGGTGCATTGAAAAAAAGCCTCAGCCAGCTGCCGCCCCAACCCTTCACTCATACAGTCATGCACACGCAAACACACACAGAAGCTTATTCTCCCAGCACAACACAAGTGTGATAGACACCCCATAGTGTGGCTGGAGCACACGCGAGGCTGAACAAAAAATGAAAAGAAAGAACAGAACTGTGATGTTTTTATTTAATAAAATACTTCATCTCTTTTGTTTACTTAAACTATCCAATAATTAAATGCAATTAAATTCATGCTTTTCTGGTATTTAGCAAACAGTTTATTAAAAGTTGCTTTTAAATAGGTTTAAAAGCAATGGTAGTGGAAGTCCCATATTAAAAATCTTACTACTTTATGTGAAAAGCACAGTACTAACAGCTAAACAGGCTTAATGAATCAAAGCATAGGCTTAAATGTTATATACTATTGGGATATTATTGTCAATGCTTTAGAACTTAGATGACATTTAATATCTAAGTTCAGTCTTTATTTGGATTATTCACAGTGTAAGAGACAACAGCACAGTCCAAATTCTGAAGAGGCAGAAGAATACACATATACATAACAAACGCATTTACATCTAATTGAATATATTTAAAGTCACATTTAATCATGTCTGAACTAGAGGGACATGATATGGTGCTATGAATGATCTACTAAAAATGCTCCATATTAAATAATTGCTGTGTTGTAAGATAAAATCTACTTTGCAAACTCTCGGTTATAGCAACGTTACATTGAATTTAGCAATTTTAATTTAAATTGAAAGAAAATGCCTCAATATTGCACTGAAGTCCCTCTAATTGGTTACTGTTCTCAGTTACACTGTTGAGAGACAAAAGTGAACTCGGCAACATATCAGTAAGTTATTTCTATGTCAGCAGCCTGTATTATGTCCTTGATCTGCAGGTAATTATGTGGAATGATTTTGAATTTCTGCTGCTAACAATTCTGAATAACTGCACAACACTTTCACCAAGGTGAAAATACATTATGCAGTGGTAATAATCCACTGCTCATGTGGAAGCAGAATGAAATTATGCAGCTTGTAGTATTTACACGTGTATGTGATGTGTGTACCTGTGCGTGTGTTTGTGCGTATTAGTGCATTGTATTTAAAACAAATCCTCAAGCTAGCGACTAAATGTGTAATAAAGCTGGTTTGTGTGAAACATCAGTGTGTTTATCTGATATCAAAGTGCCTCTTGTGAATCAGGCGTTCGTTTATTTTGTGCGTTTTACAAAAAGGGATCTCATCATTTCGAGCAGCCGTTGCTCTTCTGCAGCAGCTGTACAATTGAGTTGGATTTCCAACATTAAGGAACATTTTATCACATTAGGTTGAACACTTCCGCATGTTGTGATCAGGGAGCCGGTGTGTTTGTAGGTCATCAGCTCAGAAGATCATACTTAATCTGTTTCTTTTCCTGGAAAACAGTTGATATGATATGCTTTGATTTTGTCTCCCAGTTTTGTTTTTCAGTAACAAATCTTCACCTTAATTTCAGTCAGCGTTGGCTTCTCCTCCCTCCTTGGTTAACATTGCCCCCTGCTGGAAGACAGCAGACTGAGCTTTAATTTTTAGCAAACTGAGCTGCAACTCAACATATCAACATATATTTTTTTTTTTTTCTGACACATGTTCAAAGTCCAGAAAATGTAAGAAAATCACCAGTCACTATTCTTCAAAGCTGAATGTGACATATTAAGTTGTCTCAGGTTTTTAAGCGTTGCATAGAAAAGAAAAGGAAGAAATTCATACACTAAAGAACCTGGGAGATTTGTCTTTCTTTCTTTTTTTTTTTGGCTGTAAGAATGAACAGTTAACTGATAACATATAGATGATAAAGCCATTGTCAAAAACACTAAGGAAAGAAAACATTTTACAAGCAACAATGACATTTTTCTTTCTTTCTTTCTTTCTTTCTTTCTTTCTTCAAATTTCTCAAAATAGGAAAAAACATTGAACAGAATAAGAACATTGGTAATATTTAAACATTAAAGACACATTATTGTGTGTGTTGTGTTTGTGAGGGAGTACTTGCACAGTTATTTACAATTCAGAAATGGCAGGGAAAGGAAAACAACAACAACAACAACAAAACCCCTGGAACGTATACAAGAGAAACAGGGAAAGTACTTGGAATCACTCACACTATTTAAAAAAATAGAATTAAGTGTCCACAAAAGGGCCCATATAGCATAACAGCAGGGTGAGGTTGGCAAGTCCTGTTTCATCATGTACTAACCAAGTCCTAATTTACGATGATTGATGTTATTTAGTTGTTATTTTCTTCATTTCAGAAATGTTTTCTTACATCAATGCTGTGGTCTTATGCATTATAGTAAAGACTCCTAATCGTATTAATAGCTTTGCTTTTTTCTACATCAAAGTAATACCACATGTAAAAATTTCTGAATCCAAGATCCCTGCAAAGGATTATTAGCAAAGTGTCAAAAGTAAAAGCACTCGTGCAGAAAAGCGGCTGCTTAAAAGACTGAGGTCACTGTGACCTCAGAATTGTATGCCACGGAACAAAGCCCAATGTTAGGAAATATGTTTAATAGGTAAAATATAAGGAATTATGTGTTTGGATTGTTATTTCTGCTGTTTAGCTGAAGCTGAGCCACCAACCTTGACCTCTTTGTTTTTGTGTTTATTGAAAGTGCAAGACTAGGTCTTAACAGAAAGACAAAGGAGAATGCAAAGATAAAAGGGAGATAACAAGCTTAAGTTAAGGACAGAAGGTGTCTGGCTGAAAGAGCATAATTATGTATCTTACATTGCATGAAGGTCAGTGCGAAGCTTTGTGTAATGATGAAGGGGGAAAAGAAAGTCAGGTCACCAGCGTTTGAGTCTGAGCGCAAATGAGGAAGTTGGTCCTGCTTTTGCTTTAAAATAAATGGGATTAATTAAAATGACAAAATGTGGTGTGAAATGTAACACATAATGAAGTAAAGTTCCTTCTTTGGATACTCAGGTATATAATTTAGATTTGTTGCCAGGGCCACAAGTCAGTCTTTAGATTAGCAATGAATGTTACATTTTATTACTGGACTATCTCTTACCCATAAGATTTTAACTTTGTCATGTTAGTGATTATGCACCTCCTCGATTTGTTGCACCAAATTCAATATGAACCAGGGCACTGCTGGAAAAAGCAAACCGATGTGGGTAAACAAGGAAAATGTATGCGAGGCATCACTAAATATTCATATTTTCTGCTTTTTAAAAAAATGTTCTCAGCACAACTTTTTCCTGTTACGGCCTGCATATTATAAAAACGCCGAGGGAAAAAAAAAAAGAGCAGTGGTGCCAGCAAATTAATGTGTGCTTCAATGTGCATAAACAGCAAAGCTCTATCATCGAAGTGCTGAATATTCATTTCCCAGGACGCAGCGTGAGCAAATTAAAACAGCTGACCTCATCTGTTGGATTGATTGATATCTGTCAAAAGTGGAAAAGCAGCCAGACGGAGCAAAGATTCACCTGACAGTGTTCAAAGCACCAATCGAGTCTTACAAGTACACACGGTACTGTAACTTTAAATGATAAATTTCAATAAAACTGTGCTGGATGTTGGCTTTGGTTTGGAAAAGACAAATTTTCTGTACTAAAACTCCACATTGAACAAAGGCTCAGAATCCTGACCTACATGTGTGTTAGTGCATGATTTGTGTTATAATTGAAAGCTGGTTAGGGATGCATTAATTAGTCAAGGGTTCTCTCCTCCTCTGCCATTTGCAGCCATTATGAACACTGCCTTCACAAAGCTCTCCATGTAATTGATATTGTGAACAAAGATCATAAAATCTACCTAAATCAAATAAAAAATAGTTAATTGGTCGACATATTACATTCCAGAGTCCATTATGAAGAATTATATTATATTCCTTTTCTCTGGGAGGTAATTGAATTTCTAATAGAACATTTAGTTTTTGAAATGACCTTTTTCAATTAAGCCTCTTTTAATTGAAACTATATCTTTTTCAATCACTGGATGTCATTTAATTAAACTATATCAGAAATATATAGGACATGCTGGTTCTCAAATTGTTTCAATTTTTTTGACACTTAACTCTTTCTGGATTTTTGTGCCTTTGGCAAACTGCCATCTGATAAAATAATATTCACATCATCTTGTCATTAATATTAATTGCAGTAAAATGGGGATGTTACATTAAATCTCTAGTTACATTATAATATATTTATACTGTGATACAACTGTAGAATTTTAGACCTTATCAAAACGGTTAAAGGTGAAAAGAACAGATTGGACAAAGAAAGAGATTATACTAATGTAATAACAGGGTTATTAAATAAATAAGAGAAAGACAAATCTAGAGCTCACAGAAAAGACCGATATCCAAAAAAGAAAACATTTCTCAAAAAAAAGACAATATGCAGCAAGTATTTAAACACAAAAAGTGAATTTCTAAAGAAATTATTTAAAGTACAGCCATCAACTGGAAGATCCACATCAGCACACGCATCAATACCTTCTTGTCAAATGGTGTCAAATACAGTCAAACCTGAATGTGTCTAAAATGGGTATGAATGGGTGAATGCTGCTTGTAGCAAAAACACTTTGAGTGCTCAGTTAGAGAAGAAAAGTGCTGTATAAGCACCGGTCCATTCACTCCATTACACTGGATAGACAACAATGTTGTTATTGCACAGTAACTGTGATACAGTAGTATATCATCAGCATACACGTGAAATTTTATATAATTGTTTATAAAATGCGGTCCAGAAGCAGCCAAGGCAGATCTCATATCCTGAAGGCCCAATGGCTGAAATATTTTACTAAGAAACAAGTTGCAGTTTCATTATTTCCACAGATACCAGCATACCATCCCATTCGCTTAGTGCTGTAAAGCTTAGCTTATTAAGCAAAGTAACTGGCAGCACATTCCTTAATTGATATCTCTCAAGCAAAAACATAAAAGCATTGATTTACCAGCTTCTTAAATATGAATATTTGTTTGTTTCTCAGGTCTCTCTGAGGGTATGCTCATTATCTGGATTCCTTAGAGTCCAAAAGCACTGGTGGTCAAGATTTTGAAATAATGCCGCATTATTGTAGATAAGGCTACACAACAGTATATAAGTAATATCTGTGCTTGAGCACTTGAGCCTAGAAATAGTGCCCAATCTACATTTCTACACTTTATTTATTTCAACAACCCTGCAAACTCTGGGCATCTTGCATGGTTGTCCTTTGTCATCTTTGGTGTCCCTCAAGTATCAGCTTTGGGTGCTCTTTTATTCTAACTTTATTCACTATAATGGGCTCTGGAGACAGACAAGTCCCAGGTTTCCCCTTAAAATCTTGGTCTGTTTAATTAAAACAATACAATAAAACAACTGAACGAACACTTCTAACAGCTAAATTTTCACTTTTGCACATAAAAAAATCAAAAATCCAATACCAGGTCTTAAATCCTGTGGGTTGACTGACAGAAAACTCTTCTGTCAAAATCTACTTTTAATACCTCAGCTGTTTGGTCTTAAGTTGTTAAGTTCTCTGATCATAAAAACAAAAAATATATATATTATTTGAATAATTTTTTCTTTATCAAGTTAATTAATACTAAACAGACCTTTGACAAGATAATGTTACTTCACCAATGAAAGCAGCAAACAACAAATTTTCATTTTGATCTGTGAATTATTCGTTAATTTATTGGTAACTTTTATTGTTTAATGTATAAAACTAAAATAGGAATCTATCCATCTACATCTTATGCCAACACCTTAAAAAGGACAAACATTTATACATTTTTTTTAATATTGTTTAACTATTCAATAGTTAACCTTTAAGCTGCTTTTTAGTTTTCTAGATGAGCCAGTGAGTGGCAAGCTTTCCACTTTGTTGAATCTGTGAGGGGAGCACAAATATTTAATGAAGTGTGTATTTTTTTTTTTCTTCTGTAAAAGAGAAAAACAAGACAGCACAATGAGAAATCCATCAGCCATAATAAGATTTGACAAACAATGTGCACACCTTGCCCATTGCTGTTGTTGCCCTGGAATATTTTTGTCTTTTACTCTCACCTTTCGGCGTTGCACCGTAATGCTCCACTGCTGTCTGCTTGCTTTCTTGCAGCAGCTGTCGTTGTCCCCCGCGCACCCACCTCCCTCCTCCCTTTTTCCCCCAACCCCCTCAAAATCACCTTTTCTTTTCGAATCAAATTCAACATCTGGAGGAGGAAAAAGTCCCCCGAACCGCTTTTGTTCTCTGCGTCAGAACAGATTTCAGGCTAGCTGAGGCACAATGTAGGACCGCTGTAATGATTTGTCCTAAATATGTTATATTTTAGCAGCAATGACCAACTAAGGAGAATTTTTTTTAACACCTTCTGTTTTTATTTACATGTTTAAAACAGAATTTATTTTTAAATAAATCACATTCAGTCTGCAAACAGAATCTTCATCATCTTGTTAAACATTTTCATCCGCATTCTCCTGACAGACGAGAAGATTTGAATATATATAAAATCTGTAATGATATCAGCATAAATACTTTGGTGTTTTCAGGCTCTGTTCAATAAAGGGACCAAACATTACAGTCGACACTGGATTATGTCAACTTGAGGCCAAACCTCAACTGCAAGCGGTGCAGATCTGTGACAGTATCTGACCAAAAGGGACTAATAAGTAGGGGAAAGAGACAAACATCAGGGCTGCACAGCCGAGCGGCGGTTGTTTGTTTCCAGGGTGTATCACCCCTCAGAACATGGGATGCCTTTACATCCAATGTGACAAGACTTCCTCTATTCTTGACTTCTGCTTCTGTGGCTGCTGGGTTGGAGGAGAGCAGGGTTAGGGTGTGTGGGGGGATTGGAGGGATAGAGTCGGTGGGCTCCTGGCAGTGGCCTTACAGAGGATTGTCTGACACAGCTTCCGCCTCTTCGCTCCACGAATGTGTGCCTGCAAGACAGCACGCAGCCATCTGCTGGATCCCCCACCATCACAACCATCGCCACCACCACACCCCAGACCCTCCATTCACCCACCCCCCGCCATCCGGATGCTGCTATAACCACTGACAACGCAACAAGCTAATTAGGAGATTTACTGCGCTAATTACACATGCACAGAAGTGTTGCTGGAGATTTCTATTTGGGGCTCAGCTCTGCGCACGATTTCCCCTCAATTAAAGGCAAATGTAGCATGTAAAACTGTGTGATTGTCTTTTACACCCCTGCGTGATGCTGATTCACAATGACACTCGACAGACAGCTGGAATGGCTGAGGGCCACCTGACTTCTGAGGGCTGTAAGAAAGAGATGCGCTCCAAGCCCCTGCAACCAAAGTGAGAAATGAGTTGTGCAGTGTGCCGAGGGAATGCCAGACTGGAGATAACACCCACAATCCATAACATTGTGGTCTACTTTCTCTGTCAATTAAGAGACAAGCAACAAGATGACTACAAAGGCAACAACAAGCCTACAGAATGGAACAGCAGCCCAACGCACCCAGCAGTTTCCTTTGATATCAAAGTCAGGTTTACTGCAAAGCTTTTCAAAAGTTGCATTGAGCCCCAAAGGAGGAAAAGAACAGTTATCAAATTTATTCTCTGTAACTGAAAAGGCAATGTTATTTTGAGCAATCCTCCCCAGAAAAACTATGAAAAATATTTCAACCAAATACTAAATAAAGTTTTTTATATTGCTATATTCCACCGTGAACTTGCTCAAGGTAAAGCGATCCTCTTAAAATATCCTCCGATAAGCAGACAATGTCATGTACGGTTGCTACATCTGCAGAGTTATCTCCAAACTTGTTATCAGAGAGGTGCCTATTAGCACTCTCAGCAGATAGAGAGCCTTATTAGCATTCAGTCAGAGCTGCGTCTGCCCTGATTAATTTAAGACTCATTTTCACTCTCAAAATTAAAGTTTTCTTGCTGAGAGATAGATTAAAAGATTAAAAATATTCTTAAACTCTCTCACATCTGTCTATTTAGTATGGAGCTCAAGAAAGTTAGCTTAGCTTAGCACAAATACTGAAAGCAGGGATAAAATGCAAAAATCTCCCTGTCAGCAACAATAAGTGTAACTGACACATTCTATATTTTGTTAATGCTGGACCAAAAACAAATGTATTCTACTGGTGTTTTTGCATGTTGGATATGTATCTTATACACTGATTCCAGGAAATATGCATGCATTGTTAAGTCTCACGTCAAAAGCAATTGTCTTACTGATCCTTTTTTAATAATGTACAGTCACAGAAATGAAAGTGTACACAGCTGTGTTTCAAATTTTGTCAGGTACAAAGTTTAGTTTGCTTTAGGCAGTTCGGGCTCGCTGCCTGACACTTTCTGTTGATACAAAACGTCTGTCTGTATATGCCAAAGACTACAGTAGAGATAATAAGCATTCTAGAGCCAACCAGATTTGTTTTACCAGTCATACTGCATATATGTTATATGTGCTACATGTAGACTTTGCTCATTCAGTTTATTATTACTTTTGCAACTTTTTGTTTGCATTTTAATTTTAAAATTTTTGGCTCAAAGTTTCGTTTGGTTTATTTTTAAAATTATTACACATCCATAGCATCAGCACAAATATCACTTGCATTAATTTTTTACCTATTAAAGCCATTTTTTACAGCAATTTGTAGAGGCCCAAATAATTGGACAAACCAACAGCGTTTTAATATATGGATTGTTTGATGAAGATCATCCATCTATCTATCTATCTATCTATCTATCTATCTATCTATCTATCTATCTATCTAGCCAGTAGACCTATAAATGGTGTATGGTGTCCTATAAATGCCCTCAAAAGCACCAAGATGATGAACACATTCAAGAAGTCCAGTTCAGTGACTCAGATTTGCAAAAGTGAAGCCTAGGTGACACTGATGGGCATCCCATAATTTCAGTATTTACATGGATGAGTTATATCAAAGATTTTGGATCCTGTTAAATGGCCACTAGAGGAAATGTCTTTAAAAAAATCTGTACAACATATTTTCACCTGTGTTCACAGTGTGCAAACAACTATCATAGTTATGATGTTTGTTTATTCCTTAATGTCCACGTAACCTGATTACAGTCTTATTCTGATTTTCAAGAGTCCATCCTGTCCTCTCTGGAGTACTCCAGTAAAATCCAGGATATTGAGACATATGATCATCTGATTCGGGTTTCTGGACATTTAGTCTGCTGCTAAAAAAAACCCCAGACTGGTTTACATGACAGTTTACAAAATTAAACACAAATGGCAGGCAGCACGATGATACAGCGGTTAGCAAAAACGTTTCTGTTTTGAGCCTTTCTGTGTGTGAAATGTGAATTTCTCTCTGTGCCTGTGCTGATCTCCTCTGGGTAGTCTAGCTTTGTCCAGCAGGTACAGGTCTATGGAAGAATGGAACTTGTTACCAATACAGATGACAGAGAACCCAGTAAAACTGAATTAAAACAACTTTTAAAACAATATTTATTTGGTCTGGTTTTTGAGCATGGTTAGAAATTCCAACATGAATTTGAAATTTTGTGTGTGTGCTGTAGTAATGATTGTAAATCAAATGTTAAGTTATGTTATGTTGTGTTATGTTATCTTATCTTATCTTATCTTACCCTGATATGATGCCAGATTTGTGACCCCAGGAAGTACAGCTGCTTAGTTGCTGTAAAAAAACCTAAAGGTCACAGACATGCATGTTAGATTAACAGTTGATTCTAAATAAGCCGTGGATGTGAAGAAGAGGAAATGTGTGTTCAACAAAATGAAGTATGAATAAACTTGTATTGTCACGTGTTTTCAGTTGATTTTAAAATGTTATTGTTTACTTATAAAATCCTAAATAATATGGCACCTGATTACTTAGCTGATCTCCTCTGTCTGTATAGCCCTAAGAGAGCACTGAGATCATCGGGCCAACCGCTCTTAGTGCAACCTAGGTCTCGGCTTAAGACCAGAGGAGACCGTGCCTTTGCACCCAAATTATGGAATAATCTTCCTCTTGATATTCGCGCATCAGATTCTATTCAATCTTTTAAATCACGTCTAAAAACTTACTTGTTTAACCTGGCATTCGAGGCTAATTAGGGTAATTTATATCTGGCTCTGCATTTAGATTATGTAATTATTTTATTTTTTATATCTGTAATTTATATTTTATATTGTGATTTTATCTGTATCATGGTTTTACTGGAAAGCACTTTGGTGTACTTCGGTCTTTAAATGTGCTATATAAATAAATTTGATTTGATTTGGTCAGTACAACTAGAAATGCACATGATGAGATACCTAAACATCGCAGGCAGCAATGAATAGAGTCCATTTTCAGGTAAAAGCTCAAAGATGGTGCCAGGATGAAATTCTGGGAGATCCTGTCTCTTATAATAAATGCCAGTTTCAAAACCTTTCCAGAAATCCTGAATTGGTTATTGAGAAAAAATCCACAAATCTTGTTGTGATAAGTTTTGTGTAGAAACTATTTTGTCGTTTGCTGAACAGACGGATGATGAGGGGACCATGCTCATAAGGCTATGGCAGTATGCAAACATTAAAGGTGTCCCCCTAAGCTGAACTGTAATTTCAGCTAGCTGTGTGCTGCATTCAGTTGGATGTAGACAGTGGAAATAAAGTAGTTTCAACATGACAAATGTTCACGACAAGTTCTATGAAATCTGAGTAACCAGGTCATGATTTATGGAAGTTTGGGATTTTTTTGTTTTGTTTTGCTTTGCTTTATTTTGATTTTTTGGAGTGAAACCCGGCAGGTAACATCTTCCTTCGTTATACTCAGGAGAAGGCAGACATCTCTGCAGCTTATATCTCCTAAACGGTGCAATCAAATCAACTGAAGCCAAATGAGTAATTTGTGAACTCAGTTTTGGGGTGAACTGTCTCTTTAATGTCAGTGCTACCGATTTCCTCTTTTAACTGTTGGACAAAAAATAAATAACAAAGCAAATAACTCTAATCACAGTAGTCCAGACTATACTTGTGTCATCATGTAGTAATTTCACCTCTAACCAGGCCTGGTTAGAGAGTGGTCATTTAAACAATGCTGTACAAACATGCTGCCTGCACTTTTCCACCTTACTGGTGAAGGCCAAGCAGAGCAGCAGATAATGCCTGGGAGCCTACAGGCTCTCTAAATATTAATGAACCTCTGTCTCACACGGGAATAGCAGGAGCATCTTTTCTTTTTCCTCTCCTTTAGTGTGCTTGTTTGTTTAATTAAAAGAGTGTGTTTTAGGGAAATGAGCTGCTGTCAACCACCTCTGGGGTGGTTCTCACCAGGAAGTGCATTGCTGGCATTTCGATGGAGTAGCCCGACACTGTCGTGAGACCTGGTGGAAAATCACTTTGTTTTTAGCCACGTCTCGCTATTATTTGTCTTATTTAACAATCTAATCATTTAAATATGTAAATGTAGGTAATAAAGATAGTTAGTTGTAACAAAATAATCCTAAATAATAAAAAGTAACCAATAAAATCATGCACTTTTTTAACAATGTGCTATAAAACAGCCGAAGAATGTGTGGCTGATGTGTGGATGTGGTCTGGCTGCATAAAAACATGGCCTGAGGCAGCTTTTAAATTCAAGCTGCACAGTCCTTCATCATTAATAAGAGTGAGGTATCAGATAGGCTCATCTCTTCCATAACAATAACACGAGTAAACAGGACCTCCTTTGGCAAGAATGATCCAGGGCTCTGTTAGAGCTTCCAATTTCTCCATACTTTATCCTTTCAGAATCCAATTCACTCAAAAAGACGACATAAATGAGGCTGAGCTATAGTTTGAACAGATAGCAGACAGAGAGCTTTTTTTTTTTTTTTTTTTTTTGGATTTCCAGTATAACAGTGACAGGTTTGCAGAGAATACGGCCACACTCGAATCCCTGTTTTAATTGCTTTTCAACTGTGGTAACAAAGGAGTAATTTAGACCACATACAATAGCATTCTCAGCTGGCCTGCCCCAGTTATTCCAGAAAGAAACTTTTAATTCAAAGTGCTGTGTAGATTAATTTTCTGATATGTTAAACATTGTTCTGCATACTAATTGACACCGTTTTTTATTGTGCAAAGTAAGTCTTTTCATGGAGGCGTAATTAAAAGGGCTGCTGAGGCTTTTATAGCACACGTTAGAACGGAAATTAGCCAATTACCATTTCTGTTTGAGGGGTGAAATGACCATCACACTGCCTGGCACTCTTTTATGTGTCCCACTTAATGGTTTTCACCCCCCTCACACCCACATCTCTCCACCCAAATATTTAGTATTCCAAGCCAAAAGAGAGATTGGAGAGCAAATTACCCAGCCAATATATCATTCCCTGGACTGCAATCACTTTGAAACACAACACACTGGAACTGAACATGCGCTAATTTCCAAAATATGTATGTTTTAAATTATGAGTGATGATTTATAATCCTTTTGATTTCCTGCCCATAATGAGTGAGTCTCTAATTTTCACACGTGCTATAGGGCGTATTGTTACACAAAAATGCCTCTGCATGTTTATAGTCACAACAGGGATGCAAAAGTAATCTTCAGATTAAAATGCTCTTTGCCTTTGATCTTAAACTGTGTTATATAGAGTAATGCAAAAAGTGACGCTTCCAGGTTCCAGTCGTGGTTAAGAGTGAAAATAGAGTATGTGGAGTTATTGTGCCACCCTGTGGTTAAAGCAAGTGTAGAATATATAGACACCAAATGCAGTGGTTCCATGTGAGACCGGACTCGCCACATCACTCGCCACATCAGGGGCAGTCATCATGTCAAGGCAGATTTACTGATAAAGTGCAATATCACAAACTGATGGGCTTCACAATCTGGACTACAGATAATCTACTGTTCTTTAATCACAGGTAGGCATGCAATACATGTTGTGTATATAAAATAGAAGATTTACAGCAGAGGTGTTAAACTCCAGGCCTCGAGGGCCGATGTCCTTCAGGTTTTAGATCTCACCCTGGGTCAACACACCTGAATCAAATGATTAGTTCATTATCAGGCTTCTGGAGAACTTCAAGACATGTTGAGGAGGTAATTTAGCCATTTAAATCAGCTGTGTTGGATCAAGGACACATTTAAAAACCTGCAGGACACCTGGCCTCGAGGCCTGGAGTTCGACACCTGTGATTTACAGTATGGAAAGAGTAGAGTATGATCCATGAGGACTTTAAGCAATCATGCACATCAACGATGAGAAGCCAAGCGCAGTATAGACCATATGTCAGGGACTATATGTCAGGGACTGGCAACTGTTACCAAAAAAGCAGTTTTTGAATCCATTTTTAACCAACCAGCCTTATAATGAAGGTGACGCAGCCTGTTAAATGTGATGATTTGTAATTATATATGTGCACTACTTTGCTGTAGTGCAGCCTATTTATGATTATTCAGTACTTTAACTTGACATTTTCATTGCAATGATAACACTACATAAATGAAACTGCAGTGAAAGCAATGAAAGCAGTTTATGCATATTACAGTATGTAAGAGGGTTAGGGTAACAGCTGCATGCGACTCTGGAGGTGCAGGTCATGAAATCAGCCTTATGCTGTTCAATATCTGGTATATACAGTGGAGTCCAAAGAGCTTGCATTAGATTTGAAAATAATGGATTGGTTTTGAAGCCAAATTGTTTGTTGCATAATATTTCTTATTTCTCTCACTCGCCTTTCATTTCATGTCAGCTGTGGTTTCTGAAACACCAAGAATGTCCAAACGTATGTAAACAGCTATTTAAAAAATCCCTGAAAATTACTTTCATGGTAAAGTGTAAACGATCCAAAATTCACATTAAGAAACACAAAATGTTTCTATGTGTAAAATCAATAAATGGTGGTAAACTTCCATTAAAGCAGTGTTCAGGTGACACTTTAACTGACTCACTACAGGCTTGTTCAAGTTGCAGCCATTGTTCACCTGCCATGAATATAACTGTGTGTCAAGCGTTGAGTGATTGCTCTGATCATTCAACACAATGAGCACGCTGATGGTGGAAAACAGGACGTCAAACTTTTATTCTCAGTGTCAGTTCATGGCTAAATTTTCCAGGTGGTGGGTCATGACTCGTTCTCTAAAATACCTTGGAGAACGAGAATCAGTTTCTATGCAAAGCATTGGGGAGAACTAAATTTACCACAGCTTAGTCGATTAACATATTCAAGCTTCTTTATTAAGAGACAGAAAATCTGCTTCATCGCAGAACACAAAACTCCAGTCAGCACATATAACGCTGTCTAAGAGGGTCGTAGTGCAGCCAAATAACTCTGGACATATGAATAAATAATAATAATAATAATAATCAACTGACTGAATTTGTTCAAAACTATTTTAACTGTTTGGCCTTCACAATGACATGACCTCCATCTTACTGTCATTAAAATAAAATATCTTTTAAAATGTAAAATCTAATTTTAAGTCCAGTTGAACTAAGATGCTCATTAATGCGAGTTTTGGTGGGCATCAATTTATTCCTCTGCAGTAAGTTTAATTGAAGCTGTGATTACGTTTTATTATTATTTATTAACATGCGGAGGGTTCATGACAACGCTGGGTAAACTTGGGTAAAACACGAACAATTTCAGATAGATCTGTAGATGTTTTTGGAGAGACTGCACAATTCATACAAGTGTTGTTCTGCACATGTACCACCAGATGTCGCAGTCTGACCACATCTAATGGTGCTCTTAAACTTGTTTACTTGCACGCATTATTTTTTAAAATCAGTCGTTTTGTCGCTTCCTTTTGACTGTAGCCCATCTTAGCTGTAAGAAAATAAGTCAAGCTGCTTTAGCGTTCAGTTTTTGGACTCCAGCTTTATTCCACATACAGCAAACTGTTTTTTCCTTGAGCTCTCTGGCACTACAAAGACCTCAACCTCTTATCTGGGCCTTAATCAATTACATCAGCTTTTTTTTTTTAAGGGGGGCAAATATTTATCTATATTTTATTTAAAATATTTTGTACTAAAATTATTTTTTGTTACATCAAATACCCATTTAGATGTATATTTTAATTAGCAACCCTGCCGGTATAAAGAGCTCTGGAGTTTTCTGGAGTTTGGAAACACTTTTCATTCACCATAGTCTGCGAAAAAAAAAAAAAATGACAATGAAAGAATGAAAGAAAGAAAGGGAGGGAGGGAGAGAGAGAGAGAGACTTGGCAAGAAAAATAGGCCAAGCTGTACTTTTGCTTGTACTGGCAGACCTTCTGCTAGCCTTCATGATTAGTTTTTAGTAGTTTTGAATGCAAAGCTATAAGTAGAAATAAGGTTTTGGTCTCACTGTAGTACTGTAGTATATGCTTTTATTTTGAAGGTATACAGTTGCTGGGGAACATTGTATGGCATTACATACATTGTGCATTCAAGTAGTTAACTGATGAAAAATTCATGTTTTAAGATATTCTTTTGCCAAGACACACAAATTGTGATTCACATCTTAATTTTGGGACTGCAGAGAGTTGTTTTGCATGATTCACAGTATAAATTAATCCTCATTTCTCTAATATTGGACCTTGGTGGAACCCCTAACTTCAAAGCAAGCTATTCTAGTGCCTCCCCTTATAAGGCTGTCATCCCTTTAGGCCATTGTTCTTCTGACTGACTGCAGAAACAGAAAGTTAGGCTGGGAAAGGTGGGTTGGTTTGCTTTGCTCTCAGACAGAGCTCTGTCCCTGAGACTGGAAGATTAGGAATATCCCCTTAAGGACTTTTCTTTTTAAAAAGTTAATATTTAAAGCTGGTGGCATGGTGATGCAGTGGTTCACACTGTTACCTCACAGCAAGGAGGTTCTCGATTTGAACTTGCCAACTACCTGTAGACTTTCTGTGTAGAGTATGGACAGAAGGAACTCCAACTCCATAGCCCAAAGACAAGAATGTTAGGTTAACTAAGAGTCTCTTTGTGTTGGCTCGTTAATAGAAAGATTGTCTGTCCATGGTGTACTCACCTGCAGTTAAGCCAAATGGATGAATGGAACACTATGTTTCGGAGGGTGTCACCCCATCACCTCCTGTGGTTTTGTTTGCTTGTTTTCCTTGCTTACACTGATTCTTGTTTGTTTGTTTATTATTATTTTTTACAATTTTAGTAAACAAATTCTAAAAAGAGACACTGAAACCTCTTGAAATGACCTAAAACTTTTAAAGAAAGCAGTTTAAACCACAATAGTTTTGATGGTCTTTGAAGTTTTTCAGTTGTGTTGTCCATTGTCACAGAAAGAATTAGTTCTATTTTGTAGTTTCTTTGGCTCGACTGACTTCTGTCCCCAGCTTTATCTAAGACAACTCTGATTTCAACACGACACACTGCTCTGAGCATGTGAGCTCAAACCTCAGGAGCCCGTTCTCACTCCCGAGACGTAACATCCCGACGTTTTGTCACGTCCTGCGGCGTTCCTGGGGAACGCGAAAGGTGACCCTAACCTAAGCCTAACCATAACCTTATTCCTTACCTTAACCAGCATTGTAATGACGTGAAATAGTGTTTTCCCAAGCGATTTTAAGGAAAAGAGCAAACATGTGTAGATTGAGTCCAAACGGTTCTCACATGTCCTCAGTTTTCCGACGTCCTCACGTAAGAACGTGTTGGTTGCCCGAAAACGTAATATGTTGACGATTTGTCACCTAGCGTAAAATGTTAGGCTTTGGGAGTGAGAACGTGTTGACCTCAGACCTGCTCTGCCTAGATGACTTCTAACAACAGATAAGGCCTTTTGTTTCTGACAGGTAAACATGTAAAAACATATCTGAAACGTCATATAATGTGTCTTCCCAATCCCTGTTGTTATGCACAGTGACAGGTCTAGATGCGTTTTACTGGTGACGTGTATTCAAATTAGATGTTCGCGCTGTAATTGTTGTTGAAACAGCTCCAATTGGAAAGACTTGTTTTCTGCTTGCTGGAGCACTCTGACCTCAGACCTGTTTTCTTCACTAACCTTAGTTGTAATCAGGGGGGATTCTAGGATCAGAGCTTTGGGGGTGCTGAGCACCCAGAGAGCTGCCCAGCCAGGCAACATAAACTTTATTCATCACAATGAGACTTCTTCCCTGAATCTGTCAGTCCCTGCATCCTTAAATGTCTCCAGTTGTCCTGAGTTCTCTCTGACTGTCTCCTTGGTGCTTGGTGCTGACTGTCTTTCCTTTTCTTCTTGTTTCAATGTCAGCCTGCTATATTTTTATATACTTTCCTCTCTCCCTCTTTGGACTGACAATCATACACATATAGATTGTATTCAATTAGATGAAAGAAATACATTAATATGAAAAAAAAATACTATTAATCACTAATAAAAAAAAGTCCTCTCTCAGTGTACTTTGAACCAAAAGGCAAATAACCAAACCACATGTACATAAAACATATAAATATTGAAACACTGATGCAACATTATTCTTGATTGACGGATCATTTGATCTTACACTTTTACCTACATGTGGCTCCTTTTTTTGAAAAAACGTCTTTATATCCATTATGAACCTGGCTGTCTCTCTGTACACAAACACACACACACACACACACACACACACAAACACACACACACACACACACACAACAGGAGTTATAAGGTTAATGGGGATCCAGTCAGTTAGCTAGTTACTACCTTGGGTTTAATATCGGCACATGTACATATGACAAAATAACCAGTGGTAACAAGTTTTCGATTTTAAATAGGCTATATAAATTTCAATGGGAGCAACAGGATGGTCAAATGTCGCTGAATTTACTACAGAGCAGGACGGATTGTAGGGTAGCAAACATAGTCGGAAAACACGTCTTCAACACAGCAGGTTACCTGGGTGTAATGTTTTTCAGCTAAAAAGAAACATGGTCTGACTCCTACCTATGTAAAGAGTAACTGAAGGTTAAATGCAGCTAGCATGTCCTGTTTTAAGCCAGGCACTTACACCTCCGCTCCGCTGCGTCTCAGCCACCACCGCTCTGGCAGAAAGGGGCCAGAGCCAGAATAGGGGAGAGGCGAACTGGAACAACAACAATCTTTTTTTTTTTTTTTTTTTTTGGGGGGGTAATCAATACTTATGTTGTTGAACTATTACGTCTCAACCAAGCACTGTGTGGTTTTTATATTTTTAGTAGTGTGTCACACAAGCAGCAAATATTGTAAAAAAAAAAAAAAAAAAAAAAAAAGTAAGAAATATTTGGGGGTGCTTTGAAATGGGCTAAAAACGCCCCTGGTTGTAATCTTTTTTTTTTTTTTTTTTTTTTTTTTGTAAATCTTCAATACAACTGCTCAAAGGCCCCACATGTGCCAGTTTCTACTGAAGTTATTTGTTGTGCAGCAAAAGTCACACTGAAGTATGGAGAATTTTCTTTGATAATTGATTGATTAATGTATACAGTTCTAAAAAAAAAAGAAGAAGAAAACTGCATATTACATTGTGCATATTATGTTCATATGTACAACATTTTTATATTCTTGTGCTCTACTTCGCATGACTCACAGTTCAAAATAATCTTTATCTTATACTGGGCCTAGTTGTGGTCTCTCAGTTCATCCACTTTTCGAAAGCAAACCATTTTTGCTGTTTAACTCTACTAATGTGGATTTGCATGATTCACATTTTGAAATAATCGTTGTTATTTTTATTTATTTTGTACTCCTTGGTGCAGCCCTTTAAATCATCCTCGGTCTGAAACAAGTCATTTTAGCTCCTGTCCCTTTGAAGGTAGTCCCTCCACCGTCACTGCCAGCTATATTTCCTCTGACTGGTTGCCCCTCATAAGCAGAAGATGGGTGGGTCTCTTAGAGCCAGAGTTTTTGTGTCTGAGATGACCATCATAACAGATCCACTGTAACTTTGAGAGGATTTGTTTTTCTATGTAAGAGTAACAGAAAATTTGGAAACCAGCATATGCTCACTACTGAGAAGACGCTATCAGATTATCAAATGTTCCTAATTAATTTTTGTCAGTTAATTATTATTTTGATTAAGCATTTATTTCAGCTCTTCATTCGGGTACCTGGTTGCCTGGGGAAATTATGAACTTGACATTTTGCTCCAGGGCACATTATGAGGTTAATCTAGCCGTGCTCCAGTACAGAATCGTATCATTTGCATCTGTGGGACAATCCTAGCTGCAATGATCAACAGAAAACCCGTCTCCAAAAAATGAGGGGAAGAAATCATGTGTTTTTGCAACAGGCCGTTTGTAGCAAAGTGCACCTTTGAGAATTGGTTCTTTGCTAAGCTGACTGACTGTTATATGTAGACACATAACTAGTTGTTGAGGTCGATGCCTTTGAATGATTCATAGGTCAAGTACAGGTCTTAAGCTGCTTAACATACAAAAAGTTTCATCTGAAAATGGTCAGGTAGAAGAACTGGAATGAAAATGAGTGTAAAAAGCAGCCAATATTCATAAGGAACACTTTGAAAGACCTTCAGAAAGCCTGGAGATGTATTTCTCAAGACCATTTTGAAAACGACAAGAAAGTCTGACTCCTTGGAAGCAAAATATAAAGAAAGGAGGGGTGTATCAAGACTTCTGGATAGTACTGTATATGCCTGCAGGGACTTTCTCAGCAACAAACATGCTGTCTTTTTAAATTTAGACCTCAGACTTTCTGTTTTTTGTTAAAAAACTAGCCAACTTATACATTTGATACATTAGATGCCTGTCTTCTTAAATACATCTTTACAACAGTCAGCATGACATACAACTTTGGGATCTGCACTTGATTTTTTAAGTGGTCTAAACCAGTGGTTAGCAGACCACAATATGGACCCTTGCTAGCATTTTCTTTCAACCACAAAATAAATAAATAAATCGTATGATAATATAAGACTGTAGACAACGCAATCCACCTTCTGGATTCATAGTTTATGTTAGGAATTTAAAAAGAAGATTCACAGTTATTGATGTCATTTATTGATAAAATGGGAGCTATAGCTTCCCGTATATTGCACGAGAGTCCCATATTAGGCTTGAAATAATGAAAAATGACTGAAATTATATTCACTCACAAAACAAACTATAATAAATATTTTTTAGTTTTCACTTTCTAAAGGGCTATTTGGAGGTAATGTAACCATGACTGGTTCACGCGTAGTTAAGGAAGACACTCTGTTACCTCACTTAGCAGGAGTATGCATTTCCCTGTTATTTTTGGCCATCATATTACAAAATGTGTTTAAGGTTTAATAACCTAAACCAAACTTTAAAAATGTTTAGAATATGTTTTGTTACAATTCTTGCAATTTATATTGGTTGTCAGCCCCAAACGTCTTTTATTGGTGCCAGAATTATTCATATGTATGGAAAAACATGGAAGAAATGTTGTGACATATGCATAACCTGATTTCAAATTTTAGAAATAGTTAAACTAACAGGGCAACTATTAAATTCAATCTAAACATGTTTGAATAAAACTCTGAAACAACAGTGACACAAGCAACTGTCTCTAGAACTAGCTCGGATTAAAATTCACTGAAAAGAAAAACTGAAAACAAACGTTTAAAAAGTTGATAAAACTGTACAGCTTTGACTCGAGAACAAAAAAGAGAAAAAAGAAGTTCATGGTCGACCTAGGCACCGATGACTGCAATCTGCCTAGGCTGCAAAATGAGCCCAAATCATCACCCCTCCAGCTGCTTTACAGTTGATATGAGGTTTTTGTTCTAAAATGCTGTTGTTGGTTTTCTATAAACATGGTGCTGTGCATTATGGCAAAATATCATAATAATTCATCAAGTACTTCTTGTTACTACTTATCCTTATACTTACTTATCCTCTTACTTCTGATGGAAGCAGGAAAGGTAGGCTTTATTTTTCCACACATGTTATCTAATTTTAAGTCATAGTAGGGACCAGCTGATTTTTATTAAGTCCAGATATATAAAACCCAAGCAGGTAGATATAAATCCCACAATATTAATTTCAATAGTACTGTACTATATTTACAAGTGTAGCACGTAGGTGTGGTAAAGCATTGCAGCACAGCATGTAAGACAGTGTCAAACAACAGAACTGCTCAGTGTTGCTAAATCTTTTAACCTCCCATAAAAACAGCAGTGTTTGCAACACCGCAATCAGCTTTTCTAGGGCGTCACTACAAGGTCCAAACCTTGTGAGATATTTCACATCATTAAATGACAAAATGCATAACATGAAACGATTTTCATGGGTTTGCAAATGCGAATTTCATCGGATTTATAGGTCACGTGTGGTAAATGGTCCCTATATGTTACCTTGCTTTAAATGATTCCCAAACATGTGAACCTTTGGGAACAGCCTGATCTTTTCAGTACACCGAGCAGTCGGTGGAGGGCGCAATGCTGTTTATCGCTTCTCCGAGGCCAGCCGACACTCATTGTGGATGAAAACTGTCGTTTTACCCACTTTGCGTGTTATAGTTTAAGCCGGTTTGTTTTGTTTAACCACGGGAGTGTCTTCACGCGCTCATGTGAGAAACATGAACAAGTAGTGATTTTTTTTCTCCTTTTGTTATCTGCTGCCACAGCCACAGAGAGCAAACACACTCGCTCACACGTCTCCCCTGCGTCACGGGCAGATCACGTTTTCCTTCCACCAATCAGGTGGTTCGAGCAGGACTATAAATCCAACAGGGGACGCGGTGAGGGGCAGCAGGAATGAACAACAATAGAAATCTACACAGGAAACACACATCCACAGACTCTGTACATCTTTTAATATTTTCTTACACTTAACATTAGGTAAGTCGTTTTTTTTAATTGAATCGAATCGTTTTTTAAATGCTTTTAGAATTTGTGCGTGCGAGGAAAAACAATGATAGTAGTGTTAACTTGCATCTAACATCCATTTGCTCTTGTGTTGTATTTTTCCACTTGCGCGAGCTCCTAGTAAACAGCTGTTTGTGTGAGAGCAATAGTCGATCAGGCCGGTTGATCACAGATGAACCTGTTGTATAATCAGTCGTGATGGAGATTTCAGTTGCATTTAGGTACTTAGGTGTACTTACCTGTGTTCTGTGTATATTTTTGACATCCTGCCTGCTGTTTTACACATGCCTTCATACACATTGATCTGAATTGAAGCTCATCATGCGTCCATTTATCTCTGTAGGTTTTCAGGGTCAAGAAAATGGCCACCTCAGCGAGCTCAAAACTGAACAAAGCTGTTAAACAGCAGTACATGAGCCTCCCTCAGGGGGAGAAGGTACAAGCCATGTACATCTGGATAGATGGATCTGGAGAGGGACTGAGATGTAAGACCAGAACTCTGGATTCTGAACCCAAGACAATAGAAGGTAAAATGTAGTTCCAGTATGATCAATATGATTCAGGAAAATAAAAAAGCACGGATGGCGACATGTTTTAAGGTTTTTGAACAGGGTTGTTGTTGTTTTTTGCCAGATCTCCCTGAGTGGAACTTTGACGGCTCCAGCACCTACCAGTCAGAGGGTTCCAACAGTGACATGTACCTAATTCCTGCTGCCATGTTCAGGGACCCATTCAGAAAAGACCCTAATAAGCTGGTGCTCTGTGAAGTGCTCAAGTACAACCGCAAACCAGCAGGTGAGTGGAAATTTACAAACCGGGGCGTCATGAGATTTTAAGCCGTCTTAAGTTTTAGCTAATTTCTGACGCTGTTCCAACAGAGACCAACCTCCGATACACCTGTAAGAAGATTATGAACATGGTGGAAAACAACCACTCATGGTTCGGTATGGAACAAGAGTACACTATCCTGGGCACAGATGGACATCCCTTTGGTTGGCCTTCCAACGGCTTCCCCGGTCCACAAGGTGAATGTCGGCCTCTAACTTGGCTCATTTTGTTGAATTATAATACATCAGTAATCCCAGCTGAGTGTTAATGTTTAGTCTCTCACTTAATCAGGGCCTTATTACTGTGGAGTCGGGGCAGATAAGGCGTACGGACGAGACATAGTGGAGGCGCACTATAGAGCTTGTCTGTATGCTGGGGTTCAGATCTATGGAAGTAATGCTGAAGTCATGCCGGCACAGGTAATTTTCCATCATGACAAAGGCAGTGTGTAAAAACCGGTAATTATTAGTGTAACTGTTAATAATGCCTTCTTTGTTGTGTTTTAGTGGGAGTTCCAGATTGGGCCTTGCGAAGGTATCGACATGGGAGACCACCTGTGGGTTGCTCGCTTCATCCTTCACAGAGTCTGTGAAGATTTTGGCGTTGTGGTGTCCTTTGACCCCAAGCCTATCCCAGGGAACTGGAATGGAGCTGGCTGCCATACCAACTTCAGCACAAAGGAGATGAGAGAGGATGGCGGGCTTAAGTAAGGATGAATTCAAAGTCAGTTAAGTTTAATAAATGAAATGTGGGTTTTTGGTGTGTTTCTAACTCTAACTCTCATCTTCAGAGTCATCGAGGAATCCATTGAAAAGTTGGCAAAAAGACACAGGTATCACATCCGGGCCTACGATCCCAAGGGTGGGCTCGACAACGCCAGACGTCTCACTGGTCGTCACGAAACCTCGAGCATTGATGAGTTCTCAGCCGGCGTGGCCAACCGTGGGGCCAGCATCCGCATTCCTCGCTCAGTGGGGCAAGACAAGAAAGGTTACTTCGAGGACCGTCGCCCATCCGCTAACTGCGATCCTTACGCTGTCACAGAGGCACTGGTGCGCACATGTTTGCTCAAAGAAGAGGGCGAAGAGCCCGCAAATTACAGCAAGTGAACGGTTTAAAACAAAAGTATCATTAGCAGTACTGTATTTAGCTCTGTGTCTGTTTCAAGACTCGACAAACCAATCTTTATTTTTTGAAATTTCTACTTGAAACATGAAATAATGATTTAAGTATTCCTGCATTCTTTGTGAATTCAACTGACACAAACACTGCCACATTTTGTCTTGGTGTCACAGTAGCTGATCGTTTGTATAGATGCACACTAATACAATGTTTTTAACTTGTACTAAAGGAAATTTAAGTACAGCAGCGTTTTCCTGGAGCTCTTGTTACATTTCCCCAAAGGACAAAAACCCAAAGGCGTTTGAATGTTTAAGCAATCTTGGCCTCTTTCTCGATAGTGGTTGTGGATGGGTAAGGTTACTATGTAAGCCAGTTTACTTTTGTAGGTTTTATAAAACGATGCATGTCTGTTTTTATCTCTTCTTACAATTGTAATTGTTGCGCTCTTTAATAAACTGCTAACATTTTTATGTATGCCTTGTTTGCAGCTTAATCCCACACACTTCATTTTATCTGGAGTTCTATTCCAACAGGAACAAGTTCGCATGACACTGGACTGTCAGCTGACACGAATCCCTGAAATGTGACTGTCATTAAGGGAAAATGCACTGTAATGTTTAACAAACTGTGATTAATTTAGACAAATTACAGCCACACTCCCCTTCTCAGTTTAAAAACTCAAGCACAAGATTACGCTGAACCTTTAGAGTGGTTTTGGTAGGTTTATCATTTCATGTTAAAGCTTGAACACACTGATTGTGCTAAGGACATCACAGTAGATTTCACTCTAGCACAGGCCTGTCCAAAAATAGTGTGTGATTGTCTTTCTGGTCTGTTGTTTTAATCACAAGCTTTGATAAGCTAGAGGCTTAAAGTAAGTTGAGAAAGTAAAGACAGGATGGCAGCCTTTGTACTAAAGTCTGTCTAAAGACCAGCAATTCAATGGAAAAGGGAAGGCGCTTCATTTTGAGAAGTTGTACAATACTATTTAGCTATCATAGTAAAAAAGAAATGGCTCAAATTGTGTCACCATTACACAACTTGAACTAATAAGCAAGGCTGATTACTAATCTCCATTGCTCCATTAAAAAGCACATGCATACTGTACTAAGGATTCAAATTCAATTAAAACCTCCACAACGTAGACCCACATACGGTGCCTCTCATTTTGTAATAGACCTGAGCTGATGAGAGTGAGTTATTCCCTACACGCACATGCCAAACATGTTTTCTTGCCAAAATAAGAGTGCTCGATGCTCAGTGTGGATTTGATGCCAAACTTTTAGTCCTGACATGACATCTCCTCAGGTCATCCTCTTCCCATCTTGTTCATGGTTTACACAAATCACTTTCAGTTCTGCTTTGCACGACTGCTTATCGTTTTCTCAAAGCATGCAGAAGTGTATTAAATTTTTCTGTCGGGCAGCCACTAGTCTGTTTATGTTACTCCCCCATGAAAATCAATTTGCAAAGATTTGAAACATGCATGGCTTTGGATAGAGTCCTCCCTCCTTTCGTTGTTCATAAGGCCCTATTGTTGCAGTGACAGGAGATTCAAAGAAAATATGAAGAATTGATAATGTGTCACACAGCAATTGTTATGAACAACACACATATTATTACTGGATGCATTAAAATGCTTGACTTGAATTAATCAAGGTAAATGTTTATCAAGTCAAAAGCGTGAGGAATCCTCATGTATCAGCTATGGAGCGTGTATTAGTGGAAAGTTAGACGGGGTGAAACACATCTGAACCTTCCTAGTGACCAACAGGGTCTGAAAGGGTAAATACTTTTTATTTACATGTGGACGATATTTTCCAAATGTACAGAACTGGAGTGACATAATTTACCATCTGATGTATCATACTTTGATGAATTACTCTTGTTGTCTCCTAAAAGTTGGAACAACTCCCCAGAAACTGTTCAGATTGTGGTTTGTAGTATGGTGTTATTTAACTTTAACTGGGAAGCAATCATAATAACGATAATATCCAACTTTTGTACTTTCGCTCCTGTAGTTTGTTTTTGTCCTGTTTGCTTTTGTCCTGTTTGCTGGTCATGATCTTTCCATGCTCCTCCCCCCACCTCCAACCAGTACTCCCAGTATTCTCTAAGTCTGATTCTGTTGGTGATCTCTTTTTGTTAAAAGGGAGTTTTTCCTCTCCACTGAGGCCAAGTGCTTGCTTTTTGTGGCTTTTCTCATCTTTGGTGTTCTCTCTTCACCTCACAATATAAAGCACCCTGAGATGTTTATTTATCCGGTATTGTTGACAACATTATTTGAAAGTTAGACCATGTTGGGTATGAGTTTTAAGCACAATAGCACTTTTTTTTTTTTTAAAGGACACTGTCAGAAAAACAAACTTTTTGTCACTTCTGTACAAGTAAACCTTCAGGTGCTCAAATTTTATTAAACAATTTTAAAATAGCCAGTTTATAGCCTACCATGCACCACTTTATTGTAAAAAACTGCAAAACTTCAGCTGAGATTTCATGACACATTCATGATCGTGCTAAAAAAAGAACATGTGGATGCCACATTTGTAACTAGAATCGTTTCCACCATTTATCCTTTGCTCATGAATCTGTTGCATACATTACTTTTGACGAGTAATGGATTGTGAAAATGTAATGATAAGGGCCTTTACTGAGAGACACATAGTATTCCTCTTCTGTCTGGAAACACTGGAACAAATGACCTTATATGTACTTATGGTGTTCTGGCATTTATGTAGTGCTTTTCTAGTTTTACTGACCACTTAAAGTTTTTTACTAACTCTATTCACATTATCAACCCTGTCAACATGTCTGGCCAATTAATAATCATTAGTTGACCTAACACGTGTGTCTTTGCTGCAGGAGACTGCATACACAGGGTGAAAACGCAAACCAAGCACGCCAGGAGATTCAAGCCCAGAACTTTCCTGGTGATAACTTATTATAAAACATACAGACAACAACATTATATCATTTTTGCCATTATGTTGTTGGAGTTCGTTTTTACTGTTTTAATATTTTAGATGGATTTTGACTTGTGTGTCTAAAATGACTAGGACAGAACTAAATTGAAACATAGTTTAGTTTAGCTTTGAGGGGCTATATCATAAACACGGGTGGCCTGGGAAGTTAGTTTCATGCCATGCTTCACTTGCTGAAAATTAAACCATGACCAAGAGCTGGTCTGGAAGAGTGCTCTGGTCTGCTAAACCTGCTGTAAAACATACTTTCTCCAAGGTTCATGGGGTGAACACCTGGGGCATAAAAGGTAAAACATGTTAACTAACTGCTTCATTCAGTGAGGATGCTTTTTTCAGAACAGATGGTCAGAACAGTAGCGGTTTTCACAGTTTCTTAGACACAGTTTTCCCCTTAAAATAATGGCTCTTTACATTTTGCATCGAAGTGGTCAGATTTTCTTGTAATTTTTTTCCAAATTTTTCTGGACATTGGCTGCTTTTTCACTCATGTTCAGTCCACTCCTTGCACCATTTAAAGAGGAACGAGTGTGTTTTGTTTTCTGTCATTAAGCAATTTGCCAATGACCTATGCATAATTCAAGCACCACAAAAGGAACCTAACCTCACTTAACCTCACAGGGATGAACCATTTGTGAATCTACACATAAAACAAATTAGCAAAAAACTCAGTTTAAACTGTATCCTTAGGCATTTTGTTACCGGCAGCCTGTCACAAAAACATGTGATTTGTTCCAATTTCTTTAACTGAATCTATTAAAAAATGCCAAAGATTATACAGTTTCACAAGAATAAAACAGAATGGTGCACCAGCAATGTGTTTCATAAAGACCTATCAGCTGCAAACTTTGTATATCTCAGTATGGTGTGCAATGCGTCCTTAAAAAAATGTAGAAAACTGGACAAGCAGAAGACAGAAGAAGTGGCAAGTGGGAAAAAAAAGCTATCTACAGCAGACAAACAGTGTCTGAAAGTCATGTCCTTAAGAAACAGGAAAAAAAAAATCCAGCAAAGACCTGACACATGACTGGAGAGATGCATCTGGCTCTTCAGTCAATCTATCTACTGTCAAATCTAATGGAATTATGAACACATCAAAATATCATCAAATTCTGATCCACGATGCAATACCATCTGGAAATTAGAAATGGCTTTATTTTTCAGTGTAATCTCAAACTCACTGCGAATGCATTGAATGCCTACCTGGATTTGAGGCAGCCAAAATCTAAAGAAGAGCTTTGAATGCCCTTCAGTTAGCCTGGAGAAATAGTGTAGAAGACTATTTAAAGAAATTACAAGCTGTTTATCTCTCTGTATAAGCCCTGAGATGGACTTGTGCCCTGTTCGGGGTGTGCCCCACCTCTCTACCTGTGACAGCTGGGATAGCCACACAACAATGGATGGATAAGCAGTTAACGTATATGGATTCAACTGTCAGTTTCTATTCAGCTCAATATGGTGTTCTGAGCTCAGATGCCTTTAAGAAAAGTGGAGCCAAAGTGCATGTAGTTTACAGTAATACACGTGACAGGAGTTTTAGAACCCACCAAACTCAATTTAGTTAAGAGCTTACTGCCAAACAAGAACTTCAAATCACACGCATTGGCCTCCTTAAATCATGTTCAGCAACCAAGCTCAGGAAATGTTCCAGCACTTGTAGAGAGGCATTTTGGATCCCGGAGAAGTTACTGCCTTACAGCATATTTTGTCTTTTTTTATATAGTTTTTGTTTTAGTTAAATATAGTGGAGGAAAAACCAAAAAAATCTGTTTCCACAAACAAGCCTTACAGCTCGAGACCATCAGCACATACTCAAGCTTCCTTGTACGTGCATATTTATTCTGCTGCATATATACTGTTTCATAACCTATTGAATTGTCCTATTGTATTACAAGCACAGCCACTCCTTATGTTATTTAACCCCGGTGGACTGTCTGTAGAAAGGTGTGTAATTTTGTCAGTTTTCCTTCAACAACATGACGATATTTGAGATAAACTGGTCAGAAGGAAGGTCTCGTGAAGAGAAAGATAACGCCTTCGGCTTTGTTTCCATGGCAGCCACAGTGTAAGCTCAAGCAATCTGGTGTGTGTAAGAGAGGTGGGGGCTGGGTTTCCATACCAGGCAATTACATAACAGCGGCAGTTGAGGAATATGTATAGTACACAAAACAAAGAACAGAGTTTACAAACCTAGACTGCAGCTTTTTTGCTTTTTTTTTTTTTTTTTTTTTAAATCTGGTGTATTACAACAGAGAATCAGCACACTATGTAATCCCACTTCTTTCTATGGAAAGAGGTACACTATGTAATCCCACTTCTTTCTATGGAAAGAGGTACACTATGTAATCCCACTTCTTTCCATAGAAAGAAGTGGGATTACACTATTATTTGTAATTCAGCCAGAGGTTCACAGTTTAATCAGATATCTGTAGTCCAGACAGCAAGTGAAGCACCATGCTTGTCCGTGCTAGGTCTAATCTCATCACATGAATGCAATCTCCTGTTCTATGGAGGCCCTTCAAGCCTAGCTATCAGCACTGTCATTGGTGACAGCACACTGGTTGTGACTGCCGCCCCCCCCCCCAAAGTTTTGGGGACATGTTCTGGAAATCGTTGCAATGTGGTTGGTCTGATGGTTGGAAAGTTGTGCAGCTGTGAAAGCAGAGCAGCACAGTGAGACAGAGAGGTTAGAGAACCCTGGGAGAAGGAGCACGGACGAAGCCTGGACCACCACCAATTGTGACAAACGTCACTGCCATTTTAAACAAACAATCAGCAGTTGCACAAAGAGAACCGGCTTCACCACCAGGATTAAATGTGACCTTAAAGCGATGCATCTTCTTCCACCAGACAGTTACTAAGGTACATTCTCCAGCTGGATAATGGGAAACAACATGGCTCAGTTCAAGATATATCCAAACTCTGCACAAAAAAGCCAGTTATGGTTGGACAAGGAGGTGCTTTGTGTTTTTGTATGTGTGCCCTAATCAGTTTTGCTCTCTTGCTGCACGTCCACCACAGCTGACCTGCTGATAGGAGACATGGAAAAGCATAAAAGTGACAGTCCCAAGTATAAGCTGAATACATTGAAATGTAAAATAAATAAATAAATCAGTTAGTGTTAGTTGTTTCACAGAATGATACATGCGATTGGAAACTTTTCTCAATTTAAAACTGATACACCTGAAGCCTGACTTGACAGTTTCTGCAAGACTGGTACCTGATGAAATATGTAAAAACAGCTAGGGGGGGATTTTGTCTGGTTTAGCATAGACATTTGGAGAAGCAGCTGCTAGGTGTTTACCAGCTTGACTGTGAAAAGACTGAAAGAAATAGTTCAGAATATAACCAGCATTACAAAATGACTCAGTTTAAAACTTTTTTTTGTGTGATTTACACTAAGTAAAAATATGTAAAATGTTTATAATTTTACAGTGGGGTGCCCAACTGGGTCCCTCTGTGTGGGATCCACATGTGTCCCATACCATCCCACAAAAGATTTATGTCTCCTTCAAAGCTCAAACCAGGGAACTTTTGCTTGATAGTCGAACTTTCATGGTCCCTGGGACTTGAATTTGGATTCCATGGCTTAGTCTCTCACTCTCAGTCTCATACTTCTGACAGAATAACTACATTATGTGGTTTCCTCTTCTCCACAGTTCCCATTTCCCTACATGGTGTTTACACATTATAAATAATGTACCAACAAACATGCCGGTGCAGGCCCATAGTGGGTAGGTGGGTGAACTGTGGTGTTGTGTGTGCAGTGCAAATTCACACTTATTCCGCATGGGTCGCAACTGGGTGTGCCTATACACCCACTACTGTAGGTATAGCTGACAGCAATTTTGCTGTTTGGGGTCCCTATATGGGTTTTCTGTGAGCAACACCACTAAAGGTTGCCCACAGAAAACTGTTATGGGGCCCAGAGGGGTAACCCACGGGGGCAATGAGTGAGTCCCTCTTGGGGACCCAATAGTACACAACTGCTATGGGCTCCACATGGGTTAGCCCATATGGGTATTTTGTGAGCAAGTCCGTAGTGGATTTGCCAAAAGAAAATCCATACAGGAGTCCAAAAGAGCAAAACTGGTCTGTGTTTGTTCACCCTTTTTAGCCATACCCACTTGGGGCCAATGTGAGATAAGTGTGGTGTTTCCCTGCACACACAGCCCCACAATTCACCCACATCCACCTTTGGAGAATGCAATGGTCTCATGTTGTTAGTATGCCACTGAGACACAGTGTTCTGTCTAAGTGTGTGTGTGTGTATGTACGCATGTGTCTATGCTTTTGTGGTCTTTGGAAAAATGTAAAAAAAAACCTGATTAGATCTATTTTCTGTGCTTACTTCAAACAACAGATTAGTCTTTGCCCTGACAAGGACAATCAGCAATAAATTCATCCTTGGCTATATTTGTTTTTGTCACTGTCTATCCAAATGTAGTTAAAAAGTGTCAATCAATGAATTAATCACTGCTAACAAATGGGATGGATAGGTTTGAAACAAAAGCAGCTAACTGAGTTGTGAGTTGTTTTCAAAATGGATTCCCTTACTCTGATTGGCTTTCTGGACTCTGTGGTTCTCCCAGTGCAAATTCTCTCCTCTCCCCCTAAAATCTCATCCTGCCATTGACAATGCCCCATTCCAAGACCTACAAGAAGTACAACACCACCCCCACCCCAGAGTTAAAGGCTGTGGAATTTTACAAAGGTCACACAAGTGAGAGGAGGGTTAGCACGCAATCAGATAGAGCCTGTAAGCCTGAGGCAAGTAGAATAACATGAAAGCACTAAACAAAGCAGTTTTGTCACTATTACAGTAGTAAAAATTATTTTCTGGCCTTCTTAGAGACGTACATTTTTATACACATTTTGTAGGATTTGATGGATTTTGTGGCCATTTTTGGAATTCAAATGTCCCCTGGCACTCAAGGTCTTTACCCTGTTAATGATCATGACATGTTCTTGAACCAGTGTTCTCAAAGTGCAACCCTCAATGTGCAAACCTTGGAGAAAAAACATTTCTAGTGCACATTTCATTCATACATAGTTCATTATATACTTTGATAACGAAGTGCAGAGCAAGATTTTTAAAAAGCATATTCCTTTTTTAAATTCAGAGCCAGGAAAGTAATCCTTTTTCAATAATGAGTAAAACTGGTATCAAGTACTGTAACAGCTGCCTAATTATACAACTGTAAATGTCAATAAATCATCATCCTCTGACATATAATAAACACTAACTTAAAGTGTTTTTATTATATGTCAGAGGCTACCTAAATACCTCAGTAATTAAGATATTTGAGACCTATTTGTTTGCACAGTAAGCTCAATAGATATCATTCTATCCTGTCCTAAGACAAAAGAATCTTGAGACAAAAGTTCAATCTTGCTGTTTGCCTTAACTCATCCTGTCTTCAGTTGACCTTGTCCTTTAATATTTCCTTTGATAACCTTTGTCATTTCTTGTTGTTATGTTAAAAATCTTTGTGCATATAAGTCATGTTATATAAGTGATTGAAAATAATAAAATATTTGGCGGCCACAAAATAAAATCTAGATGACAGCAATAATCCGATTGTTTATGTCCCTGTAAAACATTATAATCAGATAACATTTTGGGAACCATCTTCTTACGAATAAGAGCTGCTTAGTTTTGCTTAGCTTATCTTAGCTTAAGTTAATGACAATTTACCAAACTACAAGCTACATATAAAGCTCATTAATATAAAGTCAAAGTATCCAGCCTACACATAGCATGGTATACATCAAGCCTTAGTTGCTGGTAGATGTAGCTGTTTTCCTACTGGTAATTGTCTTCTGTTGGCTTGTTGAAAGGTCTTTGAAGCACATATTGCAGGATGACGACAGTTTTATGGCAATTTTGTGTCATTACTGCTCATTCTCTTTTCTGGGGTGTGAAATGCTGGACTCGCTTATTTGGGCATAATGTTTCCTTTGGCAGTTGTGCCTTGATTCACTGGGATACACATTGCAGAGGACAATGGTGTCACTCCTCACTTATCAATCAATTCTAAAGTCACTGAAAAGATGTTTTTTTTCCTAACTTTTCATATGCAGTGTTACGCCATCACTAGTATTTTAACAACTTGGTTTGGGCTTGGTTAGAAGTGACAGGGTGGTCACTTTCAACTCGTCATTTCTCAGCAGGCAGCAGATGTGGTAACTGGGCAGATTTTTGACCCAAAAAACAAATGGGAAATAGAATCGTACATGGAAATGCAGTATATAGGGGAAAAACGATTCTAACAAACTTGAAAATCTAGATTTGGTATGATTAGCCTGAACTCTTTGAAGCAAGTGTTGTTGTTGTTTTAACATAGTCCTCAGGAGTAGTTCTGCAGGATTACTGAAGGACATTCAAAGCTCTTCTTTGGATGGTGGCTGCCTTTTGTTCCCTTCTCTGGTAAAATGATCCCACACTGTTTCGATAATGTTCAGGTCTGGGCTCTGGGCAGGCCAATCCATGACTGGTAGAGTCACCATGACTCTATCAACACACTGGTAAAAGTTAAATTTGTCTTCATCACCCCATCAGAGGTCCAATTTTGTTTACCACAACTTTTCTCCCTGTTTCCATTTTTTAAGAAAATGAGGCTTGAGTGAGTCAGTAGATTGATTCACTTGAATGGTCAGCTGATGTCCTTTTTCCAGTGTAGATATTCTCTGACTGACTCCATCAGATTGTTTTCACTTTTGGAAATACACAGTTTAAGTTAGGTGAGAGCACCGAGATGCAGACAGTGCAGGGGACTAGATACATTAAACCCGCTCGCTTGTTGGAAATTCATTGGACTGTTCTCACATGTGACTAACTTGTTTTTTGGAAACTGGCTGAAGAAGTGAATGCCCAAATCAAAGTGCCTCAGACAATTGTGTTCTCCCATGCACATCTGTTACATAACATCTAGAAGAGGTAAGGGCTGCAGTGCTTGTGGGAAAACAGATTAGCAGTATGGTGAATCAACAGAAGTGGCTCCTTCCAAATAACAACTAACAAAGTCCATCTTCCAGCACCTCCAGCTCATCCGTTCTTATCTCACTCTTGCATGCAAATAAATAAAGGTTCCCAAATTGTTGCTGTAAAGTTGGAGCCCCAAATTTTAGCCACTTCCAGAAATAAAAATTTCCCCAGACTCAAATGTTGTAAACGTGTGTACTTTAAAAACAGTCAAGGCAGAGTGGAAATTAGGAGTACTGTTGATAACTTTGTACACAAAGGAGATGTTTACAAAATAATCCATGTCACAAAACAAAACAAAAAAATAATAATTCACTAACACTACATAAAAGCATAATCTAAGTTTTAGTATGGGCAGCCTAACAAACAACAAAAATAAAAATATACCAAAATATACCATGAGCTGGAACTTGCTTTAAGTGGATTAGTTGTATGGGCTTTGTATGCGCTTTAAGCCTTTAATTATACTTATTCAACAGTACCTGTCAAATGCAATTGCTGATGGCAAACTATAATCACATACTAAGGTAAATTGGACTCATACAAGTCCACTTCTTAATAGACTCTAATTTAAATTTTCTCAATTGCAGAGAAATAATAGAATGAAAATCCTTGTAAACTGAGAAACTGCAGGTGTGAGCTTGAAGAACAACCAAATTTACTTAAAAAAAAAAACTACTGAGGACAAAGAGGGCAGCTTTTAGTCTCCTAATAGACTGTAATATTCACCCTAATGAATGGTATAAGTTTAGGGTCCCATCTTTCTGTGACCTTATTTCCACAGATAGTAAATAAGATTAGGAAGGATACTTACCAGCAACAGGTTAGTAAACACTTTCATAATAAGCCAGTACCCCTTTCAACACTAAAGTCATTCTAACAGGATGTTTTTCGACAGTGCATTGGTACAACTGTTCCTTACTATATTTAGAAGCACACTGAAGTTATGAATCCTGCATGCCAACGATGGTGCCAAGCTCGTCAGCGCCGTCCAAGATGCAAACATACTGAACCACTAATTGTGCACATGAGAAGTAAGCCTGCAGCTTATGTGACTACATTAAAATAACCAGTGATCAAATCAGGTTTGAATTAAATACATTACAGTTTGTTATCATTTACAGTGTTCAGCATCATAAAGAATCTTAATTCAGCTCTGTCGGGTTACTGTTGTGCTTTGCATTGCACTCTATTGTAAGCTGTTTTCATTTTGTTCTCCCCCTGTACCTCATCACCCCATGCACGAACCAATTTGGCACAAAAAGAAAATCTACATGGAAAAACTTTACTGAAAAGTGAAACCACACCAAATTTATATTGAGTGGTACAATATGTCCTTTAAGGTAGAACTTATGTAAGTGGATGAATAGTGAAAAAAACCAACAATTTCCACAGCCACAGAGTGAAGGTCTGTGGAAAATTCCCCATTTGGGTATGTTCTCAATTAAGGCAGTTTACTCTCCAGCATGAAATTGAAGAACCACCTCCAGGATGACTCTGCACTTTTTCAGTGCACTTGAATGAGTTGCATGGAAATCAATAAAATGTTTATTCAAGTGTAACTTCCAAGGAAAAGCAGGTCAGTCAGAGCGAGTAGAACTAAAATTTGCATTTGGAGGAAGAGTCGCTCTCTTTCCATTACTTGCTTTGAAGGAATCACAAGGGGATTATAACACTTTCTTTACTGGGGGTCTGGAAAAAACACAAACACAAAGTAAACTAACAAACCACAATCTTTTTACTCCCAACAGAGACTTCCTGGGTGATGCTCTTCATGCTGATTGTTAGTACAGCTTCGGCATCCGGGTTCACGTCACTGCAACCCATTTATGCAACATCCACCAAAGTTTTGTTATGACAGCTTCAAGTTGATACATATACAAAGAAAAAGAGTAATTACCAGTTTAACTCCTGATCTGATTTTAACATTATGTAGAGTTAGAGTTACTTTTTCAAACTTGGAACTTGATGAATAAACTTGAAATAAACTAAAAATGATGGTTTTCACAAAACTAAATGTTGGACAACACATAAATATGCACAACTCCAGAGATTATTTTCATTGTTCTTTTTGTTTTTTCTTTTAATTGTGATATCTATGAAATTGTCCTAAATTGGTGTATCAAATCATCCATTTGTACCTACTGTTCAACAAAGGGGGCAATATCCCTGAAAGCTTATGTGAGAAGACATGTACAGGTATCCTTGTGGTGGATATGTGTGGGAAACTGAAGCCAAAACTTTGTGTTGAGGTACAAACGAATGGAAAATGCAGCCTTGTAAAGGTGATTTGTTAAGGATCTGATTTCAATCTGTTCTCCTGGGAAAGTGCTCTGAGTGCAGACTACAACTGTCAATTTAATTAAGATTTAAGTTACTTAACACATGCAGGTTTAAATCCTGTCAGTCCCTATAGTGTAAAAAACAAAAACAAAAAAACCCACCATTATTCTGACAGGGAAAAATAGGAAAGCTCGTAGGCCACTGATGTCAACAACTGGAGGATTTTATCAGGGAGGGGAAAAACACGAGTTCTCAAAAATAATAAAGACATGTCCTACTATTGAGTATGAAAGAAATATTATTATATTTTGATTACAGGACAAGTGGATTCCCTTATTTCCTTTTCCATGATGACTCTGTTTACTGAATGGATATTTAGAGGCCATCTACTGGCAAAAAACTGGACTGCAACTTATTTATCACAAAAGCTGTACACAGTGTTCTCTAAACAAGGGGGGGGCACTAAGTTGAAGTCATTCTCCCATGTTGATTTTGTTAAGCATACGTCGGGCACATATAAGTATCCTTCAGAACTTCTGTTGTTTCGAAACCAACAAGATTCATCTGTTGATATATCCATAGATATTTTTTTTCATTCAGAGACTGAGCTGAAAACATCGTGTTTTTTTCTAAAGCAACACAGATGTCTACAATAAGATGCATTCTAAAATTCACCCTTTTTTTCTCTTTTTCGTAGAGCTGGTGATTTTCCACAGTTTTGGCTTCTGACTTGGCAAAATATCTGGTGAACAGTGACATCTTGTGGTCGTTACCCCAAAATGCTCATGAACTTAAAATAGAGGTGAAAATAACTTTGCTGTGATCTGAAACACCGTCATCAATGTGATACTTTATAGACTTTTGGACAGTACGGTGCTCACTCTTAGATTATTACTAACGGTTAGAGTTTAACGGTGAATGAAAATATACTTGAATATTAGCTGTGCTGAAACGGTTAGTGCTGGTCAAATGTTTTCAGCTCAGTGTAATTATTTAACAAGCAAATGGTTTAAATTTCTGTCCGTCTCCACCTGACCTCATAATGCATTTAATTAAAATATAAATGCACTAGTCGCATACTTACAAATACGACCATTATTTTATACCCGTTCAAAAACAAAATATGTCACTCACTAATAGCAAGTGCGAGTAAACTTAAACTGAGCAAAAATGTTTCCAGGTTTGTGATATGTAATTTAAGTAGAGTGTTGCATTTTGTTTCTTCCTTGGCTTAAAGGTAATTTGAACGTTTCATTAACGCCCTCCTGAGAGCGTAACCTAAATATCAATGCGCGGACGGCGGCACTAACTCACACACTATCAAAAACATTTTATTTTCTTCTTTTTTTGTTGTTGTTGTTGTTTTTATTTCTATTTTTTTAAAGCTGTTAAAACAAATTAATAAAAAAGAAAAGAAAAAGAGTCAAAAAGAGTGTTGGTAAACTAAAAGTTAATTAAAAGTTAGTCTTTCCAGTTCAAGGATCCAACTTAAGCGAGTAAACTGTTAAAGTTTCCGACTTTCTACCGTCCAACGCAATCTGAAAGTCTCCGTCTGATGCAATTACTCAACAAGTCATATGTAAAACGGATGGCAAGTTCAGTGAGCGGAGGGTAAATTGAGCCCGGCTGTGAAGATATAATTGCTGCTGCTGACTTGCAGGATAGATGCTGACCTACAGAGGCTTGCTGCCAAACTCCGCCCGTTAACGCAACCGGACATCTCTCATAGAGTTATACTAGTACCCGGGCTAGTATATCTCCCTGGCATCTCCGGGATCTGACCTGCTCGCGTGGAGACTCCAGGGTAAGCTGCTCTATAAAATGATTTAATGTGTGAAATTACAAAATAATGAGTTGTTTTTGTTTTTATAGTAATATAACGCTGCGGGAACACATAGTAAAGTTCTGGTGTCATATGACAAGCATGGTGCCAGAGCATGTGTGGGATATTTACATGATACTGGTGCATGCAGCAACAGCAGACTTGCTGCAGAAAGTCTGTGTGGCATCAGTTATGAGTAAAAAATAAATAAATAATTCAAAACACATTTCTGACAAAATCAGTGTCATTCTGCAGATGTCTACTGGGACAGATGTTGACAAAAAAAGGAAAAGGAAAAGGAAGGGAAGTGTCACTCATTTTCCCCTGGATGGATACATCTTGAGTAACACTCACAGTGTGAATATAGAGTCTTCATTTGGCAGTAATGGTGTAAGGATGGAGCCATTCCCAGAGAGTAATGAGACTGGAATCCTTTATCTGAATCCTCAAACACCAAACTTCTCTCTTGTGGAGAGGTTTGCAGGGCTTTCACCAGGAGAAGAAACACCAATCCAGGATGAGCAAGAACACAAAGGGGCATCGCTACGATGCACTGCATACACTAAGACCAATGAAATATGTAAACCAAATGACGTGCTCCAGGATGCTGTGACACAGAATGAAAGCATGTTCTTGAAACAATCCAAGAGCCAAAGTGATGTCTCAGACCAACAGAGGACATCTAAGCTAGAGTTAAGTAGTGAGGAATCTTCTCCAAGCGAAGGTGAGAATAAGACCAAACATCTGAATGTAAATAGTCCTTCACTTATGAAATTGCTTAAAAAGTGTAAAGACGACAAAATCCCTCGACTTTTGGTAGCAATGAAAAAACGCAATGGAGTTGACACTGACACAGAGGAACGTCCATTCAAATGCACGCACTGCCAATGGGCTTTCAAGAAGCTGTGCAACCTGCAGAGTCACTTACAAACACACACAGGCCTCAAGCCGCATGTATGTGATATATGTGGCAAGGCTTACTCTCATCAAGGCACGCTGCAGCAACACAAGCGTCTGCACACGGGTGAAAGACCGTATCACTGCCCCTTCTGTGTCAAAACCTATATCTGGTCCTCAGATTACCGTAAGCATATCCGTACACACACTGGTGAAAAGCCATACATCTGTGACACCTGCGGCAAGGATTTCATCCGCTCTTCAGACCTGCGGAAGCATGAGCGGAACATGCACACCAATGACAAGCCCTTCCCATGCACGCACTGCGGCAAGACCTTCAATAAACCCCTAGCTCTGAAGCGCCACGAGCGTAAGCACCTGGGAGAAAGACCCTTCTCCTGCCCCGACTGTGGGAAGAGGTTTGCCCTGGCTAGCCGCATGGCAGAGCACCAGAAAATCCACAGAGGAGTGCGTCCTTTTGTCTGCTCTGTGTGCTCCAAGTGTTTCACAAAGTCCTCCAACCTGACCGAGCATGAAGCCATTCACAGCGGAGTGCGACCCCATAAGTGCACAGAATGTGGCGTGGCATTTGCCATGGCTTCCCGTCTTGTTCGTCACCAGTTTATACATAGTAAAGAGAAACCCCACAACTGCGTGGGCTGCAGCAAGAATTTTAGCCACCCAGCAAAACTGAAGCTTCATCAGGAGCAAAACTGTGCAGGGAGGATTTTTGTTTGCACAGTATGTGACAAATCTTTCCAGTGTTCCACAAAACTTGCACAGCATGTGCAGAAACATGGGGACAAAAGTGTCGCAGCCTGTTAAAGACAAGAACTGTACATATCCATTACTGTGCTACAGCTGTTTCATTTCAGTTATTAAGGTCAAGAAACATTGGACAAAAGGTTATAGGGCACCACTTTACATATGCTAATGTGCAATATTTATTTAGAGTGCCATGAGCTGTAAAATGTTCACTCTGTTTCCCCAGGGTGCTGGGTTCCCACGAGAATGTCTTGGGATAAAAATTACCGCCAGCACAGCACTGACACTGGAGCTGACAGTTTAATGGTGTGATATGAAACTCATTAAAAGAGCACTGAACCCTTTTTTAAAACTGTGAATGCACTGTAAATGTAATTAATGTTACCCACAATATAGCAGTTTTGCATTTAGGCATTTTATCATACGACTTCTTCAATCATGCACTACAGCCATGAACTTTACAACACATTTCCCAAAGGAAGTGTGGAAATACATGAATGCACCACCACTCTGTAGCAACAGTGGCAGAAGCCAAACATACACTAGACATACCAGCTTCAAATGATAGGCAGCTTATTGTTCTTAACCCTTGCGAAGAATAATACAAATACAATTACAATATTTAAGTACTGCTCTTGAGTAGATAAGATTTTGCATCACTGATACTAAAAACATTACTGTGACAACATTAATAGACCAGTGCATTTGTAATCATTCAGGGAAGCTGGATTGCCAGTCAGTTACTGCTTACTCTTTTTGCTGATTTGGACTTTTTGGATGTGAATTTCACGTACTAGTACTTTGTATTCATAGTGCGCTTTATTTATTCAACTACAGCATTTGTCATGCTTACTTTTGTAGTTTAATTTCTATTTTACCAACAGAAATACACATAGTGAGAAAAATTGAGTTTGCCCGGATACAAAGTGTGATATTTTCTAAACACAGTAATAGCATTTATGATATTGTACTAGATGTCAGATTCCTATACGTTAGGTTTAAATGTATTTTAATCATGCATGCTGCCATGTTCTGAGCTTTGGTTCTTTGTAATCATATTGCTACATGTACAAGAAGCGTAGCATGTTTGGAGTTTATCAGTGAGTAAAAGTGAACTAGCATTTTACTGTGAATCCGAATCTCAATAAAGATTTTGTATAAGATGTCTGCCTGTTGAGGAGTTTTTTTTTATTTGTTTATTTTCCAATTATCAAAATATGTAACTTTGTTCGAAATATATTAGGTTCTAGTATAGTCTCATCTGGATGCCATTTTAAGCAGTCTTTCATAAATCCACTCTGATAATTTGTATAGTGACACGTTATTGGCAGGACGTATGCCATAGTTCACATGCTGCTCATCTGCATGTGTGTTTGTTTGTGCGTGTGTTGAATTCAAGGCCAGTGTGTGCCACTCATTCTTGGCTACTGCAGACTAATCGTAAAAGGAGACGGCACCTGCCGTGTTGTCACTTGCTCTACATTAATTGAGAGGCTCTATCGGGAATTGCAGCTATTTCTTGGCAAGATGTAATTATTCAATATGTGACTATTAACATGACTGCAGATACAGCTTTTAATAATACTTTCCTCTGCTGCGAGAATCTGCTGAAAAGCTAGAGAATAAACACATTTCATGTGGTCGTATAGAGGTACAAAAACACAATACATTGAAACTTAAAGTCAAATGACTTAACAACATCCCAGTTACATCCAAACATGTTTACACGGTGACACGGAAATAAAAAAGGTCAATCTAAAATCAATTACAAGAGTATATATTACTGTTTTTTATATACAATTTAAAGAGCAGTGTGTAAAATCAACCTTTTATATGCTGAGCTCCATTTCATTATAAATAAGTCATCAGCACATAAACAGTTTGGTCCTGGAAGCGTCTGCTCTCTGGTGGGTGTAGAGGCTGTAAGAGGGTACTGGGTATTTGGCTGGTAGAGGTCTTCCCTGAGCTATCCTCCCCTCTCTCGCCATGTGGTATCATCAATCTTGGCAGTATGACAACATGAGAAGACACTATTCCAATTTTATTTTCAGCATTTATTTTCTGTCCCGTGTGCAATTTAAAATACAACTGTTGCACTTTTCAGATGACAGAAAATAATCAAGTACTGCCCATGATGTGGTACAGCTCTGCAAAGCTGGGCTACAAATTATGCTTAAAAAGCTTCTGTGACCACAGCATTTATTAGTGTGCGTCTTATTTCTGTTTTAAAACAGTGGTTGGAGCATAGATAATATAACTGCAGTGGTATATGTGTGTATATCTTTAAATATTTTCCACGCTTATATTTAGCTGGATATTTAATTGCAGCATATAGCACAGATGATCGTGGCATAGTGATCACAGTTACACCAACATTTTTTGCCACAGTAGAACTTCAGCCCCAGTGTTGCTGGCGTGATTGCTCTGAGTTAAGCTATCCCTTTCCCAAGATATGTACTGCGTCTGCTGGTAATTTCCCCTAAGTCAGCTTTTAGTACACACACCTCAGCTGTTTTTGTCACTGCAATATGAGTTGATATCCAAGTCGATGCAGAGTATTCCTGTAACTAACAAGGAACATCATGGTTTGCAAGCTCTAGGATTTTAAAGGGCATTACTAAAAAAGAACTAGTGAGCGGTATGCATCTTACAGTACACGACATGTGGTGTGACATTGTGATATCCTCACTTTTGGTGCAAGACGCATGATCCTGCAAACAGAACATGTTTAGTTAATGTGACTCCGTAAAGAATTATAAAGAATCAATATGCTTATCTTTAACCTCCTAAGACCCGAACTCTTCCACGACATGCATTTTTAATTTCTCTTTGATATTTGGGCATATTGGGGCCCGATGAATGTAAAAACAAAGAATTACCTGATTTTTTTTTTAACCTTATTTTTGTTTTTAAGAAAAATAAGAGCCACATATGAGGATATTCGTTTAAAATTTTGATAGAACAGTAGCCGTATAATGCCCTCGTAAGTGGATATCAGGCCCATGTAGAGCAAAATTGAGTATTTTAGTCTAAATAACCCAAAATGTGATGTCCACATATGTGGACGGCAGGTCCTAGGAGGTTAAGTAACTTCATTTACCTGTGACAGAGGTGAGTCTCACGGTTTCTAACCCAGCTGCTGGCCTATAGTGAAGACATGGGTATTTAAAGAAAATGCTCACATTTGTAGAGTTAAATGGAGGTAAAATGTCCTTAGTAACAGCCAAAACACTTGCAATGTTTTAAGTTTCTGCACTAAAAAAAATCCAAGCGGTGTCCATCATGACTGTAATATATGAAACTGGACACGCTAGCTAAGACACTCATTGACCTCAGAACATACCATAAGAATGTGGAAGCTGACAACATGTTTATGTTGAAATCTATTATTAAAATAGTGATAAGTGACTAACACTGACACAGAGCCAGAATATTATGTAACTGATCACGTGACCCACCTGCTTTCCTTGAGAATGGATTAATCCCAGCAGTGGAAGACTGTGGTGGAAACATGCCAGGAGGGACACTGGCAGGCGGTGGAGGAGGACAGACGTCAGCAGATGGCGAAAAGTCCTGTAACATACACAGCGATTAGTATCATTAAATGAAAACTGAGATCACATCTGAGCTCATAGTATGCTTGATACTTACTGTGTGAGCTGGGCCTCCCTGCTCTGAAGCCTCTTTTTGGACCACTTTAGGTTTTGACTTGAACCAGCCACTGAACCATCCTTTCTTTGTGTTCTGCTTTTAACACAGAACAAAGTGTGATGCATGTAAACTAATTCTAATGTCACTGAAAGCTGTGTGATATATGATAGGCAGCCCACCCACCTGTTTAGGAGGCTCAGTGGTGTCCTCAGAAGCTTTTAATCCTTGAGGGACAATCTGCTCGACTTCTCCCGGCTGACTGAAGTTCGTCTCAATCATCTGACCGTGCATCTTCAAAGGCAAATAAAGGCAAACATTTTAACTTATAAGCAACACTAATCAATGCACAGCACAATACATTTGAATGTAATCTTTAAAATTATGCTTATGCGATAAAAAAAAAAGTTGCCAGTGGAATATTAAAATGCATTTCTCACCATCCCTGCTCCAGAGGATGCTCCAGCCCCTGTAAAAGCAATAAAAAGAAAATGTCACACTGACTCACCGCGGGCCATAGTAAATACCCGAACAGAGAAGGGAATGATTGCTGTCTAACATTAGAGTCTCACCCTCTGCTATTGCTGGCAGATTATTTGGAGGACAATGTTGTGAGGCACTTTTGACTTCACTACTATCTGTGTTATGATAACTGAAGTTCTGGCTTGGAGCCACTGTGGGCACTGAGGGAGTATAGGCCACTGTTACTGGTGTAGCCGGGCAGTTGGCCTGTGGCCTAGACAAAGAGGCAGAGAGAGATCAGTGACATAATGGACTCTGTCAGGACTCAGTTACACATATCAAGTAAGAGTGTTGTCTGTGTGAAAGAAAAAGTAAATGAGGCACACCAGTCCTGAGCTGCTCCCATGCCCCATGACCTCACTGCCATTTCCTCAGTGTCTCCTCCATCTTCATGCAATAGGCTTTCTTGGTCCTCACGTCCTCTATAATAAAGGAGTTCAGGCTCAGGACTCTGAATGCCGTGGCTCAAATCATCTAAATCTGATTCTGCATAGGAAAAAAAAAAGCATTTTATTAAGGTATACTTCTGCTCTACAGTGTGAAAAAAGCTACACAATGCAAAGTTACCTGAGGGCATTTCATGTGACATAACAGTATTCCCAGGAGCTGGCTGGTATGCTTCAGTAAAGTCGACAGTTCCAGTCTAATAAAGATAACACCATATTAGTTACAGAGTTTAAGTTCCATTACAGCTATGTTAGCAGTGTGAGTTTGTACCGTGTACACTCCACAGGTGCTAATATTTCCCAAGTACAACATTTACCATGTGATGAAATTAATTTGACAGTCATTTTGTTATAAAGCCAAAATTACAATAGTTAAAAAGAAGTGAAATATTGGTGGTGCTAGACGAAAGGAGCTAGAGCTGTCTTTGCAAACCATTCAATATGTTCATCTTATGTCAAACTTGTCATCATAGGCTACAGTGCCTGGGATCCCTGCATGTCTGTACCAAATTTCATGGTAATCCATCCAATAGCTGCTGAGATATTTTAGTTCGCTCTACAGTAGAGGAGCAACCACCAGATGGGATAACATTACCAACTCTACTGACACAGTAACATGACTAAAAAAGCTTTGCTACACAACTGGCATACTGGCATAACCAATATTCAATACATTTTATAATGATTAATAATTATTATTTTTAATAGCATAATCAGCCCTGAATGTTTACATAAATATGGAAACTGAAGCAATTTAAGGGATCATTTTTATTCCTTTAAAATCTATTAAAGTAGGTTTTTTTCTTATTAATGAGTAAGTAAAGGGATTTGAAACGTAGAGAAAGATATAATGAAAATATTTAGCGGTCTATCATAAATGGCTGTGAGGCAGGATATGAACCCAATACGCTGGATTCAGGAAATGGAACATGAACTCAAAAAACAGCTCTAATGGTGAAGTCGTCAATGCAGAGCTGTAACCAGGAATCAAAAACCTACGAATCTAGGGTAAAATTCAGAACAATGGAGCACATAACCGAGAGTAAAGCAGGAACCGCAGGAACCGCAGGAACCGCAGGAACCACGGAAAGCATGGAGCAGAGGAGCACATAACACTGAGAAAGGACACAACAAAGGGCAAGAGGAGACTTGAGTTATGAATACACACAAGGTACTTAGATAGATGGGAAACACCAGGGAACACAGCTGGAACTAATCAGGGAAATTAGACTCAGGAAAGTAAAACTGAACACTAAACACGTAGGGCAAAGGTTAACAAAATGAACCAGGAAATAACTAAGGGAGGCAGGAATACACAGAGACCCTAACCAAACCTAAACATGAAAAAACTAGATGTGAAATCAGAACTTTGAAATAAAATAAAAAGAAACCAAGAAACACTTTAATTAAAAAAAAAAAAGGTATCCCAGACCCAGGGACCATGACACAACCATCAGAACAATGATGATTTGCAAGCCTAATTCATGAAACAACTTCCTACTACTTATTTTTATATCACAGGAACGCAACGGTAACTTATGTGTGCAAATAATACCACTGATATCTGAAAAAATATGCCTCACTTACCTTTTTGATTAGGTACCTCGTATCACTCCTGTTCAAGGTGTGATGAAGGAAAAATGTGCACAATAAAATCACAAGTCACTTGTGAGCAGTTGTGATTGCTGACAGTGCTGAATTGATGCTAAGCTAAATTAGAAACCCTCATATATCATACATTTCCTCCACGATTTAATTCTTCCTTGTACAGCAGTGACAACTGAGACATTTCCTCTCACACACAGGTAAACATAGTATGATGTGAAAAGACTGAAGAACCTGATCACCTGTAAACTGTGGTGCCTAGCACGTAGGTGCTTCAGCCAATCAGGTTCCTGCCCGTCTCTATGGAGCCCTGCTTCACTGAACTGACCCTCTGAGTATCTCAGTCTGTCTGACAGCTGCAAGAAAAACATACATACAGTATAACCATTGTGTCGTAATTGAACAGATCACTGATAGTTAGTCAGATGTGTAAGACAACCTGTAGGTTTACCTTGACGACCTCACCAGTCAGCACAAAGAAAGGCTCCTGATGCCTGAGGATCGCCTGTCCGACCACCTCACAGTAATAAAAGGCCTGAGATGAAAGCCCACAGTCCAACAGACGATTGGCGTACAGGAACTTGTACACCTGACCAAAATACAACAATAACCACAGTCATGCATTTATTGCAGATTTAATGGTAATGATTCCAAATATTTAAGTCTTTGCTAAGGGTTGTTTGATCTAATGCAGTGAGTCTAAAATAGTGTCCAGAGATACAAAAGATGGGCATAGTTTTGCCAGCAATCTTTATCCTTCAAAATCAGGTCCTCTACCAGAGGTCTAGGACTTGAGGGTCCCAAGCAGTATCTAGCTTTTTAACAGCTGCTGACAGTCCTAGGACTGCGATCTTCTGGACAGAGATCTTGGAAGTTGTTCCTGGGATTTGCTGGAGCCACTCAACCAGATCTTCTCAAGGACCATACATTGCAACAAAAAGATATTCTGATTCTGAATGAAATGTTAATGTATTATCTTCCTGTATTGAATCCAAACTAGAAACCTTTTGTTAAACTGTGTAAAAGTGTCTAATAAATTGATGGGGGAAAATGTATTCTATGTGCTAGTGGAGCTGTGTTATAATGGAAAAATGTTAGATGTTAGATGACACAGAGAATATTCGGTGCCTTTAAATTTGATATTTCCATTTGGTACACCATTAACACAAAAAATATAAGTAGCACCCACCTGAAAGGAGGGTATTGAAAAGCTTTTGTTCCCAAGAGTCTGGCAATACTCATATAGTTCAGTGCACTGGATGGCAGTGTTTGTGGCAAAGCACTCAAACAATTTCCTAGAGGAAATAAAAACAGACAAATTCAAAGCAAAGAGCTGATAGAAATTAAGATCAAAATAAGACATGCACGTGTTTCGGCAGAAAATTAAGCTTGTGCTGTCAGTATAACCAGATGAACAGCACTTGGACTGATGAATGGCAGCAAGTTGGAATCACAGCTCACCTGTGGCTGCTGCCTAGAAGTGCCAGTCTCTCAGCCTTCTGTGTAAACACCCCGAAGGGAACACTGGCTGTCAAGTAGCACACATGGGCAGCATGTATGAGGCCTCTGGAGGCTGCACAGGGAAAAGCAACACACATCAGTTTGTATGTGTGTGCATGACAACCTGTCAGTCAGTCGGTGTATCAGTACCGAGTGTATCTCCCATGGTGACGATGGCCTTCTGTTGGATGGCTGGATCTCCTGTCTCATTGGAGAGCATAACAGCCAGATGGGGCCTCCAGTCTCCCCATTTTTCATTTCCACAGCACTGAGCACAGAAAATCACTATTAAACCTTAGTAATAAGATACAGGCTATAGCATAAGCTTGTCTTCATATAAGAGTTTTGTTAGGTTCTGGATAATTTACCGTGGCTGCAGCAGGAATTCTCCCAGACAGCAGCTGGAAGAGAGTCTGGAGGGGATCACTGGGCGTTAGCTGGCCTGTGAACCTGCCAACAGAGCAGCCTGTGTCACTGCACGTCTTAAGCAAGGCTTTACAAAAACAGGAACTATCCCATTTAAAGTGCATCTGTTCTGCTAGTATGCACACAAGTGAAACACCACACTGATCGCTCAGATTCTGCCCCTCTTGTCAATTACAAATCAAAATCAGTCTGCCTATCTGCCAGCCTTCTCCCCAGACATTCCTCTACTGACAACCTGCTGCTGGGCTGCTGAGACATACCACTTAGTCTGTACAAATAGTCTGTAAAAACTAGACTGGGTTACATGATAAATAGCTCACGGGAGTTTAATGAGAATATCTGTATTATAGTGATTTCTGTTTATTACTGTTAATGAAAACTAAATAAAAAAGAGAACTAGAAATAAATTATTTTAATTACGAGGCTTTGGTACCGATTTTTAGTGTATGACGGTAAGCCAACTATTATTCTGTAATACGTTTGGTGAACTTTTCAAATGTTTCCACTAACAAACAGCACCTATATTGTCATTAATTAGTAAATAAAAATGACAGTGAAACTAAAAAAAAACCCAAAAAAAAAAACTAAACATTTTGAAAACAATTAACACCAACCAGCGCGGTTAGACACACACACTCTGAAACTCTGACAAATAGCTGAAGCTCAAATTAATTGAAACAAAAATATGAAACAAAAAAATAAATGCAATATTGCGCAAAAAGTTTTTCATATTTTGCTAGAAAAATTGGAAATGGGTGCTGTGTGAATAGTTGAAGCTTGGGCAAACACACATGAAAACTGAATATTTATGGCAAACTGAGTTTGTACAATTATAATGATCTTCAAAGTTAATATCAGGCATGAATATCTTTATTTTTCAAAACAACCTAAACCCCCTTAAGCAGCTTTCTCATAATTTCTTTAGGTAGTCTTCAGGAATACTTCTCCAGGCTTTTTGAAGGACACTCAAAGCTCTTCTTTGGAAGGTTGATGGCTTCTGCTTCATGACAGAACCGCCACTGTGTTTTCAGAATGGTGGTAGATACTCACTACAAGACTTGTTGCCACTGATTCTCAGTCCATGTTTTGATTAATTTAGCATAGTGGAATGGCTCATCAAGTGGGATCAATTCTAGGGAAGCTTCAGTAGATAGATCAAATGAAGTGATAAATGTAATTCTCAGGTACACTTTCAGCTCTTTGCTGGATTTCTCCCCCTATTTCTAAAGGATATTGCTTTCAGATGCTGCTTCATCTGCTGTAGATAGATTTTAGGGCTGCTACACCTTATTTTATCCCCCCTTTGTCAAGTTTCCCGTTTTCATTTTTTAGGATATGTACCAGGTTTTTGATTAAATGCTCTATAGGAATCACCTTGCTGGGACAAAAATATATTATATGCCTGTGAAACTGTGTTTTCTTCAGTGTCCTTTATAGATTCAACTACATAAATGGGAATAATTTAAACCTTTGCGACAGGCTGCTGGTGACAAAGTGATTAAAGAAATCATTTAAGATTGGTTCTTTGCTAAGTTTTCTGCTATGTGTAGACACAAGACTGGTTCATCTCTTGAGTTCGGTGCCTTGTTATGTTTGAATGAGTCATAGGTCAGTGTTAAATGTGTTAAAAAGAAACAATCTCAAAAATGGACAGTTCAGGACCACGACTGGACTGAACTGAACTGAAAATGAGTGAAAAGCAGTCAATGTCCAACGAAAAAACTTTGAAAGACCTTCAGAAAGCCTGGAGAGCTATTGCTCAAGACCACTCCAAGTCTAGTTTCCTGTTCTGGAAGCAGAATATGTAAACTCTACTTTTAAAAAGTAACCTTCTCATCACTACTCCTAATCTTAGCTGTCCTTGCGCCTAAAGGCAGGAAAGTCTGGGTACTCACTGTGATTGCTTTCAGCAAAAACAATCAGATCTCATTTTAAAATATTTCTATCTAGCATATCAGATCACTAAGGTACTGTTGGACAAATGAAAAACCTCTTGGGAGTGCTAGAGGAAGTTACTGGAACATCAAAGTTTCTATTTTTCATCCTCTGAGGATTTGAAAGTCCACATTTTGTGGAAATATATCAAATAATTTAAGTCTGGACCAAAATGGACCGACAGGAACATTGCTCACACTTCCTAGTAGTGCTAACGCAAGTGTGAAGGAAGCCATAAGTATCTAAGTTTAGCAATTCTTGACAAATTACCACATAGAGCTGTGTGCTGATTTCTCTCAGCTGTCACGTCTCAGAGGGCCATGAGTTTTCTCACCTGTTCAGTACAGTCATATAGGACCTGTTGTCCATTTTGCTGGCCAGAAAAAGTGCATGTCCCCACAGGCCGCTGGTCATAGCCGACTCCAGGGCCTCCTGAAAACCACATATGAAAGATAGAGACTGAGCTACAGTACACAGTACAGACTGATTAATATTTGATTATTTTATCCTGACTAAATGTGACTGACTAAATTCTTGCATATATACACATGAATTTAACTTGATTAGTTTCATTTTATGCTAATTTATATATTTACTCCAGAGCATCCCAGAGGAAACATTGTAAATTTGCATTCATTATACAATATCATATTACCTGTTGCTCTAAAGAGGTCTCTATAATGTTTCACGCAAAATCAAACATTAGAGAAAAGTGCAGAGGATTAAAACTAAAATCATGTCTCATGGTCACATTAATTTATCTTGGCTCTGTGCAGTGGGCCTGACGTCTTTTGAAGCCACTAGAGTTAAATGCTAGACTTGTCAGCAGCTGTTAAAAAGCTAATTAAAGGTGAATGTGGAGACCTTCTTTCTTCCAGCCAGCAGTAGTTGAGTGTAGGTCTGCAGGCCCTTCTCAGAGTTCTCTGAGCTAAAGCTGCTCCAGTTTCCTGTGAGCAGGTCGTCTCCTTTGCAAGGTGGTGCTTCAGCAGTTGTATCCTCATTGAAGTCAATAAGCGTGGGGGCATCTGATGGGCAGCTTCCATCTGAATGTGAGTCCTGCATCAGCAACTCTGCGATATCTGACCCGACTATTTGCTGAAATACCAATATACAGTGACAGCTGTATCAAAAATAATCACGATAATTGCCCTGATGTCTCTCTGATGGCAATGTGATCCCTCTACATATTGTGTAATGCCAACACATAATCCACTTACTCCATTCTGTCTGCAGAGCAATATCAGAATATTCCACAAAAGGGCAGCAGAGCTTTTATCTTGCAGTTTGTTGTCCCTCATGCAGGCGCCTGCCATCTGGTGGGCAAACTCTATAGCATCCACTTTGTGCAAATCCTCCCTTCAGTAAAATATACATAACATTCAAACATGGAAGTCTCACAAGTCTAATAATAATCCTAGATCTGACATACAGCTGAATGCAGTTTGTTATTGTCAGAATTACAAAACCAAAGACTATTACCTGGTTAAAGGCCCTGGGAAGCTTCTCATTTCATGCTGCTCCTGTGTCTCACTTAGAATAACCTATGTACATTTAAAGACAAAAATAATGTCTTGAAACCTTACTGGAAACATTACTGCTAATGCTTTATTGTAAGGGCCAATTTACTCTCCTGTAGCTGTAAATTATAAAGGTATTTCTAAAACAAATATTTTTTTAAAAAAAAGCCCATTTCTGCAAGATTTACTATTTAGTACAGAAAACTGGATAGTATTAACTACTGTAGTTACTAACGTACCTAGTGGTTATATTTAAGATTATAAGGTGTCAGTCTGCTGAACCAGAACCCCAATACAGGAAGTCTGGATCAGCCCTCTGTGTTAAAAAAAAAAAAAAAAGAAAAAAAAAAGTCCAGCCTCTGACTCCGAGTATTACACAGCAGGCTAAATTTCATGGGGAAGCGTTTAACTGTTTATAGACTCATATCCACTGTTTTACTATAACTTTTAGTAAAAAAAATAAATAAAATAAAATAAAAAATAATTAAAACACTAGAGGTACATTTGAAGAGAAAAATCCTCCATCAAGACTTGTTCTCCCATGTGCAGTTTCAAAACATGGATTTATACTGAAACTGACAGCAGACAAAACAGAACTAAAGCCATGGTGGACAAAATGTGCCACATCGAGTAGAAATATAAAACATATATTTGTAGCTACTGAGTAGTGGAAAACTCAAAACTAATGTGCAGCAAAGACCTCAACAAATCAATATTCACCAATTAATAACCCTAACTACTCTGTGACATAAATATTTTCAAACTCAAAGAGTTTTTAGGTTTCCAAGAAACCATTATACATGCTGTGTTACACGTTTCAGGGGGATACAAAGCAACAACAGAAAAAAATAATGTATTCTGTATTAGGGCTGTGCGATATGACCAAAATATCATATCCTTATATTAAGACATCTATCGTCCGATAATGATATAAATCACAAAAATGTAACATTTTCTGTAAATTCTGTGAATCTCGGGCAGCTCGACTTGCGTCAAGTGTTTCCAGCTAGGCATCGCGTACCTGGAGTTGAGTGTTTTAACTGACGTAAGAAACTATACATTTTTAGACATAAGTTGTAACGGCCGCCGTTTTCTTTGTGAGTATTTATTACACAGCGTGCTGCGGGGAAAAGCCTGTTCTAACGTTTGAGTCTAAGGTTTATTTTTTAGCACCTGACGGCTCTTTTTTTGCTTCTCATCCGTAAACACTCTGCATCTTTCACGTGATTCAGTTTATTTTGAAAAGTCTCAACAGGATCTTGAGCTTTATTGTGAAAGGCTTATGTGGAACAAGCGGACACGCGATGGTGTTACCGTAGTTGTTGCTAATGACAAGGCATAAAAACAAATGCTTGTCTGTCTGTAGTGTGGTTATATTAAATGTAAGAGAAAGAGAGAACTTTAAGAAATTAATATAGCCACTACAGTGACCATCAAAACGATGAAAAAAATATTACCGTAAACAGTTTATTTTGCGACACCACGAAACAAACGATAGGGTAAAATGAAACATAGACATTTTTATATCGTCATCCAATATATATCGGTATATCGAACAGCCCTATTCTGTATGTATTTATTTATTTTATTTGTTATGGACCCATGTGTTTCTTTAATAAAGGGAAATTAAACTAAACAAATGACAATGCATGAAATATTAATGTTAATGGCTTAATTATCACTGACATGAGCAAAATAATTGTGGATTTGTGAAATCCTTTCCAACAGACCCAAATCAATCCTATTAGTCTGACTATAGTATACCTTTAGGACCCTTAAGGTCCATGAGAGTGCTATAATTTTCATCTCGTAAAAGATTAGTAGTATCCTCCATGAAAATCTGTTGCTTTTTTTAAACAACTTGACTGAACCTACCTCCAGACTGTGGATTTCCAGGTGGCTGACATTCTCCTGTGCTGACAAGCCTGTAGTGACCCGAATCAGTTGACCCGCAGGCCCAAAACTGACAACAGCATGAGGGATCGAGTACTTCAGAGGAGCTGACATCTGATGCACATGTGCGTGGTCTGAGGAAATACAAAGCTTTAAAAAAAGAGGCATAAGCAGAAACGATGTGGACGTGAGAGGAACTGCGTGCTCACCTCCATAGGGTTGAGGGGCAGCATCACTGTGTTCGGCTCCATTCATGTACTGACTCAGCTCATAGCTGCTGGAAGATAACCCTGAGTTTTTGGAGCTTTCTAATGTCCCAAGGTAAAAAGAGGAAATCTCTTCATTGTCTCTGGAGGGATTGTCCTCAAAGTCATTGAGGTAATGCTGAGAGCTGTCTCTCACCTGGTTGTACCTGAAAGAAATGCATTTTCATGTGCATTGCTTTCTTCTTCACTGCGAGAACACATAGCAGTTAAGTCTATGCTGTATTCGTGTGACTTTCTTGCTCACAGAATTTGCAGTGATTATTAGACAGACTGTAATGCAGGAAGTATGTTTGTTTTTTAATAAATATTTAGGCATTAATTGTTTATACTTGCCTGTTTGTTGATTTCTTGTGTACACATTCTCCTCTAGCTTATTTCTACACTCACTCTTGATCAAGAGTGACCATCTATCGCCACAACATATTATACTGAAACCCCAACATTATAGGTTTTCTTTTACTTTTTATTGTTTCTGCTTTTTTTGTTTTTATTAAACCCTCCATACAAACTTTGTAGTGCTAGAGAACCGTTTAACCTGTCAACATTTCTGGATGTACCTCTCTCTTTTGTGCAGGTATCATTTTCACAGTATCATCAGATAGCAAAGGCACTGGCTTTGATAGAAGTAGAGTGCACTGACCCACCTGTACTCCTGAGCATTCACGCTTCCTAGTTGTTCTTGGTTGTGTGCCCTGTCATGGTACCGATCTGCTCTCCATGGTTCTTGAGGACCCCACTGGCCACCATCTTAAAAAACAGCGTTACACATCATCCCATCTCTCTTATACAGAGCGTAGAAGATGACTTTAAAAAAAAAAGGTGTATCACTACACCTTGTCGTCCATGCTGCCCTCTGTAGTCATAACAACCATAGCTGTCTCTGTAGTCCCAGTGGCTGTAAGGTGGATAGTCATAACCATGCCTGAAAATAAAGGAGAATCTTAATGAAGTCATTACATTTCCATCATCTGTGATGCACTGCATATCCCAGCATGCACTGTTAGCAAGGACAGAAAGCTACACTAAGCTCAGTGTTGGAACCAGGCTTCTTTTACCAACTGTTGTGCAACTTTTATCCTACATTGCATTCACAAACACACTAATAATACCCAAATAATAACTCCAGCTTAGTAGCCAGTTGGGGTCACTTGTAACTGTACAAACCTGGACAGAGGTCTTTGGTGCTCAGGTCCATACCCATACTGATACTGCTGACTGTTGTATGGATAAAAGTCAGGTGTAGGCAGAGGGAAATGAGCATTGTAACGGGCATCAGGATGGCCCCAGTGCCTGTCCCTCTCTCTGAGGTCCGGAGGTGGATAGAGCTGGTCCCTTTCCTGCTGCGAGTGGCTGGTGTATCCCTCTCTGTCTTTTGTTCTGTGGGAATGACGGCCTGAGTCCGGCCAGTAGTGACCTCTGTGATCCATGATGACCCTTTAACACCTGCGGTAAAAAATGGGAAATGTCTGCAATCATTAATTCACAGGAAGAAAGTTGCAAACGTTTGTTATACTTACAGCTCACACATCCCAGCCGCAGTCAAAGTACATCCACAAATGCCACATCACTCCATGGGAAACTCACAACATGAGCTGATAACAAATCGGTATGATAACAAGAGGATAAAGTTCACAAAATACTGTGACCCATAAAAAATGTCGTCTCGGTGCTCTGGAGGTGAAATCAGAGTAAATCCAAGTGCGAGGAATATATATATATATATATATATATATATATATATATATATTAGCATAGCATAGTTACATATTAAACAGATTAAAAATCACACATAAGCGCACATTCCTTGATCGCCGTTGTGTTTGCATTGTGTATCTCAGTGATCTGAAGGTAAACAGTGGAGCACGCCCTGAAGAGTTTGACAGCTGCTGTTCCAGGGGGCTGTAAAAGAGGAAATCACGCTCATCCTCGGGATAATCACAATAAAAACTAAACTGACCTTCTGGTCTATGTCAGCACAACATGACAAACCGTGCCTTCGACTGTAGGTTGCATGTGCAGAAAAAAGCGCAACTTGCCACGTTGCCGGTAGGCAGGATGCAGATGACGGTCAGCTGGTCTCCGATCAGATTTAGTTTTCGAGACAGCGAAAGCGTCAGAGTCCAACGTTTTTTCACAGTTTAAAAAAAGTACACATTACTTACCAGCAGAGGCGCTATATCCCACATTTCCTTTCTTTCAAGTCATATGTTTACATCTTCCATCACATGGTGCTGCAGATGTGTAGGCTGCACATCCATGACGCGAATCTCGCGCTCTATCACATCCCGTTTGATTGCGATCTGGTGACTGTGGTGGTCATTTAAGTGCGGTGAACTTACTGTCATGTTCAAGAAACCATTGTAAAATTATTGGACATTTTTATATTGAAGCCAGAAACTACTTTGCACCGTAAAACGAAATCACTAAAGGTTAATGTTTTGAATCTGTATTTGTAAAAACACATGAATGCATTTGGGGTCTATTTGTTAAAATGAATATTTACTGGGGATTTTTTATGTTTTATTTTTTTTTGCAAATGTTCATAGAAGCTATGACATGTTACTTTGTTTCACCGTGTGGAAGTGAAATAAAATGTTTGGTTAGTTGCTGTAATTCTGAAAATGCCTCGTGATTACTGACGAATTGGTTTTGCTATATTTCCAGAAACTAGTTCTGATTATTCTCATATTAGTCATTGTCCTGTTATGGCCACGGGATGTCGCTTTCTTCTAAGCACAGGTTCAATGTGAATCACGTGACCAGTCATCCACAACTGGGTAGGCTTTATGCAAATGAGTTCTGCGTACACAGGATTTTTACTACTGGAACCCGGACGCTCCGAGCACAGCGAGAGTCTCACTAGACAATAGAGGACGCACAGATTCCGCTCTGGATATTATACCAAGACCCGGTTGGATGTGCAATATGACTTTTGAAGATACCAGTGGAGATAATTCAACAGAAAGGTTAGCTTTGCGTTGAACTCTGCATTTTCCTTTAATTTAATTCTGTTTTTAATACGAATTTAGAAACTTTTTGTTAGAATTATTGGTTTGCAGATATAATTGCACACTGCCCTTTGTGACCGACATTCAGCCCTATTATATTGAGCCGTCTCGCGGTTCTTGCATTTGTATCACACATGCAACGTTACATCACGAGCTGGCATTCATATATCACGTGAACGGCGTTAGATGGAAAATTGGGGCATCAAATCTTAAACTAACAGCCTCTCTGATCATGCGCGTTCTGTTAAACTTTTGTTTCTTTAGAATGGACTCGGTGGCTACAGCGTTAGAGGAGGTCCTGAGCTCTGCATTGCCTCAGGGTTGCATCACTGTCGGAGTTTATGAAGCAGCAAAGTCACTCAATGTGTAAGTTGATAGTAAGCTCGCTACTGCCGCACTATGAAAAACTAGCTGGGATGAGCATGAAGTAGTAATGTTTGCTTTATCTTTTTCCTCATTGCTTTTAGGGATCCAGACAATGTGGTGTTGTGTCTACTGGCCACAGATGATGAGGAGGATGTGGCTCTGCAGATTCACTTTACCTTGATACAGGCATTCTGCTGCGAGAATGACATCAACATCCTGCGTGTGAGCAACATGAGGCGTCTGGCAGAGATACTCGGCGGAGTGAAGCCTGGAGGAGAGCCAATGGACTTACACTGTGTTCTAGTTACTGTAAGTACTGTTACTCACGTCCGTGTAGTTTAAACCTTGGGAATATTGCTCATTTCCTTTTGAGCAATCAAATGTACCTGGGGTTTATTGCTTCTCGTTTCTGCTGTCAGCACTTAGAAGGAGTTGGCATCAGTTATGCAATCTGAATTATTATTTGCACGTTTCATAAAAGAACAGATGGTAACCGCTTTGCTCTTTCCTGTGCAGAATCCGCAGTCATCCCCGTGGAAGGACCCTGCACTGAGCAAGTTGAACAGATTCTGCAGAGACTGCCGGTGTTTGGATCAGTGGGTGCCTGTTATCAACCTTCCTGACCGATGAAGCTGCTTGGAATATAAATGTATTGTGTGCATTGGGGAAAAAGTAACTGCCTAAGGCCTGTGTTAATGTCTGTGTTGGACTTGATTGGAAAGCGCCCCAGAGAGAGAGAAGTGGAGAGGGAGCGACGGGAGAGTTAGGAGAAGGAAGGGGGGGAAAAAAAGAGCACAAGCGTTCCAACAAATTTACCAGGTCAGGGTGAACTTGTGGGCCAAGGAAGAGTGACTCAGCTGTCTGGGTTCCCGGATTTTCTAACGTATGACTGCGCCTTTCTCTGCCGAGAAAGAATCATTTTTCGAGGAAACTGAATCATGTGAGCATGGAGCACACGTGGTGCCGAGCACAGGCGCATGGACTGGGGGAAAAGCCGACAGAGTGTCTCAGCTGACAAGACTCCAGGAACTGGACCACAACAGAGTGGATCAGTCAGCTGTCAGCTTGAAAAACTCCTCATGAAAATTTGACCAAATTGACTCAGCATTTCTTCAAGAGAACATTTACTTAATCTTATTTAAAAACTTGTCACTTTGATAACTCTGATAACTCAAAAGGGAAAGTTTTCACAGTTTATTATTGTTATTATTATTATGGACAATACAATGTTTGTCCGGTAACTTGTTGTTATGTTATTAATTTAATAAGTTATATTTATTGTGCATAGTTGAAAAGATTGTGCCTTGAAAATTTGAATAAAATAACATTTAAAAACAGTTCTCAGATGGGTTGTGCTTTACCTTTTCAGCAACTACTCCATCCGTGCACTTTTAGAAAATCATGCATGAATTTCCTGACATTTGGAGTTTGTTGTTACATGTCACAAGGGAAGTGACGCGTTTACTTATTTACTTGACATATGCTTTCGCTTTTCTTTTCTTTTGCATTTCAGCATAAAGCCAACCTATTCAGGAGGGTGTACAACAAAGACAGAAGTGGAGTAGCTAACGTGTTTTCGGTAATCCACATGGTCTGAGAAGGAACTAGAGTTGTGCACCTCATCTGGGCTTTGTTTCCCAGCTTGAGGGGGGAAAAAAAAAAAATCTAGCCTGTGGCAGAAAAATGGACAACTACAAGTCTTTTCAGACCAGATTAGCTGGCTTTGAAATGTGCTGCAGGCATTAGGTTTCTTGAAATAAAGTTTACTCCTGCATGGGAACCCTAGTAAACGTTGACCTTTTGCACATCTTGGAGATCTTATTACACAGAGGGGTGGAGAATTCCCATTGTAGTCAAATCTAAGTGGGATGGGGCTCATTGTGACAGCTCCTTCTTCACACCCCTCTGCATTCACGCAATCAGTGCTAAATTTACTGCTGAGAGAATTAAAAATAGCAGTGAGGCATGAAAAAAAAAAAAAAATGTTGAAGACCCCTTTCAGGCTGTAAAAAGAGAAAACCAGAACTTGTGGTGCTTGCACAGAGTTAGAAAGGACAAAGGTTTCCACACAGAGCGTCACGAGACAAAGGATGCATGAGTCAGGGCTATTCAGCTCTATTGCTAGAGCTGTACAGTACTTTAGCTTTATGCCTAAAAATAGCCACATGAATAGAGGCATACCCTCTGACCACTGACAATAATAGTTCTTGTAATTAACATGCAGTGTACGCACAGAGACTGACCCACTGAAGAGATGTCAGTTTGCAGGCAGGGATATCACAAAGACAACATTCCTCTCAAGTGGAGGGCTAACAGATGGGGAGGGAAAACTGGGTCAAAAAGGGACTGGAAGACTGAGGAGGATTGTGGGGTATGACAGAAGCAACACAGTTTGTGGTTGTCTTAAACTGACTGCAATAAACAAGAACATTTTGCAAATCTGATAAACTGTATAGAAGTCTGTACATGTAAATAACGTTAACCTTGATAGAATTTTTAGATCTGAAGGGGTTTTTTAGGTTGTTAAACAATATCAGAAATAGTAGAGTCTGATCTGTATGACATGACACCTCCTGAAAATCAGTTTGATCACTGAAAGGCCTTCCTGACACTGAGGGAGGAGCTTCTAAAAGTAGGTGAGATACTGGAGATAGTGGATTATTGGCTTATCCCAGGGCTTCTTCATTACCAGGTAACACTATCACTGCAAATGATGCTGCTACAAAAGCCAGCCATGTAAGTCATCTGACTCGAGTGGGGATTACATGAATGTGGGCCAACAAATATGGCCTGACCTGATTGTGGATGTAACATCGCACCTGAGAAGACTGAGACAGGAGATAAAAGGGTGCTCACAGAAGTAGGGATTATTGCATAACATGGTACTCATGGCTTACGGGCATGTAAACAACTTTGCTGAGAAATTAGAACAATCAAAAATGTTTGGATCTTTGACCTGATTCACTCATCCACTTGTCTAAACATTGTGACTTGTGATTCAGACAAAGGAGTAATATTCATGTTGTTACAATAAGACATTTTCTATATAATTACAGTGGTGGGCGTGCATATAAAACATGCTCAAACTCTCAATTAATGAGGTCAGCAACCCCTCATAGCCAAAAGCTCAAACTCCAAATTGCTTTAGATGCTCGATATCAGGACATTTTTCTGCTCTCGGCTCTACATAATGTCAGTGAGAGTGGATATCCCTACTATGAATTTCTTAATGTCAGGAACACAGCTACAGCTACAACCACAGCTGTTCAAACCCTGCTGTTTATAAGGGGCAGCCAATCAGAAGATAGCTTGCTTAAAAGGTAGGACAGTTTGTTTTAGATGTTGGATTCACTTAAGATCTGCACCAATGCTCAGTCTAAGACAAATAAGGATCATCATGAACTTTAAATGATGAAAACCTACTATTGTAAAGTCCAATATCAAACATATGGAGCCGAAAAATGAACACAGTAGACCCTCCATTTGATTATATAAATGATGATTCATGCAATGAAAATGTCTAAAACAGGCTTATGTAAATTTAGTTGAATAATTTAACTTGTTTTCCATATTTATTTGCATTGAATATATGCAACAACAGGCAAAGGTTTGAATATGACAGTAAGCTGTTATTGACACCACGTGTGAGAAACCACAGACTTATCAATAAAAACATAAATCCATACAGACTGATCAAAATCAACCAGATGTATCGTTAACACAGCAACACGTAACACTTTTTAATCCCAAACATTGAAATCATGAAACAAAATAGAAAGTCAAATGTTAAGGTTTGACTCAAACCTGAAAAGAACATTTACAAGCAAGCACATACTCTGGTACATGGGCACAGTGTTACAAGCCTTTAGTAAGATATACCCCATATATCTCTTAATTCACCTAAAGAATCTTATAATTCACAGTTTTAGACAACAGCACTTATGTGACTTAAAGGTAGTCAAGAGGTTAAAGCAGGATTAACTTCATTATTAAGGCCCTGGCTGGTAAAATTACAAAAGTAGTTGCTCATGTTTTAGCAAGAGTATAGCTCACAAATGACAAAGTTACAGCTATGTCAACATGATATAATCAAAGGAAGTTTGAGCTGTAAACATGAAATGTTTCAAACTCATAACAGTCATTTGGTGTTCATCGGTTTCACAGTGCCTGAAGTGTACAAACAAGAAGCCTCAGGTCTGCAGACAGAAGCAGCGAAACTAGATCTGATGAGTCTGATTACTGTAAATATTTTTCTTCTACAGTAACGGCTTCATGGCAAGGTTAAGGTGTACTCCATCTAAGAGTGTCATCCTCCAAGTACTTGCATCGTAAGACTTACAGATATCATGTTCGTGTTCTTTTATCGCTCTCCGCTGAATACAACCAAAGTTGCAAAAACAGCAAGCTTACAGCAAAATTAAGCATCAATTCATCCTGAAATATTGGCACTGCACTGAACAAGTGCACCACATCATTTTTTTAAATGTCTAAAAAATCAAAATCTGAATTATATTTGAACAAAGTCTTTGCATCGCTGGAAAGGTTATATAAGGTTAGACATAAGAGACACGTATGATCGAGTAATCCCTATGATCTAAAAGCTCAGACTTCAGACTGCTCTAAGCCCAGCTTCAGGCAGTCCCCCCCACCTTGGGCAATAAGGTATGGTGCAGAAGCTCCCACCTACTTGTGAGAGGCAGCCAATCAGATTAAACGTGACATAAGAGGGGAATAGGAAGTAAAGTAGAATGCACAAAAACTAAGGAATATTTTAAATTGTAAAATCATATAAAACTACTGTAGTAGAGTGTAAGGATAAAATGCAGAGCTGGAAATTATCATAATGGGTCTCCTTTGATGATTTTAGACCATTTCTTCTGAGTCAAAATGCGTGACAATAAAAAGTACATCAGTGGTTAATGGACCTCCCTTTCTGTTTATCCCGGAAATGCAGGTCCATTAGAGTTTGGACAGTTAACTCATCTGACAGGATATCATTATCTTGTTAACTGTCTCATTCTGAACAGAATACAAACCGTTTCCTGATGAAAGCAAGAAGTGAAAACCCAAAGCCTAAATCTGATTAGACCAATGACTTGAAGGGGGCTTGTTTATACGTGCTGTCATAATTACAGTCATCAACTCTCCCAACTCTCAGCTCCTTTCAGGCTGAGGTCTGTGGCCTTCCAGATCCTGTCAGATTACAGTGCAGACAAACAAAAGCCACCACTTTTAATCATCTTTGTTAGAGCCGCAGCTTTGATCAGAGGCAACGGCTTCAGCCTTCTGCCCGTTCTTTGGTGTCACAGCTATTTGACTATAAGGCAGAGAGGACTACATTCCTTATCAAACTCAAGCAGGCATGTGAAAAAGTTAAGGGGTATACTGGCCTTAAGGCAAGTTGTGAGCAGAGCTTTTACACATAGGATTTAGCATCAAAAGCAAGAGTTCAGGTGTTTCCCTACAAAACTGTGCAAGGCTTCTTGTCCTTGAAAGGGTTTTCTGAAGCAGGGATACCCATTAGCAGCGGGTCATTCTTGGCGTGCTCTCCACAGTAGCGCATCAGCTCCGATGAAGCCTTGGACACCTGCAAAGAAATCAGTAAATACACCAATCTCCTAAAAAAAAAAAAAAAAAAAAAAAAAAAAAAAAAAAAAAAAAAAAAGTGGAACAGTCATAGTGGTGTGAATGTGACTGTAGACATACCTTTATCCTCTCGATGCTGGCTTCTATCCTCAGCTGCTGCACCGTCCGTCTGGCCTGAACTATGCTACTGGAGCTCTGCATTTTTGATGACATTGCAGTTTTTAGACAGCTGTGCTTAAACCTGTGTAAGACAAAATATGATCCTTACTGAATGCACGTTAATTAGTGTAGAGATGCATCTGGTATTTAGATAAAGGAAACCAAATAAACCACAGTCTAATTAATTTGTTGATATGCTGACTGGCAACAAGATGTTCCTGCGGGAGATTAAAGAAGTGACACAAAGGCCAAGCTGCTGCTAAAAATACATGTGAGGCTATAACGGCAACAAAACAGAATCTAAGTTGATGAACATAGACTTGATGCTATTAGTATATAGAGACGAATGAGCTTAGCATCAAGTCAAATTGCAGTTATTTGGCTTAAAAGCTGTTTTCGATACCTCCCATATCCCAGCTGCACATTACCTTTCTGCTAAGGTTACTGCATTTAAATGCAATATTAAGTTACAAAATTAAATGTTGAAAAAAATATTGTTTTAAAATGATACCAATAAGAGGAAAGATGTGAAATAGAGCTATAAAAGTTGAAACGGAGCAAGAAGGAATCTGGCTTGGACTAAAACAAAAGAACACAAAAAAGTCTCTTCTGCCAAAAAATGAATGCTGATGTACTAAGTGGGAAGTGCAATTTTATTTCATGACCCAACGACAAATCATTGTGGCATGATTTGTCATACCTGGCATCAATTGGCTTGATTTTTCTCCACCCGTCATAAGATTCTCCCAGGAAAGTAAAAATCCAATCAAATGACAGATCACTTATTGACACTACACGAGGCGGTTCTAGACAAAACATCAAGGACCAATGGCTTTAACCATCTTTGAGATGCAGTCTATATCACAGTGTATGTCTGCAATCTATGTAATACATGAAATATTTCAGTTATTGGCAAGTCAGGCACTCACTAACAAAAAAGAGCTATAAGAAAAAATACAAAGCTGCATGTTTACGCATTAGAGGTTTTATGCATGATGTCCTTAGATATAAGAAATCAAGTTACTAAAATGTGGAAGCTGAAACAAACTCTATAACTGTGCAACTTCTCAGAAGTGGCAGTTGACCTAATCTTGAATTCATTCAATATGCGTAAAAGCTGTGACCCAACCCAACAGATTCCTGTTTCACAATTCCCACTTCCAGGATACATTGGTTTGCTTTTACCGACTCATTACGTCATTGCTCGTAGGGGAGGCGACACGCTGGCCATTTTTTTACATTTAACTTTAGCCAACTGTCAGGCAGAATTCAAAGGGGAAGCAGTCTTTGAACAAAACCTCGTGTTTCCTTTCTGTTTTCTCCACTAAAAGCAATTTCCTTTAAAAACCAGAAACAGTCTCTAACGCAAGAGTAACACAATGTCTTGTATTCAAAGTTAGAGTAAAACACAGTAAATGCACTGTTGAGCAATTTTATTGAGAACTTAAACTGTGCATAGCAATTGTTCAGCTGATAATTTGCAGCTTTTGTTCCTGGAACACATTAAGAAAACACAGCAGAGAGCAGCTCTGTGGGACTGACAAAAATAACCTTTGGCATGTGGTGCAGTAAATGTTAGCTCTGTGCTCTGGTGCAGGATATTACGGAGGAGGGGAACACGCTGAAACGGAAGGGAGATGAAACATGGGCAACTGCAGAACTGACTACAGAAAAAAAGACAAGACCATACATCTCTCTAACCCCCCCCACCCACTCCTTTCCGCTTCCTCCACAGGAAGCAGTATCGCCTGTTACCCTCCAAAGTATAAATGATTAAATATGGGGTGGAGGTGCTAAAAATAGAAGCTACAGACATGGGATAATAACCTAGGATAGAGAAAGTGTAGCTGTTATTGCTGGAGTGCAAGGCTTTTGCAAGGCAGTTGTCAAGGTAGCTTTCCTGAAAACCTGCATGCTGACATTAAAACCAAAAGCACGATTGCACATATTTACTGTCAGGCTCGTGTACAACATTCTGGACCTGTGTACTCATTGTACAAAGGAAGTTACCACTTCATGTCATGCATCTCTCATCAACACAGCTGTGCTGGCCAGGCAGGAGTGGACTGAAAAAGGTTAGAGCTGCGTCACAGCAGGGTTAGTAACTACCCACTAACGTCTGCACGGACACTGTGTGACGCTGGCTGTTACTATCAAGCCCTGAGACCAGAAATAATAAAAGCGCTGGGTAACAGTGACTGTTTACACTGATCTAAACATTAGATTTTTGAGATGGAAGTGTAGAGACCTTTCATCTTGCAACACAAGTCACAGACTAAAAAACATCTAAGGTATTTAGGGCTTCCATACCTATGCTGGTATGGCTGTGTAAGTTTACTTGCAGCTTGCATGTTTAATGTTAGTATAGCAAAGGGCACTATGCCCTAAAAAAAACTGTGACCCCCTGTTGCATATTATTCCCCATACAAACTGCCATAATAAGTACACTTTAGAGTCCAAAAAACTCTTTCCCAACTAAACAGCTTATCCTTCTAAATATTGCAATCCTGCTTAGCACATTTTATGCCTAAATGAAAAGGAATGCTGCACAAACATGCTACAGCTAGCATGAGTAACCTGTTTGGAATTTCAAATATTATAGCAGATATACTGATCAAAAAGAAAACTTCTATAGGTGTACTACTTTGCTCATATAAAACTGGGTCAAGGGAATTAAAGAATTTAATAGATAAACAAATTCAGTAATGGAATTGCTGTCAATTAGACGCATAATTAAGAAGATCCACTTAAGATTGCACTAGTTGTATGACAGCTTTGAAAGTGAAGCAGATTGGTGGCTTTCAGGTTGTTTAAGTGAAGCAGCTTTTAGCTATTGTTCCCTCACTGGCTATGCCTTAAACCATTAGGCAAGAAAGCAAGTAAACCTGGCTATGCCTCACATTTCCAGCAGACCAGGTGTGTCTACCCTGGAGCTGAGTACCTGAACTTAATCGAAACCCTGACCAAAAACAAGCCACACTCCATTCTTCAGAGAGATGCTCCACCCTGCATTTTTCTGGAGAATGATACATACTGCAGCAGGACAATGAATCCAAACACACCTCAAAGCTTTGAGGGCCTACTTGAACACCAAAGTAGACCAAGGAGTGTGGACTGCTACCTGACCTCAACCTCAAAGAGCATTTGTGGGGGCACTTCAAAGACAAGTATTCCTGGCATCTCAAGAAGTTCAGTGGAACACTGTCAGATCATGCCAGTCTGTCTCTTCCAACTCAAGTCCATGCTGTTATTAAAATACAAAGAGTGTGAAATAAAAACATTCTGAAATAAATGTACTATTTTTTCCTAGATATTCAGCTTCTCACTTAAACTATTAGGCAAGAAAGCAAGCAGAACTTATTTATACAGCACATTTCATTCTAGGTGGATTCACAATGTGCTGCACAAAGCACGAGCTACCACAGAGGCTGCAGGCACAAACCTATTCAGATAATATGAAACTAAGTCAACAGACTGACGTGAGCAAGTGAATAAATAAAATAACTAAGAATATATCCATAAGATCCATAACACTTCACCACTTTTGTCCAAGAGATACTGATGTCCCAGAATAAGCAGGCAATAAAAAAAATTAAAAAAAAGTATTAGGGGTTTAGTTCTAAAACAAGCAAAAGCCAATACAATGACCTCAGTACAGGTGCTAAGTGGTCATATTTCCTGTAGAGGAGCTGAAATTAGGATGTTTACCTGATAATCCTTTGAGCTGCACATCCAGACAACTAAAAGTAAAAGCATGGACAATTCTTTCTGCACATTAAACAGATAAAAGGTTTAAAACCTTTGAGGTATTTCCCGATTTATCAAATTGCTTGATTTATTTTGGCTCTGCTGCTGATTTGTGCAAAGATTTGTAACCTATACCACTTTCTATAGAAGGCTGTAAAAAGTTCATAAGAAAAACAAAGTGAAATTATTTGCAATAAAAAATAAGTTCCATGTTTAAAAAAAAAAAAAAAAAAAAACACCTCATGAGAACAGCTAAAAAGTATATAGTGGGAGGTGATCGTCCACCAGTCACAGAGACGTGGAGACCGCAGAGACCAGATGTGGCATACTGTCTTCAGCAGCCAGACTGAAAGAGGTGAATGGGTTTACAGATCCTTCCAGCAGGATTGGTTCATCACACACAGACTCTGCTGTGCAACTTCGTTCAAAGGAACTGTCTGATACAGGGAGGTCCCTCTCCTGAAATGAGCTGGATTCCAAGTAATCCCTTATTATAAGTCAAGGCAGTGACTAGTGTTACAGTAACCCTGCTGCTTCTGAGGGATCAAAATAAACTAATTACTTCTAAATTTCATGCATGTCAATAATGTGACTTTTGTTTTAGGTTCTCCTTAAGATTCTGACCGTACTAAAGCTATTTGAATAAAATGAGTATTTTTAGATTTCTTGAAGAAGAAGAAAAAAAAAAAAACTCCCATACTTTTCCCGTAATATGTACTGTAGTGAGGCAAACCGGACTGGTTTAAAGCATGCATGCTCAAATACAAGAAACGTTTAACCTGGATTTGCCCCAAAGTCAAAAAACATAAACAAGCTCATTTGCCCCGAATGAGCTTGTTTATGTTTTATACTTCTTGAAAAACATGAAGTATTCCTGAGTTAAAACCACCACTGCACTATATGCAGATAGTTCCTACTGCAAGGAACACTTTTTAGTACACTAGAAATTTTATTTTTGAAATAAGACCTCAATTAAACAAATGCGTGGTTTAAAAAAAAAAAAAAAAAAAAAGTGCACTCATTCCAGTAAAACAAACATAAACAAGTAGTGAACTTTTATCACTGCAAGTGCGCTTACAGAGTCTTTAAGATCCTGTTAGCCAAAAGAATGTCTGAAATGTCTTCAGCTGTGTTGCGCCTGTCTGCATCTAGCGTGTGTGCTTATGTGTGGCAAATGTAAACATGTGGCACACTGAAAGGATTGATGAAAACATATTTGAAGTTTTACAGCAGAAGGCTTACTTTGATGTGGCTTCAGGGCTTTTGCACAGGTGGGCCCTCACAGTGCCAGCACAGAGGTCCTGCAGAGTTTATGACAGCAGCTTTTTCCCTTTGGTGTGTAATAGTGCACACAGATCTGCTGCCTGACCAAATACTCTAATGACCTACTGACATATCATATGCCCATATGTGTACTGAAATACTCCTTAGCTGTTATTATCATTTCTTTGGTCCATACAGGCTCCTCCCTAACCCTAACAAGCTCAAAGCGCGAGTGATTGCTACAAAAATTTGCAAAACTCCTTATGGAAAGCTCAAACTATTCCCGTTTCCATCCGTGACTAGCAAGAGTTCAAGAATTGGTTGTTGGTGCTGCAAATTCTTCATTTTTTAAAATTATGTTCTGTATTTAACCTTTCTGAGACAATTCTTTTCTTTTTTTTTTTTTCCAAGAGTGAAATGGTCAAGAGGGTGGAAAAAGATAGGCACACGCAAACATACAACTGAACAAATTAATTTTCGGTGCAACATTCAAAAGCATGGGTACCATTTTCTTGATGCTTTACAAATGACTTAAATTGCCCCACTGCACGCTTCTCATGCTCTCTGTTTTTTTGGCATGTTCCAGTTCCAAAGCCTCACTTGGAATCTCCCTGTCTCACCTACAGTGGCTCCAAGACCCACAGTTTGAGAAGTGAACTTGTTATTTAACTGACATTTTGGTCTGTTTTCTGGTTTTTGACGTGCAAACCTTAGGCTAATTAGAGATTTATTGCGCCGTTATATCGATGCACCTCGTTCTCATTCCCCAGGCACCATTTAGTGGTATTTTATTAAATTTGTGACTCGTTTAGGTACAAAGTGTCCTGTGGCACTGGGTAATGGCAGGTTGGGTTACTGAAGTGGCTTTCATTTCCAAACAGTTACTGTGAAGTGAGCAATTTTAAGCTTTTTTTTTTTTTTTTTTTTTTTTTAAAAACACAAGTTATGAGAGTAACCACAAAAGTAAAAGTAAAAAGCTAGTGAGAACAAAAAGTAACAGAAAACCAAACTGTAAGAGTTCCCAAGGTGATGCACTTCCACCTGCATGTGTGCCCAACCTGCAGTGTCTCCATGCCTCCATGCTTTGAGAAGCACTGCAATAGAATACTGAAGCCTGTTATTTAGCTGGCTTACAGCCCACTTGCTGGTCTTTGATTTGCATGTTTCAGGCTAATTACAGCTCTAGATTTTTATGCATCAATTCAGCTCATTCTCATCCCCAGGCTTTTAGTTCTGTTTTACTAAATAAGCTCACATGGCTCATTTAGGAACAAGGTGTCCTTTAGCTTCCGGACCCTTACGCACTGGGTGATGACATTAGTGATATGTGGGTGTAACGGAAAACTTCTACAAGCAAGGTTACTATTGTGAGAGGGCATATTTCAACTTGAAAAACAGTATTTTCCTAACCCTAATCGACAGGAAAAGGACCTTGAAAATTAAAGCAAATCAGCAAGTGGAGAAAACAAACAAAGTGCAAGCAGGACACGCACCAGGGTATTCATCCTGATAACAGGGTTTGGGTTAGAACTGACGCATTGCCTGTCAACAGTGTGGCAGTGTCATGAAAAAGCACTCCCCCCTTCCTGATTTCTTTTTTTAATATTCATCACACTTACAGATAATCAACAAATAACAACAATAGACAAAGATAACCGGAATAAAAACAAAATGCATTTTTTACATGATGATTCAATTCAGAGTCAACTCATTATTTAACAATAATTAACCATATTGTTTGGGAAGCTGAGCTCAATTTCAATAGAGACACAGAGGTGTAATTATTTCAAATACTGTTGAATCAAGAAATCACTTAATCTGAACCTGTCTGATAACATGAAGTAAGCTAAAAGATCTATAAACGCAACACATCATACCACGATCTAAAGAACAAATGAGAAACAATGTTATTTATATCTATTAGTCTGGAAAGACTAATAGCCAGATTGCAAGCCGTTATCCACAAATGGCAAAAACTGGGATCAGTGGTGAAGACCAAGGAGCTGGTGGTGGACTTCAGAAGGGGTCAGCACAGAGACTACAAGCCCATTATCATCAATGGAGCTCCAGTGGAGAGGGTGCAGTCCTTCAAGTATCTTGGTGTCCACATCTCCTCAGACCTGACATGGGCTGCCCACATTCAGGTCCAGACCAAAAAGGCTAGGCAGCGCCTGTATCACCTACGACAACTGAGGAAGTTCAGGGTCTCTCCAAAGATCCTCAGGATTTTCTATACAGGCGCTGTGGAGAGCATCCTCACACAGAACATGACATCGTGGTTTGGGAACAGCTGTGTGAAGGACCAAAAAGCTCTCCAGAGAGTGATCCGTACAGCAGAACGCTGCTGCAGGATTGCTCTCCCCCCCGCTTCAGGACACCTACACCAGGAGATGCTGGACTAGAGCAGCGCAGATACTGAAGGACCCGTCCCATCCTGGCAACAAACTGTTCCAACTTCTGCAGTCTGGTAGAAGGTTCCGCATCATCCGGGCAAGGACAGAGAGACTCAAGAGGAGCTTCTATCCCCAAGCCATCCGGGCCCTAAACACACACACACCCGCCCTCTCACATCATCTATAATTGACTGAGACAGGACTCTTCCAGACACTCTAAACCAAGGCACAATGTACATTCCAAATTCCTTTAATTTTAAATATGTTTATATTGTCTATCCTGTAAAATAGTCAGATGTCTATTCATATTAATGTACAGAATTCACCTGCTTGCAGTATTCACTGTGTGTTATACTTGTATAACTATGCATGTGACAAATAAAGAACCTTGAACCATCCCAGGAGTGGCCAGCCTACCAAAATTACTCCAGGAGCAAGAAAGAACCCAGAACTACGGACATGCAGCACTCACTTGTTTCTGTTAAGGTCAGTGTTCAGAATATTTAAAAAAAAAAAAAAAAAAAAAAAAGAGTGGGCAAAAATGGAATCTACCGGTGAGGTCCAAGGTGAAAACCACTGTTGACCAAAAACAACACAAAAAAAAAACATTTTGATGAATAGATTCTGTGGACTGATGAGACAAAAGTTGATATTTCTGGAAGGTTTGCGTCCTGTTATATCTGGCATGAAACTAACACTAACACAGAAACAGCTCATGTCCTGAAGCTCAAGCTGGGCAACTCAAGAGTTGGGAGTTCGCCTTGTAATCGGAAGGTTGCCGGTTCGAGCCCCGGCTTGGACAGTCTCAATCGTTGTGTCCTTGGGCAAGACACTTCACCCCTTGCCTACTGGTGGTGGTCAGAGGGCCCGGTGGCGCCAGTGTTCGGCAGCCTCGCCTCTGTCAGTGCGCCCCAGGGCAGCTGTGGCTACAATGTAGCTTGCCATCACCAGTGTGTGAATGTGGGTGCAATGTGCTTTGGGGTCCTTAGGGACTAGGAAAGCGCTATACAAATACAGGCCATTTACCAAGTACAAATGATTCTGAAATACTCCAGCAAATTAAATGAATTAATTTTTTTAAAAATATGTAAAAGTCAAAGTCTGGACTTAAATCACATTGAGATGCTCAAAACCCCTCCAAAGTGGCTAAATTGAAAAATATATATATATCAGCGAAGAAGAGTGGGCCACAGCAATGTGAAAGCTATCACAGCTATCACAAACACGATAGAGTGCAAAGGGTGGCGCTACCAGTTATTACGTTTAGGGGGTAATTACTTCTTCGCAAAGGACCAGGTTTGGATATTTTTTGGCTTTTAATAAATCAAATTTTCATTTCAAATCTTCATTTTGTCTTTACTCGGACTGTGTATGTCTAACATTACAAATTCTTTGATGATCTGAAGGATTCAGCACACATATGATAATATGTCAGTAAGTCATTAAGAGTGTTTGGTCAGGCAGATCTCTGTGCAATGTTACAAGCCAAAGGGGAGCAACTACAGCTTTGGATGGACTATGTCATTTCAATACTCTGCTGCAATACTGTATATCACTATTTATAATACTTAATTGCTTCAATAAAGAACAAATGCTTCATTAACTCCTATCTATTGCATACAAATGTGTTATTCATTGTTTTGCCCAACTAAAGGCAGGCTACTAACCATGTCCTGTATGATTAGTTATCAGCTGCAGTTACAAAAGTGTTGCTCCGTGGGACACAGAGCACCTCTGTTATCTGTCCCTTACACTGAGACAACCCCGGCAGGCTCCACAGTCTGCTCCTGGGCCAGGATCTGTGGCAGCCTCTACAATAAGCTCTGAGGCTTAGGCTCATTTGAGAGGCACAGTGACAATGCAGACAGGCTATCAGTATTGTGCCACACTCACAACAGCTATTTTTGCATTGTTCACAACAGAGGCAACTGGGACAGGAGTTGTGAGCTTTTACAAGTTTAACTGCGCCCTTATGAGCACTAATCTCAGACAGCCTGATGTTATCAGGGAACCAGACTGCCCAGTCAGGCGTGCAGAGGAAAGAGACAGAGGCCTCCCAAAGAGAGACAAACACACAGCGTCTCTTCTGAGTGTTGGAGGAGGCAAACTGTATGACTAATGCTATAACATTTCAATGTGTGCATGAGCATCATCGATTACAAGCTTTGATGGTGACAGACTTTAAAGGCGTCGGCGGTGCTGTCCAAAAAGCTTTGAACACCTAACTGTGTGAAGTCAGCAGACATGAAAAGAATCACAGAAGGTGTCGGTGTTTGCGCTGCAGATTAAAAAGGAGATCGGGGTTCCGAGCCGCTGAGTCACAGGCTGCAAGTTTCTCTCTGAGCTTCTCGCTTCACTTTACATCCATTTCCTGAACTACTGGCATGCAGATTTTTTTTTTTTTTTTTTTTTTAAACCAAGGGTGAGGTCAGATTTAGGACAACAGATTTTCACTCCAGTTTCCGTCTGCCTGTCCTTTCTTCCCACCTGGGCCCCATGTGCGGAAAAACAGGTTTCTTTTGAGAGCGTGTGCATGTTCGGTCACACAGCCTGCAGACAGGCGCAGCCGTTTAAAAGTTCAAAGCTTTGACTAATGTGCTTCTGATTCCCTGAGAAATAAGTTCATCTTGGTCTTTTTCATACACACCCTGTGGAGAGGTACAGTGAATGACATCTATAGATTAGAATGCTCTTTGAAGTTCTGGCAACTTGTCTTTTATGTACTTGGAATTTAGTGAAAGACAAGCAGCTAAAAAGCCCCAAACCAGGTGCTGCTCTCTTCTACTACACTTTATCATGCTGTATTCAGTTTCCTCCTCCCTCTGCTTTGATTATTTTCCAAAGAAATTAGATTTGGCTTTGGGAGATATTGCCTTTATTTGACAAATACAGAAGAGCAACAGACGGACAAAAGAGGAACTACCCCACCATGTCTGAAGCTAAATCTGGACGGCCAGATGCAAGACAACATGCCAGCCAGCAGCTGTTGCTATTAATATGGAAATTAATGTGGGTGGGGGTTATCATGCAAACCTGTTGCAAAACTCACTTTGAACATGTGTAATAAAAAGAGCTTTGAAACAACACTTTTTAAAAAACTTGTCGAGTTTTCAGTCCACCCACTTTGACTGCAATCCATCAACAGTTGTTTGATGGCTAACTTAAAAAAGTTTTCCATCTAAATCAGGGATGTCAAACTCATTTTACATTGCGAGCCACATACAGCCCACTTTGATCTTAAGCGGGCCGGAGAAGTGAAACTCCCCTTTCTGAAGCCACATATTTGACTGTTTTCTGCATCTTAAAGAAAAAGTTGCTTCGACAAAGAAAAAAAATCTGTCAGAAAGTTGAAATCTCTTTAGTACTGAATAGCAGAAATTAGGCTCTCTTGTCAGATGTCATTTTTTGGAGGAAAAAAAAGGAGGCCAACAACACTGTACACAATGATAAACTGGTGTGTAATGAGCAAGCAAATAAGGCAGAAAATAGAGATTTTTGATGGGAAACTGGTCTCAAAGTACACTGAGTGAAAGCTGTGAGGGAAGACAGCCAAAGTAAGTGGGAATTCATTACAATGTTTTTCCAAACGTAAGGTGTAAAGTAGTCGTCTCCTTTTGCTGCTGGTTCAGTGAATTTTGGTTGGAGAGTGACAAAATCTGTAGTTTTGGAATCTGGGAGATGTTTGCTTCCCGCACCTGTTCGTTAATTGTTTGCCGTTTTAGCTTTTTGGTGGTTGTTGAAATGGTTTTATGAGCTTTTAGCTGAGATTCTGATGTTTCTGTTGTCTATATTCAAACAACAGATCTGGCGGTACATCACATTAAGCTAGATGTTCTCCCACTTGCCCCCGATTGTTTAAAGCGATGTTCAAACAATCAAAATGCATTGTGGGAAATGTAGTTTATAGCCAACATATGCTTTAAGCAGCATACAGTAAATGTATTTGAAGACAATAATGCACAAGCTCTCGCGGGGGTTACGCTTGCAATATGTGAACTAAATGATCATTTGAGTCTTGTTACTAGCATCTGAAATGATGAACTTTCCTGAAATAGCACACATGAGTTTCCACTTCAAAATTAGTGGACTCTGAGTCATCACAAAGACATGTTATAGAGTGTGCACTCACATTTTTTACCACCTATTTGTTCATTTTAAAGTTATAAGGCAACTATCTACTGATCCGAAGTAGTGCAAAGAAATGTATTCAGTATCTTTGTTTGACAGTAGTGAAAAGTTTAACATTTTAATATAATCGCCCAATCCTCCCTGACACCACGTTACTAGCGCCCTACTCCAGACAAGCCAGACATCCAGATTGAAGGGGACGGGGCGTCTGCAGGGATATTTCTGTGTTTATCCAGACTTTATTATTGTCACTTAGATTTTGGAAATGGTTAATAAGTCTGCTGTCAACCCTAAATCCTCCAGACAAGAATCTGTCTTGGCTCCAGGAAAGAGCCCTCAAGGCATGGCTGAGTGTAAGAGTTAATGAACCCTTAGTTAGTTCTGTCTGCTCACTGACAGTCATCGTCTTTGACTTATCTTGCTGCAAACAGCCACTCAGAGACAATTGAGCCACACAAAGGATGTCCATAATCAGAAAGCTAAAGACCCGTTTTACTTGTAAAAAAGTTCTAACTGTGATCCAACTGTGATGGGCCCTACACAAAGTGGCTGAGTGTGTATGCATCTGTAAATGTGAGTATTCAGGATGTTATTTCCTGGTGAGTGTGAGACATGAAAGCAGTGGGATTTTTATGCCACTGATATCACTGCACACATGCACCAAGCTGTCTCCACCCGATCATGGGAGAAAAACTCCCACCGCCACCAACAAAACAAAAAAAAACCCACTCTCAGCAATAGGCTGCATTTGCTGAAATCCCCAAAGGAAAGAAAAGTGAGCAGGATGGAGGAAAAAAAAAAATAACAGCCTACTCTCTCCCACCAATACTTCCTGGAGCCTGGGGCAGTCCTGGATCTGCATGGGTCTCCCCGACAACTGAGCTTTGTCTAGACAGAAACCAATGCACCGCTCACCAGATAGGAATTCAGTAAACCCACAACCCCTCAGTCTCGCACCACCTTTAGCTCTCACATGGCACCCAACGTACAAGTCACAGCTCTCATTGTTTAAATAATCCAGCATTTACACTTCTAACCAACTGCACCACCCTGTTATTCATGAACAGAAATGGATGCATTTAGCTCCAAAGGGTTCTTTCTCTGCAAGAAGACCAACCCATTTTACTCCCTACTTTGTGGGAAAATAAACAGGGAGAAGAAAATTCCTCTCAGTCCACATTAAACTGCAGCATCACATCACAAGACGCTTCACATTTAGCTTCAAAAACAGCAATACTGAACACAGACAGGGGTGTGAATGAACAGTTGAATAACATGTCAAACCAAGTAATCTACAACTTGTTATTTTTTTTTTACATGCTCTGTTGCTCAAGGATAAACGTCAGCAGGTCGTCCTCCCTTGTATCACCATTACACATTCAGCTGACACTTCCATGCCATTCCTCCAAGGTTACAAACACACAGTGCTCTCACCTTTTCCCCACTTCCCCACACTCAGCATGCCTAACCATCACACATACACTTATTAGCTTACATGCATGCAAAGGTTGTTCTTTCTTTACTGGTCCTGCCAGAGAGGAAGGCTAACTCACTATACCTTTACTACTGGGTGGCAGGTTTAAACATTTTATATACATTCTATTATGAAATAAAATTTTGAGAACATTTAATAACAGGCAGTACTTCACACTTCAATCAACCATTAAAAAAAAAAAGTGCAAAATAAGAAACCACATTTTGTGGCAACTCATTAGCATACATTTTATCAATGCTCAGTGCACATTTTCTGCAAAGAAAGCATGCGATTAAAAGGGTAAGAACGTGTAGGAAATTATGAGCATCCTGAGTCTAATTCTGAGTCTAATGATGGTAAAAATCTAATCTAGAAAAGTATATTTTTTATTATATTGTGGAGCACCTCCAGGGTGCAAAAGACTCCTGCAAAGACAATGCAGTCCATTACTTTTATAGATGATTTTTGTGTCCATCTTTTCAGATATTACTCTCCTTTCTACTCTTTTCCACTGCAATGCAAAGCAGGTCAGTGGAAAGTTGCTCCAATTACCCAGGATTAAAAAGGGAAAGTTTATCTGAAGCTACTACTCATTTTTTTAAATGTTATTTCTTTAATGATTTGTTGCTTTTAAATTTTAGTCACTTTCACTTTAAAAAAAATGAAAAGATGATTATTCTGTAACTGACATCAGCAAACACATTCATTCATTTGATCAGCTGCTGTGATCGCAATTGCTACCAAGGTCAAAATGACCTGAGTTTGGTGAACCACCCCTTCCTCCTGAGGTTTGTCAGGACATCTCAATGAGACCCAGTTTATCTTCGTGTAAGAACTCCATCCTGCAATTTAAAAAAGCAGGGATGATAACTGATCTACAACTAAAATAAGTTAAGCACTCTAAATGTGCTTTATTTCAGCACATAGACTTTGCAGACTCAAAGTTTTGGTGTTATCAGTGGTGTAGCACTAAAGTCTGAGCCCTATACATGTGCAGGCGCAGTGCCACCCCGCTTCTTTTGATGACTCCACTATCACACCTCCTACATAAAACTAAATCAAGCTAAATCTATGTGTCTGAAGTACTTATTCAGATTGTCAGTAAATGTTAAACATTTAAATATATTCTTCAACATACTTCAAATACTGTGTGAATTTTTTTTTAGCAAGAACTGTACATGAACATAGCCACTGTAGCATCATCTATTGGTTACTTTGTTCTAGACTTCACATCATGAGGTGTTTTCAAAGTGGGCATCATGAACCGGATCAGGTGGATCTCAATGGGAAACCGTCAGTAACTCTATGTTCTTAAGGTAGGAATTTCTCAGCCGATTCAAAGAATGCAATTGCACAAGATGCAACACAGAATGTTTCATAAGCATCTGAGAAACAGCACTTCCCTTCCCGAAATATATGTCGTGTCTGTGACGGAATCAGACTCAAGCAAGACAGATCTGAGTCAGAAACATAGAATCTGTAGTTCATGTATCTGACTCCATGCAGGGTATATGCTCTACTTCAAAAATGGCCAATGGAGCAAAACCTGATGCACTCACAGGTCACATTTGAGTGATGGGAGCAATGTAAACACAAATCGATTAAACGTTTTAATTTAACTATGCAAGTGTGGGTTGTTTAATGAGCCATTTAAAAAATATATATAGTTTTTATTAACAAATTTATGTGATAATTAGACAGTTAGACTGCACATATTTATTGCATTACATTGTTTGACTACATGGCATGACTTACAGAGCAAGCTGAGCTTCGAAAGCTGGACCTGAAGACCTGCTAAGTTTAACACATATTTACACATACAGTAACTGTATCTCCATACCAATATCAAACACAAACAAGTTTAGCAGCTTACATCTTTTATGGGTGTTTTTGAAATCTAAAACAAACACTTGAAGTTTGAAAAACTCTTCTCTTTATTACGCTAAGCTGATGTTCTGGTTTTTCATAAACTGGAAAAAATTTGTTGTCAATAATCATAGTGACTCTAACATGCATTGGGTGCATGCTAGATTTTGAGGCAACCAAAAAATGTATTCTGGTATGGCATACCACGCTGCATGGCAGATTGCCACCTGCAAATATAATACTGTCTGCACAAATAAAATTAGAGTCTGGTTTTTAGTCAAATGAGAGCTTCCTGTGGTTTTTGTAGAGAAGTTGATATAATCGCATGATGTAATCAAACATGCCCACTAGTGAGAGAAGGTGGTGTTAAGTGATAGTGGCTGACAGGGAGACTACTTCTGCTGCCACCTGACTGCTTATCATGACGAACAAAGGACAGAGAGGCATAAAAAGAGGGCTAGGGATGGGAAAGAAAAACACAGCCTTCTGACCTCACACTAACAACTCTCCCACCTCCCTCTTCTTCTCCCTCCGGTGAACTCTAGAGCACCCCAGAGCTGAGTGAGCACTAAACTGCACACAATGAACAGCCGTGGGAGAGGCAGAAGACAAGGCTGCAGACGTAAGAGCAGCTAGGGTGGACACCGTGCAAAAGTGTCCTAATAGGGACACTACACAAGTGCTTGCAGCTTATGTCTCGTGACACCTGATTGTAAACCTGCAGTCCTAACACATTACTAATCTGCCCTTTGGACTAACACGTTATTACCAGAGAGTTTGCATACACTGAGTTGAGAGCAATGAAACGGGTATTATTAACTGAGAAAGAATTCGAAACATCCACCTCGCCCATCTCTGCACAAGGAGGCAAAGTACATTTGGGAAAGTTTCAGGATGACAAAAACCTATACAGCACATCACTGGGGATTTAGTTTTCAAGGAAATTCAAGTTTAACTGGTCTGAATGCAACTGCAATCTCAGTGGACATTTTGAGTGAACCAAAATAATAATAATAAGAAGAAGAAGAACAAAATTACTATTTGAAAGTACATTAGTTATTTAGTTAAGCATTTGTCTTTAACTTGTCCATTTATAATGTGTCACCTTAAACAGTCACACTTTCAATCATAAATATTTTAAATGTATTTTACAGGTGCAATTATAAAGCGCAGTTAAGCGATTACACTTGTTCAGATTTCCTGAAAAAGAAATTAAAAATAATAATCATATTTTATACCTCTTTAAGTTTGTATGCGAGTTACTCTTTCAGCTCTGTTTTTATTTTCTATCAACTTACAAAAGTTGTTTTGTTATAGACACCAGATGTTTGCCAGCTACATTAATAACATAGTTACAGCTAAAATGAAAATAAAAGCATGTCTTTACTAGTTAGGGCACATATCTTTGACTGGGCAAAGGACAGAGAGACCTTCAGAGTCTACAAGGCAAATCAGTTCTCACTTTCACATTAACTGGCTCTACCATTAACCTCCTAAGACCCGAACTCTTCCACGACATGCATTTTTAATTTCTCTTTGATATTTGGGCATATTGGGGCCCGATGAATGTAAAAACAAAGAATTACCAGATTTTTTTTTAACCTTAATTTTGTTTTTTTAAAAAAAAAAAAAAAGAGCCACATGAGGATATTCGTTTAAAATTTTGATAGAACAGCAGCAGTATAATGTCCTCATAAGTGGATATCAGGCCGTTGTAGAGCAACATTGAGTATTTTGGTCTAAATAACCCAAAATGTGATGTCCACATATGTGGACGGCAGGTCCTAGGAGGTTAAACATGGCGTCATTGTGCAGTAATCTCCTAATAACCATTAATATTGTCATTCCAGTTCTGTAAGATATAAGAAGAATTCTGCAACCCCTCCTGCCTTCATCTCCAAGACAGAAACAATGAAGTCTGTAGTACGTCTTTCCAAAGAGAAAGCATTGAAGGGAGGGATTATAAGACTTTTTTCAGATTTCCATGCACTGCAGCTTTAACAAGGTTTTACAATGTAGTGTAGGTTTTGTGTTGTACTCATGCATACCATGTTTGGCTCATGTCAGAAGCATGCTGAGCAATAGATCAGTCAGTGATACTGCTCATTTCCAGTCATGACAGTTAAAAACACCAAATAAACAGGATTTACTGCCTCCACCAACCAGTCAAGCTGCAGTTCACATTTTCCCCTCTAGTTCCTAAACAATGCACAACGGACAGAAAATCATTTTTGCAGAATATTATAAAGTGAGGTTGACCTTTTGCATTTAAAAATGAATTACTTTATCACTTCATTCTTTCTTTCTTTTTTCACTCTTCATACATTTAGTAAGGTTAAAGCAACTTTTGAACACCAAATTTGAATAATTTCATTACTGACTTGCATTTCACTCTCAGCATCTTCAGCAACTTCAAAACTTCAATGTCAGTTTGTCTGCCACATGTTCTGACCTGCAGTGTCACTGTTGAGAAGTGAATCACAGCTGCTTCGATTTTAACAATGAAAGCTAAACAGAGCGCTTTTCAATATATAATCTCTTGGCAATTAAGCATTTACATCAGTAAGAGCATTTATGCTGTCATTAGGTTACAAAGACCTAGACAGGTCTGCGATTTCAAAAGTGCAGAAATCTGTAGTTTCATGCAATAGCGACCTGCTTATTATCCAAAATAAGCAATTTAACTTCCCAAAAGATTACCTCAGTCTGTCTACATGACCTACATGATATGATAGTCAAACCCGGTCCAGTGCAGAGTGTTCAGATGGTGGCTGAGCCTTTTTCAGTCATGCATTTTGGAGTATTATAATACTGCATTCATTCAAAGCACCGACCAGGATCTCACAGGGAAAGTATGTGCGCACCAGTTGGAGCGGTTTGTTTTGAGAACAGTGCAACTGCATTGGAACGTGGCTGCAGTGCTGAGCTGCATACCACCCTGTTTCATCTCTAATGAATGTCAATCAAAGGCACATTTTTACAGCAGCGCAGACCACCAAGTGTATACTTGTAAGGCAATGCAATTAAAAGCAACTTATTTCTGGACTGGAAAATATTTCGCTGTGCCACTGTCTGGTAGAGGAAAATGTTTTAGGAAAAAAAAAAATCAAAGCAGGAAAGAGGAGCTTGTACAAAAGAATCCCAGGCATGCAACCAGTGGCTAGGCAGAGTTTCTGGGCAGGATGACATCCCGACGGCTGCTTGGCCTCCCTCTCTTAACTGCCAAACCCTTATGTTTGTTAACTGGACGCCAACACTCCCTGAACGGCTTCCGCAGCAAAGATCAGGGTGGCTGGAATTCTCGTCTGGCAGACATGTGGCACAGGAGCGTCTCAAAGTGGACACCACAGCACACGAACAGATAAAGCAGCCTGTGTGCACTGTTTATTGTCAGGGCCCTGAAACCATGATTAGAGGGTTGGGTTTTTGTTTTTTTTTAAAAACAGGGCACATTTGTTGCTATGCAGAAGCACTTTCTAATACCTTCTATACAATAGCATGTACAATGACAGATACGTATGAAAACAAGCAGCTGCTGCTTTGTCTCTACAAGGGAAAGTCACCCATGCTTTGTGTGAACTATAGCTGGAGTGGACAGGTACTATAGTTGCATGCTCAAAAAATAAAACAAAACAAAACAGGAATGCAGGTTTGCAGGATAAAAATATGCCTTTAGGAGGGTAGAAATGGAGCTAAACAATGCATGGAGCCTGTGTAGACAGCTGCATGCATTGATTAATGAAGATCATTACTACATCATCAGATATGCAGTACAGGGACAACTGAACGCTTCCTGTGTGGACACAGCTTAACTGCCTATTGCCATGTTAGTACCTCCATGAGGATGTACACAGTCCACAACTGGGGTAATTACAAAAATCTTGCTAACCTACCCACATAATGCTAATGTTCTAATGTTGAAACGGATCATGTTTACCATGTTAACCATTATTTACAATTATTTTTTCTATAAGGAAATGGCAGTGGATCATCTTTAGAAAACAACTATCTGCTGTTGCAGACTGGAGAATGTATTCAGTTTTTGAACCATGCATGCGTGCGCAAAACTTCATGTCAGCCAGTCCACTCAATAATTGCTGAGATATTTCAATCTAAACTTAGAAAGTACCGTACCATCCCTGGAGATTATAAGGAATACATACAAGAAATACTTGCAATTACCTTCACAGACAGAGAAGCTGGCAGTTGCATGAAAATTCTATTGATGGAAACTGGATATGCAGTGACCTAGTTGTTGACTAAGCTGATATTTCATCGGGAGCAACAAGAGGGCGGCATTGTAATTACACATCTGAAACTGTAGCAATAATTCATTTGTGGCTTTATGTCTACATAATGATGGGTAGACTGGACATTCTGTTTTATTCTCACAAAGCATGCCATGGAGAAGGTTCCTGTGCTAACAATAAACTACATAGTAGATTTATAGTATTAGTCTAATGCATATGGTTCCCACTGAAAAGGGTTTTACAGGTAAACAAGGAGCAAGTAGAATCAGTGGCTGAAGTAGCCCCAGCTGCACACTTCTGAGACTTTATGTTCTTTGACTTGCAAACTTGATGAATCTGTTTGTCCTACTTCAAAGCCAACATGTGTCTACATTATAGTTCTGCAGATAGAAGAGCTAATCTCAAGTGGCATCTGCAAGCCTTCGGGGCAATCAAAGGCCACCCAGTGAACGCCAGTCCATGTTAGAGGTACATAAATAACACTAGAACTTAAATCTCTGTTTCACTGCAGTTTCTGGGAACACGGGACCAGTGCAAAAGAAAGTCCAGATGAAAAAGAAATGCTATCGAACGCATTCACTTCCCATACACTTCAAATACGTTTTCCAAGAAACAACTTGAAGCATGGAATGTGCGACATGAGAGGAAAAAAAAACTTCGCAAGGCAAAGTACAAAATAAGTGCTACCCGGCATGAGAACTGGTGAGCAAACTACTTCCTGCAGAGGGGCCGGCCACTCCTGCCTCAGCCCATTGCTAACCGGCATGAGTAGGAGTGTGCATGCATGTTTGCGTGTACAGTAAGTGATTGTGGGGTGAGAGGGAAATTCGAAGGGAGGGGTGGGGTTGTTATTCAGGAAGTAGACACAGTGCAACAGAGGAGAAAGGAAGGAAGATGCCCATATATGAGCAGGCGCTTACGAAACAGGATGGAGGACATGACTGAAGAGGCCTGGGATCTCCCGTGGGTGCAGAAATAATTAAGTAAATGTGAAAAAACCTCCTACACATATAAAAACACACACACTGTCAATCAAAAAACGCCAAGCCCCAATTTTCATGCATCCTGACGCTTGCACAGTAAACTGCTGTGTTCAGTTAAGATCTCACATTAAACCTGCTCAGTAAGAAAAAAAAAAAAAAGGTGTTAGAAATTGAAGCAGTTAATGAGGAACCAAGATAGTCCCACCAAATGCAAGACATTGCCCCACAAGGTTTCTGTTAGCACAGTGGAAAGACTATAGACAGAGGGCCCTGCAGCCAATTAATAACACACCTGCACACAGGCAAAAAGAGCCTTTGTTTAACACCTGCATGTAGACTGGGTCACCTTTTTTCACTTGCTGTTTGATTTAAATTCAGGTGAATGCATATTTTTCAAAGTACTTACTTTGGACCTACAACTGATTTAAAGCTTTTATTTCCTGAGGGGCTGCCCCCACAAATTGCACGGTAATTTACATTACACACACCATAAATTTCACTATACACCCACAGGTTCCTATAAAGACAAAAGGTTTGTGTTGTACCCCTACACAAACATGTAAAAAAAAAAACCAAAAAAAAAAAACCTACACGTTATTAACAAATGCAAAGTTCTTAACAGGGTCACTCTGCACAACACATGAGTATTCACACACAAGAGTCCCAACACAGCTGCAACAACTGAGCAGATGTGCATGCTTATGGAGGTCCCAGTGTGAGACATTTCAGATTCTCAGTGTTCCAATGGCATAAGCGAAAAAGTCAAAACAAAGCGGTTTCTACATCAGTTATTAATTTAACAGACCTTCAATATGCTGCAGCAATGAAAGGGTTATCTCACGCCTAACATAAGGAAAAACCTATAGACTGTATAATACTGCCACCATGTGGGGGAAATTTGTAGAAATGAGTCATACAACTATCTGTAAGAAGGTATCCACAGAGAAACTAATCTGAAACTAGCTTTTTTTTTTTTCTTTCATTTCCTAGATTGATATTGTGTTAGCAGCAGATCTCTTAATTAAAACAGATACAAGTAACAAAGAACAGATTGTTTCCTTATTAGTACATGGGTATTGATTGGCAAACCTGAGACTTTTATTACGTGTAATATACTTTTAACTGAGTTATTAGCCAAGACATTTTTATTATATTTAGGTGCATATTTTCCTGACCAAGAAAATAACAAACATTAGTTCAAGTAAGTATCCAATGCACCTAATCATAGGTAATTATTTAGAGAAATTAATTCATTAATGCTATCAAAACAGCTTCTATTTCTAGTTAGAGAAGATTCTTTGGATCTAAATCATGATTTTGTAGAAATGTTTTAAGTACTGATATCATTTGGAGCCAAAACATGTACAGGCTTTTCTTCCTTTCTTCTTTCTGGCCTGAATCTAGTAATGTTTCACATTTTTTCCCCTCTAATATTAAATGAAGAACCACTCAGAAAATAGGCCATTTAAGGCCCTCACAGTAAATTCATATTAAAGGGGTTATCAAGTATAAAGTTGGATGCTTGAAAACAGGGGCAGGGGTGAGTAAGATCCAATTTCATACAGTTAAGTGAAACAAATTATAAATTTGATGTTTCACTGCATTTGAAGCATACATTACCAGTAATGTAATCAGTAGCATGTATTTGTATCTTACAAATTCCACACCTGTGATGCCTTTTTGTAAATGTAGGACCCAAGTAATAATCCTAAAGAGCAATCCACTATGATTTAAGAATATAAGAAGATACAGTGTAGACTCTTTCTAAACACAAGAGGGCAGCACCTCACAGATGGTCCTTAAGTCTGAAGATATGAAATACTCAAACAGGCTGTGCCTAATTAATAATGAATAGGCTGGCGAAACAATGTTTGCAACCTGAGCGACCTTGTAATTACAGAAATGGCTGGTGGCAATAGTTGTTTTAAAGATGGGAGGCAGCCTATAAACAAGGACACAGACCTGTGTGCGAAATGTTCTCAGGGAGCATGTACTTGGTGTTTCTGTCTGAGTGGGCAGCATAAATCTGGAAAGAAAAAGCAAAGAAAATATTATTTTTAAAAAAATTAGCCAATCGTGGATTCATGTTTACCATTTCTTCCAGATGAGGCCAAACAAAGAGCTGTGAGCTCCCACAGTGTAATTAATGAATGCTAGCCCTCTGACACTAGTTTCCACATCATTTAGGACAAAATGTGAAGCAGTGGTGGGTGGGGTATACCCAACCCACTGCTCTACTTGCATTCATTACCACATTCCAGTGAGACCAGTTAGATGGCCAGTCCTTTAGTCAGAGAACTTTGTGTCTGGGCAGTTTGTCCCAACAACAGAGAGGAGGCAGGACTTGGTGGTTTAAAGTAAGGAACAGATATCCTCAGATATTTTTAGTACTTTCCACTGTTTATTATTTTCTTTCCACAGTAGTAATTCATCTTACACGTTCTTCAAGCCTGAGCAATACTCGGAAGAGTTGGTATATAAGCATTAACATATAAATAATATTCTTAACTGAAACAAATGCAACAATTAAATACAACATAAAAGGTTTTTGCACAGAGTAGTAGAGTTTTTGGGGACAAACATTCATACTGAAGGTACCATTTATTCAAAAGCACAAATGAACTTGGATTCACTTTAAATGTGTAACTGTTATTTAGTCATCATTTACAGTAGTTATACATGTTCAATATCAAATCAAAGCACACACACACAGTCCTGGAGTTGGTTTATGCAATTGTCAGTTGAGCTGTACATCATGTAGAACTGCACAACGAAGCACGTGTCTATAAATAACCCACTGCAGCAATATGACAAGTCCCAAAATGTCACTGAGATCAGACACAGGGTGACACTAACAAGTAACCTGGCTACTGTCACACAGGGTCTGTGTGTTGCTCTGCGGGTCAGGGGGAGACGCGGCAGATGAGATGTTAATCCTGCCACAAGGATGGGAAAAACAACAATGAGGCTGCAATTTCTGCTCCCGCTAAAGGAGTTTACAGCAGATGTTCGGCGGAAATAATTTGGAAAATTAAAGGAATCTTTGATGAGAACGCAGAAGTAATAAAATTTCAACACGCAATGTTCTAAGATGCTAATATTGGGAGCAACGAGAAAGCCAACAAGTAAGGCGAAGTAAGAGACGAGAGCGTGAGTTGGTTTGGATAAAACAACAACCTCCAGGGCCAATCCAACAAAGAAAAAAGCCAAGACTGAGGTTTCAACATGTGGAATCCCAAAAACAGATGACGTCATGGTGGCTACATCCATCTTCTACATACCATCTATGGTTTATAGACAGATAAATGAACTGAAGTGGCACAGCAGTTATAGTCAAATATACAGAGAGTTTATTTGACTACACAATCATCTTGTTCAATCAAACCACCTAAATGTTGTGCATGCGTTTCAGTCTGAAATGCTACATTATAGGGCGCTCATTTCAAAATTGCTTTCCAAGTACACAAATAGTAAAAGAATACACAATCCCAAGTGACATCTTTGTTCATTTATTTATCCGAATATTGACATAAATCCTAAGTATTTTTATAAACGTTTAAACTGGAAAAAAAGGGAATCCTTACACTTACAGAACCTTTATGAATTGCTGCTTGATGAATACCTGCATCAATTAACTTGTAGCTGACTAGTTCCCTGCATTAAAATATCTGTTAAATGTCCATGCTTTTAACTGTCTCCATGACATCTGGAGGAAACAGCTGCTGTGTGAACAACGGTCTGATTTTGATTAACTGATTAAGAGCTACACTGGTTTTATTGTAGAAGGTCTGAATATTACAATATTAATAACAAAAGCCCTTCTCTAATCTAATAACTTTAAATAGAACAGTACACTGCCTGGTGGCCATCACACAGTTTTCAGAAATGCCGCATCTTGTTTGAAGACAGAGAGAGTCAACACTGTAATTACAGGGTGCATGTAACTAACTATCGGTTTAAAAATGGAAAGTATTTGAGAGGTAAAGTCATTGAAAGCTAATTGTGAAAGCCTTTCATCACTTGCTGATAAGCAGTTAATGCCTTGTGCACTAAGCAGCCCTCTTACATGCGACATATTCTCCTCGTTGAGGGTATAATACCTTCATCACTGCGACACGCTCCAGTGAGGAGGCTAAGAGAGCTCTGACATACGTCAAAGCAGGAGGACATTTTTCACATATTGCTGTGGACTAACAGCTCGAGGGTGCCGGCGGCGACTGTGCTGTGTTGACTGGAACTTCTCTCTAAAGGTCTTTGTGACCAGAGCTGTGACGCACAGACGAGTTCCCCAGAGGCTGAGCGTGGAATTTGAGTCAAGGGATAGAAGGGGGGTAGGGGGGACCTTCTCACGAGATTAAACCACGCTAAGGTCTGCACCAGTAAGTGTGGGGTAACCAGGCAACATGACCATACCCACGTCAGCACCACAAATGCACTCAGGTGGAGTCACGCTGGACTGCCAGAAGTCATGACAAGATAATTCTCCTGAAAGATGAAAATCATTTGTCATGGACACACAGAGTTACGTTGCATGCTCTCCCCAAACATGCTCACAGGTTCAATAATAATAACAGCCATACCAAAATTATCTCACAGAAACGTCATCATACTACTGAAAGAAAGTAAACATGTGTAGCTCTTATAAAAATATGTAGCATCTGTTTATGCAGTGTAAAAGACAGCTGTTTTGATCAAACTTTAGCCAGTTTTACACTCAATTTTTATATTAGATTTTGGCATGCTGCACTTTCCTTTGGGGTGGACCGAACATTTGCTCAACAAAAAAAGATTCAACTGAATGCCCCCTAAATGCAAAATTTTCAAATGCATCCCTTTATTCATTTAAAAAAGTCTGACAGACTAACACTAAAACACTGCTGAATACCGCAGATGGATTTCCTGGTACTAAAAATCTTGATCAATACGCATTTAAAATGATCATCATTACCTGTCTCATTAGCTACAAAAACAAAACAAAAAAAGCTATTAACTGAGAGTTAATAGATTACTAGCTCGGTTAGTAAACTGAGACTAGTTTTGCCAATTTTCTGTAGTAATGGGGGATGGGAATCCAGAAGTGGTTTCAAATGATTCAATACATGGGAATTATGTGCCTCAAACTTCCTTTTATCATTGCTGGCATGTTTGTTTTCCTGACAGTTGGATGTTGCAAAATGTCAGAAGCTTTTGCACAACTCAGTCATATGCAATTCTTTGTCTTCTACTCTGTTTCTGCAGTCTTCAAAGTCAGAAAAAAAAGACTAAAGACTAGTGCAGGTCTTCATATTATCCACAAAACAGATACTGTGTGGAGTAAACGGATCAGAAATCAGAAAGGGATTAATACCAAATAAATGTAAGTACTAAAAATACTCTTAAACACTTATTAACATTTAAATAAAAGCTAAACTCTACAGTTATTTTTTAATGTATCTCCTACCTCATTGGAAAATCATAAATCAGTCTATCATCTACATTACTAAAAGTCAAGTCCAAGAGTTTGTGCAATGCATAGGCTTTAAGAATGCGACTTCACATCTTAAATTCAGATTTTAGCTGAGCACATTCACCTGAGAAATACACCGCTTGGAACGTCAGATATTATAATGAAGTGTTGCTATTCCTATAAGACCAGCAACTCCTCCCGAAACACGTCTGAGTTAAAGAGAAGTTTAAACATTTAAGGCAGACTATGTTAATCTACTGTTTACTGCAGCTCTAATAAAGCACTTCACTCACATTTACTGAACTACGTTTAAAAAGAAGAGCATCAGTTTCCCCGCTCTGACCCTGATAACCTACAGTATGATAACTTCCCACAACACGCTGTAGTGTTTTCACACTGTTGTAATACTGGCGCTGTTAAATTCAAAGAAAGCCCTGCTGCAGGTAGGCTTTCCAAGAAGTGTAATATTCCATCATACTTGTAAATCTCTCAAATATTCGCTGACCTTCACAGAGATTTATCCAGCATGTTTTCTCAGAAATATCGCCATGACATCACTCATGTCTCCTCTTGAAAAAAAAGAATCCTAACCGCTGATTGAAACACCTGTTTACCAACCATGTATTTGCACAAAAAAAATTGCCAACCATTTAAAGCTGCAAAGTGTTCTTTCCCATACTCTTACCTCGTGTTTACACTGCTTGTTGCCTCAGGTTAATGGACTGGAAGTCACAGTCTACCATCTGGCGTTTATTAAAAGCAGCAGCAGTGTGGACACAGCAGAATGAAGAAAGATTATTTATGTAATCTCTGTACTGATACTCACCTGGCCTCTCGGATCCAAAACCGGGTTTGTTCCTTTGTTTTGTTTTTGTTTTTTATGTGGTTGTTTTGTTTGTTTGGGGGTGGTGGTTTCAAAGTCGAGCCATGAAATAATCCCACACGAAGCTCTCGCAACTCGACAAAAATGTCGACTGAAAAGTTTCAGCTCGGATTAAACAAACATTCAGCCGCGTGGAGGTGAAAGCGCAGTGACGGGAGACGCGCTCAGTCATCTGCTGTTGGCTGCTGCTGGGCAGGACTACACGCCGCTTCCTAATCTTTGGACAAGGCAACAGCGCCCCCTGTCGGTGGCTGATGGTAATTCCTAGGATCCTGATTGTGCTACATCTGCACCTGAGATATTCAAAATGTAGAAATGCAGGTGTCCACGTCCACGTTTCAAAATGATCCTGCACTTGCCATAAATATATTTTCAGTATGAAGTGCGGTTTTGTTTTGTTTTTTGTAATCTTGATAAATAAAAAATACAAATATTTTTCATTAGTCAGAAATAGGTTTTTTTTCCCCTTTAATTTTGTCTCCTGATTGTCAATACCCAGAGAAGTTCATATATATATATATATATATATATATATATATATATATATATATATATATATATATCCAAGACATACCTGAAGCACTGGTAAACAAATCGACTAATTTTACTTACTTATCTAGCTCAGTGGTGTCAAATTTAATTCATGGACTTCACAGAGCTTCATCTACTGACTTGACCAGTAAAACAACTGCATAATAATCTAAAAATGAATAAACCAAATAAACATTTTTAAAATTCAAAATTCTTCCCATTTCTTCTAGTATATGTTTTAGCACATTCTGAAAACATTTACATTCCATAAAGCATCTTGCAGATGAACAGTCTGAGATGATGAAGAAAATTACATGCCATTCCAACAAAAGGCCTCAGGGTTTTTTTGTTCTTTTTTTCACATTAAAGAAATGCTGTTATTGTAGATAAAGAGAGCTGTTAGCTGGACTCCTCAGGTTTTAACCACAATCAAGGAAGTAAATGTCTAAAGTTACAGATACAGTACTAGTAGTCTTTTACCCAGACTTTGCTCCATAAATAAAAACAAACAGGACAGTGGATGTACTGAAACACAAGCAGGAAATTTTCAGTGATATAATCAAATATTTGCTGGAAAAAACACCTAATTTTTTTTTTTGTTTGTTTATCTCTGGCAGGCCATGGGAAATATCTTAGATGTCTATAAAATGAACACTTCAGACTAATTTTCAGACTTTTCATCTGGTGGCTACATGGGTCTGTTCTGGCGCTTTGGCCACATATTTGAGATCCCTGGTCTAGATGTATGATTTAATTCATTTGTTTGTTACCACCTTACGCTGCATGTCATGAAAGCTCATTCTTGCATAAAGTAATAAACGCCAGAAACATTCAGTAGCAACGTAAGTTGAAATAAGCAATTTGAGCACTGTTTTATTAGTAGAAAGCATATATATAATACTTTCACATAATGCTTTTTCACTATTTACATTTAAAAAATTAAAGCTGTATTTTGTATCTTGGTATTTATGTGTTTTAGACTGAATGTGCACAAAACCTGAAAAATTGTGAAGAAATGTTTAACTGTCCATGCACTTCGTTGAGCCATATACTGTATATATATAGTATTATATAGTATTCAACCAAGTATTTAACAAAGGATTTAGATTTATTTTGGCATTTTGCAAAGATACAAAGATTGAAAAGATTGGCCACTTTTTCTTTTCATTACAAGTTTAAGGAAACAAATCTACATTAAAGGAGGTTGTAACAACATAGTCACATAAGGGGAGTCACAAGTTAACAAATTTCCTGTCATACCACGTAGAAGATGTCTGTTAGATAACAATAAGAACTTCAATTTATAGCATGCTTTAATTATTTTTCCCACGGTCACAAAGTTTAAAATAAGCAGCTTTTGGAGGCCTCTAAGGTCTGACCTTCCAGTGAATCTAACTTTGAATATTCAAGCTTTCCTCACTTTTCCTTATACTGTAGCTTCCTGTAGCTTTTGTTTTCCCCAGTCTGTTCACTTGTTAAATGTTACAGTATTGTACAATGGCTCACTTGTACATTCAACAGTGTAAAAGACTCTGGCAAGTAACATCAAATTAAAAGATAACACACCACAAATGTCCTGAAACTAAAGTGAGCCCAGCAGCTATTCCTCAGCCACCTTCCCAGTGATCCTGTAGACCTCTGTCGGCCCCTGCTCTCCACAGGTCAGCTGTGTCTCTTGGCTCTCGGGCTTGTCCGTCATATCTGCAACATAATCTCAGATAAACACCTCCAGCATATTTACAAAGCAAATATCTCTCGCCATCGGTTCGCTAAACTGGATTCTGACCAAACAACAGAACTGTTACGCACCTGTGTGTTGAGTGTCTCCTGACTTCTTCCTGTTGTGCTTGTGTGAGGGGGCATAGAGGAAGATAATGGTAAAAACGTACAGGTTCCACATGCCATAGATTCCTGTAAGAAAAGCACTGTGGACTTGGAGAGTGTAGTCTCCCCAGTGCCAATGACCTTCGCTGACCTATTTGAAAAAATAAGAATATTTGAAATAATTTTTAAGAAACCCAAACATGTCCAAATAACAAATCATAAACATATTTTAAAGAAGAACAAACTGCAATTAAAACTGCTGCTCCTTAGAAGGCTAAAACTTACTTGATTTAAGATAAAGAAGATGATGGTGAGAGCAGCACATGTGAGTGTTGCCAGCATTAAAAATTTAAACCTGAAAATAATACCCTGGGGGGGAAAGCACACCTACAGTCAGTAAAGTAAGTAGAATTTCTGCATAATCTAGTGAATGAAAAGCTTTTTCTTTTTGTCAAATTCACTACTTTTTCTTATGTGATTTTGATATAAAATTAAACCTTATAGCGCAGTCTCCGAGTCTCTGGCATTGTAGGAAGCTGTTGCATTTTCCCACTAATGGTTCTGAACACACAGTGCACCATGCGACACAGGGAGACGAAATAAAGGCAAACAGAAATCCCTGCCACAATAATGAAGGTAATATGTGGTTTCAGATAAGAAAAAAAGCTTGGATGTTAATGGTAGCCTGACTGCTAAATGACTTTTTATAATAAAGAATAGATATTTGAAGGATACTGCAACCTTACTCCTGGATTCTGACGCCCACACACTGTAGAATGGATTGCTCAAACGAACCCCCCTTCGGTAAGAGAGAAAACAACTTACTTTTTTTATTAAATCCACACTAATAACACAAAAAATGAAAAACATTTACCTTTCACTCAGGTCAAATATGAGAAGAACAGAAGATCCAAACACCACAAGCCCAACTTGCCACCAATAAGCTGAGAGGAGATTCCTCTGACGTTGGTCCTGGTGATTTAATGAATGAAAGAATAAGTAACAACTGGCAGGAAAGTGCAGAGAAATGTGCAAGCAGCAAAGAAAGACCTGCTAACCATGAGGTGTTCACCACAGAAGATGATCCAGAAACAGAAGAGTACAGAGTATAAGGCGCCCTGCTGGGCATCTTCAAACAGCAGCATCCATGTCCACTCAAAGCCCATGGACAGCCACTCCACCGGCATGTCCAGGAAGGCCATTGAGAGGCCCAGAGCAAAAATCACCCTGAGCAGGACAAATACATCAGTGAAAGAAACACTTACATCCACTCTAACAGACAAATAACTCCTTCTGCTCTATTGCAAATGGAGAAATGACCTAGCTCTAGGCAATCATGCACTTTAGATCAAACACTTTTTATTTCCTCTGCTTGGAAATGCTACACAAAAGTATGTTGGACTTCTGAAAAACAAGCTCTTAAAAGTATGCCAGAAGGTTTACTCGCAGTTTTAAGTTCTCATTGAGTATAAAAGAGCCAGGAGCTCCTTACAAGTAGCTGTATTGTATAACTTCACTCTACCTTTTAAATAAGATGATTTTGTTTCAGTCTGCAATAAAATCTCAATAAAATCAGTCCGCAGAGGCAGCAATCGCAACCTAAAGTGCTCAAAATGAAATATTCTTATTCTTATTAGTGGTAGTAGGAGCAGTAGTATTATTATTATTATTATTATTATTATTATTATTATTATTACATTGTTTTTATCATTTGAGAAATTATTAAAATTCAACTCAGTATTCTGACATAAAATTCATAAATATACTTAAATGTTAAAATGTCACTCTTAATCTCTCTTTCCACATGCAGGCTAGCCAAAACATACTTTTCCAAAAGGACCGGAGGTCTTGCCAAGAGCCGAATCCTGTACCAGTACCAAACTGTAGCCACTGATATCCAGGGACTGAACACAGTCTTCATGCTGATCCACACTTTGGTGAAGCCTCCATTCTGGTGGATGCCCTGAGGAAGAGGAGGGACATCAGATGTCAGAGTGCAAAATTTTTAGCCTTTGGAGATTAATTCAAACACAACATGCCGCATAACAGGAGTTAACATGTAGAAATTATACTCACCACTACATGGATGTCCTTTATTTCCCCGATGCCAACGTTCATTGTGTCATTCACTGGCAAACGCAGGTTCATTAAAAAATATTTGTGGGCTACACTTCCCAGCTCCATGAATGGTATTGGGTCACAGTGATAAAAGCGCCCTTCGTTTTCATACGTCTGAAAAAAAACCACTGAGTTTTTCCTCACTAAGCAGAGAAAAGTGTAACTATTTTTCATTTCTGTGTATAACACGGAGTCATGCAGGTTTACCTTGGATACTGCAAATGTGCACGTGAGTGGCCTTTGCTCCACCGAGTGAAATTTTGTGGTCCACTCAGACGTCATGTTGTCCCTGTACGCCAGACGGGCATCGATAGTGATGACCACATCATCTTCTACACAGGCAGGAAAATTGCTCATTTTATTAGAAAGCCACTGTAACTAGGAAACTACACTATTTACATTTCTGACAAAGACAAGACACACGTCTTACCAATCTGATTTATCATTTTGAATGCAATGTCAAACTGCAGAAAAGCCAGCATGTATTGAAACCACGGACTCATTTCAGTGTTGGGTAGGGGTACATGCACAGCAAAAACAATGTCGTTGGCATCGAGCGTTTTTGCCAAAGGGTCGTCAAAACTGTGGACCTGCTGGCATCGATTTGAGCCCCATGGCATGAGCCAAGCACGTGTCCTGTGGAAATTGATGCATTTGGTGGCCAAGTAGCTGATTGCAGTGGTAGGACTGGGAGCTATCATAAAGGAAATCAGATATATATTATGAAAAAAGAGAGACTAAAGCTTAATCATTAAGAGCATTGGGAAAATTTGTTTTTCAGAGCACTTCCAACACAAAAAATAATGTTAATTAGACTTCATTTTCCTAAAATTGAAATCATTGAGGGCTATCCTGCATTTACAATCAAGCTGAGTAGCTCAAAAGCACATGAACAATAAAAAATATATACAGTAGGTGCAAAGAAACTCCATGCAAAAACTATAAATATAATTAAATAAGGAAACTCTACAAGATAAAAGATGCAAAACTGCTCACCCAGGTGTAGAAACAAGCTAAACTGCTTGCAATCAAGAATTTAAATTAAATAAATGTTTAGTTTTTAGAATACATTGTACATTTATTATAAACAATTCATGCAGATCTTCCAGTCTCAGTAAAAACTTCAATATAGAGCCCACGACCTATGCTGTAACATCTAGCATGTAGTTCTTCTGATTTCGGGGTGTAATTACCAGTACTTAAAATTACTTACTGGTTCCTAAAGATAATTAAAATATATGTAAATGAAAGTGAAAAAAGTGAGACAAATTATAATAATGATTTTTGGCAGACATGCCTGTACACCACAACACCAAATCCAGCTTGATTTATTTATTTATTCTATAAAATACTGGTAATTTAGTTCCATTTCTAAAAATTAAATGATACTTTGAACGAAAAATAAAAATAAGGAACTTGGTACAAATTTGAAAACAGTGAGGAAATCATTGAGAACATTAAAGGAATGTCGCCAGCTTTCATTGGCTGGCTGAGTAGAATCTGCGGTGCAATAACATACAAGCCCATCTAAATGCACATAACAAAGATTGAATAAGATAAATTACTCCAAATAATTATTAGAAAACATTATTATTTGCAAATAAATTTAAAAATATGTTAAAAAAAATCATCTACTTACATATCAATGCTCCAACCAAGATGGAAAACATTTGGAATAATAAAATGAAGAAAACAAATAAAACCAACTTTTTAGTGCTCATCTTCTCTATGATCGCTCCTGCCATTTGTAAGAAATATTTTGGGTAAAAAAAAATATAAAAAGAAAGTGTTGTCCAGACAAGCCAAGTGCTCCACTGAAGCTCATCTACCTGCTCACACACATCTGACTCTCATATGGGATACACCAGACATCAGGCTCAAACAGAGCGTGTGCAGAAGGGACAGGAGGTGGAATCATTAGGCATTAAAAAGATCAGAGAACACTGGTCTATAAAACATGATTCCTTTATTGCTTAAAGAATACAACTTTGTAGTATAGGCAAGTGAATGTGTATCACAACTAGGTTACTTATCTTTACACTGAGGATTGACCACAGTCACAATGCAAATGTTTGATACTGCACCCAAGGAAAAGGGAAATAACAAATCTGGCCTCGATATCAAAGCGTCTTACAAAGTTATAGGTTAATAATATTTAACATTATTCACACTGATCTGGAGTCAGCAATGAGAATCACAGTAGCACCTACACCTTAAAAAGAAAACAAAACACAAACTCTGGGCTGTTAGTCTATCTTTGGTTCTATCAGACAAAAATATTCAGTTTTTCAAAGGTGCAGCTAAGAACCAATACTGTGTGTAGTTCAAGGTAGAAAGGAAACAACATAATGTTTCTGAATAAGCTAAAACAAAAATGTATTTTTCATTATCTAATAGTACAATTTCAATATTCACTCCCCCTCAATCCTTCCACTGTCGAACAAATAACTCCACAGAGGGGTAAAGAAAACCCTTTTTGACAAAATGGCAAAGACAAGAGAAGAGGAATTAGATGCTCTGGAGTCGTCAGGAGCGATTCGTCTACACCACTGATTGTTATCTAGCACTATGGTTGACATAAACAAGCTAGTTGGTGCAGTACCTGAAAGAGCAAACACCTGCTGCACCATTACCAAACTTCAATGAAATGTGCCTTCAGTGCATCCACAGTACATCCAGAAATCTACAAATTACTCACAACATAACATCAAGACATAATTAAACGGAAGTAACTTAAAAAAAGGGGGGGCGGAGGGGGGGGGGAGAATCCAAATTTTATTAACAGCTTTTCAAACCAAACAAATTTCAGGTTCTGGTATCATCATGTTGACATCCCCCTCCAACTCCATCTCCACTGTCGATACCAAATGTGCATTTTCCTTGTGTCACTGATGTGCACCAGCGGTCAAACACATCTCAAGTCTCTGTCAACAACAGCACTGGGAGGTTTGCCCGCCAACACTGTCCCAGGAAGGGATTCGGACAAGCTGAACGGTATCCTGGGATCATATGTCATCCTCTTCGTCTTCATCCTGAGAGGAACCGGCCTGTTGGGCAGCAGTGGCAGATGCTGCCGCCATCTGTGCCTGCTGGGCGGCCTGCTGCATCTGCAACCATTCCTGCTGAGCGAGTTCTGCCTGCTGCTGTCGCGCCTTCACAAACACATGAGAGGCATGAAACAGGCGAAGGTGAATGAGGATTATATCAGGCAATTAGAGAAGCTCATGGTGGTGATATCTGATGTCTAATTAGAACTTGAATATTTTAAGACACATTCGTTTTATATGTCACTATAGCACTGAACATTGAAAAAAATGAAAATAAAGTTTCTGCAACATATTACTATCGCTGAATTATACTTGCTTATACTTGTTTCTAGAAAGGGATTGAGTTAATAATTAGCAAAGTACTGCTGAAAGTTAACTAAATGGATCTGTCATGCATTACTGAACAGTATAGTGCAAATAATGTGCCTCAAGTGGTTATGTGTAACAGCCACTCAGCACACAGATGATTTAAATCGGACATGGCTTTGTTGTATTTCTCCCTAAAGGTTTACTCATTTCCTAAGGAACTTAGCCCAAAACAAAAGACCAATCACAAAAGACCTACTTCAGAAAAACTCAGATCTCTACATAATGTGAAGTTCTGGTCCAATAATTTTGTTTATTATAACATTTCTGAGCAATCATAGTTGTGCTGGTTTGTTTAATTATTTTTTAGAACACAGTGTGGCAGCAATAAATTCACATTTTCAATTCCACTGTTTTCGCGGACTCTGAAAGCAGCACAGAATGATTTCCTCTAGTCAGAACTTCAAAAACAGCTATGCTCAGTTCAGTGGCTGTTGGAAGCACCTGGACATTTTCTAACAGCTGCTTTTTATCATTTTATTATGTCTTTGCTGTTTTTAAACCTGATTTTTAAATGCCCCTCAGAGTTAGACTAAATGACCTGGTGTGGAAGTCAGTTCCCTGAGCTGAATTATGTGAATTTGTACTGTTTCTTGTGTCTCCTCTCTCAAAATCATACCTTTGCAAACAATTCCTGTTGTTGTCTGAGGAGCTCTTCTTCAGGGATGCCCAGGTTCTCCAGTCTCGAGCTGGCCTTCCTCCTCTTCAGAGCAACAGTTTTACACTCCTGCAGGACGTCTTTCACCTCCGTGATGTACGATGCGAAACCGAGGCTCTCGAGCGCTGCGGTGCGAAAGCAAGAGGCGAAAGTGTTTCAATCACTCTCTGTGGTTTAAGGCTCATTACATGGTGCTGCACACATACACACACACCTTTCAGAGTATAGGGAAAACAAAGCTGGACTCACCGTTGATGACATGCTCTGGGGAAATGGTTTTCTTCTCCGACTTGTTGCATATATCATTGGCTTCTGAGGATATGAGGTGGATGAACTCTGTGCAGCAGTTAACAACAAGCTCCCTGGCATCGTTGGCCACCCGTACGTTGGGGAGAGTTTCTTTAATCATTTTGTTGATAGCTGCTCTCGGGATGGTGAGGTCGTCGTCATTTCCAGAGGAAGAAGCCATCGTGGCAGTCGACGGGACAGAAACCAGGGAAAAAAGAAAGAGAAACTCCGATACTCGACGGAAGGAAACTGTTACGAGGCCTTCTCGGGTCGGCAGAATTAAAATATAACGGTCAGGTCAAGACAACGTCAACGCAGAGTTAAATGTCATATGGGAGAGTGACGTTCCTCCAAGTTAGCCGGCTAGCTTAGCTAGTAGCTAATAGTTGAAACAATTTCCGCAGAGTGGAGCCTTTGTGCGGAACGTGGTAGAAAAGAAACCGTTAGAAAACGCTAAAGCACATACACCATAAAAGAAGACAAAACGTTAATACTGTGTGGAAAGTGCTTAGCTAGCTAGCAGCCAGGCTAGCTAGTAGCTGTGGTCTCTGTCGCCAGAAAGCCGCCGCAACGCAAAAGACAAGTGAAAACGGAGAGCATGGCTACCGCTAGGCTAACAATGAAGTGCCTCCCGCATGGCTAAACAGTTAGCTGCATAGACACAGAAACGGGACACACGTGCCACAACACCGCCTGTTGTTCCACCCTGCATCGAGAGATGATTTGGACATTTTAGATAAGCAGAAACATGGTATCGATTCGTTTATACGTTTGAAATGTGGGCAACATTAGCTTAATTCAGTCCGGATGCAACGTCAAACAAAGAGCCGGATACCGTTCTTCTTCTTTGGTGTTTAAAGCCTGTCTGAATCGCATTGCTGTGGCCTTGTGGTATTTGTCGTCCATTACTGCCCTTAGAAGATATGTTTGGAGAATTAATACAGATGGTGGAAAAACATCGACATCAAAACAAATAAACTGAATATGTACTTTTTTACATTATCTATATATTTTGATGGTAGCTAATATTTCGTATACAGTCAGACGATCGAATCCCATATGCACCTCACATCCAAAACATAAAAGATGAGGCCAATCCATAGTTGATTGTGTGAGTTTTATATCCAGGTATGTTTTTACTACATTATCTTAAAAAAATGAAGCTGTTGCCAATCAGATGCTTTCCAGATGGTCTTGTGGTACCCATCTCCCGAATTTCACTTTTTTGTTTGTTTTTCATATTCACCATTCCATAATACCTGTTTCCATTGATCTTCAGTCCAGTTCAGCAATTTCTCCCTGTGTCCATAATTCCAGTGAAACCTCTTCTAATGAAGCTTCTGTTCATGGATCAACTGATAGTCTTTGCTGGATTTTTTTTGTATTAAGGACATGACTTCCAGAGACTTTTCATCTGCTGTACATAGTTTTTCCGACCTTCCACTTCTTCTTTTGTCCTCCACTCGTCCAGTTTTCTCAACAACAACAAAAAAAGCACACAGTGCCGCAATATGCCAGGTTTTCGCCTAATAGTTCAGTGGGATTTATATTGTTGGTGCAACAACACAAATTATGTGCTTTGGTGACAGGCTGCTAGTAACAAAGTGCCTAAAGACATCGTTTAGAATGGGTTCTTTGCTAAGCTGTCTGTTATGTGTTTACACAACACTGGTTCGTGTAGTGAACCAGTATCTTTGTACAGTACTGTATGTTACCCTCGTGTGGTAAACATAATTATCAAGAGCGTCTCTTTTAACCCTGTTATCTCCTCCCCGGAAGGGTACGTCTGATAACGTGTCTACTAATGCTTTTTCATGTATATTTTTCAGCACAAGCACAGATCTTGCTGAAACAAATTTGAGCCGCAGTCATTTATGGCCCTGTTTCTGCAATAATTATCTATTTTATTTTTGGACTTATCAGTGTTCAGCAGCATCCAGACTGGTTTCACAGGTGTTTGAATTTCCTGATAATTGTTTACTGCCATCTAGTGTCCATCAAGAGAATACCAGCTTTTATTTTATTATTTTCTTTTTATATTCTAACATGATCAATTTTCTAACCAAATCCTGTCAATATCCTACAAAAAATAAATGAATAAAAGTTTTCTCACATTAAAGTCCATGTGGCGCGAGGCTCAGAATTCAGCGGCTATATTCCAGATTAAGCCATGAGTAATTATGTTATGTAATCCAGCAGATTAAGATAAGATAAAATAACCTTTATTAGTCACACACAAGATTATGTAAGATATACATAATCTTCTGACACTGTAACAGAACCCATTAACAAAACAATGCTTTTAAAAAGACAAAAAGTTCATAAATTAGTCGTTATAACTCTGAACTACCTGATTTACTTTGATTTAATCTTGCTGTTCGTATAGCTTTGCTTGCTTCCCATATTACACAAGGCTCAAGGCCTTGTCAATTTAAGACAGTTATGCCACTTGAATACACCAGGGTGTGGTTTAAACCTGCAAGAGCTTACTGCCACGTATGAAAAGAGACTGCATTGTCATGGCATTTCATAGCTTTATTTATTTCAGGGAGGTAACACTGCTAGACAATAACAGCCAAATATGCCCATGTCACAAAAATATCAAAGATATGACATGATTCAGTTGCTCTTCTCTAACTTAAAACTCTTTCGGCTTCTCCACTGCAAAAGCTTGATGAAGTTCAGGCTGGCCATGAAGACCTTGTCGTGTTCAAACACCATTTTGTAAAACGTTTCAATCGGGAGGTCACCATTTGGGTCAGCGTACTTGAGTGTGGTCATAGGGGTATAGAGAGTGTTTGTCTGGTGCCGGAAAGGGGGATTGTCCATGATGAGGATCTTGAGGGTGTGCTATGAAGAAAGATCATTCATAATATAGTTTATTGCTCTTGTAGTGCATTAAAGGTTAAAGGTGAAGTATTTGCCGAACGATACCTCTGCCACGTCCTCAGGAGTCTGTCCAAGGGTTTCAAAGATCTGTTTGTAGTTCTTTAAGTAGACATTTGTGAACATGTCAGCAGTCACTTTGTCTGCTTTGCTGAGATCAATCTTTAGGCCCTCGTCATAAACCTTACGCTCAAACTCGGTTATCACTGGACCTGGCTCTATCAGGCTGATGCTGAGGAAGAAACAGAAGAGAAGAACATTAAAAAATCTCTTGAAATAGGAAACTGAAATTCAGTGCACAACTGTGAAAGGTAATTAAATATTACTTTCATTATACAGGAAACTTTAGAAACCACACTAATATTCAGTTACCATTTGATACTGTGTTAGAACATGCCTAAACATCACAGTGTGCTGTGGTTCGCATATTTTCCTCCTAATGGTGCACAAAGTGCTAGGTGTTGTTGTTCAATATGACTTCACAAATATACCAGATGCAAGGGCTAGTTTTCAGGTAGTTACATTTTGGTTGCACTTTTTTTCTCTCACAAACATGCTAGTAAAAGATGAACAGGAATAAAACATTATAGACTTAGCATCTTACTTTAGACCAAACCTCAGGGCTTGTATCGCTAGGCTTTCACAAAAGCCTTCCAATGCAAACTTAGATGCTGCGTAGATATCGTTGAATAAAATCCCTGAAACAGGGAAAGAAGTTGTGAAGCAACTGTCTTAAAAAATGTTCTCATGATCAGCAGGTGAAGCAGCTCTTACCCTGAATCCCCATGACGCTGCTAATGACCACAATATGACCTTTTTTCCTTCTCTTCATGTCGGGCAGGATTTCCTTCATTAATCGCACAAGTCCAAAGAAGTTGGTGTCCATGACACTTTTCATCTCTTCAATAGACTGACACTCAATGGGTCCAATCAGACCCATCCCAGCATTACTTACTGTGAAATAAGGTCACACAGACACATATCATTTAAATTTCCACAGACGGTCGAAAAGCCAAATTAATACTGTTTCGAAGCAAATGGTAGGAGCTTACTGAGAATGTCTACCCTGCGCTCAGGCAGACTGTCCACGCAGGCTTTGATGGAAGCCTCGTCACATACGTCCAGCTGCTTGATCTCCAAGGTCCGGCCCAGGGTCCGACCTGCTGCCTCAACCAGAGGCTCAGCCTTACTCAGATTTCTCATGGTGGCATAGACTACAACAACAAAAACTCATCTGAAGCTGTTGTATTTTTATTCAGTTTAGAACTGAAATTAAAATTTTACATTACATTTGAGAAACTATCACAAAAATTATCTCCACCAGGAGCAGCAAATGTGGATTTTTCTCAGATTTCAACTTTCAGGTGTTGCCTGTTACATCAGTACGACATGGTTACTAGTTACTCAGGGTAATCAACAGACCAGGAGGACCATTTCTTCCATAAAACATGTTTAAGATAAAAACTGTTGATGGTGAGCTGTATGGATTGTTTCTGGAACCAGTGTTAAAAAAAAAAAGAACTTGTCAATATTTTGTTTGTAGAAGAAACCCATCACATATTGATAATGTACATAATGTGAATTTTATCAAGTTAATATCCTTCTAGTGAATGGTTTCAAACTGGTATCACATTTGCACAGTTAACTTTAATGAATAGTCTGCAAAGTGTTAATAGTAGAAATTCTTGAGCCAGACACAGCAGCCATGTAAAGTTCAAGTTCAAGTACATGTGAGATGGTAATATTTTTAAAACATCCTACACACTTCCAAAAAATTCAAAAGGAAAACACATTTTTACACCATTATGTGCTAGTTTTTTTTCACATAGTTCCTCTAATTTCTCTCATTTGAAGCATTTTCAATCACAATTTAAATACATTATATTTTTCTTTGATTCCCTTTGATCCCTCCACACCTGACACAGAGTTTTGAAATGTAGTCAACAACCCCAGCTATCTTAGAAAAAGTCTGTTAAAAAGTTACCCATGAACCTCTTCTTCTCATCTTTTGCAATATGGACAGCCAATGCGAGGCCAATCCCAGAGGAGCAGCCGGTGATGAGTACCACCTTCTGGTTCATCGTGCCTGGTTAGTGCTTTTCTTGCAGCTCCAGCAGTAGAGAATAAAACGGGAACAAAAGAGGAGAGGCAACAGACCACATGCGGGCGCTTTTAAAGCCCCTTCCTTAATCAGAGGTTTACAACTCAGCAAAAAGCTGTGTGCACGTGGTCTGAAGATTAGTATCATTCGTGGCATTCATATGGTGCCGCTACATGGTGAGGATTTAGGCTAATGATAAGTCCAGTTGTAATATCAAGAAAATATCAGACCTATAAGCAAAGTGCATCATCTTATTTAAATAAAATAAAATACAATCAGACAATGGTGAAATATTTTATTTAAATTTGGAATTTCCCACAAATTGTTTTGCAACAAAGACAGCAAAAGGTAAGTTCTTTGTAAAAATACGGAGAAGTTAATTTGTGGTTTTTAAAAGAATCTATTTAAAACACAGTTTTCAAAATAATTTTGAGTAAATTGTAAGACCACACTTAATCTAGACAATGTAGTGGGTTGGGTTTTTTTTTAAAGTAGATGTAAAGTAGATGAAAAAAAAACATTCATTGCTGTAGCAAATAAAACTTTCTCAACATTGTATTTTTTTTTTTACTGTGGGCTGTGAATTATTAAATTCAGTTTTTTTAAATATGTACCCTACTGCTCAAAGTTTTGAGATAAAAAATAATTTTTGAAAATTAAAGTCAAGTTGATGAGAAATGCTATTAATATTTAACATGAACATTGTTTTTTTTTTAATATCTATGCTGACACACACACAGGCCCGTTTTCACCAACTGCCATTCATCTGTTGTAATAGCACGCTGAGTCACCTAAAGCAAGTCTATCCCATTAAATTCATTAATCATTCAATTACAATCATCTCAGCACATCTAAAGTTTGTGAAGCTGAGTCAGTGAGTTTGGTTATAGTCTCAAGTAAACAAAACAAAAAAATAACGTGTACTGCTTTTACAAAACAGGAATAAGTGGCTCTGACTGAAAACTAGAGAGCACAACTGAGTAGGACAGCTAAATCAGAAACCTTTTGGTTCCAAAACAGACACCTCACAGGTCCTTAAATGACAGATTCATTAAATGATATCTCCAAGAGCCAAATTTTGTTGGTTTGTCATGAGAATACCTAAAGCTGCTGTATGAAAATTTCAGTTATCTGGTCATTTTCTCCTATAGCCTCAAACAGCCTTCATTTATTAGAAAAACTTTAAGATGATACATTTTCTTTGGGTTACACATGTTGCTGGAACACAGCACTGACAGCTGCTGAAAAGAGCCTGAATGCACTTATGTAGATATTGCCTTAAATTAATCATTACTTCTCTTCTATAACATTTATGAACATTTTAATGTTATTTTGTGTAAAAGCCAATGTACTTTTCTTTTCTTAAACAGTAGCTTGACTATATATATATATATATATATATATTTTTTTTTTTTTTACTCTGAAAAAATGGGTTGGAAATCGGATGGGTTACATTTTAACCTGCACCACAGCTTCAAGCACATATTTGCATCTGCACTTCACCTGCAGAGAAGTTCCATCTTAGGTGCCAATTTATGCTTTAAGGTCAACAAAAAATGGCAAACATCAAAACTATCCAGATTTTTCAGAGATGCTTAAAATATGCGTTTATTCCAATTTAATTCTACTGGGCATAAAGATTTTGGGACCACATCTTTGGGTCCCAAGCTTGGAACCATCCGGTGAAGGACGGGATCTCTTCCCCCTGCTTAAGGATGGTGATGGGGGTACCACGGCGGCCAGAGGGGTCTGAATCCACATATTGTTTGGCTGAAAGGAAAGCAGGATGTATTTGTGAACTGAGGTCTCTTCTGTACAGTAGGCTTAAAGGGCCATTCACTATAACCACATTCAAATTGGAGCTAAAATTATAGGAAGAGTGGTAAATTTAGAAATGAATGTAAAATAATATTATTTAATATTCTTTAAAATTATTCAGTCATAAATTTGCAAGATTAAAATCTTAAATGTCCAGCAAAAATATTTTATTCTCTGAGAATAAATCAACAAATTTACAAACAACATAATATGAGAAAAAACAGTCTTAAATTTCTGAGATTATGGTCAAATTTTTGAGAAAATAAATTTGTAAATTAATAATCTCAAATATTAATCTAAAGAAATTGTTTTTAGGTAAATTTGGTCATTTCCTTACTCATAAATTTACAATAGTTATCTCAAATAAAATATATTTGCTATCAGAATTAATATCTATAATTCAAGCCTTATTTTCTGGGAAAATGATTCCCTCTATATATGTTTTTATTCTCCCTGAATTGACCCTGTTGCTGTATTTCTGTAATTCCTTCTCATGTCTAATAGTTTTCTCTTACCCATCTTAGGTGATTCAAGTTTCTCCGTTTCATTTGCTTCGTTTCCAATCCAAACAAAGATCTGATGGGAACAGTAATCAAAGAGCTCAAGGATCAAAAGGAGGAAAACATCAACTAGCTACAACTCGAGTCTTTCATCAAAAGTGCTTTTATACCTGATCCCATGTGTCCAGAATCATGACATCATCAGTGGCCAGATCGATCTGTGAGAAGTCCCCGGGAACTTCCTCAACCTGAAAATTGATCAGCACACAATTACAAAGTGGCCATTTAAAAATTGTTAAACTAGTTGGTAAGAAAACAATATAACTGTTTATATAAATATAACTACTTACATTTAAAAAATCTGATTGATGAACACTTGAATACTCACTGTTAGCCTGCCAGTTTTGTTTGAACATCCAAACAGTCGTGGTTGTCGGACCACTCCCTGAAGGGCCTTGGACATCTGGTATTCTTTCTTACCACCCAGAGCAGCCCAGAAAACAGCTGGAAACAAGGAGAAAAGGACCGTTTTCTACTGGGGACATCTCACAAATACTACTTTGTGGAAATCAAAGCTCTTTACCTGGCTCCTGTGTCTCCTCCACCCCAGTAGCAGTTCCTCCAAGGAGGCTGGCAACATAGTTAGCTGCAGCCATCTCATCTGAACTTGCACCCTTTCCCTTCCACAGGAAAAGGCAATCAGGAGTCTTCAGCACAAACACATCATTGGTGTTCAGAGAGGATGCAGTGGGCTCCACCTGTGTGGGTGTGACAGAAAGATAGGGAGGAGTGGTGGCATCTGTTCATTATAAAGAACCAGTTTATTAACATTCAGGTGTAAAAAATGAGGCTGACCTCAACAGCTCGTGTGGTATTGTTGCCACTCTTGCGGATATGAAAGAGCCGTGTGCTGCTTGGCTTAGTCTCGCCACACTTGCGGGATGTCCCACCCTGATGGATGACCATGGGCTTGTCCTTAAACAAGCTCACAAGATGGGGGGGTTCTTTACCTTGAGTGACCCGAACCTGCGGAGATACAGCCACACAGTCATTAAAATTGATGAGGAGACTGATCCCAGACTTACCTCTAAGTACAGCTGGGAGCTGGTTAATAGGAGCTCAGGGTAAAGACTGAAAACAGGGGACAGCAGTTCCTCTGTATGAAGGTTAAAAACATCAACCTACCTCTTCTTCTCCAGTTTGTATACTAAGCTAACAGCTGCAAGATGCCAAGGAGGTCATGTTTTTGGTAGTGTCTGCATGCATGTCATCGTGTCAGTTTGTAAACACAATAGCTCAAACATTTTTGAATGAATTCTGATAACATTTTGTAGGTGTGTTGAGTGGGGTCATGTTAACACTCCATTAAAATCTGGTTTAAATCCACCAAAGTCTTCAAGGTCAACTTAATGATTTGTTGGTTGAAAATGGAAAAAAAGTCTGTTAATGTGAATGATTTTGCAAGTGTGTTGTGTATTTTATTGCTTTTTGTTCATAATATAAAAGATGGACTTGAGAGTTGCATCATTCCTTTCACTAACTGTTGCCAGGTACTTTTATTTCTTAACATTTTAACTCTTACTTGAAATCTGGAAAAATCTTACCTGTGTTGCTACTCCATACATGGAATCATCCAGCTTGACGGTGAGGAAGGCCGAAGCAGTCAGTTCATCCTGAGTGCATTTCTGCCCTTGCCTACAGCAAGCAAAATTAAGCACAATTAAATATGATATTCACAATTAAGGCATAAAAATAATGTTTCAAAAACTCTTGATTCTCTCAGCACCCTCACACAGCTTACAAAAACACTAAATACATAAACTGACTACCCACAATTATATTTTATTATTTTACCACAAGTTTAAGAAATCATTAATGTCGTTGTTTGTTTGTTTTTAATCACAATGTCATGAGATTTCAGCAGTACTATAACTGGTAACTGTTTTCATTCTGTGGCATCATCATATCAGACAGACAGAATGGATGTGATGAAATTTGTTACATTTGCATTCCACTCTCAGATTATATTAATATTGGCACTCATTTATTTCTAGAAACATTAAAACTGCTTTAGGCTGATTCAGAAGGGGTCGCCATAGCAACCTCAAAGGGGATTGTGTCTCCTCCCAGGATTTTAGAATCATTAATGGGTCAATGTGTATAAACCCTGCCTAACATGCCTGCAACTGAACAATCCCACCAGCTTTGATCACTTTCATTTATTGGTTCATCTACGAATTCTGCATCATATTAAAGAGTGCTTGAAGATAAAGCAAAATTTCTCTATATCAAACCCAAACCCTTCATGAATAAAAATCTTGTTACAAAGACCAGTATGCTCTACAACTCAGTGGCTTTACTTCTGTGTGTGTTGTGTCACAAGTTCATATCATGCTTACATTTTTCATTCACCTAAACAGAGAAAGTGAGTACCAAGCCAGGAATCTTTGCCTTGTACCCCTTAAAAGACCAATTCTGCCACATTGAGCATGTTTTACGCACCAGGTGTAAATGATGTGCTTCTCTCTGCCTCCACTGTTGTAAGAGTACAGCACCAAGTAACAGTCACCTCCAAAGAACTGTCCATAGGTGGATTTGTCCACTGCTACCTTATCGCCTCCTTCCACACGCCAAATCTGCAGACATCCACCAATGTTGCATTTACTTATTAATTTTTAAAATAAATAAAACACTGTCAAGCTGGTTACTGTACCTGAACTTTCCCAGAGCCATCATCAACCACGCCATACTGGGCAGCCATGGCGGGGTTGTTGTGGAGATTGGATGGGTCGAAGGGAATCTGCTCCACCTTGGCAATACGACCAACTGTGTGGGTCTGCCCTGGGCCTGTGATATTCCCTTCAAACCATTTGAAGAAGAACTGCTTAAACATGGTGGGCTCACTCCCTGCTGGCACTATCAGGACCTGCACATGACATAATAAACAACGAAAAACACGTTAAGTCATAAACACAATGAGACAGCAGAAGGATGAAGTTCTGGCAGCAGATGATCACTACATGCTAACATTACCTGAGTTTTACTGGAGTAATTTTTGTCTGCGATAAACTTGTCAGCAGCAGCCTTCGCTGCTTTGCGCTCCTCTTTGCTTGCTTTCTGTCCTGCAGATTAAAGTTTGGTACAGAGATCAGAGAGGTTAAACTGGTCAAATCAAAGTCAATGACTCATGTATGTTTAACAGTAGAAACCATCAAATGGTTCATTATGAGTCTTTTAAAAATTGTGTAACTCTGTTAAAATAAATCTACATCATTACATATTTCATGATTTTTTTTCCTATAAAGGGCTTGTTTATCAAACAGGAAATTTGGGGGTCTGTAGGAAAAAGCTTTATGACCACATATACCTAGAACCACATATTTCCATATGAAAGCTGCTCAGTGACAGAGGGGGTATAGCTCAGTGGTAGAGCGTTTGACTGCAGATCAACAGGTCCCCAGTTCAAATCTGGGTGCTCCCTGTTCATTTAAAAGTCATTATTGCAATATGATAACTTTAAGTGTTATCCGTTTATAGTAATTAATATATTTAAAATTTATGTTTTTTGTAGACAGCTATGAGGTCAGTTATGAAATATCACCAATGAGTTGTTTGATCTGTTTCACAGTGAGCTCAAATTCAGTTTTAGCGTTTCCTAATAACAGTCTTATTCTATAATTATTTGTTGTACCTTTTTGTTTATTAGTTTATTCTAATACACATTTTATCTGTACAATCCATACTGATCCGTATGTAAAAATTAATATTAATTATATTTCTTATTTGATGACAACTAATCTTCAAAAAATGGGAAATTTTTTTCCCCAATATTGCTGTTGCAGGATGGGGTCAAACTGACACCCACTGACAGTACTTGGAGTTTAAAATTCTTCTAGGTTCTAGCGTTAAACAAAGAGTTTAACGCTAAAGAGAGTTAGTAACAACTTACTCCAATGAGCAGAGACTTGATTAATATAGTAGACGAGAAGTTGTAGAAATAAACAGATGTAAAAGCTTAATACCTTTCCAGACAAATATATTATTATTCAATCCATTGTCCAAGATGTAGCAATCATTCTGGTTGAGCATATCTTGTTTGAATGGGTTTTTATCAGCCACCAAAGATGTCTTCATGGCACCAGCAGCATCAGAAATCTAGACAGCAGAGAGATCAGAGCATCTGTATTTGTCATCTGAATGTCTTATTTACAAGGATCATGTCAAGGGACCATACACTATGGTTGAAAGTCTGACAGAGTCTTAAATAATCTCTCATATTTTCATCTAAACCTTGAAATGATCCCATAGTGTTAAATTACAGAAACCTATACACAATCCACACAGGAAGGAATGAAGAAAATCAAACATTTAAGTTTTTCCTCTATTGTTAGCTAGATCAGATTCATCAGAAGCACATTGTATAGTGGCATTAACTATGCTTGACTGCCTTGTGTACAAAGCAATACACAACGCAGGTAGGATTTCCACTGAAGCAGCATTCAGATAAAACTGTATTACAAAGAACAGTTGAAACGTTTTAATTGATTCATTAGAGGCATGTTGAGGGAAATCACCTTGCAGCCACTGCACCTCTTTTCAGCACAGTGAAATCAAACTCAGCATCAACTCTGCACTTGAATGAGGGCTTCAGTTTTAATGGGCTTTTCCATGACAATATGAAGAATCTGTGGAAATTGTAGCATCAACCACAATCGCGCAGACTACAGGTAAGAGAGAATGCAATCAGCAAAAGTCTTGCCAGCAGAAGGCTGTGCAGGGGAGATCTCAGTGCATGGATGGATAGCATCAGGGGTAATAAGAAACCCACCATCATTTATTAACCTATACTGTGCTAAACACTTAAGATGGGCTGAGATCTTTAAGAGCATTTCTTCCTCAATCACCTGATCTCAACTCCACTGGATGTATTTTGGGCACATGAAGACTGAGAAACCCCCGAGGCTCTTTAAAACACAATGGCAGGATAACATGGATAATCAGGTGTTACAAAGATTTATAGCGTCCATGGAGCTTGAGGGCTGCAAAACTGGAGCAAATCAAATTCGTGGACATTTTTTTTAGAAATAGAACTTCTGATTTAAGCTGTTCAGCCAACATGAAATTTTGCAATAGAAATGCCTTTTACTGGACTAAAAATGAATACAAGTAGAAGTTTTTTCACTGCTGCTCCTTGACTTTTTGGGCTTCTCTGTATGTGTGTATTTACCAGATAAAGTGACGCCTTGTTCCTGTTTGTCTTTTCAACATCTGTATCACTGCCTCCTGGTGCGAGATCAGGCTTGGGTCCAAGTACCTATAATGAATACAACATTGTACTTAACATCCTCTCTAGCCACCAAATGAGACAAATAACTTATTTGTTACAGTCACAATGATTCTAAACAAGGAGGAAGTCACTAAAACTTACCTTTGTCACAGCTTCTGGCTCTTTACCTTCATCAATTGTATGGACTTCACCGCGGCCATTTCGCTCATTATCACGAATATCTCGGGCCATCTGAGTGGTTTTGAGCTTCTCAAAGTGATTTGCTTCACTGCCAAACCAGCAGTAAATGTTCTATTAATTCACAGAGAAGATGCAAAGAAAAGAAGAAGTAAATAAGGTTGAGATGACAAAACGCAACATCTAAACTCTGTACTATCTCTGTAAAACATTTTAAATTGTAGATCACCTTTCCCAGATCAATGATGAAGGAGTCTCCTTTGTTAAAGCTTTGCCAGGACAGATCCTCCTCAGTTGCTCTGACTGGTCGACGACCTTTCAAGTGCAGCAGGCGTTTGACATCTACGTCATTGGTTACCACATGTTTAAAGCCTGAGGCAACTCCACCTTTCTGTGTTAAAAAGAAATCTGAGTTATGCTCTGTGTAAGTGATCTAAGCGCATAAGTTATGTTTTTGGTAGCGTACCGTATAAAGTACCATATAAAGATTTAAAATATTGTGTCACATCTGACCCCTGACCTCTCCTGCAAGGCCAATAGATTGATAGGAAGCCAAAGTGATACTAATGCTAAATACAGCTTTTTAAATCTATTTCTTACTGACATTTTTCTCCCTCCTGGACCTCTGACCTGTTCTTCAAGGTCAAACTTTAATAAAAATGTATTTTATCTTTAAAATAGTACTTAAAATTCTACTATATTTGTACTGGCAAAAGTAAATGACACTGGTATACTGGGATCTAAATATCACATTATAGTTTCCATCCAAGTAGCATGTCTTCTTTGACCTGTGTCCTCACTTTTAAATTTTAGATCTGCCTTTCTTTCAAGCTGACTGAAAAACATGTTATATCTTTAAAGAAAGTACTGTCAGTAGAAAGAAGATGACCTGCCTAGTTAGTTAGAAATAGACTGTAGTATAATATAATATAATAAGCTAAAGTTATTCATGTCCACTTATTTACAAATCAATAGCTTTTATCCATTACCCACTCCTGTATAATCTTTTAGTAATCAAGGTACCCTTAACTGATATACAAAATACAGCACAGTGAGCTGCTTATAGAGGAGGTCTGTGCTTTCGGAGTGCTTTTTATATGAACGTTTTAGAAAGCTGACACCGCTGTTATGTCTGTAGTTGCTCTAGTTGCAAGAATTCACTTCTTTAAAGTCAACATAATCTCTAAAGATCACGCCTACTCGTTTGTTTACACTGTGCACAAAATGTCAGCAAATCCTACCGCTGACTGGAAAAAGACATAAATAGAGCAGGTATGGCAAACCTGACAGACAACTAGCTTTGTTTCTAGGAAGTCAGTTCCTAGAAACAGTCCAGCACATAAATACACAGTATGCTAAACATAAAAAAGTATGTAGTCTTTGATTCTGAAAAGTGAAGCAAATGCAGGTGCTTTGAATTGTCATGATGATTGAAAACACAAGTTTCCGTGCCATTTTCATTCCAATAAGCACTGTTTTTATTCATATCTCAATAGTTTAAGTAGCACAATAGTTGGACCTTTTTTCGCTCTCTGTTTTTATTTTATATACTAGTCCTTTAGTTCTTAACACAGTTTCATAACCCAGTGCTAAGAGGCAGAAAAACTAGTTCGTAACCAGGATTTCCCCGCTTTGAATGAACAGGTGGTGTAAAAATGCAGGGAATCTTCTTTATTGAATTCCACCATCCATTTAGTTCTGGTCCTCTAGTTATCATACTTATACAGGATGATCATCAATGTGCAATAAAGTAATAATTTCTTAAAAATAGTTCTAAACCCAGTATTACTTCTCGTGACAGCTTTGGCTATGGTAGATAGGGGTTTAGCTGCATAAACATGTGGCTGACAAATATGCACGAATGATATGAAGCAATCATGATAACATCGAGCATTATCTCAAACAGCTGTTTTCAGGTCGTAGCAGGTCGTAGCAATTACTAAGGCAGTTCTAATGCTGGAGATTGATCAGTGAGTCTAAGGACCCTGTTAAAACTGTGAACACATAAAAAAGAAGTAAATACAGAATTAAAAGATGGTGCCTTAATCATTTAAATGGTTTATGCTCATATATTACATTTCAAGGAAACCCAGGTGTTCACCAAACTTCTCAAACCTGAGGCTTATAGAATGTGTTCTTTAGAATAGACAGCATGACACCATAATATTCAACATAATATTTTAGGTCTCCCTGACTATCTAAATGTTTTTAGACTCAAATTCTCATAATATAAAGAATGATTTCAGACTCTTGTATGTCGCCATGTTTTGCCTCTCCTTTTCCAGGAATTGTGAAAGGGAAAAATTCTTTTGGGCCAGTGTGTATCACATGATAAACAGAGAAGGTGTTATAACATGCCTCGAATCCTGCACACAGTGACTATACTCCTCTGCTTGTCCTGAAAAGACCTGCTCATGTCTAACAGGGGGAAAAAACCCCTGTTTAAAGGACAAATTCAAGGAAGAATGATCATTCCTTTTCCTATGACAAACAAGAGCAAGGTCCCAGTCAGACTAGTCGCTCATTTTGGAGTCGCGTGGGTGGTGAATTATGACTTTTTAGAGCTGTTTCCTTGCCTGAAGCTGTAACAGTATATTTACAGAGTTGACAGACATCCAATAAACTGTCACAAAGTCACAGTCATGGTTTGGTAGCTTAGACTCACAACTTTTACCTTTCTGAGGCAAACAAATTCAAATGACTTATACCACCATAAGTACGCATGCAAATTTCACCTTGTATTTGATGCCAGACTTGAAGTAGCCCAGGAAGGTGGTTGACTCTTGGTTTTGAAATTCATTGTACTGGATTGCAGCTCCTTGCAGGTGGTCATCCAGCTGAGTTATGAAAATGGCAGCTGCCCCACTCTCATCCTGGGAAGCTTCATCGCCTAAGATAAAAAGGATGGTAAATAAACAGTGTGGAAAATAAAACAGAACATTGACAGGGAGGGAATTTAGCTATTAGGTTGTCAGCAGAGAATCCAATACCAATCCATGAATGAACATTGTATGAGGGAGCCTTGGTGGTGTAAAGCAAGATGTAAGCATCTCCGGTGAAGAAGTCTCCATAGAGTGCAGGGGGAACAGGTTTCAGATCCATGTTCTCCACCCGCCACACCTGCAGGCCAGGCTTCTTCCCTGCAGTCGCAAACTCTTTGTGTGCCATCGTGATGATGAGGACCTGAAAGGTGATTTGTCTTCATTAAAATCTTCAGGTCACAGCAAGGCCAACAGCTACCATTATATGACTTTTGGTTGGCAAAAAAAAAAGCAATTTTCACATCATTCTCTGACAATTTAGAGACTCAGCAATGAAAATAATCGATTGTTGGAGCCCCAGTTTTATATATAAATAGATATAAAATCTGCCTTCATACTGAAAGCTGCTGATCCCCACTTTCTTTTAAAGCCATCTGTAGTTCACATCACAACATTTTATATTACTATTTCAGTTACTTTTCATTGAATCCATGTTTGTTAAGAATGCAATTTTCAAGAACTTTTCTGCAGTATCTGTTATTTAACCTGTAACGCAGGTGCTTGCGCTGCTTAATTAAGCTGCGGTCGGTACGCATATCACAAGGTGTGTCTGCTCTCAGTGGCAAACTATGTTGTGGGGGAACGAAGAGCCGCTCCCAACAAGCAACCACAAAAGCAGACATTTGTAGGTTATCTTCTGCCTGTATAATACGGTACTACTACCTTGTGCAGTTTTCTACCCAACCATGTAAAATATGGACACAAGGAAAAATGCAATAAACAACAGTTTATCGACGAAATTTATATTAAAAGCTTAACCAGTAAGAAGATAAGCACGTTTATTCACGCATTCTCTCTTTATCCTCAACGTAACTAGTTACAGACACTGAAAATAGTTTTTAGTTTGACTTCCTTAATGCAAAATGAGGAAGAGCTTTTCTAGAGTAACATACTTCAGCATTGTAAGCATCGCTTTATAAATGCTGTGTGAAAGGCTAACTGCCAGCGAGTTATTAGCATTCGTTCTGCAGCACATAAGAAAACTTTATATTACCTGGTATAGACCGTAGACAGATGTTGGGTGTTAAGAAGATGCGCTGCTGCTCTTCCAGTTCTCCGCCCTGGTTTCCTGAGCTGTCCTCTGCTATATAGGCTGGACAAACATCCGCGTTGAGAGAGGCGTGTCAGTTCGCCCATCCCAGAACAGCGGGTGATGGAAAACAACGCCCTTGAGTTGGTTTAGTTGTTTGGAATGCTTTTTTTTTTTTTTCGTCTTGAAAGCCCAGTATGCAGGTCAGTTCCGTATTCCCCCTTCCCTATTTCGATTAAATTGGAGCGGTGGATTTCTACCAAATTCTGCCGAATTTCATTTTTTATGTTATTATCTATGTATTATTTATGTATCTTACAGCTTTAGATGCTGAATACTATATAGTTTGTAAAGTGTCTGATTATAGCCCTGTTTTGGGCAGTGCTAAAAAAAGTTCCACCTCTTCCAACATTCGTGTCTGAATGTTCATGTACCAGCAATATTGGTTGTACAACACAACAAAAATAACTCAAACAAAGTCTCTCATTTTACTGGTGGGAGGGGGGGGGGGGGGTGTATTTATTTATTTTTAATGCAACACTTGAATGAGTGACATTTAGTTTTATGGAAGAGGGTGGTTTGACTGGAGCCACCTTTGATGAAGTCCATGCATTTATCCATAAAGTGTGTGCATTAGGTGTGGAAAAACTTTTAACTTTTATTTAAGCCAACATTTTCTTTTTCATTGAGAAATTCATAAAGTCATACTGAAGAAATACTTGGAGTGACAATTAAATCCTTATCTCATATTACAAAAACGTTTCAAATTCCAACAAAGTGGTCCAGAAAAATATAATACAATACAATAAATACAATAACGTATCAAAAGGATCAAAAACAGGATGCTGAATCATCTCCTTCCGAAATCCTAATTGGACCTGTAATGGCAAGAACAGCTGTCCTTCTTCTGGAAGCAAATGGATTGTATGACCAGTGATTGAAAAAACTGAGTTGATGTAGCAATCACATAGTTGGTTGGGGATGCATTTGAGTTTGGGGTGTGATCGCGTGTCACTTGTCTGTCAGCAGCTTAAGTTAGCGACCACTCGGACTCCCATGTGGCAGCTTGACAGAAAGCAAAGGCACAAATCTCTCCTCTGAGCTCCGCCAGTCCCCTCAGGTTAGGGCTGGCTCCATCACTCCCACTGCCAGAGCTGCATCAGCACATTCTGCCCCATTTAACAGTGTACACAAAACACACACAGTCGGTGTCTGGGACATACCGCCATGCCTCCACAAGTAAAAGCATACACAATCCTATCATAGTGACTGAGCACAAAGGCTGCCGATTGCATCCTACTTGTTTTAACTTGAGTGGGGCTAAAACATCCTTGCATTTCATGTTCTATAATTGTTAACTAGTTCCCAGCAGCATTTTACTGAAATAATGCACTGAAGCATACACAGTTACATACCAGAGCTTCTCCCTGGTATGCATGTGGCTACATGAATCAGTGAATAAAAACTGACTGTAGGTGTGTCTCAGAATTGTTCAGCACACATTCATATAGAAAATCCTTCACAGCCATCAAAGAGAGGTCCGTGGTATTAGTAGAACTGATTAGTATACCTGAGTGTTTATCACTAACTTTAATCTACAGGTAGATAGAGATGATTTTTTTAGATATTGTTAAACTAATTGTTTTAAACCAAAGTAAAAAAAAAATACATAAATAAATAAAATACAAGTCTGTAGTGTTTCTGTTTACAAGTCGGAAAGTTTCTACTAGGGTTGAATTCTCTAGCCTGTTGTGGCCTGTCTGTGTGAGTTCCCTCTAGCACTTGAGCTTCCTCCCACACTCCAAACACATGCATGTTAAGTTAACTGGTGATTTTAAATTGGGCGTAGGTGTGCATGTGAGCATGAATGTCTGTCTCTTAGTGTTAGCCCAGTAGTAGACTGGTGCAGAGAATCTTTCACCATGGCTGTACAAAACCAGGCAAAAAGATAAATAATATAAATTCTTACAATGTTTTTATACCGTATATGCAATATTGATACAATACCAGCATTTCAGTGTTTTAAACAGTCTTTTATAACATGTTAACTTGACACTCCTAAACATCCAGTTAGATTAGTTTTGAATGCAGCCTGAAGGCAAAGGAAACAGGTAATGGATGAACCATTGTACTTAACCACAGCAGCTGTTTACTCTTTGCTATAGTTGTAGGTAGTCACTCTTTTTATCTAATTCTTGGGAAAAAGCCAGTGTGTGTTTTCCCAGAATAGCTCTTTAAAGCAATGTATTTTTCTATAACAAAGCCTCAGCTGTTAGTGCAGTCACTGAACTCCTACTTCTGACTTATTTGAAAGACCAATAAAGCAAGGCAGCAAGTTTTCTTTTTATTATATTTAGATGAACTTTGCAAAGCAATATTTCTGGATTAAGCAAAATCTCCATGAGGCCCATCACAACACCCTTCCCTTTTTTTTTAAACAAGGTTTACTTTAGATGTATATGGGATTCATACGGGATACAGAGAAGGAGAACAATAACCCAGCTGGAATACTGCATAATGCTGCAAAGGACAAGGTATTCAGTCTTCGGTGTATGAGTTCACCTAAAGTGTGCAGTTGAACGGGAGGTGAGGGTCAGGACTGTACAAACTGAATTTGTGCTCCTCAGTGTGTTCATGAACATATTCTTAGCTACGAAAAGACAGCACTGAAACATAGTTAAAGGGGAACTTGCATACATTTGTAAAATAGATGGAATTTATCAAATCAGCAGCTTTAAAACTGAGCCAGGCTGAATGCACAGACTTCTCAAGTCCCTGAAGGGGTACTCATTTCATTTTATATAAAATGTACTAATCATAGGAAGCTCTCGTGAGTGAACTGTGTAAGTTGAATTTTATACATATGACTAAATTTTTATGGAATGCAGATTTTTAACAGAATTTCTACATTCCCAATAACAAGGAGGGTTGAATAAAAACAAGACAAGTGAAGATTTTTTTAATAGCTTAATTAATAAAAAATAAATAAATAAATAATAATAATTAATTTTTAAAGAAGTTATGGTATCTGAACCCTTCCTTTGGTTAAAATGGTTAAAACAATGCCAGAAGCCTATTTATATAAACACTTAAGCATTAATCAGTCTACCTGCTGTTACCTCAGAATAAAACTGGTACAGAGAAGGCCAGCGTGGTGGCATGGTGGTCATTACTATAGCGTCACAGCAATAGTCCTAGGTTCAAATTACTGTGTGGGTTTACTCTAGGTGATGTACTCCTTGCACAGTCCAAAGACATACAGATAGCAAGTTGCCCATACCTGAGACCAAGCCAAGGCTCACAACCTTGCCAAGCCACTTGAAGAGGTATACCAAAGAGTTAGAAGCCAGGAGAATAAATCAGCTGTTTTCCACTGAACCATCCAAGGTCCAATATGGCAAACTAGTGGAGTTAAGAGCAGATGGGAACCTCTCTGAACAGGTTCCAGTAACCATCACAGTGGCAGACATCTCAAGCATGAAGGTTTGGACAGCACCAGGCCCTGACATGAGTCACACCTCCTGTCTAAAGAAGCTAACTACATTCGATGAGTATTTGGCAGCATAGATGAACCAGCTAATGGACGAGACACAGCCAGAAGGGCTAGCTGAAGACCAGACAATCCTGTTCCCCAAAGATCCCCGGAAGGGACCGCTCCCATCCAACTACCAATAATCTGCCTCAGTACCACATGGAAGCGCCTATCAGGCATTATAGCGGCTACGATGACTATTCACATGGCTCAATACATGAGCGGGGCCCAGAATGGAATTGGCAGGAGCAACAAAAAGAGGGGGAGAACACCAGCTACCAGACTAATCAACCTGTGTACTGCCTCATTTGTCACTGCATCTCTGAGGGGAAGAGGAACGCGCCTTGGGGCAGATAAGGCTATTGGTACAGCTCCTTGCTCTACCTCGATGTGGTAAGGCTCCTTCAGCATGCCTAAACCTTTGAAAACGTCTGGGTATGCTGCCCTGAAATCTGTCACTGATTCCGTTACTGTGCTTACTCTGTACACAAGACCCAGAGCCTCACACGCTGGCCTGCTTAGTAGTGGCTGTACTAGACCTGACACAAGGTAGACGTCTTGAGAAACACTGCGCCCTTTCACCACTAGCTGCGCCTCAAAGCAGCCTTTAACATTGAGTGGGCACCTGCCTGGCCCTAGTAACTTCTTTCTGGGTCTCTGCAGCATACCATCCCTGTCTGGACTGTACAAACCCTCTGGAATAGACGTAACATCCGCCCCTGTGTCGAGTTTAAAATATACATTTTCCCCATTTAACTTGACCTTTTGCACCCCGGGCTGTGACCTCTCAGTCTCTACTTCTCCCAAGAACACACAATCCTCGCTGTCTGTATCTTTCTGATTTTCTGTCACTTCGCGTAGTGCTGCAGCTTCACTACTGCGACAGACCACAGCAAAGTGTCCTTTTTTCTGACATTTTCGACACTGTACCTCTTTGGCTGGACATTCTTTCCATGAGTGTTTGTTCTTGCAACCACAGTGGCCACATTCCTTTTCCCTTTGCTTGATTGGCTTTTGTTCTTTCTTCTGCCACGTCTGCGTTTTCCCACGTTTTGTATTTGTCCGTATTGTGGCAATGTACAATTTTCTGCAAGTTTGTGCACAGCAGCGATGAACGACTCTGTACTTTCACCATCCTGTTGCCGTCTGGAGTTAAACTGTGCTCTTTCAGAAATATTTTCCTACGTAATGTTTGTCAAATGCATCTCCCATAGCGTACAGGAGTGAGTTAACTTGATACTCATCTGATTTGTTATCAAGAGCGGTTGCAATGCGAAATATTTCGAACCTTCTGATCCACTTTGGCCATTCGGCAGGATGAGAAAAGTCAAATGTTTCTGGGGGTGTTATTTGTACCATGGTCGCCATCATGACGTGTGGATCCCTGGCTTCTTCGCGTTCAGAACCCAAGCTTTCCGGTGCGCCGACATGTGAGGCTCGTGCTCGACCAGGCGCGCACACGTGCACACGCGCCTTGGTGCTAGTGCTGGTAACAGCCTCGGCCACGCTTCACCTGCATGCCGGACCATGTTCACCACATCCATTGCAAAGGCTGCTGCACTCAGCTGTGGCCACAGGGTGGTTGGGTCCTGTTGTGGTGGTAACTTGCTAACCAGATGGTGGACACTGGAGGTGAAGGGAGTCATCAGGCTGGAAAATGAGTTCTGTTTGGTTTGGTTAGCATGTGGGACTTTGGAGACAGCTGATATGTACTGAGAGGCCAAGCAGAATGCAACCCAGGCAGTAGCTGAAGCAAAAACTGAGATGTGAAAGGTTTGGGAGGAGTTCAGTGAGGCTCTGGAAAAAGGTTTTCAGACTGCCTCAAAGAAATTCTGGCAAACTGTCAGGCGACTCAGGGGGGAAAGCAGTGCTCTACCTCCTTTTACCCTCTCGAGGATATTTTAGAGTGCATGGGAATTTGCCCAACCACTCTACATGTGTTTTATGGACTTGGAGAAGGCATTTGACCGTGTCCCTCTGAGTAGTCTGTGACAGGTGCTTCAGGACTCTGAGGTGTCTGGCCCATGGCTACAAGCCATTTAGTCATTATGCAACTTTTGCAAGACCTTGGTCTGCATTTCTGGCAATAAGTCAAACTCGTTTCCACTGGGTGTTTGACTCCACCAGGGCTGTCCTTTGTTACAGATTCTGTTAATAATTTTTATGGACAGAATTTCTAGGTGTAGCCATGTGGCAAAAGGCTTTTACATGGGTGGTCTCAGAATCTCGTCTCTGCTTTTTGCAGGTGATGTGGTTCTATTGGCTTCATCGGGTGGTGGCCTCCAGGCCACACTTAAGGCATTAGCAGCTGAGTCTGAAGTGGCAGGAATGAGAATCAGCACCTCCAAGTCTGAGGCTATGGTCCTTAGTCAGAAAAGAGTGGCGTGCCCACTGTGGGTCTGGAACGAGTTGCAGCCTCCAGTGGAGGAGTTTAAGTATCTCAGGGTCTTGTTCACAAGTGAGGTTAGAGGGGAGAATTAGATCGACAGATCAGTGGCCCTGGATAAGTGGAAACAAATGGATGGATGGATCTGGATTAGCTTGTGATATTTTCATGAAAACACCAATAAGATGTCTATCACTTTTTCTCTTTTAGTTTCTGTAAACATCACACGGCAGACCAGTCCACGATTCAATGCTTGTCAGCATACTTTATTGACTTTATTCCTTACGGTTGCTGTTCACACACACAGCTGCAGCTTTCCAGCCGCCAGCCAATCACACATCACCGCCAACAACAACATCATCCTTCAGGACAGTTCGCTCTTATTGGCAGTGGTGGTGTGGTGTGTCAGCCTGCCTGTAGCTGCGCCATGAACCACACCCACCGCAGTTTGATGTGTATTTGTGAAACTATAATGCAAATGTGTAATCTTACTATGCCAATGAGTCCTTCCAAAATTCCTGAATCCAAATATGGATCAACTTCCTCATTATGTTGAACTAGGAACTGCTTTGCTGAGGATGACTTAAATAAGATTATCTCAAACCTCAACTTATGACACTACAACTGTTTGTAGGAGTTGGTTTAAAAAAAACTGGGCTGTGATCACCACACTCATTGTCGTGGTGCCTGTTTTACAATTTTTTGGTTTGAGTAAATGTTTTAAAGCTGTCATAACAAGAACATTTGTCACGGCTCTGGCAGACAATATGTTTTTCTGCGCATACAGTAAACTTAGCATCAGCAGTTCACACAAACAATTCCAAACCATTCATCAGGCCTACTGGTGTTTCACCAGTGTTTGCTCAATCATTTAGTGGGTTCATGATGCAACACGGTCAGACTACTATAGCAGTTGAGTGAAAAGAATACCACGGAGTTCATAATGCTTGTGGCTAATGCACAGGTGGTGCTTTCAGAAATGTTCAGAAAGATAATTAGACTTTAACAAAGAGGATTGTTGGCAAGTGGGCTAACCTGTTCTTTCGCTGCCCTCCTTTTAATGAAAATGTCTTACAGTTAGGTAAGACCTTAAACCTTTAAGCTTCAAACTGAATCGAAGGTGTCACACCAGTGCTTCTGAAAGTTTTTCTGGTATGTTCATTTTTATGAGCTTAAAAACCCAGAAATACAGATCCCACTCATAGCATCAACACACACTAATTACACTTTACTTTCATTTTACTTTCACTTCATGAATTATAATGCTATTTAACCATGGTCACAGCCCTCCTACAGTGCCTCTATGACCCACCAGGGGGCATAACTGTACAATTCCAGTACTACTGTGCTGGCTGGTGGAAAATACTTGATTATTGTTTTCTTTCTAACTTATTTTAATAGAAATTCAAAAAAAATCAAAGGTCAAAAAATGGTTGAAAAAATATAAGCAAAATTTCAAGGAAAACATGGACATTTTTTAACATCAAAAGCTTCTGCTTTTGTTTACATTTCCTATCTAAGGGCAGAATGTATGTACCAAAATCATTAATTTCACTATTAGGTGTTTTAGCGCCTTTTTATTTATTGCAAAATGGTTGCAGTGGTAAACTCGAGAAATATACAAATGCAGTTTGCAGTCTGATAAAAATGTGTGAAAAGGGTTACCGATTAACTGCTGATTGCGGTCTGTGACATCAGTGGGGTTGTGTTGGGGGTAACTGCAGTTCATCCACCATTTGAAACAAGCTGGTTTTGCTCCCTTCTCTTCCAATTTAAGACAATATAGAAAAATCCGTTACACACATTTCCATGTTAAGAAGATTTATTCTCACTGACATCATACAGAGCCAACAGTATAAAGGACGTCTTATTCTGCGTGTTTAACGCATTCTGAAACCTGAGGTTTTGAGTGACTCATGGGTAGTGACGTCTGATGTTGACATCATTATTTGAAACTCTGACCCTGTTTAGTATGAGCATCCACAGTTCTAACAATGTTTACTTAAAATCAGTTCGATTTTATATATATAGTGCCAATTTTACAACAGTCAATCATTTTATATTGTAAGGTATAGACCCTCCAATATGAAAATGAAGAATCAGACAGCCCCCTGTGAGCACTAGGTAACAGTGGGAAAGAGAAACTCTGTTTAAACAGGAAGAAACTTCTGGCAAAACCAGGCTTAATGGGGGGCGGCCATCTGCCATGACCAACTGAGGATGAGGAAAAAGAGAAGAAAGCAGAGAGAGGCAGGACAAAATTCACACTGTGGAAAAAAATTATTAACTAAAGCTTAAAAGGAGAGTAAAGACACAGACAGTGACAAGAGGTGAGTGAAGCACAAACACTCGGAGCATCATGGGAAGCTCTCTCAATAGCCTAAGTCTATTGCAGCATGGCTAAGGGAGGGTTCAGGGTTTCATTTGGATATACTTTTCTAACAGTATTAACTTAGCATGTATAAAAAATAATAATATTTATCCCAGCACAAAACCCTGCGGAACCCTGTTAAAAAATTTACCAGTTCCCAGCATTTGAATTCCTTGAACTATCAGTTGGCTTGTCTATCTATCCTGCTTATCTGTTCCACTTGCACTTGTGGTACAGTCAGCTGATTTAGGTTCATAGTGGCATACTCTGCAGTGTGGATGTGGACATTAATCTTATTTTTATTGCACAAAAGGATGAGAGTGTGATGGTAGATTGGAAACGGCATCCAGGGCAGAAACAACTGCTGCAAACACAACTTCAGCTCTTTGCAAGCATCTGCATAGACAGCACGCTAATGCTAAGCTAGCCAAGAACCCAGAGTGACGTAAAAGCTGAGTGAATGCTGACCCCAGTCCAGCTGCCAGATCCTGAACTTAAACAGGTAACAAACTGATGAGCAGTTAAGCTTCATTTCTACCTGTTGCTGATGTTTCTAAAGTAGAATCACTGTAGTTTAAAGTTTCTTTGTACTGGTTTTCATTTTGCTTTGTGCTGTCGGTTTTGTATTCATACCTAAATACTAAGAGAAAGATCAAATGTGTGTCCTCATGAGGACTGGTATTTGGATAAGTGTAGCCTATAGGTTTATATTGTTAACTGTTCATTATGAGACAATTGCTTTTCAGGTCATTTTACAGTAACATGAAAGCAATGTAACAAGTAGATTGATGAATTACGTTTTGCTGTGAGTAATATTGTAACGTATTGCATTACTTTTAAGAAAAATATTCTGTGTGTTATACATTACTTTTTGAGTAATCACCGCAACACTGACACAGAACAAATAAAAGAAATATCTCGACCTGCACAAACATTTGACCACACAGCATGCAACCGATTTGCACAAATGTGATGTGATATGCTGCTTAGAGATGGTGATGACACTGGAGCCAGTGAGAATGAGTTGAATGAGATCTACAGGACAAGAACAGAGATACGCTCACTGTCAGAAGCCAACAGAAGATCATTACCTTTACTAGAACTATTTTCTTTGCTATGATGTACTATATAGAAACCACAATAAATCGACTTCAAGCATACTTCAACATATGGATGGAGGAAATGAATGTTGTGCCACAGGCTGAGAAGAATATTTATAAAGCAGTTTATTATTTTGTTTTGGACAAAAGCTTATCTAGACATTTCTGAATGCATCATACTCATTACAATACAAGCAAACAAATCCTAATGTGTGGTCTAAAGCAGGAGAGGAAGAACGATGCAGCTTGCTTTTTTCCAGAGATGTCTCCAGTGTCCCCTGTGGGCTCATTGCTATATCTGTCTCAAAAAGACTTCTGCACCAGTTGAAAGGGAGAAATAACAGAAAACAGTCCAATTCTATGTAATTCAGTTTGAAAAATTTATCTGTCAGGAACATTGTGTGATGATCTGTGATGATCTCATATGGGTTTGTTTACTTTCCAGGTCATCATAAATCACCTCCAGTGTTCTACTTTTAGCACTCATTCATATGCATTTGTGCAATGTTCATAATATCGAAATCATACTTTACATGGGACAAAAGTATGAAGGAAGTTACGATCAAGCAGAAAGCATCGACATCAGAAAAGTAACACCAGCATATGAAATCCCCTCTCAGCTGCACAGCATGTGATGCTTTGTGAAACAAGCTGTACTAAATTAGCAAACATCCAAGCCACAGGGAAGGCACAAATACAGCTTTCAGATGACTCACCACAGGAAACAGACAGAAACAGCCTATTGATCCCAGAGGGAGTTGAAACACTGGAAACTTCGGCATTGCACTCAACATAGTGAGTGCAGTGCAGCTGATAAGGGTCATTGTTAACAACAGGGTCATTCCTATAATTCTTCAGACCATCTGTGGCAAAATGTTTAAAGTTAAATTGCATAATTTTATATTTGTGTGCAATAAATCATCAACAAACATTTTTTTCTATACTATTCAGACAAAGATATAGATCTATGTGCTGTTTATCATTTTAATATATAGCAGAATTCATAATAGTTTGAGTAAGAACTCGCATTTGAATAAGTTGTGAATAATAGTAATAACAATAATACTACCTTCAGTAATGTCATGACTGACTTATTAATAAATTCAAATTCTGATTTCAGTAAAAACCTAAATATTATTAGTTAACAGAGATATATTCATTAAATGTGATTAAAAGAAATGTAAGATAAATATAAGATTTACTGTATATCACTGACAGTTTTTCTTCTTATACAAAGAGGAACATATGAATGTGGAAGAGTTCAGGACATCTTTCTAGGAGATAATACGACTCATTGTTGCCTCTAAAATGAGGGATCTAATACAAGCCTAAGCTCCATATATCAGGCTTAAAAGGTACTTCTTAGTAATGTGAAGAACTACATGTATAATTTAATATCTATGAAGACATGTGTAATGGGTTTTTCCCATTCGCATAAACACCGATGGTTAATCATCTTTCAAATACTTTTAGAAGGTACAAAGAATCAGATGCTTTAAATTCACTATATTGCTATGAGACTTACTGAGATTAATGAAAAAGCGAAGGAAGAGTAGTTGAAACATATTCATGATTCAAGTCCAAATGATGAAGATTTACAGCCTCACTGCTGAGATGGGAAAAAACACAGTGAAAGGACTTTCTTCCTCTATGATTTCACTGGTGCCATCTCGTTAGATGTGAATTCTGCACAGCCTTTCTGACAGGATGTAGGATTTCAGGTTTATTGCGGTCAAAGTTCTTCACCTGAGCCCTGCAGCCAGCTTCTCCATTGCAGCCTTGCGTTCTTCTGCCTTCTGCTGTGAACGCCGTAGGACATTCCTCAGCTCCTGAAGGTGGTCCAGGGTGCCCACCAGCTCACCTTTCACAGTTTTCATCTGGCTCTCCAGCATCTGCGTGTGATGGAGGGAGTTTCTCCTGTATCGTCTGCTGGAGCGCACCTTTTCCTCCAGGTCCTCCACTGAGGCAAGCAACATAAAACGATGTCACTGACTGCGATCAGCAAAGAGAATGTTTGTAAGTGAAAATGTGAAGTTAGAAAGCCTTGTTTGTAACACTCACCCATGTTCTCCTGGTATCCCAAGCTCTTCGAACCAGACTCTGTCTTCTTGTCAAGCAGATTCTTGGTCTGCTGGAGCATCCTCTCCATCTTGACAAGTTCGGCCGCCTTTGTGTCGCTGTCCCGCCGAATTTTCAGCATCTCCTGCTCCTTCTGAGTCAGTTCACTGTGACACTTACTCATGTTGAGGGCTAAAAGTCTAAATGGCAAGACCCAAAACTGAACGCAGAAAAAATGAAGACAACTGAACGGCCAGAAACCTTAGCGAAGACAAGACGCAAGGATGATGGCTATAAAACTGTTTTGATCATCCAATGAAGCACTACTCTTAAAGCCTCTGAAAAGCATAAACTTCTCTTTCTGCTGTGGAAGCACATAAAAGACTGCTTTGTTTGCAGTTTAAAGGCGCTGCTGGTAACATTTGGCTTTTTATAGGCCTAAACCTCAGTACATACCCAGAAGTCATCTGAAAACAGCATCTCTCAGTACACACCGTTACAAACTCCAAGTCATAAGACCGGCTCCAAACAGTCATAAAGAAAAAAATAATAATTTCACAGCCAGTCATCGCTTACTTAAAACCCTGCAGTTTTTAATGAGATTAAACAACTCAAACATCTTTCTTTACTAAAGAATAATTGTTGTACTGTTATTAGGTGACAGAAAAAGGCAGTTAATAATATATCACGTAAGCCTAGTGTTTGGTAGGCAGCTTGGTAAAACACCATGAAGAAAGAAGCTCATACAGAAGCTGCAAGTCTTGTTTTATTATTGACTCTAAACATTAGTGTCTATTTAACCTAATTTTTTTTTTTTTGTATTTTGATAATACTTTCATGTCTTTGTCCTGTCTTTCTCCCCTAATCCCCAACCGGTCCCTGAGCCTGGTTCTGCTGGAGGTTTCTTCCTGTTAAAATTTCATTTTTCCTTCCCACTGTCACCAAATCACTTGCTCATAGGGGCTCATATGATTGTCTTTTTTCTTTGTATTATTGTACAGTCTTTAGCTTAAATATAAAGCACTTTGAGGAAACTGTTGTTGTGATTTGGCGCTATATAAATACAACTGAATTGAACTGAATTGAATTAAATACAAGCTGTCTCCTGATCTTAAAGTCTAGAAGAAACAGGGCAAGTATGTACAGCCCTTGGAAAGGGACTCGTAATTCTCTTTCCTTAGAGAGTATATCTTTTTAGACTCTACCTGTAGAGAAAGAAATAGGCTGTTACTTTACATGTAATTCTAAGCATGCACAAACCAAATCAACCAGTCAGTCATAGAACAAATCTCATACACTCCCTTGTTTCACCTTCTTTCAATAGCTCTATTAAAAAACCTCATGTTGTATATGAGGCTTCTTGTATAGCATCCTATTTTTGTGAACCCGTGACAGGGCCGTGCTAGTGGTTTCCCAATGTGCCTCGACTCTGTGCTAAATTAGGCTTGCTGTCTTCTGTATTTAATGGAAAGACATAGTTTTAGTATTGATCTTGTCGTCTAATTGTCTGTAGGAAAGTGAATAAGAGGATTTTCCAGAATGTCAGCTGGTAAAAATGTTAGTAAACGGTAATGCTTTGCACGTCTAATCCATAAAAGTGATTGATTTGTTCATTTTACCCATTAAGTTTAAAATAACGACTCTTAAAGCCAGTGTAAAAAAAAAATTTGCAGTGGCCTGAGTATTTTTATCATTTGGGTTACTGACATTGTATTGGGAGAAAGGAACAGTGTAGGATTAAAGGTAGTGTTACAAACACTACAAGCATCTTTCTCTGGAACCAAGCAGAAATGATCAGTAGCTACTGATTGCAGTGATTAGAAATAAATGCAGGTTACTTCTTAATCAATATAAAATGTAAAATTTGTTTCATCCTGAGCTTTTATTACTTTGCCACATTTCTCTGCATGGATTATCCTACCTCACAAGCTTTCCATGGCTTCTTTTCTCATTTTGTAGTGTGACTTTCTCTAAAGTCAACGATTTCCTCCAGGGTGGCTACATGCATAGATACTAACAAAAGATTTATTTTTAAACACAAACCGTGAGCCTCATGAAACAGCAGTGCTGTAATGTACAGCCAGCATCTTTTCAGAATTAGGATCAGACGTGCATTTTGATAACAGTGTTTTAATGAATAAATCTCCATTAGATGTGAACTAATCAAACATTGTGACTGGGTTTCAGCTGTGTGCTTGTTTATATGTTTGTTTTTTTCTTCACATTTAACAAGCCTTAATTTATTAGCTGTGTGACTCAGTTACAAAGTAATAAAACAAGAGATACCATTGAATGAGTCACATTTATATTTATTATAACAAGAACACATTGCCACTCTGAAAAATATAAACTCTTGGATGTTTTTCAAGTAGAAAAAAAAAAACTTCTTCCCTCAGGCCAACCGAGTTAGACAAGTGACTCATAATAGGTCACTGTGTTAAAATGTCAGTGAATAAGCTGGTGTACTTTGATCAACAATGAACCCTTGTGCTCTTGAAAGCGTTCAAAAAATGCACACAGAATCACAGCCTGCTCAACATGAACATGAACTGGATAAAGGGAAGCAAATGGATGGATAAGCCAGATCTGTCTTTGTGGATTTGCTTTTATATCTGAAAGAGAGACAGAGACAATGTCAGAATTGATCAAATGAGCGCATGGTAATTAGTAATATTCATTTGTATAAAGAATTGTGAACACAGCGAGGACACTTTAAATAATGGTTTTATTAATTAAATTAGAGATATTGTTTATTTACTTTCTAGTTACTGTTTACTTACTACATAGAATCCCATAATTACCCTTCTGCATTTCACAATCTAATTTTAGCCTAGTAATTGTGACTTAATTTGTGACTCTGAACAGAAATGGCCTTTGCTAATCCTGCCATACTTATCCACCTAAATCTGCTCTCAACAATCCCATTTGTTAGAAGTTGCTTCTAAAAAATATCCACATCAGAGAATGAGACATAGAAGGGCCACTGTGTTTCACCACCTCATTTCACATGCAGGCACAACTTGAAAACATTAGTCATCACATTTACATAAAACTCACTTGCAGTGATGCACACCATCTGTTATGTAATTTTAAGCTATACCAGCATATTATTATAAATGCTGCTCCAGAAATAATTCCCCATATGGCGTGTATAAAATAATCTCAGGAAATTCTCAAACACTTCAAAGCACAAAATACTGAATGATCAAACCATCTGGGAGGTTTTATGAAGGGAAGTGTATGGTGGTTTTATTGTAGGTTCAGTGCTAAAATGTACCCAAACACATCCCACGATATGTGCTGAATTTCATTGTGCCGATGAAGATAAACAATTGCAGCCCTTTCATACGATCGGCTTCTTCAGTAGAAGCTCTCTGAGCTTTGGCAAACAGTATATCCATTTAAAGCAGTGGTTCTCAGACTCTCACGTGGGGTCTGAAGGCACGGACAACAAAGCAAAAAACATGGATTAAAAATAGGCTGAACTGGCAGGGAGCACTCCTACTGTTTAGTGTAATTGTATTGCAAGAATGACAGATTAAGATACTCTATATTGAAGCCTCCACCTCTAATAATACATTTGCCTAACATGAAAAAGATCCCTGGTTTGAGAGCAGGAGGAGAACGGGTCAAAAGCTTGTGTACTCCTAGTGCTGATCCCAAGCCCAGGTAAATCAGAGGGTTGCATCAGGAGATGCATCCAGTGTAAAATCTGTGCCAAATCAAACATGTAGATTCACCTGCTGTGGCGACCCCTGAGAGAATAAGGCACCAGCTTTGTGTTATTAACATATCAAAGTTTCACATTCATACAAGGATGGAGAAGATGGAGTCGAAGGAAGAAAAAGAAGAAGATTTATGGATGCTGTGATGGAGGACACGGAGAGAGTTTGTGTGTCAGAAGAGGATGTTATTAATGAGATGGAGGCCGATGATTCACTGTTGGGATCCTTGCTGGTGTAGCTGCTGCGTGTTACTTATTACTTACTTATTTATTTATTTTTTAAATATAGTAAATGCTGTTTAACTTACACCATGAAGTGATACATTGAATGCATGAATATGATTTATGAATGGAAGCAAAAAATAGTGCTAAGCTTGTTTGTTTAAATTCAGCCCAAAGCTTTCTTTTACTCTTGGTGATAAAAATTTCTATATGTGGGTTGGAAAAAGTTTAAATACCAGTGAAAGGCAGAGAGTTTCAGAAATAAAGATGGGCAAAGGTTCACCAATCTACAAAAAACTGCATGTCAAGTTATGGAATAATTTCAGAATAATATTGCTCAGTGTAAAAATTCAAACCTTTTTTAATATGTCATTCATGTTATCATCTAAAAGAAATATCTATGGATTTCTCCACAGATCTCGAGAAATCTCTGTGTGCAAGAAATTAGGCCAGAAATCAGTATTGAATTCCTGTGATTTTCAGACCATCAGGTGGCATGGCATTAAAACAGGCATAATTATATTGTGTAAATTATCATATAGGCTCAGGAACCCTTCCAGAATTGCTCATTTGAAAAGACACCATTAATCCTGTAAAGTACGTATGGGTTTTATAGCAACATATGCTCCCATGTAGACAATGTCTTTCTCGGGGAAGTCCTTGCATTTTTCGGCAGTTCATTGCTAAACTGCAAACTGCATCTGTTACAGTACAAGAGTCTAGATGCTAAATGGTCTTCCTGCAGTCCAGATCTTGTAGCCTCATGCAGTTCATACTGTTTCACATCAGAATGGAACAACATTTCTCTCCCAAAAGTTCAGAAGCTGGTGTCTTCAGTTCCCATATTTATTGCAAACCACTCAGTTTTTATTTATAGTTTACAGTGTCACAAAATGTTTGTAATTGGAGTCAAAGAATAACTTAAGGCTTAACTCATTGTATTTGTTCTAAATATCATAAGGTCTAATAAAAGGGGGGAAGAAATATCTTTTAAATGCTATAACAATACTAAAACAGCTTGGTATAGAAGTAGGGCATATTTTGTATGTTGATTGTAATGGGAGAACAAGTCTCCCAGAGCATCATAGGATGCCGGAGAGAGAAGATACTTAGACATTACATTAATATGATGGTGTACATCAAAAGGCTGAGATTGCAGTTATTTTTCATTTTTGTGCCCAGTAAACTGCACAGTTGCAGAAACACTGATTTTATTAACAATTTTATTAACATTTGAAGCACAGCACTGAATGGGAATCTTTAATGCTACAGCAGTCTCAGTCATTATGTCCTTTTGTTGGACAAATCTGGAAACCACATTACACACATCTAGAAAAGTCAAAATAAACTGTCTATCTAATGTCTAACTATGTTGTTACATATATTTCTGTGATCATTACATACAATCACAGAAATATAGGAGTATTAAGAGCAGTCTGTTGTTATGGATGAGGATGCTTGTGCTTCACCTGCTAACATGCTGGATAACTAAACGACTACTACGTTTTGATTTTTTTTTTTTTTTTTAATGAATAGTATTTTCTTACACCCATTATCTCCTGCTAATGGTGGTAGCAGACAAAGAAGAGTATTCCAGATGTTGCTCTCCCCAGCAACAATTTCAAGTTCTTCCTGGGGGGAATCCTCACATTCCCAGGCCAGATGAGTTATAAAATATCTCCAGCAGACTATAGGACTACATTGGCATCTCCTCCCAACCTTTAAAGTAAGGCAACCAGCAGGCCTGGACTGGGACAAAAAATCGGCCCGGGCATTTTGACTAGAGTCCGGCCCACCAGGTATTATAGGAAAAACCATAAAACCTTTGAATGAAAACAAACGCTGTTGTCACAGTGATGTACACTGTCTTGTTGGTATATATGTATCAGTCTAATAAACTTAAACCTACACCATCCTCCATATTCTGGTTTTCTAAAAAGTACTTAGCCGAAACCCAAAGACTGCTTGGTCGAGTTAACCTCCTGAACTATCTACAACACATGGTGAAAACCTGAAATTAAGACAGAGAAGACTAGAGGTGAGACATGATCATTACTGATTACTGATGACAGATTTAGATATATTTTCATAAACCATTCGTTTGCCACATCAATAAACAGCATGGCAGGGCAAAATATTTTTTCTAACATGGCAACCTTTAAAAAGTGAAAGGAGACAGAAAGACAGGTGAGGAAGAATAAAACTTAATTGACTTTTTGGTGGCATTTTACACACAGTACTGGTACAGTATCTAGAAAATGTGGGAAAATACTGGCATCATATACAGTACTTAGCTACTTCTGAAGAAATTATGATGAGACCCTAAAAAAAATTACTACGTACAATAATGGATTTTTATACATTTTACATCAGATGAAAACGTTTGTTGTAAGATTCAGATAATTATTTGTTAAAAGCGAGACATTTTAAATGAGAATAAGAAAGAAAAGTATTTCTTTGTGCCCCCCTTTCCCCGTTAATGCCCTACCTGGGCCCCTGGCAAAACTTTGCTAGACCCGCCCCTGCACAGTTACCAGCTGTCAGCTACTTAGAAAAAGGATCCTGGTGTTATTTGTCTCTCAGAAACAGTTCATAACTTCCCTTCAACTCATTCATGTGACCTAAAAGGTAAACCTGTTTCTCCATCACCTGTTCAGCTCTGATGATTCAGTAAGGACATCTCCTGGTTTCATCTTCATGTTTCCCAGATAACCAAACTGATATCATGACCAGCAGCTTTTTTGCAGCTGTGGCTCCAGCAAACATCAGCTGATACTAGAAATTAATATCAAATAAATTCTAACAACAGCTGATCAAGCTTAGACGTGCTGCTGTTGTTTAGCGCGACATCCGCTGGTTTCCTCTTTCTGGCGCAAAGTGGGAGATAAACAAACAAGAGAGAAAAGCAGATCAGCTGATCATTGATGATTGAAGTAGAAACAGGAGAGGGAGGGGGAGAGAACGAGAGAAGAAGAGTCAGCTGTGCAGCAAAGACACAGAATAACTCCAGCTTTGTGTCTTTTTCATTGTAGCTGACTGTAAAAAGTCAGCATAACGAAAATAAACTCCACCTGAACTTGGTTTATATCTGACCCAGATAGACTGCAGGTCATAACTTCTTACCTGAAGTTCAGTTCACCGCCTCGGGTCTCTGCTCCTCCTGCCTTTCCGTCATCCACCTGCCAGCGTGTTGCATCTGCTGGCCTCCACCACTCGCTAATGTTACTGAATCTGTGGAAGCTCCGCAATAGCCACCACCAATCAATTGAGTTATTTTTACACATCTCCCAGCATCTGGCCAATCCACCACCTTTCAGTGTTTATACCGTTACGAAAAAAAAACATCGGTCCATAAAAACGAAAAATCACGTGGGCCGATGGCCAGTCCAGCTATGGCAACCAGTCTTCAACCACCTCAACAGGCTCTTTTTGACAGGGAGGAGCACATTCTTAATTGTTCACCTTTCATTGTTTTACATGCTCTAATTCATTTCAGCTCTTTGTATGTTATAACTTTGCTGCCGTCCATTTCTGGCTAATGGACCAACAGCCCAAGCAAAAGTAGCCCACAGGCTGGTTGTATAACATACTTTGAACTCTGCCTCCATCTGGCAACAGACAATCTCTGCATGTAGACGAGCAGTCCTTGGCTACCTATAGTCCACGCTGATGAAGCAAATTGAAGCCCAGGAGAGATAAGTACACTTTTACACTACATTAACATTATGGTGTACTTTGAATAGACAGAGATTTCGGTAATGGTTCATTTTTGTGCCCAGTAAACTGCACAGTTACAGAAAAACATGTTTTATTAACATTTTAACACCAGCACTGAATGGGGGTCATTAAATGCTAAAACAGTCTTTCATTGGTCAAACCTGGAAACCACATTACATAAACATTTTAGCAATCCATCTGCTCGGCAACACTTCTTCTTTCATGAAAAACAATCACAGAAATATAAGACGGCCGTCTGTTTTGATGGATGATGATACCTGTGCTGGACCTGCTAATGTGCCATATAACTGAGTGCCCATTACCTTTTGCTGGTGCACTCTCTTGAGATCCAGATTTACTGTATCTCTTTATTAGATACCAGAAACAGAACTCTCATCTCAAAGCAAAATACAGTAAAGAGGAATCTTTGTAATCTTAGGACATAAAGAGATCCACTACACCTGTTGAAATACACCATTAAAAGAAAATGCAGGTATGTGCCAAAACCTCCTAAAATATACATCAGATCAGGAATGTTTTTATACATGATCCTACTCTGGCATTATAGCTGAATGCTTTTGGCTCTCCACTTTCCTCTGCTGATACAAGCTCCCTCTGAGCTCTGAGATTTATCCTTAAGGAACATCATCAGGGTACTGTCTCTTTCTCCAGGGAAACTGTGAAAGTCTGTTAGGAATTACTCTGCTTTTGTGCACTGTGTGTTTCTGTTGTTTTTACCCAATAAATGATTAAAATTCTCCCCTGAAGCTCCTGATTTTTTTTTTCAGGACCTGAGATAACTTGTATAGGTCATCTTCTTTTCAAGGTAAGTGGTAAGAGACGCTTAGAGCAGAGGCTCCAGACGTCCATTCCAACACAAACACATGAAAGTATCACTGATAATTCAACAATAAAATAGTTTCATGTTGTGGCCATCACATAGTGTTTTCCGAAAGTGATCAGGATAATGCTTTTTTAGGTTTATTATTTTCAACACATTTATAGATTTATTCCAACCCATTCCCAAAGCGTAAAATACAGATGACTTTGTATTTTACGCGTTGGGATGAGAACGCGTTGTCCATCCACAACCAGTGTTGGGAAGGTTACTTTTAAAATGTATTCCACTACAGATTACAGAATACATGCCCCAAAACATATTTTGTAACGTATTCCGTTACGTTACTCAATGAGAGTAAGGTATTCTGAATACTTTGGATTACTTAATACATTATCATTCTTTTTACAACTACATGAATGTACTATTGCTGTGTGATTTATTACTATTACTGAAGGATACTCGCCATACCAATACCAACTAGATCTTTAAATATTAATCCAAAATGAGTAACAATAGGGTGGACATTAGGTAAGGCTGCACTTTTTGCAGTAATCTCGTATAGAAAACTGTTCCACGCGTATATAAAACAGCAGCTCTATTAAAGGGACCTCTGGTTAATACTGTAGGTCGGGTTCCGTGTCGGGCTCGTGGCCAAAAACTAGCTTTACTTTGTTGTCTGGGTCAACTTTGTTAACGAGAGACAGAGAGAGGCGTTGAAAGGCTGCTCCAGCGGAACTTATTGTTTCTGAGAAAAACACGAACACAGTGTACCGCTGAGTCTTAATAGCTTACTTACAACTGGGCTACAATGCCCATAAGGCTACATTCTATACATGGGCCGCGAGATTGAGACCCAGGCATTAGAGCCTCTTAATGCGTGTTTTGTTTGGGTTTCCACCAGCGTGGACTTACCAAACATAGAGAGGGCATAGCCTAACATATGAAACAAGAAAAGACCGCTGTATTCTGAATACCACCATTTTAAACGGTAACTGTAAAGGAATACAGTTACTCATATTTTGTATTTTAAATACATAACGCCAGTACATGTATTCCGTTACTCCCCAACACTGTCCACTACACAAGGTTAGTCATTAAAATATTCCGTGGTTTGGATTGATTGCTATGAAAATGTCGTGATCTTAAACTTAAAGTTAACACTTTCTGAAGGTTTCTAAAAACTTTGCTTGAAAACATGCTGCACATAAATTGCACAAGAGGCTGGAAATTGGTCAGTTTTAGGGTTCAGAACTCTAATTTAAAGAAAAGAGACACAAAGCATTACAACCAGTAAAATAAAAGATGACGACCTCAATCAATACAATAGAGAACTGGAAACAGAAATAGGGTTGATATGTCGTCACTTGTTTTTGTTTTTACTTTAAATGGGACCACAATTTACAAAGTCAAAACCATTCCGTATTGACTAGTACTTAAAGAATACTTCAGCTTCACCTTTCAGATTTGGAAGCGACATACGTCCTTCTTTTATATACAGTCTATGACTTACACAATATTTTCCCACTTGCAGGAATCATTTGGTTTATCTTCATTTCCATGTTCAACTTTCAAAAATCAAAATTTGTTTGAATTAAGTATAACGAAATAAACAAACTTTCTTTACAACATTGATAATAAATATTAAGTTTAATTACTAGTAATTTAAGCAAGCATTTCACATTATACATAATTTTGAACAAAAGAAAACGAAACTATGACAAAATCCACTTACCTGATTGACTGATTTGTTTATATTTCAAGTTCTAAAGTTGAGCTTTACACCTTTACACAGAAAGGTGTAAAGCTACAGAGCTTTCGATTTCCGCCTGCCCCTAGACAAATATAAATATCCTTTTTTTTTAAATTACTGTTCGATATAGGTATTTTTGTTTCTGTTTCGTAGTGCTCTGTCACTAAGCCGAATAACAGGAAAAAATAGCCTGTATTTCTGACTCATCTGAATGTTTTTGTTCTATTTAATGATTAAAAGAAGAACATGGCAGAATTGAAAAATCAATATTCAGCAGAATGATGGCTTGCCAGTGGTATGAAATGATTTACCCGTCAAAATAACTTATATCCGAAGCGTTCGCATGAACAAAAAATACTGAATGAACTACCTTATGGCTTAATTTGCAAAAACAGAACCAAAACGTAACCAAATCGCCAGCATTTGTTAAGGAAACGCGGTAAGGTTAGCAAACTGGTGCGCATCCTCTTTCTGTAATTGGCCAAAACGCCTCCAGAAGTGATCATAAACCAATATGAGTCTGACTTCGCTGCAGCAAGCGGTGCAGCTCAGTCCGCTGTCTCTCGGCGCCTAAACGCACATCCACGGTGCTGCCGACACTAATAATGATGATTTATATGTGGAAATTTTCCAGGGTCACTCCAACAGGCGTTGCCTGATACGAATGTGAAGTGCACACCGAATTTATTGCTTCAGCAGCTGCTGTGAGATGTTCGGCATTTGCCATGGCAAGAGGTCTGTTTCCATGGGGGTTCTTCAGAAAGCCTCTGTACATCCAGGTAAGAAAATCCATCTTCACTCTGGTGTGAAGTCCATTTAAAAATCTGTCGATGTATGTTTGCATGCGCTCGGATGTTACAGGGAGCCTAAATGAGTGACGCTGCGCTTGATTACTGTTAATTAAATATATATATATATATTTTTTAACCTTCAGATATCTCACATGGATTTGGAGGTAATTTACAGAATACTGTGTAGGCTTCTTACAATGAGTCATAAAGTCACTTGATGCTCGACGACTCGACAGGACTCAACCATCCTCCTGATCTCCGTTACTGTAGCAACCACTTCCATGATGCATTTAGCTGGTTGCCATCCATTCAAAAGAGGCTTTTTTATGCTGCAAAAGTTTAAGATCTCCTTTGATTATGTAAGTCATTCAGATATGTCACGTAGATCTAGTGTGACATATCTAGAAGAGTCGCCAGATATTAATGGCTGTTTTACCTTCACTCAGCAGGATTAAGCACTGCAAACGTTTCATGCTTTGATGTAAGTTAATATAAAGTTCTAGATTTCTGTTTGATATGATACTGCTCCTCATTTGAGAATCTTTGAAAGAATATTGTGTAATCATTTTCTGTGAGTGAAATTAGGTGAAGTCCACAGAGGAATTGTTCATAAGTAAAATTAAACTGGGGAAGTCCCTCAAGGACAGGTGGAGGTCTCAGGAAACGAAATGCACAGACGAGTAGCAAGTCAACTTCAGCGTGTTTTCCACTTGGCTAAAGAGGGTTAAATGCTTCACTTCTCTGTCAAACTATTGTTATTGCATTTTGTTTCGTTTGCTTTACCTAATTTAACAAATTTCCTTATCTAATCGGCACCATTTTCTTCACTCTTTTATCTCGGCAGCTGCTCCTGTTTGCTTCCTGTCCGTACTCATGCATGTTAGAAACAAAACTGTCAAATGCAGTGAAAAAAAGAAGAGACAGTCAGTCTCAAGGCGCAGCCACCAGTATCGCTCAGTTTTCTAGGCCACCCTAGCCTTCCAGTGATGACTTAAGAAGTGTCATTCAGTCATCCTTTGAGAGAAGCTATTTCCACTGAAATAGTGAAATACTTTATTTTATTGTTGGGGGGGGGGGGGGGGGGCATATAAATAGTATTTTTTTGCAACAGCACTAAACACTGCACTACTAAGCTGCCTGTAATAATAACAGTATTATTTGAAATGACTCAAATTCCATGAGTAGTTCAACTGTATATATATTATAACTGAAATCAGAAAGAATCAATGTTGTCTCCAAATGGAGCTGCACATGAAGCATTTCATCACAGGTAAAGATTCAAAAGATGTAAAATTTCAACCAAGAAATAAGAAAGAAAGGTCGAACATATGCACCAAGCCGGCTTAATATTATGACCACCGGCCTAATATTGTGTTGGGCCCCCTTTTGCTGCCAAAACAGCCCTGACCTATCAAGACATGGACGCCACTAATCCCCTGAAGGTGAGCTGTAGTATCGGGCACCAAGATGTTAGCAACAGATCCTTTAAGTGGCGATGTGGGGCCTCCATGGATTGGACTTGTTTGTCCAGCACATCCAACAGATGCGTGATTGGAGGCTTCCCAGCAGAACATTGCCCAAACTGGTATACTGCCTCTTCTGGCTTGCCTTATTCCCATAGTACACCCTGGTCCCAGGTATTTCCCAGGCAAACGAGCCACATGCACTCAACCATCCACATGATTTAAAAGAAATGTGTTATCACCTTCTTCCACTGCTCTGTGGTCCACCTTTGATGCTCAAGTGCCCACTGGTGTTTGTGGCTGACTGGTCTGTGGCTATGCAGCCCATGCACAACAAAGTGTGATGGACTGTGAATTCTGACATCTTTCTATCAGAACCAGCATGAGCTTTTTCCTCAGTTTGAGCTACAGAAGCTCATCTGTTAGTTGGTCGTACTACAGCGCATTATGTATATTATTTAAATACTGCAAAGATATCAGTAAAAGAGAAAAGATGCTTAAGATTTGTTGTTTTAGAACAACGGGAAGTGAATGGCAGGGTCTGCAAGTTATTATTGCATGCATCGCTGCAAAGGAAATGGCCATGATGTCAAAGAGCTAGATGTCTAACTTCAGAATAGAGAGAACAACTGGTGATAAAGTTCACATGTGTTAACGTTTCTGTATTACTCAGGAGGATATTACAGGGGGAGGAGTTGTCTGCTGTCTGTACAGTTATGAGTCAGATCTTCATAATATCTGTTCCAACAATGTGGCCTCCTTCTCACTTCAGAGACTTCGAAGAGAGAAGAAGCGGAGAAGCGTGGCCGGGCTGTTTCTGATGCATCTTTCTATCAGTCCTTTAGCTGCATCTCTCTTTATGTTGGCCCGCTTTTCTATTTGTCAGTGATATTAAGCAACCTCTCTGCAAATGAATCCTCCTGGCCTCTCCATCTTTTGTTTCTCTGTTCTCATGCCGTTCTCATCCCTGCACAGAAGCCCATTAAACAGCAACCTCTGAGGGATAGCTTTATAATCATACATAATGGATGAATGGTGTGCACGCTGCAAAAACCAAGTGTCAGAACAGCAGAACAGTGATGTGGTGCTCGTGATCAGCTTAAATCTCCTCTCTGCTTCAACAGATCAACAGCAGGTGATCCTTTGTAATAGTACAGCACGTCCTCGATTTTTTTCAATGTTATTTCACGAAACCTTCAGGGCTAAATACAGAAGCCTTTTAACAGAGCCGTGGGTTGGTTTAGAGGAGAGTTCAACCAGATGAAGACAGACTGTTTCTTTCCACCCACCTCAGCATATGGCCACAGTTCCCAGTCAGTCTCTAATTAATAGCTGTCACAGCAGCCACAATCAATATGGGCTCATTAGCCATGTTTGTGTAACTCTCTCAACTCACAAAGGGTCAATACATGATGCAGCAGATAGAAAAGCATAGGCCAGACTTGAAACGAAAGCCACAAACTATCGATTAGAAAAAGGCCAACCATGCATTTGTTTTCCCCATAGAGCACCATTTCCATAATGTTTTTGCTGTTGATGTATTTCAACTACAACACAATAGATGGGAGGTACACACAGCACTTACTCGTGCGGTTACTGCTGTTAAATTTGCTGTGGATCTGCACGGTCAGATTTGTAAGTACATCAATCAATAGACAAAGCAACAACGATGATATTTAAATAGCAAGACTTCAATGGATTTCCTGGTTTTTTGCAGGGCGCTTGCACGGTGATTGTGCATCATTTTTTTAAACATTATCAGTAAGACACATTGAAAAAGTGTAGAATTTGGAATAAGATGTGTGAGGGCCAGCAGATCTCAGCGCCAGTCAGAATGAACGATTGTTTTAAAATGTCAAAAAAGGAATGAACCTGCGCTCCCAGTGATATCAGTGTTGCTGTTAAATGAGAATTCTGTGAACTGTAGCACATTTCTATGAAAGCAGAAGATTCATGCGTCAATATTGTCATGTTAATAATGGATCAAATGATTGTGCATTATAAAAGCAATCAGTTTTGATAATGAGTACACATCAAATTATCACCCAAATCAGTTGGTTCAGTATATACAGCTGTGAAAAACACAGTTTTAATGTCTTCCAGCTTGATAACTTTTCAAAAGGTGACGACTTTAATGTTCAGGTTTAGTCCCAATGCTCCCACCAGTGTTTTCCAGCCACAGCCTAAGAATTTTGCTCTTAGACTGCAGGCAGAGTTGTGTTTCCTCCAGTCTCAAAAGGTCGGCTGGAAGGCTTCTTTCCTATGAACCAGCTCCCAGTTTAAATTCAGGAGACAGACAGTCACTACTTTTAAGATTAGACGTCAAACATTTCTTTTTGATAAAGCTTAATGTCAGGACTGAATCAGGTATCTTAATTTTCATTCCTCTTTTGTTTATATGTCACTACCAAATGTCATTAACTTTTGTCATTTCCAGTTTGTGATTTGTCCTTGTCTCTCTGTGCTCCTGTTTTTTCTCTACTCTTTCTCCTCACGCTTCAGCCAATCGCAGTAGATGATTGGCTGGTTCTACTGGAGGTCTCTTCCTGTTAAAAGGGGTTTTCTCCTTCCTACTGCTGCCAAGTGTTGCTCATAGGGTGTCACCTTATCATTAAGGTTCTTTCTCTAATAATCAAGGGTCTTTACCTTATGGTATAAATGAAGCTGATGTTGTAAATTGTCACTACATAAATAAAATGTAAGAGAAAATGGAGTTTTACTAATAGCATCATGAATCTTTAAGTGTCTGTCTGTCTATCTGTTCTTCCTCTGTTTCAACAATCTAAGCCAGTGTTTAATTCCAATTTAAACACTAAACCTAAGCCTTAAATCTCAAATAATCCTGTGGAGATGTGGAAAAAGTGACATGCAGCCCAAGGTGCTAACCTTTACAGAATGTCACTCTGATGGTGTAAAACTCAAATTGGGGCCGACAAAACGTTTTATCAAATTTTATTTATTCTGTCTCTATGGTTTGTTGTTACAAATACTCAGCCATTCTATAATGCTGAGCGTTGTTTGGTTGAGAAAGCGACAGCCCACAATCTGCCCGTTTTGCACGGCTACGTTTTTAACAGTCACGATCATTCTCACACTCACACATCCACACTCAGTTGATGCAGCCTTACAGCTGTCCTCTTTTCAGAACAGTAACTTTATGAACAAAACGTTTAGGGGACGTTTTTAAACTGCAGCTGCAAAAACATGAACAAGCACTGCACCGGGGTTTGATTTTCTTTCCAAAATAGGTTTCATTGGTACATAAATGATCTGAATGTTTCTCTTCCTCCTCACTCTTTGCTGGGAGTGAATGACTGATAACTGACATGCTTCTGTGGTTTTAAATCTTACTTCCTTTACTGTGTTTCTGCATCATTGACCAACAGGACACAAACATCTTTAAACACCATAGAGACAGAATAAATAGATACTGACTTTGTGTGTTGCTTTTTCAGTGCCCTTAGTGAAACATAAAGTAAAATAATGTACTCAAACTTCACAGTCCCAAACGGTAGAGAGCCACTGTTAGCAATCAGCCAGTGAAATAGGTTCAGCATTTCATTTCTAGTGAGAGTTCAATTCAGTTCAATTCAGTTTTGTTTGTATTGTGCCAAATTACAACAGCAGTCATCTCAAGGTGCTTTATAATGTAAGGTAGAGACCCTACAGTAATGCAGAGCAAACCCCGAGTGGGAACGAAAAACTCCCTTTTCGCAGGAAGAAACCTCTGACACAACCAGGCTAAGGGAGGGGCAGCCATCTGCCACGACCGGTTGGGGGTGATGGGAGAGAGACAGGACCAAAAAAACATACTGTGGAACAGAGCCAGAGATTAATAATAACTAATAATTAAATGCAAAGAGGTGTGTAAACACACAGGGAGTGAAAAAGGTGAGTGAACAATAAACTAAGGCAGAACAACCTTAACCATAAGCTTTATCAAAAAGGAAGGTTTTAAGCCTGATGTTAAAAGCAGAGAGCGTGTCTGCAAATGCAAACTGGAAGCTGGTTCCACAGAAAATGAGACTGAAAGCTGAAGGCTTCTTCTCCCATTCTACTTTTAAATATCCCAACCACAAGTAAGTCAGCAGTCTGAGTGCCAAGTGCTCTATTGGGGTGATAAGGTATTATGGGGCCTTTAACTTTACAACAAAATAATGGTTCAATAGTGTGTTTATGGCATGATACACTGCCAACAAGCAGCTCAAAATTAATCTAATTCTGCTTTTAAATGTTTAGTTGTTGTCTGCTCCTTTTATCCTAATAACACCAGGACTGAGTACCGCGAGATCTGAGGTCACTGCGTGGCAAAAAATTTGATTAGATAGTGACATATGGAGGCTGTCTGAAAGCAAAATTTCTGCATTATCTATGGTGTTGAAAGCAGAAAATGGTTGAAAAAGCCATTTGGAAAGAGATACGAATGACAAATACTGCGTAATCTACTTTCCAATACTGGAAAAAATCAGATATTTGACTTTTATTACATTGTTAGATTGTCTTACAACTGCTATTAAACTATCATTGATGGGACAAAAGAAGAAGATGGACTGTAGAGTGCTACAGAGAGGAAGAAGATGAGGGGGACAGAGACAGAGTGACTTATGCCAATAAATAAATTGGATCTGAAAGGGGCAGAGGTGGGAAGCAGGGGGTGTCCATCACTGTCAAGCACTAAGTGCAAGAACCATTAATAGAGAAGGAAGTGGGACTGCTAAAAAGTCTGTTTTTGTTCACTAATGTTCTCCAGTTGGAAAAATGCCATATAGATCTAAGTGGAGTGTATATTTTATCAGGCAGGGAATTAGAAAGAAAATCAAAAGACACAGTAATGAGTCTGGAGTCACTCTAAATGTTTCACACAGCACGCCGCGAACACCATTTACTGTTAATTACTGAGCACCTATTTAGAAGCAATTGCTTTAATGATGTACTCAGTGATACAACTCAGTTTAGAGCTTATTTGCATTCCTTTTACAGGCTTGTTCCCTTACTAATAGACCAAATGACCACTGAAAACATCAATTAAAAGGTCTCTTTATTCACTTACATCAGACCATTACAACTGTAAACACATTTTTTATACTCATTTTCCAAATTGATTGAGCTTTCCATAATTATTTTCTTCAAAAAGTGGAACAGTAATGTTAATGATGGTACTGAGGTTCACTCTACGGCTTGTAAGTGACCTGCTTGAGTCATTTATTCAGCCATAAATAAAAGCCATAGATAATGCTGGATTAAAGCAGTGCTAAGTTTGAATTTAGCATTTTCTCAGCAGCTGTGTAGCAACAAATTCATTCATCTTTTAGCCCTTAAACTTGTGTTAATTACTTTAATGACTGTGAGTCTGAATATTGTAAAAGGGAGACATCCATTAGTGGTACTGTGGTAGTACAGTTCTGTGAGAAAGTCTTTGAATACTTCCTGATTTCTAGGTTTTTGGCATATTTGTAAATGTTTCATATACTTGGACAAATTTTATTTTGATTATTCTTAAAAAATTAATAATAACTTTCATTAACCACATTTTTTGGAAAGCTGAGTTAAATGTCACTAACCATACCCACACCTGTTGAATCAAAAAATACTTTAAATAGAACGTGTCTGGCAAAGTTAAAGGCTCTAAAACATCTGAAAAAGCAACACACCATGCCACGATCAGCAGAGGTTTCAGGTGAAAACATTGTTGAGACCCTGCCTCACCCTGTCATGTGACTTATTGAGATCAACTGACACATGCGACAGATGTGAGTGGACGTTAAGAAGTTTGGGTCCCACTATGGTTGCACCCAAAACCTCTGCTGATAATGACCAATGGCCTTTTTCTCGGCTCATGTGATGAGGCACATGATCAATAGTAGTCGACGACCCTCTTAGGGAACTTCAAATCAGGGACTAGCCATCATTTGGGCTTAAAACTGAAGGCGCTTCTCGGATGAGAGGTGAAACGTCTTAAAGAAACTTAAAGAAGTCTAGTCGCTTGTCTTTCCGAGCTCCTTAGATGAAGTTAGATGCGTTCAAATACCTGGGATCGACCATCCAAAGCAATGCACAATGCACAATGCACAAGAGAGGTGAATAAGAGAGTACAGGCATGGTGGAATGGGTGGAGACGAGTGTCAAGGGTGACTTGTGACAGAAAGATAGTGCAAGAGTAAAAGGGAAAGTTTACAGGATGGAAGCGGGACCTGCTATGATGTATGGTTCGGAGATGTTGGCACTGATAGGAGGTGGCAGAGTTGAAGATGCTAAGATTTCATACACGATTAGAATTTAGTACATCAGAGAGACAGCTTAAGTTAAGCAGTTTGGAGAGGCAAGGGTAAAATGGTTTGTAAAATGGAGGGATAGTGGCTGTTAAATATGGACTTGCTAGGTATGAGGGGAAAAAAGACGAAGACCTCAGACGAAGTTTGTGGATGTAGTGAAGCTGGACATGCGGAGTAGGATGATAGGGATCAGGTGAGGTGGAGGCAGAGGCAGTAACATGCATGTGCTTGGACTGTAGGGGTCACTGTGGTGCCCCTAAAGGGAGAAGCCAAAATAAAGAAGTAGAAGAAGAGTAACATTACCACTGGTAGCAATTTTATTTATTAGCTAAAAACAAATAAACTCTTTTTTCTTCACTTTTTTTTCTGAGGATCAAAGCACTAACACCATTAACTTGTTATTTAATATAATATTAATCATACAGCTTCAAATAACCAAATGGCAGTACAACAAAACAAACCATCACCGTGTACAGGATGCAAGCAAGGAAACATTTTAACAGAAAAAAAGCTAAATCACTAAATTGACAAAAAACATAATGGAATCAGAAGAAGCTTTCCAATAATAGTATGTCTTAGAAAGAGATTTTAAAGAGGCTGCTGACTCTGCTGCCCTCATTTCTTCAGGCAGCCTGTTACTCAGTTTTGGATCTCTGCCTCAATGCCATCACTTTTTTGCAGCTTTTCCTCTGGAACAAATAAAAGCCCTCTGCCTGAGAGTCTCAGGCTATATACAGATCATATGCAAGAAAGAGGTCAGACACACAAGATGGTGAGAGGGCACGATGAGCCTTAAATGTCAACAGTCATTTGCTCTGTCAGCTGTCATCGAGCGGAAGGGGTACATCCTGTCACCAGTCCACCACACACACTCTCCCATACATGCCTACAGGTAACTAAGCGTCACCAGTTAGTCTAACATGCATGTGTAGGAGGAAGCCAGAGCATTTAGAGCATTTAACATTAATTAAATAAGGTGGAATTCTTAGTGGTTTTTGTCAGCAAGTGGTGGAGAACAAAAACGGTGCTCAAACAAAGCAACAGCAGAATAAATGAATATTCTCAATGAATGCTAATCTTTCTTCTTCTATGTCTGCTGGGTATATAAACTGGTAATCCCAAGGAGGACATAACGTGCAATGAAAGTGTTTGGTTTAGAGATTGTTCTGCTGCCCTCAAGTGGCAAAAACTAAAATTAATTTTTGCCATTTTTTGTTTGGTTTTTTTGCACCCCGCCCCCAACACTGTTAGCATACTGTTGTACAAGGCACACAACTAACCATTGAGAACAATGTGCAGTTCAGTCAAGGACATTGGAATCAACTCCTGAGCCACTTCTCCAAATGAATGATGTCAGTGTTCATTTGAAAGTTGTGCGTACTGGCCTTAAATTTGTTTTTTTTAGAAGATAAACCCATTAAAGTTAACCGTGTCAGACACACTCATCCATTTTCTTACTCTCTTATCTAAATCAGAATTGCTGTGGGCCTGGAGCCTGTCCCCGCTGTGTTAGGTTGAGAAGTGGGGTACTCCCTGGACAGGTCACAAGTCTATTGACGGGGTTGAATTAAGTTTTTAAAGAAGCAGAGTGTGTGGAAAACAACTCAGCAAACCTCAGCCTTTGCAAAAGACAAAACTGTGTTAATTATCCTGAATGCTGATTTGGGGGAAAACACTGTTTCCCCAAAGTTTAACTTGTAGTTTTGTTTCTTTTTGTTACAAGGCCTCCGATTTTTTATGCATATTTGTGTTCCTGCACAATGCAATTGATGTCACTGTACCGTTGTTGCGGTTTTCAAGTTAGGGATTTCTGATCATAACAAGCGAGCTGGCTTTGACATATAAAATATGTGGAGCGATGCTTCAGTCAACATTAGCAGCAGGGTCCTGATTTTATCTGTAAATGTGCATTAGCAAAAAATGAAGTAAGGTACAGTGTGTGCTCATCAAATGAAGGAAGAGCAATGAACTGGCCTCAAGTAACAAATATGACTCTTATTCTCTCATTAATCTCCATTATGATGTGTCAAATCTCCAGTTTAACAGATCTGACAGTTTAATGCACTGCAATATCCAGATATCTGTATGCAGTTACAGTACTGAAACATAATAGACTGCAGATTGTTTTTTTGAAAGCCTGATATCACTCTGTGTATGAATTTAAAACAATGAACTCCCATAATACAGTTTTACAGTTGCAATTCACTCCAAAAGTAACGTAAATGTTTGAAATATGTTGCCAACAGGCGAGGTTCTCCTACCTGCACATGAAGTACCTGTTCTTCTCGTGGCTGGCAGTGTTCGTGGGGAGCTGGATAGTCTATGTGGAGTACTCGTCCTACACAGAGATGTGTCGTGGGCACGAGTGCAAAAACTCAATAGTGAGCATTTCATACTCCCATTATGTACCCGCCCAATCCCATCAGGTTCTTACAAAATGTTTACAGTTCTGTGACAATTTTTTTCTTTCTTTTTTTCAGTGTGACAAATACAAAAAAGGAGTCATTGATGGCTCAGCCTGCAGCAGCTTGTGTGAGAAACAGACTCTTTACCTGGGAAAGTGCCTCACTGCCAACCCCAACAGCCAGGTCAGCTTTTTTTTTTTTTTTTTAATAAATGCAAACATCACTCTCCAGTCTGCTTTTTATTAATTTGGCTGCATCTTTATTTTAGGTTTACTCGGGGAGCTGGGGAGACCTAGAGGGTGTTATTAAGTGCCAGATGGAGGAGGCTCCTCGTTATGATTTGGGAGGTGAGCCCAGGAAAGAGACTTCTGCAGCCTTCAACAAACCAACCAAGGGAACCTCAGTGGAAAAGTTCAGAGAGATGATCACTGACCACCTAAAGGTTAGAAAGCCAAACACTAAATACTGTCAGATCCAATTTCAAGGCTTCAGTTTGGATTTAAACCTCATTTAAACTACATTTCTTTACAGGCCAAAGTGGGGGATCAGGCAAACCTCGCTGAGCTGGCAACTCAAGTATTGTCCATTGCAGATGGCAATAAGGACAGCCATATCTCACTGCCAGAGGCTCGCTCCACATGGGCTTTGTTGCAGCTCAATGAATTCCTATTGGCTTTAGTCCTGCATGACAGGGAGCACACACCCAAGCTATTGGGCTTCTGTGGAGATCTATATGTCATGGAGAAAGTACCACACTCTCCCTTGTATGGGATTAGTCTACCCTGGATTATCGAAATGTGGATCCCTGCCGGTCTGCGCCGCAGCATGGACCAGTGGTTCACTCCATCCTGGCCACACAAGGCCAAGATCTCCATCGGACTGCTGGAGCTGGTCGAGGATATTTTCCACGGCACTTTCGGAAGCTTCCTCATGTGCGACGTGAGCGCCACCACTTTCGGTTACAACGACCGCCACGACTTGAAGGTGATGGACGCGCGCCACATCGTGCCTGAAGCCATCTTCCAAGAAGTCATCAGGCAGCAGCGCTGCGACGTGGACGAGGACTGCCTGTACGGAGCCGACTGCCTAACTTCCTGTGACCTCACCAAGCATCGCTGCACAACAGAAGTCACCAGGCCAAACTTAGCCAAAGCCTGCGACGCACTCAAGGACTACATTCTGAGGGGAGCGCCATCTGATATGAGCGAGGAGCTCGAGAAGCAGCTGTACGCTTGCATCGCATTGAAAGGTTCAGCAGAACAGATGGAAATTGAACATTCGCTCATTCTAAACAACCTCAAGACTTTGCTGTGGAAGAAAATCTCTCACACGAAAGATTCCTAATAAGCGAGGATTGCACAACAGCACAATGACTGACGCTTGCCCTTTAAGTTTATTAATAAAATGGACAATCATTTTCACTGTGGAAACTAATAATCCAGTGGTATTCAATGTTTAACAGATGTATTTTAAGTTGGCACTATAGGTGTCGGCAATGTCACCAATATTAAATAATGTACACAAACGGACTCCGTTAGGATTAACTGCAGTAAACTGAGTGCAATTTTTTTGAAACCAGGATGAAGGTGAATAATAAATCTGAAGTAAGGTCCTGCATGTTCTTTTGGGTAGCTTGTGTACTATATGCTGACTGAGCCTATGGGTGTAATGAACAGTCTTCCAAGGCTCCCAGTGGATATCCAGTTCAACACTATTTTTGGCAAATCCCTGTTTTGCTCTTTTTGACCTACTTAGAGAGATTAACTAAACTTTACGAAAACAAAAGATATTTTTAATATTAAAATAGTCTCAAGAGCCACCCATTATAGCAAATGCCGTAGGAAAAAAAACTCACAAGAGGACCAATTCCTTTTCAATAGCTTTATTAGAACAAATTTCCTCATTCGGAACGGAGCAGACCAACGCCTTAATCTGCAGCCTCCTGTTCCTGAGCCCGGAGGAAGCTGGCCTTCTTCTGGGCGACACGGTCTTTCCTCTGGGCCAGAGAGAGCTTGGCACGGTTCCACCTTCGCAGAAACACACATAGACACAATTAGAATTTAGTTTAAATTAATTGCGTCAGAGCCACTGTGGCAAAACTAGTTCAAAAAGGCACTGGAGTCATGGTATTCCCTATGAATTAGCCTAGATCTCAAACTGATATTTCCCTCCCAATTTCAAATTTCAGTTCTGAGAAAGAGTAAAGCAAAGCCCAGGTATCACTTCTCACCTCTTCTTCTTGACTTCTTTGGGAGGCTTCTTTTCATGGACTGGGTTCTCGCGAATGGCAGCATGAGCCTTTTTGTACATTTCCTCAATCTGAAAAATGGATAACGACTCAATCTTATGTCCTAAAAAAATACAGATTTTGGATTTCACAATGTACACACACACACAAGAATAGATTCGATTATTATCATTTGGCTGATTTTTCAGCCCTAAACTATTCTAAGAACCAAAATGTTCAAATAGTGGCAACTACATCAATGATGAAATGCTTCATTCGTGCACTGCATCGCTCATTCCCCACGCCGAAATCCTGCTCTCTCATTTTACCAGCTGAAGTAGCTCCGCTAAAATTGCTCAACACACAAAACTAAGCTGGCAAATGTGTTGTGCAAATGTTCTATGTTGAGACGTACAAAGGCACAAATTTGCTGTGATTGATCTAAGATTTGTAAGTCAACAGCTTAGCCTCAGGAAGTGACATGAGATCACTTTAGAACTGAACCTCAAACCATTATCACACATTTTGAAAACCATCAATACCCTGTCACTGGGATTAGAATGTTCTAGTTAATTACTTTGTGAATGGCAAAGGGCCATTGCTTAGTAAAGCCCAAGCTTAACCTAGATTAACTACAGTTACAGTGCACAAGGTTCAATAAAACAAACAAAAAAAAAAACCCCAATATACTCCAACACTAAAGAAAACTAGAGCCCCCTGCCACCTGAAATTTGAATAAATCTATGAATCCACACAAAACTCAAAGGTAATTTTATAATGCAGAAAGTAAACTTGCTGAATCAGGGGTGACTCCATTCTTGATGAAGCGAGAGAACTGTTTCTTGTAAGCGTCCTCATCCTCCTCCATCAGATAGCTCATGTACTCAGACACGTTGATGCCCATGATGTGCTTGCGGTGGACCTCAGCGTTGAACTCTTTGCTCTCTGTATCATACCCAGGGAAGCGCTTGGTGCTGCAGACAAAAAAGAGAAAGCACTGTTGATATGCAGTGCAGATTCCACACACTTTGTCTTATCTGTGTCTATTTAAATTATTCTTCGAATACAAAAATGGCTCAGTTAAGCAAGTTGTCCGATTTTCACTTCGGTTTGCAATAAGTTCACTTAGCCAAGACCAAGGCTACGTCCACATTAACGCGTTTTCGTTTGAAACCGCATCGTTTTCTCTCCCTTTTGGCCTCCTGTCCACACTGAGACGGCGTTTTGGCTGATGGAAGACGTAGCGTTTTGAAAACGCTCTCGAAAAAGCACACATTTCGCAGTGGGGACGGCAAAAACGCAGACTTTCTAAAACGATGACGCATGTTAGTCATATGAAGCAGTCATGTGACAAATTAAACTAAGATAGCAGTTTAATGTTTTGTTTGCTCTCAATTTTGACAGCCCTATTAAAGATTAATATCAGTCTGTACATGCTCCAGATGGCTCATCTTCAAATTCTTTAACTCTCACTTGCTTTTGCAACTTTGTACTTTTGCGTTACTCGCAGCAACAACTCCACCTCATTGTTAGTCCATTTAAAAAAAAAAAAAAACTGTGCTTTTCCTCAACATTCTGCCGCGACGGTCTAAAGAGCCAGAAAGGAAATAATAAATGAGGCAGGTCAAAACTTCTTTCGTTTCAAGCGTGCGCAGTACTGGAGCGTAAGTGCTTTCGGCCGTTTCAATGTGGACGCACAACTCTGAAAACGACTGAAAACGCTATCGTGGACGCGGAGTGTTTTCAGACAAAAATGCCATTTTCAAATCTATCCGGGCTAGTGTGGATGTAGCCCAAAACTGCCTACCCTACTCCACTTTCCAGCGATCGGGCATTGTTTTTAAAGATTTGGACATTCTAGTTTTCTGTTCTCACTGAGAATGCGGTTTCAGTCTCTTTGGCTTTTTATGTTTCTACTGTTTGCAGAGGAGCATCTATTCTCTCCCTGCCACACGCAGCTAACACTTTCAGTAAATGAGGTCAAACAAACTGCCTCTAGGTGCATTACTGCCATCTTCAGGGAGCATAGGTGCATTACAAGATATCAAGTGCAGACTAAGAAGTAAAAGAAATTATTTTAAGAATTAGTTGCATAAACCATTTTATTTCTAATTTAAAAAAAAAAAAAAATGCGCTTTTTAAAATAGTGGCCTCCCCAGAACAAACTAAATATACTTTCTGTCAAGCAAATGATAGCGGGTAAGATGAACTAGTGAAATAAATCTACTTAACAACATGCTTTTAAAAGAAAAAGGCATCGAGATCAAAATACAACCTGAAGTTATTTTTGCCTACAACGTTTGAACCCAACACATTTACTCATATTTGTGCAATACAGTGTAAAGTATTCTAAATGTCATTAGACAGGTTGTATAAAAAGAATCAATGATCTCAAATCGCTATCTATATATATATATATATATTTTTTTTTTTTTTTTAACTAATGGACAATTTTACATACAAAACCTACAATGTTCACAAGTAAAATATGCCGTGCCGTCCACAGTCAACCTTTACTGTTACTTTTGCAAGTCTGGACACACTGCTACTGTTAGGCTACTAGCAATCACCAGAAACTCACGAATGCCTTTTTCCCCCCCCAACATCGATCGTCACCGATGAATAGCAGCGAAATTAAAGGACGCTGATATGAGATTATTCTTTTTGATCCACCCTGTATGGCTGGAGACTTAAAGACATGCCACTAATTGCTGCTCTCTTGTCTCACAGGCTTCACATATTGCAAAACTCTGTTTTAATTACAAAAATCAATACAATTCCACACAGAACAGCTGCAGGATCAAGCATTATCCACCTGCAATCAGGCATACTGTTTGTGTAGCTTGCGAGTTCAGATACACTGATGGTAGTGAGTAATACAGCCAACCGAAAGCGGAGGATATCAGCTGCCTCGTTTTACACTTGATCTTCAGATCCATCAATTACTTCCACATGTCTGCGTTTGTAAGACGAGTAACAGCAGGATAACATTCAGTAGTTTAACGTTTGTAGCTTGTATATGAAAAAATAAATACAAATCCTGATGCTTATTTTATTATTGCTTTCCTGCTCGGTCCAACTCAATAACTGTGCAGCGATTAACTCCGTAAAACGGCGGATCCTTAACTGTGCCAACAGAATAATAAACAGGCTAGCGGGAATCTGATCGTTTTATCTTTTACTTTTCATGCTGAGGAAAAGATAACCGTCCCACGTGTTCACCGCAGCACTTAAAGCGGCAATCCAAAGACCTGTTTCTGTTCTTCGTTTTTTGTTTAGGCAACACAAGTTTGGACGTTTCTGACAGCATTCAGACGACCGCTTTGTTGTTCTTTTTATAAGTCCATCTTCTACAAAGACTCATCCGACACGATGCACTGGCAGTCTCATTCAAAATTCACAACACTGACAAGCTGATGGGTAATTTGAAAGAAAAGGGGCCAGGTGGTGGGTGTGTTACGAGATGCACACATTTGCAAAGCAATGTTCTCTCTGACGACAGACTATTACATGTAATCATTCCCACACCTAATAGCCCTACTTATTCTCTGCTGAAGAGAGGTAAGTGACACATTCTCCCACTCAAAACACCTGTGGTTCTGACTGAGGTACTGTGATTGAAACCAACCACTTTTACCGAGCTGCTTCTGCAGAGTCTTGAAATAATTCACAGCACTGTCACACGATAGGATTCAATTCACAAACAACTGCTTTTCTACCGCCACCCAAACCAACTGAGGTACTTCAGTAATCACTTTATGACACGGTAGTAACAGCCTTCAACTCAAAGACGCTTTATCAAAACAAATTAGTGGAAAACTCAAAAGACAACAAGCTCAACATAAAAGGTCTTTTTCTCAGCGGGCGAGGTGCAGGCAACACTAATAACGGTAATGATAAATATTTTCTGTCAAATTTCCTCAGTCAGCACACGCAATACCAAGACCGAAACTAACCGTTACATGTAAACCAACTTCTAATTGCTGAGACTTGGCCAAATGCTTTCCATGAAGGTCTGTAGCACCAAGATGTTTGAACGTTTTATTTTCTGCATGCATCTATGGCATTTACAGGGCTTTTAGACTTTAACTAGACCTAATGATTTACTCCTTATGACATCCACACAAAATATTACAGGATGTAAGACCGTCCCTTAAGCAATTTCTCAAAAGTATAAATATTTTAAGAACTAAATTGCTGGAGCGTTTTTTGCAACGGGAGCTAGAAAAGCATTTTTGCTGCCCAGCACCAAAATGTGATATGCCAGGCAGCACACCTCACACCTGGGTATGTTTTGTTTTGTTTTTTTGTGTCTGTAGAAGTTACCTGTGTGGAATGGACAGGCCTCCATCCACAGCCCCCTTCAGGGCACCGAACACCTTGTTGCCTGTGGTGGTTCTAGCAAGCCCAGCATCCAGGTAGCAGGAGAAAGCGCCTGGCTGACCATCAATGCTCTCCACGTTGAACTCGTCACCTGTCACCTCAACCTGGCCTTCGTACACCTTATCCAGGCCAAACTTGTTCAGGAGCTGCGCACAGAAAATGTCATTTAAGAGATTTAACAGCTGGATATTTCTGGATCAGCAGTCAAAAACCTTTATTCTGGTTTCCAAGACTTTATCTATACAAATTTGCCCCGATTTCAGCAAATCGTTAGGAGGCTGACATCTGCTTAAACATTCTCAAAGGACTATGAATTTCATCGCTAAAATTTCAGGTCAATTTAAGTCTCTTGGAACAGGTTTAATACATACCCTGCGGGCCAGCAGCAGACCAGTGCAGTAGGCTGCGGCGTAGTTTGTCAAGCCCACAGTGACTCCATACTTTGGCAGCTCGTGTGAGTAGGCAGCACACACGATCATATCACCCTCAATCTTGGCATAGGCAATCTGCAACACAAGCGCAAGGAAATGAATTCACAGGAGGAGAAAAATCTTGAAGGTGTATTTATACTCTGGACTATAAAGCAGCTCAGCATGATGCTGCTGCACATCACAGTGATTTAATGGCAACTAATTTTAAACTTTTTATAGATTTAGCGAGATTTGGTTATTAGAATACTGCAGCTAACAAAAGGGAAACTGACTTGGTAATAAAATAAACCTGATCTCTAGAGATGAAAGTAAGTGAATTTCGGGGTGCGTGCTTTTTTTCTTTTCTTTTCTTGTGACGCTTAATTTTGATCTGCATGAGCAAGCCAGACTTAGTGCTGTCATAGTTGTACCAGCACCAACTTGAATTAGCTTAAGTCTGCAAGGCTCTGTTCATCAAAAACTACTGTGCTGTACCTGAGAAGTACGCATGTGCACAGCTTTTTACCCTTGAATTAAGATGGGCATGAAGGATATGAGCTGTTAAAATGATCTGCAAGCCAGTTACTACCCAGCAAACATGGCTGAAACAGTAGAACCATTTTCCCAATCAAATCTTCCTGCATTACGAAGGCAAAACTGGTACGATAGATGGCAGGATGTTAAGGTTCTTAACAGCAACCCAGCTGTTTCTGACAAATTAAGCAATTCTAAACATTAATGCAATGAAGAAACGAAACTGATGTGCCATTCTGTAAAAATGACTGACGAACACTTTAGTTATCAAATTATTAGGGCTGTCAACCTTAACGTGATTAACATTTTTAATGTATTTAACCCATCTGCAGGACAGAATGGACAATCTTTGGACAAACTGCCCGAAATGCGTTGACAGAGACATGTGATGATGGATTAATCCACGTTAACACATCAACTTTGACAGCCTACAAATTATTAAAGTCAACGTCACAAACACCTACTACCATTAACATGTTTTTAAAAATATACACATCACTTCTCTGCCCCTGACATCAGCATTATAAATGATTAACACAAGTGGTTTGGTGGATCTGTCAGCTGATTTGGGTAAAAAGTGGACCTCAGAGTGAGGTACAGAGGAACACCAACAGCATATACTCTGACCCTTTCTCAGCCAAATGTTGTAGTGTCTGTCAGATATTTTGACCTCCTGCAGTTATAATGGTGCAGGTGCAACAAATGTTTACCTGGCAGATGATGTCCCTGTTGGAGAAGCGGACAATCATCCGGTACTTGGGTGTGTTGTACTTATTCTTGTCCTGAACGACCAGGCGCTTGCGAGCAAAGAAGTCAGTCTTGCCCTCTGTCAGACACAGAAATCATGAGTTACTAACAGAACGACAGCCATAATAAGACAAACATGAGACGACTGGGAGCATCACGGGTATGGGTTACCTCTCCTCCTCCTGAATTTGACCTGGTACCTCTTAAAGTAGGCCTTGTTCTTCACCACTTTAACAAAACCCTGAAAAAAAGAAGTGTCAACTTAACAGCAAGTTCAACAACTAATACAGATCTTAACTCCTCAGTAAGACACTTGGAGATTGGTTTATAATGCTGCTATGAGCTGGACTGTCACTGTCAGATAGAAGAACTACAGTCGGTTAACATCAGCTAGCCGACCCAATGAAAATCAACGGGAGGAGTTAGCATAACTGCTAAGTAGGGCAGTCGCTAAGCTACAGGACCAAACGTAGTTTTAAAAATATTAATTAAGAGGACGTGATCTTAAGGACCTACTGGTCACACATCAATGTAAAAGTTTCAAACATTTTACAGACAACAGGAAGCGGTAACTTTGTAAAGGCAGCAGGTAGGCCACGTTTAAGCAGACCAGGGTAGGCATTGGCAAGACTGAATCTATCTTCATCTGAACACCAGCAATGTGTTTTCAAACATCTGGCACCACACAGCACAAGATGTACGCGTAATGTATACATATAGGCACATATGTGGACAGATTACAAACCATTTTGCAGTCTTTTTGTCTCCTTATGAAGGAGCCCGGAGCCAAAGACTGGGGCTTGACTCCGCTGCACTGGAAAAAGGAAGATCATCGTGCGCACGCTCAGTAAGTACCGCGTCACAGGATGCGCCATGCCGCTTTGGAACCTTGGATTCACAACACTGCCTCCTAGAGAGCTGGGGAAGCTATTTACCCGATTATCTGCTTGGGGTTTTGGTGTGTGTTTTGTTTTGTTTTTTTGTTTTGTTTTTTTGTTTTGTTTTGGTGTTTTAACATTCCCGTGTAAAATCATTTAGATTACATCACATTTCCAACCTCATCCCCTCAGAATCAGCTGGTCTTTTTGCTCCTATCTCAGCCTGTTGTAGTCAGAAAGCGATAGTAAGTCTCGACAAATGCATGTTTCATGAAACACGTCACCAAAGTTGAGGTGTATGTCAAGTTTGCAGCTGCATTCCACTTAGCTCCTTCAGTTTCAGACTCTTTGTGCATAGCCACTGACACACCCTGTCATGGATAATGAATAGAGTCATTTTCAAGCGTAGTTAACTTGCAAGTTGTAATGTCTGCTGTGGAAAAGCTCTGCTGCTTAAAGTTTCATTTATCTACTTTAACTTTTTTCCTCAGAATAATCCACAGACACAAACGTGACCTCTTTTTCAACCTGTTGCAAATAAAGTGAAAGTGGAGTGTCTCAGTAATGTTCCCAGACAGGAAAAACACTGTTGAAATGTAGTGTCAGTTTTCAGTTCACAGATGCACCAAAACTGCTAACTGTTAGTTCGTGATTTATTGATGTAGACAGGGAACCTCACACAGACAAAATAGTAAGATATAGAGTGGCACTAGGTTCTGTGCCAGGACCAATACTTTTCACATTTTTCATGCTTCCAGACATAGCCAGCACTCGGTGTCTCAGGAGGGCAATGCTGTCCCATCCTGGGCAGCTCCTGTTCAACCTCATGCCCTCTGGTAGGAGGTACAGGTGTTTAAAGTCACCTTTTTTTCCCTGGGCCATCAGAACATTGAACAACAAGGCCAGTGATTGGACTTAGTGAGCCTCACTCACCACCCCCTACCTGTTAATATTCAGTACAATTTTCACACAAACACCAGCATAACATGGCACAATATACAATAACACCCACAACATGGCTGTTGCAAAAATAAAGGAATCTTTACCTTTATCTTTACAGCACTGTAACCTAACTGAGCCATTGATACAAGTCATGATGGATCCTTTGTTTCATGATGTTTGCCCCCCGATCTATGTCGCAGCTGAAATCAATGCTAATCAGATCAATAGCACTGCGAGATACTGCACTGATTGATTTGGTATCAATCAGAAATCAAGTAAATAGAGGGTGTGTCTTAACACAATAAGACACACTTTTCAGCTTTTCATGTATTTGGAAACTGGGTTTTTTGAAGACGTGGAATGTAAATGTGTCTGTCTTTAAAGCACTTTTTGTCAGTTTATGTTGTTTGACTGTATTATAGACTATAAACAAAATAGATGTGACCATCAACACAAAAGGTTCAGACAGTTTTCATGGTGCCATTGAGCTATATTTTTTGTTTCCAAAGAAAATAATTGATTTAACATAATTCACCGAGCTACATACTGAACTCAGAGGGTAGAAACAACGTATCGATTTCATCGCGGTAGTATCAACTGGACACCAGTACACGAGTCCACTTCTACAGACCAGACAACAATTTCCCAGTCATCTGTTCTCCAGTTTTGGTAAGCCCATGCTGACTGTAGCCTCAGTATCCTGTTCTTAGCTGACAGGAGCAGCACCTGGTGTGGTCTTCTGCTGCTGTAGCTCATCTGCTGCAAGGTTTAGAGGTGCTCTTCTGAATACTTTGGTTGTAACAAGTCGTCATTTCAGTTATTGTTGCCTTCCTGTCAGCTCAAAGCAGTCTGGCCATTCTCTTCTGACCTCTGGCATCAACAAAGCATTTTTACCAGAGAACTGCCACTCACTGGATTTTTTTTCCCCTGACCATTATCTGTAAACCCTAGATAATCCCAGTAGCTCGGCAGTTTCTGAAATACTCAGACCAGCCTATGTGGCACCCACAAATATGCCTTGTTCAAGTCACTTAAATGACTTTTCTTTCCTATTCTGATGCTCGCTTTTCATTAATGAGCAGTTGATGATGTGTTATTAAGTAACTCCTTGAGTTAAAAGTAACTTTTTGAAAAACTCTGTTATATTTAGAGCATATTTTCAGTGGAATAAGTTGCCTTGTGCAATTAGAGAATTGGCTTCTATTCATAATTTTAAAAATCACCTAAAAGCCTATTTAGGCAGTTTTTAATTTATTTGTAAATATTGTAAGAGGGCAATGTCACTTGTAATGGAAATTGTGTATTTTGTTTGAGTGTTTTTTATATTTTTTAATATTTACATGCTTATATTTTCAGAATTGTAAAACCTTATTGTGGATGTAAGAGCTAAATTATGTGGATATTTTGCATCCAATTCATTGTGTAACATTTTATTCGATGGTATTTGATGGTTTGGGCCCCAGGAAGACTAGCAACCAGTGTTGTGGAAGCTAATGGGGTTCCTTATAAATAAACAAATAAACTAATAAAGTTGTGGGCGAGCATATATAAGAGAAAATAAAGACCTCATTGCATCCCATTAGAGTAGATCTCTCTCTGAGTGCAGTCACATTTGTGGTTCCAAAGCAGAAAAGGAGTCATAGACTGCATTGAGGACACTGGTCTTATGCTGTGGTGATACATAAATGCAACTGAATTAATTGGAATTTTTATTTTCTATGCAATTACGGGAATCCACCTTGTAACATAAAAATACATTTTCCATGTCCTGATCTTTGACAGTGCACTTTGAGGTGTGGTCAAAATCAAGATAATACAGTAGTATGGATGTTAATCAAGTCTGCATCAAAAATTGAGCGATAACTGTAGACATCAGTTAGGAGTGTGTGACTGCAAACAACAGAAGCAAAGTCACAGTTTGATGATGCTCCTTCACAATAATTTGGCTTTTTGCTGGCTCAGCCAATATTAGCACAAAACATTATAAAGATCTATTTATAAAAAGCCAGCCAACTTTCTCATCTATTTTAAGGTCTCTGTGACTCAACTGTTTCGTCATAATCTACCTCAATAGTGTGCGTTACAATTTGGGTGCGTAGCCATAAGTATGTAAATATTTATGGTTGACGGGCTGAGATGTCATTGTTGACGGTGTCTCAGAGTTAGAAGCCTACATTCACTGTGGTGTTGCCAAGTGTCATCTACAGTTCGAGCTGCTTTTCAGCCACTGTCATCGAGGAAGGAGTGTCTAGCTTGTCAACAAAAGAAATGCGTCACTGCTCTCATGTGAAACCTGAAAAGTAGGTTTCATGAGTGCATGGTATGTAATTCTAGTCAGTCGAGTCATATTTTTACCAGAGCAAGTGATTGCTGCATTATGAGCTACATATAGCTACTGAAGGCACTTTGATTGAGGTGTCATATTATAGATATTTTTCAAATTAATATTTCCTCATATGTTAAAGTAGTTTTTGAAGGTTTACACCAGAGTTTTTTCTGGACTTGTTTTTGGTCTTTTTCTGATTTTTCAATGAAGATAAGATTATTTAACTGAAATTTATAAACACCAAAGTGTTTGTACCTCCAGGTTTCATCTAACACAGGTAGTTTTCTCTCAGCAATGAATTTCAGGTAAGAAAATTAGGTAAGCATTACAACATATGTGTGGAACTCTTTTCTTTGACTTGAAGATTTTACATTGTATAGACACACTGGTTGCAAATTAGAAGCTGTTGAAAAACAGACATGAGGTGATGTCTGTCGTATCGTTGGCAAAAAGACAAATAAGCCTAATTTGAATGTGTGTGAATGGTTTGCTTTTTATATCCTGTTCCCTGAATGCCTTGTGTATTCTGTAGCGTGTTATGACACTTTGGAGCTAAATTTAAATAAGGAAAAAAGGCATAATTATACTTAGACAAACCTAATACAGCCTTATAATTTTGATTCCTTTCAAAGATCGTTCATGTGTATCTGCTTCTGTCTTTGATAACAGGATTCTTTACGTATTTTGTTTCTTAAAATGTCTTATCCATATTTTTTTTAAACAGGTTACAACTTCTCACTCACTCTCACTCTTAGTTTATAAATATTGTTAATGAAACTTAATTAATTCACTAACCAGCTTTTGAACAAGATATTTAACATAATGTGAAAAACCTGTCCTGGCAAGCAGGTTTAAGGTGTCACTTTAGTTGTGTTTGTACAGTTTGTGTTGCCGCGGAGAGTGATCATAAAGAGCAAAAGTATTGACGTCCTCGGGTACAGCCAGAAGCACAGCTAAATCATCTGTCATCATCAATCTAGCTGATGATCTTAAAGCTATTCACAAGGAACATAGGGAAGAAAAACGTGACTTAATTCCAATATTTTCTATAACAAATGCATGATTTTCCCTTTTAAAAAAATACTTCTTTTTTTTAACAACGAATGAAAGAAATGACGTATTGGAGGTGCAGTTGCGCAGTTTGAACGCTTGGTGTCAGTATTGTTCCAAATCAGGCATGCTCTGTGGGATGTAAACACTCGGGTAGGCCGCCGTCTGTCCCAGCTCCGCAGACATTTGTGTACACGTATTACGGCTGCATGGGTTGGACCCAAGAGTCAATGGGAACGAGCTAACTTAACGCTGGCTAGCTTTCAAGTGGAAACCGATCTAGGCTATCTTGGGTAACATATGTACTTGGGTGAACCGTGTGAAAACCTGTCGTTTTCTCATAGTATCAGGACTAGCACACTTTCGTGCATGGGAAGCAGGCGACGTCTGCTGCGTGTGGCTAAAGACGGTTCAAGGTAAATGATGTTCTTGCTATTTTCGGGCTATGTCTAAATACTGGAACGATCAGTAACTCGTAAAATCTTAGTTCTCACCCGTGACTGTTAACGTGAACAGTGTGACATTACTTTAAAGTAAAGCAGATTAGCTTTACTTAACTCAAAAACTGCGGTTTAGTATCAGCGTGTATCACGGCTTGTTGGCGCTGTTGCTTGTGTTAAATGTTTGCTGTTGATCTCCAAACTACTTTATAAAGGACTCGGGCTATCGCCTGGAACAAAAAACCCAAACCTAAAAAACACTTCATCCTTTAATAAGCAGTGTATTTATTCTTGCAGGGTAGTGTCTGTTAAAGTCACATTTATTCAACATGTAACCTCCTGTAGTGTTGTCCGACGCGTCGACTTTAGAGCCTTCTGGAAGACATACAGTGTGCATACTGTTGCATTTGATGCTAGATCTCCATTTCGTCATTTCACAACATCAGCAAGCCATAAAAGGAATCGGGAGCTCGGCGTCTAATGCATCTGTACTCAGCTTACTGCCCGTCCCCTAAAGTGTTTTTGATAGGTAAACAATATTATGTGTGTGTCAGTAGACTAAGCAAAGGATTTAAACTGCTCAGCAGTAGTGTTGGCTGTGTTGCAGCTAAGCATATGCGTCAGTCCAGCTGCAAAGAAGTGACTTGCAAGTTGCAACAGCTCTCAAAGTAGAGATCAAGCGGACTTTTAACGCACCAGAAGTTATTATAACAGGAAGAAACGTCACCAGACTCAATTAAAGTGCATTTCATTCGTACTTTAAATTCCTAAAGCAATTTAAACTGATCTAAATGTATAATATTGCCAGATTAATAACCTAATACAGTGCAGTATATTGAGGGATGCGCAGACTGTGTTTTTTAGTTTAATATAGAGTGTGCCAATTCACATAAGTCATCTTAGGCCTCTATATTTGGTGACGGGAAGACCATGCAATATTAGATTAAAAACCGTACCGATCACAGATGTCCTATGAGCTTGAAAATGGCGGGGAGGAAGAACTCTGTTAACAGGAAGAATTTACCAGCAGATCCAGACTTAGTGAGGAAGGGCTATCTACTTTAACTGTTCAGAGAAGGAGAAGAGAGATGACAAACAAACTATGTGAGAGAGAAGAGAAAAGTCGCTAATATCACTATGATCATTTGGCCAGGTGGAAATTGATGTGACACAAAGGATAAATATCAGCTATCAATGTCATTTTATTTGCCAATATGCCAGTATAATAATCGTTTCCTCTACCTGTACTTAGCTCATCATTTCACTGAAATAATCAGTTTCAATACACATTTACCTCAGATTAGCATTTATTTTTTTTGTTGTAGCTTGAGCTAGGGCTGTGCGATATGACCAAAATCTCATATCCCGATATAAAACATCTATAGTCCGATAACGATATAAATCACAAAAAATGTAATATTTTCTGTAAATTCTGTGAATCTCGGGTAGGTGAAGTGTTTCCAGCTGGGCGTCTTGTACCTGGAGTCGAGTGTTTTAACCAATGCATGAAACTACACATTTTTAGACAGGTTGTAACGGCCACTGTTTTCTTTGTGAGTATTTATTACACGGTGTGCTGCGGGGAAAGCCTGTTCTAATGTTTGAATCTAAGGTTTATTTTTTTAGCACCTGACGGCTCTTTTTTTTGCTTCTCATCTGTCAATACTCTGCATACTTTTTCACGTGATTCCGTTTATTTTGAAAATTCTCAACAGGATCTTGAGCTTTATTGTGAAAGGTTTATGTGGAAAATAAACAAGCGGACATGCGATGGTTTTACCGTTGTTGTTGCTAACGACAACCCATAAAACAGGTGCTTGTCTGTCCTTAGTGTGGTTATATTAAATATAAGAGAAAGAGAGAACTTTAAGAAATTAATATTGCCACTACAGTGACCATCAAAACGATGAAAAAAAATATGCAAACAGTTTATTTTGCGACACCACGAAACAAACGATAGCGTAAAATGAAACGATAGACGTTTTTATATCGTCATCCGATATATATCGTTATATCGAACAGCCCTAGCTTGAGCCACAGTGCATCGGTGAACAACTTTGGCTCATGTGGTGTCAATTGCCAAATTCCCAACAAACACATAACAACTTCTCACTCTTTTTGTATGTCAGTAAGTCAAATCTGTGAACCCAGGGGACATGAAGCTTCAAGAACTTTCCTGTGACCCCCATATTTAAGAGTCCTTGGAGAACATGGATCAAGGAGTTACAATAAATCGTGTGTGACTAAGCGAAGCAGAGGATGATCGTGTTATGTACTCGCCACCTACACTCTATGTATGTGCCTGTGGCTGAACAAGAAAAAAGTACATTTGAATCCATTTTTGGTCATTTTACACAGATTACAGTGGTTTTCTCCCTCAGAGAACTTATCGCCAACAACTAGTACTGAAAACAAAAAGTAACATTTAACTTGTCGTGAGACGAAAAGCCAAGCTGTAATTATTACTGTAAACAATGTGTCAGGTGTGTTTATATTAGCATGTGGCCCGTGAGAAATCTTATAACTGCAGTACCTAACTGAATGCATCCAGTTAAGCCTGTGATTTCCACCCTGTGGCGCATCAAAGCAAAGATAATACCTACAAATAAAATCACCAGTAATGCATTACATTATTTGTGTAGCTCAGAAAGAGAATCCTAAAAGCCACAAATCAGTAATGCTGTCACTTCAGTGTAGTTTCAGTGTTTTGATCCCCACCCCCCGGCCACCATTTTCCCCCTTGTGAGTTTTTCTCTTCTTCCCCACAATTTCACTAACTGGTGTTTATGTTATCCTCATTTATTTAATAAGTATGATCAGGCAGATTGGACTTATATTTATATTATATTTAGTGTATATTTATATAAAAAGCAAGACAAAAAAGCCTTATAGTTAATGTTTTAGATTGGCTGTAGCTGTTTCTCCCAGTGAATAAACCATCCATTGCTGGAATTTAAGTACTGGTATTATATAAAATGAGCTGCTGCCAGCACATATGATTTCCCACACTACTGTAATGCTAGATTTTTGTGGGCCAAATGTAGCTCTCATTATGTGGGTGCACGTTGAAGAATAGCCTTCAGCAAGACCATTGAAATGCTGATGGTACACTGGGAAAATCTGCACTTGTGTGTGTGAAGTCAAAGGCCTTCCCACCTCAGAGTGTGTGTCTGTGTGTGTTATTATAAGTCAGGCCTGTGTTTTAACACCCTCACAAAGCACATGGACTTTTTTTCTCCTCTGAGATTTGGGTCTCTCATGCTCAGCCAGACAAATTTGATGTAATTCCCCTCCTAGAAATGGGAACACGAAAGCCGAGTGACTGTAAATATCTTCTTGACTGAAACTTCAAGCTTTACATTGAGCTAAGAGAGTTGTCTGTTAGGTGTTGTTCATTTTGAGTAAAGACAGTAAATGCTTCTGCCTTTGTGGTCTTTCTCAGTTCCCCATGAAGTTATTCCCTAACGCCTTCTTCTGGCCTTTCTGTGGGTTTCATTAGCTATGCACACTGCATCTCAGGGCCCCTTTGAGTTCTTTGGCAAACAAAAGAAGCAACAATCTCTGTATCCAGGATTTATAGAGAGGCCTTGCTGCAGTTGGCGTGCCTTGTTGGAAGGAATGTCTCCTAAGGCCACCTGGACATTGGCATCTGTCTAAGCATGTCCTGTCGTGAGATGATTACATTTTAGTTGCTACTCTCAGAATGCTTGTATATCCTGACAGAAACATCTAATATAAAATACACTAGGATTTGTTTTTGAGCTTTACTTTTTTCAGTGATTCTCATTATTAATGAGATTCACAATTTAGCTGGGTTATAGGAATCCACCAGTGCATGTCAGGAAATAACATGGGTTTTACCCAATTTTTACCAATTTACCCAGTTGGCGTGCCTTGTTGGAAGGAATGTCTCCTAAGGCCACCTGGACATTGGCATCTGTCTAAGCATGTCCTGTCGTGAGATGGCTGACGATTGTGTGACATCAGCCAGGTTTTACATCAGTTTTGAAAAGGCTAGACGTTCACTTTACACATTTAGTGTATTCTATTTCAGTGATGCACAAAGCTTTGAGTTAAAAGAGACCTCCATGCAAGATAAAACCTAGAGAGGTCCATTTCTCAGGATCAGTTAATGATTCCCTGACAGTTTAAGTTTTCACAAAGAATAAATTCGTTAAGATGTTCTTTTAATAATGTCCATCTTTATGGTAGTTATTTTTTTTAAAATTTGATTCACGTGGCTGTAATTCAAATATTTATCATGATTTTCCTATCAAGGAGCAGTACTGCCAATGCTTTGTTTTGTAATTGAATGAATGAATTGATTGGACTCTAAGCTTCATTTTGCTGATTGTTTGTTTGTTTGATTGCTGAAATGGGCTGAGTAAAATCTGACAGACCTTGCACTGCTCACATCAGTTAGTGCTGGTTTTAGTAACTCGTTCTATGCAGGTCTCAACAGCTGTTGAAAGTTGTTCTGTGAGTGCTGGACTGACTGGAAAAAGCTTAGTGGTAGATGTAAAGGCCAGTGGTCTTTATGGTCATGCAAACGGTCATTTTTAGTAGGATTTCACAAATCAAATGGAAATGAATTCGTTGATGCACTCATGGTTTAGTTATAGTAAATGGTTAATATTCTACCTGCCTTGTTCTCTGCTCCTCTTTTTAAATAACCCTTCATGTGTTTGTGGGAGTGCGCTCATTGCACAGACCTTTGCTGCTTTTGTCTTGTTTTTCTGCAAGGTTAATGTTACCCTCTGTGTGTTCGGATGTCTTTTTGTTCTCCATCCATGTTGACTTAATGCAGCGACACTGTAGAGCTGCAGAATGAGGATTTGTTTGTTTAGCTCTGTCGTCATATCGCCGATGAAGGTCAGTAAATGTGTCCCCCACGGTGACAGGTCAGCAGCTGGGTGGTGTTATGAAAATAGTAAAGTTGGTGTATCAACTTCCTGTTTCTCTCTGTTCCAGAATAGACTTGGCACAGGCCCCTGTTTATATTAGATGCTATGTCTTTTATGACAAAGTAAAGCATCTTTGTTTTTCTAGATGTTTCATATTCAGTGGGATAAATCATATATTTTTTTAGTCATTCAGAGTAGAGATGCTAAACTATGCGTAAACAGCTGAGTGAACCAGCAAAGTCCAGTCGCCGTCTTTTCAAGCTCCTTAGACTACCATGACCTGGATGACTGAGGACCTACACAGATGATACTGAAGGAGCAAGGGTTTGTGCAGTTTTAGGGAGCCAGCATGCATTGTTGCCCAAAGAGGGAAAATTAACAAACAAAATAATAAGATTGCAGACAGTGCCATAGGATGCGCTGCAGAGAGGGCATTGCATTTCTAAGCTGACACAGTTGTGTTAGAGATGGCAGTTTGAGCCAATAGCCCGATAGTGTAATACGTACAGGCTGCTGTGTCCTTAGTTTTGCATTGTATATGTGATGGATTGAGTTTTAATGTGTTTTCTCTGCATATTGTTCATGGTCTTTGTTTGTTTTTTGGGTGATTGAGTTTATAACAATGATTGATTAATGGTTTCAAAGTGAAAGTGTTACTGTCAGTCATTGCTGTAGTTAGTCTCTCAGATAGCGAGTTGTTTTTGTTTTTTGTAATCTTTGCATTGCAGTTTTGCTCCTGTTTGTGAGATGACTGCTCGATGTCATATACATTAAGTTTGTGGTGAAATGAGGCTGAAAAAAAAAAACTGTTCGGTTTCCTTTTTAGATCTGTTACTTCAGATTTGCATTTCACGTCAGTGGTATCCAAAGCTCAATAACATCAAATCATTTCATAGTGAAGATACTATATTAAAGGACGGTTTCTTATATTGTCACGAAGTCTGGCTGTTTCTCTTGGCAGGAGGAAAAAAAGCTTAGCTAAGACACTTTCAGTGTGCACCATAGTTCATTCCTATCACCACACTTACCACAAATTGTCCCTCCTCCTATGATGTGATACTAGATACAGAGAAATTAGTCATCTTTTTCAGGGTAGTTTTTGAAATGATTGGTTTCCTGTCAGGTCTCAGTATCCAGACTTCCTGTCGGGGTGAAGGTGAAGTTAAAAAGTGTTTCTCAGGTGTGAGGTGAATTTCTTTCTGCTGAGCACAGTGATATGCTTCCTGCTCTAATCTTGTTTCACTTGAAGGAAGCCGCCCGTTTTTTTGAGCACTTTGACCCCTTCTGAGTTTGATCATCATATGACTAAAGGACCGTGTGTCGTTGAGTCGATCAAAGGTTCTTAAGAGTGGAATACTTTTTGCGTTGGATTTGAAATATTTAAGCTGTCCTTTTTAATGAAGGCATGCTGGATTTCCTCATGGAAAGCAGCTGTAGCTTGGATTGTTTGGAGTAGCAGGTAGGAGTGGATTTAAGATGACCTGCATTCATTTTATGCTGTTATTTGATGGTTGTTCTTCTTTTCTTATTTTTATCCAGTATAGTCTCTCTTTATGATAATAGATGATCAGTTTCCAAGTGTTGCTTTGAGCCATTCTTCATGCTGCAGTCAGTAGTGTCCAGTGAAACAGAGACAGTATTGTCACCGATTATAGTGGTGTGGCATGTAGTGCACAAAAATCCCGTCCTCGGTAAACCTGAAATGTCAGTTATGACCAAAAAGAATGGACGGTACTTCTGCATTAGTAATGTTTACAGATAAAGAAAGCAGTATCTTTATTTTAAAGGGATTTATTGTTCTTATTTCCTACACCATATATATTTTTATTCTCCAACTGGTTTCTTGATATATACTTCAAAATAATCATTAATCTTTTCATGCGCTGACTTGAAGCAGCTCCTCAGTTTTAGCTCCTGTCCTTTGAAGGTCACCTCCACTTTAAATGGATAAATGGTGTTTGGCTATCCCCCACAAACTGGAGTGAGCTTCTGTGTTCACAGCTAAACTGTCTGTAACTGAACATTTGTCTCGTACAGATTACTTGCACATGTACTGACCTCATTATTTAAAACTTGGACCTTTTTTAATATGAGCATCAACCATTGTAACGCACATATTGCAAATATGCAAGTAAAAGCATAATGTTTCTCCTATAAAGTAAATAAAATCCACAGAACATCATTTTAAGAACCTCCAGAATTGTGACAGAATTATTTTAATCCCGTCCTTGGTCAACGCGCCTTTACTGGAATACGAGCAAGTCATTTAAAGTATTGATTGTGGTATCAGAAAGAGACAGATTTGTTTGCCAATGCTGACTTTGTAAACTAAGCAGGTGTATCGATGCAGCTGACACTGACTCCTGGCGCTGCTTCCAACAAAGCTGATAATGTAGCACTAAAGGCTGCTGGGATGTATTGATATTCTATCAGGAGGAAGATGTTTTGATAAATATTTAATTCTTTGTAAATGTAGGCTTCATGTAAGTGACTGGAAGTGATGTTAAGTGGTGTAGTTCAAACTAGGATGTGGTTAGTGAAAGTGTTTAGTACTGTAATGTTGATGAAACTGAGAGATTTCAGAAGGCTTGGGCTCATGCTTCTTATCTTCTGCAGGTGGCGACAGACAAGGTTGCTGGTAAGCTGAGTTCTACTCTCTCATGGGTAAAGAACTCGGTGTCCCACACGGTCAGTCAGATGGCTAGCCAGGTGGCCACGCCCACATCCTTGCAGACCACTGCTACCTCCTCCTCCACCTCTTTGTCCTCGCCTGGCCTCTCCCCATCCTCGCCGGCCCAGCTCAGTCCTGATGATGTGGAGCTACTTGCCAAGCTCGAAGAGCAGAACAGGTAAGTTTCTCGTGCGAACTGACTCATGTTTGATTTCAGGTTGCGTGGCACAGGATGGACTGTATTGAACCATTCTTTGAGACAGTTTGTGATGTAGTTATAGAGGGGTGGAGAATACAGTCTGACTGGTTTGGAGACAGTTGGAAGAACTGGTTTTTGGACATTGAGACCTTACAGAGACACAAAGTTAATTTCCTCTGGACAATGTAGACTATAACCTCTGTTTGCTAGTCATGAAGCACAATCCTTTGTCAAAATTCTGCACCCAAAGTTGCTCACCAATGCTTCTGTCGAAATAAGAATGTGTGTGAATGTCGGTGTAAAAGAGAAAAAAAAGTGCTTGTATGACTGAATGGTGTGACTGAGGCCTGTTTTGCAGTACTGTACAACACTCGAGTGCTGAAGTAGAGTAGAAAAGCACAGTATAAGAACCATTCTATTTACCATTTACCAAGATTATGATGGCATATGACATGTGAGCAATACTCACTGACCAGTTAAGGTAAACTTTGCTAATAGTAGTAATTAACTATGAAGTAAGATTTTAGAAAGTTGATAGTAGGGCTGGAGAGTACATTATAAGTATATTGATATGTATTAAAATTAGGCATAGGGTAAATAGATAAAAGTCCTTCATATAGGGCTGTTCAAGAACAAAAGTCACAAAGTGATTTAAAATTTCAAAGGGGTCTGATAATACACTTTACAGTATGCTGAATTTAATTTTATGGCGTTTTAAGAAAGGTTACCTTGTGTAAAGCTGTGCCAGCATTTATATTTTGCTTCTTTTACTCTTTGTAGTGCTTGCCCATACACTTTCTTTCTGTGCTCTGCAAGCAAACCTGGCAAGAACCTCATTGGAGCCTTCCCAAAGCTATTTTAGCCAGAGCCAAAAAGAAAATCACCGGCGTTGCAATGACTTTTTTTTTTTTTTAAACTGGCAGGCTGTGAGGCTTACCACTTAAGCATGGGTATCATAGGTGAACATGGGCCTGTTTGTCTGTCATGGTTCATGTCCACTACTTCAGTATTATCATTTGGAGCTTTTTAATGACATTAATTCATAGCTGTACGGTTAAATGCCCATTCTAACCCCAGAACGGGCCATGTGCAACCCCAGTTTGCACCTGTGAACGATGGTTTGTTGATTTGTTGAAACAACACAAGCAAAAAGTACGGCAGAGTCAGCAATACACTGTTTGGATTTAGTTGTGCGTGTCATCATGTATTTATGGTACAGCCGCATGGAGACAGTGAAACATTGACTGGAATCACATTTATTGAGTATTGTTATTTTATTTATCTTAAATAGATATACCAGAAAGTCTTACTAAGCTTCAGGGATTTTCCAGTAGCTCGTGACTGAGAAACTTGCGGCTTAATATGACCTATGAAATTATTTTTTTGTGTGTTCTGGTCACAGTTTATTTTAATAGTGTGATAAATCACACATGGCTTTCAGTACCATCTGATCATTTATTGAGCTAAGTAGAAAATACCAGTATTGTATGCCACTGTTCAGTCTGAAAATACATGAATATGAGCTTTTTGGTCCACATTTCAAAGCTCTAGTTGATGGAATAGAACCTCAGTGTGACCCAGTCTAGCTCATGATGTTCTAAATGTAAGTGCTAATGGACTAAACTCAGACTGTGACAATTGCATTGAGGGAATATTCATCCTCCTGCCTAAAAATGGGAAGCAGGTTATGATGGATGATGTGAAAAGGAACTCATTATTCTATGCAGTTTGTTCTTGTCAGCAGCAGGCACACTGAAATGTGCAAATGTTGTAGGGCATCAGCTTCCTGTACACCCCAAACAAGTTGAACTTCCTCAGGAAGTACAGTTGTTTCTGGTCTGGTTTTGTTCTGCTGGTGTTTACAATAATATACTCAAAATTGCAAGTGAAAAAATTCTTTATTCTTATTGGTGCAAATACTATCTAAGATAAGTCACAACCTAATTTAATCATATAGTGGAGTGGTTGAATATTAATTATTTAAACCTTATTGAAAATCTCAAATCCACAAAACCTTTGTCTTATTATGTTGTATTTGGGCAGCTGTGCACACCTCTCTTATTACCGTCACTGAATCATTTTGCAGATCCTACAAATGTATCTTTTGCTACACATGCAGAAACACATTAGTGATGTTCAGATTGCAAACTAGCCACCTTTAGATGAAAGAGCGTAAAGTATTGATGGAATAAAAGTTAACACTCAGTAGTTAGTCAGGTTCTAGTCTGTTAACATTTAGGTGCTTTAATAATGCCTTCTTCTCCGATAAATGCAAGATGGTGTGTTGCTTTTGATATAATATATCTGAATATGAGTATAAAGATTCTTTAGGAATAGGCAAGATTTCTATTTTCATTTTTACTCTTGGAATTTGGGGTAGTTGAAGGTGGGAGGTTAAAGGCACATGGGGAGGAACAAACGAGGAATGCATTGAAACCTTCCCTTATCCATATAAGATAATTAGGTTATTGTTATTGTTCCTATTATTATTTATAGTCAGAACTGTAAACATTACCAGAAGTCTTTTGAGGATATCAGCTGGCTGCACCAGAAGCCGAAACACTGTTCCTCTGAAGCTACATTATCAGAAGATTGGGTCTGATACGTTTGTTAGGGCCTAAATATTCAACTTAAATGTAATCAAATATTTAACCATTCAGATCGTGCCCTGCCCCTCCCCCTGGGAAAGGCTCCAGTCTACTTTGAATAGTATCGTACTGCTTTGCAAAGAACAGCTTGCTCTCATGGTGCAGGCACCATGTTTTCTAAAGAGAGTGAATCGAAGAAAGTAAGAGACCGTCTGTTGCTTCTTTCTCTCTACATCATCATTTTATATGGAAATGTGCAAGCCTCACAGTGCAAGCTTTAATTCGTGTACTTGATTTTGACTCAGCTCACTGGGTAAAGCTTCGATTGAACCCACCAAACAACTCACAAAAATTATATTCAGATCATCTCGAAGGTTTCTTAGTTTGTTGTTGACCGTTTTGTTGTTTCAGGGTGTGGAATATATTTCCGGGGTGAAGGTTCCCTGAATGTAGACTCCGAATGGAAATTTTCCCTCAGGTTGACTCGCATATTGTACCCATATTTGTGCACACTGTACTGCTAGGTAAACAGTAAACAGCTCACATGGCTGAAGCAATGTCCATTAAACATTAAAATGAAGACTATGGTCTCTTTGGGAGTGTTTTTTTCCTGTGCTGGTTCCTCATTTAGATTCGATCAGATAAACGGTTCTTGCAACAAGATCCAGAATTTGATAAGGACTCTCAAAGCCACAACAGAGCATGTCTGGCTGTGGATGGGTTTATTTAAATATTGGATCAGTGAGAGAAGACTATAGTGTGCAGTCCCCGAGGTTCTCATTGTTCACGTCACATAAAAGTACTGTTAGAGGATGACGCAACTATTCTCTAAAGCCAGCTTTGTGAATTCTTTCCCTGCTGTAGATCTCTCCCATGGATAGTACACTCTGTGTCAGCATAGAAACCAAGTGTGCCACTCAGACTGTGTCACAGCAAAGCTCTGTTGAACGCAGCGGTCGTTGACTCATCGGTAACGCCTACCACAGCTCCTGCCCCATAATGCCAAGTGGCATTTGATTAGGCAAGATCAAAAATAATCAGAGACATGTTCTTCATAATGTCCTTTATAAAGCTCAAACCACATCCATATCTATCGAATAAAATTTTTTGTATCACAGAACTCAAGTTCGTCTAACCTTTGACCCTTCCTTGACTTCACGACGCCCGTTTAGTGTCTTTATTTTGCCGCAAAATCCTAACGCAACCTTAATACACAAATCTTTTCATTTTGTCACTTAGGTGTTAATAAGATAGGTGCAATGGCAGGCAGGAGGACTTAGTTACAGATTCTGTGACGCGGCCTGTAGTTGTTTATCAGGTGCATGTGTGTTTGGGGAGCCCTTTGTACTCTTCAGAGCAGATAAAAGTCCGAAGCGTTGGTTCAGTGGTGTCACACAGTCGAGGAAATCCTGCACTGTTGCCTTCAATTTGTTAATGAGACTTGCCAGAATTCCTGAATTCTTAGAAAACTGAGACATGTAGAGTACATCATGAGTTTATCTTGGTAAGTTTGCAGTATTTCATTACTTATTTTCTTGAAAATTGTGGGCATGACGCACTTTTTTTCCCCACTTGTCACTTTATCTGGAATGTGTTTTTGTCACTAAAATATTAGCTACAAGTTTGTTATGTTCAGAAGGCTTTGGTTTTGTATTTGGCTGTTAGTGAGTTACTAGCAGAGCTGTAAGTATGTTTAGGCTCATGTTTAACACGTATTGTAATTTTTCTGAGTCACTGTTTTCGATCATTTGACTGAATTGCTTGAAAAACGGGTAGTTCCTGTGAAACTTTAGCGCTCTCTTTAGCTCGGTGTCAAAGCTGAATACAAGTAAAGAGAGGCCCTCTTGCAGGCTGTTCTGTCGGGGCCGTCCGTTTCACTCCCTCCCACACAACCCAAATTTGGCTGTAACCCTAGCCATTCGGGTAGCGCATTCAGTGACATCACAGGCTCCACTGGAGAGGCCCCGTCCTTTTTCCGAGATCAGGTGTCTGAACCTTTGTTTGTGTGACATAAGCTCTTCGGTGCCACGCAGGTTGGGAGTCACCGCGTTTTTTTCCCCACATTCTAATCTTTGATCAGGTCACTTTGTGAGTGAAAGACTGATAAGACTGATGAAGTGTGTGATAAACGTGGCATACGGGCTTTTTGTGCTACTTGACATGCTGAGCACATATGAAAGAAATGAATGATATTAACAAAATGAGTCAGAAAATATTTTACTGACCTTTACAGCTTATTTTCAACCACTTACAGTTGCAGCCATTAGATTTTAAATAAATGTCATCTCTCTCTCTCACTCAACAGAAGTGTTTTAAACCCTTCTTTTTTTGGTCAGCTTTCAGTCTGATTCAGTATTAACCTGTGAGATTTGGCTCATATGGTTAAAGAATATAAATGTTAGGTCACAGCATTTACCTGATTCTCTTATGTGGCCACAAGCTGTGGGTAGGGACTAGAAGAATTAGACTGAGGATAGAAGTGGCAGAAGTAGCTTCTTCCAAAGAGTGTCCATTCTTAGAAAGAGGTTGAGGGGCTCAAAGTAGACCCACTGCTTGTCCACATCAAAAAGATCCAGCTGCATAGGATTTCCCCCTAGCTCGAGTGCTTTGGGACACGTCCAGCCAGAAGAAGACAGGCTTTCAATGCCTTGGTGCATCCCTAGAAAGAAGAAAGTCTATGCATCTCTACTCACTCCACTGGCCTTTGACCCAGATCTGAATAAAGGGAAGACGGTTATTATGTGTCAAAACAGTAGCTGTTTAGATACACTAGTGTAAATAATAGTCCTCAAAAGAATGCATAAGATTTAAACTAGCTAAGTAAATATTTCCATTTGCTATAGTTTTACAGTCCTTTCTCTTTCTTCTTTTTTTATTTTTTATTTTTTATTTTTGTTTTTAGCTTTCATATAATATCTCATGCACCTGTCAAGTTGAAAGTTCTATATATATCCACACAGCTTTCATCCAAACTGTGTTTTGCATTTGCAAAGTGTTTTGCAAAATGATCTCACTATGGTCTGGGTTTCCCTGAAGATGTGAAATTGTACTTTGCCTGGTAAATGGGATGTCTGATGGACAGACATTGACAAAGTCACGGTATAATGTAGTTGCGTCTCTGCACAGTTTCTTAAATGTTCACAGTATATCTCGCCTCTCACCTTCTCTAAAGGCTACTGGAGACAGACAGCAAGTCGCTGCGCTCCATGAATGGCTCCAGGCGAAACAGTGGCTCATCCCTGGTGTCCAGTTCCTCCGCCTCATCCAACCTCTCCCACCTGGAGGAGGACTCATGGATCTTGTGGGGGCGAATTGTCAATGAATGGGAGGAAGTGCGCAAGAAGAAAGAAAAGCAGCTTAAGGTGAGACTCGTGCACATGACTACCTGTGAGGTGACGGTTGATCATGTGCAGACCTGCTTAAGAGCTTATTCAGCCTGGGCTGTTTTACTAGCTTACAAATAGACATTTGACGCCTTGAAGACGAGGTAAAGAGCCTTCTCTCAGCTGCTCCTTTACTCACACAGGGGTCAGCAAAACAGATAGCTGTGCATATTTGATTTAGCAGAATTTGATGCCATTCCTCACAAAACACCAAATGGGATTTGCGTCTCCTCCTAGTCTCAAACCTGTATAAACCTCTTCACACTTACACTTAAAAACAGTAAAACTCCATGACAGTTATTCTAGGTTGCAAAAAAGGGTCCAATGATGCTGCTGTTTCTGCATTAAGATTGTTTAACTTAACATATTTCAAATCATGGCTTATTTGTTTTATTGTTATTATAATTGTGTTTATAATTTTTTGCTGCCATTTGAATTTCCCTGGCTCAAATGTTACAAAGGCCCAGTTCACGTGACTGTTTACTTGGTCCAGTGATAATTTAAAGGCTATCTCTGTCCTCAGTGACCCTGTGGGGTTGCCCTTGAACTTGTTATTTCAGACGTAGATATTTGACGCTAATTTTAGCTTGCTTGTTTCTACAGTTACTCTGTTAAGCCCCGTAATAATCCTGTGCCCAGACAGTGGCAGTGGCAGTCTGATTTAAACTGCACAAAGACTGTGGACATACACAGTGATTGTTGTTTGTTGTGTAAAACCGTGCCAGGTGTGTGTTGGACCACCTGATGGTAGCCACAAGTCTGGGATAGTGGTGACTCAGCAGAAAGCCTGGTGTGTCCGGATGTTAAACGACTCAGTGCAGCTGCAACAGTTTGAAAGTTACTGGGGATCTACAGTTGGTGCTTTTTATCTTTATGCACTGAGTGTTGTTAATGGAAGTTTTGTTGAATTCTACTCAAACTGAAGCCTTCTTTGGGTCATTTAGGAAAACTGACAACCAGTAGCTGTGCCAGAACAGCTAGGTGCTCAGCATTTATGGTCAGACGTTTGTTATAACCATAGAGACTTCAAGCCCATTTCTTTTTGTTACTTAGATGACTGACACAGAGAAATATTTTACTGTAAAGTTTCTGTTAATTAAAATAATCATGCAAAAGACTAATGTCTTCTGTAGGGACGGAGTTTCTGTTGTTCTTGTTGCTGGATGTTTAAATGGGGAAGTGCTGGGAAGGAGCTGTGAACATACACAGTGTTATTATGTAATTTAACAGAAGTAGTCATCATCGCATGAGTGCAACTAGCCTAGGATATTAATGACAGTTGCTGAGGCCTCCGCAAAATTGCTGTTTTCTTCCGCTCTGCTTACAAGAAACACAGTTTCTGTTGCACGAAGGAAGAAACGTAAATTTTTTCTGCACTTGTCAGCAAAATCCCTGATTTGTTCGTCTTTCTAATACTTTATATTTCATATGTAATCTTCTAAGACCCTCTGCTCTTGAATAGTTCTTGTGACTCATAAGGCAGCTTTCGTTCAACAGTCAAGGTTTGAGACTGTGGTGCATTGTTTCAGTCCAGAACAAAGCTTGGTTTGTCTTATCTAACCTCTAAGAGGGGAGAGGGGTCCCCTGCTGAAAGCATGTGTGGGTGGACCTCTGCTCCAGATGCACCCTGGACTGACCAGATGCACGCAGACACCGCACACAGACAGACATACACAACCACACACTCACTCACATGGCCGCATAGCAGGAAAAATGACTGTTCCCTGTCAGCACAGGAAATTGCTTAATCAAATTGTATCAGCAGTAGTATATGGAAATAAATCACTCTACAGAATGTATCACTGACAAGATTATGTTTGGCAGTGGAAACTGTATTATTATAAAAGATGCACAGTGTGCTGAAGTGGAAAAAGAAATATTAGGCTTTGAGGCATACCCATGGTTTAATCCTGTTTAAGATGCAGGTCTCTGTTTTTCTCCACGGAAGGGTTTGGTGTTTTTCTTTCTGTTGTTCACATTCAGAGCTGAAAAAAGAATCCCAAATGTGCGTTTAGGTTCCCATGGATTCATTTTACATTGTCATGGTTTCCCCTACCATTAAACTCATGAAGCTAGTCCACTGCCTCTCTGGGGAGATGTTTTTATGATAAACTGTTCAGTGTGGGGAAAAAAAACAACCTTTTGCGATCCATTTGTGGTTCGACGCGTCCACTGAAGGGGAAACCAGTACTGATAAGGATTCCTCCAAGTTGAGTGGAAATAAGTAAGTCATCATTTTTCTGCACTGCTAATACAGTGCAGCAGTATAAAGGTGTTTCAAATGAATGAATAGAGTTGCGGAGCTCTTAGTATTTTTTTCACTTATACTCTGGCAGATGTAATATGAAAAGCTTTTTTTCACATTACAAAAAGTGAAGAAGTGCAGACTTTTTAGGAAAAAAAAGTTATTTATTAACATCAGCTACATGCTCTAGCTGCATGACTACACTGTTTAAGAGACATCCACAGTGATGCTATTTATCATCACCACGCAATGCTACTGCTGCATTGAGGGCACTGAAAACAGACTTCAGAAAGTCTTAATTAACTTAGATGAGGAGAAGTGGTCGCCCTTCCTTCTCCATGGCGTCCTCTGGCAATCAGAGGAACGGTTTCATCTTGTTGGTCCAAGCAGAGAAATTACTGGGTTACTTTTCACCATCGTTGTTTTTTCTCCATGGTATTTTCAACTAGTGACCAACACTATGTTTATTTTTTTTTTTACACTACCACGTGTATGCCTGTGTACGCGAATGCTGGATTTCCACTAATGAATTAGAAACTCATTGGCCTGATGAGCCTGAGTTGACTCTCTGACAGACCTGTGCACTAAAGATTTTAACTATTTTAACCTGCAATGGATACATTTGCGTTATTAGACTGCAGTTCCCATATAAACATTTTTGACACACACAAAAAACATAATTTTCATGTATACTTTATTGATCCTCGTGGGGAAATTCCTCTCTGCATTTAAAACATTCACTCAGTGAAGCAGTGGGCAGCCACTGGGCGCTCGGGGAGCAGTGTGTAGGGACGGTACCTTGCTCAGGGGTGCCTCAGGGTAGCTGTTCAGGCGAATCGAACCCCCAACCTTCCGATCATGGGGCTATCACTCTACCTACTGAGCTATCCCTGACCCATGCAGATCATAAAGAAGTTAAAAAAGGATTGGAAAAACAAGGTGCTATAAGTTGGTACTATTTTGCCTGTTTAACTAGTATCCATACACTTACCTGGGCCAAACAAGGTAGTGCAAGTCCTGCATGAGAGGATGAGAACAAGGCTAAACATGATTGCGTGCTCTCCTGCTGGTATTGATCGACGTTTCTTGGAATAAGCAATTAAACTTCTAAATGGTATGATTTTCTGGTGAATGGTTATTTGATGTGCATTCACTGCCACGTTTGTGTGACTGGATATTAAATCTAACACTATCATAAAACCTGAACGAAGAACAAAACTGTTTCATTTTAAAAAGTTGTTGCCTACACCCTGCAGAAAACTTTAAGAACATCAAGAAAATATCTGCTCTTTTTTTTTCTCTACAGGATCTTGTTAGGAAAGGGATTCCTCATCATTTTCGAGCTATAGTGTGGCAGCTGTTGTGTAATGCCCAGAATATGCCCATCAAGGATCAGTACTCAGAATTATTAAAGATGACGTCACCCTGTGAAAAGCTCATACGCAGAGACATCGCTCGCACTTATCCCGAACACGAGTTCTTCAAGGAGAAAGACAGCTTGGGTCAGGAAGTGCTCTTCAATGTTATGAAGGTGTGTCTTCTGCGTTGTCTAAGAAACCTGTTTGCATGCAGATAAAGAGATAAGTCTTGTGTTCCAGTAACAAAAACTGGTATTTGGTTTTAAGGTGGTTTAATAAAGAAAAAGAGAGAAATCTGATCTTCAGTGAGACTCCTGTAACGATAATCTCTATTACCTTAGGCATATTCTCTGGTGGACCGTGAGGTTGGCTATTGTCAGGGAAGTGCGTTCATTGTGGGTCTGCTGCTCATGCAGGTAATGATTGTATTCTCCACACATACTCTCACACACTGTAACACAAACTTCCAGCTAGTAATTTGATCACTATCATAATATTTTTCTAGATGCCTGAAGAGGAAGCATTCTGCGTGTTTGTGAAGCTGATGCAGGACTACAGATTACGAGAACTCTTCAAACCCAGCATGGCTGAGCTGGGACTCTGCATGTATCAGTTTGAGTACATGATCCAGGTAGACACCGCATAGCTTGGGGAGTAACGTTTTGCCAACATGTAAACTTCAACAATAGTGAGTCTGATTGTTATTTTTTTCACAGGAGCAACTCCCAGAGCTTCATATACATTTCCAAGCTCAGAGCTTTCATACCTCCATGTATGCCTCTTCTTGGTTCCTCACCATCTTCCTCACCTCCTTCCCTTTGCCCGTTGCTACGAGGATCTTTGACATCTTCATGTGTGAGGTCAGTTAAAGCAAACTGTGGCTGAATGATAAGCTCTGTAAACTTGTATGAACCAGTGTGTTGAAAATGTTATCTTTCTGTCATTCTCTTTACTGAGCTTGAAATTTACACCTGTGTTCACATTCTTACAACACTGGCTTCTTCTGTTTTCTTTTTTCTTTAAACTTCTGTTTGCTTGTAGTTTTTGCGATCTAAAAGAGGAACTAAAACTGCTGGTTTCTGCCAGTGTATGAACTGAGGGGGTGCACCAAGGCCCAGGATTGATTTTGAACTGTGACTCATGCAAGGCTACTCTAGTAAAGCCTGTGAATAAAAACGTTGAGCTGGAAATGAGTGCAATAGGTCCACTTGGAAATGAGCCATCATTATATCAGTGTCTAATCTGAAAAGGGTTTGGGGGTTATATCTTAAGCTGCTGTTATTGTAAGTCACTGTGAACTAATAGCCCCCACCTCAGAAAAACAGAGTCTGTGCTTAAATTTTTAAGAGTATTTATTTAGAGATGATTTCAGGCCAGTACACTTATTCTACAGCTTTAAGAACAGTTAGGTAAAATCAGCTATCAAATAAAAGTTATCCATTAGTGCCACCTGTTGGACAAAATTAAGCACTACAGTTACAGTCACCTTTAGCAGTGTGGCCTTTTTCTTTTTCTCTAAATCACAATCACTCGGGCTGTTTATGCTCAGTCCTCTGTCCAATAAATTTGACAGCGCACTGAGTATTATTTCATGCTCATTACTGGTGGGGTTTTTTCAGGGCCTGGAGATTGTTTTCCGCGTGGGGCTCGCCATCTTGCAGATGAACCAGGCGGAACTCATTCAGCTCGACATGGAGGGAATGTTACAGGTGAATCACCAGCAGCACTTCCAGGGGAGAAGCCTCCATCACCCTCTGTTTATGTGCAACCTCTCATCTCGTTCCAGTTTGTGGGCATGCTGATGTTTAGTGCGGTCCTTTGAGGTCAGAGAAGCTTGTGACTAAAACATGCATTCTGGTGTGACACTTGTCCCCGCTTTCTTTATGTGCTTCAGCACTTTCAGAAGGTCATCCCACACCAGTTGGACAGTGGACCAGATAAGGTCATCCAGGCTGCTTATCAAGTTAAATACAACGCCAAGAAGATGAAAAAGTAAGCGCAGCAGGCGTTTCATAACTTCCTTTTTCAGAGATTTTTTTTTTTCTGTGATTGTTTTTTCATTGTTCCTCTTTTACAGCTGAACCCCCTTTTTGTTTTTTTGTTTTTAAACTGTTGCATAACTTTAGACAAGATTTTTCAGTCAGCACTGGAGCAAAATGACTGCTAATATTTGAGTGCTGCAAATTCAAAACTTGGTTGATACCCATTCCAAGTGGAGGAAGCAACACATTTAAACGTTCTGTGTACCTGTTCAGTATAGGGGCCAGGGAAATTTCCAGTTTCCATTTGTAATGGTGTCTCTTTAAAGAAACGTATATCTTTTTTAGAAGCAATAAAATATAGAAGACAAAAGGAAAGGGGATTGTATCCCAAATTGATACATGGAAATCAATTCAGCCGACTTCATTCTAATCATTCTGTGCTTGATTTGTTTTAACAGATGCTCTGTGCTTTTTTTTTTTTTTTAGGTTAGAAAAAGAGTACACTACAATCAAAACAAAAGAGATGGAGGAACAGGTGGAGATAAAGGTGTGTGGACATACTTTAAAGTCCCAGAGCATCCCATGTAAACAATTTGTAGTATTTTTTTTCTCATGTCTTTTTGCAATTCTGTCTTTTTCAGAGGTTGCGGACAGAGAACAGGCTTCTGAAGCAGAGGATAGACACACTAGAGAAAGTGAGTGAATCAGTGTTTGTCACAGGCAGACACTGCGCTCTCCTCATCAACTTTACATTAACCCATTCTGCTGTTTATGTCCATATATCATGTGTATTTCCTAATGACGGAGTCTTGTCTTTCACTAACTGGGCTGTGTTAGTTGAAAGTTGCTGGTACGCCATCATGGACTGGCATGGTGAATGTTCTGATTGTAGACAAAGTCAGAAACATTGATGGATTTGGGCTTTAGGTCATGTGGAGAATTTAAAAACCCAGCTGACCCCACTAACAGAAGCAGAGAAGCCTGTTTGAAATGTGAACGGAGCTGCTTGATACTTGACGTCGATACAAAGCACTGCATGTCAGGGTGCACTGTTTGTGTCATTGTGCACAACACTGAGTCTCTCTGAATGGGCACTTCTACTGCCTGGTAAAGGCACCATGCATGAGGTCTGTTGAGGATATTAAGGGTGTCTGCTACGCTGTGTTTGCCTGCAGGGCGGAAACGAGTCCGTTAGTTTAAACCAAACTCGAGGCTGCTGCTCCTCGTCACGTAACTCTCAGGATCTTTTAACTCTCCACTAACTGAAACTGCTAAAAGCTTGGATAAACCACAGAGCCCCAGCGCCTCTGTTAAGAAAAACACCGCTCTTTAACACTGTCGTCATGCTGCTATTATAGCAAACTTCACTCTCGGGCTGCCCTGTGCTTTTTCCTGTCTGAAACCTCTTTGTTATCTGCACCGCCCAATTCTTCACTCTGTCACCAGCTTATTTTTGCACCTTTTTCACCACACCTGCTTTGCAATGTTCCTTTTACACCTCATTGTGTAAACCAAATATTTTTGGAGGGAAAATGAACATTGCACTTCTTCTTTTAAAGAATCAGTTGTTCTTTTGTGTGCTTTAAACTGTCCTCTGGATTCTCTCTCTCTCTGCTGTCTCTTGTTGATATTTCTGTTTTGTAGGAAAGCGCTTCCTTGGCAGATAGATTGATCCAGGTATACTCCTCATTTTCTTTTTACCCTTAGAACTTATGCTGGACTTTCCTTCTTCCATCTTTTTGTCTCTCTTTAGCAATGCATGCCTATGATTAGTAAAGGACAGTGACAGTGCTAATCCAGATTATGACAGCTGATTACATCATTAAATAACTGCATGGAAAACCACATGGTGGCATGTTAGACAAAGTAAGAGAATCACAAAAGATGCTAAATACATCTAAGGAATTAAAACTAAATCACCCGCTGCTTAGAGTTAAAAACAAGCATGTCCTTAGAAAATCCAATCCTTCATCTTCTCTGATTTGCCCACCCATTCCGTCCTTTCGTTTCACTTCCTGTCGTGCTCACTCCACCCCTCATCGGTTGGTTATGTCCAAAGGGACAAGTGACTCGAGCTCAAGAGGCAGAGGAAAACTACCTGGTCAAACGGGAGCTGGCTACAGTCAAACAGCAGAGCGAGGAGGCCGGTGCTCAGCTGGAGCAGGCCAAGAAAACCATCAAGCAGCTCCAGCAGCAGCAGCAGCCACAAGGGGTAAGAAGAGCCACAGACAGTCTGAGGCAGGCAGGTTGCACTGGCTCATCTGGCTGACCTGAGTGTGACTGGAGCTGTGACACTGAGACTGGGGTATTGCCCAGGTCTGTGTGTGATGTGCAGTACGTACAACCTCAGGATGACTATTTTATTATTATTATTAGGTGTGCTACAGATTACTTTTGGGCCTGTAAACATTGCAAACAACTGATTTTGGATACATGGCGGGGCATCTGCAATGGCAGAGCAGGACTTTTCTCACTTTAGGTAATGATCTGTTTTGGCATGCATGGATTCATTTTGAGACACAGATTGCTACAAAGTTCAATTTATGTTCTTCTGCATTCCCAGAAATGCTTTCATGAATTTGTAAGCAGGTTGTATCTCAGGCTGGTAGATTTCACACATGGCCCCCTGTTCATTGAATCCTCACCTTGCACAACACATCTCCTTAATTATTAATGGTTGGATTCCACATGATAATGTGCAGGCTTTACTGTGTTTTACATAATTTGCTATCTTGCTGCACAAAGATTGTTCATGAATTATTTATGTGGAAGTGAAAGGAAAAATGGTTGATGTCAGCTGAAATGAATGTAAAGAGGAATTGAGAGTACTTGGATCAGTGTAAGTATTGTGGACATTACTAGAGATTGAATTTAGTTTGAGGTGAGTGCACACAGCTATGTCTGCTGTCCTTCCTGCTTTTTTTCTGCTTGCTCATTTGTTCTGTTTTTTCTTTTCTTTCTTTTTTTTTCCCTTGTAGAAAGGACCCCCACGCTTCTCTGAGGAGTCCGTCCTGCAGCTGGAGAGAGAGCTCGTACAGGCCCGACTAAAGGAAGCAGAGTCCCAGTGTGCACTCAAGGAAATGCAAGACAAGATTCTCGATATGGAAAAAGTGAGTTGTGTCATTTTAATGCATCTGCAGTGGGACTGTACTGCCTAAACCTCAGCCGGCACAGAGTATTACTGTGATCTAGCCCTACCCTGTCATTTCTTTTTTTAAAGGTTTAAGAAAAATTTGATTTTTCCACCTTTTTCAGAGGAACACATCGCTACCAGATGACACCAATGTGGCACGGCTGCAAGAAGAGCTGATCGGGGTGAAGTTGAGAGAAGCAGAGGCGCTGACTGGACTGAAAGAGCTGAGACAGCAGGTTAGAGATCTGGAGGACCACTGGCAGGTGAGCACCAAGATTTCAGCACGCAGGACAACTTGAAATGGCTGATCAAAACGCCAACAAATCATAATGCAAATGTTGTACACACACACACACACACCAAACTACGCTGTTTAAAATCAGAGTGGATTTTGGTTTTCAAAAAGTATTTAAATATTCTAAATTTAGATTGCTTTTAGTCATGCCATTGTGAGAAACGCTCATATGCAGTGCTTCTGTTTTTTTCTCCCTCTGCACACTTAAACGCAACTGCATAATTAAGGCTGTGAAGTTTTAACGGCACATTAAACTTGTTTTCAAACAGTGATTCATGAGTTTGACTACAGTAATTATTTAAGATAGAATGGGTTTAATTCAGAACATTTGATTTGGCTTAATTGCCGTTTAATTAATCCATTCAGGCTGATTGAAAACATGAAGCATGTGAAAACTTGAACAGATAGGTTGGTTAGCTCAGCTGTAGTACTTAGTTTAAAGAAAGATGAAGATGCAAGTTTAAGCTAGTTAAAGGAGCTGTTTCAAACCTTGAACAATGGCTTATCATTTAGAGTAAAAATAATATTTTTGTTTTCTTCTCACATTTATTAAAAAACATTTTGAAAAAATTCTTGCTCTAATTAGATACATCTGTGTGTTTATTTGAAGAGGGTACATTTTCCCTTTTGATGTGTATCTCCATTTAAAGTCGTATTAAGAGAATTTGCAGGTACCCTGTAATTCCTGCTAGTTACAGAGCACAGATCTAGTATGACACACAAATGGTAAAAGTCAAGTGTTTATTTGGTAAGTGATGGTAAACAGGACTGACTGTCCCCGCCCTCTCCAGCGTCACTTGGCACGCACTGCTAGCCGCTGGAAGGACAGTCCTAAGAAGAACACCATGAGCGAGCTGCAGGACGAGTTGATGAGCGTCAGGCTACGTGAGGCCGAGGCTCAGGCAGAGCTTCGAGAGATGCGGCAAAGGATGTTGGAGCTGGAGACACAGGTCAGAGGTTGAATCGGTCTAACAGCACTAATATAATTTGTGATTTGGTTTGTTATCTGGATTATAACCTGATCTAGATCTTTAAAAGTATTATTTAAATTCCTCATCACATGTTCACAAATATATGTGATTCAGATATCCTTCTCAGTCCAGAGATACAGTTCATACTGTATGCAGTCTTTAGGAAGAGACTTTTGTTTTCAGAGTTTTTATGTACTTGCAGTGCAGTTAATTACAGACAATTTAAAGGTACATTGTAATATGAAAACATCAGTAAGAAAAGTGAATGTACATTAAGTGTGATAAGTAGTAAATATGCTGGAAAATAAGGGAATTCCCTCCCTGAATTTCACACAGCAGCCTTCAGGGGGCAGCATTTATCTTTGTATGCAACACAGAAACTGGAACAGTGAAGTAGTGCTGAAAGTCACATTAGGTTTCAGTTTCTTTATCCTGAACCTATCAGTCAATAACGTGAAATAATCCGCTTTTGCTTTTTGTTTTTTAAATGTGCTTATTCAGAATCAGATTCACAACAACCAGCTGCGTCGAGCGGAGCAGGAGAGTCGCTCTCTGCAGGAGCGCGTGCAGAAACTGACAACACAAAACAAAGATCTGAACGTGCAACTGCAAGAAATCAAGAGGAGACAAGCTGAGATTGAATGCAAGGTACAAACTGCTGCTGCACTCCACACTTTGCACCTCTGGGGCAAACCGTTGCAGCGCTATTGTGGTTTAAATCTGTAAAGTTAAAAAAAAAAAAAGAATTGATTTCTTAGAGAGGTTGTCGCCTGAGAGTTCTCTGGTTTGTTTTCTGCAGAGCAAGGAAGAAGTAATGGCAGTGAGGCTGAGGGAAGCTGACAACATTGCTGCTATGGCTGAACTCCAGCAACAGATCTCTGAGCTCGAGATTCAGGTAAGGTTTTGACTCACACTTCACCCACTGCACCAAGCTTTGGATTTCCTCAACTCCCTCACAAACCACATTACATGTAAGCTTCCTTCAGCCATAAAAGGAAATGTCCCATACAAGGATGTGGTGACAAACCCAAGTTATATTTTTTGGGCCCTATGAACACATCATCCAAAGTTATAACCATAATAGTGACTGTTTGAGCTGGCAGATTTGTGGTTTTCAGTCTGAGCTTCTTTACTGGTTTAAGATATGCAGAAGGGAAAGAAAATGTCTGAATTTCCATTAATCAATCAGCATTTCAAAGCTTTGATGATATGAATCTCATGTGTTGTTTCCTTATGTTGCCTAGGAGACACCAGTGTCAATCAAATCTGGTAAAGCCGCAACCTCTTCCGGTTCCAATGAAGCGCATTTTAACTTTTTAAACTGTTATTACATAACCCAAATACGTATGCAGATCTGTTGGAAATTCTGAAAAAATGCACTTTAATTGATTTTAGTTGATGTGGAAAACTTGGGGGGGAAGGCTTTTTTGCACAAATCAGAAATATTAAAGCATATCCCCTTCATCTATATTTATTCCCAGCGTAAATGGGAATTACAAGTCTTAACAAGCAGGAGAGAAGGAAGTAGTAGCATTTATCCCACTAATGAATTCAACATACTCCACAAGCTTAACCAAAAACAAATACAGGCCTGTTCTCCCAGTGACAACACTCAACAATACTAAAGAGAGAAAGTGATCTAAAAAGACTTGATATTGTTGAAGGTGTTTATGGGTTCAACACTTCTCACACCATGCCACTTTCATACAAGTAAAGATACTCGATGAATAGTGAGTGTTGCAACAAGCAGATAATCTTGTTGTGTGTAAACTGGCTATAGGGCATGGGTGTGAAAATGGAATTTAAATATCTGTGAAGATGGTTTCCGTTATGATTTTAAACACTTGGCTTGTACAAGCACCCTTCTAGAAAAAACACGCAATACAGCCCTGAGCATTTTGACATTAACCAGTCCTTAACTTGCTAGATCCTTATTACAGAGTCCAGTGCTTTCACCGCTAGTGAGTTTGTGTCATGTGTGTCTTATGGTCTCCAAGCCAAAGTGTTTCCATATGAGGAAAGAAAACTTAGGAAAATATCCCCACCTGATTCGAATAAGGTTTGAATAAGGTTAAAGTCTTCTGTCATTTTTGGGACAGATTTTGGGGGATTTTTCAATCCACTTATTTGGAAGCTGGCTGTGGGAGCCACCAGTATAATATCTATTTTCCTGTTTTCTCTGTGTGGCTGCACTGAACCCACACACAGAGATAAGTCACAAACACCTTCATAGAACACTTCTGACGTCTTCGGTTATAGAAACTGGGGGATGTCCAGTGATGCCTTGCACTGAAACACTTGAAGCAACTCTGCGGATGCTCAACTTTGTGCTTTTCTTTTTTTATTCCTGTTGCGTGCACCTGGAATTGCTCAGGAGTTTCTCCAGTTTAGCAGGACATACAGCCCTACAAGAAGAAGGCCCTTCTGTCACATCTGCTTTGCATAACCACCCACTGCAGTTTTCCAGATCTTTTTGAAATTTCCCATGCTTTTGAACGTAACACCAGACTTTTTCACACGCACTACAATCGATATCCCTCTCTTTAAATATCAGTGAGCTGGTGACATTATCAAGCCGCTTCTTCAAAATTTGTCAGCTGAAAGTTTTAAATGTTTTCAGTAGGACTGGCCGATATGACCCAAAATTCATATCTCGATATTTTTTTAGCTGGATGGCGATATACGATATATATCTTGATATATTTTTTTTAAAGACATAAGGCAAGAACAAAAAGAGTTCTTAGTCAAAGCTGTGTCCCAGATGTCACACAGGCACTTTTATTAACATACAGCGTAGATGTACATGAAGAAATTACTCAAAAATAAATTATCAGCATTTATTAAATAATAATGCTCCATAAATAAAAGAAAACAATGTTGTTTTTGTGCATAACAAAAAGCTCACAATTGTACCGTCAAAATGTAAACTAAAAGACGCTGAGCATAATAACAAAGACAGTCAGATTTCACAGCTGCTCTATTCCCAACTTCTACTGCGTGACTGACAGCCTGGAGTTTGAAACCCGCTTCGTAACCGTGTCTCTTACAGGTGCCAATTTGTGGTCCTTATATACACACAATACGGTAATATTACGTTCAAGCACAGTACGTATCACTCCGAGAGGCTCCAGACTACGGTAGCCGTAATGATGCGACAAGCCATCAAGCGGTGCAGCTCTATAGCTTACCAAAATCGTACTAAAACGTTTTTTTTGACAGATTGCTGAGCACCGTGTACAACATAAAATCGGTTCGCGGTCATCAAGCACAACCAGAATTCATACATAAGGCGCACTGTCCATTTATGAGAAAATGAAAGGATTTTAGGCCATGCTAGGCCATGGCGTTAGCACGGTTAGCTCGCTAACACGTTGACGCCGTCCAGCCCCACGCACGGGGCGATCCGCAGTAACTTGTTAACGGAAACTTGCCGGTCCATCTTGTCATTGCCTGCAGGCAATGCTATGGGGGAGGGGAAGTTGTGTTCAGTGAAGGAGAGGCGAGGCTGAGTAACGTTGCGGAGAGACAAAAGTGGACGAAAGAGAGACAAACTTGCGGCTCCACAAGTATAATTATAACGTAACATATACTATATCGATATAAACAATATTGTCACATCTTATATCTCGTATGAAAATATATCGATTTTTTTTTTTTTTTAAAAAACCTCGATATATCGCGCAGTCCTAGTTTTCAGTTTTAAGTGCTTCTCAAGTAGTTCTTCTTTTTTGTAAGCACCGGAGTGTGGGCACATGAGTGTGGCATGTTTGCACCTTGCACAGTGTATACACAGTAGAGGAATAGCATGAGCCCCGTGTTAGCAGGAGTAGCTTTACTGCTCCTCATCTGTATCAACACAAGCTACAGTCATGTACAGATTACCTGTGTACAGTCAGTGGCCCCTCGCTATAACGCGGTTCACCTTTCGTGGCCTGGCTGTTTCGTGCATTTCTTGGTGTGCAATTTTGCATGTTTTTTGGTTGTTGTTGTTTGTTTGTTTTTACAGCGCATTGTGTTCTGCATCCTGTACGGCTGCAGACAATTGTCAATCAATCTCGTGCTGTGTCTCCTGTACAGTACAGAATGCATTCATCTTGTCAAATTTACAGAAATGTTCGATCGCTAGCAGTGTGGCTCTGCAGTGCTGTACTGTTTGTAAGTTTTCTCCCCAACAAACACAACAATGTCGACGAAACGTTGTGCACCATCAAAAGCAACCGCGGGTGCCTTTGGTTTCATTCTATAACACTGGACTTTTCTTCGAAGGTTTGAACTTCGAGAGTGTTCAAACAACAGAGAAACGTGTGAAAATGTTCATGTCTGTCTGAGAAAAGTGTATAAAGTGGTGTAGTGAGGGGTTTTACAGCCTTAAAACATCTATAATTATTGTAAAAAATAAAGTTCGCTACTTCGCAGATTTCACCTATCGTGGGTTATTTTTAGAATGTAACTCCCGCGATAAACGAGGGACCACTGTAGTTACACGCATAAAACAGATCAATGCTTTTCCATCCCACTGTGTCAAATACCATAGTTTTGTCAGCTTGTCCCTTGGTTTCACATTTATGCACAAAGGCGTGCTTTGGGACAAGTGGCTTGATGCAAAAAACACAAAGTTCAGGGTGTTGGAGGGGTGGCAGGAACAGGTTTATCAGTCAGGAAACGGTGGTCAGGGTCTCCTTAGGATGTTTGTATGATCTACTTGGTTTCACTTTGACTTGCCGGTTAGGTTTAGGCACTAAAAACTGTGGGTTGGGGTGAGGGAAGAATTATTTTTCATTTAACAATGAAAATTTCTAGTTTCATTGTTGATGATGATGATAAAAAATGATGAGTTGGAAGTGACAGTTGCCCTCTCTTACTTTTTTATCTTATCTTACTTTTGAACTGATGCGTCATGCACCTCTGCCAAAGTAATACTTGTATGTAACCTGAAGAAACAAAAGCTATGAGCATGACCATTTACTTGGGCTCGCATGACTTCAAGCTATCAGGCATCCTGTGGGGTTGAAATGATTCTTAATAAAATGCTTGAAGCTATAAATAATATGGCAGGTTGGAATAGTTGTGCAGCTCGGTGGTTAGCATTGTTGCCGCACAGCAGGAAGGTCCTGAGTTCAATTCCACCATCAGGCTGGCGTCTTTCTGTGTGGAGTTTGCATGTTCTCCCTGTGTTTGCGTGGGTTCCCTCCGGGTACTCCGGCTTCCTCCCACCGTCCAAAGGCACACAGCTTGTGATTAACCCTTTAAGACCTACCATAGAACCAAGTCCGCCAGAGCTTATATTATATTTTTACATGCTGTAGTGCCATTTTTGGGAGCATTTCAAGTTGCTATACATCAATACAACCATTATAGCCCAAATGTTAATAATATGTATGCATTAAGTGCATAGTAACCACATAAATTGCAAAAAAGTGCAATAAACTACAAAAAAATTAAAAACTTTTTTGTTTTTTTTAACATATATTTCTAGTTAGAGAAATTTAAGAGGCTTATCCCTCAAAACTGTAAATACAAAAAAGTTGCACAAAATAGTTTCCCACCACAGGAAATTTATTTTGAGTGTCTTCATAGTTTTATTTTTGAAATACACCAATTTTTATATACTGCAGGAAAAACGAAAATAAATATTATAGTGCAAATTTGCAAAAAAGCAACATATGCATCAAAATAAACTATTTCCAGCAGTGCAATATTAGTCCTAAGCATCCCAGAAACGACACAGAAAGTCATAAAGTCAAAGATAACTTTTAAAAACACCAGCATAGGCTCATGAGGCCCTGATGGTAAAAAACTACATTTCCGCAAAATGACGTCACTTCCGGTTTCGGGCAGGTAATGGCGGACATACGAAAGTTCGCGCTGACGTCTATTCCAACGTAGGAAATGTTATGAACAGCTGATCGGATCAGCAAAGCGTGTTTCTGGAATATTATGTTTTTGTTGCTGCAAGTGCTTTTTATGCAGTTTTTGCAAAGCTATATGTGGAAGGAAACCGTGACCTAGGACAAGCTGATGGCATAAGATGTAAGTACAACTCGTCCGGTTTCATATGCAAAAAAAAATTATTGCGCTAGCTTACGTGGTTGCAGTGCTACCGGGATTTTAAAATAGTTACGCAAAACAGAGCGTGCCCACTCCGACCGGCTTTAAAGGGTTAATCCAAATTGCACATAGGTGTGAATGCGCGAGTGAATGTGTGTCTGTCGCTGTGTGTTGGCCCTGCGACAGACTGGCAACCTGTCCATGGTGTACCGTGCCTCTCGCCCTATGACAGCTGGGATAGGCTCCAGCACTCCCCGGCGACCCTGATAAGGATAAGTGGATGGATGGATGGATGGAATAGTTGTTTTCTACCCTTGGTCAATTATTTGATGTTGCAGCTGGTGATTTATGCTCATTTTAATTCTCAAAAACTGCAATCTCTCCTTGCAGCTTTGCAGTTACACAAAACAGACGTTTACTGTGTAGTGTTTTGTGCTTTCTTGGGTTTCCAAATGTAGTTCTTGCTACTACTACTACTGGTACTACTAGTAAGAAGCCATGGTGTTGTAATAGATGCAATGTGGAGTTTAGCATCGTCATCTGGATAGGAGCATGTTTTACTCCAAAACCTGATAGTGCCTTTCCAGGTGCACGAGCTGTCAATTACATAAGCATCATCATAGATGATAACAATCCAGATGGTCCATCTTCTCTTTAGTCTGGAGGACACAGTGTCCAGCTTTTCCAAAAGCCATAGAACAGTTTTCTTTTTTGCCTCAGCTCATTTTAAATGATCTTTAGCCCAGAGAGGACAAAATCATTCCTGGATTATATTCACGTGTGGCTTCTTCTTTCCCTGATAGAGATTTAACCTGTATATGTTGGTGGCACTGACACAATTGAGTTCACAGATGGAGATTTCTGAAGGCATTCCTGAGTGCATGCAGGAATTTCCCTGACAGAAAATTATACTTGTTTTTAATATTCTTCAGATTTCTTCAAATTCTCTGAATCCGTTGATGATAGGGGTGGGCGATAGAAACGATATACGATAGAAACTATATAAATTTGGCCAACGATAGAGATTTTGACTATACCGCTCTATTGCGATAGCGCATGTTGATGATGTCATCAAGCTGCGCCTGTTTTGGTCGAAAGCGGCTACAACCATTATCATCTGCAAATTATTCCGGGCGACAGTCGTAGCAAAGAGATGAAGCACTTTTGAAATATGGGGAAAGCCAAAAACTGCGCTTCCTCCACTTCCGTAACATTGATTCATTAGTGTTGAATTCTCTCGCAGCTGCTCTATTCCCATGTTGTTGCAGTATATTAATAACTAACCTTGTATTGTGGATGAATAATCTCAGTTGTTCTCCTGACTGAAGTTTGGCCCGTGTATAGCATCCTGCTATGCGATTGCATTTGTCCCTGACCACCAGAATCCCTCACGTTAACTTTTATCAAGTGGAAAAAAAGTTGGCGTTCATCCTCCAGCTTCACTGTGCTAATGTTATGCTAACATAGCTGTGTCGCTAGCAATCACGTAGCACAACATTGTATACCAGGTAGTCCAACTTCAGTAACCCTGCAAACGCCACTGCTGTTTTTTGTTTGGGTTTTTTGGCTCCTACACATGCAGCATGTTCAAATTCCCCCTCTAAATTTTCAAGGTCAGGGCATCAAAAGGGCAAACTTGTATAAGAAGGTATTGGTGCACAGTGAGCAATATGACATTCTTCGTAATTCGTACTTAATGTGCAAACATTTGTGGCAGACAGTGATTAATTTAGTGTCGGGTAAATGACGAGGGTGTTACAGGAACTGTGGTAAATGCAAATGCAGCTCCCAGTGCTCTGATTGTCTACTTTTTTTCTTTTTTTTAGTCATATGGTGATTTGCTCTTTGTGCTCTAACAATTTTCCTAAATTTAGATTAAAAAGACTTTCAAAACGCCAGTAAAGTTCTATGTTTGGATTGTTTCATTTGTGCTAAAATGTTATCTCAACTTTTCTTTAATCCATGAAATATATTTGTCGTGCTTTTGGAATAGAGCTCTCAGTTATTTTGATCTATCTAAAACCTGTTACAAAAGTTGCTCGGTTTATCCAGATATTGTTTTACATGTATCTAATGGTTTGAGATGAGGTGGCAGATAGTTTACTTATAATTCTTCCTTTTAAACTGGTTGCACGTCAGTGAAGCAATGCAGCAAGGCTCTTATGTCACATAAACCTCACTGCAGCTATTGTGAAGTTATTTTTATGTTGTACCCTTTTGCCCAGTTTTCTTTAGAAGTTTCCTTTAACTGTTGTTTCTTGAACGACATTTCAGATGATGGAAATTGAATTCTGAAAGCACTTTGTGTTTTTTGTTTTTTTTTACTTTCCTGTGCGTAATAGGCACATCTTCATTTTCAGTTTCTCAGTCAGGTGACTGTTTCTATTGACTTTTCACTTGGTTTAACTAAAAGGTTTCTCAGACTTTTGCACACACTGGAACTACTGTCAGGGCTTTAGAGTGCGACCCAATTTCTCAATGGTGTGACAAAACAAATAAATCCTAGGCCACACCGGCGCAACGGAAAAAGGTCTCCGCAACTCTGAAATTCTCTGTGTAGCCAACAGCACACGACATTATGCCAATATCGAGGCCTTAACTGATCATGAAGGTGCTGCTTAGAGTAGCTGTTCGATTGACTTGTGTGTCACACGCGTGTCTCTGCACAGACGCGCAGGAAGGGGAAATGACATAGGGAATTCCCACAATAATCCAATAGCACACGGCGCATTCCGCCAATGTGCCAATGTTCCGCCAAAAAAATCCTAGATCGCACCGGTGTGACCAGCTGTTCATGTAAAAGAAACAAAAAAAAAAAGTCTCTGCAATTCTGAAAGTCTCCATGTGGTCAACAATAGACACACATTATGCCCATATTGTGGTCTAAACCAATTAGAGATAGTCAAGGGCCCAAGGTAAGATGTTCAGATACTGAGATGTTCAGTTCAAAGCCTTTAAGGCACTTTTAATTTTGACTTTCTTTGTACATATATCGTAAGATATTTTACCTTTAAATTTCAGCTCAGTGAAGCACGTTAAGCACAAGAACTTTTTCAGCACCGTATTTTTCAGACTATAGGGCACACTTAAAATCCTTTAAAATCCTCAAAAGTGCGCCTTATGTATGAATTCTGGTTTTGCTTACTGACCGCGAACTGATTTTATGTTGTACGCGGCGCTTAAAAAATCTGTCAAAATGTTTTAGTACGACTTTGGTAAGCTATGAAGCCACACTGCTTGATGGATTGTTGGACATTATGGCTACCGTAGTCAGGAGCCTCGCAGAGTAACACATACTGTGCTTCAACATAGGGCTGCTCAATTAATCGAATTTTAATCTCGATTACGATCTGGGCTTTTAACGATCATGAAAAATGACTGAACCGATTATTAGCCCCTCCCTCGTGCTTTACTCTCGTGCTGCTCCGTGTGGCAAATCGAGCGCACCTCTCTGCATTTCGAACACGTGTCACAACAATTAGCAGCGGTCCCCAACCTTTTTTACGCCACGGACCGGTTTATGCCCGGCAATATTTTCATGGACCGGCCTTTAAAGTGTCGCGGATAAATACAACAAAATAAAACTAGTACTGGTACCAAAAAAAAAGATTTATTCATAACACACGTGAAAAGACCAAGGAAAACCGCGTAAACGATAAAAACGATAACAAAATAACACTGAAAACCGATAAAAACCCTGAAAACTATACATTTCACACCTGAGCCTCAACTCTCGCGGCCCGGTACCAATCGACTCACGGACCGGTACCGGTCCGAGGCCCGGGGGTTGGGGACCGATGATTAAGAGGACCCGAGGGAAGCTCGGAAAGCTAAGCAGAAGTTATTTGGAGAGGAGAGTGACTGCTGTTGGTTGAAAAGAGAGGTAAAAAAAACCTTCAGTGGTGTGGAAACATTATGGGTTCGCGGAGTCAGACGTGGATCAAGCAGACATAGTGTGTAAACTTTGCTACAGTGTTGTAGCTGCACCACAGAGCAACACTGCAAAGTTCACTAAACATAGATGTTTACATTTTTCATTTATTTTTTATATTGCAAACATTTGCACTGTTATCAGTATTTGCACACTATTTTATATTATTTCTTGACAATCTTTAAAGTCATTATTCAATACATTGTTATTGTTAAATAAATATCGTCAAATAATCGAGATCTCGATTTCAGTGAAAATAATCGTGATTATCATTTTTGCCATAATCAAGCAGCCCTACTTCAACATAATACTACCATATTGTGTATACAGACCCCAAAATGGCAACTGTTAAGAGACATGCTTATGAAGCAGATTTCAATCTCTATCAGTCAGCAGTAGAACACGGGAATAGAGCAGCTGCGAGAGAATTCAACATTAATGAATCAATTGTACAGAAGTGGAGGAAGCAAGAAGAATTAGTTGAGTAAAGCGTGACTTATCTGACTATTTGGTTTCGCTAAATGTGCCTTATGGCCCAAAAAATATGGTAACTTATCTTTGTTGTAGAAATGTGCTGCAAATAAAGAACTTTGTGTTGACAAGAAGCAAATACTAATGCATTAAGACTGGGCGATATATCCAGTTTTTAAATATATTGATATACTTTTATACAAGATATAAGCTATGACAATATCATTTATATCGATATAGTCTATGTTGCGTTATACTTATATGTGTGGAGCTGCAAGTTTGCCTCTCTTTCATCCACTTTTGTCTCTACGCTTACGTTCCAATACTGCGCATGCGTGAAGCACAAGAAGATTCAGCCTGCCTCATTTCTGTCTGCCGTTTATTTACTTTCCGGTTCGTTGAAACGTCGCGGCAAAAGGTCGAGGAAAAGCACCAAGTTTTTTAAATGGACTAACAATGAGGTGGAGTTGTTGCTGCGAGTAACACGAAAGTACAACGTTACAAAAGCGAGTGAGAATTAAAGAATTTGAAGAAAAGCTATCTGGAGCATGTACAAACTGATATTAACCTTTAATAGGGCTGTCAAAATTGAGAGCAAACAAAACAACTGCTGTTTAATGCCCTCCGCTATCTTAGTTTAATTGGTCACATGACTGCATCACATGACTAAAATGCGTCATCGTTTTAGAAAGTCTGCGTTTTCTCTGTCCACACTGCGACGCAAACGCACTGTCTTCAAATGTATTTGTTTTCGAGAGCGTTTTCAAAACACCGTCTCAGTGTGGACGGGAGGCCAAAATGGAGAGGAAAACAATGTGGTTTCAAACGAAAACGCTTTAGTGTGGACGTAGCCTAACAATCAGTGGAGGACTTGTGTTACTTGGGATTAAACAGTCATGTGAAAAAGAGTTTTCCCAGTTCTGCATACAGCCGTGTGTAAAAAGAAAAATACACGCTTACTAGTTCCACTAGTAGCAAATCAATCAATCAATCAAATGTGCTTGATGCACAACTGAGAGAGATTGAAGTACTCAGCATCTGTGACTCTACAGAACTCGGTGAACATGTTAAATATAAAAAATAATGACAGTATGATTAGAATAAGACTGGACAACAGGACAAAGCCTCTTCTCTCTTAAAAGAATGTGGCAGCACAGCAGACTTGGAGATGTTTGGCCAAATTGCACAGCAACATTTTTGCAATAACCAGACACGGCATATCGGCACAAACACCTCGTACCAACTGTCAGCACGGCGGTGGAGGGGTGACGATTCTGGCTTGTTTTGCAGCCACGCCTGGGGACCAACCATGTGAGTTCCTTTGTATACCAAAGTATTTCAGAGTCAAATTTGAGGCCATCTGTCCACCAGCTAAAGCTTAGATCATGAAACAGGACAGTGATCCCAAGCACAGCACAGCTTGATTTTCAACGCATAACATAAGCAGAGACAACCAGAGCTGTAGAGTCTCACGTTTTGTCTGAACTCCTTCCTACAGTGGAGTCACTCTCACCACAAAATGTTTCTGTGAAGTGCTGCAAGGACTGCTTTTCACTCACTTGGCCGTCGACCTTGTGGTGATACTTAAATAGACTACCAAAAGAAAGATCTTCTGGATTTGCAGATATGTGGGTAGATGAAAAGTTTAGTGTTGTCACGTTAACTGGCAATCACGCATGCAGCGTGAGTAATACTGAAGCACTGTAACAAATAATTTTCTACACTGAGTGAATTAGTCAGTTAATGCATTTCTCTGGTTCTGTTTGATGATTATACTTCCTATGTTTTATGGATTTATGGTAAATATAATTTCCTTTCAGTGTCAAATTGGAAACTTTGGTTATCCGATGAGTCCTGATGGAAACTGTTGTGACTTAGTGCTTTTTAAATAACCTCTGTATTCATGAGTTTTAGGGTGTTTTTGATCATCTTAGCTGGAGGGCCATGCTATTTATAAGTTTGACACCTACAAAAAACCTCCCCCTCTTCCCCTTCAGAAGCAGAGTGTGGTCTGAGGTTTGGTTACTAAGTGATGGAGCAAAAACACGCAACACCAAAAATTTTACTGCTGCCGCCCTCGTGCTTTCTTAATCTGCCTAATGAACTCTGCCTCAAATACGTTAGCAACGAGGGTCGCGCATTTTTAGACCTTTACCGCTTTCTTTTTTTAAATTGTGTCTAGAGTTCAAATTGCAGATTTTTTCGTTGTTTTGTTTTTTGTCAGTGCCACAGTATGAAATCACTGTGCCTTTTGGGCTTCTTGGTCTGTGGTTTGGTTACCGTCTCTATATACCCTGTGGGTAAAATTTTGGTTTGATTTAGAAGAAAAGGTAAAAAAGAGCAGAAGTTTCATAGCTTTGTCGTCAGAGATGGTGACACATGTTGGTGACAGTTTGCACCTCGGTTTTCGTACAAGAGGTCAGACTGGAATCAGATTAATGTTGCGACTCTTAGTACTTAGAGCTGTAGCAAATATCGATGTGGGACATTACTTTGAAGATCAAATGCTTGAGTATCAAGTCAGAAAATGCTGCAGAGATTTAACGAAGAGATGAACAATAATGATAATATACGGTGTTTCACTGAAAACACATTTCAGTGAAACCAAGATGTCTAGAAGGGTTTGTGTGTAGGACTCTTTCACTATCGCAACCATGGCGTCTGTTGTCTTTGGGCTTTAAAGGAAGTGGTTTTTCATCTTGAAGCAGCAACTCTGCCAAAGGTGACATGCATGGTTTATTTTGAGGTTTCTATGACATACTCAGAGATTTATACTAAAAGTTTTAGTGTGTTTAAAAAAAAAAAAAAAAAACCCTGACTTCTCAGATGTGTACTGCATACGTGTCACGCTAATGCTGGAAACAAATCTGTATGATGAGTATCATTGCAGTGGCCATATATTTATCCTAGTCACAGTTTTGTCTTATTTCAGCAGAAGGCTAAATTCTGTTAAACTTGATAGAGGAACAAAAAATATTTTAGCACTTAATTTTCACACATCTTTCATAGACGTCTTTGCAGATTCAAAATAACCTTTACGTCATTACCACAATGTTGGAGATGCGCGTAAAGCCGACTGAAACGTCGCATGCAATCGGCATTTCATGTGCACTTTTTTTATGAGCTGTGATTTTGCCCACTTGCCCAGGATGTGATGAAATGGGCGGATGATTAAAGGATGATCTCAGATTATCTGATGCTCAGTTCAGATCTGCCAGGAGACTGAACAAATTTAGTAGTGTACTTTTTAGAACGCAGAAAGCCCCTACACTGCACTATTTGAACTAAACAAAACCACAACACACTGGGACTTGAAGATACAATGGAAAGATGTTTCTGTGAGACGTTTGCTGTCCCTGGCCACAGCCTGACACCTGGCGATTCACACAGCTGAACACCAGGAAGTCTCTATTAACTGCCTGTCCTTGTCGTTGCAGTGTTTTGGAGCAGCAAAACCTCAAAAACAACAGGTTCTTGGAATAATCTCTCTTGTTTAGACCTCTCCATGTGGAAAAAAAAAAAAGGCCTATTGGGACCCGCCATATTGAACCCCACCTCACCACAGGAATCTAAAACCCTATCTGTATTTTGGGGTGTTGTTCAGGTGGTGAAGACTCGGTGTCACCGCTTTACCTCGACACCCCACCCCTTACCGAACGCGCGTCTTCCCTTTTTTTTGCCTCAGTGCTGCTGCCTGTGTTTTGAACTTATCTCAGTGTGGAACTGGCAGGTTCAGGGGTGTGATTGAGGTTTGAAATAGAATATGTGTTTGTCTCCAGTGCCTGCAGATGTCTTCACTTAGGAAGGTAAACATCGCATGGGCTGTTTAACTGTTAGAGGCAACAACCAGCCTCATCCCCAGGGCCCCAGGAGGAAATCAAGCACAAATGACACTGTTTTGTGTTTCACCAGACATCTGTCACCTTGTTCGCCCGCCATACATGCAGGGTACCGCGCGATGCCGCTTTTTTTTGCAGCGGGGCTCTCGAAGCTGCCGTTATTTCTCCTGCCTGTGCAGGAGTTTTCAACCATAAACAAGAAGACATAAGTGTAATTTCCACAGACCCTTTTTTATTTAAGTGTATGTATAATATGCCAGAAATCTAAAATATTTTGACCCTGTAGATGATTAACAGAATCCTTTTTTTCCAAAAGTTGTGGAACATGTTTGAAAGTTGTGTATTTTGTCCCAACAGAAAGAAGAAGGAAAGGTCCAAGGCCAGCTGAACCACACAGATTCGAGCCAGTACATCCGCGACCTCAAAGACCAGATAGCAGAGCTACAACATGAGGTGAGACTCCTAAAAACAAGCTACATGTTCACCTCCGTCACACTACCATTTTTTTGTTGTTGGTGTAAATGCTTTGATCGAAATTTCACAACAATCCCTCAGATATGGTTTTACTTTGACTTGAACAGATTAGTTGAAGTGTTAACTACACCCAGAGACTTCCTGTGTGGTGCTGAAGTTGCGAACCTCTTAGAGATGTATTCACAAACATGACTTACAGAGGTTTATATGGCAGAACATTGAGGCACGATGCAAAGATGGATGCACATTCAAATGATTGATATTTAAGAATGAGTAAAATGTCACATATGACGTCAGAAGTGACACATTCCCCACAGTCTTAGTCACCTTTATTCATTATTATTGGTCCTGTCAAGCTTGTTGACCTATGTCATGTGTTTGAGAAAAGGTGTTTTAAAGAGTGCTGTCTTAGTCGTTTCCCTTCCCTGCCAGTTGTCTTTGAGTTTTAGATTGCCCGACAATGATTCTTATTATTTTAAGCATGCACAATGAGCAAAACTGAAACTGGTTTAAGTCCCGTCATGCACCTCCTGCACAGTTTCAATTAACATCATACAGCTTGAAATTTTATGTGCAGCATCTCAGATGTTGATTAGATCACCGTTTCCTTTCACATGACAGCAACAGGAAGGCAGTGTGCCAAGTTTAGAGAGACCCAGGTAAATGTAGGGTTGTTCGGGTTTTGGGTTGTTGTTATTGTTTTTATGTACTGTGCTCTAAACTGGCCTCTGAATGCATCTCTTTCTACATGACTGTTGCATGGCAGGCCAACCCAGGTGAGTGTTTTCAGATGTTCTGTGTAACACCCCCAGCTTTTCAAGCCTGACCATGTGTTGATCTTTACCCAACCCCTCTTTGAGTCTGGTTAATTCATGGTGTAGGAGACCATCCCAAGTGCTTCAAGGTAAAGCTCAAGAAAGCGGCCGTGCACGGCTGTAAACTGGAGGTGGGGACGTTAACTGAAAATACACTGTTCAAAACAAATTTAAAATTAGTGCATATGTAGGCCCTTTTTGAACTTATAGCTGAAAGATAATCGGAGAAAATACAAACCCAATTCCAAAATAGTTGGGACTCTGCAAAAGTGTGAATAAAAACAGAATGCAGTGATTTGCAAATCTCAACTGAGACATGAAAATTATTAGCTGATTTTGAATTGGATGTAAGAGAAAAGTTGGGACAGGAGAAACAAAAGAATATCTTGGAACTAATTAGGTTAATTAAGGTCAGTAACGTGAATTAGTATAAAAAGAGCATCTTAGAGTGGCAAGGTTTATAAACGGAGTCTACAAATTCAGCAACAGTTTCAAAATAGCGTATGCTTTTGATTGCTTTAAATATCTCATCATCTAAAGTACGTAATGTCAGAGAGTCTAGAGAAATCTCTGTGTGCAGAAAAGGCCAAGAACTGGATGCTGTGATCTTTGATCCTCGGACAGCACTTCATTAAAAACAATAAAACGATTATTTTTGCGATTAGTCGACTAATCAGATCATGCATCCATTGGACGTAAAACGTACAGCTTATTGCACCAGAATGCATCTGCTCTTATATAACTATCATTAGCTTACAGCTCTAAGTGTTTTAAGGTATGTGCTAACTAAAAATAAAGATGATAGTTTATTAAATTTTAATGACATTTGCAGATTGTTTCAGTGGAGTTTAATAAACTCAGCAGTCTGCTCCTTGCTATCTAAACTGTAACGGGACACTGGAGTTTATTCTCGAGCATCTCACACTTCTGATAATCAGTTGTCTGCTTGACGTTTATTCAGCTGTGTAAAAACTATAACTTTATCTCAGCCAAACCGATTTACTCAGGAACAAATAAAATACTAAAAGAAATTTTTAAGTTATCTAAGTGATTTATATATCACGTTTAACCTGAGTAGCGAAAGATGGCGGTGGGTTTGAAAACGATTTGCTGGGAGTCCGGTGTTCTCACGGGCTCTAGTGAGCCTTGCCCCCAGCTAGCTATCGAGCTGGTGGGTAACAGACGTCTCCGAAAACGTCGGAGTGTTTTTGCAAATATGTGGTGTCTTGATAAACTGAGCAGATATTTGAGGTTTACACAGCTACATTCTCGCCTGAAAATATGTTAAACGTTTATTTTGTGACCCAGAAAGAATAATAAGAGTAATATTAAAACTAACTAGCTGCCACCATTGTTGGAAACTGAGCTGCGCTGCGCTATGAATTCTGGGACACAGCTTCTTCTTCTTCTTCGGGGTTTAACGGCAGCTGGCATCCTTGTACATGCAGTGCTGCCATCTTCTGTTTCAGTCCGTTATTACACTCTTAAATCCTACTACTTATTCCTGCGTCTTTTGGGATCTTACAAAGCTTCAAACGACGCTTTGACTATTAAATTAGTCGTCGACGATTTTAATAGTCGACGTAATCGTGACTAGTCGACTAATCGTGGCAGCCTTATTTCTAACTAACCTGGATAGCATTAGCTTATAACATCGCTCTCTATCATCTAAATATATTTCTGACTTTTAAAAAAAAAAGTGCAGCAATGCAAGTCTAAAAAATTTATGGATGAAAGCCAGATTGGCTATAGCCATCTTTTATATACAGTCAACGCAAAAAGTTCCTTACCAGGTATTTTGTTTTCCGAGAGAAAACAAATCCTCCAGTCTCAGACACTTTTCCTTTGCCTTGAAGCTCTGGAAGCACCTTAAACTGTTAACGTGGTTTAAGGTGCTTCCTGCTACCATGCAGTCTTAAATGGAACATAATTATATGACTCTTTGTCCCAAATCCATACTACACATTGACTTTAAGTGTTGAGATTATAAAGCACATTCGTGCACACATTCAATAAACTCATCAAAGATTGAAGCAAAGACAGCATATAGGCTTTGTGAATTGGACGGTGACATTTCTAAATCTCTATATAATTTTATATTGAGATGTGTGAATAAAAGCTTTTACTACAAATTTAAAAGAGACAACTTGTCTTCCTCCGTGTGAGTGCTGTAAAACTATTTATTTCATGTCTACTAATTATACAAACAGGACACTCACCAGTTGTATACTCTTGGTGTGTAGTATGGCTCTGATTTTATTGCGTTGTTCCCTTTTGTTTTTATTTTTGGTTGAACTGGTGCCTGCATGTTGAATTTGTAGAGGACATCTCATCTTATTTGTTTCAGTGTTTCTGGTAAAATGTCACCAGCTCCCACTGACAGTTTGTTCATATCACGTGTGTCAAGTTTTTGTTATCTCACTGAGTTGCTAGCAGTCACAGGTTGTCCAGGAAGCCGTGCAAGAGTCATATTTCTGTCGTTATTCATTTTAAACATTAGCGTCACAGCTTGGCTGCTTTTTATTTTTCTGTAGCAGCGCTACTTTGACACTAACAGAAAAAATGTGGATATAATTATGTTGTGAATTCAGCTGCATTAAAACATATCACTCTGTAGAATCAAAGGGAAAAATGATTCTGTAAACTTTCTGATAAGTCGCACTACTATTAAGTAAAACTGGCCACAGGAAACACATTTGTTGAAATTCAATCCGAAAACTGTCTTAAATTTCTCTTTATTAGTAAACAATGAACAGCGGACAGGACAGGAAGTGCTGAACTAGATATCCGCTCTCTATATTTCCTGCACCTGGCTAAAAGAAGGTTTGACCAAGACTTTCTTCCTCCCTCTTTCCTTCTGAGTACAATAACAGCAACCGAAAAAAAATAAATAAATTAGTGAGCTGTCTATACAACTATACCCATTTTAATCATTCACACTTAAACCTGCTTCAGAGACACAAGACAGTGAAGCAAAAATAGAGCTGGTCCACGACAATATTGGAGCAGAGGATCTCAGGGAGGTGATCTTTGTCTCTGTATGGCTGTCCTGTGCCAGGCCTTAGCACAGCACCTCAGGTCATATAGCATCTGTAACAAGCAGTTTGAGATTCCTTTAAGCCAGTTTTCTTCTGAGCGTGCTCACACATGTGACAATGTCAGGATATCCACCATCTCTGACATCCTGTAGAGCCCCCTGGTCACAAACCAGGTGTGTAGAGTCTGGAGCTTTTGGCTTACTGGGATAACTTGCATGTTTGCTGACCTAATTTTTTGAAACTTTGGCTATATTTAATGTGTGCATCCACCACTGTAACAGTGTATTTATGACAGAAAATAAGGGAAAGCATAATATGTTAGCTGTAATATTTTCAAGAGGTTTGGTGTTCATGCAGCTGCCTTCAGGCACAGAAGTCTGATCTGTAGGAGATTGTGTGGCTCCTGACTCTCACTGTTTGCTTTCACAGATTCGCTGCTTAAAAGGACAGAGGGGGCGCTTGGCCAATCAGCCCACTTTTGATGGGATCCATATTGTCAACCACTACAGGGCGGATGATGAGTCTTACCAGTCTTCGGACGACGATGGGGTCAAGGTCTCCCCCCTGCAGGTCCCCCAGCAGAGGAGCCGTATCAAACTACACCCCAAACTCGAGGACACCGACAGCGATGAGGAGGAGGAGGACGGAGAGGCCCTGCGGATCTCTGTTCCTCAGAGCAGCAGCCACAAGACCACCTCCGTGTGAGCGGCGCCCGCCGGCTGCTGAAGTGGAGACGGAGGCTGTCAGCACTAACTGTGGAAGAGAGGGTCATCCAGCAAACCATTTCAGAGGAGACTCCTGAACTTGAAGAATGAAATGCATCATCATCATTTGATATCCTGAGAATCACACGTGGATTTAGTTTTCTTTACCTTCCTTTTGCAGTTTTTTTCTTGTTGTTGTTTTGGGGGGGTTTTGTGAGTAAAGCCAGAAGCTCAGCCTGAACCTCAGTAGAGGCTCAAATCACGTGGAGCGTCTCAGACTCTACTGGGCCACAGAGACCTGACAAAGAGGAGGAGAAGGGAGATCTCAGTCTGTCACTCCTGACCGCTTCTTCTAGGTACAACACAGAAAAAGAGACTGTGCAATAAAAACGTTTTACTCTATATTACACACTTCATGTTTTTATATTTTAAAGCTTTTTATAAATGAACATCGGAAATGCATTGATGCCGTTACTACTAAGTGTCCATCATGCAGAGGCAGAGTTGTATGAGTGCTGTGCGTGCGCATGTATAAATATCTATATTTCTAATGTCTTGAAGAGCTTCATCAGAGCCTGGTATCAAACTCACTTGTATCAGCCAGCGATGACTCGATGACTTTCTTTGGCCTTAGCTCGTGCCGCATGCCTTTCAAGGTCAAAGTGACATTGCGTACATGTAGATATGTAAATGTGTATCATGTTGTTTGTTTCCCCCCACTTCCTTTTGAACTTGAAAATGCATATCTGGTGTTTAGAATATGCTGTACATTTGAGAGTAAAGGGACATATAATGTAGTTTAACACAAATAACAAATCCTGCTTTTGGGAGGAGGGAGGTGAATTCCTGGTAGAATAACTAGTCACCCCTCTTTAGATGCTTTTGAACTCTCCGTTCTTAAAGCAGCCAGCATGTTAATAAGTGCAGATGGGGACAGGTTTATTTCTTAGCTACTGTTGCTGTTTTACAAAGTTCTCTGAAAGCATCACGATCTCACTTTCACGATGAGGTAAAAGGCGAATCACTTCAGTGCATAATGCATCTACCGATGACTCAAAGCTGAATGATGCCTCTCATATGTTCTGAGTGTCACTAATTTGCACGGAATTGATGACAGTCTGAGAGAACTTTGGTCAGGAGATGAAGCCGAGATAAAGCAACACTTAACAACACAACATGGAAACTAATCAGGACCGGCAAAGTGTTACCAAAGCGAGGCCTATGTTCTGGATCTACAAGCCACTCCATTTCATGACCTGGATGTGTAAAAGTGAATTTCTCTGAATGTCTGAACACTAACTTCTGTATGAATCGAGGCAGCCGCAGTCTCCAGGAACCAGCAAAGATTCTGACTTTGAGCAGGTGATGATGATGTTAATGTCTCTTTGCTGATGGAATAGAAGAGGAACACCTAATGGCACTTTTTTTTGAGTCTGCAGTGCAGTATGGACACACTATGATGCAGTCAAGCACACTCTGCAAACTAAATGAGATTGTTATATATATATATGTATGTGCGTGCGTGTGTGTGTGTGTGTGTGTGTGTGTGTGTGTGAGAGAGAGTGAGCGAAAGGGATGAATTCACAATAAAATTGTTTGATAAACTCCTGGCCTGGTCTGTCTTGTAATGGTGGCTGCAAACCTCTAACCAGAGTCTCCTCGTGCAGGCTGAACAGCACATGTGGGATGTTTAGTCTCAGCGCTGCCTTCCTCTGAAGATTCTTAGCTTAGATTGACTGTTTCAGGAAGTGATTTTTCTCGCGGTTTTCAAAGTTGAGCCTCAACTACTAATCATTTCATGCAGAAAACCACATTTTAAAAAGAGCATCTCTCTTCGGGCACTGAAACATTTACCAGGTTTGTGTTTGGTTTTTTGGCTTTTTTCCCCACAAAATGCTGATGATGAGTTTGTGTTGGACAGTGAGGCCAGTCTGTTAGTGATGTAAGCTCAGATTTTTAGAACTTGGGTTGACTAGTAAGGTTGGCGATTTTTTTTTTTTTTTAACGTGGCGCAGTGGAAGGTCGCTTATTTCTATAGCGGGTGCCAGATGTTACAGCCACATCAATTCTATTTTAATCATTTCAATTTTAATCTCAAAATTCGGATTTATTATTAATAATACCCGAGTTTAGCACAACCTAAACAGCAGTACTCCTGCGCAGACACGGGTGTATGAATACAGCTGATTTTATGTATTTTATTGATTTCTTTTTCTTTGATTGACCTTTGCAAATATTCGAGCAGATTTAAACGTGCGTCCTGAAATGTTTACTATAAGGAGAGCGCGATACAGTGGCGCAGTGTGGGAGGCGTGAATCATTTGGTGAGTTCACATGTAGAGGCGTTTTAAAAGCTGAATTTCAACGGAGAGAAGAAAATATTTGAATACTGCAGAAATAATGACGCAGTTAATTAATTGTGCGGTTATAAACAACCGCATATCAAATCAAATCTAGTTTCAAACCGCGAAGTTCTAACATCCTGCGTAAAAGCGGCATCAAATCCCTAAATGTATTTATTATATTATTAATATCATTAATATTATTATTATGTGCGTGTATTTAATTGTGATGGCATGATGTTACAGTTAAGAAACCGTCTGCCTATCGGGCAGCAGGCCCTGCTGCAGCTGCTTTTATCGGTTCGAGCTTCATATCTTCTCCAAAAAACTGTATCCGGATGCCGTGATGCGTCTAATCGAGCTGGGACATGTGGTCCTTTAATTTCCTGTCCTTTATTTACTGATAACGGTTTGCATGTAGCCGACATTATAAATGCATTCACTGACATGTTGGTGCCAAAGCCGTGTAAACGGTCTGAAACCTTTTTGGGCGTCCAGTTGTCTGATTTGGAGGAAACTTCACACCTTTACAGGGTGGAGGATTTGACCGGAGCGGATTTGCTAACGGTTACCTGGTGATATATTAAAATAATAAGTAAAGAAACGCAATGAAATGAAAAGTCATCCAAAATGCGCATGTGTGAATTTCGGCTCCGTGGCAATTCAAGTGTCTCAAGCCACGAACAATAAAACTTTAAAGCGCAAACATGGCCTGATAGCCACCTGTATTTACTGCAAACGAATGCAGGTTTTTGATCACACTTTCACTTCAATGCCGTCTCAAAACTGTTTTATTACACCTGCAGTGGATGAAAGGCACCAGGACGCACGACTCAGTCTTATTGATCAGCGCGTAATGACGCTCTAATCTTCGACCTGTGCGAACAGAAAACAAACTGTCTCCGTTATTTGCTTCTTCCTCTCGGGGTAATGTGAAACGGTCACCGCAGGCGTTAGGACGGAGAGTGTCTGTCACATAATAACAGTTTATGGGCTCAAGTGACCACCAGACCGGCACAACACTTTGTCCTGTGTGGAGCCGGCAGTGAGTTTTGATCAGAGAGACACCGCGGTGCGTTTTTATGTGAGGATTTATTCTCAATGAATTATTTTTCCTCTAGCGTTTTATTGGCTGAACTCAACCGGAGACACTCTTGGCAAACCCGCAGCGTTTGGTCAAATTTTAATTGCAGCCTATAGGAATAATAAGACTACCCCGCCGGTTCAAAGTTTCTCCCACCCCATTTATTTTACCACGACGTGCTACTTCAAGCTCCCCAGCAAGGCACCCTGGGGTGTGTCTCCCCGTTTCCTCTCCCCCTGCCCCCTTTAAAGATTGAGAAAGGCGCCGATAAAGTCTGTATCACCTCTCCCGACTGCCACGGGCTCCATGGGAGACACGAGCTGCAGTCTGCGAGAACTTCGGCAGCCCCAAGCTGTGGAAAAGTTAAACACTGCAAAAAGTGTCTCATAGACTTATCGTCCCAAGTTGTACTTTTAAACAATAAATAAACTTTTCTCTTCTTCATTCCACCTGCGTTTCTTGTAAGAAAGGAAACCACTGTCGGGTTCTGAAATGAGTCCCTTTGCTCTAAAGATGCAAGACGACGTCGCCCCCGCTTCAGACAGTTTTCCTACAGCCTGCTCTGACTAAAACACTGCAGGCGGATATTTTTTACAGCGCACTGAGCTGTGGCGAGCAGCCTCGACACCTGTCCGACGACACCTGGCAGGCGTGACCGACAGTCCGCGCATGCTCCCTTGTCAGGTTGAAACCTCTTAAAGCACTTGGGAGCAACATCACCACACCAGTAGATGTTAAATCTTGGAGCGAGCGGCCTCGGGCGCAGGAGGACTGCTCTCTACAGCTGGATTATTGTCACTGATTTGTTCTGTTCCGCTTCAGAGATGCCCCGCTCCTTCTTGGTGAAGAGTAAGAAGGCGCACAGTTATCACCAACCCCGAAGTTTTGAGGATGATTACAACAAGCTGGACACGATACTGGCGCACATATGCTCGGGTATGCAAAAGGAGGCTTTTCTTCAATATTCCCCTCTTTGTCAGATGACAGTTTCAATGCTGTATTTGATATTGATATAATCTGACGGGATGAGGGGTATTTTTCAAAAGTAAAATACATTTTTGATCGCAACACTTGCCATTAATTTGTAAGATGAATAATGCTTTAAAAGAAAAGCACTTTACAGTTAAGAGTCATTGTAGTGTTTTGTATTCAATTCTGAAACTGTTCTTTTGGTTAAATGCATGTATTTAAATATCTCGGGTTATTCACAGTTTTATTACATATTACAACACTATTTTTTATTGTTATACCATATCATATATTAACACTATTACCACAAGAAAAATGGACGTTATCTCTGACTAATTTTGTCCACCAAAAATCCAGTTTTGTTTTGACAAATTACCGAACTGGCGACCATCCACGTCATTTATCAGCCCTTTAAAAACAACATAAGAATGGCTTTAATTGAGTCACCGGTCATTACGATGCTGACTGTCATTTGTTTTGTGCTTCTCAGAGGGAGATAAACTCCCAGAAGAAGACACGGATATGTCGGTGGACAGGTACGACCTGTCTCCGGACTCCCACCTGGGCGACGCTGCAGATTTCTCCCCCAAGTCTCCGCTGAGCTGTGCCGACAGCCTGTGCCCTCGCTCCCCGGACTATGAGGACTTCTGGAGGCCTCCATCTCCCTCCGCCTCGCCAGGTAGACAAAGACACACACATACATACACACATACTGATGATCCTGCAATAGATTACATTTCATGTACACATGAAAGACCCAGAGCGGAAATTGTAAAGCGTCCAGGACGCACAGATCCAATGCAGACTTTGATTTGTATTTTTTCCACCATGGTTTAGAAAACATACAATACAATGTTCGTTTCGGCAAACTAAATAAGCAAAACAGGCCTTTGTGATAGTTTACATATTTTGCTGTTTTAATCATTTTCTGAGATTGTTTTAAAGGATCTATTGAAGTTATTCTTCACACAAATACGTTTTCAGTTTTTATAATAAATCAGCAGATATCATCTAATCTAATTTCATTTTAATCGGACTCAACCACAAATCATCACTTGGGGAATCTGAAATAAGTTTTCCCCTCAATGATTCCTCTGAGGCCCCGTAGATCCCTGGAAGTGCTCCTCTTCGGTCACTTCACTGCTTTCATTAAATTTTTATCTGTTCCCCTCTCCAGCTGATTCGGAGAAATCTCTTTCTCCCCTGGTGGACGAGACTCAGCCCTTCACCGTTCCATTCCGGCCGTACGCCTGGAGCAGCAGCTATCCCAGGCCGGAGCTGAGGCCGCTGGTGCAGCCAAGCCTCCATACGGGAATGGAGGTAGAAAGAGGCCCGGCTGCGATGGGCTTCTACGGAGACAGAAGCACCCATCCTGCCCTGTATGCAGACCGAGCTCTGGGAGAGGAGACCTATGGTAACTACAGGAGGCACGCTGCTGCTCTGCTGTTTCCTGAGGCAGGCCTGCACGGAAAAACCCACGACGTGAACGCGCAGTCTGATCTGCTGTGCTCTAGCCTCATCCTCAATGGGGCTTACAAGTGCGTCAAGTGCAGTAAGGTGAGGACAGAGAGCAACGAAGAGAGGTGTGATTTCATATAGTCCAGTCTAATATAGTGTCTTCTATAAAATGCATGCATGTTTGTAAGAAAACACCAATAATTTAAAAACTTGGGATAATTTGATTTCCGCTCAACTTGGCCCCAAGCAAAGACTCACTGCAGCTGCTGTCTTTTGGCTGACCTCTGACCTCTCTATAGGTGGAACAAAACACAAACAATTGACTCTCCAGTTACACAGAATCGAATTTGGGTTTTTTTCTTCTTCGATGGTTTATTGCAAATTTTAAAACGTTCTTATCGTCAATTCATTGTTGTTCTCAGGTGTTTTCCACTCCCCACGGTTTAGAAGTCCACGTCCGCAGATCACACAGCGGCACCCGGCCATTTGCGTGCGAAATCTGCGGCAAAACTTTCGGACACGCAGTGAGCCTGGAACAACACAAGGCCGTGCACTCTCAGGTATCTTCACACCTCAAACCACAAGATGCAGTTTGCACCCTTTTCTTTTTTTGGATTCACATCTTACTTTCAACCCGCCTTCCTGTCAAGCGTGGATGCGCTGACTCGAAAATGTGACTAAAACAGGCCTCTGCTCACGTTTCAGGAAAGAAGTTTCGACTGCAAAATATGCGGTAAAAGTTTCAAGCGGTCGTCAACTCTGTCGACTCACCTGCTTATCCACTCCGACACGCGGCCGTACCCATGCCAGTACTGCGGCAAAAGGTTCCATCAGAAGTCGGACATGAAGAAACACACCTTCATCCACACAGGTGAGCGAAGAAAGGGACGAAACTACATTTGTTGTTTTGATTGTTCTGTAGCCGAGGTGAAAGATCTGTGCGCAAAATCCAATTTTTAAGCAGCAAAATGTATACCTCTCGTTTATTTTTATTATATATATTTTTTAAACCCTAAATCAACTGTATTTTTCTTTTTTTCTTTGTCTTTCAGGTGAAAAGCCACACAAATGCCAGGTGTGCGGGAAGGCGTTCAGCCAGAGCTCCAACCTCATTACGCACAGCAGGAAACACACCGGATACAAACCTTTCGGCTGCGACCTCTGCGGCAAAGGTTTCCAGAGAAAGGTGGATTTGAGGAGACACAAGGAGACGCAGCACGGGCTGAAATGAACTGACGCGGCACCATGGAGTCAATCTAATCTGACTTCAGAGCAATCATTTGCTCATTCCTAGGAAGTCGTTTTTAGACATCCGGCATTTTCGACTTTTCCTCCTTCTGCCATCCACCTTGAGGACATTTTTCGGATCAAGATCGACTCTGACTCTCATTTAGCTTGTTAAACGTGCATTGAACCTATATTTAACAACGACAGATGGTGTTTTTTATTTATTTTATAAGGGAAAAAAACGTTTAACGGGCGACTTTTTGCAGTGCGAAGACGAGCAACACTAACGAGACCAGCCTGCTGCAGAATGTTACATGCTCACAAAACCAGAGATAAGCTGTGGACTTTAAAATACATGACATGTAAGCGCGATAATAATAATAATAATAATAACAATAATAATAAAATTGTCTGTGTCTTAAGCCCAAAATATTAGCAGTCACACTTCAATAACAGGATTGGCAGAGCCATAAAGAAACAGATGCAAATCTGCGCTTGTCCAAAAGAACAGACGTAGGATTTTGTTGTCAGCTACAGCGATGCTGGCAAAACAGCCTCCTTCCACTGTCTGATTTAATAATCGCTTCCATTACCAAGCTGGTATCTTTGGTCTATTTTGCACATTTTCTTGTCAAATTTAAACTTCTATCGTTTACAAATAAATATTACTTCTCTTCAAATATGTATTCCAGTTTCTTGTTGATGTTTTAAAATGATTATTATTATTATCAAAATTTCAATGCAGTTAAAAATATGGATGAGTTAAGTTTTTCCAAACGAAAACAGAGACGGAACGGAAAAAGCGTACATGAAAATAAAACGGATTACATTAAAGTAAAGGTCGGGTTTCATCACCTAAGTTTAAAAAAAAAAATCCACAGGGCGTCTTTTTTTCACTGTTGTCAGCAGACGCGTCGGTAGATTTAAGGTCATTAGCAACAGTTATTTCAGATTTTTTCTCGATCACACACACACACACACACACACACACACACACACACACACACACACACACACACACACACACACACACACACACACAGGGAGAGAGAGAAATAAAACTATGATCTAATCGAATAAGAGCTTTACGTTCCAGAGTGTAAACTTTAAAACAAAGGCGCCAGGACGTTGAGCCATCTTGCTGCCGTGATTGTGTGATTGCCCAGAGGCTACTGTTTGTTTTGACCACTGCAGACATTTGTTTGGACCTCAAACAGTATGAGCTGATTTAACCGTTAACCAAATGCGTTTTACCCTCATGGCTGTTATTTGGGGGGGGGGGGGGAAAAAAACGAGCTTTGGCAGAAAAGATATCACATGTGGCAGCTGTGATCCTGGGAAAAATGAGAGTCGGGAAGCACCCTGTCAAAGTTTCTGTACTGCTACATAAACAATAGATTAAAGGGTTTAATCTGATAAACAAAAATGCTCCCTGGAAATATTACAGCACATTTAAGAAACAGGTGGTATCCCTGTCATAGAGACTATTTCCATAGATAGAATCAGTTTAATACTGTGAAAATACCTCTCATAACTGGTTAGGTGAGCTTATAAACAGTCGCCTTATTAATCTACCGATTCTTCCAAACCCTTATCTTTTAACCTCCGACACAAAAGAGGCGGAAAGAGGAACAATCACTTTGTCGTTTTCACTCAACATTGATTGAAATCACTGACTCACAAGGATTTTCTATGCCTCACTTGCCTCAAAATCGTACAACATCCAGGCCTGCGAAAATACTGAATATTTTAAACCCCAGGATGAACAGACTAAAGGAGAACAGGAACAGGCATGCTCATTTAAAACAAGATTTAGTGGAGCTGTGCGCATTACAGCTACATGGCAGAGAGACTCACAGTGTTTATTCTTTTCAAACGAAAATGCATTTTATATGCAGCAACCACACATTTCAAGGCGAATAAAAAGCTTCAGTTTTGAAAAGACTTCAAAACTGAAGCTCCTTTAAAATAAGTCTATAAAGGAAATAAGAGGTTACGCTGCTTGAAAGGAGTGCACTTTTTGTTCAGACTGAATGAGGTTGAATCTGGTGACAGGGGAATTTCCTGATGCCTGATGCCAGTGCCTTTAACGCTCAGAGAGCCCCGAGCCGCCAACCTCACCTTTGAAGTAAGCAAGCAAGCAGGTTCTCTCAGGTGGGACGTTTCACTGCTGGGCAGAGCAGGTCGACTTCAGCTGAACTTGTGACATTGAGCTCCTCTCATAACTGTTTAAGCTACTGAACAACCTAGATCGCTTATGATGGATGTTTTGTTTGTTTTTTTACCTCATAGAGTGCTGTATGACGAGTCCCTTTGAGAGATGCTCTTCAAGCACAATCTCAGAGTGAAGCTTCCCAAGTAAAAATCTTCAAACGAGCCAATAGGCTGACCAGATTTCCTCCAAGTGCATGGCTAGATTTTTCTTTTAAACTTTATCCCACTGCCTAAAGGCATATCAAATATGAATAGGAGATGGCTCGATTGATTTGAGTGGGCGAATAATCAGAGCATTGCAGTCTGAGGCCTGCATTTTGGCCCGTAAGTGCACACGGTGGATAAACATGCACTCATCTGTGCATGCAGCCACACAGCATGCAGAGGTATGGCTGGATTAATTTTTTCTGACAGACATAGTTGTGCAATTAGAAAGTTCAAGGTCTGGGTTTGTGTGGTCTTGGATGATCTATTATTAATCTGAGATTATACATGAATAATAAAAGATGGGAGAGAGACTTGGGTGTTTGATTTCTTTTTTCTTTTTTCGATTTTTAATGTCTGAAAAAACAGACATTAAAAATGTAATCAAATTATTAGCTAGTATTATGGGATATTTGGGGTATTATGGGATAGATGACACCCCCCCATTATACAAAAAATATTTTTGTATAAAAATAATCTACTGAAAAGAGGTCAAGTATATAGATATTATTGCACAATCAATACATGAAAAAACTTCAAAATAAAGCCAAGTTGTATGGGACATGCTACACCCGAACTCCCATAACTTCATAACGAAAGCTCTGATTTACCCAAACTGAGTGCGGTGGTTGACAGGAAGTTTCTCTACATGTCTGAATAAACAAAATGTGAACCGCTGGGTACACTGAGGAAATATAGCTGTACTTCCTCTAAACCATCAATGTGTCTAATAGACTCCATTCCTACAAGCTTGCACAAAAAGGTCTTACCATTTAATAATGCGGCAATCTTAAATATGATCAATTTAAGATTAATATTAATGTACGTACAACAGGCCTTTAAGGTGAAGTTACCATAAACCATTACTCAAAAACTGACCATCAACTGACTCAACTGTTTTAGGTAATTACCGGTCAATCTCCAACCGTCCTTTTATTTCTAAAATTCTTGAAAAAGTAGTTGTGAAACAGCTAATGGATTGTCTGCAGAGGAATGATTTATTTGAAGAGTTTTAGTCAGGTTTCAGAATTCCTCACAGTACAGAAACAGCTTTAGTGAAGGTTACAAATGATCTTTTCATGACCTCTGACAGTGGACTCCTTTCTGTTCTTGTAGTGCTAGACCGCAGTGCAGCGTTTGATACTGTTTACCACAATATCTTACTACAGAGATTAGAACACACTGTAGGTATTAAAGGTACTGCACTGCTGCAGTTTGAATTATATCTAGTTTCTAATTTGTTAAAATAACTGAAGAGGCCTCTTCACACACTAAGGCTAATTATGGAGTTCCACAGAGTTCCGTGCTAGGACCTATTCTGTTCACGTTATACATGCTTCCTTTAGTCAGTATCATTTGAAGGCATAGCATACATTTTCACTGCTATGTAGATGCCGGATGACACGCACTAATGAGTTAAATTGCAGGAATGTCTTAACGATATAAAGTCCTGGATGAACTCTAATTTCCTGCTTCTAATTTCAGATAATCTGAGGTTATTGCACTCGGCCCTCAAAATCTTAGAAACATGGTGTCTAACATGATACTGTGGATGGTATTACCTTGGCCAGGATATGTCCTTCAATGCTCATTTTATACAAATATGTAGGACTGCTTTCCTACATTTACATATTATCGCTAAAATCAGAAGCATCCTGTCTCAGAGTGATGCTGAAAAACTAGTTCTTAATTGTAGGCTGTAGACTATGTTGTTCTAAAATGCTTCAGTTGATCCAGAATGCTGCCGCAAGAGTACCGACAGGGACTAGAAAAGAAGCGCATATTTCTCCCATATAAGCTTCTTTTCTTCTAATTTTCATTGTCTCCTTGTTAAATCCAGAATCAAGTCCTTAAAATTCTTCTTCTCACATCCAAAGTCTTGAATAATCAGGCCCCATATTATCTTAAAGACTTCATAGTACCATATCACATGATTAGAGCACTTCACTCTCAGTCTGCAGGCTTACTTGTGGTTCCTAGAGTTTCTTAAAGTAGAATAGAGGGCGAAGCTTTCAGGCCCCTCATCTGTGGAACGAGCTACCAGTTTGGATATGGGAGACAGACACCCTCTCTGCCTTTAAGATTAGAATTAAAGCTTTCCTTTTTTATAAGGAATAATGTTAGGGCTGAATCAGGTGACCCTGAACTCGCCGTATGCTAATAGGTCGAAGCTGCTGGGGCTTCCCATGACTCTCACTTACTATTTCTTCTTCACTCACCTCTTTTCACAGCCTGTCTGTATGCACAACTTTTCATTTAATCTTAAGTCATTATTAATCTCTGGCTCTCTTTCACAGTGTGTCTTTTTGTCCTTTATTCCTCCTGTCAAACCCAACCAGTCACAACAAATAGCTGCCCCTCCCTGAGCCTGGCGCTGTCGGAAGTTTCTTCCTGTTAAAAGAGAGTTTTTCCTTCCCGCTGTTTCTTGTTCATAGTGCTTGCTCACAGGGGCTCGTCTGATTGTTCCGGTTTGCTCTGTGTTATTGTAGGATCTTCGCATTATGTTATAACGACCTTTGAATTGACTGGTGTTGTCAGTTTGTCCTATATTAGCAAAATGTAACTGACTTGAACTGAAAGAAATGCAAAAATGACAATATGTTATGAATGCATTGTATTGCATTGCATCGATCAAATGATGAAGTCTAAAAGAGTTAAAAATGAACATAAAATTTATTCAAACTGCTTAAAAAGTCTAGAAATGTCAAGAAAAGTTTACATTACTAATTGAAAGCATGGATAAACAATTGTGGGCTTTAAACGGTATGAACAGCTGTCAAATGCAGGAGTAACATCAAATAGGGAACAAACGGTTGACATAGTAAGTCAATAACTATAGAAAAATGTCTGAGAGAGTTCACTAGCCATAATTGACCAATGGTAAGCAGAAAGTGGTCCAGATCATGCTTACGATGGGTTAAAATGAGCATATTGGAGGGGCTACATTGCTGTTGATGGATTCTTAAGTACTGAAAAGCCTTTGGAGCTGATCAGATGAAAAGGTTTGGGAACCACTGCTCGATGTAACCACTCTTTTAATTTTGTACCATATAAAGGCAGAAACTCTTGAAATAAAGCGTCAGAAAAGATATAGGAGACATTGCCCCAGGTCAGCAAGCTGGAACCACTTTTAAAACCAGATCCCCATGAAATGATTTACAATTGTGATATGTCACCTGAGGGACTAAAGAAAAGAAACGATTAAAGCATTATATAAAGCGCCTCACAGATTAAGAAATATAAAGCTCACACCCACGCAGCTGACAATATCTGGAAAACATCTGCCGAACGGTGTTTTACTTTTTATGAGGGAGAAGACAGACAGAGAGAGAGAGAACAAATGTGATTATTTCCCTGAGGGTGAGCAGACCTGTTGTGTATATTGTCATAATAATGCGGTATTTGCTTTCATACGCTGTTCAGCAGATTTCACACAGGTTTGACGAGTTCGAAGGTGAGATAAGCTGACAGAGATGCAGGATTTCTGACAGCAAGCTTTGGTGAAAAAGCAGTGATTAAGATGTTCGCACACGGAAAAATTCATGGGAGATTAAAAGATATCAAATGAAACCGTTTTCTTCCGTTTACGCTTTTAATTCGGGAAAGTTTCAACATCAGAGACACTTTCCTGCTTACCTGTGGTTGACACGCCAAGTAAGCTGGGGCAGATGAAGAGAGGCAGGGCTCATATAGAACACAGCTCTTTTGTTGCATAGGCTTATTCATTATTCACCTGATCTGAAAAACAGACTGCAAACCAACTGCACAGCTGTCATCAAGCAACAAGGCGTAGACACAAATTATTCATGACTCCGCAAAGAAAAGGCAGCAGAATGAGAGGAAAATAATAACAAGAGACATCAGTGAGGCAGCTGACAGGCCGAACATGTGCAGGGAGAGCAGGCCTCTTCGGGCTAACAAGCTTCCTCCTCGTGGAAGGCCAGCCGTGGCTGAGGCACACTTCCAGACTTTTGCAGTGTGTTAGTGAACAAGGAGACACGCTTACTTACAGTTTCTGAGAATGGAAATGGACTGAGACTGTGTATAACGCTCATTTAGTCTTAATGACCAGTCAAAGCGCTCTACGCTACAAGACGCAATCACTCTCAAAGCCACATTTGTATGGTGGTTTGGTTTTACATTTAGACCCACAACTAATCTAATCAATCTAACATGCACATCTTTGAACTGTGGGAGGAAATCACAGCCCTCAGAAAGAAGCCAGTAGATAAAGGGAAGACATGCAAAATTTGGTGTAGTGAAGTCTATAGGTCGAAGAAGACGGCTACATCAGACACAGGACTCATATTGTGCAACATTTGAATGTAATTTTATCCAATTTTATAAAGTACACAAGCTTTGATCCACCCTTAATTCCTTTATACATGTCTAGGAACATCTAAAATAGGTGCAGTGATGTGCTGAACCATGTGCAAACGTCCCCAAATCCCCAGCACCCAAAGAACCCCCACATCTTTGAGAAGAGACCTGACCATGACAGAACCTACAGCAATCTTTTTTAAGACTTTCATTTCTAGAAATAAGAAAAAAATACAGACAAAACTGGTAGAAGAGGTTAGAAGAAGTGTCCGTGTGACTGAATGTGGAGTATGGGGAGTATGCTCTTTTCGTTCAGTCTGGTTCACTGGAATTGATAGATAGGAGAGGAAAAGAAAAAAAAATTGATTAATTAATAAATATTGTGAATATTAAAAATGTAATTGAAAAAAATTGGAAAATGCATGGAATTCCTGGGAATGCGCCTCAAGTCAGCGGCGTTGGTGTGACTGAGAGTCAGAAACTACAACCAGAGAGTAGCTTTACAGGGCGAGATCAGCAGTGTTGTTATTTTATGGTTAATAAGCAGGGATTATCTGGTTTTTCTTTTGCTATGGTAAATAGTGGTAAAGAGAAGCTTTCGCATCTCTCTCCTGACCTCCTCTGTACATACTGATAACGATTTGAGCCGAACATATCACGTTTTGATTTATCGCTCCATAAGACCTGCTGCCACTGATTTTCAGTCCAGTTCAGTCCAGTGTAATCTGGCATATCTCGGGATTTTCTCCCCGTTTCTTTACCTTCTTGACAGTCACATTTTCACTGGTGGCAAATATAAAGAAATAAGGGGTAGCTCAAAACTTGCACAGTACTGTATAATACTCCAAAACAATCTGGTCAAATTACTGAAACATGCATGTCTTCATTTAGTTTTGTCTTGATTACTGTGATTAATCTTTGGCCTTACCTTCACTACATGCTGTTCAAAACTAGAAATAGATGATTGGATCATTTTACACCTCTTCCAGCTTCTTTACACTAGCTCTTTGTTTATTTTAGAAATATTTCAGAAATTGAATCATTTAAGTTTCAAGACACTATATCCAGCTGTTTATAAATTGAGTTTATGACGTGCATTTCTAACACCAGTGTTAAATTAATAAAAATAGGCAACCAGCATTTTTTTTATGCAGGTGTGTGTGTTTACGTGCATGCATGCGTGTGGATGGGGGGGTGGAGGGCGTCGACAGTGTTGTTGTTTTCAGTTTCCAGGCCTGTTTATAAAGGCACGTCCCTAGGTGATTGTGTGTTTACGTGATGCCTGAGCCACGACCACATAAACACACAAAAAAAAACCCTACACACTCCTCGCATCAGAAAATGGTGGAGGCCAAATGAAAGCCGACGTTTTTCTCCCGCCGCCTTGAAAGCTTTCCATTAGCCGGGCTCTGTTGAGGGTCTGGGGCCCTGAACAGCGTGAGGCCGTGATGGTGAGGAAGGGGGGGGGCTGGTCAGGAAGGGGTGGGTGTGTGTGCATGGGTGGAGGGTTGGGGACCCGCTGGTTTGATAAAAGGGCAGGAGGGTTGGGAAAGCTGTTCGCTCATTTAAAGACGTGTTTATCCGGCTCATTTAGCATTGCATATCACTAGACTACTTGGATGTGAGCTGTCACTCAGAAACAAAAAAGCTGCTCTGCTGCAGCTCGGTCACAAGCCCCCTCCTCTCTGGACAGATTTACACAACTGATCTCATATTCCGCACCGGTACTAAAACGAAGATGTGTTCAGTCCTTGTACTGTATCTGCTGCTACACCACACTTTTACCTCATTGGCCTGGTTTTGTCTTTCATCTGAAGTCATGTCTAATAACGTATGAATCCTGAAGGTGACGTTAAAAGGATCCACTTTGGTTAAAAGGTTCTGATAACAAAAGATCCTCTTGTCTTTGGGGGGAAAGAAAACGCATGAAAAAGAAATCTTCTGAACACAAGTGACAAGAAACAGAGCTGTGCAGCCTTTTAATGTGCGCACGATATTCGTGTTCAGTCGTAAAAGGTTTTACGTGGCTGAGAATTTGAGATGGAGGGTGGAAGGTAAAGCTGTGAGGAACTTGCAACAAATCTTTGCATGTTACACAGTTTAAGATGTGCGTTAAATTGTGCGAAAAAAATGTTCTTAAGACTAGAGAATGAACCTCAGTATCTTATTTTAGTGCTGATTGAAACATGTTCATATGACAGAGTATTAAAAGAAAACTGTCAATTATCAATGTTGGACCACAAAACTGGAATTTTAATTGGTTAAAGAATTAAAAGTAGAGTAAGTAGAGTCTTTCACACCATGTCAATCTGTGAAGCTTTGATTAAACCACAGTGTTGTTAATGCTGAATACAAGACTGTTCAGCAGTTACTATACAACAGTACAATATGTTGCACTGTGACTGAAAGATCAGCTCACAGTCATGCCAAAAAGAACATTTTCACAGGACCTTACGTGGACATTTTCTGCTTAAACATATTTTTACACCTGCTGAGAAACAGCCTGATGTCTAACCTGATTGCTAACCTGCAAGCTAGCTTCCTCTTCCCCTGTGATGCTTTTAGTTCTCCCTTTATCCACTGATTATCATTTCGAAAATCTTGATGGATTTCTTTAGTATAACATCAACAGACAATAGTCTCTTACCCCAGTGTCAAATTTGTCCAAGTTCCCACTAGTGACTATGAAGATTTCCCATGATGCACAGTCACAAGATACTCTCAGATATATTTTTCAACTCTTTACAACACAGGCTTGCTCGTTTTAAGCTAGTGTTTATAGAAAGGTACCATATGAACCGCATTATGAGTCCCATAACATTTTGGATGCCACCTACATATTGCTAAAGCATAAATCAAATGCTCTGTCTCAGTTATTATAATATACAGGTTTGTGTAAATATTTAACCCTTTAATCAAACACAACTACGTCAGCACTGGTGCAGCTAGTTTTTAGAAGTAAATTAATTAGTTGAATGTAGAACAACTGGGTGTAGCCAGTGACTGATGACACATTAATGTTAATAATCTTGTAAAAATGCCTCAAATTCTGGGACATATGCTGTCTTAGACGACGTTATTGACGTGGGGGGGAAAAGGCATGTATAAGACCCAAGTAGTTTTAGTGGTGGCTCATTATTACGGACAGACGACTAAGCTGGAGCATCTCTGAAAAAGCAAAGATTATCTGGATCTTATAGTCAGCAATGAATGGAAAAACTGGTGACTGGTTGGAGTACGATGTCCAATGTCACCTTTGATGGCCCTGTAGCGTTTACACCTTAGCGGGCATGAGCTGTTTTGGTAACACCGCAAAACACAGCATAGTAGGCTGAGGTTGTTAAATGTCAAAGCATTTTCTAGTCTCTGACTATCCCAGTAGAATTAGGGAAAAGGAAAAAAGGGAGTGAAAATGGGAGCAAGACTACAAATCTCCGTTGTGGAGGCTGTACTCAAAAACTGCATGAAGATGGAATTTTAAGAAACCCTCAGTTTCCCCATGTGACCTGCCAGATCTTAAGCATTTTTGGGAAGAAGAATGAAAAAATTGGCCGTGCCCTGATGTGTAAAGGTGACAGAGATGCATCCAGCAAGTAATGATTCGACACTCTAAATGCTTTGAGTTGCTATCTGGAACAAAAACAATGCACAGTAGGACTATTAGGTAAATATAAATGCAAACATGTAATCTATTAGTAATAACTGAGATTTTTTCCTGTTGTGTTTATACTGATGCAAAGCAATAAAACCAGAGCTTGACTAAGCAAATACTGTTAGAATGACTCTGTTGTATGCAAAAATAAACAAATCACAGATTACTAGTGTGTAAGCCAAATGCTAACAAGGCGTTAAAATCTGTTATGATACACAAAAGTTTAGCATCTCTGTCAAAGTAACACAGAAACTATTAGCTCATATCATCTACGCAAGCAGAGGACGATTTGTGAGCGAGAACGGCAACACAAGATGTTACTTTGTGATACAGTCGTCCCTTAAACCAGGGCTGATTGTAGCTATGAATCTTTCTAAAAAATTCATAAGATCCATTTCACAAATGACCAAGCCAAGCACGTGCCTGTATCTAAACAGCAAAATGAGAACGAGGCGAGGAAGATCTATAAGAGGAGCCCGCAGCCAGAGGAAGGAGAACAAAATGACAAAGATTTATTCTCAGCCATGATCAAATATTTATGCTGAGGCATTCAAGTAAAGTTACTTTTTGTGTTCTGATTTAATGAATGATTTGAGCAGTGGCAGTGCTGGGAGGCACAGATGTTGGGTTTGCTGAAGCCTGCACTAATGCCCATTCAGGGGTCTGTGTGGTCATGTGTCAGACTGCAGCAGGATCAAAGCGGGAGTAACGCCACTGTGACGATCACAGCTTAGAGGAGGAAACGGTAAGTACTTCCACAACCCCTGAGATCTCCACTGGGCCATTGCTAGGGAACACGAAGTGAGAAAGAGAGGTCACTGTAACTATATTAACACAAGCTGATGCTGCCAAATCCTGCACAAGAACATGTTTTTGCAGTCCTCCATTGCAAGTTCTATTTACCCATTAGAAATGATCGGCTCACTTGCCTTTAAAACACATTAACCCAGTACCTTATTATTAACCAGATGCCATTATGTTGCCTATCACTCCATTAGAGCCAAGTCACTTTACAATAGGCCTGGTTATGGTGGGATTGATCCAAAATGACAAAGCCACAGTCAAAGGAAATGGATCCCGGCGGTGCAGTGACTCTCCCATTCTCCCTCTGGCATCCTCTGAAACATTAATGACCCCAAGCTGAATCTGATCTGGCCTTTTTTACTCACTGTTTTATTCTTACTCTGATCTATCTACCCACTAATGTTAGCCACTCTCACGTATATAAAAAAGGAGTATTGATTAGTTGTGGTAACATTTACTTTCATTTTTAGGGTAAAGCTAATGTAATCTAACAAAATTAAATGGCAGAAAGTAAAAGCTTCAGCAAATCAATAAATTGGGAAACTAAGAACAAAAAGTAGTATAATAGCAGCATCTAAAAGACTTCATCAAGTAACAAGAGTAAATATTCTAAATGAAGTTGTAGAGTCTGTAAATTCAAAGAAGGGTTCAAATCAGATGACCTGAAAGGGAGCTGTGAGCAGGCAGGAAGTGCCAGGAGACATCTGCGGCAGGTGAAACAGAAATTCTAACACTTGAGCGAACACTTAAATGGATAAAGGGAGTTTGGAGGAAAAAAAAGAAGGCTAAAAGCTTCCATCACTTTCAACAAGACGTTGGAACCCAAAAAACAGTGTGTCAGCATCTTTAAACACCGGAGAGAAGAGGAGATGACAAAATCATTTTGACAGCCAGTTCACATGTAACATCTCCGATTCATCCACCTTGGGGAGTTGCTGGGCAGTTTTACCCAGCTGCCGGGGGAAACCAAGCCCCGTGTGTTAAAGCAGAGCGGGCAGGGCCGAGCTTGTGCGCCGCACCGCGCGCCGCTTATCGATCAGAGTCAGACAGGGTGTCAGTCTCCACAGCCCAGAGATACAGCCGGCAAGCAGCATTTATCTGCGTGTACGAAGGTGTCCGCTCTGTGTGTATTGATTGGGAACAACTCGACACTGGGAATTGTCATCAAAATGCCGATTGACAAAAGGTTGAGCAGGCGGTGATGAAGTCTGCATGCGTGGTCCACTAGATATGGATTTGTTGCAGTTCCCGAGCGTCAATCCATACCAGTCAGGCACTGCAGGTCAGGAAACACTGAGGTGTCCAGCCTGGGCCTTTGTCTCACCCTGGGAGCTTTCAACTCATAGTACACTGGTAGACAGAGCTGCTTTATGGCATGTTGAATGATGTGCAAAAGACAGGACGACATTATAGCAACAGTCTTTGCCAAAGCGCAAACAGATGTTCACTAAACACACTCGGACCGCGCCTACACAGCCCCTCCCTGCAATTGTTTGCCACAGAGGCAAAGCTTTTACAAAAAGGGGCCAAGGTCAGATTTTCCCTAGTGAGACCACCACCTCCATTAGCTCTCAGTTCACTGGGGTATCCGTTTCTCCCTAAAGATATTCAACTTCCAGACATCCACAGCACCGTTCATGGAAGAAAAAACAAGAACAAAAGTGCCAGCGTGCATCTCTGTACTGACCAAAACAATATCAAGATTTCATTTAATTAACCATACCAACACAAATATATCAAGTTCTTCATAGGTTTGAGACATCAGTCACAAAAATAAAATGGGCTTCAACAGATCTTTAGTAGTGCTTAAAGCATGTAGCAATTTTAACAACGACCTGATCAGGTATCACAAGTACCGTTGATTCCAAAGATGATCCGATGCCACAGAGTTCAATTATTTTATTCATCTAAAAAACACATGAGTAGTCTTACACTGACTGATCCTTCATTTGTATCCACAAACATGCACAACACAGTTTTTTTTATTTATTCAATCCCACAGTTAATTCCAGCTGCCAAAAATCCAAATATGTATTAATCAGTGGTTGACTATAGTCTCTGAGTAATGTACAAAGTCCCTATGTTTGAGTTACATTCACTAAAAACTAAGTGCACGGCTGCAGTGCTAAAAACACGGAGAAACTCATTTTCCCTGCCCTGCCTCAAATATTTTGTGCACACACTGAGTGCAAAATACACTTAATCCCATGTTATATGTTCTCAGTACATTTTTTGATTGTTTTGTCAGATGAAGGCACTTTGTGTATTTGTGACATATGGAACAAGTGGCACATCTGCAGTTTTTTTCCTTTGGAATATCTTCTGAACAGCACCCCAACTTTTCTGGAATCACGTTATCAGACACACCCTCATGCTGTTTTGTATGCATTTTCCACTGCTCTAGAAAATCCACAAAGTGTAGACAGTCTTACTGAAAATGATTTCCACCAAAGAAACAGTCGTGACAAGCAGATTATCCTGAGGAACCATAGCATGTTTTATTAAAAGAAATAAAATAAATAAATCACACATACTTTTATTTTTTACTCCCTGATAATCCATTAACAGGGCACGTCTGTACCCTTAAACCGGCAGAAATGTGTTGTGCAAGTTTAAAAGTTGCGTCACTTGTGGTAACCGGCATATCAATCAAAATCTACCCATCAGAAAAGGAAGAGCACAGACATGGACGCAGAGATATTTAGACATGCTATAAATATCTCTGTAGAGTCCAGCTGACTCACATGTGAATATATGCAGGATGTGCACACATTGCAATGTTCCCTGGTCGACGTAAGATAAAAATGTAAAGATTTTAAATGAGATTTCTTTTTGATTTTTCAGGCAAGAAACTACAAAACAATATTTTTCTTAAAGCCAGGACAAAAAAAGTGTACAAATGAAAGCATTTACAATACAAAGAACAAATACAGTCCCCCGAGATCTCACTAAACTGTTAACTACAGACAAGCTGCTCAGCTGAAATGTTTCCATAACTGCTCAGCATACCAGCAGTTTTCTACCTATAGATTTTTCTTTTAGAAAAGGGCAGGAATTCATAAGCATTTGCTTTCTCCTGTCAAAAAGGAAATTAAACATTTAGATTTTTTGTTTTTTCCCCATGTGATTATGATCCTTACATGGATTTGTGTTTATTTGTTCTTTAACACTTGTTACTTGTACGTCTGAAATAAAAATGTGATTGATTTTCTTCATCAGCACCTTGCATGCATCAAAGGAATTTGGGTAAATGAGGAAACAGTTTTGGGATTTCACAAATTAAGAGACATTTAAAAACACTCCCAATAGTAATGCAGCAATCACAAAAGCAAATCTGGACGGTATAAAGGAAATATCTCAAAATCAAATTCATCTTCGTGCCTCAGAAAGCAGCAGTGTAGCTGATGCAGGACCCGGGGGAGAGGCCCTAAACATGGCAGTTTTTCCTGACAAGCACTGCAGGGCCTGGGGAGGTTTCAGGCAGACAGGAGAGCTTGAAGCAGTCTGCAGAGGCCTCCGGGGGGAAGCCGACTGGATAAATAGTTCACTTAGACTCTCTTGCTCTCTAAGAGGTCACCAAGGAAATATGGAAGGAAAATGGAGAGGCTTTATCCCACTCTCACAGGACTGCTGAATGTTTGCATATTAGACTGCTCTATGAATACTGCATACATCTGCTCCGCAACTGAAATGATACGGTCCATCTTACTCATTCGTTCAATCTAAGAAACTACGGTCAAGGTCTTAAAAGTGCCCCTTGAATATAACCTTAAACCAAATCCTGAATGAATCTGTTGGAGGTGGATATTGGTTGCTGTAGCAACACAGATCTATTAAATATAAATGGATATTTGATATCAGTGACCTGAGATATGGCTCTGAACACTGCAAACTGCTCTCCACATGCCTACAGACTGCCAGACAGCATCTCCACCACTCCAATGATTGCTCAGAATGCGCACTCATGAAAGCGGATACTTCTTTGACTCCCAAATGAATTCACTTGTTAATCAAAGACATGATACCGGTGTAAAACATCTTGCATCATGAAGACTAAGTGTCACATTTCACAGCGATACAAGTAGCAGTATTAATGGCTATACTGTGTATATTAAGGGTACAAATAAGGATATTTGTATTTGTTTCTTTAAAATATTTTTTATTAGTTATTAATATTTGCCAAATGGCCTCTCTACTGGATCCACAGTAATGTCATGAAATGTCTTGTTTGACATTATAAAAGAATATATGCAATTTTGCTGGTGAGATTTTTGATTCAAATTAAAAGAAAACTGAAACTAAAGTAAAGTGATATTTTTTTAAGCCTTTTTGTGTTAAATTTGATGATTATGGCTACACAAGATCTCACATAGTTGGAATATTCCATATGACTGATCAAAAAAAAAAAGACTTAATAAACAGAAACATTATATTTCTGAAAATACACTCAGTACTTTACCAGGGCTCATTTAGTGTAAGTTCATCAGTGCAGCATGGCATCAGCTTGTGGGACTGCTGAGGTGTCACTGAACCTCAGGTTGCTTTCGTAGCGGCCTTCAGCTCCTCTGTATTTTTTGAGCTGGGTGTTTCTCATCCTCCTCTTGACATTACCCCAAAGTTTAACCAGTAATAACACAGTCAGCAAACAACTTGATAATAGTTTTGGTTCTGTGAGCAGGTACTAATTCTTTATGGACAATAAAATCAGCATATCTATAAAGCTTCTCAGCATGGAGTAGATTTGATAAAATACAGAGGACCAACTATCACCAAGATCAGCAGATGACATGGCAACCAAAATCCTCACAAACTTCACACTGGACTTCAAACACCGCAGACTTCAGGACCTTGACTTCCAAATGAAGTGCAAAATTTGACTTTGCTCTGAAAAGAAGACTTTAGTCAACCGAGCAGCAGTTGAGCTCTTTTTCTCCCTAGACCAGCTAATACACCTCTCAGAATAAGACCGTGGCAGCTCCTTTCCTAAAGACATCTGTGTATGACGGCTCTTGATGCTCTGACACCAGCCTCAGTACCCTGACTGTGAGCCTCGAATTGACATTTGTTGACGATGCTCTGGAATCCCTGTTGGTTTGATAGTGATGCATGTTTATTACCATATTTACCTTCCAGCCAAATGTTAAGAATGTTAAGCCAAATGTTTTTTCTTTGATTATTGCTTATTCAGACATTCGGAAGACATGCCAAGTCTCTTACCTGTGTTGCTATATTGTTAAATTTGAACTTTAGCATGGGTCTAAAATTAAAACATCTTTTTCACTTATGTGTGAATTTAACAATGAGGTGCTGAATCCACAGACTGATTCTGCCATCAGAGTTAAGCCCTCAAGACAAACAGTGCCCTCCTGAGTTGGAAAGTGATCACTGCTCTGACTCTGTCCTCCGATTTCTTGCGCTTTAAAACGAGAATCTGTTAATCAGAGACACGATGTTTTCACGACTGTGGAGCATCAACTGTTCAAACAAAACTGAAGAAATTTTAAACTAGGAATTACATACCAGTTAAAACAACTTATTCTGTGACATAATGGTTCTTTAGACTCAAATACTGTTAAGCTTATTTTAAATCTTAATTCTGTGTTTGTTTATCCTAAGCCTAGACCTTGTGTGCTTTAATATTTTGTGTACCCAGGAGCACTGCCAAAACAAAACCTCATCAGCCTGCAATTAATGACAGCAAAATCAGGGACAAACACGGACTGAGCAGCAGTCTGTGTACTGTATTTGCTTTGTGGCTTTTGTCTAAGGCTTTCATCACAGCGCAATACACAGAGCAAACCTGGGCGGCAGATGTCGGCTAAATCCGACCGTTCAAACACGCTTCTACACCTATTCATCTAAAATCAGGACATGAGCTTCTCCTCTGCTGAAGCAGGAGCAGGAAGTCAGTGATTGTGCTTGTATTATATTATACACGCACGTAAATGCTGAGGGGGGAGAGGCGATCAAAGCCTTTGAGGCCTTTGTGTTTGCACAGAAGAGCAATATGTTGTCATCAAGCAATCATGGAAAGGCATTCGTAATCCCTGTGCATCTGTGTACAGCAGGCACTTCCTGTTAATTACATTGAGAAGTCTGCTGCAGCCAGCGTGTGTCACAGGATTTATTTTTTCTATATATACTGCCACATCACAATGGGTCCTACACCGTTGTTCTCTCCTTAAATCTATTTGAAAAGAAGTATAGCTGATGTTTTAGTACACTACAAATCATATGTATATGATCTCATTCCAATATAATTTACACTATAAACAATACCTGCAATGGATATAAAATGAACTTTAACCCCTGCCATGTTACCACTTTGACAAGGTCTGGAAAAAACAAACAACTTGTCACCCTCAGATGAGAGGAAATGGGTTAGGAGGTTAGGTTACTGAGGAACAACTCAGGAAGCACCAAGGCTCAAGCCTGCCGTGAACTAAAAACTGCTCACACTGTCCACACTGAAGCAGGTCTTACATTGCCATGGACTAAGAGGGGGCTGACCAAGAAAAAAGCCCCTGCTCCAAAACCGACTCCTTCAGGCTCAACTGAAATTTGCTGCTCCCCACATGGACAAACCATACGCCCTTTGAAGAAAGGTTTTCAGGTCAGGAGTAAAACCGAGGCTTTCAAACCTGAAAACACTGCACCAAAGGTCAAGCATAAGTGGTGGTAGCATCACGGTCTGATGCTGTTATGCTGTTATTCTGCTGGTGTTACTGGTACACTGCACAAAGTGGATGGAAAAATGAACCAGGAGGACTACCCCTAAATTCTTCAATGTTACCTCAAAGCAGCAGCTAGACAGCTGAAACGTGTCGGTTCCAACAGGACAATGATCCCAAACAGACATTAAAACTTGTTTTGGAATAAATCAAGCTAACATTAAGTTTCTGGAACAGCTTTCCCAAAGCCTCGACTTCAACCCTACTGAAGATTTTTGGAACAAGGGGAATTTAATTAAATATTAGTGGAGGTGTATGTATGTATTTGGTACATTGTGTATACTTTTAACCCTGGGGATAAGAAAAAATCCCAAATAAATTTAAACGTACGTGTACTACACTAGGTGTACTTCACAAGGTGAAGAAAAAAAAAACCCAAACTACAATGAAGGTTACTAAATTTGTGCTAATACACAAATTATATTTCCCTCTATGCAAATGACCTCATTTTAAGGTAGCAGAACTTTAAAATATAATCTACTAAAAATGTATTTTCACAAACTACACTGTTAGCATGCATATTCATTTCTATTTTAGTTGCAGACTATGCTAAAGTGGCATATCCCCACCTACACTGCAGGAAATTAGGTAAATATCTCAGTGGTAGGGCAGGTGTAAATAGATCATGAGCACAAGTTTTGACACCGAAGTTTCAGTTTCGTCATATTTAAATTCCTATTTTGGACTCTTTCTAAGCAGTGACAACCTCTGTACAGTTTTTATGTGACTGGATCCTTCCAGACATGTCTGCACTTTCTGTGACCACACTGAACTGCTCTGGTTTAATCCTATTACATGTCAAGCACAAAGGGACCTAAGAGGTTTATGTTTCGCTTCCTTACAGAGTGAATCTCTCCCTCTTTCTCTGTCTCTCTTTCAAGACACCAGGAGAGCTATATATTTGATCATTTTGATTCTGTGCTGTTGCATCATCTGTCAAAATAAAGGCCAACTGATAATAAGATTGTCTGTGAGGGCTGAAGAGAAACTGATGATGAATGAAGATCAGGTGAAAGAGATAATCCAGAGATGGGTAAGTCAACAATATTGCGCCATGGCAACACATTTTAGCTGAGGCTATCGTACTCAGGATCTCCTCTCCTGATGTTGCAATGAAGTATGACCTTCAAGTGTGGGGAAAAATAGCATAACGGCTGACAGATTAGCTGCTAGCATTAGAGTATAGAAGAACTGGTGCGTTGGGTGACGCTGCCTTCATTATATCTCGTTTGATCCTCCTCACTCAGTAACATTACAAGAGGAAGTCCATGTTAAATAAATATATTTGTTTCTTAGGGTTTATGCAGGATATCCTGACATCTACTCACACTATACTAGCACTATCTACTGCTTCTGAGAGGAAACTCATGACTAAGCTCAATGGTGTTTATCAGCAATAGTAAAAGAAAACATTATGACGTAATATACTGTGTCCTGTATTTAGAGAAATACTCAAGAAGACGATCTGAAGCCTGAGGACTACCAGCAGTTCAAGACTTTGGGATGTGCCAGTCTCAGTGAGGGTGAAAGTCAACAGCTCTTAAAATTCATACAAGATGAGAAAAACCAGGTATTCCTCGTCGTTGCCAACACAGCAGATCAGGGCAGCGGTTTCCTCCGTAGAAGTTACACCTCACAGATAGGAAGTGACAGCAGATTGGCAGCGTTAATCTGCCATACAGCTCTAAAAGCACGGCTACACTGCAGAATCGTACCTACTGAAGCGAGCAGCCTCTTGCCTGCTACACAACTATGCTAAACATTAACATGCAGCTACCACTCTGTGCCTCCTAGCCTCTTGACCTGGAGGTGTGCTGGGAAAACAAGCAGATATTCAGTCAGATTTCTCGCTCCACTGATAACCCTCTTCAATACAACGCTTCTCTAAGTGCCCTTGGTTGTCCCATCTCTCCACGCTCAGTGCAGTTATTTGTAGCCTACATTTAAAGCATGTGTCATCTCCCGCTCCTTCCTCTTTCTGAGCTAAAACAATCTCAAGGGCTGCAAATGATTGATTATAAAATGAGAAATCCCTGGATTTTGACTTTCAAAACCATTGCCGAGGACATGCTTGAAAAAGAAGCCGCGCGGAGAAGAACAAATAGGTGAACTGACAGTCATGGGATTGCAGCTGTGCAACAAATGATTTTGATAAGAATCTTTATCCACAGATTATCTATATAGTCTAATACCTTTTTAAAAATATTTTCAGAAGGTGAAACCTGCACCTTCTTCCACTCCTTTTTCGTGTGTGTGTGTGATCTGGTAGATCACACTTTAACCAGCAGTTGTGAAGATGAAACTGCACTTCTTTTGCATGCATCAGTTTATGCAGCGATGCATGCAAATGGAAAGGAAGGGACTATCAAATTCATATGCCGACAGGGTCGCTTTTAAGGTTCCCGGTGACGTGTACTGATTGCCTATTGTTGCACTTGCAGGTTATTGTGAAATCTATGGGCTGTGTTATACTGGCACCTCTTCTAAACGAAGTTGTAAAAGAAGCTAAGGGTCTGGATCAATACCAAGCTGCCATCACACATCTGACCAGGGTAGGTGCAAGCAGTTCTTCTACATAGTGAAACATGCTCCCCGTGCATCAGCTGAAATGTTGCATCTGTTCGTTAAGACTTGCAGGCCAAATGAACTCCTGGATTGCATGCTTGAAATAATTGAAGGCATTGATCCAGGTGCCATTTCCGAGACAATCCTAGCCCTTCTTCCGCATCTTCAATCAGGTAACACAACTAATCATGCAACAGTACTACCAACCCAAAAATCATCAACCTGCAGACACAAATTGCAGCAACATCTTTTTTTAAATATTCATTTGATTATTTAGGCACAACAGTGAAATCGAATGCAAATCAACACAACAGTCTCGGCCATAAATTCTACCTCTACCATAGAAATAAACACAGCTTTTAGGAATAGCTGCAGATTCAGCCTGATTCACCATCATCCACTACAACGGCAATATTAAACTACAATTAACAACTTTTTTTGACAACATTTTTAGATTTGCAATAGTAAAAATGAATTTATGGTAGAATTGCTTTTATCGCATTAAACTGCACAGCCATGACCAATAATCAAATGATCCCCGTTAGGCCTGTTAACATTATCAATCGAACAGCTCGGTGGACGCGCTCAGGTCAGTAGAGTCGCTTGCTAGTTTATTAGGTGAGTGGGGAGAGTTGTTATTGCTGTTGTCTAAGCTGACATAAATGCAGTGGATAAAATAAGAAAAATTTAACACGATCCAAAAACACCTCAAACTAATCGGCCAAAATAACAATACGTTTGAATCGACAGTTTCAGCACTTTTGACAAACATTGAACACCTTTACCGTCATAGCACCTTTTTTTTTTTGCAGGGTTCTTGTATTAGACAACATGTAGATCATGTGCATCACATGTCGCCTGGTTTACTGAGTGCAGTTACTGCTTCTCCATGCATTGGTGGGTTATGGTGAACAAGTAAATGCTGCTTTTTCTTTTTCTTTCTTTTTTTTTTTAAAGGGCTCCCCCTGCTGTACGCTTACTGTAAACTAACAAACTGTGTTTTTAAACAGTACTTCTCCGGCTGGATGAGGGGAAGGCAGCCTGTGTGGGCTCGACTCTGTCGGCCCTGCAGAAGCAGCTGTCCCGGCTGCCTGTGCCTTACACGGAGCAGCAGGAGGAGGCTGATGAGTACGGCCTGTGCCGCTGCAGCGCTGCCTTGACTGTGTTCACAGAACCTTTTGTGGAGGAGGTGAAAAGGACAGACGGAAATTGTGCTGCTACAGCTGAAGATGAGGAGCTAAAGATTGAGCTTCTGAAGTTGTATGTTTCTCTCTGCAACTCTGTTTATTTGTAGTTATTATTATTAATGAGATTAAATACAAATGGCAAAGCAAAATGACTTCGAATTGAATAACTGATTGCATTCTCTGTTTAGCTGCATGAGGAGTTTGAGAGAGCCTTTGCTTGAGGCTGAACTGAAGCACGACAGAAGATCACCATTGTGGCTCTTTGCAGTAGAGATAATGGTACGGGCAAAGTCACTTCACTTTACTTCTATTTTTTTTTTATTTAGAACACAACATGTTTTAGTTATTTAGTCCCAAGTCACATGTGTGCATTGCAGGTCACACTTTCTGCAATCAAAGAGCCTCTTCCGGAGCTCTTATTCTTCAGCTCACTGAGGAAAAACATCCTGATGGACAATAATCAGTTCAAGGAGGCGAGAGCATGTCTGGCTTATCTGCTGTTTGTTCAGCTCATTACCATTGACAACTTTCCAGCAGTGTTCAGGTGACGTGAGCAGCCACATTTTACTTACTTAAATTTACTTTCACTAAAAACTATTAATGTTGAACTTTTCCTGCCTTTCTAGCCATGTGTTTATTCTCCAGTGCAACATGGAATACATCAGTCAGCTGCTCAGCAGGTATGCTGTTAACACAACATTAAGCGAACATGTTTTCTGTTTTAGAACAAACTTACAATCAGAGTCATATCTGTGTTTCTCTGACAGCAAAAAAGAATCACATTTGCTCAAAGGATTGGTAAGAGCCCATCAGTATGAAAAACATCTGAAAGCAGAAGACTGAGTTCATTTTAATTGCCCATAATTATCTATTTATAGGCGCTGTTCACAAAAAGCTTGGAGCGTGTGCAGGACAACAGCCTCCCAGTGAGTCTGCTGGATCTGAAGAGCTTCTACAGTGTGACACAGGTAAGACAAGCAGCCGTGCCAGACTCATTTCTATTTCTCAGGCTGCATACACACACAGGCCGGAGCAGCAGAATTACAGAAAAGCCTGAGATGTCTTAAGTCTGTTTGCATATTCACTGAGATCACTGTCAGTGCATGCATGTCACTCTGTGACCTTCACCTTTAAGGTCAAGGTCACTGAGATTCAAAACCTGTCCGAGATTTTTCGTGGTTGCTTCTATGGTATGAATTTAAAAATCCTAAGTTGGCTCATTCTCGAGCTATTATTTACAAGATTTTTTAGAAACTTGACCTTTCCTTGAGTTCAAGGTCACTGAAAATCAAACTCATCTGATACTTTTAGTAGAAGCAATTTCCAAGCAAGCAAATTTCAAAATCCTCATTCTCGAGGCCAAGCTGCTTTAGGTAAAGAACTGACAGTGAACTGTCAATCTGCAGCCTACCTCAGTTTCATAGGGTTTTATGTTTCATTGTTTAGCTGTCACACATAAACCATTTGTTGTTCGCACTCACTGCTCTCAGTGCTTTTATCCTCAGCAGGCAGCTGTTTTCAGTGAAAGGCCCTTAAGAAATCAAAACAAGCTAGTCAAGTAACTTAAGCAACCCAATTGGCAAAAACAAAGGGAGCTCCAAATGAAGCTGAAGAATGCTTGCTTGCACTCTAAACTGCAGGATGGATCAGTGTCTTTAACGTGATACAGCTCTCTGCTCCCCTCTAGTGGCCTAAAAATGTTATTCAAAACTACAAAATAAGCATCAGTGAGTAAGCCGTTTTTTTTGTTTTTTTTTAACGTGATGAGACTTTGAGACTCAGCCTGTGAAGTGGCTGTAAACTATAATATTATAGTTGTAACATTTACTGCGATTCACAGCTGTAGCTGACTTAAATGACTCAACCATAACACCGAAAGCTCAGTGAGCTGTTTTGTGCTTAAATTCTCAGAACCTGCGACGAGTTCTTACCGACTGTCCAATACAGCACTTGGTGAGTGCTTCATTAGTGGTCAATATGGGGAAAATGTTTGACTTTTGCTACACTATAAAAGGCATACATCTGTTCGCTCTTCCGTCTGATCATTGCTCCCCCAGAGAGAATCGGGCCTGCAGGTTTTCCAGGTATTCATCAATAAATTAGATGCAGAAGCAAAGCACAAATTCTTCAGGTGAGAAAAACAGTTTCAATTGCAGTTGCAATTTCTTTCCAGGTGTGAAATTAACGCCCATTATACAGCTATATATAGACTACTTTAACACTTTATTAAAAACAAATGGCCCACAGCATATTCTTAACTTGTCCCTCTATTAATTTACTGCTGCTTCTCTCCATCTAGTGTTTCCAGTTACACTCCAAGCTGACAAATGTTTACAGTAGTCTCTTAGTCTTCTAACACTTTAACGCTTGCTGACCAGCTAAAATCTTTGTTTTTGTTTTTTTGCTGTTGTTGTAGGTGCATGTTAAAAACCAGCAATCACGCAGGAATAGAAAGTTATATAATCAAGAACATCAGGAATCAATTTGAACTTTCTATGAAGGTGAGAAAAACACGAGAGTCACGCCATAGCCTGCATTTTTTTTTCTCTACACGTTAAATGTACTACAACTCTTTTACAGTGGGGTAACGCCAATGAGTGGTTCTTGGGAACGGAGTTTATTTCACTGATGACACTGGTGCTGTGCTTGCCACAAGGTGCTCAGACAGATTTGCTCAGCAGTATGGACAAGTGAGTAACGAGAAAAGTTTGAAGCATTATTACAGCAGACTGGAGGAGGTGGAACCTGGTTACCTGAAGCACAAAGTCAGTGGAGTGAGACGTAATTATAATTCTTGATTATGGCATAATCGTAAACATGGATACTTTGGCATGTGCTGAGAGCATAATAGTAGCTTTATTATACTTTAAAAAGAAAAAACTTTTTTTAATGAAGCAAATTCCATTTAACTGTCATTATAATTACAACCTAGACTTTGGGACACCTGGAAATTGAAATAATTACCCTTAAGTACCCCGCCTCTCGCCCTATGACAGCTGGGATAGGCTCCAGCGCCCCCCGCGACCCTGAAAAGGATAAGCGGAAGCGAATGGATGGATGGAATATAGGCTCAAAGGCATCCTTACAATATTTTGACCTTTGAAAGAAATACAGAAAACCGTATCTGCTACCAAAATACATGGAGTTAATGGAACTAAATTAAAGCAATTTTCAACTTCAGATCTAATCAAGTTAAAAACTATCCTACAGAGATTCAAAGACAAAAGTCTGTCATTGTGTGAACTGGGAAGCTTCATCCAGATTGAGCCAATAAGTAGCACTCTTTGTTTATCCAGGGTAATGGAGAGCCTAAATCTGCTACGCTATGTTCTTATCAGAGACGAAGAGCTGAGAACCAATGTAAGTAAGTCTAATACAAAGCTTTCAGTTAATGCCTGGTTAGGGCAGGACGCTGATCATCTGTTCTGCCTTCCTTTAGGAAGATGTGTGGGAAGAGTTGTGCAGGATCAAAGAGGAATACCTAAAAATGCTGCGTGTATGTATCAGCATATCAAGAGCGTATTATTCCTCTGAACTGAAAGCACTGAGGGAGGACCAAAAGCTAAAAGCAAAAGGTAGGAATTAGCTACTAATCTGTGTGACAAATTTCCAGTGAAATAAGCTTTACACGAATAGTTTAAGAGTCTATTTTTATACTGTCAACACTTCCTATTGCCCAGAAGCCAGAGATGCTGCTCGACCCACTAAATTAGTCAAAAGCATCACAGTAAGGAAGGAGAAAGTGTCCAACATGTCCCCGGAGGTCCAGCATCAGGTCAGGAAAACTCTTCTAATTTAATAATTTTCATTTATGTTTTGGACTCTACGACTAGCAAGCTGACTTTTGTCATGTTTCTCAGGTGCTGCAGAGTGCTTTGGTGACATTTGACCTCATGGAGAGTCTTATAGTCCGAATCGAAGAGATCACAGAGGAAAAACGGAACAAACTAAACTGAGGCTCTGAATTCAGACCCTTCAATATTTTTCTAAATATATCTTTATTTGGTTTGCTTTGTTTGACTGAATAAACTGTGTGCTTATATACAAGAATGTATACAAGATGATACTATATACTGAAATGTCTGCTTTTCTATTTTCAGCACATTGGGCTCGTGCTGGTTAGCATTAAATAAAACATGTCGAATCACCTGCCTGGTTTTGCAGCATGTCTCTTAACATTTCCCACACAGGACTGCTTTCAATGATGTGAGCCCGAGCCAGAGAAATCCGGTCCCGGATGCTGTCTACATGGGGTTTACTGGTGGCCTGCAGGAAGGTGTGGCTTCATTTAATTCAAGGTTTCACGAGGACACATCAATTTATCTCATTTATATTTAAAATATACCAAATAGCTGCGCCTCCATTGTTACCTTGGCAATTGTTAACATCCCTTTAACAATTTCATCAGTGTTTTGCACAGGCAGGATCCTGAGATTGCTGCCAAAGAATCTGCAAGAAATAAAGACGTCCTTAGTACGATATAGTTATTCTGTTTTCAATATAGAACCCTTAAAAACAAAATCCACAAATTCTTTGACAGACAAGAAAAAAAGCAAAGTTAGGGGAGATGAAATACAAAAAAGATACCAATAGCAATAATGACAATTAAAAAAACAATTACTCTGAAAATCCTTACAGAGTCATAAATATCTACGGTTGATTTTTCAGAGGCTATTTATTCTCCTGTAGCCTGCTTATTGGTTTGAATATGTAGATAGCCATATAATCAACATAGAAGTTACTGTAGGTGGACAAATTTCAGGTTGGCAATCAATAGACAAACTAAATAATAAACAACCCGGGGCTGACCCATGAGGTACTCCAACATCATCATTATTATATCCTCAAGCTGCTGTCACAAAGCCTTGTAACCAGTGTTAGAATCAGTTAAGTAAAGCAAAAATGACACAACATGACTATTAATCTACCGGTTTTGAATCACAGTCAGCGTTTCCAGCTCCTTTTTTCCTTTAAATGGTAAACGAAGGAGTAAAAAGCAGTTGCGGTGGACTTGCACAAATTTCTTTATCCTCTCAAAGACTCCCAATTCTTCAGAGGGCTCTGGGAGGTCTTGCGCGTCAACCATCAGGAATGCAGTACCTGCAATAAATAAAAAACAACAACAACAAAAACTCACACACATATATATATATATATCTGTAAGTATGGGCTTTAATTCTGCCACAATCAGGGATCAGACCAAACGAGTTACACTCACACCCTCTCCTCTGGTGGTAAATTAATGTATATGTAGGAGTACTTTTTACTTAATCACTTGAAACATATTTTGATGCTAAAACATTCCCACTAGGCTACTTAAATAGGATTATGACTTAAGTAAAGAGTCTAAATCAAGGGTGTTAAACATAAGGCCCAGGGGCTTTTGGACAGCTTTAGAAAATGTGAAAGAGTGCAAAGATTTAGAACTTTTAACTGCATTTTCACAAGTTTTAGAGCTTTCCCAGTTGATATAAACCCCGACCCCCCACTACCATCACACTAAACCAAAGTATGAGGTCATTTACTGTGAACAATGAAAACTTTACATTACATTATTAAAATCCACTGAGTGTCTTATAGAAAACAGAATAATGTCTTATAGTGGGTTATAAAATACACGGCAGGTGTACTGGGGGACTCGGGTTTACCCGATAGAGGAAAAATGAAGGCTCCGGGATGAACACTGTCTGAAAACCTGATGCGGTGCTGCTGAGCGTTTAGCATCCTAATGATTTCGTGGCTCTGTGGAAACAAAATGAAGATAAGTTAACTGCTAGCATCGTTAGCTGGTACAGTTCTTTATTCAAAGTCAGAGGTGGGCAAATAACTAATATTTCACGTATTTTGTCGGTGCTAGTGCCTTGGCTTCATGGCTAAAGCTCTTTATGTTAACTTATTTTTTTATAACTGCCACCAGAAACCGACCAAGCAAAACATTTTGACGGTTCAGGTTAAACTTTCTAACATTACCTGAAGCGATGTGCTGACAATAATCGTTGTTTTCCACTGAGGAGTCCCTTCTCCGCATGTCGCCATTGCCTGCTAGTTATTAACAAGTGAACGACACGGTTCCGATGACGACACTCTCAACCCGGTTACCGTTTTTGGTCCAAAGCTGTTCCTACAGCGGATTCAGCCGTCTGTTATGTCATGCCACCAGGACGCCACCAGGGGGCGCTGCGGTAAAACGTAACGTCCTGTTCATCGATAAAAGCGTTTGTTTTGTTTAATTTCCCTTTCTCCTTTAAATGGGGCATGAAATAAAAAGTTCCTGTAATTATCTGCCATTCCAAATACCAGCTTTTTTAAAGCTGAAGTTAAAAAGTGTTAAGTTTAAATATGGACCAATTTGTAGACTTCAAAACTTAAAATATTAAAATTAGACAAATGCTGGTGGTATTTTGCTGTCATGCAATTAAAAGTAAAGTTTGGGACGTGCAAGTGCCAATGCATATTTATATTTCTAGCCGTAGTCTGAAAAAAAAAAAATGCACAAAGTAGTCAACTTGACCCAACGTTATTAATCACACTGCTCATTTCTTTCAGAAACACAAACTTTTATTTTCAGTATGACACTAAATGCAAGCCATGAGGCTAATTTTATTCTTCTTTAAGAAATTCAGTTCTTATTATAATTAGAAGACTGTCAACAAAGGATATTTCTGAAAAGGAAATATAGTTCTGACCCTTATTCTTTTCTAGAGCTTCTGAAGCAACACCAATGAAACAGTCAAACATACAAAAATGTCAGCATGCATAACAAGCCTGTTTGTGTTGAGAAACAGCCCAATAAGGGCACTATGAGGAATGCAAATAAACAGAATCCAGAGTTCCGTAGAGTCCAACAAAAGACACCAGTCATAAGAACAGAGACAAAATGATATTTTAAATTATAATAAAATAAGACAAAAATCAACGTAATGACATTCAGTTCAAACAGAAGGCGTCAACTGTCCGGCAGGGCTCTCCTCTGAAGTCAGTGATGTGTTTCTAGCTCCACGATGGTCCACTCTCCCTGTGGAGAAGCAGCATCTTCTGGGGAGAAGCTGGTTACAGTAATGCTAGTGGAGGAGTCCTCCATGGGTGAGATAAGCTCCGCCCAACGTTTGAAGGTCTCCTTCTCTGGGGACAGGAAAGCCTGCGAGTCCAGACAGTCACGTGACAGAGACAGAGTCTGCTTGATAAGATACTGGGCCAGGTTGAGCTCCTCAGGTACGGGGTTTATGACACCCAAATTGGACGCGTGGTCTGTCAGGAGCTGCTTGAGCAGGCTCCAGTCCCGCTCGGCAAAATCGCTGCTTTTATCCCCATCCCCTGTTTGCTTTTCTTCCTCTGCTTGCCGTTTAACATTCCTGTCCTTGTCCGAAAAGTGCTCAATAGCTTCCCCCACATCCATCTCGTAAATGGGGGACAGGGCTTTGGATGGTCGGCGGTCATGTTTGCAGCTTTGATCCAATCTGTCACAACCAATGTCCCCTAAAAACAATTGACAATACTGCACAATGACAAACTGAATCATTCCTGCACAGGTCTTTTACTCATATCAGAGACTAATCGCTGCAAACTAAAATAAAAAAAATATATAAAAAAAACATGACAGAAAATTTACCCTTAATGCAACTGTTCCCTTTAAAACACACAACAACAAAAAAAACAAACAAACAAACCCCACAAAACCCCGTAGTGATGTCAGGTGACGACAACACAGTGAGCGAGCAGTGATACTGATGATCACATATGATTATCACCACAAATTTCAAGTTCATCAGTTCAAAACTCACTCATCACTTTAGATATGCACGTCAAAAGGCAAACAGTTGCTTTGAAGGTAATGTACAGAGGTTTGCTTTGCAGGATGCATCTCTTTATCCACCTGTTCAAACAAAGTAAGCCATGCACTACCAGCACCAGTGAGCTTTGCATTTGCCAGAAAGTAACAGTGATATGTTTTGATATTCACGTGCAGGCAGACGTAAGAAACAGACTTAAATACTGTCACAGAAACCGAAATGCGAGCAACAATGCTTTTACTTAGTTGCACAAAAGATGGCATAACACCATGTTTCTTTAGACATTCTCTGTCTTCTCTACTTTTAACAAATTACAAAAATGGCAAAAGACTGATAATTACAAAATATTTCATGCTTGCATAGGGATAAACCCTTGGAAGTGGTGCAGCAGGACTTCTTTTTCAGGAATATGATAGTGAAAAAAGAGAGACATGGCAGGACAATGAAGACTGCTCTAGACACACGTTACGTACGTTACAGAGGAGGCTACTGACACTACACAAAACCTACTGAACAGAAGTGTATAGACAACAAAACACTTTCCTTAAAAGATGGACCTCTACGTGTCTAGACACAGGTCTACTGGGTATGATGGAAGATTATGGAAAAATCAAAATATAAAACATAAATAAAGGATGGTGCTGATAATGATAAAGCAATTTCAACAATGGCATGCATGTGTGCTGTGCAAAATTGAAAAAAAAAAAAAAAAAGGTAAACAAAAGTCAGAAAGAGGTACAATCTTGAATACAAATAAAAAGAAACAGAAAAGCCAGGGAAACGTTTCCTAGCATAACAATCTTTTCTGAGCAGCAGTGGCAGTTTGGTGTCATCTACTTTGTACAAACAGTTTGTATATTTGGACTTTTAAGTCAGGTAGTTACTCTCCAAAGATTTGGAAGGAAAAGGAAAAGAAAAAAAACCCTAACAAGTAATTTACCTGATTACAATTTTGAAAAGGTGCTACGTATAACATTTTAACACCAAAAAAATAAAAATAAAATCATCTATGAACAACAAAATAAAACATCACTCCGCTGCAGTTTCACTCCCACATGATTCTCAGTCTTACTGAAGATTTGAGGTAACCTGTTTCCATGTAATAAGACATTGAACATCTTTTATTACAGTCTGGTGTTTCCATGCGTAGAAGCACTTAAGTGCAACATTGTGACAACCATGAAAGTGAATCAATGCGCCATGCATTAGTTTTGCTTAATGCGTCTCTTTGCCATGTTTTTGCTCAGAAGATTGATGTCTACTGTTCAGTGCAGCAGTCATTGTTATAATGTTGTGCTAAATCCTCTCCCTCTTTTTAAGTACTTTTATTAAAAAAAAAACAACAAAAAAACAAAACAACAACCCTGCAGGGGAACAGTGGAGCTCAGAAACCGCTGTTATACTAAATCATACTCTAATAAAAGCTGGATGTAGCCACTGTGATGCCACCTACTGGTTAATGGACTCATTGCACTTCTAAAGCTCATCATCGATTCTTGAGCAAGAGATGAACATATTTTAGACTTGGAGTGCCAAGTTATCAGCTGATGTTTGTATGCTTGGTTAGCAAGCTGTAATAAACTGCACCTGTTAGGTAGTGCTGAGTAACAGGCTAATAAATTACTAAAATTTCACTCACACACACAGAAACTATCCAGTCTGTAACAGAGTTATTTTCAATTCAACAGTGGAGCTGATCTGGTCCGACTTTGGAGTCAGCCTCAGGTGGTTATTATCAGAGGAACTGTTTTTAACACTTCCGCTCTGGCTACATTTTTCAGCCCTGAAGGTTGCTGCTTGATATCCGTCAAAACGGGAAGGATACAGCTAGAAAGCAATTTAGTTAAACAAGACAAAATGTTTATTTTAACCTTTGTGGTTTATAATTTGGATTCTATCATTTTTGAGCTTTTAATACAATTAGAATTGGAGTACAAGTGTCCATGTGGGGGGAAAAAGCCAAGCTACATGCTACAGTGCAATTTATCCCTAAGAAGACACCAACAGAAAAACAAACACAAATAGTGTCAGAAAGAAAACAGGTGCTGTAGCAGCATGTTCTCATACAGCAGCCAGTGAGATTTATGAAAAATATCTTGATTACTGGCATAACAAAATGATCAACTAAACTATAGTCTTATAGTGCGAGGAATCATACAAGCGAAAGAAAATGAATCGATAAACTGGTATTAAAATGCTTTATGTAGCACCTTCAGCTATTTCAAATGATCTGTGGCTCAAAACGGCCAAAGATTCTTCCACTGCATAAAAGAAATGGAAAAAAAAAAATGATAAAAAATTTATTTTTTATGTACATAAAAGTGCATTGAAAAACCTATGTCACAAGCCTTGTCAGAAACAAGGCAGATTATTTTAGGCAAATACAATTTTATGATCATTTTTAATGAAATGTACACTGTTTTTCTCTTTGATGAGTAAACTGAGTTTGGGCCTACATGCCTCAAACTAAAGGTAGTTCAGTTGTTAAAAGATGTACAGTTTCGATGGGACCAATTTCCATCTGTAAAAGGATATTGATGTTGCAAATTCAAATTCATACCAGCTACATGAGAGGGCTGAGATGAGAGAACGTTTTTAGCTATTAAAGAATTATGACTATAGATTTTATTTGAATTTGAACTTCTATTTGTTACTAGTTACTAAACTAGTACACTTTGTAATATCCTTTTTTTCCTGAAGGTGGGGTAAGGTATATACTGGAAATAAATAAGGTAAAGGAATTAAAGTAAAAGTAAATGAATCCTGTGGGGATAAGATATACCTTCACTGATGGAGAGTGGGGGGATAAGATGGGTTTGGGGTCTAGGAAGGATCCGGAGATCATACATTACCTGCTGGAGATTGTGCAGCATGTACAGGAGAGTCCCCTGTCAACTGAGACTCATTTAAGTCTAGATGTAAATCAGCTTTCTTGCTTTCTGAAAGATTGGAGTAATTTTTGCTCATCCCTCCATTGTACTGTTCAGTGTGACGCAGATCCAGATGGCATGGGCGTTCTTGGGGAGGTGTATCTCTGGTGTCAGAGCCCAGGGGAGGACAGCTGGACTTCACTCTGTCTACCTGGATGTGATTTTCCTCCTTCTGCGTGGTGTCCTGGATCTCTGTAAGGAATACAGATTTTTCTTCCTGGTCCTCCTCAGGTTTTTTGTGCTTCATACCTGTGTTTTCAACATGATGTGGCTGGTGGTTCTGTTGGTCACTCAAAGGGGCGCTACTGAACTGAGGAGCAGAAGAGTCATTATCAAAAACATCACAGGGAGTCACATCTTGCTGCTGAGGTGGAGTTTGGACACCGCCCTCCTCTGAGCCCAACTCCTCGCACTCATCAACAGACAGCAACACTGACCGACGGAAGTTAGATGACTGATAGTCTGGTTGCTCGTTCTCCTGGTCCACACCTTCGTCGTCAAAAGCCAGGTTGACTATCCCCTGAAAGTGTGGTGAGGGTTCGGTTGGCAGTGGCAGACCCTGACCTGGAATCACTTCAACTTCTGATCGCTCGTCTTCTGTTTCCTCCTCCTCCTCCTCCTCATCTTCCTCTTCCTCAGAAGAGAAGAGCTGGTGGTCAGGGACACTTTTTACAGTCACAGTGGCCTCAACTTCTGAGTGCTCCTCCTCCACTGGCACCTCATCTCTTTGCAACCACGAACGAGGGCGTCGCCTTACTCCCTCTTCCTCGCTGGTGGTCTCCGCTTCTCTCCCACGCAGGCGGACCTCCACTCTCAACCCAGCCCCACCTTCATACATCTTCAACTCTTCCGGCGTGCTGGTGTCACTGCTGCTGCGACCCAAGAAGTCGTGACAACGCATGGTGCCGCACTTGGACACGCCTCTATCGTTGGAGCAATCATCATCCTGTGAACCTCCTGCATCGTAGTCCTCTGAGCGGGGCTTGATGTCGTCAGAAGAAGTGGTGTGTGTGCTGCCGGTCTCGGATTCTGGGCTGACCTGATGGTGGATGCCGCTCCAAGAATCCTCTACAGGGGTTTCAGTGCTTCCCACGCTGCAGGGGGTATCTACGGGCTGTTGAGTGTCTCTTGGGGGATTTGGCGAGCTGATCTCATGAACATCTTCGCTGATGTGAGCTGGGATGGCATTGCTTTGAGGCTGTTTCACTTTGCTGCCTTCAGTTTTTTTACAAACGTCTGCTTTTGGTGAACTGACACGGGTGGCGTTTTTAGCTGCTGGTGCATCACTGGTCTTGTCTCCTCCACCAGCAGTGTTTTCCAGCTGTACTTGAGACTTCTGGAGACTCTGCTTGGGGCTTGACTCTAGATGACGTGACTCTTCTCCATCCTGGTTTGATGGCTGCGTACTAGGTGCTGCAAGCTGAGCAGAGGGTACTAACTGTGCAACATCTTTTTGCTCAACAGCATCTCCAGAGCCTTCGTTTGGACCAGGCTCTGTTTCGCAGTCTGCCTTTTTACTATTCCCTGCCTCTTTTCCTTTAGGTTCTGATTGCTTGGAGGCAGCAGCAGCTGTAGCGGAGGTTTTAGAGGTTCTTGCAGCTTTTGGTGAAGATTTCTCTGTAGAGAACTCTGTAGTACTTTTTGGCTTTGATCCAGACTTGGCAGCTGCTACTGAGGATTGCCTGGAAGGAGCTGAGGAGGCTTTTGCTGGTTTAGTACTGGACTTCGCAGAGACTCCAGCGGCTGAAACGGGCTTTGTGATCTTCTTTTTAGGAGTTTCACTGACTGTTTTATCTGTTGCTGATGGTTTTGAAGGATCTTTGCCATCTTCTTTCCTGGGAGAAGCCGTTTTTCTTATGGAGGATCCATGTTTGGAGCCTTAAAGAAAAAAAAAAGGACAGAACATTAATACTATGCAAATGGTGTAAAGACAGACAAATTAAGAAGATTTTAAAACTTCACCATGGTGATCTGGTGTGCTCCTTCCCTTGGTATCTGCTCTTGCTGCTGTCACTGCAGTGGCCACTTTCTCTTCTGGACCAGTCTTTAATTTGCTAGTTTCTCTCCCACCAGTTTTTTTGGATGGACTGATGAAACAGGCAGACAAAGCAATAAAAACAACCATGTGAGAAAATTATTTTTTTTAACAAATACTTAATTAACACTCCGGGACAATATCATCATAAAAATATTTACAGGAAGAGCTGCAAAAAAAACAAATCATGAATTAATATTTAACACCAGTGGGGGGCAGCAATGTTATTTCTCCAATTTGGTCAAGGGCAAGCTTCTGAGACATGAGCAGACTATAAATCCAAAGAACTTTTAGTGGTTACTTCGTGTCCTTGTGAAGGATGTTTTTCTTGGCTTTTTTTTAACAAAGTCAGACTTCAGGAACACAAACACAGAGGACATTTTACAGTCTAAGACTTGCTGTGGGCTCAAGGTCAAAATGTCTTTTTTAGCTGAGATATTAGGAGAGAATTTACACAGCAGAGGTAAACAGAAGCTTCCTCTGATAGCTGTGATTGCTAACAGCAAAAACAGAAAAAACATGATCAGTTTTCTCACAAACATTTATGTGAAAAGACAATTTAGCGATAACCATTTACCACAATCCACCACCCACACCACACTCAGATGAAAACTCAAAACGGACCCAAAAATGCAACAAAGATATTTTTCAAGTATTTGCAGGCTAAGGAAGAAGAAAAAAAGATTCATTGGTTTCTTTCTGGGGAGCCAATGAAATATTAATGTGCTCCCTTGTGATGCAGACGTCAGGTGATGCTGACTGTGAAACCGATATTTTTAACACCTTTGAAAGACCCATAACAGGCTTGTCAGAATACACTACACAGTTGCTTTTGTCCTCCTGACAGCCACATGTGACCTAAAAAAAAAAAAAGAAATAAATCAGGCAATAGTGTGCTGCAGTGCACATCTTAATTGCCCTAGATTTACATTGCTAAACATGCGGTCTTCATGCATGTTTGGTTTTCTACATACTGACTGCTTGAAACCAATGAGACTGAGCGAGTGTCTGCTGGATGTGCTTATTTTACAAATTACGTTTAATATACATGAACACAAAAGTCTCTGCACTCTCACATCTCTATTTGGGTGACTGAGTTGCTTTTGACCTTCTGACACATTTCCAGTACTGCAAGTGGCAGAAGTGGGTTTTTTTGGTCACAGAAATTTGAGTTATAGAAGAGCGTTGTCTATTACACTTTTCTTTTAAAGCTGCTTATTTACAGAAAGTTATTAGCAACCAAAATACAAAAGGAAGTGACTGTTTGTTTCCCAAACCCTTGAAGTAAACAGCTGGCTGTGGCTGTGGCTCGGGAGGTGGAGTGGGTCATCTTATGTAAGGGTCCTTGGGACCAAATTGCTCCCTATGCTTCCATCAGTGCATGTGTTGGTGTATGCACTTAAAGATAAAGAATAAAGCATTGCATGATTGTTTGACCATGATTGAGTGAGTGAGTAAAAAGTGCTTTGAGTGCTCAGTTAGAGGAGAAAAAAGATACAAGAGACAGTCCATTTAACATATTAAAACTTTACTTGAATATCATTTGATACTAAGCCCCCAAATGGGAACATCTAAGGGGTAAATGTAACCATTAGCATTTGACTGAATATATTAACATGTTAAGTGCTGCAATGTTAGAGTTAAACTCACCTGCTAATCTTTGTTGCATCTGATCTCTGAGGAGCTTTTGTCATTGGGGATTTGGTTACTGCCTTGGCCTGGTGTTTGGGCTTTGCGCCTAAAACAAAGAACATGGATCACATGCAGAACTGCTGCAAGCAGAAGTTTGTGAGTGCACTAATTTCATCCCTCCAACTATATTTAAAAAAAACAAGAGAGTAGAAGGAAATAATAGAAAGGTGGCCTAATGTAGGTGCTCTTAGCGCTTAAGCTCACATTACAGGCAGTTGCTTTCAGGGTGGAGTACGGGGGGACACATGCTGCATTTGTACCAGTTGAGGCCCAGTTGAGCTGTGAACACTGATATCAACTCTTTAAAGCTTCACTCAGTAAAAAAAGCTCAAAGTAATCAGTCACACCACCCTGTGTGACAGCTGTAAAGGGCTTTGACCTCTGCTGTTTTGTTTCCAAGGACAGGCACATGCACTTTGTTTCCTCATGAATCAACATTCGTACATGACACTGCCCTTGTCTTCCACAAAATCCCTCCTGGCCACAACGCCACTTTGATCATACTAATTAGTCTGGAGGCCCCTTCATATTTCAGCTACAGTTTCATCCCTGAAGTGTCAGTGAGCTGACTCACTAACACTTCAGCCTGGCTGCTGTGATGTACTATACAGTAATTGGTGTCAGTCAGAATGTAAAGAAGTCAATAAAGAATGTGAACCTGGAACAGAGTGGGTGTCATTGCGAGGGCTGCTGGCACAGTTCTCTGGAGATGCACTGCCTGATGTAGATGAAGTGTTGGGCTGGGCTTGGGTGGTGCCAGCAGTGTTGTCAGCCTTTCCTGCTGAGCTCTTTTGAGCTTTCGTTCCTGCTGTTTGGCTTGCAGATGTGCCGCCTGTGGGAGAGGTTTTAGGCCTTGCACCTGGATTTGGCTTCTTTTCATGCTCTTTAGCCCCAGGAGAGCTTCTGGGGCCATTGGCACTGGCTATATCACGTCTAGCTCCCGCAGCTCCCGTGCCATTGACAACTGGCACCCCAGCTGATGCTGTCTTTGCTTTTGCTGCTACACCTCTGTCTGCTGGTTTCTTCACATTCTTTGCCTTGGATGTTTGACCATCCCCTGGTTTGTTAGCTGCCCCAAGTCCATCAGACTTCATGACTGATGCAGCACTGCGAGAGGAAGGATTTCTGTTTACAGACACCCGCTGGGTCCTATGAACAGGAGGACTCTCAGGTGCAGATGAAGGGCATTTTATAGCCCTTGACTGCAGGGGAAAAAAGCACATTAGTTATGTAACAGTATTATTGAAGTGAATTAATAAGCCACAAAACAGAGCACTGCCTTAAGAAAGTAAATCATATTAGAGTTTCCTACGGAACACTAGAGCATACCATTAGAAACAATGCCATCTATCAACTCAGATCTAGACAGCCGCCTGAGCACTCTATAGTTAGAGCTAAGCTATGAATTCTATTGTGTATCTCTTTGTCTTTTTTCACTCAGAATCTATCAGCTGAACATTCCTCTTCTCACTGCTTCAAACCACCTCCTGAAAATCTTCAGCAGCTCCACTGCTCCTAACCACTCTTGGCAATGTCTATCTGAAATGCCTCAATCAGCTTATCTTATTGACACATCTGCTGTTCTTTTCATAAGGTATCCTTCTCCTGTGAGGGTAAAGCCATGATGACATATGGCATGCAACAGACAGGCCACAACTTTTCTGAGCTAAAGCAGCCTCGCAATCATAAAACTCAAGAGTCCTTAATAACAACCACAATAAATAAAAAAGGACCTTAAATGAGGAAACAAACCATTTAAAATTATTACCTGTGAACTAGTGAATACAGGCTTTTTTCCAAGTCTTCGACTGTCCCCTTTATCAATCGCATCTGTCAAAAAAAAAAAAAAAAAAAAAAAAAGGATGAAATCAAGTTCATTTCAATAAGCCAATCAGGATTCTGCCAATATTCAAATCTGAGCATAACACAGATGAAAAGGTGGAACCATTTTCTTTTTTTTGTAAATGACGCCGTCCTGATGTCCCGTTCGTTATCTGAGCTAAAGCAGCCATTCTGTTCATTCACAAATTCCTGTTTCCACACCCTATGTTTACCACTAAAGAAACAAACATTAAATCAGTGGACTGATGGGGTCACCTGTGTCTGGTAAGCATTCGTCCAGACAGAGGATGGCCATTTCTATACTTCATATCTAATATTGCTAAAAATTAAAGCGAAGTCAAATTTACTCTATTTGCCAAAAGTGCATTTGTTATGTTTGCATGCAAGAGTGAATTCTGATTACAATAGGCAAGAAATTTAGCAGTAATAATCACACACCGATACCAGCCAAATATATTATTCATGCAGTACATTTCAACACACTTCTAAGAAAGCAGTGTATTATTAGTACGTGCAAAGCAGTGCAGACCGACAAAAAACAGGAATCCAGCCTTTCATTCACACCCATTAAAAAACAAGCATGGCGTATCTGGTGCCTTTACCATACTGCTGTGCACACATCTGCCAAACACTGTTAAAATATAGCTTAAATGTGTAGAAAAGAGCCCTGGCTAGACAATAAATTGGTTAGCAGTGGCCAGGTTACAGTGCAGAAAGAAGCCAAGAAGTATTAAATCAGCCAACAGCATATGCTTCGGAGCTTTGGTTCCTCTCTGATGATGCAGAACCACTGCCTCAGCACTAGGCTGGGTTAGGGAGAGTGAAAAAAAGAAGAAAAAAAAAAAAAAAAAACACATCCACACACCGCATTAAGAACCTTCTGTGTGCCTGGATATAATAGGTCCCATAAATGGAATAAAATTCTTTACCTGCCAGTATCCTCTCTCTGTGTTTGGATGATAGAGTCTCCCATCCCTGCGTGTGGCGAACCGCGTAAAACGTCTGAAGCAGGAAGGTCCAGAGCCGGCCGCGTAGCGCACAAATCTCTTGCCTGAACGGCTGGCGGTAATACAGAGGAGAGAGGGAGGAGAAGAATGGAAGGGGTGCGCTAAAGCACAAGCGAATCAGCAGCTGCTTCAAGAACCCTTCTCCATGGCAACAAATACCCCCTCCCTTCTCCCTTTGCTCGCTGAATCTGCCCCCTCCCTCTCCTTCCCCGTCTCTGTTGCAGAATCAACTTGGGCTCCCTTGAGAGAAATCTGTGATGTCACGGGCTGATGCGGACACTCCTTTTTCCTCGCTTGATTCTAAAAAAAACAAGGCTGGACAAGTAGGGAGGAGCGATCTCCACCTCTTCCGCCTTACCCACAACACATACCCTTCTCTGGCAGATACACAGGCTACGCAGATTAGTGAGGGTTACACGTCACAGTCTCCCTCTGCTTAATCCATTGTGCCGTACTGTACAGTATTTAGAGGGGTTATGTGCTTTGACATGTTCAGCCAGGTCACTTTCTCCTGAAAGTCCTCTCACAAGCTTAACGTTCCTGTTTGAATGGTTTTATTAGTCCCTTTAACAAAACAGTGACACATTACATGCCACTATTTCTATACTTGTTCATCCAATAACTCAGAATTAGAATCCACATTTTTTCCATTTTAGTTCCTTTTGTATAGAAAACATATTACAAGGGGCCTCTAGAAATGTTTAATCTGTCATGTCTGTAATTTTTTTAAATTAAAAATACAACTGTAAAATATTTCACCAAATGTCCAAAAGTCACAGGATTAAGAGTGTGTTTTGTACAGTGCATTTGCACAGGATAAGCAAAGTCAGTGCTTTGCTCAGACATCTGTGCTCTCCATCTACAGACCTTAGGTTAATTTTAATAACTGTTGAGTCCGTTTAAAGACATCAAAGTATTCCAGGCCAAATGCTTTTAATGAATATTTTCCTCCTTACATCTTAGATGTTTCAGTCTTTGCATTGTATTTTGTGTAATATCATTAGTCCTCCTGATTTAAATCCAAAAAGGCTGTGTAAACTTTCGCATGCAACTTTCATTGTATCCCCACACCTCTTGTGCAGGGTAAAATTAAAGAGAAAAAGGTGAAGTGAGTACAAAAAACCAAACAAACTGCAAATTATAATAAATAAATAAATAAATAAACACTGGATGCACAGGATTAATGTTACAAGCCTTCTGTCCTTGGTGAAAGATGCTAGGAGATTACTAGGAGTACATGTAAGTTCACCAACACTCAACCAAGCAGAAACTGTCACACGTGTAGTTCTCCATGAGGTGGTAGCATCTGTGTGCAAGCATTTACACTTCGACAGAAGCAGAGAATATGAAGGATGCTTCTGGCGACTAATTTCCTAAAAAGGAAGAATCTCAAAACTGAGAACATTTTCACTGACAAGATTAACTATTGTGTGTATATTTGAAAACTATTTCAACTCATGACTCACATGTGTCAACAAATATTTAACCAATAACCCACATTTTGTGGCATGTGAAACACTCCACACAGGTTAGTTTGCTAAACATAGCTAACATTAGCAGTGCTACCACCAGTAGCCTTCTTTGCCTGCAGGTCAACATCCAGCTGATTGTACAGAAAGTGGTAAAGTATGTTTGTATAAGTTTTTGCTGACAAAGGCTACATGCAACATCCATGTTGCACGTTAAAATCCGGTAACATCATCCGTCTGTCTCTCATTTTCCACCTTGCCTTTTTATGAGGGTTGTTTCCATGTGCTCCCCCATTACCTACCACTTAAAGTGGCTGCGAAAAATCTAAGAACCAACAGTTAAGTGGTGTCGTACATTAATAAAACACAATGTTAGAACATTTAGTCCTCCTATAATGTTGCTGATTTAACAGATTATTAAATACGAGGGTAAAATAATGTTTGCTTAATAACTTGTCAACAAAAATATTGGCGTAACATATCCTGGGTGAACTAAAATTTGCTTGCTTGCTTTTTCAGGTGGTCTAGGTGACTTACTATTACCCACCTTTGATTGTAATTAATGTTACAGATCTACATGGACTGAACTAAGCAAGGAAGTTTCATTTAACTGCACTACACAGATGTGATACAGTAATATAATAGAATTGTGACTCATTTCACCTCCTCTAGTTGTTGCAATCGCCTCTCCATGCAAAAATCCTCCTCAAAGTCATCTTCGCAAAGCGAGTGCACAGCAGTGAAAAGGTCACAGCAGTTATCCACAGTCACACCTTCCCTGATGGCTGAACAAAGCTTCCTTAACAGCGTGGGCTCTCTAGTAAACTCTTCTCTCTGTAACGCAATCAGACATAGAGATAAATATGGGGGCTGCTTCTTGTTACATTTCCAGAAGATCATAATAAATCAAAGTGTATTTGTATGGCTACTTCACCAACTCACTATGCAAAGGTCCTTGAAAGCCTGAGTGTCGGTGACTTTGGGGAAGTGCTGCACAATGACACGCAAGCTCTCCTCCTGCAGCTCTGTGGCCAGGCTTCTCACCTGTTGGGCCCACTTGACTTCAGGGAGAGAGCCAATCAGCTGCTCAGTTCTACAGAGCATGGTCACGGCGTTCTGCACAGTCTGCATGGAAATATCTATAAGCTAAAGAGACTCTTGCTACGTGACAAAACAAATTAAAGCTGAATGAGCACAACTCCATACAAAACCACTCTTTTACTCCTACCCAGGACCTATTGATCAATTGAGGAATTCCCCCGCGTTGTGCAACCACTCTTGGCCAGCACAGAATCCCAGTACTTGGCAAGCATGAGCAATATTACCACCCCCCCGGTGATGTAAGACAGGGTCACGACTCAATTATTAATAAAAAGGCTGGCTCACTCCCCATCTGTCTGCATCATATTCTTCAATCACACACCCATTAATAACCAAGAATTTAATAAAGGTCATCTTTAATTAGATCATGTTCAAATTTCCTTCCTGTGAAAAAAAAACCCCAAACAACACGGCTTGATGATACTTTATGACCATCTATTATATGAATAATTACAGCTGCAGACTCTGGGAGGGACAGACTTACCATTGTTTCAGTTACAGCTGTTAGGCAGGCTCTGTGGAGTTCAGGTGGCAACAGGGAGAAGTTCCTCTCACACCAGACTTTCACAAAATGCTCTGCAACCCACCTAAAATGACATATTAGAGATTAATAGGATGGCTAATTTTCATTTCAGCAATTCTGTCACTTATTCCTAAATAATTTCTCTGCACCGTAACCCTGAGGCTCTGAGTATCAGCCAGCAGCGTGTTGCTTGAGGGAAGAAAAAAAACAATGAATGACTGAGTGAGCATGAGAGGCTTGGTAACGCACTGCTGCAGAGAACAGCACTGTTCGGTTCACCATCCCAGTCGCGTGACTCATCAGACTCAATAGACACAACAGGGTAAGGGCAGCCCCTCCTCCCCACAACTTACATCTACACACACCACTTCAAATAAGACCCATCACAGCCAGCTCACAGCCTCCCTCAACACATCCGATTCCTCTGACCTACATTCACACGATTCTTGCCCACTCACTGCAGAGTGCAACACCACAGTGTGCAGTAGTATCAGATGCGAAACTGAAAAAAAAAAAAAGACTTAGATGCGCATCACATGTGAAGTGTATAAAATCCGAGAGCAGAATGAAAATATGTAATATCTGCTGTAAAACTGGTGTTTTGTTTTGGTGCAAAACACCGGATTTCTTTGAGCTTCATTGTTCCACTGAAGCAAAATTCATTCACTCTCATGTGATGATGTGATTGCTTCATTGGTTGCCAAAGTAAACGTCTTTACTGAGCACTGTGGTAGTTTGAAACACGCCATGAAAGGCTCTGTAATGGGAAGCACAGAATCAGAACAAAAAAATGTAGACACCCAGACATCAATTCACACAGCATTAATATTTAGAGGTTGGTAACTTACACTGAAATTATAAATACCGGTACACAAGCCTAGCATGGGACAAATATCACATATTTGTTTGCAATAATTAAAAATTATCCCAGGTCCCCTGATATTACGCATCCTGTGCATAGGTCTAACTCCTATGAGAGTTATGAATGATGCATTGGCAATTATAAGATAAATTATGAAATAAATTTGTGAAAAAGTCACAAGTCAAATTCCTGTTTTCTTGGGTGACGGTCCTAAGAAGGCAGTGCTCTGGATCACTTGAAGCCATAGCTCAATCAGAAGCATCAAAAGTAAACAATGAATCAAAACTGAAAATAAACTTTGTAAGAAATAAAGAATGTGCTAAATAAAGAACTGCTTTATTTAGAATAACTCCAATCAGCATAAGATCTGTCAAATGAATGCTGTGTAGTTGTAGTCTCAAACAAATCTCAGGACGAGAAACAAAGCCAAAGGGGTGAGCTAAGCCACAAACAAAATCTCATATTGACTGATTCTAAGTTTGAGAGTTTTGGCATTAACAGACACCACGATGGATCAACACTGAAACACCATTGCGGGAACCTTCGAGTCTATACGTGTGATTTGCTACTCTGGAGTTGGACATCTGCACTAAATAGACTCCAGCCAGGCCCAGGCTAAGAAGACACAGCAGTCCATTCTTTGGAGAGATGCTTCACCCTCTGGGTTCTGAAACCTTGTGAGTATATGCATTTGTAAGCCGTAAGAAAGCTTCCAAAAGTGTGGGAGTCTTGTTAAATTGCCCAAACGGTGCTGAGTGCAGACACTTACCGCTTACACTGCATATGGAGGTTTTGAAGACCTAAGGCATGTGTGAAAGAGAGGCACTCAAGGACTGTTCTCTGAACTCCATCAGCTGGCTGCAACCGCACACAGACAAGAAAAAACAAAACAAAAACAAAACAGCAATACAAGTATATAAAATGCTTTCAAACCGTTTCATTTAGGATGTAGCAGCATTCAGTACTGAGAGACTAAAGAAAACAAGAGATGATTACCTTTTTGAAGAGATTTTCTAAGGACACGTAAAGCTAAATGTGTGGAGACCACAAAAACTTTCTTTTTTTTTTTAAATCCATGATGCCACATACTATTATGTACATTAAAAAAGGACACATCCTGCATTAGAACTAGGGACTTTTCTGAGGCCATTGAAGACACATGACTGTGTGAAGATTGTGTGTGAAGGCTGAAACTATTTTTTGCTGTGTGATCATAAATTCAACGTATCTGAAAAATCAAACTTCAACGACATGCTGGTTTTAATGACATTTTCATTCAAGTCCATGAAAGCCATCCATCAAGGTACTCTGCTTGTCAATAGCTCACCTTAGGGAAGAAGCGGCAGTAGTCTCGGGTCAGAACCATTTCCACTACATCTTTCAGCCCCTCCAAACCCAGCATGTCTGCAGCCAGCACCACCTGACTGTGGAACAACAGACACCACATCCAGGTCAGCATCTTTTCTTGGTTCTGAGTTTTATTTCTGTCAGTTCCCTGTACATACAATACCTGGCACTGGCTCTTCTGGGCAGATCCACAATGGCTCCGTACATGAACTGAAGCAAGATTTCCATCTCATCTGGCCCCAAGCTAAAAAGATTAAAACAAACTCTTTATAAGCCTTGAATTGGAGGTTAACAAACGAAACTGCCCCAGATCTCACTCTAATATTCTCAATCTATGCACATTTCTTTGGCTATAAAGCTGAATAAGCCAGTAAATAAAAATCAATTTATCATGCAGCACTCGATCCATGTGCAATATACGGGCCTCACAGGTTCCCCTACATGTGCAGGCACTCTATTCTGATTTCTGTCTTCCCCGTTACCCTTAGATCAGTAATGCTGAGGTGTGCGACACGTCTCTCCCCGGAGGGAAAAATGGGCTTCATTTGCCTCTGTCATTCTGAAAGAAGGAAAATGCGAGTGGTGATGGTGATGCTGAGTGGGTGGGTGGTAGCGGGGGCTCTTCAGGAGGAAAAGGATGAGAAGACATTTATGTGCCTCGCAGAGGAAACATTCCAACTTTGCTTGGTTGAAATCTGAGCCAACTATATGAGATTTCATTGACAGCACACCGGCTGTGTCTGTTTTTGAAGTGTGGAGTTAAACATGGCATTGTGAGTGAAACCACATACAGTGCAGAGCCACCTCTGTAGCAATGCATGAATAATTAATGCTCTATATGCAACTGCACAGTTCAGAAATTACGTTAGACCAGAAGTGGAGGTGTATTATTGATCCCTATGTCCTGCTGCTACGTGATGCTGATGTACTGGCCTTACCCTTGCAGAGTGATGCACTGTCTGGAGCTCTCCATCCAGCTCCCGCTAAGCATTGCTCGGAAGTACTGAGATCGTGCACACAGGATTGCCCTAGAAACCCAATAAAGCAGACAGCTGCATGTCAGAGAGCCACCTACCATTTATTCTTCACATCATTTGCAACTGAAATTGTTTGCACTTAAGCAGCTTTGAAGTGACAAGCAAGAAGAAAAAAATTAAATAAAAGAAATTGAGTTTTCTTGAATCTTTAAAGGCTATTTTTATTCTCACTGACCTCACTGTACCATTACTGGTGTAAAAATACACGAGACTAGAATATTTATAAAAAGGCATTAAAGACACGAGAGATTTTTCTATAAATTCCTTTTTTACTGTACACCCTTGAGTCCACATTGCTTTCTTTCTTGTCTTATGGCAGCGTTTATCAAATATTAGTGGCATGTAAAATAAAGTCTAAATGTGGTAAACCACACATTTAATTAATGACTTTGATTTTCTTAGGCTAAATAGGATAGCAGGCAGTTTGTTTCACAAATGCTTCTGGCAGATTTTGTTAAGGTAAAGATATGTCATCAGTCAATTGGTTTAACAGTAGGTACAGTTTGAGGGGTTCAAATATTTTTGGTTGACTACAGCTGAACTCTAACAGTCAATCCATTTTCTTCACCACTTATTAAATCCAGGGTCATGGTGAGCTTATCCCATGTGTTCATTAGGCAAGAGGCAGGGTACACCCTGGTCAGGTCCCCAGTCCATCACAAGGCTAACAGACAGAAACAGACACCCATTCACTTTCAGATTTACACCTTTAGCCAATTAAGAATCACCAGCTGACTGAGCATGCATGTTTTTGGACATGCCATAAGAAGCTGAAGTATCCAGAGAACACCAAGCGGGCAAACTCCACACAGAAAGCCCCCCCCCCCCAAAAAAACAGAACAACAAAAAGAAAAAGAGCCCAGCTTCTCTTCTCTGCTGAGCTTTTTCTGGCTAATGGGTCCCCTGAGCAGGAGCTGGGAAAATCCTGTCTCCATAGCTACTACAACCTCTGCACTGCTGAATGACCGCCCACCACCGCTGCTTCACATTTGCATGAGTCAACAGCATACGCACAAGCGATTTATTGTTTAACATCTGATAAATGTGGCTGTGATGTGCTGAGGTGAGGCGCTGCCTCCGATGTTTTGTGAACCAAAAAATAACCAAGATTAAATGTAAATCACACGTAGGCGCTTTAAATTCAATCCCATCAACACATAACACTTAGAGAATCTATGGGAAATTTATCAGAGGAAACAAAGAACATAATAAGGCAAATAAAGATATACCAAGGCAATTTTTTCAGCCTCAAAACAATACCTATACTTTGGTTTTTGGATACTGCTAATACTGACTACCCATCAAATACTTGTAGTAAGTCCATAAGCTGCATTCCTCACTCTGATCAAGAAACTATAAATTGTTCCTTTATGTGTGAGGTAACATCAGGCTTGACTTCAATATTGCTGGATTGAACATTGGACTGGTAATTATTATTAAAAGAACAAATTACATCAGACAAAGATGAAGGACAACATGAACTAATTCATGTTATTCAACAAAAATATTTGCTCGAGTTTTATTTGAGCTCAGTGAGTCTTTACTGCATACTATTTTATGGTCATCCTAGTTTTTTCCTTTCCAGCCTCACCTGTGGGGAACAGCTGGCAAGAGACAGGTAACGAGTAATAACATTAAGCTTCCCAAAAATTTGAAACCAAACATATGGAGAAAGAGAGGAGCTGACAAAGAAAGCACCATGGTCAGAGCTTTCAGTCACTTGGTTGGAGTTTGCAGTTAAAACAGCTGCAAAGAGACAAAGCAAAGCTGCTGGGGTAGCAGATGTGAAATACCTCTAAATTGTATTACCTTCTTCCATACTATGTTAGCTCTCAAGCCAGCCATTAGTGTGCTGCTGCTGCTGCTCTGTGGTGTAATGAACAAAGAATAAAACAGACACTACGTAGCTCAGCCCAATTCAGCCTTCTGAGTCAGAATCAAACAATATCCGATCCAAATACTGCACCGATTTTTGGCTAACTCTAATTCAGTGAAATTACCTGAATTAACTTAACTGTGTCTTACAGTGTCACCTCACCTTCTCATTCATATAACACATCCTAGTGGTTTAATCTTTGCTTGTTTTCATTCAAACTGCATATAATTTTACAAGTTTTGAGTTACGGTGAAAAAAGGGTAATTTCTGTATATGATCATATAAACTTAGAAATAATTGTAAATTGAGCTGCAAAAAAAACATTTTTTTTATTCCCAGTGTTTGGATACAGATGGCTGAAAATGTTGCCATGAATAGATCTACCTGTGGCAGGAGAAGACCTGATCTGCTACTTGGATAGTAATGTCACACTGCTCTCCCCTTTGGTACAGATCCAGCAGGTCAGCTCCGAGGCCAGAGGCTGGCTCGAGAACAACAGCATCTGCACACGAGTTGAGAAGGATAATGAGGAAGGACAGGAAGTGGAGGGTGAAAAAAAAAGAGGAAAGCTTTAGGCTTATATTAATCTGCTGAGACCACACACAGAATGTGTGTATATGAGATAGCTCTCAGTAAACCAAGTTAAAAATACTGTAAAATATAAAAGCAGAGTAAAATCATGAACTATCCACAGCGTGGCAATGCTGTAATTACCAACAACAACAGGGATCTCAAAGCGATTAGCTCTTAAGTGGATTATGGCTGAGATAACATGATGGGAAGAAAGTGGAGGCGGGAGAGTTGCTGAGCAGCTGAGCCGTCACATAACTTGAAATAAACCCTTCATGGAAAAGAGGCTGGATCTGTTTACCTGATTCAGTGGATCTATGAAGGTCTGCTGTGTCGGGAGCAGGCAGAGTACTTTCTGGCACGGAGCCCTCAACATCTGGGATTATTGGAGCCGAGCGCATGCTCTGGTCTGCTGTGTACACTCGCCTGCAGGGGAGAAAGACTAAATTTAATTAAGAATCTTTCATACATATTAAAATGACAGTCTCATCTGACGCAGCTAGGCGATCTAAAGTGTGCTGAATTTGCTGTTCCTGCTCAGTGAAGCATTTAATAAAGAGGCTAGCAGGCCAGACCTCTGCCCTAACACCTTCTGAAAGGCGATTGCTCTGCTCTGGGTATTGTGTTATTGTATCAGTTTGAGTCACGGTCATAGTCAAAACAACAAAAGAGGAAGAAAAACGAACCAAGCAGACATTTTCTGAGTGGTTTCCCCCAGAAAGAAAACAAACAAACAAAAACAAAGAAAAAACAAAAACTCTTTACGTCTTACCAAGTCAGCTGGATGGTGTAATCACTTAATCACTTAAATGAGATCTGCTCATTTTGGTTCAATTTTTTTTTAATTGAAGTTCAGAAATATAATACAGACACAACACTGCTTGTCATGCGAGTCTCAAAGAAAAGCAACAAAGCAAACATTATAACAAATTTAGACAAACTATAAAACACTACAACTTAAGACATTCCTATATATACTTATTTTAGTGTATAAACAATATAATATCAGTGAGTAAAATGTTTTTTCACACCTCATTTTGTTTTATTTCACTATAATAACCTTGCCTAGGTGTTACCAGCTAAATGCAAATTTTTAGCCACATGCTTGAAAGTATATTCGTTTTTTGCTCACTGCTGCTGCTCCCAGTGGCCATTTAAAGATCGAAAACGTATCATTTTTGCTGGTGTAATGAATGAGGCTTTAGTAATCTCCTCTACTCAAATCTAACAACCAACTGTCCTTACTTGTTTTTAACTGTTTTAAGTTAGTGCAAACAGATGCAGAAACAGGGAGCTGACTATCACGAGAGCCTCCCTCCTCGCTGCGTGTCCTCACTCTATAAGACTGAGGTGCAGTTCAGTGCTATAAGATATCCTCTGTACTTTATCAGTTTATGTATGCGTCAACTTTCTGTTGTTGTTGTTACATAATTTTTTATCATAGATGTGATTAAGAGTTATTCTGTATTTTAATGTTAGCCTAGGAAACATTTTTTCTTTCTTTCATGTTTTTAGCATGTTGAATAGTGATCTCTCCCTCTCTTTCTGCCTATCCATTTTTTTGTGTTTTTTCAGACACTGTGTCCTTGTTTCTTGTTTAAAAAACCGAAACATTTTAAAAGACTTCTGACGAGTCTTCTAATTGAAATAAACATCCAGAAATACTGCTTCTCCCCACCTCTTTCTTTCCCTTAATCTCCTGAATTAATATATAAAATTTAGAGTTCTTTGTTTAACTAGCATGCTTAGCTACACTGTAAATGACACACAGGATGAGTTTAAGTTTAATTAAAATTTGAAAAAAATTTGGTGACATTGCTGCACAGATCACTTTTTCCTGCAACACCACAACGGTGGACATTTTCATAAGGATTTCTGAGCAGTTTATTCATTTTAGTAATAAGGTTTAGTGTGAGGTTTCATTTAAATTTCACCATCTACAAAACATCACTCTTTTGCTTCCCACCTACCACATATAGCAGGAAAAAAAAAAAAAAGCCGAACCCTTTCAGTAGCAGCAGTTTCTATATGACCTTATTTAGAGTGCAATGTCTAACTATTAAGAACGTCTTCCAGAACTAGGTAATAGAATAAGTAGTGCTGCTGGGAAAGAAGTTTTAAAGTGACTTCTCATTTCTGTGGCAGTGCAGTCGTAAGAGGAAGGCTTCTTGTCCTAATTTTAATTTGCTAATGAGACTCCATTCATTGGATCAAAGCCTGCGCTGCAAGGCTTTGATTAAAACTCAGTTTGCTATTTGTGCGTCTCAGCAAGAACTTGAAAATGAGCAGTGTAATTTATTATTCAATAGCTGCAGCATTTGCAGAGCTCACTGAATCAAGATTACCAGCGCTTCAGAATAAATATGGAGCACTTGGCGCCCCCTGTCAGACAGACACTGAAGCAGCAAAGATAACACATCAGGGAATAACTACTGTCTCATAACACCCCTACAAGGAAGCAGATGTAGAGCAAAGGTTTCATGTATACTCAGGGAAATGACCTACCTAAGGAAATCTTTGAGCCCAGACAGCTCATAGTCTGGCAGATGGATGATGATGGGATCTTTGTGCGTCTGTCCCTGAAGGACATCAGGAGCTCTGGCCAACAATACAGCTCTGTGTGCTCGGATCGAGCCAGAGCCAGCATACAGAGAAACATCAGCCTCCAGCTCCTCCTGCAGTAGCCTGGGGAAACACATCACAACACTTTAACAGCGGTGTTTAACAAAATAAATAAAACAACAAAAGTTGGGAAACAGTTTCATATTTCATTGATCTTTAAAAACAAACACAGAAAGGAGACAATGAAGAAAAGGCCCAAGGCTCTGAAGATTCATCTGATGGCCCATTTTTCCACTTGAGAACAACACAAGCAGAGTCCTGAGGTGGTCTTATCATCTCATCCAGCCTCAATAACCAATGATCCAGAAACCAGTCAGCTGATGGCCAACTGTGACACTATGACTTCAAACTCCAGTGCTGTGTCCACTTGTATTACCCTTTGATTAGAAATGCTGCCCGTGCACCAAGGAGATCCACATCCCAGAGTTTCCATTTATCTGTGAAACCTAGTGCAACTTTGCTTGCACCAAGTTTTCTATTCCAGATCCACTGATCCTATTATCTGAGGAAAAGCTCTACCCACGGCATTTCTTAAATGCAAGTTTGAAAGTAAGTAAATATAGTAAACATTGTACCTTCTAGAGGTTATTCAACAATAATTCCTCTGCTTCTGTGTTCTTTTAACACATCATGAATAATTATGGTTTTTACAAATACACTTCTGCCATTTGTTATTATTATAACTCTAATATGGAGCCAAGCACGTTTAAGAGACATTTGGAAAGCAATCTTTTTTTTCCCCCCAAAGGAAAACTTGGCCTGATTCAAAAGAGCACTGGCTGTGAAACAACATCATTTATTAGACTGTGTCAAAATGGTCGATAAGTACATGTAGGTAACGTATATGCCAATGAAGCTTCTTAAAAAGACAAGAAAATGTCAGGCGCCTTCATCCAACAGACAAAGAAATACTGGCAATATGTCAGATGACATGGGTTACTATTTCACAAAGAAAGAACGAATACAGGAGTGAGAAACCAGCTCTATACTCTTAACATTTGAACAGCACTGGAGTTACTGCTAAAAAGTTTTTTTTCCCCTCAGTTATAGTGATGAATATCTCAGTGTGACACCAAATCTTTAATCAATAAAGCTGTCTGACAGGCTGTGCAATCGGTTTAAATGCTATGAGTGTGTGTGTGTTACTGAACATTCAGAAAATCTAGCCTGGGTTATTAAGGTGCAGACACTAGATTTTAACTTCAGCTTTACTTTCTATAACCACATTTTGCTGCTTTTTTAGAAGCTTTTAATTAAATCTTAGAAATATTTTTTAAGTAGCATACAAAGGTGGCATAGTGGTTAGCACTGCTGCTTCACATTAAAGGAAGGTCCTGGGTTCAAATCTGCTATCTGGACAGGGCCCTTCTGTGTGGAGTTTGCATGTTTTCCTCATGTCTGCATGGGTTCTCCCTAGGGCTGTTCGATATGGATGACGATATAAAAAGTCTATCGTTTCATTTTATGTTATTGTTTGTTTCGTGGTGTCGCAAAATAAACTGTTTGCAGCAATATTTTTTCACTGTTTTGATGGTCACTGTAGTGGCTATATTAATTTCTTAAAGTTCTCTCTTTCTCTTATACCCTAAGACCCTCCAGGGGTTAATATAACCACACTACAGACGGACAAGCGCCTGTTTTTATGCCTTGTGGTTAGCAACACCGTGTCCGCTTGTTTATGTTCCACATAAACCTTTCACAATAAAGCTCAAGATTCTGTTGAGACTTTTCAAAATAAACTGAATCACGTGAAAGAGCAGATTATTTACGGATGAGAAGTAAAAAAAAAAAAAAAAGATGCCAGGTGCTAAAAAATAAACCTTAGACTCAAACGTTAGAACAGGCTTTTCCCTGCAGCACGCCGTGTAATAAATACAAAGAAAACGGCGGCTGTTACAACTTATGTCTAAAAATATATAGTTTCATACATCGTTAAAACACTGGACTCCAGGTACGCGACGCCTAGCTGGAAACACTTCCCGCAAGTTGAGCTGCCAGAGAGTCACAGAATTTACAGAAAATGTTACATTTTTGTGATTTATATCGTTATCTGGATGATAGAATTCAAATATCGGGATATGAGATTTTGGTCATATCGCACAGCCCTAGTTCTCCCCAGATACTTCAGCTTCCTCCCACAGTCCAAAGGCAGGCAGTGGGATCAGATTAATTGGTGATTATAAACGGGGTGCAGGTGTGAACTTAAGTATGAATCGCTGAATGCCTCTATGTGATAGCCCTGTGACAGACTGATGAACTGTCTAATGTGTACCCAGCCTCTCGCGCTATGGCAGCTGGGATAGGTTTACACTTTACCTGAAAAGTGAAGTACTGCAGTGACATTTTCTTTCCCTGTTTTTCTCAATCTTAAATTGAAGATTCTCTTTCTTTGCAAAATCTGATATTGAATTAATTAAGCTAAAAGTGGTGTTTTTTTGTTTGATTTAATCAGCTCTTTCTACAAGTTCACATTACTGGACACAAGAACTGGTCAATTTTTATCTTTTGACAGCTCGGAACTGCCTTGGACAGCTGGATGCAAACTTGTGGCACATGTGTCAAAGCCCAGCCTTTAACACTGAGCTTTATGAGTCAGTGTCAGACACCTTACCTGTTCAGGTCTGCAGACAAAGCAGAAGATAAACATCTCTTCAGCTGATCCTTGTGTTTGCGCTCTTTGACCTGGAATTCGAGTCTCGCTGCCTCACTGGTGATCATGGTGTGTTATGTTCTCTAAAAGTGAGACAAGAGGGAAGACACACTTCAGCTTGTGAACTCAAAGGTGTTCTGGTGGAATGGGAACCACATCTTCCAGTGGCATGCTGTTTGCACACTATGACAAAGTGAGGCAGATCATCACAAACTGTGACAACTACACCAACAAGGCTCACCTGACAAGTACTGTCACATAGTCCAGGACAACAAAAGGCTACTGCGTTCACCTTTTTTTCCCGTAATCATATGCTGCAATACCATCTTTCTCCACAGTCGCTGACTCATATTCGCTTTCCTTTTCTATCCAAAGAGGCGCTGTTAGCCAAGTTTAGCGAAATCAATGAAACCTGGAAGAGGTGACCGCAATAACGACAGAAATTCACCACGTTACGTGACCGAGAAATTTATTTAGCCGTACCCTTAAAAAGGATGATGATGTTATCCATGGTAAAATACCTGCTTTCGTGTGTTTCCAACAGAAAACACACCCAGCACCGCAAATATTAACCAGTGTCTGTTTGTGTGAAGTTTAATACTCAATAAAGCAATCCTTTTCCAAAATTAAATACACGGAGCCCAAATTCACCTGCTCTAGCTCAGGTGTTTCCTCGTTCTCTGTGGGCTCCAGTTGGTACTGTAAGCAAATCAATCTCATTTTCCTCTGGCTGCTAGCATGCTAGCTACGAGGAGCTACCGTTAACAGTAAGCTACCCCCTTTAACCTTTAACTACCCTCGTCAAAAAATACACCTGCACAAATTAACTCCAGTCGATAACTGCCTGCGAGCACGAGGCTCGGTAACTGCTCGTTAAGGATAAAATAAATGAATATGCTGACCCACTGACCAATGTTGTTGACATCACTGCTACACGCTGTTCGCCACCCACTACGACGCGGTTTGTCAAACGAAAAAGGAGTGGACAAGCCGGAAGCTTCGGAACATGCGCAGTCCACCTAAAAAGCTACCTAGCTAAAGAAAACGATGCATTCACGTACAGCCTCTTCTAAACAGACAAAGACAAGAATGGACGGGTTTGTTTGGTTTGTTTGGGTGAATACTTCAGAGATGAGAGACATGGAATGTAGCTCCACATTTTGAAATCTATTTTCTTTTATACAGTAGAAGCGATGATAAATACAGAAAGAATGAAAGCATGCTAAAGTGACGTTAGCAAGAGAAAAACCTAGAATTATCAAACAACTTGAAGGTGGAGGGTCGCGTACTGGAGCGGGCATATATGGCAGGAATATGAAGATTTCAACACATTTAGAAAAAAAAAAACATAATTATGAAAAGTTAGAGTGAAAACCCACCGATAAATATTTCATATTTTATTGTGGTTCACAGTGTCATATAAAAATTGTTGCTTTTGAAAAAGCTAAAGGTTTTTTTGTTTTTGTTTCAAATATGCATACATTATAATATCCGGTTAATAGAAACCTGAAAATATAAACCTGTTTTCTACTGAGTTACCGGAGTCAGTGAAGGCAGCAAATGAACTAGCTCGCCTTAGTAGCATTTACGTCATTGTTCCATCCCGAATTATTAGTCCGAGTTTATGATGCCACTGTACAGTACTGTACATGAGAAAAATTGATAAATACGAATAATGTAGCACTGGGCATAGACTCGGTATAATCACTATATATGTGAGAATGAAAGTAAACGGTAAACTTTCTAATAACTATAGTGCTGTTTTACATATTATTTATGTAGATACTTGTTATATAGGAATATATAATGTTTATTGTATTCTCAAAACGTAAGTCATTCATGAGGGCAACATTTGATTATTCAGAATGTAAAAAACTGCAGCCATATAAGTCTTTAACCTAAATTGCAATTATTGAGATTTCTACATAAATATATATAAAAACCATGAAAATATTGTGTCCCGTGGTGTGAAACATGCTGTACCTGAACAGCAGTGAGTGTGTGTGTGTTGGCAAAGCGATAAGACCTGTATAAAAAGTAAACCATAACAAAATGCAATGATTTGCAATTTTTCATTTCATGAGGTTCAAAACGTGAGTTGGAAGCAAGTAGGCCAGTTCAGCACCCGACTCTTCTACTACGAAGTATCCAGTTTATCATCATCTTACTGAAATATACATGGACTTTGCTGAAAAGACATTCTGTGAATGGGAGGCCATGTTGTTTTCAAACTTGTATATACCTTACAGGACTGATGGCACCTTGATGTTTTCCAACAAAAATGTCAAATTTAGAATCGTCTGACTAGAAAAAACTGTTTTAACCTGTATTTGTGGACGGCACAGAAAAACTGTACTCACAGACAGTGATTTCTGGAAGTGTTCCTGAGCCCATGCAGTGAGTTCCATGACAGAATCATGATTTTAAAGCAGTGCTATCTGAGAGCTCAAAGATCATGGGCGTCTAATGCTGATTGTCACTTTTGTCCCTTGTGCACAGAGACTACTCCAGATACTTCGAATCTTTTGAAAACTTTATGTACTGTCAGTGATGAGATATTCAGTCTTTATAAGTTTATGCTGAGGAACATTATTCTGAAAATGTTCCACAATTTTTTGTAGGTTAGTCAAGCTCTACCCAAGCACTTCTGAGACACTCTTCCCCTCTAAGATGCTCATTTTATACCCAGTCATGTGACTGACCTGCTACGAGTTAACCTAATGGTAAATGGCCTGTATTTGTATAGCGCTTTACTAGTCCCTAAGGACCCCAAAGCGCTTTACACATCCAGTCATCCACCCATTCACACACACACATTCACACACTGGTGATGGCAAGCTACATTGTAGCCACAGCCACCCTGGGGCGCACTGGACACTGGCACCACCGAGCCCTCTGACCACCACCAGTAGGCAACAGATGAAGTATCTTGCCCAAGGACACAATGACCGAGACTGTCCAAGCCGGGGCTCGAACCGGCAACCTTCCGATTACAAGGCGAACTCGTGAGCCACAATCGCCCGTAATGTTACAGTTTGTTCCTTCAGTTGTCTTTTTAGTACCGCTTACGCTCGCTGCCCGTTGTCTTTCTCTCAACATTTTCAGGAAGTGTTTCCGTCATCAAATTCAAAATGAGCCAATCCTTGTCATGGAACAGTAAAATGTCTCAGTTTACACAATATGTTTTCTGTGTTATATTGCGAACAAAATATGGGTTTACGAGATTTGCAGATCATTGCATTCTGCTTTCATTTATACAGCGTCCCAACTTTTTTTGGAATCGGGGTTGTAAATATCTGTCTGATGAACACATCTCACCTTATTTCCACATGAACATTTCTGTTTGCACACAGTGGAGGTATAAATATGCAGTGCCACTCAGCTCTGTGCTATATTTAACAGAGCATCCATTGCTATTTCTGGTAGTTCTTTTTAAATCTGAGACAGTAACAGACACACAGAGGGGCATCTGGAGGTTTTCTGCTTTTAACTTCAAATCCGTTATTATCTTTTTTTTTAAAAAGCAGTGAAGTCTGACAGTTTGACACTTAGTTTATTTATAAAATCAAATGGTGTAGACCTGGCTCAGTGAATTTCAAAATGCAGTGTGTAGGAAGAGATACAAAATAGTACAATAGTCAACCATCACTGACATTTCTATACAGGAAGATAACATTCTCTACATTTGAGCATTAATCTTCGAGGGGAAAAAAAAGCTCCTTTCAGCAACACTACCTGATAAAGGGAGTGGGAGGGTTACGCCTCCCAAAGGACTGTGCCCAAAGTGGAGTGGAGCGACCCGTTGAAACACACAAGTATAGCAGGCGATGCCACATCCCCAGTCTCGCAGGACATCTTTACACTGTGACAGCTCGAAAGTTAAAAAGGCACCACACAATACAAGTCACAAAGGAGATTCTGCCACACATTTGTAATGCTGAAACTGACAAACTTTAAGGCGGATGTCGTGTGCAAAAAACATCTTGAATATGTGTCACGCGTACTGTTCGGTGTCCTCTCTGGTGAAGTGTGCTTTGATTTCTTCCTTTACGACTGACTTCTTTAAAAAATATCTGAAACATGTGAAAGATTTAAAGAATGATTGCATTATCACTATGTTGCTTGGTGTCACAGGCACATTCCAGGCTTCCAGGGAGTGAGTGGGGAGAGGAGAGGTGCTGGAGGAGGCCTCGCTGTGGATTTAGTTCCTGTAGCTTTTACGTCCCTCGCCCTCCTTGAGGAAGGTCCATATGAGGGTGTTTACGATATCGGGCTGGTCCTGCTGCAGCCAGTGACTGGCCCCGGAAATGATGTTAAGACGGAAATGATTCCTGATGTAGAGGCGGCAAGCCTCGGCCATTTCCTGTTCCAAGAAGGCATCCCGCTCTCCCCACAGCAGCAGCACCGGAGACCTGACGTGGTTATGGCTCAGAGGGAGGGAGCTACAGAAAGAAAGGAGCGACATGAAAAGCCTTCAGTTGATCACATTCGTCCCATATTCTCTTCACTGGCTTCCTGTTATCTCCAGAATTTAATTTAAAATCCTTCTCCTTACATACAAAGTTCAGAACAATCAAGCCTCATCGTATCTCACACGACCTCAGAGTACCTTATTATCCCGACAGAGTACTTCTCTCTCAGACGGCACAAAAACTTCACAAAACTATATTTATCCCAGCAACATTAAACTATATTTAATGTAGCTAGGATTGACTCCGAGCTCCTCACAACCATGTTAAGGATAAGTGGAAGAGAATGGATGGATGGAGGGATTCATGTCCATTCATGTCATGTACCAGATTTCCGATGGACCCGCAGCACCTGGGTCTTAATTTAACATCCTGTTCTGTAGTATCAGAGTTGTTAAACATCACATGCAGTACGGCACGCTTCTGCCGAGACGTCCTCCAGCCTCCATCCTGTCTCAGACCAGAAAGCAGATATACATTTAAAAGGATGGCTGAATGTTGACTGTGCATTCACCTATTTTTGTCCCCTCTGCATTTAGGTATGCTATCCACGAACAGACAGACTAAGTGGGCATGGGTCACTGAGATTTCTTTTACGTAAGCATACAAAAGCTACTCTGAGATAACTCATTGCTTGAGAAGGGAGCAGATGGCCCGCTCAGCCATGCATGTATAGGTCACATGTCAAAATTGCATGCACTGAGATTTTCTTTGATCTCGTTTATGCGGACCATTGTTTGCCAGTAAACATGTAGGAAAGATGTGAATGTGAATATGAGACAGTATTGTAGCACTGACAGAAGTAGAGGCTCAGTTTTCTGTTCCCCCAGAGTTCTGACAGTAGATGGTGCTACTAAATGCAAACTACACAACAAAAACCTCGTTTATCCTTGGAGCGTAGAACATAACGTTTATTAAATGACACAACTGAAAATTACTTTTCAAGCATGAACAAAAACTCAACGAGTAAAAAACATTTAAAACAGCTATTTTCTGCTATGTGTCTGGCAGTTTACTGCTCATTTATTTTGCAGCTGATATGACCGTGGCAGTCACAGCTGAGACTGTGGTGCCAAAACACTGGGCCTGTCCTTGCAGCTCATCGTGGAGCGCTTCCTCTGAATGTTTAGAACTGAACTGTGCATACTGCTGATCTTCAGTATTCCTATTTTAATGTAAGAGAGCAAACTTTTATTTGGTGTGTTTTTAACAGCTTTTTAACTTTAATATTATTCTTTGATATCTTATAAATCATACAGATTTTGCTTAACACATATGACATATCACTGTTATATAGAGATTTTAAAAATCCTTTCACATAATCCATCCTTGGCTGAGTGAATTCCCCACCTGAAGACATTCCTGTAATAGTTGAGGGCTCCTGTTAGAGCTCCCGGTTGTGAGAGTGCGTACAGGTAGGCTTCCAGATCCTCTGCGGTGAGCCATCGGCCTTTCCTGCCGATCCCTGTGCTGCGGCTGGTGAACAAAGCCTTCAGAGCCTGCAGCAGACACACAGCAGCAAACACTGAGTGAGGTTTGCATGGGCGGTACGTTCTGATCTAGACAGCATTCACAGAAGGACGTCCATGTCGCTGTAACGCGAGTCAGAAAAGGTACTTCTGTGGTGAAATCAGCTCTGATGACCTTCAGTCACAGCTCTGGCTCTCTGACTCTCTGCTGGCTCGACGACACTGCATGCTGTGCACCAGCGCGAGCATATGGCAGCATTCTTTCATTTAATTAGCAAAACTCTGACATACTGATTATATTAGGTGATATAACACCAGTGTCTTAGAAATGCTTAAATAATTATAAAGCAAGGAATTTAAATAGAAAGTAGTTTTTAGTTTTACAGTAACATTAAACTCACAATAAGCGGAGATTTGAGGTGGTTTGGATGAGTGTTTGTCATATTTTGGCTAACCTTTCACCTTTTCTCTATTTCCTGCATGTGTGGTGTGCAAATCAATGATGGTATACTGTAGAAATCCTCAGCCTGTGGTGAAAACTGCAGGGAAATCTGGGCAGTTACAAAAAGGAAAGACTTGGTTTGAGGTGTTTATCATTGTTTTAAACTAACAGCAATACACACACAGACACAGCAAGCTGTCCTCGTTTCAACACATCAGCATTTTCTCTGTGTCTTTGCTTTCACAACAACTGATTAACTGCGTATGAGGTGTTTAGTAGTCTGTAAATTGTAGCTACAAAAAATAACCCGAGGCACTGCTCTATGCGCTATGTGTTAATTAGCTGTTGATGAACCGAGTCAGGTTAGTCTTTATTTTCAGTCTACATGCTAACTAAGGTAAGCTAAGCTCCCAGCTGTTGCTTAATATTTAATGAACAGACATGAGAACAGTGGCAACCTCACATCAAACTCCGGGAATAATCAAGCACCGGAAATACCGAGAGAACAACTAGAATCTGATCACTGAAAGATAAAATACAAACTGTGTGTATTTGTAAATCTTCTAACACGAAGACAAGATAATATTAAGTACAATTACTTTTAAACAATGGGAAGAAGAAGATAACAAAATTGAGAAAATAAGAAATTAAATGATTAATTACTAACAATATTTAAAAAATCCGGATATTATTTTGTAATAATCTGTAATCCACACATTTCCTGCAGTTTGACCTGATGTAAACACCAAAAATAGACACTGCTCGTAATGTGCGGGGTACACTATTGCACATGCACATCCACACACGCATACACACGACCTTGACATTGAAAGTCCACACACAACAGACCACCTTGAAATCATTGATGGAGAGCATGAGCTCCGGGAAGCGGGGCAGCTGGAAGAAAAAGTAATGACTGGATTTCAGCAGCTGGCTCGGGTGACGCAGGGCATAATCTGGAGGAGAGGAAAGGAGAAGAAAGGGGACATTTAGTTTCTCGACATAATTAAAGGGCAGGTTTCTTGTGGACATGATAACTCAGTGCCTCTCTGTCTGCACCATTTAAACCAGCTGTTCCAGCTTCATATTAGCCTCCTCTAATTAGTGTCTCATCAACTTGCTCTTAATGCAGAGGAGGATTTGCCAGATGGATGCAAACATCCAACTGAAGTAATAACACTTCCTAATTATCATTAATAATTACAGTAGTAACCCAAGAGTCAAACCAGAGCTTCTCTAATTAGCGTGGAGAATACTGATTTTCCAGCACACCGTCCTGAAATCATACCTGTGAACACAGACGGATGCGGACAGTTGAGAACAATGAGTTTTGTCACCATCTCGGGGTAGTGAATCGCAAACAGCCACGCTATGGTCCCACCCCAGTCGTGGCCAACGAGGCAACATCTGTTGTAACCTTGGAAGAAATAAAACACGAATGAAGGAAGCTGGAAGTCCATTCTAACGTTAAACCTAAGCAACAATCTCTGTGGCTCAAAAGTGAAGCCAACATAGTGAGCAGCAGCAGGGAGGATTTAATGGCTTTGGTTGAAGCTGTATACCGACTGCTTTCTTACATACAGGATGTCAGTGGGGTACTTTGAACTCTTGTTGGGTTGAACTGGATGTGTCTGCAGCATTATTTTACCATGTTTAAGTCATAATATATTTAGTACCGGAGTGCGTTTTGAGCTACAGAACACTTGTTGGCAAATGCAATGGTCATTTTGTCAGATGTCTTCATTCAAATCCGAAAAATAATATATATATATATAAACCAAAAATTCACCCAGCGAAATTACATCAGTGTAATTTCATAGCTGTCTGCTGTGCTTGTGCTATAGCTGCAAAATGGTAAATACGATTCATGCAACTGGCCCTTTGGTTCGTAAATGGTCCCTTACGGTTAAAGAAAAGAGGATAAAAAGCCCCAAATCGACACAGTGGGTGATGCCACAGGGTCTAGCCACTTTGTTACACTGATACAGTCCATTGTGTAAAAAAATAAATTTAAAAAAATGCCACTGCCTGAAAATCACTGTTGACTTTCTCAGAGGACATTTACACTCATCAAAGGATGGATTTCATGACATTCAGCCAAATGCTGACCAAAGTCAAGGCTTCAGTCTGATCACATTACTGTTGCAGTTGCTACAAACTGATCCCCTTACCTGAGGTCGCACCATTTACACCTACTAATATGAATCACCCCAGCAGGCCCACTGATGTTGCTGATGCTACAGAGGAAGAGTCTATAATCTTAGACGGGGAACTACATCTGGAAAATAACAGAGCACCACGGCTCTTTCGGCTGTCCGCCTTTTGGGCTGTTAGCAGTTTACTGACAACGCTGAAATCTGCTACTGACATGGTAACTAGCATAACATGTGTTCTGTGAATGCAGGCAGCTGGGTGGCTCTCATTGGCTCTAAGAGTTGATCACAGATTAGAGAAGAGCAGTTATCAAACAATCAGTGCTTTCCTTCTTCCACTGAAATGACCATTAAGTGATTTGCTCAGCAATGTGCATGACTGAGTGCTTAGCTCCCAAAAACCTGTTAGGCAATTGACCGGGACAGCCAGAACAATGTAACGAGATGCAAAACATCGTGATAGAACACTTGTGGCTTTTTAAAAAGATACAATATAAAAAAAATCAATGGTTCAATTTAATTTGTGCAGTGCACAGAGCGTTACAGACTGATTGCAGTTCCTTCCAGCATTTCAAAGATGCACAACCTCTCAGCTTAATGTTTTGATGTTACAGGCCACAGCTTGACTGTTGTGGTCGAGTTTCACCTCTCATTGATTCAATTTATAGCTGCAACAGGCAGCTGCAGAAAGCTTTGTTTAATCCTTCCATTTTCCTGACTGCTTTTCCAATCCTTGATCATCCAGTCACTACCTGAAGGATAAAAGAAAATTTGAAACATAACACTAAACTGAAGAGCCAGATATTACCTATGAATGACTTTGAAGTAATGAAAATGTAAATGTAACACATGATGTGATCACAAAGTTCACCAACTCCAGGTGTTAAAAAAGGAAAGTGATCTGAAAATGAAAGTAGGGCTGGTAAAGTTGTATCACTGCTGAGGAAATAGCTTTTCCTCAGCAGTGATAGTTTTTTTTTTTTTAATTTTTATGGTTTGGGTTGCAAAATTTTATGATCGCACCTCATTTGTTTACCTCAGAAAAGTTTAAAAGGCAGAATTACGTCAGTGTTTAACAATGTTTACGCCTTCTTCTGTCACATTTAACTGATTCATCTTTGGTTATTAGGTACTTGCTGAGTCCTGGAAATTTCAACAGTGCTACAAGGAAACTTAAATGGACAAGAACAAGAGCGTCAGATAACCAGAAAGGTTGTAGGCAGCAGTTTAGAGAGATTATTTGAAGCCCTATATTTTAAGTTCAAACTGCATTTGAAATGAAAATGCTGCTAACAGTTCCTCTGCCTTTCGTGTGTCTTCCATTTGTGTTTGGCTACCATGGAGGAGTGCGACCGACAGAGTTTCATGCCCACGTTTTGGTTCATTTTAGCCGTGTGTCTGCGTTTCCAGATCTACAGAACTCCCACAGTAAAATATTGCTGTAATAAAACAGAAATTTTCTTTGATACTGAAAAGAGTGAAGAAAGCACCTCAAAGACTATGCAGGAAAATCAAGACACGACCTTTTCGGCTTCCTTGTAATTGACACTGAAACAGCCGTGTTAACACATTTAGATGTGAGGCGACAGGTGTGAAGGAGAATGAAAGGGCTCATGTCCACTGAACACAATCTTCAGCGACATTTCAGGGCTGAGACAGATTACCTGATAGAGTGTGTAAGCCGTGCTGAAATGACAGGAAAAACACTGAGATACGTTGGCCAGTTAAAGAGCAAAAACTGTCATTCTGGCCAGATAATCATTAGCTGGTATGTGCACACCACCTCAGGCTAGCTCCCTGCCAGTGTTAGCACGCAGTCAGCAGGCTTTGGGCTCTGTATCTGCAGTGTCCCATGTTCACTTAGAATGAGTCACAGGAAGTTTGTCATGCCGTGCTGCAGGCCTGAAGGCTGTCCACGGCGTAACATTGATAAACAAGTTTATTTTTGACCCAAGTAGCTGTCAAAACACTCTCCGCTCCTCGGACTGATTCCGAGATTACAGGCACGCAGTTCTCCCGTGTTTCCTCACCTAAGTACTCCACAATATCTTTGACATCCGTGACCAGGTATTCGAAGCGGTAACTCTCAGTGGAGAGCGGCAGGTCGGACTCCCCGTAGCCCCTCATGTCGATGGCCACCACACGAAATTCACTCTTGAACTCACGCAGCTGGTAACGCCAGGAAAACCTGAGGCACACACACATTTGACAAGTATTATTGACAAGACGATGCAGGTTAATGCCTGTTTCTCATGGATATAGAGATTTTTCAATTTAAGTTTATTGGCATTTATATTACATATAATACATAAGTAGGTAAAAACAAAATCACAGTTATGTAACAAATTATCAAAAGCTTTCAAAACGGATCTAAAATTAGACTTCAAACCTTCAAAGAAACCTTTTAACGGGGACAGTGTTTAATGTCTTTAAAAGCGTGAAGATAATGTGTCATTTATACAGCTAAGGAGCAAGAAAGTAATTTGTGCCCAAAACACTTTATGAACCCCTTCTGCAGTCTTGCTTTTGCTCAAACATTCATTCATTTTCTACTATGGTGGATTTAAAGCCCATTCTCCTCTTTAAGGGGTTCTTCCATTTCTCCTAATGTAGTTAGACAGCAACATCGCACTTCAAAACGAGGCAGTTGAGGTGCTTCGGGCACCTGACTAGCATGCCTCCTTAATTCCTAGAGATGTTTTAGGCATGTCCCACTGGGAGAAAACCCCAGGGCAGAGAGATTATATCTCTTGGCTGGCTTAAGACAGTGTCCCCCTGAAAGAGGTGGCCAAGAAGAGCGGGATCTGAGTATCTCTGATTAAACTGCTGTCTGACAGAGACCTGAATAAGTAGCAATAAAGGTATGGACATATGGATGATTTGCGTAATAAATTATTTTCTCTCTTCAGGGTAAATGTGTGTGTGTTTTTCACAATTCTAGCAACTTCCCTTGTTTTCTGAACTCGCGTCTCTTCTCAGGATTAGCATGAGAAGCACAACAAAGTAAACACTCTATGTTTTCTATGGTGACGTACGGCATTTATCCATCATGCCTCTTGATAAATGACTTTTGCTTAGGACACACCTGTGCTTCCTCACTCCTAGCTCCTCCACAAGCTTTCTTTCTCCTTCAGGAGCAATTAAGGAACTGATAGCTGAAGGAATATAATTTCCAGGCCACAGAAGGTGAGAAGATGCAAGGAAGGATAAGTTAACAAAATGGAAAGCCTCTTGTTTGTCTTTTTATCTCCAGTCCCAGAGTCTATGACACAGACTCTTTCTGTTAAACATCTGGAGTCTCTAAGTCCAAACAGCACATTACGCAAGTGTGTTCACAGGCCTTTCCCCGCGATTACGATTCTTACAAACCAACTTTGCAAACTCTCTTTTAGAAACTAGCACTCAGCTTTCTTTCCAGCTGAGTGAAGGTCACCTCTGGATAATAGAAGCTGTTTTAGATTCTAATCCGCCCACTGATGTGGACTGGGATGACTTCCTAATTGAAGATCTTGTCAGCCCCCCTCCTCCTTGTCCTCTTCCTCCTCAGCCGAGTAACGGGGGAAAAGCAAAATGCAGAGCCCTGCCTGTGATTCTGATGAGTCAGGATAAGATCCCGGCTCTGAACCCTTAGATCTTTGAATACAGAAGAGGGCTGAAGGAAAATAAGCCCCTTGCAGCCCTCCATCCCCCTCCTGAACACAGAGTCTCATCTTTCTTATTTCTGAAAGGGAATTAGCACATTTTAAAAAGCACTCTTTCCAAGCACCTCAGTACAGTTTCATCGTTCCTCTGAAGGATATGTCAAGTGAAGCAGAAAGAGCTCCCCTCTACCGTTAATTAATCCCTGTCCTGTCCGCAGCTTAGATAGCATGCTAGAGATATGGACGGGCTTACAGTTCTTGACAAGCTCTTTGGCCCTGATCCAGACGCAACACTCAACATCATTTTTCATTTCATATCAGGAGGAAGAGAGCTTGAATGCTTTGGACCCCTTTCCCCCGATGGCAAATCATGTCTGTGAATGAGGACTCCTCTCTGCTGGCTTGGATTTGTTTTTGCAGGCCCACAGCCAGATCGCAGAGATTTAACACTGCTGCTGAGCAAGGGAGGAATCCTCATAGTGGAAATTTTAGAGAGATGACCAATGCAGCAAATACCAAATACAACTGCACAACACAACATCTTACAGTCTGGTTTAGAGAAGCTTTTACTGTTACTCTGACCCTGATTTGCCTCTGACCTACCAGAACTCAGGGAAGCCGTGCAGAAACAACATGAGGGGCTTTCCTCTCTCACCAGCAGCAACATAGTGGAACCTGAGGCCAGACTCCTGCACAGAAACAAGACACACAAAGACACATTTGCACATGAACAATTCAGCCGTCACTTTTATCCAAAGCCATTTAGTGAACACAACGGAACAAGCCAGCGCTCCTAAGTGACTGTTACTGAGGGGAGCTGCAGGGAAAACTACTACGGGGAAACAAGACAGGAAGAGCTTGTTTTCTTTTGAGCCATTAAATAAGAATCAGTGTATCACAAGCTTGTAAAATCATGTTTACTGGACCTGAAACACTCTTGTGAATTTGTTTCTGCAGAATACTAAGTGCTCTAACAAACTTCAAGACTCCTTCAGGAAATGTTTGTAGACATTTAAATGTACATGTGTAATTTTAACACAAAAGAAAATTATGACAACACCTGCCCACATTTCTTACATCCACATTTAATCTTCCTAAATAATCTAAAGTGCTATAATATGCGAATGTTTCATTTTGAAAGTTTAAAGACAAGACAAGCAGTGTCCCCAATATGTCAAACTAAAGGCTCATGAAAGATAAATAAAATTATGCAGAAGACACCTACAATATTTCCATCTGATGGAAAAAGTGAGAGTAGAGAAGAAGAACAAGTTAATGTAAACGCTTGTGTTTAAATAGTTGGAAGTTCATTAGATTTAACAGGGTTTGATTTTTTAAATCTTTTTAAGAAACATATCAAAGCTGTGCCTCAGAAATGTGGGGATTTTTTATTTTTTTGCTTTTCTTTCTCATATATCACTGTTTGGGGTTCTGAGAAAGAACAACAAATACTTTAAGTGCGCATTGTAGGCTTGAGATTATTGAAGCATCTCTACACAAGGCAGTCAGGTGAATCAAAAACAGGAAAATACGGCTTAGACCTTTGCAATAAACTGGTGACCTGCTCTGGGCGTAACCTTCCTCTCACCCTACAGCAGCTGGAATAGATTTCAGCATTAAACAGAAGCAAAGAGGAAAGCTGCGCAATAGCGGGCTGACACAAAAAGTCCCCTACTTTACTCTAAAGTCTTTAACCCACCTGAAGCTTCAGGTTCCTGCACTACACTTGTGTAAGCTACATGCAGGACTGCTTCCTTAGTTGTGATATCACCAAACTCCTGCTTCTACAGACGTGTTGCTAAGATGGATTTAAGTTGGGCATATTCTAGAGTCAAAGTCAGCTGATAAAGTTGAATTGATTGTTCTTGATAAAGTTCAATAGCTCAAGTGAGATAATAAGAAGCCAAAGGTGTTTCTGTTTTTAGGCAGTGGGGGCAGATTTAGTTCCTATTTAGCAAAACGAAGCATTGTAACAAGAAACTTCAGGGTCACTTTATTGTGCTTGCTCTGCTTGGTTTAGAGGCTTCGCGGCTACACTTAGGATCAAATTGCAGGTGATGCGAAATAACATCCGCAGTAATCATTATATTAAGAAAACAGAGTATCAGACAGGTACTTGTATATTGAATGATTTTGTTCTAATACATATAGTTTTATAATTCTGTTGATGAATTTTATGTCACATGTTGAAATGAAATGGGTGTTAGCGCACTTCAAAATGCTACTGCTTGGACTAGAGTCTATTATAAAACAAATCAAATACAAAGAAAGCAATATTATTGGGCTATTTAAAGAGAAAGACAATCCCCCACAATCCCCACCTTGAGGTGTTATTAAGTGTCAGATAGAAAAGCTTCTCTGTTTTTATTTAGTGGGGATTAGGTGCTTTGGAGGATCTGAGGCTCTTTCTCTGAATATATCAGAAAAACACAGTCTCTGCAGATTTAGCAAATATTAGGATAGATTTCTGAGTGATGTGCTTTTTGGATGGTCAGCAGGATTTGTGCTGATCTTTCCAATGTGTTTGAGTATGTGTACAAGTTTTCTTTGTGTGAGCAGGATAGTTATAAATATTATTTTTTCTGTTGACACTGTCAGTGAGCTGGACAGACAGAGCAGAAATGCAGGTTTTCCCTCCTTCACTTTGAATTTTACTTACTATTTTTAGCCTCTCATTGTGACATGGTGGGACAGTGGTTAGCACTGTCACATCACAGTAAATCCTCCGGACAGCAGAGGGTTTCTGTGTAGAGTTTGCATATTTTCCCCATGCCTGCAAACTCCCTCTGGGTACTCTAACTTCTTCCCACGGTCCAAAGTCATGAATTTTAGGTTAAGTGGTGATTCTAATTGGCTATTGGTGTGAATGTGAGTGTGAAAGGTTGTCTGTCTCTCTGTATCAGCCCTGTGACAGACTAGTGACACGTCCCGGGTGTACCCTACCTACTGCCCTATGACAGCTGGGATAGGCTCCGGCACAACCCTGAATTGGATAAGTGGAAACAATGGATGGAGTGGATAAATGGTATTATGGATGGATATTTAGCTGTTCATCCCAATTCATTTTAATATTTGATCAAATTTTATTTGCAATTTTATGGTTTTGTAAAGTAATCTGCTTCCATGGACATATACTTGCAGTACTTTTTTCTTTCTTGTATGGTTACACGTCAGCAGATTTATTCTGTTCACTTTAATTATTTCCCCTGCACCGTGTTGTTTTCAACCAAACCCTTCATGCACTGTGCTCACTGCAGATCAGATTCATTTGCTCATGGAAAACTTTGGTTTATGACTAAGAAGCACATGCTTTAACAGGCACGTATGAGTGTTCTTGCGCTAAAACAGTGTACATGTATTCTAGTACTTGTTTAAGGTATTTGTCATTCTCTGCTACTTTTGTGGAACATTTATTTTTAAACACATTGCTATTCTCCAACAGATCATGAAGTAGATCAGAATTCCTTCTTATATTAATACGTTACTAATGACAATCCCATAATATAAGAATGACAGGTACATGCTGCTGTACTTGTCATGCTTTAAGTACATCTTGTGTTGGTAGTCATTCCGAAGTCTAGGATGTGAATAATTCTTCCACCCCTCACATCGGGACATGCTTTGATATTTTAATTACATAATCCTGAACACACACTGTAGGTTGGTAGTTAGAGGCTGGCAGCACGCTGCATGCAGAGACGTGAGGCGGAGGAGCTGTTCTTTCAGCACCACCTGAGCTCCGCGCCAGCAAGCCTTGACTCCACCAAAAACATTACAAATAAATAAATAGAAGCGCTTCGCAAAAACAAACAGACGCTTCGAGATTGTGCTAAAACATCGGGCCCCGTTTGGATTTTCACGACGCGACACGGCGGAAAGGTGTTGAGGCGTTTTTTTTTGCTTTTTTTTACACGTGAACACCCTGGCGTCCGTACACACACATACACACACAAAGGCTGTTACCCTTACAGACACCTTTCATGTCCAAGTGCGTGCGCGTCTCTTACCTTGATCCTAACATAACAGTGGGTTCCCAAGGACGTGTCATTCAGACAAGCCGGGGGAGTTTCACGAATCACCCATTGGAAGGTTGTTGTCGGCCTTAAAACGATGTTCCACCAAAGTTTCAGCAGGGCTACGATGGCGCAAAGAGCACAATAACCGTATATCAATGACCAATACCCCAAAACTCTGATTTTCAGCGCAAGACTGATTAAAAATATCAGCAAGTTGTGGAGCACTCTCGCCATCTTTACATTGCCGCAGGAAATCAGCCCGGATCACGTTACCTATTGATTGATTTCTGTTAACTGGTCGTTTCTGTTTAAACACCGCTCTGACAATGCCGTCGTTTCTTTACCAGCGCATACGCACGACTGTCTGAAGGGAGGATCCCAACAAGCGGCTGAATGGGACGGTGGCAAGAGCATCACGTCAGATTTCACGCGTGCGTGTGACAGCCGTGGCTGTTTGGAAGGAGACCGTGTTGTTGACTATACAAGGCAAGTCCGAAATCGAGCAATAAGCGTCTCGATGCGGAGCTTTACGTTGATTTACATTGAACAGCTAAGAGGCGCTGTTAAGCAGCAAAACCTCCGGAGGAAAAAAAATCACTGCAAAGCACCACGGCTTCACGCTGTTATGGCAACAAAGCTGCGATAAAAAAGAAAAAAAAAGGTCTGCGTGACTTCAGCTCATCATCAGTGAAATAATCCCCGTTATTTTAAATGATCTCACCAAGCGCTTCATGAACAATAAGTGGCGGTTTCCCGGTTTAATTAGCAGGTAGGCTGTGACTGCGCATTGATATGTTAATGAGATGCGGTGTCACAGGTGTGTGGCTGTCAAGTCTACTAAATCACACACGGACACGAGCAGGTCAATTATTCCGTTAGAAAACCGAAGCGGGGACCGGATAACACACATCAGAGGCCAGTTAACCGACTTTGGATTAGCTTAACCCCTCACGTGGCTGGATATGTGGAATCGATAAAGACCTCTGTACGCTCACGCGAATATATGGAGGCCCAACCATGGCAAAATGAAGAAATCCTTTCCCCAGCTATTCACAAGGGGTCGCTACAGCGGACAGCTCCACATATTTGATTTGGTAGATTTGTTACACCTTATGCCCCTTCTGAGGAAACCCTCCAAGGGCTTTGATTCTCCTCTTGGATCAAACCGGATCCTAGGCGAATCTGTAAATCGCACTAGTAAAATTAAACAGGATTTATATTTTAAAAACATAAATTGTAAAAAGAATTATCCTAACACTATTTGCACTTAAGGGGAACAAACTACAGTTAAGTTTTATTTATATGTTTAACTCAACAAATTTAAACTTAACAAATGTTAATTGCCATCTCACCCCGAACAAAGCTTGTGTGATCATCAGTGTTTCCCTCTGCCTTTAAACTCAGCTTTAGTTATTTAGCCAACAGGAGGTCTGTTACTATGTATCTAGTCTCCCACATTTTGACTTGTCTACTAACTCTTAAACATTTTGTTAGTTTGGATGCTTCATTGTAAATCCGACCCAGAGACGCTGTGAGAGAAACATTTTAACAGAACACATTCTTTAAAAAGCAAGGATGGCACCAGCATTTCAAAAACAGTTTTGTTCCTGTTTGAAATCTACCCTACATGATGTTTCTTTTTTAAATCCAAGACTTTAATCAAGCTCTGCACATAATGCAATAGTAAACCTATACTGAATAGATATGTTCATATATGCCTGAAGCACAAATACTGATTTCTACCCCTTTTTAGTCATTTATTTATTTTTTACATTTACCCCTCTATTTTACTTATGGGAATACTACAACATATTTACAGCTACATCACATTTATATTGTAGAAATTTACTAAAACATTCAGACATTTAGATTCTAATTTTAATGCATTTAAGAGAATAACCTCATCTATAATTAAATCCAATTGATTTATCAAAAACTCATCACTAATTAATGGATTATCAATATTCATGACTGCACTATTACCAATGCAGTTATGAATAGTAACTCCAAAGAGCATGTGGTTGATTTTAACAAAGAATGGAAACAGTTCTTAGATATGTTTCTGTATTCATGAAAACATTAAAAAGTATATATTCTGTGCTTGGCTAAATATCAAGCACAATATAAAAGTTCAAGTTTAATCATTTCTTGTGTAGCTTTATCCGTGACAGCATAAACAATGTGAACTTGACACACACACGTCAAGCTCCTTCATATTTCATCAAGTTAATAAATAATTAGTGTAGAAGATTGTGTGTGGAGATTAAATTGTTTAAATAATATACCTTTAGCTAATTTGCCCTGCCAGCAGTTGGGTTTTATTTTGCACTCTGACATGACATGCAGCACAGCAACCAGAACTAAATGAAAGAAAACTTACCAGTGGTTATGGTGCATGCTGGTAACCATATGATTAGCTCTTGTATGGATTTATGGGGGATCATCTGCATTATGAGTAAACTGCATCTGTGCAGTAACCTGATATTTTGATAAAGTGATCCAGACTGTTTAGTGAAAAAGGTTTATTGAGTAAGAAAAAACTGCATGAATAACAAAGTGCCTTGCATGTACAGCTAACACAATATTTGGCATTTCAAGTACTCAAGGAACTGAGAAGTCAATTGCACAAAGAAAACTTTGGTACTGTAATATTTTTTCCTGGCTCAGTTTAAAAAAAAAAAAAAAAAAAAAAAAAAAAGAAATTCCAAGAATATTTTAAGAAAGAAGAAAAAAGTCAGTGTGTAAACATGCTACAGTGTTCTGTTTACATTTCAAGTATATTTAAGTCAGTATTAACAAAACCACGGTAAACACTTACAGGACATTAACATTTAATACCAGAACAACCGCTGCATGTTTAAGTAGACAATGCAACAAGGTGGCATTGAAACTGCAGTACATGGGATATGAACTAGCTTACCGTGCATATCTATCAACCTCTGAACAGTAGAGAAAAACATAACTCTTTTATGAAGGCACTTTAACCCTAGTCAGGCGAAAATCCAGAGGGCACTAGTCCAGGCATTTATCAAATGCTAAGTAAGGACTAAATCCATTTGCATTTAAAGCCCCTTTAAGATGTGCACGACTTTACATTCACCTGATGGCGCCTCAACATTTTGTCAAGTTGTGCCAAAGAGCACCTGGTCAGGTTTCCGTAATGCTTACAACATCAATCTCGCCAGGTCTCTCCCACATCTTTGGGATGCAATAACATGTACATAATAGCATTTGTATCTCAACAGTTTAGTTTCAAAAGTGCATTAAGATTAAAATGTTCCTCTTTTAATCCTCTCAGCAGCACTATAAAACAAACAGAAGGACATACCGTGCAGAGAAAACTAAAAAAATTTTTTTTCCAACTACTCCACTAAATAAAGACGAGCATATTAAAATATGCTTGTTGCAAAAGTGGAAACATTGTGTGTATAATGTGGTTTCCTCCATCGCTGACATGTCCGATCAAACTCTCTGCGTCAACATTAACAAAATTAACTCTTAACAGTATGATATAATGATGTTTGAAAAGGGCTCAAATTACTACCACCCCCACAAATGAAGCATTTATTTTATTAGGTTTAATGACATGTACAGGGCATCAAAAGGAAAAAAAACTATCAAGACATCAAACACGTTTCAGATAAATCTCCGCCCAGTTCAAAGGTCAAGCTCAAATCTAGTCATGACATCCCATTGCAATGTTAGGTCGATACCAGTCATCTATATAAAAGAGAAAAACAAACAGCAAAACAGTTTAACATGATATTTTTTACCAAAATCAAATGAAATGATACAAATGGATCACTGAAACAGATACAGAAGGTACTCACTGCTTCTCGCTTGCGACGTTCCTGCGCTCTTTTGCGGGCCAGCTCTCTTTCTTTATCTAAAGACGACTGTGTGGTTAGAGGTTGCGTTTCTTTAGACCTTTGCTGTTCAACATGTTTGGGAGCATCCAAGGGACCTTCTGTGCAAATACTTCCAGGCAAACCCGAAACTTCCTTAACAGGCTGTGGGTTTTGTTCTGATTTACATGGGACTTGTAGACTAGAAGGAGAATACCCAAGTTACTGACTTTGCTCTCTTTAAATCAATCTATTATGTTTTCAGAGAAAAAAATATATATCTTGGCTTATAGCAACCAATACAGGCACTCAGTAGTTTTGGCATCTTTAAAACTTTGGCCAAAAGGCAACAACTGTATGCCAGACAACTTAATTAAATCTACCTATTAATTTAAATTCACATCGAATGCTTTAACTATTAACTGTGTGAACACCTGGTCTTTTCAGGAGCCTCGATCTTTTTGCTTTCATCCAACAATTTCTTTTTCAGTAGTTTTTCACGAAACACCTGGAAGATCTCTTTTGAGGACGTGGTTGGAGGTAGCGTCACCCTCTCTCTCGGTCTTCCCAATCTCACCCAAGGCTCGGTGTTTTTCACCACAATATCCTAAGCAAGGAAAATGACAATGTTTAGATACATTCACTTCAAACATTGGTGTGCATTTGTTGGCATCAACCAGCTAGGTTTTGGCCACTAGAGGGAAAAAACACAAAAAAAAGTTAAGTTGTAATAATTTAATGCCTTCTGGTGGTGGAAACACCACATTTGAAAGTATTTGCACCACTTTCTAATGAATAATGCACATAAAAAGCAGCACATCCTTGAACATTGATATAATTTCCAGCTATATCAGCACATAAAAGTGAGATAAATGATCATGACAGTTTTCTGGAGTATTAAACCAACCTTTTTGGGAATTTGGGGTTTTTCATCCTCAGCAGATTTACTCGCAGCATCAGTGTTAGGCACATTAATCAACTGCTTGTCAGGAAGATCTGCAGTGTATCTGAAATCTGCAATAATAAAGTTAACATTTCCTAACATTATGAAGAAAACGGTAGTTTTTAAAGATGGTGATGTAATAATAAGTGATTTAAAGCGACTTACTGGGTGTTATTTCGTCTTTGGATTGCAGAGGGCTGTCTCCAAGAGGGGACAGCACTGGACCCTGCAGGAAAAGCAAAATTTTGTTTAAAAAACGAGGTCTGCTACACAGAGCAAGCAGAAGCTCTTGGAGCAGCCAGGTACATGAAACAGAATATTTATTTGGTAATTCTGTTTGCTTACAGTTATGTCAGTCTACCATATGATATACCTAAACGGGAAGTTCAAGCACACGCTGATCTGGACTGTTAACAAGTTCAGTTGTTCTGCATTTACAACACCATGCATTTTTTCTAATATAGGACTATGTTGGACAAATGTTTTGACAATGTAACTGTGAGCAGAAGATGAGCCTGGTATCAAAATCAAGGCAAAAATGACACCTTTTATAAGCCAACTGTTTGGGCCAGCCCGCAACTGTACTAAACAAAAATAAGATTTTAGCTTTCAACTATGACACATGGAATGGGTGGGTGCAGTTTTTTCCACGTGGCTAACTCATGCACTCAAATTATGAAGGCTCCAAATTGCTGAGAAAAACCCCCCCAAACAAACAAAACATATCCCTACATAATGCAATAGTAAACTGCTGCTGGGAAAGATGGCAGATTCTGCTAGACTACACGTTCTTAATAAAGGTCTCTTCATTATCATTTCAGGCATGTTATTTTTTTTAAATCAGCTGCTGTTACTGACGTTGGCCTGTTCATAGTAGTTGCAGCACATGCCTACACATATTTCCTAACATATGATAAAACATGTATCTAATATCTACCCCAAAGCTGTTACAAAGCAGATTTTGTAAAAGTTGCCTTTGTGTGCAGAAATGTGCTTTTTTTGACGTACCTCAAATCTTGCAGCAGCCCAGTCCAGTGGCTCTATGGGAGATCCCATGGGGGATAAAAGTGCAGACAAATCTGGACAAACAGTAAATTACAGGAATTCATTCTCAACCCATTACAATGACACAAGAAGCAGATTTCTGCACATTTATTTAAACACACGTGCTACTATTGAGTAAAACCAACTAAAGGCAAGCATGAGTATTATATTCCAAACCAGGAGCGGGGGGAGGGTAAGGAGGCGCTAGTTCTTTGTCTGGCCTACCAGGTAAATGGGTGGTGGTAAAATCAGGTAACTGTTACTGTACTTTTCATGGTGGGAAAACTGTTAGTCCTGAGAAATAAAGAATCTTGTGGAAAGATCTTTTCAAGAGGCTGGTAAATCTTTTTTTACTTTTGGACAAATGTTGCATTTGTAAAGACAAAAACATTACCTGGAGGCGATAAAGTGAAGTCATCACAGGTTAGCGCTGCATCGTGCTGTGCTGGATGTCCTTCCCTGTTTGCTTTCTTTACAGACTGCCCATTAGCAAGAAGCTGACTGGTCTTGACGGATGCTTTCGTCAAATCTGCTCCTCCCAACATCTGTTTACCAGCATCATGTCTCACCTTTGACACAAGAAATTACAGTCTTACTTATCAATGTAACCCGCCAGCTTACACTGATCTATTGAATAAAGAAAAAAGAGAATCTTTTTACCTTTTTATTAACCTTTTCGCAATGGTCTTTAGATTCCCGCTTCCTCTTTTTCAGCACTGAAAAACATTGACAATAATAACTCATTTTGTGCCATAAATTGGAAAAACAAGACACTGTGAAATTTATAACAATTTGCTTTTCACACAACCTTCAAGAAAAGCTAAATAGTTCCAAGTGTTAATTAATTATTCATTTTTTCACCTGGACTTTTAAGCAGGTGGTTGCCCAAATAGGGTTAATGAAGTTTCGCTAGCTGGTATTTAATGATGTGCTACGTGATCGCTAGCGACACAGCTATGTTAGCATAACATAAACACAGTGAAGCTGGAGAATGAACACCAACTTTTTCCCACTTGATAAAAGTTAACGTGAGGGTTCCCGATGGTTAGGGACAAATGCAGTCGCATGGCAGGATGCTGTAAACGGACCAAACTTCAGCCAGGAGAACAAATGAGATAATCCATCCACAATACGAGGTTAGTCATTAATATACTGCTGCATGGGCTGGGCTGTAGTTACATCGTAAGGTTTTAAAAACTGAGCTTTGAAATGAATAGCGGTAATAAAAAGCGAGAGAGGCTGACAGTGATCACTGACTGTTTTTAGGGGCTTTTTGAGATTAAAAAGAACAAGATACAAAGCATTAAAACGGGTTAAACAGCCTTATTAAACGCAGGGTAGTTTGGGCCCAGAAGCAGGATTCATCATGTCATCATTTAAAGACCGGATACCTAAAAAAAAAAAGTAGCTGGTAAGCATATGATTAGATTTTTTACTCCTTTAATTTAGGCTACAGCCTCTTAAAGTTTCCTGTTCAAACATCATAAAAAACAAGCTATTTGAGATATCTTCGCAGCATAAAATAAGAATAGTTTGTTACATAAGCTCTCATTTATTTTTTATTTTAAAAAAAAAAAAAAAAAAACAAGAGAGAGAGAAAAAAAGCAATAAGACCCTGTCATCAGAGAGAGCACACATGCCTGACTGCACCAATCGCCCATCAGAGATGCCGTTTTTCAGCCTCGCATAAATTTACTTTATGAGTTATGCTTTTTCTGTTTAATGGCACCACTATTATGCAACACACTTCAGTGCCTACTAAAACAATGAAAAAAATACCCCCCAAAAGACCGAGACTTTACTGCAGCTGTCATTGGTACAAACATGCAGGACTCATCCATGTCAACAGATTACAAAAAGGTGTGTATGAAATGTAAAAAAAAAGAAAAAAGAAAAAAGAAAAGAGACCTTTATAATTGAATAAATAAATAAAACAAATTAATGAAAAAAGGCACCCATGTAAGAAAGAAGGGGAAAAAGAGATGGAGAAGCTGAAGACAGCACCAGACCTGATTCAGTGTCCTTGGCATCACAGGCGGTAGAAAGACTACTCGAGCTGCTGCTGTCGGATGAGCTGCTGCTGTCGGATGAGCTGCTGCTGTCGGATGAGCTGCTGCTGCTGCTCCCACTTGAGGAGCAGCTGAGACCAGGAGAGGCCACGACTTGAGCTGTTAAAACAAGACTGACATTTTTACACTGTCTCACACGTGGAAGTACCATTGCAACAAATCTGTTTCTTACCTGATGACCTCTTTTTACCAGTTAAGTGCTGGTCTTTGCCGACAGTCTGAGACGTTCCACCATACTTTGGTTTTGCAGTCTGGATTGCTCCTGTGGGCTTGGGTCTGTTTTCTGAGAAGCACGACATACAGGTCATCAACAACAGAATTGAAAAATTATGTTTCTATTTAACATAACATTGTTTTTATTGTTTAATTATTTTGCTGTAAATACTATAATTTTATCAGTTTGTGTTGATAAGTAGAAAAATATCAGTATAATTCCCATTATTTTCCAGACTGGACAGACTTTTTTAATTTTTTTTTTTAAATCTACTCTTCAGCCATTTTTGAAAAATTCATGCTAGATACATTTGTGGAGCAGAATTTTGGTTTCTAACTACTGAGAATATCTTATAATATAAATATTCATATAGTGCAGCAGTCTCCAACCCCCGGGCCACAGACTGGAGTCGTTTGGTACCGGGCCGCGAGAGTTGAGGCTCCGGTGTGAAATGTATGTTTTTCAGGGTTTTTATTGTTTTTTAGCGTTATTTTGTTATCGTTTTTATCGTTAACTCGGTCTTCCTGGGTCTTTTCACTTGTGTTATGAATAAATCTTATTTTCTTCTGTACCGGTGCTAGTTTTATTTTGTTGTATTTATCCACGACACCTTAAAAGCCGGAGTTTATTTATGCTACATGATTCCATACATTTTGCCTCATATTTTTGATGTCTTCAGCGTGTATTTAAAAGGCAGAAAGTAGTAAAAATAAACAAAAGCCATTAAATGAGTTGTTGTGTTGTGTCCAAACCTTTGACTTGTACTGTATGTATAAAGACAAGCATATACTAAACCTAATATTTCTTTTACCATTACTGGACAGATTTTGACTGCTTGACCTGATAAGCAAGCACTGTCACTGTAAAGACACTTCAAGTTTAGCAGACTAACTTGTATTTTCTGATTAAGTCACGCTGTACTTACTTGTTACATTCTTGATGGATTTAGTCAGACACTCTGCGACGAACCTCTGCAGAGCTCGCAGTGTGGAAGGCTTGAGAATGTCAAAGTCAACTTCAATCTCCTCCAGAGTAGAATCTCGCAGACAAGACTCCCTGGTGTGGATGATTTTCACCAACTTGCCCAGTTTGTCACCAGGCAGCTTGTTGATGTCCAGTTTTAACTGTTTCTTCTCCTGGTAAGTAATTGGTGCCAATGGGGCTGAACCCTCATCTTTCATGGATTCACGGAGATTAGGAGGTCTGGTTTCTTTCCTATACATACATATGAAATATTTATGTTTAGTTTATATAGTAGCATACACAGCCCAACAGTTTATGTTAGGTAAAAAATACAAAAATATTGATTGATTAAGTGGGGTTCACTTACAAGGAAGAGCTCCTGCTGGGTGCGATACTTTGAACAACAGATTTGTATTTAAAGGATTTGTTCTTTAGTTGAGCTATATCCTTTTCCCTTGATCTCTTTTCCTTCTTCAGCTTTTCTCTCTTCCTTGATTTCATCATGGGATCCTGGACAAACTTCTTCAGCTGCTCACTGACAGCCTTCAACTGAAAAGCGAGCCATTTAAGTTAAGTATAGAGCACTGAAGTAATTTATTTCTCAAAGCTTGCTTGTTACTGTGTGCGCAATACTGACCTGATCCTCCAGATTGGCAAGCAGAATGGCTCTCCCTTCTGATGAAAATTCTTCCTCAGATGATGAGCTTTTGCTGCCAGAACTTTCTGAAGTTGACAGACTTCCATTTCGGTTTCCTTTTCCCTTTTCTTGCTGATGTGATGTCTGACAGGACTCTGCTTCATGGGGAAGCTTCAGATACCGGGCCTCAAAAACTTCCTGTTAAAACAAAATATTTTTGCAGTATTGTTAGCAATTACACCAACTGTAATTCGTCAACTGACATAGGTTAGTCTATACAACTGTTACAGGGGCATGTCAAAGCAAGTTGTATTTGAAGGCCTTTTGTTTTGTTTTTTGGGGGGGATGATTAGTGGCAAAAATGCTCCATCATGCACAAAGAAATTGTAAACCTCCCCTATTGTACAAAAAGTGCTCATAATCACAGGATAGTTAGACAAGCAAAGACACTTTCCTCCTAAAAGTCCACACTAGTTTTTTTTTTTTTAACATTTTGCAGCTGCAACTAAGTGAAAAACTATTTATCTGGGGGTGTTTTTAGAGTTCAATTTAAACTGGTTCAAAAGGTGTATGTGTGGAACAAGTTACTGCTAAGACGCACTCTAACATATAATAAGCATGCTGTTGTTGTGCTTCTGTTTAGTGTCTTGTACATGTGGCTCATGATGATACAACACTGTAAATGGTTTCAAATCATATAACACTTGTTAACTGCAATGTTCTCAGAAGTTAGCAAACAGCAGATAAATCACTTAAGTGGGAATCTGCTCAGGAGGAGGAGGAGATTTCAAGTTTAGCACCTAAAACACATTTGCTTTTTAGGCCCAGAGCCCCATCCCCAGAGGAAGCAACCAGCAGCAATTTGGCAACCAGGGATAACAGGAAGCCGATGCCATTTTGCAAGCTGAGGTGTGCGGGTACAACTTTAAGGCATGTAATTAAAAGACATATCAACTAGTGACCAACAATAAGCAACCAACCAATGTCGGACAAGTGACTTTCATTCGATGTGAATGCGGCTTTAAGGACATGCAAAATGCATGTGAAGGTAAACATAAAACATAACTTACATTTAAATATTGTCCTACTGATTTAAGAAATCAATAAATTGATAAACTGTACCTGAAGTTTTCTTGCCATGTGTACCACCTCATTTGAAGGTGGATTGTATTTGTAACAGTTGGAGAACATCAAGCGAACATCGGCAGCAAACACTTTTGCTTTTCCGTACTCTCCATGATCCATCTTTTTCTGAGGAAGTAACATTTTTGTTGAGAAAACTGATTTACCATATACTGGAAATCACATTACATGCTTCAGTTAATCAGCTCAGACATTTTACCTTGATAGTACTCAGGTCCATGGGATGCTTGATGATATCATGGTAGTCATGCAAACCCAAAGCAACCGCATCAACTGGCACATAAAAGGGCCATGCATATGCAGAGTGCCTCTTTGAGAGCAGCTCCTTCAGGATATCATTGCAGCATCTGAGCTGCTCAGACAGTCTGACCTTCTTGGCCTCAATGAGAGGCAATTCTTTCTTAGGACGCTTGGTGGGCCTTCCACTGCCTCTGTGGGAGATCAGCATACAAGGTGCTGAATGTTCAGCAGGGGAGACTTCACTACTGGTGATCACTGAGGTGGTGGTGGGGTCTGCTTTCCGCTTGAGACCTTTTTTGCTCTAGATATTAAAAAAGGAAAAAAGCAGTGGGACACAAATAACAAAAGTGACATTTAAAAGTTTGTTTTAAGGCACAAAAACAATCAGTAATAAATATGATTAATAGCTTTTGACATCATTCATTAATGATGATCATCTATATGCGATGATGCACTTACTATACTAAATGCATGCACTGTTTGAGGTCTTTGGTTAGACAATCGCATAAGGAACCGTTACTAGTACAGCTAAGTTTATGTAAAACGTTTATCTCACATTTTACTTAAATAGAACACTGCATGATTTTATGTATATTCTGAAAGTTGCTTGCAAACCATTTCGGTGCTTAGTGTGGAGTCAGTTTGTGCAGAGAGCTGGATGGGTAGGCTCGACTGAGGGACATCTGGAGGAATGACTGTCACAGTCTGCTGAAGAACAACCTCTGACATGAGGGATCGGTGCTTTAATGCATCTGCATCACAGGTGATAAAGTTAAACATGAACAAAATTTTATATGGTGAACAAAATCAGTGCAATTTTAATATCTTCCTGTGGTAACATCGTAATATCATTTTTGAAGTTTCTCTTTCTCATTTAAAATTTTACAAAAATTATAAGACAGGACAAAATGACCCTGCATTACTAGTTAGGAGCATGCAACATACCTGCATTAGACTGTTTCCCTTTTTGTAGGTCCTTTGTAGTGACTTCTACCACAAACTCTTCCTGAGGCATTTTAGAAAGTTTCTGCAGAAAAAGCTTTTCGAGGGTTTTTGCCATAAAAACAATATCATCCCCAGGCTGTGGAAAGACAAATGATGCATTAAATAGGAAAAAAAGGCAAATGTGCTTTTGTGACAGTTTAAACTGCTGAGATGCATTCCAATACTGTTAAGCACCAAAAGTTACACAAAACAAAAGTGTGACTTTGTTATTTTTTTGTCCAGCTTTTTTTCCATTGTAGGACTACTTCTGATTTTTGTACATCTTGCTTCTGTGAAGGAATATGAAATGTGCTTTGTGGTTACATTTTGGTATCATACAGCAACATAACTATTATCATCTTACCTTGTTGTACACATAGCAGTTGGTGAACATAATATTGAAGTCTTCTATGCAGTCAACTGCTTGCCAGTAGTAACTATTCTTTAGCCGCTTCTTAATGGTGCCAAGATCCATTGGATTTGTAATAATTGTATAATAATCCTGAAGACAAAGACATGAACATGAAAACATGCCTTTCTGAAGTGTGGCTCATGAAGACAGTTTTAGGTTCAAACATTAAATACACATGACTGCAGTCTTACTGCAGTGCTACAACTACATTTTTACTACTTACTGGGAGACACAGTGCCACTGCATCCACTGGCTGATAAAAAGGCCATGAGTATTGATGCCTCCATAAAGCTTGGAGCGCCACCTTCTCCAGATATTGTAGCTGATTGGTTACACGTCCAGGCCTCTTGGAATTTATGACCTCTGGTGGAGGGGGATTTCCACTCACAGGGGGGCCGACGTTCCCTTCAGACATTGCGATATCCAAATTGCATGCAGGGGGAAAGCCACCTGGAAATTGCTTTGCAGAAACTCGATGCTCGTAGCACGTTTTCCTACATGTCAAGTGAAAAAAGGAAAGCATCTGCTGATTAAACCAACAATAATATAACAAAACTACTTTACTACAAGAATGCCGCAAACTAGTCTCTCGACCCCCTAAATTCTTAAAAATTTATATTGACCATTAATACTCCCCGTGACTGCTATAGCATTCATATTCTTGATATAAAATTGAAGACTTAAATGTCAGATACATATAGGTAAAATTAAGTATTGAACATGTCACCAGTTTTCTAAGTAAATATATTTCGAAAGATGCTATTTACATGAAATTCCCCCAAGATGTCAGTAACAATCCATCCATTTCACACGTGCAAAGAAGTCAAACCATAAATATCCATAAATGATGTGCAATAATGAGAAATGACACAGGGAAAAGTATTGAACACATGAAGAAAGAGAGGTGCAAACGGGTATGGACGTCATGACCCAAACTGAAATCTATCAGTAATTAGAAAGCAAGCCTGCCTCTTTATCAGCTGATATTAATTTGCAGTCCCAACTGAAGGCCTATAAAAAGAGGTTTCATTACCAAGGTATCACACAGCCAATAAATAATATAAAAAAAAAAAAGAAGTTGTAGTAGTTGTAGTCATTACACAAGAAACATCCCTTGATATGTAAAACTATTGATCGCACTTAAGACCTTTGCAACCTTGTTTTTGCAAAACATACTGATGGCATTGTTTACAAAAGAATTTCTAAATTAATGAAGGTTCTAGTAAGCAACGTTGTGGCCATAATCTGGAAGTGGAAAGAACACCATTTCAACATGAACCAGCCACAACCAGGTGTTCTTGGCAAGATTTTAGACAGATGAGTGAAAAGAACTATCAGCTGTCCAAGAGCCAAGGACCACTTGTGAAAAGACCTGGAATCAGCAGGTACAATGGTTCTGAAGAAAACAGTAAGTAATGAAACGAACTGCCATGGCCTGTATGTGCATTTACCATGGAAGACTCCATTGTATGATGAAGCACTTTTAAATTTTGCTGAACAATATTTATACAAGCTTGTGAAATACTAGGGGAAATATAGTGTGGTCAGATGAGACCAAAATTGAACTCTTTGGATGCCACAATACACGCCATGTTTGGAGGTCAAAGGGCACTTTCTATTAGCCCAAAACACCAATAGTGAAATCTGGAGGTGGGAATATCATGATGTGGGTCTGTTGGATGGAAAAAATTACCAAGACATTTTTAATTAAAATCTGTTTCCATCTACCAGGATGATGAAACTGAAACAAGGGTGGACATTTCAGCAAGACAGTGATACCAAATGCAGAGCCAAGGAAACTCAATTGGTTTAAGGAAAGAAAATTAAGCTGCTTGGACGGCCAAGCCAATCACTCGACCTGAATCCAAATCTATGGAAAGAACTAAAGGTCAGAGTTCAAAGCAGGGGCCCAGGGAAACCTGCAGGATTTAACGACTGTGTGGAAGAACAGCCCCTCCCTTTTTTTGTAAAAAGTATCAAACAAATTAAGTTTTCAAAAAAATTTCATTAAGTGCGTTCAATACTTTTCCCTGCGTCATTTCTCATTTTTACGCATAATTTATGGACATTCATGGTTGGATTTCTTTGCATGTATGGACTGGATGTGTTGCAAATTTCTGGTGAGAATTTCATGTCAATAGCACCTTTAGATATATCTTTATTTAGAAATTTGATGACGTGTTTGATACTTAATTTACCCACTGTATGAAAAAAAAAGGTAAAGCTGCAAAGGATGAATCTTTTTTCTCTTAAAAAAACCTTAATATCAATAAATGAGTCTAACAACTATAGTCTCTTCAGCAGAAAATGAGTATGTACAAACACTTAGATTTATAGCAGAATCAAAACAGAAAAGAAATATTTAAAAAAAAACAACAACAAATAACTCTTTAAGAATGGAAGCTTAGGAGAGGCTCATTTGTGCTAGACACATGTAATACTGCCATCTACAGCATCTCTCCAAAACTGCTCCAGTGCACATTTTACTTCAGATGAAGCAGCAGTATGTTTGCATCCTTTAAGTACACTATGTGGGTCTGATACGTTGGGGTATTGTTACCCATCCTTTTCAATCATACATTAATGAGCATTCTAAATAGTTAAACATACACTGAATTACTGGAAACGGTCTTATTAATCACTTAGTTGTGGTCTCCTTTTAGTGCTGGCTGCCAGCAGTTATTCAGGGCCTGTTCAAGTTATTCAGTGTGACACTGAATTCAACTCTAAAAAGAGGATAATGGTTTCTACAAACATATGTACCATAAGTGAATCTGTCCCCTCAATGTGCTTGGGAAAGTAATTTGTAAATGTGGTGACTAAAGATCTGTGTAATGATGATGATGTACAGATTCACAGTTGTAAACTGTGTGCTGAAGGAAATATGTTGGATTGCAAATTATACATGTACAGGTGATAGGATTCGGGATTTTGCTCATGTTTGCAAGCTAAGTATTTCTCTCCTGACCTCCTTTGTAGATAATAATGATGATTTGAACCAAACACCCAACATTCCATCAGCATTTCTGATGAGGCAGTAGATGGATCAACAGAAGATCCAGATGCATCTCTGAGAAATAATTTAATTGCATGATTTTCAGATACCGTTTATCTGCAGTAGATTAAATTTTTTTAAGGCATTCACACCTTTTGTTCTTTACTGGTTTTATTTTCTCTGACACACCAGATGCCAAGTTATCAGCCAACAGATCACTGGGAATTACCTAGTTTGATTCCTGGTCAACCTGTGTTACTTTTTTTCATAGATTAAAGTGAAGAAATTTGAACAGGGCATCTTTTTGCAGCAGGCTGAGGGTAAAGATACAATTCATCACTTAAGTAAGGTGCCTTTTTTATGCTTAAATGATTCATAGGTCGACGTTATAACAAAAAATCCCCTAAAAATGGTCAGGCACAAGAATTGTACTGAAATTGAGTTAAAAGACAGCCATCTAGACAGCCTTCGGAAAGCCTGGAGAGCTATTGCTGAATACAAAGAAAGTCTGTGTGCATGGAGTAAAAGATCGACAAATTAGGGGCAACTCACGACTCATGCACAGTACTAGGCATCAGTATCGTAAATTTAAATTAAATATTTAATATTAACTATGTATTATTTCTCCACCGATTAAAGTGCTTCACGTCACCTGCTTTTAAGCAACGAGCAGCCAAGAGCTTGGAGAGATGCACAGGAGTGCGTCTCTCGCCCTCTCTGTCAAACCAATAAATGGCAGGCACATTTAAAAAACCAGCTTCAGTCACGCCCACCGGTTAGTCCGCCTGCCTGCTAACGTTACCAACAGTCGGTGTACTATACCAAATAAAATAACCACAGTTGCCGCGTACTAACGGAGCAATTTAAGTAGCAGCATTTTGTATTTTATGCACTAACAACCTTGATAATATGCTAATGCTCCCGGATGAGTTTGGTCGTCAGCGCTAGAAAGTTAAACGCTTTGTATTTTTCATCTCTGCACATTTTAGCAGTTGAATCTTGCACAAAAAAAAAACCCTTAACAGCTAGTCTGTAAATTATTTTCTTCTTTTCAACGCAAGTCGCTTTAGGCAAGCATTTAACGCGGCTAAGCGCGCTAATAACCGAAGTGTTTAGAAGCGGTCACGTTTCATTAGTCTTCCTATCAGTTTGATGACTTTTATATAAGTCCAACATATTGGGAAATAAAAATTCACCAACCACCATAATACAAATTTGCTCTGGTTATCATCACTACTACCTTAGTCGTCGTCTTTGTCGTACTAACAAACATTACCTTACGAGATTTCGCGGAATCCTGCGTTCAACTCTTCGGTAGTGGACGTTTCTAAGGCAACCACTTCAAATTTATACACCTCTGCTCAAGACTCCAGACTTGATTGGCCTATATTCTACCTACCTACCCGTGTTTTTCTTTGAAATAGTTTTAAAAAATGACATTAAAATCACCGTCACACAGCCTCCTGCAAAGTGTTTAGCTAACTGTTTTTCTCTTTAAACCATGAGTTACAGATTTATGTTGAGCGTTCCCAACAAAATGGTAACTCGATAACATCCCAGTACATTATCGGTTGCTTCCGCTGAGCAACTCCTGCAAATAATAATGCCACTCGCCTGGTTTGTAAGCCTGCGAAAGCAGGCTGCGGACTTGTGGTAACTGTGGGGAGAAACGTGTCTGTGGCTCACCGGGAACACAAAACCGGGATCTGGGCGGAGCGATGAGTTTACGGGCTGACTCAGAAACGGGAAATTTGCCTTCATTAAACAGAACTAAGCTACAAAACAATTCTCAGCAGCGAACATCCCTTGTGTTACGTCTACTTGATTTATTAAGCGATTTTGTCTATCGTCTTCGTGGTTTTTTTTTTTTAAAAAAAGTATATTTATAAGGAAACAACTTGAAATACGCGCCTTTACTCAAAGTTTTCATTTAATTTTTTTGTACTTTTGAAAATGCAACGAGACATTACAATTTCTAATCAATAGTAAACAGTTTTAAGGGCTTTTCTTAGTTGTGAAAGGAAAGTGGAAAATATTAGAGGGCTTGAGGTGAATCTGACTTTTACAAGGATCACCTGAAGCAGACATAATTTTACTTCCTGCGAAATAGAAACAGGCCTTGAATTTAAGTTGAAATTGAGTTAACATTTAAAAATAACAAAATTGGTGTTATTAAGTACGAACAATTAAAATAAAACAAGACTTCAATGAGTTTGAGTGTGTCTATGCAGTGACAATAAAATTGCCAGGACTGGGTCAAATTTCTTCATTGTGTAATGCTATTTAATACAAATTTGTCCAGAATTCACCAAACACCCCCCCTTTAAATATTTCCAATCTTGTGTTTAAAATGAGTTTGTGCCAAATGAAATGCTGGAATCTAATTACCCCTATTAAAAGGTGGAGGCTGTAGGCTACTATACCACAACAAGTGGATTGCTGCTTCTTTGGTGGAATTTCTTCTTCCTGCTGCTGCTCTTTTTAATGAAAGGAGAACTTTGCTCTTATAATTCAAGTGGTGCATGTTTTAAATTTTCAATTATTTCATTAATTAATTTAGTGGCAATATTATTTCTAATTATTCCTTTCCTTATTATTGAACCTGAATGGTCAACTCAGTGCTTTTAGGTATGTAGACATGGTGAAGATGACCTGCTGAAGTTCAAACTGAGCATCAGAATGGGGAAGAAAGGTGATTTAAGTGACTTTAAACATGCATGATTGTCAGTATCAGACAGGCTGGTTTTGAGTATTTCAGAATCTGTTGATCTACTTTGATTTTCGCTCTAGGATTTACAGAGAATGGTCCAGAAATGTGAAGTGAGCAGCAGTTTTCTGGTTGAAAATACCTTATTAATGTCTGAGGTCAGAGAAGAATGGCCAGACTGCTTTATGCCTATATAAAACAGAGGAGCTACATTAGCAAAGTTCAAACTGGGTGCCACTCCTGTCATCTAAGAAAACGAAATTAAGGCTCCTGTTTACACAGGCTCCACAAAAACTGGACAGAAGATTGTAGATCAGCATTGTTTTGCTTTGTTTTATTACATTTTGTAGTTTTTTACTGCCTTTGGCATTGTAAACCTACCACCACTTTTTAAGTTCTTCCATGTTAAGTACATTAAGTTTGCTTCTAATGAAATCTGATATATAGAAAAAATTGCCACTGTGATTAGAAAATTGTGAAAAATTTACCTGGTCTAATGAGTTCCAATTAGTAGTGGAATATTCTGATGGTAGAGAGCATGGATCCATCCAGCCTTGTATCCATGGTTTAGGCTCGTGAAGGTGGCATAATGATATAGGGGATATATTACATCTTGGACTCCTTTGTACCACGTGGTCATCATTTAAACTCCATAGTCACCATGTTGCTGATGCTGATGCTCGTGCTATCCCTTTTATGACTTCAGTATAGCCTTCTCATGGCTGTTTCCAGCAGACTAATGCACCATGTCACAAAACTCAGTTAATCTCAAATTGGTTTCTTGAACATGATGAGTTCACTATTCTGAGATGGCCTCCTCAGTCACCATATCTCAATCCAATGGAGCACCTCTTGGATGTGGTTGAGCAGGAGATTTGCATCATGGATCTGTAGCTGCAAATCTGCCGCAACTACACAATGCTATGATGTTAGTATGGACCAAAAACTCTGAGGAATGATTCAGTTACCTTTATCATCTTGTTAAATCTGTACCATGACGAATGAGTGTAGTCCTGAAGTCAAAAGTGGGAACAACCTGGCACTACCAAAGTGTACCCAATGAAGTGGCCGGTGAGTGTATTTGTGCATGCATTTTTATATGTATATTACCTGTTTTCTTTCTAAGGTAATTTGTAAAATATTGTATTTTTAAGTCTTTTAGCTTGTCAGTAAAAAGGAGTATAAAACTAATTCGACATTAGTCACTTGCAGCTTTTTTCCACAAGATGGAGCCATGGCCAAAAATGTGTGGTGAAATTATACAGCTTCGAGTGCAAAAGGAGGCGGCATGTTGCTTTCCTTTATGTCCCACATACCCATAAATTATTTAACTGGAATATTCACGTTTCTGTTTAAATGTCATTATGAAATTATTGGCTGTCATTTAAACATCTGGAAGTAAACTCAGAACATAAACATCAGTTTGTTTTTTGGAGGTTTTAGTTTTTTCTAAAGGCTCACTTGTATATCTTTGTAAGTAAAAGAGATTTTTGACTGCAGTCTAAAGTGAAAACACGTGTTTACATGTATATTGTAATTTATATAGCATCAAACTAAATTTAAATGCAAGAAATAGACCTTTTAGGAACTGAGGCAGAAAGAGGGTGTTAAACAGTCTTCAGTATACCAATAAAAGACCAAATGCAAGGAAGTTCAGAAAGTGAAAGGTATAGGCAGGCAGAATGAGTTTTGAATCTGAGCGTAAATACTGACACAGTGTGAGTTCCCCTGACAATTACCGGAAGCTTGTTGAGAAGGGAGGAGGTCATAAAGGAAAAGGTTCTGCCCTGCCCATGTTTCAAAAGTGAGGAGAAACAACGGGTATTTGTTTTTGAATGAACAAACATAAACTCAAAAGAAGTGAGGGAACAGACACTGTTTACACATCTAACTGCTTCTAATCAGAAGTCAAATAGCTTTAATGCTACTTTATGTTACTTGGAAAGTACTTGTCATGTTATTTTCAGGAAAGGCTGGTTTACCACATTCCAAACCTTTAGTGATCCTAGGTGACGCATTGTTCTGTATTAGCTAAGCAAATGTTAAATAATCAGGATTAACTCTAATTCAAACAACAACACATCAAGACAGACATGATGGTTAATATAACTTACATTAATACCAAAATGACTAGAACATTTCCATTTTATAAAATTGAGTATTTATGCATTAAATACAATTTGATGGCATTATTACTTTGCTTAAAACTTTTAATTTATTTACTTTTTAAAATTCCCACCTAAGATGATCCTAAATTCAGTAGCAACTCCAAAGCTATAAGGCAATAAATAATATTTGGTTCTATTCAGATGACAATAAACGTCTTTTCCCTGTAATTCCAGTGGGATTCTAACCCAAACTTCATACACAGCGTAAATAAAAGCCTGACAACAATCAGCCAGGAAATGATGATCTTATTAAAAGTGTTCTAATTCTAAATCAATTGAAAACTATGGAGTTGAAATATAGCCATGCTACATTAATTTTATTCTCAGTAGTTGGGCTGAGAATGTCTCGTGTTTGGTAACCCTTGAAAAATGTTGTCGGGTTGCCTTTTAATAACCGATATGGCCTGTTCCTGGAGCAGGGTTTAGTAAAGGATGGCACTTTTCTTACCTCTGCTTGTGCTGCATGTATTAGTATTTTTAATGGTCTAACTCCTTCACTGAAGAGCAGAAAAACATGCTGAGCAAATCCCTACCTTGCTCTATACCATCCATAAGAGGGCAACAGAATCCATATTTTTATTATGCTACACTTTATGTTGTGTAAATAAAATGCAATTTCTTATTTTTCACCCTATTTTTCAGTCCAAAATGGGAATAAGAAATACTTATTCCCATTTTGAACCTTTGAACTAAATCTACTAAATCTCCTGTTGTGCATCACATTTAAACTGAGTGACAGAAATCACCACAAAACTCTGTTTTTCTAAAGAAAATTGCAAATTACAAGGAAACCTCTAATGCAACTCTGGTAAAATGAAAGTGTATTGCCTTTTAATAACAGATATGAGATGATCTCTAAGAGGTCAACAATTTTTTCCCCCCAGGTGACCTTTAAACTATATGTGAGATTGACATAATGTATTTCTTATATGTCTTTTTTCTTTACCTTTATTTAAATAGTTAAAAAAATAACCTGGAAAAATTTGAATATAATTAAAATCTTTGAATAAACAACAGACTAAATAAAAGTCTAAACTTTTGAGCACATTGAGGGACTTCAGAATCTCATATGTAAGTTTACTGGCCATGCCCGAAGGGAGAGGTGCTGCCAATCTGTCTGGTTGCTTAATAGCTACGTTAAATTAACATTACAAGAAGACTTTTACTATGCTTTCACAGCTGACTACTTTGGAGAAAAAAAATACATGTGCAGATTTGTGTGTTCACCTGCTGCATTATTGTCTTCATATGTTGTTACCAGATGGAATATCCATTCATCTAACTTGAGATGTCTGGAGTGGTCTAGCAGCATTTGGTTTGGTTTTAAAATGAATTAAAAGCAATAGGCCACATTTAAATAGAAATCAGATGTGTTTCTGCAATGATTTAGGAGAAAACCCCCAGTTTTACCATAAAACTAGTGCTCTACAGTAAGCCCTCTCATCTTTCCTGCTACTGATAGGTATTTGAAATCAAAGTGAGAACATGTGAGATGCTGTCCTGGTCAGTAGTCAAAGACACCGTGCTGTACCAAGAGCCAGCTGGAATGAGGCTTTAACGTTGGCTTTGCCTTTTTTTGTGGCCTTTGTGTGACTGAGAAAATATGGGGCAGAAAATCCCTTTTCACTCTATCCATCTGATAACACACTGCAATCCAAGTCAACAGCAGTCCAATAACAACCCTGCCCTGCTCAAATGTTTGGAGTGTCCAAAAACATTGCTGAACCGAGGACAAAGCAAGGGGGACTATCGCTGTGATAATAACTTATTCTTTTCATTCAAAAAAATATCGTTTCAACCCAATTCAAGATAAAATATTATCAGAGAAAAAAGGCTTGTCTTGCATAAAGTACATCTGATTTTGGTCTTTTTGCAATACTTACAGAAGCAAATATTTGACCCTCTTTAGAACAGTGGCTATACCTGTACAATGGAGGTGTCTAATTGTTGTTATATTTCTGAGATGACTGCTGAAAATCTTGACTACTGAGATGCAGTGTGTTTGAAAGTGGGGGTGTGTTGTCAGGTGAAAGTACACTTCATAAAACCTTCATTGCTGTTCCGTTAACAAAGGAAAAGCACAATACTCTGAAATACTGATATCTGATGTGTTGTAGTTCTACTTCACTACTAACAGTGTTTTGTGACACTTATTTTTTGTGTTTATCTACCTTGTAAAGGACATTGAAAAGGTTGCGCTTTAAACTTGACCACTTTAAATTCTGCATATATTTATTACTGTCTTCATTCTGGCTTTGAACACATTAATCTGCTTTTGTTGTCTTTTGAAAGATTACCTTTGCCATAAAAAGGAAATGATCCTTCCAGTATAAAAAGAAAATCATTGTCTGTGTCCTTGAAACATCATGTAAAGAAGCCGAACAAAAGAGTTTATTATGGGTAGTCCATTACTTAACATATCTGTATATGTAATTTATATTTACTTGTAAGAATACATTAACCACATACAGCAGTGATAGAAAATAACAATACAGCAAAAATGAACATGTTCAAGCCCAGATTGTCTAAAACTGTAATTTTTCTTTTGCGTGTAATGCAATTCAGCCAAGATCACTTATTATTTCATGCGGTGACACTTGGTGGCACTCAAAGTAGAGCAATATTAGTGAAAAGCATGGTTGGTCTTGACAGGTAGAGCAATCAACTGGGTCAATAAAGAGTCAAGAACGGGAGTTACATTAATGGAAAGTGAAGAAGCTTCAGATTGCTCATATCTTTGATGCACCGTTACACTTTCTATTCCCCTTCATCTCAGCTGTATTCACAACCCTAACACAGTGTAAATAAACAAAGTGGAACACTTTAACGGAGACATGCATATGTATGAGATGTAAAATAATTTGATCCCTTTGAGCGTTTCCTTGTCAACTCTCAAAAGCAGCACATCAGTGTGTTTTTGTGTGTTTTCCACAACAAAAGTTTCCTTCCCTCTTGTCACAGGTGCCATCTCATTAGTGGTGAATCACTAAGCTGACATTTATGTTGTACCAAGTCACACAGCATCTCCTTTTTGCTGGGAGTCTGATATCACAGCAGAGCAATTCGGTGTTTGTTTAGCAGCGTACGAGAGATTTCACACGCAGGAATCGCTCCACACACAGTTTAGTGCTTGTGATGGGGGTTGCAGGGTGCTGAAATAAAAAGGATGTGACAAAAAAAATTCTTGTGAGAGCTGTAAAAGAAAAAAACAAAACAAAAACAAAAAACTTCCTAATATTAGAAACCGCTTCAAAACATTTAAACATACAAATGACTGAGATGATAAATATGAAACTAATACATAAGAATACTTTATTTCTAATGAAATGATCACAATGACAGGCAAAAATTAAAAAATAAATGATATATATATATATATATATATATATATATATATATATATATATATATATATATATATATATATATATATATATATATAAATATATATATATATATATATATATATAAAAAACAACAACAAAAAAAACCCCAGTCAAAATATCAAAATTACCAAATGTTTTCCCAGCATGTTACTTGTGTTTTATGTACAGGCATCTTAAATTCATGGCCGTCTCATGTTTGCTCTACTTCACATGGAAAGCAATATTTCACAGAGTGGAGAAGGTTTTTTTTTTTTGTGTTTTCTTTTTGTCATTTTGCTTTACAAAAAGAATTTAAAGTATGTAGGCCCAAAGGCATCACATCAGTCACACTGTAACCTCTAAACTGTCTTTGTTTGAGGGCCTCTGGTGGTCTTTGATCACTATCTGGTGACATCAGATCTCCCATTCACCATAAAAAATATTCACTCCGGTCAAATGGCACATTTAAAGTAAAACCTCAGGACTTGATCTCTTGACCTTGACCTCTGCACTGATGGGATTGGATGGCTCTGTTATGCTTTTGGGGCCTGTTTTGGTGAAATGGGTTCCTTGGTCCCCCTAGTGTGAAGGATCCTTGTAAATAAACACAGAATTTGACTCCCTGTGATGAAACACATGTAGGAGGATAACTGCCTCCGCCCTTAGGCCATGAGCGGTCACTGAATGATTTCATCAGCATGAAACTTATGTGCCATACCTACCCTGCCATCTGTCCTGCGTCAGCTGGCCTAAAAGCTGTTCTGGGAAAATTTGATAGCCTGATACTTTCCCAAAACACTTCCCAAAACTGGATTTTCTTTCATTTGTCACTATCTTTAGGCAAAGAAAACAGACAAATTACTCCATCAGTGAACATCTAATGTCTTTCCTGTAGTAATTACAGTAATTTTTGCTAAGTAGTCATCATCATGTGACAATGAACTAATTCAAAAAGGTAGACAACTTTATGTTTATTTGGGTGAGAGACTTCATGATGTGTTTAGTGACTGCATCTTTAACCCAGTGGGCATTTCAGACACTGTGCAGTGCAACCCGTCACTGCTGCTCTCAATCTGCTGACGGTAATTTCCTATCCATTACACTTTCAGAGTGTTTATATAAATAATAAACCCAAACTGAGTGCATATGGTCTTTTTCACAGCAGACATAGTAGGAAATAGTAGGAAAAGCATAGACGTTCTTCAACATTAATGATGGCGCTAATGTATTCAAATGCGTAATGGTCCTGAACATAAAGCAGCTAGAATAGAATTCAGCTGTCATAACAGCATTTTTTTTATATACCTGCTCCTTTGATTTGGCTTAAAGTACAATCAGGTTGGATGGGTTGTGAATTGCTCACATCGCGTTGCAGCGATACTGTGATTTTTTTCTGTTTGTATGCTTTTTGGATAGCACGCATCCAAAAAGCATACACATCAGACACAGATTGGATAATTTAGACATTATTTGAACTGTACAACTATTCCGACAACTTCTGGATTTCCTGCAGCAGTGGTCTTTTCACAAAAATATTATTGTTCTTTAGCAAGTCACTGGAATACCAAGTGCCACTTGGGCTTGCAAGCTGCATCTGCTTGCAACCCCAAGTGTCTGCCATGTTTGTCTCAGTTAAATAAATATTGCCAAAGTTTGACCTCAGTTTAGTTAAAGCATATAGATGATGATGGTTGATTTAACAGTCGTAACATGTCTGATTGTTCTATTACTATATCATATGTTATAAATCGTGGTATTTTGTAAAATTGTAATTGCACAATATCCTATACATGGAGATTTTTAATAAACTGGACATTAGATGCCAAAGGATTACACAGAAACACCCTACCGCCAAACACCTTGCAACACAATTATTTTCATGACTCAAAACAAAGTCCTCTTGCTGCAGCAAAAGGTGCACATCAAATAGAAGTCTTGGTTAACCAGATATTTGTATTACCTGTCATAATAGGCCTCCATGTGGATAAGGATCACTCTGTTGGCCTGTGTGGTGAGATTAACCTGAAGCAAGCCTATACAGCCTATACAGTTACAGTCTTTATGTTTCATATGGGACTCAAGGGTCCTTTTGAGATATTAAAGTTACGCACTCTCACATTCGGACTTAGATATGTGCGATCACTTAAGGACCTTGTGATCCTCCTGCAGGGGCTCCTGAGCAGACCGTGCACCCTGCTTTGGGAAGCTCTGCCGCAGCAGCTCAGCCTCCTCCCTCCAGGCCCCGCCCCCAGATGAACCCCTCAGTAAAAAGGCAGACAGATAGTAGTAAACTGTTAGAAACTTTGAGTGAGTGCGGTTGTTTGAACACAAACTGATAAAATATCCCGTCGACATTGTTCTCTGTGATTTTTTTTATCTACTACATCAAAAATAACTGCGTGAATGTGCAGCCGAAATAACGACTTTGATATCCGCATCCAGCGCTGCGACCTCAACTTCAACCAAGTTTACTTGGGCATTTTCTGAAGACTGCATGGTATGTCCGCTTGTTTTCAAGACCTAATTCTTTGACTAGATAACGCTTAGCTTTTGTCCAGAAGATAAGGTTTATGTAAAGAATGTCAGGCAGCACGTGGGTGCGAATCCCTTGAAAATGCTGTTTACAGTTACAGTGTACTTAGCCGCTCAAAACTCCAGCAGAACATCTGTCATGATTCCGCTGACATGCTCTCCTGCTTTCTCCCGCTGTTGTTGATTGTTAGCTACGGGCTAACAGCACAGAGCTCTTGCTTAAATTCTCTTTGTTGCTGGTTTGGTTGTGTTTCATAAGAAAGCTGCTTTAAAGAAAAGCACAGGTAAACATTGAGTGAAGTATTCCCTTCAGAGTGACAACAGCACGATACTGTGTGTGCGCGCGCACGGGTGTGCTTTCTCTTCTCACCCGCGCGCTTCTGTGGGCACAAACGTGACTGACAGTGCAAGAAGTTTAGAGAAAAACTTAAGAGTGTCAACACGTGTCTTTACACTGGATTAAAATGGACAGGACTACTGTGGCAGTCACGGTGTACTTGTATGTTATGGTTGCTCATGCTTAGGATATTTTCTCTATTCTTTTAGCTTGCTTTAGCTTCACACATCCAGATGGTAAGTTCAGGGATATTACTGCAACCACATATATATATATTTTTTATTATAGATGAATTTGTTAAAACTCCAAAATCATGAGGTATTTTATTTGCATTTTATCTGGACAGCACAGTGGTGAAGCGGTTAGCCTCACACAAAGAGGGTTTCTGGTTCGAACCCTCTGGCTAGCTGGGGCCTGTCTGCAAGGAGTTTGCATGTTCTCCTGTTTGCATGGGTTCTCTCCGGCCTCTCCGACTCCTTCTCACAGTTCACAGACATGCCTTTTAGGTTAGGCTGATGATTCTAAATTGTCCATAAGTGTGATTGTTTGTTTATCTTTCTCTGTGCTTGTTTATCACCCTGTGATGGACTGGCAATCCCTCCCTCTCAGTGTCGGCTGGCATAGACTCCAGCCCCCTTCTGTGCTACATTGGATAAGGATTAATGAAAATAAAATGGAAAAATGGATGGATGTTTACATAAATAGATGGAACATTTTGTAAGCCATCTTTTAAGTTTTACGACCAGTCTGGAGACAAGATCGCCAGTGCTGTCATAAAAATATGTTTTTAAAATGTTTTGTTGATAGAATATTCAAGTCTGTTAAAGTTTTTGTTAACCAAGTGGCTGAAAATTCATTAATTATAGTAAAACAGAGTTATTGCTTTTACTCTGTGCCAACCGATTGTGTTTACATGGCACCCACCAAAGGCCCATTTCAATGCAGGATAAACCCTGATACTGTCTAAGGGGAAAATTAGACATTGTGACATTTTTATCTGTAACATTAATACATTAACAGGGGAACACAGTCTCAGATCAAAACTGAGAAAAGTCTGCCAGCTGCTATACAGAAGCAGTTGTGGCTTACTTTACCAGCTCTATTTGATTAGCAACAAAAATATAGCTTGATGTCACCAAAAACACAGTACAAACTATCGCAGACAGTTTTGCACAACCTTAAGACAATCTTAAAATTTTGAGGGGTATCGGTATCGACTTTGAAATTGCAGTCTCGTGACAGTCCATAGACACTGAAAGTGCAGAAGAGCTCACTATAGTTCTTTCAGAAGCTCATATGACCACATGATTTTCAAAATGACTTATGAGTATTAATCCTGAGTATCTTACTCATACACCACAAGATGCACTATATAACACAGACCTCAGCTTTTGTGTTATTGCTCTCTTCGCGCATGGCTTTGTGATTACAGGAACCCTGTAAATGCCCTTGGGTCTTGACATCGCTTAACTGCAGCGTATGCATACGTGATGACACAGATATAAGCCAGGCCTTTAACACTTAACTGACCACAAGTATTCAGCTTGGTTTCACTGATGTTCAGTACGTTCAGTCTGGGGTCTGCATGCTATAATGTACTTTCCAGATTCTCTTTGAGGGAAATACTTTGCTCGGCTTAGACAGTCAGGGTTGAGAAGAAGTCACATGAGGTGATTTGAGTTGTTGCTGCAACAAAACCATCACCATAGCATAGAGTTAAAACCTTCTCCAACCCAAAACAGCTTTAAAAGGCTATGACTAAATCTTTTGCACATAGGTTTTTAGAAGCTGTTTTACCACCAGCTTAGTATTCTAACCCAGTGCAAATGTGATTCCAACCATAGATACATCAAAAGAGCTACACACTGTTTTACGTAAAGAAAGTCTCCTTTGATTTGGTCTTTGCTTCCCAAAAGGTATTGCAACACAGTTTAGCTTTGTTTAGTCAGTGAAGAGATGAAGGTCAAGGAGCGGCATAAATCAAACAGAGCGCTCTGGTTCTCACTGACAAGCTGAAAGTGTAATATTTGTCATGATGTTCCAAAATGACTTCCCAGCCCTTGCAGCTGCCACACAGTGAAAGGCCCTTTTGTCCTGTGCAAGCTGCTTGCACTGCAGAGTGATGCACCTCAGTACTTTGTGCATCACTTCCTATATACACTGTATAGCTCACCACAGGTTATATAGATGCACATGTGTTTCTTCCACACAGCTCTATACTAGTTAGAGACAGTGCCTTTAAAGTGTGAGCACCTGCAGTTCTTGTTACAAGACTTCTAACATGACAGCAGTTTCACTTTTCTTGCCACAAAGAGTCAGACATCAATCAGAGAAGAAATTTGCACAACTTTTTCTGCGGACCATATCTTTCTAGAGACATGTTTTGATTGCATCTACAGAACATACCCACATAATAACTGAGAATTAGAAAGAGCTAAAAGGATTCTTCGGAACATGGTAAATCTTTCAGAAGTCCACGTTTTAAGCTTGATTTAGCCTTTGAAAAACAACGAGCTGGATTATTGGAAATGGAAAAGCTTGCTTTCATTTGGATATATTAGGTTCCAGTGTACTGTTTTTATTAATACTTGTCAGAATGTAAGAACAGCATGGCCATGTGTTCCTTATCTGCTTTGCTGCTCTGAAGTTGTTCTGTGCTTCTCTGGTCTGACTCTTATAATGCACTGTTTTGAAGGCATCTTTCTGCTGCTGATACTGGAATTTATAACCTTGATAAAAATGCATTAAAATATACTTGTAATAGCCGTGTCTGCGGCTGCAGATATCACACAGTTGTTTTTGCAAGATGGACTTCATGGTCAAAAGCACCTGCTCGTCTGAGCCTAACTCCTGAGTCAATCATTCCTGCCTCATTCATTTTTTCTGTAAAAAGAAAAAGGACCAAGTATAATTACAATTATACTGCTAAATCAAAGATTTTATCAAAATCAATAAAAAAATGAAAATTAATTCTTAATTATTGCAAAAGAATTTACAAAATATAATGATTCTACATTTCATGATGTGTTTAAATATATTTGTCAAAAAGCATCTAAGCTGCAAGCGTCTTATAACGGGTTTTTCCCAAAGGTAGTAGCTGACATCTGTGGGGTGGTTTTGCCAGCAGTCACACTGACATTGCACGCCACTTAGTCCTTTTTGACAGCCTTATATGGCCAGTGGATGTTACTTTTACCCTTTTCTTTCATAAGCTTATTTGTCCACTTGCATATTAACCATCTGTAGCTTTGCAACACTCAACACTTGGGAAATGCGTTTGCGTTGTTCGGTTTGTTTAAACTGAAAAGTGAAACCTAGACAGGTGACCTTTTTGATTGATTCAGACTAGAAATCAGTTTTGGTTTCTTGTTTTTTCCGCCACTCTTGAGTCATTGGCACTGCTTACATACCCCACCACCTTTGCCACGGAAGGAAGGGGAATGTGATTATAGTGGCAGAATTTTTTTTCAGTTTTATCAACTAGAATAAAACAATTAAATTTTTCACTGTACAAAAATCACTTTCATAATTAAACTTTACACCCTTTTCCTTTCTATGCAAGATGATTAGTATTTTTCCTTCTGCCACTTTCTGAGAGAAACTCTGTAAAATTCTGGATATTCTTTGTTTATAAATGTACATGAATTTCATTTTTCCCCTTGTCATAGCCGTCACTGTTTACACTTAGATTAAGTTAAAGCTTCAGTCAGGGTCATGGTAATTAGTGCGGTGGTACTAAGCTGCTTACTCAAGACCCCACTAGAGTTTCCTGAGTCTTTAAATTAAAGTGTGTTAATAACCTGTGGCATGTTCTGGACTGTTAACACCCAGCAAGTCAGTCATCCATCCCAAACTACTTGCACACTCTAACAGGCTTGGAAGGTGTGTGCAGCATGGTCCTTTGAAGCATGCATAACCTCCAATTAACCCTCCCAGATTAATCCCCTGGTCTCCTAAGTGCCTCTCTTCTTGTCTCATCTCATCACTCCCACGCTGTATATTAAGCAGAGCCCAGTTCCCTGCTGTTTGTAAATGCTTTAATTGAACCTGCTTCTTCTGGTTGACATCTTTTATTTTTGTTCACTTGCAGCTGGAGCCTGAACGTGGCTTTCTGCAGACCCATTCTCAAGAAGGGAAACCTTTGTGAGACGCTGAAGAACGGCCAGTTCATCCACTTTTATCATACTGGAATCTGCAGAATAATAAAATGGCTACAAGGTCCCATATTCCCTTGATGCTTCTTGCAATATGTTGCCTGGCATCTGCAGGTATGTTTATTTCATTTCAAGCCACTTCCTATGCTTTTCGTGTGAGACTAGATGTTATCAGATATATGTGTGTTTGTTTGTTTGAAGAGCAAAAACATCTCCTGAACAGAAGTTTTCTTCATACTTCAGTTTGTGAACCATGATTTTAGTTTATAGCGTTAGAGGAGATGAATAATCAAAAATAAACCCTGATAATTTACTTGTTACTTGAAAGTGCAAAATTTAGCTCGGCGTTAACAACTCCAGTATGGTTTTGGAAGATGGAGCTTATTAATTATTCTGGATGTTTGGCTCTGCTTCAGAATTGTTGTAATCATGCAAACTTTGCAAAAATCCTTATGGTGTTATGGTGTTGAAACATTGTGGTGTCAAAATGTTGCTTATGCTATGGGATTTTCCACCCTTCTCCCAGCATGCCTTTCTAGACAGTGCTTGTCAGAGTCATGAGTAAGGGGGATTTATACTAAAGAAAGTGCTGACAAGTTCGATCTGAGAATACAAAACACTCAGCAGGCCTACGTGTATCTGTCAGATTGGGTGGAATGAGACTCAGATTCTGCCAAGTACTCCGTAATTCACAGCAGTGATACAGACAAACCAAAGAGAGAGAAAATAGCTAAGTAAACTGCTACACAGGTGGTTGTATGTGCTACAGGTTGACAGTTTTTGAAAACTCGAGAGGTTGTCGAAAAACTTCGCAAAAAACACTCGACAAAGTCTTGGCTTCTCATTTTAACTTCTTCTCCCCCTATATCAGCCCTTATGTGGTGATATTATCTGAGTGGTGACACCTATTGTTCGGAGAATACTGCAGCAGCTTCCTGTGCCGTAACCATGGGTATAAATACAAGTTTCTCTGAAACGTGGGTATACTGCGGCCTTTAGACTTCCTAAGACAGTTTTGCCACACAGAGAGTCAAGTCTCTGCAGTCATATCAGCTCTTTGAGACTTGAGCAGTACAAAGGAAAAAAAGGCATTATCATGCTAACATGCACACAATGACAATTATAATAGTCTGATATTAAAAGGTTACATTTATCTTCTTCTCTTAGCATTTTTGCTGCTTTTTATTAAAAAAAACAAACAAACTGTACATTCTGCATGTTGTTTAAAGACAGAGCAAAGTCTCATATGAATATTGATGGATGAATACTCAAGGAGGATAAGCAAAATATATAGAGTACATCATGAGGGGGCAAGCATGCCTGTGATGATTTTATTCTCACCTAAAAAAAGCATCTGCTGGTGGTGATGTCTCCTGGACAATTCCTAGATGTGGTGTTCTGATCATGGCCAACTGGGAGGAGTCCCGGGAAGAGCAAGGGCATGCTGGAGAGATTAAATCTCTGTAGAGATGTTATCTCTTGGTAATGACTCAGTGTTTCTCCAGAAGAGCTGGAGAGTGGTGTAGGAATCTCTTTTTAGACTGTCTGGACCAGACCTGGATGGCAAAGGATGGATGCATGGATCTATGAAGACATCAGAATAAATCCCCTTGGAAGCATAAAAACTTGTCAGTTTCACAGGTGTGGAGAAATTGGAATGGTAATTTAGCAACTGGTAGCCAGTAACTTTTTAAAGCATCACACTGAAAACCAAAATATTTCAAATCAAATCAAATCACTTTTATTGTCACATCACATGTGCAGGTACATTGGTACAGCACATGCGAGTGAAATTCTTGTGTGCGAGCTTCACAAGCAACAGAGTTGTGCAAAATACAATAACGTAAACAGGCAAAATATACGAATGGCTAAATCTGAAACTAATAAATATATGTACAATATATAATAGTATATGCAAAAAAAAAAAAATTTTTTTCTGGATGTGTATACTAAATGTTTTTCTACGTGTGTGTGTGTGTGTGTGTGTGTACACATATTTTACAAATTAAATAGAGTCAACAATAAATAAAATATATAAAAATATACAGAGTTGAGACATGTGCAAAACAGTGGCATTACTGTACAGTGTGGAGTGCATAATGTTAAAGTTCCAGTAGTGAAGGTGAGGTGTCTATGACGTGTTCAGCAGTCTGATGGCCTGGTTGAAGAAGCTGTCTCTTAGTCTGCTGGTACGGGACCGGATGCTGCAGAACCTCCTTCCTGATGGAAGTAGTCTGAACAGTTTATGGCTGGGGTGACTGGAGTCCTTGATGATCCTCCCCGCTTTCCTCAGGCACCGCTTCCTGTAGATGTCTTGGAGGGAGGGAAGCTCACCTCCAATTATCCGTTCAGAGCACCGCACTACTCGCTGGAGAGCTTTGCGGTTGTAGGCGGTGCTGTTGCCATACCAGGTGGTGATGCATCCAGTGAGGATGCTCTCAATGGCACAGTGATAGAAGGTCCTGAGGATGCGGGGGCTCATGCCAAATCTTTTCAGTCTCCTGAGAAAGAAGAGGCGCTGCTGCGCCTTCTTCACTGTTTTGTTTGTGTGTACTGACCACGTAAGATCCTCAGCCAGATGTACACCAAGGAACCGGAAGCTGCTCACTCTCTCCACAGCAGCGCCGTTGATGGTGATGGGGGTGTGTACTTCTCTGCACCTCCGGAAGTCCACTATCAACTCCTTTGTCTTTGCGACGTTGAGGGTGAGATGGTTGTCTTGACACCAGTGGGTCAGGGCGCTGACCTCCTCCCTGTAAGCCGTCTCATCACCGTTGGTGATAAGACCCACCACTGTAGTGTCGTCCGCAAACTTCACAATGATGTTGGAGCTGTTAGTGGCCGTGCAGTCGTAGGTGTAGAGTGAGTACAGGAGAGGGCTCAGTACACACCCCTGTGGAGCACCAGTGTTCAGTGTGATGGGGGATGAGGTGATGCTGCCCAGTCTGACCACTTGGCGTCTGTCAGACAGGAAGCTAAGGATCCAGCTGCAGAGGGAGCTGCTCAGTCCTAGATCCTGCAGTTTCCTGTCCAGCTTCGAGGGAACGATGGTATTGAATGCTGAGCTGTAATCTACAAACAGCATTCTCACATACGTGTCTCTCTTCTCCAGGTGTGACAGGGCAGTATGTAGTGTCAGGGCTATGGCATCATCAGTGGACCTGTTGTGGCGGTATGCGAACTGTAGAGGGTCCAGTGAGTCGGGTAGTGCAGAGCAAACAAAGTCCCTGACAAGCTTCTCGAAGCATTTGCTTACGATGGGGGTCAGGGCTACAGGTCGCCAGTCGTTCAATGAGGAGATGGTGGAGGATTTGGGTACAGGGACGATGGTGGCCATTTTGAAGCAGGTTGGGACTACAGACAGAGAGAGGGAAAGGTTGAAGATGTGTGTGAACACTCCAGCCAGCTGAGCCGCGCATGACTTGAGGACGCGGCCGGGAATCCCGTCCGGACCAGTAGCTTTGCGTGCGTTCACCTTCCTGAAGCACTTCGGCACATCCTCCTCAAACACAGTGTGCGCACTGACGTCATCCGCGGTGCGCACACTGTCCGGTCTCATGGTGTTCGCTGTGTCGAATCTAGCGTAGAATACGTTTAGATCCTCACACAGAGAGGCCGTGGTCTGCGGTGTGCTGGTTTTCCCTCTAAAGTCTGCGATCGTGTTTAGTCCCTGCCACATACTCCGAGGGTTGTCAAACTGTTGCTCCACCCTGTCCCTGTACTCACGTTTGGCTGCTTTGATCGTCTTTAAATATTTTAAAGATTTTATAGACCAAATTAAAAAAAAAAAAAAATCTAATCCACCATGGATCTTCCTCTGGGGAGCATGAATGTCTTTAGCAGATTTTGTGCCAATTAGTTTGTAAAATGTAGAGAAATACTAGAATGAGTTTCTTGGAATTTCGCTAAAACCCTAACAATGTCAACCTATTTGCAGACCCAGATCCATCACGATTTATCTTTATTAATGAAGATAAAGTGCCATGAATATTTGCACCACTTTTTTTCCTCAATATCCAAATAGGATACAAGAAAACTGCATATGCGTAGAAATTCAAGGGAATAAAACAATCCTAATAGTGTTAAACTAAAAACCTCTGGTCCAGTATTATCTGTACCAAATTTCATGCCAGTCCCTTGAAAATTGTTGGGAGAATTGTTGATGTTCTGTTTCGGGTGAGTAGTCGGCGATTGTGGCCACATCTGTGTTGACTAGAAGTGGGTGGAGTTTCAAGTAGTTGTGGAGTTGGCCATGAGAGGTAATTAGAGGAACTTTCGTTGCTTTTACATCTACACTGGCTGCAAAGTTCAACTGTGGGTTTCTTTGTTTGGTAAATTGAACAAATCCCATAGTGTACTGACCCCATCCTGACACTTAGCCCTACAGTTTGAGGACAAATCTGTCACACTGACTTGAAAGGAGCACAAACCATATTCAGATTCAAGTGTTCATTCCGTTTGGTCTCTTTTTTAGAATGTAAGATGTCCTGTTTACAGAAAGCAGTTTCACAATGTACGGCTCTCGACTTGAACTCACTCCAGATTTAGACTGCAGTATCCCGTTTTGTTTTTCTGTGGCAGCACAGGAATAATGTGTGGTTCGCATTTTTTCATAGTTTCAGTCTGATTGCCGCCATAGGTAATTATTGTAAAAGTTCTTCTCTTATTCTCTGGGGGCTTGAACCGCACTCCAGAGAGCTGACTCTTACTCAGACAATAGCAAGTTAGTGAATATGTGTTGTGGGCAGAGCAAACATAATTTCTGCCACAATGCCAGGATCTCCAACACAATGAAGTCCCATACGAAGTTTTCCTCTAAATTCTTCCTCACACGGCAAGACGCATTGTTATACTAAGTCACAAGGGACAGATATTTACAGTTTGACAACCAAATGCCCTTTCCTCCAAAGAGTATTGGCAGTGACTGTATTCACTGATTTACTGGCAAATGATTTGTTTTTTTGGGGGGGTTGTTTTCTATCATTTAAGGGAAAACGTATGCCAAATAGCAAATTCAGAACATTATCCTTTTTGCTTTCTGCCAAATATTTTTTAAAACTGCCACTGAGAAGCTTATCAGTTTTTCTTTACTCCAAACCACATCACGGACACTCCACACCACATCAGCCTCTTTCTTTCACCTCTCTCTCTTTTACTGTCTATTCCTACTATTGCACAGCATCTGTGTAAACAGTCACATCTGCCCTTAAACTTGTCAGGAGTGCTCTTACGTAATGTTTAGATTAGTCTGCAATGAGTCTTCTTTCAGCGTAATGCAATCCAGGTTCTGAGCCTCCCATAACTCTTAAAAGTCAGACTGAGAGCACCTTGATGTCCATATTTCAATTCTGTGCTCTGCTGCTTCACTCTGCTGTTTATAAGTTGTTGTTTTTTTTTTCTCCCTCAATATGATCGCTGCCATTTTGCGGTTGCGTCTCCTAAGCATGCCATAATGGTAATTTTGTGAAGGATATATTAGGGACATTGGGGCTGACTGTGGATTTTACAGTGAAATAAAGTCTTTCAGGAGCCACGCCAGATATTAATTTGAGACAGTTGCCAAAAACAGCTCCGGCAGGATGCTGGTTACACTGGAGGCACAAGGCCGGGGTGTTGGCTAACTGAAAAACACACCAGCGTTATTGAGTGCAAAAGCACTTTCTCTCTTATTATCTATCCTGATTTTACTTATGAGGTGGCTTGATGGATGACCAAGCTACTAGTGCAAATTTGTCTCCAGCGATTCATTGTAGACTGTTAAACAAAACGAGAGAGAATTTGGAGCTGTGCTCATATTCAGAGTGCATATGTTCGCTTTCAGCTTTACATTCGCGTAAACAACTTCTCTCAGTCTGCATTTTTCTATACTCCTGGCAGACGCGAGTCACTGCGGTGCCAAAAGTGGTTGTAACTTTTTTTTCTCTCCACAGTTGAGCAAAAGGTTTGTCTGTGTATCCACGATGCTTTCTTAGGGCAAGCAAGAGTCAGGACTGCCAGAGAGCATTGTGCAACCGCTGTAATCTGAGAGGTGGGGTAGCCAGGGGGAGGAGAGAAGTAAGCGCAGCCGTGGGTCGTCTGGTCCAAATCGACACACTCCACACACGCACGGCGTGCCAAACCGACAAAGTCCCTTCCAGCATGCTAAACCAGATGTGGCCCAGTGATTCATGCGAAGAGCCGGAGCAGCGCAGCGCAGAGGCAGTGTGCTGCTACGCTGAGTGGTTGGGATGTTTACATAGCAACGGGTGTCCTGAGTCTGTCTAATTACAGATCTGCTCTCCCCCATGGTGAAGCCTTTATCTTAACAGTGCTGTCAAGTAGGAGGCAGTCATTGCGGCCCTGTGTGTTTATAGCTTTTACTTATGAATGAAGGGAACCGCAGTATTACCCAGTTTAATTAACAGTGTAAAGTGTGTAAAGTGATTGGTGGAGTATTTAGTTTGATTTACTAACTCATATACTAGCTTTTTTGAAAGCAGACTCTCACCAACACATGGAAGAGTGCCTAAGTGAAGTGCAGCAGACAAGTTTCTACAGACACAAGATCTTCCATGTCTGTCATTTCTTATCAGCATCCTGTTAAGAGGATGCTTACGTAAATCTGAAGGAGTCAACCAAATCCCGCCCCCAACCCTCTCTCTTCCCCTCTCTCGCTCTCACTCTCTCCATAGTTCCAGTAAGCAGGCGTGTAAATAATTTTGGTCAGAGCCAGTAATGGGAGACAGCTGGGGTGATCGTGCGCTTTCCATTGTGTTTAACAGCCCCGTGGAAAAAAAAAAAAAAAAAAAAAAATCTGGAGAGTAAGAGTAAGAAAGTTATGTGGAGTGTGACTTCATTGAAGAATGAGAGCGTAATAGTAAAAAATTGGACTCCCTCTGTTCTGATAACCTACGGAAGCAGCAAGAAAAAATATTTTGGGCTATCACATTATATTGCTTGAGGTGTCTTTTTTTATTAAGTGCAGTTTCATCACTTTGCAAAGATGCCAAATTTGGGCGTATGACTCAAAAAATCCTGATATGGGATGCAAGGTGAAGGCCTCCAGGTTGTGTCTTTCAACAGACTCACCCCTCCTGGGGCCTCACCTTCCCCACTCCTTTTCCACCAGATGAGTCCTGATGAAAGACCATGTCGCAGTTTTGGAATAATCCCTTGGAAAACAGGGGTGACTTCCAAAAAATGACAGTAAGACCTTCAGAGCTTGATCCGTGCTATAGATCACAAACACACATGCTTTCCACTTGATTTTCAGAATTTGACAGAGAAAGTAGTTCTGAAGTAGCTTGTAGTGAGCTGTTATACACTTAAAAAGCACTGTAATAGTGCATCTGCAAAACAGAAAACAAGAAAAAAAATCCTAAGATTTCTTCTGCTTATCCAATTCAAGATCACAGGGAGGCTGGAGCTCATTTCAGCTGCATGATTATTGATTTATTTGTTGAAAATCTTCTTTGCTTATTCATTGTCTGTGGCCTTCTCTAACTGGCCAATTATTCATCACACTTTCTGTTTTTTAACTGTCCAGTTAAGAGGCCCTCCCAAGCCTCCTTTGTGCGTGTTAATACATGAGACAACATGGCACTTGACAAGTCATTTTTCTTCTTTGCCCTCCCCTTTGTAAAGTTGAAGAAGCCCAGTGGAATGTAGTCTCTTCCAGTGTGTGTGAAAATGCCGTCTGACTTGCCCTTTCCACCTCTTTGGCTCTCTTGCACTGGGCTCACTTACTGGCACAAAGGACCAGCATTGTTTCAGTCTTTGCCTTCTGTTGATGGCAGCCTGCTGCTTCTCAAAAGCCCCTGTTATCACATATGAGTGATGATAGTTCTATAAAATATCACAAGAACAAAGACATTTTTGGGCTGCTATATGATTGATTAAACAAGTTCCTTGTTATTTATTGCTTTGGCAAATTCCCCTCCAAATATGCCTAACTAGGCAAGACTTATGATTTTAACGGGTAAGTAAGGGTGTGTGCCTGTGTAAATTCAGATGTCAGATTGAGGAGGCTAAGGATGGCTCATCTTGATACCTAGAAACACTTTCCTTGTGATCCTGATCAGCATGCCGGCTCCCAGTTTTTCCTTTTTTGTCTATAGTCTATTTAACACACTCTTTCAAATTTTGATTTTTATATCAAAATTATTTTTAGAATGTTGTCTCTTTGTATAACGGGGACATTGCGGTTATTAAACTAAAACACTGCACTTTAACTTAAACATTTCATCTCCACTTGATCCCCAGTCCATCTGCCAGATTTATTTTTTTTATTAAATCTGTTGGGTGGATTGTATTAAATACTTTACATTGAGAGTTCTGGCAAAGCAGGTGATCCAGCACAAATGAAACGAGTCTGATATCTAGTGGGACAAGAAGAAAGACCCCAGGGCACACCTCTCTGCTTCCACAACTACGTCTAAATCTTTGTGAATGCAGACGATGTGGCTGCTCCCAAACCCCCGCCGAGCTGTTGTCAAAAACTCGGCTTTTGAAGGCATCTATGATTGATGAGAAAGCTGCCCTTGGAGCTGCAAGACAGACATTTCTCTCCATTGCATGGTAAATGTTGTACTGCTTGGGTAGTTTCAGTACTGCTGAGAACTGATTTGTGCTGGGTTGGCTGATGGCTGTTGCACGCCACTTATGGTATTTCAGTGTAACAGACTGTAGCAGTGCTTGTGTTGCTGTTGTTATAGCATTATAGGACTCTTCCTTCTTGCATTTTTGTTCTTTACTGTTACTGTATTATTTTGTGTATAATTCTCAGCTGATGTTATCTGTTAAAGATAAGGTAAGCTAGCCTACATTAGTCCCAGAGTTAGAAAATTCACAACTTCTTTAAATATATATGAAAAGCCACTTCTTGTTTCTTGATTGAGTTGACAACTTATTTGCTTTGATGTTATAGGTCCAGACAGCACATGTCAGCACCCATCAGTAAAGACATACAGTGGTAGCACAGCCAGTAAAGTCTTTAGTCATATGCTCGGTCTCTCCCAGCTGTCTCACTTTACACAGTGGCTCCTGTGTTCCTCTGGGAATTAGCCTTGTCTTCCATCTCTTCAAAGACCTCTGATTTATGCCTGCATGGAGAGGTAGGGAGAAATGTACCCGCTTCCATCTTGCCTGCTTGCCTGTGACTTCATATGCTGCTTGTAAGTGGTCATGTTTTTTTGTTTTTTTTGATCACTTACCAACATGAGCCTCCTACATCTGTCAGGGCTGATGAATAATGACCAGTCTCACTATCAGTACCTAGTATGTTATATACTTAATAAATCATAGCTACACTAAGCTGTTAAGTATCTTTTCAGATCTGCATTTACAAAGAAAAACCTTCTAACTTAAACATGACCAAACTTTGCAACATCAACACCCATAACATTATTAAAGAGTGTTTCTCTCATCTCTTCTTTACTTTTTACATCTATTGGTCATTAGAAATAATGATACTGATATATCAGAAATATAGCTAAGAGAAATCCTTCTATTCATAATTTAAAGAATCCTGAACAAAACAATCCTGCCCCCAAAAAGCTAATCAGCAACCCAACTGTGAAAAATGTTATCCATTTATGTTGCTGTGTTGATGCATAGTGCAGTAGAGGTTTCAGGTTTCAACAGGTTCAGCTGTGTGGTGACAGACTTACGGTATCTATAATGTGAATTAGAATATTTTGTTAAGAATTCTGGTGGGATTATCCAAATATGCTCATGATGCTGGCAGTCTGGTTCGAGCTGCTTATAAACATCTAATGCCGTCTATGTTTGTATGTTTGTAGATATGTTATATGTAGAAGTATAACCTGCAGTGGGAAAACATTGTAAATCTTATTTTTGGGCATACTCACCAAACTTTTGGAGAGGTTTGCATCAGGTCTGAACTGTTTTTATATGCCAATCACTACTGAAATTCAAGTTTAGGCTCCCTCCTCATTAATTAGATACATGGTTGTATTAACTGTTAAAGCGGTGGCCAAGTGGCAAAACTTGTTTCTAGAAGGACCAGTCAAATCAGTCACTTACCTGAACCCATTTCTTTCTCTGTAATTATTTGGTAGATTGATGTCTTATATTATGCTATTTAGAACGTTATGCAACGTACAGATGCCTTCGGGGAGTCATCTGATTAAGTCTGCATTCATTCCACCACAAGACACTTGTCTTAAAAATACAGCAACACTAAAAAAGAACCGTCTTGAGTGACAAGAACAAAGAAGTCCTTCACCATGTTGGGTCTTGATATAAACTGCTTTGAGTCAGTTTGGGGTCATTTGAAGAGACAGAAGTGATTAAGGCATATGAACACTGGTTACTGCCTGACGCATGTTAGCAGCCCCAAAGAGTCGTTGGTCATTAGTTCTTTGCAGTTCAGGCCCGACGACTGTGGAATTCTCTGCCTGAAGATCGCAGGCAGTTGAACTCGACATCTCTTTGCAAAAACTATTTTTTACTTCAACCTATTTTTAATATGCAGTATTTGTTTTTTCCTGTTTATATTAAAATAATTTTTACTCTATGAAATTCATTTTTCACTTATTGAAGTTTCTTATTGTTTAGCCCTTTGTAACATTATTTAAGTACACTTTAACTTAAGTGTACTTAAGTTAAAAATGGCGCTAGCAGTAAGTATTGATCTGGTTTAAAGTAAGTTTCCCTTTATTTGGCCACTCTTGAACATACACCTTCAAAATGATAGGACCATACTTGCCTTTCAACGTCGAAGTTTACATCCAAAGGAAGTTAATTTATTATCTCAACACCTGTTAACATACTTAGGAACTAAAAGAAGCTTTGCTTGCATATCCTTACTCCCTTCAAACAGTAGATAAAATATAATCCAGTGAAATGAGTGTCTGATTTAACTGTGTTTTCTACTGTATGCCAGCTGCAGAGATGAATCTACCAATAAAGACTGTTTGGGTGATATTGAGTTACAGACAGATTTGTGGCATATCTAACTTCAGACTTCACACTTTGATGGCGAAGTTTATGACTTCCCTAATGGCGTTCAGGCTCACCCCTGCCCCTCCTCTCTTCATCCCATTCCAGCTTCCTCCTCTCATGCCTCCAAGTTTTACAGTCCAGAGATAAATCCTTTTCATAGGAGGGCCGGTGAAGTGAACTTACACTACCCTTATGAAAGGCTTTACTCACTTCCTGTAGTAGTGGCTCAAGGTTCAGGGGTGAGTGGGCTGTGCTTATGTCAACACTGCAGAGCTAGTGATTCTTTAGTCCAAACCCCCTTAGGAAAACAAAAGCGGGTAGAATATTATGTTCTCTAAACTGGTTTTTAAGGTTCATGGTCCATGGGAATTATGCCCTGCAGTAAGAAGGAAAGATATAACAATTCATTTAATCCCATTCCCAGGGGAACTGGCATATCTCAAAGATACACCTCTATGCTTCTTCATACATTTTAATTAACTTGGCTTTTTCTTAACATTATTCCACGGCTCTTTTGTCTATCTGTGTAGTGAATGTGTGTGTTGCAGTGCTGCTGCCTTACTTTTGCATTTGAAGAAACACAGTCAGAGTTGTTGAAGAAATACTGGGAACTGAATGAGGATGTGTACACACACAGGGGAACGGTTCTGTATGTTTATCTTTGGAAATGGCTTTGTGGGAATATCAGATTTGTCCCTAACTGGCACACAGACTGACATCACTTCCTGTACCCAAGTGGTTGGCTCAGTGCCATGCTGTGGAAAGCAACAAAGTGCATTCTGTGGAAACAGGGGCGTATATTTCTTTGTATGGTAGAAGAGGGCTGTGACGTCAGATGCACCACTCACAGGGGTTAGTTTTCTAATTGTAAAAATACATATACATGTTTCACAATCTTGACCGTGTCTGGGCTGACTGAACGGACTCAAGTGCAGACGGAAAGATTGAAATGAACAGTCTTTTATTTACAAACACCAAGTAAACTATATACAAAGTGTGGGGAAAGATCAGGGGCCCGGGGATCCAAGGGAAGGGTCTCTTCACTCGCTCGGTGCTCCACGCTCCACACACGCACACTCGTTCCGCTCTCGTACTCCAACACGCTCCACGCAAAAACTCGCCACACTGCTCAGTCAAACACTCACGCTCGGGAATTCAAGAAAGGCTCAAGGGACGGGCCCAGGGAAATCTATTTACAAACAGAAAGTCAAAGCCAGGGTTACACTAACGTGAGTCTGTACAACAGTCCAACGATGAGAAGCTCTGAGCCACCACCTTAAGTAATGCCCACGAAACTGCTGGATGGTGAGCCTCAGGTGTGTAATTGCCTGCAGGTGTGTGGCCAAATGCAGGAGCTTGTGGTGAGCTCTGCCTAGGCAGGGGAGGAGGCAGGAGAGAGAGCGAGAGCGAAACAAAAACAATAACACATGTAGCCTTAATGAGTCAGCCGGACAGCCACAGGGACTATGACAGAAGAAGTTTGTCTACATGAATAAATTGGTCATTAAAGGAGCAAACATCATTAGCAACCTGCCTTTTTTAGCTTAGGGTTGTTTGGATTAACAAAGACATTTGAAATCATCATCCTGGACATTAGAATCACCAGACACGCCACGATACGATATTATCACGACATTATACACACACTCGAAACGATGTTATTTTGATTTTTAGCATTTTCCAATGTGCTGAGTATTGCAATAACATATATTGCGATTTAGCATCTTTTTCATCTGCAAATTATTCTTTAAGAGTTCAGCTCTGTCAGTATCTATTTTACAGAATAAGACCAAGTCTTACTTTAACTGTTTGTTTGCTGAAAAATGAGATTATCAAGCATACTAAAACTGTCTCTAAAGCCATGCATAAATGCTATCGTACGACAGTCAGGTATCAGTCTGCAATTTGATTGAGGTCATGTTGGCAATTAAATTCAATGTGTTTCCGATAATACAGCAATTAACTGCGATGAATCATCGAACATCACATATCTGTTGATGTCTATGTAGACAAAAATTCAAATTTAACAGTTTGACATTACATTTTCGCTCACCAACTGGCGTGCTTTATAGGACTATAAACTAGCATACGACTAGCTGGCAGCCAGTTGAGTTAAGTGCCCTCAAGTGTGCTCATTAACAAACACTTACTCAGACTGATGGGAACATGTTGGCAATCTGTCTGCATTTATAAATTAGATAGCAATTATTTGCAAACCTTCGAAGATCTCTCTGAAGGTTACTGCAGTCAGTCTAGGTCTACTGTTTGCAGAAAGGTTGTCTCCTATCTGGTGACCTGTGCAATCACCTTGCTATCAAACGTAGTCATGATTTCAACACTGTCACGCTCTGGGTAACTAATTAGTCACTACAAGTTACAATACGTTGCATAATGTGAAAAAATTCAGTACAATGCCCAGACAGCCTCTATGATATACATGTGGCTATACATGTATGTTATCTCAAGATGGCACTGTGAGAAATTAGTTCTCTTGTTCATAGTATACCCAACTGTATATGTTTTATAGATGAAATGAATGTGTTGCAACCAGATTTAGATCTGATAGCGATAACATTACGTGAATTCTGCACTTATATATTTTTTTACCCTATGTTTCTATGCATTTTATTACTGGAATAAACAAAGATATGTGTGATACAGACATCTACTATATTTGTTTATAGTAAAAAAACAGAAAAATTTAGAGCATTACAACATAATTACAACATTGTTTCTACCTCCAGGCCATCTTATTTTATTATTTCTTCTAAATTCTTGCAATTCCACTCCAATTGCCCTGGTGTTTTTGTAGTTATTTTAAGCATGAGGCTGGTTCTATTAATTGAAAGCAACAGGACAGATTTTCGAACTGCAAAGCAACCAGTACTCTGCACAATGTCAAATTATATAGAGACTGGTTTTCTTCACTTAAAATTTTTTTTTGAGGAAGCTTGTAGTCAGGGAATATATAAAAACAAGAGCAGGATTTTTATACGTTATCACATAATAGTCTGGAAAAATAATCTGCTGAATTGGAACAAAATATCTGAAAGAGATATTAGTGTATAACAAATGAGGTCCAAAAGTAGCCTGCCAAGGACTGTGAAAAGTGTCTAGTGACATCACTGCTTGGACCTCACATTGTTTAAATATATCAAAAGTGAGTATTTGCACAGTCTCTCCCTTCTTAATATGGATTTATATGCTCACTTCCTATCTGAGCTCTAATACTATCACAGTGACGCTTAGACAGTAAAGAAAAATAAAAGAATATAATTAATATCTTTTTACAGAAAATAAATTTGTCCTGCACATGGTCTTGTCACACTATATCCAACGTTTCTGTTAGGCTCAGTGTCTGTATATTTGACACTAATCCTCAAAAAGGCATAACTGAAGAAATAAACATTTAACCAGGGGGTGGTAAGGAGAAAAGGTAGCAGGTTAAAGTGCGTGTCAGTCATTGGTGCTACTCTTTCATGTTCATGTGCTTTTCTCACGTAGAATCAGTCACTCTGCAGGAAGCCCTGGTCGTGAACTCTGCAAATACTGATCACCATATTGTGCTAATTTTCAGCTCCATGTTTTTAGTCTGGGACTCCAGAGCCTTGCTTTGCATATCTCAGTGTTAAAATTGACTTATTTTGTTATAGTGCAGGCCTCACTGATCACTTAACTTCCATTATAATTCAGTTAAAAACCAGATAAACTAATCGATCAGGGCTCTAGACTAACTTTTTGCCACCGGCACAAAAGTTAGGCGCACACAAATTTTATAATAATTTCTATAATATAATGTGTTTTTCTGGATACACTGTGCTTTTTCAGCATTCAAAGATTGATGACACAGTGTCAGAGCACTGGCTATGAATTTCAGAAGGATCAGGCCTTAACTTAACAGAAAAGTTAGCAATAGTTCTTTTCCTATTACAGCTACATCCACTTCTGTCGTGCCTAGGCTGCTCACTAGGGCTGGGTATCATCACTGATTTCTATAATCCATTCGATTCTGGTTTTCAAAGTCCCGATTCGATTCAACTTAGCCTCAGACAGTCAGAAATATTATAATTCTGATCATTTATCAGTACTGACTTCATCAGAATTGTGAACATCACAGCAGATGCCTTTGTGTGAAAGTAACTGAGAATAAAACACAGAAAAACATGAAGGAGATTTTCCTGGTCTGGCTTTTTATAGCAGATAACCTTAAAAATATTCTACAATGTTTTGCATATAAAGTTTACATTTCTTCAGTATTGAACAACAAAAAAAATATTCTTTCTTGTCCGAGGTCATTTAAGTGAAAAAGAAAAAGACAGCGGCCGACAGCGCTGTAAACAACGGTAGACTGGTGGGTAATAAGCGAATGAATAATACAGAAAACAGAGATTGGAGACGGAAACTGTTCTTGAAGTACGGAGAGAGATCGAGAGAGAGCTAGCTGTGCATGAAGTGTGATTTTAATAGTCGTGGAAGCAAAAAAAGCAAAATTCATGACGACATTGATCAAATGTGAAGCGCAGTTTGCTGCTTCTTTTGCTGCTGGCTCGGTGAATTTTGGTTCAGTGCAAAAAGAGGTAATCACAGCGCGGACTGGACGCATCAGAATTGCTAAGCTCCGACAGCGTGTCCGTCTACGGGCCGTCGGGTGAGAAAGCCGAGAAAGACAAAGTTGATTCTGATGCGTCGGTCCGTTCTGTGTTTACGTCTTTGTGTGGAATCCGTGTACCTGCTCTCATTTGCTGTTTGGTTGTTGTTGAAATGGTTTTGTGAGCTTTAATCTGAGAATCTGGCGTTTCTGGCAAAACAGAGTTATATTTAAAAGTCGATTCAGGATTTAATGAATTGATATCGCTTTATTCAAGCTACTCACCTCCCACTTCCACCTGCACTTTCAACTGGACCATGGCCAATCAGAGAGTTTAGTCCATGATAGGGGCAAAATGTGTGTCTGTTGTTGACCACAGGGAATGTTGCAGATTTTTTTTTTTTTTTTTTTTTTTTTTTTTTTTAGCTACCCGAACAGTTGGTCACACAGGTGCAACCAAATATATTTTTTTAGTCGCACCGCTGGAAAATTTGGTCGCACTCTAGAGCCCTGTAGATGAATAAGTACATTTTGAGGTGGCGATGGAGGGGAAACTGAGTAGTTTGCAGCCGAAACATACTTTAAGTCCATCAGCGAACTTACAGGCAAGAGACCTACACAGAAGCTACGGCGTCCCCAACAGTCTAACTTGGAGAAACCTTTTTCTTGTTCTAAATGTGTTGTTGACTACTCTCTTTCTGCCATCGTGACACGAGATAAACTCTTTAAACAATGTTTCTACTTTAAACACAGAAAAGTTTCTCGACAGTTTCTGCCAGGCTCAGCTTCTTTTTTCTGCCATTTATATTTTCCTGTTTTATTCCTGGCCGAACCAGAACAACAAATTTTGAAAAAGGTACATTTTAGATGCAGTTTGCTCAAATATATGCTACAGTGACATAGTTCAGCATCACATTGCCAGATACTAAATTATCTGTTCACAATCTTTTATAAACGCTGCCTCTGTCGTGGTAAATCGTAAGGGAAGCATCGAGATAGTATTTAACGAAGTATTTCAAACAAATCCACGTCACAACATCTTCCTGTGTGTGCCCACGTAGAGTAAACGGGAACAAACGTAGCGGTGAAAGTTATTTGCCATGTGTCTCTGTCTGTGTAGAACTTCTCACTTTCAGAATGAAACCACAATCTTTTTATACTATTACATGTGGTTTCGACGCTGTGACATTTGCAGTAGTTGCCGGTGCTGATGCATAATACTTTATAATAAGCTTGTAAGCTGCCTGCGAAGAAGTTTCTGATGAATAGTAATCTTTAGTTTAATTGTGGCTCTCCATAGATTTCAGTGTTGATCAGCAGGACTCTGAACAGCAGCCCAAAACATCCATCTGCAGATAAACTCTATTGTCTAAATAAAGTCTGATCTATTCCTGAGCCCTTGTTTTTTTGCTTTAGGTATGCCAGCTGTCAAACCCTCCCCCTGAGCCCTGTTACAACAGAGGACTATCTGCTAATGCAGTGTTGTAGATGAGTGAACCGCAGAGCAGAACACAGTGTTGGGAGGTCAGTGGGTGGTTAGGTGTGTAGTTCAGACTGCAGGTGGACTAAATGGTTTCTTTTTTCTCTTTCAGTTTCAGATCGTTCGTCTGTTAACACATTGTCAGAAAATACAAGCGTGCAAAGGTGAAAGATATTAACCATTTAAACTAATTTAATAAACACTTTTTAAAGATCTTAATCTTGTAACTTTGTACGCAAAGAAATTTGAATTCAAATCATAGTTTTTTAATGAATTTGGGTTGTGATCCGACATGGGAAGGATTAGGCTGATGATGAGGTGTTAATGAAGATTTAGCTGTCTTGTCCTTGTAGCTGTTGGTTCTTAAATTTCATTTATTGCAGGTGTTTTTTTTTTTTCAGAGAGAGGCCTGTGAGAAATAGACTTTGCTTTGAATTAGAGCAGGGCGATATGACCAAAAATATTTATCACGATATACATTTGAAAATTTGCGATAACGATATAACTGACGATATAATTGATATGACACAAAATACTTTACAACTCCACAACTTTATTAGTGCAAAAAAAACCCAACAACGTATATTCACTTAAACAAGCAGCTGTTTTTTATGTGCATTATATTTATGTGCATTGTTGAATTCTATTCTATTCTATTAAAGTTATATAAAAAATTAACAGTGCAAATGCAAATTCCTTGCTGACAGTTTAACCAAAAGGGATTTCCAGTGGAAACTGGCCGACATATCCTCAGCATAACCATGTATAATATCCACAAAACTTAAAAAGAGGCTATACACACGCAATACGGTAATATTATGTTGAAGCACAGTACGTATCACTCCGCCAGGCTCCTGCCTACGGTAGCCGTAATGCTCCGACAATCCATCAAGCTGTGCGGGTTCGTAGCTTAGCAAAGTTGTACTAAAACATTTGAGAGATTTTCGAGCGCCGTGTACGACATAAAATCGTTTCGAGGTCAGTAAACACAACCAGAATTCATACATAAGGCACATGGGATTATAAGGGGCACTGTCCAAAATTTTGGAGATGGGTTAAGGATGTATTCTGCAGAGTGTCTGGTAGACTTGCTTTTCAGACCGAGTGAACAACGGCTTCTCTCATTCCTGTGCTGTGGGTGTTTTGCCTGACCAGCTAAAGTCACTAGTAGCAGCTGGACAGGACACACTCTGCCCGCCACCAAAGACTGAGGGAAAAGAAAGGTGGATGGAGAGAAGGGGAGACAGATGCGGGGGAGAAAGGCAGACAGGAAAGGTGACAGCAGACACCACGCTGTGGTGGGGCCAACAGATGCTCGTTTTATTTCCTGTATAACTTTTGATGTCGACTGTGGTTGTATGCTGATGGTAATGACATACATGATACGGTTTGTGTCAGTTTGATCAAACAGTGCACTCTCTATTTGTGTGACACTGTTAGATCAGTGTCACCTAAACTAGTTCGTATTCGTTAAAAGACATCGGACTTGTTCCACAAGAGGTGTTACAGTTTAGAAGTTATGATGGATATCTTTAGACGGTGTCCTGGAAATGACTCATGATGTTGCACAGAAGAAGAGGCTATTTCGATATTAATGCACAGTTTTTATCTGAAAACTGGCCCATGGGACAAATTATGAACATTTTTCAGGGCTAAAATAGGTTGTGGTGAAAGGGGAGAGGTGACAGGAAAATGGGTGGAGCTTATCCTCTGACAAAACACACATTTATTTAATGTATTTGATTCACAAATACTTTTATTACTAGTTCGCTTTGTCTGAAGTGTATAATTCCTCGTGTTTATGTGCGATCATGTTTGGTCCTTTGCTGTTCACACTTTGGCTTTGCAGAGAATCTTTAGTTTTTGCAACACTATACAGCGAATTGTTTTTTTATAGTTCGTCACTCTGACCAGAACTGCGCTAACACAGGAAGCACGATGAATCCTGTAACCCGCTGCTCTCATGGTGTCACACCTTTCCTTATATGAAATAAAATGAACCAATAACATGATAACATCTTAGCTAAGCCTTGTCACTGCATAGATCGTTTTTTTTAATGAAACACACCAAGACTTTAGTGAACAGACACCCTTGTTTCTTAGCTTTTTTTGTAAAACATTTGCCCATTTATCCAACAACATGTATTTTGGAGCCGGGGGTTTCGGTTTTCACTTGACTCAGTCTTCCTCTAAGTTTTAAATATTTTCTGTGGAAACTTAGTGTGATCATCCATGCATCCCCTGGGAGCATGACTATTTGCTGTATTTTTCATTGTTGAAAACATTAGTTGTCGATATACTTTGTCATGAGAACATTTTGCCTATGATAATTGGCCAGAGACATCATCATCTTCTGGGAATAATAAATATCACTGGCTATTTCCACACAGATCTGGTGACTTTTATTTGTTATTTTTTTGCTTAGGTTTCGTACAGATTTGCAACCGACTGGCTGATCTTGCCCTTTTTGTACAAAAACAAAACCAATGTCACCGTGAATGTCCTACTTTTCTATCCATGTGTTGCTCTTTTCTCCCATAAGTCTCTCTGTTCTGCTGTATTTTTAAACAATTAGAAAATCACATCATTGGCCAGCAGCTGTTGTAATCTTTTGGCAGTCTCCCAGAAAGACGTGTGTTTTTCTTTGTTTGTCTGGCAGTTGTTTGTTATTCTCCATGTGTGAGGGGAAAAAGTGAGTTGAAGTGCCCTCGGACGTGTTTGTGGGAGTGAGGCGTGCTGACATGGTTGGGGAGGGAATAGGCTTCGGCCCGTTGGGAGGAAAAGCGAGGGGGGTTAGGCGGGGGTTGACATACTGATGCACCACAGGTTTTTGCCATTAGGTCTGGTGGTTTTATCGCTATAGTAAGACCTTACCGTATTTTAATATATGTATCCTTTCAGTAAGAGTTAAAGATAATCTTTCTGGGTTTGTAGTAAATTCACGAGAAACAAGAGCATAGCAGCATAAAGTCCAGGCTGAGGCTGTCTGTGAAGAGTTTGGGATTTATCTCTTGAGAAAAACATGGTAATAATAAATCCTCTGATGTTTTCCTCACAACAAGGAGAGGGAAACTATGCCATACATGATCTCTGGCTTTATGCTGATCCAACATAGGCTTATTTGGCGGCACAGAAAGAGAAAACAATAGCTATGTGTTCTGAGCAACAAAAAAAAACCCCAAACCCTTTCCCCCTAGCTGTACCCCACCGCTGAGGCGCTGTGTTTTTGGAGTCAGTTGGAGAGTTTAACATTGTTATCAAACTGTCTTTCACTTAGACTTTAATTATTTCCAAATGTTCCATCTGATTGCCGTTGGCAGCCTTTGCGTGTTTAGTGTGATGTGTTTGAAATGTGAGCGGGCCTTGGCTGGCACAAGCCTGTGAGGTCTGACCCCAAGAAAAAAAAATACTTGGCCAAACTCTTTCTCATAGTACTTGACCTTCTAATGTAAAAGTGCTGTTTGTTACCTCACTCGGAACAAATTCTCTTGTACCACCCCGAGTCCCACTTGAGGTTTGTGCATCTGCAAACTGCACCCTCATTGTTTTTAAGTGGGTCATACTCACTTAAAACGTAAAGGAAATTTACGGCATAGGAAATTGTCAGGCTGCGGTTAGGTTAGTTAACCACCACAAAGGTTGTGGCCTATGAATAGAAGTTGCATATCATGCAAGAGTGTGAATGGTAAGTGCAGTCATGTGAATCTAAACGAACCATTGTGCCGGTCAAGGAATTGCAGCATTAATGGATGATAGAAATGTTCATTATAGCTGACTGTGCAGAAGAGAAAGCATAGCCAGACTGACTGAACTCCGAACATCTACTGGAAAGTAAAAGAGATATGTGTACATCCAGTTCCCCCGTTGCCAAAAACCTATTAATGTGAACATTTAATTACTGAGAGTTGACAGTTGTATGACATGCTTTAAAAATGATGGGGAAACCAAGACCAAAATCCTTATATAAATGTCTTTAATTTTGTATACTGAGACAAAAGGAGGTACCCTAAAAGTAAATGATGATAAACAATAATAAACACAGTTTTATATTTGGTAGTTTTTTGAAACAAACAAACAAATAACTGTGCTTAAAATCCACTGCTTCTCTAGTGAGTCTCTTGTCCTGTCACTGAACTTCAAATTCATTTTCTTGGACTGCAGCTGGCGACAGTAGTCCATGTCCTTCTTCGCAGCCTCATAGCTTTACTTAGTCCTGGTAAGAATGGCCCTCCAACTCAAAGTCAGTCCCCAGAGCAGAACAAGGACTACTGATATCAGCTGCAGGCAGTGGAATTTAAGGGACAAGGCGTTCTCTAGAGCAGTACTGGTTACCACCAGGTGAACTTTAAAATAAAAAGTGACAGGGTTGTCCGTTCGTGGATGATGTTGTTCTCTCAGACAGATAAAAGAAAATAAAATAAAAGACTAAAAGAATAAAGGACTCCAAAGACACTTGGCCAGCCCAGGTAAAGTCTATGTGTGGGAACAGCTTGGGCAATAAGCAAATGGACTAAGGTGGTGACTATGTTCTGTGAATCCCACAGAAGGCCTAAATCTTTCAGCCAGTCAGTAAATGCACGACCTTCTAGCAGTCCGTAAGGAGCCCAGTCAGCTGGGGGCCTTCTTTGTTGGATTTGGATGGCTTCACTGTGTCTGCATGGGTTTTCTGCTACAGTCTGAAAACATGCAGATTGGGTTTACTGGCAACCTTAAATTGCGCACTATGTGAACATGAGCATGAACGGTTCTTTCTCTACATCTGTATCTGATCCAATGTCAGTTAGCATTGGCTCAAACCACACTGTGGGCATCAGGTTACGATGGTATCAACTACAAGGGATGGTTCGCAGTAAATAAGACTTCCGATTTTAAGAATAGAAAGATTTCAGATTTTTAAATAGTCTCCATGATCGGTAAAACCTACTGACTGACCTTAACAACAATTAGTTTATGCAGTTTTGTTACACCACAAGTGTTCACCAGATGTTTTGATTGTTCAGGAAATTGCTCTTTTCTTGCTGACATATGCAAAGTTGCAAAGTATGAACTAAATCATTACTGTAGACCTTTGCTCAGACTCTAAAAGATGTGGACTGCAAACCCTGGTTCTTGTTGAATGTTAAATGTAACCATTGCAGGAAATCGGTGAAGTTACTTTAGGGCATTTATATTTAGGGATGATGATGCTTTTGTGTTTCATGTTACTCAGCATACATACAGTTAGAGTGTGTAACATGGCACCATTTAGAGGAAAAACCTAGACTGTAGGGGAATCAGAAAAACAAATGTATCCAGTCATTCTACTGACATGTAGTTTTGGTTTTTTGGTTTTTTTTTTTAGCATTTGATGATTGTTAAAAAGTTTCACCTCATAAAATCCAATTTTAGCATTAAAAAAAGTCTAGCTAAACCACCTGTGGACTACAGTGGATGAGAGGTTGGAGTACTAAGTTATGCGCTCACACTAAAAAGGTTAGTAAGGTCTAATAAACAGACATATCTGACAATAAATGCTCAGTAACAGACTAATAATATAGAAGCATTTTACTAACAAAAAAACTGGAGCACAGGCTACTTACGTATTATTGGCCAGATTATCCTATCAGATATTCTCCAAGAGGCACCGACAGCATAAACAGATGAAATATATTGTTCTGTGAGGACAAGGTGGCAACTACAGCTGCCTGTGTCAAGATTAAAAAACAAAAATTTAACTTTAGTAAGTTAAAGTGAATGAATTATTTTTATAAAAAGCTTCCTGTGCAGTTATGAAGGAGACATTTAAATATAGAGAGGTAAAATGCTTTTGTAATAGGCTATAAATAGGATTTTTCTGCTGTTAAGCTGTGCTTTTTAACATACAAGTCTATGGGGTATGGCCTGCTCAAGTGGCCACTTGAGGGACTGCAGTTTTTGTCACTCGTGGGTTAGTTTCCCTTTTAAGCCCTCAAGAATGTTGCTTGGATTTAATTGACAGCAATATATGAGGCTCTGTATCATACACATGCTTTAATATTTATTTTTATTGCAAGAATCGTTGTTTCTTTGCTGCAGGACCGCTGTTTCGCAGCCCATGTGAGTTGCTGCCAGTGGGGACGGGACACCCAGTGCAAGCCATGCTGAAGAGCTTCACTATCCTGTCAGGGTGTGCAAGCAGGGGCACCACCAGCTTGCCTGAGGAGGTCCACATCATCAACCTGAGAGGACATGCTCATGAGGGACCAGACAACTCTCCAGTAAAAGTGAGTCATCCTTAGTCAAAGAACCTGAAACTTAAATTGTCTTAAGTTAACCTGTAAATGCTTTAATGTTGATCAAAATTTAGTAGGCAGAGAAAGTATATTCATAGATTTATTTATATTAACTTTTCAATTTAGCAAGAATTTCAAATTAGAAGTGACCTGCCATAAGCTGGATGAAGATTGTAAGACCTGCTGTGGTTGATATTTCCACTGCCCTAGTTTTCTCAGTTCTGATAATGGCTGCAGTTATTTTCCATTTTACTTCAAGGAGACTTCTTGGCAAAAGTGAACGCCTTTTGTATTTTATTGATTCCACTCATTAAACAAAAAACAAAAACAGTGTCAGACATTACGATCAGGTGAGCTTTCAAAGAAATACCTTTTTAGCGTGAGTAATTAACACAGTGATAAGTCATTTAAGCACCTGGTATTTTCCCACCATTTGCCTCATTTAAACTCATTTAAACTGTCAGCACATCTACCGATAGTGTTCCTGCATTTGATGTTAATTGTAAAACCGCTCCCTATCTTCGGGTGTTAAACGGCACATCTCGTGGCTGGAGTCCCAATCATCAGCAATAGTTTGGAGATGAATCACAGGCCCACGTCCTTCAAAACACCGATGTCTAAGTTTTAAACCTTCATCCCCCTCCGTTAGAGAAGTGTGAAAAGCAGCATGTATAGACTTGTCATTGCAGTTGTGTTGCTGATGTAAGCATTAGTGTTGCCAAGGCCAAATGTACAGAAGCACAGTGTGTGTGTGGGTATGCTTCATCAGCACATAAATAAAGAAATGTTATTTGGGTGGCTGAGAGGGAAACATTTAAATAGCTGTGAAATGGAAACTTATGCATATCTTGACACTTTATGTCTTATTATAGACTTTTTAGTCATCGCTGTCGGTGGACACTTCACATTGGTCGTGAACTACTCACGAGACGAGAGCTGCGTACGTCACACACACGATAAAAGGAATGACTCGGCCAGTAACAAAGCTTAAACTGAACTAAAACAACTGAAGCCTCACCTTTAAGGAAAAATGTAATGTAATATTAAACCTAAAATGGTGCAATGTCGAAAGAATTTATGTTCCTTTATAGTGACTAGCAGAGTTTACATTGCGAGTCTTGAAGATAAACATTATTATCCAGTTGATAAGTTACCGAGTCAGTATTTATGGAAAAAATGATGGACTTCAGTATTACACGTGCACGTGGCCTTCACAGTCAGAAACTACACTGGATCACTATAATTGTAATAATTTGAACCCCAAATACCAGGGATTACCATAAGTGCGATGCAAATTGTAGCTGCTCTTATTTATGAATTTCTGTGGAATCATTTAGTAGATTTTTTTGGATGCGTCCTGCAAAGTTGCTCTGTTTCATCTACTTCCCGATTTACTGTGTCAGGGTGGATTATGATTACATGCAGATAGATATTGTATTCACACAGAACAAACTGAACTGGGTTTTGTCTTCACCTGCTGAAAGTTATGATTGTTGGCCTTAGCACATTCCTCACCTTAAGGTAATTCCCAGACCAACTGATTGGCGTTTTAATAGACAGAGTGCAAGTCAAAGTATGCCTAGTATGGATTTAAGACTTACATGACAAAGAGCGTTCCTGTTTTAAGCTTGAACAGACTTGTATGGAAAATCAAACAATCCTAACCATATTTTATCTGCTGTGAAAGTTGCTCACAACCCACAAGACTGACTGTTTAAATCTTGTTGTCACTTGCTCTCAGGAGATCTTTCTGCACGTCGTCATCGACCAAATGATGACTCATAAATACAGTCAAACAGCAATGTCTGCTAGAACTAATTTAGCACACCTTTGGTTTCCTTATTCGATATATATCCTCATTTGATATATATCCTTATTTTCAGCTGACTTTATTTATTCTAAATTCAAGATCAGTGAGAAGTCCATCACTAAACTTCACCAGTGTTGAATTTCTACTAGCTTAACTACAGTTGGGTTATTCTATAAGTGGTGTACAAAAGTTGAATGTTATTCTAATTTGCTGTATTTAAAACTACAGCTTTATAGCACAGTAAAGGACTTAGTTCCAGAGTCTGTGAAACGCATCACTTTATCTAGCTTTCGATCACCCATCACCTCCATGGTCAAGTGAGGACTATCGTGGAGGAGGGAGAAATCCAGCTGTCTGTTCCCCTGCCTACAGCCTTGGCTACAGAAGGTCACACCGGGTCTGGTTGAGATTAGGTGGCCCTACAGAAGCTCACTCTGTTACTGGAGGTTTCTGCTTATGATTAGATAAGATATCCTAAAGGACACCCAGACCCTCTACCCACTCTGGTCCTTGATTTTGTTTCCACCTGAGACGTGGGCACAGATTGGCCTGTTCAGATACAAGCAGCTCCTGACAGCCTTCAACAGGACCGTGTTGGAGGGCAAACAATGCGTCAGACTATGGTCTTATTGACACAATCTGCCCCTGATCTTTTGTGACCGGAGGTGGCAATAATCCAGTGAGAAAATGGAAGTGAAACAAGGGGATCTTAACATCCTAGTCTGCATTTGGGCAAGGATGTTCTTACTTAGAAGGCTGTTGGAGAAAAGACCTCATTGGTCTTCATTAATTATCCTTGACCACAGAGCGTCTAAACCCTTTACTTCTTTCAAAAAACAAGTAAAGTTGTAAAAAAGACCGTTTCTACTGCAAATTCTTGAGCTCACTTATAACTTATAAGTTGATATATAGTTGATATAATGACATATAAACTTCGAAAGAACTCTTTTGAGTTTTCAGCAGTAATACTGTTTGGCTTAAAAGGTGGAGCATATAGGAAAATAGCTGTAGTCAGCTTGGCTTCCCAACAGTTACTGTGATTTCCAACACAAGACAACATCCTGGTTTTGTGGCAAAATAGAACTCCCACATGAAGTCCTCAGACCACTCTTGCAGCGTAATCAGTTTCTCCTCTGTGCATCTGCGGTTTTTGTCCAACATATTTTAGAAAATTATGGCTAAATACAGCAGCATTGTTTATTGACAGTACAGTAATTCAGATATGTTAACTGTCAGTGAAAAGACTGTAGTAGTCCTATTATAAGACTCTATTTTATGTTAAGATACTAAGGAAACTGGGACTGATGACTGAAAAGCAAGTAATGCCTAATTTAAAGTTGGAGTTCAGTTTTAGTGTATCAATATATTTCTTGTCATTGAATTTGAAGGATTGCACATTTATTTCACTCTAATTAATCGATCATTTCCCGAGTATGCTTTAGTGTGTCTCCTTTGCTTATTTTCTAAGCCTTCATGAAGGCGCCTGGTCAATGCATGGTACTGTAGACCTTCTCTGAGGTTTCCTCCACACCTCAGCGGATAGGGGACGAGGTTGTGACTGGGCTGCAGTACAGTCTGTATTTGGATGTTTTGAATGTGTCGTTGTGAAGCTTCAGCTTCTGGAGAACACAATGTGCCCCGGTGACTCCTAATAAGTGTCTGTTCAGCTAAGGCTTGACCAGGTAGTGGAATAAATCTGCTATTGCACATGGTGTGCATGGGCTAATATGGACAAGGGAGATTGCATGGTCAGTTTCAGACACTTTTATACACACATGTGTACAGTCGCGCAGACATGCTGCAGCTGCAGTGTGTGAGGCCTGCTTCACATCTCTTTCACGCCCATGTGTAAAAGTCATGGCTTGCAGTTTGTCTATGTTTTCAGTAAAGACATGAAAGCAATGAATTGTTTCCTGCCTGTACCAGTGAAACCATTCTTTATGGGTATTAACCAGTAGGTATGAACTGCTACTCATTGAAAGAAAAGGCACAGCTGGACCTGACTCACAATACACACTTTGGCTTCTGGCCAATCTCACACTAAAGCCGAGCTATTAAGTGCAACAGAACACCTCAGTAGTGACTGTGCAAAGTGCTTCGTCTGGATAACGTGACATTTGCAGGGATTGCTTTGACTGTACAATAACAACCAGAGGTTGACAGTATGCTAATCACTCATTTAGGAAGACTGAAGCTAGAAATGCATACAATGATCTGATTTTGAATGATCTGCGAACTTTGCGTTCAAAGTGATAAAAGTATACCTATCTGTGCTCCAAGTTTCAGTTTGAATTACCATTTTTGATTACTGACACATCCAAAAGAAGAACAGACTCTCACTGGCATTTATTAAAAGCACTGCTGATTTATATTACAAGTGACAAAAGCTGTTTTTATGTCAACATAAAATCATCTGGTTTGAAGTAGACTCTTCAATCATTAGGCTGACATAGCGTATACAACCAAGTTAAGGCAGTTTTTTTTTGTACCAGCCAAAAATGACAAATCTTGCACAAACAAGCCAAGAATGTGCAACTCTGTTGTTGACTGGAAGACATCCAAGAAGAGTTGGTAAATTAGTGAGCCTGTCGTCTGGTCAGTCTGTAACTTTGGTACAGATTAAAAGTTCACGTTTGTGACGGCTTTCATATCTCTCAGCGCCCTGCCACCATGATGTAGAAATTTGTAGGTTTTAATAAAATGTCAGAACTTTTGTGCTTTGAGTGGCCAAGAGATTTTCTCTGCACGTTCTTGGTCACATCAGGATACACTATTACTAATTTACGAACCTATTATTGTCATCTAGGAAACACTCTACCCATTATGCTATCGACTCATAAGTGTGTTTCTGCTTACGTTTGCAGATTAGCAGTAACCATGTTAGCATGGTTACTGTGATCATGTTTGCAGCTGGGTAGAAATTTGCTTCCAGAAGATTTAGTTTTTTGTTCATTATTATTTAAACAATTTAAAATTGCAGAGTAATCAGTGGTTCATCTCTCCAGTTTGGTAAAGAGTCATTTATTTATATTTCAGCAACTTGAACCATTTGCCAATAATTTCTTTTTAAATGTTACCCCACACAATGCGTGCTGAGCAGTGCCAGGCCACATTGGGTAAAATATGTGCGATGGTTTAACTGAGCTACTCTGCAATTTCAAAGTAACATTTTTGATCTGGATTTGAAATCTAAGCCACCCCCCCCAAACTCTGTTTTTTTTTAATTCAGTGTCTGTCTTTAACAGTAGGCTTTGTTTCATAGACTCTTAACTCTCCTCTTTCAAAATATGACCACTTATGATACTGGCTTGACTGGAATTCTTTTTTTTTTTTTTTTTTTTTTTTACTTGTAACGTGTTATTCACATTTGTCTGAAATAGAGATAGATGATTTCTTCAGCTTCAGTGGCCCTGCTCAAAGTAACAGAAAACCCTTTCCTCTCTTTTACCCATGTGGGCCTCCGAGGACAGAGAGACAGGCCAAATTGGAAAGTCAGTATTCTTGGATAGGTCAAAAGTGACTTTTGGCTGGGCTTCAATTGCTAGTAAAGCTGCAATGCCAGGTTGAGCTTGTGTGTTTCAGAAGGAAATGATTTCCTCAAATAATGTCAGAATGATTTTCACATTTTCACAAAATTGAATTACATTTTATAAAAACAGCCCAATCTTGCAGAGTAAGACAAGAGTTAGTGAGAGCGACCTGTGGACTGCTACTCATATTTCCTCCGAGCTTGAAAGCCCTTTGGGTTTTTGAGGCAAAATAGCTTTTCGTGGCTTGACTATTGACCTGGAGGTGTTGGTGTTTTGCCACCTAAGCTCTAAAAAAAACAGTGACCTCATCTCAAAGTGTTCTTTTCTTCTCTATTTGCTCTGGTTTTAAGATGTAGGTATCAAGTTTAAACAATCTCCCACATGTTTTTTCTGTCACGTGTAGAGGTAGCCTTTTGTACTCTGTCTAACAAGCCACTGCTGCATGCGCATGAATGCACACGAGCCCAACATTACTGTAAACACTTTGTTCCCAAGTGGAGCCAAAATAAGCAATTCCAAAAAAAAGGAGTCTTGTCAGGGCATAAGGTTGGGTGATAGGGTAGAAAATAAATAAAAGGGGTCAGTGATATCTCAAATCACCCATCTTTTTCTAACCAGTTTACCCTAGGCAAACATCAAACACAGCCACTGGCTCTGAATCAGGGCGAGGTAGAGCAGATGATTGCTTTATCAGCTGGAATTTGCTGATATCTTAGACTGTGAGTGACTAGCTGGAAGAACTTACCAGGCAGAAACGTAACAGTGTCAGATATGACTTTAGCTAGCACACAAGACAAACCGAACACATACAGTAAACCTGTTTAGGTCTTTCTTTTTTTTTAAAATTGAAGCTTACTTTGGAACTTAGTAATAACCTTTATTTTTAAAAAAGTAGCGGCACTTATACATCACGTTAAAGTACAACAACATTTTTGGAAATGGACTGGTTCTTCTATAGCGCTTTTCTACTCCACTTGAGCATTTAAAGTGCTTTAAACAGGATGCCTCATTCAACAAAAACTGTATTTTCTCTAATGGCCACTTAAGGCTGGGTCCACAAACAGCAATTTTGAAATTTGGGGGCGGGGTTTACAGATACATGACCTTATAGGTACCTGTGGCCAGGAGCTGTCTGCTAGGCTTCACCTCAGCTAATTCGAGTCACTGAACCATGTTTGTGGGGTTGGTGCCTTTTATACCATTTTTATTGGCATCCTCTGACAAATAATAGGGCTCGAGCTGGCTTTTCTAGAAGACACACTGGTAACTGTGGTGTTGGCCTATATAGACTATGCATGTTAATGCCATTCTTTGTTGATCCCATTATTTATTACTGATTGTACACAGATTTGTAGTTTAACGCTACTGTACATAGTAACTTTTATGTCTGAATGAAGTGTAGAAACAGAGTAGAAAAAACGTGGGACTCAGGTGTACAAATGCTCCATTGCACGAGTCATACGTTACTATTTTTAACTGTCAGAAAAGTAGGCCAGTAATGATAAAATTCATTGACCAGTCTCAACTGGAATCAGTTGCAGATTCCCTTACAAGTGCTTTTGCTTTTTAGCAGTTGGGAGGATCCTGTTAACAAAAGCAATTAACATTTCTTTTTTTTGGTAAATGGAAATTGCCCAAAAAGGAACATAGTCCAAACAAAACACAGGACGCGATATACAGCTAAATATGCTTTTGATTTCACTGCATCTCTAATCTAGTGTTTTTTCTTCCTGACCCTGTGCTCCCCTCTCCCCACCTTCAGTGCTGTGTTATTTACTTCAACATGTCCTGCTTTTGTGTCATATCACTAAAAGATTGCTATCCAGACGTCCTGTCTCACTTCAGCGTCTTTTCAGGGTTTTTTTTTCCCTCTTTGGAGCTTTGCATTTAGCTGAGTACAGACTGATTATCATCACATTTAGGAGGAAGGCTCCAGGTAGCATCACCATCTCTCTCAAATATGTGGGTGGCGCTGATAAGAGCGGTCAACAGGTTTTAGTCCGTTTCTCCTTTATCTCTGAGCTTCTTTGCCTGAGCTTCCCTTCTCTCTGTACACCCTCAGTGATCCGGAAAGAACCAAGATCCAGACTGACAAGACACACGCACATACGCACACATCAGATAACACAGTATGATTGGTTCCAGGCAGTTCTCGGAGTTTGTTGTCTATGTTTTCAACTATAAAAATGTTGTGGTACGGGGTTTAGCCACAGTTTGTGTATGTCGTTGTTGTTGTTTTTTTTTGTATATACACTCTTGGATTTTAGTGATGATGGTTCATGTCATGTGATACATGCTGTGCTTTCTTTCTGTTTTTCTGAAGCTGATTATTATTTCCTGGGTGGGAGAGTGTGTTCCCAGATTAGTCTTACTTTTCAGATAATTAAAGGATGTTTTGGGTTTTTTTTCAGAATCACTAGGGTTCATCAGGCATTTAATTAGCTCTGTCAATAAAGGAAACTCCCTTTTCCTGCAAGGACACTGAGCCGCAGTGATGGTGTGCTCTAACTGCAGGGTGCAGGTTTACACGGCTATGCAAAATATTTGATGGTGAAAGTATTTCATTACAATGTTGATGCACAGCCTTTATAAAGCACTCTTGAAACATTGTGTAATTAAGTTGGCTTGAAAGGTTCTGGAATTGCAAATGCATGCTCAAAGCAGGACAAACAAATCACCCTTTACAGTTTCAGTGTCGCAGGCATCGGTAGGATCTAAATCTAACCATGTGGCTTTGCTATACAACAAAAGCTTGTCTGTGATTTGTGTTTTGTTTTTTTTCGGTTTTGTTGTAGTTGGCGCTGTGTTTGTTGTTGGAGCTGATTTAGAGCTTAAAGTTGATGCTGTGTTGTTTTTTTCCTCACATTTCCATTGTTTACACATGCTACCACCACTAATGGTATGCTGTGTGACGGCTTATCCTGCTACAGCTGTCGTCCCTTGTGTGGAGTTTAATTTCAGTAACGCGATAGTCCGAGACAAGCCTCCATCCGTGGCTGCTGGCAAATGCCCCCCTTAACTGTAATGGACCCTGCACCCCTAAATCCTTGTGCCAGGCTCCTGATAATCAATCAGCCGTGCCGTGCCGTGGCCTCCTGTCCCGAGCACGCCCTGCAGGGTTCTCCGAAGGTAGCTGCCTCCATCAAGGACAACTCACCGCCACCTGATCCTTACAAACACCACAAGAGGTACTTTGATGCCTGGTGCTTTTGCACCTCTTCTTTCCACACCCTGGCTGCTTGACAAGGTCTGTTGCTATGCCCAATAGCCTCACCAGATCTCACGAACACAGCTCTGTGGGCAGAGATGCACACCAGCTGCTGCTGAGTCCTCATCATCGCTTACATTGTGCAACCCAGAAAGGGTTTAGATTTTTATTAATGCTGTTTTCTCATTAAACTTGGAAAGAAAAAGATAATAATCACCACAGTTTTCACCCTTTCCGACCCCTTAGCGCCTCTTGGCACTTCCTCTTCTTGGAGCTCTGTTTATGCCTGCGTTTGCAGGTGACTCACGTCTTCTGGAAAAGTTTCTGTCTGGGTTTAAAATTCCTCATCTTTTACAACTCTCCCCGACTCTCGTTTTCTTTCTACCTCCTTCTTCCATCTATTGAAGCCAGGCTCTTAGAGCCAAGCCAGGTATGATTATATCTTGGTTGTTGTTATCCTCAAAGGAGCAATACAGTCGCTTTTTCCAGTGTCTGGATTAAGTGTGGGGGGGAGCAAATATGAAAAAAAGGGGAAAAATAGTGAGACAGAGAGAGCGATGAATCTCTGATCTGTTTGTTTGGATCACCATCCAGATTGCCTCATAGATAAGTGTTTAGTAATTTCTTCCATTTCCTTGTCTCATAGGGACGTTTTAACGATTTTTGCAACACTTTCATGGACCACATAACTGAACATTCTGGTTTGCATTACTCTCCTTGAGGGCTTACATCTGTTGAGGAATGATAATTGGACTTTGATGCTGACTCTGTTTGTTCTGCTAGTATCTCTTGTTAAATGACTTCATGAATCATCACAGTGACACATCGTTGTACTTCAGAAAATGACAGTCAGACTTTCCTTCTGTGCTGAGGTATATGTTAGTCTAGAATGCTGCATGGCTTCAAAAATACATCAGATTACAATGAATTCTTGTTTTAGTGACAAATGGATCAAATGGAAACAGAAAAAAGAGAAATGCCAAAAAAAAAAAAGCCTGTTCATTAACTGCATACTTCTCGATAAAGAAGATATCATTTGGCACAGTTATTATAGTCTACATGATAATGAAACAAAAGTCAACCTTTGGTATAAGTGACAGCTTTGTCCAACATGAGGAAGCACATTGAAAAACAAATCTTTACTCGTTGAAATAAATTGTAAATCTTTGTATGTTTTTGGCACCTTGGGGGACTCTTCCTCGAAGTTGGCTTTGAGGATGTGCTTCGAGTGCGATCACAGTCTTATCTTGTTTGTGTGTGAAAGTATTCCGATAAAATGGTGCGGTTGCTTCTTGTTTATGCTTTCCCAAGATTCCTGTAATGTTTCCTCGGCAAACCCTTCCAGTTCACTGTAAAAAACATGACCAAATCAAGCTTTTAATTTAATAATACAGAAGTTTTGCATATATTACGACATTCAAAAGTGAAAAGTGTTTTCATATATTGCACAGTTGCTGTAGCTTGTTTTTCAAGCTCCAATGACTGTATTTAAATGTAGTTGTATGTAAGTTCCTTGGAAACCGTCCCTTTAGTGCTTGAAATCTGTAAGCTTAGTCTGAATATTATTGAATACAACATGATGTTCTTTTTGTGAATCAGTGGCCACTTAGGGAGTCAGAGAGGAGGATAATGCTGTAGGGGTGGGCCAAGAAAACAACCTGCTCAATGCTTCATATCACAACCCACTCGACCACCCCAAATTTATGACAGCATACAGCATAGTCAACAGTTACTGCTGATAAATTACTTTACCTACCATTGATGTTCTGCTCTATTTATGATAGAGCAGGTCTGAAAATGTGATAGCAGAAATTTATTTGTTTTTTTTTTTTACTTTGCTTCTTCTTGCTGGTTAGGTGAAGGCACACAATGCTACTTGGTCGCTAAAACCGTGCTAAAACCAGCTTGGTTGAGGCTGCATGTTGAAAAATTAGGCTTAAATGTGGCACGGAGGCGCTTTTACCAGTACTGAGCTTTGAAACAACAAGCTGGAAGGGAAGATGTGTCGCAGATGTGCCATAAAGGCCAGCAGTTTTGACAAAACTCCAGTGTTTGACACCCCGGGAATAAGCATGGACCGTAAAATATCAACTTGGCAAGAGCAAATGTAAAACAATATTAAAGGGATAAAGGATATTGTACTCTGTTCAGTATTTAGTCTGGTTCAGAACCTATAACAAACTGTTTACTTTTTCCATTAATAAATCCATCTAAATGAGTACTGCAGTGTTTGCAAATACGTTTTGTAGTGACTGAAAACATATGAGTGTAGCAGAAAATGTTAACGGTTTCAATTATAGCGTGTAGATCTCTGTCTCGATAATACGCACTCCATAACCACATCTGAGCAACTTAATGCTCAGCCTGTTTTTCACTAATTCAAGCACTGCTAATAATAACCTGTCAACTTGCTTTTTAATCACCATCACTCTGTTTTCAGCTCATTTGTTCTGTTATTGAAGTACAAAAGCTATATTTTGAGTTTAAAAGCAAAAGCTGATCTTTTGCTGAGCTGTGAATAATTAACTTACTGTGGTGTTGTGTAGATCCTAAAATATGAGTCCTTGTGGGTTCAGTTAGTGATTTACAGCTTTTTACTGCTGACACACAGAATGGAGCTGATTTGATTAGTCTGTGAATACAGAGAGGAGGAAGTTTAAAGATGAGTGTCAGACAGACCTCTGAACCCCCCGAGAGTGTCAGTTCTCATCAGTGACAACAATAGAGAATTTTAACAGTTTGTTAGTAAGCTGGCATTTTTCAGTTTGAGTACGATTTAAAGAAAATGATGGAAAGCCAGACCCTTGCCTGAGATGATTTTGGGTTAAGTCTCGCACTTTGAACCACCTGACTCACTTTGGCGTAAGTGAAGGCTAACACTAGAAACGAGAAACATCAGTTAAGGTCCCAAAACACACACGTTTGTTTACGCCATCTCACTAACAGACTGTGAAAATCTATTTTAATGGGAGTCTGAAAAAAAGGCATAGTTGCAAGCTGTAGGGATGGTTACAGGGACCCGCCACTTACTATTTTTTTTCCCCGTGAACAAAGACTCCACTGTGTGAAAGTTAAGAGCCCTCTGAGGATACATATCAGAGCTAAGCAAGTGCCTTTTAGGGAGAACACAGCACGCCGTCTTTGTAAGTTTATCAGCAAAGTGAGTACATAAACAACCACAAAGCTAGATAACGTAGAACAATTTACATCATAACAGAGCTGGATTTTCACCAGACTAGTAGCAGTTGCCTGATATTAATGCTTATACAAAACGGAACATGAGAATTTCAAAGCTTTGACATTTGCCCAGTTCAGCTGTGTGAAATCAGATCATGTTATGTACTCTGACTGATCACGTAGGATTTGTGTTTTTTACTCTTCTCACTTCCTCAATATACTTGTGGTAACAGGGCGCTAATTTCTCTCTTTCTTTTTCCCCTTTTCCCCCCCCTTTTTTTTTTTTTTTTTTTTGCTCTTGCCAGGTTGACTTACATCTGAAGCCCATCCAGTCGATGCTGCACCACCAGAAGCCCCTGGTCTTCGTGCTCAGCTCCCCCCAACCATTGATCTGGAATGTCAAAACTGAGAACCTGGCTCTGCGCATCCAACATACCTTTTATGTGAGTCCAGAACACAAAAAATCCTTTAAGTCCTGCTTCCTAAAACTGTGTATTCATTTCCTCACAGGCTAAACCGCATTACCGTTTCAGTAGCCTTTTCTATGAGTAACATATTTGAAGCGATGTAAATTTGCGGAGGAGGCCGTTCTGCACTTCAAAGGGAGGTTTCCAATGTTTTGGAGGCACATCTGGTCAACGCGCATGTGCAGTCATAGCTTGTGTAGAGCCGTGCATAATGTTTCATCTGGTGCAGTGGATTCTTTAGTCGTAATATAATTTTGGAAGTATTTAGCGGAAGTTTGACTCACATTATCTTATACAGGATGCAGCTGTAAGAGGTTGTTTTTACGCTCATAAATGGGCCAAAATGTATTTATCTAACACAATCTGCTTCGTCAGCTTTATTCATGCTCGACATCCACCGAGTCGTGTCCCCCACCCTTCTTTACACAGTCCTGTTGATAGCTTGGCTGCTGTTCATATGACACTGGGTGTATCCATGTATCACAAAAACCCCCTCAGCGGTGAAGGTGTGGTACCAAAAACTGTAGCACTAAAGCTTCACCAACTTTATCCTTTCGTCTACTGATTTTTGTTGAAATTGTCGTACAAGTTGGTTCGCAAGCAAGTATATAATATTGATAAATCCTGTGTTTTTCTTTCTACAAATGTAATTTTTATTTGTTACAAGATCTCTTCCTCTTGCTTTGCAGACTGAAGTTTTTCTTAGGACTCGGGTGGAAGAGGCAAAGATTTAGTGAAGGGTATCTTAGTGAAGTTGGAGCCAGGTCCCCTGGGGAGTCAGCCATATTTAGTGAAGGTACCAGGGGGCCTCTCTGGGAAACTTAATAAAAAATGTAAAAATGCACTGCTTCAGTGCTCTTGTTCAAAGCCCGTGTATCACATGAGAAAATCAGTGCGAAATGAAACCCAGAAGCCTCCGCTGTAGCTGTGGTCTCTGTTGTAGCTGTGGCTTCACTGTGCTATATAACTATGAAAACTTCGCTTTGCATTCATGTGAGCTGAAGGCTTTTCTGTATTGCTGGCTTCCCAGAAGTATTCATTTTTCAATTTCTATGTTAACACCAAAGCATTGTGCAAGAATGCAGCATCAGGTACGCAAATTATTTCCATATGTGGTTGAGAGTTTTCAAGCTTACTTCTTAAGCTCAAAACATCTTCCCATAAAGCCAATGTGATATAGAGGAGAATACGGACAAATGGCAAAAACCTTGTGTTACGCACAGGCGCATAACACAAGGACAGCAAGAGGATCCAGTGACTGTTGTTTGGGAGCTTTTTGCTGGCAGCGCTTCAGTCTACTGGCCCTGTTACAGGAAAGGGTCACTACAAGTCAATAAAGTGGGTCATCACTTTTATCCAGTGCAGACTTGTATCCTGATAGATGTTGTATCTTCCAGAATCATAATCCCCCAGTCAATGAATAGTTTGCCAAAAGTTTGAGAATGACGTCAATCTTGTTTTTATCATTTCTCAAACTGGTGGAAAACCTATGTGAAATGTTTGAGTCTGACATGTTAAACACTCTCCACTGCTATCATCAAAACACTGGTAATAACCTTAGGAACCAGTTGCTAAATGCTAAATGCATTTCAGCTTTTATAGACTCCACTTGGTGTATACAAAAGTTGTCCAACATAACCCACTGTACAACACTCAAGCAAATGCACGATGCTTAACATATCCAGCAACAACAACAAAAGCAAAAAAACCAAGATATTAACCGTAATCAAATATTACTCCCAAACAAAAAAGTGATTGGCCTGCCAAAATCAACAGAAAACATCAAATTCACTGAGACCAGCCTAGGAATGGTCGCAAAATCTAACCTAACATCAGAATTAAACGAAACAGAAAAAAAGACCAAAAGAAAATAAAGAAATAACAAATAAGAAATATAATCTGTACAAGTATACATTGCTGCTGCTGTGGACGAAGAAGAAAGACGAGGAACAAGCTTCCTGTTCCCTTTTATTGGCTTCCAGCTCATTAGACCAGACCAGAGACATCTAAATAAAGAGTGAACAAATTATGAGGGATGGATTATAGAGTCTGATTTACAGATAACCAGAGGGCCAAGGGCACATAACACCAAACACCTCACTAAAGCTGTCTTCACTCATGAACAGTGGGCAGTATCTGGAGAATTAGCTTGTCCTCAAGTACCCCGTCTCACATGTAGCACACAGCAGAGCATAGTCTGCTTCATATGTGTTCTGGTTTAGAGACAATGCCACTTGTGTATTATGTTACAACTTTCAACAGAGAGGTTCTCCCGTAAAGGCTCAGTCATGTCTTGAAACAAACTTCTTTTCCTTTAATTTGTCACCTCTCCATATCTAATTTTAAGAACTACGTACTCCAATAAAATGTTCTGTGTGTCCCAGCCTGGTTGACATTTAGAACAGTAATTCACTGAGTATTAATAGGCCTCTGCTAGATCTTATGAAACCTTATAGGCTTGTGTGACAGGGACTTTCATCACAGAGTCATATTAGGTCTCATCACCTCTGCATCAAGAGTGATTCCTGTACAATAAAGTGTTTACATAGTTAGCTGACAAGGTTTTGTTTTTACTCATCGTGTATCCTAGAAAGGTTTCTTCTATTCTTAGAGAAATTTAGAAAATCTGTTATTTTTTTTAAATAAAGCATTAACAGACATGTTTGAAGTTCCTAAAATTCACTAACCAATATGGGATCTGTGTGTCCTTGAGTGGGATCATAGTTTTCAGAGAAATTTACTACATTAGGATATTAGGCCTGAGTGCTAAACAGCCCTTTTAATTATCATTTCCTGTACAAATGGAAATGTTCTCATGTCAGAAAGAAACGGATGCATTTCATACAGATGGATGAGCATCTGGCCAGCTTGTGTTTTCTTAAGCTCTGATAATGTGTGGCCAGTGAGATGAGTGTTTCTGCAAAGACCAGCAGGTCAGCATCACACTAAATATCTTCCCTTGTCAGTGGTGGCGAACAGACAGCAGCTGAAAACCATCATTTTAAAGAAAACTTCGAGGCAGAGCTAATGCTGTGAGTGTAACCATGTTGGCAAGGTTTTAATAACTTCAGCTTAATCTCCAATTAACAATATCTTTTATTGAATTTTCTTTTTAAATGATAAAATGTATTCTTACATCTTTGACTTAATTCACAGTATTCATTAAATTGAAGCATTTTAGACCCAACCAAACCGAGGCGTCAGCTTTCTCTTGTTTGCACTTTAGTACAATATTTGTCCGACACATAATAGCAGCTTTTGAGCGAGCTGAAAAGAGATAAAGGGAATTTAAACACTGTAGGCCGAACTAATGGCTTTGACTGACTACAGGGGCCCCTGCTGAATTAGGTGTTAAGTATTTCTGTTTGAGTGGCAGCACTGAGCCCTCTGGCAGTGTTGGTATCTTATCCACCAGCCTGACTGCTGCACATTGCCCAAAGAAGTCCCGGATCTTCTCAGGTTCTCTCCACAGTGACACCTCCTTAACATGCCACAAAACTGAAATACAACTCAACATCTTGCTTGAGTCTTCTCCTAACTGTTAATTGGTATTCATCTTCGTCATCTCCAATAACTGTCATAACTAATTCTAATCGATGTTTGGTCAGACCTGCTTTATGCTTTTACCTTCATCCATTTTTTTCCCTAACCACTTGTCAAAAGGTGGAGAAAACCCTGGAAAGGTTCATCACAGGGCTCTTTGACATCCACGCCTTTAATGAGGTAGAAAAGGTTCGTTTCTGGTACTGCACATGAAACGACAACTGACCATGACCACCGATGCAAAAAAAAAGGTCAGCACATTAAGGAACTTTCCACTCTTTCTGCTTTAGAAAGGAGTTGAGATGTTGCTTTAGTGAGAGCAAAGAGTCAAGTTAAGTCGGTTTTGGACTTAACACTTCAGAACAGAAACCCTATGCCAGACCTCCCTCACTTGCCTTTCCACTGGAGAGGCTGTTTCCTGCGACTAACAGGACTCTGAATCAGACCTGCCAGTCCTTGTTTCCTGGTCCCTGTGCTCAGGGCTCCATGGACACAGATGGGCTGCCTGGAAAAGCTTCAGAGATGTTGAGCACACTGTTACTGTTGGCCACTGGACTCCGATGGCTTTTAAAATGCCAGACTTTTGTTGTAAAACATGCCTTCCACAGTGCTTTTTGTCAATCAGCTGCAGGTGGGAATCATTGCGTTTCTAAACTGACATGAAATATGAACACTGAATAAAAGCCAAATTTTATTTTACCAAGGGACACCATGATTGGAAGTGAGACATCTGCAAAGTGTGCTTTGCTGACTTTGTGGCCAAATGCATATATTTCTTCTTGTGGGTTTGAGGTTGAGCTGTGTTGCATCTTCGCTTGAAAGGCTTGATCTGGAGCAAATGTTTTATGACTTTTCATGGAACAACACTGTTTAAGCTTTGCTGTTGGCATGTATGTTGTCCACTGCCTGGTTGCCAAACTTTGCCTTTTCACTCTAGTATTTCTTTCATTGTTTGTAGGCTCATAGTTTGAGCTCCCTCCTCACTGTAATCACCAATGGAAACCATGGGTAGCCACTAGTGTTTTTATTTGGAGACAGTAATGGCAGAGGAACGCTCCAGAGTGGCGCTGAGACATATGGTATTGTTTTCTCCACAACAGAGCCTGCCAGTTCACAGGAACACATCTGCAGAGAGCAGCATGATTAGGTCCCAGTATCTCATTGAGTAAGAGAAGATCAAATCAGCCACCAAAGCATTTATCACATTAATATCAGAGAGTTATTGCATGCTCATAATATCCATCAACTCATTCTGCACTTTCCATCACCCTCCTGTGTTTGCAACACCTCTTATTTTCCAAACAGCTTTTTGCAATTTCCCAGGCTAAGGGTGTTGCTCAGTGAGAACGCAGCTCGTGATAATTGATCTCAAACATTTGGCATGCTGTCTCCCTTTTGCTCCACATATGGCCATAACATGTTGATCCATACAGGCAGAAAGAGCCAGAAATATACTGTTAAATGTTTGGGATCTTCAGGACTGGCAGATGTGCTTTTATCTTACATGATTTTTAATATATCCTTCATTGAAAACACTGAAAATGCAATGACCAGATGACCAGAATCAGCTTTCTGGAATCCTTTATTTATCCAGGTAAAAATCTAATAGAGAATAAGATTGTTTCTTTTTTAAGAGGGCAGCAGAAATGACAAGAAAAAAACGATTTAATCTCTCCAACTGTAACCACTTTCAGTAACATGGTTGACTAAAAGTACCATTATGAACATGAAAGCATGTATGTCAGTGCCAGAGGTCTAAAGTTAATTTCTAACAACTGCAAAATTTGAGAAATGTCTCTCTATTCAGGGCAGTCATGTCTTTAAACTTCCGATTTTCTTGCCCATGTTACTTTAATCAGAAAAAGAGTGGTACATTAGTAGCCTCCAGAACTGATCCAATAATTTTGGAAGCTGAAACATCAGACTTCCTGTTGAAACATGCAAATTTTGACTTCCCCAGCTTGGTAGTCTAATATATTTACTGTGACTCAGCTTCAAAATAACTGACACCATTACAGAGAACTCAGTATGGCAGCACTTTGTTAAAACAGATCTCCACCCGAGAGTAGAGACAATTTTACTTCACAAGTATTTCTTTTCTACAGCTCAGTCGGGAACCGCTGGAGCCCAAAAACGAAGCCAACATCAAAAGCCTCACAAGCTCACTTCCTACAGTGACTCCACTTTACACTAATTTACGTCACTGAACGGGGCCCTCCCTACCAGTTTGTGCAATTTTTGTGTCTTTTGGGATATTTTCAATGGAAATATCTAACAAATAATATGGCAGACTGTGTGGCACAGAACGTTTATGCTTTGGTTTTGTTGAGTGAAATTCTAGTGCCTTAGGTTATTTAACCCTATTCAGCAGGTATGTGTCACTGTGTTGCACCTACACACTTTTTAGAAGCAGCTTGCTAACTAGGCATGCTAGGATTAACCGATAACTTAGCAGTTCAACAACTCGACCAAATACGGTCACTTCTGGCTCCAAAAGACAAACATGGTTGCAGCCAAATTGTTAATGTTGGGTTTCAAAATATATACAGTCCATGCTACAGCCCTATAAGGACATGGATACAATGCAATCATCTTTAAGATTTTTTTCCAGAGTTTCCTGACATGAGAATAAGCAAAATGGATTAACTAAAGCACCCTGTTTAAGTACACCAGCAACGAAACTAGCACCAGAGAACTGAATGACAGCTTATGTAAACAGTACGCAGTACAGTATATTTATATTTATAAATGCCATTTAAGAAACTACACTTTGGTTTCCAGCACTTTTTGGTCTGCCAGGCGTGCAGAGAGAGGCCGAGCAGAGAGAGAGTTTGTTAAAGCCCAGAGTGGGTGTCTCACTTCCCCGTTTCAAATTCCTGAGGTTTCCAGCACTCTGGAAGGCCTGGAGCTAATTTGGCTTTCAGGCTTTCCCCTCTAATTCTTTGCGACTAATTATGGTCGTATTCCCGCAATTAAACTGATAAACTCTGCTGAGCTTGGCAAGGATACCCCGGCCCCTCCCCGGCAGCTTAGCGCACCACCCCTCTCCTCTTCGCCATCTTTCTTTCTGTTGCTTCTTACTGTAGTAAACACACTAAAAATAAAGTCAACCTGAATTCTTCGACAATGTCTGTCTCCTAGGCAGCAGTATTTACAGCCTCTGGTGACAATGCCAGGAACACTGAGAGGAGCGTCCAGAGGTCAGACAGATGTTGTGCATGTGAAGATTTGAAAAGTTATGTCTCAAAAGCCTAAACAGTCAGAAGGGATATTACTCTGTTATCATTGAAGCATGATTGCAATTTAGGGACAACTTCATAAACTCATCACAGAGAAGTGGTCTGACGTATTATTTCTCAGATTCAAATGGATTTAATGTTTCAATTGCGCCTGCCAGCACCATCTCAGCTCATGCATACAGATAATATACCTTGGAGGAAAGAAGAACAAGCACGGAAATAAAAGGAGGTGGGCTGTCTAGACCATACGCTAGGATTGGTAGGCTTTCAGTAAATATGTATGTGAATGTTTATGTCTTTGAAATGAAGCTCTGAATTCCAGTAAGTTGCAAAGGTGGTCTTTTCCTGAAAAAGTTTGTATTTTCTGTTTTTAATATGTAAATGTGCTTGCCTTCATGGGTTTGTGTGTGTCAAAGATATGTGTTGTCCCTTGTGGCCACTTTAAAACACAACTATACATTTGTGATGACGCACTACGCTGGAAACCAGACACCTGGTTGTGTAGAGGAACATGTGTAGAAATATCCTGAGCATATTTGTACAAGCTTTGCAAAAAAAGTGAGAAGTTCAATCGTATGTAAAGAGTTAGTTTGATTGCTTTGTTGTGTTTTGCAGTTTATATTTTTGTGACGCAATAAGAATGAGCAACATTGAAGTGCATGTAATTCTCAACAAGTGAAACACTTTTAACAGAAAACATTTTCTCTGAAATTGAGTTGGACGTGAGGAAAGCTGAAAAAACTGAAGAAAACACATTATATAGAGCAGGTAACGTTTTATCCCAACAGTTCCTTTGTTCCTTACACTCCTGCTTTTTTTCTTCTCCTCCAGGTATCTTTGGGCTCACAGGTCAGGTTTAAGCCGGAAAACTTCTCCCTCTTCACCCGCATACAGCAAGAGACCTTTCCCCACGGCAATGAGCAACTCCTCAACTGGGCCCAGAAGAAGTACAGGGCAGTCACCTCTTTCTCTGAGCTCAAGATGACTCAAGACATCTACATCAAAGTCGGAGAAGGTGTGCACCAGATTCCCAAAATTCCCAAACATAGCTCTGGGCCCCAAGGCACTCCTCCACCCCATTCCCCTTTAGCTTTCATAACTTTACTTAGCTTTTGTGTTTTAGCCCAGGCTAGAGGTTTACATGCACTACGCTAGAAAAAGATTTTCCTTCCCTCAAAAGACAGTCACCCTTTCACACTTTTTAACAGGCCGCCTGTGGTATTCCTAAGTTTTGCTTGCTTACAGCCTCAAGAGTTCTTGGAACCCAGAACAAAAATGGTTGTATTTCTGTAACATTGTAACATCTTTAAAAATGACTGGGTTCAGAATAAAGCCAATACATTTAAAAAAAACAAACATATATATAGGCAAGTACTTTCTCTACAAGACAAAAAAATGATCCCATTTAAATCGGAAATGTCGCGCTTTTATCATCCTTATTTCAAACTTAAAATCCTTGTATCAGAGCAAGCAAACAAAGAAAAAAACACACAGACATTTGTCAGCAACAACTCTGCAGTTATCGACAGTGCAAGGGTTTTTGTGTTTGACAAGAAATGAAAAATGTAGCTGTAAAACAAAAGTTATGGCAGCTGAACTACGAAGCCAAAATGATGAGTTTAGTACTTTTACTTACTGAATTTTAGGGCTTACAGACACTAAAGTAGTTGCTACTTTGCTGTTAATACACCAGAAGACTTTATAGTGAAGCCAAACAAACACACAGTACTGCTTTTCATTTTTTAACAAGGTGCAAGGTGTGATATTGTGTAGTTGGGGGAATAGGTGGTAGTTTTACCAGGAAAGAAAAAAGTTAGGAGGGAAAGATGAGGTTAGAAAGAATTAGACAAATTCTTTCTGGTTTTTTCAATAAGTTGAGGGAGGAGGGTTTCTCAAGTGAAGAGCACAGAAGGAGTCTCCGGGGTGGCTATGATTGATTTTCACACATGTTCAAGATGCAGAATTACAATTCTTTATTTTCTGCACTCACATTGTGAACAGACAACACATCCGACTCTGCATTTCATCAGCTCTCAGACAAGATAACTTGTTTTTAATGAGAATCTTTTACTACATGAATATAGAGCAAAGCTTATGTCCAGAAAGAAATTAATGGCTCCACTAAGTAAGTTCTCTCTGTGCTTTGTTAGTTTCTGTGGAGAGCGGAGAGGTTGCTCAGCCTTCACGCTCTTGGCTGGTGTCATTAGGGGCTGTGGTTTGGCAAAACCTCAGAGTGCCATGATGTTTACTTCAAGTAAAGAGCTGTAGATTTCCACTTCTTCACATCTTCAGAAGTGTTTCATGAAGATGGAGAGATCCTCACTTTGCTTTCTAGCATGCCCACACTCAAGGTCTCTCCTCAGCTCTTTAAGTGCCACAAGAGTTCCGGAGAGGAAGGTGCCAGCCTTCAGTTTACACTCTGTCCAAAGTTCTGTTTGCCAAATAAGGAAGCATCTGTCTGTGTTTTCCCGTTGTGCTGAGAATGAACACAACTTTTCATGTTAATGAATTTTTTGAACTGTTGTGAAATTGAAGGAAAAAACACAAGAAGTTTTGATGACTGAGCATGAATATTATTGTCCTGTTATTGCAAAAGAATTCTGGTAAAACATCTTGCTAAGATTTCCCACATAAAATCTAATTTCCCTGTTGATGGGAAGACAGATCATGCCAACCAGGGCACGCCCAACCTCGTTGGGTGCACAACCCAGGGCCTTGTTAGTGCTGCGAATAGTAGCTGCAGGGTTACAAGAGCAACTCTGCTGTAGGTGGGAACAGCTGGGTTAAAGCAAATGTTCAGTCTTCCGAAGGTTTCGTGAGCAGGACGTTGAATTCGTCACTAGAGCAGGGGTTGCTGTTCTTTTGTTGACATCAGGCTCTGACCTCTCTGTGGTAGAGAAGTACCAGAAGCTATATTTCTCCTTTGCAGGATCAAAATAGTTTCACAGCCCCTCTGAACAGTAACACAAACTTTTCTCCACTTTCAGATCCACTGTCTTCTGACACCTGCAAGATTGATTCCAAGTTCCTGTCTTTGAACTACCTGGGCAGCTACAAGGAGCCACAGACATCAAAAGGCTGCGTCCTCTCTGTGCCCCACAAAGACAAAGAAGTCCACATCATTGAGCTCCAAGCCCCAAATGCCAGCAGGTGAGCAGCCAAGGCTGCAGAGGCCAAGAATACATGTTGTCACGGTTTATTTTTGAGGTCAGGATGCTCTCAATAATCTCTGTGGAGTTTATTTTGGATGGGAACTAACATGAAGGCGGAGGGGGGTTATGTTCACTTAGTGGTTTTCTTTTGAGGAAGAGATTTCAAAACTTGGTCTAACGGTCCAGTTTGCCAGATAATGTCCTCACTCCCCAGTGGAGTGATTATTCTGTACACCCAAAAGACAGAAAATCTGGGAATGTGTTGTATCTTGCTGCGGTGTTATCTGTTATGTATTGCATACGTCTGCATTCTTTTTTCTGGGAATACCTCCAGCTTTTTAATTAGTTGGCCAGACAAAGGCACAGTAACATTACGTAGACCTGACCATCTATTATTATTTGTTCTTTCTCTCTCCTTTTTTCCTGCAGTGCTTTCCAGGTGGATGTCATAGTTGATCTGCGGCCACTGAAGGAAGGTACCTGGGTACATCGAGACGTTGTCTTGCTGCTCAAATGCGCTAAATCTGTGAACTGGGTCGTCAAAGTCCACAATGTGACGGGCAATGTGCATGTGGTGGTGAGTTGGCAGCATTACAAGAGACAAAGGCTTTCCATCAAATGATATCTTTTTTGCTCTCCAGGCATCACGGATGATTTTATATAGTTGATCACATATCACTGTAGGTGTCGCGGACAGAAATGTCAACACTTTACGCTGCTGGCCAAAGAAGTTGTCACAGCAAAAATGTGTGTTGAACTGGCGCCTGGTCCACGCTGGGGGACAGGGTGGGGATAACAGGTTAGGAGGAACTGTGAAATGTCATTGTGGCACCTCCAGGAATTGTCATCACTTTGAGAGAGCCAGAGGCTGGAGTGAAGAGGGCATCATATATTTTCAGAGCCAGGCGTGCTGCAGTATTGGGCCAGAGCTGCTTCCCATCAATCATAATGTGAAATACGCGGAGCGCTTTATTCAGGCTTTCGGGCTTCCTCACCACACACAAAAGACAAACAGAGGCTAATTACTACAATATATCAGTATACACTTTACTGAGAAATATGGGTTTGTGCATATCAACGGTGTGCTTGAGCATATAGTTTTGATATTAAATCTTCATTACTGCCACTCAAGTCTAAGGACCCTCGGGAACCATAAGAATATGACACCTATGCACACTTTAGAAGAATAGTTTAACTGTAGATCATGTCGATACACAACTGGCCGTGGTCCAACCACCACAATTGCTGCAAGGCTGGAATTTAGAGCTCCTCTTTTCCTGGAGTAAAAAAAAACAATTCCAGTTGAACTGAAAGAGAATCACCAACACCTTTTTTTTTATTATTTTGTATGCCACTTTCTTAAGTTTGCATTTTCTAGCATGTATATTTGTGTTCCCTGAGGTGTGTTTGTCTGTGTGTGTGGGAGAGGGCTTGTGTTTCCTCAGTGTCTAATGCTGATACTCGCTGCTGCAGCAGTGACACTGCACTTTTGCCAGGCATGCTATGTTTGTACAGCTGCCTGCTATACACTGAGTCGATCAGGTTTTTGGGTGTAATGCCAGGTCAAAAATCCATAACACTTAGTGGGGAGAACAATTGAGTGTCATGCATTGTGTATAAAACAACTTTACGGAGTTAAATTTTGTTCATCTATTGGATTATATTTAGCTAGCAGTTTAGTAGATGTACAAAACATAAAGAAAAACGTCAATTTGGCTGTAAATGTAACAACTAAGGGATGCATTTTCACCGGAGGATCCATGCTCCGGCACGTTTGGCCCTCAAACACCACTTCGTTTGACTAGTGTGATAGCTGTGTACACACCCTGGATTGTTTAATGTGGTGGTCCCAGGTGCAGTTTATTTGAATCGCCTTCACAATGAGAGCAGCCTCTGGAAAATCTGAATTCCTTCCTTTATTTTGTTTTAGAGCTAATTAGCAAACAGCTTAATGTTAATATGATTGGAAGATTACACCTTGTAAAGATCAGCGTGTTAAAGTTGTCATTTGTGCATATGTGAAACTGCTAACTTTAGCATGTAGCGGTGCATCACACAGCAACAGGCATTGCTATGATCTTCTAGCATTGTTACATCCAGCTGAACTGTTCAAATAGAACCTAACATCACTGTTGTTTTTATTCTTTTTAATTGATGTTTACAAGATTGTAACATACATGGTGAATGTGTGTCTAAATGGTTGACTTTGAGTGTAACACTAGCTTACTGTAAACCTGCACCGGTTACAACAGCTGACATCTCTCAACCATTTATCTTAAACATCCAAAAGGTCAGTCATTTTTTAGCTCCCCCACTGCTTACATTTTGACTTTTACTTGACAGCAGCGGTACACAGGATACGCTGCTTGTGCAACCAATGTGTGAGAGATCGTCAGCTACGCTAGTGATATGATGGCCAAAATAAAACTCAGGCCTCGATCTGTCAGAAAGCAGGTTCTCGTCAGTGTTGCTCAAGAGACTTGAATGTGTGGGAAATGGCTGTGAGAAAGAATGAGGCCTCCCTCACTGGGGGAGCAGCAGGGCAGGACGCAAATTTTTAGGAGCAAGCTAACATGTTGGTTTCTGAGCAATGATCGAGCTGCGACACGCCCATTACCTCACACTCATTCACATGATTCACACATGATTCATGCAGAATAAGTGCAGGACTGTACTTGAAGTTGAATATCTGTGATAAAACCTGAACAGTAAACCATATTTCTTTTTTTCTTTTTTTTTTGTAAATCAGATTCTGTATTGGCTAACTTAAATTTCTCTTCTTGTTATTTTGAGAAAGCATCTAATGAGAGTTCTCTTCCACAGGCCTCTGATACAGTGACTGTTGGCTCACAGGCGCTAGTGTCCAAATCCCCCATGCAGCACTTGCCATCAGGGCCACAAGCCTTAATCCAGTGGGCAAGCGATCGTGGCCACAATCCAGTCACATCTTACACCAGCACTCCCGTGGCAAACCACTTCAATATCCGACTTCGAGAGCCAGGTAAGCTGAAGAAGAATCACATCCTCCATTCATGATGAAGCATAAAACTAGCGTGCAATTGTAAAAAGTTGTAGGTGTAGTTTCCTGGATGCAAAATCAGCCTCATAAGGTTACGTGTGACTTCTAGATGTCGTGGATTCTCTGGAGAGCAAATTACCTCCCGAACTCGCCATCCTGCGTGATTCTAGTCCTCTTCCTGTAGATGAAACGCCACTGCGACGATCCGGTCTGCCGTTTCCATTCCTTACAACTGGGGGCATGCCTCCGCTGGGACACCTGCCCTACGAGCCCGATGAGCCCGAAATCGTTTTGAATGTTGACCTTAGTGTGCAGTGCAAAAAAGAAAGGATGGTGGTCAGCATTGACAAACAAAGTCTGCAGGTGAGTAAACAACCGGACATTCTCTGATTCTGCCCGGAGCCCAACAGGCTACAAATAATGGTTATTTTAAATATCGATGTATTCTATGCTTCTGATCAACGAGAAAGGCATTTTGTTGATTTACTTTTGCGTCTCTTTTCACACGACACAGAGTCAGTGTGACAAAATGTGACAAGAAGAGCGGAAAACAACAAAATGGAGCTCATCCAAAAAGACTAGCAGCGTCTAGACCAATTAAAAGGCTGAATGAATGTCTTCTGCAGCGATTACAAAATACTAGCATAAACCTCCATGACGCTGTGTTGTTTATTTTCAAAAAGCACGCACTGTGTGCTGAGGTTGTTACCAAATAATGATGCTGTCTTGGTCTAATGGTTACATGTGGATAATTATGGAGACAGTTGAGCCCACCTATCTGTTGTGTGGGGATGGCAAGTTTCAGATCTACAAAAGTGAAATGAGAAAAAGTAAATCACTGAAGCAGGCAGGGCTGTTTCAAGCATTTGGCGTCTGAACATAGGGACAGCTCAATCAGCCCACATCACAGAATGGAAACTGGCATAGGCTGTAATTGGGAGCTGGAGCTAGACCACCTTGTGGGATTTGTTTATTCCTGAGAACTCAAGGTTTTGCACAAGTACTTGGACTTTTTTCTCCTTTTTTTTCTTTTTACAATTCTGAAAAGTTAATAACGGAAAAGTGTTTTGATCTCCATCCATGTTTGTCTTTTTATTTCTTTTTTCTTAACTTAGGCAAGCGGGTTTACAAATGCCAGCCTCACACTTCAAGACCCACAATGCAAAGCAACAGTCAATGCCACCCACTACACTCTGGAAACTCCTTTGACTGGCTGTCAGACCACCGCATTCCCCATAGAGGATAGCACGATCTACTTCAATTCTGTGAGTATATTATCTGGTGTTACAGTATAGCTGAAATTACTTGAAAATGCCCTCTCTGTATATCAGACCTCTAGTTGCTACTATAAATACAAAGATATGATTTAATTTTAAATTGAAATAAACTACAAAACACTCTTCATTTTCTAAAAAATCCCTATAATTATCTTGCTTTATTTTAACTTGTCAACTTAATGAGAAGACAATGAGAACATTTTAACAGAAAGGCTTTCAGTCAGAAAACTTTCTTTTCTACTTGTTTAAACTTTAGAAAAGATACTAGTTTTTGTTGAAATACACCCTTTACACAGTTTTAACCACGTGCCAAAGTCAAACTTTGCTTGTCTAAACAATTCCTGAGTGACTAACATCCAAATAGATGTGTGTTAGCCTAGGTTTAACATATTAAGATGTTGGGCTTGTTAAAGCATTGATATCTATGGGCAGTACAGAGCTGTGACACTCTGAAGTCAGGGAAAGATTTACCCACTGTCAGAAAGCCTTTTTGTTTTATTTTGAGGTATTTTTAGCTTTCACTTTCAGTTTAAGTACATTCAGAGAATAAATGTATTTGATTAGTTTAGAAAAAGATCATCATTTGAGCTTAAATACTCAAACACACATACTCTTTCAAAGAAAATAAATCACATTTTAAAAAAGATCTGGCAGAAAGCTTTGAAGGCTAATTTGATTAGATTAGTTGTTAGGGTGTTGACCATGACCAGTGCTTAAATGTCAGCACTGCCATGGGAAATGCTCACTCAGAGGCTTGACACGTGTCATAAATAAATATTTTTTTTAATAAAGATGTCCACTGATAGCCATGCTCTTTTTGTGTACAAATGGAAACTGGAAAAATATGGACAATATGTGCAGGGAAAATGATTACATTTCTGACTCATTTTCGTATCTAATTGTGATCACTTGCTTTTATGTGATTAAGACATCCCCAGTTATCTTCATTATTGTGGAATGCATTCATTCAGCATGTTTGTTCTAACAAGCAAGCATGAATCACTTCTACCCTGGCCTTTTAAAATCTTTTGTTCGGGGAAGTTTGGAAAAAACACTTTTTCTGTCCAGTGCAGATTAAAAACCCAGGCATAAGTCCAAGGTCATCTTTTGTGCTAGCATTTGGACGTGCAGACAACCTCTGACCTCTGGTCAAAGGAGATTAATTTTCATTGTCTGGGTTCCCACTCATCAAAGCTAATGTGTTTTGGCTGTTGTCCCCACATTGCTGTGATATGTTGATTTATTTCAGCAGTGGCACCAAAGGCAGGTCAGCAAACTTCAAAACAGCTCTGTTAGTGTCATTGAGACAGTCCTCTCTCTAAAGCAGCAGACTCATCTCAGGCCCTGACATGCCACTACTCCACTGAGAAATTAGAAATATGTCCTGTCTCACTGAGGCTACAGGACATTCCCAGATTTAAGCAAGAATGTTTTGCCGACCTCTCTTAACAATTCAAATCTCCGCCTGAATGAGGCAATACTAAAGGAGTAGAAAAGGGGGAAAAAAATTGGAAAAAATCTTGTGTAAACTTTCCATCAATTGCTGATTGTTGTGCTCAGGTTTGTCAGCGTAGGCTTAGTAACAAATTTCTTTTTGATGTGCAGGTCACTGTAAGTCATGCTGAGACCAAAGATGGGAATAGCGACCAGAGAGGGCCCGAGAGAATGCTTCCCGTGAAAACGTTCGATTCATCTACCATATTGGTAAGACTCTGGAATTATTGTGGTCCTTTTTCTGTCAGATCTGCACTTCATTGCAAGGGGAAAGTTGACAAGTTGAGACTACTGATAAACTGTATCTCTATATGTGCAACTGCAGTAAATCATGCATAGTTGGAAGAAACACCAGTTTCCTACTGCCCCTTGGGCTGCTAGTAAAGACTCTTCTGGCTGCTGCAATCTCCCCATCTTTCCATGATGTCCGTTTAATGAACTTGACCTTCCATTTTCCATTTTGAAGTTTCTCCATCTTTTCTCTGCTAGCTTAGTTTCCTTTATCTCATCCAGTCCTCGTCTCCCACTTATTGTTCTTGTTTATACATATCTCTTTTGTTCCTGGTCCGTCTTAATGTGGTCAAACAGTGACACACAGTCATGTGGAGTGAGAGTGCTTAGCCGTGGAATGTAACGTCAGAGTCCTGCTGATATTTGTTTTGGCTTTGCCTTATTCTTCTAACAGTTCAACTGCACATACACAAGCAAAACTAAGAATCAGGAAACCTCAGCTCCCGGGATTGTACAGGAACCACCAAGGCAACCGGTCAACAACATGACGTTTAACATGGAGCTGTACGACTCGTTGCCTATCAACAACCCTGCACGCCAGAATTTCTTCACCGTTTCACAAAATCAGAAAGTGTTTGTGGAGGTATGTTTTGCATTTATAATACATTACCTCTCACGCCAGAATACATGTTTGGTGTAAATGAAAACTTTTGGCAGAAAACTGCAACCATCTGCCTCCATCTGAGGCTTTAGCTTTTCCAGATTTAATCTCTTCCCGAGCCCTTCGCTCAGTAAGAGCACTGTGACTGTTTCAAGCTAAAAAGCTAATAATTTCTTTCACTTCTTGCTTTTATTATATCACAGTTCTGCATGTCATCTGGCTAAAAATATCTGTTTCACTACAGTAGTTATGCTAGTCATATAAGAGATAGCAAAGACTGAAGAGGTGATGTAGGAGGACATCAGCATGAGATGCTTCACTCACAGCATGGACACAAAGCCAGTGTGCTGTAAACACAAAGTGCTCACAGAGTGTCTTTATCCTTCCCTCTTAAGTGCATTGCATTTATTTTAGCTGAGAAATAAGTAAAACATGACTAAATATTTGTTTCTCACCTTTCAGGCAGTCGTTCTTGTTTTGTTTTGCATATCTTTACACTGGCAGCAATAAATGCATCGCAATATTTCTATTAGAAGACTTATTTAGTCTATTTTGGCTCAGCTTTGGGTTGCTGCTGACAGAATTATTTGGCACTTTAGTTGCCACCAGCTGCCTGCTAACTTTTGAACTTCTTTTTCTGTTGTGGTTAGTAAAAGGTAGGATTTGAATTTTATTTTTCCCGAACAGCTGCTGGTACAGCAAAAGTGAGCTGAAGCATAAAACCAAAACAACGCTCTAAAAGAAACCAGAAGCTCATTAGAGCTGAGGGTTATCACCATGACTGTGCCCCTTTTGTCCTGCCCAGTGTTAACATGAAAATATTGATTGTTTCAGCTTTAAATTAGCATTTTAACATCTTGTAAATTATGTTTATTTGTGTTTATCGTTGTTCCCAGTTTTAGGACTAGGCAATAAAACACAATAATAATTTGTATTTATTGTTTCTGCGATCTTCTTAAAGAAACACAAATACAAAATGACACCTTTTCATTTTGCATGTTTTGTCCAACAAGATTACTTTGCAGACTTTCTTCAGACAACAGCAGATTAGGTTTTCTTCCAGAAATGATTATATTATAAAGTAAAGCTCACATCAGATCAGAGCAGTATTGTGTTGCCGTTCAGTTTTGTCACTTCACTTCATGAAGACTCCTGTCACGACAACTGACAAATAAAATCTGTTTTTACTTGCCTCTCATCTGCTCCAGATCACATCAACTGCATCAGATCCAGAACTGGGGTTCACCATCATATCGTGCTTCATTTCTCATGACTCCAATCCCAGCGTGTCCTCAGAGTACACACTCATTGAGACAGTTTGTCCAACAGATGCCTCCGTCACATACTATCCTCAATTCCCTGTCCATCCTACAAAGATGGATAAGAAAACCTTCAGCTTCATCTTCAACTCAACTTTCAAAGTGTCCCTGCTTTTCCTGCATTGTGAGATGTCTCTGTGCTCAAAGTCATCTCAGAGGAATCTAAATTTACCACAGGTATGCAGAATAATCTTCCCCAAAGAGCCATTGCTGTGTTTTTTTTTTAAGTCTCCCAGAGTATCACCAGTGTTTGTTTGAGCAGCCGGGCCTGTAGGAGACCATCTTTACTCCGGCTGACCTGCAACATTCAGTGTCAGGTCTGCCCCCAAACCTAAGTGGGAACCATGCATCGATGCACAGTTTCCCAAGTGGCTGACCACTGAGCAAAATAATCATCTTTTTTTTCTCCCTCTGTTATTTGTTCTGTCTGGTGCAAGTGCTTTCTTTTACTTTCTGTAAGTCTTACCTAAATGTTACCCCCACCCCCCAAAAAAATAAATATATATGTGTGTGTGTGTTCCTGTCTAGCTATCTTTGTGAGGACCGAAATCTGCATTCTACTATACTTGTGAGAACCAACAGTCACTTGTGAGGACACACTCACCGGTCCTCACAGGTTTGAAGGCCTTTTTGAGGCTCAAAATGCGGTTTTAGTGTCAGGGTTACAATTAGGTTATGGTTAGGTATGAAAAAGAGTTTGATTTAGTTCTCTTTTGTTAAAGCTTTAGTGCACGGTCCTAGGGGCCGCTGGATCATCCATACTCTCCTTTAAAGCTCCTGATAAACTTTTCTGCTCCTCTTCTCCTTCCCTCGACGGTCCTCTTTGGCGTATACTGTACTTGTCCCATCTGACTGACTGGTCCTTATATGAAATTATTGTGTAAGAATTCAGCTTATGAGCTAATGGGAAGTGTGGTGTGTATATATATATATATATATATATATATATATATATATATATATATATATATATATAAATAAAATCCTAAAAATAAACTAAAAACATTATATTAAAACCAGAAAGGCAGACAGATTCCTCCAAAGAATTGTGGAGGGGATTTAGCCTCCACAAAACACTGAGTCTTATTGTGCTTTATTTTGTGCTCTTAAAATTAATTGTGAGGTTAATTACTTGTTAGTCTTCAACATTCCCACATAATTTTTTGTTAGTTTTTATAAATCACACATTTATTTGCAATCTCAGTGCAAGAGGAAACTGTCTAATCCATCTGATATGAATATAATATTTTTTATATAATTATTTAATATTTTAGATATAAAAATAATTATAAGCTTATTTCTACCACTAATAGAGTCATGTTTTTTTTTTTGTTTCTTTGGGTTTTTTTTGTAAGGGTTAGTGTTAGGCATTCATTTTTAATGGTTAGGGTAAGGGGCTAGGGAAACCATTATGTCAATGAAAGTCCTCACTAAGATAGCTGAACGGGGTTGTGTGTGTGTGTGTGTGTGTGTGTGTAGTATCCTGAGGCTGGCTTGTGATTGTGGTGCTAACATATTACAGTTGCCATCAGCTGTAGTGGGTGAAGATGGCAAGCTTTTCCTTACTTTGAATTCCAAATTAGTACTTTTGAGCAGATATGAGTGAATGCACTTTTGAGTTTGAGAAATATGAATGTCAAGTTATTAATTAGTTTTTTTTTTTTAAATTTTCTGCACAGTGTTTGCCACCCATTGAAAACTGTGATTCTCTGTCTGTGGACAATATCATGGCGATGATGATGAACAAAAAGGTCTCAACTCAACCGCTGGTTGTGGTGGATGACTTGAGCCACATACCAGGTCAGTAAAAGCAAAAGCAAACATAATTTACATCTGTTTACACCAGGAGTTCAGTTGTGCTTGGAACTGTGACATCCACAAATACGAGTATGCACAGTGAAAGAAGCAATTCTGAAGGCAGAGGAACCGCATAAAGTCGATACTTGGAGCTCAGACCAAACGATGGGATCACGGTCCAACATCTGGTCCTTATTAACTGTGTTGTGTGTGTATATGATTGTGTATACAGGTGCTTAGGCATACACATATGGTGTGTCTCCGTTTACATTGACATCTGTACACAAGAGTGTGTTTTTGGGTGTGTGTGTTCAAACTAGCATGTGGCTGATAAAGGGGAGTGTGCTAACGCTGAGGCCCAGTTCTGCTGTGGACCAGACCATGCTGAGGGAGACATGGAAAAGAACAGTCATACGTTACTAAGATCCAGTTGTTTTCACTTAGGCCCTTCACTGTGGCCTCAGCTTTCCACTAGTGAGGGGGAAAATGAGGAGCGGTGGTCCCCTTGTTGGCTTTGAGCGCCCAATCAGAGCCTAAAGGTCCCTCGATGTTTAGTCACTCGTTGGTTCACACTCTTTATCGTAGCACCTCAGGGGGTGTAAGTACGTTTAGAAGGCACGATGGAGACCTGAGGTAATGCCTTCACATGATATTTATTATGACCTAAACCTAAATGGACTGATATAATCAGTGCCTTTTCTCTAGCGGACTGCCAGCATTTTTCATATTAGCATCCCCCTCTGAGCAATGACATCAACACGAGACCTGGGGTCAGTTTGAGTCATGTTTGTTGGCTTGTGATTTGATGTAAATTAGATCATTTTAATTGGTGTAAGCTACAGCCCAACCGCTATTTCACAATGGTAGAAAATAGACTGATTACTCCTTTACCTAACGAAACTTGGTTTTGGTATTGGCTTGGTCAATCTCTGTGCTACAGTATATGTGTGCTATTCAGAATAGTGTTCCATTGTGGATTTGAACCCTGTATTTTTTTGTTCGGATGTTAATATCAGTTGTGACGAGCTCTTCATAGACCAAACAATTTATTGATTGATTGATTTCTCCCAGTTGCAGTGTATGCACTGATGGTATTTTTCAGATCCTGGTCTTACTCTTAAACATCAGTAATTTTACTAGCTTTAAAGTTCCTACTTGTCTGAGCTCTAGTGTGAGTCAGAGTTGTGCAGGATAATTCTAACCAGAAGTTTGTGGCTTTATTACATTTTAATTGGACGTCAGCCTCCAATGCTGGGCAATGATACTATATGGATGGAGTCACTTTTTAGCACAGACATGCCAGTGTTGATGCTGAGGATATTGGTGAACAGAGACTGTGAAATTTGAAGTAATGGCTGAGTGTCTAAGCCAAGCTAGTCCAAAGTGGTACAGGCAGGGTGCACTGCCTTCACCACTATGCCAGTGCAGCGGGTTTATTTTCCATGGAGTAAGTAAACACACTTATGCCATAAACACACTGGAAAAAAAAACCCTCGAATTCAAAGAACACAAAGGCATCGCTTATGCTAGGATGGCAAACAAAATAAGCAGCCTTTTCAAGGGCCACGGTTCTGCACTGGACAACATCCCAAAAAGCTGAGTTCAATCTACAAATCAAAGGGAGCCACTTGTGGCCAACTTGGTGCATGGAAAAACATAACAGCCTCAAAGCTCTACCATCAAAATTAGATTTACTGCTTCACAACGTCAATAAATTTGATCCCTTTTTTATGGGTTCAGGAACGTTTAGAAAAACTTGAAAGGTATAATCTATCTGAGAGGCTGGCAGTGTTGGTTATATCATCACATCAGTACATGTAGTATTAATTTAGTTTAAAGTCTGCAAAGTGTAAAGGCAGAGGATAATTTTTTATATCACATTGGACTGAACAGGTTGAACTGCAGTGTTTGATATATGAACGCGTTCATCCTTTAGATAACTTTGTCTTTCTAAGTAACTGATTTCTCATAAAATATCTCATTTATTATTTTAAAACCAACTGAATGAGGCTCTCCATATGGTTTGCTGTATTCACTGGCCAGATGTCAAGAAGCTCACTTTATCATTAAAAATATCATAAAACGTATTTTTTTTAGTTCTGAAAAAGAAAGGATGAACATGAGTTAGGATTCATGCCTCAGCAGAGTATGAACAAAAGAAGAGAGTAAATCTTTGACATATGCTTGCAGATTGTACACCGCACTTTAGGCAGAGCTAGTAACCTTGTGGACCTGAGCTGGGTTAAATAACATGTTTTGAGCTACAGAGTTCAACCTTTGCATGGTTTAAAAGTTTGAAACTCTTCTGTGTTGAGAGTCTTGGAGCGACAGCTCTATGACGAAAGGCCAAAGTTGAACAAAAACAAGTCATTACGCAGGAGTGCTTCTTTCCACATCAGGCAAATTTACATAAATAAATGATGTTCGTAGAGATATCAGGGCTGTTTCAAGTTTGGCAACAACATAAAGCTAGCATAAATCAAAAGTTCAACTTTGAAGCAGATGTCTGGTTCTGTTAAAAGTAGAAAACAACATTCAAGACCAGTCAGATGTCCTGCAGAGAACTGTACCCTATAGACATCAAGGCAGTATTTGAAAGCACCGAGCTTTCAGCTTTGCACATGATCTCTGAGTCGAGTTAACACGAGAGCATTAAACACTCCTGTGCTTTGCTGGGTTCAGTCTGTATATTCCTCCTTTATCTTCTGCTTATGAGGCTGCATGTGTTCATGGCCTCGACATTTTTAGCATAACAAGTCACCCGGGACAGATAGCTCCAGACTGAAGGGGAGTAGGGTGGCACAGAGGACGTCCTCTGGCCATCGTCCCCTCTGAAATTAAAGTCTTCTCTGATGACCTGTCATCATCCATTACCCGAGATGAAAACTTAAAGGTGTCCTGTCCGAGAATAGCAGCCATTGTGCCCCAGGCTTGGACGTATACCAGGTTTGCCTCTTGAGTTCGCCCGTACACAAGCGCCTTTGTATTGTTTGTTAAGACATTATTATAGCTAATTTCACTTTTGAAAGCCTTCCAGATGGCTTGAAATAAATGGGTGAGCATGATTGGTTGGAGTTAAAAGGTTCATCCGTTAGGACACTGCCGGCTTACAGAATAGCTGCTTTTTCAGCATTTTCCTGGTTCAGATTTCTGGATCACATTCCACAGAGAATTGCTTATCAACACACTGCAGTATCAGCAATCTGCTGCTCCTGACAGGCTGACTCAGAGCTTGCATTGTGCTATTTTAATGTACCATAATTCATACTGTATACTGTGCATCTGTACACGCAATAGTCAACATATATTTAAACTATTATATGTTGTTTTTGCAGATCCTACATCAGAATTATCAGAAGAGCCACGTAAGCCCTCTCCTGATGGTAAGTATTATATGATTGCATTTTATTTTGCGTATGTCCATGTGTATATAAGTGGATTATATGGATCCCAAAAATGAATAAACTGCATAAGATAAACCAGTAAATAATGAAGCTATATAAGGAATCATCAGCTTAGGTCACTTATTATTTCATATTGGTCCTTACCATAACAGTTGTGATGCTTGCTGGACTTTTTTCTTTCAAACTGAAGAAGGTAACTAGAATTTACCAGTAACTATGGATCTGTAGTTTGCTGATAACACAGCTAACTAGGCCAGGCAATAGTTGTTGTTTTTTTTGTTTGTTTTTTGTAAATCATGCATAGCTACTCTATTAGAGTCCAAGAATATAGGCAATAGATGCTAGGGCAGTGTGACTGGGTAAAAGGTGAACTTAGTTACGATTTCAGTTCCTAATATTTGTTTTCTTGTTTTACACATTTTAGGTCATTTATATTTGTATTGTATTTGTATGTATAATACACTTGTTTAACATTAAAACCATGTTCTGTGTTGGTTTGTTGTTCAGTAGTGTATGTACTGGACACTCCTGTGGTGGTGGGCATCGCCTTTGCAGCCTTTGTCATCGGGGCTCTCTTGACCGCAGCTCTGTGGTTCATCTACGCGCACACAGGTAGGTTCTTTACCTGCCTCTCCGTGGCCCCAACTCACTTCTCCACATTAATGAAAAGATAAGATGCAAAGGAATGCCTGAGGGTCTCTGTGCCAGAAATGTGCCGCTGTGATTGCCAAACATCCTGCTGCTGACAGAGGCCTGCTCACAATAACGTATTGACTCCTCTACTGTAAATATATCCTGTTGGTCAGCAGCAAGAGCTCTTCTCTTTCCTGCCTTTGAATGTTTTGGGGGCCATGGGGTGGTCTTTCTCAGTACATTCCCAGTACAATGGCTGGAGACGAGTTGGAAATTCCCCTTGTAGGGTTTAGTGGGCGCTCACAGGAAAAGACACACAATCTGTCCATTAGATGCCAAGACCTTCCCCTTCGTCCCCAGCCCGCTGACCCTAACTGACCTATGAGAGGAAGTGAGTTCCCAGCAGCCCACTGAGTTCACCGTTGCATAGAGCTGCCCTGTTCTTCTCTGCCTTAGTTTTTAACTGACTATCTGTGAGCTGAGTGCGTTTTGCAGAAGGACTTAGGCTGTTTCACTTTAGCATTCGGTATGTAAAGTGAACGTTTTTTAAGAGCTCACAGTTTGGCAGTGTAAATCATTCTCCCAGGTAGTTACAACAATACAGGCACGTGTCGGGTTACAGTGCTGCGAACTGTTCCAGTCATGCTCTGTCACATTAATGAGAGTTTAGCTCTTTCTGAATATCTTTTAGACGTAAAAATCAGCTGTCAGAGTTTAGTGCCTTTATCTTTGTCACAATATTGGTATTGGCTTCTCTTCAGAAAACCACTTCACTTGTGCTTCATGGATTTTCTAGTGGGTGACCAAGAAAGAAAGACAAATCTTTACATTTGGCTGGCAGTACATATCAAAGGTGAACACGCATGAAAAACAGGGGTGGAGATAGCAGTTAGGAGGAAACATGCATGGCGATGACTTTAAGGCACAAGTTCCTTCCATTATTAAAATACACTTTTAGATGGGTGTGTTAAGCAGGATTAGTTGAAATGACCTTATATGGCAACACTTTCTGTCCCATGTAAACCCAAGAAAGTATATCCTCCAAAGCAACCACTCAAAATACCACTTGAGAGCATATTTTAAACCAATGATGAAACAAGAAAACTAAACTGAGTCTATCCCCTCAGGGTCTGAGGACCTCTCAGAAAACAGTTAGATATAGTCCTTGGAATTATATTTTGGGTTTTTCTATCTATTACGATTTATTTCCCTACAAGGCAGTCAGCAACATAAATGCTTTAACATCAACCTCACATTATAACCTTTGACAGTTTTCTCATTGTCTTGGCACATATATTGTAGTTGGCTTGTAGGTTGCTGGAGATTGCTGGAGCTGTTGTCACCTTGTGCAAGAATTTTGTTTTCATCCACAAAATGAAACCAACTGTTAAAACAGCCAGACACAAGGAGAAACTTCACACATTATCTGCTCTGAAATTCAGTGAGACACCGATGAGCCAAAATGTTAGGACCTCTCCTACCTAAGCAGGTCCAATCACTTGGAGGCCTAGGATGCTGCAGGACTTTTAAATGTGTCCCGTGTAATCTGATACCCACAGCAAAACCTGCAGGTTGAAAGTTGGACCCATTCGGATCAAATTTGTTCCAGTACATCCCACACACTGTCACCAGGTCATTGTTTGTCCTTCCTCTGACCGTGAGAACACACAACAAGCCTTGCTATTTCAGAAATGCTTAAACAAGCTCATCTGGCCATAGTAAATTGTCCCACTATCACTCATATCTTAAATACGTTACTAAGATAATCCGAAAACTCACTGTTTTATCTAACCTAAACCTAGACGGCCACACCAACTTTTCTAAGCTCAATCAGAGCATGACGATGGCATTCTGTTGAGTCACTACTGAAACACTTTTTTCACGATTACATGATTTTTGTTGAGGCTGACTTTTGTATAAATTAGTATCAAATGAGTTCAACTCCATGATAAATACTTTATACGCCTCTTAAAATGAATTAAAATACTTTTTACTTATCACAATGTGAATGTGTCTTATACTTACTACATTCAAGACCGACGCTAATGCCATGGGCCCCTGCTTTACTTTCTGTTTAGTCCTAATTCCCAAATGTCGTCATGCTTAAAAGCTGGACAGATATGGTCAGTAAGAGACGGTTAAACATAACCATATTATCTTTGTCACATTAGGATTTAGCTCAAAGTTGTGCTGTAAATATATAAAATTTTGCAGAGCTTTGTGTTGTTTTTAGATTTCACTTTAGAGTCCAAATTTCTGCAATATTACTCCACAAGCCTTTATAAAATTATAATGGCAACGTGGTCTTATAGCCAGAGCTACGTCGTTATTTTTAATGTAGAGTTTGTATGTTCTCCCAGTCCTACGACTGGGTTTTATGTGGAAGCTCTGGTTTCTCCTGCCTTTGAAAAGCATGCTTGGCTGATTCTGGCTGTCATGGTCTGGGAAAATTCTACCAAAAGAAATTCTGAATATTAACCAGCCCAAAGATCACCTCACAGAGATCACCACAGGGATTCTGCTGTAGAAAGAGTAGGGTAGAACAAGCCTGACTGCGTCATGAAGCCGGGTTCGTTGCTAACTTTGTGTTAGCGTGCTTTCTGTGCAGGTGCATGCAAAGAGCGGATGTTGGGTGGAGAAGTTTCTGTCCTGGATGCTGTTACTGTATCCTTAGCCACTACAAAGACATTGTATGTTTGAATTTTTGTATCCAAGAGATACCGGGGTCAGTGTTTTCCCAAACTGAAATCTAAGGCAAATTGTCCCTTAGTAGACATCTGTTACAACAACTTTCATAGAGAGTTTTCATTCACTTTATGTTTCGGTCAGATAAAAGCAGCCTTTATCTTTCCTATCTAGAAAGATAATATCAGACTTGGGAATTTAAATTTCCTCTGACAGATGAGGTGAATCCAAGTGCCTTTGTTTTGCAGCACTCTTGGTCCTGTGAGGGAAAGACTGCTGGCAGCCCTGTTCTGGTAAACATTAGGAGAAATGTGGGGCCCGAAAGAGGGAAAGGGATGCCTGTGGATACATATGCCTGTCATATATGCAAGCATATGTATAAAACACACACGACCTCTAGTACAAACTAAACTATCGATAGAACAATCTCTCTCCAGGAGAAAATGTGTTATCTTCATTTCAGATAAGCTATAAAGCAAGCGAGGGACACACTGCAGTAATAATTGTGCCAAATACTCAAATTAAACACAGACTTGGCTTTATTTCAGAAGCTGTTCATTGTCTGTCAGAGACGGTTTTTGGAAACAAACTCAAGCACTTCTATTTTCCCTTCATTTTAGCCATTGGATCCCAAGAGTTTACGAAATGAAACGCTTATTTAGACATAGAACAATAAACCAGTCATTGGTTTGAGCTCCGGTCACAGGGCCCGTGTTGTGTTTGTTCGCCTTTATCTGCTAAAGCAAGGCTAATTGGTTCCAGACAGAAATGAACTCTGTGAACGTAGAAACATCTTCTTCTCTTTGTTTAAAATATCATCTGTCAGATAGGATGCGACCATTTGTTTCTGGTCGTTTTGAGGTGGCATCTTTAGAGGATTCGTTTTTAAAAACAGAATCTGTGGCAGATTATGGTTGAAAATGGTCAAAAATGAGGGCAGATGAAGTCCCGAGTTCTTTATACGTAAAAGTACACATTTTTTCTTAGGGATAAAAGTACATTAATCTAAATAGGAATGCTCAGATTTTATACGGGCTTCAGTGAAAGCTTTATGTCAAGTGGCAGTTATAGTAAACAGTAGGAGCTTTATGCAGCCCATTTATTCTGTGTGCAGAAGAACAATGGAGGCTCGACAGTCTTCGAGGAGTTCAATTTGTAGCTTTAACCAAATCACTTTGTAATGTTCTTGCCTAGGGTTGGCTTTTTTGTAAATTATACTCATTTTTCCTCTCTCCCTCTGGTCCAATCCCCTTTCTCCCGCGGCCCCACTCCCTCTTCTGCTCTACATCTAGGTGAGACAGCTGGCACACAGCCGGTCCAGAAGTCCCTGCCTGCCTCGGAGAACAGCAGTACAGGCCACAGTATCGGCAGCATGCAAAGCACGCCGTGTTCCAGCAGCAGCACCGCGTAGCCCAGCAGGATGCACTGCCAGGAAGTTCTGACGGTTCACAGGGACCGGTTTGTTATCTCCTTCCATGAAAGGAATTATTTTTGGGGACGTGACAGGACAGAAAAAAAGCATGATTACAAAAAAAAGAAAAAATAACACCTTAAGTCCTTGTGCTAAATTGGTGCCACTTTAAGTGTGTGCAGACAAATGAACTGTCTTGGTTATGTTGATGTGTGTTAGTTCTGAGACACAGCTTGGCAGCCTCATCCGAGAAACAGATGCAAGTTTATTCCAGACATTTCTTTCGAATCCAAATGCTGCTTTTTTCTGACCACAACACAGCCTTTTGTTTTGACCTTAAATGGTTTGATTGGTGCTGGTTGTGCTAAGCAGGTGTGCTCAGAGAGCAAGCCAACACAATAAGGCTGGAGTGACGTCAGTATTAGTAAGTGAGATGTTGATGGCTGGGCCGGAGCACGTTGTTTTATGACAGTGGAACCTAGAAAGTTGCAAGGAAGCAAATAAACCACTATTTTCATGCGGACAAGTGTGCAGTATGAACAAGTCATCATCTTGACACAGAGATTATGGCTTTAAAAAGGTAGTCTGGGTATGAATGTATTCAAAAGGGTAAATGCCAAAAAAATGTGAATGAAAAATGTGAAAGACATGCTGAGAAAATTCCACGTTTTCGAATTGTTTGTACTTTTTAATGGATTCAGCCACACAGGCCGGTAAAGTCTATTGATCTAATAGTATGCTTTAGTAACTCTTGGTATAGGCAAAGATTTGAGTTTTAGTTTCACTCAACTTCACAGGGGCATTATGGGTTCCCTTTTACTAGCTGTTGTTAATGGAAGACTTCAGCATTAAGAGAAATATTTGCTTATTCTTATTTTAGATGATTGACACTTCTTTTATGTCTGTGTGTGAATTATAGAGCTCTGTTCAGTTGATGAGTGGCCTAGCTTAGCATACCTGGTGGAAATGAGTAGTTCAGGGGAGTGGTAGTCATTTCTAGGAAGACTAGTTCCGGGTAATAGGCCTAAAACACTCAGTATGTTTAAGTCATGGTGAATATAAAATACAAAATATTAGGAATCAATATTTATTTGTTACAGCAAGACTATAATTATGACATGAATAATAACTAAATTATACAGTGGGCAGGCATTGTTTTGGAACTTATTGCAGGGAGTGATTGACTCTGTTATGTGTGAGACCTTTTTAATGCTAAAGTTACAAAAATGGCCATAAATTGATTTATGTGATTTAATTTTTATATCTCTTTTATGAAATATTATTGAACATTTTACATTTTATGTAAAAAATGTTGCCCAGGCTCAGTTATAGGACTGAACTATCCCTTAGGTTTGTGGATTAGTGAGCATTAAATACTCTGTCCAAAAGTTTGGAAATAGGCCCACCAAACTAAAGCTTTGGACACCGTGATGCTAGCAGCTAGGCTATTCCTTATGCTAAACCTAGCTTATCACCAACTTTTGTGTAAAGCAAAGATTTTTTAAAAATATATGCTACTTTAGATCTTGTCTTTTTATAAAAAAAAAATCAGAAAAGTTAAAATGAAAATTTGGGACATTTCTAAGCGTGGCGTTTTTGTGCTGCATATTACTGATTCTTTCTGCCGGAAGTTTGTATGCTAAGCTACGCTAGTCCGCCACTGCTTTCAGCACTATATTCAATACTGATGCAACTCATGTTAAGCAAGTGAATAAGGGTATTTCTCGAAGCGTTGATTTGCTCGTTCAAGGCCTGTATATTTTTGTATATTACTGTAATTACTCGTGTGTGCAAAGTAGTTTTTTTTTTTCTTCTTTTGAGTTTCGCTGGATCATCAGCGTGAGCTTCATTAATCAGATTTTATAATAACAGAAACTACGTTAACAGTTTTGACAGTCATGGTTTTATATGGTAATCATGGTTTGGATCCCACAGTTTTAATTATTAGATAATCAATTGCCCGTCAGACCAACAACCCCAAAACCAAAGTTATAAAGTGAAAGCAGAACATTTTTACATTTGAAAGGCTGCAAAATAAAGATTTGGTTTGTTCTCATGATAACACGAGGACTAACTTTGTCAGTTGGCTGATGAATCATTGAACTCCTTATAAGAGAGTTTTTTGTTGTCATTTTTAAGAGATCAAACATAAAGCGTTTGGTTTTCCTTTTCCCAGATGTTTTTCTATGAATCTCGGCACTGACTGTGTGTTGAACAAGCTGCAGCTGAAGCTGACTTTTACCAACATATAGTTTCCTGCCTTCTTCAAACTGCAGCTCCACGATTACCCCACCGTTGATGAATGATTGCTGTATGTGTGTGGAGGACAAACTGGGCCCTTTCCCTGCTATCATTTAACTTTGTAAGCAGTAACCAGAATGTGTATCATCTTAAAGCTTTTCATTTTTTTCTCTCCTCATGTAAACATGTATAAAGCTTTCTACAGAGAGTATAAATACATATATATATATATATATATTTGTGTATAAAATTATATTTTGGAATATATTAACTAAAAGAAATTTATTGTTTTCTATGTGTGTACGTACTGTGAATTGTGGATTTGCTCATACATAACACACATTTGCGGGAGGATTTATTTACACTATTTGTTTAAACGTTATACCATTCTTTAAGACACTTTAATGAAAATGAAATAGTAGTATTTATAGTCAGAAAGGGTCTAATATTTTTGAAAAAAAATGTAAAAAATATGTCATGATTATTTTCTTAATTCTTTCTGTTATTCGATGGGATGATGTGTCTTATTGACTTCATAAAGAATACAATAGAAAGAGATTGTTATTATTATCATATGTAAACAAATCTGGAATACAGATCTTTTGTTTAAGCATGATATTATTTTGTCAGATAGTGTTTGGGTTCAATTTTCCATGTGCCGCTTCTCGCTATTTTATATAAATTGTGTCAGATATGAAGTAATGAAATCAGATGTTGTGCATCTTAAGTATAAAGTTTATTTCACTAAAGATAAGCTGTAGCTATAGATGTAAAAATATATATTTTTCCACATAAAATTAGTAAAGGATGGAGTCCTCCCCATTGTTATATAAAATAACCCAGATACCCAACTTGTTTTGGTTCTTTGGTTGTCACAACAGTGACATATACCCTCTTTTAAGATAATGAAAAAAATGTGAAATCATGCCTAAACCCCTGATGGAACAGTGGAAAAAAAAAAATCAACCTTCAGTTATTTTGATAGTGGAAACCCAACTGTTTTCAATAACACCCGAGAAATATTTTTTATTAAGCTGTATTAGAAACACTCGGTTTGGAGCAACCTTCACAGCTTGTTTGTTTTATCGGGCTTCCTGCCATGTGTGTCCACAGCCAAAATCCAGCTAAAAGCTTTATTTGGTAAAGCTAAGTTATGCATATATGCAGCAGTCCTTTTGCAGAGCACTGTTGCTGTTAGCAATTAGCATAATTGTAAAAAAACAATATCCCACTGCAGGGTACAGTGATCATCCTCAGTGAAAGATCCATGCGCTGCAGAGTTGAAATGTGCCGCAGCCTATAATCAGCAGCCGTAGCGGGATTAACGCTTTTGGCATTCCTGTACTTTTGTGGTTTCTCTTATCGAGTGTGGCGAAGCCATTTTAAACATATAATTATCCCCCTCACCCCCCACCCGCCCTCATCCACTCATGCTGTTAAGCGCCCGAGCCTCGAGTTATGTTCTGGATCTAATCTTCTCATTTGAGATAATTTGGGGATATTTTTCACTCAAACTAACAATTCAATACAATTTGTGAGAGTCACTTTTCAAATACCAACATTCCTCCCTGAGTTGTGCCCCAGTGCAAGCTGGGAAAAACTTCAAAACTCCCCCCCCCTCATGAACAGGTATGGATAATGTCGGGTTTTTAATAAATACGAAATAATGCTGTGCCACACCAAACGTGTTACTGTAGCAGTAAAAGATGTGGCTTCACTGAGAGACAGTAAATGCTGAATTCAGAACAGCTGAAAATTGGAGCATAAATCCATAGATTAGTTATGGATTACTAGTTACTGATTGTATGTTTTTTTAACCATTTGACTACCTCATGTTTTTCTATGAATGTGTTATTTGTGTGTCTGTATCTATGTGAGTGTTTGCTTTGCTATGGATTATTTTTCTGGGGCCCCATTATGGTTTGAAAGCAGTTTCCCATTTGATTTTTGAAAGCAACCAATGGCAAATTACAACTTCCCCTTAATGCCAAGACGGCCTTTTATTGGTGTTTGTACATGTGTCAAGCGTAAGTTAGCCGTTATTGTTCCCTTTGGTTTATAAAACTTTTTATATGCTGTAAATATGCACGACATTTGTATTCCCATTATGACCAATAAATGTTCATGATAACTCACGAAATTGTCATGACTGTTCATTTTGCTGCCATTTTTTTAGGTATTTAGTTGAGTCTTATTTGTGAGTGTACGTAAATGTGGGTAACTCCTATAAGGATGCAGTTTGGAACAATGAGCTGCAATAATGATGTGTTAGGCTTGGCTCTTTGGCGCTAAAGCCATGACTCGCCACTGGTGAGCTCATAGCGTGATATAGACCATGTGGACCTCTGCCTTGAGGATTCCGTAGGGGGGATGGGGGTGACCATTGAGATGAGTGCAATGTGAGTCCTTACCCTTTTTTGTTTTTGATTAGGGCTCCTTAGAGACAGCTGTAAGCAGCCTGCCTTGGAGTAAACTGAAAAGGGAAAGAGGCCAAGGGCGAAGAGTAAAGCAGCTCTTTTGCCAGCTCTGTTTTGGCTCAGTACGTCCACATGTCCCAAATCCTTCAGACCCCTTTCAAGTTTTTGTTTCTGTATCTGTAATTTTTTCCCCCCAAAAGCGGCCCCACCGAGGCATCCTCAGGCTGCAACACTCTTGTCCAACTGATGACTAATTTATTGAATTTTTCAACAAACGAATCAGCCCGTAGATTATGATGTCATTATTTTTATTTCCAACTTTCCCTTTCTGGGTACCTGGAACACACATTTGTTGTTCTGTAGCTAATCTGTTTAGTCACTGATTGCATGTGGCCCAGACAATATAGCATGACAAATGCAGGATGAAATTAAAAAGAGATGTTTTTTTTTTTTTTCTTTTAAAAGCTGACAAGACTCCAAACACTGACGCTGGGGAGGCCAGACTAATTTAGACCAGACATCTGGTCCTAAAGTTGATTATGTGAAGCAAGTTAAGTGAGAAGATTGGGAAATTTTTGGCTGTTATACAACAACAGAGGGGGATGAGACCAGATTAACAGTCTGTGGACCTACGCAGAGCTTTAGCAGCTACAGCACCTCTTCCTTTCTCAGGGCACAAAACTATATTGCGGCAGGAAAAAGAACACATTATTCATAGATGAAAAGCAGACATGTTGTGCGTGTGCTAACAAACCTTGCACTGAAAAAAGCAGGTCCTTGGTGTCAAATGAAATCTGATCTCATTTGAGAAAACACAGTTCTAAGAAAATCTCAACTGGTGCATCTCTGCCGGATCTGACCCACACAGTCACACTCATTGTAATATATTTGCTGCATCTTTTATATTATGTACCGATGATAATAAAGCCAACACAGTCTATGGTGCAAATACTTGGGGGCAGAAGAGCTTGAAACGTTTTCAGGGAGTTTTGACTCGATTACTAAGTTTATTTTCAAGCAGCTTTGTTGGTGAATAAACGTGAATGAAACAACTGAAAATTCGTTTAGATTTGCCACTAATGTAAGAGTGGAACTGGGCCTCTGTGTTGAGTGTCATATCATGTTTGTGCGGACTCCTCTGATTTCCACAGGTCCTGCAATAGCACATATGGTCTCAATCAACTAATCATCGAACTCCAGAATATATATCCCCGGTCCTGCCACTCATTCTTACCATATTGTTCTGTCAACAGTGAGGCATTCCTTTGCTCACTGTTGGTTACTCCCTGTTGCTCATGACAAATGCGATCTCTGGCTCACCTCCCCTCCACACAATAAACCTTTTGTTAAATCTTGCAAACCTTTCCCGTGTTAAAATACAACCTGTTGCCATTTGTTACTTTTAGTGAAGGGGTCATTTTTACTGCTTCTGCAGCTAAAAATCATCAGTGTTTATTGGTACACTGAAGAAGCTATTAGTATATCGGATGGAGAGCTCAGGTTGGGCAGTTTGGAGAGGCAAGGCTGAGATGGTTTGGACATGTGCAGAGGAGGGACATAATTGACAAAGGATGTTGAACATGGAGCTGCGATGGAGTAAAAGAGGAAGACCTCAGAGAAGAAGAAGGGTGTGTGTCACAGTTGATGATGACAGATATAGCGTGAGACAACAGCAGATTATCTTTTTAGATGAATTTTAGAATTATCTGTTGGCCACCGTACCCAAGGTTGTTCATTTTCAAGTTTTGAGGCAGTTAACTGAGAGTGGAAAATGCTTAGGTGCTGAAAAAAAGATCAAACTTATGAAACTACTAAAAAAAAATGTGAAGTCACAACAAAATGAGATAAAATTACTTCAACAAAACAACTCATGACCCAAAAAAAGACTCAAAATAAGCACAAGAAGATGTTAAACCAGCCTCGGAGAGACCAAAATGACCGCAAGGAGAATCAAAATGACAACACAAACTACGCCCTGCTTTCAGTTTGGGTGTCTCACTAACATGAGTGAGTCAGTAGGGGGGGGGGGCCTTTGACACATCTCTGCCCTGGGACCCATTGTCACACAGTTCTTCCATGAGGTTAACATTACTCACTAACATCAGCCAAAGGGTTCCCACTGCACTTCATGTACACACACGGTGATATTTTCAAAATCTCCTTGCAGGTCTCTGCTGAGATATCCCTCAAATCTGCGTTTCAACAAGTTCAACATATTGAGCAATAAAAGTGTTTATTTGGTCCAGTTAGCATACCATTCCTATTGGAGGTATTCTTTTCTCAGCCATGCTAAAACTATAGCCCCTGTCTGAGGTCCACTAACTTTAACCTCACATCACAGCTGGTTCTTATACTGCGCAAAAATATGACTAGGCTACATTTCATTTTGCTGCCAGAATCCATAAAACAGGACTCATTTTGCTGAATTGCAAGTTCTGCTTTGATTGTGGCACATGGGTACTGCATGTGCTTTTTTTTTCTTTGTAGAGATTGGAGGCCCTCGTGCTTATTGCTGGAAAATGGAAAAGAGTGATTCCAGTTGGAAGACGAGTAAAAAGTTCTGTAGCTTGAAATTACACTCCTCCTCATAATGACAAACCTCAATTATAACTAGTTTTATACCACAAACATCTCCCAGTCAATTAATGTTAACATCTTTTCTTTTCTCTCTCTCTCTGTGTCCTCGTATTTCTTCATCTCCAAGCTGGACCTCTGCATGCATGTGTGCGATGTGTGTATTCATGCATGATACGCACGCACGAGCCAAACAGGGTCCTTCCTCCCTGCGTTTAATTTCACCAAGTGCTTTGCTGCCCAAGCCGCAATCCAAGCTGAAAACAAAAACAAACTGGAAAAACTGAGCCAGCACTCGCCGATTCTTCCAGTTCATAAGTCTGTACTGTTTGGACAAACTTTCCTGTTTGAAAAAGCTGTTCTCTCTATCCACATGCTTCTCTAATGAAGGAGTCTGGGGACCACAAAAAACCTGCTAGACTCATCATATTCGCCTCATCTAGTGTTCACTTCATCGTGATCTACATGTGTCTGCATTATGCTCGCACCTGGCAGCACCTTCCCTTGCACAGGAGAAGTCAGATTGCATAAACCCAACAGTTTCCTGTGAAAATAACTCTATTTCATTTGAGGCAGGCGGCAGTTTATGTTTCTGCTAGTGTGGTCGAAGTCGTAATTTCTTAGGAGGAGCCTAGGGGCGCACGTGGCTCGTGCAGACACATCATTCATTTACACTTGACCAAATTGTGGCCTCAGCCCCAAAGCAACTTTAACCGCTCTGGGAGGTGGTTTTGAGTGGATGACACATAAACAGATTAGAATCCCGAACCACAATCTGTTGGTTGTTTTATGCGTTACTTGTCGTTTTTGATAGATCCAAAAAGCGGCTCTCTAAACGAGCAAACAGATATGTTTATGTTTTTGTGAGACTAATTCATAGACTGAATTGGAGGTTTTTAACCTTTGCGAGTGACTGTTATTGCTCTAAAACTCACAGAGCGCAGGACCATCACTGATTATTTTCAACAGAAGGAACTTTTGTTGAGCTCGTTTGGATTTGTGCCACAGCAATCATATCATCTGCGGTGCAGATGCCATTAATGCAACAGATGGTGCCTGCTTTTATGTTTGCGGATGTGTGTTTAGAATACCATTTTCTGCCTGTTGCTTTTTATTCAGTTTACCGAAAATACCTTGTTAAATAAAGCTTTAACAAACTACCACAACGCCAATGTCACATGACTTGCACGGAGTAGAGAAAAGAATCACAAGTCAGTAAATATTTTTAACAATTTACTCTTATTTTGTCAAGTATGATCAATCATCTTTGGTTAGTCGAAGTCAAATTAAGGACGTAGGCATTTTTTTCCCCTCTTGTTTTCCTCTGGCCATAAAATTTGGTAAAACCAAAATCAAATCTAGATGAAGTGGAAAAATAATGCTTTGTTATACTGAACATACTATAGTACATAAGACAGATTTTATATAAGATTTCATATCTTTACAAGAAAGCCAAATGTATCCTGATCCAAAAGAGAATATTGGCTTTGACTTTGGAGTCATTGGTGTTAAACTGATATTTGTTTGTTTGGGATTTACTGTGTTAGTTTTGGTTTTTAAATGTCATTGGTTCTAACCATTTTTGTTGTTGTTGTTGTTGTTGTTGTTTTTTTTTAACTGTAGCACTGACTTGAAAATTAATGTCTTGGGAGATGTAGGTTTTGAACTTGTTATGCTAAAGCCGAATGTGACAGGAACAGATTCTGATGAGCGCCAGTTACCTTTTGAGACAATAATTAGCAGCTTTTCCTGTTCCTGTTAACACATTAAAGTTTTAACTCTTACACACAGTCTCACCTGCAGATGCCTTACTGTATGTGTGTTCATTGGTGTAAGACAACACTGCTTGTCTGCGAGTAGGGCAGAGTGTATTGTTGAGGAGAAAGGTGCCAGAAGGAATGGCACCTTGTTATATTAGTGTTTGTATATTAAAAGCTTTAAAAACAATCTTCTGAAACCCCTAGAACTGAATCACAAAACTTGGGACTTGTCAAACTTAGGAACTTACTAGGAACTTCATCACCTGGCCTTGATGCTTAATGCGAAGTTCCAGTTATCTCTGAAATAAAATAATTTGAGCTTAGTTAGGTTTATTAGGTTTATTTTTGACACACAAACACACACACAAAAAACCCCCTGACTTATGGGACATTAATCTTCTTTTCAGTTTAACTACACAGAATCTGATTCCTGAAAACACAGCTTTTACTTACTGCCCGGGCCCACAAGTGACACGCAGCAAAAGTTGCACGAGGAAAGGCCAGACTTCATTAAGATCTGTTTTTCCATCCAGGATCCGGCAAAATGCCTCGCCATCCCTCAAGAGTTCAAATCTATGCTGTAACCAAACCAAATACACCAGGTCCAAGTACCCTCTACTAAGCACAACCAGATGCCTGCCCCCTTCTGAAAGAGAAAGAGAAAATACACACCTTTCCTGTGATTGGTCCAGTGGAAGCCCCAGCTGATCAGTGAAATCTGTCATCCAGAAAACAGATGTGCAGAAATTATGTTTGCTGCCCGAGGCAGCACTGAAAGGTGAACGAGGCAGAGGTGTAATTTAAGAATAGTAAAATAGTGCATGGAAAGGGAAAGCTGCTGCAGCTGACAGTGACACACCGAGAGGCCAATGGCAAATTTTCAGTGGGTTTAGTGGTGAAAACCGCTGGAATCAGAAAACTGATTGCCTTCATTTTAGGCATGAGTAACTACGTTCATGCATAATTTTATCATTTGATTAATTCAGTTTTTCTGGTCAATAACAAATGCTTTGTGGATAAGGGCTCCTACTATATTAAATTATAATATAATAACCAGAAATACAGTTTTCTGTTTACTGCAGAAACGAAAGTGAGATGAAATCCACCTGAAGATCACAAATAGCCTGAGGCACTGACCCAACCTTCAAACTCCCCAGATTCTTATTCAATTGAGCATCCATGGGATGCCCCAGAGCAAGTTTGATCCAAGGAGACCCTCCAATTCAACCCACGGGATCTAAGATAACCCACTCCCAATGTTCTGTGTCAATGCCTCTCTGGTCAGAGTTGTTTTAGTTGTTTAGGTGGCTATAATGTGTTGTTGATCAGTGTATGCTGACTGTACTTTAAATGGCCTCAATAACATCATCAAATTCATTGATAACCGATCACATATCCGGCCGGCATGACAGAACAGAAAAACAATAGCAGTGTGGATCAGGTGGGAGTCTGTTTCACAAACTAGTCCTCAAAGCCTGGAGCAGCCCTGAGGCTGAGAGACATGTTCTCAAATAAAGGCCATAATGCAGGCTCTCAATTTAGTTTCTGGCATTTGTCACTATAGATGATGAAGAAACGTCATACCACTCATCTCTTTTTTTTTTTGGACAAATCATTAAAAATCAGCCTTTGACCCTTTGAGCCTTTGAGTCATTTTCCATGAAAATAACAAAAAAGAACATATGACATGAAAAAATGAATGTGTACATATGTCAGAGTTAAATTGTGGTGATGACTGTGAGAACGGCAAAGGCATTGATTCCAAAAGGTTTTAACTGAAAAAACAGAAAATGCAATTCGACCGTCATTATAAAACCAGTATGTCCCGACATAACTATTGCCCATTAAGTTCATAGCACCCACACTAAACATTATAACTGCAAAGGTGTGCAGTAAATCATCTCCTGTCTTATCCTAACAGTGTGATCCAGTGCAGCAACAGCTAACCAGCAGAGCGGGCAGATAGGAAAGGTGTGTTTATATTAAGAACCAGCAGACAGATAACAACTGCTATTTTGGATTTTCATGTGCGGATTTAACACCTGCAACACGAAGGAACAATTTTGACTCCGAAATAAATTAAATAATTAGAAACAATCGAATCATGACTGTTTAGTCTGATATCATCTTGAATCTGTTAGGTCTTGGAATTAGGCTCGGCTCTTAACGTCATATCCAGACTTACTTGAAAACATGAGGTAATTGCTGATGGCTCTGTTTTGTAATATTTCACAAAAAAGGAGGAAAAAGGATCTCATGTATCTTGTTGGCATTAGAGTAAGCTAGGAGTCTAATAAGCTTGCAGCAAGTGGTACCGATCAACCTTAAATTGTCATGGTTCTGGCAGGCACTGCTGCTTTTTTCACCCTGTTTTTCTCCTGCTTTCAGGTGGAGTGTGGGCAGTGCCCTGACTTGCTTGTTCCACCCATGGGCAGGTCCACATTAAGTTGTAATTCTGAATTTAATCAAAATACTGTGTGTACAATTCACTCCTCAAATTCCATTAAACACCACTAACCAGTTTTCTCCTCTCTGGTAAACTGAAAACCTGACTGCAATAAAAGCTGCACTGGGCTCTTTGGGTCTCCCTCCTCACTTCCACTCGTTCCTGTTAATATGACACAAAGAGGAAAACTGGCATCTGTTTTAAGGTACCTCAAGGACAAATATGGAATATTTTCTCCTAATTGTGGTCATGTTACTGGCAAAGAAAAACAGCAGAATACAATTACCAAGGTATCCTATAATGGGGCCCTCTATGTTGGCTGGACTGAGTTAAATTCCAGAGACACGTCACCAAAAAGACTCCCCGAGGAGTTCTCATCTCTTCTCCTTCTCATAATCTTAAAAACAGACACTGTGCAACCCAGTCAAGCTTAGGTTACACCTGGCTGTGGTTTGTCCTCTTCTTCTTTACTCCTGCTACTGCAAGAGAGTTTTTAAATTCTGTTTTTAAATGTGTTCTGCATTACTTTGGTTGTACAGAGCTCTCACAGAATGTGACGTTATTGCAAATCTGCTAATTTATACATTCTAAAAGCTTGGCTTGACATGCTCTTCAATTCATCTAAAGATCAAAAATGCCTGTAGACAGCAGTGATTAATTAAAGAGCTCACGTCATGAGGGCCCCACACAACAGTCTCACAACTTTGTAGATTTAGAGACCGTTCACACTGAGATATCTGCTCCTTATACTCTGCAGGCTGTCAGGAGCAGAAGGGCAGCAGGCTGTTAATTTATTAAAACTTGCTGATTCTTATAAAAGTCCTGCTGGCCTGATTGCTCTGATGTAAACAGTGCTCTCCCAACTCTGAGGATCCAGTCATGCAGTGCTACCACGAGAGTCTACTTTACACCCTATATGGTCAGCATAGTAAAACCACTCAGGGTTAGGTCCCAAAACAAATTATTCACATGGACCTCTGTTTATGGAAGTGTCACACATCTCCAGGATTCACATTTTTGTGAAGGTTCTTGTCCTGTTCTGGAGCCCAGCTGTGCAAAGTTTCACCATGAAAAACATGGGGAAATTAAGCATTACGCCCTGCCGTAACGGTGCACTTTAACAACACGATGTTATAAATCTCTATGAACAATATTCTACAAACACACGATTAATACTGACGTCCATGAAAACGCCACACATTGCTCTGCATCTGAGAGACCTCTGCAGGCCAGCAGATGCTGACTTCCATCGGTTTACATCAGCTGTTCAGCTTATTAGGTATGCACATGTGTTTCATTTGTTCAGCATTTTTTCTAATAATGAGGGGAATTTATTGGAGTGCTAACACCTCAGTACTGGGATAAATCACAAGTAGATATGATGCAGAGCAGAGTGCTCTGCCCTTAGTGAGCAGTGCTGAGAGTTTCTAGGCACACAGTATTTTGGTTGATCTACTAATGCATTACCCAGATGCATTTTTCCCCACTCTGTTATTATGGAGGTCCTGGATGAGCGTCCCTGCAAGGCAGGTCTGGGGCTTATCATGAAACAAACAAATGAAAAACAAACAAATAAACAATATTTTCAAGCTGAGCTATATCCATCCATTGTTTTCTGCTTAACTGATTCAAAATTGTGGTTAGGGAGGAGCCTATCACAGCTGTGACCAGGCAACAGGTTGCCAGTGTATGCAAGGCTAACACATCAAAATGATTTTGACACAACAGAAATTCTTGCATGGATGGATGGATATATATATTTTGGGCATTAAACTGCAATGCCAGCATCGGATTTTGCCAATTTTTCTGACTGCCATTGTGTAAATCCTTTTAGCAGAACGACTGTATATAAAAGATAGTTGTATCCACTGTAACATCATTGGTTGCTGCATCATTGGCTAGCAGGCCTTTTTAGCAAGGTATATTCATTATTCACTGGGATATTGTATAGGGTGCAAACTTTGTCTAGACTTGTAATAAATGTAAATGTAAAGCTTTAGAGTGTCTTAGTACATGCTCCCTAATGATGCATAACTTTAAGCTACTTCACTTTAAATAATACCCCATATTCCCTGTGGCAGAAATGAACGACTAAAACAGGGCAATGAAGTACTAAAACCAAAGTGATACACAGAATAATATGGTAAGACTCCAGAGAGAAGCTTTGCTTATGCTTAATAAATCACTATTTATCACATAGATGATCAAATATTTCAGAATTAAGTGAATATTTTGTGTCATTAGTTATCAAAATTGCACCTATAATCATAGCCTTTTAGCCAAAGAAGCCCAAGAGACATTAGTTAATTACCTTGCAAGGGCTAGTTAAGCTTTCATGGAAGCCTTCCTAGAAATTACAAAGCCCCATCAAAGGGCAGAGCTATTTTACATCAGATTCTTTACTGCAGAATGTAATATTTAAATGATAATATTCATTATTAAAAGTCATTCAGACCTGTACAAAAAATCTAGAATTGTCTAAAAAATATATAATAATTTTTTGATCTTGCATGAACGCTGCTGTTTTAAAATAATCTGTTCTGCAGTCATTGTTCCTTCTCTCTGATGATGAACCCACATGTAAACCTTTCTTGCTGACGTGAAACAGATGGCTCACCTGGTTTTTAGTGTTTGAGACTCATGTTCTTTTTGCCCCATAACCAGGGATCCCTCCTTTCCTCCCAATTTGGCTGGTGACCAAATAAATATCCTTCTTCATTCTGCAGTGACAGAGCAACCTTGTTGTGTGAAAAACTGACTGTGCCTTATGTATCAGTGCTGATTGAATGGACTTCTTGAGTTCTTCGCCACTTATGGGTCTGTTGAACCTGTCAGCATCATCTCCAGCTGTGCTCTTCTATCTTCTATAAGTTTCCATACAAGATTTCAGCTCTTCCTTTTTATGTTTTTCCTTGTTTTCTTTGTTCTTTGGTGCTGCTTGACAGCGAGGATAAAACAGCCATCGGGGGTCTTAATTTAGACATTTAATGTGATCTTGGACTTGACTTCTTGAAAACCTTTATTTGTGCAAAACTCAACTGGATCTGATCATTTAGACTGTGCTTGTTTATTTAATAATTACCTCGTTTAGTACTGCCAAATAAAAACCACACTTCCTGCTACATTATATGTCTCTACATGATGTGATTAAGCAGTAAAAATGGGATATTACTATTGACATAAAAAATATCCCACTTTGGCACTCCCTATTGGTAGCCATGGAAATAACTGGGCTTAAGTATAACAATGCCAGAAGAGTAATGTAAAATGATAATAGTATTTTATATTTTAATTAGTAATTTGCATGATGGTTTCCAGACACTAACAATTACATTTATGGTACGAATCGTTTTATTGTTTTAAAAAACATTGATATCTGATAGTCAAATAACCATAACCTAACCGTATGCAATCAAAAACTAAATAAGCTCAGCATTCACCAGTTTATTATTTAACATGTCAGTTTGTGGGCTTTTTATTATTATTATTATTGTTATGGGTCTTTGGATCAATGTATGCATGATGTGTACTTGAGAATTCAAAGCAGCCCTTTGAGGCAACACACTAAACCATGGGCTCTGTGGTCCCTGCCACTGGAGAGATAGCTGGTCCACTTTGATTTGATTTCACTGCTGAGTGTCTGGACTCCTTCAAGAGATCAACTGGTGCCCTCCAGGAGCTAAATGTATCACTGCTGCTCTTCATCTCTCTCAGTGCTGCTGATCCAGAGGCATTAGTGGTCACATACTCACAGAGGGAAAACCGCTTTCATGGAGAGCATCAAACATTCAATGAATAGTCCCTCAAATCTATGTGAACTTTAGACTTTTGCTGAACCTGTGGTCCCTTATTGTGCTTTTTTTTTTTTGTTTTGCTGTCACTATGATTTTAGTTTGTGATTTTCTTAAATATTCTTTTTTTTTAATTTTCCTTTTTCCTCTGTCTGTTTTCATGTTTGTGGTGTCCTATATTTAACCTGTATTTACTGTTCTCTGTATTCTTCAGTTGTTAACACATATGTTTTGACTAGGGAGCACTTTGATTGTTGTACTGTTGAGTGCTTAAAAAGAATGCAACTGGACTTCTTTGGGGTTTTTTTGAAGATGCTTCTTCAGCTCTAGAACAACTGGTGGAGATTCCCAGGTAAGAATGTCAGACATCAGCCATGGAGGAGCAGAATGACAGAAAAAACAACACTGTCATCCCTTATGCAGTAGGCTCTAAAAAAACTCCAAAGACCCTTCTGGTGTATTTCAGCAGCACCCTCAGACAAAAACTGTTTAATTCCAAGGGAAAAAAACACTCAAGTAGAAGCTAAACAAGGTAATGTGGTGCAGCTCAGCGAGGTGTGCTCAGACTTCTGGATAGAAGAAACCACTTTCTGAAGGTCTTTCAAAGTTTTTCTTTGGATATTGGTTGTTTTTTCCTTGTACTTGACCATTTTCAAATTTTCTTTTTTGTTTGTTAACCCACTTAAAGGCTAATCTACAATCAGGTCTGCAGTGGGACAGAAAAAAACCAGCCCTTGCATTTTTGTAGTGGTTGGTTTATTTCTTAGTTGCTATTTAAAGAAATCACAAGAAGCTTCCTTAAGAGAGTTCAGGCTGTGCTGAAGAATAAAGGTGGTCATAAAAAATACTGACTGTTTTTGCCTTATATGCTGTATTTCGATGTGTATTTGCATGTTTCAATAAATCTCTGCATGTATTTTCTATTTTCGCAGCAAAATATAAAGAAATGAAGGGTGGCTCAAGACTTTTGCCCAGTATTAAATATAAATAAATCACTTGGAGTCAACTTTTTGCCTGACACTTCAATGTTAATCCTTACATTTCTTTAAGTAATCCAGTTATAGAAGGGTTTCGATGTGAATATTATGCATATTTAAAATTATTAATCTACTCAGTGGACATTAAAGAAATAGGCTGGGATGAATAGTGATTGTTTTTCTTCTGTTTGGGATAACAATCATATCCCCAGTTTTCTGTGTTATTTGCATGCCTGCAGAGCACTGAGCCAAGAAAAGAAAATAGTGGAAAGATGCTATCTGCACAATGTGGTCACATTCAGAAATAAACAGTATTTAAGAGCAACTGATAAAACTTATTCGTGACAATAACAGGATTTAGTGTAAAACCCTTACATTAAGCCAGTTTAACTCAGGTCTGTCTCACAGATTGAACCCCGATAACAACATCTGATAAGCTGTGGTGCCAAGGAAATGTAGTGTGTTGTGTAAAAATGCAGACCACATGCTTGCGGTGGCCACAAAGCGGATAGGGACCTTCTTTGCTATAAACTGCACGGTTAATGGTGCCAGCGTATAGCTCGTGCGGTATCCGGGTTGCACCAAATCTCCGTTCCCAGGGGTAAACGTAATCACGTGGGCAATCATTAAAATTCAGGCTCTGTTGTGATCAAAACTGCAGCGTACACACAAAAAGCTCTCCCTGCACTTATAAAGCATATTTAGACCATTAGACTCGCCACAACTGACAATTAGGCTGTTGGCTGGCTCTACCACATAGATTTTCCCTGAGCCTTTGCTCGAATTTTAAACGCAATCTTTGCACGGAGCAAGGAAGGAGCTACCTTATCAAACACTGTTAAAAAAAATGTTGATTTGTTGAGGGAAAATAGGCCTCTTCACACACTAAATGTTCTTTATTTTCTTTGTGGGCTGAGATTTGAATGTGCTTGTGAAGTACATCTTATCTGAGCCAGATGTTTCCAGGTTGAGGCCACTTTAGCGCATGTGAGTTAAGGGGTGTTAAATGTAGGAAATTACATCAGCTGTCTTGAGTTTCACAGACAGACTACTGTCACATGTATCCTCATTTTCCGCCTGTAAACAGGAAATGGTAGGAGAGGAACGCTTAAAGTTGATCCACGAGCTGCCGAAAAGCACACGAAAGCGTGTGGTTTTTATGTATCAGTGTGCGTGTTTTTAATCAATCTACCAATACTACGTTTTTAAAAATGAAGATCTTAAGAATACCCCTGCAAAAATGTTTTTGAGTATTAACACACTGCATTTTTGACTCTAGTGTTTGTTTTACCTTGCTTTGAAATAGTACAAAGCCTCTTGCCAGAGCTCTCCTCTTCAGGAAGCTGTGGTCTACCTGCTGTCCGGCAGCCACCTGCTCTTTCGTGCAGAGCAGCAAAAAACATCTGCAGCTCGGAGAGAGTTGGCTGCCTCCTGTAAGCCCAGTGAGTAGACACCATATCATCGAGGGGAGAAGAAGAAAAAGTACGGGGGAATAAAGATCAGCTCACAGATGTTGAATTGCAGATGAATGCTAATAATCCTAGAGCATGAACAAATTAAAGAAAAAGATCAGGGATCCAGATGTGTAGAGGAAGTGACTCCCTAGAGTGAAAATCCTGGCGGCAGAGCAGCGTCTCCTCCAGATGGGACAGAAAGGAATAACTCATCCTGGCATAAGGGCTGCAGACTCCTGCTTGTGTTGTGTTTGGGCCAAAGGGTCGCTGTGGATGTTTGCTGACTAGCCTCAGATGAACCTAGCCGTGCTCTCCATCCTTCCACTATCACCTCATTTAATAAGAGTATGAACAAATGAAAGGAAATGATCCGCATCACAACTTCCAATTTTGTGTTTTTTTTTCTTTTCCAAATTGAAAATCAGAATAGTAAAACTGCAGAAATAGATTAAACAGTGTATTTATACTATCTAACACAAATGTTAGCATTTATAACAAAAAAGCTAATTACCCAGCATATTGAAAATGGGATACTTCAAATTAATTATTAAGCGTTAAAATGTTACACCCAAAAAACTCTTTTCATATCTAGCACATTAACTGTGTCTTATTTCCTTGATGTAAACTATCCAAGAGCCTAGAGGGTATCAGGCTATTTTTATTAGCTTTGGAGAGGTTTACTCTCCTGCAGCCCTAGTCAGCATTACCTTAGATACTTCTGCATTTGCCAAACACAACAGTTAGTTCTCAATCCCCAAACCTTTTATGCTGTAATAATAAAGAGAAAAGACAATGTTTTTTGGTTATTCTTGCAACAGTTACTACACCGATTCTATCTGCACAATGCAAAACAGCCTGTCTATTAATGTTTTACACATGGATTCGCTGGTGAGGATTAACTTTTAGCCTCTGCCTTTCAGCATATTATATTCACAATTTGCTTAATTAAGCAGTAAACTTTTCAGTAAATAGTGACTTTAATTGGCAAAAAGAAAGAAAGAAAAAGATCTAGAAAGCACGAGTGCACTTTACCTAACAAAAGCACACTTGCATCCTAAAGCGTGCTGGGAGATGTAGTCCTGGCTTAGCAGTATCATTTCCATCCATCAAGTGTGCTTGGTTCACCTACAAAAAAGAAAAGAAACCTCAACAACAACAAAGGAGTGTCATCATTCAGCACCTCAAAAGGTCCAATATTTTTTAATAAAACTACAGTTGGCAGTCAGGATTCAGCAGCACACAAAGGGTTCAGGGAGGAGCATGGCTGGAGTGCCAGCAAAAACAAATGTAAGTTTCTTTTATTGATCATTTAAATCTGTTCATTAAAAGGCAGCAGTGAAGCCATTGCATGTTCTTGCTCTTGCTCAAAGAAACTTCCCCGCAGGATTACAGGGATGGCATAAATTGTAGTTTCTGCTGCTGCCCGAGATGTGTTCATTGGCACAGCAGAGGGCCGTGGTAACACTCTGGAGGCAGAAAACATTTGTGTTGGATAAGAACCAGGAGAGTGGATTGCGCAACGTTAATATGAGCTCTGTGCAGTATCTGCCATGGGGAGGGAAAGAGGCAAACCATCAGACTAAAGAAGCTGTCCCAAAGGACGACTGGCCTCTCTAATAAAAGGTGATGAGTGGAGTTTTACTCAGACTTTGTCACAGAGGCTCAGCCAGGCTGCAGATGTGTGACCACGTATCTTAGTGCGCAAGAAAAAGAGCGACTGCCAGGAGCTCACTTTTAGCTTTTCAGTCAATACAAGCTGTGAGATAACACACAAAACATCATATGTCAATTTGAGGTCGAAGTGCTGAGGTCATTGAAGGCACACTGTGCAGCAGTGTCATTGCTACAAAATTCAGATGTCTGCACACCCACTGGCAGAAACTCAGTTCTTTGCAGACTGACACACATGCTTACCAGATGAATAAAGTGGACCATAAAGCATACATTTGCAGACGATATGAAAGGGCATGCAAGCACGCACATAAAATTCAGATGAATCCCTGCATGTTCTTGAATGCCTTTAAAATATTTTTTTTTTTTTAAATCTACGTTTCAGTCTGTTTGTTCATAGTTAACATATGAATCTTATGTTTTATGTCCAAGTTTATCTAATAAATTATGGGATGTCTTCCTTTTATAATCTAAATACCACAGTCATGCTTTTAGTTTAATAAATAAATACATCCATCAACAACATGCCACAATTTGTTTCTTCAGGCTACCCGGCTGTCTCAGGTAAACATGAAATGGAAAGTTTCCAAAATGAAGCCACTAACATTTGCTCATCTGCAGCGCCCTCTGGTGGAAATAAAATGCCATGAGCTGGACAACAAAATGTCTCCTAGATCCGTGACCTGGCAGGATCAGAAATATTTCTTTCTTTCTTTCTTTTAAAGTAGTATATTGTTAATACAATAACATAAAATTAAATATTAAGACATTGTTTGGGTGAGTATCAGTGTGAATGTGGGAGTGTGTGCATACAATGGTTAAAATAATCATTTTCACTGAATTAAAGTTTTTATAACTGGTTGAGGTCACCGCTTAGAACTTTGCTAATCTAAACCGAGTAACATAATTACATTTGTGCGTGCAGTTATCAAAGCTTCTTAGTGAGGCCCTCTGACCCTCTTCCTCTTTCTCTCTGTTGTGTTTTCAAAACCTCAAACACATCAGAAGATTGATCAACAGGCTGTAAGAACTTTTATGTATTTTTAGGCTGATTAATTTACCTAAAAGCCAAACTGCCACCGGACACACACAGAGATCCTGCACTGCTTTCATACGACCTTCTGCTGTGTTTACCAATAAATAGTTCAGTTGCATCTTTAGTTTTAAACACAATTCATAGATTTCACTTTCAAATCTGAAATTGAAATATGTGTATTAAAAAGAAATCTACCAAAACAGGATGGTAGCTATTATTATTTATTTATTTTTATTTAGGTAAAGACAAAGTGGGAAAAAAATCCAACAGAATTAAACTTTAGTTTTGATTTCTGAGCAGATGGATTTTACTTGATATAACGCTTCAGCTCTGTAGTTAGCTGCCACTCTGAAACAGAGTGCAGTGAATGCGGCCTGGGGAAATCCCATATTTCCATGGTCTGTACTTACTTGTATAATAAAACAGAAGTTAGAAAGTAAGATATATGATCATATACTGTAGAACTATATGTTAAAAAGTATGTGACAACTCATTTATAAATGAGGGTTACTTTAAAACTCTCAACTATGCCAGTCATAATCACCATAAAGCTTTAATTTCAGGTATGTGGATGTACTAGACCCACTGTTGTTTTGTGCTATTTTGACCTAGCCATTTTTTTTTGACTACATCATACATTCAGAATAACATGGACCAATGTGAGAAGAAAATATTGTTGGGTTAGAGAAAAGAACAAATCTATAAACTCATACATCCACTTTCTTACTTTTAGATGATTCATAAGAAAAAATAATAATTCTAGGTATGGCACATCTTAGGTAATTGTATTTTCTGGTGCAAATTTAAGCCGAAAATAATTCAAACGTCATCAAAAAGAGCCGGTAACATGCAGTATTTATTATTAAGGACAGACAGACTCATGACTGGAGCTAGTTCCTCCTGTATCCGTACCCAGTGGTAGTACTATCCTTTGAATTCATGCACAAAGTACACTTAGCCCTCTCAGACTGACATGAAAAAATAGTGCAGTATACTTTGAGATGCATCTGAACCTGACTGAACCCCTCCAGCACAGACAGACACTTCTGCAGTGAGAGAGATGAGTATGTGGAGGAGTGCAGACTGCAACCCTGAGCCAAAGTCTGCATTCCACAGCAGTACAGTACAGACCAGCATACTGTAGCACATTTATTACAGCAGCCGGATGTGCAGGAAGCTGCTTGGCTCGTTGCGTGCGCTCATCGTGCCAAAGTTTGGGGGAATAACTGGCCGAGGCCTCAGAGCAGAAAAAGTACATGGTATGCTGCCACACTCCCACTAAAAACAAGCGAAACTCCTGCACCACTACTGTCTGGAAAACAAAAGAATTCATTTGTGATATTGAAACTGACACAGAGTTGCCAGCGTCACATGCTGAATACATTTCCAACTGGGATGGGACTTCACAGCATAGATGATCACTATCAACAATAAAAATCACTATAGTGTACAGTCATTGCGAGATCAGAGTGCAGAGAGACTCAGTTGACTGTGGATCTAACTTTTCTGGAGGGGGAATCATTAAAACAGTCCCATCGCTTGATACCCCCCATGGCAGCGTTGCCCTTATACCCAATTGTTTCTCAATTAAATTGAAAGAGTTTGCAGCATGCAAGTGCAACAGTAAATAATACAGCTGCATGAAAGCTCAAAGACTGTCAATCAATTATCCCATTAGTGGAAAACTTTACAGAAGAGTGCTGTTTGTCTTGTGTGATTAATAACTGAAGCATGTTCCAGAGGGCCACACTCTGCTGCGGACTCATCGAGTCCATTTGAGGCCGATAACAAGGCAGATGGGGAGGAGGGGGGGTCCTGCCGTAACCTCACTGTTATCCAAACCAGCATCTCTTATTCCTTTGTGCAAAAACATTAACTTAACAACAGAACCGAGGTCATCCACTATTCTCTTTATGGAGCAATCACAGGAGGCAAAATGGGCTTTATTGAAATAATGAGCATGCACATACAACATCTGACACAGACTCACAAGATTTCTCTGTGCTTTGAAGAGAACAAACACATCGGTGAAACTTTAAGCATTCTCTTTATTTCTCTTCCTCAGATATCTTGTGAAAAGAAAACAAATATCATCGCAGACTCCAAAGCACTTCTCGTCTCCCGTGTACAGAACTAATCAGCCTGTGTTACTCGCCCAAGGTCTTCCCATTTTTTATTAGCAACATTCAGCCCCCAGAGTGAGGCAACATGAAAGAGAAAGAAGAGCGCTCAAAAGATGGCTTCGTCTGTGCAATTTATGTCAATCTCACTTGCTTTAGCGTGTTTACAGAGAGATCAATTCCCAAACTCCGAGGGCCAACATTGTCAGAAATGAATAATTTACTAATGATAACCTTAAACTTTCTGTTTTTGCCATAATTGCCTCTGTAATACTCTTCCTGATTTTTTCTGCGCCAAACAGACATGACGAGAATCAAAGCAGCGCTGCTTGTTTTTTTCACAGCGGTGACAAAAAAAATAATCACTTTGACCTTCTGCTGTTAACAGACTTGGAAAAGTAGCTTTCGAAGCGCTAACTGTGAAGTTATGATGTCTTCTAATTTCTTCGAATGTCTACACATGTTCCAAATAACTTATCTGGATTTTTTAAAGCATTTTTGATAAATACAAAGCTCGCACTGATCAGTTTTCCTCGCCCTCTACTTAGCCCTTTAAACTAGTCTGAGGCCAACAGCTCAGTGCTCTGTTATATCCATTCCACAACTGAGAACTGTTTAAGATCTTGCATAAGCATTAGGGCGTGAATATCTGCGCTCCACGCATGGCTCATCAATGAATTATGGCCCACTGCTTTCTAAAAGATACCGCTGTGTGAGATCTGCTTAGCAGATGAAAAATTACATCTACATCAAAGGGCTACTCTTAAAAGTCCAAGTTTAGAAAAATTAATATTTGATAATGCTCAAAGTCTGCATAAGCACACAGGCAACGAGCGCCTGATAATCTCTTAAGAATACTAAAAGCCCTAATATGCCATATTTACTGATATTACGGATTAAAACAGCATATAATATGCGTTTAAAAATCGTTTTGCATATCAAACTACAATTTGTGAGCAGTGATTTAATGGTAGTTAATAAGACTCATTTCAAAAGGCACAGTACAGATGGACACACTAAGTTTCTCTCTGCCACCTTGTGGTCATTTTCTCCAACTGCAGGGTTGAAGTGGAAATGAAAAGGGTGTGCAAAACATTTTTTTATTACTATCTTACAATATACCTGACATTTTAGAACCTGATACGGACACATGTGAGGTGCGCATAATATACAGCTGTTATTAAAGCCACAAATATCATACTGTAGGTTTATAACCAGGCTATGACACAAATGATAAAGGCCAGAATTTATGGTCTGCGGGAATTTCCTATTTTAAAAATCCAAGCTGCAAAGTATCTTCTTAGTTATCTGAGTTATTTTTGGAATTGCTACAAATACATGGGTAGTTTGACTATGTAGCATTGGAGCTACATAAAGAAGTAGGGACAGCGTAACTAGACTGTCACAAACTTTGTTATCAATTTATCAGCACTGAAATGTAACCACTTGAATTCAGCTTTGAGCCACTTGGACTCTTCCACATTATGATGATAAAACCTGATTTATTGCTATCATTTAAAAATGATCAAATAATATAATGTATATTCATACACAGACAAAGCTAACATGCAACACAGACTGATTCAGTACAAAGCGATGCACAGGCTGCATTACTCAAAAGCTGAACTGCACCTTCAGAGTGTGTCTGAGTGTGATAAGTGGTGCACAGCCGACGGCTTAACAGCACTCCTTCTTTCTTTCTGCCCTACATTATGAAACTTCTGGTCTGTAATTTTCAAATGTCATTCAGAGAAACGAGGCTCAGCCATGACCTGGCCATCTTTGGGTGCTCCGAAGATACTTTTAAACTTTCATTTGATGTGCAGCTCTCAGCAGTGAGGTCTAAAAAGTTATTCTTCCTCTTTTTTCCCCAGTATATAAACAAGAAAATGTAAATTTCTTGTATTAATATATTGACATTTCTCCCATTGAAACAAGTAAATAAGACACTGAATAATGGTTACTGTTTATAATGTCAGGCTGCGGTGCTGTAGTTGCTGTTTGCTTTTCATTTTAAAATCTGTTTTATGATGCTCCTGCTCTTTCACCTGCAATATCTGCAGCTTGTGTGCAGAACTGGGAAAAGTTTCTATACTCTGGCTTTATCTGCGTCACCGTGTCCACTTTAAATCACTAATAAATCACAATTTTCTCAAAAATACTGCCTTTAACGACGTGTCGCAGCAATAACAGCGCAGGTGTAAATAATGTATTAATAAATGTCTGGGAAAAAGGTCATCGCTGGTTCTGAGCTGATGCAGACGTGTGACTCACGTTTCAACTCGAGCTTGATTTATAATTGAAAAAAAAAAAATAGAATTTAAAATGCCGCAGAGTGGTCAGGTGCTGACCTTGAATTCAGACTGAGGTGTGAAGCAGTCGTCATTAGCGAGCCAGTTCACCTGCGCTGCTGGAGAGAGAATATATGAATTTGCTGCATCTGACGTGGTGAACTTGGTAATTCGCATACTGTCTTGTGCCCCGTGATTTAAACTGGTTGTCTGCCTCTCTTTGTTAACCAGCTTCAGCATAATGATGTAGTTTTCTGTGATGTTCCAACACCATGGCTGGAGGCAGGAGTTTAGTCAGCAGCGTGCAGGATCAAGAAAAAAAAAAGTGAGCCACTGAAAATGGAGAAAAATGGCTCGCAGTACCCCAAGGTAGGAAATAAATTGCAGACGATAACTAGCGAAGCGAGGCACAAACAGCATAATAAATTGTTCGAGATTTTTGCTCTCATTTTGCAGAGCAAAATCAAACTTTGGAGTGCGCAGTTGGCAGGCCATTAAAAGAATTACTTCATGCTCTGAAAACAGAGGGATTGTGTCAATCCCTATATCTCACACAAAAAGACAACACGCTCCTCGGAATTGCTTTGTGTTTTCTGCCATCTAGGTGGGTGCAATGACGAGCTCAGATCACAGCGAGGCAAGCACAAATACAGTAAGTGACTTGGAAATATCTCTGAAAGAAACATATCTCTGTTGAATAAGGCGCTAAACCAAAAGTTAATACACACTGGCATGGAGTAGATAAATATTTATGCACAAATATTTATGTCTTACAGTTTCGCAATATATCAATATTAATGATTAATGATCTGCATTCCACACTTTTAATAATTTAGCAAAGATAAATAAGTCATATTTCGCCCACTCTATAAATATGCAACAGATCTGGAGAAATTTCTGTTGTCTGCAGACTATCTCTTGTTGATAATAGCAATCACTGGAGCAATGTACACTGAAAGATTTGTTAGTTGTTTGCTTAATCCAATTAATATTTCATAAGTTTGTGAACATGAGAATTACCACTCCAGCAGTGATGCAGGCACCACACGCAGGCTGGGTTTCCCCAAATGCAATGGTCAAAGACATTACTTCACACAATAAAAACAGTAAGTTTTAAAATCCACTATTAAGTCTGAGCTTTTGCTATGAAGCAAAATCATAATATTCAGACTGAGGTGTTTTTTAGACTCTAGAGTTATGTTAAGTGAAATTTATGCAGTACGATTGCACCAGTCTTTTGGATATGTTTGCTAAAATCTTCTGCACGCCATCCAGAGATCTTCTTCAGCGTCTGAGGTTCGTTAATCACACGCCCTGTCCCGGAATGTCTAAAAGGAACCATGTGGAGTAAGGCAACATTAACAAAAATGTTAATAAATACCACCACACTTCTCTGAAGCACGTGATGACACGCTTTTCTTCCCCCTGACTCATGAAGTTTGATAAGCTTGGTGGTTTTCCAGTGGAAACATGGAAATAACACTTGGGCAAGAGAAAACATGAGACGGTATTAAATAATGCATTCTGCATCATTATGCTACAATTTAAATGAGGGTTAAAGCTCACTGCTTTACTTGTACAAGACCAATTGGACATTAAATATACAACAGAAGCATTTTTCCTCCACCATATTCACTCATTCATTGGAGGCATTTTCAAATGCAGTTCAAGGTCACATACACCATGAGACATTTAACCCCTTCTGTCCTGTCCTGCTTGCACTTCAAGTTTTTATTTGTATCAAAGGATACGTGCATCTCGATTAAAAATGTAATGCAAAATCTAATCTAATGCGACTAAAACGTTTTGAGCTTATTACTATTACTATTATTATTATTATAAAGTGCGTGTTTCTGTAAGAGCAGGTAAGCTCAAAAATATTCATAATCAGGTCAAGGTCATTTATGCCATTCACTAATTGTTACAATGTCAAATTCGAGGACGTTTGATAATCTAACAGTGCAAATGCGCCGTTTTCTTTGGACTAAGGTGGACACAAGGTGTAGGTGTGCAGTTCGGATGACGCTCGTTTCTCTACCTCCTACCGTGAACACCCCTCTCCTGCAGTCCAGAGTGCAACCTGCGTGCTTTTACAGCAAAATGGCGACAGTCTAATAGAGGGAGAGAAGACGGTGTCAGGCGCAGTGACAAACTTGAAGACATGAGCGCTCGTCCTGAGGTAGGTGTTACAGATGCGCGCAGGGATACGTCGTAGCAGGTGCGGTCATTAGTCGGTGATGTGTCACTTATGTCGTAGGTCGCTGTGAAGGCAAAACACCGCAGTGAGTGAGAACAGGCAGCAGCTTTGTAGTCTTACCTTAACTTAAGTTGCTTCACTATTGCGACACTCACTCTTTGTCCAAGATATCGCTGCTGGAGTTTCTCCGTCTGTGGGAAGAGCAGCAAGCTCGCTGTCGCATAGCCAGTCAAAGTAAAGTCACGGCTCTTAGCTAGGGAGCTTTTTGCTGAAAAGAACAAGACATCGCAAACTGAAGAGTGATGCAGGACACTAAGAAAGTTTTAAGCTGCCAGAATTGCCAGTAGCTAAAATAGAATTTAATTCAAAGAGCATGCAGGGTTTAGACCCTAAGTTGGGCTTTTAGTGGCTGAGCTGGCAATACAGTGGAAAAACACTACTGGAAAAGCATTCGTTAAGGGAATAGATGAACGCATGAGTGAGGTTGCATTTGACCTTGAGTCATAGCAGTGGCTATGAACTAAATGCATGTAGTGTACTTGGAACGATACAGCATCCTGTAGCAGAAGCCTGTACTAGCTGTCACTGGGTGAGAGGTGAGGAAGTTCTGTTAATCAGTTAACCCACAACACCCAGTCAAGATGAACATACAGTAAGAAAACTCTTTCCTGAAAAGCAACAATGAACTTATCAAGAGGGCGCCTCATGTGGCGTTTGGAGAAACATTGCTTTATTATAATTTTGTTTAGTTATGAGCTCAGATTTATATTTATAATGAGTGTTTCCTGTGATTTTAGGGTTTTACAATTTTTTGCTGTGAGTGTGCATCACATTCCTGTTATCACCTTTATGCTGGAGGTTTAGTCAAATCAAAGTGTAGACCTACATAAGTGAGTCCATCACTCCCTGCAGGTGTCTAAGGAGGAGCTTAAACAGCTATAGAAAGAAGGCAGCTGCAGCTTAACAGCCTAGTGTTGGTTTTACCGCATTAGTATACCGCAGAGAGTAAAGGAGTCAACTGCTCGACTAAATAAATCAGATGGTTGAGGCATGTTATCCACGAATTGATTATATGTCACTTGACAAGGTCAAATATTTTAACCAAGATGCCTGAAGTCCCTGAATGCACAGCATAGCAAACAGTTACGTGTTCTCTGTTGGCCTGGCTGGCTGCTTACACAGCTATAAATGAAGACACGTGGGACTTCTTAAATGGGAGTACACTGGCCTGAATTAGCAACTCAGCTGAGGAACAGCTGCAGAGATGAGATATTTTAGTAATCAGATGCTCCGACCAAGAATTTGCAGGAATATATCAGACGGGAGGTTTTCATAGAACCACACTGACTGGACCACTGTAGTGTTTCTCTTGGTGGTGAACATTTCAAGCCCAGTTCAGTTTCCACTGGGCCTGAAACCAGATATTGTTTCATTATTCTAAACCACATAAAATGGTGAAAATGTCCAACCCAGTTTTTCAGAGACCAAGATGATGTCAGTGAGGGCTTGTTTTAGCCACTCAGCAGTGCAAATGCTCAACTACTGCATAAAACAGTGAAAAGCAGGAAATCATTACATTTAAAGCTTGAGACAAAATATTTTTTTTTAGCATTTTTGTCCAATATTTTATGTAATGTGGTGCAAAATATTTTGTTAAACTAGTAACTGCTTAACTGACTAAAGACATTTTAGCTCCAGTTGACATATTTCTTAAATTTTAATCCTCTTTGACAAAGCTTTTCCTGATTTTTGGTAAATGGTGAAAGGACTGATTCTTATATAGCGCTTTTCTACTCTCCCGGAGTACTCAAAGCACTCTATACAACATGCCTCATTCACCCATTCATACAAGCACTTCTAAACACAAGTGCAAAGTAATCTACATTCACACGCATTCACACTCCGATGAACGCATCGGAGGGCAACTTGGGGTTAGTATCTTGCCCAAGGATATTTGACATGTAGACTGGGGAAGCCAAGGATCGAACCACCGACCTTCCAATGAGTAGCTGATCTGCTCTACCATTTTTGTGTTCAATTTAAAAATAATGAGGGAATGCGTGGATATCGCCTGTTCCTGATAACTGTGGTGATGCTTAAGTGTGATTTCTACCCACAAGGAAGTCTAGCGAATTATACCAAAGCTATACAGCCATGCCTTGACAATATATCGGGGTTGTGACTAATTATTTTCATCACTGATTAGTGTAAAAATTATGTTTTTTTTCTTGCCTACAAATTTTCCGAAACCAGTAAATAATGAACTTGATTTGTGCTTGATATTGTAAATATTGCTCTATCATTTTCTGTTGGGGCCCCAGAGAGTCAAAACCCTCTTTAACAGGTTAAAACAAATACTTGATTTATTACTTACTATTGATGTATTACCTCGATACTCATGCCTTGTCACATTTTTATAATGAGGATTACGAATCTGATTTTAAACTGATGCTCTGTTTTGAGAGTCACATAAAATGACACGTGATCTGTTTGTCAACAAGAAAATCAGCTCTAAAATATGCTGACAATACTTTTTAGCTTCAGAAAATAATAATTAGCTTCTTTAATATATTTCATAAAACAAGTTTCATAGACTATTTTTTATAGTCTAAAAGGGCGGACAACCCTAATATGGAACGTGGGTAGGGCTTTAGCCAAACAGAAGCTCCACCCACCTGCTTTTTAAATCTTTTTGTTTGGGAGAGAGAGCCAATCAGAAAAAGGTGGTTCAATGAGAGGAAGCTGAAACAGCTTGTTTCTCACAATCTGCAGGATTATTTCAAACAAAAAGGCTCCTGTGATATTCATCAAATATGCAATGTCAGTTTGTGACAAAGTAAGGGGATCAGAACACTTCGCTCAGTTAAATTGCAGAAATAAATTTTTACGCTTGCGTTCTCATTACTGTCCCAGTGATTTGATTTCAATATAAATAAATAAGTTAGCTAACCTGGTCTTATTGGTGGATCCCAGGTTAAGAAAAGTGCTGCTTGTACAGTGTGTGTTAGCAGAAAGAGATGGAGTTAGATGATATTTCATTCTGCGTGGTCATTTTTTTTCCCTTACATCTGTGTGAATTGCATTTACTGATGACCGAGTGTGGTCAAGTTGGCCCAGTGACATTTGCAGCCTTAATCATTTTTGGTTGCTTGGCTATTGCATTTTTCCAGTAATACTCGATCATAGCAAGTAAAACAGGCAATAGAGCTGAAACACCAAAGGCAAAAAAATTCTTACAGAAATAAAGTTGGTTAACTTGAAAATTATTATTGCTTAAGTTCGCACAAACAGTGAAGATTTTAACGGCTCCAAAACAATAAGAAAGCTGCTGAGAATGGAGACATATCCCCTCCGGCAGTGTGTGTCAGATGGACTCACAAAATCTTACCAAGGCTTCTCCCCTCATGTGATCCGTTTAGTGTGCAGCTTGTCAGCATAATAATTCTAAAGTTTCTGAACATTTACCTGCTTTTGGCTCTGTTAGAGGTGTTTTATGAGAACAGTGTGGAGTAATTATTGCCTCAACATACACTGATAAGTTAGGGCGTTCTGATTTGTTCTTTAGTTTTATTTACTGCATGATTATCCATATCAAGCTTTTTTCCATATGACAAAAGACAGGAGCATTAATAGGATATTGTCTCTCTTTAGAAGTCATAATGATCCATTCATGGTTTAGTATTCAGACAAGAATCACAACAAGGTGACATGCAGTGAAGCATACATGTCTATAATTTGTTTCAAAGAGCCGCTGAACTGAAATAAATGTATTTGAGCAGTAAAGGCGAGCTTAAAATGTGTGTTGATTGTGTTTTAATTGTAAAACAACAAAGTGTGTGTGTGTCTAACTTTCTTCTGCTATCATTATTCTAATCATAATCTCAGAGCATAAACCTAAAATGTGACCCTCTCTGAGAAGGTGTTATCATGCAGAGGCACAGTCGCGTGTCTCCTTACCAGCTTAACACCTGAAACTGTAGCTCAGATGTGTGAAATGCTCTGAAACTATAGCTGGGTGTGATTACCAGTCAAATTAAATCTGAGATGTCAGTTACACGTGTCAGTGCTTCCACTCCTACTCTTGGCAGGTTGCGGGGAGTGACAAGCTGGCTGTTGATTATTTTCCAGTGTGAAACAGAATCACTGACACACAGTTAGTGTTTACAATCCCCGAGTCTTTGTTTAATTTCCTTAAAATATAAGTGACTTTTGTGATTTCTGATGTTGGAATTGCCATGACACTGGCATCGTACCGTCAGTAAATACTCAGCTGACTGCTGGATGCTATGTGCTTCTTCTCTGTTTGTATTAGCAAAATGTCAGTAAACGGTCTAGTAAAATCGAATGAAGCACAGATGTTGCAGAAGCTGTTTGTCTAGAAGTTTTGTCAGCATTCTGGTTTAAAAAGCAACAATTTTGTAACATTACTATTTTTTGACCCAACAGATTAATGAAAAAATATGGCATGGTTTCATTACACCAGGTTTCACCAGCTTTCATACACAATGTCAGTAATCATTTGGCAGCCTATCCTAATGTAATAAGTCAAACTCCCTGCAACATTTTAGCTGTATTTAACAACATATAGTGATGTGAAATGGCATGCAGTTTATAACAATATGAAATGGGTTGGATGGCATCATAGCTTTAACAATGCCATGTTAAGGTTCCACCTCTTTACATTACCTTTTTACCTTTTGTTATTGGCTCCATCTCTGAAAGTACCCACGGTTTACGAACCTTATTTTTAATATGAGAAAAGATTGGGTTTCAACCACTTAACGGCAACCATAAGTAGCATTTGTAACAAATCGATTTTATTTTTTCTGTGGTTTTGCATTTGTTTCTGCAATTTAAACTCTTGTTTTTTGTTTGTCTTTGTCCTGCTTCATTCACTGCTGCCACTTCTGCTGCAAACAGTATGAAGATAATGTGAGAGCTTTTCATTTCCTTGATTTGTGACGGCAGCTCTACTGTGAAGGATTCTTAGAAATGTATTGTAGATGAATACCTGGGGTTAAAGGTGCATGCTCGCATTCTGATTCTTTGACACGTGATACGTTCGGATTATATAAAATGCCTCAAATAAGTCGCTTTTGAACACAGTTAATGTTGACAACTTCCAAACTACTAATTTACTTTCTTTTTTAGCTTCAAGTTTGTAATACTTTTGGTCTTCCTAAATCTAAATTTACATATAAATTGAGTGGTACCCCCCTTTTAAATAGTCATGGGAGTGACTTCTTCTTGGAGAGGAATTTCTTTTAAAGAAGAGAAGGACTTGAGCTACTTGAATCTTAATTCACTGGCAGGTGAGATTATTGCAGTCCATCAAAGGCTGATTGAAGCACTGAGCTGTCCACAATCCAGTCTGCTGTTCAGCCTTTGCAGATCAAGCCCTCTCTTATCCTGTTTCACTCGGGCTGTGGACCATTTCCTCCACTAAGGGGCAGAATATGATTACTGATACTCTCAGCCCTCACTCTAAGAAATGAGACACTGAAGAGCATCATCAGTTAACGGGGGTCTATGTAGTCAGTGATTAATATAAATAGGAAAACTATAACGAGTTGATGTTGGTACATGTTTTTTTTTCTTTTTTTTGTATGAAACCTTAAGATAAATAACCTAAAGGAAAATCCTTATAAAATTCTAATTATATACAGTTATGACTTACATGTTAGAACATGTACAGAAATTAAATCAGCACAGATCATTAAGTGCACAATCATTCTGTCTTAGTAGGTTGGTTTTAGTATATTTGCATGACTACATCCGAACTACCACAACCTAAAATATACTTATCGCTTATATTCCAAGTTTGATCCAATGCATACAAGTCTGCAAAAATGTCAAATCAGTATGGTCTTGCATTTATCCCTCTGAACATTTCACAAGTCCAAACAACCTCTATCTTTGAGGGTTGGGATTAGCGAGCTTCCATTGTACATGAGCTGCGAGGCAGCTAACCCTTTCTGTGATACCTATCTGAGGTTGAGCTCAGCACTTCCCTCATTAATTTCCCATTTATTCTCTGAGTTGGATGTGATATTTTACAGATTTGAGCATGCGGGGCACAGGTTAGGTGCAATTATGCTGACAGAGGGGTTTTACAGACATGCTCAATGAAATCTGGAGTGTAGGATAATACATGTAGGAAGTTATATAGTGATTAACCTTCATTTCAGTCTCCTCGGCGATCTCTAGGAGGCAAATCCTCCTCCAATCAGCTGTTGCCAGGTATATTATCCAGCCTTTTAAATGACCTTCAAAATAAAAGATAGTGGCAGGCCTGCTTCTTCTAGAGCTTTTGAAGCATTTATTTGCCCTTTTATGTTGTTCAGCAGCATCTTTAAACTACAGCTCACTCCCAAAATCTTTATTGGTAAGGCTATACGACTTTACTGGACAATTTCATGTGGAATTTTTGACCAGTAGCAGTGCAGTGGAGAAATGTTCTGTTTCAGTGTTTGTAGCAGAAATACTGAAATAAGCATAGCAACTCCTCAGGTTGTCATTAGAAGCTTTAACATTGTAGCATCACAATCAATATTTGACAGAAGTAAAATTTTGTATATTAGTTTATGCTTGTTTTTTATGTTTTCAGCAAGTTTCAGTAGCTGCAGGTGCAATGGTGATGTTGTTAGAGTGGTTTTGGTAATAACTCAAGTAGACCTAAACATGTATATAGTATTGATTTTTGAGTTTCATACCAGATTCAGTGAAAACTATAACCAACCTCTAAAAATGACCTTACTCCAGTTGTTATCTTTAATCTATTTATTTTTAATATGGTGTCAGCAGCTAAAGTTAAACGCCACCTTTCTAACAACGCACAGAAAAAATCCTGTTAATCTGCTAATGATATAGAAAATAATGAAAGCTCCAAAGTCACAGTTATTAAGCACCATTAAACTGATTAAATACATGAATGTCATAATTTTCGAGTTATTATGCAAAGATATTTAACACAATTAAGATTTAAACTTCTTATCTGATATCATGACATTATAATAACGTGTAATCGTTTTTCACAAAAGCAGCATGATTGATGAAGACACTTTTAGCTAGCTTGTATTTTTCTGCAATTTTTTTTAACACTGATGTCGCAGAAAGCTGCCTTTCACAACAATGGCTGTTACCTCCCTTGCCCCTCAAAGAAAGGACATTTTTGAGCCCCTTTGATTTGGTCCGATTTGTTTTGATGTGAGGAGTGAGTGGTTTTTAAAATCTCTTTAACTCCCCAGGCCTGGCCCAGCCTCCCACAGGGCTAATGACCGTAGCCTGGCCTGTGTTGAATAATACAGATGCTTGTGAGGTGCGAGCGGGGAGGAGGGCAAGGGGTTAGACACGGGCCCTCCTCCTACAGTACACTTCCATTGATAAGATTGTATTAATTGGTATGAATAGAGAGGGTTTTCTCCCTCTCCATGTATACATTTACTATTATACTCATTAGCTTCCTGTTGCCTCCCAGCGAGTTTCTCCTTCACATCCCCCGGGGTCTCCTGGGAGGCAATTTGCATCTCTCCATGGTGTCTCTCTGGGGTTATTGAGGAAATATTAGCCTCTTTTCTTCTGTGGCCGACCCTTTGATTTATTTGGAGCTGGGGCTGATAGAGTGGCACTCACATGTTAATGACCGGCGTTGATATAGGGTCTCGGTGCAAGACGACTCATTGATCCGAGTTGAAAAGGTACAATTGACAAGCAGTACTGAATAATCATCTTACACGCATCTGTGCGTGTGTGTCTATGTGTGTGTGTGGACCTTGAGAAATGACAAGGGATTCCCTCTGCTGTCAAGGCTACTGTGCTCTAGCTGTCCACTTTCCCTGATAGTTAGATAAACAGGCTTTTGTGGGCTTCTGAATTTCTTGCGACTTTTCGACAGGCACAGTTTTGGCTTCTTTGCAGCTCGTGTCATCTCTTTGACCTCACGTGATCACAGTGGCACTTATCTTAGCCGCTTCTAGGACTCTACAACCAATCAAAGGCTGCACGACGCACTTGATCCAGTTTCTGTTTGGAGTCTTGGTCTAATAATAGAATTCAAGGTGACTACTGAGGGATCACTTTGGCTGCCATTAATGAGTGCTGAGCCCCTGCTACCTGCCCCACCCACTCACCCCCTCAGTTTCTGCCATGGAACGCTCATATTATGTGTTAAAGAAAGATAATGAGAGATTTCGTCCTAATACCTGCGATGCTTGACATGCCTCCGAATTTAAGCTCACTGATGTCTGCTCGGCAATGTGGAGCCCGTCCTCAATTGGGAGAGCAGTTTGACACTGACTCGCTTTCATCTGGATGGTCACATGTCTACAGTGAAGCAGCAGCAACAAAGTTTGATATATATGTATATTTCATGTTTTTTTCTCGTCTCAGCCAGAGTGGAACGCATCGGCCTAATCATAGCAACATCTTCTGTCTTGCTTAGTATTTATATACTTTCAGTCATATGGTAATAATAACATTTAATAAAAGCCAACATCCTAACTGCCACTAAATAAAAATACACACCACCGCCATCGCTGCATCTTCTCTGCATACTTATAACAGATTAGAGGTTATGTATATCAATTGTGCAGCTCATGCATATTGTTATGAAGGAGAAATGCAGGAAATGGAAATGTGCCATTTCAACGCGCCAGCACAGCTTGCCAAAAGCAGGCAAGTGGGTTGTGCTTGCGGTGATGGTCGGGTTTGTTTTCCTCTCAGTGTTGGGAGATGAGAAGTCATGTATCTAAACAGAGCAGATATGATGTTTATGAGAGCCATCTGCTTGGCAGCCCTCCTGTGCCCACTGCCCTCTTCAATGTGAGAGGAGCCTCATTAAAAAAGTCACATGCCTGAGAAATTTCTAAGTGCTGTGTTTTTTTTCCCCCCCTTTTTAAAAGGAGTGGAGTTTAAAACTAACAAAGCCTTGGGAAATCCCCATCAGACATCCCTCCCTTAATCCATTTAATTTTGAAAGGTATTGTTTAAAGCTTTAAAGTTTATATCGTTTAATCCCTCTCCAACACTACGGGCACCAAATGAGGCCGTGTCAGCAGCTTGAACAGATATAATCTACTCCACACAACAGAAAATCCTCCTTCAAGACAAGGTTGCATGGGTTTCCTGTGAACTCACTGTTTGATGTTTCTACCTGCTATTGAACATGACTTCTGTCTTAACCCAACTGTCACTCGCTCCCTGTCCCCTTTTATCACTCCGAATGTTCTCGCTTCACCTTTCTTCATCAGTAAATCTACCATCACAACCATTTCACTCATTCCCGTTTTTCAGGAGAGGGGGCCGAGGAGAAGTTTGTTGTGGACAGGTTCAAGAGGGTTTTCTGCCTTCTGTTGTTCATATTTTTTTCAGACAGACTCTCGGTTTCTTTTCTTTGAGTCCCATTGTCTCAAAATGAAAACTTTAAATTCTCCACTTATTATTTCTTTGTTTAGGCCTCCCACAAATGTATTTCATTCTATTTAATTACAATAATTAACACAAGAAGAGTGATGCATTTCCGTTTGCTAAGCATAGAGTTCCTGTCGGCTAGTTGAAAAGGTTAGCATAGCACAAAGTAAACATCGCTAAAAAACTGTAAGAAATTACACCTGATGTTGCTTTTACAGTGAACTTTTCTGAGCATTAAACAAATTAGATTTATGATGTGTATTAGTGAGCTGTAAACCTGCCGATCGATATTATTAAAAGGCTAGAGCTAGGCTAGCAGCCATGCTTCTAGCCCTTATGCTAAGCTACATGTTAACTTTTGTCATTATCAAATATGGCCACATCACATGTCACATGATCTAGCTGTAAGTACAATCACAATTACAAACATAAAGGTTGGCACTAGATTGAATCTGCTGGGAAGACATCAAGGATGCTCTAGACTTTCAATAAAACGTGAACATATTAGTCTAAACTGGAAATACTGGGAGCCAGTTAGAGTTTTAGTTGGTGCACAGTGCACTCAGAAGGTTTTGTCTTATTACACTGAAACTTACATGGGCTGAGAATATAAAATTGTGCATGTAGAGGGGAAGACATTGTTTTCAAGTCTTGTCTTCGGGTCTGGCTTTAAAAGTTTAACATTTAGTCAGATACAGTTAATAAATCCTACCAATTAATTGTTCATTTTTATAGTGTCATCATTATGTCATCATAGTGCTGTACTGACTAGAGAGGATGTAATAAAATAATCGATTTAAGTTTAGTAAACCAAACTTTTATTTTAAATTAATTTGAAAATAAAAAGGAAAAACAGTGGGGATCAGTAATTACTTATTTAGGCATAACCACAGCTTACGTGCCCATCTGTCTGGCTGCTTATTGGTTGACGTAACAGGCTGCTGTCTTCTGTCAAATACTGAACACAGGCAGGCCAAAGAGCCATAGTCACTGTAGATGGCTGCCGCTTAACTAAAGTGTTGTTTTTAGATCTTAAAAACCATAATCCTTATTTTTTATCAACTCTTCATAGTGAAGTTGTGTTCCAAGACTGGATGTATCCCACATATGCTAACAGTTTTTTTTGTTTATACTTTGCGGGACTAAGAGACAAGCCTCATATTTAGTTCATAGATGTTAGAGTCCCATCTAACGCCTTGAAAAGAATAAAACTCATTCCTTTGAGTGACGTCTTGCTGTAATACTTACCTGTGAGCTTTTATTCTTGTTTTCAAAGCATGCATTACCATTTAATGTGTTCATACTATAAAGAACGTGATATTCTTTGGAACACACCTTCTGTGGTACTCGTATAACATGTTTTCCTTTAGTTTATAATTTGAGTCGTATAACTCCAATATATATTTTCACTCAAGCAGTAAATTACATTGTTTAGTTATCAAAGGCTTTGTGTAATTACATTTGTGCAATTCAGGATGACAGAGCTGATAGTGTCTGCACAAGACGCTGGCATACATAATCACAGGCGAAATCCCATTAGGGAGGATGGAGACCATTATTATGGAAATGACCTTTGGGTGACAAGAATTCAGGGGGATAAAAGAATACTATGTAATCCTGACAAAGAGGCTGTGTGAAGCCACTTGCTCTTTATTTTCTCTTGTGCAAATTTAAGAAATTTATGGTGTTTTATGAATGTGCAATTGTGTTTTGTAGTGTCACATTCCTTTTTTTTGTGTGCAAGAAGCCAGTTAGTCTGCTTGAGAAGTGAGATTTGGCAGTGCATTGCTAATTTCATCCTGCCTTTCTGGTGTGTGGTACTGTGGGTAACTGCAGGGCCAAGATAGCAGAAGAAAAACTTTACGATGTGTTTGTTTCTCCCTTTTTTTCCCACCGTGGCACCTTCGTTGAGAACTTGCTCACCTTGGGATTACTGGATTGTCAAACTGAATCTCCGTCTGTTTGTTTTGAGCCACGCTTTGATACTCTCACACTAAAGAGGCAGCTTCATAAATTCACATTGTGTCAAATAAATCAATAGATCCTATTAACTGAGGAAGTTGTGTAGTGCAGTACTTGAGGGACTGTGCCCCCCCCCTCATTCAGGCATTTCTCCAGCAAAGGCAATGGCAGAGGAATGTAAGGTTGGCTCTTGATCCATACAGACAGCTCCAGCAACAGAAATGGTTTGGCTGACTGGTCTCAGTTGGTCTTTAGTGTTGTCTCCACTGTGCTGCCAGCCTGGGTCTTCAGCTGAACAAGAGGAATGAATTTGCTTGGACATTTCCAGCCTTACAGTGCCAACCTCCTGGTCAATCAGTTTGTAGTCCTCATGTGACTTAAAGTTTAGTGTTGCAGTATTTTTATTTTATATTTTATTTAATAAATGTCTGCTTTCACAAAAATGATACAACAAATATTCTACACCTATAGCCAGATTTTAATTCTTTACTTCACTGGCATGAGATGAATAACATGGCAATGTCAATTCTAGATATACATATAGTTTCAGGCAAAAATATGTTAGATCACCAAAACAAATGTCCAAAAATGCACAATGGAAAATACACCAATATTTTTACTGATATTTTTACCACACAGAATCGATCTTCCTGAATACAACTTTAAAAAGAAATAACATGAAAGCTTGCCTGAGAGAGTTCAGGCTGTGCTGAAGAATAAAAGTAGTCAAATATTGACTTCCAAGCTCATTAGAATTGTACAAATGCTGTTTGTGCCTTAAACTGTATATTATATTTCTGTTTGTTTGCACATTTCAATAAATTACTGCACCTACTGTATTTCCCACTGTATTGTACCTGTCTCATCTCAAAGTACAGTCCCTTACTTAAACCATATCTGTTGTGTTATATATTATTAGACAGCATAAACAAATACATCAACCGTATATAAAAGGCTGCATTCACATGTAGGATAAAGATAAAACTCCCCAATTACTCGTATTGATTTTAGCACGGCTTTTTCCATCACAGCCGGGATAAGTGCACTCTCCTACACCTCCAACACCTACTGTCATCAGCTAGGCACATTCTTTTTGATTTCGCTGGTGTAAAATAAACTCTGTGAAAGACATTATGTAACATACTTTTGCACATAGCCTCTCTCCTGTATTTACCATTTTTAGAAATGATATAAGCTCGGGTTTCTTCATCCGCTGTATGTCTTCCTCCATATTTTCTGTCTTATTAGCCTTTGATTTTCACACTTCACTTGACCTTTTGTTCTAATGATTGTCCAAAACAGCAGAAATGACTAGAAACCTAGACCGTCATCGCACTGCTCCAAGTTCCAGCCTTATAACATAGATGGCTCATGAGATCTAGAGAAAATAATGACAGAATTTAACTAACAACGTGTGACCTTTGCACTCTGTCATTATAATAGAGGCAGGTTTTTGACTCTAGGAATATCTGTCTGCTCTCACAGGAATATTGGAACATGTCTAAAAGAACATGTAAAATTACTCCTTACCTTGTGTACTAGAACAAGTAATTTACAGTCGAATGTTATGCTATTTTCACGAATTCGGATTGTTCGCAGTAGAGAATGACAGGAGGATGAAAGGGAATAGAGCATGACACGTGCTGTAGTTGAGAGCCAGACTCAAAGCTATACCAACGTGAGTACATGGCATGCTTCCCAGCCCACCAAATATCAGAGCGTGCTTCAGGAGATCAAATTAACCGCATAGCTTGAGTTAGCTTGAGTCATTTTTACTGTTAGTGAAGTGAAAATCAGTACTTTTATTTTCTAAATGTGTAGTTTCTGGATGAATGCAATGCAACAGTTTGTAAATAGCAATCATTAATCAATCAGCAATAAAAATAGTTGAATATGGTGCATATAGTATATGAAGTGTTAGTACCAATAATGTTGCATTTATTGTAGTTCTTGGAGGTTTAGCTGTAGTATATAGAGAATTGCATTTGCTAGACATCATTTCGTTCACAAGATGAGATGCACGATCGAAGCTGTAGGTGCTGGAAGAACAAAAAAAATGTTAAAGACTTCACAATAAAAGAGAGGTGTTATATTGTTTTCTATTGTGTAACAGAACACAATGATGAACACAAAAGGGATCATGATATTGCTTCTAAATCTCATTTACCAAACTGAAAATACAAAGTGAGAGTCTTGGGGAAAATAGCAGACAGGGTTAGTAAAAGCTCACAGCAGATTGATCTGTGCATACAGCTTAACTGTATTAAAGCTCATAATCCCTGTAAATATCTTCAGGCAAGGCAAAGTCAGCCTTTTAACATTGACTAAATGAAGTAAATAGAAGCAAATACATTTTTAAAATTTGCTTTTCTGTTGAGCCCCTGTTCTTTATATATAGAAGCGAGTTGTGTGAGTTGGCTGCTAATGAGGCTTGCACATTTTCAACCAAGATATTTTGATGGTTTTGCCACCCTGCCGTTTGGGGGTAACAGTGAAGCTCGCTTTAAATGTAGAGCGTCTGTTCCCCTTTCGAACCTTTAACACCACAACAGATGGGGAGAATATGGAGCTCGGAAGGTTTTACCTCTGAGGTGGTAACAGTGAAGCCACTCATTAACACTGAATTTACCACTTCGTTAGCAATGCAGCTTCCTGTAGAGAGCGACCAGCCCTGGATGTCAAATCCACTGAGCATATGTTTCAGACTAAATCTGCTCTGGACAGCAAAATATAATCTGTTATAAGATCCAAAATGCACATTTTTAGTTGTAGTTATTTTTAATAGCTCAGAGCTATTTGGTTTCATACTGTCCAAATAAATATGGTGTAACTGTGCTTTCAAATCAGCCACTCTTAAACGAATTTGTATGCCTGTCCACGTGTATGCGCCAAAGTGTATGTTTTCTTTGTGTGAGTCTGTGTTTGTATTTCAGACAGATTGTGTGCCTGCCAATTTGTCAGGATTCAAGTAACAACAGTCTCATGCTGGGATCTGTGTTGGCACCATCACAGAGTGATAAGACGCAATATGATCTCATTGGAGGTGTACTTTGTTCCCATGGAAATTGGTCAATTTTAGCAGGCGACTGAGAACTTTAGGTGGAGAAGCAGGAAGGTTGTATCCCAGAGGTACGCTCACATAATTAAGCATCCTCACCAGGGTATTCAAGGCTAACAGCAGGGTTTGTTGTGAATAGAGGTGGCGAAAGAGGGTGTTGGAAAATCATAATGCGGCACAGAATAATACCACTCTCATTTTACAGAGCAGTGGGAATAGCCCAAAAGGAAAAAAAAAAGATTTTTTTCAACAACACCACATTGTCAGTGAGAATGAGAGAAAAAGAATTAAATTTTACTATATTATGTGCAAGAGTTATCTTTTTCTATTTATACTGTGTATACGTGTAGATATGTATAAGACGTTGCACGCTTTATTTGACTCGCTCAAAGTTTGCAGAATAATTTTCTTCTTCATATTTCAGAAAGTATCGCTGCTATGTCTGATCTGAAGCTGAATGCGCAAGAGGACAAAGACGTGGAATCGGTGTCTGACAGCCCAGGTCGTACTCGGGAGCCATTACAGACTCACACATTCTCCCCGAAGAACAATGCTGCAGGTCTGTCCTCAGATGAACACGAAAACCCTTTAAATGGAACCCAGCCGAATCCATTTGTATACAGCAGTGTCCCTGCTGTTCCCCATGCAGGCAATTCATTGCCTTCAGGAGCACTTGTTAATGGACCTGGTTCACACCCCAACTCAGAGGTACACTGTGTCCTGAACAAAGGCACTGTTTTATCCAACAGTGTCCTGGATGCCGTGTGGCAAGCGGAGAAGGACACGAGCCCCGAGGTGTTACCACCACCTAGTGAGCTTCAATCAGACGCTTGGAAGAACACAGTGGGACCCGACGTAAAAACACCGGCCACACAGCCAGGTGTCAACACGCCACTGTCTCACTCGGAGGAGAATGAGTCTAAACTGGCCTATTCCACGCTGTCAGGTGACAGTGCAGAGCAAATGCACATTAGCCAACCTTTGACAAAACAGACAATAAAAACAAGATCTCCACGGGACATGGAACGGTCTGGAGTCTCCTTGGATGATTATGATAATACTGAAGTAATCAGGTGGGATTCAACAAGAAAATGCTTTTTGCACAACGACAGAAGGCTGGAGACCAAAGTGATGCCCCAAAGAGACAAGAAGCACAATACACACACGAAAAGCATGTTAGGCTGTCTTGAAAAGGTTAACAACAGCTACAGACATTTCTGCAGTGGTAATGATGTTGAAAGTGTTGACACTGGCAACAAAGATGAATTTTTGGGTACACAATCTGACATTAAATATTCAGTTATGCCATTCAAAGACCTTTCTCGGAACATAGCTTTAGACTCTGAGAGCCATATTTATAGCACAGCGCAGGGAGGCAGTAATGAGGAAAATGACCCTGAAGATGAAAACTGTGTTAGTCCAAAAGTGGAACAGTTGAAGGCAGAGCAACTTGAACGAGATTCACTTTTCTTTTCATGCACAACATGCAATGTTAATTTCAAGGAAAAAAGACATTTCCATAGACATATGATGTATCATTTAGGCAAGCATAATCAGGTGAACAGTGAGAATGATTCACAGCCCTTTATATGCGGAGAGTGTGGGCTTTTGTTCTGTGATAGCAACTCCCTCATGAGGCACATCATTATTCACCAAGATAGGCTGGAAAAACTTATGGAGGAAATTGAAGGTCTCAAAAAGACTGAATTTGAAGACGGGGCCACCACAGTGCCGTGCTCTCGGTGCACGTTTGGTTGTAACTGCCAAAAAGTCTTTGTCCAGGGTACCAAAACACATGATAATCTGAAGCACTACTACTTTTGTGAGGAGTGTAATTACATTTCCTTGACACGGCAGGCACTTGTAGCACACTTACATGTCGCACACCTCAACACACACCAGCCTCAAAACAGGAAAATGAGTCATACTAATGATGCAGAGGGAGCACAACATGTTCCGTTTCAGTGTAAAATGAGTTTTTTCCCAAGGAGAGACAAAGTAGTGTTAGGAAAACATTCTGAAATGCCATATGTTGGCAAATATAAAACAATGGCTCGATGTAAACCAAATCTATTTAAATCTACTTTAAAGGAAAAACTCGACCGTTCCACTGAAAAGGGGGATATTCACATTCAAAAAACTATTGACAACACTGTAAATTGTCATCAGTTTAAACCCAATGCCAGCTGCACTAAAAGCATGCTGTCGCCATATTTGTGGAGAATCGACAAGCATGGAAAGTTACTCTTACAACCAGCAGAAAAATTGGATGTGGAAACCGATCTCACCTGTGTACAAGAAGATGCTGAAAACAATGACCGCAGGGCTTTTGGCAGCTTAAAGCTGGCAAACCGTCCTACAGCCGCTGCTTTTACAGCCAGGAAGCTTAAATTGGACCAGATGTTCTGTCAGGGAAGCAAAAATGACCCCGTAAACGGGAGTTTACAAGTACAAGTAAGCCAAAATTCTCCATCAATGGGAAAAATGACTACACCTTTGCATAACACTACTGAAAGAATGAATGGTAATATATTGCCTGGGCTTAGCCAGAGGCTTAAGAAACAGTGTGCAGTTAGGGAGTTAAAGAAAGGCTGTGAGGGTGATGATAACTTCAGTGATGACACCAGCGAAGCTACAGGCAGCTTCTTGGAAAGCAGCGAGAATGAAAGGAACTCATATGCTCGGAGGTATTTGAAAAAGAGGCAGAGCTTTACAGCCAAACACCAAAGCCCCCACGCACTCAAGGTTGAAGATGATGGAGATGAAGACTGCAGTGACATAGAACAGCTCATAATCAAAGAGGAGCACATTGAAACGACAGTGAGTGATGATTCCACAGAATTGCCTAATACATCTCCAAGTGATAGTTTTGATATGTCCCCCACACCATCAGTAAAACATAAGCCCTGTCCTTACTGTCCCGCCACGTTTGAGTCCGGAGTGGGTCTGTCCAATCACGTGCGAGGACATCTTCACAGAGCTGGGGTGAGCTATAATGCCCGGCACATGGTTTCACCGGAGCAAGTGGCGTTGTGGGACTATCAGCCAAGAATCCGCAGAAAGATTTCTACTGGCATGAGAAAAAAAGGTACGATTATTTTTAACAAATGAAACTGCTAGGTAAATACAAACCGAGTCTGAATGGACTGTGTGCCAAAACTAATAAACGTATAATAACGTAAACCCTAACACCGATTGACCTCATTATAGCCTAGCTTGTGCAATATTAGGTGCCTGCACATACTGTAGAATTTTAGTGTAAGCGTGCCACCTATCAGATGTGTTCTGTATGTCCTTAAATGCTATCAACAGATGAATAACATTATATTTTGTAATTTAGTTAGAAAATCATTTTGCATTTATGATAGGAGACAGAAATGGAGCCAGGGATGTGTTGGAGCAAGCATCTATAATCTTAGTCAGTGGGATTGCATATTGCGCACCTCTCTGTAGAAGCTTTGGTTAATTACTCCATGATAGAAGTCAAAGTTCTTCAAAGCTCCACAACCATTTCACAGTGGCACTTCAGGATATGGTATAGGGTTTACGATTTAGTATTTCTGTGATCGGCAGTAGGGTCTATTATATGACTTACATATAAAAGCAGCTATAGAAAATCTATATCTATAAAGTTTCACATTCCAAAATGTACACTAAAAATAGCTTTTTTCTTTCCTTAAATTGTGACACACTGTTCTTATATTACAGCTGTTAAGCCAGAAACTCGAGGACAACACACGTGTCCTGTGTGTTTGGAATGTTTTGATAGCAAAACTGGCATCGCTAACCATGTGAGGGGACACCTGAAACGAATAGGTACAAAGGTTACCGGCAGCAGTAAGTCTCCGCTGTGCGCACTAAATGAATTGCTACAGAACAAAACGGAACATTGGAACAACTTTCTGACTAAGAGTCAGTTCTCCTCTCAACCTTTAGCCCCTCAGAAGTTCATCTGCAGCAATGGCCTCTTTCTGATGCAGACAAGCATCCCAGGGAAACTCCAACATGTCAAAAGGAGTCTGCATCCCATAAAGAAAAGCCTTGTGTGTAAACACATGGTAGATAACCTCTCAGAAAGGAAGAAGCTACATGGGGAAGCAGAAAGAGGCACTACAGCCACATCAAGCACTTTAGTTGAACTCCTCAAAGCCAAACAGGAAAGTGTGGAGCTTGCAGTGAGCCAAGAAGCCTATGCAACCAGGATGATCTGTGAGATGACCAACAATTATATGGCCGAAACAGAGATGACCAGTCGGGAACCAAACTGGTCTGCTGGTATGGAATCTTTAAGTCTAGATTTGGACAGCCAACATACTGTATGTAAAATACATCATTTTTAAATGTTATGCAAAACCAGCCAAAGCAGAAAAACAAAAATTGAGGTATCATTATCATGCATTTAATAGATCATATGTAAGACAAGCTACTGTATGCAAGCTATTATATCATTAAGTGTAGTTTATTGTTGCGTTTTAATAGTTTTTTATTTAATTGTCTTTTTATTTCTCAATTAATTATCAGTAGAGGAATAGCATGTTGACCCAGGCAAACGCTAGGCTTGCATAAAACATAACCGCCTCCATATCAACGACAACTTTATATCTTTCAAATTCAGAGTGTGCCCTGTTTTTGAGCTGCTTCACTTGTGTCGAAGTCAACTAATTCTCAGATTTTAATTCATATTTTATTACAAATTTACCATGTCTCATCCCAGATAACGTGTTTATTGTCGACAGAATACAGTTAAACAGTGTGAGAATTGTTCACAGTCATTTGATTTGTGGGAAAAACACATTCTCTGCATAGAATGCCACCAAAGTGCTTTTGAAGTTCATATTAAAAAAACATGAAATCCTCTTGATGTTGTGTCACAAGCCCATCATCCACGAATCCACAATTTTGTTTAATGTCTGTCCAAATCAAATTTTCAGTGAGGTACTAAGGAGGAGGTTGATAAAGATTTCAAAGCTGCAGTGCACTTCCCAAAGACGTTTTATCCCATGTCTTCTGTCCTAAAGACTGATTTAATGGCAATTTGTAGAATAACATTTGGGTATTAACGTAAATGCACCACCGAGTTCATTTCTTCTCACCTCAAGGTCAAGATGACTCTCAAATCATGTGTTACTCACATTTTTGGGATATTTTTCTTTGACATACAAATACACTGAAAAGTAAAATCAGGTTCTTTAATTTTTGAAAGATCGTTTGGGATATCTACTGAACTATGCCAGATATCATTAATCATTAACATGCAGTCTAGTGTACAGCATCATTGTTGCCAGTTTTCCTGTAAAATGAATATATCTGTGATTTTGTGTGTGTGTGTCTCTGCGTGTGTAGTTTAGGAATCCTTTGTGACTCCCTCGAGGTGGTGAATTGTATGTGAAAAAAGTCCCCCTGAAGACACAAGATTGTGTTAAACTTTACCAGTAACACTTTCCAAACAGGAGAGTGCAAATAAGATGCTTAGAATGCAGCCAGGTGGAAGAAGACTTTAGCGCACACTGGGACTAACAGTTTATCTGATAATAAAATTACTGCATGAACTCAAATATATTCTATATTTCTTCGTAAATATTCAACTTCTAATGTTTGTAAACTTGGATTTGTCACATATGGTATCATGTGCAGGCTAAACTGTATAAAATGAATATATAACCTAAATATTAGGGAAATGTAAAATACACTCACATCATTTATTTTATTTTTCAGGGGAATGTGACTCAAAAAAGATTTATATTCAGTGTGACAGCACCTTCCCCACTGTTTCCCAGCTTCCTGGTCATATTCAAGCAAATGCACACAGGAAGAGGATTGCAATTTTTGAAGAAGAAGGTAATTTCTGTTGAAGTAAAATGAAAAGCAGATGATATTTGCTGTATTTAGAGACAAAATGTTGCAAAATGTGCATTTAGAAGTTCGTGTCAAGGATAAACGGATGTATTTCTTGAGATAAAGAATTCTGGTGCTTTTTTTTTCTAGACTATGATTTTAGGAAGAAGAAACCAAGACTAAGGCCGGAGCTTAAAAATAATAATTTACCTTCACTGAATACTGAGATGTGCACACTGACCTGCAGGTAAAAGGAATGAAAGGCTACATACACAGTATTTCAACAAAACAATGGTTAAACCGGCAGATGTATAAAGGACAAGCTGGAATATTGACATTTGCATGTTTGGTGGTTGCAAGCAATTTGTCTGCACCCAGTTTTATGACTGTATATTTGCACACCATGATGTCACCCAGTGGTTTGTAAAGTCCTGGACAGCTCAACTTTTCTTAATAGTAATTACCACATTGCTCTTTTGGGCCAGAAGGAGCCACTCAGAGAAGCTGTTTGGCTTTGAGAATGCATTTAGCTCAAACTTGCTGCATATACCTGGTAGTTCAGCTAGATCTAACTTAGATTCTAACTATAAACAAATCACTGAGGAGTTTTTTTGGAACCGAACTACCACCTGCTGCAAAGGGTTAAAAGTCCAGAAACTATCAACGAATACTCTAGGAACTTAAATTACGGTTTGAATATCTATGGAGAAAGGACTGAATGTAATAGTTAAGATATCTGTGGAGCTTGGGGGAAAGCAAATAAAATAACGTCCGTTTTGCTTTAGGAAATGTATTGCTGTCCAGGAACGTGAGATCATCCAGTCAAAGAGGTTCTTAAAATATAGTGACTATCAAGTGTAACAGGTAGATAAGACTGAGTGTCATCAGCATAACAGTGATAGTGAACTTATGCTCCAAAAGTCAAGTTACAAACACAGCCATGGTTTAGTAACTTCTATTAGTTAAAGTGCCCATGTCTCTAACAATGCCATTTTGAAGCCTCAATGAATTTTATATAGTTATGGAAAAGACTGGAAAACTTGAGAATCTTTGATTACAATGTATAGAATGAATAGAATCACATCTTAGTTAGAAGGCGTTAGAAGAAATGCATGAAGTCCAGAAACACTGACAGTTTCTTTTGGTGTATCTCTGCAGATTCTGCGACCTAGTTTTTCATGGTCCCTTTTCCATTCAGGAGGACTGGATCAGGCATTTACAGAGGCACCTTCTACACACCAGCGTACCCCACTCAGGGAGAGGGATGGTAGAGGTTTTAGCCCTTCATCAGAAAATACAACTAAGCATGTCTCACGAGGACCCAGAAACTGGGTAGTTTTACTTCCAGATCCCTCCAGATCTATGTATTTCTCTCTCTCGCTCTTATTCTCCCTCTAGATATATAGATATATCTATATATATCTATACCAGCATGTTTCTGGAAAGAAGTATTTTAGTAATCCAGGCTACTATATAGTATAAATTTTCTGTATATTTGCAAAAACTTAATTATAGCATATTTTAATGCAACACTTTGCCTCAGCTAATACGACTAATAGGATTCCTGTTTTTTGACTGCAGTATAAATTATGCGCAACAATATGTATGATCCAAAAAATGTTTTTGTCATTATATAAGTGCCTTGTTAATTCAACAAAACAACTGCTCAAAAATCAGATTTTTGTAAGGAGGTTTTCATTATAATACAAAAACTTAGAAGGAGCATTAGTTAGAAGGAGAACTGCACTTTAAAAATAGACAAGAATTTGAATGTGTTTCATGTTTCATTTTCTTTTAGAGATAATATTCAGTGAAACTGTTGCTCTACTTGTACGCACAGTACAGAGTGTCATTAGTTTGTGGATGCTTTGTACAATTTCACCTCTGTGTACCTGCATCAGAGACAGAATTCTTCTTAATCCAAATGACATTCAAGACGTTGGGACAGCTTGTTCTGTCATCATTTGTTCTTTGCTTTAACCTTCAACATTCAGCTTAATTTCTGAAAACTGATTCTCATTGTTAGGCACAACAATAGCTTTTTATGAAAAACCCTCTTTAGTTGTAACAAAAGTTATATTATTTTCTATGATTAGCTCTGTGTTTCCAAAGGTGCTGTCTTTGGTTCAGTGGGAATGTGTTGTAATTAGAGACATCACGCTTAAAATTCATACTTAACAGTTTAAAGACAACAAGTACTGGAAATACTATGAACATTACCTATTATCCAAATTCACTTGCACTTAAATTTGTCACAAATTTTGCATGACAGGACTTCTGGCTATGTGCTAAGATAAATTTAGGTATTTCAGCATGTGAATAAGTACTTTTGCCAGGTCCTTTCAGTAAAATGTAGTAGTTTACCTTTTTCATAGTACATTTTCATAATTGTATTCTCTACATTGTATATTTTAAGAACAGCTAAGGCTTTGACGTGCGTGATCTAGTCTGGCTGAACCTATTGCCAAAGCACTTACCTCAATTGTAACACTTTTGATTTATACTATATTAAAAGCCAACAAATAGTATATTTAAAATTCAGAAATTTAGATTTAGCTAAATCAAACAAATGCTTGCTCTGGTTTTACAACCAAATGCCATGAAAGGATAACTATTTTATGCATTTACTTGCCTATTTTGAATATGAAAAACTGCAGATATAGTATCTCCTAACATGTTGTACACTTTAGCTTTGTATTAATACATGTTGTTGAATCAATTTAAGAATTCCAATTTGATTTGGATTATATCTTCCGCAATCAAATATTCATACAATTCTGATGAAACTTGCATGCAAATATTTGTATAGAAATCAGCTCCATTGATATTCAGCATGTGTGATATGAAAGAAGTGTTGTAAATTTAAGGAATTAAACACGTGTTTATTTGTTGATGCTGTGCCAAATTACATTAGTGACGTTTTTCAAGATCTTTTTAATCTGATAAAAAGATCTTATATGATGTGATACCATGCTTAGAGGAGCATCTGACTCCTCTCGGCTGCACTGGCATTATTTACAGCAGCAGTTATGAGGGACTGAGCAAAAGGTTTAACGAACATACGGATAATTGAGCAAGGTGAGATTAGGTTAAACAAGAGACTTCATTTACAATAAAATGGTGTTTATCACACAATATGCTGTTGAAAAGACATGTTAATTACTAAACCTTAGCTGAATCACAGATCAACAGGCAGGTGCACATTTGCACACTGAAACAAACATTGCTGGCTGGAAGAAGTCCTAAGGCAATTTGAGTGTGGGTGATTGAAATCCATACTCGACTTCCAATGTAAAAATATATTCCAAAGTTTTTCTGAAAATAACACGATGTCTGTTTTGTGTTTCTTTTCCTCTGCTGTGCCTCAGTAGGGAAACATAATCCAGGGCAAAGAGAGAGAGAAAGGAAATTTCTTGGTGTAAAACTGTAAGCTTGAAGGATAACCACTTGGGTTGTTGAAAACAGACTCCAGAAAGAAGGTTCATAACATAGCAGGCCTTGGTGACAGCATTCTGTCACTCAGTCATTGGTCACTGTTCCTTTAATATTTTTCACCTTTGTTCAGCTGCAATTTTTCACTATACACGGAGAAGTCTTTTTTGTACTTGTGCCAATGAGTATTGTCAGCATTGGCTCTAGTGAAGTGCAAACACACCTTTGAACGTTTACTTCTCTCTGCCATTGTCAATAAAAGCAATGTCTTCCTATGTGTCACCTCTTGCAGCAGCTGCTCCACCCTCCAACCCCTTAGAAATCTCTCTCTCCTGGACTGGGAATAGTAAAAGATGCATGTTAAATGAATATCGCCATCTTATTGTAAATCAGAAACAGAGTTGATTAGACACAAGAGACGTGTGCAGCATAAAAAAGTGAGATCAAGCCAACATGTTCAGATTCATATTTTAAACAGACTTTTGCACATGGCTGAAGACGTCTTTATTTGCCTTTATTTAAATGTATTATGTTTAATCAAGCCACAACCTTGGCAAATGCCAGTTGAAATAACTCGACAAATGAGAATTCACAAACGGTTAAATTGATTGGCCAGTTTGTTTGTAACCAAAAAGCAGAACCAGTGCCTGTAAGACCCAAACATTGGTGTCATTAGCCTATTAAATGGCAGTTTTCAGATATTATCACTCCAGTAGATTTGGCTAGTGTCTCCTAGCTCACTAGCAGGCTGTTTCAACCTCGTTAAATTACGATGTTGGCACAGATAACAAATAAAAGCAAGGTAGAAGTGACAAAGTTGGTATTCAGTGGTAGTGGGGTCAGTGGTGGCACGAGACATTTGTTGCACTGGGGTTTGTGTCGCAGCTGCAACTGGTTTTTAGACTTTATTTTACAACTAATATGTGCTGCTTAATGGGCCACAAACATCCAAAGTTAGTGAGTAAACATTAAAGCTCTTCATAGAAACTCAAAAAAACACAGTTGTCCTGCTGTTTATCCCCATTTTTCCCATTAATGTTCTGCTACATCTATTTTAAAGTCAATTATATATTTGTGGAAGTAAATGAATATTTTGCTAGCTTCAACCATGCATGAATATAACAACAGTGAAGCCAGATGTGAGTTTAAATGACTTTCTCTTGCTGCTTCAAACCTGCAGTGCCTTTGAAATCTGTGAGTGGAAATATTTCACAGTATATAGTAAGTGATGTCTTTTACATTCAGACAGCAGAAAATTCATTGTTTGTGTTAGTGCAGGATGGCCATTGCCTTACAGATCTTCAGCTGCAACAAGATTCACATTGAGACAAAAGAAAATCTGAGTGCTGGTGTCACTTTGTTTGGAAGATGTGGAGGAAAAATAATAAAGATATGATCTAAATAAAGGCAAAATATGAATTTGTAGTGGATTTAATGGAGTAGAGTTTAAGGTTGATTGGTGTTTATCATGTATTAATCTGTTTAATCTGCCCTGAAAGTGGTGGCGTAAACAACCTCAAACACCACAGCAATTTTTTTTGACAAAAACGTCATCATTCTAATTTCAAAGAAAAGTCTCTTTGATTACAGAGCACAGATGCAACTTTTAGCAGCAGCAGCTGGAGTTGCCGCTTTCAGCTGTCTAAAGGTGTCTTATGTGATAATGAATCAGCCCCTTCCCCACAACACACAACCTGATTTTATTTGTTATGTTTAACAAAATTTGTTGCAATTCAGTTGGGTGAAAGATGCACATTTCAGTGTCATTTTGCACCATTATTCCCAACAGAAAGTAATATTAGGGCTATGTGCTATTTTAAACTCCAGTGTTTTGCAGCAGAACTGGCTGGGTATTTGATGTTTCTAATGCTTGAGAGCCACTTCTGGGTTTTCTACTTACCAGTGGCAAAGGGGGCTAACCCTGCAGTTTATCTTGGGCAGTATTTAAAGCAGCGATCAAAGCTGTACAAACCAATTGTCATCATGCTTCTCTGGAGGGAATTTTGAAGTACATTAATACTCCTTCTTTGGGAAATAATTGTGCCACTCTGTGACTTCATTAGGTCTCCTGGCTGTTTCAAAAGATGTTCTCTCTGGAGGTTGAAAGCCACATCGCTGGCAGACAGCATCCCAAGGGGCTGAATGAATAAAAAAAAGGAGAGATTATAATGAGATTGAGTTAGCCATGACCAGAATTGGGCTTTTCATTATCCCACTGGCTGGAGAGAGAAAGAGAGAGAGAGCAAGAGAGGGGGACAAGGCTGACAAAAAGAAATGTGTTGTTGCAGGACCTGCTCGCCATCTGCCAACTGGGTCCAATGGTAGGCAGCCAATGCATGCTTATCATTTCCATGGGTATCAAAGGGGCCTCCTCTCTGGAGATTTCACCATTAAAACTGCAAGCGCTAACCCCGTACAAAGAGCGAAACACGCATTTAATTCAGAGGTAACAGTTTCTGTCAATTTAGCAAATCAAAATCAGGGGCAGCATAAAAAAACCTTCAATTACTTCAATTTTTATGATGCGTACGGCAGTATCCCAAAAGATGCATCAACCAGAAGGACTTTTTTATTAGCTATGCTTTTATAAATAAATGTATATATTTTTTCACTGTCTGTGGCAGCAGTGAATCAAAGGTCAGGAGCATTGATCGTGACCTGTTCCTTTGGCCAGTTATTTAGAAGTCCCACATATTGTCTGTGTAAAAAAAGAAAAAAGAAAAAAAAAGGAGAAGAAAAATCAATAGGTTTCCATTATCTGGTTGGGCAGTGTCACTGGCCTGTCAATGATCCTGTTACAGCGGCGGTACAAGGGTGACACGGGCCCACACTCAATCGCTGCTGACAAGAGGAAAACATGCTGACAGGCACCGGGAACAAGTTGGAACACAGATTTGCACTTCAAGCAGCCGTCCGAGGAGGTATCGTGCAAGGCCACCACGTGGCAGAGGGGGTGAGCTGGGTTTGGGTGGATGTGTAGGGGTTGATATGTGGGGGTGGGGGTGCTGGGGAGGAAGGCGGGTGATTCCCAGCCAGCCTCCTTCTACTGTCTGACTGTCTAGCTCTCAACCACAAATGCTTTTATCCTCCTATAAATTATTCACCCCTGGATACACCAAAGGAAACTCGCTTGCACTGATTGTGGCTGAGGGGAGATTCATAAAACCTATGCCCCAGTCTGCATCCACTGCAGCTGCCTGGACACTCCTGCAAACTTCTCCAAATCTCACCTACTCTATGCAATATAAATATGGGTTATGTTAAGCATGAGCATTGGAATACCCATGTTTTTTGGGCTTTGTGAATGGCCTCAAAAGGAAATTTGCCAAATCTTTGTATTTACAGGTATTAATCATTTTCCATAGTTATTGACTTTCTGACACATTAGCTCTTCACCTACAAAGAAAACAAGAGTCGGCTTTCATCAGTCAGTCCAGATGGCCAGTCAGAAATTAAGGAAGACATCAACTGTCTCTTGAAAGAACATGAATCAATATATTTTGACAAGGATCAAATGTGCTTCAGATGAACCTTTTTGCCCTCCCAAAGCAGTCTTTCTCCTCTTGTCAAACCTCTTTATTTTTGTTTGTCTACATATAATGATCACATTTCCAATGACTCTTGATTTTAGCGACTACTTTTACCAGCGTAATGAAACTGAATGCAATTCACCGGATAATCATCTGCGGTCTAAAGTCGACATATAGCTAACAAAATACTATACGATATACTTTCATTCTGTGTGCCCAAGTCGTAGCCAGCGTGCGCTACTTTTCATTCTTTTTATTTTCATAAAACAGGCCTTGGGACACTCGTGACGTCACGTCCCTGGTTAGAGAAAAATACCGCCCTTCTTTTTTTTTCTTTTTCAATTACACATACATATGTGTACATTTTTTTCTTCATATGTAGCCAATTCTGTTCATAATGACTGGGGAATTCAGGTTAATATGTTGACAAGGTTTAACAACAGCGGGTCATGTTGCACAACACGCATGGCTGGCTCCGTTCACTCCAGCAGCTGACAGGTCCTAATCATGCGCTGCCCTAAAGGCACTGAAGCAAAAGAGGGTTTTAATCACTGAATTATAGACCAGCAGCGAGGCTTCAAATTGAGACGTAATTAAAGTCAAAGTTGCAGTAATTGTTTCAGCTAATTGGGCAGACAAGTGCATTATGGCGCGATTACAATATCTGCAGTAGTTCCCAGGGTTTGAGTTTTTTTGTTTTGTTTTTTAAATATTATTATGGAGAAATGAGGCATAATCTTGGTTTCTGACATGAAACATGTCAATAATAGGTTACGATTTATACTTTATAATTTAACATTTTAAAACAGAGGAAAAAACTCACAATTAAAATAAAAAGCTTACAAGCAAGAGCTCACCCCTTTTGTAGTATTTTAATTAATTAAGTTGTGTAATTTTTCTTCTATCGCTTCACCTATTAGTTCAGTTGAGCACCTCTCTCACATGAATTTAAATAAGTATCAGCATCAATGTGTCATTTACAGTAAGGAGATTAATAATGCAGTCAACACGTCGTCCTCGGAGGTGATGCGGCACCTAAGGCAACATCATTATTTCCTATTAATTACTCCGCCAACCAAATGCCTTTAGAACTGGAGCTGCAGTAGGTGTGATGGGGGGAAACTGGTCTGGGAGCAGCTGCCCTGTATCCCGCCGGGCTCAGCCTGACCTCCTTTTTTTTTTCTCCCCCTCTTCTTCTTCTCCTTTTACATCACTAAACTGGAGGCTTGACAAGCCCTATAGGAGCGCAGAGATTTTGATTTGGATGAGGGGAGAAATGTAGAATATGAGCCAGAAATGACGATTCAGACAGCAGTTCGGGTGAAGCCAAAGAATCAATTGTCGAAAAAAAAAAAAATCTGATCTTTAGCGTGTCTGTTTTGGGGCGGAAGTGTCTGTAGTGATCCATCATATTACACCCGGGCTGCTGGAACCGCTTTCCTCTTAAACATGCACTTTCACCCACGCTGATTCAATCTTTTTTATTTCATTATTTATTTTTAAATTAGATTTTATTTCTTAGACTTTTACCACAAAAATAGTAATAATAATAAAATAATAGCAGCTAATAAACGTTTGGCAACCATTAACACAGGAAGTAAATCTATTTACGGGTGTGACTGTATCCTTGTAATCACGTAGAGGGGTGTGAAACGGCTCTATGGGATTAAAAACTGTTTACTAACCACTGGGCCTATGAGCTTTTATGTGTTGACTCCAATGTGTACCTTCACCATTGAACAGTAGGGGGCGCTGTTCGTTTCGTCCTGAAAGCCAGGAGGAGAAACGCATCAGCCGTTTTGCACAAAGTGGCTCCACTGAAACCGATAATCAACAATAATAAGCAGCCAGATAAAAATAAAATAATAGTAGGGAATTGAGAAAAATCACAACCTCGGTATAGTCTCCTTTTTTAAAATTTCTGCATCAATTCAAGCTGTCAGAAGCACTACTGTTCAATGTATTGTGATATCTTTAGATATACATATCGCAGGATTATCTGTCAGGTCTAGGTACACGGGCCTTTTACAGTTTGACGGACTCTTTTTTTCTTTCCTCTGAAAGATAAAGAACAGTAGCAAAAGCCAACTTGACTTCCAGACCCCCTCATAAGGCCTTCTTTTTTGGTTGATTCATTTAATTATTTTTCGATACTATTTTATGTGTTATTTATGAATCTATTGTGGCTACTGAAAGATCACATCCCCACCTTGCTCTCAGGACGCACACGTCTCCAAAAGCTGCACAGACTGTCTCATCATCACACCAGTAATCAAACGTATCTCAGAACAAAAAAAGAAAAGAAGAAAAAGAAAGCAATCCTTCTTTTTTTCTTTTGTCGCACTGAGGGAGAAATTTAATTACAACCTCGGGTGTATGCTGGCATTGAGGAGAAAAAAAATCCAGGCGACAAATGAATATACAGAGCAAATGACAAAACATGAGGGGGAATAACTGACAGATGAAAAGACAGAGGATGTGCAGCTAACAGGCAAAACGCGCCGGTACAAAGCCGCGCACACCTTTGAGAGCAAGAGTTTGTTTTATTGCACTTCTCCCGGGTTGCATCTCCTGTCGATTTGCAGAAAAAGAAGGGGGGATAAGCGAACATGCCCTGTTTAAGAAACAAACATGCAGATTAGATGGGATTCTGACAACACACAGCTCAGACTTCGTGTCCCACAGCTCATCTCTCAACAATGAGAAAAAAAGAGAGAGAGGTTTGAAAAATCCACTCAGCGCGCGCTTGACAACACTTACCGTCATTCTGCAAACAGTAAATGTAAATAATGAGGTGGCATCTGGAAATAAATAGGGGAAGTCAAGACAGACTGATAACAAGTCTCGTCCGCTTAAGACCCAATGGGTGTCACTGAAAAGCTTTATATAGATGCCTCTGAATAATAATATTAATAAAAAAAACAATAATATGATAAACGTGAATTTGATGGATTTGGCACCCAAATATATATATATATATTATTTCTAAAAAAAATCTAAATTTAAATCACATTCAGTATAAGTGGATCAGGGCGTAGCCAGCAGGAAGCCTTTCTTACAAAGAAAGAGAGAGAGGGAGAAAAAGAAAGACCTCACAAAGCGTGTGTAACATTTACTTCAAGTGCGGGGAGTTGTCACCTGTGATGTGGTACCAGGCTACATGTCAGCAGCAGCAGCACTCACTCACCTTCAGGGATGCTCCACTGTGGACTGCCACGACCAACAGCAGCACCACTGACTGAACACAGCTACACAAACGCGCACGCACCTTCTGCACACCTTCTTATTCCAGCTGGACGGGTGTGGCTCACACGTGACCACGAACATCTCCTAGAAGTAAGCGGTGTCTCAGCAGCAATGAAGGAAGTTCCAAGAATATTTACTTGAGCACTTCGTCTGCGTGCTATAGGCTGTGTTTCTGCTCTTGTGTATTTCAGAGAGAAAAGTTGCGCTTCGGCTGCTTCAGTTTGAATAACTTACAGAAGCGAAAAAAACCAAGCAAAATACACTTAAGTGCACCACTAACAATCCCCAATGCTGGCTGAAGATGCGTTTACATTTCTAAATAAATAAATTATGTATACTTTGTTGTTTTTGTGGTTTACTTTTTATATTTTTGGATTTTGTATTGCTGTTTTAAATGTTGTTTATGGTTATGGTTTAGGGTGTTTTAAACCACCAAACAGCAATCTATGAAATAATACTAATCAATAATAAGAATTAAACAAACTTCACTTTCATACTTTTGACTTCGCGATGGGTTATTTTCTAATTTTAATTTTTTTTTCCTTTCAAAAAGCGATAAATACAGCCTAGTGCCGTTTTGAAATCTGAGTGATGTTTCTGTAATCTTGTTTAATGTATTTAGTTTTCAGCTGACACACAACAGGTTATTTAATGTGGCACTATCAACTTGCATTCATTCAACTAAAATCTAACGTACATCAATTTTTTTATATGCAGACAATTTCTGCGTGGATATGTGATCTTGAGATTCAAATTTCAAATTTGCAGTAAATCTCACCGCAAAGTTTATTTTATTGTGAGAAATGAGAGTCAAAAAAACGTAGCTGTTTTTCTAAAATATAAATGGTTCATTAAATAAACACATGAGCAAAAATAAAATTATTGTTATTCATTTTTCTTCAACATCCTTCCTCAACCGCCAGGCAGGTTTGAATAACGGTCACGTGACGCACTATTTGGTCACGAGGTCATTCCGGAAATTTGGGTTAATTACGCGGTGTTCTAATTTTACTCTAATTCTTCGCCATGAAAGCTCTGTTTTAAATGAATATTTAAAATAGAGAAATATAGATTTTTTTTTTTTTTTTTTTTGCGGATTTATTCCTGCATGCAGTATACGAGCTTCAGTCTGAAGGATGCCATCAGATCATCACGAGGTACAGAAAGTTTATGCTGTTGGTGCCAGATACAAGCTGTTTTCTGAATGCCATTAGCTCATTCCAAGGTTTGGTAGAAGTATCACAGTAACTCAGCAGTGGGCTGTACCTGACATTGCATGGCCCTCTGGCCAAGCCGAGGGGTTTTCAACCTGCAGGTGGACGTCACCAACATGGTCTCTAACAAAGTCAGATGCGTCACAAACAGGAAAGAAAGAAATGAACAAGATCTGCTTCTTAATTTGAATTTCCAGTTGAATGTCCATAAATTAGCTTATTGGTGCGAAGAGTGATTTCTGAACTTTAATGTAGCAAGGACAAGAAAATGATAGTCACTACAATAATAATGCGTTTTTGTTTGTTTATTTGTTTTAGACATATAGCAATTATTTCTGGGGATTGTGAAAACCTACAAATATTTAGAAAGTGCATTTGCAGCTGTATGGACATGAAAGCATGACTGATAAATACAGAGTGGTGTCAGATTAAAATAAAAACTAAGATAAACCGGCTCACAACCTGCTGGAAAGGTTTCAGTGCATCTTAGTGATAAATCTTCAAGTGTCTGGAATTTTACTGGACGAATGAACACCAAAAGATCTCTCAGTTGGTGTTTTGATCATCATGTCAGTCCACAAACTGAAAAAGATGATCAGCTTGGTTGAGAGCTGTTGACTGCAAAGGCCGTAGTACACGATTAGCATCATTTTCACACTCTATTCAATGACCCCCACCCATGTGGACCTTGTTTACCATGAATGGACCAAAAGTGGACTCTAGCCATGCCAATCAAGCACTAAGAATGGCCTAAAAAAGATCCACAATACCACAGATTCAAATATTTTAGTGGGACAGGACAAAGATCACTGGCATAACTTAATAAAAAAGTACACAGTAAAATCACTGAAGGCTACACTGATGTTCTCTATAAGGAGTTTGGGATGTTACCTTCAAGACTGCTCTTTAAAGCCCAAGCTTGCAGAGTATCCAAAGAAAACTAGACTTTATTTCAAAGGCAATCTGATGATTTTATAATGTCCATAGGCGTGACTGGACATCGCTTATCCAAGAAGGGTGTTTTCTGCAGGATCTGCTGAAAAGGGAAAGGTTTCTGTGAGCTTACCTTTTAATCTCATTCGAACACTTTATACATGCAGGGTTTTGTCCAGTTTAATATACAGTAATTGTTGTAATTAATTACTTAACTAATTTTTGTGGACTAAACATAGCGGACAAAATAATCCTAATTCCTCAGTTCATGTGGGTGTATGTAAGGTCGCAAGCCAAAAAAAAAAAACAAGATAATGAACCACTGATTTTTATTGTGTGACACTGAGTTAAAAACACACGTGACCTTCTCTAAATTTAGAATTTTTCTGCACCCCGCTAATTTGAGTATTCATTATTTCCTCATAACGCGTAGGCTAGTGTGAACAAATCATTATTCTGCTATTTAAATGTCTTTCATTTTTCTTGGCCAATTTCCCGCTCTGTGAAGTGTAACAGTATGTAGTGACAGCAGCCCCACAGGTCTGAACATTACAGGCAGCTGTGCATCGAATCTCCCCAGCAGCCTCATTATTCTATTCTCCTCCAATATCCAAGGTTGATCTAATCACCAGATCAACAACGGGAAGTGCAAGAGAACAAATAATGGAGACAAAATGAACAAATGATTAGTATGCTGTGAAAAGTACTATACATTACTTATTTAGCATTTAGATAACTATCTATCCTGAGGAGCAAGCTTCAAAGTTGAACTCAGTTTAGGCGAGGGGGATTAATTCTCTCTGCTGCATGCTTCATTGAATCTCTCATTACCAAACTTTGTCTGTATTGATGTTAGATTTGATTGAAGATTAGAGCATTTAGCAAATCTTGCTTTTCCGCATGTATCAGGCTTTTTCAAGCGCGGCGCACCGCTCGCTGGTCAATACCCTCACTTTTATCCAGTGTCTGCTTCATTTAAACTTAATCAACTCCATCAATGAACTGGAACAGCGAAATGTCCCCTGGAACAATAGCTTTTGTTGGATAATGCTTTGGTCTTATTCCCAACCGGGTGGCGATAAACCTAAAATTACACTATGATGAACTATTTCAATCAATATGATAATGGAAATTGGCTTGGGTGACTCTTTGCAGGGCTTAAGGAGGCAGGCTAAAGCCTATGTGACATTAATACATCTCCATGCTCTCTCCCTGCTGTTGCAACCCCCCTATCTCACTTTATTGTCCCATCTTTTCAGTGACATTGACTACACCATATTGCAAAGCGCCTGGTTGTTTAATGATCTATCTGCACAAGGGAATGCTTGTGCTGAAATGGATGCGCAAGCCGACGGTCTCACGCATTGTTTTCCAACTAAATTATAGGCTCTATACTTTGTTTCCTGTAGTGGCTCAGCGGGGTGTAGATCAATCATTGATGGCACCGTTGTAAAGCAGCTACAACGTGACTTTTGCTGCTCATTTGGACGTTTTGTCCTTGTGCGGCATCCAGTGCCTGTTATAGGCTACAGTTCATCATATTTATACTGCCACCAAAAGACCAATTTCACGAGCCTAAGCAAGGAAAACGCATGCCCCACATCTGTTGCATACTAATAAATATGCCACCTTCTGGGACAATCCAGGAGTGATCATAATGATCGACTGCCAAGTGATATGACTTACCATAAACCTGTTTATTTGAAAAGTTTCCTCTAAGCCAATAATAGTCAAATTTATTTTGGCATCTATTATTATTTTTGAAAAAAATGATTTACCCAATGTGCACAGCTGTTTTTCCTCTCATCGTTTCAGATACCAGCGTTGGCACATGGAAAGAGATGGATGCCTTTGTTGTTTTGCTAGAAGAGCGCAGTTATTACTGGAGCTTAAAGTCACAGCTGTCCTTTTGCAGGGAGTCACTGATCTGCTCCATCTCCCATTAATTGCATGTACTGATTAAGTTATGGTTCGGTTTTTGAATTAGAGGCATGTATTTGTCATTTAATTTGGATTTTGAGAGAAGTTATATAGTTCTGCCGCAGAGCCAAACACCATATTTATACAGACAGGTGACAAATCAAAAGTGGTGGGTTTGGAGTCTCTGTTGTGCTGCACAAGCTTTTTGCTCCCATTATTTGGGAAAATTTATTCCCTGAAAAACTGTCTCTTATTAATCCAAATATCAACCAAACTGAAGACCTATAGTAGGTGATGGACTAACGTGTCAGATAACACTCTTGACCACCATCATCAAAACAACAAACAGTATATATAGGGATATTTTTTGAGAAAAATGGTTTTCCCATCCATCCATAGACTCGTAGAAGGTGAATCTGTTATGGTGGCATGTGACGGATCAACACTTTAATAAACACTTACTTTACCTACATAACTGTTTGTAGATAGACAGCATGTCAGCGCACCAGAAGCGAATCTCCCTCTGTTTACTCATACCAGTATAAACCTCCCTATTAACCTCAGTTAATGTTAATAGTATTGCAAATAAGCTAAACGCATCAGTTTGACCCACAGAAAATATGAACATCTGTTGCGAACTAAGACAGACCAATGATATTGTCCGTATTGATATTCATCAGTATTGTGAGTCTTGATGTCTGTGCAAAATATATTCTTTCAAAAAAAAAAAATACTCCTTTTTATTGACAATTTTAACGAGATTTACTCGTTGTAATATGCAAGGAGTTGCACATAACCACTGTGGTGTTATTGTAACAGTATTATCCAATAGGAGGCAAGGTGCGGGAGTGAGGGGCATCTTGGGATACGTGAGGTGTGCTGTGTTTAGCTTTTCACTGGAAGGTCATAAAAGAAAGTTCTACACAAGAGTGCAGTTAGTCTCACGCTTGTTTTCTGATAGAAAACGCAACAACCACAACACTACGATTGTTGCTCACAGTCGCAGTCGTCTACCTGTGCAATTCTCCTCGTTAAGGGGTGTTTATGCACCTTTCATCGTATTGTTTTGTCTTATACGGTCTGCAAATCTTTGTCTCTCTGCTCTCATCAACCTTACTTACATGTATCCAGTGGGTAGCTGACAAGACAAATAAAAATACAGTATACCACGCGCTCACTGCTGAGCATCATAAAAATGTCCGTAACAGAGAAAACAGGAGAACTCTGTAGCTCCTACTGGTCAACAGATAAATGAATAACGTCCAAAAAAATAATGCAGGTGTAATAATATTATAATCTGATTTCTAATCTTGATGGAAGAGTATTGATTGGCTGAAAACAAACTGCCGGTCAGAGAGGTTGTAGTCAGGCTGCATAAGGCTGGTTATCAGTGTTAAAATTGATGCTAAGTTTGCTGAAACTTGTTAAGATATGAATTGGTTATCACATATATACAAGAAAAAAGCCAAACAGAGTTTATCAGATTTGCAGTAGTATTAGTTTCTCTGCAGAGTACCTTTAAAAGGTTTAAAACTTGAATCTGACGATAAAGATGTCACATACCAGAATGTGTTTTATTCTCCATTTTAGTGCATTTAAAGCCTAAATGCTTATCTGCATTGTAATGGATAAACATGGATCAAGTTGAAGCACGGTTCGTGAAAGAGTTGGCCATTCCCCTGCCTCGCTAACCTTCTGCCTTCTTCAGCAGCCAGTGTCAATTAGCCTGTCCTGTATCTTAACCGTGTGAAGTTGCTGCCATGTCACCATCATCCAGCAAACATGAAACACCAGATGTGTCGTTTGACACTTTTGAATATGTTGTTTGCCTTTGTTTCCGTGTTTTACTCCCGGTGCTGAAAATGATTTGAGAGGACAGACATGCACAACAGATACAGCACCTTGAACATCAAAGACCGGCGCTGCAGTATTAGTAACGGTGTGTCTGTGTTTCTGCTGTAACTCTGCACGCGCTCACATACACACACACACACACACACACGGATAAAGGCTTGTGTGAGTCTGCGTGCACGTCTGCTTGCCTTCCAAAGGAAAGCATCCGAGACAGCCCAGAATATAAAAATTTACAGGCCTCTTTCCTGCTTTGTCTGTCTCCTTTCCCATTCTCTTAGGTGAATGGGGGCCTGAGTGATAGACCGAGAACCTTTCATCTCACCCAGTGAGTGTAAATAGCTGTCATGTTTGATTGGCGGTTTGACGTGCACGTGATGCCCTGGAAGAGGGGAAGAAATTCAGTGAGGACGCGGTGCATGACGGTTTCTCTGTCTGCAAACTAAAGAGGTAATGAATGAGTAATTGCACAAAAATCTGTGTTCTACATTTTGTCAAATGTGATTTCTCAGAGTTCATGTGGAAGAATCTGCAGCTTGTACTGTACAAGATTGAGTCTGGGCTGACTCACAATGGCTTTTAATCTCGTCATATTTCAGAGTTACTAAACAGAATTTTAAAAAGTGAAATACTTTTATTTGAATCTGCTCAGCATATTACAGCCTGTAGAGCCCCTGGAGCACAATTATACTTAAAGTTACTTATCATAATTGCCAACTTTGTTATGTACCCAGGAATATTAAGCATGTTTACATCACTAAATTGTGTTTTACTTGTTTAAAGTGAAAGCGGTGATCTTTCAGTATATAATTCAATCTACTGGTTCTAGCAATAGAGAGGAAAGGTTTACAATAATGCTGAATTATGTGCTGTGTTTCATGCTACAATCAGTGATGTTACTGATTGACTGCTTCACATTGGGGAGGTATGAGAAGTGGGGTGGGGGGGTTTAGCTGAGTAGATCTGACGTAGAACTGGATCCAAAGTAATCTGCTAGTGCCTTTTGTTTTAAATGTTTTGTTATTATGTTCAATGGGAATTAATTTTTTTAAAATGCAAGTTATGTTAAAGTGAATCCTTAGTGTTAATTCAAATGTGTTTAAGTATGCAAACAGATTATTTTGAAAGGGCTTGGGTTAGTTGGTTTTCCATTTGGTTCACACAGAAAATATCTTCTCGCTGGCTGACATTTTAATGCAGACGTTCATGGTCCTCAGAGGATGCACGTCACCCGACTTTAGGAGACAAATATCATAGCAACACCAGCACAGTGGTGCAGGTGGCAGCACTGTCACGTCACAATAACAAGTTTTTTGTTGTGGAGTGGGAATGGTTGTTTGTCTGCATGTGTTGACCCTTGACAGACTGGCAGCCTATGCAGGCGGTACTCTTTCACCCACTGAGGGTGGGATAGGCTCTAGCCCACCCATAACTATGGCTGGATAAAAAGTTATGAAAGGGGATGTGTTTAATCTTAATATTTGTGCATTTGGTATATTTATGGTCCATATCTTTTAAACTAGAATACATATATTTTGTCTCCATAAACTATTCCATGAACTGCCTTTAAAATCTCTTGCTGTTGGTGTTTTTATGTCGATGTACATGAAAAAAAATTGAAAATTCAATTCCAGGAATAAAAAGCAATGCATTAAATTCCATGACTGTGCTGTGTGAACAGTCCTCTGTATATTGCAGTTACCCTAGTTTTGATCAAAAAGAGTTAATGTATCACTTTAGCATACACTGCCCACCGAGAAGCATGATGGCTCTGTGGTTTGACATATATTTCATTGTTTGGCCTCAGAATGATAACGCTGATGTATTTTACAATGGACTTTTGCTTTGATTTAAAACACCAAAAAAGCATACCACTCTCATCTGCACTCCAATGGCCTGGAATTGGCAAGAAAAAAGCTATTTAACTAAAGAGAATATATGCATCAAATGAAAAGCAGATGAAAAAATATGCAATTATGTTCCTGATTGGGTTAAGTATTTCTCTGCCAGCACATGCCAGCTACCACTAGAACCTTTCCCAAATGGTCTGCTTCCAGGCTTGGGCGAAGCCCCAGAAAACATCACATCAGAATGGTGCCATCTCGCTGTTTCCTCTGATCCATGGCCAGTGTGTCTCCCCATTCCTCTCTCCTCTTTGCTACGCTCAGCCCCTCTCTGCGTCCCAGATAATGGAGCTCAGCTTCTGTCTGCCAAAGGGTCCGTAGCTGCCCGGGAGTAATGACCTGAGGGGGTACTTTGTGACAACCAGGGTATAATAATGCCTGCAGCTACGGACAAAGCAGACCCCGGGGGTCAATTTTTAAATACTTTTATGTTTTTCATCGAGGATAAGAGTCATCTATTTTTATTGCAGGCTATATACAATATGTACACAGCAGAAACAACACATTTATTCCAACCAAGGGAAGCACAGTGTGTTTAATGTTGTTCATTTCAACAAAATGTAGTTAAGTTTTGATAGAACGACATAGTTGTGAGCTAGCTTTATTGATGAAACATCATCCACTATTCAAGAGTTTATCTGGCACATGTCTGTAGGCCACAGTGCTTCAGATCAAAATAGTGTTATTGAGGTGCGCAAGGGAATATGGAATCACCTGCGAATGAAAGGCTTCTCCTAATGGGTTAATTGTAACAAAAGCTCGGGGTCTTGCCCCATTGAACAGAAGAGGATTGTGGAGCACAGACCTGTGGAAATGATGTCAAGCAATGTGTTGCCTGCTTTGCCCTGAAGGGCCAGAGTTTGTCTGTCAGCAGTTAAATGCTTACCTCCTACCCCTCCCCTAACACTCAACAATCAATTTACCTCCTCGGGGTCTATGAACCCAAAGATTTGACCTTGCAGACTCAAGCTTTGTTTCCTCCCTCATCTCTCACACTTCAAAGAGTTCTTATTATAAAATAAAGAAAGGGGAGTTTGAAGTTAGGCCTCATTCAGTAGGCTAGTAGGTGAATTTTCTGTTGCCAAAACCACAGGAGGAAACTTGATAAAGGTAATTTTCAATTGATCTCTAGTTTCATGCCAGCCTTTATTCCTAGAATTGAACTCTGAGTTGTTTTATTTCAGTTATTAAAATTAAGTGCTTAAAGGAAAGCCAGGTAGGGTGGGAAATACTGTTTTTGTATTCTATAAATATTTAACTTGTTTGCTTACAAAGGAGAGCCGCACTACATGTTTCCAGCTAGAAGCAGGTAGAAACCTATAATGTGGCTCTCTTAATGTTAATTATCTAGTGTTAATGTAGTGTAGCAGCTCTAAAAGTAACTAGTTTTTAAAATGTATAAATCTACAACTTGCAATAAAAAACGGGTAAATCATTATTACTTGGACTTTGAGGTGCTTTTACACTGTCTCTGTTTCCACTCTTTATGCTAAGCCAAGCTAACTGGATGATAGCTGTGTGTTCATTAACTGTGTGAAAAAGATGGACAAAGTTTTTGGTCAAGCGCCTTAAACACGCATTCTCTCTAATGGCCAGCAGGAGGCGACACCTCAGATAGCAACGATGTCCAGCTGTATAGAAATCTATTGGAAGGTGTCCATGGGCTCCCTTCATCTGTGGCCACAGCAGACACTTTCCTGATCAGTTTATAATCTAAAACAGTAGTTTCTCATTTTACTGAATACAAAATGATCTGCATTTTGTTAATTATGATCCCAATTTGAGTCCAAAACAACGTTAAAGGAACGTTTACTTTTAGGGCTGACCTGAAGCTATGCTAAGCCAAGCTGCATACCTCACGGAAAAGATTGGAAACCATATCAATTCTTAAACCTCAGCAATAAAATTCAAACGTGTATTCTCCAAATGTCAAAGTATTTATGACTGTTACATAAAAAAGTTAATTCAGTAGAATTTGATTAAGAGTCAGCAGTGGCATTGTTGGTTTTGTTAATTTGTTTACTTTTAATCATCAGCAGAACATGCGCGCCAGTGCCTCTGCATGCTTCTGCAGTAACAGATTATACGTCTTCATTTTGGATAGTTTTCCATGTGTCTTATGGCCAGTATTCATTTCAGTAAAGTAAACCGTAGTTTTAGTTTTAAGTTTAGTTTATAGTTAATTATAACAACTTTGATTCACACTTTTGTTTTGGCAGGTTGTGCGTGCCAGCAGAAACCATTCATGAAAGATGCACCCCTGAGGCTTACAGAGGTACACTCCATCATCTGCTAAGCAGGTAACTACTGTATATTTTATAGAAGAACAAAGCCAGCTCCTGATGAATGACTGTGCTATAGGTAATGAGCTTTTTACCTAGAAACAAATGTTTCGCGCTCAAAAATGTATCAAAACTGAAAATCAGGTTTTAGTGTTTATATGTTGTACAGTTGATTTACTTTTATGTTTATGGGTGCACAGCCTGGAGATGCCTCTGTGTCAATCAAAGACTTCAAGTCCCAAGATTTATTCAGTCCCCCTCCCATTTGTATAGTAACCAATGGAGGGAGTACACACCCAGCAAGGTGCTAGCTAATTGGGCATACTGAGAATAGAAAAAAAAGAGGAAAATAAGCACCTTCTACTGTTATGTGACATTTATTGAAAGTGCTGATGGATCAGCACAAAGCTTTCTTCAAGGTGTTCGAGAAGAGCTTTGTAGTGAAGCATCATCTGTTTCATGAGATAATTTTTATGTCTTTTTTTTTTTTTTTTTTTTTTTTTTTTTTTTTGCTTTTCAGTTTAATGCGTTTTAGTTCTGCAGCATAGAGGTACAAAATAGCGAGCAAGGAGATATGATTCACTATGCCAAGCTCATGGGATCATTAGTACAAAACCTGACTCCAAATTAAGCTCCCACTTAGACCGACAAAAATGCTGCTTTCTAAGAACCCAGTTATGCATAAAATTACATCCAGGAAAACATTTAGTAGGAGACAGTTAAACTTTCTGGAGTGCCGGCATTAAAATGCTCAAAGTTTGCCATGTAATACCCCTTAGCTGAACACTAGAGAATAGCTAGTCTGGTTCTGATTTGTTCTTTACTTTCCTATTTTTGTTCCCTTTAGGGCCATTATAACTAAAATAATAAATGTCTAATAATGGCATTAAAATTCAATGAGATGAAGACTTATTCTGTTCAAACAACAATCTATATGAGCCTATGTAATTTTAGACACTTAATACAATAAAAGCTATGAGTACAGGCAGTGAATTTAAAGCTAACAAATATCATACATGACTGATAATTATGGAAAAATGCATCAGAACTTCCACCCTGTTTGAATGCAGCATTTGATGCATGCACTAGTGAATTTGTGATCTGCGGATAATCTCTATGCTAAGCTAAAGAAGCACCAGTCTGTCTTGATAAGATTATTTTTTAAAACATTAAACTGTTTCATTAACATGACTTACTTTATGACTGTATGCTGATTTTGGTTATTGGCTGCAATACCGCAGAATGAAATCAATAGCTAATAGTCAAACCATATAAACTCTTCTCTCTGACTCACTGAAGGATATCATACAGTACAACGATTTCACATTTTATTTTGGTCTTTTAAGGATGGTTCTCTGGCACTTGTGTCAAAGCTCGTCTTGTTTTTCACGGCTGCGCTAACCATCAAGAATAAAACTGCATAGTTTGTGCTGGTGGAGTTTTCTTTTGCTGAGGGGGAGACAGAGCGGTTGAGGATGTATACACGTGGGGGAAGAGCTGCAGTAATAGAACTCAGCTGGAGTAGGTTACTTGAGGGAATGCTTCAGGAGCGGGAACAGAGCCAAAAGAGCGAGGAAACATACTTCACTTTATTGATTTTGTCGATCGTCTTAAATGAGGGGCACTCCAGGCCAAGGGCTCACCTCTGCATTTTCTGTGTGTGTGCCTGCTGTGTGGTGGACAACGTGCAGAGGTTATGGGAGATGGGAATTATGTATGTTTTTATGTTAATGTATGGGGAAAGGCTTTTTGTGCACGAGGGAGACGGAGAGAGCTCCAGCATCACGTATACAATGTGAACCTTTTGTTGTTACCTCATAAATTTCCATGTTGTCGTATCAGCCATTGAGGCTATTGTTTCAGTCACGTGCATCTGGAAGTCCTCAATGAGCTAGCTTGTCTGTGAAAAGTCCTGCACCGCCCCTCCACAGATCATGACCTTTTACTTTACACTAGAGATACACGCTACTATTGTGACTTATTCATCAACTGTGACTTGGTTATAAATGGCTTTTTAAGGCAAATATTGATTAAGTCAAGTGTAACATCACTTGGCTTAAAGCAAATGTCCATAAGCAATTATAGCTGATAGTCTCTTTTCCATTTTTGCCTTGGCTGACATGCTCATCTGTTTTATATTCCCATATGTCCTGTCAGGTGGGACAGGATTCCTTTCCTGTACAGTCGGTGTCAATTGTTATTCAATAACCAGAACCCTGAAGTTTTACCACAGACCTCAAAGGCACATTCCCTGTAATAGAGTCACTCAAGTTTCAACAGTGCGTACTTTCTACAGAGTTTTCTCTGCAATAATCATGAACATCTAGTATTAGTTGTGTTATTCTGTATTTTACGTAAGTTTTCTGTTGACTATGAATTTAGATTTTGGTTTAGGATATTTTTTTTTTCTCTAAGTGCACCTTGAAAAATGAGAGAAAATAACGAAATGAGAAAAGATGTACTCCTCCTCCCAAAAAATGTGTTTATTTTTTAATAGAATCAATTGCAGACCTTGATGTCAGGAGACTGTTTTTAGCTGATATTGGTTTATGACGTCTCAGTTACTACTGCCAGTATTCAAGAGGAAACCTGAAATTTCCAGCACATAAAAAACTTTTCAGTAAAGTTTTGTGTGTAACATTAACACCTTTCTAATGCAAACCAAATGCACATTTATATTTATATCGGGCACAAAGTATCATTTAAAGGTAAGCATTTATTATTTTGTATTCTTTGAGTAAGAAACCTAAAACAATAAATAGATTCCTTAGTTCAGTACTGGCCTAAAACAGTTCTGAAACAATCATAACAGTCATCTTCCATTACACTTGAAACACTGCTGCTCTGACAGTGATTTAATCATCGTTTATCAAAGTTTTACAGCATTAGATGTTAAAAAACTGTCGGATTTTTTTAATGGCTAATCACGTGAATCTTTAGTTTCTGCCTTTAAACACACTGCAGTCGTTTCCATTAGCTAGTGTAGTTTATTTTAGCACATCACAGTTTTTTTTTTTTTAAATCTCAACACAATTAAACAACTCTGCTGACAACCCTTTCTTTTTGTGGGTTGCCTACAATTACTCTTTCTGTTGAGTCGTGCTTTGTAGTTACACTTTGGTGCTACGCAGACACCTTTACACTGTTGTTTGTTGCCACTGTTGTAGATCATGACATATTTTATAGGGTGGATGTTTGGTGTGTTTTTTCCTAACAGCTCAGTTTGCCTGAAGTGTCTTTGTGTGATCTGAATGTTATTTCTGAATGTCTAACAGTTTAGCTACACTCGGGGAATTTATATGATTTTACAAGGTGCATCCTCTTGTTCTTATCCCCCAAATCATCTTCATCTGCGCATCTGTTATAAACTACCTAAGCATGCTTATCTTTTCTCCCTCTCATTTCATTACACAAAATCCCAAAGAAACCACTGGGCGGGATCAGTTAGTCCCAGCCAGCTCTGTGGTTTTCTTGTTCTTTATTAAAGTGTAATCAAACATCGGTTTAAGTGGAAAATAAATATCCAGATCTAATAAGCTGCTCAGCCGGATCATGTAAATGCAAATTTTCAAGCTGGTTCCTATCCGTCCCACTGAGGGGAGAACAAGCCACAGCAATCGCCTCCTCCACCCTCGATTGTAAATCAAGGAAAATAATGGCTGGATAATGACCGGTTTGCGGTCCCAAGCAGATTGAATGATAACAAACCTCGCATGTTGCACGCAGCTTTTCATTTAACATCCTATCATGGGGAAAGCCGGCGAACAGCTTGGTGTGGCTCATTAAAGGGGTTGTTGATGCCTTGTAAATTTTGTGGAGCAAGGGGTTGAAAATTCACAGGACAAACTTCCTGATAGGGTAAGACAGGGTTTATTCCCCACCCATAGGGGCCTCCTGCGCCGTCGCAGGGAGCCGGATGATCTGAGAGGACCGGTGAGCCGCCGACTGCATTGCAGTTGTCTGTTTTCTAATGTGAAGGAGTAAGAGTGTGAATGAAAAGAGACGAATACCCACTTAGACAAGCACTAAATAATAGACATATAAATTGCTTCGCTTTCCTGTTTGGGGAGATGCTGATTTAGCTGCTAATTGGTGACAGAAACTGTCAAATGGGTGGCAGATAGTGATTGTGGTGGCTTCTGTCAGGATTAGGTGAGAGGGAAGAAAAAGCGTGCTTTCTTCTGGTGAAGGCAAAGACAATATGACGGCAGTCCCCTCCCTTCTCTTGTCTGATATTTACCCAAAACACATTAAACAGATAAAGAAGAGAAAAGAAACAATAAGCTCGGGATTATGGACCCTGTCTCTTGCCTTCGTCTTGTGCTCTCATGTCTTCCCTTTTTTCTCTCCTCTAAGCTGTCTCTGTGATTGATTAACGTGTTTGTTTGAAGAAATTTTGAATGTTTGCTTGCACAGTGAAACACACAGACATACAAATACGCGCCGAATTTGCTCAGACGCTCGCACGCACAGAGACAATGAACTGGCTGTAAGCAGAGAGACGGCGAAAGAGACGGATAAAGACTGACTGACTGATCTCTCGAGGGCATCTTCTTCTAACCCTGCCTTGACTCTCCTCCCTTTTCTCTGGAGCATTAAAATGAACAGTAATTAGGCTTTGATACTCTGGCAAATGAACAGTAATTAGAGTGTGCTACTGTGGATCCTCTGCCTGAGCTGCTCATTGAATATTCACACCATTATTGAACGTTAAGATTAGCTTGCCGCTGTCATGCACAAACAGTGTGGCATGGCAACGGCCCTTTGCAGATGGTGTTAGGGGGATGGTGGAGGCAGTGTGTGTGCGTAGACAGGTCGCCCAAGCCTGGCGGACCCTCAGAGGGGATTTTCTGGTTATTAGATCCTTGCCAGATCATGGGCCAATTATAAAGAAAACTGTCAGTCAAGGCAAAGTGGCTATGTGATTAGCGGAAAAGGACAAAATCAGGTGAGGAGTGTGAATCTTTCTGGAGGCAGCTTTGATTTGCTAATAAGAGGGAGAGGGAAAGGACCGGGGCAGGGTCCCCAGCTGTAGTCCTGCTTTGCTCTCTTCATTTTCACTGTGACCTTCTTAGCACTGCTGGTCTAATCTGCGCTGCAGAGAAGACATAAAGAATGGCTCTCGAGGGGGTTTTCTGGGTCCAGGCTCTGAATGAGGCACAAGGGGGTTAGCCACCAAAAATGAGAGCAGTACCCCCTACTCCCAACCACAGGGACATGAGTAATCAAATAGTTCCTTTAGGATGACAAGGGACAAATACTTCCTAATTACCCTAATAGTTTTAAAGACTTTTTACTCTTGATAAAAAAAAAAAAAAACGAAAAAAAACACACTTAAAGCGATGCCACTGAGAGAAGGAGGAGTGAAGGGATAAGAGGAGGGAGGGAGAATCGCTTGCCTCTGAGAGCATCCTCAGCAGGCAGGAGCTCTGTCCGTTCCTCTTCCTAATTTCTAAAAGCACGACAGTGTATCCTAATTTAGCGGCTGGTGACCAGGGCTGACATTGAGGGGCGTGGTATGGCCTCCCCCCCCCCGGCCATGGTTTCTGGCTGGGGAGAAGCAAACGCAGAGGGGAGACAGGCAGCACAGTGCCAGCGCTATAATGAAGCGCGGGAGACAGCAGGCCTGACAGCTCTGGCAGGTGATGCATGGGGCCCATGCTAATTCTTCAGCAAGCCAGTGATGGATCCTGAAATCTTGACCACACATCCCATTAGCCCCTGTCTGTGACAGGAGAATAAAGATATTAAAAAATCCGGGAGAAGTTGAGAGAAAGGGGTGCAGGGGGATTTGGAGTGGGATGTGGACAGCCAGTCAAAGGACCTTACGCAAACCTCCAAGTCCTCTGCAATATTTTCAGCAGCAAAGTTATTGATGACTTAACCTCTGGGGTGCAGGTTATGGGTGATGGATACTGTGCATCCTCAGCATGGAACAGCAGAGGATAACAAGGTAGACAGTGAATCACCTGCCCACAGCTGATAAAAATAGAATATGACATGTTCTACAGCGTATACACTGCATTATTCCACTGTAAATTCTAAAGAGATGAGTGAACTGGGCTTTCCTGTAAATAGATTAGTTCATTGAATTGGTTTTCTATGGGCTCAGCTGTTCTGCGCATCCCTACTGCTCTGGCTTTTGCATCTTAGCACTATGAATGCATGGACTGTTTATTAGGCTGTCCCTGCCAACTCCTCTGCGACCTCCCATCCCCTCAAGAGTAAAAAAGACTAAGGAATAAAAAGCAAAGGAGGGCGTAGAACTCCTCAGCTATCAAGCGCTCAGGTGTGTTTACCATATATCTTTTATGTTCCTGTGCCAGAAAGGGCTAATATTTGTGACAAGTTTTGTATGAAATATAAATGACTCAGTCTTGATACAAATAGGAAAACTGGTAGCGAGGCGAGCCGAGTCGCAGCCAGGCCACGAGAATCCTTCCCATTTCTCGGGGTTGACAAATAGCACAGAGGAAGTTCCAGGGGAAACTGAGAGGTTACTGTGACAGACAAGGAGCACAATTATCACACCATGATGAAAGAGCCATGGCGAGCGCGCGTCGCACCGTTAATTACCGTCCTTTTTCCACCAGCCTCTAATGTGAGGAAAAACACGCGATGACAAGTGTGTAAAAGAGCAAGCACTAAATTACTGTCAGGAAAAATAAACGGAGGATCGCGCGGCCCGCACAGTGATTTACGGGGGCAATTAGTCACCGCCCCACGGAGATGCTGAGGACAGCAGTGCGGCGGGAGTGTGTCAGGGAGAGAGAGTGTGAGAGACACCCCTACGCTCCACCCACACTTCTAAAAAATAGGATGAGAACTAGGAGAATGTTCTCTGTGCTCTTGGCTGAGTGACCTTTGTCTGGCGGAGGGCCGTTATCCAACTTTTTGCTGGTTATAAAGAAGTTCCGAAATAAATGATCAAGCAAACAACGGCGCTGTGAACATCATCCTACTTCAAATCAGTGCCACGTTGTCATATGTGTATGTATCATAATAGAATAAAAGAAGTAACATGAGTGGGTGATATGGAGCCAATTTAGGTCACCGTTACTTGTTTTATGCTGAAGTAGGTTGATTATGACACAGGTGTAAGACAAGCTAAAGCAGTGTCTGTCATTACACTATCAGTAGAATACAGGCTTTTGTCTATGTCGAATGTGTCAGCGTACTTGAAATGCTAAACGTCTGAAATGAGCTAACCCCCCCACACGCTCTACCATCAAACATCAAATGGGCTCTAATTGTTTCTAAACGTGACACAAGTTAAGATACTTCAGTTTAAAGCCCGCCATCGCGTCTCAAAAGTGACGCTTGATTCCTTGTCTCGTCTCTTCGAGCAGCTTCTAAGACAGGAGGTCGCATCCCAGTCGTCACATGTCCCTCATATTTCATGCTCAGCTATGAAGCGAGCCTTTCATCACGTATTAAAATACCTGCTGTACTTTTAAGGAAGTAAGACCACTGGGAATATGCCCGACTGAGCGGAGAGCCCATTGATTAGTAATGGCCGATGACAGATAGTGTCACATCATCTTTGTTAATTTCACTCATTCGGAGGCATTGAACAAACATGGCGTGCTGTTTTTTTCCCCCCCCCTCTTTCTTTCTCTGAGAGAAATTTCTAAAATGATAGCCTATTGTTGAATAATTTTGAAGCCCCTATTAGAAAATTGTCACACTGTGTGATATCTTACAGACGTGTGATGAAATAAAGTAAAGATGGAGCGGGGGTGGGATGATGCAGTGGAAGTTTGTCTTAATATATCCATCACAGCCAGCTAAAGACAATTATAGTTGAGCACTTTAAAGAAAACCCTCAGACGCAGGCTCTTGACTTGCTAAGCTTCTGAAGCTTTCTCTTTGCGTAATGCTAACGCTTGATGCTAACATGACAAAATGTGTTGGAGGATATTGGCAGTTTAATCTGCCTTGTCATGCTCGTATACATATTTAGACTGAGCATTTGCACGTGTATTGTAGGACAATAATAACACTGCCAGTAAGCTGAGTGTTATGAGCAGCGTGATAGGAAGTGTGTGTATAGAGAGGGGGGAGCAGGGGGATGCATTCTCCCGGCCATACAAATCCAGTAGAGGCTAGTGAGTGGGCTTGCTAGGTTGAGCCACATTTCCAGGTCAGTGGCCTTAAGCATGCTTGGTTACAGCTGCCTTGCCCATTCCTATTGGCAAAGGTGCCATAAGACAAGGTTGTGAGGGGCCATAAGTGGTGAGGAGGAAGCAGTGGAGAAGCTAACCAGGAGAGGACCATATGCATGTCCAGTGGACTGCTTCCCTCAGGCTTTCTTTCTCCATCTCTCTCTCTCTCTCTCTCCCCCCACATCCCTCACTTGACTGCACTATCCACTTCTTTGCCAGGGCTATATAAGTGCCAGGACATCAGACTTCCTCAAGCTGTCAGCCTTGCTTTTCCCCAGAACAACACAATTTGAGACTGGAGGAGAGTAAGAAAAAAATCGCTGGAGAAGCTAGAGAGGAATAAGATTGGAAAAATGCTCCATTCTGTTTTTGCTTCAGCCAGTTCCACGGCCAATTAAAGGCCATCACGATCAGCCATCATTGCCGTGGACCTTTATGTTTGACTCAGGATATTTTCACTTTGGAAACTACTGTCTTATAATTTTAAAGATAATTTTAATCTCATTTTATTATTTTATTTTATTATAGTTACTTAATAATTTCACACTTGTAGATTTAATTGGACAGGACAGAACTTTCTGTACCTTTCAATTTAGTTTAAGTATATTTGAAAATAAAATTCGGAAAATTCTTAATTGCTCTGTTGTCTCTAAACTGTAGACATATAGCTCAACTTAACAGCTGGTTAGCTCAGCTTAGCATTAATAAATGGCTTTCCTCTGCGTGACAGTAAGAAATAATGTGTCAGTTACTGAGCTTTAGTAGCGCTGGTAGAGGGATTTCAACTTAGTGTTTTCGGTTTCAAGTGTTTGAGCAAAGCTAAGCTAAGCTAACTGTCAAGAAACCTAGCAAAAGAGTGAAATGCTTTCCTTAGAGAAGCTTTTTTTTTTTTTAGTTATTCATGGTAGCAATTTGCAGCCATAATGTTGTACACGTATACATGTTGCTAAATACAACATTTTTACAACATGTTTAAAATACTGCATACATGTAAAGCAGAGCGTATTTGCATCATAAAAGGGAATTAACCTTTTTTTCTCTCACTGCACAAACCTCTGTACACTCTCAAATAAAACCCACATGAGGAATTTATTAATGTTAATTATCAACAAATTAATTTACCGCCGCTTCTGCAGTCTTTGTATTATGTTTTTCTTGTTTATCATAAGAAGCTATTTTAAAATGTATTGGTGATTTTTGTTATTATTCATAAAAGAGATGCAAGTGTGAAAACAGACTTTTTCCATCTTTATGGCTTCCAGTGTTCTGTGAAAGCAGGCTTTGAAATTAGACTCACTAACTGGCAATGAAATAACAGACAGCCAAGAAGAAGAGGAGTTAAAAAAATAGGGCTTATGAATCAATATGGGCAATGGGGGAAGGCCAAATGTAATAAATAATACAATAACAAGCCTAACTAATGAGCTGTTGTGAGGGTGCAGTTCACAGAGTAGTCCCTTTGTATGAATCCCTGCTAATAATCTTGGGGAGCCAGCGGATGATGAAGTGTTGCCATAAGGCAACACCTGTGCAATTAAAGCAGCGGATTCTTTTGCACGTAACATTAATTTCAGCCCTTTATAAAGGCCCGATGAGCACACTAATAATCTAGTCTACTTGACTCCATGTCTAGCTGAAACAGAGCATCTAATTAGGTAAAGGTAATTAATTAGAGATAAACGGAGCTAATCAGAGCCCGTTAGCACTCCCACTTTCTTGGCATTAAGACACAGAGCCTCCTGCTCTCTCATTGGCTGCCCTGTCATGTGCTCAGTGAACATGAAAAAGATATGTTTTTAATAGAGGCTCTCTGATCTTACGGTGAACTAGTCTGCTCCCTTAAGATCAAGACTATGTTGCTTCTCAGATGATCTTTTTATTCCCAAAAGTTAGTGATAGATTATCGTTTTGTCAAATGTAACGCTGTTGTTCTGAATGAACTATTTGGATAGTTAGAAAGTGTCCAGCTGGGTTTGGTTTCATTGTATTAGTTAAAGTCAAAGAACGGCGTGATTAGCATGAATTCAATCGTCAGCATCAGCATCATGTAAGCATGCATGCATGACTTTTAATGGGGCAAACATACACACATACATACAGACTCACATACTTTGTAAAATAGCACTATTTTAACATATAAAAAGAATGGCTTCTTTAAAAATATCAATGGTATGGTAGAATTTCAGACCTAAAACGAGAATCCCCCTTGTGGCTTAGCCTACAACCTCTAACAAGAAATCATATTACAGATACATGAATATGATCTTGTTGGCTTTACGCCAATGTTTCATAAGGAAACATTAAGCCCCAGACAGCAAACATCCAACTTCCCATGATTTCTGTTCTAATTTTCATATGAAAGGTGAAGCGGGGAACCCTGGATGGAACAGATCCTTCCGTGTTGCACTGATGCAACAGCAGCATGAAGAGCCTGCGCTTCCACTCGTGTACCTATCATGTCCAATTTTTTTCCAATAGATATTCCAGTCTTTGCATATGTGCAAGTACTGTTTGAAAATGGAAATTTAATGGTTATTGTAATGAATGTTGACTTAACAGATCAGAAAGGCAGGAGGGAAGGAAATGCGAGCGAACCTGAGAGGAGAGGTTTGTTTAGATGCTCGAGTGTCGTTGGGTTTCATGAGGAGGAATGATTTGGGGGAAACATGATTATTTTTTCCCTCTGCTTTTCCTTGTACACAGGGGAGTCGTCTGCTACAAGAAGGCAGGGCGCTCCCTCGACACGCATCATTAGAAGGTTTTTTACAAGCGACAAGCAGGCTATTTGGCTGTCATTGGGATTGTTTGAAGAGAATATGTTTCTGCACCGTACTCCAGGGAGCCCCACATCAGGAAAAAAGTAGATCACCCTTGAGCACTTGACATTGCTGTTATGCATTTGTCAATATTAAGGCTAAGAGGTTGGGCCACTGTGTGTAAATTGGGAGTTTGGTGCATTTGCTTGCCTCAAATGTGAGCTGACCTTTAACCTAGCGTGTCACTCATTCGCTAACCTTGTTTCTACTAATTGCTACATTCAGCCTCTGCGGTTATACTCAATTATTCAGTTATTCAAAATATACTAGGCAGTTTTAACGAGGTTCCTTATCCGCTAACACGAGTGCAACATGGATATTTGTTCATGTTTTTAGCTTATTAGTAATTACTGAACACAATATGACTTCATTACGTTGTCTCAAACTTTCTGGACGCACTGTAGCCAAAGCAACAACAGAAAAAGAGGCGTGTTAAAAGATGACCTGCAAAGAACAGCAGCGAAAAGTAAAGCAGCAAATTGTGATGAACTGTCATATTCTGATCGTGGCCCATAATGCAACCATCACTGGTCCAAAGTGCAGGGTGTGTGTAGCGTTTCCAATTGAAATGAGTCAGAGTGTAGGCATAGAGATCTTCATTATATCGTTTCCCCAAGGGCTGAGGCCAGCGCTTCTGCTGGAAAAGAGGGAGACGAGTGCATCCTCGCTGCTCTCCAAAGACAGGGACAAGTAACAGTTTGGTTTCAGCACCAATCTCTAAATGGCTTTTCAAAAGCAAAGAGAGGCTAACACAGTGGGGAGATATTTGTGTCGGTTTCTGCGATTCTGGTTCATTTGTCTGCTCTTCACCACGGGCGAAACAGGCGAACATGGCACGCGGGGTCACATCTGATTCCCTATCGGAGACGAGATGGTGAGAGGACGGCAGGAGTGCGAGGCGGCGTTGCAGCACTCCGCTGTGTCCAAAACTATCTGCATCAGTGGTGCTGATTGTGAGGCACCCGCTGGCGCTGTTTAGATAGTTTGACTACATCAAGCTCCCTTCCAGACGGCTCTTACTGGTGCGATTAGAGGAGGGTGAAGATGAAAGGTGTTCGGTGTATTTTTAAAATTGTTGATTTTCCGTGTAATGATAGCTCGTGCAATTAAGCACTGGCTCCGGGCTCTGCATGTCCTTGTGAAAAAAAATCTCAATTATTTGTGTGGGTGTACGCGTGTGTGTGTAAGTGAGAATGAATGTGTGCGGGCATGTGTGCGCCTATGCTTCAGACAGATTTTCTACATTGATGTTAGATTTTTAATATTATGCACCAAACAGATTTTTCCATTAGTACGCCGAAGATGTGACTACTTGCTCGATAAGTGATGTGGATTGATTTAGTGTGTTAATGTATTTGATTAAATTTGCGCTTATAATCTTGGGATGTTCTTATAAGTGCGCGAAAAGCCTTTTGAAATTTAGATTAACAGAAAAAATACGCACATTGTAACATCTATAAATTAAGTTGTTGTTCAGTTTTTCCTCATGTTATTCAGATCCCAAAAGTGTGAACATGTTGTAAACATGTAGAAACAGAGCCAACAGCGGGGTTCTCATATTATTTATTGAAATGAACTCGCCTGACAGCAAATGTTTCCTCTTGGATTGAGACATAAGCCAGCATTTTCTTTGTCTTGTTGTGCATAGGTTTTCACGGTATAGATGACAGAACATTTTGTGTTTGTGGGTGTGTACGCATGCAGCGATGAGGGGCTGGGGTGGAGCTAACCTGTAGGGGAGATTGTCAAAAGGGCTAAATTTGCCATGAGAGTAATTGTGCTGTTCCATGACATTCACTTCTGCTAAATGTAATCACTTTAAATAATGTCAGTGACATCTTGTGAAGTATTTGGTGGAAGAAAAGGCACTATGTAGGGCAGGCATCTAAGTGTGTGATCCCGACTGTCTGTGCGTTATCTTCTCTTTCATTAGAGATGAACAGCCGCGGGTCGGATGGGTGGTGGGCGGGAGGGGGTCAGGGAGTGTGTGTGTGTGTGTGTGGATTCAGAGGGTGGGCAGTGGGCACAGGAGGGGGTGGCTTCACTGGAGATGGTAAATAGGATTATAAAGAGGACCCTAGTGTTGCCTAGAAGACAAAAGTGACTGATGATTAGCTTAATATTTGTTACACAATGCAACACTGGCTGAACATTGTGAACATTTATTGCTAGTGCCAGGCACTTTCAGCAAGCATTTCATCACACCCAACTCTGGCCCTGTGAAATCTCTTGTAATTTTACAAACAGTCAGCGTGTTCGAGAAGTAGAAAAAAGGGAGAGAACATGTTATAGGCGGCTGCCTGATGTGCCTTCTATACCTTGAGGCATGGTGCTGGAAAATTCAGCGTGAACTTTCGACACTTAAATGCTAAAATGCGACTGATTTGAGATGATAATAGGCGCCCTAATAGAAGCTGATCCTTTGCAATGGCTTGGAGTCTTATAGCACACAGCTGTAATGCAATGTGAGTCGACAGTTAGGGGAAAAAAATGGAGAAAGGCACAGATAGTGAAAGATAACACAACGCATAACCCTCCTTGCTGGCTGAGAGGGAAACATGTCTTGTGGTGCCCTGCTATGTATCAGGGTCGGTCGGAGGTAGCAGCAGATTGGAGAGGGAGCAGGAGACGGGGCAGGAGACAGTAAGTGGAGTTGGCAGAGTGAGGATCCAGGCAAGAGGGCTTGACGGTGTAAGAACGGAGCTGACCCCTCAGCCCTCCAAGATCCACAAATGGATGGAGGCGTTGGACGGGACAGGCCTGGAGTCAGAGACCTGCTCAAGGTTGACAAGAGTCAGGGTCAACCTTCAGCGAGCCCGGCTGTAAACAAGTTGCTGGAAGAAACCTAAAGGGCTCAAAGCATGAGTACTTCCATGGTAATATTTCACTTATTGCCAGGCTGAATTGGCCTTAAATATTTGAGGACTGCCTCAAACGAAAAACTCCTCTAAGTGCACCATGCCAGTGTTTGCTTCAGCTATAGCCACAGAAATTATGTTGTGTATGCACTTTAGTTCCACTTCACTGCAAGGGATCTTAAATGTTTGGTTCACCTAAAAATAGGAACATATTTTCAACATTCACAATATCTCCCATACCCAGGCTTCAAAAAAGAAAAAAAGGCCCTACTCCATCCTAAATGGAATAAAAGTGCAAATTTCTTTCTAGAAATTTCTTGACGTTTCGTGAAACGTATGTCTTCCTAATAAATTCAACTTTTAGTTTTTAATACTGATATAAACATAAACAAATGTCTTTTACTCTGCATTGATGTGGAGGCAGACAGCCTGCCCAAAAAACCTCTAAATTTCCTCTGACATTATTTCCTAAACTATTATCCTTATCCTAACTTATCCTAAATCTATTAGTGTGTCTTATTTACAGCTAAACACAATAAACTTTTTGCTTTTCACAGTAGTCAAAAGAGCAATGCAAGTATTGATTTGCTTGATTTCCCACTTAAAATAAGCATCTGCTTGCCTATAAATTGTGATTTTTCCCTCTTTTATGCACTCCAGCTTAGTGGTGACTACTGAAATAGCTTTATTTAAAGCTGTAATATTGTGAGAATTCAAACAGGAGTACAGAGTCCCATTTGTTAAGGATTGGTTAAAGTATTCAAAGAGTCTGCTGCTTGTATGCAATATTGTAGGGTCTACCTTACAATACAAAGTATCTTGAGGTGAAGGTTGTTATGATTTGGCGCTGTATAAATAAAATAAAGTTGAATTGAATTGTTGCCTTCTGTAGCTCAGTGATGATTTTTTTTTAAATTTATTACACAAGTTATAGAAGTAACAGAATATATATAGCTTTAAATGCAGATTACTTTGTGGTTTGATGAATTTTAAATTAGAGTACCTATATCATTGAGTAAAACTGGTGAACTGAGCTGAAACACTCTGAGTAAGGAGGAACAAGAAAAGTACAACCGAGAGAGAGAGAGACAAAGCTAGATTGTGTTAGTTGACTTAGCAGCAGGAAAGCTTCTCCACGTGAGCACATTTACATGAGACTGACCATCCTGACCAGCAATAAACTGAAAGAAGGTCATGGGACCAGGCTCAGTTATTGTGGAGATAAATGGGGTTGTCTTCTGACCATAGAATAATGTGTTTAAAAAAATAAACTTCTGCTGTGCATTCTTCATCTTCTCATCAGCGCACAGGGGTGACCACGTCCCAGGCAGACAGACAGTTTGTCAAGAGTTTTAATTAGTAATGGGGGATCTCCAGGGTATGAGGAGTCAGGGTGGAGGAGGAGGTATGTATAAAAATATGCATATATGAAAATCTTCTTCCTTTTAATGAAAACTGCTGTTTGCTGATTGTGAACAATACAGTATTTCAGAAGTTTAAAGGCATCCTTCCCGCGCTGTGGATATTAACGCACAGACATACAGTATCTTGCCTACTCAAAGACGCAGAAGCCGGCAGCAGCGACACGCGTGCTTGCATTATTATTATTTCTGATGCATTTAATATCCTCGGTTTAAGCTTTGAAGACAATCTTTGGGGAATATTGAATCTAACCATTCTCTTTTGCCCTGGATTCCTCTCTCAGACAAAACTTTGTTAATTAGCCCCATACCTATAGGCAGAGTTTTCCTATTCTGACTTTCCCTCATATTATTAAAGATGCTGCTGACTCTTCCCACCATGCGTCTTCCTCCTCCTCCTCTGTTGTCTTGTTATCTGAAAGTGCCATTGGCATTTCTTTTCTTTTTTCTTTTTTTTTTTTTTTTGCATGCAAATTTGGGCCAAGCAGTTTTCCAGCACCCTCCCATACCATTAATGGTTGTGGCCCACGGTTGGCTCTTCGTGCCAGTTAAAGCATTCAGCTGCTGTCTCCTTAAGGCCCTCTTAGCCCAGTCCACACTTGTGATATCTTGTTAGGAGTTATCTAGCAGCCTTGTTCTGGAATAGTTCAAAGACTTCACAAATCCAGCTGTCAAACCAAAGTTAGGCATGGGACCTTTTAGAATGTATTTTAGAAATCGATAGGGCTTCCTGAGTCTGCCACCGCCTCATTTTTCTTAACTCCTTATTTTATAAAGTTGCTACTAATTCCTTTACAATCTGAATTCATTTTGCTGATACCTTTTTGGCCTAAAATATTAAAAAAGTTCAGTTTTCCACTCAGATAATATGCATTAAGATTGTATTAGAATATATAATCCAGATTACAGGAACTAAATGATATTATCAATAACTTTTAGCTCTTAACTTCAGATTAAAAAAATATACATTTAATGTATCATCATTCACTCTAAAAATTGGAACTCGACAAAGTCTTTCTTTGAAATAGATTATAAAACAATGGATTTTGGGGAATTTTTGGGACTTCAAGCACGATGTGAGAAACAGTGGCTCTGTTTAGGTGGATGTAAGAGTACATTAAAGTTTCCTGAGCACTTCCCACTAACAGTAAGAGAATAAAAGTAATCTAATTGGTATCGTTTCAGACAATATATGTTAGTGTTTTTCAAACTTTAATCAACTATAGAAACTGGTTGGACCACATAAAGCCACATTTGAAATCAAATCTACAGGTATTAAACCACCATGTTGACACCAAACTATTGTCTTTGGCCAAAAATGGCAACAGTTTGGATGCAAAAAGGTCCCATCTGGATATGAGTTATTGTATCCATTTCTGGTCCAGTCATCCTGTCCCTTAAAAACCAGGAAACATTGATTGGAATGAAAAAAGAAAATGTTTAATACACGAAAATACAAGAAAGAGGAAAGACACCAAGCAGATGGCAAGACCACGTCACAGTACATGCAAGCTGTAACATGTGGAATGGACATCTAACCATTCATCTAACCTTATTTAACACAGATTATTTGAATATCACTCAAAACTTTATTTAGAACCCATTATTATGGTTATTAGCCACCAAACAACAATGGCAGACCAACTAAGGCTGAGTATTGAGTTAAAGTACAATCCACCCAAAATTAATGCTAATATAGTCACATAAATTACACCGTAGAACTGCATTGTCATATTGGAGCGGTAAGCTAACAGTATGTGAAGGAAAAATTCGGCAGCTTTATTGTTATAAATAATTTTCTATCTTCAGTTTCAAGTACAAAATGCATTCGATGTTTCTAAAGCATAAGACCACAGCTTTATGTGGAGCGGAATAAGAAGCCCAAATAAACAGATGATTATTAAGTAACAGGCGCAGCGATGTGACAGATAACAAATTAATTTGTTCGTGAATTTATCACCGCTAATATAGGAGCCAAACATTTATTTTTCTTAGAACAGCAAAGGCAACTTTGCAGACTCATGAGGACGATTTTAATGAAGGAAATCCATCCTGTTTGCAGAGTACACTTGCACAGCATTTCTTGCTTGCATAGTAAGAACCTTGCACTCAGCTATAAGCATAACATTACTAATGACATACTTTTATTATGATTCAAACTATTAAAAGCACTGCTGCAGATAAGCTGGATGAACACCCACACTTACAAAATAGTTGTATTTTGTATTTTGAATAATTATATTTCTTGAGCTTTGATTTGCCTCTGACTTTAAGAATACGAAGCGATAACCTCCAGCTATGTGATTCACACTAAAGAACTGCTTTACATTGCCAAGGGGCCAATGCGTTCTCCTCCATCACACAAACGGATGTTATTCACAACAATATGCAAAGTGTTATCACCTGGGACGCTCAAAAGGAAGTAGACTTCGGCATTAAATCACTGGAAAGTCATTATTCAAAGAAGGTCTATATTTTTGTTTTCATAGCACACTAAAACACATGATTTATCTACACTGAATTTGTAATGTGGTATTACATATGAGAATGATGGGATCGTTGTATTTCACATTGAAGTAATTTACCACATATGTGAGCGGCTGCATGTTTTCAAGCTGTATGAGGGGATATTTTATGTTTGAGTCTGTTGTGTCCGTCTAATAAAAAGTCAAAAGTCTCTGTTCCTCACAGCTCTGAAAAATGTAGACCTTTTAAATCCAGCTTTGCCTCAATGGCTCCATGTATCACTTTGCAAAGTGCTGGTCAGATTTGTCCTGAGGCACTTGTGTGCAGAAGAGATGTACTTTGTAACCCTTGATCCAGACATATACAAGGAGAAGCAGAGGGGAGAGCCATGTTTGAATGAGCCATTTCTTCTGATGCTGCACCCAGAAAGGCTTTAACAATGCAGTAAAGCTTAATGACAGGGCCCTCTGAACAGCGCCATCATCACAAGTAGTAAAACTATGCAGATGGTGGCTGATGATCAGCGCTGCCTTAACAGAATACAAATGACCGCAGTCCAACAGAGTGAACTGCACATCCCGTTAGGACAAAGGCACGGTAATGGTCGCCTCTGGGATAATACGTAGCCTGCTGCTCTAGGTGATTTTATTGAAACAAACTTTTCATTTGTGCAAAGTTATTAAAGTTATTTGCAGAAAGCTGCAAAACTGACAGTGTGCTCATGTTGCCCATTAAATCCCATATGAAGGGTAAGTGTGATCCCATTGTATGTGCTATATCTGTTAATACAGCTGGATATTTACTGAGGCAATTCAGGTTAAGTACCTAAGATACACAGCAGCGTCCCAGCTGGGATTCCAACCTTCTGGTCACAAGCCTGGTCTTTTAAATATCCTTGCTAATTGGGCTGTGGGTAGATTTCCAAAACTGTTCAAGACACCAGCTCTCCCCTGGTTACCACTGCTAGACAGAAACTTTGATCACACTACTCTGTTACAAGCGCATTCTCTTAAAAATGTGAGTAAAAGCATATGAAGCCTTTAACAGTAGTTAACATGGCCTTTAATAAGAAGGTTTTATACCGAGAGAGAATTATATTTCATTAATTTTCCCTACAGTTTTTATTTCCCAAAGATTTCCATCACATCAAATCTCATTTAATGACTTGATGTGATGTGATCTAATTTTTCTGCTATGTCCTTACCCATTAGTTAGCTGCGTATCTATACTTTATGTATGTATGGCTGTAGTTCACTCTGTAATCAGTGGAATCTGTAGTTCCAAGAATTCACATAAAATGCAAAGGCATGACAGAAAATAGTTCAGATCTGTGCATATTGTATATATACTGTGCACATGAGGTAGAAAGGAGATGGCTAGAAGAGCATATCTGCATTGGTAAATAACTCCAGAGAACATTTTTTAATAACTGAGATTTGGAAATGAGTGACAAAATCTAATTGATAATATAAGCTAAGAAAATAAATGATTTCATTACACCAAAAAGACATTTGTATAAAGAAATAAAAATCCAAAACACTTCAAATTCCAGGAGTCTCTGTCAGCAGCATCATAGGCGTGTTTATAATTCATGGTATAATGCAGCAACTGTGTTGGGAATGGAGGAAAGAGCAACATTTCTCTAAGCAAAATCAGAAATCTGAAACCACACCTGGGGGGGGGGAGAGATGTATTACCGACCTCCGGGAGGGCCTGATGAAAGCATGAACAAAAGCATCAGTATAGACTGAACACCGAGCAAGCACGGACTTCTAGTCTGGAAATTTGGCCCACTCTATTCTTTTCCAAAAAGTAGATGTGAATTTATAAGAGGGAAAAGTAGCTAGTTATGTAAAATTATAGGAATCTGTTTGAAGGTGTCTGAGACTAAAGTAAAACTTTTTTGGACCCATGAATGAATCATACAGGCCTGCATAATCCCTTTACCGCCATAATTACAAGCATTAAGCATTGAGGTGGTGTTTTCCTTCAGCAGGAACTGTTGGTCATGGTGGTGTAGCTTGCATCATTGATTTTGTAGTGATTAGGGAAGAAATGTGTAAATTTAGATCTGATAATATATTTGTTTGCAAGCAAAGAATTTTTTTTCAAATGTGATTTAGGAATTGTTTCTGGAATATGATTAAAATCTTGCTTTGCTGGATTCAAAGGAATCAGTGGCAGCATGGAAACTAATAAATATTAAAAACTGGAAGCTCTTTGTTGACTTTGGGAGTGAAATTATTTTTATGGGACTTAATTTTAGTATATATAGGATGGGTAAGCGCAACATTATTTTCTAATTGTCATTCATTATTACAAATATCATAAGAAAGTGTGACCACAACTATAAAAGCTGAAGTTTTGACAGTTTGCTGGTCTGGAGCATTCAGGCGTGTGTTAACACAACACCAAGGAGGAAAGACATCAAAACATCTGGAAAGGCTTGTAATTATGAATTATAGAAAATATTGATAGTCCATCATTCTGCAGTGAAAAAGATTATTCACAAGTGAAAAACAGTGCATGAGTGGATCTCCCAGCAAATTCACCCCAAGGTCAGACCATGCAATGCTTGTAGAAGCTGCAGAAAATCCAAGAGCTACATCTCAAAAGCTTCAGTTTGCATGTTAAATGTTAAAGTTCATGACAGTACAATTAGAAAAAGATTAAATGTGTATAGCTTGTTTGGAAGAGTTACCGGAAGAAGACATTTTCTCTTTAACAAAAAAACAAAAACATGGCAGCATAGCTTAGTTTTTTGAACAAACTGCAAGGATTCTGGAACAATGTCCTTTAGACCAGCGGTCCCCAACCCCCGGGCCTCGGACCGGTACCGGTCCGTGAGTCGTTTGGTACTGGGCTGCGAGAGTTGAGGCTCAGGTGTGAAATGTATGGTTTTCAGGGTTTTTATCGGTTTTCAGTGTTATTTTTTTTATCGTTAACTCTGTTTTCCTGGGTCTTTTCACGTGTGTTATGAATAAATCTTCTTTTTTTCGGTACCGGTACTAGTTTTATTTTGTTGTATTTATCCGCGACACCTTAAAGGCCGGTCCGTGGCGCAAAAAAGGTTGGGGACCGCTGCTTTAGACAGAGAAGACCAACGTGCAGATGTTTTTACGTGACACAAAGTGCTGTCTTTGGAGAAAACCAAATATAGCATCTTAGCACAAACACCTCATATATGGAAGAAAAGAATGAAGGCGCTGCAATGGCCCAGTCCAAGTTCAGACCTCAACCCACCTTAGACGCTTTGGTGGGACCTTAAGAGCTATTATCTACAAGCTGCTCAGTCACGGAGTGTACATATTCTTTGACAGGAATGCATAGATGTTACAATTACATTCCATCTTTTCATAGCACAGCATTTTTTTCACACAGGACAATAGATGACAGCTCTTTGCAAGAGGTTCTTCTCATGTGTTGCCACAGACGTTTCTGCCCCCTGTGATTGATAAATACAGCATTTTGAGTGAGTTTTAAGGTGGCATGTATAAAATGTTGATTTAATTTGTCAGGTTGTTGATGACAACCTAGGCTTTGTTGTTTAGTTGTCAGCACAGATTAGTGAAAAAATCTTGAAACACACTGAACCCCACAGTAGTACTCAAATGAGTTCAAATCTTTCCGTTAATGTGTACGTACTTGTATATAATTAACAACCAGCAATCGGAAGTTAAAGGTATCACCAGTCTTTACACCATGTGAGATTGGCCAGTTGTCACTCATCAGATTAAACCAAAAGCATGTCTCCTGTCATATTTTGTCAGTGTAATATTCCTTGGATGATTGGGCTTGCATGGTTTTAGTGTGTGACAAACCCTGACAAAAGCAAGTGGCACAAATAGGTCACTATATTTTTACAGCTATAGTTCATTACCGTAAATGAAGTAATGACTGATAAATAAAGCTGATATCCTCTTTTTTTTCAAAGCTATAATGACAATAAGAAGACGGCAATGAAATAATGCATCTCACTAATAAGATCTCTGATTTAGACGAGTATTGGTTTGTGTATTTGTATTGAATGTGAAGCAGACAATAACTAAACTAATCTAGTTTGTAATAATCGCAGTGCAGCTTAAAATTTCAAATAGAGACTGTCTGGTACCGGGAGGTTGCTGCTGGCAACTCAGCTTTTGTTGTGTAATTTATGTAACAAACAATTTCTCCATCCTGCATAAACACAACATACTGCCAGACGCTACACGATCTGACTGCTAAATCATTGCGCAAACTGCTCCCATGATGGCTTCTGCACAGCTTAAAGTGGGTTTGAGGTTGAATTACTGAGCTGAAAATGTTTGGGTGTGGAAAGTAGGTTTAGGGGACTGTATGTAACCCCTTTATGCCAACCACTAACACACTTACATATACGGCTGTCTCATTCATACTGTAGATTAAATCATGTTGAGGTATGTCATGCAGCATTAGATTAACCTTTAACCTCTGAATCTTGACTGAACTGTGCATAATTGGTTGGTCAGCTCCTTCGCTAATTAGTGTGGCATTAATGTGTGCCGCCTTGGGCTAGCGTAGAGTTGCAGGGGGTGTATGGGGGGGCTGGCATGGCTCTGTAGAGCAGCCACCATTAACACTGGCCCAAAGCAGCCTGCTGGGAGGTGAGAGTGCTCTACACTCAGTCCAGCCTCGACCCGGGCTGCAGGCCCAGAGCTCCCTCTGATCCATATATATATATATGATGTCCTTGCGAAGCAGGGCTGACATAGGCGCACATAGCAGCGGTGATGTTACAGTAGCCCGTCTGTGATCCCTCTCTTTTTTTAAAACCGTGACAGGCATGCGACCCATGCCACTCCTCAGCAGGCTGCCCTCTCTGCCGGCAGGGCAGCGTCGAATGGTGACTGATGTTGGCATGAGATGTGCTGCCAAATGCCCTAGCTTGTGTGTCCAATCATGGATGTTGATTTCAATTAGCTCAATCACATGCTCCAATACTGACCTCTCGCTTTCAAGGGCTTTTTCTTTGGTTGCTTTTTTCTTGCACTTTGCTTCAACTGCCCCTCGGCAAACAGGGTCAAATTGTTTGGTGTTTGCGCGGCTTCTGGTAATGGTGGGTCCTTGGTTGTGTTGGCCAAGACATTTCAGCTGCAGCCTGCCAAGCCTTGTTGGTCATCAGGAGGTGGGGTAAAGGGGCAGGGGGTTGGGCTAAAGATGTAAAGCTTCTCTGATAATCAGTCTGAACAGTGGTTGGTCCTGATGGCTGGTGGCTGCCTGGTGCTTGGTTGATTGATGCTGGCTTGTGCTTCCATACAGAGCCCTGCCATGCAGACCCCACTGTGTAAACACTGTCACTGCAGTGAATCTCTTAGTCCCTTAAAGCCTAGATCAGTGGTGAGCTTTGTAATGTGCAGCAGTAACCAAAAGGAAGCATGTTGGAAATCACAGGACTGTGATCGCATGCATAACTTGACAGTGTTTGGGGATTTTCGTGGACACTAACTGTAGCTTTGAGGTAAAATACCAGTTTGAGTTTTAAATTGATTTATTGGCACCATTTATCTCCAGTTTCAAGACAAAAAAATCAGTATCTGTTAGCGTTTCTATTTTTTTTAAATCTTCTATCATACCGCAGAATTTCCTTGCTATTGTCTGAGGCCCAGTGGGGGGAGGCCATTTCTTTAAATATCCTCAATGTCACTGTGATGCAGCGTAGGTCGGTTCTGGGGCCTGCAGACCAGAGCGGTACTCCTCTCTTTCATCTCATCCCAAATGCTGAGCTCACAGTCAGAGATAAGTGCTTCTCCAGAGATGGCCTCGCTCCCTCAAATTGCCCTCCACATCTGTGTAAGAATGTCCACAATGTGCATGTTTAACATGTGATCATTAATCAAAGCGAGACAGTCAATTAAAGCCATCAGAGCCACGGGGGCTTGAGCCAGACGCATGCACTGGCAAAATGATACGGTCACTAACATCAGAGGACACTTTCTACTTTTAGCGGGGTTGCAATTAATCAACGATTTCTCAAATATATCTAACCAGGATGAGGACTCCTGAAGGCCGACAACTGACCTCCATGTTTCATTTTTAAATAACCAGCTGACATTTCAGTACCACTTCATGGTGAGAAAGTGTAATTTCTTTTATCAGTCTAGAATATTTCTTTTAAAATTAGCCAATTTATTTAAAAAACAACAACTTTTCATCATGTATATTGCTTTGTACCTGTACAGTCTATTGCAGTCCAATACCTGGATTCAATTGTAACTTTACCAATTTGTGATGTTACGATTATATTTCTATACAAATTTTTTTTTTTTTCATAGTAAGACCTCGTCATTTAAATATTGTACCTGTACTACAATATTCAAACTCTGCACATCCCTGTGACTACAGTGCTAAATCATATATCAGGAATAAGGTTTAAAAATCTATTTTGCTAGCAGTGTCACAATTAACTTTATACTAAGACAACTGTAATATAAACTATATGTAATGAAGCTATAGTAGTGTGCCTTGTACACTGGACATTGACTGTATGTTTCAGCATGATCGTGATTTTGACTGCATAACCCAGCCCCAGTTAAGGTTAACATTTAGCTACTGCCAGCGGTGGATCGAGCCTTCACATTATGCACTTTCATAAAAATAATAAGGCAAGTAAAAGAATACAGAATGTTCTGCATTCAAAATGTTACTTAGCGAAAAGCACAGATGTACTGTCAGTACAATGACATGTTTTTAAGCAAAATTGCCCCCTGTTCGGTTATTATGGAATTACATTGTTATTGTTAATGCAATAATAAGCATATTTCAGTTAAGAGGGGACAATTTCAACTTATAGAAATGCATCATATTTAAGAAAATTAAGTTGTGAATGTAGCTGAATGTGCAAAGTAACCAGTAACCAGAGCAAAAACAATGGAATAAAAAATAAACTGTATCTATCTGAAATGAAATGGGGATGTAAAGTTGCATGAAATGAAAAAGTTAAGCACAAGCAACCTGCTTAGAATTGGTTACTTTCTACTGCTGGTCAACAATGTAGGCTTGCTATGTAATTAAAATATATTCCAACAGAGTGGGAAACACATCAGCATAAATATTTCAGACATCATAAACATACAGAATCAGCCACAGAACTGACATTTAACCATGCAATTATCCTCCTTCAACAGATACCTTTCAGGTCATCATCAGAAGCGGAGTCTGCTCTTTTATTTTCTCTTTCTATCTGTCAGCTGTGCCTTTGTCATGGGCACAGACTATAGATAGAGATGTCAAGTCAGACCTGTGGGTCATGGGGTTGGGGAACCTCTTCACTTCTGTTGACCTTCAGACAGACAGATTTATACACTGTCAAGTCTCGGCGCTCCCACCACGGCAGTGCCTTCTGCAATCGGAGACAACCATAATAAAGACGTCAGGCTTTGACCCCTGTCTCTCTTCATTTCACCAGTAATTGTCATGATTGCTGAATAACTTTCAGATTTCAAACAAATGCATTAACCAAATGAGCTAAGGTGAAGACTTTGATGGGTAGCCTTTCTGTCCTCCTCTCAGAGACAGACTGATTGCAGGGGGAAAAAAACCCAACTTGACTGATTTGCCAGAATAATCACAGTAAATTGCTTGTAGCTCATTTGCAGATTGTTGTCAGCGAGATGGAGAGCAGTTTACCCATTTGACAGCTTAGTTAGCAGTCCAAGGACTTGTGAAATATCACACTTCATATGTATTCCAATTTGAGAACCATGTGAGACTGGAAATTGTGAGATTAAAGCGAGACTCAGCTCAGCTGCATTTGGCTGCGTGTATTCATATGTTTCATAAGAAGAATTCTTTTGATTTTAAATGAAAGATTTTATGTGCTTTTAATAACGAAACGGTATTAATTACAAAACCAGAAGAGTTCAGTTTTCACAAATAAATGCGAAAGGTCCTTGTCATTGCATTGCAGCATCTTCGTCTCCCTTTTTGTCACCCCATGTGAGTAAACAAGCGGTTGACATGAGTTAATTATTAATTAAACAAGAAGCAGGAGTGAGGAAATCATGGAGCAGTCCCTAAAGAGACCTCTAAACAAACGGGGCGTGGAGCAGGTACCAACGTGACCCTTCTCCCAAGAGTGCTGTCTACGGTGAGACTGCCGACTCACTAATGAGCTGTTTGCAGAAGTGGGTACACAGTGACAATGACCTCTGACCTTTGCCTACGCCGTCTGGGGAGCAGGGAGGGCTAGAGAACAAGAACCTGTCCTTTCTGCGCTGCTTTTTTGCTTTGATGAAACAAGTTTTGTGGCGCTTTCTCAAACGTTCTCCCTCTGAATGAATCGCTGCCGCCGAAGAGCAGCATTTCATTCTCTACGTGTGAAATTCACCCTGTGTGCTTCATAATGTCAGCGTGTTAGGAACTTGTTAACACTGGCTGAGCTGCACAATCACTTACATAATAATTATAGTAAAAAAGCCATAATGAGCATATCGAGACACATGACCTTCAGGCACTCTGTCTCCATACTTTTTTTAATTACCCTGATCATACACGATTTTTTTTATTGCGACATACAGTGAAACAGTATGAGACGCTAATGACCAGTTTGACAGTTTGATAGTTGGTGGAAATACTGCGTGTGTTCGAGGATGCCAGCGCGTCGACCGAGGAGCCCAGCGACAGTAAAAAGCCATCTAATTAACCCGCCTGGTATGACATCATGTGATTAAATTAAACCACATCATCTCCCTCTGGGTTTGCCTGGAAACAAACCCTAACAATTCATTCGCTAAGCTTTAATTTTCAAACCTGTTTCAAAGGCCTGATGCAAAAGATAATTACCAGCTTCATCTCGGTGGGTTTTTGTTCCATCCGCTTGTTCATTAATAACGATAAGAGGTTGGAGGTTAAAAACTCATTTAATTGCCTTTATATTAATGACATTATGAATAGCAGGCACTGTGGAGTCTAATTCTGTCCAGTAGTTAGTCGACATGCAGGGCCCCCTGGAGGGCCGCTCATTTTGCCAGAATTACACTACGGCAAAAACTAGAATTAATGTGCACCACACTATAACAGCGATGACAAACATGCTCTCCAGCATGGAATTATCTTGAGAAATGGCCACGAAGACTCACTCTCCACTCTTTTTCCACACGCACACTCACGAACACGCACTCTGCGGTTGCATCATGAATCCTGTTTTGTAAACAGAGTCCAGTCCAACCCCCCCCCACCCCTTTTTAAAAAGATATTCTGTTGCCTTTAGTGCCCCAGAACTAATTAGAGTCTCTTTACCCTCATGTCCTGTAAAGGTGAATTCCCTCCCACCCCTGGAAAAAAAAAAAACCCTGAAAAACTGGAGCTGAGTTGGGCACTGATGACTAAATTGTACTCTACTTAGGAATAATGATAATGAAAATGCCTTTCAGCCAAGCCATTTCACCCATGAATATTGCAAAGAGGTAATTTCAGCGAAGCGTTGGCATTTTAACTAATTTAAATTCTTGTTATCTCTCCAATTCTTTTGGCTGGTTTTATGGTTACTGGAGCAGATTTAGTTGTGTATGCATTATAGCCACAAGAGCCTAACCATACATCTGAATGCTAATTAAACATTTGAATAATCATCTGGGAAGTTCAACACAGGGGGTGCCCCTCTATTCTGTGAGAATCAAAATCCCGATTTTCAAGACGGATAAATACATCACTGATGTCCCAAATGCTTTTGGTAGTGTTAGTTTTTGGAATTCATTATTTCTTTTGGTCGTACCTTCCTTTATCTTTTCACTCCCCACTTTCCTGTCTGAATAAAGTAAAAGTAAGTGAATTTGTAGAATAAGGATCTTAACTAAATAGCACAAGGAACTTATTAGTTTACAAGTATCGCCAGCCAGAAATGAGGCCAAGGGGGGATGATGAATGAGTATATTTCCCCAAGCAAACGGCTGACCTGGATACTGCTTCCTTCCTCCCCTTCCCCAGTGCCAAGTGGGCCACCATTTTTCACTGGCCTCACACTTAGCTACGGACAGCTTTATACGGGCCCGCGCTAACTGTGGACCCGACCCACAGTCTGTCTCCATCGCAGATCACCTCCTTCTGCAGTCATCTGAAAATTGTAATCCCTTAGTCAGGGCCCCTGTAATTTGATCAAATAGCACGCACCCTTCCCCACCACTTACTGGCCAATTAAGTCAAGTTCTCACGCAGGGGGTCCAGCTGGCTCGGTGTTATCTGGGGATGAATTGATTGAAGCCATTCCACATCTATGAACCCTACTTTAATGATGTAGGTGATAATACTTGTAATTCTTCTCAGTCAGGGGACTCATGGGCACAGCTGTTACCGCCGTAATCCTTGTCCTGATACACTGAAGTACCAGCAAGGCATTAATCTGTCTCTCAGATTCTCCTCCGCCAGGTTTTTCTCCACCCTTTCCCTCCCTCGTTCCTGCCTGTGCTTGTGTCTCGTAGCTAATACTACATCTGTGAAATGTGACATTGAAGTTGGGGTGGAAAAAAAAAGAAAAGACAAAGATGAGGCGTAAAACACGATTGTGAAGGATTCGCTGTTAATGATTACGCATAGCTTACATTGCTCACTTCAGGCCCTGACCACTTTGTTAAAAAAGAACCCCTCCTCCCGTCGCTCCCCCACCCCCTCCAACTAAACCATGACAACTTAAGAAGGATAGATTTAGAAGTGAAAAATCAATAAATACATGCATTAGTTTCAAAGGCAGACATTAACATTCTAAAACAGACTTCTCTTATAATCCTGCCTCTAGCCATTCAGTCAAAATATCAAATTATCATAATGAGGTCTAACTGCATATAAATGCTAAGCATTAAAATCAGAGAAGGAGGTTACATATAATGCAATACATTCTTTATTAGAAGGTATCATTATACATGTGTCTATAGCTTCTATTCTTAATATTGCAGGATTAATTTGCATTGGAGCGCATTTCATGACTCTTAAAATACCTCTGTGACAATGGGAACAGGTTAATCACAGAGCACAGCGTTGGGCCTTTGTTTTACATATTTCTTCATGAAGGTGGAAGACTTTGTCAGAAATTAAAAATACAACAGATGACCTGAATTTTAGGCATATTATGCACAAAAGAGTTGAGCATGCTCTTAAGAGTGTCGACACTGTCTTTTAACTTGAGATCAGAGAGTGAGAATTGCATAAAAAGTAATCTGAAACCAGCGCCTCCATCCCCGTCCTGTTCCTCAGTTGGAAATGAGGAGAGGTTAGCTTCATCTGCTGGAACCTTGACAGGCCCTGTTTTACCCACTTGACTGGTTGCAGTTTTACCCGTCATGCGCACACACAAACAACAGCCGATAACACGCTCCCAGTTGCCGTCAAGTCCCGATTAGGGTCCTCAGGGGTGCTTCGCTGATCAGGCCGGGGTCAGAGGGCTGCCGAAGCCAGGTGGAGTCTGGCAACGAGATCATGTAAGCTACACTTTAAGGTAGCATCAACAAGGCCAAATGCATTCAGGCCAGCTGCTGCTCTGTGGCACTGATAAGAATCACCTGCCAATAAAGAATGAAGATATTTATCACCGCTGCAGTTCATCACGCCGCCTCGCTTTGTATCGTTCCCTTAAAATGCTTTGCTGGGCATCTACTGTCTAAAGTTATTAAAATAATTTCCACATATTAACGCTCACAAGGCAGAATATCCATTTATCTGTGCCATTAAATTTACATTACCAACTTCTGTAAAATGTATTTCCCTTAAAGCTATTGTGTCTTGTAGGGAAACATAAAATCTTACATTTTGTATTATGTGTGTAAACTTAAGTATACTGATAGAATTTGCAAATCACTCTGAAAATGCATTGAATAATTATGAATAATACATAACCGCTGAACAAATTAGCCTGGTGTGAGCTCCAGTGCATTAGTGTTAGCTGAATGCCATGAAAGATGTTTGATATTAAGGATGAAAAATTGGGTGAGTAAGCAGCACTAGCAAGCTGGATCAGTCTCATGGTAAACAATTTAGCGTGGGGGCGTACAGTAATTACTGCTTTCAGTCTCATTTAGAAAGCCTGTTGGCACTCGGGAGCACGATGTCGCTGCGATGCTGGATGCGTTTCTGGATTCGTGATGCGCAGATATGAACAGTGATTTAAGTGACAGGAGGTTTGAGCTGTCATGCCAGCTTTGAGCACTTCCTACTAACCCCCCATTTTTTTATTATTTTTTTTGTCTCTCTTCAAGACAGTGTCACGCCTACATTTGTCTGAACACATATTGCTCAGTTTAACTGCTACTTTTTCTTCTTACAAATAGATGCATGTGTGTGAGTGTATGTGTGTGTGTGTGTCAGGAAAGGAGCTGTAAATGATCAGCAACCTTGAAGTGTTGTTTATCTATGCAACTGATATAGGGCTTCATTGAAAAATCAAATGGAGAATCACATTATGTACACGTATGTAAAAACATAGCGAATTAGAAAAAGCGGTGCAGCTTTGCATATGTATGTGTGTGTGTGCATGTGTGTGGCTGCAGGATAAAGCAACAAGCATTTTGGTCTTGTAAACACAACCATAGAGGAGCGTATGTTGGTTTCTGTCCTTATTATTTTTGGCAGGGTTGCATATGTTCCCCGTGCAGAGCCGAGCTTGATTATCATTCCAATCAGCAGAGGTGGAGAGAGTCACATTAATTTGTAGTAATTAATAGCACTGCCGCATCTGACAGCACATGCTAACGAGACCCTTTGATTGTTTGGATCTCTAAGTGTGCCTCTCCTTGTTTGCATCACCTCGGAGGAATTCGTAATATCAAAGCTTAGCGCTATCTGATAGTTGTCAAAATGCAATTTATAAAAGTTTAATTCTTTTATTGATTTAGTTTAGGTTTGATGCCTGCAGTGTCAGCTCCCTTGGTAGAACTTAGTGGATTCAAATGCTTGTCACCAGCTCGGCCTCCTTTTTACTGAGAACAATTGCCATAGGCCAGCCCAACAGGCATGGTTTAATTGCCATTAATTAAAAGCATAAATCTTTTTCTTCAGTTGCTCTGCTCTTAAACAGGGCTTTGCGTATCTGCTTTTTTCCTGTGCTTGTCAGAATCCCTCCTGGCTAGTCAGGGTTCACCCCCCACCCCCCTCTTCCTCCCTCTCTCTCCCTCTCTCTCTCTCTCTCTCCCTCTCTCTCCCTCTTCACCAGACGTTTCTGGAATCATCTTTTTAGCACACTCCTGCCTGATCTGACATGAAGTGTGGGCAGCATGGTGATATTTAGTAAACCGGCTTCCTTCTTTATTGATGTATAATGAGGTCAAATGAATCCTCTCGTACGCATGCTTAGATGGCTCCTCGCCTCAAATCCTTTCTGACAGCGAGTAAAACAGCCGGCAAACACAACGCCGGCTCCCAGAGACATGGTTGTGAAAAAGCAGGAGAGAGAAGGGGGGGGGGGGGGAGCTCTTTTATACCTTGGCAATTTTCCTCCTGTCTAGTCCTTAATTAGAGACTTTTTACCCTCTGAACAGTATTGCTCTTCTGCTCTAAGCCTCTAATACTGCAAATACTGGATGGGAGAATTAACATTAATGCTGGGTTTATTATCAAATGACAGCTCTATTTACTTAAAAAAATAAAAACACGGCTTGCTATCTTTTTTTCTCAAACACTGCGCAGTTTTATGAAGCTTCTGTGTGAACCCCGCTGTGTTCTTCAGTCTTATGTTGGGGTGAGATTTTGACTGCACAAATAAAGTCACCATGATTTAAAAAAGAGATTGCTGGCATCCTAAATCATCAGCGGTGTCAAAACAATTCACTTCCCTTTCGTTGCCAAGCCTCTGCCTGTCGCCCTCAGCCTCGTGGCCTCCGCTCCTGGGTGGCCGTGTCACCACGAGCGGCTCATCCCGGCCATGCGCCTGTTTATGCATATTAGCTTTTTTGCCTCATGTGCCTGCATTCGCAGCTATTCCCTCGCGTAACTGCATATCTAGTCAGGGCTGAGGCTTCCCAGGCCTTATTAAAACCAAGAGAGTGTTTCAATTCAGGGTCATCGAGAGAGTGCAGCACATAAATATGTTAGGGCAGCGCTATCAGCCGGTCAGTTTACAGGGGGGTGATCGATGATGGTCATGGCACACTCGCACAAACATCTTAAGCGGATGCGGCTTTTGCTTAATTGGGAGCTTTGCCGCTCAGATTCCGACTTATTTGATGTTGATGATGAAGTCCCAGGAAGGCTGTGAGATTCTTGTAAACTAAATGTGCATGCATGCTGTCTTCATTTGTACGCTGGTCCGAACTGTTACCCGTCAATTTAACCTGCATAGTTTACCTCTTCTTCTACGGGAGTATCAACACACACATACGTACACACATGCCCCGAGCTCATTTTTAATCCTCACGGCTCACTGTGAAGGCAGGAGGAAGTTCCAATTAAAATTAAAATAAGCTCTTTTAACGGTCTCTTAAATTGACAACTGAACAATGATTTTCGAATTGGTATCTGTCAAAGGTCTCGGAAAATCCTCAGTTGATAAGGCCCAACGCATCCAATTAGTAGCAGAGTAGGGCCTCAGCCAGTAATGATTTCCAGGTCCCTTAAGATGTGGCGTGGACACTTATTGCAAATTACTGACAAAGAGCCCTGCTGTATTGATGAGAGGGAGAACAGCCAAGTCTCCGTGTTCCCATCAGGTGGACGAGCACTAAGAGGGGTCTGAAGGAGAGCCCAGGTGTCTCTCTCGCTCGTTCTCTCTCTCCTCTTTTCCGCAGCCATAATGTGGCCTTGCTGTGTAGCTCGTATATAGCCCCCCTGCTGACACGGACTCTCAGAGACCAGCCTCTCTTGACATGAGCCCCAGCTCAGGGAAAATGCTAATGCTAACACGAGGAAGGTGTCAGGAGCGGATCATCAATAATGTCTGCAAGTTTACTGCCCTCTTCTAATTATAGCTTCTATCTCTCAGGGCCGCAGGAGACTGCAGGGCAGCTCCTTAATTGAGCTGAGGTAGATTTACTTCCCCATCATATTCGCGGCTCCATTGTTTACAGTCCTTGAAACTGATTGAAAGGAATCAAAAGATTCATGGAGATGTGATTCAGTACAGAACATGTTTGGTATGCAGGAGGAATGACTAAAGGAGGATGATTCTTGCTGGTCAGGTAGGGATTTAGATTTGAAGGCCATGCTATAGCCAGAGGTCATATCATTTAATTCTCAGCATTGATGCCTCTGGAATGCTGTATGTGATGTTTTTTTGCTTCTTGCTGTTACATCGCAGGCTGGCTCCGGAGGGGCAAATAAGAGCTGCTTCAATGACAGTCTAGTAAGTAAGAGCTGCTCACCTCAATTATGGGAGTTAATGAATAGATAATCACATTTTGCATTTAGATTTGCTGCTTGTGTTGCAAGATTGTAGCCCACATTCCCTCCATGGTCTCTGGGGAGGGTTGCTGCTGGTCCACAAAGCTCTCAGGCCATGCTAAGTCCCCTGATGCTTCCACGGGTCTGCCGCTTCCATCCTGCTGTAGGCTCAGTGAAGAAGGTGTTGACCCTGGTGACCTGAGCCTGCTTCCATTGGGTGAGGAAGGGCTGCTCTATACTCTGTGCTTCAGGGTCAAATGGTTTTGTAGTTTGTAGTTTCCTCTAGTTAGATGTTTGTTGCAAATGACTGTTGAGAAGAGGGAGGGCTGATAGCTGAGTAGGTATCTCCAGCAGGGAGGGGTTTGGGATGTTTTTGACATTTTGCTCAAGGTGATGATTGTGCTTGTGTTTTGTGCTGCTTGCGAATACAATATGAGCTAAATACTGATTGGTGATTATCGTTATGTCCCTGTTTATCTTCATTTTTAATTCATGCCCCCAAAAATTCAATTTCTGTGAGCTGATTTGCATCTGCTCATCATCTGGATGCCGTTGTAATCCCCGCTAAACTTGTAGCCCTCTGCTCGCCTGTGTTCCTTTAAGATGAGAGAGGCTTTGATTTCCCCCATCTTTGTGTCACACTGACTGGCATGCTATTTGACAGGTGGAGTTAAAATAGAGAAAATTGTGGATGAAAATTCGTCAGTCTCAATCTCTTGCCCTGGGCTGTAGGCAGCAGAGACAGAAGCCCACTGCTTCGTGTCAAATGTTTATCAAAGGGCCTGATTAAATTGCTGTGTTCAGGGTAACAGCCTTATAGAAAAAAAAAAGTGAAATCCCTATACCTTGGCAAGGAGTCCTTGTATGATTGTGAGCAGAATAAAGCAAGTGGATGTTTAGGTGCCAGAAGAAACCTCTGACCAGCCAACTGTAAGGAAGGCTGGAATATCATATGCCCTTTGTTGTCGCACAAAAAGAGACGCAGGCTCTGAGATCTGTTGTTGTTCTCACTTTCCTCTGTCTTCTCAATCATTCTTTTTTCTTTTTATTGCTGGAGGAAATAAACCTGGCCCCTTTTGCTGAGGCTAGCTAGCTTCCCCTGGCCATTCCTCTCTGTTTTGTTTCAAAAGGGCAAGGCTCTCCAGCCTGAGCAGTTTGCCCTGCAGTCCCACGCCAGGGGCGATGCTTGCCTCAGCTGCTTCATCACTGGGGGACTGGGCTAACGTCTCCTGACTGCACTTAGCTGTGTTTCTCTGATACGGTCATATCACATCAGCCTGGGCACATGTGACATTGCATCTCTCCCTAACTTTAAGCAGTTTGTTGCCATCCACGTTCTTTCTGCTTTTATCTTCCCATTTTTTTGAGTGATGTTATGATTTGCTGCAATATTTTCTGGCAGTGCTGCTGCCACACGTTTGTGTCGGATAACAGGGCCTATTACAAGATCTCTCGATCTGGCCAGTTTTCCCCTACAGGAGACAGAGAGAGCTATGACTCCCCCTCCCAATTTTTTTTTTTTTTCGCTCATCCTTACCCCCGCATTTGAATTTCTAGATAATAGGCTTTGACTTCTGGCTGCACGTTTATGGGTCTTTTCATGTTATCAGCTTAGCTCATAGCGTGGAGCTGAAGAACACAGACTCCTAGTGACAGGCCAGCCAGTCAGCAAGGCGAGCCTGTCAGGATCTCTCATACACTAATGATTTCCCTTTAGTCTATTTTCTGTCTCATTGGCCGTTTCCTTCAAAAACAAAATTGCTCATTTAAATTCTCATGCCTGGGGCATTTTGGTCTTCAAATATTGTTGGAAAGTGAAAGGATTAGGCAAAATATGCTTTTTTAAAATGTTAATATATTTTCTGGTTCACTTTCTCCTCTGAGGCCAATTAGAGAATTTCTGCTGGCTGCATTAATGTCAAACTGACATCCCCAGCTATAATTACACTGTGCTTGAAACCTAACTTTCACTTGTGGGTAGATGAGTGTGCCTTGCAGTGACACATAGACTCGCTCTGCCAGCTTTTGATCATTTAATCATTGCTTGCTTTCTTTCACTCTTGCCTCCCTTGCTTGCTGATGATCTCACCTTTTATTCTTTCTGTTGCAAAATGCAGTGTTGTGTTTCATTATTCACCGCCGTATTTTGCAGGGTTCATTAGTGACATCATCCCCCCCTTCTCTGCCTGCTCTCGCAGCAACACGAGGAGAATGGGATGGTCCCTTCAGGTGCAGATACCATATGTACATTGTTTACTCGCTTGATTCCCGATTTACATTGTCTTGTTTGTGTTCTCTGCATGTTCTTTTTTTTTTTTGTTTGTTTACGGTGCGACGACTGAGTGCTGTCAGGATTTGAAGGATGGGTACACATGCACCGTGTTTTTGCCAGTCCTCCTGATGCTGTGTCAAGACCAGGGAAACAGTTAAAGTGGTTAATGCTTTCACTGTGAATATGAATGCCTCCACACAGCACTCTGAAACTCTGTGACAGACTCCACAATTTGGGCTTCTTTTCCCTGTCAGTTAATATAGAGGCAGTGACGCTTCATTCTTAATATCTATGAAGAGAAGAGTCGCTGACATGTTGAATGAGCAACAATAATACTAAACAAAATTAGAAGGGAGAGATTTTCAGAGGGATTGGTGCAAATGTGTGCAAATCTGTAGACACTCCAAATGAGGAAAATCACAAATTGCATTGAGACTTAATTGTGTGTCTGACACTGAATTTCTCTGGAAAGGGAAAAAGAACAAAATGCTTCAAACGCTCAGATTTCTGCTGTTTTACTGACACCTTTTAAAGGCTGGAGATGATAGGAGTGTTATCAGACATCAGTTTTCTTCACAATGCGCCCTGCAGAGGTGGAAATGCTCGCACACCTACACATTTTAAAACCAAACTCCATCACTGTTTTCAAAGTGACTTCAGGCACCAATTGCTTCTGTCAGGAGAGCAGAGTCTTGTGAATGAGCTGCACTCCTCCTCCCCATTTAGCCTCCAACAGCTTGACAATTGTGATGCCAATCAGCTTAATGACCCAGTGATTGTTCTGAATTTCCATTACCCCGTGTTGGACACCGTCAATCTGTTGCAGTATGTGGTGTTTCTGGAGGGGGAAAAAAAATCACAGCATATTTTGACAAAGTGTACCTAAGCTTCCTTGGCTATTCGTAATGTCTACCGTCCACCTCTGTTCACCCCCCCCCTCCCTTCTGTCTTTTCTCCCCGCCTCACTCTGTTTGCATTGTTTTACCCCTTTGCTTGGACTTCAGGTAATAGGAAATGGCACTGACCCCTCCTGATCCCCCCGATTACCTTCGTGAAGCGTGAATGTGGTATGGAATCACACATCAGGAGACGAGTTGTAATTATTTCTGCGATGCCATCAGCATGGATCAATCACTCAGGGAGGCTGCGAGTGGAACGCCGCTCACAGCCATAGATGGAGCCAGCAGCGACCATCTTTGACTGACAGCTTTGGTAATTAAGTGATTGTATAGACCCCTCCGACTGTTATAACAACCTTGTCAGGGCCAGCCTGTGTTTGGAACACACTCAAATCAATGTGTTCTCCACTCCCTAAGCATTTCTGATCATGTACCTCAAACAGAAGAACTCTTTGCATTGACGCTGCTTTCCTTTAATAATTGACATGGCAGTAAAAGAGATTTTAAAACACACATTTAAAAAATATACTTAACATTAACATTTTTAGCATATTTGTTTCTCATAGGAGGCCAAAAAAATTGCAAATTTCAAGGTTGCTAACGCTTGATGAATAAAAGTAGATTTTACTCTCTTCCTTGTATCAATCTTAGAATTTCATGGCATATAATAACTCTAACGGGCACTTCAAATCTGAACTTGAATGTCACATGTTTCGTTATTGCGTGATGTGTAGAAGTTGAAATAATATACAGTGTTTCCATCTTAAATGTCAGGTCGCGTTAACGCTCCAACCTTTAATTCCAGAGCTTCAAAGATCTAAATTACCATTGGAATTTGCTTCCCATCGGCATATTGTCATATCTTTGCCTTATTTTACCACATAAAATGAAAAATGTTTGACAGCAGAGAACTAGGTTGTCCATATGGTCTCAAAGAGAATAATTGGTGTGAACATTGGCACACAATTCTTTTAGATTGATGGGCCATTGATAACTCATCTATTTATTATGTCAAACAGTCAAGAGTTCTTTCTGTTATTTAGTCTGAACTTTTAAACTGGCAACTGCAGTATCCAGGTCGAGTTAAATCAATAGTGGGTCAACGTGCTAAATAAACCACTTCATTTTACGCCTTCAGAGTACTCATAAGAGTAATATAAATGGTGAATAACTGGCTTATCACGAGGCTAAACACATAGGATATTTTTAAGGCTTTATTAACATGTCTGTTATATTTGCTGATGCAATTAGATGTGGCTGAAAATCACAAAAAAAGCCTAACAAATGACCTTCGAGTTAAGTTTTTTTTTTTTTTGAAGAATTTGTTTGTGTAAAACAGCTTTTATGACATATGATGTCATGCATATGATGTAATGTGTGGTTATAGAGAACCCTCACATGTTTATTGATACTATATGTGATTACAGCTACATTGCAACAACATGTGTCATAAACCATCTGTTAAATATTTTTCAGTGGGTTTTAGTGCTAAACAGAGAGGCTATATTAACATATTCACAAAAATGTTGGCCAGGAAGGTTCTGATTTGATTGCATAACTTTGTATTCACGTTTATAGCGTCTGCCTTCGCTGTCAGACTCCTCGGAACAGCTTTTGGTCAGCTGATGTAAAGTTTAACGTTAGGGGGGTGTTACTCAGCTTGCTATGAGGTCAGAGTTTAGCAAACTACTTCAACAGTTGTGCCAACATCTCTCACAGAGGGTCAATCCAAATTAAATTCAAGTGCCGCAGCCTCACTATTGGTAAACTCTAAAACATTCAGAAAAAAAAAGATGCAAAACATATTTTGATATCCGACATAATAAAGGACAAACTTTGGGATCAGCAGATGTTTTCTGTGTCAGCAGCAATTCTGAACAAAATTAAGACATCTCTCTACTGGTGTCAAATTCACCCTGTTTGTTTTTCTTTCCACCAGTTCTTCACTGAACCAACAATTCTCTTGTGGTTTCTCTTGGCCACACACACACACACACACACGCACACACACCAAAAAAGGTTAAGTGTGTGATATTTGCCAGAGCTGGATATTTCAAAACACAGAGGACCTCTATGCACCCAGTTAATTTTTTGCGTTTTTATTTGTTTTCTTTACTAGAGGTCATCATTGCAACAAGCTGATATGCACCAATTTTTCAAGATGTAGATTTCTGGGAAAGGATTTGTGAAGAATCCCAAATTCCCCAGGGACTCAAACACAAAGATAAGTCAATTATTCTTTTAAAAAATGTATTTCTCCCTCTTAAACACTGACCACCTAACATTAGTGACGTGCGGGTGATACGGGTTTTATTTTTCAGTGTGATACTCTGACTTCATACATACCTGCTGTCCTTGTTGTTGTCCTTTTGCAGCTTTTAATCAATGCAATACTTCCCATCCTATTCCCACCATCTGTGATGGGATGGTCAGTCACAGCCCGTATGCTGACACTGACACTTAAGCCATTTTTACGGCACAACAATGTGAACTGCTGAGTGCAGCACTTGGCTCTGTTGTGTCTAATTTGAGATATTTTAGCAAAATTATAAAAGTAATACTAAAGCTTAAAATTCATATTAACATTTATTTATTGATGAATAGTAATAGTAGCTTAGATCATATAGAAATCCACAAAAAGACCCATTGTCCTCTTAGCTTGTGCAGTGTTATGGGCTTATGTTAATCAGGCACTTTAGTAGCTGATAAACTTGGATTTAAATATAACTGTGTTCTGAATTCCAAGCAGAAAAAAATCAATACACATACTGAAATGCTTCTCAGTCACTCTAACTTTTGTTTTACTGGCCCCTGAATGTGTAAAGTGTTATGATGTATTATTAAAATATTTGTAATACTGCTTGACAGACAAAGTGGCATTTTTACTTGCATAATTAAAATAAATCTCTAAATAGGCCTCCTCCTGTCCTGATTGGATCCTCCTTTTAATGACGTTGCTCATGAAAATTAAAAATATATAACTGAGCGAGATCTTAAGTCTGCGGTCATAAGGCAAGCTGCAAACCATGAATTCATTCTCATTAGATAAACACTACAGCCGACTGTTAAGTTTGGTTGTTTTCTTTTTTTAACTTGTCTTTTGTGAAACTCCTCCACCTCTCCGTGCGTGTCCGGCTGTCGCAGCATCCTCCTAACGACACCACCCTCCATCCCCGCAGTGACTGACAGGCTAAATGCGGGGGTGTCTCTGCGTAAACGCTGCAACTGTGCAACCTAAAGGTCGCCAGCGGTGAAGTGACAGCTTACACGCAAAGCCGCCAGAGAATCAATATGGTGCCAGCCACTGTTACACCGTCCCATCATCGACCATCAGCTGAGGCCAATAAGACGATACTCTAACTGGTAGCATTCAATTTGCTCCTGCGGCGCCTTAAACCTAATAAAGCGATTGATTGTTCCTGTTTGCAGTTGATGAGCTGCCCATGCGCCTCTCCACACATTGACTGACGTGTTTAAGCATCGCTTTGATCCGATCTATGCGATTTGTAGGGAATAAGGCTCAGAAAAGGCCCGATTACAGGCTGCATGTGGACAGGATATTCTAATTGGCTCTCCACCGCGGGGATGATGCACTTTACAGCCATGTGTGTCATGTTGTGCTCGAAATCATTGTTTTATTTTTGGAGCTTCATCCGTGATCGATAACTATTTTAAAATAAGTTGTATAAGTTAAATGCGAAGCAATGCGACTCATTAAAGGGCAGCTGAGGCCCCAGTTTGCTCGTGAACTTCATTCCAGCACCGCCGGGTCACGCTTTGTCGCCGCCTTGTGTTTAAAGCCTGCCTGCATCTCACGCTGGAGGAGGGCAACATCAGCTGAGATGATCCAGAGGTAAAACATCATTTTAATCTTCTTAGTGTCCGCGGCTTTTCATTTAAACAATTATGAAATAAGGTTAGGAAATGTAATAGACTTTGTTTAAAATCTTAAAGAAAACCCCCCCAAACATATTTAGATTAAGAGAGACATTATTTTGGAATGAAAATATTCATATTTCACCGCACTGAACGTTTTCTATACGTGAATAATATTTATACAATATTTATGCAGCTAGGTAATAATAGATATTTAAATTATTTAATTAACACAAACGTTTTAATTTTAATTATGGTGCCGTTCCTAACAAATAAACGAATAAATAAATATAGTTATTTTGTTTTTAAGCAAAGTAATAAGTATATATTAGATTCCAAATTTGTTAAAAATAAAAGCTCTATGAATTAAAAATAAATAAAGAAAACACTTTGCTGTTTTAAATCCCCGGTGTTATTATTTTTAAATGAATATATAAATTAGGAACAAACCTACAAATCCGGATTTTGGACAGCAAAAAAAATCTTCCTCCCCTTCACATGAATAATCAACACCAGCACCGTCTTCCCTGCCCACCTGCTGAAGGAGCAGAAAAAAAGAGAAAAAGAAATAACAGCAATAATCATAAGAAGAATAATAAATGAACCCTTTCCGATTTCCCTGCATCAAATTCCAGAAAGGTCGCAGTGGCTGTGGAGAGAGGAAAAGATTCCATCTGAGAGAAATTACACGCGTCTGCCAAACAGAGAGAGAAACGTGCTGCTACATTCGCCTACCTACAAGAAGTGGCGTTTCCCATCATCCGGAGAGTGTGGAGCCTCTCTCCGCAGACACTTTGTCAGCTTGAGCCGCAGTTTTTTTTTCTTCCTCCGCATCCTTCAGATCCACATGGAGAGGGAAAAAGTGCTGAATTTCTACTACCTTTGAACGCTCATTAGCACCTCATAATTACTTTACTAATTAGGGTGACATGGTTATTAACAAGATGCGCTGTCATGACAGTCCCCACTCCTCCCCGCTCCTAAATATGTCGACCTTGCGGCTCCTAGAATATATCCTTAAAGATAGATCAGATGCCAGCAGCGACACTGGAGCCGGTTCTCAGGGCGCACAAACGTCTGACCTGATATTTAGCTTTTTATCTCCACAAACTATTTTTAAAATAATAAATCAGGGCTGGAATTTGGCTGTGGTCAAATCTGGCAACAGCTGCACTTTTCTTTTATCGTCTACGAGGATAAAGAAAGCTTTAAAAAGAGTTTGACGGCTGGAAAATAAAGTAAATGTTTGTACTTCATCCTACCATGCTGGAGTTTCCACTGAGGACTTTTTTTTCGCTTTATAAAATTATTTCAAATCTGAATTAAATTTTTCTTTTTCTTTTAAATTCCCACATCTGTAGCTTTTTCTTCACGGCCAGGATTTAATATGAAATGTTCCCAGTTTGGCCTTAAAGCACACGCGTGTTTTTTTTTTCCTCCTTTTTTTTTTTTTTTTTTTTAAAGACCTGCACTAAACTCGGTGCAATGGTTGGATTGAACTACCTAGATAAAGAAACAACTCGCTGATTGGTGAGGTGCCCGAGCCGGTCAGGACGCGAGCCAATGGGAGAGGAGGAAGGTGGGTGGGGAGGTGGAGGGGGAGAGAGAAAAAGGCGTCGAGTGTTTATTATAAAGGAGAAAATATTAATTCCCCCTCGCCGTGGGCCGTGACGTCAGTATAGGAAGTCATTGTAGAGCTACACTGAAGCGATTAGCAGCAAAAAGGGGGAGCCTGATGTCGAGGAGTCAGCCCTATGTATATCTCTCTATACGCCTCAACTTTTAACACAAAGTTCAATATCCAAACACAAAAAGGGACGTGGACTACGCAGACCCACACTTTGCTTTTTCGCATTTTCACTGAATGTAACTTCGTGGACCATAGGCTGTGTGAGCCGCCTGTAAACGTGGATTTTGTCTCTCTCCGGGGTTTATTTCTCAGCTCTTTTAAAAAAAATTGATTTCATTTATTTAATTATTTTTTTTCGAACTCCGAGTTAATTTTGCTGACTTTCTTGTGATTTGCGCCGGAGGAGAAGCATCTCGCTGTTGTTATGAAGACTTCATCCGTCCTTTCTTAATATGGAAGGATCCAGCGGGTCGAGTTTTGGGATAGACACTATTTTATCCAGCGCGTCTAACTCTGGTAACCCTGTGCTAATGAACGGAGATTTTCGGCTCGACAGCAGGACAGCGGATTTCAGGAGCCAGGCGACCCCGTCGCCATGCTCGGAGATAGACACTGTGGGAACCGCTCCCTCGTCCCCCATCTCGGTCACCATGGAGCACGCCGCCGATCCGCATCTGGTCCAGGACAGCCTTCAGCATCACCACCATCACCACAACCAGCCGCAGAGTTTGCCGCTGTCGCCTCAGCAGCAGCAGCAGCCGCTCGCCGGGGCCGGCTGCGCCCCGAGGACTGCCACCTCCTCCTTTTTAATCAAAGACATTTTAGGCGACAGCAAACCCCTGGCTGCCTGCGCACCTTACAGCACCAGTGTATCCTCACCCCATCACACACCAAAACCAGAAAGTGCCACGGCTCCGGACGGCTTCAGGCCCAAGCTGGAAGAAGACGAGAACAGAAGCAAGTTGGACAAAAGAGACGACATTCAGATCGAAATGAAATGCAAGGGTAAGAGCTCGTCATACTAGCAGGCTTGTTAAATTCACATTTTCAATACAGTAGAGTTCAGGATGAGCCAGGGACTCAATAATAATAATAATAATAATGATGATAATAATAATAATAATGATGGTAATAATAATAATAATAATAATAATAAGAATAATAATAATAATGATAATAATAATAGCGCTCGTTGTCTTAGTTCCAGCTTCCTTTATTAGTCTAATAGATGTGAAAACAGATGTATGCCTGGTGATTCTCCCCGTGCGCGGGGCCTCCCTAGTGGGTCAATTAGAGAGATTATTGTTCTTCCTGGAGGGGGGATTATGGAGCACTGAAACAAAACTACAAATAGAGATGGATTGATATATTGATTTCTCGTTTTCTGATAGAAAAAAGAAATCTTCAGGTATCAAATGCAGACGTTTCTTTTATTGCTGTTGTCTTGCCTCACGTGTGGCTGAAGGAAGTATTTGTACAAAGTTGGTCAAAGTTTGAGTGGAGGTGACGCACGCACGCCTCTGCGAGGTTATTATTCGAGTGTCGGTGTTGGGAGGAAGACTTAAAAAAAGTTGGTGTGTGAAGAAAATTTCCAGCAGGCCTTTTATGGTTAACCACAATTCATCCGCCTTGCTCTGCGCCTATAGGGACTAAAGAAGAGGGTGACCGGGAAATCTCCAGTAGCAGAGACAGTCCGCCGGTGCGCACGAAAAAACCTCGCAAAGCACGGACAGCCTTTACCGACCACCAGCTCAACCAGCTTGAGAGGAGCTTTGAGCGACAAAAATACCTCAGCGTGCAGGACCGCATGGACCTGGCCGCGGCTCTCAACCTGACAGACACACAAGTCAAGACCTGGTACCAAAACAGACGGTAAGCGGCCATCATTTTTAATAACTGCTGCAGACACAACGAGCGAGACGAGGTCAAACTGGGGAGCAAGAACCCCTTTTGGCTCTGTAAAACAAATGAATACAGCTGTTATATCGGCCAACACTGGGTATTTAAATCTAAAGATCGGGTTTGCAAGCACTTATGAAAATCAATCTGACTTATTAATTAATACTTTTATTTTTTAAAAAGTGTTTTTCAGCCACTTACAAAGATCTGCGTTGGTTATATTTTTGCGCTGCGTGATCTTAACATTTCTAATCCACGTGGAGGGAGAAAATAAATTACACCACAAAAGAATCTTGTATTTTAATTGATTTAATCGTCGTTCTGGAAAAAAAATAGATTTTGATCATGTTTCATTTTTATTCCGTTTAAACAGCCAAATAGAAAAATAAGCAAGTTTTATTTTCTGAGTATTTGTGGACAAATGTGAGGCTGACATGATGACACGTTGATCAGGAGATGATGTGTAAAATAAGGAAGTGTATGTAATTTCGGACATTATAGATCACATGAAAATATATAATTTGTCTTTTTTATATTCAGTTTTGTAATCTTCATTAAGTCCTATTACATAAATTATTTCAACAATAATAAATTGGTGCATTTGTTTAATTACTGGAAGTGTCCTCATATATATTTTTCCTGCGCTATAAATATGGAACTTGTGCTTCTTACTGCTCTCTTTCAGAGTTTCTAAAATAATCTCACTACAAGGCCCTTTACATTTTATCCCGCTACCCTTCACAGTAAAACTTGATTTGAATTTGGAAGAATGTGCGTGCATTATATTTTTGTACAGGTGTGAGAAAAGTAGGTTTAGCTAAGTTTGGACTGAAGCGTATTTCCCCCATCTCGTTCTCTCTTTTGCCTAATTAAACCATAACCATATATTCGTGCCCGCAATAATTAGGCCTCTGCATACCAATTAAAGGGGCGTTTGGGAAATCAGCAAGAGAGCGAAGTGATTAAATAATTCATCTGTTGTATTTTGATTTCCAGGACGAAGTGGAAGAGGCAAACGGCGGTCGGATTAGAGCTCCTGGCTGAAGCAGGAAACTACTCGGCCTTACAGAGAATGTTCCCGTCGCCCTATTTCTACCACCCGAGCCTGCTGGGCACCGTGGACAGCACGACGGCAGCCGCGGCGGCCGCAGCCATGTACAGCAGTATGTACCGGACTCCTTCCTCGCCGCATCCCAGCCTCCAGAGACCTCTTGTCCCGAGGGTGCTCATTCATGGCCTTGGGCCGGGGGGGCAACCGGCACTAAACCCCATGTCTAACCCCATGCCCGGCACGCCGCACCCGCGGTAAAACGCAAAATTAAGACGCTGACCAGAAACCTGGTTGAACACGTGATGTGAGTAACTGCATCGGAACCACATTGCAGGACTTTCTCTCTCTACCCGACCCCCCCAAAAAGACACATTTAAAGACATTTTACAGAAGTAAAGGAGGTATTTAATATAGGCCCGAATAGCCTAAGTCCAGTCCTAAAGACTTTCTGTCCGGGCCCAGACACACCGCGAGGACTGCTCATGTCTGATTGTTTGTTTGTTTGTCTTTTGTACAAATACACTTACATTAGCAAATAAACTTATAAAGTTTATTAGATGGAGAAGAACTGAATGAATAAAGAAGTAATGATACTGATTGAATTGTAGAAGCTTTAATTCAAACTCGAGTCCAAATTAATTTCTTTTTAAACGCAAACCTTCATTCAAGAATATGCAAAAGCCGGAGTCCAATTTTATTCATAAAGCACATTTAAAATAGCAACAGATTACAGAAGTTGTTTAAAATTTCCTTCTATTTTTTGACTGATAATCCCAGAAATTACATTAATCTTCGAAAGAACAGATATAAAAAAAAGTTTTCATGTGCGCTTTTTCACAATAATCGACCGCGCGCATTAATATTTTAACCTACCTCATTATAGCGGTGGATAACCAGCAGAATATAATCACTTTTTAGCCTGACTTAATTTAAAGGTAAATAATTTGTTACAGGAACATATGGTCTTTAAATTGGGAGACACAGAACCGGTGATCACCGACTGGAGGTCAGTTTCCAACCCTTTATATTTGTGTTTACCAGCACATATGCATATGGATGCGCAGCAGCTGATTGGTGGTGAGATGAATGGTTTTGATGAGTTGGGTATACTGGGAATGTGGCCTTGGCTTAGCAGCTGTTCCCTGGGAGAACAGCAGACAATAAGCCTGAATTTCTCAGCGTGAACGATCAGTGCAGCAGGATCAGGACAAGAAGCCTGCAAGAAAAAAAAAAGAAGAAGAAGAAAAAACTGCCGATAATCTGCACATTCTCAATAACCAATAGCCGCTAGTGAACTTACTTTCTGGAGGTTTTGTGGGAAAATAATCTCCAGTGACCCCAGAGCAGAATCGGTGTCATTGGAAGTTTTGCATCAGTCTTAAATCATCTGCAACGTTATGCATCAGCACTGAGTAAAAAATAATCTTAGAATGTTTTTACGGTAGGGAGCCGTGATTTTTTTTTTTCTGTTTTTTACATCCTTCCCGTTTCTCTGAATGTGTCTGTGCTGCGCTAATAGAAGCTGCTGCAGGAGCAAACCTGAAGATGTTCAACGCGGCTCTGAAATGAAATGTTAACGGAATACTTTGATTTTATTTAGCTTCATCTAAGCGCGCACTCTGGAGAATATGGCGAGGGGGCGCTTGGTGTGAATTAACGCCTCGGGGCCCGTTTGTTTGGGTTACTTATCTGGGCCAAATTGACCTTTGCTGCTGGAGTGCATGCAAACCTTCAGCAACCATAGCCTATATATTATTTTTCTTATATATATTTTTTATTTAGAGATAAAACACATATTTTTTCACATTTTGTTTCTGATAATTCCATTCTCGTCGGATTTGAAAGAAGTAGCCACAACATTCCAGCATTTAAATGCCAGTTCTCGCATATTATATTCCTGTCTTCTAAGAAAAGCGCTCTCACTCTCCCTCCTCACACACACACACACACACACACACACACACACACACACACACACACACACACACACACACACACACACACACACACACACACACACACACACACACACGCAATCTAATGCACGGACTCGCACGTAAGTCAGCTTTGTCACTTTGCCAGTGGAAGCCGTAAACACAGGCTTAAGTTTAGCCGTTCCTTAATACTTTGAGCACATGTTAATGTTGCCTATTTAAGCCATCTGCCTGTCATTCACTCTGTGGACACCTCTCTCAGCCATTTAGAGGAAAAACAGTCCTGCTGGTTTCACCTTCGGCGTGCACGGCTGCACGCTAAAGGACTTACTCGACCAATTAAATTCGTGTTTTCCCATTTTAATCAAATTTCTGAGACAGAGCCGGGATTATTATGGACTCGAGTGTTCGGGGTACAGTCGCTGCGCGCTTCTTGTGCACTGTAATTCGACTAAACACAGTGTCCGCTTTCATCAAAACTCGGGGTCTGTGGATTTTGGAGTGAAATCGCATCAGGCCGCAGAAGAAGCGTTTTGGAGAGCAGACTGTTGGAGGATAAATCACTCCCTTCTCGGCCTTGTAAGCAATGATTGCGAAAACAACTTTAGCCTGTATCACCAACGCGGAAAAATATTAGCCCACCGTATTGACCCTGCAGCTTTTTCCCATTACTGCGGTATAGTGCCGACGCATGTTGTTCATATGCATGACTTCAACAGCATTATTTATTTATTGCACTCTGCGGGTGGGAGGGTTGGGGATGTCGGCGGTTGTGGGGGCTGTTTCCAATTCATTAATAATAAGCTAAGCCATACAGCAGCGCAGAATTAATAGCCTCCGACTATCTTATACCATCGGTAATTTCTTGGCACTGCTTTAATCAGATTTTTGTATTTTTTATTTTAACAGTTGCTCCAGTTTAAAGCATTATTAGTTTTTTTGTTGTAGAATCTGTGGTAAATGCAAGAATACTTATCTGCCGATTAAATATAAATTAAATGTCTCTCAAAACTGTTAGATGGCGAAAAAAAATATAGGCTAATATTGTTATTTAGACCGTGAATTCGCTTGTGAGGCCAAACAACGGACTTTTGGGCGAAGATGAGCAATACTTGAGGAAACACAATCACTGGTGGAAAAAAAAAAGGGCAGCAGACTTGAATAAAGAGGATTAGGCCTTTCTTTTACATGGCGCATATTATCCAGAACAGATGGGCTTTAGAGAGTCGTTTTCGTCTTCTTCTTGCCTCAAGGAACCTCGTTGGGCACTTTAATTGCCACTTTTTCCAACTGATGTAATGGTGGGATATCTTTTTCATTACAATAATGAGGTAACACTTGCTCTCCTTGGCCTCTCATTATCACAGCTCCTACATCACTCACTAAACACAAATTTAACCCCCCCCCCCAGCCCCGCCTTCTTCCAAAAAAAAAGAAGAAAAAAAGAAGAATTGATGGCTAAGATCTCTTACACAGGTCACATCTTGCATCTTGTAGGCCACATTATCACCAACAGTTTCTGTTTTGTTAGAAGTAAAACATTTTTCATTATTTAAGAGCCTCCAGGAGAATCACATTCAAAAGGTGTAAATAATAGCTTCAGTTAGAAAAATGCATCATTGGGACTCACTGAGGGTCAGGCGCTGTGCTATTCAGAGGCGTGCATGCATCAAGTTGGGGGTGCTTATAAATGGATTTTTAGTCCAAAGCGTGCACACGCGCACACACACACATACAGAAAGATGGTCAGCTAGTGGCTTTATCCACTGATCAGCAAAATGCTTATATTTGAGTACAACTTCTTTAAGTAATTTGAAAAGCCAAAGACTCTCCCAGTACTGTAGTATTATTTAGCAAATATGTGAGTATTATTAAAGGCTAAAATATCTACAGGTGTCATTTAGTTTTACACAAGGTTGTGCTAGTCAGTCGAGCTGATTGTAAAGTTTAAACCTACTCGACCAGTATGCATTAAATAATTTCATAAAGCATAGAAAACAAAGTTCCTTAACTGCTTTTTACTGCTCTAGTTATGAATATTTGACATTCTAGGGATGATTGAAAATGCACCTATTTTCAGAAAAGTTTTGCATAAAATGAATAAAAATCTATTTTATTTCAGCATCAATTAACAACTTAATTATTTTCTTAAGCGTTTATATATATTTGTGAGTTTAATACACTGTATTCATGCAGTGTGTAGGACTCTGTGCAGCTGAAAGATGAGATACAGAGAGTGGCCATTTTTTTGACCTTTATAGTTCTTCTGTGTTGATATAAGAAATTAGTGATGCAAAATATTTGTTATTGAATTATTATTATTATTATTATTTTTTAAGTGCCTTATGTTTTTTTCAAACAGAAAATAATACCAAGTTTGGTTGTTAAGAGCAGTGAGTACCCGGTGAGCAGACTTGTTGACAGGGTAAGCCATCCACTCATCATCCTTACAAACACCCACCTCACAGCTCAGCCTAGACTAGCATGGACATCTGCAACAGTCCCGTCTGAATGATGCCGTATAGCTGCGACATATCATAGTTTAAATGGCCTCATCATTTCAGCAAATCCAGCCAGTTTCCCTCTCTCTTTTTGTCAAGTGACAGGACAGCTGATGGCAGAGAAGCTCCGCTACCTTTCAAGTTTCAACCAGGCGCCGTCACATGCGACCGCACAACCAGGAAGAAAAAAGTCTGTCAGCAGTGATGTCAAAAGCTTCAATTTTTACAGAGCAATTAGGGGTTTCATCACAGCGGAGCGATGTCAGGATTCATTACGGCTCAGCAACAGCTAATTGCTTCAAGGTTAAAGTAACAGATCTGACGGCATTATATTTTAAGTGACAGACTCAAATTCTGGTGGTGTTTCACAGAGCACAGCTCTGACATTAAGGGAGTGTGCTCAGGAGGATGGTGGCTGAGAAGCAATAAGAATTACTGCACATTAGGACTGTGATTGGTTAAAGTAGTAGTAAGTCTCTAAGGAACATATGGTTACTGCTGTTTTTGTCTTCCTCTTTAAGGGGAAACAAAGGACAATGTAACATTGTACTTGGAAAACACATTTTCCAGAACATCCTTCTTGAGTTGTCTATTTGCCCTTGTGGGTATAAAGTATCCATCTAGTATGAGACACAAATGGAAAATCTAATATCTGTTCAGACTTTGCACCTGCCATCGAAGCATTACAGTATACAGCTGTACCCGCATCTCCTTGTGACGGCGCCAAACCTACAAAGTTGTATCTTTCCACTTGTTTTAACCTCTGTGAGGTCCTTTCATTTTAACCTCTCAGGTGTTTTTTTTTTTAAAAAGCTGAGAGGTTAACAAACTTTCATAAGAAAGAAGAAAGACAATTTACTTGTCTTTTGTTAACTTACTGCCTATTTGAGACCCCTGAACCTAGCGAAGTTCACAAGAAGAACAGTAATATACAAAATCTGTTCCTTAAACCTTGAAGTAATGAATTCTGACGTCACTTGACTGTCAAAAGGTATTGTTTCGTGAGATATGAATATTCTAATACCCGGGATTTTTTCTAGAGAAAAGCACAGATAACAAAAAAACGTTCTTGTGATTTTTATCAGAAATAAAATCTGACCTCTGACCTCTATCACGTTAAACGACTCTAGGCAGTTAGGCCTGCAATTTTGTTACATCAGAACCAAACTGTAACCGCAGCTCTTATAATTATCTTTATATTAATATGATCAGTAAATGCCTGTTTACACCTTCAGCATATGGAGAAATGTTAAGATTTATTTAGGTTTATGTCACTTGGCATCTTACAAATTTAGGACCAATTTAACGCTGGCGTTTGGAATTATTTTAGTTTTTGACTAACTTCTTGGAAATGATCTGACTCCTTAGTTGCTGAATATTCACCATTACACTTGCTAATTTTGTGCAATTAGTTGGTGCTTCATGCCCTGGGTTTGTAGAGCATTTTCACTGCTTTCTGTTTTGTGATATCAATAGGCCGGATGGCCAAAATAGTCAGCTGAAAGATGATATAATATAAAACACCTTAGAATGGAGGGAAACTGCAGGTAACGATGTGTCAGTTCATTATTTTACATATGGGCAATCAAATGTAATCCATTTTTAATATAAGATATTGATTGTAGCGGCTCAAAGATATGGCAGCAGTAACCGGAGGCAGCTGAAAGCTCTAGCTTTTGTCTGGGCTAAGCTAATGTTCTTACATTTAGACCTTTTCATATCTTAATGACCCCAATTTAAGACAGAAAGTGAACATTTTTGAGCAAAATGAAATATGGATTGGGGCATGCATGCCAGAGAAGTCTGCTGAAGTCGTTTCAATTGAGCAGTTGTTTACCCTTGGCTTTTCTCCCCCTCTTAAAGTAGAATACCTGATCCTTTGAACTGATTGTTTGTTTAACTGCTGCTGGGAATCAAGAATCCCTGAGGTCTGAGTAAGTGTTGATCTAAGGTTGGATTTGAAATAGCCTAATGAGGAACTCTTTGGATAATTAGTGATAGCTGGAACGCTTGTGGATAATTTGAGTGCTTCGCCACCCTGTAACAGCAAGGCAACGGGGAGGAGGGCGGATGATGAAAGAACAGAAAGATCAGGGTTAATGAAAATTAGCATGTCAAGTTAGTCCCTACCTCTGTTTTTTTTTTTATTTTTTTCATCTTTTGTTCTTCTTGAGATGCGTTATTGTTGATGTAATGGAACAATTAGCAGCGTGGTTCAGTGCAGGGATAAGGTGCTGTTGGAGAGAATGGTTGCTGCTGCTGCTGCTGCTCCTGGAAATGCAACTAACACTGTGGTAATTAGAGGAAGGAAGGTGTCTAGAAGAGAGGTCCAGCAGGAAATGAGGTGGTGGCAGTGGGCCTATGGGGACAAAAAGGCTTCCCTCCTTCTGTGCCCACTCGGGTATTCAGTGGGAGACCACAAACAAGAGCTGTGCCCAGTTCAGACAATCATACAAGTTTGGACTGGTCTGGACAAAACCACCAGTTAATTCAGCTTTTGATAGTTTTCACAGCTGTGGTGTGTATGTGTCAAGACACACAGCCACGACTGCTGCTAATAAAGGTTTAGTATTCTTTAAGGCAAGATTTGTTGTTATAAAAGCTGTGAGTTTGTCACTATAGAATAAAGCGTGCATGATGATCTACTTTCAAAGACAAGTGTGCGCTGGTTGGGTAACAGTTAGAGAAACCCCAACTAAGCAGGACCCTGCGTTGCCATTTTGCAGTTCGGAAAAATGAGGATGATGCCGTGATCCTCGTTTCCATCGCTTTGTTTGTTTTTGTTTGGAATCACAACAGTAAGCAGCGAGCACTCGCCGGAGGTTGTGTCATGCCACAGTTAATTACATTTTTAAATTAAAGCGGTCTCCAGATCAACCTGCTGAAGATTGACATTAAGAACAGCACTGGGTGTGACGAGAAGTACCTGTGACGCGCAAGCACGGGCCTGCCGAGTGGTGAGATGTGATTAGGAGCTCGTGTTAAGCACTGTCTGGCCCTCTCACCACTTCAGTGCTGCAGGCTTCGGGCCAGAATGCAAGCTGTTGATTGGCTCTGTGTTTTTAGATATTTCACAAGCATCTCCTCCTGCAAGAAGTGGAATGACTTTAACACATGCACACGGGCATATGCCTGTATCTCATACACACAGAGTGGTGAGAAACTTGGACATATGCATGCGCACACACAGAGTCGCTAAATGTGTTGCTAAATGGATAAGGAAGGATCAGATCACCAAGGGAGTCAGAATGGTACAACAGAACAATAGTTATGTTTCTCACTGCAGTTGGAAATAAACAGAGCTTTTTTTCAAGAGACAAAACTGGTCTTTCTCTGCATTAACTATTGCTATGGGCTTTTTATATAGTTATTCTCCCCATAGTCACACAAAGCAGCTACCCCCCTAGTTGAAGCGATTTGCTGTTCACAATGCCTCAGCTTAACCAGCTAGGTCAGGTCAAGTTGACTCAGACAATAGGGACTTTAGTGTCTCACCCACAGCACAGAGTGTCGCAGAAACAAAGCAGCTCGCAGCAAGTGGAGCAAACATTTCATAAAGTCGTGGCCTCAGTCTATAAATGTCCTGTCTAATCTGTTATTTCTCATCAAGCAGGACTTTTATCTATTCTTACACTCTGAATAGATATCAATATTTGGAAAAAATAGTTTTCTTATTCCAGACCCCGTTATAACTCCAATAGATGTTACAGGACATTTATTTCCAAGCCTGTTCTTTGGTACCAACATTTTATATGTGAGTATAAATAAAAAAAAACGAGGTTCCATAAGACACCATTTACCAGTGAAACTGCAACAGAACCACTTTAATCAATAATTGATTAACCATCTGTGTTCAAATTCTTTAGCAAAAATGCACAGAAATAATTGTGATGATGTGGATATATATATTACGTTTTATTTTATGAGATTATCTTTTATATTGGCATTTTTTGGACACATGTGTGACAAAACGAGACAGATGAAATGTTCGTTTTGTTATACTAACATTTTCTTTAGACTAGCTGGCAAATTAATAGATAATAAGCAGTAGTTTCTAGCTGCTCCCATAGAGCGCTTAAATAGATATTTTTTTAAACCTACATGGATGTGTTTTTCGTTGAATGACCTTTAGAGTTTTCAGCACACACGGACCATCCAGGGAATATGAATGCCAAGTCAACGCCTTGAATGTAGTAATATCATTAGAGTTTGCCATTCACTGTCAATGATTCACTCCTCTGAAATGACAAGGGGAGAGGCCCAATTATAACAGAACATATGTGCGATAATAGGGAGATAATTGCACGGTGTTCACAATACCCATTTTAAGAGCCAGCAGCTAAGTCTTCACTCAGATGGCGTCTGAGAAACATATTCATACTGCACAGCCATTGCAATATACCAAACCATGGCTGTAATATCCTGTGTATGTGAAGTACTAGCTGAAAAAAGTGTTGCTATCATAGGGTGTGCAATCACGAACGCAAAAATTCAAAGAGAATTCCCAGTCTGTATGCATTGTCCGTACTTTATGGATGTGCACCTAGAGGAATTCATATACAAAGGTCTTCTAGCAGCATACACAATAGCTGCATATAGAAGGAGATGAACATCTGATTTGTCACATTTGAAACACTAATGTTTAAACCAAAAGGAAGAGCACACAGTAATGTGTTCATTCATCTGCATAAACACCACCTGTCCCGGCACAGACAACTCCTCAAGCAGCGAAAGTTTAGTGGCAGCCTGCGTGCAAGCCAATCAGTAGGGGCCCAGCTGTGGTTTCACGAACCCGTAGCGTTTTCAAGTGTCAGAAAGCGCTCTGAGTACTGTTGCTGGTGCTAGAGAGAGAATACTTTCATTTCATGTCATCCGCCAGCGAGACGAATAGGCGACACGATAACAAAAAGAAAACAGGGTGTGCTATCACGATTGACATCCAAAGGTAATTTATGCTGGCCCTTTATTTACTCACGCAGCTTCCATATACACACTGAGAGTTGTTCTTGAAGGCTAATTTGGAGCATATTTGGCATATTGCAGGCCCTCTCTCCTTAAGAATTTCCATCATTTGTCTCAGTCATGAGCATTGTGTTATCAAAATCCAGAACAGCATTGATCACTTCGCTTTTTTTGTGTGTGTGTTTTTTTTGTTATCGTCCCTGGAACAGCTCCTTAGTGCCAAAGCTTTTGTTTGTTTTTCCTGTTGTTTTTTCCTACACTGATACTAGAACAATACTGTCAGCTTCTGTCTTGACTTCTTTCTAAAAGTGGGATATGGCATGTTCCTCAAATGGTATCTGTAATAAAAAGGAAAGCTTGCCTCACCTGACACCTCTTCAGCTGCACAGGAGGGACAAAGCTTGTAGTTTGTTTTGATGGTTAAAGAGGGGATGGCATCTGGCATCGTAATTATTGGAATAAATTACCGTGCGGCACTCATAAATGAAACTGAAGCACTGTCAGATCTTGATCAAATTCTGTTCTTTTTCTTAAAACTATAATTCGTCTGCTACCTTTGCCATGTGTATTTTTTTTTTACTATTTGATAAATGCCTTCAATTATCTGTTGCTTTTGATGGATACAATTCAGTGGAAATTCTTTTTTTTTTCCTCCGTTTTTTGTCTCTCTCACAATTGTAGTTTAGGTAATGGTCACTTCTTTCAAGTAGTCCACTTTCAAGAGAAGCTTTTAAAGGTAGAATTGTGGGTAAGTCAATAGTCACCACCAAAATCATACGACTGATCCACAAGGAAGAAAGGGCCAATTAGAGATCATTTGGCAAAGAAGCTTTCGATTGCTTTCACTCTGGTATTATTTGGTCTTTTGTTGACCTCTGCTGAGAGCAAAGGCGGATTCTCTGACAACCAGGAGAGGGGCCGCCGCCACGCTGCTCTTTCATCTAGCATTGTGAGAGCACAAGTGCCCGAGTCCGCCAAGCACTTTAATCAACTTAATGCAACTGATACTGCCTGTTGTTATGAGCCTCCGGTCCGATTCAAAGAGGCCCACAGATGGACGACGCTGTGGAGGCTTTTCTGCAGACCTGTGCAAGCCAACAAGTGCTGGGGGGGGGGGTTAGATGGAGGAACGGGGAAGATGGGGGTCATGGGAGACACAGACAACACTCAGACAACCTGTCTGCACAGCCATGCTGGTTCCTCTCTTCTATTCTTCCACATCCACGTCTTTACAAGGGCTACACAGCACATCTGATATGAAATGTGGGTGATGGACCTTTGTTTAGTTCAAAGGTTCGTACCTCTTTATTCCTAAGTCCCTTTGTAAAGCCTTGGGCCTTGAAATATGTATAACTGTCCTTTTCATTGAAGCCATCTGAGGGGGAAATCAAAGCCAGAAGTTTCTGTGAGAATCAGTTTGAAATGGTGTGTCTATATGGTGTCATCATTTCTTAACCTGATACCTAGCGCAGAACCCTTTGCGACCTTCAAAACATGAACGTGGACTATTGCCACTGCATATTGCCACAGATCACAGAGATAAAAATACAAATACAGAAAACAGTGATGAGAGAGCCACATAGTTCAAAAGGACACGGTTACCACTTGCAACTTGTTAAATGTGTGGCAATAAGCACCGATTATGGCCTTAAATGGTCGTGTGAGGCAGTCAGTTTTGGACATCCTCAGGGATGGATGCTGAGTTTATACACAGTCAATATGAGAATAAAAAACAACACTATAACTTTTGTAATGATTGGTCTGAAGGCAACAGTTCTGGGAAGATTCAAACAAATTTGTGCTGGGCAAAAAATAGAAACATTTTCATACCATCAGCACAGCAGAAAAGCCAATATGATGGGAACTGATGTCAGAAAGTGCTTTGAGTTTCATCCATGGTTTCCACGTACTTTTGATAATTGACATATGATTATGATTATTGATTCTTGTGTGCTTAAGACTCAGACATGAAGACTTTAATTTCACTTCTTTCATTCAGTCCTTTCTTCAGTCAAACCTTCTTACTGAAGGTTCAGGATAAAAGTTCATAGCATCTCCCATTGTCTCTCATTGTCATTGTGGAGAAAAGGAGCAGAGAGAAGGTCTATCGACAGACAAACTTGCAGTAAAAGGGAATAAAAAAGAACTACTTTCTTTTGCCTACATGGTTGAGGGTGACTTTGCCTCCACACCTAAACAGTAAACAACATTTTATCATCAGCTTAAATGCAAATTCATCTCTGCTACACTTGATGTAACCTAAATCTGACCATGAGCACCACAGTCGCTGTAGACCAGTCCAACACAGAACTTTACTGTGAATTCACCACATTAACACAATCTAACCTGTTTAGGTTACCAAGTATTTTCATGCAAGTTATTTATAACTTAATTTCTTTTGCACGATGTTTCACAAAATGAAAATACATAATTTGTCAAAGCACATCCTGTACAAATCCAATACCTGATTAAAATTATGACAGTTTATCAAACGTCACGGAAAAGTGCTTACCTTCAAATATAACTTCTCTCTCTCTTCTTCCTCTGCTGTCCTGTCTTCCTACATCTTTCTCCATCTCTGACTTTAAACTGACTTTATCTCACACGCTTTTCTCTACCTATGAAATACAGTAGCTGGGATAAGTACTACAACCAAAACTTACAGACCAGCAGTTATTCCAGCCCACTTTAACCTGCAAGTAAAAGCCAAGTAACCTCCAGTCGAGGCAGATGGCCGCCCCTCCCTGAGCCTGGTTCTGCCAGAGGTCTCTTCCTGTTAAAAGGGCGTTTTTCCTTCCCACTGTCGCCAAAGTGCTTGCTTATAGTGGGTCATATGATTGTTGGTCTTTTCTCTGTATATATTATTGTAGGGTCTACCTTACAATGTAAAGCACCTTAGGGCGACTGTTGTTGTGATTTGGCGCTGTATAAATAAAATTGAATTGAAGTATAAATGCCATAGATGAACCTAAAGTCTGTTTTGGAAATGTAAGAAGTAGATACTACCCAAAAATTCTACTCAAGTACAGCAATAAAGTATTTGTACTTCGTTATTTTCCACCTGGGCAGCAGGGATGAAATAAAGTAATACTGGAAGAAGAGGGCGAATGCTTCCGTTTGACAAAGTCCACATTGGAAGGCAGGGTGGTGGGGATGGAGTCAATCGCAAGACTGTCAGCCTGTTCTGTGGGTAACTTTCTGTACTGTTAGAGTTTGTTTTCTTTGTTATTAGTGTAGTTTTACCCATCAAAACTGCTCTGTGAGTGGTAGATAAAGATCATGGTTTGGGTTAATCTACGCATTTGCTTTTTCACAGTGTTCACCCTGCACACTGAAAACTTACACTAAAGGGCAGAGTTTTAAAATGTGGTGGCAGGTCAAACATCTTCTACTTCTGTTTATTATATATAAATTTAAGCATAAACGAACTTAGCAGACCATATAAAACCATATTTCCAAAAGGCTTTTTTTTTTTTTTTTGCTAATATCATTATAATAAAACCCCACAAACAATAGCACAGCTGTGAAACTATTTAAAAAAAAAAAATCCCACAATTTGGTTTATTATAATAGTATACTTGCATACTTTAATAAGAGTTTAAGGACATGCAGCCTGATTCTAGAAGAATGTGTTGCACACAAGCCAGTGGAAAAGTGCCAGTTCCTCAAATGGCCAATAGGGGGTGACTCTAAAAGTGTTTTGGTGTCTGTAGTTTCCCATGTTAAAATGTTCAGCTTTACACCAGAAATAAATGTGTTTACAGCTTGATCGAGGATTTTTTTTTATAAATTCTCAAAAGCTAATTCACTTCCTTATTGCAAATGTAATTTTTTAAAAATTATTATTTTACATTTGGAAAGGTTTATAAAAGGTTTGACTGTGGCTGTTGGAGGGAAAGATGGATGCCAAGCCTGGCTTCTGCAAATACAAATCACAAAACATTTTGTTTTAGTGTGTTGGCCTTTTATTGGTCAGTGCCTTATCATAATAGTTACGTAGTTTAGAGTTTGCATACAAAATTAGAAGGATATTGGGTAAAGACGAATATACGACAGATATAAATGTAAAAAGTGTCACGTAATCAGGCCTGATGATAAGCTACAAAAATAAAGATAGTACAGTAGTTACCATGGCTTTAATTGAACTATTAGAGTGAGTGCAATAAGTCTCTGAAAAAATGCTGCAAAAAAATACAAATTATGTTATACCTGTGCCTATTGCCTGCTATATGTAGGAAAATTTAATTGAGTGTTGCAGAAGCCTTACAGAAGGACAGAGAGACACACAGGCCTCCAAGGCATGACATTGTTTTTGACTTGGCAAAGTGCTGAGCTCAACAGCAGACCACTAACAAGGAGACAACCACCCCTGAAGGAAGGGGTGATACACAGAATGGCAGGAGGACTCTTCTTTTAAAGGGAAAGTGGAAAGCACTCACTGCTTAATACTCCTGTGGTTAGTTCCTCAGTCATAACAAAGGTCTGCTGGACAGTGATTTTCATACTCTTAGTTCCTCCCGCTTCATTTTGTATTTGCACTGTGGCTCAGCATCAACATTAAGATTTCTCTTGAATATCAATAATTCAGCGTTTGCTTGGAATTCATTTTCAAAGGGCTGAGTTAGATGAAGAAAACTGTATCAACTTGCTTTTATCCAACATTGAGAACAAGCCAATCTAAGGCATTGATGTTATTTCTCTGCTTTGTTGTCTGAATTGGAGTCTTGATCCCCGAGACACAGCAGAGGTTTTGTTTTTATCTTTGGATTAAGGAAGCATAGGTCTTTTTAGATTGGGAATGCTCTCGCAGGGGTCAAATAACAGATTAATAGGTCCAGTAATGAGCTCCCTTGAGTGTCAAGTCTCTCAGACTTCCCCAACCTCCGTTATGTCCTTTTATGATGGATGGCAGCAAACATCGTTCACATATCTCAAAGAAAAATGACTCAGATGCCATTTGTGTGAAGGAGAAACATCAGCTGTAGTGATATATTGTTCTGATATGATGTTCTCTTTTGTATCTTTGTTTGTCATCCATGCTTAAACTGTCACTGCTGTCTCCTTTTGTTTGGTCTCCTCACAGCATCACCGATGGTAACACGCCTCTCTGGGTTTCTTGAAGGTGCTTAAAGGAAGTTAGGTGTTAGATCTGGTGAATTTGTCGGCTTTGATTCAATCACCCTCTTCGTGCACAGACCACACACATGAAAATATGAATGGCAATACACCAATGCCACTCAAACTTTCTTCACAACAACGCCTTTACTGATAAAACAGCACAAATCCATCAGTGTTTTAGGTGGTCAGATCATCAGATTATACAGCTGATTTTAAGGGGTTCATATCAACCGGATCGTTCACCTAAACACATCCTGCCCTGCTTCAAATCACATGATTCATTCATTCATATAGGAACATGATATCTAGAAAACAGGTGTCATGTGTATCCAGATTTCTGATGGCCAAAGAGTCATGGCCAAAAGTTTTGCCAGTGGCAACACACTGCCACTAAACTTTTATTTATTTGCCAGTAAACTCTTTATAACTTATGAAGTTCTTTTGATTTTTCCTCACATGGATGTAAAAATATAATCTAAATTAAAAACTCAAGTAGCATGAAAAATAAACTTTGTGCCACTGCTAAAACTTTTAACCAAGATGGTAAATCTATTCAAGTCAAGTGGTGTAAGTAGCGATACTGTGTAATCCCTGGTCCTATTCAGTAGCAGCAATATTTCTCCCTTTATGTTTGAGGCCTCTGTTTTTAAATAATCATGCTCTACAAAATATATAAGCTACAGTATTATTGAAGGAAAATTGAATGCCGGTTAAAGTACACTTAAGGTGTGATTGTCATATATCATACATGACACATGACTTATTTGATCCCAGTAGAAAGTAATTGTTTGGGCTGTATGTCTCATTACTTCTTTGTTATGACTTGAGATGTATTGTCATGCAATTATGTTAAAATCTGCACAAATCACTAACCAAACTGCAAATTTAATTCTGAATTATTTGGAAGGAAACGGTGTCAGAGAGTCTTCTGTGATTGCATTCGACCCTTCAATGTCCAACCTTTGCATTTCTTTCCTTTTTTTTCTATGTCTGCTCTCTAGCCAGTACCTACCTTAAATATGAGTGCATTTTGCCTCCTTTTTCCTACAGCTTTGAAAAGTAAAGTACTTGTTTAAGACTGGGAAAAGGTTAGTGTGGTTATGGTTGATAAAAAGGTCTCTATGTGAACTTTGAAAACCCGTCGTCACAAAGTGCCACTCCACCGTGCTGCATGCAGGGTGCAGTACTTCCTGTGCTGCCACTGAATGTTGACCATAAGCTGTAAATTTTGCCATAGTCCAGTACAGATGTCATTTGGTATTTCAGGTGGTCACTTTCACACGGTTTTGCTCACCTATTATAACACTGAATCATTATACTGTCATTTTTAGATGGACCAGGGATGGGTAAAATTATTCTGAAATGTCATCAGCTACTGAATAAAAATTACATGGAAGTGATGTAATAAGCTCTTTTTTAAAAAATATTTATTTATTTTTGTTGCTGTTAATCAATTTCAAGTCACTTTTTATTTTGATGGCATCAAATCACAACAACAGTTGCCTTAAGGTGGCTAACCCCCAAAATTAGATGATCTCCTATGAGCAAGCACTTGGCGACAGTGGAAAGGAAAAAGTCCTTTTAACAGGAAGAAACCCCCAGCAGATCTAGGTTCAGAGAGGAGCCGGCCATCTGTCATGAGTGGCTTGGGGTGAGTGAAGGAAAACTGGACAAAATACTCACTAGTTTTAATTGACTATTTTCTTAATGAAAAAAGCTAATATTAACTAAGGTATAATAAACAATGAGGTAAATGTATTCCAAAGTGAGTGATTAAGTTAGTAAAATGTACATTAAGCATGTGCAGATAAAATGAATCCTTACAAACATTCTATTTATGCCATAATTTCAAAGATTTGTTGGCATTTTAAAGCTATAATCAATATATACTCGTGCAGTACTCATTAATATAACATATTTATAACACATTTATAACATATATAACACATTTCAACATGTAATCCATACTGATTATTGTTACTTATTTTTGTAATCTCCTTACAGTGCATCTTTTACTGTTCATAAAATTTAGTTATATTTTTTTACATGAAAATTATTCAGGAATAACATTTCTTTACAAAAGGCAGTAATGTTGTAGGAAAGTCAGAGTTTCACACCTACCTGCTTTGTCCAATTTATGGTCAGCCTGCTCTCACTGCAAAATCTTTGATGAGCAGCGGGCAATGTTTAAAATCCTTAACAGTGTCGGCCTTGTCATCTCGTGGCTGATTAAGAAGTGTCAGGCGCAGAGCATAATCAGCTGCCAGAGTGGCTCCCCTGGTCAGATATCTCTGTCCACCATCATTAACTGACCTTACACATGTAGAGAATAACCACAGGGGGAGAACAGACTGTACAGCAGTCACAGGAGACAGATCTCAGGAGGTGATTATTTTATGCTACACCATGGAGTGATGCTAATGACCTCTATGCTCTTGCATTAATAACCTTTGCTGTCACATTATCATGTGGCAGAGGTGTATGGCAAGGTCTTCACCTCTCTGGAACAGTTTAACCAGAAAAAGCTCCACTAATGCTTGGAATGAGCTTAGATGTTTAGGACGTGCAGGGGTAAGCAGCAATGATGGCGATAGGCGAAAAAGTTCATATAATCAACTACAACAGTGTGACTCAATATTCTTTGGACCTTAGGCTTAGTTTATAGGACACATAATTCCTAAATTATTTGGCATTTATGTAAAGAGCAAAAATATCATTGTTTGGGTCTGTGTGTCCACAAAGGTTTGCATTGGACCCCTTTGAACATGTCCATAAGCAGTATAACTGTGTGTGCATCATGGAATTACACAAGAAAAGTGAACTGTATGGAAGAGGCTGGCTGGCTGGCTTACTTCTGCAGTCCCGAGACATGCATGTTATGTTATTGGTGACTCTAAATTTGCTGTATGTGTGAATGTGAGTCTTGTCCTATCCTTTCACATAGGAAGCGGCATGCACTGTGTTGTGCTCTAAAACATCTACCTTTCTATTACTTGCACTGTACAGTAACAATTTGCCATTGCATTGAGCAAAGAGCAGTGCAAGCCTGCCAGTACTCGTGTGTGGCATGGTGTAACTTATATTGATGCAGTTAATAGAAATGCAGAATTGTAGTACATTTGAAAACCTTGGCCGGTTGCAAAGAATTACAGTAAACGGAGAGAGCAGCGGACAGCTCAATGCAAATTTTGGACTGTTTGCTGAACCTAGCGATCACTTTCTATGTGAAAGGACAGACTCGTAATGTATCCAGGGTTTAGCCTGCCTCACCCTTGATTTATGATAGCAATGGAGACTAGATGGCAGAAAGAAATGCTAGGCTGTTTTTAGGAGAGCTTGCTGTTTCTTTCTCTTTCCAGCCTCAATGCTAATCTAGGCTAGCCACGTCTTAGCTTCAGCTGAATTCTTAAAGCGCAGACATGGGACTGACATAGATCTTGTTACACAATGCATCTGGCAGGTTCGGTGCAGAAAAGAGATTTTTTTGGTTGTTTATTTATTTTTTCTCATTAGAATAAAATAACTGTCTAATGCAGAAGTGAGGCTCTGTGCACTGTCACAGAGGAGAAGAGCCTGCCATTCCAAATTCGGCAACAGTTTCTATTACAGCCTAAATACATCCCATGCAGAGAGGGAAAGCTTTATGTAATTTAGGAAACAACTTCAGAATAAAAATAGCTGTCTGATGTTGCAGCCCAGCCAGAATGAATGCAAATCATAGCAGCTATATTAACAGACATCTCTCACTCTATGAGACACGGACTTAACACCATGCTAAATTGTTTGTCTTGCGCTTTGTGCTGATCTCTTCATTATATAGCTCTCAGGTGATTACTCTAGGATTTAACCGATCTGTCTGACTTGTAATTGAAAAGGAGAAAACACCATAAAGATAGTGTATGAAGAAAAAAAGCTGGATGATATTAAAACACTTGAAGAACAGTGTTTTCGCTGATGTGCTAGTTATAAAGAGTCTTTGCAACATTTTGCATCTGTGCTGAGGCAGCTGACACTTGAGAGGTAGACAGCCTCTGTGTGTGACAGTTAAGTGCAATAGCCTCTATCTAGTCCTGCTCATATTCAGTCTACAGAAAATATTATTTTCTCTGTTGTGGCTCACTATTCACATGTCAAGTGGGGCCATAACTTGTGTGTTTGGGTTCCACACCAGTACTGATGTCATTGCGCTTTTGTCCCCTCTTTGCAGACCGAAGCCCTGAAGGCAAATGTGCACATTCACAAGGTCGAGTGGACAAAGGTCTTTGGGTTCATGGATGTAATGTACGGAAAATATGAAAAGCTATCATGTTGTATTTATGCCACCTTCTCTTTGGACTGTTTCAGATAGCGCTCACCAACTTTTTTTTCCAAACCTGCCTTATTTTTCAACATAATTAGTCCGCCATAAAGTGGTAAAAGTGAATCCACTGATTTTTTTTTTTAACTTGACCAGCCAACAAGAGAACATAGCTCCTTAGTCTTTATTTCTCTATAGCAGACAGCAGTGGTTAAATGGTTGCCATGTGATTCCTGCGTCTTCAGCAGACCCAGGCCTAAAGGAAAAGTGTCGTCTTTGAATTCGCTGCAGAGACACAGAGCTCTGGCCCCTTTCTCCTCTCAACTTCCCCCTTGAAGTTTTTTTCTTGTAGCTGAAAAGAGAGCAGGATTGTGCTTTAAAAAAGAGAGCGAAGGGGTTTTTAATCTGAGGAATGAGTGCTTTGCCATGCAGCCCAGCTCTAGAGAGAGTGCCAAGCAGGGCCGGGCAGTGTATTAATATTTAAATTCCAGTCCAGATAATCAATAGAAGGGGGTACTTCTGTGCGCTGTTACCCTCAGATGGGAAGCGATAATAGGGAGAAAACCTGCTGATTAGCCTCCTTAGAAGCTCTCTTCTCTGTGTAGTGCTCAATACTTTAGGAGTGATTATAACCTATTGAGGCAGAAAACCTGATCGAATATAACCTCTTTTGAATTCCTTGTTCCCTCAATAGTGTGTCAAAAAGAGCATTCAGTGCTTCGTGTTACAAAATCACCGCTTCTTTAAGTTATTCTCATTTCTTCTTTGCATATGGTGCTCGAGAAAAATTTCAGGCAGCCTTTATATCGTAACATAATGCTTTAATATGGGTGGCACAGCCATAACAGGCACCAATAGAGAACTTATATTTTATTCTTCTTTTCAGTGTACATAAAAAAATCCCAGCTTAGTCCTTTTTGTCTTTTGAATGCTTTGAACTCCTTTCAGCCTTTAGGGGGACTTTTTGTGCTGTGGACTGTGGTGTGCATTCACTGTAAAGGCACTCAATGCCGCAATAAGACCACAAGCAAAACTGAGTGTCTTAAGCGGGACCACACATCTAAGGCATTTGCATAATTTAAGGAGGGGAAAAAGAGAAAAGGCAAAAAACCAACCCTCTTCATTTAAGACGAGAATCGAGGCAACGCATACCTCTCTCGACCTATCGGGTTACTGCATTTTTTGGTTAAAATGGCCCAACAACAGCTAAAACATAAAGTCTTCATCTTTAAAGCTTTCAGACCTAGGCGTTAGGTTTTAGCCATTTTACCAGTGGCTGAAAATCTGTGTTTAAGAGAGGTCAGGTTTTTTTTTTTTGCCATTGTGCTCACTTAGTTAAAGCATCACAGATAAAGAAAAGGGGGTGTGGGGAGGAAGGATGGGGGGGCGCGCCAATGGTTTTCCTGAGGATAATATCTCGTTTGAAGGGCCAGCAGAAAGAAAAGCAGAAGGAGCTGAAGTAGTGGTGGTGAGTATCTTGAAAGAGAGCAAGGCCAAAGCTGAACTGCTCAGTTCATTTTCCACCTCACTGGCCGTCGTAATCCATCTTGGCCAGCTGCTAACAAGATTGAGTCTGAAGTTTACCTCCACAATGAGATAATCAGATTAAGATGCACAAAGATCAAATAATGACCCGGCTTTAGGGCAAGTTCAGCAGGCCCTTGATTATGATGTGTGGTCTTTCAGATATATTAAGGAATGAAATTGTCTCGCCATAACGTGTTTGAAATTATCAGAGGGACCCATCTGAATGGATTCGAATGAGTTGGACACTTAATGCATAATTGTTTGAGCGTTTTATGATGACTGTTTTTAAGTTCACCCTCAACTTTTCCTTCGTTGCACCGAAAAAGGGCACAAGCGCATGCTATTAAGCTTTCCAAAGTGATATATAATTGAGAAGTTTTGTCTTTTCTATCCAGACTTCTCTTTCTCTGCATTCTGGTTTGCTTTAATGGAGTAACGGGATTATTCAGAGAGGCATACAAATGTGATTGTCTCACAGCAGATGGTGCGCACTGCTTCACCTTTGAGAGAAGTTAATTAAGCCCGCCATATTGTGCCTATCCAAGGAAAAAAAATGCAGATGAATATTGAGCAATCGAGTCCCGTCTTTTTCTCAGAGCTCAGCACCGGGACAGAGGAGGCCATTGATGCAGAATTATGTACAGACTTCAGTTAATTCGCATCCATTTTACAGCTCTCTGTCTTTTCCCACGTTTACTCAGACCTCCTGAAAGTTCAACCCTTCCTAAATACGCCACACAATGACGCCTGCCAAATTCTCAAGCAGCCTCTGTTGTGCGATATCAAATGAGTTGGTGGGAGGGAATGCTCCTAATTCCTCCACTCTCTCTACATCAGCAAATTACCTTCCGTGACCTTACAAAAAACTCAGCTTTCACGCCTATGTCACTCTAGTTATATTTTAGCCACTGAACAAAAGTCAGAAAACTTAACCTCTATATTAAATCATCGGTTAACTCCACAAATGCCAGCGAGCTAAAGCAGCAACTGCATGTTTCCACAAAACATCAAAGGCCTTCAAGTTATGATGAAAAAAAAAAATATTGCCACGGAAGTGCGGATTATTAAACCAAGTGAAGTCAGAATAACAAAATAGTGTTCAAAGTGCCCAACATGGAAGGGGAAGCCTGCTGAGTGCAATATAAAAGTAGGGGTTAAGCTTATTGTAAACTCCCTCTGCTACGTTCCAGAGGTAGATGTTACATATGATTAGAGGAACTCTGCTGTGGCCGTCACCACAAGCTACTTCCGTTCCAGTTGAGCATTGCTAATTTTTTAAAACCCTTGACCACATGTGTGGCACTACTATGCAGCTCCTTTTTTCCCGTCTTTTTGATCTTTTTCAGGGAGGTGGGGGCGACTGCAATTTTATGGTAAAATGCCTACTTGAACCTTATCCTCTAATGTTTAATCATGCTTGGTGTTTCCCAAATTAGGTGAGGAAATAAGTTAAAATAGGTATAGTTGAAGAGTTGCTTTTTTTGTGCAGTTGGCTCTGGAAATTTTCAGACACAATTTTGTGTCTGTAACCGCCAACTGAATTAAATACCCAAAATGCAAATGATGGCTTTAATTCAAGGTTGAAATAACTTTGAAGACTCAGAGCCATTTTAAGCGCAAGGGTATCAAATGCATTTTATTTCACTCAAATGGTGTTTCATAGACAGATGTGAGCAATTGCTTCATTATCTCTTCATAAATTAAGCAGGTAAAATGTCTGGAAAAGATGTGAACCCACATTATATGCCACATGAATTCTCAGTGTGACATAAGCTTACATATCTATAGGACACAAAAACAAAGCCAATCCATTCTACACACATGCAAACACACACACATAGAGCTAGATGGAGAGAATAAGAAGATCAACAGTTTTAAAAACAAAAAGTGCTGGTGAAATAAAAAGGCCTGGATGTCAACAGAAGACAACAATGGTGAGTGAGTGTAGACATAGCATTTGGAAACATCCTAGTCTACACAAAGGGTTTACTACAAAGATTAGGAAGTACACGATAGACTTCACCAGACCAGCTCTGAGGCAGCATTCTTTGGAAAAAAGACCACAACATGAATATGACTCTAATTCAATTCTGCAAGACAATATGGTGAATTAAATATGAAAATCAGAATCCATTTATCCAGCTTCTTAATAATAATGGAGCTAAAGTGCTTCTTAGTTTTCAATAATCTGTACCAGTAAATCGCCACCAGGATCATGTATTGAATTTATTTGTGTTCATACTTTATTTTAATAAAACTGCAATCTGTCATGACTCTAAACTGGCTAAACCTTCCTGCAAACAGGACTTTGAATGTCTCCATTCCTACACTTTGTTTCCTCATCAAGTTATTGTTTCAAATTCACTTATCATATTCTGATAAGTCCTGTCAATGAACGTACTCCAGGTCAAATTTCAATTTCCTACACTCACAGAAATTTGTACTCAGAGCAAGTTAGAAGCAAGGTTTTGGCTTGTGTTACTCATGCAAATACATTTTTGGACATTTCACAACTCACAAATGTCTTGACAAGCCAATCACAGAGCTACCTCCTTGCAAACATAACCAATCAGTAACATATTATCAAATTAACAGAAAGTTCTTTGATGTTGATTACTTTTACGGCGTCAGCTTCCCGATCAGTGGTATCAGGATAATTCAGTTTAAAGGAGAATTTCAGCTCAGATGCATATTTGCCTCTATTTGTGTTTTCCAGTGTGAATTTGTGTCAGTCTGTGGCGTTGGATACTTTAGTCACCTTTTGTCTTATTGGATCATTATTCTAACAAATATTTTGTTAGGAAATTCTACATATTTTGCCCTTTTACACACACACACACACACACACACACACACACACACACACATATATATATATATATATATATATATATATATATATATATATTCCAATTAATTCTTGTATTTGCAGTGAATAAAAACAGATTTTAAAATGGCTGTTTTCATGTTCATCAAACAGACTATCGGTGTTCAGAGGAGTAAGAATAAATTGCTAATTACTTTTCAATAAATCAAATGACTGAAATTAAACTTCATTTAGATCACACTGGACCTTTGCACCTGCTCAGTGGATACACACAGGTACAATCTGTCATTCAAAGATATTTTTCCTTATTTAACAGAGTACGTAACACGGCCCGAATGTGACAAGAAGAGCAGCCTGTGATTTACGACAGAAGTAATATGTGTGCTGTCCGCAGTGACCATCTCTGTGATTATACCTCTGCTCAGGCTAACACTCATTAAAACAAGGGTAGCACTGCAGGGTAGAGGGTCATATTACAAGGTTGGGTATTATGCAGCTCCATCACTTTTAAATTGACAACACAAGTTACCCAGATCTATAATTATACTTCTCTTATATGCTGTTACATTGGCTAATGATGGAGGAAACTTGGAGGTTTCTCTGGGTTAGTTTTAATGAGTCCCCTTTCTTTAAAGACCACAAAATGCCACCAATTTAAGTCCTGCCAATGTTCTCCATTTCAAGTCGAGAAACACCCGCCGAGAGGAAAGAAATCATCTTGTTGACCAGCCGTGTCAGCAGTTAAGAAGCCAGCATGAGCCTGCTCATTCTCTGTGGCAGAGATCAAATTAGAATTCATGAAAATAAAGTTTTCTGGCATGCGATGATTTTCATGTCACTCAAGGTTTTAATCAAAATAAGAATAGTAATGTGCAATGTGTGAGTTTTAAAAGGCAACACCGGTGAACTAACAATCTGTGTTCTTGTTCATTTGTGAGATTAATGTAAGTGTGTGGAACTGTTATAATTAATTCAAACAACTCTCTGCCAGGGCATGAAATGAAAACGAAAATCAAAGACAGAATTTATTTCAAATGTTATCACCTAGACCAGGTTGGTAGAGACCTCCAGTGATAACAGTTCGCCTCAATCAGGTTTAAAGACAACTCAGCTACCTGAAATTCCCCCTTTGCTTTAAATTGCACAACCAGAATATAAAGTCTGTACAGAAAGAAGCATACAGTTATAGCAAGACGACTCAAGCTTGCAAGACCTTGAATAATCAGGCGCCATCTTATCTTAATGACTGTATAGTACCATATCACCCCATTAGAGCACTTTGCTCTCGCACTGCAGGCTTACTTGTTGTTCCTAGAGGATTTACAAGTAGAATGGGATGCAGAGCCTTCAGGCCCCTCTTCCATGGAACCAGCTTCCAGTTTGGGAGACAGACACTATCTCTACTTTTAAGATTAGGCTTAAAACTTTTCTTTTTGATAAAGCATATAGTTAGGGCTGGATCAGGTGACCCTGAATCCTCCCTTAGTGATGCTGCAATAGGTGTAGACTGCTGGGGGATTACCATGATGCATTGTGTTTTTCCTTTTCAGTCACCTTTCTCATTCACTATGTGTTCATAGACCTCTCTGCATTGAATCGTAGTTGTTATTAATCTCTGGCTTTTTTCCACAGCATGTCTTTTATCCTGTCTTCCTTCTCTCACCCCAGCCGGTCACAGCAGATGGCCCCGCCCCTCCCTGAGCCTGGTTCTGCCGGAGGTTTCTTCCTATTAAAAGGGAGTTTTTCCTTCCCACTGTCGCCAAAGTGCTTGCTCATAGGGGGTCATATGATTGTTGGGTTTTTCTCTTCATTTATTATTGTAGGGTCTACCTTACAATATAAAGCACCTTGAGGCAACTGTTGTTGTGGTTTGGTGCTGTATAAATACAATTGAATTGAATTTAAATTAAATTGCAAGTTGTCCTGAGTTTAGTCCAGAACTCAAACAGCGCTGTTGGTCAGAATGCAAGAAGCTCTTAGTACACAGTTTATGGTTCAGTCTGTTCAGTCTATTTTGTGCGATTTGTTTTTTGTCTGATAATTCTGTAATTACAGTGTGGGATGCAGCCTTACTGCAGTCCGTAGCTGAAGTTGTGGTGATATTTACCCATAACACCTGTTCATCCAAACAAGGTTTTCTATATAAATTACATATATTTATAATCCTTCTTCATGCCCATTTGATTTGCTGAAGTATCATATGATGATTGGATACTGTATGAGAAAAAGGAGGAAAGAAATCTGTTTATCCACCAGGTGAAGTGAACTGGCAGGTGCTAGGTCTCGCAAAAAGGATTTTGATTTTCAGTGTGACTGATGTTGCACTCAGAGCTTGAGTGGTATTATTGGTTAGTGATTTATTTAATTTGCAGGCGCAGTTGGTGTCCGATCCACTCAGTAGCAGTGAATTACGCTGTTGAGCAATATTATAAACTGACCTTAGAGTGTCCTCATTCACAGCTACACTTACTGTCTCTCTTTTCGGGTAATTGTCGGGGAGATTTGGGTAAACATCCGATTTCATTTCAGATGTGACATTCAAGTTTTCAGACACAGATGTGTAGACAACTTAATTCATTTTATATATATTTTTTGCTTTGTTCTTACTGATGAACAACATTTTGTTTTTTTACATAAACTATCAAATGTCAAATCTCAGATGGAAACACTGAGAAAAAAAATAGTTTCATTTGATGCCAGTAACAGCTTTCAGACTTCACACAGCTAATTAGGTCAGTTAACAAAACACTAGATGGCTGAGTATAATAATGTTATCCCAAAGTGGCTAAGGCCCAAGACTAGTCCTTACCCTAAGGCTTAAGCCCTAAATACATCATCTTATGACATCCATGTAATCATAATGTTAGATTGTTAGCTTAAATGACCCACCATCAGTAGCCTTGTTGTTGTACATAAGGAGGAACTGGTGCTAGCTAGTGCTAGCAGTGAGTTACAGAATATATTCTTGCTTATTATTTTATTTCGTGTAAACTTTTCTGGTAACGTTAGGATCTGTTGCTTCTGCCATTCCTGTTTCTTGTCTTTTCTTTTTTTGAGTTTCTCCTGGTAACCCCATGTTTAATGTTGCAGCCCCGTGAATTGTATATAAATCCCTCAGACAAAGTGTTCAGAACTTGGACTTAAAAAAATGTGCATCAAGGGCTCAAAAATGTCTGTGAGAGAGGCCTTAATGCAGATTTCAGTTTTACAGTGTGACAGTGATAGGTCATCATGGTTTTAGCGGCAATGTGCCTCAAAGTTCCTGAACCTGTGGGTGTGAAGACTGGGATTGGGTCTGAGTCATTTGGGCTTTGTAAAAGTCTGTGTACCAAACAGTTTAACAATTAAAGAATAATATTTTTCAATGTAAAATTGCAAAGACTGTAAAGATTTAATCATCTAAGCTACATAATATCATTTAAGAGTCAAAAAATGAATGAATCTGTAGAAATCTCTTAACTTAAGGGACAAGACTGGGACAAGGGGCAAGCACTGCACTAAACCAGACGTAAACCAATGCATTGGTTTAAAAGTACTACTAGAAACTATTTTTTTGAAATGAACAAAACATTCATACAAAGAAGGCGTTCTCCAGGCTGAAACTGTCCTGTGCTCAGTAAGATTTTTGGAATTCGCCATCCTAAAAGAAGAGGACCAGCTTCATTTTCATCAGCACAGAGTTTGGAAGCCAGCAAGTACACCAGTATTGTGGGGTTTTCGGCAACACAAGTTGTTAATTGCTTGCCTCATTAATACTCAATAGTATAAGCAGGGTTTAGAGAAATATACTGTATGTTTCCATCCACTTGTGTCTTTTTTCAGGAAAGACAGTGCTTATTTCAGCAAGACTATGCCAAACAGCTTTCTGTATTACAACAGCATGGCTCAGAAGATTAATAGTCTGGTTCAGATCTCACATACACTGACAACATTTGGTGTATTATGAAATGAAAAATATGCCAAAGTATGCACTGAATGGTTGAACAGCTATAAGCAAAAGTGCGAAATTACATGGGCGGTGAATGTCGGTGAAGATGAGGAATGAAAAATCAGATTTACTGTAGCTTCTTGTACGCTTCTCCCTGAATCATCTTTGCAATCAAATTTGCACGCACTGAGGCTGGGGGCAAGAGTCTTTTTCTGAATAATAACAATAAAAACTAATTAATCCCATCAACATGGATGCCTGTTATTTCTCATGACTGATTCATCTAAGCGACTATATTCAGTTTTCATGGTGGAGACAAAGTCTAGAGGCATCATTTTGGTGAAAAACATAAATGCATGGTTATGTTTTCAAATCACAGCGTTCCCCCAGATTCAAACAATGTAGGCTAGACAAAACAATGCAAAGCTATTTGGCTTTTTTAGTTTGCAACCCCCCTTCCCCTTTTTTCTCTCCTCTTCTGTCTCTACAGAAATGACAGGAGAAGTGCACATTTGTAGCTTGCAGGTACTGGTTGGGGTACAGATTGAAGCTATGATATATGACATGTGTTGCAAGCAGTCTCTGTGTATCTCCCAAGGACCTGTCACAGCTCCAGCACAGGCAGTTAAAGGCTCTGTTATACGCAGTTTAATCCTCCATTTAGGTCACAATTCACCAGAAAGAATGCAGGTTTTCGTTCACACACACCTCTTAATTTAAGAAAATTGAATGAGCACAATTCCCCCTTTTATCAGCTTTGGTTTTTAAAATTTCCCTGATTCCTGGCTATAAATGTTTAAATACACAGTGGCTAAGGAGCAAAACCACATGTTTTATTGGATAGCTTATTAAATATAGCCATGATCATGTTATTACATGCTCTCTTGTTCTTTTCACATTGTACTTTTAACACATATAATACACATTTCATTAGCCTTGTGCAAACAAATAATTGCTCTCTGTTACATTTAAACGCTTGTGATTTTCCCCTCAAGTTTTTAGCCCCAGATCATCTGCTTATTAAAGCTGAATTATTCACTCAAGGTTGTGTCATCGCTAGAAGCTCAAACATGCACGAGCCTTGTCCAATAGACTTTATCTCAGTGGATAACTGTATACGTGCGCATGATAAACCGTGCTGTAAAGAACATGCGAACGCATGTGTGTTTTGTTTCAGGACGTTTCATGGCCACACATGAATGTGGTAAACTCTGAGAATCTGAGAAAAGTCTGATGGAAAAAAGAAAAGAAAATTGAATAACAAATGCGAACCATAGGAGCTCAAAGAATCGATCTGCTTGTGGTGTGTTTTAAGGAATCAAATCAGGTCAAATCTCACTGAACGTTTTCTCTCCAGCTCTTTTGAAAAAAGCCTACATAAATTGAAACGGCAGTCAGATAGCAGATAGTAGCTGCAAGCCCTTAATGGATGCATTGTTGTGTTACTTTTACCCTCTGGAAATTGTTGCGATGCTTAGCCCAATAATAGTTACGTTTGACCAGAAGTAGATCACACACGAAGAAAACTAGGTTGATATTTTCCTCTAAATGGAACAAAATATCGAATTACGGTGACTTGAGATGATGAGAAACAGTCCCTGAAATGCAGTCTGAAGGTGTTTCTGTGCTTAGAGGACACAACCTGTATGTTTGACATTCCACCAGGCTATATGCCTGCGTTTTCCCATTGTGACCTATGGGTTGGGGGTTGTGTGCCTCTGATCACAGGAACAGTCTGAGGGGGAATCTGCTAAGAGTACAGTAAAGGGAGCTTGTCTTTCTCCAGAGCCTGCGGCCCGCTGGTGCTGAGTAAGCCCATGCAGCAAAGGATGCCTGTGAATTAATACTCCTTGACAGTAAATGTCAACAGAATTTAAATTACACTGCCTGCTCTCTCTCATAAGCATGAGAATGTCTTTAACTTATATTGGGTGCCATGAACACGGCCACAGGAGCCTTTGGGGGAAATCTTTTTTTGCACTTGAAGATGTCTCCGCGTTTGAAACCACCAGCTCAGTATTTCTTGTCGCATATCTGAAACCAGCAGCAGATTTAGCAGGCATGCATGTGGCTAATTAGTTGAATTTAACCGCAATGATCATTAGCCTTGTAGACAGATCTGCTGCGATCTCAAACCAGTGCCCTCCCCTCTCCTGGTCAATGGAGCGTTTCACTGTTCATTAGGCGAAGACGTTGTGATGGAGCGAGCCTGGCTGCCTGCGTTAGTATTAAGCACTATAGGAAGAGCAGGGTAACCACATCTATATTAAGATTACATCCTCAACAGCACAGCTTTGCCTTGGAACAGTGTGCTGTTGGCACATTGAAATTTTGTTAGCATTCCAATTGATACTGAAAGCATGTTTTAAATGCATGAGTTTCATTCATCCCAGTATTAAAACATGAGAAGAAAAGGCCTTTATTATTGATACATTAGTGCAGTTCATACAACAGTTGAGTTTATTTCTATTGCTTCTGGGTTGTCTTGATAATCATTTATTGATATTTAAAATAAATTAAGAGATATGATTATGCTTGACCCATAACTTAAGTAAAATGAACAGGAAGTGAATCAGTGTGCATCAGAGACGGTCATAATAATGACAAACAAACGATTTCCTTTTACAAAGGGAAACTTACAAATGTTCTGTTTAGAAGGTTGGTGTTGAAAAGTAACACAAATGTCGACGGGCAGTGGCTACCCTGCAGTGACCCCTGGGACTGGCCTTGTTTCAAAAAGACCACAGTTGACAGGCCAGCGGTATCAATGAGCTGACCTCTCTGGAGCTCATGCCAGCAGGTATTTTTCCAATTGTGTGTTTTTTCTTCTTTTCTTCACCTTGCCACAATTTATTCAAGTTGTGTTAGGAGCTGTTGATGTAGGATTTCATTGGTTGTTCTACTGGAACAAGCAGTGATATTCAATCCACTCTGTACAAAATGTAATTAAAATCCAACAAAAATCTCAAGTACTTCTTAATTTCTACTTTCATGTCTGTGTTTGATTGACTCGTGCTGGCAGGTCGAGCTCTCGTACGGTCCAGCAGTGGAAAAAAAGAGAGACGAGAAGAGAGACAATTTTAGCTACACCTTCCAAGTTGATGACAAAGTACTTTTAAAAAGTGATATAAGGACAACAATAGCATCTGATAAGTGTATATTCTGTTTATTGTTATCCAGTTGCTCAGATTAGCGAAACCTCTGCCTAAAGAGAGCAGACGTGGCAAAAGTGCACACATTCGTCACTTAAGTAGAAGTAAAAGGCTGCTTCTTCTATTCAAGTAAAAGTGGAAAAATACAGGCTCTGAAAAGTACTCAAGATATGAAAGTAAAAACTAGCTTTCTAATCTAAAGGGCATTTCTATCATCTATCTTGTGCAAAACGGAAGCACATTGTTAATATGATCGTACAATAATAGTGAGGGAATACAAACTCTGTTTCAATTTAAATTGTAATTCTAAAGAATTTATGCAGCTTCCACTTCTATTATGTAAAAAAAAAAAGAAGAAGGAAATAATCATGTCCAGACTTTAAAGTGGGATTTGCAGTTTTCAACCTTAAGTTTTGTTGTGGTGCAGTGATCAGTTGAGCTATGGTATTCCTCTTTATGGATTTAACAAGCTGAATTTAGCTAGATACAAGCAGATGCTACATGAGCTATCATGGCTTCCATGGCTATTTCAGCCCTAGATGGTAAAAAGGTGTGAACCAACTGCTTAAATTTAAGTAAATGCCTGTTACACTGTTACACTCTTACTCCCTTTATTCTCTCTTCTCTTCTGTAAAGCTAGCTAGTTGCTAATGCAGTGCATCCGCACCAAAAACATAATTATATCATAATAGATTATATGTTTATCGCTATTTTCATTTTTCTGTTTCAAATGGGTTTGATGTTTGGCCTGCAGTGACAGGAAATTATAACTTCCCTCAGTTGTCTTGTGTTGAGATTTTGATATCAAAAAGTGGATTTCATTCATGTGGACGTAGCGTTTTCATTGGGACAAACGCTACGTCCACATGAACGGAATCCACTTTTTGGGATTTCCTTACCTGGATGATTGAGCGTGCATCAAGATATTTATCTTTGTGTTAAAATGTGTGAATTAAAAGTAAAAATGTGTCCAAAAAAATCAATCTAATTAAGTACAGTTACAGAGTATTTGTAATTTGTTACTTCATAACTCTGATCATGATTCACCAGCAAATGTTTTCTTATTTTGAGTCTCATCTAAATGTGTATTTAGCAGCCCCAAACAAAGCTTAGCAGTTAGTATTTGCCCCTCCCTAACAATAAGATCAAGAAAATGACTAATTCAATATACACCATAATTGGGATCATGATCATAAGTGAGCCAAGTTACCATATTAGCATTTATATACTGAAGATGTGGATTGTTTTTGACCTCATACCTCCAAGTAGGCTTACGTTGTTAAAAAAAGATGAATGTCTGAATTGTATCAGTATGCTTGATCTAGCAATATCTAACTATAGCTATCTATCTTGCAGGTTTACTTTAGCGTAAATTGCAAATGTTATTGAATGTAAGAACAGTGTCAAATCGCGGACAAGAAAGGAATATTACATGTCAACAGCATGAAATCACCTTTATATGAATAGGCTCTAATAAGCTAATTGACCTTTTCCCATCACTGGCTCTTTCACTGCTGTCTTAAGCTGAGAGAAATTGTTGAAAAGTGAGTGTGCTTCTCATTTTAGAGAGTACACGTGAAGAACTTTGTTTCTTTACTTAGCTTTTAAGGATTTGAGTTTAATGAGCAGACTTTCTCCTATCTAGCTGCTCAGGTTTCTTTCATCTCTAACCTACCACATTAGATGCAAGCATACCTACCTACTAACAACTCTCTTTTATTTGTGTGCCGAGAAGACAGAGGGCAAATGTCTTCTTTCATTTATTTCTAGTGTAGCAGTACTGTGGTGCGGGAGAGCATAAAATGTATTAAGGTATTTATAAATTGTAGTTGGAATATATACATGTCAGATGTGATTCCATTACAGTTGTTGTGCCATGTGTTCCAGCAACATTGCAGACTGCTCAACAAGGAGGCCACATTATAACCAATAAACATCAAAATTTTTGTAGAGTCTCCCACTGTGGTAGTTTCAGGAAATACATTTGTGACACCCTTTGGTTTGAATTCCAAAGTGTATTTGTTTAATGCTCTTTAAAGCTTGTCTCTGTAAGTTTTCACATCTGTCTTTGGATTCTCTGTCCTACAGAATTGTGGTGCAAGAAATGTCAAGACAGATCTTGACTCCACCTCCGTCCTTACCCCCTCTAAAACCACTTAGCCATGCTGAAGTGCACTTTGTCCGTAACTAGATATAAAGGCCGTTGTTTTGCTCCATTTGGAGAAGCCGCAGTGTCCAAAGCATTGAGTGTAAAGCGCACATCTCCTTGTATATGCAATTTTCTGTGCAAATATGTGTTTTGTTTACAGAGGGGGGAAAGATTCATTGGCAAACCAAGCATGAAGTGGAAAAAATATGATTCTGATGGAGCATGAGTGGTCAGTTAGAGATGTGTACCTTCTTTTCTTTCTTGACTATCCTAAGGTCATTTCTTTTATTCTGTGAGCTCGTCTTCCTACCCCATCCTACCCTCGAAGCCTGCTTTATCTCTTTAATTATAGCCCTCAAGAACAGACACGTAAATTTAAGAATTGGGTGTAAATAGTAGACTTTTATGCTGCAGTTTTGCATAATCTTTGACATCAGTTGCGTGTACGCTGGAGTATTATCTACATCCGATGTTCTCCGTCCTTAACACTCGAGGGTAAAAAGGAGATCCATACTTTGGAAAGTGCTTCAAATTAAACGCCGAGGGCCGGGCTTCTTCTCAGTAAGAGACGATAGTGTGTCCGTGGGGAGATGACCACTAAGACAAACTGGAGTGCATTTTTCTTTTCGTGTTAGCATCATAAGGCTAAATAAAAAAACTACAGCTGGAGTTGTTATTAGGCAAATACGACTCGCTGCCCACGCTGACAGTAAGGGTGTGAAACTTGTTTAAACAAGGATGCTTGCATTACATTAGATATTAATATTTTCTTTAGTTTAGATGTTTTAAAATGTTCGAAGTTGTAATAAAGAAACACTTAGACTTGAAGTGAAGACTGTAGCGTTCCCTTTAGGCCACATGCCGTAACCACTTTATTTACAGTAATTAAACCTGCTCAGCTCTTAAGCAGACACACATATCTCTTATAGCCTGTGGTGTTTTTGCTCAAAGGTTTATCTAGAGGGAACTGCAGCCAGCATTCACATTTCTCCGTTTTTTCTTCTTTTATTGAAGACGACGGTATCAAGCTTTAGTGTAGAATTTTTTAGGGTTTGTGTTTTTAGCCTCTGTGAAGGGTTGCATTCAGCATCCCCGATGTCTCTCGTTTCATTAGAGAGCTCCTCTTTGTGAGTTTTCCTCTCCGCACTGTGAAGGCCTTATGGCTCAGACAAGGGAAGCCAAGAGAGTAAACATGCTGTGACAATCGTGTCCTCCTTTTTATTCAGAAGCTTTCACCATTGGCACGATGGTGGCCAGGTTAATGTCTCCATACAGCATGTCAGCAGAAGCATACTCTCCACTAGATGTGCACACTGGTGCACATGCTTGGAATATTTCACTGAAACAAAAACATTTGAATTTTGTTTTAGTTTAAAATGTTTTACGCCGTAATCATCAGAGAATCAGAGCTCTGTGATTTTGGTTGAAGGTGCGTAAGAGTGTAGGTTTCTGTCACGTGTCTTGAGTAGAAATAAAAACAATGATTTATCAAGACTATTTCAGAGCTATTTAATTTTATCTGAAAGTACGGTCAGTTAAGTTTATCATCTCAGTCTTTATGCAAGCTCTGATAAATTCACATCACCATTGCATGGACAAGTCGCATTTCTTATCTTTACAGCAAATGTGTGAATCATGGTGTGACAAACCCTGTTAATCTGCCTGTTTACAGTTTTCCGAGCGGTATCGCACTATTCAGGCCACATGGGGAGAAGTTGGCTCTCCACAGACTTCTGGATAGTCTTGTGTCATTTACAACCCAGAGCGACAAAAGATGTGCACCATGCTTATCAGAGGGAGCAGCATCTCCTTTCAAACTCAAGCGTGTATGGCTATTTTGGATGGATGGTTTGACAAAGGCCAGCAATTTTCCAGCTCACTGCCCAAATTCTTTCATTTAAGGAAATTTTTGACTCTAAATTGCGATACTGTCTCCAGCTCTAAGCAAATCTGACATTATTGTGTGCTCCAAACTGATTACATTTGCCTTAACCAGTGCGCTTTCCCTTAACCATGTGGCTGAAATGAAAAGACATTTACTCTACATATGGAGCAGACCTCTTGTACAATGAGAAGATACAGTGGCTTTGTTTTCTTATTTGAGGCATTTTTATGACATGATTTGGTTCAACTTGTCCTGTTAAAGAAAAAAAAACCCCTAAAAATTGATATCAAATAATCATATTCTATGACCTTGGATCAAGCATTTGTTTTCTGATGAAAGTGGACTCATCCAATAAGATAATGCTCCCATCCATAGGACATGAGGAGTCACTGAATGGTTTGATTATTGTGCAACATAAGTAAATCATATCATATGGTGTTCAAAGGCACGAGGTATCATCCAAGTCTTGCCATTCAGCAGCCGTTTTAGTAATACCTCCTATTGGTTGTGTGCACAGTTACACCAAAGCCCTTATCTAAAGGAATGGAGAGATATCTAATACTGTAATTCCAATGGCTAGCTTCACTAGTCAAATGAAAAACAAACAAGCCAAAAAACAAACTCCAGCTGCTAGAGAACTAAAAAACGCCTTGCTAGTTGACCTTGTGGATACAGTAAACTAAGAAAAACAATTAACAAAATGATTTACCAAAAACAAGTTGACATGCCTGCAACCACATAGCTTAAACTGTCATCTTACTTTAATGATCGTACCGTATATATGTGTACCTGAATGGATGGGCCAATCTCAAAAAACTTTCAATCGAGATTGTCACACATACAGAAATGATTGACTATATTATTTGTACACGTTTAAGAAATATACATATTATGTTTATGTCATTATCTCCAAGTGAATACGATGATGTTCTCAATTTGCATTTGTTTCACATGTCATATTTAAAGCAACTTAACAGTGAGCAAAGTTGGTATCCATGATGAAATGTGATACACTCACCACTAAATACTCATGAAAAACATGAAAATAATTAAAAGCATTGTAGGCCTTGTATCCACATGTGTCAGTGTAACTGCGCAGTGTCGGGTTTACTGGTTTGATAAGGTACAGAGGCACAACAGTTGCATTGGCTGATAATAAAAAATCCTCCTGCAGATGTCATTTGAACTGAACTGAATATTTAGGGATTCTTTGAGTGTCATGTCTTTACTTCTAAAATGCATTTGTTTCAACCCAACTAGATTTACATTTTGATATTGATCCAATAGCAAGTAAATACAGGGTCTATTGCCAGTACCAATACCAATACTGATAGTTTTAAGTATCCTAAAAGAAGAAAATGAACTATTACAAACCAAACACTTGTTTTTCATTATTTTTGGTGTGTTTAAAGTTGAAACCTTTTATAATAAATAGCAAATATATTTGCTCTGACTGTTGCTCAGGAAAGGAATGGATTTTTTCTTTTAATTAAAACTGCAACCATCACTCCGATGACTTATACTGGGGTGAGATTAAATGGTGTATAGCCACTGAATATCTGAGGTCCAAGTGATCTCAGGCATGTGTGAGCTGTAAATAGAGGAATATATGCCAGGGCACAGTCTCTCACATCCTCTATGACTGGGTTGCTTAACAGTTTAGAGGATGCTTTGAAAGTGAGATTCCTCCTCGCTTTAACTCATTGTCACGTTGTTTTTCAAGTCTATAGATTCTGCCTTTAATCTGTTTAGCTGTACTTAAATTGGCTGCGTTGACATCCACTCGCTTTAAGGCTGGGATTCCTTTTTTCCCCCTGGTCGAATACCCTTTCACGTAACTTAATATGCCATTTTGGTCTCCCGGGGACAATAATTGAGTTTAGGCGAAGTTTAAATAGCTTAAAGGACAGGGAATACAGATGGGCATCTCTGTGATTAACAAACTCCAACCCAAGGTCTCTGTGTCAGGCGCTGGATTAGGACATTACGAAGAGAATGACAGAGCTTTTTGGCACTTTATTCCCTCTCAATAACATTCTTTCACATATTAACTTAATTCCACCCCTAGGTAGGGACTTTATCATGCAGAAGACCTTAATCCACTGTTGTTGAGTCCATCTCGCCTGAGCTTTGATGAAGCCCCCCTGCTTTTCTGTGGGTGCAGCGGGCCTTGGTAAGACAAAGCACCCGTGACAGAGACAATAAGATGCAGCTTGAACCACAACAAAAAGAGGTTTCATCCAGTGGAGTGGAGAGAAGAGTCGCTGTTGAAGAAAAATTAAGAAAACATCAAAGGATAATGAAAAAGAAGAGAAATTGACTCAGGAGTGCAGTGGCGATACTTCTGGTCAAGAAATGTATCACTATTAACACTGTGTGTGCTTTTATTAGTGTGCAGAAGGCCTGGCCCCACTGATCTCTTGTATAGCACTTTATCTGAGGGCCACCTTTGACCCCCTGTTCAAAAGCCCCAGTTGATATGATGAGCGTAAGCTTTGGGTGTTCTTTTAGATCTGGTATTGGCACTATCTTGAATTGAATAGGCGTGTTTGTGGTGGCAGCAGCCAATTTATCCTTTGGCTTCTGTCACTCCGCATGGGAAAAAGATTAGCAGTCAGATTCTCCCCCGTCAAATAACCACCAAGGGAAAATGAAAAGTCAGAGCTTCAGTCACGTCATCAAACAAAGTGAGTTTTTTGTGCTTTTAATTGATTAAATACACTGGTCATTTTAAGTAAAGATTTGAGTGATTTCTTAGAACAAAGAAGAATTATACTTTTTTGGTGGTGGTGGTGGGGTGGTGTTCCCGCAGTACAGACACGGTAACAAAAAGCTGAGCAGAGCATATGAGCAGTCCATTGACCGACCTATTGAAAACATCTCTGTTGCACCCTGAATAGTATAATTAATTCAGTCACCTGTCTGAACTTAAGCTGTCCATTTGATTGTCAGTGGTGCTGAGAGTCTTGAAGGTTTTGATCCTTCTAGCACCAACAGATGGTTGTTGTGGCTCGGCCCAGGCTGGGAATCGCTCCTTAAGAGCAGACAGTGGGTTGGAGGGGGAAAATCCCCTGTTGCCGTCCCTAAGAAGACCATAAGCTTGAGCAGAGAAAAAGAAAGGGCCTGCTACTGGTGCTAATTACCCAGAAACCACACAGAAAGTGCCCACTGTCACTAACTGAAGAGGTTCACATCCCTTCTTACACAGATAAAAGGCGTAGTACGAAAACATTTCGCAGGGGACAAAGGAGGGAAGATTACCATAATCTTTTGGTTTGTATCCCCTGTAAGCTGTCCGTGTGTCCTTTTCCCTCACTCTCTCCCTGTCCTTCTCCTCCTCCTCCACCCTTTCTCTCTCACTCTCCGCTGCTCTCTTGTTTCTTCTTGTCTAAAATCTGGTTTGAAGGAGCAGAAATGGTGGGAATTGGCTTTACAGCCTAAGCTTGACAGTTGTGTTCTTCCCGCCTTCCTGTGATCATCCCTGTCATTGGTGGGTTGCTGTTGGGGTAATCAGACAATGGCAGGCGAAACGAGGTGTCACTGTGCTGACAGACCCCTCTTCATGTTATGTCATTGTTAATCCTCAGCCTTCAGCCTGCTCCCACTGCTGCTTTCATCCAAGCATTCTCAATGAAGGGAATAGGGGATAAATATGATGCCTTCATATTTCTACATATCAAAGCCCTCTCAAGCGGCTGTTTTCTCCCTAAGTGGTCGAGGGATTGTACGGCACACAACTCGGAGCGAGAACTTTTTAAATGAGGACATCACAGCGGCCACTTCGACTTGGCTCCCTGACTGTCCCAGTCACAGGAAGCCTGGACCAAAGCCAGTCACACAGCCAGGAAAACAGTCGCTTTAAAGGCGTTGCATAAACGCTCTCTTCTCTGGCTGTGGATCACCCCAGAGGTCTGATCCTTTTAGCATCGCGGCTGCCTTAGAGCACCTCTCCGAAGCTCATTGGAGACTGTGATGAGGCGTTGAGATACAGAAGAGGAAATGGTTTCAATTAAAGTCAGAGAGTGACGGGTGACACTAAGAGCCCCGTGTCTCTGTGAGAACAACAGCAAGTGGTAGAGTCTCCGGCAATCATTATCCACTGCTTTTATAACATCTAAGGGCTCAAAACATTCAGACTGATGGCAGGATGTGTGCTCAGTGTATAAGACATCCCATAAATGGCTCCGTTTTCACTCTCTTGCTGTCTGCTTTTTTTGGCTTCTGAGTGGGTGGTATTGAAACAATGACAGGAAACCTGCTAGTTTTGGTAAAATCTCAAGTTTATGAGCGATTAAACTGCTTCTCAGCAGTGTTGGGGAAAGCTCTGCGCATATTTCTCTCATGTCAGTGTGAGCAAAGTGACTATTTTCATTCAAATAGCATAGTCATTGCATTTCTTCAACGTATCCTTTAGATCAGTTGCCGTTTGGTTGAGTGTGTTTGAAATTTAAGACAATGAGTTGTTTCTGTTCACCTGCCTTAAATGCAGGTCACGGTATTATTTATCCTTTGAGCAAACCTTCATTTGTACTTTTTCAGATGTGACGCTTTCAACTAAAATACATTGAGCTGTTCATTTTTTCTTTTTTTTCCTGTTTGGTTTGCTGAGCTCTGATTGCATTTGAAAGCGATGCCACAGGTCCGTTCCCATTGTGCTGTGCTGTGCTGTGAGCCTGTTCCTCGTGTCTTTGACAGCCTCAGTGTGAGACTGATGTTTTAGAAGGTAGACATGTGTGCTCCCTGTAACGCTGTGTTTACAGAGCCTCCCCACCAAGTCTCTGCTCACTGCATACATGGCACAGAAGGCCCAGATGAGATAACACAGTTTACTGCTGCTCTTTCTAGTGGATAGAAGCAGTGAGGGAAAGGCAACCAGCGGACAAGCTGCTCTGTGGCTCAAGCTTGGTTTTTAATAGAGGATATCTAAATAGAACCACAGCCACATTAATTACTGTTGTCGGGCTGATTATCATAATTAATACTGCACTGATCACAATAAACATCCCCATTAACAATATGAAATATGAATCAATCAGCAATGAAGAAAAGTCTTGCACAGGATTTCCACAGCCTTAATTATACTGGTCTGAGCAGAAGCTTCTTGTATTTAATAGAAGGTAATAGTAGGGTGGCGCGGTGGTTAACATTGTTGCCTCACAGTAAGAAGATCCCGAGTTCTGTGTGGTGTCTGCATACTCTCTCTGTGTAGTAGGGGAGACCGGGGATAGTTGTAACATTTTTGACATTTCTGTCTGTAAATTGGAGCTCTTTTAAGATAGTGGATTCAAAATGTAATGCAAAGTATTTACATGTCTCTGCTATTAAATAGTGCAGCTATTTTCTCTGCAGCACAATTACCCATTGCATGGTATGGCCTCAAACACAAAGAGTGAAATGTTACAATTAACCCCATAGTCTGGGTTAGTTGTAACATATCCTGGGGTAAAATGTAACACAATGAAATAAGGGTACTAACAAAACATTAACATGTAATCTTTGTTTATTCAACACATGAATGCACTTACATCCATTTATGTAGCTGTGTGTGTGTGTGACAGAATGCAGAAATCTAGCTTTTGAACATATTCCAACCCCCCAAAAAAGACAAATTATGGAATTTTCTGCAACTGAATATTTCATTAATTTTGGTTGGTCTTCCTTGAGTTTGGCCTCATTGGCTCAGTGGGCATTATAACCTACAACTCTTGCACCAATTTTGAACATAACAATGAAGCTGAAAAAATGTAGTTGTTCACCAGCATCGCAATTCCATTACTTTTTATCATGGCTTACCTTGGTGTGGTTTGCAAAGTGCTTCAGAAAGATGAGGAAATCTGTTTCTTGCACCCATCCTGATTTATTTCCACTACCAATACTTCCTACTGGTCCATCTCTAACACAGTGGTCTGCATAATGTGTGTGTGGGAACACAAACAGTGGAGGAATTGTGTTGCCAATGGCATTAACTGCATATACAAAAACAACCAGTGAACCTCTCTCTGCTGATGTCGTTGCCCCAACTTGTTTAATATAAGTTAAAGTAATAGTGTGGTAAGTTGTAACATCTGCATTATTGTTACAACTAACCCAGACTGTTGCTGTTACAACTGACCCAGACTCCTATAGCCATGAACTAGCCAACATTACAGCCAACGGCTAAAACATTAGCACTAAAGACCTACATAGAATATATCCCCATAGACATACAAATAACATAATTTAAGTTTGATGAGTTTAACTGCAAAGCAGATAATGCTATTACAAATTGAAATAAAGTAGAAAAACTTACTTTTTGGCATACAAATTACTTTTTTTCATGTTAAATTGTCTGTGTTTGACAAAATGTGCTGATTTTTCACATGTGATAGCAGAACTGAATTGGGCATGCACAGGATGAGTCACATCATTTGAAACTTAGCCCTGATTGGAGAAATTGGAAGTGTTACAACTGACCCACGTTACAACTATCCCCGGTCTCCCCTACTCTGGCTCCTTGCGATTGTTATGAAATCCCTCCATTACTTGATTTCAGCTTCATTTAGATCATAACAGCAGCCCAAATTGAGGCCAACTGAAAGCTGGTGTTGTAATTTGAATGGTATTTTTTGATAAAGAGTGAAATTGTACACTACGTTGTAAGGTATAATGGTGATTAAATAATTTTTTAATACTTCTTCAGCAGTTTCTTACTTTGTAGAAAGAGTCTTACTTTGTTAGCAGTTTGAAGTGGGACCTTGAGGCGCTTAGTGTTTGTGTTTAAACAATAAAAAGAGTGATTTTGTTGGAGGTTTAAAAATAGAGAAAGCATTGTTAATCCTTGGTTATTTCACAGAAGGACAGTGTGAGGTTTCATATGATTTCCTAAGTTCACATCTTTGTCATGGGGTCTCTGAAGAGACTGATACAATGGGAATGAAGCTAGCGCTTGTTCCGTCTCTGCACCAAACCAATATTGTCATGAAGCTGTATTTACATGTGATATGTGGAACACCATGGTATCGACCATTTTGAAGTTCCAAAGGCACACACACACGAACCAAAAAAACCCAGCTCCACAGGAAGAAGGGATTACATTTACTGCTGTGAAAGAAAGACACATTACATATGCCCTGAAACAGCTTCTCTTGTAGCACAAGTCAAGATGACAGCCGAGTTGTCTGGCAAAGGCCACAGACTGGATTGCACAGAGCTGAGCACATGTCTATTTACGCTGCTACAGTCAATCTGTATCTCTTATTTAACCTGACTGAGCTCATTTACAGGAGATGGAACAGGGGAAATAGACAAGAAACAGGAGATGTTGCATATTTAATCCAGAACATTGGGTAGTAGATTTTTTTTTTGACAACAAACAGCACTTACAGACATGCTACACAGAGATTCTTCTACCCCGGAGCCCTGTTGAGAAGCAGACAGTGAAGTGCAGGCCCTGAACCAGTCAGCTAAAGATCATTCTCCATTAGGTTTCTCCTTTATAACAGCAGCCTGTCACTGAATTCAAGATATCCACATATAAAAACCTTTCCCAAAGCTGGATCTGGAGAAGCACTTCTCCCAGGGAGTCAGCAATATAATTATATCCTAGAGTCCTCCACATAGCGTCGCTGGGGAATATTTACTCGAATTGCTTCTGAATCAGCGAAAGATCATGCCGACTCTGTGGGATTTTGTGGCAGAAGTGTTTTAAAAGTTGCTTTAAAAAAAAGTGAGTATGTATACACAACTAATGTATTTTTAATCCTTGCCAAACTGTAGTGGGACTGAACAGAAGTTCAGTGTTTGGGTGCCATCTCCACTAATTACAATCACGATCCATAATTGAGGGGCAAATGCATGGAAAATCGCTCTACATCACATTTAATTTTAGTGACAAAGCATTTCAGAACAGCGGGTGACTTTTTTTGTATTCTGTCTTATGCCTGGGTGGTGCAGTGCTTCGTTTTGTGACAGTCTTTGTTGAAATAATCTGGTTTGTAGCGGGTTGCATCCAGGGACTTGCTGTCCAAAGGTGTTGGGTCTGGAATTTGAATCGTACTTCTTAGTGCTCCATTTTCCTTTGTTCTGTTTGTCTTAACACTTTATGGTAACGCGAGCTTCTTTAATGATTCTGTGTTAGCTTGCGCAGTTAAACTAGGCCTATATATTTAAACGCTTTATTCTGAGGTTAACATTCACACTCTTCCTCCTCATGATACTGTAAATCTCACGCTTCACTGAATTCATGTTATTAGTCAACTGGCTCATAATCCTTTGTTAACTAAATGGATCCCATGTATACAAATCCCCTTAAGCTGAACCTGTAGCATTCCTACTTTGTGTAAGCTCACTCTCAAAAAAAGGGGATTTTAATTAATTCTAAAAAAGACCATAACCTTTGGGAATATGAGCTAGCGCTCTTTCGTCACTAAATCTAGCACCACCAGATGGGATGTTTTAGTTGATGGATTTTTACTTCTTAACATAGGGTCAACCCATGTTGTTCGTATTCTTCAGCTGCTAAAAATATTTAGGAGCCACTTAGTGCTCCGGTGCTCTTTTATCTTGGATTTGTGCATTTGTGTTGGCCTAAATATGCTTTTTCTTCAGTGCGGCCGATGCTGCGCTCTTATGAAACCCTTGATCAAAGGATAATGCACAGACTGTCACTTGGCCTCCCTTAGCAGTTGGCAAGAGTCTGAATTATTCAAATACATTCTCATGAATACTTGTGCAGCTTACAACACTGTTGACGGCAACATTTATCTAAATAGAGTAACATATCCTCTTTTACAATTCCTACCCAGCCCAGTAAAGAATCTATTGATTAATTATTAATCACTTTCTGTAGGCTCATCACTTGGACAACCCCCTTCACATTAAAATATCAGTCATAGCAACTTACATTAAAATGTTTCTGCTAATATTTCAGTTTTGAGACCTAAAAAAAGCTCACAAGAACAGTGTAGTTTGACTCACATTTTTCTTTTTAATTTTGCTTAATTAGGAGGAGTTTGTACTTTTTCCAACAGTTTTCTTTTTTAAATATGTATATATAAGTAGCAGGAACAATGTCTCCCTTTAAAAATACTTACCAGTAGTTAAAAGTTCAACATTATACCATTATAACAACTAATATACCATAGAGTATTGTGTATATACTATGAAAGTGCAGGTGTATTGGTAAAGAAGTGACACAGTGAAGTATTTCTATATGACATAATGACACATAGAAAGATCACAGTGGATTATTATTGCATATATAATGTCCTTTCTAAGCTTTTACAGGTAAACAATAAACATTGGTATTTATGGATGCTCTTAAAGGTCTGCCAGTTATTGGTATTGGCTAAATCTGAACATGTTGAATGGTTCAAGCGTTTATCAAAAGATAATGATGTCACTAATATCTTATAGTCTGTGTCATACCAATTTTGTACAGTCTAAATGATTGAAACAAATCTGATTAAATAACTGATTATCAGCAGCATGTATCCTGAAAGTAGATCTCCAATACAGCTGGCAAAATGACAATTCCAGGGCACTAATTAGAGTAAAATTTTCAGCTTACCTAAAATTAAATGCGTGGAATGAATCATGCGGACTTCTCATTGCCCTCCATTCCTACGATGGAGATGGAGCGTACAAAGTTAGCATGACTTACCTGCAATATTAATTTGTACTAGTGCCGTCACTGTTAATTTTGTTAAAATTACATTAACGAGCTAACCGTGCTAACGCGCTAGCGCCGTGCAGCCCCACGCACAGGGCGATCCGCGCTAACTCGCTAACGGAGATTTGGCGCGTTAATGCGGTTATGGCATTAACGTCATTTTAATGATATTAACGCTGACAGCACTAATTTGTACATATACCAGTTTGGCAAAAAATGACAACAAAATACAAAAAAAAGACCACACAAAAAAACCCAGCATCACCCTTTAAACTTCAAAGTCGCTCTCATGGCTAAATGTAGTACAGGAAACTACACTTAATGTGAGTTTTAGTCATGCTTAAAATTGTGCTCAACAAATACAGCACTTAAATATGAAAATATATTTGACTGCAGAAAAGATGTATGTTTTTTATTTTTGTATACCGTGTGATCGTGGTGAAATACTGGGTAAAACAATAACACACATTTAGAGGGTAACTTGTGTTATTTGTTCTGTAATTGTTTCTTAGTTTGTTTTAATGTTCTCATACAATTGATTAAAATTGTATTGTATTGCTAATTTTTTTAAGGAGGACTGACTGAAAAGACTTTACTTTTAAAATCTTGGATGGGTGAAGCTTTCCTCCACATAGGCAATACCCACTCCACTCCATCAACCAAGATTTCCACCCTCTCCACCTCCACTGCTGTTATTTAGTTAAGCCAGCTTTGTTACAGGTGGTTTCTCCCCATCTCCAGAAAGTCTGCAGAAAAAAACCCATTATTACATTGCATTAAGGTTTTTTTTTAATGTGCTCGGCATCCTGTTTGCAACTTGCTCCCCACCAAAAGGGCTGTTCCAGAAAACCTTTGTTTACTTTCAGGCACACTCAAAAGCAAACTTTTAAAATGATTCGTGTAGTTTGACCCGACGGCTGAGTGCTTATGGTCGACGCTATCATATCTGTGAAAATGCTCTCAGCGCCTGTGTTCACGGCTGAGACCTTTGCTGCATGTCATTCCCTTGCTCTCTTTCCCAAATTTCCAGTGTATCTTTAATGTAACTTCAGTTTTGGAAAAATGCCATAAAAATAATATTTTAGGGAAAAAACTGTGTTTTTTTTTGCAAAGCTGCAGGGAGCTTGCACTTTTTGCCCTGACATTGCTGCTTTATGCAACTGTTCATTTCCTTAAATGTCTGCAATGGAGGTGGAGAGTGCAAAGTTAACCTGATCTGTAATGTAGCTACAAAAGCTGGTTGCTTTCTCTGTTACTTTAACCAAAGTTAGAATATATATACTGTACACTCACTTTATAGTCAAGTGGAAACACACCTGACTGTAAAGGGTGTTTTTTATAGTGCAACACAGTTAAGACTGTAAAAATATTTTAGCAGGTTCTCTTTTTGTGCTTCGAATCAATATCATGAGCTCATTAACCTCACATTCATGAATCAGGACTTCCAGCATTTAGATTACAGCTTTTTTACTATGTCAGTCAATATAAATCAATTATCCGAGCTTCTGCTACTTCTCTGCTCATTTTCAGGTTGTAGCTACAGGTTGTTAAATTTAATTAGAGCAGATTAATGACTGTTGATGCTGATTAATTTAGTTGCTACCATATAACTTTATCTCTGGCTTCTCTTCTCCCAGCAAAAGGCGAACACAGATTTGAAATGAAGCTTTGATTAGAAATTTTAGTCCTGCATTACTTGCAAGTGATATCAGCTAAAACTGAAATATAAGATATGTTAACAAAAATAAGAGTTAATTATACATTTTTTAAAAACTCATTATATCATTGTGGATGAATAAAATTAATCTGGCACCCAATCAATCCATCTATTTTCTGATGCTTTGCTTATCCAGTTCAGGGTTTCCGCGTTCAAGGGGAAACTCGAGCCTTTTCCAGGTGATGCTGTGAGCCGGCAGTTGTAACCACTGCACCACTGTGCCGCCTCAAATCTAACCCAATATATAATAGTTAAAGTTCACTTTATGAGTACAAACATATATTTACTACAGTATATACAGGAATATTTTAATATGTGATTTGATTCATATAAATGGGAGTGAGAGGTTTGGAATCTGTAAAACTGTGGCTAAAGTGCTGTGTAGGTGGAGCAATTGTTGGTTAAAAGAATGGAAGACGTTATCATAAAATACATTTGACTGCTGTAAAATGTACTTATGTCATCCTCACAAGGGAAAAATTTGGGGCCCACCAACAAGGAAATATCTCTGTGACTTGTAAATTTGTGTATCCTCTCAGTAAGTAAAGCTATTGATTTTGTGGGCTTTGGATGTCTCCTCTTTTTCCTGAAGGTGAAATTTTGAGGTTGTGTTGCTGACAGAGGTCAGAGGAGCCCAGTAAGACTACGTGACCATGATTGTCAGGTCATCTTTTCAAGCCTTCTCTGATCTCACAGCTCTATATTCATCCCACAGATAGGCCAACTGAAAAGATAAAGGTTACATGTACATATACACAAGTCAGTGTCAGTAGAGCAAATTCAGTTTTGTGCACAAAGATTAAATTTGTACTGCTGCCTACTGTAAATGAAAGAAAACTGCTCAATCTCGCATTGGCGGTGCAGCAGTTTTATGTAGCTTAGGGCTACATCTTGTGGATTTGACATTAAAATATGTTGGGAGCAGAAATGTTTCACTTTTTTAACATGTACTTTGCAGTAACCTTGTGGAGTATCTAATTTGTCTTCCAAATGCAGTAGTTAAGAGCAATCATCCTTAGAGTGTCAGGAGTACTTATTAAAACATGGGCCTATGGCTGGCAGATGGTGAAATTTACATAATCACCATAAAGTTGATGCACATGTTCTGCACTATTGTGCATTAGTGTATGTCTCTCTTTAAACTAGGAGGGTATCTGCTAACTTGTTAATTGCAAAGACACTTCAAGTAACTAATTAAGTTTGTGACAGATTTGGGATACGTGCGAGTTTTTATTCTAATTTTTGTAGTTATATGTATATATTGCAGTTTAATTGACCTCACAGTCTTCAGATCATTTCGGTCTTTGGATCAAGCTGCCACTGTGGCTACTCCAGTAATCACACCGACACTCTGCTTTTCAGTTACTCGTCTTATCAGCTCCACTTTATATCATGTTGCTGAGGAAGAGTGAAGGGAATGAATATTTCAGCAGCTGAGTGAGCATGAAGCACCAGCAGGGCTTCATACCATCTTGTTTGCACTTACTACAGCCATTAAGTTTACAAGCAGCATTTGTATTTATCACCAGGCCTGGATGGTTCGAAGCAATCAAAAACCAAACACAAGGAGAGAAATACAAGGTTCAGGTTGACATGTGAAGAAAAACTGAGGTGAAGTGCTGACATGCTGATGTCTTAGCAGATAACACTTAAATCATTTTCCTCCAAAACTTCACTGGTATGGGTTCAAAGAGATATAGCCATAATACAAATTTTTGGAGTAAGTAGTGGTGTTTGAAGTTATTTTATGGGATTTTGCTGTAAGGCCCAGAATTGATTTGCAGAAGGGATAAAAGGAAGATACTTTATCTTCGGAGCTTTGTCGGAAAAAGCTTAGCATCCATTGGTAGTTCCGCCAATATGCCTGCAGGGCATGGAGGTAGGGTGAGAAGGGGGTGCTGGCATTGACATTATATACCAGAATGAATTGTGCTGAGTTTACACCTCCTGCTGCTTACGTTCTGCTCTTTCATAATCTTTCATGAACCATACAATGTTTTATTTAATGTCCTGGGTCAGAGAGAAACTTGAGAAAAAACATATTAATAATGAAACGCATAGTACTGGGGAGAGAAAGAAGGAGAAGGAAAAAAACTTGGTTTGAGGCTCCTCAGCAAACAGGTCAGAAGGACCTTTTGAAGTCTACTGCTTCAGCGCAGTCAATAGTTTAAGAACTTGTGTTATTTCTGAATGTAAGGCCAGCTTGGACTTTTTCCTACCTGAAAATGCCAAATATCTATCGTGGCTGCCCAGTGTCTCACTGCGGTCCTTGAAAGGCTATTCAAACAGCCAAAAAAAAGAAAAATCCTCAGTATTTCAGGTTGGTACTTCAGTAAAAACATTCTGTGACCAAGAGATTATTCTGTAAACACCCTTCGGTTGAAAAGTAGAGAGCACCCTCTTTGCAGCACCAAATATCTCATACCTCTCTCTCTCTCTCTCTCTCTCTCTCTCTCTCTCTCTCTCTCTCTATATATATATATATATATATATATATATATATATATATATGTTCCCCTTAACCTTTCTAAAATAAGCTATTCCTATTAGTACTAAAGGGAGCAAACATATGCCATGGCCATAATGTTTGCACTCCCTAATGAATCCTCATTTGCGGTTTGTGAAAGCTCTTGGCCTCTCTGCCTCTCTGGTCTTAATTGCTTAATTACAGTCATTATTTGAACTGGAAGCAAATTCACCTGGCACGCTGACACCATGCTGGCCTGGTTAAAAAAAAAAAAACAGAAAGAAAGAAAGAAAAAAAATCCTTTGAAAAACTGAGTGGATGTTGCAGGGGTCTCCAGAGGATGAATGAAGATGCCTGATGTGTGAACCAGAGGGTTGTGATGTATTCACACACATACACAAGACAGCCCGCATGCATATACAGTATACCCACTTGCATGTATCTGAATTCCTCACGTCTCCAGGACATTTCGGTGCTATCAGATGAAAAAGCTCCATGTCAGAGCCTCAGTGCCTTCAGAGGAAGGTCCAGGGGCTGTGTGACTTATTCATGACTCTCCTGGTGCTCCCTGTCCTGGCTCTCTCTGCTCTGTGCTGTAACCTGTGTTGGCTCACAGACCAGCCCTTTGCCTTTTCATATGCTGCATGTTCGCTCATCCTGTTTAAAAAATAAACAGCAGGTTGCATCTGTGCTAATAATTCATGTGCTGGGAGAGAGAAAGGGGTTTATGTGAGGAAATGAGATGGCATTAGCACCTGCTTCACCATGGAATTAGGTTAGGTTTTATACTCCATTTTCCAAAACACATTTCTCTTCAGGTGATTTCAAAAACTATTTTCCTTTTTTGTCTTTTTTAGCGCTTTCTTTTTTTTTTTCTTTTCTTTTTTTTATCCATGAGAGGTCTTACATTGGTTAGATTGGTGATTATCTCTGCTGTAATTAGGCATGTATCTCACTGGTTGTAAAAGTGTCCAAAAAAAGGTGGTTACACATCAGCTCAGGTGTGAATGTCTGGAATGGTGTTAATTTGAAGCAGGACATTGCTGGAAATGAGCACTCACGATCATGTGACATTACATGGAGGGAAAAAAATGCAACAGGAAAAGCAAAGCCGGCAATGAGGCACATGATTAAATTATAGAATGGTTTAAATAATTGTTATCCTCATATTTTTAGTAAACTCTATAGAAACAGCCCATATTATTCATTTCAAGATCCCAGATTGCTTATTTTATACAACCCATATATATAGACAAACAACACATCACATCTTCCTCCCACTATACAAAAGTAAATAAGGCTCCCACCTTCTTCATTTTTAAATAGAGCCGTCAACTAACCCTGCAGCCCCTTCAAAGGGAGCAACTCTGTAAACCTCGGTAAGTACATTCCTGATCAGTTTGTGGCCTTACTTAACACAGCAGGATTTTGTAAATTATAGTCCCCTGTATAGTTAAACAGATGATAAAGCAGAGTATACCCACAGCAACCTACCCTCAGTTACTCAGTCATAGCTATCCCTTACTTGACATGTTGAAAATTTTGATGAATTCATTGACGTTTCTTCTAAATATTGAAAGCAATCTCAGCACTTTATCTCACTGGACGCTCATGCTTACCAACAGAGCTGCAGTACAGTTGAATTGACATGGCAGTAGTTAAATATTCAGTGGATTCAAAGCTTTAGCTTCTATTGTAGCTGGGCTTTTTTTTCCAGCTTAATAGAAGAGGGTTGCGTACATGATTTAGCATGACAGGTGTTATACTTACTGTATGGCAGGAATACACTTCAGCTATATTTAAACATATCTGGCTAATGCTCCATAAAATAGTTAATCTCTTTGCATCTTTCAGGACCCCGCTCTAAGCCATTTCTTTAAAACTTCTTTTTAATCGTCCATGCTTAAATGTTAATTGCACATGCCTCTTCCAAACACACTCTTTTCTCTATTGTCAGGGGCTTTTTGTTACAGAAATATGTTACTAATGGCTTATGAATTAATAAGAACCCAAACTAAATTAGACTTTCATGCAAGGTGATTGTAAAGAGCTTGAAAGCCCCAACATTTTATTCAGATTTCAGAATTTTCTGGACGAGTGGGTTCCTTTTTGCCGTAGCCTATAATGCATCCTTTGTCATCATCTCTCAGCCCTGATTTAGGTTGTGGGATGCTCTTGGTGTAATTTACTTACCCAAGCAGAGCCATTAATTTTCTATTATTGTGAAAAGATGATTCGTGTTTTGGAGGCTGTCTTGATTATTTATTTAGATACACAGCAGGGAAACATGAGGCAGTGGCTAATGGAATATAAAGTCACAGGCCTCATTCCCATTCTGACATTTAACTACAGAAGCGGCACATGTGTTAATGTGTCCTCCCCAAGCACCTTAATTCGACTTGAAATTCCTAATGGAACTCGCTATCTGTGCTGGGCCTTTGAGACAGTGTGGGGGAAGGAGGGGGACACCAACTTAACACATAAATTCACTTGTCTGAGTCTTGGCTGTGCATCTAGTGACTTAAATGCTCCACTGCTTGTATGTCTAGAGGGAAACAGCAGCAGATAGTAGCATTATCACTTGCACTGTTGCCTCCCGCCCCTTGTTTTATACAGCGGCATGATATTTTGATTTTCCCAAATCACAGCTCTTCATATTATAGTGTGAAAACATCTGAGGAACTAGGTTTATTATACAGCAACCTTATAATAAGGCTTTTGCAAGTTGTAACTACTGCCTTTGTTAGTGGTTAAAAGGCAATTCATTAATGTTTTATTGTTTAGTTTGAAAAATAAAGTTTTTCTTGCTCCAAGTTGTTATATGTCTTGCTTGCTCTGAGAATGCACTAACCAAATCAGTGAAAATGCTCATGAGCACTGGGAAATGACTAGTCAGTGTGTCAAATAGTCAACTACTTTAACTAGAGCCTATCCATGGTGGGATTTTGGAGCTGATGCTGATATTCTTTATGTATATGCACATATATGCAATACATGTAATATGTTACATGGAATCCGGCACAACTACTCCTCGTTTAAATACTAATACCAAAAAAAATATTTGAACTTCAGGAAATGCAGCATATACTAAAACCACCTGAATGCAGCAAATCTTTGTTCATTCATCTTTTAATAAATTACCAAGTTTTAAAGGTTCGCAAATAATAGCCAGCGAGACAATGTAAGTGATATTTTCATGGAGTTGCCATCACTGAAAACTTGTGCAAAATGCTGTCACACTTAAATGAAGCTCTGCTGAGTGGCCAAAAATGTTTGCGTGATGCGTTCGTTGGCTGTGAATCAGAGCCTTCACGCTGAGTCGTTATTACAATTAATGACAGCGTCTTATCCGAATGACTAACATGTGATGAAATGCTATGACTCTTTCCTTTTTGGCGTTTCTCCAGTGCTGTGGCCAGCCTCAGTCAGGCTTGTTCACTTTACTGCAAAGGACATCTAGTGGTTACACACCCAACTGACTTATTCTGTCTCCATTCATTTCTAGTTGCAAACTTCACCGCCTCGCTGCTATAACTGTCTAAAGCAAGAGCCATAAAGAGAGTAATATCCCGATCATGAAATATTGTATTCTTCAAAAATGAAAATAGCTGTTAATTAAACAGTGTCTTTTAGAGTAAAGCCAATAGAAATTGATCTCATAAAAGATGTGATGGGACGGAGAGCTGACTGACACAGTTGTAATCTCAGTATGAATGTGTCGCAGGCCGCTGGATAATTAAAGAGACCAAGTAGTAAGGACATGGCTATTAGCAGGTTAATTAGGCAATAATGAAAGAGATACCTCAGGTTACTGTGGGCTTTAGTGCAATATGATTGCACTGAACAATATAAGGTGGGTGTTAAATGTAATCCTTGCACATTAATAGAGAAAGGCATACCTTCCAGTAAATTATTGCCAAGAGACTTCACCTGCTCTGCGCAGTCACAAATGGAGAATTCAGAATAGATTCTATTTGGTGGCTGTCCACTCTGATTAGTTTGATGAAGCTTACTAAAGCTTTTAGAAGGGGATATTTGCGAATTTAGCAGGTGGCGCATATAATTCATGGATCTCCTTATTAGAGAGATTGAAGTGTTTCATTAAATGAGTAATTCATTTCCTGCTACTTTTTGACCCACTTTGACAAAAGTAGAAGTAAGCTGTCTGGCATAAAAAAATCCACCTAATGGTGGTTTCATAACCTTGATTCATCACTGTCTTCATCGCTATCCAATAACCTCTTTGTTTTCAGTCATCTATTTGATTTAATTATGAATCACTATCTGTTGTTATCAATATACTTAGGGGAAGCGCCCTGCAGATGTTAAAAATCAGAGGACATGTCAGGTCAAAGGTCAGTGTCCAGCGTTATCCTCCTCACATTAGAGTAACAGCCAAACTATACGCTTCATTCACCCTCTTCTAATTGACTTACAAACACTGCTGTGCTTTAGGTGTCAAGTAATACACTGCATTAAGTATGAGTGTGAAGTCAATATGACTTTATTAGTGGCTAGGTCTCCATTGACAGGCCCTGCTTGCTCTTTTGACCTCAGCTAACTGTGATCTACTGTCCAGAGAGCGATCCTCTCTTCTCTATCTCGCCTTCCTTCCTTCCTTCCTTCCAACTTCTCTTGCTCTGCCATTATTCCACCCCTCAGTGATCATGTCACCCTCCGACTCCAAATCCCGGAAGAGCCCAGGCGGCCAGGAAATTCGACATTGTTGCTTCCCTTTTTAGGAGTCTATCGGTAAACCTTGCTAATCCACAAAGCCAACCTTGGATTTGAGCCGCTGAGTCTGAGGGGAAAGTAATTGGGTTGTTTCTAATAATTGGATTTTCTGCAGCTTGGTTTAAAAAAAGAAAAAATAACCAATGTCCAGGAAAGAACAAGCACCCACCCCTTTGAGCTTTGGTTCACAGGTCGAGGCAGGCCCCAGGTTGCGCATATAAAATGATTAACATTTAAAATCTGCTTTCAGCCGCTGCGTTTTAAATAGCGCTGTTTGAGAGGTCTAATTTTTGGTAAGTATGCTGTAAGTCCTCATTATATGGGCTGAATGGGTCATTAATGAAAAAAGTTATTAGTTGCCTGCATTGCAGCTCATCCACTGGCAGGAGAAAGGGTGAGAAACCCACTAAACATTTGGAAGTCTTATATGGGTTTATGAAAGCTCCTCTAATCTTGCCTTCAAATCTCTTCAAGGGCAGTTCTTTTGATTGTTGTGTTCGAGAGATTTATTAAAACTCTTAATGTGAGCATAACTCTGTGGGCACACCTGCACAGTGGTAAGAGTACATTTACTCACATAAACACCACAAGCATCGTTTATTGCACTTTTCACTTCTAATCCATTTACCTCAAAGCCTTAGTTGCCAGTTACTTTAATAGACGTATGACAATCTTATAAAAGCTTCTGATGCTGTGCATATATTTTACATATATATTGGTATTCATCGTTTTTACTACCTTAAGAAAAAAAAGTATATTTACAGTGTATAATAAATCTATTTGCTTAAAGTTGAGGATCTAAGTACTAAAGCACATCAAATCAGCAGACGTGATTGATGGACGACCTTTTGATGAACCAGCTTGGAGTTTAAGCACGAGCTGAAGTATTGGATTTTTCTCTTCAATTGACTGGATGATCGATATATATTCTGTTGCTGCAGTGGTCTAACAGCTTTCTTTCAATCATAAATGTGTATTGTGCAAATGAGCACAAATAGATGTGGAAATACTTAGTACCAGAGAAAGGTGTGTGTAAAAAAGGCTCAGCAGTATTAGCAAACTGCACTTATATTTTGAAACGTGAAAATAATCATTTTACATCCAAAAAGGCACCTGAGAGTAACACTTAAAGTTCAATACTTAACATAAAGATTTACTTGTGTTGTTAGTAAATAATGCATCACGTGTATTTATATTTAAGCCATTTAAAAGTACTATTGCAATATAAAGATGAGTAAGAACTGTCTATCATCCATTTAAATGTTGTGATAAAGAAGTAAAGATGCCTGAAAATGTGCATAGCATTGCTTGCATACTGACTGACTGAGAAACTAATTTTGAGACAATGCATCCATTATACACGGTTTTAATGCATTACTTGCGATGCATTAACTGTTGACTGTGTGCGTGGTAAAAGCCCAAAAAGCGGCCAATCCTACTTTAGTTATTATCAGTGAGAAACGGCGCCTGGCAGTCTTAGTTTTAGAACCTGTATTCATTGGCTGGTTGAAAAAGTCCACAAGAAGCCATGGGCAGTGACGGAAATGAGCAGCGTACCACATGTTGGGCCCACAGATAGACCAGGGGAACAACAATGCTTCCCATCGTGACTTTGAGATCCCAGCCCAGATTATTGGGAAGGAGCAAACTTCATGTTGCTTTAAGGGAATAGTGGAGGGGCTCGCTGCACTCTCCTGCAGCTTACCACCACCCTGGATGATACAGTGAAGTCATCTTGATTGTTCTCCCTTGTGAAGCCATTAGATCTAGAGACATGCTGGCTTCACAATGCACTACTCTAACAGTCAACATCTACCAAACAAGTTCTCTATACAGCAAATTCATAGGCTCCTACAAATGTTATTTTACTCTAAGTCCCTGCTGGGTCCACAGAAAGTCAGTTTTATGCTGGAAAAACATGGATGCACATAGAACAGGTATAAATAAAAGTTTAAGATTTCACTTCGATGTTTAGTTTTATCCAGAGGACACTAGTCTATATCTATATCTACATCTATATATATAGCTTTTACCATATATCATATATTAGTATTGATCTATTAAATTTACAGAGTATGAAAATATATGGCTGATATTTTTTGGTATGTCTTGGTTGGGTAAATGTATCAGGATTAACTGGTATCATATCATAGGAGTGGCATTTTGTCATGATTGCAGGCTAAAATCAGGACATAGAAACTGAAACAGTAATCGTAGTATGCTAATATAACACAAGCACTATATCAATACTCATTGGTAGTAATAGGGTCAACATATCCCCAGAGACAGCATCTATCCCTCACAGATTGAGATGTGGGGGTGAGAAAAGGAAGAGGCTCAGACAGGAAATCTGGTCCCCATCATTTTCTGTATTACTGTGCACTAAAGGTCAATGCTAAAAAATCTTCATGGAGTGACTACAATTATGTATGATTTTTGCAAGAGCGGGAACAAAGAACCGAAAGAGCACAGTAATTTTCAGAAAGCTCTAATTTTGAAACATAAAATAAGGGCAAGTTAGAAGCACTAGGCAATCCTTGAGTAATGGAAAAACATACTGTAGGTTATGGAGTCTGAAATTGGTGAGGTACTGGAATTGTATTAACACAACAAAGGGAAAAAGGGTGAGGTGTACGCATGTATATACAGAACATCTGGAGACATGCTTAGAAGCACATGGGGCAATCTATGTGGATAAAGGGATCACTTACTGTTACATGCAAATTCTTGGTATCACACATCAAGACCTGACAGTATCGGTAAAATAACTAGTGCCTATAGCCGTGTCTGCACTTCTAATTGTGTATTTCAGCATTTGCACAAAAATCAGAGTTGCCTGTCCTGTCAGCTCTGCATAGGCACTGCTCATGAGAAGCAATTCTTGATTTATACCAGTGCATTATGCAGCGACAATAGCAAAACCCCCACACAATATATGTACATAGAGTACAAAGTGTTCAAGACCATGTTCTAGTTTAAAATGAAGAAAAATGGCGCGAAAAGAATCCTACATATGTGCTAAATTAGCAATGCAATAAACTTTAAAATACCTCAAACATTTGCATTTATATGTTTTATTTCAAACCAACGATAATGCTGCATGTTTGGTATGAAAAGGTAAGACAGTGGCCTGCGGTAATGCAATTATTGCTCTTTTAGAAGTTCACACTAAAAGAGATAATGTGGAATTAAGAAAGCCAGCATTTATTTCAGCATCAAGGTAAATGGAAGACATGTCCCGATTACAAAGGGAACGTGTAATGAGCACAAGATGTAAAGTTTTACATTACAGATGACTTTGAGTATTTTATATATGCAATGTAGCGTTTTTGTTTTAAATATCTTATGAACATTTTAGTTTCTTTTTCTTTATGTTAGAAGAAAGTGTAAAATATACATTTTTGAAATTATTCACCAGTTGTGCATTCTATGTGACTCACTGATAATTTCAATTATATGGTGGCGCTTAACGTCCAAACCAGCATGCTGCTCACAAGTGAAGTTGTTAACGGAGCAACACTGAGAACTTCTGATTTGCTTTAAAGCAGAAAAAACAGAATGAGAGAGACTTTGTTCTCCCAGCATTGTCCACCCAAGTTCCCTCTTTTCTGGTTTTCATGTCTCAAAAGCCCACATTGTCTCCCAGGACACAAATAAATCAGTGTTCTTCCCTTTTCATCTATGTTGGAAAATAATTAAAAAGGGAGTGCTGAATTGTGTACAAGCTGATTCCTCTGTTCAGTAAGCCACCTTCATCTAACAAAAGTCTCTCGCCCTCCTTTATTTTTTTTTCTTCTTCCTAATAATATGTTCTGCTCTGTTTAAGATTGAGATCAAATACTCTCTCATAGAGCTTGGGTAATTAGATTTCACTATGTAAATGGCCTTTAAAGCGCACTAAGAGTGTGAGACGCTGTGCTCACATTTGTTCGCTGCACTGCTGCCTCCCTCAGGTCATTTGTGTATGAATCACTTGGCATCACCCTGCACTGAAACACACAGCTTTGCCTCAGAAACTAGTTCAAATAAACACTGATAGGAAAGCCTTTATACTAGTTGCTCAATGAGTCATTTGTTAAAGTGCTAAAAAATATATATATATACAGCTTTTAATCTTCAATTCTGCAGAAATGTAATGCCTACTTTTATTTGAGTTTGTTTTCATAAATAATTTTTGCTAAAATCATCCACGATTACAAACAATAACCAGTTTATTGCACAATGTCAAATGCTTTTAAAGGAGCTGAGTGTTAATTTTCTCAATATGATTTAGAAAACACATAATAAAAAACTATTTACAGGGAAGATTTCTTATACAATCCATTTTTATAATCCAGTTTTAATGAATATTTAACAACTGATTTGCAAAGACAAATAAACAAAAAAATTATGTCTTTCTTTTTAAAGAAATTGCTTTCAAATGTAGGCACAACACTCTGCGTATAATTGAGACGTGTGTAGATTTATTATTATTATTTTTATTATTCAAATGTCATCCCTTATTTTTGGGGAGGGGGGTCGTTGGGGGGCTGTCTTGCTTGCGAGGCAGAGACAGCAGCTATTGTCTCGAGGAGACAAAAGGAGTAGTGACATCACTAATGTTTCAAAAATAAACTGCAGGCTCCTATTATGTGGTACAGTTAAAGCCTGGAAAGGAGACCATATGTTAGGCTGAGGGCTACGCTGCTGAGAGTAGCCACGCATTTCATATCGCTGACAAGTCTCCTCTCCCTCAGCCCTGTCAAACTGCTGTTGTAAAACAATTAAGCTCCTATTAACATATATTTTATTAATTGCCCTATCAACATGGAAACACAAAGGCATGTAAATGCCCCGGCTTGACAGATTTAGAAAAGCGTAGCGTGGCAGCTTTCTCACAGATAGTGACAGCTGAAGGAATCAGGTCAGATTATATGAGCATGGACAACTCAACAGATTTGTTTGCTATTGATAGCAGCAATCAATTCAATTAGTTGTCTCTCATACGTTGAATGAGATTAGCAAAGGTAGTGTTTTGTCATTTACTGTTTAACGTATGCATGGATTTCTCTTCCAACAGGAAAAAAGCTCTTGATTCTTTTTTTCTTTTTTTCATTGTGCAGTGACTGTTTCATAATTATTGCCTCACAGCTTTCTATTTCCTCTGGAGTAATTGGACTGCCCCGTTAGATTATCCGGTCTAAATTGCAATACTAATTATAAAGCCTAACAGTTGTGTCGCATCAATAGTCTATTAGGATTAATTAAGATAGGAAGTGACAGCTGACGATTAAGCTCATCAGTTGCACTTCAGCGATGCAGAGGTCAAACGATCAAGTTCTTTTCTGTCACAGGAACGTTGAGCCTCGCTTCAAAAATGCAAATGCTTGTTGCTGACATGTGATGATCTGAAGTCACACGCATGGCCTGCTCTGCAGTTTCATTGTGTGTCTTACTGTATGCAGATCTAGACGCAGCCCATTGTCAGCGTGTCACAGAGGCAGAACAAACGATTTCATAATTGATTATGCTCCTAATTACAAAGCATACAATTAGTGGAAGTTATTGATAGTTCAGCATGTGTCTTTTAACCCCGGAGCTGTCTGTCTACTCCCACAGGAGACGTGTGTCCTTCTTTGTTAATGATGGAAATGACTTTTAGATAACAAGCGTGTCCCAGACAATAAGCTGTGTTTACACAGTGACCTGGACATTTACTTGCTTGGCCTCTGTATCTACCCCTCCCATTATATTTGCCAACACCACTCTAATTACAAGGCATCAAAATAGACCTAAAAGGCTTCTACCACATGCTTTGGTACAATCAAAAACAAGAGTTATCCTATTTTTACTAATGTGGAAAATATTTTTTCAAGTCTTGTTTATATCATTTATTAACACTATAAAGGGAAACTAGAAGTACGCTTGTCAGAATGACAGGAGCGGACTTATGTTTTAATAGCATAGCCACGAAGCTCAGACATTTCCAAATGTCAGAAACCTGACTCGCCCGACATCCTTATCAACTGAAATAAGGTAGTGCTGGTTGAGGGAAACTGTTATTGGATTAATTAATTCTTTATAAATTATCTACAAGAATATTTTCTTTTCTAGCATCTGTTCACAATTACGACTGTGAATGTTTTAATTGTTTTCAAGTGTTTAGCTCATTTGAATGAAAAACGTTGCTTTATTGATTAGTTCTAATTATTTTTACTGCCTATCACTTTATATTTTTTCTATATAAAATCACACTTACCTTTTTATGTATTCATTTCACCTTATTATTTGATCTGATATTACATTCACCTTAATCTGTTTCAGTAGTGTGTGTATTTACCCTTAGCTTTTACCAGTTTTCAACTATGCATGGTATTTGTTAATTACTTTTTACACTCACTTTAATTTACCATTTACTGCACTTTAGTATTTCATAATTTTAGGTTTTATGTTTGGCTAACTACTGTATTTTTTTTAAACTGTCTGTCTGTAACTTTAGGGGACATGTTCGACGGGTCTTTTCATTACAACTATGTAACTGTTTCAACTGTTACTCTATTACTTCGGGCTACTTGTTGTGACTACTAATGATTTGTTTTCTCCTACTGATTCTAACGCTTTGCACAGTTTTACTTTGCATTGATTGTCTTTAATTGATCTGCAGATTTTACTTTCATATGCATTGACTTAGGACTATTTTTTCATGACCTTGTCTGATCTATTTTTCATTCATTTTATCTCCTCATTTATTAATGGCAACAATAGTGCCAAATCACAACAACAGTTGCCTCAAGGTACTTTACATTGTAAGGTAAAGACCTTGCAACAGAACAGCACAAGTAAAGATCACTCCCTCAGTGTGCAAACATAACAAGCACTAATCTTCTGTCTAGATACTGTAAAAGGATTTAGATAAAAATAGGTTTCTTTTAAACATGCATGGGCATAATTTTAGTATCTTTATTCATAATCTGATGTTCTTTAATAATTACAGATTACTCCAGGAGAAAATCATCTGGGTGCAGTTGCAGAAAATCTCTCATGAGAATATTCAGTAGTGAATACGTTACAAGTACAAGGACTAAATTCAGTCCAATATAGGAAGTCTCTAAAAGGGCTTCAGTGCTAAGGGGCATACTTACCCCTGAGCTCCCAAAGGAGCAATGTTATTATTGGTAATAAGAAGCAATAAACAGGGTGTGAGGGAAGCATGGAAGTTTCACTCCACCAAGTGTAAGCGCTTCTGAGGAAAACTGTAGATAAATTTATCTGTGTTTCCCCGAGAAGAAAAAAAAAGAAATAAAGAAATTGTGCACCAGCTAACCAACAAATTTGTTAAGTAATGTTAGTTTAGGACCACATATAAGAGCTTGGCATCTGTACTTATGACAATTTCAATAGTTTAATCTTTCATGGAGGGCGGTGGGGAGTGATGCTAAACTACTGTCAAGACAAATATTTCCAGCAGAGTCCACTTGTATAATGGAATGAAAAAAAGAGATATAAGCAGGCACAAAAAGTGTTTCTTCCGCATCTTGCCTCCCGGCATCAGGCTTTTTCCTTTCCTTATCCAGCACAAAGAGTGCATTGTTAGCAGGGCCATTACAAGCAGTCTTGACTACACTGGACAACATATGGCTCAAGGGAGAAAGCTATAGATTGCAGGGATGGGAGAAATGGGAAAGTTCATCAGACCCATCTCATCTGACCTCGGTCGGTTCTGGGGAAAAATGTGCCAGGACGCTGATGCTGAATAGACAGATTTTCCAAATGCTTTGAATTCCGTTAGGATAGCGAGAAAGAAAAAGGCAAGATGCTCAAAGAAATGGATTTGGCCTATAAAGTGTAAGTGGCGTGATGCCCATTTCTTCAGAAGGATGACATTAGGGGACCAGTTTTATTGATGGCTGCACAAAAAGGGGTAAAGAGTGCACACAATCAGGAGTCAATTGAAGCACTGGGAGATTAAGGCTGATATATTTTAGTCCTATAGCTTTAGGTCTTTTCATTTTAGACATACAAAGAGGAAGAATGGAGTAGAGTGTTCATTCTTAAATGCCTTTTTCCCCCTCTGTTATTTGATTTCTTTCATTACATTTTATTATTAGCTGTTTCTTTTCTTTTTTTGAAGAATGGCAACCATGACCCCTCTTGGAACAGATGTATTACTTATGACATCCCAGTTTTCATCCGTTCACAATTTTTACATTAGAGTTAAATCTCTGCAGCTGGAATCTCACGGCTGAGTTAGCCCAAGCCCATAAAATATTGAAACCTTCAGAGCCACTGGCAGGCAGGTTGAGGGGAGTTCATGTCCAAAGCCAAGCTTCAGATTCACAGACATCCCAATAGGAGTGTACTACAGAAAAAAGCACTAATAAAAATTTCATTGAAATGAGACGGGGATATTGCTAGCATTCTCCCCAGCATCAGTATGAAATCTTAATCTGAGTTAATGGAAGAGATATGAAAGCCTTTCTCAATTCAAACACAAGCAGTGCATAATTTATAAATTATTGTCAGAAAAGTGATTCCGCTCCGAGATTTTACCCTCTTCTAGATGGAAGTGAACTCAGCGAGACAATACGAAAACATAGTGTTTTTGACCTCTAATGCCAAGAGATTTTACAGTAGAGCTGTCGATATAATCAGGTAAACCATTTTTTTTAACAGAAAAAACACCGCAGCAGTGCTCAGAGCGAACAAATTCTAGCTGAGGCTTTCTCTGGTAAACCAGATCAGTGCAGAATGGGTAAATAAAACAGCCCCCAGAGGACGGAGTGTAAGAATCCTTTTGTCCTGAAGGTTGACAGTTTGCTAAAAGCTTCATAATGTCTCAAACATAGCATCTCAGTGATGTAGAGCAGACGAGTGTTGTTTTAAAAAGCCTTTCCCCTTCTTCCCCTCGCTCACTTTTTTACTCCAATTACACAAGATGTGTTTGCATGGCATGCTCTGCGGTTAATTCGCAGTGACAGCTTCCTCTTCCTCCCGCATGTGGAGCGTAATAGAAACGGTGTCCCATGCTGGAAAACATTATTCACTAATGTAGCCTCAGCGTGTCCAGCGCGGAGCTCGGGGTTGTTCCTACTCCATTACATGGCAGGGAACAGGTCCTGATTAGGATTAGCACATGTACCCCCCCTCCCTGAAGACAGCCAAGTTCAATCATCCTGACTACTGCATTCTATTCACACTCTGCAGACTCTCGGTTAGTGAGGCCTGCAGTCTCACGATTTCTTTTTTCAGGCAAAAGCTTGTTAGATGTGCTTTAGCAGTTACTATAACTGAAACATTTTCCTTGTGCTGTTCTTTTATTATCTGTGTAAGAACTTGGTTTGATTGATTTGATATAGTCAGGTTTACATATTATGACTAAAATGAACTGCCTTATTTTCTAGACTTTAAACTGCATTTAGAAAATCGCCTCAGTAAACATTTGTTATCCATCGGCCATATGATGCTCCTTCACGTTTGTGTCACTTAATGGCAAAAAGTCACAGACACAAAGCACAGGATGTGTTTTACTTTGGCGGGACCTGCTAGATGTTCCTGGCAGGATAAGGGAAGCGTGTACACGGTTGGTTGAGTCAGGCGTATCCAAGGTGATAAAAGCATAAAAAGGAGGCATGAATGTTAGATGGGATGTTGAAGTATACACTGCAAACTTATTTAGGACAGAGGCATCCTGGCTTTCTAATGCGAATTAATGGACGTGTATCTCAGTTTCCCCTTTGCTTTCACATGTGTTTTCCTGCGTATCGGTCGCCGACTTCCACGTTGATGAAGCTCCAAAAAGCCTTAAGGGAGCAGTAACCAAGGTAATACTGTCATTACATGGCTCCTGCGAGCATTCATGGCCGTGGGTTACAAACATAGAGCTTTAACATATAAATAGGGGGTGTTATCCATTATTCATCTTTGGTTATTCAGTTTAATCAACAATTATAATGTTTAAGAGCTTGTTATTCATTGGGTGTTTATTATTAGGTGAGTGTTGTGAGGGAACAAGAACACGCATACTCACTTCAGATGGAACAGTCACTGAGTGCAGGGTAGTAAATTGAAGTTGCCAGTAATGACTTATTGATGACCGAGCTTGTTCTTTACCCAGTTTAATTATGAGAGCTAGTTAATTCACAGCAGCTGGGGAGTCATGTTGGACGTGTTGGGTGTCATTAAGATATCCCACAACTTCATCACTAAGGCCCCATCCATAATTCAGCCTCAGTTCATGTGTGACTAAGAGGGCTTTATTTTAGAACAGCCTTAACGGGGTAAACTCATGTGGAAAAAAGTGCGCTGTGCTGCACTGGTCTCTGTGTCCCACCAAGTGGAAGAGTTAAGAAGTGTAAAAGCTGCCTTTTTGAGAGGCCAGAGAGGACCAGTGAAAGGAGGGAAACATCTCTGTGCAGCAGAGAGGTCACATGATGTAAGGGGAAGGAGGGCCATGTGCAGTGGGAGCAATTTCTTGACCTTCTAACTGTAGCTGAGGTGATGCTGTTCATCTTTGGGAGGCTGCTTATGTCAGTAGTGCCTCGGCTACGGGGCCGCTCGGGGACCTAACATGCACTCCGAAGTGTCCAGCCTGAGAAGAAAAAAAACAAAAAGGAAAAAAAAAACCCCAAACCTGCAAGATGTCTCTGGACGGGTGGTGCTCGCTCACTCAGCTTTACTTTACGGTTTCTCTTGTGGGACTCGACCACTCACTCTTCCTCAGTCTATCTCCTTCGCTCCCTCCCGTCTCCTTTCTCTTTCGATTCTATAAATTTTTTTCAACCTAATTTTTCCCCTCTCTAGCTCTCCACCACCCATCACATCCATCACTAGACTCTCACATCCGTCTGTTGTCTTCCCAGCGTATCCTGGCTTGTTATTGTTTTTCTTTTAGGCTTGGCAGGCCTGTATTCACAAATGGCTTGCTGCCTGCTGACCAAGGTTTCAAACTCTCTTGTATCAATTACAAGAGCAGAGCCGGATAAAATGGTAAAAGCTAAAATCTCCTATTTTTAACCCACTGAATATCTCGTTCGCAGCTATTTATCTCTGACAAATTAGAGATATTCTGATGGAAAAATCAGCTGCAAAGACTAATATGTGCTTGATCTACCTGGAGAAACACACACCTTGTTTTTGTTTCTCTGTTTACTTTCACCCGACTAGGCTGCGTGATCATGGGACGCCGTCCTGGCCCTGATCCCAGAACTTGCGTATTCATCTGGTCTAGGTGCTAATTTGTGTGTTTCATGCCTGTACTCACAAGCTTGTTTGCACACTCCGTTCCACCTGGGCTTGTTTTGGCGTCCTGTCAAAACCCAGGCCAGCGGAACAAACAGCGTCTGTGAAAAAAATACCCATGCATGTTTAATTACGACAGGACACTTTCTCCCTCTCATTCTCTCCACAGACCTCTCCTCAGAGAGCACGTACCCCCTTGCAACCCTGCATTATTGTCGCCTTTTTTGAAGTATGGCAAAGAAAAAAAGCTATTAATATTTAAAATGCTTGCTGCCATCCCCTCATACATACAGAGACTCACACATGTGTAAACACATCTCTTCTTAATCCAGTCCAGATTTGCAATTTAGTACAAAGAATATTGCATATATGGTTTAATAAGCATATTGCAGAAATATTTAAAACAACTGTTTCTATGCTTATGAAGAATGAAGTTTGTCTCATTTTGCTCTATTTATACCAAAAAAAAAAAACATTTAAGATCTTCTCTCCTTATAAAAGAACAAAATGTTTGACAGGACCTGAGACTCAGTGACACTTCTCTTGGCTTGAACACAAATCACCCACCAAGCTCTGTCCCAGACATCACACTCAGATGATGCACTTTAGCAGTGGACATTGTGGTGGTGCTGTAATAGATTAAAATTATATTGGGTTACCACATGACACGTCATCCATTCGCTTGAATTGAATGAGTAGCTCAGAGGTGGATAAACTGAAGAAGTTAGTTTTGCTTCCCGCTTGATGTGTTCAGCACTTAGGACCCACTGAACACGTACACCAAGATGGGTGTAGACCAAAACAAGAGGCCAAACATGGTTAAAACTTAGTGAACGAATGGTGGTCCAGTAAGACTCTCTCTTATATAGCAAGAAATAGATGATTTAGAATAAACGTTTCATGCCAGTGGCATGTCTGCATCCTCTTTTCTTAATTTTCTCACAATCTTGTTGTTTGTTTGAGTTTGTTCTAATCGATAAAAGGTAATATAAAGCAACCTTCTCTCCTCGAGTACAGCCAGACATTTTGGAACTATTAGCTGGCTGGGAGTGAATGTCAAAGATTTTTTCTAAGGACTGGCGTTCCCCTCATTTGAGTCTGTACAGACTATTTATGAGTAAGACTTAGACCAGCCATGCCAGCTGCCCTCTTATTGGTTCTGTGCAGATAAAAAGTGTCAATTGACAATTTGCTCCCATGGTTGGAATAAACACCCATTTTTATTAGACTAATTAATGGGCAGGTTCAGTTATTTACTGTTTAAGTGCAAATAATGCCCGTTTCATTCTCTCTCTGCCTTTCTCATAGTCACTGCTATCATTCAGTTTCCACATGTTCGGCTACCAAGGTAAAATTAAAGCTCTATCTTTGTCCCATTTTGTGAAAGTGTTAGTTTCCCTCATGTTTACACCTTGCACCACACACTGTTACATACTAAACATGAGGCTTAAGGATAAGATGCAATGGTGTCATTACTCTAAACCCACTACACTGTGAAATCAACACTTTCAACAAAGTCAGTGCAAAATAAATTTAAAAAAAAAGAACAAACAGCTGTTCTTGATTTTTTTAAATGTTTATTAAATTGTTTACATTCTGATGATAGAAAAAGTAATTTCATCAGTATTTATTTCTGTGCACCTGCTTTTTTCCCGGTGATTGTAAGGAATGCTGTTTGTGCCAGAGTCAGATGCACAAAAACGTGGTAGTAACGTAGATTCACCACTTTCAAGAACTGCTTTAGGTGTTTTTCATGTCTGTGTACAATGATACTGAAGCGATCTTGATTTTACAGATACATTATGAAAACTGCTACTTGCTAACTTAAAATGAAAAACAGAGTATCGATATTACTAAAAAATAATTTATGGATTTTTTGTCTTAATTTATAGAAACATAATTTTCACACAGAGCTAACTTATAAGGCGGAATATTTCCAAATAGAAAGCCCTTTTTTGTTTTTTAAAATTCAGGATGTTTTTGTTCTTATTGTTCAGTCATATCAGGCTAAACAACTTTACATGTAAACGTCGTGTTTTTTTGTTTCACGTAGAGAATTTTAATTTGGAGGAGAAACTTTCAGTGCTCAGCAAAATAAAAGCAGCCACTGTGAGGCAAAACAATAGACTCATCAGAGGGAAAGCGGGAGGCTTGTTTTCTCACAGGCCTGACCTCTTTTTCTGACGTGTCACATTATGGTTATACAGAACGTGTCTCCTTTGCATACAAAAGGTCAGAAAGATAAATCAAAATCCGCATGCATGACTTACCCGATTCATCACAGCAAAGAGGGTCAAAGTGTTAGCTGTAATCAGATTTCCCCCCCCTCCAAACATGAGATGAATTGTCTTTGTTAGCAAATTGCACGGAGGAAACAGAGGATCTTGTGCTTTGTACATACACTTGTAATTAAACTACTCAGTGAAGGCATGTCCCTGCTTTTTAGAGAAATTGCATTTTGTTGTAATACTTTTTTACACTTTGAGTGTGAGGAGGAAGGAGACTAATTTACCCCTCGAGGTCTCCGAGATGTTTATCGGCTTAGTGACACTTTTGCTTGTTAGATAATCCACGATGATGCAAGACTATGAAATAAAATGCTCTCCCAGCTAGAAGAGCTCCAGTTTGAATCTGGGCCTGTGAGGGCTTTAGCTCCATCGCAGTGTTCCCTTCACCCCTGCTGAGACATTAATTAAGGCTCCTTTCAGGTCCTTTTTTCAGCAGTTGCCCCTGTAATGCTCTTGCTCAGTTAAAACCTGCATATGCAGGTGCCCCCGTCATCTCACAACAAGCTCCTTAATTAACTTGAAGTTATAACAAATGAGTTCACATTTTTTCTATCTTTGCTCCTCCTGTCTCTTTCTTTTTGTTCCCCTCTCTCTATGAGTTTCTTCAACTGAACAAACTAAATGAGAAGAAGTCCTGTCTCTTTAACCCGGCACCTTTCCTTCATAAAACGTTTGTCTTCCTCTCTCTGTAGTCTGTCATCTCTCGCAGTGGATGATCTCGAGAACAGGCAGAGGTTCAGGAAGGAGAGGAGCGCTGCCATCGAAGCAGGCATCACACCTCTCCCACACACCACTAATTAGAGTTAATTATTAATACACTTTGATTTAGCCTTGCTCCCCCACCATCAGGTGCCAAAGTATATTTCGCATGTTTTTATAAATGAAAGGAGTGAGGCAAATTGATTGATACAGTAAGTTTTTTTTTTCTTACCTTGCAACTTAAATCAAAGGCTCTGCCAGTTTAATTGAAGGTAGGAGAGTGTTTGAAAGTAAATTTTAAAAGGAATTAGAAGTTGAAAGGGTGAAATGATTCGATGGCAAAGTTTATAACAAAAAAGGCAAATTGCGTGCATGTCAGTGGAAAACAGTAAGACATTTTGGACGTTTGCAATACTTTTTGTAGGTGCATGACCACACTGAACAGTGACATTAACTTTATGGATATTTTCAAGTCTGCAGCCATCAAAACATTTTAATATTTATCAGTACTGTTTATAGAAGTAGCAAAAATAGTTTGTGTGACAATTTTCTAATCTACTAATGGCAGTGTTGGATCTACTTCTTTTTTTGGCAGTCACCGCAGTGGTTCATCAGCCTCCTCACATCTTTTCTGTGGTCGTTCTCTTTCCCTCCTGCCTGGAAGCTCCATATTCAACATCCAAGACACCTCAGCATTGCTTCTCTAACTGTGTCTCCAAACTGCTCAACCCGAGCTGTCCCTCTGATAGACTAATTTCTAATTTTGGCCCTGCTGGTCACTCAAAATCAAAAACTATTCAATATGCCACCTCCTGGCTTTTTTAGCACCACTGTCTCCAAGCCATACATCAAACCAGGTCTCATTACCATCTTGTAAACTTTCTCCTTCACTCTTGCTGCTATCCTTTTGCCACAAATCACCTCTGACACTTGTATCCAGCCACTCCACCCTGCCTACGCCTTTCTCTTCATTGTTTTTCTTTTAAAGGTTGACTCCAAACTCATCCACTTTCACTAACTCCTTTCCCTTTCATCATTACAGCTGTTTCCCTCTCATTCGCATTCTGTCTTGCATTTACAGACTTTCCTTCCTCTTTCCTCTAGTGGATACCTCCATTTCTCCAGGATCTTTCCTACCATCATCTATGTAATCTACAAACATCATAGACATAGACATGCATAGGCAATGGAAACTCTTGCCTGACTTCAGCTGTCAACATCACCACTGGATACAAGAAGAGTCTCAGATCCCACCCCCATCTAAAACTCATCTGGCAGGGGTGGGATCAGTTGTGTAGATAGTTATAATTACTTCCATTAAGAACAGTGTTACCTACTGCGAATGTCTCGAGAAAAGTACTTTTGTGTTACCAAATAGGAATACAAATTTCTATTACAGTAAATGTATACATATATTTATTCATGAACGTACTATCTATGTAACTATCAATCTGTAACCAGTTAATATTTGTGGCTATTTCTCCAAAATGTTCCCAGCAACAAGCTCATTAACGTCCTCAGGAGCGACAGCTTTACCTGAACTAAAAGTTGTCTTTGCTGTACTGAGCTGTAGCTGTGGCACGACTCTCCTCCTCAATGTCGTTGAGCCTCTCTGCTTAGCTTTAGTGGGTGCTTCATCAGATTTGATGTAGACACACATTATTGGCCAAGCACAATTTAACCCACAAATTTGGAAACATGTGAGCACTTCCATGCCGCTAAGTGCCCTCTTTGCTGTCTTTTCAGCTTAGCTACACATACCAACTTAGACAGTTGTCAGATTGGCTAGCTTCCATTAGTAAGCAGTTACCTGGCAAAGAGTATGGGAGATGTAGGTGGGTGGATATGGGATCTTACATACATGGAAGTACGATCAAATTATGACTGTAACATCTAAAGCCATAACTAAATAACTGAAATTCTGAATGACAAAGCTAATAACAGTGAGTAAATGCATAGTAGTATGTGTTAAAATCACCCATAGTTAATAAGAAGTAGCAACAAAACAAATGGGATACATGATGTTGGCCACATTTGTTGTACTTAAGATGTAATGCTAACCTTACCTTCAATTTAAATGTTATATTTCAGTTCAGATGGTCAAAGCAGAATAACAAGTGTCATTATTTATGGCAACTAAACGCATCAAAGATTGTGAAAGTATTTTAAATGATTCTAAGACATTCAAACTCAAATCACAGTCAGGCATCAACATTAGCAATCCCCCGGAGTTGTTTAGAAGGCTCAGTGAGAAAAGATATGTTGACCAACTCAAAGAGAATAAAGAACAAAATGTTCCTTCATGCTGGTCATTTTGAAGTTTGCTCTTTAACACCACAGCACTGCTCCCAGCCTGCAGCAAAAGGCACACTTTAATAACACCTAAGTGACTCACCCATTAAATTGCTTTGACTTCTCTGCTGATCCTGTGGTATTCCCAGTTTGAAGGGTGGAGGGGGGCTGAGTTGCCTTGGACTCTGTAACTCATCACTGGGGCCAGTGATAATACCCCTGGACCTGTGGCTGCCTTGCACATGGCTTTGGCGTCCATGAAATAGAATCATCACCCCTTGTAACAAAACAAATAAATCCTTCCTCCTAGTCTGTTTTGATATGTAATGAGTCGGTGTTTCACTCTTCTGAGATCTTGTTATATGGCGTATCAGTGATGTGTCTCTCGACGGCCACGGTTCATCTGTCAAACTGGATTTTCCCACCTCAAAATAATGATCCCATGCTGCACCAAGGGCCCTGCTAAAGTATCTGCTTATTTAAGATGGCTTTGCACTGCGTTGTTCCATGTAGGTAACACCTGGCCCGCAGGAGTCGTCTGCAGAGGGTTACAAGTGGAGAGGCCCCTGACAGTGATGGAGACACAAACAAGCATAGTATCAAGAGATGGTGGCTTTTGCAGTGTGTGAGTAATGCTATGGCTATTGTCTGTGGATCTCCACCGATGATGGATGCCATAAAAATATATACCATACTTAGCAGCAGTGTTGGGCTCAAGAAAAAAAAACTGCAGAAGAGTAACCTATTTTGTTTGAAGAGACATTTTTAGGAAGTAACAAATGGAATAATTCAAAAGCAGGACATCCCTGCCATATACGTTTATATGACAGCTATTTCTTCGATATTAAAAAATATTAATCTTTAAAGTCATCCAGGCTCATATGGTATGCATCTCCAAAGTGTAAGCAGTTTCTAAAATAATTTGACCAAAAAACCCCCCCAAACTATGGTGACCCCGAGAGGCCAAACGGACTGCAACTTAAGAAAACACCAGCAATAAGAAGAACGCTGCAAAAGCACACAAAACACAACGGAAATAGGGAAAACGAGAACGGAAATAGGAAAAACAGATTTCCAAAAGCACAAGGGAAGTGTTTCTGGGGAGACAATAACCCGACGGACCAGTTGCAGGAACCAAAATATGCTAAGAATTGCGCTGGGAAACACTTAAAAGAAGTGGAGGATCTATCAGTTTTGTGATGAAGAAAAGATGACAGGTATGTGTGTTAGCCTAACTATTAGCCTAAAACTCTGTCATCAGTATTATATGAATCATGATAAAACACACCTACCATGTTTTGGGTTCCTGCAACTGGTCCGTCCGGTTATTGTCTTCCCAGAAACACTTCCTTTGTGCTTTTGGAAATCTGTTTTTTCCTATTTCCATTGTCGTTTTTCCTATTTCTGTTGTGTTTTGTGTGCTTTCGCAGCATTTTTCTTATTGCTGGTGTTTTCTTAAGTTGCAGTCCGTTTGGCCTCTCAGGGCCACCGTACCAAACAGGTTTAAACTACTGAAAATTACATTTCATTGATGTCATTACTGTAACTCTGAAGGTTGTGCTAACTTTTATCGAAGGGATCTGAAAAAATAAAGACTACAAAACAGCACATCAGTGTATTTCAAGCTCACTACAGCTTTCCAGAATATGTCAAATGCTCCGCCTTAAAATGAACCCTAACTAACTTTGATATTAGATGTTGTTAATGTGTAATGTACAATGTATATTGCACATAATGCAATATGTGTTGCATTATACTGCACTGCTTTAGTGATGATTAGGCTTCATCGTTAAAACTATTTAGTTTGTTCAAGAAAAGAATTGCACTGTGGAGACAAGGGTTGGTGACCCTTGAGCCAAGCGATGAGCTTGCAGTTCCTTTGAAATGGTTGCTTCAAAGAAAAACGATCTGCACTCAGTTGCTGTCTTCAAAGTGTCCCTCGTCTGTCAAGATGGTGAAAAAGTGGTAATAAGATGGAATCAGTCTGATATCTTTTAGTGAATAAATGAGGTCAGGTTGGCAAATACATGTAAGATGTTTGTGATAATATTGCAATTAACTGCAATAAAATTGTGACTTTCTTGTAATTTGTTAACGTCTGCATGCATAGAATTTTACATTAAATAGAAATTCAAATTAGAGTGGAGCTTTCTTTGCCTTAATATAGAAAGAGCAACCAGCTGGCAACAATTCACAAACTTGAAAACAAGTTGCACTCATCACTAATGGACTCTGATTAATAGCAACATATTGGCAGTTTGTCTGCCTTCATATATTAGACAGCAATTATTTGCAAACCACATTGCCATCAACCCGGAGACCACGTTTCATTTTCTATTTGGGAGTTTTGGACTTTATTTTTCTTTGTTTGTATCTTCCTATTTAGATTGTGTGTTAACCACCTGTGTGGTTAGCTTTCATCACTAAAACCTTTTGGCTTGTTTAAGAAAGGAATCAACAAGAGCAGTCTCACTAGTCTCAACCAGTGTCTCAGAGGAAACTTTGTGTGTATCTTTGAGACACCAACAACTTTGACAGAAGTGCAGTGTTTCTGCCCTGGAAAAGAACTGGTTGCTCAGCTGAAAATTACTGATACGTGGGGTCACAGCACAACACATGCTATTTGACCAAAAATGGAATCTTATTTGAAATGATTAAGTCTGCTTCACTTATGTCTCAAAGAAAATGTCACTTATTCTATCATAAAAATATCATGCATCATTTTAAGTGGTCGATGATGTAGGTGGCAATAACAATCTCGCAGTCTGCCAAAGAAACTGTTAAACTGTATTTGTGATTCTTTCTCCCTACAACATGTCAAACACCATAAATTATTTCCATGCTTCTTGATGGCTTGAAGTACTTATCATGCAAGTGCAGTACCTACACTAGAAGTATCATTCTAATGATTTAGCTGTCCTGCATATGAAGTGACAATATAATTTTCCATTAAGCAAGCTGTCCCGTGCTTATAGCGAAAGCCTCCACTTTAACCAAATATCAAAGTAACATGTCTTTATCCTAGCCTATAGTTTCTCTGATTACAGCATTTATCAAAGCCTTCACACAACTGAGTTCTAGGCTATGGAAGAAACACCTGTCTAGCAGATAAAATGCATTTTGTCATATTACTGATTTCATTTTAAAAAATGCAAATGTGACAAGTTACATGTTGCACGTATGAAACCTTTAATCTAGGCTATATTTTTTGACCATAGACGACAGCTACAGATCAATGCAAAACGCTGCTATTTTTTCTTTTTCCTCCCTTTGTAAATGATGTTCATCTCTTTATAGTGGCACCTACTGCATTTCCTCCACATATTGCATCTACGGTGCTTTAACTGGTCTGTTTTAGAGAACGACGTAGCACGAGGTCGAGTGTAAGGGCAGGTGAAAACAGTTGGTGCTGTAGTCTTGAGAAACGGCTTGCCCTTGATACCTGGCCTGTTCTTCATTGTACTGTCAGACCCACAGAGGAAACCTCCCCAATGACCTGCCAAGGCCAGTATAGCCTACCTCTCCATCCTCCAACCTGCATGGTGTCGTAATTGAGCAGGGCTTTGAGATTGTTTTTTAAAACCCACTGCATTCCCAAGATGCAACCTTGAGCAGGTCTTAAATAATCAGAAACCTGCACAGTGGAAAGGGTTTTCTTAACCCTAGCAGGAAGTTGAATTCAGAGGATCAAGTGAGAGGGAAACGGAAGCTCATATCTAAGGACCTGCTAAGGCGTTTGATAGTAGAGCATTTGTTTGGGGATGTTACCTGTCTTTAATTTATTCCAATTATTTGTACCTTCCATTCCGCTCTTCACACGGCTCTTCTGACTCCCTGCTTTGTCCTTTTAGAGGGAAATTAAGGTGATGATTGGGCTTCATTAAAGAGGTAAATAAAGAGGGTAGTGCATGGCCCTGGCGCTTCATTTGTGTTGCTAATTGGCACGACATGTGGGTTTGATGTGGAGCGCTGCAGAAGGGGAAGACGTCAGGGGTGGGCCAAGCATGTGACCTGGGAGCTTCGCCAACCCACCGTGCAGCCCTCTCTCATTCTGTTCTCTCTGTGATCATGCTGTGGTTCCCTGCGTGTTTGTTGGGTTTGCTAAGTCAAGGTCTTCTCATTCATTTTAATGACTCCACTTGGATGTAAAAAATTAATTGATATTCTTACAAGCAAACACCTTCAGGCTCATTAATCAATGTGTCAGTTTCTCACTGCCATAAAAATGTACTTTACAGGGTAATTAATTTCCTAATATCCTCCAGTCATCCCGAGTGCCCTCAACTTAAAATACTTGACATTTAGCCCTTCATATACAGCTCACTGGCTCCGAGAGCTCTCAACACATTGCAGACGAGACTGTAAAACAAACTAAAGAACAAAGCAAATAGAGAAATGTATTTTTACGATGATGCGCATTGATCTGGCACAAATATCATTGAAAGCGACACAGTTTATTCTGTTAAGAATGCTAACAAGAGGCTCCACCCAACTCTGAGATAACCATGATGACATAAAGGAGAGATTAAAATTTGTGTTGGAAAAGCAATACCATAAATCACTGTAATGTAAGGTTGAGCCATAATTCATAAATGGACACATATAAAGATAAATGGATCAGATACAAATAGGTACTGTTGATTTTATTTACATACATACACAATCTTAAGTCAAATATATAGGCCTCTGATTGTGAAACATGAGGTTACTGTCAAAAACTACTCTTCAGTTTTGGACACTCAGTTTGTTCCGCCTCTGGAGGTGGAAAACCAAATGAAATTAATTAACAGTTACTGTCAGTGAGCTGTTAAACATTTTCAGACATTCGGTATGCTGGACTCAGTTGTTTTAGAGCGCCAGAGCCGATTCATTGCTATCTTCAATAGTCAGCATCGTCTTCTTTGTTAAAAACAGAACTCAGTGTAATGATCAGTTCAAACCTGGAGCATTTGTATCCCCAAATGAACAATTTGCATACTTCTATTTGTAAAACTGCCATTTTCCTTCTTAAAAAACATGGAATTGGTCATGTAATTTCAAAGCACAGTTCTGTTGCTTAGCATAAGAACCAGTTGCATGGTGGCATATCTTCAGTTGTTTTATTGTTAGGTAGCTGCAAATGGCACCATCATAGGTGCAGAAGTTATTAGGTACAGTAGGAACATGTCATTAGCACTGTGAAATAGCACTTTTTATAGACAAGTCTCAGAAAGTGATTTAAAATCGCAAGGCATAGCTTACGAAGCCATCCAATACAGAAATTCAAAAGATTTTGGAATTCTATATCGGAAGGGCTGGAATCTATCCAAGCTGCCATCGGGTGAGAGGCGACATATGCTGTGGGGGCAGGTTGCCAGCTGATTGCTATAGGCACATTCAAAACCAGTAGAATAAAATTTAAAAGGTGCAATTCTTAGAACAAGATTTAGGCTAAGAGGAGAAAAAGTCCAATAAAGTATTTAATTGGGAGAAAATGATGAATTTTTTGAAATAAGTTTTCATTAGGTTTCATATAACATATAACATACTGCCAGTATTTACATGACAGAGAAAAGGGGCAGCTTGGGTTAGGGTTGTTTTAGAAGTGAATGACATGTGCATGATGGAAATAACTAAAAGCAATGGATTAATCTATTCAAATGTAGCTTGTTGAAGGTTAGGTCTGCACGCAAGCAGATTCATTTAGAAAGGTCAACATTCACAGCTGTATATCCACAGCATAGCAATAAGTTAAAGATTTTGCTTCTGAAGTTGTTTGCTTCGGGCATATTGATTTCTACATTTCTAATCATTCATCTAATATGTATGGTTAATGCATAATTAACACACGATCTCTGCCACTAAAAACGGGTTTAACAGAGTAAGTAAGTAAGTAAGTAATCTGATTGTTTTATTTGTGCCATCAGTCTTACACTAAAATTAGCTCAACATCAAATTAAATTTATTGTAATAGTGTTTGCATAGTTGGTTGTTTCATTTACTCTTAAACATTTAGTTTTGAGAAATTTGCAGCACTCTAAAACTGAAAAACTGTGTCAGAGAAAAAGATGTAATTGCAGACTTTTAACCACAAATAATCGTAAATGTAACTTTATTGAATTCCTATATAACCCTTCTGTTCCAGTCTCACGGCACGGTATGAATACACTCAAGAAGGAGGAGATTTTTTTTTCCAGCACTGTTGATTCTTGTTGATGGCTCTGTGGTAAACCTTTTGGAAGGAAAGGCATTTATCTCCTCACATTGGTGTAAATGCACTTACTCCAGTGCTTTCTTGTGTCCCACACAACAGCAGACATCTTGCTGTGAACTTAACGATTCAGCACTCACACATCAGACTGAGAGGCAGGAGAGAACATCGGAATATTTGATTTCTCGTCAAGCAGCTGAGCATAAATATCACACTGGAAAATGTCCAATAAGTGATTTACAATCTGCAGTTCTTACTGAAAATGTTTCTCGTAGCATGTACTTTATATAGCTTTCCTTTTCAGATCAAATGGTAGCAACTGATGAGCAGATACATTGGGGGTATATGTAACTAACGGCTTAATTCATCTTGGACAGGATTCATAGCCCCCTGCTGCAGTACAACTTGCTCTGTGCTTACACTGACAATTACAGTATAACTGGTTGTGAAATACTGTTAACTTCTAATTAGTCCTACTAGTCAACTTTATTAACTGCTGTACTTTAGAGAATCTGTGGTCTGTTGGAATACTTTTGGAAATAACCATATTTTCTGTCTTAACCAGTCTGATCAATATTGTTTTCATTTATTTATAAAGATGTTCCAGACATGGTTTTCTAGCTTAAACCAAGCACAAACCAATCTTTTGTTTTAAAAATGCATCAAATTTTTGTTCACAGTGAAACTTCTCAGGAAATGAACAGATAATTGTTACCTGACTTGTCCTTCATTTCATTTTTCTGTCCATGTTTTAGTCTGATATAAGACAGATTTGGCAACTTGTTAACGCAACCATTTTCCAATAGAGAATAATCATTAGAGTACCTGTTTAAACCAAATTAATTTTGACTCCATTTGTATTTAAGTAGTGTCTCTAAAGTGCAAAAATGAAAATAATAAAAATACAAAAATGGTGAGTGTCCTTTTAAAAAATCCTTATTGCAGCTCACAGTTTGCTTTACAAAAGCTTGAGAAGGGCATTGATACTAATCGTCTTTCTTTGGGGTGTGAGTCTGTTGGTGTTTCCTGTGGAGTTCGGTTAGTGTGCATGAAAAGAAGCGCAGCCTTGTATTCTTAAGTCTCAGTCACACCTGTGGTTGCTGGGAAAACTGTGTAATCCTTGACCAGTTGGTAAGTGGTTGCGGGGTATCGCCCAAAGAGAATGCTGCAGAAAAAACCTTGTAATTGTTGGTTGCAGCTATAAAGCACAACTTTTTCTTTGAAGGCAAACAATCTACAAGAGTGTTTGCAGCCAAGTCGGCATCTTACATGCAAACTACAGGAAACCATGGCCAACGTCCTAGCAAGCAATCAAAAGGAGGCTGTCCGTTACCACATACCCCTTTGAGGTCAGTTTCACTTAGTGACTTCCAGCAAACTTTAGTAACCACCTGCCAACTGGTCAGGGAAAAACATTTTTCCCCAGCAACCTGTGGCTGCCAACATATTGCTGACAGAGGCTTTTGCAATCAATTTCAGTGCCAGCTAGCAGCCTCTGCAACCATTCAATGACTGGAATCATGGCAGGGTGTATGTCAACCAGATGTGGGCCAGGCCTGGTGTAGATGGCACTGTTTATGTGATAGTGTTACATCCTCACATGAAGGCTAGGCGAAGAGGGTGGGGGACAGTAACAGTTGGATCCAGGTTGAAATGAAAAGGACTCCAGGCAGAGGTGTTTAACACAAAATGAGTCTTTATTATAGCCAATAAACCAATAACCATATAAGCAATACCAACAGAAAGAGGCAGCAACGCTGCTTTGATGATAAATCAAACAGGCCAACCCAAAGAAATTGTGGCCGCTTCAACCAAGAAAACAATTATAAGGTTTCAACAGAAAAAGACAGCAATGCTGCTATTAGCAATAAACCAGGCAGGCCAGTCCAACGAAAAGGAGGCCGCATGCCACATCTCCGGTTCTGCCGGAGGTTTCTTCCTGTTAAAAGGGAGTTTTTCCTTCCCACTGCCAAAGTGCTTGCTCATAGGGGGTCATATGATTGTTGGGTTTTTCTCTGTACCTATGAAGCGCCTTGAGGCGACTTTTGTTGTGATTTGGCGCTATATAAATAAAATTGAATTTCATTAAATTGAATTGAATTGAATTGAATTGAATCTGGCCCGATTGTGGTTGGGTTTATGTGGCCCAGGCTCATAGAAAACAGGTCTGGCCCGGATCCAGCATCAAGCTGGAACTTCTGACTGACCTAGTGAGATTTACACATGTTTACTACTGTGGCTTTAGCTTAGGAGGTAGAGCAGGTCACCTACTGATCGGAAGGTGAGTGGTTTGATCCCTGGCTCCCCTAGTCTGCATGTCAAGAGTGTGAATGTGTATGAATGTATTTAGGAAGTACTCAGTTTAGAGAAAGTGTGTGATTGGGTGAATGTGGCATGTTTTATAGAGCACTTTGAGTAATCCGGGAGAGTAGAAAAGCGCTATATAAGAATCAGTTCATTCACTATCTGAACACAGTTTCGTCATGTTACTTTTGCACTATTATGTTCTGGCACATTTTGTTGTTACATGGCTTGATTAAGGTACACATTAGGCTGACATCTGGGGCCAGAGCTGAAACTGTTCTGGGTCGGCACAGGGCCAGCAGTGTGTCTGCAACTGTCCTTGTGCTGGCCCATGTGTGGATTACCTCTGACAAACCTGATCTGGGCCACCAAAGGGCCGTCATTCTTTGCGGTATGTGGGACATGTGTAAGCACATTGTGTGGGCCAGATCCGGGCCATACCAATTTTGCTATGCGGGACCTAGTGGTTGCCAGGGGGTCACCATCCTTTCTCTTGGCTTATCATATATAGTTTAGAGCACTATACCACAGAGCGTCAATCAGATGTCAGTCTCAAAAGTCCTCATTCAACACATGAACTACAACGAGGCGTGGAAGAAAATGTTTGAGAACCGCTGCCGCAATGATACTCTAGATAGGCAAAACCAGCTGGTTAGCAGCAACTGAATTTTCAAAACAGGAGCGATTGCCCAATAAAAAGTCAAGCTCATCATAGTCTGGGATGGATGAAACAACAAAAATTTAAAAAAAAGAAAAAGAAAAATATATTTGGAGGTCATTTGTCCATCTATAGCTTTATGTGGGAAACAATGCCACCAGCTGGCTAACACTAAGTTCGCAAAAGCAAACAAGCTCAAATAAAGTAATGTAAATACTACGCCTGAACTGTGTTTTAGATTTTTTACATAAAGGAAACCTTTTTCGAAATTCATTCAGTTAATGTAACTTCAGAATGGAAATCCTTAGGCGTTCTAATGGGGGAGTGGCAGAATTTTATATATGCATAACCCAGTTCGAGACAATAACAAAGAAGATATTTATAGTATGCTTATGCATTATAAAAAGAACTATTGTGCTTAACTTTTTCTTTTGCAATGGAAGGTTTTGGGAGGATGCATTTTAGTTGGTGGGACAACAAATATATGACCAGGCCTAACCCACACAGATCTGACCTGGATTTAGCTCGAGTATATGTGATCCAGACCCCTTTAGATTTATTGGAAAGATAGTTTTCACTTTTGACAGAGGCTAACTGTTTGGACTTTTGAACCTATATCTATACCCAATCTTTAACTTGATATCAGTGTTCTTGTTTAAGTCAGTGTAGAACATTTCCTTGCCCCTCTTCATGTCATATCGGAGTACTCACAAAAACTTGTTTTAGCCTTTTGTTTTTAAAGCTTTGCTTTTATAACATGTCGCTTATGGAGTTCAACAATTTCTCATTTCCACTGGTCAAACGGATGTTGTGTCCAACTCGGGGCAGGCTTTGACTTGTTTGCTCCATATGTGTTAATGCTCCGGCAGCCCACTCACTGTCTGAAACCTCCTATGCAGCAGAAACTGCTCGGAAAAAAATGTCTGCCTCTGAGTAGCACAGACATTTAAGCTAGCTTGCACTGTAACACGTCCTCCTACTCACACCTCAGAAAAGTCAACCACGCAGCTATATATCTCAATGTATGTTGACTTTTTATGTCTTCACAGATTATATGCACATACTGTATTTCTAACTTTAGGCATTGGATTTATAAATACCCTCTGTGTGCCAAAAGAATATCTTAATAGCTAATCTTCATCAGAAAATTCTTTGCTTGAAGCACTTAATAAAAACATATTCAAGTCAGCTGTTATTGCTGTTATTAGAGCTTTGAGCAGGTTTATGCATAATTGGGTGAAGGTGGCTGCTAAATTTCTGTCCAAGCAGTTAATCCTCCTTTTAGGTCTGTGTTGTGCATCGTTACACAGTTAAGAGGAATATTTACTAAAGCAATCCAGAGTAAATCCTTGGCTTGGGGCGGCATCACCAGGTTTGTCACCATATGGTGTGAGCCTCCAACCCTCCAGTCATCCACCTAAACTGTGCTGTCAAGCTGCAGCTCTTTAAAACACAAGGCAGAGTTTACTGATTAACATTTTCAGACTGCGCAGCTCTGAAAATTAGGCCTTGGCTTTATGTACAAAATCTGTTATTCTTAAATGATTCATGTGCTCCAATATGTTAAGACTGGGAATTATACTTCTGATATTTATTTCATGGTATCATGCCCTTGGAAACAAATAGAACTTTATGCTGAGAATGAAATATTAAAATCAGATCTGTAAAATAAATAAGTAGAAAGACCAGTATACATATTTACAAGAGACATGGTATGATAGTTGAAAATAAATGAGGGCTCATCTAGCATCTACTTAGAAAATGATGTACAATGAGGCAAAAAGTGCTCTGGGATATTTTGATGAAATTATTTATGAGTTTAAATAAATCATTTATTCACCCAAGCTTAGACTATTTATCTAAAATGAATGCACCCTGCATTAGTTTTCATAGCTCAGCATTTAGAGATGTTTTCAAAGAGGAACTGTGGAATAACCAATCCCGTATGGGGGGAACACAGACAATGTCAATAAGTGTTAGAGCACATTCGAGCCTTGGCCGAGAGAAAATCTTTTTTTCTTCTTTTTTATTTGAGGATACTGACCACTTCTGACTTGCGTGTCATGCATTACAAATATAATTTCTCTGCATTTATCTTCAATATTTCAAGACTGTTTTCCACAAGTCAGCAAGCTCGCTTGAATGTATTGAATTTTAATGAGATCAAAGCTTATTTTGCCAAAGTGTGCATATCAAAAGTAGGACAGCAGCTTATACACAGTCCCGTGTAACCAATTAGAATAGATGTGTGGAAATGAGTCTGATGATTATGTCATTAGGAATGATGAGGGTCCAGAAAACATGGGGAATCAGCAGAGAGTGGAAACGAGCAACGCGCTGCTTAGTATGGATATACACAATCGTCACACTTCGTACCAATAAAAACTGTTGCATTTAAAACATTTAACCCATTTTTTCTTCGCTGCATTTCACATATCAAACGGCTGTTTTTGAAAAGCGCTCTGTTTTATAACTGCAGGGTACACTTTGTACGCTTTATACTCTCACCCCCTTCCCTGGCCTGCCGCCCCTCCACTCTTCGTTTCTGAAGAAAGCTAGGTGTTAACACTACAGAAGCAAGAAGAGTGAGAAAAAAATCCTGCAGGTACCCTGTGGGTATCTTTCAAATTAATCGTCTGGCTGGTCTGTCTTATGTGCAGTTTTGAAACATTAACAAGACCTTTGAGAGCAGGGGAGAAGGGAAGAGGGAGAGGGAAAGAGAGCAGGACATGGCATGATGGTCTTTAATGTTTTATTGAACAGATACAAATTATTTTGGCCCTGGCCTTCGCTGTTTGGTGGAAATCAGTGAGAAAGCACGTCAGGGCATGCCATGGGCACTGTGTGGGGACAAAAGAGGAGCCGTGTGATTGAGGGTCTGAAGCTTAAAGCCACATTCGCTTTACTTATTTATTTCTTTTCTGAGGAAAACAATGCCACAAGAAATTCTCCAGGAAAAAAACGCTGGAAACGGATGGAAATGAGCATCTGAATGCCTCGGTAGAGGAAAAATGCATCAGACAATATGGTGATGAAATTAATCCTGAAAATTAGCTAGTATTGGAGATGCTTTATTTTTATGTTAATGAATAACTGAATGTTTTGTTATGGTAATAGATTTAGATTTTTATGAATACATTTCATCAGTCCTTTATTATTTATTAGAATCATTGCACACTTTAATGTTAATAAAGTGCCACACCATTATAGCTTCATATCCTGAAATTAGACTTAATGTAGATCTTAATTTAATTAAGTGTGTATCTTTATTTCATTTAGTCTGGTAAACACTCTTTTGTCTAATGGGTGATGCCTTAGTGGCTTACTAATGCTGTAATGCATGGACGGCTATAACAAAGCTTTCTGCAATGCCTAAATCAGCTGTGCATATGTGACAGTTGAAAGCAGCACAAAATCTCTCTGTCAAGACAAATGTGTAGGATTATGGAAATCGAATTGTCTTTCATGTATTGATGGCAGCACTTAAATATTTCACTCAAGTGTGATGTTGACTGATTTCGAGAAGAAATAAAAGACTAAAACCTGACCAAAAAAATTATGAAATCTGCACCCTATTAGTTTATAACCATCTGCTGAGCATCTGTGAAAACATTTAAATTTGCACAGGACATTAATAATTTTTTAACTATTATTTCTTTCTTAATTTGATTGTAATGGAGACATTTCTTCTCGTTTTTTGACAGCGGTGGACAGTGAAAGACAAATTATTAATTAAAATCCTTCTTGGTGTGTGAGCAAACAAAGTTCTTCTGCTATGCCGTGCACAAAATGAGGGTTGTGAAATTCAGCTTTTGCGGAAAAATGGAGGAAGTTAAAAATGATCTTGACACTTGCCAACAGCAACTTGCAGACTTATTTATTATTGAAGCAACAGCATAAAAATATAAGCAAGTGCTGTAAACTTTAAATTGCACTAGAACAGCCCACATTTTATCATCAACAAAGTGCAATGTGCAGTAGTGATGGCATCAATGCTTATGGCTTAGTGTTATTAAGCATGATAATAGCACCAGGTATAAAAGACACTTTATGTCTCTTGGTCTCCACTGCAGGCACTTTATACAGATGACCCGCGGGAAGCAGCTGAAAATCTCTAAAGAGAGGATGATCTGAACACCTGCCTGTTATAAAAGTCCACAAGCTGGACCTGAGACCTCCCAAAATTAGTTCACATTTTGTAATTGCCAGCACAGAAAACATTTCAGATTAATTGTTAGCTGTTTCTGCCGGTAATGTAGCAGTGGATGCACATGCAGCTATCAATAAACCAGTACTCTGATACTGAAGAAAACATCACATCTGATCGTTCTTGGGCAAATTCTTTGAAATGTCTTTTTTTTGTGTGGTGATTTTTCCCAAGTGGTTGTATTGACGCTTGTTCGTGTGCTTTTTGCCCTGCTGAATGTTCACGGCCATCATAGAGGCATGAGCTAAATTACCAGGAATATCAAGAAATACTTTAGTCCCAGTTTTCTCTGTAATGTTAATCCCATCAAATTTCCCGTGTGACGTTAGCACAAGACTGTAATACTTTTCAGTCAGCCAGCAAGCTCTGTACAATGGAACAATACATTTGGAAGAATGTGGAAGAATGACCAATAAGCTAGTATTACTACCCAGTCAGGAAAAAATGGATTAAAAGAATAATTTCACTCAAATTTCCTCAAAATTTCCAATATTATCTATCAGTTCTTTGATTTTCCTGGAATGCTATCTCTACATGTCTGCTCTTACTGTATAAGCAGCTAATGAGAGAGACTGAGGCAAACTGAGAGCAGGGTATTTGATAAAGCTCCCACTAAAAGGAAATGACAACAAAGAGATTCACTACCTTGATTTCACTTGTTGTCCTTAGAGTGCAGTCACTGTTTATGCATGATTAACACACCTGCTAATTCAATTAGTCTAACAAGTCATGGTATAACACAAAACTGGTTCTAATGTGCTAATGATGCATTTACATTGTTAATGCAAAATACTTTTTCATGTTCAGCATATAAATGATTCCTTTAGGATTGAGCGCAGTCTATTGTCATTAAAGCTGTTAGGATACCGCACTCGCGTTTGTGCCGGCGCAGAATCAGTACTCAAAACCCTAATGTACCTGCTAATGGATGTTGGTATTAGTACCAGGAAGTCTAATTCTGTCCAAATGGTGATGAGGTACATTGTGCTGGCTGTGTTAGCACAGTTGCACGTCTGATGTTAACAGCGGTTTACATGACAGATCTAGTTAAGAGATCTCTTCCACAGTCAGTGCCGCTGTAATCTTTTCCTGCAAACAAAAGCGCACATGAAAAAATAACCAGTGACACCAAACTCTTATACTTTAGAAACATTTAAAACATACCTTTGAATTGTTAGAGTACAGAGACCCGCAGGGGACATTGGAGAAAAAAAGACATAGGGGAAAAGAAGGGAAAAAAGAAAGAAAAAAAAAAGGAGAAAAAAAATAAAGCTGAAGTTTTGCGAGATCTCGCAAACGTTTTGGCCGCATTCAGGCCGCAAGCATCAAAGCCGACCGGGAGGTCGAGATGATGATGTGCCGGGAGCGCGGTGTTCCCCCCGGCTGTAGTGGGCCTCGGCCTCCCGTTTGCTTCGATGGTGGGTAACAGACGTCTCCGAAAACGTCGGAGCACTTTTGCAAATATGTGATGTCATGATAAACCGAGCAGATATTTGATGTTTACACAGCTACATTCACGCCTCAAAATATCTTAAAAGTTTATTTTGTGACCCAGAAAGAGTAATATTAAAACTAAGTAGCTGCCGCCATTGTTGGAAACGAATTGGCTGGGCTACGCTATGAATTCTGGGATAGGTTGGGTTACAAAGGATACACCGACTCGGCCTTCAAATGCGACCTGCGAAGTATGCAGTCCATGTCCCGAGTTAGTTTCGCGAGATCTCGCAAAAGTTCATCTTAATTTTTTTTGCTCCCATGTCTGTTGCGGGGCTCCATATTAGAGTTACTTTAAGTAGAAGATTATTTTCCCAAACATGCTAAATGCAATTTTGAGTACTGCTTATTCAGTACAAGTGTTTCTAAAGTGCTTTTAACATGCCTTTCCTGTTTTTCAGTTTAATGTATACTGTTGGAGATGTGGGACGTGCCCACAATTTCAAATATTGGGGTCAGTACTCCATGTGAGCCAAAACTCAGGATTGACACTGCTCTAAATTGTGTTGTTTCTACCTTTAAATCTTTATGAAGTCATAACCTTGTGTGAGAGCCAGTTTGAAGACATAAGTGTACAATCGTATCAGTTTTTACTGCCATGCCAAAGATGCATCAGTGCTGCACCTCAGAGCTACCCAGATTATACCGAGGGAGATGCTGAAACAGCTTGAAAACATGACACTTTTCTGAGAAAACTCTTCCCCCAAAAAACTTCTTCTAGTCCTATACCACTGCTGGTACAGGGATTTTGCCTGAGAGGTGACACCTATCATTCGAGACAATACTGCAGCAAGTATCCACACCATCACCTATGAATGATGATGGAGCTGTGGTGTGGTCACAGTTTATGTTCAATGTGGTGATCATAATGGTTCCTTTAAAGGAACAGCTTGTTTCAGAGAGAACATGAACCGAGGGGCTCCACTAGGCCTGGTGTTAGATCTGTGTTATGTTTGAATTAAAACCATTACAACTTCTCCCAGAAAAACAAAAAACAAAATTACAGAGCGTGAAATTAGCACAATAGCGAACCCCCTTTAAATTACAGATTGGGGGGTTTCAGCCCCTACCTGTTGCAGCAGATGGCTGCCCCTTGGGTAATTGGGATTTTCTCAGTATTATAGTTTATTAGCTTTTTAACCTTGCAATATAAAGTGCTGCGAGGCGACTGGTTTTGTGATTAAAATGCTATAATTTATTATTATAATATATATATAATATATACCCTTATTTACTTGGTGCCTTGTTAGTACTACTATACTTAGAAGCCAAATTAATCAGATATCCATACCGGATTTATGATGGATCTGGAGTGAGAATCTATATTTGACAAAGGTCCACATTTTAACCACAGACAAAAGCAAGTAGTCCCATTACAAGTGTCCATCCTGTACAGTCTTTCTTTACGGTGGATTGTTCCGTGGGATGAAAGACAGTCGGCTTCTCCCATTGATGGACTGATGCATACATTAATGAGAACGACTGACGTGCACATCATGTGCTTTCAGGTTTAGCTTTGCGGGGCCCTAATGTGAAAGTGGAATAGTTCACTTGTTATGAAATTTTCATCATCATCTTCCTTAAAGAAAGCCTGCAAAGTAGCCATTAGACAGACAATTTTAATAAGGAAGAGGGAAAACTAGTTGAGCTTAGGTTCTTCGTTTAATTTGAATTTGATTGTAGAAGGCAGAAGTAAAACTTTGAATGCAGCTTTTTTTTGTATGACTGGCACACAACTGTATTATTGAATGTGTAGCCCATTCTGTTACATTTCATGGTCCATGTGGGATTTAGATGCTGTCGAAGTTGGGTTCCTGCGGGAATGCTGGTTGGAGAGTGGAACATGTAAGAAAAAGGATGCAGCGAAGATTTACCTGAGACTAAGAGGAACTGAGACGAGATGTGCAGACGAGATGCGCAGTATGTTACGAACGTATTTTACACTGCAAATATAGTAAGCGAAAAAAAGGCAGGAATCCTAAAAACTGCTCCAAACTGTGGCTGTGCATGGGAACACAGCAATTCTTCCTGTTATGTACCATAGTGGACACATGCTTTCTGTAAAAACAGTAAAACCTGGTGCAAAACCTTACATACCTGCTACTATACAGAAAAATACTGTCACATTATGTTGTATGAGACAATAAAACTCGCATAGCTGAATGCAAATTATTTGATCTTTAATTGAATTCAATTAATATTTCCCGTTCTTCACACCACACTTTCACTGCTGGATTGAAGTTCTAGATGCAATTCAACACTGAAAAATGAACACATGCACAAAATGCATATTGTATATAACTAAAAAGTCAAAAGTTACTTACAGGAGACGTGTATTTAAGGTTATAGATCAGTCTGAATATGCAAACTTAAAATGTACTACTATGTACTACTGATTTTAAACACCGATTTACAGAAGCTTAAACAGTGATACAAACATTCACTTTCATAGAAAACAGTGCAAATGAAATACTATTTACTCTCTTATTAAGCAGTATTTTATGAAACTTGAACTCATAATAAAACTTGTGTTGCGTCCTTATACAGAGGACTTTGAAAGAGTGTTTACCAGATATGAAGTAAGAAAGTAGAAAGTCATGTTTTTAGAAGGAATTTATCATTAGATCAATAAATCATTGCCGCAGCACCTACTCTTGACACATCGGTTTACATTTATCTTTCTTTTGCTGTCACTCCTGATTATGTCATTGTGATTATGTGAAATATCTTTAAATGAAGAGCTTCAACTCAATTTTGCTGAATTCATATGAAGTGGAAGGAAATGTGTAGACTAGGAGGCGGTGTTTTTCACATTTCTTGTGACTTAGAGTCTATGAAGCAATTAAGAGCACAGGTCAGGTCACTGATTTAACTTCCCACCTGAGACTTAACAATGACAAATCATTTCAGGGGCGTGTGGTTTTAATGTCTAAATAAAAACACAAGATGTGCAACTGTACAATAAAGTAACAGATTGTGTGAAATTTAATTCATATATCTTGAACATGACCACCATTTGCACTATTTATTGAACATTTTGCTTAACGTATTTGAACTCCACCACCACAAACACAGTTACAGAAAATCTTTATACCATTTATTTGCATTTATTTTACATTCAAGCTCTGTATCATACATACAGATTTTAGTTTATTGTTATCTATCTTGTGTCCTGTTGTGTAGCTGGAACTATTTAGAGCAATTTAGAGGTATTTTGTTTTGTGACATTGTATTGTATATTACTTTCTTCTCATTAGGTCGTTTTTCAGTAATTTCCCATAAAGATGGCAGTCTTTCCTATTATACATTATTTTAATCCTTCATTTGACCTGTTTAATCTGTTCCAGTTCATTTAGTGGACAGTGGACATATCTATTTAGCTTTCTTAATCCAAATCTATGGTTTTAATAATTAGTTGATGCATTTAAAATGGAATATTTTAGGTAGGACTCTTCCTTTGGGCTCCAAATGACCTCAAATCAGCTTACAAAGCTCTAGCAAAGTTGACTCTTCAACCATTTTTCTTTTTGCTAGGTGTGATCTGTTTTTATTTTCATAGCTATATTAGGGATATATGTTCTCCAAAACATCTTGGGATAGTTTGGGGACAAATCAGACAGAATAATTTTTATTGGTCAATTTTCAATGACTTTTTTTTTTGACTATCTAAAGAACATGACTTGCTAATGTTATAATTTCATTAGATACTTGAATACAAAATCTAAAATAATCTAAAATCTAAAAAAAATAATAATCTAAAATTAAACTAAATTGTTGCACTCCTGCAGATTAAGATGTATTTTTAAACCAGTTGCAACAATTCAGTTATGGAAAAATGGAAAATATTAATTATAATTTTTAATTTAAGCTTTTTTAAAAAATAAAATAAAATAAAAATGCTGCAGTCCCCAACCTTTAAACAGAAAGATGTTCATAATAGTTTAAAAAAATCACTGTAACAGAACAAGTTGTAACACCTTGTAATAATATTAATGCTATTGCTTTAAAAAAATATTGTATTTTGATGTCAGTAGACGTGAGAACAAACATAATGCCAGAAGCTTCTTCATTACATAGACAGAAAAAGTTGCCACCGTTTCATTGGAAACAAACATTGCTTTGGGCCCCTTTGTAAACTGCACACAGCTGCTATTTCGAGTGATGGGCGCTCCACCTTGTCACAACAATTCCCTTAAAGAGGAACAGTTTAATGTCAACAATATTTTCTCCATCTGCCTGCTCATGAAAACCTTCCAATCCACAGGGAAAATGTTTCTCCTATTCCAAAAGGAAAAACACAATAGAAAAAAAGATGAACTGATAACATCAATGGCAGATTGCAGTCAAAGGCGTAGTATTAGCCCGCTGGAATGAGAGCTTTTGGTGGCACACATCCATCTGTTCACTTTTGCATTTTTCAAAGAGGTGTCATGCCTTCCGTTATTTAGAAATTTCAATGCAATTTTCACAAGGAACTCCTCCGAGCGGCGTGCCAGCTGACTGATTTGCATGGACACATTTGCAGGAAAATGGAGGTATTTCACCTGCCAGGCTCCTGTGCTTTCTTCTGAGAAGTTTGATCGCTCAGTAATAATCTGATTGGGTGAGATCCATCCAATTTGTGCTTTTAATGAGACAGCTTGACAGGGACATACTGGCAATTACTTTGCGAGGTATATAGTGTTGCAGTCTAATAAGATAAGGTTATATATTTCACTTGAACCAATTGTATGTCATTCTCTTATTTTTTAAGACAGAATTCAATGCCTTGTACAACTGTTCTAATGGTACTTGCATTCTTTCCTATTATCCACAATTATTTCACTTACTTTTTCAACTTACATAACCACCTATCTTCAATATTTGTGCGCCAGTCAATGTTAAATGTTATCAATGTCTGGGAGCAGCTGATTGCCCTGAGGCAGGGAGCAGGCCCGGGGCAAAGAGTCTACCAACCACAATAGAGAGGAATGAGTGCAGGGGTGAAGGTGAGACTGACAGAAAGGAGATTTAATCCCCATCTTCCATCGCTGTCATGGGGAAAGTGAGCAAAAAAGATTGATGAAGCCTTGCAAGGAATATCAGCAATCCAGCCTAATGTGCGTCATCTAGACACAGCTCCTGGGGAATTAACCAGACTCTACTGTGTGTGTGTGTGTGTGTGTGTGTGTTTGGAGGTATTTCAGCTTTAGTTTCCCTCCATTTACAATACAACAGAAAGAAGTACAGCATATAATGGTCAAAGTGCTGGTTATTTGTGACCAAGGCTGGATTCCTAGTCGTACAAGGTGGATATATTTTTTTGTCTACAGGTAATAACCTTCATTGATACTGCATATCATGAGAATAAATTTAGAGTCAACAACAACAGCAAGACTCTGGCTTTGTTCCAGTTTGCAAAATTAGTTTTGTGATTTTTGTGTCTGTATGCCCTCAGGCCTGTGATCAGTTAAGGTGTGTAATGACAAACATAAGACGTGTTCCCTAGGACATAAGTATTTGATTTATTTTAAAGTGTATGACATAAACACAATCAGCCCCAATACCTGACATTTTCTTATACGTACATTCTGAAAAAGTTACCTCATCGGTGCATTTAAATGAATTTTTCTGTGGCTGCTGTCCAAAGTGCTGAAATTTCTTCTCCATGTGGTTTTAATTTAGAACAGTGACTGTTAAAAACATGGTCTACACTGGCTTGCAAAAGGGTCAAATCTGACCCATTGGCGTCATTGAGAAGTCTCTGAAAATTACAGAGAAGTCATTAATAATCCCAGTGCTTATTCTGGTGCGGTGATGTGACGCGATCCATACATTTCTACATATGGAAACTTAAAAGTGTTTTTAGATCTTGACAGGTTTACATGTATTCCATTGTGATCAAGCTGTGTGAAGTGGAACACCTGAGACATGCTGATGAAATCATTTCTTTTATAGAGATATCATGATTTATTAAATGCTAAATTTCTGTGAATTACACTAAAAGGAAGGGACAGCTTTTCATATATATTTTATTATGTAGTGGTCTATTGGTCTGGGATTTGAGGTTAAATTGAATGTGTGTGGATGCACTGAAATGACTAACCCATTCACAAATAAAAGAAACTGTCACTACTCTTGGATGAAAAAATAGTCCCCTACTTAATGTCTAAATAGAGATTTAAAGTGCTTAGTTGGTCCAAGAGATGCCATAATTATGTTGTAATGTTATTACACTGCACCATGGCAGATAGGTATTGTGAATGAGGCAGTTAATATGACTAAAGTTTTAGAGTGTTGTACTATCACTAACATGAAAACCTCCCCCGTGGTGAAACCTAATTGCTGGGCTACGTTTTTACTCGCATACCGATATATCGAAAAGTATTAGAAATGCAAGAAAAATCCGAAAGTATTGCTGTGGTGAACGTCTTTATCCTAGAAGACCCCGATGGAAAACTCGCATCAGTGTAAAGTATGGATTACCTTGACAACAGTGGCCTATAAATTAACACAAGCACATTGAAACCTTTCTCATACAACACATTAAACGTGCGCTACCCCCTGAGACTGTCATCCCATCATAACTGACATGCACTTTTAAGTTACTTGTCATCCACATAACATTTGAAGACCGACTGTAATTATCAGTTACTTCTGCAGCTGCCTCCTCTTCAGCAGTTCAGATGCACTCAGTGTGAGGCCTGCTCAGATATGAAAATAGTATGGAGATTTACTGAAATTTGCAATATTTAATTGGAGTTTGTGTGTATCTCTTGTGTATGTCTCTGTATCTACTGGCGATGTGCCTCGCGAAATTAAAGCAAAATTCTTTGATCTGGTATAAGATTTGAATAGTGGAGATTTAAATATTTAAAATTCTTCGGCAGTGTCACTTTGATCTCTGAAATGATTAATAGGGGTTTGTTATAGAAAATACACTAAACGGAGCTGGGAGAGCCAACCCACTGTAATTGTGAGTTGTCTCGCAGAGTGAGGGTAAATTACACATTTTAAAGTAACAGGGTAAACAGTTCATTTGAATTTTATTTTATTCTTTTATGTTTAATGAGACAAGAAGACAGAGAGTGACTTCAAACACCCCAATCTAAAGTGGAAAAGATTTTCTCCACGAGAGAATGACACTTGGAAGGGAAAAGTGCTTTCATCGTTTATCATGATGATTAGGAAGAGGAGGCTCTTTGTCTCCCATCTCTGCCTTTTTCTTGGATGAAGTGGGAGAACTTGGCCAACACCCAAGAAAGCAGCACCGCCAAATAACGCTAATACTGTTAACAGGGACTTTTGATTGTGTGATCCTCTGCCAGCAGTGGACAGCGGTGGAGCTACACCTTAATAAGTGTATACTGTAGGATGCTCTGAGAGGCATAAAACATTGAAACTGTGATCTTTTTAACCTGGTTAGCTTCCATTTACCAAACGGCTGCTCCCTAAAGCCTGTTGATAATGGCAGATGCAGCCTACCGCTAGGATAAGAACAGTGTAAGCTTTCAATAGTTCAATTTTTTGCCAGCTAAACTGACTGCGGCTGGCAGTTTCTAGCTAATGCACACTAGCTACTGTAATAAAGCTAATGTTAGTGCCAGAAAACGACAGAAAGATCATTTCCAGCTGGTTCTTTTTCATGTTTCTGCTGATATTTCTATAAAAACTGGCTAAAGCAGCGTGTCTCAGGAAATCAAATCCAATCCAATCCGGTCGTTTAGTGGTGACGTGACGAATCCTACTTCCGGGCCTAAAGTAGTCTGCGTTTAATATGGCTTTTGTGTTGTTAACATGTTTAATGTTTTGTATTTTCTTCTATTTAATCTCAAAAAGCTCCTAAAACAGTCAGTGATCACTGTTGACCTCCCTCGGCTTTTATTACCACTAATCATTTATTTAAGCTCAGTTTTTAAAACCTTAGGATGTAGCTACAGCCCAGCCCATGCAGCAGTATATGAATGACTAACCTCGTATTGTGGATGGATTATCTCAGTTGTTCTCCTGGCCGAAGTTTGGTCCTTTTACAGCATCCTGCCATGCGATTACATTTGTTCCTGACCACCGAGAACACTCATGTTAACTTTTATTGAGTGGAAAGAAAGTTAGCTTGTTTATATTATGCTAACATAGCTGTGTCGCTAGCGGTCACATAGCACATCATTATATACCAGCTAGCCAAACTTCAGTAACCCTGCAAACGTCACTGCTGTTTAGTTTTCTGTCTTCATTTATGTTGGAAGTGATAACAGAGCTGTACGTTTTAATTTGTTTCCAAAACCCAGCAGTCAGGACATGCCAGAGGTGTGGACTCGAGTCACATGACTTGGACTCTAGTCAGACTCGAGTCATTAATTTTATGACTTTAGACTTGACTTGAAAAAATGTTCTAAGACTTGTGACTTGACTTGGACTTTTACACCAATGACTTGGGACTTGAATTGGACTTGAACCGGTTTACTTGAAAAGACTTGATATTTTACCCCAAATATAAAATTTAACATGCATATTATATAGAGATTGAAAATGTGACGTCATTCACGGGTAGAACCGCAAAGGATTCTGGGAACTCGTGGCAAGCGGTACTAGCGCACGCAGGCTTTCAATTAAAATCAGTTATACAGCGATAAAAAGAAACACAAAAATGTCAAGAAGCTGTTGTTATTAACTGCAATAGCCGGTCGCATGACAGCCACGGGAAGCCGACGGGTAAAGAGATCGGTTGTTATCGGATTACGTCGTTGAAGAGAAATTGTTCGAGCCATGTTTCCGAAGTAACAAAGAGGCGACTGGATTGCAGCCATTCAAAGACCAATTATAACGTCCCAGAACACTCCAGCTCACAGGTTAGTCTGCTCAAGCATTTCCACACAGGTCAGTCTGCTGTTGTAGTTAATGCGTCATTTTTCTTAACATAATTCGTGATATAGGTTACAAGCAAGTCTGGCGCTGAACAGAAATTGTCGCGCTATGCTCCTTTGTTTATTGTGCATAAATAGTGAATTGTCCTGACACAATATTGCGTTTCGCTTCTGTTATTACCATGGTACACTGACAAAAACATATACTTTTATTCACAGGGTAAAACAGTTGTTTTGTATCACTAATTGTCCAGTACGATTACAGCATACAGTATTATTGTCACTGCTACATTTCTGTGATGCTACCAGAAATTATTTCCACTGCTAATTAATTACCATTGAGCTCAAAGGTTATATTAATAAACGGTTAACGAATGTGTATTTATGACGACGATTTGTGAGACTGGTAAACTTATGATATGTACGATGGTCTTTACTTTCAACACGGTGCATTTCAAGGTCCTGTACCCATCCGTCGGTAAACTGTACCTGGGCTTGTTGCAGTGACCGGAAGTTACTAAACTTCACGAGTGTATGCACTCACAAGAACCGTATAATTATAAATATGCATATAAATATGCTACGATGAGATAGCTGACTTCATCTAACTAGCAAATGTTTTCCAGGCTACGTTGGTGATGCAGGGTTTTTTTTAAAATGATATTTAAAAAAAAAAAATCATTTATTTATGTATGATATTTTTGTCATGCGATTTTAAAGCCGGTCCTACAACCGCATCCAAGAATAACATGCAGCTTATCTCAGAACTGTCGGTGAAAATTATTCTTGGAGCTAGGTTTAATTGAGCTGCATTTTAAAGAGGTGCAATTTCACAATTTGTGTATATTTTCTAAGTTCACTATTTTGTCATGTGTTGAGAAAAACACAGATTTAAAAATTACATGGTCTAATATTTACATTTAGCATATAACTGCAACATGCTTTTTTTCGGGTTTTTTTAAAGACTCGAAAGGACTTGAAATTCAAAATTTCAGACTTGTGACTTTACTTGGACTTTTACACCAGTGACTTGAGACTCGACTCTGACTTGCCTGACATTACTTGAGACTTGACTTGAGACTTGAGGATAAAGACTTGAGACTTACTTGAGACTTGCAAAACAATGACTTGGTCCCACCTCTGGGACATGCTATATTGTATTTAGATAGAAGCTAGCGAGCTAACTTCCTGCTAACTTATAACTCCGTTAAATGTCATAAATTCCGTTTTCATGGATGCCTGGATGTTAAACTCAATTGTTACACCTGGTAGAGCAGAACGCTGATCATTTTATTAAAGATGAAAGACTTTAGACAGTTTTTCAACTCTCAGTAATGCCATAGTGATCGTTTGATATATGGACCTGCAGCGGAGTTTAGGCCCAGACACGGCTAGTGACGTTGGACTTAACGACCGGATTGTAAATCTGAGCTGAACACAGTGAATCACCATTGCTACTGACAGAATCAGAAGTTTTCCTCAACAACATCCCATACACAAACAGAACGGTAAGAACAAGGCTGCAGAGCAGTTGTATTTTTCTGTAATGTGTTTTTAATGATTTAATGATTGTTTTTCTTATAAGACTAGACAGCTAAAACCGGCCTAAAACAAAATCATAGATAGAGTGTAGAACAATGATTAGCAGGCTAATGATTTAAACTGCAGTGTAAAGGACGCATAGCCATTTTGTTGACCTGATTAAAGTGATTGGAAAAAAATCACTGCTTGGGGGAGGGGCTTAATTTAAGATAATATGTTAAATAGCCAGTCTTTCTTTAGATGTTTTGACAAGATCTTTTATAAAATGTAATTTTCTGACAGTTAAAGTCATTCTCTGTAAGCAGTAATTTTCCCTTTCTTCACAAATTAAAGTATTAAATTTGCTGCACGGTCACACTGATATTAACTTTGGAGTGGAAATCCGCTGAAAGAAGGTCCAAGTCAATAATTAAATCAAAATTATATTTGCTTTGAGTTAATGTTTAATTCATCCCCATCATATTTAAATTCATTAGCATGCAAAGAATAGAATAATTGTGTCCAGTCCATCCGCTGCTGCTTCAGTGATTCTGCCCAGCTGAATATAATAGCCATTAAACTGTGCATTAAATTAGATTTGCTCTCCTTACAATGCCTTTCTTGCCCCTATAAATATTCAAAGTTAGTTTGTTGCAGAAATAAATACAGGACATTCACTCACTCTGTTGCATGAATTTTTCATTTGTGTATGAATTCAAACAAGGCATTTAAATCGCTTCCACCACTTTGAGCTGCTCCTAAAATGAACATTGACAGAAATTCAGTCCGTTTTTAATTTCTTTCAGTCTGGCTTAAGAACAACATGGATTGCTTTTTTTTGTTTGTTTTAGATGAGACGGATTATCCCAGTCACTGAACACAGCTTTGACATTGACCTTTCAATTGACTTTCATCCCCAAATACACAGCTTTTATACTTCCTTTCTTGACTATTTTTCCTCACTAAACACATAAATGCACATCTTAACTGGAGCAGATGCGATAGGTGTATGTCTGCTTTTGTGCACATGCCATTGCGTCAGTGCAGTATATTCCTCTTAATGGTGGCCACAGGTCAGTGAAGATGCGCCTTCGAATACTGTTGTCGGCGGCTGGCAGGTGACCTACTGGACCATGAATTGGCTGTCTAACATTTCGAGCGGTGTACCAAACAGTGTTTCCAATTGTTGTGGCTCGCTGCAAGAGAGCCACCTGCTCACCGACCGCAGTGATCAATGAAGATGATTTTTTTTTTTCTGCGACACAACCCAAAAGAGGTGGTATTGACATTTGAGTCTGGGGCATGAATCAATAACAACCAGTCAAGCTGTCTGACTGAGCAAAACCCATAAACGTCGAGCCCTCTTGCAGAGGTTGGAGGATTGATTGATTGTTGGAACGGCAAATATTAAGGGAGGGTGTCAATCCCACTTTTTAACTTTCTCACAAGCAGGATTTCAAAGGAGGGTTAAAACATGATAGAAAAACATAAAACTTTACAGCCAACTTTAAGGAAATAGGTCTTATTTTAATATGCAGTTAATGCAAAAAGCAGCAGAGTTATTTTGAAATGACTGAAACACATTACTGCACAGAAAAGGACAGGCTATAATATCCCTCTCCATGCGCAGCAATGCCCTCCTCGGCTGCCTTTGCCTGTCTCGTCAATATCATCCTCTCAGTAAGTAAAAGCCTCTGACACGTCTGATTTAGTCATTGTGCCTCTCCAAGTATGTTTCCACACTAATCAAAATGACTCTCTGTTAAATAAAGCATGAAAAAAGCTTTTCCATGAATGGTGTGCTGGAGCGGAAGTCATCTTGCCAGTAATGCTACATGATTAATCAACAGATTGGATTCTGCTCAGCACTGCAATTCCCTCCTGCTGCACTCACTTAAACCCAAATATCAGATAAAAATGAAACATGCAAGGCTCTTTTTTTCTTTTTAAGTGAAATTAAAAGGTAGACCGACGGTGTTTCTTTTAGACTAGTTGAGTTTCTTAAAGCTGAGACCTGCCACAACGAATGAATGAGTGTCCCTGGCTCTGACTGTCAGAGCAGTTGGTAAATGGTTTTAAAGACAGTGGGGGGTGACTATGTGCATGCCAGATTGTAGTCTGAATGGAAACTTGGCACCCATCTGTGCATACCTTCACCTAACAGGGTGTGGCAGGTAGCTCTCTGCACTCACCACATGCTTTATGGGTCAGCCAGTGATGAAATGTAGCATATAATTGCCTGTACTCTCAGGTAGGAGCAGTTATGGCAGGAAAGGAGCACTAAACAAGCATCACCTCTCATTACAAGCTTGATAATTATTGGTCTTTGTGGTGTGTAGCCTTTATGCTGCTCATACTGTCCATGTCCACCATCTGTGCTGGAAATAATAGTTATTTTTTAAGTGAAATTGATTTTCTCTGTTTTCTGCCTGTTTACTGTAGCATGAGAGAGGTAAAGGGTAAATTTTCAGAAATAGAATCAGCCCTGTCTTTTTTCTGCTCAGTGCGTGAAAATAGTATTGATTAATGGTCATCGCCCCTTTTTTCCACGCAGAATGATGTAAAGACCCTGTCACTTATCATTACCTTCTCCGAGAATGTGTTCCATCAATCCCACAGCCAAACCGGGCAAGCAGTGGCAGGTGGCACATATTTCACCTGCCCAGGCAAAATGGGCCAGTAAGTGGGACAAGGCAGAGAGACAAAAGTGACACATACGAAGGTGACAGCTTTTCACACCTGGGAATAATGGTTTTGATAGGCATCCTGCTTGTTTCACTGCTGTGGACTGGACGGAGCCCAAAAATGTGTGATAATATACACAATTAGCTCATGGCGCAAAAAGACCTAGGGCCTTCGCAAGCCAGGGCAAATCTAAACCGTACCTTTCGCCAGGAAGTGTGACGGCTCAGTCTCACCACAGTGCTGAAAGAATACCGTGTTTTGACACATCAAGGATACAATTATTGGACCCTAAAGCTAAGCTTGTCCACACATGCACCCTATCAGTTTGATAGTGAGTGCTGCTCTTAATATCTGCATCACCACCCAAAGCCTGTCATCCCAGAGCCATCTGATTCTCCATGTATGTACTGCTGAGAGGGATACAAATTATCAGCATCACAATACACACATAAGTGCAGTATATACTGCACTTGTTTGTTTTACTTCAGCTGATATTTCACATTTGCAATGACATCAAAAGTAAATCAGTGTTAATTTCACATTGGATGTCCAATTTATTCTGTCACGGTTGTCCTTTCCTCTGTGTTTCGTGAAGAAAAACATGGCTCTTCTACAGAGAAGCTTCACCAATTTATGTGTCATTATCATCGCAGCTACACGCAGATCTATTTTTGTTTTTTGTTTTTTATCTGACCATGTTGACATGCTTGCCACATTAATGTCCCACAGTGGAGCTGCAGCTTGACAGAACAGAGGATGTGTGGGAGCACGATGAGAAGTTTTGATCATCTCTGTGGTATATTATCTGCATACGCTTCTTATAGCTTCTTACAGGACAAAGTTGCATTGCTCACTGTCTGCAGGGCATCCCTAGGATGCTTCAGCTTATTGCTTGCTCCCTTAAAATTCTTCTAAACACATGCAGCTGCTGGCAGTGAAGAGAGAAAGCAATGGGAAGAAATCAATGAAATCATGCCTCTAATAAGGTGAGAGGAGAATGAAATATACATGGTAAACCCACACACGCCAAAACTAATGGTGTCCTGAAGCTACAGTCTGTAGAAATGACCTAAAAGTTGAATGGGGAATCATGAAAACAGCATTATTAGTAGGAATTAAGATTTTTAATATCTCAAAATCCAATTTAATGCCAAAGAAGTGTAGCTGCTTTAAGCATAGACACACAAACCTAGAGTTCTAACACATACATTTAACAAGTTAAAGCATTTCACTGTCACTGTTACTAATAAATAAAAGTATAAAGTATAAATGGATCAAAATTTTGACACTTCTCTTTAGCTACCTTAATACAATATCTTAGCTAACACATTTTAACATTTTGGATCCATTGTTTAGTGCTTCAAATTTTGTTTTTTTTTTGTCATAAATTATAATTCTTATTATATTTTCATTATAAAAAGCCAGCATGCTGCTCTGTACACACTGGTTTATTAGCCTATGTGAGGCTGTTAGTAGTATTAGCATGTGTTATTGGTGGAGGGGTTAAAGGAAACAAAAAAAAAAACATAACATAAGATGCCTTATGTTATAAAAGCTGTTATAAACTAAATGAAGTGAAGTGCATTACAGTAGAGCTGGTCTTGGTCATTTCTTTCATTTGATTATGAGGAGGTGAAATACCATCTTACAACCTCTAAACCAGGATATCTAAAGACAGATGTAGTTCTACCCTTCATAATGATAAGTTAAAGCAAAAAAAAACTTGCGCAGCATTTGGGAAACAGAGCTCCACTAAATATAACCTCAGCTTTCATACTCAGCACCTTAACTGTTTCCACGTTTATTAGGCGCTGAACATTGAATCCCCAAATTTTATTGTTGCTCCGTGTTTTGTCAACATTTTAAAATCACCAGGATAAGGACATAATTTGTTGATGATAAAAAAAGGGCAGTTAGAATAATCACAGACCACAGCTACTTTAAAATCATGATACATGATGTAATGTTTAAACAAGAAATATCTAAATGACTTAAACATTTCAACATTTACAAACATAAAACATTCAACCTGCTAGATTACTGAGTAAAAGTCCAATTTCTATCAGTAACAATCAAGGTACAGTGTTAGCTCCACCCTCCCTCAGTCATCCCTCTCTGGGTCAGCTGGTGGAGGTTCGGGATGTGTTTATGGTAGGTTGGGATTAAGGAGACCAAATCCAACCTGCTGTTGCTCAAGGCCTTCAAAAGCTGAGTTGGATAATTATACTGTCGAGACACGAGTCCTTTCTTCTTGTTCTACTGTTGCTTTCCCTTCCTGCAGTTTAATTTATTTGGACAGGGGGCAACCCTGGTGAGCAGGCTGGGCTGGCTTCCAGCTCGACTGCGAAGACACTGCTAGACTGATTCAGTGGCTGGAAGAGTTCAGAGGTCGGGGTGAAAAGGTAGAGCCATCAGGGATGAGCCAGGTCAAGCTCTTTAAGTCAATATTGCTCACCCTGTCTGACAGCCACAGTAACACCTTCCTGATCCACAAGGCCAGTGGACAAAGGAAGCAATGCGTGTGTCTCATCAGCAAGGGATTGTGGGCTTTGCCTGCTGGAGAACAGCTGGAGGGGTGGAGGCATGTGTCCGAAGGTCCCTGCAGAGCAGGCATTACAATGGAGCACTCCCTGTTGTTGACCTAGCCCCAGGCCGCATGTGTCACTAGCATAACCATCAATACTAGCATGTCATCACATTTGCACTTCAAAAATATAAGGCACAGCTTTATAGACTCATGGGGATATTTCAGTGCTAATATGCAACCTAAGACACACCTCTCGCTCCTTCATTCGAATGGATTTCAGTATTTATTACGTTTACAGTTTTAATGTTATCAGTGCAAATCTTTTGAAACACCTGCAAAATCTAAAATTTGTTTTACAACATGTAGACTTCATTTTCAGTTTTTCAGACAGAATTTCTTTGTGCACAAGTTTAAAATGAAACACAAAGTGGTGAATGGAAATGCTGAATTATATGCATTGTACACAAATACATTTTTTTTTAAATTAAATGCATTCAAGTTAAATTCCTCGGCCGTATAAAATATGCGCTGGTTGGATATCTGTTATGTTGTACTATGCACACGTACTTATCACAAACTATCTGTCTATATATTGTCTGGTAACAGCAGTTATCAGCAGGCTATGCACATACTATCTGAACTCCCAGCCCTTGTGTGGGGTCAATCGTCCCACCTCTTCCCAAGCTTATAAAATGTCCCTTATCAATATTTTAGTGCATCAATCGTAACCCTTCATAAACACATCTCCTGAAAAGTAAATTATCAGCAGACGCAGTCACTGGGGATCGACTGTCTGGGATGCTGTCAAGGCTTTCTCTCTTGTGTTTGCTCTATCTCACACACTCTGACAATTCCATCTTTTGAGTCGAGGACCAATAGCATCCAACAAAAGCTCTTGTTGAGGATTTTCCAATCTAAACAATGCCCTGGGCATATTGTATCCTCAGGAGGACTCTTGGCCAAAGTAAGATATGCTTCAATTCCCAGAATACTGAACACTTTCCAGTACAGAGAGAAATCCATGTACACAAAAATGAGGAGTTTACATTGGAAAAGTTCAAATTGATGTAAATCTATAATACAACATAAGGGATTCTGTTAAAAAAAATGCAGTTTAATATTTAGAGAATTTAGGCCCATTCACTTTTTTGTATAGAGAAGACTCTGGAGGGCAAATGCCATAAAACTCCTTGTCGATTCAGAACCAGTATCATGTTTACACACTAATGCATGCACATTCTTATTCACCAGGAAGTGAGGCGACTTAGTTATGGAGCCAAACATTAACAGTAGGGAGCAGGAAGGAGATTGGAGTGGATGGACTGGTAAACAAAACATTGAGCTTTAAAAGACAGACGCCTGATTTTCATTGTTTACAATTTCAGGCCAATAATACAAAACTAGGCAAAACAAAAATATTTGTGCTATATTTTCAGCACACTCATTCAGGTGGTATTCATTTGGGCAAAAACCTGTAAGGATGGTTGTAAGGTTTGTTGGCAACCTGGTAAATAGTGAGCTTCAGAGACGTTGCTATAGTCATGCTTTAAGACAGAGCCAGGCCTGCTGTTTTCTTCTATTAACAGTCTAACTTTGTATTTCACAGATATAAAGGTTGTACTAATCTTTTCATCAAAAACTGTGAAAATTGAATGAGTATTTCCACCGAATCTCATACTGTAAGACGAAGAGGAATTGGTGTAAAAACAATGCATTTTAAGAAAAGAACATAAACAAAGCCCGTTCCCTGAAATGAAGGATTTTGCCTAACATCTGTAAACAGTACACTCACATATTTGTTACAGCTCAGTTGCCTGAGTTGCCTGTTTGTGCAGGAAAGCAAACAACAGAGTATTAGAACAGCTGAAACCTGCAGTTGACCAGGAGCTTGTGGAAAGACCTGCAGAGCATGAGAGCATCATCACACAGAGATGGCAATATTCATCGATGTGTGAAGTTTCTTCAGGCAGTCGGAGGTAAAGTTAACACACAGACAGATTACCTTTTAATCCTGAAAAGATCTTAAAACCACAGATTATCAATTTATAGACAGTCTTGGCAAACCTAACGTCTGCTGGTGGTGCTGTTATTAATTTTGAAAATAGAATTGATCTAAAAAATGAACTAAACTGTAGCTATTATTTATTATTACTTGGTCTGGAATAGTGAACATGCCACATATGAGCTTTCTGGCCTCATCTGCAATATTGTGCACATACGGCACAGCACCAAGGAAAGCTTTGAGAAAAATTCACCTCAGACTTTTGGAGAATAGCTGTAAAATATCGTTTATTATACAATATATGATATTATTCTCTGTAACAGTTGATCAAAATCAAAAGGCAACACAACGACACAGGCAGAAACATAAGAAATACAGAAAACTGTGTTTTTACCACCCGAGTCAGTCTATCAGTAATGTGATGTGTAGCCCCAGTCACATCATTTCGCACATTACTGACTTTGCTTTGCAAAACCACCTCAACAGCCACGAGCAAGGCATTGCTCATGTCATCTGCAAATCACAAATCGTAGCTCCTGACGCGAACCGCTGCACAGAAGCCAAGTGCCAAAGGGCTCTGGCCAAAGCCAGCATCAGACTTTAAAGTGATTTTGAAACAGCGAGCAAAGGAGGGGCAGAATTTGCCTTGAAGCCTAACATAGACAGAGCTTCAATCTTCAATGGTATGGAACAAAATAGAAAGATATAAAAAAAAAAAAATAAAGGATGGGAAAGGGAGAGAAACAGTAACATAGCCAGCTCATCCATCATTTCTTTAAAAGGTCAGGATTTTGTAGGTGGAATTGGGAAGAGCAGCGAATTGCAGATGCACCGAACAGCAGGGTATTTTCCGCTGCCATGACCAGCTAAGGAGAGCTCCTTTAAAACACATCTGCCAGTAAACATTTTGGCCTGACTCTGGGTCATCTCTCCTGTCTGGATGAGAACCAGCAGAGCGTGAAGATGTACCTGCAAAAACCTCAAGACTGACTTAGTCACTTCAGACCTTCCTCTTAGCTCCACCACCTCCATTATTATTAATTGTTATGATGCTGCTGTAATGTATGCTTGTTTCCTGGATCCAGACACCTCCACTCCTTTAAATGTAAAATGTCCATTTATAATATCACTGCTATGGTAGCCGTGTTGCTACAATGCATATTAATATACTATATATATGTATAATAAAATCACTGTGACGCTTTTTGTCAGTTTACTGAAAAGAAATGCAGCAGCACAGTAAAACAAATGAGTAAATCAAATGTCACTCTAAATGATATGTAATTATAAAACAAGATGTCCCAAAGGTACATTTGGGAAAATCCAGAGGAAATGGGGCAAAGAAATCACCGGCACGGCCTGTCTAAAGTAAAGCCCATCAGCGGCTAAGTGCCTCTTTACCTCCTTCAACCACTAGAGACGAGGGGTGGGGAAATGACCTTCTGGCATTATGAACGGGTAGAAACAAACCAAACACACGCCACTCATAAAAGACACACACTTTATCAGAATGTACTGTACAGGGGAATTCAGTACAGCACTTTCTCTTCCACTGTCAGAATGATGAAAAGGTTGCTCTCCTAGAGAAAAAAAAACAACAAAATAGATGGTAAGAGGGACAGATGTGAGCTTGGTTATAAGTCTCCATCAGCCCTGTAGATGCCTCTCAGACACTCCTGGGATACACGGAAACATCTGGAAGGAATTGTCAGTGGAATTGATGCAGCACCAAGAGTAATAAAAAATGAATTTCCCTGCCGCGATATAAACACAAATGACCTGAGCCATGATGCATTTGCTTAGATCCTCTTTGATCCCCTCCACCCTGTATCTGAGTCTTGCCCACTCTTCCTGCCATGTGTTTCTTAAGCAGTGTGCATACAGTTTGAGCAAAGTCGACAACCGCAAATAGTCCCGTGGTTTGTACGGATTCGGCCTTGGTCTTACGAAGCCTTCATGCCTCAATTAGTCACAAGTTTCTGATGTGAAACACCTGTTTAGATTTGTTTAAATTTAAAAAAAAAAGCAGATGGCACATTATTACCTTCTTATAGAGATGTAACAAGCACCAAAGCTGCTGAACAATCTTTAAACAGCCTGCACGCTTTGCTAGACAAGTAAGAGAGAAGTAATACATTAAACATGAATTGTTCGAAGGACACAGACTACATAAAAGCATGTGGTGACAGGGTCAGAGGCATTGTGCGCGACGTGAGTGGAGGGGACAGATTTGCAGAGTCTTTTAATGTGCTTAACGTTGTTTAGAGCTCAGTGATTTGAGATTACTACCACAGGGGGCAGCCCCAGGGCATTTTTATGATGAGCTTTGGAAAAATGACGTTTAGCTCTTGAAGGTGGCCATCTCTTTCTTGTGCTTGCAGAAAATCTTTTAGCACTACAGAAAACTTAAACCGAGGAGCTGCTTATTCAGATGTTGTTTGAAATGTTAGCTTTCCTGACACACCCAGGTCTAGTGCACACACAAGTAACAGCCGCTCTGCTGCTGCTGCTAAGCGGGTCAGTGAGGTGTTTAAGTTGTGGCCTTGAAACTTGTGATAAGTGCCCCCGTTCAGCCAACTCCTGCTCCACAAATGATTCCTGGGCTACGAGTCAGGTTCCAGCCCGCCTCCGGGGACCTCTTCATTATCTGTCATTAAATGTTTTTAAGTTTGCATAATTGATCTTCTCCAATAAGTCTTCATTGATTTATGGAGGTCTGGGCTGAAGGAGGAACTGGTTAAAAATTCATAACCCTGCTACGCGTCTTCACAATCCATTAGCTGTTCCTGAACCCAGAGTCCTTCCATTGATTGACCTTGTGCCGAGAATCTCATGGACTCTGCATTTTTCCCTCTTTTATTGCACTGTGGGAAGAGTTATGTTTCAGCTTTTTTTCCCCCCCGCAGATAGGTCCTTTCTTTGATTTTTACCCTCTATGCTGCTGGATGTCTTTCTCTCTGTCTTCTCCCTCCCTCTGTTTCTGTTTCTCCATCTAAACTGAAGTCCTTACTCTGAGACGATGAATAAATAAAGCATGTTCCATAAACAGCTTTCCACTATTATTTAAGCTTCCAGGACCTCGCACTCTGACAGGCTCCCTTCCTCGCCATCAAATTCAAGAGTGTAAATTTTCTAAAAGGCTCTGAATGTTTTATGATGATTTCAGGGAATGATGGAGTAATAGCTGAATAGTGAAGCTATTACTTTTAATATTTATATTGAGTGCTTTGAATCATTCATGTGACAGGATGTAAAATCAGAGCTGCGGGACGTATGTACTTCACAACCACTGCCACTTGGCAAAAAATATTTGTTTTCCTGAGAAGTCTGTTCCAAACTGTTGTGAGCTACCCATCGGGGCGTGCGGGTGACGCTCTTTTTCCATGAATTTTAATCTTACCTTGAGAAAAGGCAATTCTTGAAAAGCATTAGTTCAGATATGGAGTATGTCTGAAAGAAATTGCAACAAATCTTTGTTGTGGTGTGTTTATAATTCAGAGGTCAAGTCGCCTCAGCGCTTGAGTCTAAACTGCTTTTATTCTCCTCATACTCTGTAATCCTGAGTAATGTTTGCTGCATGAAACAACAGCATTTATGGAAGCTGGACTTTGCCTCAAAAAGAGAGCTGTTAAAGATATAAATAAATCTATACCAACCAAACACAAATTGCCTACATACTGTTCATGTCATAAATAAGAAATACACTTAAAATTATTATTATTATGTTAACAGTCCTTACAAACTTCAGTTCTCAAATAGAGTGGCATGCATCACAAGTTGTGCACCTAGGGCATGAATGACCGAATTTAAACTACGGACAAAAATATAAATAAAAATATAATATTATAATAATATATTAATAATATATAATGTATTTTTGTGGGGAAAATAAGCAAGCAAGCATTTGTTTATGCAGTCAGCAGACTTTTTATTAATATTCAACATGGTCTTTTTATATTAACAATTATTAGAAATTAGAAAAGATTTGTGGAGGACCACAGGTAGGACAACAAAAACAAAAAATACGAAAAGTTTTTCCTTATACTGTCATGTAATAGGATCAGTCACCAGCTGCCGATAACTTCTTGAGCCAAACCCATCTGTGAACTTGTCAGATACACGCCTGTAAAGATTTCCCATCACTCTGACAAAATCCTTCCACAGACAGACAGACTGACACATTTTTGGTAGGTTTCCTGCTACAGTAGGAGGATTTTACTGCCCTGGTGTCAAAGGTGAAAACAGTACCAGCTGCTAAATATATATTTGTAAGCCAGATCAAGTTAATTCATAGGGAGTTGCAAACACATAGGAAACAGAGTGGAAAGGGATCATGGGCCTTGTATACTGTAGTTATTACTCTAAAAGTAAAGCAGTAATGCATATTGTTGCATATTGTTGCATATTTATGGGGTTTTTACTCAGCTATCTGTTGTTGTTGTTGTTTTTAATTCCACAAACACAAACATGGTGTATCATTTTCACAAAACAAGCTTTGTTTCTTAACCATGTGTGACTGTGAGGTGCATAATCTTGACTAATCCGTCACATCATCTAAAAAATCCTCCAATCATTGTCAGTGATTCATCATGTCGATTTGAACTATAAAAAATGTTTAATTTAATTTGTATGAAGCACAGTTTTAACACACACAGTCTTTGCCTTTGTCTATTGCTTTACATTTATTCCGCACGCATATGTTCAGATGTTTGACGTCTTTTGTGTAGTCTGGATTTTCCTTTTCTTGGTCCAAGATTAGTTTCCATAAATTGCTCTCACTGTTAAGCAGTGAAAAAAGAGACTGTATATACTCAACTTGAGAATTTTCCCCCCTGTGACCTTTGTCACAACTGTCAACTGTTAAACTCTTTATTTAAAGTGTCAGCGTGCAAGAAAACTCTTGTGACATTATAGTTGTCAGGTGGTCTTGTGCAGATATTACAGGCAGAGGTTGGAATATGGGGTCTTCACAGATTTGTAGCCTTGGTTTTGGTGTTGTTTTGTCCCTTTGGCACAGTGAGCTTTAGTATGTGTATCTTGTGCTGTGTGGAGCCTGGCAGTTAAAGGCCAGTTTATTCTTGCGGGTATCAGGCAGCCTTGTCCTGAGGGAACGAGCTCTTTCATGCACAGTTAGTGCACTTGACTCAGCATGGAGATGCTTTCAGATGGAAAAGCCATGTTTAGAGGACGTCTTATGAGACATTAAAGCACTACTGTTCCATTGTTTTAGCTCTTCCTAAATGTCACTTTCCTCTCCTGAGTCTGCCCTTCACCACAATGTTGAGGGACACATCACAGAGGAAGAGCTTTTCTGTGGTCCCACTGAGGGTCCATTTGAAAAGAACTCTGACCATTACTGTCATCCTTATCTGTTTACTTTCCATGCAATATTTATTGAAAGAAAAGCAGGACAAATCAGGAAAATTATGGCCTCTTTAGAATACATTTTTGCAGAGTTGCATCACTTCTTCTACTCCAGATCAGTTGTTGTTGTTTTTTTTTATAGCTAATTCTTAATATGCTGTGGTCACTCACGACATTAGGGAAGACACATCAGTGAAAGCATGCTATTTCATTTCTATTCAGCTTCCAAAAGGCAAATAATATTTACTTTAACTTTATGTTATGACTGTTGGCTTGACATGAGCAACACTTTCTAAAAATAACACATACTGCTCCAAAACAGTCCCATTTGTAGTTTTCACAGAAAGAAAACAACCTTCATGCTTTGAATTTAAAAATACTTTTAGGCAGAATAATACATATATATAAGAATATTACAGGCTGAGTGGAGTCAAGAGGTCTGTTTCTTTTAACAAAATGAAACCTGCTCAGTTTGCAGTGATATGTTTATGGCCTTGGACTGACAAAGATATCTGTGAGTGCTCTGATTCACACATTTTCAGCCATCACAACAGCAGTCAGGACTGAGGCAACCTGAACAGTGTAACACAAATCTAACAAGACTCTTTTTATGGGTGCACTAAGACAGAAAAAGGAGAGCTGAGCTCAATAACTTTCTGTTTCTTTAGGTTTACATCACAATTTCACTGTTGCAGATTTAATGGTTGGATCTGCTGACTCATTCCAGTGACGGCAGGTGAGTTTCAAAATGAAATTACATTTGCAGCACGGACTGAGGTGTGTGGTTTTTCTCTGTTCTATGACGCTGTTTAAGGTGAGCGATAATTACTTGTATGGGCTTAAATGCTGGGATACTTGGGAAAGAAATGCTGTGATGTTTCACATAGATTCGCCTCAGATTTATGTCAATGAGGCTGTGTGGAGTGCTTTTCCAAAAACGACAAGTTTTGGGGAGTAGTACATAAGTTAAAAATTAGCAGTTTAGTAGTTAGTAGTTTACCAGTGTTTGGCAGTAGCTTATGGTTGATCACATTCAGATTTGCACAATTACAATAGTTTCATTGCTTATCTGCCATTTTTGTGTCATTAACTACAAACATCTTAAAACCATTTTAGTTTTTATTGCGCCTTTAGCCTACTTCTGTAATGCAGTTGAACCAACTTTGACAAGAACTTCTAACCTCTACCATATTTGTCTTTTTTTCTTTCTGTAATTCAATAAATCAAGTAAAAGCTTTTGTGCGTTCATCTACTTTGAGCAAAGCTGTCTGCTTTCAGCAAAACGGTGAGGCTGACTAGCTTAACTACCACCACCAAGGAGCTTTAGTGTTTTCAAAGTAAGTGTCCCGATGCTGGGTGCAGTGTTGGTCAAGTTACTTGAATATAGTAATTAGTTACTAATTACTTCTCCAAGAAATCCCATCACTTTACTGATTACGTATTTTCAAAAGTAATTAGTTACTTTTTAAAAACATGATACACAACTTGAATACGTAAAAAAGTAATAGAACTTTCAGCCCAATTCTGTTTTTTCTGCATAATCCACCCCATATAAAACGGAATCAAATGAAAAAGTCTCTTTTTAAAAATTGTTTAATCTTTTAAGTTTATGCACATTGCATCGAACAAAAATTAAATTTTATGCAACAGTCTTTGACTGGAAGAAATTTGTTTTACATTTAAACCTATTTTCGGCATGTTCCAGCATATGAAATACAATAATGTATTTCATAATCTTTTAAATAGATGCAAGTAAAACACAGCAAAAGATAAATATAATCAAAGATTCAGTGGCACTATGTCCTGTCGCTCTTAAATCTATTTTCACCTGTTTAGCAGGAGTGGGGCGGGTGGAAGTTTGCAGCGCCCCGCTGCGTCATGTCAGTGGGTGGATCCAGGGGTTTCTCTGTGAATTTCAAATTCCCTTGACGGCTTGCTAGGTGCTTGCTCAGATTTGAAGTTTAATTTTTTGCTGTAGAAAGAAGTTTTCTTCTCACGCAGAGTCTACAATAGACGCTAATGTTTTTGTCACATTTTACGGAACAAAACTCAAAATAATGTAAGTACTTCCAAACTTTAAACACCGCATGGTCGTACTCTGTCCTGCACTCCATATTATCCATTGTTGATCTACACACGTCTGTTGCTAGCACGCTCGTACGTCATTGTCATGAGACACTCTCACAAACAAAATCATGGTTTAGTAATGCAGTAATGCAGTAATGCAGTAATGCAGCGTGCTTACGGGAAAATAACAGTAATCAAATTACTTTTTTGCAAAAGTAATCCCTTACTTTACTCATTACTTGAAAAAAGTAATCAGATTACAGTTACAGCCCATCTCTGGCTGGTTGAGAGTCTGATTTAAGTGCCTAATTAGGTTTGTTGTTGAGAGCATTTGGTAAATCGGTGAACTTTGTCTACTCATAGCAAAGACAAAAAAACAACATGTTAGCATATAGTTGCAGGTGTATGTGGGACTTTTTGCCTGCACCGCTTTCATGCGCTGCATATCCATGAAGGATACTGGCTCGTAGCCAGAAATATGAAAGTCTGACAGTCTGGTCACTAGTCAGTGCTGAAAATGTCTGTAGAAATAGCTTTATTTGTAATATTATACCTATTCTGAACTTGACACGATCTCCTCTATGCTATGATAACTAAAAAAAACTTAAACATGTGCTAAAACTAATGAAAATCTAACTAAAATCAAACATTTTCAAACAGCAAAAACCAAAATGAAATCCACACTGGAAACTAAACTGGATTGCTAGCAAAAAGTCAATATGAAATAAACATGTAAACTAATTAGAAAATACAAAACTGTAGTAACTGCTCGTGCAAAGATCAACAACTGCACGCTAACTCAAACTGCCTGAGAAGAAGCTCAAAGATCGGACTCTGTGCTGCCGCTAATACACTCAGTAATTTTCTACAAGTGTAATTAGAGATTTTCATCATGCGTACATGACAGGACTAATTAGTGGGTTTGTTTAATTGCTGCCATTGTGTTGTAAAAGTATACAGAGGACTCTCAAGGTCTATTTAATATTCAGGTGCAGCAGCATTGTCAACATTCTGTGTGAAGCAGTCAGAGGATTTCTTATCGATCCAGTGCATGTGATACATGCAGGCTGCATTGTGAAGCCACAGTGCACTTTATCCAGATAGATGATTGACAGCCAGTTATATTTCCTCAGAAGAGAGTGAACCAGTGAACCTGGTTAATAAAACATTAGACGTGCCTGAGAGGCCCGGCTGAAACGAGGGGTGGGGGAGAAGGGGTCACTGGTGTTCAACCACTATCACGACCTCAGAGCGAGCATGGGATCCCCGCATCCTCCAAAGCACATCACAGGGGGTCCATGTGGCCTCATTAAAATCAAGGAGATCACATGTAAGGACCAGAGGAAGAGGGCTAGTCCCTGCTCAAAGCGCCTGGACTCCCAGGGCATTACGCTTTGAGGAAGTGCCACTGGAGAACACAGGGATAAAGCCTCAAACCGCTAAAACAATGGACATTTAACTCAGCCTCTGCACTCTCCCTTCTCCAGGACTCATTCAGTTAATGCTTCAAAGAAAGCGCCGCCGCTGTTACGAAGCTACCCTGACTCGGATTGGAAGTGAGCCATGTCAAGTTCACCTGATTTGATTTCTTAGATAGCCTCTTTGGATTGGGAGATAAAGGCTGGCAGCTAGCTCTGTTGTGTGGTGGTCTGAGCCCTCTTTACTTTGGATCTACTCCATACTTTGAGATCTGTTAGATCTTCACTGTTTTCCACACCCTGTAAACAACAGCCTTTTTCATTCCATTCATTACCAGGGAGAAAAAAACACTGATATATGCAGCTAAACTGCATAATTGGGCCTTGGCGGAACCTTTTTTTTATTGAACTATTTATTTTTCATGATATTTCAATAATTTACATGGTTGATTGTGTAAAGAGTGGGGGAAGAGTGAGCTGTTAGGCCCGTTTTCGAAGTCATTGCGTTTGTTCAGCTGTCTGCCTCACTGTCGCATGCATTTCATCTTTTCCCTCCTTTATTTACTCTGGTCTTTGGATGCCTTCCTAGTCATGTATTAAAGCTTTGCAGCTTGGCGGCGACAGTGCGGCTGTCAGCGCAGGGGGTGCCGCTGCGCATCATCACTGCCTTTAATGGCTCGCTTCAAGTTCTGACAAGGCTACTTAAAGCAATGGGCTTAGCAAAATGAGGGGTTGGGTGGCTGGTGCACTGTGGGATAAATAAACTGCTTATTTTTGTTTTAGTCTTATACATTGCCAGTGAGCAGTAGATCCCCTTTGTAGGTCATACTTATAGCTGACTTTCCTGCTTAAAGAAGTGGGTTAGAACCTACTATACAAGACAGTATTCTCAGAGACCATTTACCATGTTGAGATGTCATTAAAAAGCTGCTGTCAAATTCAGGGGCACTTTCTGACCAGGTCTGTAGTGAGAAGAACACCCATAATGAATGGGTGGCACATAGAGGGAAGGAGGAGCAGGTTTGTTTATGGATACAGTCTAAGCAAGCTCTTGTTTGGGGGACAAGGGTTCACGGTGAGCAGAGGGTAATTATGCTCCATCCGGTGGCTTCGGGTTGCTTCACAAAACCTGACACGGGAGGGCAGGCGTGCCAGGCGAACAGGGGGTGAGAGAGAGGCAGGAACAAACGGAGGTGACAGTGATATTATGGTGCTTGCAAATACACACGCACACACACACACACTGCATAAACACACCATCCGCGTAACTGGCATGTGCCCCAGGAAGGCAGGGATGCCAGGGAGAGAGGAAGCAGCAGATAGTTAATTAGGGCTTGGATACACACTCTTAGGGCTCTCACACCTCACTCACCTCCAGCCTGCTTCCTTCCTGTCATTGTTCCCTGCAGTTCAGCCACGGAGACACACACAACAAGATGGCCCCCCAAATAGCTGCTCCCTCTATGACAAGTTTAACTCAGTAGTGTTGGAAGCACCGTGTGTCAGTGTGTGTGTTTCGCTGGGTTGCGTGTTCAGTTCTAGTTGTACATTTAACCATTTTTACTCAAAGAGCCAAAAAAAAAACAAAAAAAAACACGGGACTCCAGCTGTTTATTTACTCATTATCCAATTATCACTCTCACGGCTACACTGCTTGGAACAGTGAAACTTTCCTGTGAGAACAGAAGTGCAGATCATGCTACATGTTGAGCACACACTCGCCCCGGTTGACAGCAAATAGATGTGACACGTAAGGTAAGAGTTGTGCTGCGTTATGTTGGGAGACAGTATGACAGATTTTGGACTGTAAGCCCACAGTGAGATGCAATTCTCAGAGTACTGAATTTACCATATCTATTTCAAATTTGTATTGTGTGTGCAGTGTGTGAGTGTGGGATAAAGTATGGAGATGATCTCTGTAACCCTGTCTCCTACAAAGTGCCCTATATGCAGGTAGTGTCTAATGTGTTGCAAAGTTATGCATTACTGTAAACACATTGTACCTTACAATAATCACTAATATAATAGTTTCCTGTGATGTCTACAGTGTTTGATTGTTGCAAGTAACCACATTGCTTTTAATTTATTATGCAAAAAGAAAAAGTGATGGTTAAACGCCATCGTTGCCAATATGACATCAAGCACCTGAACAAGCAGCTTGCTAACACAAAGGTAATGGCTAAAGAACCCCAGGCCCAGAGTAACGCTCCTTCTGAGCATCTGCAGACCACAGCCAAGCTTGATTTCAAAGTGACACTCAGTAAGTGAGGAACTGTTGTCATAGTAAACAGACTTTCCTTCAGGTTCCACCTTTTTGGTCAAACATTTATCTTCTTTCTTAAGTTAGTTTGATTATTTTTTACAAAAATGTTAAAATATAACTAAAAGTAAAGTATGGATTACTTTGTATTAAAGCTATACGAGTCAAGTAATGCATTACTTTCTTTAAAAACCTCAAAAGTGATGCGAAGCTGCTTTTTTTCTTCTTTCTTGTGCACGCAGCCCAACAGTGTATACTGATCATTTCCATTCCCAAACACATTTCAAAGGAGGTGTAATTGCTGCCTGTTTTGCTTATCATATATTCACATGCCATATGCTTATACCAAACAGTTATTTGTAGCTGTAATCTTTTCTTTTAGCTCTCCCTTTTCACTATCAAACACAGCTGCATTAAACCGTTTCCATATAATACACTCAATTTAAGCTGATACAAAGCTAATATGAGAGAGGGTTCGGTGTGCTGAGAACCAAATCAAGTCGGTTCCCTCGTTCAAGTGGTCCCTTATGGGTGCAGTAATGTCTACCTGGTTGTTCTGTTTTTCATCTACAACTAACATCACTTCCTACTCAACTGTGTAAAGTTACCTGCTATAGTATAAGTTCCAAAGAGAAGCAACAAAGGCTCATTACTTGTACACTACTCCCTGCTAGCACTCCCACAGAGTAATAGGCTGTCTTGTACTGATGCCAAAATGGCCATTGTGCAACTAAGCAGCAGACGGTGATGATGCAAAACGATAGTCATTAAAGCTGGGGTTTGCAATGTGTTGTTTGGAATCATGAGATAAAACATTTTAGCATGTTTTAATTGAAGTAGTCGCAGAGGCTCGACTCGTGCACGTAGCATGTGACAGGAGAATCTAAGGTCTTGACTATCGGGTGAGACTAGACAGATGACACGAAGACACAAACCGCTGTGAGACTGCATTGGACCTGCAAGAGAGAGCAATTCTGGCACTTCTGCCTTTTAATATCGTAATAATATTCTGATTGGTAATAGTCCTGCATTCCTATGCATCGACTTCGGGAAGTCTAATTGTATCATAGCAGATAAAGCCAGGGGCTGTAAATTAAAGCTGACTTGTAATAATCAGTTTGAGAACAAAATTCAAGTGTATTCCTACGCCTGGCGAATTTCAGTACTAATCTCGTCTTTTAGAGGAACTAGCATCTGTCTCTATTCAGTTGGTTTTAGTTCTGAAAAGATGGGAGAGTTCCTGTCATCACAACAGTCCTGAAACAGATGGTGAGTGGAACCTCACTAACCCACACCCCACAGGAATTACAGTCAAGTGTTCAGATGGCTGGCATGCATGTAATACTGGGCAATTTTGTTTTCAAATATGGCAATTTGACGCGTTTTCATGGATTGAAGAACATTTGTTCTCTTTTTACATGGTCGTTCTTTTATTCCTTGTCCCTGTGTGGAAGGTAACTGATGTAAACAGCTGTGCATTGCCACAGGCTTTTCGTTTAAAGTCTCTACTTTAACTAATCAAGAGTACAGTAGAGTGTAGCACAAAGGTTTATTTTCTACAGATAAGAGAGGTGATTATTATGTCAAGAGAGTTGATGTTTTCAGCTAATTTGATTCCCAACCTGAGCATGGTGTAATTATTGACAGATTTCAGGTGTTGCCTGTAACACCACCGGCAATCCATCTGTCTTCTCCGAGATTTTCCCTAATTGGCAAAACTCAATATTTAACTCCGTCTGCCTCTAAGTGCGGCAAAATGCACCAAGCTAGAAATTCAGCTCCCCTTTTACGAACGAAATGTGTTTGCGATTTAAAAAAGTAAAAAGTGATACAGAATCCGTGCTGCCTGTGTGATGTCACGTGAACGCGTGTTTGCACTGATTGAGGAACATACAGGCTGGCTCTTTGGCAGATGTACAGAACATCATGTATAATATATGTGTACTCGTTCAGCTATGCACAAAAGCCAGATGTTCTTTCTATCAACGGGTCCCTGCGCCGTTAACATGTTGGAACACGGCGGCGAAAACCAAACAACAACAAACAAGTGTTTTCTGTTACCAACAGCAGCCATTTTGGAACAAATAACAAAAGGACTTTTTGGAGCTCTCGACAGCAGGAAGCCCTAAAAGGTGTGTTTTTTTTTTTTTTATTGTGTCTCTCTGTCTTTCTTTCTGGATCAGGTTAATGAGGGATTTTTTTTTTTCTTGTTTTGTATCGCATGTGAGGTTTGCAGAAGTCTCTTGGAGTGTTGTTTTGGCAGGGTGACAGGGAGCTCTCCCAGGGCAAAACAAACAGCTGTGGCATATGGGTAGGACGAACAGCGCAGCACCACGTCTGAGACACACGCAGGAGAGGACGAGGGCGTCGTGGGAATGTGAAACGTAACCTGTCTGTGTTTAATGGCCTGGTCAGTCACGTTCTTGCAAATGGTAGCGGCAGCAGCAGAAGCCCCGCTCGGCATTCATTAGGCCTGAGCTTTGCAGAGGCCTGAGCTGTGCCCCGCGATGAAAGCCCTGGTGTCAGGCGTGAGCTCTGATGCCACGGCGAGGGAGCGTGGTGGAGGAAGAGGAGGAGGAGGACGCGTGCGAGGGGGAGAGGCTGCTCTGCAAAGACCCACCCCTGGGTATCTATCACACACAGCCATCACTCGGGAGCAGAGTAGACCTGATAAATAAATCAACTTAGAGGCCCAGTGAGGTTTCAGGGTCTATTCCTCTTTATGAGTACAGCAGGGTGAGAGATGGAAAGAGGGAGAGGGAGAAAAAAAACTTTGACTTCTTCACGCCTTGGTCCCAGTAGGCATAAGGACCAAAGACACCAACTCTGTGATTCTTTCAAAAATTAAATATATTCACTTATCTGAAAGGCCCAGGCTCAAGATCCTCATCTTTTTCTTTAACATCCGAGATAAAAGTGTGAGGACTTTCCCATTGGCTTTCAATCGGCAGCTCTTTGAAAACTCATACTTAATGATTTGAAGGTCTTTTAGAACTTACTTTGGGACAACAATTTCTGAACTGTCCCTTTTATGTGGAGATGAGTAGAAAAAGGCCTGTATGAAAACATCAGGGAGCTTCAAATTACCCCAACTTTAGAAAGAACATTGGTTATCAGGGCTTAATTGAGCACGACTGACTTTACTCCAAAAGCCCCTCTTTATTTTTAATCCACTCCCCAACGTTTTATTTGTGCTGTTATTTATTTATTACAGACAAAAGTAGAAGACGTCTTGGATTTGGTCGAGTTTCTTGGCAGCAACTTTACAGACGGGGGGGGGGGACACACATTGTGTTTACAGTTTTAAGGCGCGTTCGCAACAATGCTGCAGTGATTCGAGCGCTGAGGTGAGCGAGAAATGAAAAGTGCCGACGAGGGTTTAACCTTTCCAACCCGACGTGGCTGCTTTTCATCTTGAGAGGTTCAAATTAAATACTCGAGAGCTGGATTTTGATATTTGTCCCCATCAGAACACCCCAAGGAACAAAACAAAACAAAGACTGAGTTGAGAGGAGGAGGTGGAGGTGCGTGAGGAAGGTGTGGCTGGCGGGGGGGCACAGTACAATCCTGAAATTCCCCATGCACTCCATTTCAGTTAGAAACTTAATGGTTGTGTTTACCTTCTCCCCCTGAATGTTTTCTCTCAAGGCTCTCCTTTAACATACTGTATTTGACTCTAGGAAACATTTCATTCGATCTTATTTTCCTATTGCTTCCTCATTCTGTTTGTTCTCGGCTCCTGTTAAGTTTGCTGCAGTTTGGCAAGTGTTACATAGGCTGAATGGGAGACGTGTCTTAAGGCACATTTCTCCCTGACAGAGGCTGCTGTATGAGAGGGGTGACAGCGTCGGCGGGATATTCTTTCTTCCTTTGTGGTTCAGATAAGTAAGCATGCACAACACCCCTGTGATTAAAATCTCCTTCTGATATTTCTATCAAGATTTCTATTAGGAGACAGACAGGAGGGAAAGAGGCTGCCAAAACAGCACGCAGGCGAGACAAGCATATACATCCAGAGAGTGAAATCCCATTCAAGAGAGAGCGGAGGGTATTTAAAATATTTAAGCCAAACTCTTTGGCTTTTTTCAGCTGTTTATTGTTTGTTGATTGCTGGCATCAGAATGCATTTGCTAGCAGGGCTCCCAAACCTGGAGCGGCACATCTCGTGCAAAAGCGCGGACTCGAGGAGAACAGGACAAATTTGACATATGAGGGACGGATCCCTGCCACGCGCTTGCTGACAGTGCTGCATTTCAGCCTGTTTACAGCACTTCACAGGCAGAGAGCAACAGTCACCTGTCAGCTCCTAAAGTATCTGGTAATTGTGTTTCCACCATACAATTATGTACGGTGAGCCCACAAACAGCAGCCAGCTTTAGTTCTGTTTCCTCGTTTCATATTTTCACCCATGTCTGAGACAAAAGAGTCATTTACATTTCCTTGGGCAAGTGCTCTCTATCACCCTCCCCCCCTTTTCTCTCCCATGCTCTCTCTCTCTGTCTCTCACTAACAAAAGCTTATTTAACCCAAGGTTAGATTACAACAGTGAGGTGATTGCCTGGCCCTCTTCCAGCTCCCCATTATCAGAGGGGCCACCACCTAATCTGGAGGAGCAGCTCTTCATTAATGTATTATTAACAAGCCTGTTACAGTGTAATGCAGGAAAAGGCCCTCCACTGGGGATAGTCCTAATGGGGAGGGCAAGAGTGCGACTAGTGAAGCAGATTACAGCGAAAGGCCAATGAATTGGGCTGAGAGGGGACCAATGAGGCCTGCCCCTCATCATCCTCTACAATGGATCACAAGGAGTCATTTTACCAATTAGTCTAATTGCATATTTGGAATGTTAAAGACAACTAGGTTTAATTGAAAGACACTCTTCGACCCCCGCAGCGATGGTGCCGTAAACAATCTCATCCGCACACATGTGGCGATGAGATGACGAGTGTCAAATCACTGAATCATTTAATATCGATGACATTGAAACTAATACGTACGAGAAACTGTTGTGATAGAAGCACACCAGACCCAATATTACACTTACTGCCTTCATAATACGTCATATTTTAAACTCAATTGTGAGCAAGATGTTTGTTTAGTGTATTATTTTAATGTATATATTGATTGAATTTGGAAAAACTGCTTTAGCATCAGTGAACTTCATTGCTCCCCACTTTTCACATTTGACACTACTCTGATTTGTTTAGTCTTCTGTTATTAAAAAAATGACTGCCCTTAAGTTTTTTACTCTCAATGACACATACCGAGGCAATTGCAGATATCACACCGGGCTCTTAATGTTTTAAGATTCTTATGAGCAAATTATCTGTGTTATTGAGAAAATAATCAGCATCTTAATCAGCATTGATTTTAAGGGGTGTTATATATTTTCATTACTACCAAGACGCTTATGTAGTTTATTTTGAATAATTTCCCAGTACAGCAATGTCCTGTCAAAATCTTGTGAGCACAAATGAGTATTAGCGGTCCACTTTAAAGACATCATCATTGGCCTTTGTCTAAGAGGTAAAGACAGCCTAGGCAAGACACAGTAGTGTCTTGTGTTGTCAACAAGATTGTCAGATGTCTTTAGCTGTGTCTGGGTCCAAACTCGGCTGCAGGTCCCAAAGTCAAACGATCACTCCGGCATTATTGAGAGTTGAAAAACTGTCTAAATTCTTTCATCTGTAATAAAATGATCAGCGTTCTGCTCTACCAGGTGTAACAATTAAGTTTAACATCCAGGCATCCATGAAAACAGAATTGATTAAATTTAACGGAGTTAGAAGTTAGCAGGAAGTTAGCTCGCTAGTTTCCATCTAAATATAATATAGCATGTTCTGACTGAGGGATTTATGAAACAAATTAAGACGTACAGCTCTGCTATTATTTCCGACATAAATGAAGACAGGAAAGTAAACAGCAGTGATGTTTTGTAGTGTTACTGAAGTTTGGCTAGCTGGTATTTATTGATGTGCTACGTGATTGCTAGCGACACAGCTATGTTAGCATAATATAAACACAGTGAAGCTGGAGGATGAACGCTAACTTTTTTCCACTCAATAGAAGTTAACGTGAGGGTTCCCGATCGTTAGGGACAAATGCAATAGTGTGGCAGTCATTAGCACAACTGAGATAATCTATCTACAATAAGAGGTTAGTTATTAATATACTGCTGCATTGCCTGAGCTGTAGTTACATCGTAAGGTTTTAAAAACTAAGCTTTATAACGAATAGTGGAAATAAAAACTGAGAGAGGCCGACAGTGATCACTGACTGTTATTAGGCGTTGTTGAGATTAACGAGATACAAAGCATTAAAAGATGTTAAAAACACGACAGCCTTAATAAATGCAGAGTAGTTTGGTCCCAGAAGCAGGATTCATCACGTCATCACATCATCACTTAAAGACTGGATAGCCTAAGCTTTGAAAAGGAGTTTATGGTAATAGTAGCTCATAATAACTTCGATAACACTGGACAGAGCAGAGATTTCTCTATTACCTCCATGCAGGTAATTTTGTCTGGTAATGCAGCATTCTTTATGATTACAGTTGAATATTGTAAATAGTGATGTCTCCAAGAAGAAAAAATATGAACAGGCTTTTATACAATGCTATGATATGATATTTTTAGGTAAGTGAAAGCTCAGTTACACTTTGTTGTTTAAGTTTGCCTATAACTGATAATCTGTGAAAAATTGTACTGTATGAAGACCCATTGCTTTAGTTAGTACTCAGTCAACATAAAGAAATGAATTTATGCACTGCCAAATACCAAGATGTTTAAATTCAAATTCTTAATTTAAAAGTGTTCTGGTGTTTATTTTAATCATATTGCATTTCGATTTTGATAGTTGTGGATGAGTAATGTGTGATTTGTGTTGTGTAATATTTAGCTATAGAATTGGCCATAAAGATTGAAAACTGGTATAAAATTTCAAGGGAGAAAGTTCACATTCGGGACGAGTAATGATGATTCTGCAAAATTAGTTATACAGTTGGAACACTAGAATACTTTTTACAGTAAATGAAATTCTAATTTAATAGTAAAGATTACAGCAAATAATGAGCAACTCATCCTTTTGTTGTTGGAGCAAATAATAGTTAATAGAAAATTAGTCACCCTAATCCTGCCTTAAACTACTTTGTTCATGTCATGTGACTACCAAAAACCTTGCAAACTACATCTCCAGATTCCTCCTGCCTTTAAGCATGTTACTCCCTCCACTCTTCACACTCCCTCTCTCCTGTCTAATTGACTTCATGCCTGTTCATGAATAGGATCCTGGTTTCCACCTGCTCTGCCTCTATTCACAGCGTAACACCAAATTCTCCTGTGCTCTCACTCTATTAACAGGGATCATACCCAAGTTCAGTTCCCCGCTATTATTGCAGGAGATGCTAAAATCTCATTTTCAACTCAATTTAACCTGGTCCAGCTCAGGGGGAATGCAAAAGTTCTCCCTCTGCCTTAATTATGAGCATAGAGCTCAGTGGTTCTCCTTTTGAATATTTTTTGGCAGTCAGAAAACAACAATCATTGTCCTGTTCATACACAGAATATACTGTATGTTTGCTGCCAATTTTACATGAGAAAATTAACCAAAGAAGGCTATATTCTAATATACTTTGTATCCTTATGAGTGTGATAATTGGTGCTAGTGTTATAAATGGTATGCTTTTTTTTTGCGACTTTCCTGGTCTTTTTCAACTAGGTGCCCCAATTAGAGTTAATAATTCAGCGATCTTTATACAGTTAGTTCAAGTGACCTAGATAGCAGATTTTTTTTAATGAAGTAGTCTCTTGTTTCAAATTCCACTTGCTTGCATTGAGATACCTATTACCTGGCTTCACTGTGTCACAGCCAGCTTTCACCCAGACTCCCTGAATTGTAAACTCCCCAATAAATTGACTCTGGAGGTTCGGTGTCTGTGCCTATCAGACAAGATTGTCAGATAATGTCATTCAGTGCTGCTGCTGCTCACTATAGATATATATATATACGTGGGGATGAGTGTTGGCTCTGGCACCTTCACATTCTGTGTTCTCCGAAAGAATTTGGCTGCTCCTTGATTCGATCGCCCATATGGATATTCATGCGCCTTAGCGGGCGACAGGTTTAATTCACATGCAGCATCGTGAGATAGAGGGTTCCCTCTAACAAGAGTAAGAGGTGACGTTTATGTGGCATCCTTGAGGAGGTTGTCTGTAGCTGTTGCTTTGAGCTCCCCTCAAGCAGATACACAGATCCTTAGCAGAAACAGTCTGGCTCAGTGTCTAATGGTACACCAATACCAGGTTCAGCGCGATACCAAGGCTCCTGTCTGCGCTACTTCCTCCCAGCTATTGAGCACTGTTACCGGGCCATCTGTGACTAAGTGCTGTGCAGTTACCCCAGTTTTTGAGCGTTACCCCCAGCACATCTATGATCTTAATGAACCCACAAGCTTTTTACTGTCAATCAATAATTGAACAGCCACTGAAGGAGCTTTTTCCACAGCTATTTGAAGGGGCACAAGGGTGGCTGACTTTACCCAGCAATTTAAAATGCGCGTTGCAAAGCTTTGGCAGACTGAATACATCTGCTGCTTCCTCTGAGGAGGATGCAAGAGCAAATGTTCCTGTTTTATTCTACAGGGTAGTATTTTTTGCTTTTGGAGGGGGGAACATATATTATATTGAGTGTAATGAAAAAAATCTTTTTTTAGCAACACATACACAAACACAAGGCGAATTCATGGTCTCAGCCGTTTTTGTCCAATCTTCATTTTCACCTAATTCGCACCTATAGGGATGCATCTGACTACTATTAACAACAGGTCATAGGCCAGCCCTGCACTCCACAAGAGGTAACACCTTCAAGCATCTGTCAAGTCAGGCATGATGTCTATTAACATCTCACTGTGATTGAAGCTAACGCTTAACTCAGTTCATTCAGTGGCATTACAGGCACACTATGCAGTGCATTTTACACAGTAATTAAACAAATACAAATATTCAAACATTAATTACCCCATTGTCAAGTCTGAACACTGAGGTTGTGGTTATGTTGAGGTCAAAGTGAGGAATACAGGGTGTGCACCCTAAAACGCATTCACAAAATACAGCAACATGTGGAAACACTTTGCAAATAAAGATACAGAACAACAACAAAGAAGGAAAAAATCAAGAAACATGCTGCAAATGTTAAAACACGGATCCAGATCTAACTAAATACTGACAACATGGGCTAATTCAGAGCTATGCTGTGCAGCAAATACAGAAAGCACAACCAAGAAGGTGCAACCAGCCAAGTACAACAGAGGCAGAGTGTGACATTTGCAAGTATAAGAATTTTTATAAATTGCTACTAGAGGGAAAAATAGTTTATTCCATAAAGTGAAACTAAAATCTCCATTCATTTATTTATGATTATTTTAGCTAAAGCATATGTAATAAAAGCTTTCTGAATTATCTGCATCCCACTATAATAAAGACTGTGTAATGCAGGCTGGCGTAACACTAACATAGACATACAGGGACTCAGTTTTCCCAGTTTTCTCTCTCCCGATTCTTCATTTCTTATTACTGGTCTCTTAATTCTTTGATTTGGAAGCTGAAAGACTTAGTTACAGTTTGTTTACCCTGTAAGGCTACCACACTGCAGCTTTTAGACATTTTTCACTTTTCTTAGTAGCAGACTGAATTCACAAGGAGGCACCTTCACCCAAATCAAAGACAATTTAGAGCCATGGATTGTTCTCCCTTCCAGCGTGGGTGGATCTTAGAGCTGCTCTGTCTCTATACAAGAAACACAAGAAATATAGCAACAGAGCAACATGCACAAAAAAAACAGCGCTAAATACACTTGGGAGTTGTTGCTAAGTTCATGAAGGTTGTGCTTGCATCATGATGTAACACATGTTAGCTGCTACTAGGCTGTATACACTTGCCGTGCACCCGGTGTGAAACGAACATCACGAACAATATATAAATTATACAATCGAGATGTTAATAATGAAAATCCCAAATGTGAACTTGCTCGCTTACAACCGCTGACCGGTGACTAGCAGACAACTGCACCACAAGCGCTTGTGTTTTCTGTATTGATTCATTTTGTACTTACTGTCTTTGCAGCACTTGCTTTTCTTCTAAATCCAATTCGTTGTGGAATTACTGAAAATGCTACGAGGTCTTTTCGGCCATCGTACACACAAGATACCCAGGCTCCTGTTTGTGCTGTCTTGCAGCATCACACTGAAATGATCTGCTTTTAAATACTTTAGGGAGATAACATGACTTCCAGCCACCTATTTATTCATATTTATTTGACTGAAATGAGGCATGAATCCAACAGCACCAGTGAGTGCTTGTGAAACTCTTACTATCAGCTGGCAGTTTTCTTGGGTTGCTTTTAGTTGGAAGGTTAAGCAGCTGAGCGCAGAGTTTTTCTTCCTGTAGTGTTCCCCACATGGGCGGCAGGGGAATACCAGAGGAAGTATGTCCCTTGGTTCTCTTAGCCCTCTTTATCCTGAGACTTCCACAAAATAGACCTTAAACCACTTTAGCTCTGCTTTATGGTATCATCATTGAGTCACTTGTGACATGTAGATGCACAGGGTGCTGGAGATCTACAGATTCATCCATTATTTATGAATTGTGTCGCAAGGATATAAATGCTGCTATCTCATTGTGGGGTACTTGGCCTTTCGAACCCTCGCTTGCAGACTGCGTCATCTATTCACAGACAGTGATGCTGAGCTTTTCATTCTACTAGTGCTCATGTGGAGAGTATTGCATCTGGCAGGGGAGCTGGTCCAGACTGGACCTGAGTTGTTTGTTATGTGAATTTCCATTTTTGCATTATTTTATGAAGACTTGAAGAGTGCAAGCAAACAACTTTCAGATCCGCCTGAGGCCAGCCCTAAGAAGTGAAAAAAGCCATGTCCTGCATTCCTCTGGGAACCACAAATCCTTCTCCACACAAACTTCCCCTTAATTAGTTGGACTGTGCGTAATGGGAAAACATTAGTATTATTATGAGGGGAAAGGGAGTTTGAGTGACAAGGTCCTGCTCTTGACTTTTGTTGAATTAAAAGAGGATGGCTATCGGAGGTTTGGTATATTAAAACGTCCATTTGCATATTTGCAGCTATATTAAAAGGGATTAGCTGCAGCCAGTGAAGCACAACAAACAGAGGGAAGAGGACGGCATGGTTTAATATCACAAATGACACCCAGGGAGTTACCCCCTAGCTCCAAGCCTGATTACAGCTTCTTAATTAGGACAGCTTCTCAACTCTCACACATTTTCTTCCCCTGCTCCACCATGTACAGCACGAGTTTAGTCCCAGATTCAATATTTACCCTGCACTCCTCTACTTGTACCAGGAGTTTTTACCAGGGATAGAGGGGTGAGTTGGGGGTAATATTAATCATGAAATCTGCTTCTCGTATGCAGGTGCAAACCAATTAGCAGGCTGGCATTTAAAGGACTTTGACTGATATTTCGTCACAGATGAAATCAGTCATGTCTAAATGCCTCTCGCGCAAGTTTTCATATACTCATCTCAAGTGTTGCGTTATCGGCAGCTGCGTGTCAGCAGGTTCGGTTGCTGGCTTCCTCTGACACCATACACTTGCACACGTGTGCTGTACACATTCTGTGGCACAGTAACAAATTCATTAATGTTTCCTGGCTGGATCGACTGTAAATCACTCTGCAGATAGGCTCGGCTAATACATGTGACTATGAATACGTACCACATGTGTTTTTATGTTACTGTATTTTTTACTAGTTAAGTAGAGACACTGATAGAATATAATCAGCAGATTCAGTTATGGATTGTTTGGATTATTTTTATATTTAAGCAAATATAGTTATTTTGCTACACTGGGGTTTTTTCAGTTTAAGATTTACATGCAAAATCTAAAAGATCAATAAAACTAGTAAAAGTTATATTATAAAATTAGTCGTTTAATACAAAATGCAAAGAAAACATAGGGTGTCTGTTCATCAGTTGGATCAGTTCTTCTAGGTGTTCAACAACATCAGCATCCAGTTATTCATGAAAAAAAGACTTACAAAGTTAAGCAGAGTTAGCAATAAGCTAGCTAGCTAGCTAGCTGACATCAAAAGATCACATTTATCTGCAGGTTGTGGTATTTCTGTTTAAAAAAATTAGAGCATGGCTAAAACCAAATACCAGTCAGATATTCAGAAACTGGGGGTTTAGCTGAATTGAGAAGTTATTTTGAATATAATAAAGAGCCACGTCAAGGCTAGCTAGGTTTGGTTAAGCTAATTTAAATGGTTAAGCTAATTTTAAAAACAGAAACAACAATGGCTGTTGTATTTGAAAAGATTATGGTGAGGTTTAAATTGATTTCAATAAAAGTACACATCGAAGATTAATAAGTAAAATACAGGCCTAGAGGATGTGTGAGTGCCTGATTGAGAAAAGTGCCATTTCAAGAAAATGGACAAATCTGCCATCTTTACTGCATTTGAGATGACGTCAAAGATGGCATCCAAAACTGGAGGTTAGTGATTAATATATTTCTGAGTGTTTTGAATTATTTGCTACCAAAAGTTATTTTCTTAAGCTTAAAGTGATTCATGTTAGCTGTCCTAGCTGTGATTAATTTCTGAAGCATTAAACTGCTGGTGTCAGGGCACCACAAGCCAGAGTGTGGAAGATTCCTAAAACAAAGAGTGCCAGAAAAATTAATAGATAATATAAGATGTATATTATATAATAAAAGACAGACAGGGCAACAGTCTCAAGTAGCTACAAGGTTGGACCAAGAAAACAGCCATCATTTAACATTAACATGGATCAGCAATAACAGTAATACCATATCTCTGTGAAAGTGCCTGTTCATAGTGAGTATTTTCACCTCTGTTTCATTTAAGTGCATTACAAATTTGCATTTAGATAAATAAAGTTAAACTTTTTCCACTTGTGGTTGCAAATTATGGTTACAAGACAACAAAAACCTGATACTGAGATGAAATTTAACCTCAGTAGTAAGAATAGAACCTCTTTAGAATTACCTGGGTAATGTTCATATAGAAATGTTGTCCTTAGGTTCTTCAATGTCACCTGAGATACATGTAATGCTTTTTGTTTTCAGGAAGTTATTAAACTTGGCTGTGTATTTAACTGTAGCTAATGCCCCACATAGATCTATAACATCACACTTACACTTCAACCTGTTTTGTGAAGCCTTTTAATGCATTCCTAATTTTCCTGTATCTCAGTGTAGAAACACTCAAAACTAACACTTGCAGACAGCATTATATATCTCAGACTTCAATGTTAAACATGTTGTTATCCTCACTTTCTGTTGAGCCATTGGAATCACAGAGGGGCCGCTGACCTGCAAAGAATCAACTTGAACCACTTTTTTTTTTTTCTTCAGTCACCATGGAGGCCTAGGGGGGGTTAAAGGTCAACTGTCACAGAAGCCACAGAGGATCCTCTTGGGTGAAGATCCTTGAGACTTTTCCCTTAAACCAGGACACCATGGCCAGGTTTCACAGGTCTGCCCTGCAGCTGCCCCGGGGCTTGAATACATCTGTGTGTTTATAGGATGGTGCTGTACCACTAGCCACAACCCCCCTGCACCCCCGGACCATTTCCCAAGTCAATGTTACCCTTGATGTTAATGTTTAAGTGGGCTTACTACTTTTCAACCACTACATATGGTGAGTTGAAACTCATACTACAGGCAGTGTGTCTGCTCGCAAGTTTTGTTGACACTAACTTTACTGAAGAAAGTCATAAAAAATACTTTTTGTCAGGATCTGATGCACTTCATAATGCAAGGCAACAGACTAACTGTTTGACTTGATACAGTAATAGTAGGCCACACATCAAGAGATAAATGAGATTTTGCTCATTTGCATGTCATTCAGTGTCGGTAAAGCGTATAGTAAGCACTGATTGGGAATCCACTCAGCCAGAACTAAACTGTGTTTGCTCTATCCACAGTGGAAGGGAAAAAAATCATATTAGCAAAAATAAATGTTGGTGGGTTGTTAGAGAGTCTGATTATGTGTGTCTCAGGCAAATTGGCGGTAATGAGTCAAGAGACTGCACTCGTTCACATACATTAAAACAGCGATCATTAGGAAATTAGGGCCTAGATTAATCCTGTTAATGACACACTGGTGCTCATGGGAAAAAAGACGGCCCCAGATGTCGAGATGCGGCGCCGTGATGAAGCATCAACTGCGTGCGATGGCTCCGGCTCTAGCTCCCCCCTCCCCATTTCTCTCTGCCTGACGGTAACGTGGGGCTGCTCCTGCACAGTGCCGCCACTTGAAATGCAAACGAGGGGGGGGGTGTAGCCGACTGCTAATGAGAGCAGATCCCAGCGATAAGGAGCGAGAGAGAGAGAGAGAAAGAGAGAAGGAAAAGAAAAGGGGGAGAAGGGAAAGTGAATAAATTAAAAAAAAAAAAAGAAGCGATCTGAACTGAGGATAAGACGCAGCAGCAGGAACTCTGATGTCCCCAATTAGGAGGGATGTCACCCCCTGTCTGGGCCGCAGTAATAAAGCCCTCACTCTGTATTCTGAATCACATGGCTCCAACACTGTTAACATTCTAATATCTTGGGCGTGCGTGGTAACATTAATTACTTGGCCATTTGGATGGCTCCTGAATCTCCTTAATGTTTGCTTCCAAATGGAAATCTGAGCTCGGGCTTAGGAGTGTTACATTAGAAAATAATAAGTAATATTTACCCACCCAGCAAGCAGTCATGCCTGCTCCGCAACTGGTTCAATTTCTCCTATTGACTGTTTGGATATACTGTTCTCCTATACAAAGACAATTATTCTGTGAATTTTAACAAGAAAGTGATCCCTGGAAATGGTGTCTTTTCCCCCCAGTTTTGGGTCCTCTTGGATGTAAAGCCTGCTGTTTGAGAGAGGCCATACCACATTTAGATTTAATTACAGGTGTTTGAAATCTATGCAAATCTCCCCAATCTATTCCTATCAGGCAAGTCCAATAATTGAAGAGAATCTTCCCAAACAAGTGCTGCTACCATTAAAATTCATGGTCACCTTGAAAGGCATGTCTGCGGCTGAGAATCCCATCAGTCGGCGCTTCTCTCTCACTGACAAACAAACACTTTTGTTCTTTAGTTGCTTCAATATATATAGGCCTACCACACCAGATAAGGAACCGGGGAGGAATGAACATCCTTCAGACTCCAAATGGTCAACTTTCATCTGGCGGAAGCCGTGCCTACTGTATTGTTTTCAAAGTGTAGTGAACCCAAAAGAGAAAGGGTAAAGCCATTTTGGTGTGTGTATACAGCAGAAATGTGTTCTTTTGGGGTGGCAATACAAGAGAAGCCCCGGATAGAGGAGAAAAAGATTACAATTTTCCCCCCATGTTGTGGTGGCAGAGCTGCCAGCGAGAGGCTGAGAAGAGCAGCGAATGTAATGGTTGTATTACTGCACTCGGCGATGCATTATTAATGCAAACGTGATCAAGGCAGGTGGACAAGCCCAGGAGAGATAGCGCTGCTTAATGAACAGCCCCCTCTCTCTCGGCAGAACAAGGCCTGGCAGCTGTTAGTGTTGCACTGTGAGGTGTGAGCTGCTGCACCTATGTGGTTAAGGTAGCCCCTATTTAATTAACAAATAATCTGCAGCCGCTCCTAATTGACTCTCTTCATAGACCGGTGCGCGTGTCAGCGCCGTGGTCATGCCCACCTGCATTTTAAATGGAAACGGATGTTTAGTGCCGTTCATCATTTGTTTTTTCTCTTAAATCATTCATGCGGCACAAAGTGTGTGTGAGAGCGTACTGAGTAAATTAGCTGAATATGTATATTTAAATATAAACACCCTTAAAAAGCATTTTGTGTCATACTTTAAGCGTACAATGTGACGTTAAAGGTATTTCTTGGATGCACCGGTTAGGCCCCCGCAGCCGTATATTTTATAATATAAAAGCTGTAGATTAAATGTGTGTGTATATATATATATATATATATATATATATATATATATCATTAATTGCACATTTATCTGCATCTATGTGGGGTCCATATGTTCTAAAAACTGACTTCTTACTTACAGTAGAGCCTGAAACAGAACAATATCTATGAGTATGATTATCTGTACAACTGCTCTGTGAAAACTGCAGCCACTAATCCTGCTGAGATGCTACGCTTCATTTGAAAGGAGTGCATGTATGGAGCCTCATTGAGAGCCGTATGATTATTTAGAGGCTGTTAAATTCACACGCAGTATACACGGCTTGTGGAAGCGTTGCTCATATGTGCTGTAAGGACTGCTTTTATAGAGAATAACATCGATTTGACTTTAAATTTTCATTTAATTTTTTTTGGAGCGCGCACGCGGCCCTGTCAAAGCGCCGGCTTCCTTAGCGGATGTTTTCAAGTCACATACTGCCCCCTGCTGCGTGCGCAGAGTATTGCTGCACATCAGTTCCTGGCGGTCTGATCCTCTGGGAGAATCTGCTGGATTTAGAGATGCATTGTGGCAAACATGCAGTGAATAGGGTTAGGGAAATGCATGATTGTCCAAAAAGTGTTTTTGTTGTTGTTTGTGTGTGTTTGTGTGCTTCTGAAAAATACCACAATAGCAGCCTTTTTAAGAGGGGAAAGCTTGTCAAACTGAAGATTTTTTTTTCTCCCCCAAATCTACTTTTATTGCAGTTAAACTCTGTTGAATATGTGCTGTGTCTTAATAAAAGGTAAAAGTCAGGGTTAGGATTGTGTAAATATTACGTTTAGGATGCGCTAAAAGTTCACAGAGTAAATGGAATGCAAAACCATTTTTTAATAATTATGCTATACTGTATTTAGTAGCATGTACATATTTAATACACATTTAATACACTGTGGTGTTTGTAATAAATTCCTTTGACCCCTAAGGTAATGATGGTTCCAAGTAGGTGAACACCCCCCACCCAGAGCATCATAACCTGTGTTGTTTTGCAAGAAACTGCAGCTTGCAAAGGGCCTACATGGCCCTGCAGTAAAGAAGGAAAGATGTAAGGGCGTACATCCACAGCCAGTGAACACTTTAATAGGGGATCTCAGTTCTTGTTTACAACAGGCTTATGAGGACCTGGCAGCAATAATGTAAAAACTAAAAAGCTGGTTGTACAGGTAGATTTCGGTCCCATTTGTCCAGGTATGATAAATTAACAGATCAAAGACACAAACAGACACACTGATTTATCCGTGTTCAGCTCTTCAGACCGGGGTTAATGGAATACTTATGGATGTAGTGTGTCTGAGGCTGTGGGAAAGATTGAGGTGGAGGTGGGATTTGGGGTCGCAGTGCAGATCACCGCCTCAGTGAAGCCCTCGCTAACCGTCAGAGCGCATCCCTTCGTCAGGCTGGATTAAGAGCATGTCAGGCTAGATGGAGCAGATAGCCGGGTTTATGTATCATGAAGGACAGACACACCACAGCGACACTGACACACACATCCTGCCCTTTTACAGAGGATTTTGTCACGTAACAGTTATTTATGACTGTGGATATGAACAGACATATGGGCAAATTATTCTAGGATTACATAGATGATGCTTGAAAGCCATCATTGTTATGAATTTGAATTAGGCGATAATATATTTGGATGTGATGGGGTATTATTTTATAGAGGTGGGGATAGAGCAGTAATATGTTACAGCTGTTAGCTCAGACGTGCGGGATTTGCAGTCTGGAGTGATTTGAATGGTTCAAATTGGGAGTGCGATGTGTATGTTCAGTTCTACAATAGGCTAAAGAAACCATGAGAATCCTCCACATTCCTCCATTTGTAATGAACAGCGAGTGACTCAAAGTGTCAGTGTTTAGAACTTGTTTAGATTTGATCAGCTCTGAACTCATCCCAAACCAAGGTAAACCTAACTGCAGCGTCTGTAGCACCAACGCGAGCCAAGGGTACAATTGTATCTCAGAACGACTTGTCATTATACTTGGGCTGTGCAAAAATAAACATTTGGATACCGTGAAGCCAAGAATTGATTGTGGCTTTGGGGAGGGTAACATTGTAGCCCATGTAGCTTTGCCTGAGGCTGAAGCTTACCAGTGCTTTTATACATAGTTTATTCCTACCTGTTCTCTCTCCATGTCTTGGACCTGTATGATAGTATCTGCTTCAATTCCCCAGTCTGAGCAATCTGTTTGAATCCACAAGGTTGTGAATAAAACAAACCTGCTCTCCTGCTCAGCTTAGTGTATAATGCAGGACCTCGCCATTGGTCATGAATTGACAAAGTCCACGTAGAGCTATATCCCGCACCCTTACCTGCTGGAAATAGCCATACAGCAGATATGCTAGTATCAAGCAATGAGGTGGGAGGTATTGCATGACGGCAGAGCAAATTCCCATTGAGTAGGGAAGGGAAAACCGAGAAGATGAGCAGAAAAAGGGACATTCTTTTTGGAGGGAGTAGACTCCTGAATTCACCCCCTGAGGACCTCGGTTCAAGGTGCAGAGTGGACACTGGACAGGAGTGCGGGGTGAGGCATGCTAACAAAGCCACAGCCACCAGCCTGGTCTCAGGGAGGCACTAAGCCTGAATATTTCATGGCTCCTCCAAGCACAAAAAGACTGCAAAACTGACCCAGCTCATTTGGAGCCGTGTGCTTGCTGAAGGTCAGGACCTGAAAACAGAAAGGCAGAGGCAAAAGACTTGTTTGAGAAAAAGGCCAACTATCAACCATATTGCTCAATGATATAATTTTGTTTTTGCATTTTGGTTGTTTCTCTATCGGTGTAGATTTACAGCTGAGAACATCAAGTGCATGTATCATTGTCGAGCACTTGAGACTCGCGTTCTCTCCAGAATAAATCGAGTTGGTTCATTAGATTGATGTATTTTTCTTCTAGTTGTAAATGCATAAAGTTGCTTTTTTATTATAGGGAGCCTTGACAAGGTGGGCGTAAAATTCACATTCACTCACTTCTCCTAACAACACAAAAGAGAAAACAATGGGGTGGTTTATACCCCGCAGACCCTAAAGGGAGGCGTTTAGCTCCTTGTGACTTTGTGTGCAAAGCAACCCAAACTCCCCGCGCTGGTGCATGGCAGAGAACAACAGCAAGAACTCAAGGGCTGTCTCTGACAAAAGGGAGCAGGATAGCGGTGTCTGAAACCCTCGTGTACCTCTTCTCCTATTCCCTCCCTAATCAATATCAAAAGCAACAAAAACGCAGGCACGAGGAAGACACAAAAAAACACACGCAAAAGCAAACAAATGCCTGTTCAGTGGGGGGAGAGAATTAGAGCATGGCGCCATCTCCTCGTCTTACCTGTCATTATCTGCTTTAGCTCTTAATGAGTGCTCCTCAACACTTGGTCACATCACATTTGTTTTATACAAGTCCCTTTGAACAGCTGAGAGATATTGAGCCTCCTTTGATCATAGAATCCGTCTGAATTTCAAATCAGAAATGAACCTCCCCCCATATCTCGAGCTAGGTCGTCTCCACATTTTCAGTCACTATTTTGTTTGTTTATACTCCAGCAAAGGAAAAAACAGCGAGTGAAATAAAAAGAAAGAAAGAAAATGTGATAAAGAAAAACTGAAGATGTGGGAGCCGGCAGCATGTGGGCTGTATACATTTTGTTATTATTAATTAATGTTTATGAATTTAACAATGAAATCTTAAAAGAATGAAACAGAAGCGCTGCCACAAGATGCTGCCTATTTATATATATATATATATATATATATATATATATATATATATATATATATATAATTTTTTTTTTTTTGCTTTTTGCTTTTTTTGAAGGCAGCCGTCCTCTAATGATGACCCTTGGCATGCTGTGGCACCTGGGACCTCCCCTAGCACAAGGGAGGCTGATGAAAATTAGCCCATTCACATTTCAAACAGAATTCGGCCTGGCCCCTGATCACAGTGCTGGGGCCCCCCTCACGGTCCTGCAGAGAGAACACGCACCACCAAAAAAGATCTCCACCCGGCCAGAGCCTCTCCCCTGGCGATCATTGCGGGAACACATGGTGACATGACTGTGGGACGCGAGGGGTCTGGATGTACTCCGGCTGTTATTCCCTGTTAAAAGATTTAAACCATTGGGGTATGATAGGTCCCTTTGATGTTTGCTAAGCATAGAGCTAGGGAACAAGGAAGAAGGAGAAAGGGGGAGAGAGGTGGGGTGAGGTACAGTGGTGATGGTAGCGGTGATGCGGGGCAGAGGCTTGTTACTAGAAGGCAATCATCTTTGTGGAGTCACACCAGAGGAGGGAGGAGACGCGCAGAATCTCTGTTTCAACGCCGCTACGCCGACAAAGGGAAGATAAAAGACAGAGGTTGAAGCCGAGGCCAAGACCCACTGTGAAGCCAAGATTACTGCCAGCACAAAGTTTTGGCACTTCTACCACTACAGCAACTTTTACGTTCCTAATTGCCCCAATTTGGCTCTTGTATAGAAGTGGGAAAGGGTAGCAGACATCACAGTCATAGTGATATTTTTTTAAACTACAGGAAGAGTTCTCATTGGCTCTTCAGATCAGTATCAATTTCAGGTATGTACGTTTATGGTAAACCGTTACAACTTGTTGTTCTTGATTGTGTTGGGGAAAAAAACAAGTTCAGCGGGACTAATTATTCAACAGGTTGTAAACAAACATTTAGATTCATCTGGTTTTTTTGGAAAAGTGGAAAAAATGGTAAAAAGCAGAGTTATTAGTAAAGTTTTTGTGCACCTCACAATTGAAAGCAAAATGTATTGCTATAAGTAAATGTTTGAGGGTTTTTTTTTTTCTATTTGTGAACTTTTGTTGGCAGTAGAACTCTAGCTTTGCAGCTATGCTGTCATTTTAATTTTTACTCAATAAGTTAAAAGTCTGCAGGTTTCGGGTATATGTCTTATCACAGTGTGCCATAAAAAATGAATCATTATATATAAATTTTTAAATAAATGTAGTTTTCATAATTTGTGTGGTTTAAATAACATTTTAGATCTCAGCAGTCAGTTAATGTAATATAACCATAACCCATAACCCAATCAGAAGCCTGGTTTCAGCACAAAAATGACTAAAATTAGTGCACTACTGCAGGCATCTAAAAGTGATTGTTGAAAAAGCTGAGTGTATAAGCATGTACAGCTGAGTTCAGCTTTTCTACAAGTAAGAGCTAGAATCAGAATGTGCTTCAGGTTTAGAAGAGGGTGGGTTTAAAAAAAAAAAATCTCACCCACCAACACATCTAAGGCTGAATAATTCACACGGTGCATCTTGTTTAACTTGTGTATGAACAGAAATGTCAAAACATTCATCTGTGGTGTGTTCATGGTCAGGCTAGCGCTGTAGTTAGGCTAAGAATGTCACGACTTCAAAATGTAGAAAATACCCATATGTTCAGAACTGTTTGAACATAGTGTCAAAACTGGGTATCTGTGTTAATCTGTGTGCTAATTATGCAGCAAATCATGAATAAAGGATTTTAAAGTGTTATTGTCTTCTTCATTTGAAGTTCAGGTTCGTCAAAATTTATTCCAAGTATAGAACTTTTTTTTAAATGCTGGTAAAAAAAAAAAAAATCTAAATATAATGCCAGTTTGCATCCATTAGAAGTTGGTTTGTCAAGGTAGCGAGCTTTTAGTGCTTAAAAGGGTTAAGAAGAATAGGATATAGGAAGACATAGTCATTAGAAGAGCAGTAATTTTACAAAGAATGTAAATGTGATGGAAATGTTGGATTTGTGATGGTTTCTTGTTTCAGTCTGCTGCTATATTTTGTCTTCCAGGTGAAACAGATTACAAGAAATCCATATATCCACGAATTTACAAATGCGTATAAAAACACATATGTATACATATATACATGCCCATATTTATGCTGCAGACCCTACCATATCTATCAGCTAAGGTCCTTAAATGCAACACGAACCCTGGTTACAGGTAATTGATTCATATTTGGAATTTGTTCTCAATGATGCTCCTGTGCTAATGTGACGAGAATTAATCAAAGACGATGTGTTTGTCATCTGATCTTTAGCTTAACAGCCGATTAATAGTTGATACATTTATATCAGTAGGAGAACTTTACTCTCTGATGAATGAGTAGATCATAATTATTGGAGCCTTACATTTGTCCTGTGTGTATGCCAGCATGTGGTTGCATCCCCCTTCCCTTCATGGTGCAACGTTTGGGAGACAGATGGAAGACGGTCTCAGCAAAGGGAATACTAAAGATCTGAAAGCGTTTTAGGAACAATTAAAATCTTTGATGGTTTAATCTGTTCACATCAAAAGCACCAATCCCTCTGTTTGATTTTCTTTTGATGACACAGTATAAAACTGATTAAGCCAACGGTTAGCAAACACTTATGTCAACCACAGACTGAGAAGAGAAATGCTATACAGTATACAACCATGGCGCAAACTAAACCATGTTGTAATCTGAAAAAAAAGATCATTTAATAGACAATAGATGCTTAAAACTAGAATTCCTTTAGCAATTTTCAAGCAGAAAGTCAACTTAAAGTACAGCACCATGGACTTAAAGTGATGTAAGTGTTTTCTTTTTTTTATTATGGATGCGTGGATGATCTTTTGGTTAAATGTTTGGCTTCACCGGACGGGTGGAAGAATTTTGAATGTTCACAACATCAGAGGATAAGGATCAGGAGCCTTATCAAACTGCCTAAGAAGCATTATTCTGACCTATTTCATTGCTGTCTTTGTGCATGTTCATTAGACAGTTAATCACAGGAGGGAGTACTTCATAGGCAAAGGGATTAGTTGAGTCAGGGAGGCTTTTTGACTTTCTGACAGAGCTCCACCAGGTCACACCTCCTCACTTTCCTCCAGAAACTTAGCCTCATTTGTTCCCGTGATACCCTCTCAATTTAACATTCTCCAGAAAAAGAATTCATTTACTCATTTCTAAATGAACAAGGCAGTCATTCTATACAGATATGAATGTGTCATTTTCTCCATGCGTGGATGCCGGTTTCAATGCAATCACATCGCTGTCATCAAATTACAGTCCAGTAAGAACTGTCAAACCAAAAGTGTTTTCACAGCTATTGTTTTGCGAATTTACTTTTCATAAAACATGTCTTTTCCTTTGTAATTTACACATTCTTTAGTTGAAGTCAAATCAGATTCCTGCTTGTCTGCGTCAGATGACCTTAGACCACTGAGATTTGCACTTGTGCATTGCATGCGGTATGTTTACATTTGTCTAAAAGCAGTGTAAATTGAATTCTGCTGTATGTTCCCGACACTGACTACAAGTGTAAAGTGGTGTGTACAGAGATGTACATACCACTCCTCTGGGGCCCAACCCTCCCTCATTGTTCCATCAAGGCTCAGGATGATGGCTCTGAGAGCGGGAGGAAAATAATCAATAACTCACATGGCATCCTGCATCCAGGAAGACTCTGCTGTAAATTAACTTGACAACGGGGATGAAAAAGGAGAGAAAGCTCCTCTGGATATCTGTTTGTCTGCTCTCTTCCTCACAAGCGGCGGGGAAAGAACTACCAAACGGGGAGCAATTGAATGCAAAGTGCTCGTTTTCTCGCCGACTTTTCTGCAAGCGCAGCCTACCCCCCGACCCCTTGAGGCGAGACCAGCAGAAACCCGCATCAGATCAGAAGGTGACATATCAAAAACCATGTCACAAAAAAAGTCAGTAATGGTTGCCAAAGATGTGGCAGCAGTTCTAGTTTTCCACTGGGCTCTTTCTATTGCTCCCCTGTCTATTGGGGTTGTATGGTATCAGAGGGAAACGCACTCTCAGGCCTGCCATGTAGAAGCGGGATTTGATCTTGATGGCTTTGTGACAGTTTGGGATGAGGGATAGCGGTTAGTGCTGAACAAGAGACTCTGAGCTGATCAATGGGACTTTTCAGACAGGCCTATGTGCAGAGAAGTTATGGGATGGTACCTCTGTGCTGCTAGAAAGCTCCCTTTTCCACTTTCTCACTTGTTAATAACCACTCTATCTCTCTTCCTTCAGTTTTTAAGAGCACAAGAAGGCAACATACACAGGCAGCAAGTGACCTACTGTCCGCTTCTATTAAAAATTAAAAATAGGAAGCTTATGTTAATGACAGATGTAAAATAAAAGATCCTATCATTTAAAGAAGTAACATAGAGATATTAGTTGCATTATTATAAGAACAAAGGCTGTCACAGAAAGCATAGTTGGTCACGTTCAGTGGCTGGTGGTAGCTAGTAGCTAGCTGTAGTTTGGTTTAATTAGCTAACAGAAATTCAAACTGCTATGCTTCACAGTTGATAAATGATAACTTGATAAATATTTCCTGTTTTTAAGATTTCTTCCTAAATTTCATCAATACTTTACTGAAACAAACTGGTGCTTGGACACGTCTTTCACCCTCTGCTGGCAGTGGACAGATACAGTAGTGGCCCTGTTTCATCCTCAACTGTGACTCATGAATAAATTACAATAGGAAGATGTTCTGTGACCAATAAATAAATGCATAAAAGTTCATATTTTCCATTTTTTTAATAAAATTGTGCCATCTTAGGAAATATTTGAAATAAAAAAATGGGATATTCTTATTTTTAAGTCTACAACCAATTCTCTTGATATTAATTTTGCCACAAGGCAAAAAAAGAAAAAAAAGAAAAAAGAAAAAAATCAATTCTGCTAATATTTCTTTTTTGCCTGTAAGACAAAAAAAATGCTGTGACCAATGAAGTGCCATAGATAGATGACATATCAAATATGACACAATAAATCATGCTCATAAATTATTCAAATTTTCTATTTTCTCATAAACAGAAAAAAAAGAGTGTTCTGCCCTGTATGTGTCAGAGCTCATACAGGGCTCTGTAAGTACCTGCATCATTTTACATTTTTTCATGAATTCTTTCATGCAACATACAGAATAACACAAATACCAATCTGCAGTTATGGAATTATAATCATAAAAAATGACTGTTAGTACAAAAAATTATTTATTTCCATTGAAATGATGGCACCACCAGCAGGTGAAATTTCTGTATTCTGTTTACGTGGGAGAAGGTACTCTTTGAATTACGGCAAGGTTAGTCTTCCACATTAAGGTCACAGGCTTGCTCCTCAGAGATGAGGTGGTCTTAAAGGTCCCTCCTACCTGTTCACAACACCTAATCAAAGAGCCACAGACAAAGCCACAGATGAATGAACCACGTAGGGCCACCCAACTCCAGTGCCATGAAGGCAGGTCAAAGAGGTGAATGGTCACCAAAAGAGGAAACACGTTAAGGATCAAATGCCAGTGACCACGTGAAATCAAAGACAAAGACATATAGGAAGGCACCTTTTACCATTTAGAAGCATCTGCAGAGGAAGTGCAGGTTTCATTATGGATGTAATGGAGAGCGGGCCAAGGTCAGAAAGCAATCATCATTCTGACACCTCACCCAGCAGGCAGTGCTACTCCTCAGAGCACTGCCATGCAGCGCCGGGAGAGCCATCTTACACATAACAACAACAGACGATGGAGGCCAAAGGCAATGTCACAGGCCACCCTTCCATCGATAGCACTGCAAAGGACCCGTAAGAGAGCTTTCTCTTAGCAGAAAATAGAGTCTGTCAGCGTGCAAAATTCTGGGGCTTCGTGTCAGAGATCTCAGTCCAGTAAGTTATCTTAGGTGCGGATATTTGTTGGCTTGACATACTGTACATCTGAACTAGCTGAAGAAGCAGCGAGTCAAGAATAAGTGCCTCTTTTATATAACCACATCAGAGCTCGGCATATGGCAGGGCCTGTGGTGGTGTAAAGTGAAGACAGGAGGCAGAAGAGTGCAAGCCTTGTCCCAGGCATGAGCTGACATCCCTGTAGAGGAGCCCTGTAATTAGCAAGGCTAATGAAGAATAGGGCCGAGACTAATGTCCCCGCTGACCTCTGAGCCCTGTTGGCAGGGCGAGAGGGTGGACTTCAACAGAGAAGAACATGATACTATGCTATAGCCATTAACCCTGACCCAGCACTCCCCTCAGGCTTACATCTGGTGCAGGACTGGATCGGTACCAAGTCTCAGTGGGCAACAAGACTGAATACTTGGGTCCACAGGTAATGAATTGCCAGATAGGTCCTATTATATCTCATCTGCTCCAGTTCACTAACTGTAAATTCAACCTTTAGAAGACAGTGTGTTATTACCAGGTTGTGCTTTTCATGCCGCTGCTGTTGACTTAAAAACGCAATTCAAAAGTCCATCCGAGGCATCCTCAAGAGTGCTTGTTTAAAGTCTGCACACCGTGGGTATTCCATCATTATAAAAACTGCTGTTGTCTGTTTTGCACAGCATGGGTCCTCACACTGTGATTACATACCGGAGGAAGACACCTGTCACATGGAGCTGTTACTAGCTGTTACTAGCTGTCATGGCTTCTTACAGATTGGTTGCTGCTCATATGAATGCGTGGAGAAAAAAAATACGACAAAGTGATTCTTGAAAAGTATTATTTTGTCTTTGTGAATCAGAAACAAAATGACAAATTCTAAAGAGGCAAAGCAATTACGGGGGTTTCACATCATCCCAAGTTTTTGGTTGAGGCTGTAATGTTGCTTGATTGATGATGAGATACAGAAGCTATACAATGCTGAATGAAAGGGCTGTCCTATATTATACATTCCCATTACATTAGTTGTGGTGATACATTTAAACAACAGCAAAGCAACATGACTGACACCAGACACCATTACAAACAAAAGTCCCAGCTGATGTGTTTCAAGCTTTCCATCTAAAAGAAGAAAGATAAACTTTAAACAGTGTAAAATAATTCTAGTAGGAAGCAGTATAAAGTCGTGATAGTTATTATGAGAACACCTACCATCGAAAAACATATGAAAAAGTTAATATTTTAATCTTACATAATGTTGCAATAGTCCATTTACCCCATGGAAAAACCTCTCATTTTGACCCCATCTTTAAAAATTTCGTTTTTTTCAAAGAAGAAGGTGATATTCACTCATTCCATGTTTTATTTTGGACTTCCCTTATACACATAGGACCTAAACATATTGGAGTTTTAATTTATCAATAATGCAGTAATAATCGTTTCTTATTGTGTAATAATGTCTGCACAGCTGATTGGCTGTGTGCACTGCCCATGTCTGTATAGATTCACTGCTAATTGGGTAACAGCAACAGAAAGCAAAGTACTTTAAAACCTGTTGCCCACTTTTTCACACCATTGCACACAATTTCAAAGAAACCGTCTAAAAGGTTGCACAACATTTTCAGGTTTTAACATTCTCCAGATGTGTGCACATTCAGTTTTGTATATATATATATATATATATATATATATATATATATATATGGAGAGAGAGAGAGAGAGATACCAGACAAAAAATATCATGCTATGTTAAAAAAAAAGGTTAATCTCTGATTTAATAAGGTTATTTGCTTTAAAATATTCTAACAAACAGTAAGAGAATTAAAAGAAAATGGTATTATTAAAATTGAGTTTAAAAGTGTGCACACTTTTCCCATTTTTAACCTTTTGCTATTGAATATAATGAATTTAAAGAGGTTTTTTGTGGTTATTGTTATAATTACAGCTGCACTTTAAAGTCTTTAAACAGCGGCATTATGGGAAAGAAAAAATATTGGAGGACAATGAAGTTTGAAATAGAAATACATATAATGTGAAATAAGGCTAAAAACACACACTAGCTTTGTCTGTATGTCTGATTGATTAGACCAAGTTGAAGAAAAGGACGGATAAATATTGTATAAACGAATTTATTGTGTAATGTGAGCAATCAAATTAATTAAGGGGTCCACAGCTGTTGGAGGCGAATAAGGCCATGAATTTTTCAGTGCTACCACTTCTCCCTAAGATTTTACAATAAATATTTCTGGAGGTCTTGGATGAATTTTTCATGGCTGAGTGGGGGAGATGAAAGGCGAATGAGGGATCCAGGGGACGGGAGCTCTCTGCTGCTGACACACCACAGAGAGGTGCATCGGCTCCAATCTTTATCAATGAAACCCAACCGGCAGTATTGCTTTAATTACCCTCCTTTGTCAAGCATTCCACTATCAATAAAGAAAGGCTGGGCCGCGCGGACGGCTAAAGGAGGAGCAGGAGGGGGAGGAAGAGGATGAGAGGGGGTGATATCATGAGTTCCTCTTGTTTTCTTGCCCTCCCACTTTAAGAGAGGAAATGATGTAACTGAGCAGTGATTGAACAGACAAACCTAGACCACCTCGTCATGCCACTGCAATACAACTGCAACCTTTTTGTTTTGGTGAGATTTCCTTGCAGTCATTTAAATCCCAGCAGTGTGGTGTCAAAAACAGCAGCAACAACTTTAATTCAAGTCACAATCATTTATTTATCTATGATATCTTTACAGGAGACAAATCAATAAAGCATGCAATTGCCATATATAGTATACTGCTGTATACTCACTGTATACTTTATACCATAAATGAGTAACAGATGCCATTGATTTTCATGCTGTTGTCTAGGCATGAGGTATAGCCCGGATGAATAAATCAGAACTGGGCACAACTTGTATCTTCCCCCTCATTTGGTATTCAGCGAGGCTCCAGAGGTAACTAATTCAGGGGAGACATCTGTTTGGTGGGCAATACACCAGCAATATTCCACCTGGAATCGCATCCATAAACAGCATCCTCATTTTCCCACTGAACTAAAATACGCAGAGCAGCATGTGGCGGTAGTGGCAACAGTGTAGATTATATCCATGTATGCCCAGGGTATGACACTTATACCAGGTTTTTTAAAAAAACAACAAAAAAAACATAGATTTCGAACATCTTTATGTGGAAGTAAAGGGGATGTCTGGTAGCCAAGAACAGCAATTGGTGTTATTTATTATCATAAGTAACTACATTACAAATAGTACAGTACCTGCTGGAAATATGTTAAATCTTGTAGACATTAGGTCATGAATATTTTTTCATAGTTTGAGCTTGGTGTCTTAGTCCCTGTTATGGGAAACTGCATTATTTGCTTACTTGGGGCTAAGTACGTGTTAGCAAACAATAGCCCTTTGTATGAGGCTATCAAGGAGAGAAACGTTAGCATTTTTTAGAGGCAACTTGAGTGAAAGATTCTTCAGTTATCTAGACTGCATATAAAAGATAGACAGAGCTGCCATGATAGCACCCTTTCATTTGTGGACAACCATGAGGCTTGGTTAGCAAGGTTCATCCATAAACTCTATGGTCACATCAAACAGATATAGATAAGTGCTAATTAGTGCCAAAAGGGTAACATTCAGTGCTAGAATGATACAAGTTCTGTAATCAGAAGTGAAGTAAATGTTGGATGGGCTATCACGGTTAACCCCGGTGTGAGCCTTTTAATCGTAGGGCAAAAATAATACAAACAAGAGGTCCAGTTTAGTGACTCTTTTCCCAAGGTGATGCACGTCAGATAGCTAGCAGTGCCTTCCTATTATTCAAAGCAACCATACCCCTCGCTAATGTATAGCTTTGAGTCTCAATAAAATTTAACTAGGTGACCCAGGATATATGCATGTTGATTTGGTAAAGTTGGACATTTTAACATGGGAGACTATGGAGATTAACTCCTTTTTGGAGCGAGCCTCAAGCGGCCATAGCAGTAAATTAATGCTCTCTGTGTGAAGTTTGGATTTTCAAATACTTTCTAACACATACCAGTGTATGGAAATTATATGCCAATAAGGTGTTCTGTGTTCTACTTGCAATGGTGTTTTCTCTCCTATTAATAGAAAAGAAAGCAGGCTTACAGGCAGCTTCTTTCAGTAGCGAGGAGGACCGATTGTTTAATTCTGTTATATTCTCACCAATCAATGCATTCACTTCAAAGCGATGGGAAACGCTTGCATCCAAAGTAGATTGATCAGTTCTAATACAAGTCATTAACATACAAGTTGTTAACAAGTGAGGCCTCTGTACTGTATCTAGGAATCAAGAGAGTCATCGATAAAGCCAATTTAAGACTTTTAGCGTCTTAAAAGCGTGAGTACGCACTCCTCCACTCCACAACAGGATCAACCACTGTTAAACCGTTTTCTTCCTCTCTCGCTCTCCGTTTTTCTGTCTGTCCTTCGCTCACTCACTCAGCCTCAGCCACTTAGCTTGAAGCCTGTACTACTGCATGAGACCACTGGTATACTTTACTGATGTTAAATTTATAAGCCAAACTGAGGGGAAAGTATTAAACAACCTTGTGAATAGCCGGGGTGTGCTTTAACCGAGGCGGCGTATCTTTTTCATCAACAAAAATAACTCTTCAAAGGCAGTAAAAGCATGCTTAGAAAGTAAAAGGCCATTTTAGCAGACGAGTCCAGCAGTGGGAGGAGTGAAAACAGAAACAATTTAGTTCCTGATAGCCCCCCACACCCCCACTCCAGTCCTCCCTCCACTCCCTGCCATCCACAAACCCTGACCGCAGCACTAGCAACGCGGCACATATCCCACCCCTTAAAAAGCTAAATCAAGGCTTTGAAAAACATACAGTGTCTTTAATAATTCAAGCATTGGTGGGTTTGAATAGCCTCTTTAGCATGGAAATATACAGACTCCTGATATAAGATCAGTCCCTCAGGGGGCTCCCTCACCATCTTACTGCATTGCGCCCTTTCTTAACTGCAATATGGGCTCCTGCTTAAAATGCAACTACCTGTCTGATTACATTAAACAGAAAAATGTAAGATACGGGATTGTACGGAGTGTACCAGCAGTTTGAAAAATATATATTTTTAATGGGTGTACATATTTTTTTTAAAGGAAAGCATTCTGAACTTGTATAACACTCTGAATGCATGAATCAAGCTCAAAGTTTTGCAGTAAGGCAATTATTGCAGTTGACTAGCATTTTTACTGGGGTTGTGGACTAACACAGGATTGTAAATATTTAACTATCTTTGCACCCAATGCACATTCATATTTCATCAGGTTTCTCTCAGTTTATTCTCAAAGCAAAGTGTTGGACTGCATAATTATTTCAGTTTAGCCATTTTTTTCAACCTATTACTTCTATAAATACAGGAATTTGAGTTAAAGCTCCTCAGAGGGCTAATTTAAGAAAAGCATGCATTAATTAATACAACCTAGATGGAAAGGAAGAAATCCCTAAGTAAGTAAGCTGTTGGCAGATATCAAGGATGAGTTTTGCCTTCAAAGGAAATGGGGATGGATTTGAGAGGATGCAGAGGTTTAATCAATACTGTTGACTCTGGAGGTTGGCAGGTGTGGTTGGTGTGTAACTCTCAACAGAAGCATTTCCATCATCCAGGAAGAAAAACTCAACGTGGCCACTGCGGAAATCTACTCCCAACTTCCTAAGCCCCTCGGATGCCATTCAAAGTGTTTAATCTTAGTGTTTAATTTTGCCATTTTGCTGTGCGAAAACACGGTAAACTTGTTTATTCATATTCATATTCATCTTTGTCTTTACTGCAGTCACGTCAGGGTACAGACGAGCATGTGACCTTAAACCTTTTGTTGCACGCTTCCATTTGTGTGTATGTCCATTCTCACATCCGATGTGTGGAATAATGAAATAAATATCGAACTCTTAAATATTTTAGTGCATTCTAGGAGTAAAGTGGAAGTGTTTTTCTGACAGACCTTGCCTGCATCCCCACGCCCCCTCCTCTCTATTTCTCTTCACAAATGCATTGTGTGCACCGGCCGGCCCAATCCATCACTCAGCGTCTGGCGGGAGAAAAAGCACTTTCCCAGGGTGGGTGTTTTCTAGTTCTGCCAGCGCTGCTGTTTCAGTGGGCACCCGTGAGACCTCGCTGATGGACACTCTGGTCATCACTGGCAGGGTGCTTTGGGACTCTCTTCAACCTCGCATCCCTCCCTCTGCTTTCCCCCCTAGTCCCCCTTCTCTCTCTACCTCAGCCTGTTCCACTCACCTCGTGTTTTCACCAGCACCTTCCTTTGTCCCAGCAGTGTTGTGCACTCCCTTTTTGACAATGATGACTATTGTACCTGTCTGAATTCTCTCTTGCAAAGTGGCTCGGCCTTCAGAGACCAGCCACACTTTGTTCGAGGGCTCGGGCCTCTCAGGATGAGATTTTGACCGCATGAAAACAAATAAGCTATAATAATGTTAGCGGGGAGGTAAAGAATCCCATTTCACCACGTAATTGAAGTACTGTTTAATCAATCATTGCGTTTAAGTAGATGGTTCCATTCTGGAGGGATTCTCAGTGGTACAGCCGAGGTTCTGTACTCAACATCTCTCTCTCAGTGTCTCCCGTTCAGCCTCATTTTGCATCACAACCAGGCAGAATGCATAAAAAGAAGGCTTCGTGCATGCATGTGCTCAGAACAATTATGTAGAAATAAATCTATTCAAATTGAAGTCTGCTCCAGTTTTACTCCGACAAACTGAGATTTGATTTCCAAAATGCTCACTCGTCTCTTCTACACAAAGAAGCCAGCGGGGAGAGGGTGCAATCGCTGGAGAAAAGTGGGCTGGAAGGCAAATCTAGGTGATGCGTATGTTAGAGTGCCCCTGGGTCTTCCATGGGTAGGTAGGATCTGACAAAAGAGATCTGTACAGCAAAAAAATCCTCCACTCTGCTAGAGCATGGGAAATTAAGCCCAGATAAAGATTCTCTCTTAAACATACTCCCTTCTCTCTTTTCATCCCTCTTTTTCCCCCCTCCCTCTGCAGTGGCAGAAGAAATTACCCATTGTACCATTAGATAAACCCAAACAGCCCTCTCCGTAAGACCTCCAGTTCCTTGTGCAGTCCCAGCTTGGCGTCCCTCGGGTGTTTGTTCAAAAGGAAAACTCCGCGGTGCCTCCGGGGGATGTTTAACTCATTGCAGTGGCAAGTATTTAGAGAAAACTCAACAAGTTTGAGGCTGTCAAAGCTAGAATCCAACTGTCAGGCTGAATTATGTCTCCAAGGCGTCTGATGTGAGGTAATGACCAATTGCATCATTTTGACAAACCCACCATCGATGAGAACTAGGGCAGACGGCGATTGCTTTTGCACAAGTGTTTCATTTGAATTTGAACTGCTGCTGCTAAGTGCATTAAATGATGCTGATTAACTAAGATTACGGCTGCAGCAGGGATGTGATTTCTGTTTTGATACGGAGCATAAATTGAGGCAGAGCAAACAGTTTTTTGAGTGGCTGATGAATAATTGAAAGTCAGCAGAGGGTACATCAATAAAGTGGTAATGAGGCGTATTTGTGTGAAATTTCTAATTCTCAAACTCTGTCACTCTTCTAGCAGTCTAGTACTTCCATTATTACTGCTACTGTAACTGCTATTACAGCAAATTATGACTGCTTATTGTTAGTGTTGTTATTAATTGCTACCTGTCTCTTGTGTCCGTGAGGTATTTTTAAAAAACATTCTATGTTTTCATATCTTTTCAAGACTAACCCAAAATAAATTGCAATAATTTATTACCTCAGTGCATGATGTGTAAATATATTATGCAAGGTAGCTGTTTCTTCCATAATTAACTATCTCACATTTTCATTATCACAAATTAATTATTTCACCGTGCCATGGATATTATTCATCAAATGTAGGATATTTTGGACCTTAACCACTAATTCCCACTATTCCCAAACACTGTTTCATGCCCTGTGCCCATTTCTACCCCCCAAAATAATGGTGCCAACTGCGGTTGCATACCCGCAATGATGCGTATCTATTTAAATAAATCCAAAATATATCCTGAATCCTACTTTGGTATCAGTTTTTCATCATATCGGTTGTCATGTCATGTTACTATCTCATCCTAAAACAGAATATTTCCAAACCCCAGCCTACACCCTCACCCCTATTGTTACTATCATTAATTGACACATGGTTCCTGTCGTGTCATGCAGCCATTTTATCCAGTGCTGAATTATTCTTGAACCTTGTCCTAGACTCTCTAACATATCCCTAAATCTGACAAGTGATGTCTCAGTAGAGGTATTTTTTCATGCCCAGTACCTGTTTCACCCCCAAATAGAAGAAATTTTAGTTCTTAACCAGGGTTAGTATTATGATTGTAATCATGATTTTTGTCATGTCATACACCCATTTTTTTTTATCATGACTTCTCCCAGTCTTCTATCCTGTTATTATTAGTAATAGTATTTTTTTAAAGCTTATAACAGAGCTGTTTTGTCATGCCGTTTAACTATCTTAATCAAAAACAGAGCTGCCACATTGCTTCAGCTATTTGAGCTGAACTTGTGCCGATTCAGATGCATTTTGTCCTTTGATATTGTCCAGTATATAATTTGTGTTCATGTAATTTGAAAGCTAATCCAGGAGTGAGTATTGAAAGCTAGCCTAGGCAGTAAATGCTGCAGCATTTCTTGTTCATGCAACATAATTCTGTCAATAAAGATATTTTCTAAAATATATAAATTGCAGATATCTTCTTTCCACATACACCAAAGCTATTTTGTTGTTATAGATTTCATTCAAAACAGATTCTATCCTAAACCCGACCCCTATTACTATATTTGTAGTAGCAATAAAACAAAAAACATCAGTACAATTAAACCTGTTTCTTTTTCAGTTTACACAACCATTTCATTCAGACTACATTTCCTTATTGTAACCCTAAGTCTGGCTTAAGGGTTAAGGGGCTATTACAAAATTAAAATAGACACTAACCTTTAGGTACACAAAGCACTTCAGATTCTCTGTGTTACGTCTGACTGGCAGGCTTTCAAAAAGTGAGCCTGTGGTGCCCTCTATCTTTGAGTGAAAGTAGAAAAGAAAGGATTACTGGTCAAATGGAAGCAATTATTTCTTGACAGTTTAATTCGGTTGCAGTCATTTGCACTTCACTTAAATTTTTATGACAAGCAGGCACTAATCTACGATTAATATTAAACCGAATAAGAGATTATTTTCCCCACAAAGAGGTTTCTATGTATAACTATGTATAACTGATGTTGAATAATTTGCTTTGAGAAAATGACAAAAGCAACACTTTGAATGTTTTTATTTACAACAGTGTCTACGGGTCACTTTCTTTGGAGTAAAACTGTTCCTTTGTTCTGCCTTTTTCTAACACAGTTGTGGCATGTTGTGTCCACCTGGAGTACTGTTGACCTTCTGCGAGGCAGCTAGCTAGTTAAAGAAGTCCATTTTCAAGGCTGTTCTTGCTCATATCAAAACTCCATTATAGATTTTACCTCCAGGGGAACCCAGGGCTCACAAGGTCCTTGGCAATTTTACCTGAGGAAGAAGCTAAAAGGATTTGAATCTCCAAGGATGGGTGAGGAGGAGGAGGGTGTGAGGACGAGAGTGAGGGTGGGATGCGCACCCCAGGACCCGAGCCCCTAATCTTTCTCTGCCAAGCAGGGAGCAAAGCAGAGCAAAAATGGAGATTTGGAGATGGTTCAGTGACACTGAACCCTGAACATCAGGGCCTCCAGAATTGGTGGAGGAGGCAGACAAACCTTGGAAAAACAAGAGGTGGAAAAGAAGAGCTGAGAGATTGTTGTCGAGGGATTGCCAGGGGAGCTGGTTTCTGCTCCCAGAAACAGAGCATCCAATACATTTAACATATATGAAAGAACAACAGCTCTCTCCTCACACCATCCTTAAGTATGTGTACTAACAAGACAGATGGAGGCCAAAGATGCAGACAGATCACATCAGGACATCTGTCACTTTATGGCAACAGCCTCCTTAATAAGTGACAAGGCTTCCTCACCCGTGGGCAGATGATGGGGGGAGGCGGGGGTTAGTGTCTGAGCAGTGGCTGTGCAAAGCAGCCGTCAAAGTCATGCAGTGCCCCCCTTTTTTTAAACAACTTGTTCCAATTACAGCCAATCACATGCGATATGTGCCCTTGATTATCATCCTGGGCAGTAGACATCAAAGCTGCCTTCTATGGGTGCTGACATGTGGCTGTGCAGTAATTAGTGGACTTCACTGGAGAGAGTTTCATCACCAAATGTTTTCAATATACTGAATGTCTTAATTCGCAGGGAGGAGGGGGGATAGAGGGGTGCATTCATGTTGGGAGAGAATAATGCCCCACAGAAATAATTAAAGCATAATTACAGCTCATCAGCTGTGCAAGTGCTCACAAAGTGCTGTCGCTGAAGATCTGCCGCTTTCCTCGGGCTATCAGACAAGGAGCAGGCCACATTCACATCCAAAACTCACAGCACAGCCCCAGTTGGACCAAATAGATCCTTGTGTCTTATTACCAGAAATACCACCAGGAAAATGACATAACAACCCAAATTCAAATTAATTTATCTTGCTGTTACACTGGTGCTTATTATCCTCAATAAACACCTGCTATTGCTGAGAATATGTTGTCTGCCAAGGACAAACCAGGCAGCATGCATCAAACCAGGAAGCCCAGAATGCATAGCAGGTCGTTAAAGCAATAACTTGTCTCCTCGGCTGACGTGTCAAACTCTATGCTCTGTGCAAGACGGAGATGCACAGATTGAGGAGCCAGTCAACCTTTTAAATTGACATCATGTTAGCTCTGTCCCCAGGATGAAGCATGGCTATGTCCCGTGATGACCACTTCATACAAATATGGCTGGCAGTGCAGTCATGTAAGGAGCAAAGTGCACGCTAAGTGTTTGTGACGAGTACTAAGGCCATTGCTTGATCCCAAGGAAGTAATGAAGGCGGGACTGTAGGCCATGTGTTTTCTCCATCCACCTGATGGCAGACTTATAACAACCCGGGTGTCAGGCCGACTTAAAGTCATGCATCCTCTCTCTGCTGCTGTGCTCAGAGTTATCGTGACATATGTTTACCCCTCCCAGCCCAGAGCTGAGGATCCAAATGGCACAATGGTTGCCTTCAAGTCTGCTCTGATGATGTTACCCGCCCTCTATGTAAATCTGTGTGCATGTGTGCATGTGTGAGTGTGTTTGTTTGCATGTGTGCATGATCTGTACGAATGCCAGGATAAAAACAGATCGCCCTCTAGAGGTGAAATACATGCAGAATGAACCATAAAATCACCATAATGATGCTGCTTCAAAAAAGAACATAATGGTAAACTGAAACTCTGCTGTTAAAATGAAAATTTACATATAACACATAATATGTTGTAATAACATGTTTATTATACATTATTTACATACATTTATATGTTTTTAGTATATGCATCATAACATAATAAGTCGATGAGCACACCAAGAAACAGTTAAATCACAAATCACAACAATAGTCACCCCAAGGACCTTTATATTGTAAGGAAAATGCCCTACAATAATAAAGAGAGAACCCCAACATTCAGAAAACCCCCTATGAGCAAGCACTTGGTGACAGTGGAAAGGAAAAACTCAATTTTAACAGGAAGGAAAATCCAGCAGAACCAGGCTCAGGAAGGGGCGGCCATCTGCCATAATCGGTTGAGGGTGAGGCAAGTAAGACAGGACAAAAGACAAACTATGGTAGCGAGCAAGGAATGAATAATAACTAATGATTTAATGCAGAATGTGGTATAAACACAGAAGAAAAACTCATTGCGGCACACCATTAGAAGCAGCCGATGCCTTCTGTTTACTAAATCCAAATTAGGACGTGGTTCCACAGAAGTGGGGCCTGAAAGCTGAACTGAAAATATGTGTTAATTTACCTGTTATTGGTTTAGTTGAATAAATGCATTCAGCTTATATCTAATTACCTGTTATGGCATCAAACATTCAGGAACTTTTTGTAAAGAATGTCGTAAAATACATATATGACAAATGCAAGAAAAACAAAACGCCCCTTCGTCATCATGTAATAACCCCTTAGTGATTCACTATATCTATATTATATCATTCAAGAGCATGTTGTTAAACAGTGTCACCAGTTAGTAAAGGTATTAACTGGGACAGTGACCAGCTTTCAGCAAGAACCTGTGTTGTTTTCTGTTTCAATCAGTTTTGATTAGTGATACAATGCTTCACATTGGTATCGATATTAATACTGATATTGGTATCAGTCCATTACATGACAAAATTACAAGTTTGGATATCAGAAGTAAAACGGTATAATCAAACAAAGATCAGGGTAATCAAAGAGAATCAAATAAACTTTGAATGCACTAATGGAAGCTGCATCTCAGGCACAGAATATAAATGATGCTTGGAGCACAGATGTCTAACTCATAAACCATAAATAAAAGCTGGATGTTACGCAGAGAGATTTCCTGATTACTTGAAGCCTCAAAGACAGTATCTCTATCATTATGTTTTAAAGTCAGGTGTGATTAAATGGTAAATGGCCTGTATTTGTATAGTGCTTTACTTAGTCCCTAAGGACCCCAAAGCGCTTTACACTACATTCAGTCATCCACCCATTCACACACACAGGTGATGGCAAGCTACATTGCAGCCACAGCTGCCCTGGGGCGCACTGACAGAGGCGAGACTGCCGGACACTGGCGCCACCGGGCCCTCTGACCACCACCAGCAACAGGTGAAGTGTCTTGCCCAAGGACACAACGACAGAGACTGTCGAAGCCAGGGCTCAAACCGTCAACCTTCCGATTACAAGACTGCCAACTCTTTGAGGGCTTTGAGGGCCCCACTGCATGGTCATACGCCTGCACTAAACCCTACTTTACCATCTTGGGAATCATAATTTACAAATTAAAAATAATGCTGGATTGAGTAAGAGTTGAAACTAGTGACTGAGACCATAAACTCATCAGGATACTATTTACTTTACTGTACAGTCAGCCCGTGTGGGTCATTAGAAAGAACATTTGTTTAGGGCACTTTCACGTTGCTATCACTTTTCAGACCCAAACGATGCAATCATGTTTATTTCTATTTTCACAGTCTATAGTTGTGTCCACACACAACTATATCAACAGCTTAGCTCCTTAAGGGAGGGGGAAAACAGTGTATTGATTGTGTATTTGCATTTGCAGATGTTCAAGGTTGTGATATCAGTACCAACAGACATGAAAAGGGGGGTGTCGAGCCAGCTGTAGTATAAATAAACCTTCATATATCAACATATATCCACAATGGGATGCTTCCTCATCTGAAGGTTTTTTTTTTAATATTTTTAGTTATATTGTAGGAGGCTATATTTTTGGATTTATATTCCATGTACTACCCTGCAGCATTGCCTTGCTTTTATGACTTTATGGAACTGACACAAGTTGGACATCTTAAGTAGAAAGCAAAATTAGGCAATTAATTTTGTAGGCCTTAAACATGAGACTCGTGCCTTATTGGTGCTCTAGAAAGACAAGCTGAATGTCAGGAATAATAAAACTTAAATATATAACATGTATAAAATAAAACTACATATTAATATAAAATAATAAAATGGGCATGGAGCATTGTCATCGTAGCGCAATGATCTGTGGCAGTGTGACATGATATAGTTCTGTGATATAAGAAGGTCTGTTTAACAGAGATGCTGAACTCATTTAGCTGGACCACCTACAATCCTATTTAATTTCAACTGGACTGGACCAGGAAAATACTGAATGATGACTTCTAAAGTTTGTTTTTAACCCTCTTAATCAGGGGCGCCACTAAGGGGGGCCCAAAACTTGCTGGCCCTACCAGTGCCTCCCAGTTACACAATTTAGAGATGATAAATGACACAGTTTTTGTTATTTATTAGTAAATTAAGTGCAAATCACTACAGTTTAATTTAACTGGTCCATGTTATTGTCTCATAAACATCTTAGAATAAGATGGATAAGATAAGATGGATGTTTGAAAGCATATCCAATGTAGTAAATACTACTTAGAAAACAAAAACACACGTAGGAACAAATTATTTCCACAAGGGGGCAACACTACACAAGAAATGTATTATTATGTAGTTTCAGAAAGTCTTCCACATTTACAATGTTTCTTTATAGTATGAAGTGTATCACGTTTGACACCAAATTAATAGATAGATAGATAGATAGATAGATAGATAGATAGATAGATAGATAGATAGATAGATAGATAGATAGATAGATCTATTTCATTAATTTCATCCTGGATAGCGTTGGCATGTTCTTCCTGCTATGAATTCTCTCCAGCTTAGCTTCCTCCCACAGTCCAAAAATATGTCTATTAGGTTAAATGCTCATTCTAAATGGGCTGTAGATATGAATTTGAATGTGTGTGAATCTTTCTGTGTTGACCCTGCAATAAACTGGTGATGAATGTAGTACATAGGCAATACTGGTTTTAACAGAAACTCTGTTAAAAAGCAGAAGGCTGTCAGGTAAAATGTGACTGTTGCATTTTTTTCATGTAGCCCAGGTGTGTGCAGGTGTCTGGTAAAACAACATGTCAGCAGTTTTCTTACTGGTGGATGAGGAGAAAAACCTGTTCTGGCTAAGCAAAGAAAATATGTTTAAAAAAAACCAAACAAACAAACAAAAAGAACAGTGAGATATGAGACATCAAGGCTTTCACAACACAAATATACAGAATAATTTCACATTTTTGTGCATAAAAGTATTGCAGTGCAATTTTATTATAATTTCTAGCATTTCATAATAGCAATAATAACTGTATAGCATTCCTTTATTATGTAACATAGCGCATTTTAGAAACAGGTTTACAAAGTGCTGTGCAGAAAAACACAGAAAACACAATGTAAATACACAAAAAATACATGAGAAATATACTGATCAGAACAGTACAACATAACTAGACATAACAGTTAAAGTAAAAACAATAATTAAACAAAGCATCTTTGTGATTTGGCTGAAAGGAATATGGTGTCTATTGATTAAAAAAGGAAAAAAAAAGATTAAAGACTGAAGCAGTAGCAAAAGAGGTTAATGGAAATTTCAACATATAGGTGTACATCTTCAAAATGCATGATAAGCCTAAAGAAGGTGGAATACGCTTAATGAGAATATACAGTTAATTGTGGTTTATTGGTTAGTGGTAGTACATGAGGAGGGTGAATAACAGTGAAGGTAAAGACTCAGCTTGTTGTGCATGAGAAGTGAGGTTCCTGACACCAACAGTTTTGAAATGTTTATAATAACAATATAGATGAAGTTAAGATTTTTAAAGGATTCAAATCACATCCTCATTTACAGTCTCCATGATAGATTTGGTTTTGTAGTTTTAAGCACATCTCTGTAATTGTAACTGAAATGCATTAAAAAAAAATCCAAAAAGCGATGCCACTTCCCAAAAACGGCACATCTCTTGTACAGATTCGATTTGAAAGTAGAGATAAAGTGCTTGATAAAAACAGTAAAACCAGTGAGCTCTGTTTATTATCCAGGAAAATGACAACATTGCTTCTGGAAAGAGATGCTTCTGTTAACTTTAAGTATTAAATGTAAAATGTTTGTTAAAAGGGAAAACAGCAAAAACAACAGAAAATAAATAAGGCACACGCAAAAACAAAGAAACCAACGTTATCTGATTAAAGTGCTGCCATTTTTGAGAAATAATACTTTTTTTGTGAGAGTTACATGAAAAGATTGATAGAACGTATTCATGCTAAATATGGAGCTACAGTTAGCTGAGCTCAACGTTAAAGACTAAAAATACGGAGAAACCACTTGATTTTGTTCAACAAACAAGCTGAATACTGTATGCTACTTATTTAACTTTAAATATGCATGAATTTAATTTCATGGTCAGTTCACAGATTGTAGCTGTTTCCCCATTTTTCCAATCTTTTTGCTAAGCTAAGCTAAGCTAATCATCTCCAGGTTGCAGCTTTATACTTCATTGTCAGATCTGGCTGGAGATACATGCAGGCATCAGTCCTTTTAATCTCACTCTTTACACAAAAAATACTCATAATAAAGTTAATCTGAAAAAAAAAATTAAGTCACAGCAGTAAAAGGGGTATACTTTCAATAATATATAGTTTCCCATTAATCTACTATAGATGTTTGTGAATACTATGGTTAAGAAGTATAAGGTGTTTGAGGGGCTGCTATGCATTTACAGTAACTAAAAATAAAAGGAAAAGGGAAAAAACCAAGACAAGACACAAGCCATGACATTTCCAGTGGTACCAACCCTGTATTTGCTATGTTTACTGTGTATAACCCTAAAAGCCCAACATGTGCACTAGCTGTTTTCTAGCAATAATGCACTTAAAAAACAAAGACTTGAGAGAAAATGGCCGACATTTGATGTCATATATGATGTAACTACCGTCCATCACTTAAACATTTACATCCATTAGCAAAAGAAACACTGGTTTCCTGATTGATGCTCTCTTTTACTTCAATTGGAAGTGAGTCAAAGAGATGATCCTCCACAATCAGGCAGCTCCTGCGAAGGAGGGAACACTGACCGAGCTGAGCTGGGAGACGATCCAGACAGTTTCCCTTCAATTCCAGATGTGTGAGCTGAGAAAGTTGGCCAATTTTCTCTGGAACAGAGGAGATACAGTTGTGGCCAAAGCATAAAGTCCTTAGTTTGGTGCATTTGAACAGTTGCTTGGGAAGTGCCTCGACTTTGTTACCAGTAATGGCAAAGTGTAGGAGGTTCTGGAGAAAGCCCACTTCTGGTGGGATTACCACTATAGAATTATGGCTAACATCGAGGTGCCGCAACTTGAGAAGTGTGAATAATGGTGAAGGCAGAGATTCCAGCTTGTTGTGTGAGAGATAGAGCGACTCCAGGTTTTTAACATGGCTGATTGACAGTGGAATAGTGATGATCTTATTGTGCCAAAGTTTGAGACACGTTAGTCTTTTCAGGTGCTGAAAGCTGATGACCTCTTCAATGGTGCGAATGTTGTTGGATTTGAGATCAAGTTCCTGAAGGTTGTTCAAACTGAAGATGGCGTGAGGGATTCGTTCCAGTTCACAGTTATGCAGTTCCAGTTCTGCAAGGTTCATCATTTTCTTCAAACTGTTCAGCACTAAGAGCTTTGTACCATCATTATGAATAACCAACTTTAACAGATGTGGTGACAGATCGGTTATGTTTGTAGGGATCTTTGTCAGGTTGCTTTTGAGGTGCAGAATCTTTAGGTGCCTAAGATCTCGCAGAGACTCAAGTCCAATCAGTTTGTTGTTTTCGGAGTTCAGGTTACCCACCAAATAGAGTTCCTTTAAATTTTTCAACATGTATACCCAGCTAGGAATCTCTGCAACATCTGTGAATTTGACATGAAGGCATCGGAGGTGATCACGAAGGAAAATGAAAGCTGTCTGCTCAACTTTGGCAGGACAGTGGTAGAAGTGCAGGTCCTGGAGGTTTATCATTTGTGAGATCTTCGCTGTTATTTTGGCTTCTGGGATTAATTCTAGTTTCAGAATTTCCAAGTCAGTGAGATCAAACACAGCATCTGGAACTCCAGATAGCATGAAAAGATGAAGTTCCAACTTATCTTGAGGATTGCGCGTTACATGCTGGCGTAACTTGTCAAAGGTCCATTCATGGTTCAGGCTGATTTCGCGAAGTTTATTCTCACTCACCTCAGAGAGAAAAACCCCAAAACGCTTTGAATACAGCTGGTCATATTGATCAACCATGTGGAGGAGGAATGCAAAGTCATTTTTAACGTCAGGAATGTCACTGAAGCTGCTCTCCTCTCTGACCTTTTCAAAGGAATACTCTTTGAGTGGTCGCCGAAAAAGCCAGAACAGTGTGTATATGCAGATCACGCCATAAACGCATATGAGAGCAATATAACTAACAAGGAGCTTGTTTAACATAAATGCCATGTTATGTGTACAATGGAACTTGGTATATCCAGTCAAATGCTTTATTTCAGGCTCACACACATGGTCAAAATCTATATAAGCAACAAATGTCATTGTGTAGCACAGGATCAGAATAAATTTCACAGTTTTGATAACTGTCTGTATGGCATAGAGTCTATAAATCAAATCACTGTCTTCCACATGAGCACGGAATTTCCGAACTTTCTCAAACAGGGCCTTCGCTTGCTCACCATCTTTCTTGTCCAGTATAGTCATGGAGGGAATTTCACTCACAAGCTTTTCAGCAGAAAAGGTAACCCCAGATTTAGTCAGCACCGGAGCGGACTGGTTCGGACTTCCCTCCTCGCTACTTGTGGACAGATGTTTCAGGAGAGAGGAGGCCCCGGCCAGCCTCTGCTTGTTCTCTGACGAATCCTCGCACGCAGTCTCAGACAGAGCTTTGGTAGTCCAAGGTGATTCAAAACACTTTCCCAGTATGGAAACAAAATGTTCTACTTTTGAGCTTGTTTTGGGGTATTTGAACCAGAAGTTGCTACTGACCATCAACACAATAGTGTGAATTAGGGCAAGGTATGGGAAATATTTTGAATACCAAGGTAAGGCGACATGGTAGCACATCTGGTTGACAAAAACATACTGCTGAAAATCCAGCTTGGTCCTGACGCCTGTAGGATAGGGCTGTCCGATGGTAGCTGGCTGTGTGAAGTGAATGGTAGGCGTGACGCTATCGGGAGGCCTTTTAGCCATGAGAGGAGCAGCTTGCTCCCCAATGGCACTCTCTTTGTTCCAAAAGCCATTGGTTGGCTCTGGTGCTTCAGGTTCCAAGAAACCCCCGGACCGCTCTGGAGTTTGCTCCAGAATGGGAAGACAAACCACTTGGTCCTTAGTTAACTGCATCGTTCCAGAAAATATGGCCAACATCAACATGACAATACCAAGATAATCCATGAAGACATCCCACCATGGCTTCAGTATTCTGTAAGTTGGCTGGATGTCATTCAGGGAGGCTACTTCTGTGAGCGTGAACATTCCTGCAACAGAAAACAACTTTAGTAAGAAAATGTGCATAGGATTATATAACAGTTGATGTTTTTGTACTGAATTGTTTTCACATAATGTCTCGGTCCATAATAAACCCACACAGGAAGGAGTCTTAGATCTACCTTGTAAGCTGTTTACAGATATCCTCATCCCAATGGTACTCTGTAAAAGCGTTCCCTGACTTAAAAAATTAAGGAAATTGGGGAGGTGACATGTTGTAGATGTCACGGTGTAATGGACAATTGGAATTTAACTGGTCCAAGTGCAACCTTCTAACCATTAATCCTGCCTTTTGTTCACTTACATTAAATTGACTCCACTGCAATCACATTTATTCTCGTAAAGCTGGATCCATTAGGGGTTTAGTGAAAAAATGCACAGCTAGTATCCCTGTCTCAAATTTCAGCTACAGCTACATTTCTCAGGAACATTTAGAGCAGACTCAGAGAAGACAGCCTCTTGGGATTGTACCTTTAGAGAGGAGCCAGCACTTGAACTGACACATGATATGAGATGTCAGTGTGCAAAACAAACGGTGCCTGTCTGCAGAGCAGCTGTAAATCCTAAGCATCTATTGCGTCTCTTTTCTGTGCCTGGTTTTCTCTGCACTTTACTCCGTGACACTGTCATAGTGGCTCTAGAGAGGCTCAACATGCTGAATACTGTTTGAGCACTGAAAACACGTGATACACAAACAGCTGCCTCGGTGTTGCTATTTAAAGAAAAAAAATAAATATAATCGTTTACCCCTACGAATAAATCTGTTGTGGTTAAAGCATGAAGGTCACTGTTTTCCATGGGGCTGCAGAGCAGGCTGAGACCGGCTCCAGCAGCAAGACGCATCCATGCACTCAAAACAAGGGGTGGGGGATGTACGTGACGCCTTTAAACGCAGCACAAAAAATCTTCGGCTGCAGAAAATCACCTTCACATTAAAACAGTACACTCCGTGCAGGTTTAATTCTCTGTCCAGCTCCACTAAATTTCATAACACCATACAGCCTGCTAACGTTATTGAGCCAACGCACTGCGGCTACATTTAAAGACCTTGGATGATTTACACTCAAAACAGCCACATACTCACCTTCAGGGAGTCTGATCCGGTTTTGCGGATGCCAGCAGTACCGAACAACGCCTCTTCTCACTTGCCATGTTTCCCCGATGAGATGAATCCGTCCATTCTTCGCACTAGTTCAACCGTGGGCCTGCCGGCAGAGCTGTAAGCAGCTTATCTGACTACCCCTACTCGGCTTCAGATGGTCCGGTCCTCTGCCTCTGACTGGGCGAAACAGCCCGGCACGGCAGCAGCAGCTGCTGGAGGTGAACACGGTTTGTTTGATATGCTCGTTCACCGGGGCCGGACCACCTCAGGACTTTGCACCAGGTCCGCGAAACTGTGCATTTTTTATGCGCAGGTGAAATCTTCCCTAATATTGCGCATGTTTTCTGTACCACATCAGGAGCTGATACGACGGCACAGAGCGTTTTGAAGCCCTTGTTTCAATTGACAGCAAAGTGAAGGGTGACCCACTGAAGTTAGGGACCGTGGCAAAAGTGCAAACGCCACATTTAAAACTGGTTTACCAGAAAAGTGCAAGAAAACACTCGATTTTCTGATTGTCAGCCTTCACTTTCAAACGGGAACATGCGAGCCCTTTTTTATTACACCTTTTAATTAATAAAAAAAATCTTTACTGTCAGCTGCAACCAAGCCCCCTTTGTTTACAAAGGCACATTGCATTCACCAAAAGGAAAAAACATGTGACCACATCTTGTAATTACAGCTTACAATTTATGGGTAAAAGATTTCATGAGCTTGTAATTACTAAATACCATGTGATAACTGTGAGATAAGATTTCTTTCATTTTCCTTTTTTGTAGATGCAAAGCATTTTCATAATTGCTGAATCAAATAACATTACTTTAAAAAATAAAAAATCTTATTGAGCTTGGATGTTTTTCCGAGATAACCATCAAAATTACTTTGTAGACACTTCATACCAACTACACTTTTTTTTTTTTTATCCGAGGCCCTGTGCACTTTCAATAATAATTTTCTTTACAGTTATTAATCCTCAACAGCCAGCAGGTGATGCTTCATCCAACAACACAGTTGAATACAGGACACTGTCCTTTGTGCTGTTTCCTCTTTTAGACGCTTTAGATTTTGCATCACTGGTCAGTAAACCAATAGAATCAAAACTGTATTGCATTTTATTTGCAATATTCTGACATTTAGAAATTCCAAATGACATTTTTTTTAAAAACTCAAATTTTATTGGTCAATGACATAAAAATACTGTTCATGAAAATGCATATTTCTTACGCTGCATATTTTTGCTCACACTTAGAGACAAAGACAAAGACCAGTGTGACATCATCCTTCAGGCTTTTAATGCACTTTAAAATGACAGCTTCCTACAATAGAGAACTGTTTAATTCTAGTTTCATTCTAAGTTTCTAGGTTCTATGTATATTTCATAAGAACTTTCCTCTTTTCCTGTGATCCATGTGAAGTAACAGTCTCTTAGATCTAAATATATACAGTACAGCCTAAGGCTACTGGCCTACACATAAATGTGTGGTCATGAATGTGAAGATTTACATTCAGTCATGACGCAGTGACTGGAAATAGGCTTTGCAGAAAGGCTTTAACAATATGGGAAATAAGCTTCTTCCTTCTCCACAGATAAAAGAGAAAAATCAATATCACTTTATGTATATAAAGCTAGAGGCAGCAGAGAGTTATTTTATCAGAGACTTCAGGGAGAAAGAGCTGACCTGGCTGTATCAGTGACTACTGATTAATAGACAGATGTGAGACTAAAATAAAACTTTTCTTAAAACTTTTAGAAAGAAAAGGAACACTTTCTCATAACACGGAACTCTCTCTTTAAGATTGAGTAGTGGCCGTATAAAGTGTCCCTGCAGCAGCCACACTCAATGTGACAATAGATGAATATGTCATTTTCCTTCAGTTAATAAAACAAAAGAACAAAAAGATATCTCTTAGCATGTTTATAATGCTTAAATATAACAATGACTTCATATTAAACAAATGCTCTGAATTGATAGACAGAACAAACAGCAGGCACTACGGCTACAGTAAGGCATCTCACTCAGCCTTCATTTGATCCCTGACATCTGAAGGCAGAGTTTCAAACAGTGTCTCCTCAACTATAAGGCCACTGCGCTTCAAAGCGCGACAGAAAGCAAGCTCCTGTGGCAGGAACTCAAAGTGGTTGCCTTTGAGCCCCAGGTAGGTCAGAAGAGCTAGATAGGATATTTTTGGCGAGAGTTTGGACAGCGAGTTCTTGCCAAGCTTTAGCGTTTTCAGCTTTTTGCAAAAGAACAGTTCATCTGGTAGATTTTCAATTTTGTTACAAGAGACGGAAAGGTACTGCAGGCTCTGAAGAACTCCGATTTCTGGAGGAATGAAACGGATGTCATTGTTGGATAGGTCCAGGTAGCGCAGCTTGTTGCACAAGAACAGGTGTGAGGGCAATATCTCAATCTTGTTGTGGCTGAAGTAGAGGTGCTCTAAGCTGCCGAGTTTTTTGATATGCTCTGGGATGTACATGATGCTGTTGTACCAGAGTTTGAGGCAAGTGAGCTTCCGCAGATGCTGGAAGCTGACAATTTCCTCTATCGAACGAAGGTTATTCTCTTTCAGGTCAAGCTTTTGCAGACTTGTTAGGCTAAAGACTGCATGCGGAATGCGCTCCAGATCACAGCGCACTAGCTCCAGCTCTATTAGATTGGTCATCTTTTTCAGGTTGTTGAGCATTACTAGCTTAGTGCCATCGTTGTGTAAATAGAGTTGCTGCAGATGGCTGGAAACATCCACAATCGACTGGGGTATCTTGGTTAAGCTGCTCTTAAGGGAGAGTATTTTGAGACACTTCATTTCCCGCAGAGACTCAAGAACTATATTCTTGGAGGCATCAGAGCTGAGGGACCCAGTAAGATAGAGCTCCTCTAAATTTCGCAGGCCATACATCCAGTTTGGAAGTTCTCTGTTGTCATCGAACTTCACACGAAGCACTTTCAGGTTCTCTTTGAGGAAGGACGTAGCAGTTGTGTGCAACTTTAAAGAGCACTGGTAAAGAGACAGCTCCTGAAGATCTTGCAGCTGTGAGATTGAGGCAGGGATGGTGACATTGTTGATTAGTTCCAGCTTGAGTGACTGCAGCTCTGTCAGTTCAAAGACAGTGTCGGGTAAACCAGAGAACATGAACAGCTGTAGTTCAAGTTTGTTGTTGGAGTTGGTCTGGAGTCTCTGACGCAGTTTCTCTGCAGTCCACTCATGGTTGAGACTGAGCTGTTTCAGTTTGTTCTCACTGACTTCGGAGAGAAAAACTGCAAATCGTTTGGAATACAGTGGGTCATACTGATCAATCATGTGAAGCATGAAAGCAAAGTCATTCTTGACATCTGGGATGTCACTGATGCCCGTTTCCTGTCGCACATACTCGAATGAGTATTCTTTCAGTGAGCGGTAAAACAGCCAGTAGGAGGTGTAGAGGCTTGTTAATCCATAGACAGACACCAAGAACAGGTAACAGCAAGACAACTTAGAAAAGAGATGAGCCATGGTGTGATTGCATTCAAAGACTTTGTAGCCTGTCATGTTCTGGATCTCCTCGATACCGTTGCAACGTACTGTGTTATTTACGTTATTTACTAGAGCGCTGTTATAAGCAATGATCACAAGGAATTTAAACACCTTGAATACAGTCTGGCAAACATACATGAGGTAAAGGATATCTCCTTCCTCAACATGCAAACGGAACTTCTTCACCTTTTCGAACAGAGCTTTAGCTTGTTCACCCTCCTTTTTATCAAGAACACTTGCTGATGGCTGGTCAACAACAATCTTTTCGGCAATAGAACGGAGGGACTGCGTCTTCTCGAGGCTGCCTTCCCCCGGAGACATAGGAATGTTAGACCTAGAAGCGGTGCCCTTTTTATGATCCTGTTCTTCTGGATTTTCTCCAGACACTTCCGACAAAGCTCGTGTGGTCCAAGGAGAGTCGAAGCACTTGCCAAGCATAGAGATAAAATGCTCTATTTTAGAGCTTGAGCCAGGGAATTTGAACCAGAAGTTGCTACACACCATGAAAACTAAAGTGTGCATGAGCACCAAATAGGGAAAGTATTTGGCATACCAATGCAAGGCATTCTCATAGCACATTTGGTTGATGAAACTGTACTGTTGAAGATCTAGATTGGTCTTCAGGCCTGTTGGTACAGTTGAGGTGTTGGACTGCAGATGTAATGGTGACTTCAACCCTACTTCACTGCTGTTGTCTGAAGGCAATGATATTCTCTGAGGAAGGCATATAATTTTATCGTGCATTACCTAAAATGAAATAAAAATATATATATATATATTAGAAAGAAGAAATGCATAATAAGGCTCAGTCAGACACAGAAATGAGTGTTTTTCAGATTTCATGCAATGAAGGGTCCACAGTTAAGCTTTTGTTAACTTAAAGGTGAGCCTTTGAAGGAACTACCAATGAAAGCAAAGGACACTGCTGATTGACGTGTGATAAATACCATTAGAACACTAGAATGTCCCCTAGCAATCAACCGTCAGGTACAATCAATGAGCAATAAGCCTTTGTGGCTTAAAGTGCTAAATTGTTTCTCAGTTACGTTTCAAGGGTAATTTGCTTTCCCGAAAATAATTCACAAGAACATTTATAATGAGCACATTTTGACATTTATATCCTTGCAGGTTTCAGCAAACCAGCCATAGGGCCAAAACTGGTAACCCCGGAAACGGAGGATTAATCATAGGGTGGCTACAGTTGTCAAACTGCCTATTGGGTCTGTTGTAACCTAAACCATGATCTTTTATAACCTATGCAAACCTAAACTCGGTAGTTTTAATGGCTGAGCAAGAAAACATTTCTCAAAAGTTAAAATATTTTATGCAAGAAATAAAATAGTGGTGCCAACCTTCGACTCAAGGACATATGATCCTAAGACAGCATCATGTTTGTCCTGAAGCAAGTATTACAGTATTTTTTTTGCAGGGAATATGTGTTGAATTAGAACATGCACTGCCTCAACCCAGGAGACATTACGCAATTAAGTAGTTTAGAGCATAATGGTCACTGTGATTGCTTTCCAGATCTGATAAGCCTTCAGTATCATAGATCTTTTCCTCAAACTGAATGTCCCATATCACGTGAAATAACAAAATGCTACCCTGCATCTTCCATGTTTTGCTGGCTGTTACTGGTCTGAATGTTCGCATGGATAAACACTGCTTCTCCAGAAAAAGCGAAGCAAAGTCTTTATGGCATTTCCCATCTTTGATTAGACAGGAATCGATGTCTGATCAAAACACCACACTCACTCCATTAGCTTGAATAACATAAGGAGGTCAAAACGAGTCAGTATTGACTGCTAAAGGTTGAACTATTTGTTAAAAATCAGACACATTTGCACTGTAAGGAGAGCCCTCTTCTGACTGCACCTGTGACACAGATACAAAAAATCCAGTACATCCCAGATACACTGCTGTTTTGATTTCTGTTTTTCTACCATTTAGCCTTGCTACTTTGTGCATTTTCACTAAGAGAGAGCCGTGCATGGATTTCAGTAAGCCACAAAAAGTTACCACATTATTACAGTGCATATAAAGCATTCTCTCATTAACTTTACTTGGGTGCTCTACATAACCTGATTGCATGTAAACACACTGAGCGCTATCCACCAAATGGCATCAGTAAAAAACAAATGCCTTAGGTGTTTACTTGTAATGTAAATAATGAAAAACAGCTGCTTGACTAAGAGATGCTAATGACAGGAAATGGGGCTCAGAGGAGGAGATGTTATGTGGACTCTGTTTACCTGTTTAAAACTCAGATTCTCGACCCATTTTAGTGAGAAGTGAGGACACAAAATGAATCACTATAGTGAGCAATGCAGTTGCGCTGCAGATATCACAGACAGCAATGCAAAGTCAAGTCAGTGAAAGTCTCTGAAGACTGACTGATTGATCTGCAGAATTTTAAAAACTCAAACTATACAGTAAGTGACGAGATTTCTGTGTCAGGCAGCGTAATACGTTTACATAACTGACTTATAAACTAAACTTGGCTACAAAAAGAATTGTTCGCTCAATTTACAACCAATCAGATCACATCCAAACACTGTAATGGTGAGAATGGGAAACAATGGCAGCTTCCAGCATGATGAATTTCCTGTTAACATTTTTCTTAAACTGTTTTGGTATCATTTCCAGGATTTACACTAAAGAGTTGTACAACATTCAAAAAAAGTCCCTATTTCACACAGAGAGTGAAGTCAAGTAGTGCCTCACAGGAGTTAGGAGTCTTCTGTTTACTAAAAGTGGCTGGGCGGTTAAAGTTTCCACTGGTACACTCCTGATGGGCTGAATGCCTCCCTTGCTTTACACAGGCTGGGTTGTAAAAGCACATAATTAGTGCTTTTTTGAGCTGGTTCCAAAGCAGAAAGCAAAGCAGTAATGTTGCCATCTGGGAGAGTATAGACTTTCTCTGAGTCTAATTATTGTTAAATTTAATGAGAAAACTGTAGAAAAACTTCTCTTATCACATAAACAGAATGTTTGAATCCAAACTTGTGGGTTACTGTGTATTAGCTACACTTCCATTAGTCTCTTTCTTCAAGTAAATACATCACGGTGAGTCAGTCTTACTGACCTGAAGAGTACATCCAAAGACGCCAATCATGAGCATCATTACAGACAGATAGTCAGTGAACACATCCCACCACGGCTTCAGGACTCTGAACGCTGTCTGCTGTTCAGAAAACTGCCGGAATTCCATCACAGGAATCATGGTGCCTGTTACAAAACAATGGAAAAGAACACCACATAACTCTTAGAGAGTACAATTGGGAAATGTATTAGCCTCAGAGAGAACAATGACATTATTAAATTCACAGGGCATTCCTTTTTAAAGCCACTCACCACCAGTGACTTTCATGATGCATCTTACATCCCTTTTGTTGCTGTTGTTTGAACTCTGTCACATCTTTAATGTTTGGCTAACCATTTTAATTTGGCTTTTGAGTATTCTGCTTTTTGCTTATCAGTCAAAGCAGTTACTTTCCTTTCAAAGCTGCCAAAAATGTTCATTTCTTAGGTTCCATTAAAGCTCCCAAACATTTTTACCAAATATCAAGCCATTTTTCCATTGTTTTCTTTTTAGCCTTGAAATATCAAAGCTTTCAACAATATTCCAGGACCAAGCCCACAGGCCTGGGCATTCATGTCATCATAAAGTAGGGTGGAGAAACTGTTAAAGGACACAATATGTGGACTGCAGCCCAACGTTGTGGGGTAATCAAGCCAATCTACAAACTTGGTCCACATCAAGGGACTGAAACATTAAATGTCAAGGATTTGTGGTAACATAACTGGGTGTGGAGGCTTCCTTCAAAGTCATTATACTTTGACTAACATTTCAATTAACAATGTTAACACTTCACATTAGCTAAATACAAAAATACTGAAGTAAAATTACCAATTTAATCAATCTGCATTCACTAAAAGAAGATTAACCACTAAATAAAAGTATCTGGATATAGATGAGTTTCTTTTGTGCTTCCAGTGTTAACTATTGGCCATACCGGTATGGTATTGGTCCAGAATTTCACAATCAAAACCCTGTATTTTCCTACTTCCCACAATCCAGATAGACTAGTTTTGAACCCTGAACTTTCTCTCTTTGCCCAAACCTCATCTCAAGTGGAACTCTGACATTGTGCAAATGCCCATCTCAAATGTAATTTATTAAGAGCCATTCTATACATTGGACTATAAACATTACTCATTCTGACAAGTGTTTAGACATGAATTTCACAGTCCAAAAGCCCACTGGTTTTGCAGAGTCGGTTCACACCTGGCAACACGATGACTAACAAAACTGATCATAACCAATCACAGCACTTAGCTTGTATACACAACAGCAAGTTGTTGGAGCTATTAATCTCTTTACAGGCTATTTAAAGATTAATTTTGTTAAAACCAGTCGCATGAAAAAGAGCAGTCCCTCACACTGTCATTATGTGGTCACCTTCTTTAAAGTACTGCAGCTGCAGGATCCTGTTTCCAGTGTCTGTCTGGCAGTAGCTTGGTTACACTGTCATTTAAACTGAAGAGGCATGTGACAAACACTCTCCACACTGATTTCTGTAGTAAAACATTCCAGTGTGAACTATATAGTACATAGCATGTGTCTACAACCGGAAAATGACTGAACGATCTAAATAGTCGTCAGATTATAAAGTGCAACATTTGATCATATACAGCTCCACAGTGGTAAATAGGTCAATAAAACCTGGTCTTGCATTATTAATAAGTTTAGCCGTAAGGTATTCTTGAACATGTTGCTAAAAGACTGAAGCTTTTAGAGGCGTCATGTTTTTCATAGTTCAATTAAGTTTTTTCACCTGGAGTGTCTTTATCGATTCTTCCATTTCACAATCATAACAACAGGAAGGAGTGAGAGAAGCTCTTCGGAGATGTTTATACGAAACCGTGGCAGACTTTAAAGGGTTGGTTAGGTCACACAGCAAAAATTATTTTTTCTCACTTAGCTCCAAATAACAATGCAAGTAAGTGTAAGTTTCAGCGTTTTGAGATATCCATCTCAATGGAATTTTGTTTATTGCATTTTTTTTTTTATTTGTCTTTAAAGAATTCTAGCAGCTACATTTTTAACTCTGGTTTGGCCACATTTCTACTCATAAAGAAGTTTATGATGTTCACAATTTAATAGATGCTAAATTTACTCAAGTACTGCATGTAAGTAGCTTCTAGAGTCAGCGTAATATGAAACTGTCATTTATACTATGTCGCTATTTGTGGAGGAGTTTTAGAATTCCTGTTTCAGATCCATGGCGTTCTGGCTGGACTGCAAACTGGTAGAAGACTGATTCCATCTTATTGCTGTTTTATTGCCATCTTGCCACAATAAAGTCACTTTGAAGACTGCAACTTATTAAATTTCTGTTTACGTGTAAGGACTCTGGTTCCGGGATACTGAACAAGCTGAAGTCATCCTACTAACAAATGTATAATCCAGCAAACAGAGTGTTAGAATAGTCTAATGTGCTTGATACGAATGCACGGACAACTTTCTCAGAGTCAGTTTGAGATAAGAAACTTCTGACTTTTGATCTATATTTTTAAAGTGATAGAAAGCAGTTCTAGTGACTGTCAAAACTAAGACCATTCACCAAAACAGATTCCTGACTTGCTCGCTGTATTTCAGAGCAAGGGATGATAAATATGAACACATTTTCTGTCTGACTTTTTTGGACCACCAGCAAATATTACCGTCTGGTCTGTGTTCAGTTCTAAAAAGTTTCGAGACATCCAACAATTAATGTCATCAGTTCAGCTCATTAATTTGTGAAGAGAGGTTAGATCATCAAAGTAAACCATGTACAACTGTGTATCATCTGTGTAAGTATGATAGAATATATTAGGATTCTTTATGAAAGCACCAACTGGGAGTATGTAAAAGTTAAAGAGTTATCAACCAAGAACAGACCCCTGATGGACCTGCATGTGCAGAAACACAATGACATCATTCCCCGCAAACAACAAACTGAATGTGTGTAAAACCAGCAGCACATCCCTAATTTTATAATATGAATTTCAGGGATGAATTTCACTGCTGTCCTAAAAGAAAAAGTTTGGCCTAAACAAATGTATTTACAAGTAAATTCAACTCAGCTGATAACAAGTAATTTGATGATCATTTGAAAACATGTAATTTGATGTAACTAATTTCTTAATAAATTATTTTACATAAGCACTGAATTTTATGGTGTTTTGGGTTTTTTTTTTCTAGACCCTGAGGGCCTCCATAGTTTAATGGGGTGGGGGGAGGGTTGAAAGGGCTTCTGTGAAGCCTACACTGTGTTAGGTAAAGGAAAAATACTGGTACTGGATGAGTCAGCCATTGAATTGAACTGACCAGGCCATATCCTTGTCCCTTCCTGACAGGAAACTTGTCTGAATCCCAGATATCCAAAAACAGACATGTTTGGAACACACCCAGCCACAGGCATACAAAAAGTCCTGTCTCATTAAGGACATGGGGGGAAAAAACCCGCCCGCACTGCGGGACTGGATTTCTCTTTTCTAAGGAGCTACTTTCAAGTCTTTAGACTTTAATGTAAAACGGAAGCGCCGGGAAAAGTGCTCACACAGTAGGAAGAACTGTGATTCATCTTGCAGTCGCATAAATCATCCATAACTCATTCTGTTGGGAGCTACAGTTCGACCTTAAAACGTTTTTAGTGGAGATTCAGTGGTGCTCTCTTACAGCGGTGCTGTCCACTTTCCTGTACGCAGATTGATCTGTAGCATATTCAGACCCTATTTATATAACCAGGACGTAAAGTAACGGTAATCGGGATAACTTGTAGTTTGAGAGGCGCTCCGCCGAATATAACTGCGTTATTGTAGCTCCGCTGCGCGTTTGGACAGTGAAAATCCGTCTATCGCGTCGGTTCAACATCACTGACAGTGTTAACGGTAAATATTTACCTTCTCTGAGATGCGAGCTGGACTCGAAGATCTGAGTTGTCGGGTTTCAAGCGATGAAGTCTCCGATCATGATGTGCGTGGCCGCCTTTTCTCCTCTGCCTCTGACTGCCAACCTTCCTAGATCCTCTGCCAGAGCATGCAGGCATGTATACTGTGAGCCACAGGGGCGTGGACATCTCAGGAAACCCCAGCAGATGTTTGTAATGCATGGAAACTGCAGCTGGCTGCTAATATTGATGACAATAGTACTAACATTAAGGCTTATTAAAAATGTATGCATTTATTTGACTTTCAATACAGCTGAAAAGTAAAATTCCTTTATTAAAACTCATCAGTATACTCTCAGAGTATCGGTCTCAAACAGTCAAGTTTTTTTTTCTTTACTCAACTGATTTGATCAGTCTTTTGTTGGATGTTTGTTACATTGCAGATCACAATTAAACAAAGTTTGTTTACAGCAACAATATTAAACTGCTCACGCAAGAGCAAATATGCCAAATTTAATTGATCAAAAATGAGATATGTTTTAACATGGGCCTTTCTAATGAATGCATGGTAAGTATGTAAGTAACATAATATAAGGACTGGCAGTAAAGTTTTTTTTTTTTTAACTCCATAAAGTATTAAATGAAAGGTGCTCAGTATGCAAAAAAAAAAAAAAAATCCTTAAAGATGCAAAAACTTTACTTTATGATTCTACTTTATTTCCATCTGAAATGTAAGTATAGCAACAAAACTGAGGCGACAGTACAAATACATCAAATCCATTGTAGCCCCCCCCAACTGATGAGAAAATGTTGAACGTTTAAATTAACCTTGTTGCACTAAAATCAAGCTGAACAGCAGCAGCAGTTTCATCATTTGCCTTGAGATTCACTTTAAAAGTGCAGTCTCATATTGATTCTTTTATTTTTTTTGTTTGGGAGGTTCTTTGTAGGACATCAGATCAGGAACCAAATTGCTATTCATGCCGTAGGCTAAAAGGGACGGTAGACTTAAAGTGAGAGGAGTTAAAACAGCTCTTTTCAGGCACAGGGTGAACTGAGGAACTCTGAGTCATGCAGCCGTGTAACAGCCCGCAGTTGCTTTACTCTGTTGCCCTTGAATAATTTAACAGTATTTTTATGCTAACTAATACGTGCAGGCCCATGCTCCTGACTGGTGCTTGCATATGCCCATCATCCTGCCTTCCTCACCTGTCTGCTCCTTATGAATTATACCTGCTGCCAGTTTCATTGGTCTGGTGCCTGGTAACGTGCTGTTAATCAGGGCAGCTGTGATTTAAAATAAAAAGTCTGACCCATGCCTTTGTTGTTTACCATTTTATTCCACTGCACTGCACCGCCTCCACCACCTCCCTACAAAACCCAAATAAAGTACTTAACTCTAACCCTTTTCATTCTGTTATTTAAAGTCACTCCTCCTCCCCTCCTCCCAGTGAGCTGAGGTCGTAACAAGAGGACTCCAAGAACAAAAACATGAATTTGAGGAAATGAGCACAACGGATCCCCATTATGTAAAAGCAGTGTAAAAATGAACCAGTTTGCCTTTGAAAAGCAATTAAGTAAGACACAGATTAGTGAAAGTATTTAAAAGTTCTGTAGCTTCCACCACTGAATTCCACTTTAGGAATTAGAGACTCTTTGTGCTATACTTCTGTTATCTTGCAGGAAAGCTTTTAAGTTGTTTTGAACACTGTTAGCTTTTGTGGCTGTTGCAGACATCAACTAACAAGTACTACAAATACTGCCTCTGTTTCCTGCTGCACAGACTGATAGTGCAGTTCGAGTGAGCTGTTACTATAATGTAAAATATTAGAGTGCCATTAAGACATCGCCTCGTACTTCCCACTGCCATCAATTTTAGTCCAGCAGCACTTCCACTACATCTTGTAGAGAACTTAAAGAGCAGATGCTACCTGATACCATCTTCATGAAGGCTAATCTATTCACTTAGTGAATCACTTTGCAGCTTCCAAACCAGTATACACCAGTAATATTTTAATTGTTTTGTATTTTCAAGCACATACTCTTCTCAGTTTAGGTCCAGTTAATGCAGTGTAAAACAACTGGCATGATCTATGAGATAGATCATTTATCACGAGGGAATACATAGCTCAGAATAGTTTTAATTTTCATTACTTGAGGTGTTTTGTGTAGTTTATATCAGTGAGAGTACTGTTTGCATATCCACATAACCAATATGACGCTTTTTCATCATCCACTGTGAAATGTTGGTTTCTCTAAAGTGCTTGGCCTTCTTCCAGTCCTTGTGTATTGACACTAATGCTTTGGGACCTCTATAGATCTTTTTTGACAGGAGCTTTTATGGTTGGAACTTTCTGTTCTTTATTTTATAAAATTACATCTGTGGTGAAGTTTCTTTTCTCTCTTTCTCTGGGAACAAAGCTTGATATAGTGATGTTGTGATGCTGTCCTAACATTTGATTTGTTTTTCAGCTCTATGCAGTGTCCCCTTAGAAACATTCAGTGTAGCCATGATTTAAAGTTGAGAAAGCCCCTCTTTGGTTAGAATAACATTACGACTTTTATCACTTTGACTTATTTCTGGTGCCACCTTTCCCACTCTCCCACTGCTACTTAACAAGAATTGCTATGTTGGAAACTTGAAGCACAGCCATATTTGGGTGAACAAAGGCTGCAAGTTTATTTACCTGATGATTTGATCTAATCCACGTCCACATTTCATCTGAAAGCTGTTTCCATGGAAGCATACAGCTCAGACAACCTTACCCTTGTACAAAGGAGTTTGGTTGCTAAATAAAAAATATTGCAAATTTGGAATTTATTTAAATCTGGGAAAAAAAAGTTACTACATTTTTAATGAGGTCATTTAGCATATTTAGTTCTACACAAACTTTTTGTATTTTGAAATTTGAATTGGCAGAATTTATTCAAAATGCAATGAAGGAATAAAAACATGGAAATATATTTGCACATCTTTCTTTTGATAATTTGGTTATGTATTCCTGATTAAATGTAATCCATTTGAAGACAACTCAGTCTATGGGTTTATTATGAAAGAAATAGTTGGAAATAAATCCATGAAAATCAGTGGGGTTGAGATTTAAGAGTGATGTAACACAAAGTTTACTGTAACTGTAAAAATCATATAAAGCAATAAAAATCTGATCCGAAGGCAACGTGCTGTTGAAAGTGCTTTCTTGGCAGGTTTCTCAGAAAGGCGGTCAGATATTTAATGTCTTCAAATATCCCTACGGACATATGGTTGAAAATTCAATAGGGATAAGCCAGAGAAAAGCTCTGGCAAGGCATTCCATATTCCTCTGTGTTTTCCTACCTTGATTTAATATAAAATATAGAAAATAATGTTGTTTTTCCAAATAATAACAGCAGTAAATAAACACTCATTTACTAAAATTTACAGAATTAAAGTATTACAGCCCTCATTTCTTTATATTTTCCTAGGAAAATGTAAAATAGGTGCACAGGTTTAGTTGAACATTTGCAAACATACAAAGAAATACAGAATGTAAGGCAAAAACTGCATTTGTACAAATTTAATGAACTTAAAAGTCTATATATGGTATGACCACGTTTATTCTTCATCATAGCCTGACCTCTTAGACAAGCTTTCCGGTAATTTCCTCAGGAATAGTTCTCCAGGCTTCTTGCAGGACATTCAGAGCTCTTGTTTAGATGTTAGCTACATTTTGTTCCACTTTCTGTCCAGATGATCATAGACTGCTTCAATAATGTGAGGTCCTGGATCCAGGGTGGCCAACCCATGCCTGATTGTCTTCAGTTGTATGGTTTTCTATCCATGTATGCTTTTAGTGCATTGGCAGTGTGTTTGGGACCATTTTCATAAGGAACAAATTAAACTACTGCCACAGATGCTTTCCAGATAGTACTGCATGGTCGATGCTCAAAATGCCAACAATTTTGACAAGATCCAGAAGACCACTGGCTGACATGTAGCCCCAAACTGCATTTATTGTCCAATTCACCCAGAAATGTTCGATAACCTTGTTTCCAAATACAACCCTGCATGTCTTGTTACACATTGCCACGGTGTCAGTCTTGGCTCATAAACAATCCACCCAGGACTGTTTAGTTGGATGTGGTGGCTGTTTTGTTAAACGTGACATTAACAGCATCAACTGGCTTATAGATGCCGACTCATTTAATAATGGACTAATAGACAGAGTAAAAAAAGTGACCGCAAAGACTACTTAGGTGAAATCATTATTTGTTACCCCACACGTGACACAAACGTCACCTCACAGGCCTGTGTGGTAGTAAAGTGCTGCCTTCACGTCCGTTACGTAAACAAATAATTGAAGACGAAACGTGAACTTAGGAGTTTTAACGGTCCTCATGCTGTTAAGTGTTAAGTGACTTTCGTTGGATTTCTAAAAATTAAATAAAGTGTGTATTGCTTTTCCTCATGAGTCGAGCCATTTACTCATATCACTAAGTGTCGCTAAGAGTTAAAACTCGCAAATTTCCGGTAGCTATAAACGCAGCAGCAGTGACGTCTCCTCCTCCTGACCGCTGGACCCGTTTGTAAGTGTTAAGTAAGTTCTGATTGCAGAGCCAGTGCCTTAACGTCTACGAGTGCATGGTATGTGATGTGTGAAGAAGGACTGATAGCATTGGTTGTCAGCAGAGGGTTATATAGCAAGGCGAAGCTAACGGAGCAGCTAATCCCTAAATCAGCATTTTTGCTACCGTTAGCTTCAGCTAGCTGGTGCTGTGTATTCATCTGCAGCCCACGATAGCACATGACTCAGATGTTTCACTGAGAACATCCACGTTTATGTCAGCCAGCAGAGCTGCATAAACCGACTGAGGGAAAATCAGCAGGTGAAACCGGTTCATGGCTTTTCAGTGTCTCCCTACCGGATAATATCTCTCCGGTATTGCCCAGCAGTACCCGTGATGGGACAGTGGGCTGAAGTGAAGAACATCTGCGCCACCTACTGTTGCAGCTGTAGGCAGTTAGTTTTTTTTTATTGCTATGTATTGACCATAGTGCAAAAAATATCAAAGCCCTAAGTTGAAAGTTTGAAAATGAACTTTAAGAAGAATGTAAAGATCCGAGATAACCACGCAGATGTCTTGCTAAACTTAATGTGTATGAAACAAATGCAAAAGAGCAAGTGTTTTTAAAATTGTCCTTTTATTAATTTTGTCATGAATGTATTGAATTGATTTGTTAAAGAATAATTCTTCTGTTACAAATTTAAAAAGTATTACATTGAGTGCATTAATAGTTGTTACCACATTTGAAGATTGCCCGATCCAGTTACAGATAATTAATCTTATAATTAAATCTGTGTCTTGCCACATTTTTGGCTGCACTTCTTTGCATTGAAATCCTGAGGTTATTTTTTTCTTTTTAAAGTGATCTGATGAAAGTAAATTCACCAAAAGGCACAAAGCAAAAACAGTGTTTAACAGTTAATTTGCCAGACTACATTCTTCAGTTTGGGCTGTAGGTGATAACTGATGTCTTGTTTAAAAAAGAAAAAAAAAAGAAAGAAAAAAGCAGGACTTTGTCCTTTACTAGAACGATAAAACCACAGTTCATCCATGTGGAGGCATCTAACTCAGCACAGTCATAGTCACAGCAGCAAAGGTATTGCACAAAGCTACAGGTTCTACTGGGAAAGCAGAAGTAAACTATCTCTCTTTTAATTGCCTTTCTTTTTGTGCAGCATGAGCATTGCACGACAGGTCCTGAACTGCTCCAGGTTTACATGTCGATCAGCTCACGTAACCTGCAGAAAGACGTTTACTACTTCACAGGTAACAGCACTTTAAAAAGATTTGAACTGAGCCACAGAGGGTATGTGATATGTGGTTGTTAATTGGCAGGATTGCACTGATTGAACTGATTTGTTAGCGATGTTTGTAGATGTATAACTGGAGAAGCTACACAGCCACCGAGCAAAGTCCTGAAACGTTGACGTTTTCTCAAGATCGAGCTAGTTAACGATTATTTTACCACCACCCCAATTTCTTCTATGTTGGGTGACTGGAAATGATTAAGTAGTGGAAGTTGTCATACTGTTTTGTATTTTGTTGCAGCACGTAATGATGTCACGGCACACACATGCCAAAAGAATTGAAGGACTGGACAAGAACGTCTGGTGAGTAAAGCATTTGTATGTCTTTGTAAGAGACGGCAGGAGTTCTGTTAACAGACCACTTTTGTACCACTTTCAAATATGAAAATATGCCCTTTGTTTGCCCGTTGGTCAGAAATATGTACTAATTTCTGTTGTTTCTAGTGAAGCTTTATTCCTGTGTTACTTTAGGGTGGCTTTCACGGCACTGGCAGCCGACCCATCTGTTGTTAACCTGGGCCAGGGCTTTCCAGACATTCCTCCACCTTCTTATGTCAAGGAAGCGCTAGCGAAGGCCGCATCAGTTGACAGGATGAACCAGTACACCAGAGGCTTTGTATGTCTTTGTGGACCACAATCTGCAGAGTTTCGTGTGTTAAAACTCCCATACCATCTTAATGAATACTGCATTATTATGGTTTTTCTGTTCTTTCACTTATGCTCTGTGTTTATTGAAAAGGGGCATCCATCATTGGTGAAGGCCCTCTCTCAGGTGTATGGGAAGGTCTATGGACGTCAGATTGATCCCTTAAAAGAAATTCTGGTCACGGTTGGTGGTTATGGTTCCTTATTTAGCGCCATCCAAGCTCTAGTGGAAGAAGGGGATGAGGTGAGGACTTCGCTCCCTTGCTTCATATTCACAAACGTTCATATTTACATCCATAAATGTTCTCCCAGCGCATTCACTGTGTAATTTCCCTTCTTCCAGGTCATCATTATTGAACCTTTCTTTGATTGTTATGTACCTATGGTTCGTATGGCCGGGGGCAAGCCTGTGTTGATACCGCTAAGACTTGTAAGTATGGCCATGTGTTTAGTTTGCATCTCCAAATAAAACTTAAAACAACCTGCAAAAAATAATATAACCTATTCTGTACAACATATAATTAAACTATTAACATGAGAAAAGAGAAAATTCACTGTTAGAAAGATGTGCTGTGCTGTAAAGAGTTCATCTGAATTCAGTGCATGGAGCACTGTCTACCTGCTGCTCCGGCCTGAGGATGTTAGCAGATGTCAGTACCTTTAACACAAATCTTCAACATTTCAGAAGTCTGGAAAGAAGACGATCACAAGCGCTGACTGGTTTCTGGACCCAGATGAGCTCGCAGGTAAATTCAACTCTAAGACAAAGGCCATCATCATCAACACTCCCAACAATCCCATTGGAAAGGTAAGCACACAGCTAAGTTATCTGTCACTGTGTTTGAAAAAGCCACTGAGGCGATGACCGTTGCTCTGACCAGTTCGTTCCTGTCTTCTTCCTGCAGGTTTTCACCAAAGATGAGTTGCAGATGATCGCAGACCTCTGCATTAAACATGACACTCTGTGCTTCAGTGATGAGGTTTATGAGTGGCTCGTCTACAGGGGACACCAGCATGTCAAAATTGGTATGTGTATTGGTCAACAGGCATTTCTCCAGCTACAAACATGAAATGTAGTTAGGAGCGACGGCCATGTCCAGCTCGGAGAATGTAATCAAGATTGTGCATCAAAATGACGTTTTTTCACAAACTGGCGCCTGCTCCTCTGTGTTTTTAAATTATTAATTCTACCTTTATGACTGTGAACCAAATTGTTGAAGCACATAATTACTTTTTACTTTGTATTTGACATTTCAACATTGTTTTCTCTCTGCAGCAACTCTGCCTGGAATGTGGGATAGAACTGTTACTATTGGCAGTGCAGGAAAGACGTTTAGTGTGACTGGATGGAAGGTAAGTCGTGTTAAGCCATGTTATTATTTAACGATGACTTATTTAATCACTAATCTGACCTTGTTGTGACATTTGTATCTTCTAGCTTGGTTGGTCTATTGGACCTGAGCACTTGATGAAGCATCTTCAGACAGTCATGCAGAATTCCCTGTACACCTGTCCCACACCTCTGCAGGCGAGTCCACCAAACATCCCAGTTATGCTGGCTCTTGATTGTACTTCAGTTCTAAAGTTGTTTTTCTTGTCAGGAGGCAGTGGCACAAGGTTTACTCCTAAACTATGAGCTGATGGATCAGCCTGAGTGTTATTTCACTTCACTGGCAGATGAACTTGAAGGAAAGAGGGACCGCCTGGCTGCCATTGTGGAGGAGGCTGGCATGACTCCCGTAATCCCAGAGGGAGGCTACTTCATGCTCGTGGATGTCACAGCTCTTAGTGAGTTACTGCAATTTTAAACTGACATCGCAAAACACTTAGTTATATGTGACTTGTGTTTCTTACAGTTTGGTATTGTGTTCTAACTTCAGCTGGGTCTAGTTAACAATTTTCTGTTTTCATATTTATACTGTGTGCTTTGGGGTGGCTGTAGCTCAGGAGGTAGAGCAGTTCTTCTGCTAACTGGAAGGATGGTGCTTCGATTCCTGGCTGCGCCAGTCTGTATGCCAAACATGTGAATTTTAGATATAAAGAACCAAAATATTAAAAAAAAAAAAAACATAGGAAAAAGTGTCTGTATGAATAGGTGTGGATGGGTAAATGAGGCTAGTTGTATAAAGCACTTTGAGTATCCAGGCAGAGCAGAAAAGTGCCTTATAAGAACCAGTCCATTTACCATTTCCTTTAACTCAAAAAAAGAAAGTAATCTCAACTGACGGTTGCTATTGATGTAACAAAGACAGTTACATCATTAACCCTAAAAAATATCTTCCCCCAAAGGAGTTTTTTATATGCAGGAGAACCCTGGCTCAGTGAGTGACTCAAACGAAACTTCACACAACGAATGCCATGTACACCGTTTGTTTTTTGGTGTCCCCAAGTGACCAGAAAATCTATTACTGCAAGTTTGATAAAGTATGCATATGCAGGGTTTGACGGGTGCTTGAAACCCTTGAAAATGCTTGAATTTTAATGTTGTCTTTTCAAGGTTTGAAAAGTGCTTGAATTTCAGATGTGGTGCTTAAAAGTACTTGAAACTGTATTTCATTTACCACAAAAACTATCTGACCGAATAGTTTTCTTATCAGTTAGAGAAATAAAATAAGTCGCAAAGTCTAAAAGCAAAATTTCTCCGCCTGGGCTGCCTAGCACCTCTCCACGTCAGTCTGTTTCAATGTGTGACCTCGCCCCTCCCCCGGACAGTCGGGGATGAGTGCGCTAACGTGCCTGGAGATTGCTGTTTAAATGAGTGTTTGATGGAAACGACAATGGCGGAGTTTGCGCTCTCGAGTCACGTGATAGGTGAGTCCTAGTAAATAATTTTTGAGAATGTGTACATAACACATGCAAATTTTCAAAACTATTACTATTATTTTGCTAGCTATCAAACTTGCTGGAGAAATGATTGAAATGCACTGAGTGTGATGCAGTACGTCAGCGCTGTTATGGCATGGTGATTTATGGAATATGCTGTGAATTTAGCCAACATTACTTAGTAGTAACAGTAATGTGAGTTCACTCAAATAAAAGGTTTAAACATTAGTCCGATACTTAATTAACCAGCTTAAGGAAATAATGTAATAAGAGGGACTGATCCATATGGGCACAAAGAATAGCCACTTTTTTTGTGCTACCAAATTTCCCTGGTGGTGCATTTTTCTATGTTTTAACAAACGGGAACAAAGGACATTTTTAAATAACATTTTTAGTTTTAATTTTTCCATGGCCTTACTGAGGTGATGCTAAGTTAAACATGTATTCTTTTTTTGGTAATGTGCTGGAAGAGCTTGAAAATGGACATTGAAAGTGCTTAAAAAGTGCTTAAATTTGACCCTGTAAAATGCGTATGAACCCTGCATATGTAGACCGTCATGTGGATAACTTATGAATACTAGATCGAACAGATTCCCATGCCTGTGTGACAAAACCAGCCCAAACGCCATCCCATGAATTAGCCGGTAGGCATAGTTGGTAAGGCCAGACAGGTACAGTGGTTGGAGAGTATTACAACATGTTGTGTGTGTACTTGATCATCTGCAATCAGTTAAGTGAGATTTGAGTATAAATATATTATTCATTAAATGTAATTTTCATAAGAAATAGGCTGGAAAAACCCCCAAGCTGCAGCAACACCTCAAAAATAACCCAGTAAGGATCTGCTGACCTGACGACTGGTCAGTGAGACTGTTCCTTACCCTTAAAATGTATATCCCCCCTCTCTCTGTGTTCATTATAGATCAGGACCTTTCACATATGGATGAGGATGAAGCCTATGACTACAAGTTTGTGAAGTGGATGATTAAAGAAAAGGTAAATATTTCTTCATTCTACTATATTGGAAGCAACATGTTTTTAAAATGTTTTTTTTTTTTTTTTTAAATGGAAATATATATTTTACACAGAAACTAGCAGCCATTCCAGTTACTGCATTTGTTGGAGAAGAGTCTACGAAAGACTTCGAGAAATATATTCGCCTTTGCTTCATTAAGGTAAACACACAAAGTGTCAATAAACACAGTACCTCTAAAATTATCCAGTGAAGATGAATCTTGGCTGAGGTGCAGTTTTTATTTTTCCTCCGTTTCTCTTAACAGCAAGATGGTACTCTCGACGCAGCGCGGAGCATCTTGAAGAGCTGGACGAAGGTTTAACGGGAGGTGCTTCGGAAGACTTAAACTCTACACTAACTGGAAATTAGTCAAATGTATTAGAATAGTTGAATATAGAGTACATATTTTGAACTGTACAGTGTGTTAGGAGAAAGGAAACCCAAATATTGAATAGATGGAAAAAAAAACCCTAGTCAGTCATTCTGTTTTTGGCTGTTATTTGTAGAGGGTTAAATCGTGAAACAGAACAAGAAGAAAGAATCTGCTGTAACTGTGCCTTTTCTGTGTCCTCTCTGCTAAAGTCTTTCCACTAAAACTATGGGACTGGTTTGTTAAAACTTTACTGTGATCAAATGTTTTGTAAAATTTTAGTGCTAATCATTGGATTAACAGCAATCTGCTGGTACCAAACATCCATAAAGGTTTAAGACTCCTTTTAAAAAGTACAGTTATTAAATGTATTGACAAGGATGCTGAAGATGTAGCTCCCAGGCAGGAGGAAATGGGAACGATATCAAAGGAAGGAGATACATGAATATAGTGAATGAGGACATGCAGAGGGGTTGATTTATTAGAAGTGGATGTTAGGGATGGAGTGAGCTGAAGGCCGATGATGCACTGTGGCGATCCCTAAAGGGAGCAGCCCAAAGAAGCTTGAGAATTAATGTATTGACAAAATTTGGTGTTGTTTTATTGTTTTCTGTTTCTCTGCTTAAATCATTTGATTTGTTCTCATTGGTGCAGTTTGTTTTGCAGCGCAGGCATGCTCACTGTGAAAAAGAACACATTAAGACATTACTAAAAAAAATAAAAATAATAATAAAATACAGTTAAAAGCTTTATGGAATACATAGAATCCAGTTAACTAAAGTACAGTAAAACCACTCAGAGGGAAAACCAGTTAAATTTTTTGAACCCGTACCAACGTCAGCTTTAATGATCCAGGAACAACACCAACACAGGGATATGTTCTTACCTTTTACTCCTAGTTTTGGATGTGAGATAACATTTGAGGACTGTTTTCAACTGTTGGATTAGAAATTCTTTTTGTAATGTATGGGAACAAGTGAATCTCTAAATAATCCTGGCCAAAAACAAAAGGTCTCATACAGCATTGTGATACCACTTGCCTTTGGCATCACAACCATTCAGGTGAGTTCATAACTATCTAGGAGCCAGAAAGAAAAAAGAAGTCCAATTAGGACTCCCTCTTAGTGAAGCTTTTAGTGAAGTCTTATAAGATTTTTTTTTTTTGCAGTCATTTTCTCATTTCAGCGTAATGGACTGAGATTAAATTTTGTAAAAACTGACAGAAATGAGATTGCATGTCAAACTGCTATTCATGCCACGTGACTGTAATCGTGTTGCTAGCCGTGTAGCTGTGTTACGTGGCTGCTAAGCTACAACTTCAGCCCTCAATTGACAAAAGTTCAGTGTCAGCTTGAATACTTATAAAAATGTGACGTCCTGTGTCGTTTTAAAGCTGTTAATGCAGAGACCGTGTACGCAAACTTATATAAAATGCTTAAAAAATTTTCCGGGATCCCCATGAATGCAACATTTATTGCCATGCTCCTCAGCACCAAAACGAATTGCACTCAAATGCACTGGGGGAAAACACCTGCTCAGCCACCACCTTTATCCTACTCTATAATCCGCTTTCAACATTTTTACTCCCCCCTCTTTTCTTTCTCTACTTATTTCTCAACAACCAGTCCTTTCTCATCTCTGCTTCCTGCCTTTATTACATCCTCTTAGCTAACACCAACAACAATCCCATTCCCTCATATTCTAGTTCTTCTACATTTTTTTTGTCTACCCTTACATCATATCTTTGGCTCTAGTAGTGTCACCTTCTGCTATGACATGGAACTACATCAACTTGACAACAAATACTTCCTGGTCATTGCAACCCCAACAGGTTCACTTTTTTCCTTTCATTTACAACCGCTTTTAATTCCATTTTTCATTCACTTTAGCAGTTGAAATTACAAGTTACAGTGCGCTGGACCTGGATGTGAACCAGCAGGCTGCTTCACAAAAAGGATACCCCTGTAAGCGGGCAATACAGTTTTATACCACAACAAAAACAAGTATTCTTATGACTCTCTTCTTCTGGGTAGCGACGTGGAAGTCCTGCCATTTCCCCCTGGGGATCTTCTGCTCCACTCCATCCACGTGTAAGCTTGTCTGAATCTGTTCCTTTCCTGGAAAAAGAAAAACACCCCCCTAGCCTAACCTGGATTATTAATATTATCTAGCAATTCTTAGCCTGTTATTTTCTGCTTTTTATCTTAAAAAATATATATCTATATCAGCCTGACTCTAACTCCACATATGATATGATATGTATGTAGGTATGTATGTTTTCAGTGGTTTCATTTATACTGACACCTCTATTTTATGTATTTAAGTTTCACCAGTAGTTACTTTAGTACCCTTGCTGTGTATGATGCACTCTTGAGTATGTTTGGTGACTCATAATGTGTAACGGTAATCTTCTGCACATGTAATGGGCTTGAGCTTCCTTATGCAGGTAATCTGGAGATGCCATTATAGCACACGTATTTGAACAGGCTACCCATATACTGAAATGCTACAGGGTTTGAGTCCGTACCAGATCACTCCCCCCTGCTTTCTCCCTCCTGCCCTGTCTACTCTCTACTGTCCCTGTCCATAGCTATAAACGTACAGTTAAACAAAAAGGGGAAACTAATTATTAGAATTACCATTCAGATATTTTAACTTCTCAAAGGTGTAGTAATCATGACTTTCATGAAACAATTCCACGAAAAGATATAAGCATGTGTAAAGATAATCATGTTAGTGATACAGCAAGAAATGTCACAGCTTAATTGTTTAAATAATAAAACGAGTGCTGTACATACATTGTTGATACAGCAAAAGTAGTTAAAAATGTGAAATATCTAAAGGCTGCTTGCAACATGGAAACTGTTACCAAAAATGCAATTCCTAGATAATGATGTAGTAATTTTGTATTAAAAGTAGTGGATAAATAGTTAAATAGATATCTATAGTAATTAGAGTAGTTAAGAAAATAATCAAGCTCAAATTTTTTTTTTATATAATTAATAGTTAAATGAAATGAATTTGATCATAGTTTAATCTGTATGTTTATATATTTATAACATTACAAGAAAATGAAGCACTGCTGTGAACCACTTGGGGGAGACAAAGTACATCAGACTGAAAGAAAAATCCACTTTTAATGTGATATTTAGTGTTTTGGATTCCCCTGTAACATGAGTGATGCAAGGAAAAAAATGGCTCAGTTAAAGAAATAAACCTGTCTTTGATTTTAAATTGATTGTTTTTAAAAACGACTTCTGCTTTTACAGGATGGAAATAACAGAGAGTTCAAAATGATTCATGATCTTTGAAGAGTGTTGGTATTTTTACTTATGTACTCTGGGATTTCCTGCTATAGTGTGAGGTTTTTGAGTGGGAGATGTTGCGTGTAAGCATGATTGGTCTGCATATAGTCATACTAATGAGTCTTTTTTTAAGGGTCTTACTTAACAGAATGTTATAAGACTGGTCATTTATTTAACTAAAAGTATTTTGTATTTGTTGTTGAGTAAATGAAACCCTACTTCAAAAGTGTTTTTAATCAGAGTTCTGGGCTTTTTTCTTTGGTAGAATGTGAGCTGTTCTGTAGCGAACAGGCAAAACCTTGAATGTTATAATGTGAACCATCTTGTAAGAAGTCAAAATGCAAGTAAATTACTGACTTTACCTAAATTATTGAATCTAACTGTCTAATAATCACACAACAATGAATTTCATCATTGTGGATACTAAACATTTGATGTACTCCAAATATTAGCTGCATAACCAATACACCCGGTGAGGAGGCTGCGGTATCTTTCCTTTAAATATTTGGAGTAGCATGATGGTACCTGGACAAATGATGGCATTCCATGCTTAAAACATGTCTCTGTGTGCTCTGCAAATTGTGCACCATAAATACTGAACTTAAAGCCATTTCCAGCTGTCGTAGCCAACAGGGCTGTGCCTGCATTTAATGTGGTGGAGGAATCATTATCTGATGAAATGCTTTTAATTGTAGCCTCAGAGTTAATAGTTAACGTTCCAAGCTACTTGGCATGAAATTGTGCTGTTGGTAGGGATGAAGGTGCTCTGTTCTGCTAGGCAAACAAGAGGGCCGTGATGAGCCCCCCCCCCCCCCCTCGACCTCTAGATTAACATCAACACACCGTGACTGTGTGAACCTTTCAGTGTATGTAGCTGATGATGTTATGGAAACTAGCAGCCAGTTTTTTACATAATCACACACAAAAAAATTACACCTGCCTCTTGAACAAAAGATCCCTTTCCTGTGCTTATACCCTCCTGTCACTGAGGCCTGACTCAGTGTCCACAGCCTCATGGTCATAAAATGTCAGCAGTAATTTGATCCCTGGGTCTGTGCTGCTTTACCCATGAACAAATCATGAGGTTGTCCCTAATAACCTGCTGTGATTTGACTACAGTGAATAAAAACTAAAAGGATTTAATGTGTTTGAAACTTGGCAACAGATGGCACATGTTTATCAGTAATATTAATTACTTAGACCACATGACTTTTCAAGTGATTTCGGGACAGTTTTTGCTAAAGTAAAGCAGGCACTACCAGCATGTTGATCATTTACTGTACAATGTGTATGTGTTGATCTATTAAATTCAGTTCTGTGTTTAGTTTGCTATGTAGCAAGACTTTGAAGATTTTTCACACCAAGAACAGTATTTTTTGTATGTTTGTGTTACCTAAGACAAACCTAAGGCGATCCTTTGGTTCCTCTGTCACAGAAACTAGTACAAATGTACATTAGCATCGTAACACCAGTGTGTGAGGTGTAGTAAGATCAGTGCAAATAAATTAGATGGGTAACATCAGTATTCACCGCTCCACCAAATTTATATTCTTGAATGAATTTATTAGTTACATTTTAACCAGGAATATCATCAGGTCTATAATAAAAATAAATATGAAATGGCCAGAAATAACATGAATGCACAGGCTTCTATTAAGTCAGGTAGCACAAACTGTATGTGCAACACTTAAGTGCATCAATATTCACCAAAGCAGGAGAAACACTGTATTGAAGTTATGTGAACATTGCCACTAATCTCAAAATAAATCTGGTTGTTAAAAATAGTAACCATACAACTCTATCAGATTCCTTATCATGGCAAAGTCTACAGCTTTGTGTAGACCGTCACCCCCTTCGTATACTATGAAGGTACGGAAAGAGGACTGTTAATGTAAATATGTTTTATTTTTTTAAAAAAGAAAGTTGAATGTGTTTTAAAATTCTTTCAAGACTTTACAATTTTAAATAGACAGGAATATCTAATCTTACAAGACACACCTTTTGAACTTTTATGTGATTCCTGTATGATAAGATGCACTTTAATGAATAAATCAAATGATGAGCCTTTTGCACATTTCTTATAAGCTTCTGTAGGATGAAGTCCTTCCAGATCAGTTCAAAAATCAGGTTATTCTTTTGAAAGGACTTTTGATTAGCATTTAAAATAACCATGAAACGTTTATGTTTTTTTTTAAAAGTAACTAAAGAAAGCCACTGGGATTTAAAATTGCTTACTATTATTCTCTCATATCTCCTTATTACTACCATATACTCTTTATTTGACACTGGCTACCCTCTCACCAAGAGCTCAATGTCTTTAGATGTGAGCAGTCTTTTGAAACAGAGTATGGTAGGCACAAGTCACATGAGGTCATGTTGTTTTTGTTCCATTTACTTCACCTTAAACTTCTGTTGGTTTCATACTGTGTGCCATATCAAGGAGAATTTTCAGTGCATAAGTATATGCAGTTATATCAATGTATTAAGCTTCACAGTGGTAATGCACTGTGAGAACTGGTGCTGGGAACGCAACAACTGCAGTTGAAAAACTGAATAGGATTATAATGCAGCCTGCTGTTGTCAGATATACTTAATGTGCAGTCACTAGATCCCTGTGGATTAGATGTCTGCTGGTATAATAACATCATAATTTATGTTAATTATGATTATTGTGTCAATAATCTAATGTCACAATCCCGTTATGGCGTAGGATTTGGGTTATTGCTGCCCTTAAAATGAGACCAGATGTTTGTGGTTTTCTGTGCTACCCCTAGGTGGCCATGTTGCTCATGTTCTGTAGTTTAAAGTTGCATTGCAATGATGAGGTCTGATTTAGCTGGCGCAGACGACGGTCTTCATGAGATAGGGGCTTGCATTTAAAATGTATGGCAAACACTTCATATGGATCAAATTAAGGGTCAAATTGTAAGTGCAGAGCAGAGATACTCTGGGTTTGAGTCTTTGGTTACAGGCTTTGGGTAAATCTCCAAAAATGCTGGATCCTACATATCCCATAATGCAACTCATAGGCATCTTTTTAGGTCCATTCCTCCCAGCCAGTTCATATCCTCCATCTCTACTTTGTGATACGTAAGGTTTTTTTTTTTTTTTTAAGTTATTATAAATGCCTAGCCAAGGTAATCATACTGCCATCAATACGGCATCATGAAGACACACAAAAAAGGTTCTTTTCACAAGCAGAAATGGGTGAATTTGAGTGAGTGTCCCTTTAATAATTCTTGCTGCAACAGTAGTTTGCCGAGTTCCAGGGAACAAAAGCTTTTATTTAGAGCAGCGTGCAGAAGTAATTTTCTACATAAATCCATCTCGCAGTAGAATTAAGCTTCCGACTGAAAGCAAAAAATGGCCCAAGAGATCACAGATGGATCAAAATAAAGCACCCATCATCCAAACAACAGTCATCAAAACATTTATATTGGACTAATTCTGCAGAATTTTCCCAGCATATGTCATATAGCCATTATGGCCGAGACATAAATATCTGTGAGAATTTAAAGGGTGTACCACTGCACCCTCCAAATGATGTCCGCTCTCACACAGGCCATATGGCAGTGTGTGCCCGGCTCTTAATGCCAGCCCCTGCTCTCTGCACACGGGCTAACAGCTTGGTGGACACATAATTAATTTGCTTAGGCGTCTGCCATTTATTTTCCAACCTAGATTTTGTTAATTGGACAGAGGAGGTTAAAATCAAATGAATGTTTCTGGGTATGTTAAGGCTACTAATTGCATGGAATTTACAAGATAACGCTTGCTTGTGGGAATACCGAGCCAGAGGGTTGAGGGTGGTGGTGGGGTGGCGGTATTGAGGAGGAATGCGGTGGAAACGTCATATGTTTTTACTAATGTGCTGAGCAGGGCTCCGACGGAAGTCCGCAGAGGACAAGAGATCAAAATTTGAATTATAATTTGGAAAACTGATGAAAGAAACTTAAGACAGGCATGGCCTACATGGGTTACATTATTGTAATGTGTATTTTTTTGTTGTTGTCCTGTGTTGTTTAAGCCTAACAGGACCTGACATAGCCTCCTCCCGCCTTTTTGTGTGTTGCGTCATTTTGCCCATGCTGCTTTTTTTAAATTCACTAAGCAATAACTGTCTGTGCAAGCAAAGTTGAATCAGACTTGGAATATGAATTTAATCAAGTTAATTGACTAGTAAATGCAAATGTTATTAGGAGGCGAATGTGCAGCATAAATCTCGGCGACGCCTGTTTTTTGTATTTTGTAAACATCAAAAGATGATGATGAAAGTTGTTATCTAAATGATCAGAGAGATAGAAAATGTGTATAAAGAGAAACCGTTAATTAGAAATCTTGAATATAAAATAGGTCTCTCATTGTGTTATGCTCTCATTCAATACAGTTCCTCCATACTGAATAATTAATACTGGCAGTATACTCGGATAGCAAATAATTAGCTGAGAAAGATTAGAAACATTTAGGAATGTCTCATTAAATGATATCTGGCGCAATGTATCAGCTGCTTTTTCATTTACTGCAACTTTTTAAAGTCAACATATCTTCTGTCTCAAAAGACGGGGTTTTTGAGGGTGGGTGTGGGCGCTGAATTGTGAGTTTTTAAGTGCTGAGGCATGGAGACTGTGCCGTACGGGTTAATGACGATACAAAAGCTTGAATTCATTCAGACTTTGGGGGATGATCCAGTTAGTCAGTGCCTGCAGCAGCTGTGTGGAAGGGGTGTTCGTATGGTGCCCCTGGAGCCGAGCGAAACAGGGCACGTTGTCCACGGCGGCAGTCCCTGCTGTTGTTAATCACCCAGCTACCCCCCCCCCCCCCATCCCCCCTCCTCTGATTCTTTCTCCCTCTCTTTCTCCTGCACTGATTTTCAAGCGCAGATTAATCAGAGCATGGGGGCCTTGATGAAATTTTGCTGTTATTGTTCCCAATTTTAGCAACATCTTTTATTGTCTTCATCATTCATTTACAGAGGAAAGGGGGGTGGGGGGGTGCTGTGTCAATTATGCAAATGATGTTGCACACTTTTGCAGATTGCTTCATTCGGTTGCCGTTGTTTGTTAGATTTTAATTATTAAATATTATTATGCTCATGTTTCCTTCAATTTTCTGAAGCTTTGTTTCAGTTTGATCCCTCCTCCAGCTGCTCATCCCTCCGCTCTGAGCCAGAATCAAAGGAGCCTGGCACGCCAAAGCCAAACAAACTCTCTTCCATTTAATGATTTTGAAGTTAGTACCTCGCTCTCATCTGTGGGCTCAAAAGTATGATTGGAAAAAGGCAGACCACATCCAGTTTAATGACCAGGAATTGAATTCAAGTTTATTCAGAATTGACATTCAATTATGTAGCACCTAATGATATTTTAATCTCTTTTCTTTAATTCCCAGGAATTGGCTTTTCAAAGGCTTTGTCTGGCAGCAACACAGACGGCCTGAATAAAGAATACAGATTGGTATTAGATCCCAATGATGATAGGGAAATTAAAGCTTTTATAGTTCACACACTCGGAGAAAAGGAAGTGTTCCCTTATTAGACATTTCAACCTGCTTTTCTCGAAGGCATCGCCGCCATCTTTCCTCTGTAGTGATAAGGTGGAAATTTAAATATTGCAATAGATTCAAGAAAGCATTAATCAATTTCTGCTTGGTCTCATTTGAGACTACATGATTATTTTAGATGGTAGATGGGCTGATTGTGATTCAATCAGACTGATTGATCCCTACAAGTTCTATCATTTGTCATATTAAGTCATAGCTTAAAATATATTTTGGTATGTTCCACAGCAGAATTTGGTCAAAAAATAAAAACATATCTTGTAGAAACTGATGGATACAAGACTAAAGGTCTGCATGGATAGTTTGGTCTGACCAACTGACCATGTGACTGAGTGACCAACACCTCTGCCTTCTACAGTGTAAGGAGTTAGATGGTTGATACACAGATATCTGTCTAATACAGCCTGAAAAGTTTCGCCTTAGTTGTTAGCAGACTGTGAGAGAAGTAAGGCACTTGCAGAGTTCTGAGTGGAAATCAATCAGAAAGATCAGTAACTCGAGGTCTGCTCCCAAAAAACAATCAGTAGCTGAACCAGGAAATGGATTGCATTAGTTAATGTTACCAGACCTAGCATTCACAGGTGGAGATACTCATTCTGTTTCCCAAAAGCAAACATGCTTCTCCACATGTTGACCTGTCTTTAGACGAGATGCTGAACCCCAGACAAAGATGCAATCCTGTTTGTTTCCAGATGGATTTTATTAGCAAGTTTGAATTATCCCAAAACACCTCAGGTCAGCTTGTTGTGGTTACTCACAAGGGTGCATTTGTTGTGGTCTTTGAGAGCTAAGGGTAAACCATCTTGCAAAAATAGTCACCTGGCATCTTTCACGCTCAGTTTTAGTTAGTACAAAGTTGTTCTTACATTTCACTCAGTTGCATTAGAAAGGTTTAAAATTTTTAGTCTGCCTTCAGATGGGGCCCTTGCTCTTATTTTGAAACTTCAGTCACCAACTAGGCCTTGGGCAGCACAGCAGTTAGCACTGCTGCCTCACTATAAGAAGTTCTCTTCCCCAAAATTTCTAATTTCATTTTGAATAATTAGAATACATACATCAGTAAATTAAGTGGGTTTGTACGTTATCCAAGTTGCCAGACAGTCAACATACTAAACAGAATTTCACTGCATTTGTCAGCGCAACCTGGAAACACACAACCGGATTAAAGTCTGTGCAGTTAATCTGTGAGCAGACAGATCAGTTGGATACCGAATAAATGAGCTATTATAGGGATTTACTTGGAAAAACAAAAAGGCACATACTCCCTTATGTAAGCACAACACTCCTCAGCTTATTACATCTTTGTATGACCTTTTTACATAGTATTATAGTGCAAGATGGTGCAAACATGGTTAACCACAACAGTGGGCCACAAAGATACATTTGCTAACTTATGGGTTGTAGCGATTGTAAAACAAAAAAAACAAATTGGGTGCACAGGGTGACTGGGTGGGGAGTCAGCCTAGTCCTGGCAGGCTGGTGGAATTATACACTGATGAAAGTGTGGCTTTCCTGGCAGCCCTTGATGCCATTCAGCCGCTTCCCCAGAGAAGATCTTTTTCACAAAAAAACTAAACAAAACTTCTATTCTTCATTCTTCTTTAGTAATGTGAGAACTACACCATCTCATATGAAGAACATTGCATTGGCTGATTTACTAAATGAAGATATTTTAGCTCCGTAAAATGTTTCCTGCAGCTGGAATGTACTGCTAAATAACTTGTGTGCATGTTGCAGCTAAGTTAGAGAGTAGCAGTGAAAATTACACTTTTATTCTCCACTAAAACTAAAAAATCATTTCATTTTTAACAAATGTGGACCTACAATTTACTGTTTGGGTTCTGACTCTGGCTGAGAAGTCCTGAAGAATTCTTGCAGTTTGTGTGATCCACATGCCTTTTCTCACCGCAGGTTACTGGTAGAATTATATACCAGCTGCACCTTCGACTGCACCGACTTAAAGGGCAAGGACGGGATTATGAGTGCGCCCCATGAACAGTGTTATGAAGGAGATCGGCTGGTTCGCGGGGGGGTTGGAGGCTGGGTCTGGAAAAACATAAACCGAGGAGCACTTTCTCGCTGATTACTCATTGATGTTTTCCTGCCTTGTGGGATGCTTCTATTTCTGACAGTTGCTCCAGCAGTGGGTGTGTTCAGCAGCATGTCCGGCGCCACTCATCATGTTGGCCGTGGCTGTGGCTGGGAGGAACAGCTGTCTGTGTTAACGAGGCCATAGCCACGCAGACCAGTGAGGCGGTGGTGCTCGAGCACACCAGAGCACCACTTGGGCTTCAGAAGGCCCCGGGATACGTAAACAACGACTTAATGAGAATGCGTGCCATTACTGTAATTAACACAGCTCACGTCAAGCACTGTCAGCTTTCAAGAGTTTCAGGAAGGTCTTGCATTACATTGAAACGGCTGGCATGCAATGACTAGAGGCCCTTACTGCAACGTTCACAACCCATCCTGTACAGGATATAAACACTCAGTAAAACGGTACATAAAAAGATTATGGTCCACCGTCTGTGATTTTTATGAACTACAATAACTTGTAATTCCATATTTATATTTTGTTTCTCCTTCTGAAAGAAATGCAAGTTTTTTTCATTATTTCAGTACCCCCCCCCCCCCCCCCCCTTTTTTTTTTAAACTCATGACATGACGGAAGATGAATGAATGTTAATATGCTGATCCTTTCATCCACCATAAAGACATATTTCACAGGTTGTAGTTTGCATCTGCTAATTCAGAGAATTTAGAATCAGCAGAACAACACAAAGTGTCAGTGGACCAGTATCACCAGTGACAGCCCTAATTCCACTCTGCTTTTGCTGCACGTCACCTCTGTATTGCTTAGCCTCTTTCTCAGCTTAATAACCTTGTCTTGACTGAGGGCCAGACTTCTTGATATCATCTTGATGTTACCTCAGATAGCTGTTGTCTGGGTTTTTTTGGGTGGTGGTTGGTACAGTTTAGTGTTGCTTCTAAGACACATTAGTTAACTTTAGTCTAAAAAACAAATAAAGATCCCATTAGGCCTGATTTCCCTCTTTTGCATTAATCGTGACAGGTTTAGTTCAGGTCACATTAATTTCATTATTCATTTCAATAATAATTAATGTTCAAGAAACCCACTGAATTAAAAAGATGAGTGCCATTTTTTCTTTTTTTTTTCAAAGTGTGTGATGAATTGTGATTTCAAATATTAATTAAAATTGCTGTTATTTTGATTTTTGCCATGAGCAGGGCTCAAATACAACTAACTGTATCTAAATGGGTCTACGTACTACAGTACCCATAAGCTGGGTGCTGTTGCTATGGAGAAGAAACCAGTTGGAGGCATGAGTTGTAACAGTAGCGATGTCAAAAGGTTTTGTCACTGCAGCTAGCAACACTGTAGCAGCTGAATTTATTTAACCTGATAGGATTTAAAAATTTTGCATACTCAAACTTTTGCATTTGTCATTTTTTAACAAACACTCAGATATTTTAACATCGCTACATAGGTTTCCAAAATGCATACATACTTCAGATGTTTCTTCACAAACATGTTCATTATGTTTTTGGAGATCGATTATGATGACCTCTGTCGCACTTATTTATGCAAACCCTCGGTTTATCGGGGATGACAAATATAAAACAATCACAATAATGATGGCGGTTTGATGTGGAAATTAAAAACATACAGTATCTGTTTGTACGGTCTAATCGTCAGCGACTGTCTGTGTGCAGTCATTTGAACTAACTCTGGATGCGGCACAGTTGCTCGAAATGGTTTTTGCAGGGAAGCGGCATTATTAACAGTTAATCACAGAGTGAAGTTGTCAGCGGGGGTGGCTGCAGTTTTCATAATGGCCTAATTTCTAGCAATCGCAGACTAATTATCTGCATTTGCAATTGTTGTGATTTTCCTTTGTGACTATGCGGCAACTTTTAATGTAGATTTTATAGTCCAGGGATGAGTTGTTGGATTACGTCTCAGGAAAGCTCCATAGGGCATAACTGCCCCATAAAGCTGTGACATAATTGCAGGATAATTAAGAAGGTAAATTCTTAATAGGTGCCTGTTTCATAACGTGTTATAATCCGCTTTGTATCATCAGGAATTTTGTAGTAGGATGAATACAACTAAACATATAGTGTTTTTAATAAAAGATCCAGATAAGTTGACTAAAAAACAATAAAAATCCACATTAAAACAGCAACATACAGTAGTTGGTGCATGTTTTCTATATCTGAACAGACTTGCAGGAGCTCATTAGTGTGTTTCTTAATATATTCAACATTATGGGCCCTGTTACCTTGCGAATGCATAATTTAAATGTGGTATTAAGTTATATTGGTCTGACTGTTTTGAATTACTTTCTGGTTTTAATTTCAGTTTTGTTGTGCTCTAATTAATCTGATTAAACTCTGTCAGTGGGTGTATGTTAATAGTTATGTCACAGGCTTGTGTATGCTAATAAGTTTTATGTGTCCACTAGTTTTCCTGAGGTTCACAGTATAATGGTGATCTAATGACAGTTTGTAATACTTTTCTGTGGGTAAACAAATCAACTGTCAGCTCTTTTTAAAGTACACTTCCATGATAAACTGTGCCTGTCTGACGGCGCAAGACAAGGGCAGAGAGGGTAAAGAGAAAGGAGAGGCAGGAGTAAATTATATCATAAATGAAAGGTGAGCAGCAATTACAGTAATTTGAAGTCAAAAGCAGGAAGCTTATTGTATTTAGAGGCAGGGAGGAATCATCTTTATGAATCTCTATAATGGTTTCAGGTTACTGTATAGACAGAAGGTTGTTGGGGTCAACAGTTTTGACGGTGTTCCCCTGAAGGCCCTATTTTCTGTCAGAAAAGCGGATTATGTTGTGGAGGGTTTATACATTAACTGAATGAACTGTGACAGCCAGCAAATGTGTCTAAATCTGTGGTTATTTGTAGAGACTCTGAAGAATCCCTCTCCTTGTTTCACGTGACTTTTTCCATTTAAAGAATCTCAGAAACACTTATCAGACTCAAAACATGTACCTCAGATTAGAAATGCAGCGAATCAGGTGTCATGACTTGTCTTTTATCCTGTCTGCCTCAGCTCACCCCAGCTAGTTGTGGCAGGTGGCTGCCCCTCCATGACACTGGTTCTGCTGGTGGTTTCTTCCTGTGAAAAGGCAGTTTTTCCTTCCCTCTGTCACTAAGTGAGTGTTAGGGTTTTCTCTGTATTGTAGGGTCTGCGAATGCTGTTGTCATTTGGTGATCTATAAATAAAACTGAATTGAACTATTTTTTACAATAATTTACTGCAGATACTTTCCCTTCTTTGCTGGACTCTCTGAAATTGCCACTGACAAAGCATTTATTTTTCGTCAGTTTGATGAAGGTTATTGCTTGCCGCCTTTGAATTTGCATGATACAGTTGTCACAGACACACTATCCGAGAGACTTTAAAATAGAGAATCAGAAATAGAAATGTAGTATGTAAAGTGTTTAGCCATCCATTATAACACGATTTAATTACTGAAATGGTTGTGTTTACATATGTGTTCATACTCCTACACATATTTCCAAGGTTGAGAATGAAACTTTCAACTTAATTTAATGAATTTTGAACCTAATTATAAAAAGTCTGTAAAACTGTAAAGAATTTGAAGGTGTGACTAAATGGTTAAGACAGTATAATACATTTATTTGAAATTAGTTTTCATCAGTTAGATCTGATTCACAAGAAAAAGGTGCACAAATATCTTAAATGTATTTGTATAATACTTTTTTTATTTATTACATGCTTCATAAAAATGTACAAAACATCCTCATCTTGTGGTTTTGAGTGACTTGAAGATCTTGATTGTATTTATATTATAAAAATAAATAGGACTAAGGACTTGATTATATTTGCTTTTAAAATAACTTAAGAACATGCGTACCTGTTTACCTGTTTCCCTCTATTTCAGTATGGTAGATATAACACTTATTATGACTCTCTATATAGGGTCATCACAAAGTCAGTTAAGCTTCAGGGATATCAATCTGTCTAGTTAGGAAGCATTAACCATTGTGAATCTTTTACCTAGTTTGGTACAAATTAAAGTTGGATTGGAGAGGAAACAACCAGACAATCCCCAAAGAGGGTTTAGTAGATGGTGGCACGGACCATCGCTCTCTCTTTATATCTCCTGACTGATTTTCCTATAGTATTTCTGCATGAGATGGTACCTGCTGCCCATTCAGAGTGCAGAGGTTGTCCAGTTCCTCCAGGATGCTGTTACAAAGTATGCTGTGTCTCTCAGAGTGCAGATAAATAACGCCAGCTGGCTGACTGTTTTGAACCCCCTTAAATCCAGAAGCTCTCTCCATCGTATAAATACTTACCTCAGTCTTGTTTGTCCTCTCTTCTGTCACTCTCCCTCTTCATTTTCCTTGCTTTAACTATTAAAGCAGCTTGTTTTGTTTATAAAGGTTTTCATGGACGCAGCATGCCAGCTAGCTAAAGATACGAGTTGCTAGCGACCTCCAGTTTGCACTGTAGATTTAGGTTTGCGGTCGATTGTAAAGTGGCGGGATTGAGAATTACACCTCCATGTTTGAGCCTATGGTTGTCAACTGGAGAAGGGTATAGTGGAAACTCAGCCACTTTTAGTATCTTGAAGTCTTGGTCACAAGTGAAGAGAGGGGGCAGCTCGAGATTGACAGGTGGATTGGTACAGTATCCATGTCGATCTGGACGTTGTATCTGTCTGTTGTGGTTAAAAAGGAAGCTGTGATTTACCGGTCAGTCTATGTCCCTCAGCTGTGGCCACAAGCTTTGGGTAGTGACTGAAAGAATTTGGTTGCAGATAAAAATGGTATAAATTAGCTTCCTTTGAGATGGGTGACGAGCTCAGTCATTCAGTAGACTTACTGCTTCTCCACATCAAAAGGAACCAACTAAGGTTGTTCAAGCATTTGACTAGGATGCCTTCAGACACCACCTACAGTGGGGCAAAAAAGTATTTAGTCAGCCACCGATTGTGCAAGTTCCCCCACTTAAAATGATGACAGAGGTCAGTAATTTGCACCAGAGGTACACTTCAACTGTGAGAGACAGAATGTGAAAAAAAAAAAATCCATGAATCCACATGGTAGGATTTGTAAAGAATTTATTCGTAAATCAGGGTGGAAAATAAGTATTTGGTCAATAACAAAAATACAACTCAATACTTTGTAACATAACCTTTGTTGGCAATAACAGAGGTCAAACGTTTACTATAGGTCTTTACCAGGTTTGCACACACAGTAGCTGGTATTTTGGCCCATTCCTCCATGCAGATCTTCTCGAGAGCAGTGATGTTTTGGGGCTGTTGCCGAGCAACACGGACTTTCAACTCCCGCCACAGATTTTCTATGGGGTTGAGGTCTGGAGACTGGCTAGGCCACTCCAGGACTTTCAAATGCTTCTTACGGAGCCACTCCTTTGTTGCCCGGGCGGTGTGTTTTGGATCATTGTCATGTTGGAAGACCCAGCCTCGTTTCATCTTCAAAGTTCTCACTGATGGAAGGAGGTTTTGGCTCAAAATCTCACGATACATGGCCCCATTCATTCTGTCCTTAACACGGATCAGTTGTCCTGTCCCCTTGGCAGAAAAACAGCCCCATAGCATGATGTTTCCACCCCCATGCTTCACAGTAGGTATGGTGTTCTTGGGATGCAACTCAGTATTCTTCTTCCTCCAAACACGACGAGTTGAGTTTATACCAAAAAGTTCTACTTTGGTTTCATCTGACCACATGACATTCTCCCAATCCTCTGCTGTATCATCCATGTGCTCTCTGGCAAACTTCAGACGGGCCTGGACATGCACTGGCTTCAGCAGCGGAACACATCTGGCACTGCGGGATTTGATTCCCTGCCGTTGTAGTGTGTTACTGATGGTGACCTTTGTTACTTTGGTCCCAGCTCTCTGCAGGTCATTCACCAGGTCCCCCCGTGTGGTTCTGGGATCTTTGCTCACCGTTCTCATGATCATTTTGACCCCACGGGATGAGAACTTGCGTGGAGCCCCAGATCGAGGGAGATTATCAGTGGTCTTGTATGTCTTCCATTTTCTGATGATTGCTCCCACAGTTGATTTTTTCACACCGAGCTGCTTGCCTATTGTAGATTCACTCTTCCTAGTCTGGTGCAGGTCTACAATACTTTTCCTGGTGTCCTTCGAAAGCTCGTTGGTCTTGGCCATGGCGGAGTTTGGAGTCTGACTGTTTGAGGCTGTGGACAGGTGTCTTTTATACAGATGATGAGTTCAAACAGGTGCCATTCATACAGGTAACGAGTGGGGGACAGAAAAGCTTCTTACAGAAGACGTTACAGGTCTGTGAGAGCCAGAGATTTTCCATGTTTGAGGTGACCAAATACTTATTTTCCACCCTGATTTACGAATAAATTCTTTACAAATCCTACCATGTGAATTCATGGATTTTTTTTTCACATTCTGTCTCTCACAGTTGAAGTGTACCTCTGGTGCAAATTACTGACCTCTGTCATCATTTTAAGTGGGGGAACTTGCACAATCGGTGGCTGACTAAATACTTTTTTGCCCCACTGTATGTGAGGTGTTTCAGGCATGTCCTACTGCAAGGAGGCCCTGAGGCAGACCCAGGAATCATTTTGGTTGGCTTCAGAATCACTCGGTGACCTGCTGAATGAGCTGGAAGAGGTGGCAAGAGTGAGGGATGTCTGGACTTTTCTGCTGTCCCCGCGACCTGAATCTGCAGCAGTAGAGGATGGATAGGTGGATGTGTTTAGCAAAAATGCTAAAATCTTAATTCCTCTTTAATGCCCATTAATATATGGTGGGTTTCAGCATGGCTGGCAGGATCGTGTTTTCTGCTGGCTCAACTGAAGATGTGCTCTGTGAACCTGAAATTGTCGAAGCCTATAAAACATCTGGTATTTGAAGGAAGAAGCCTGGAAATGTTTTAGATCGTGTGCCCTATTGAGCAGTTTTCCATCCAATGAGTGAGGCACCACCTTGTAATGTGGTATCATGTTCTCATTATCAGTTCATGGTAGAACCACAGAGCAAACTTACAGACTTGGAAATGTACACATTATGTACCCTTAAAAGGGTCAGCAAAAACCTGTAAAACTCACTGGCACCGTTTGGCAGGGGGAAAAGCAATGAATAGGGCACTGTGTGAGTATCAGTAATCCATGACTCTGCAGCATTCACTATCTTGCTTGTATATCCCAGTGTTGTTTTAATTAGTGTTTAATTATTGAGGCTTTCACAGTCAGTGTTTGCTTTAGGTTCTGAGCTGTGATTGAGCCACAGAGGGAGGCGGCCTCGATTTAGCCAGTTTTGGTCAGTAAGCATTTGCTTAAATTTGCACTTGTCTTGTTGACTGCACATTTGTTTTAAAAAAATGCTACATCAGATATAATCAGCTTTTAGCTCAGGGTTCAGATGCAGAAATGACCAGTGTTTCACTTTTTTTTTTTTTTTAAGATGTGTTTGTTAACCAAGACTTGACTTGGTGAAAAATATGTTGCTTCTGCTACAGTAGACTCGTCTATACTTTTTACGGCACCTTTTCCTTCGTGCTCCATCTCTCGTTTGCTTTATCTCTGCCTCTCTCTCCTCTAACCCTAACCCCCCCCCCCCCCCCATCACATTCTTTCCTTCGGAGAAAAGAAGGCTACGCATTAATGAGTCAATGCAGAGCTGTATTATGTTTAATTAGGTAGTTTATATAATGAGGTGTTCATTTCTAATGGAGGGACATGCTGTGAGCAGCACATCTGCAAGAATAACTCAGGCAATCAGCGGCATGAGGACCCATGGAACTGCAAATGAGACTTACTCAGAAATGAATTATGTCTCAGTGCCTTTCCCAAAGCCCATTAATTAAATCCACTGGCATCAAGGTCTTTTTCTTAATTTCATGTACCATTAGCATAATAAACACAATTTGAGTTAGCACAATGTGATCAGTTTAATGGATGCTATTTATTTTGCTTTATTATTTAAAGCTCTAGTAATGGGGGAAGAAACATAAATATATCTCAATGGCTCCCTCTATTAACAAAAAAAAAGAAAAAGAAAGGAAGGAAGGAAAAAACTCCCATCAGGGCCTGGCGTCGACACAGATGCTCGTTTCAGTGGCCCCCATACATTTGGAGAGCTGCTCCTGCCCTTCTGAGTGTGCAGAGTGGAAAGGTGGTGCATGGCTATAATTTTCGAGCAGTAGACTGCGGTTCGGTTTCACATTTATTAAAAATTGGCCTGTGGTCTTGCATGTCACAATCTCCTTCCTCATAGTGTTTAGCGTTCCGAGCTGTTCCAGCATTTCGGGGTATTTTTTCTCTGTTAAGTGAGCGGTGAATTAGGATTTGGAGGCATTTATACACTCGGGACATTTGAGGTGCAAGTGCAATCCGAAGCGGCAGGAATCCGTGCACCTTCATTAAAACAATACAAGGACTTAATGTATGGTAGCGAATTTGTTCTGACCTTAAAGCGAAACCCTAGAGGTGAGATATGATTAGCGTTATTGTTGAGGACAGGTACATCATTATCTCAATGTACCTCGACCATTGCCAAGTTCCACAGCCGTGCTCCATCCTCTGACTCGGGCACTGGCACAAGACATAATCTCTCCTCAGGAGCAGAAATGCACTTAATCATCTACTCAAGTTTCAGGGACTGCCCCCGAGTGCTCCCTGTCTAGTAGAACTACCACGACTGCTCGGCAGAAATCTGCAGCGGTGTTTTTAAGTTCCCAAATTAATTGCCTAATGGATTAGGAGGTATGAAGTGTCCTACTTTACCAAGATGGAGCAATAATTTAAATTGTGCCAGGTAAGGACAAGGAGAACTGTTTCCCCCCCCCTTCTTTTGGATAGAATACATCTTTTATTGCCCCAAATTCTGTGAAGCCTCCTCCCCCACCCTCATTGGCATTCAGGAGTTCATTAGACAGTCTAGTGCCTTGAAAAGAGAATTACAACCAGTAGCTTCTTGTTACTTTTGTTACACACAAAACTACTCAGGCAGTCTGACATTGGCTCGTACGCTCTGTACGCTAAAGAATGGTGTCACGCACACACCAGATACAGCGAGGCTGCATGTTACCAAGACAACTTAGCGTGTAAAGATGCAAAGAAAGACTGGTATTTTAAAAGGAAAGGAAAGACTTTAAAATAGACGCTCATTTTGGACAATCAAAGTGACCAAAAGTCAGCCTGTTACTGTGGCATACCTCATCGTAATGGGCATTAAAGTGGAGTGATTGAAGGGGAATGGCTCCATGTGTCAAGTGTTGAGTGAAAAACACATGACACCAAAACCCATTAGTGTCCTCCAGAGAGACAATGCCCAGAACGCTCCCTCCTTCTCCTCTCCTCCTCCTCCTCCTCTCTTCAGACTCAGGGTGCTGTTTCTGACAAAAGACACTCTTTCTGCTGCAGATAAAAGGCCCCACGATTAGCCCAGGGGTTGAACTGTGCTCCATTCCAGTCTCACTTTTCTTTCTTTCTTTCTTTCTTCCTTTCTTTAAGTAAAATGAGAACTTGAAATTATGTCAAAGTCTGGTGTAATGAAAGTGAGTGTTTTTCTATAATAGATCTCAGGAAATCTTCCAATTATCTTTTTTGCTGAAAGAAATTTTTATTGGAAATGCTGATGCTCAGAGATGGTTATTCTTGATGTTTATTAGATGAATTTAGATAGGCACTTCTTTTAACAAAAAGTTCGACTTGGATTATCATACTGCTTATGGTGATCATTTGTCTGTCAGTCTATCAGACTGTATGTGGTTGTGTTAATTTTGTCTGGGGAAACTATGTCAAAAATATTCCTTGCCAGCCTTTTTTCCACAGTGACAACAAGCTATACTGAAACATGATTTGGGGTTTAGATTGTGACAGTTGGAGGAGATGAAAAAAATTATGTGCTTGTAGTTGTTAGCTGAGCTTAAATCGTAAACTTTCTTGTTAAATAATGCAAATTAAAAAGCACCCGTGTGAAAATGCATTGGTTTCATGACTCTGTGGCGCTAACACTGTTAGCCTCGCAACAAGAGGAAGGTCCTGAATTGAATCAACCAACTGGCTGAAGCCCTTCAGTGTGGAGTTTGTTTTCCCCAAAGACATTAATGATTCAGGTTTATTACGTTGTTATATATTCTAGATTGGCCGTGGGTGTGAATCAGAGCATGAATGGTTGCCTGCATCTCAGTGTTAGAACTGCGATAGACTGGCAACCTGTCCACGATGTGCTAACAGTTGGGATAGGCTCCAGGAACCCCACGGCGCTGTATTGAATAAGTGAACGAAGATGGATGGGGATGGATTTATTTTTAATTAAATATATTTATTAAATTAGTATATTTACTAAATATACCTCCTCCACAGCTAAGGCCCAGCTAATTGTGAGGAGGTCAGATGGGAACTTTTTCCAAATTTGGTTGGCCAGCTTCAGCTTTCTGTGAGCTCTTGTGTAACAATAATTATTCCAAATTATTCTGGCAGGAATTGAAATTTGATGAAAAGCGGTAATTAAGTGGTAATTTTAATTCATTACAAATCAGGTTCAAGCCCATTAAAAGAACTTTTGTTTATAGCAGCTGCACCATTTAACAAAAAGTCCAAATTGTGTTGCTACAACACAGGCGGTTGTGGGTAAAGACAAATGCTTGCAGTGCTTGTGGTCATGTCAAGCCATAGAAACGTACAGATTTCTTTTCTTTTTTTTGTTTACAGTTTTCCTTTAAAAATGACTGATAAGCCTTTGACATGTGTTTAACACATTCGGCATTATTACTGGAAGCAACATGATCAAATTATGGATATAAAATATGTATTTAAGACACTCTGCTGAATATAGTTTAATTAACGCCATTTAAATGTTAGATTAAAACTAGCATTGTGATAAAATCTGTGTTTTCATCTGAAAACGCTCGAAGTTAAAACAGCTCTATTAGCAAATGTAAAGAAATAAACTTGGTGACGAAATCGGTCTCAGTAAAAACAGATGTCCTGGTTTTGTTGACTCACTCTTCTCGGTTTGGCTGTAGCGCTCTTTGACACCCTTTGTTAAGAGTGTTTGACACAAGGAGGGACGTATTAGGATCAATAGTGGGGTTGTGTGCTTATGTTACCCTGAGAGTCCTGCTGGTCATTGAGTGGCGCCATGAGCTCATAGCTAATGACTGAAGATCGATGGCCAGAAACTTGACTGTGGTTTGTTTCAGTGTTATGTTTACCATACAGTGGCTGATGGCTGCACCACTGACACTCCTCACCCAAGGGAGAAAAAAGCAGGCTCTGGAAATGTATTTGCTGATAATGGTTTAGTTGCTCATTAGATTTTTCTGCCACATGACAAATCCCTGATTGCATCAGCTATACGGAAATCAAAGAAAATTCCAAAGTGTATACATATATATATATATATATATATACATAAATTGTGCATGGGTCCAAAGAGTCTACTGCTCATCCACCCATTGTTCATTTTTTCGTGATTTAATTCAAATAGATAAACTTCCATATATTCTATATCCTGGGATGTTTAATATTTAAGTTGTTTTTTTTTGGGGGGGGGGGGGGGGGGATGATTATGGCTTATAGGTCATAAAATTAGAAATCCAGCATGAAATACATGTTCCTTATATGTAATCAGTGCTCTGTTGGTCCTTTATCATGAATTACTGCATAAATGCACCGTCGCATGAAGACTATCAGCTGGTGGCACTGGTTGCTTTGAAGGAGCCTCCAGCTTGTTTGTATTTTTGGGTGTCCCTCAAATTTCCTCCAGCAAAACTGACCTGACCCCCATAGAAGGAGGGAGCTACTTCAACGGTGTCTAACAAAGCATAGTGCTTTGCAAAATATGCAAGAAAACTGCTCCTGCTAAAGGTAAAAGCTTCAAACCACCTTGATTGGTGTGTTTTTGCCTCAACACTTGATCATCCAGGCTTCAAAGAATGACATGCTGACAGCTGGTGATGTGTAACCCAAATGTAATCAAAGGACTCTTGCTATTTGGTCTGAGTGTGAAGCTGCACTCACATCTGTTACTGACTTATGATTGAGAATGCTTTAGCCATAGTTTTGTCCTTCAGAGGTCAAGACAGAACGATGTTTTTCCACAGATTTCCATAAGACGGGAACTCTTTTTTTTTTTTTAAACCACACTTATCACCTTCTGGTGGCATTCAGGCACTTCTGTGTTGGCTTCATTTTTCCGACCCAAAAACGACGTCCAATTATGGCTGAATCTCAACAGCGCTCAGCTCCATTAAAGGCCACAGAGCTGTCGCATGTCCTTGTGTGACTTGTTGTACAATCTGTTTACATATCTGGAATATTCCGTATTTTATTTTGGGGGGAAAGAGAGTGAGCTTCAGAGAAAACGATCTAAGAAATCTAATCCCAGTAACGTTTATGCAATTTTTAATGGAGTGAATAAAAAAACTTTTAAAAAAATGATGTGAGTGCAGATTTTAACAAAATGTACTGTAGCTTGTTTTTAATTGCTCTCTTACAGTCAATGATGCCTGTCTCTAAAGAGAGATTGAAAATGACTCTCTGTGCCACCATCAGCCGCTGTGGTTTCAGGCTCAGAGCCCACATTCAGAAACAGGCTCATCTAGTCCATTTTTTCAAATATAGACTTATTATTACCTTCCCACAATAAATTGCTCTGGAGGGCTGGGGAAATGCTGCTCTCCGTTTCTGTAACAGTGGCATCTCAGATATCATTAGGGAAGTACTATGCAAGGGGACAGCAGATCAATGGATTCGGCCACAAGAAGCATTAGTACACTCTGTATATGATCAGTTTACTGAACAACAACACCGCCTGCCTCTGCAGCTCTTACTGGAAACAATTGATGCATTGTTGCAGTGAAATTAATCCCCTGAATTCATAAGCCCAATCAGATATTCAATTGGCACTACCCAAAATAATTGTGTGGATGCCTACAAATGAGAAGCATATTCAGCAGCAAGGCAGAGGCAAGACTCTGGTAAGTGTGCCCATTTAATATCACATGATGATTTTTACATCTTTACATGTGACTAGAATTTGATTTAATCTTACACTTATTTTTGTTTTATTTGTTACAATCAAGAGACACACTGATAATTCCAACACTATAAAATGTTACTTTTAAAAAATTGTTTTGGATGTAAGATCACGACTGTGTCAAATCATGATGTTTTCTTGAACAAATGTTGAATTCTTTACAACCCAAACATGATCAATATGTTGGTCGTCAACCATCTACAACTAAAATTCAGACCTAATATCAGCCAGTAAGTGTATAGTCCTTACTTAAATGTCTTTAGAGACAACTTTGATTTAGATGTAGATTACTTTGTCTTGAATTTGAAAGTAATCCCACAGAAATGTGGATGTTTTAGGGTCTGGCACTTGAACTATTGTCCAAAAGTTTGGAACCTCTCTGACTGGATGCTTTATAAACTGGATGTCAGCATTGATAATGTGTTGGTGAATTTAATCATTTATATTCTAAGGTTTATTTTCTTTAGATAACTTCTAACATTTCCATGTAACTAATAGTCGTAATCAGTGTGATGCAATATTTAAAATGAAATGTTAGTCTTTTTATGTGCCATGGCCTTGTTATTATCTAATGAGATAAGATAAGATAAGATAAGATAAGATAACCTTTATTAGTCCCACACGTGGGAAATTTGTTTTGTCACAGCAGGAAGTGGACAGTGCAAAAGTTATGAAGCAAAAATTAGAATATAATAAGAATAAATACAGTACACAACTGTACAGAATAGAATAAAATAACATACTATATACAGTAGAATAAAATAGAATAAAATAATAGATAAAATAGAAATGCTGTATACAACTGAGTAAAAATACAACGATGCCAGAAAAGAGTATTGCACTTAGTGTTATTGCACATGTGTGGATGTGTGTGTTTGATCAGTTATATCAATATTTGATCAATATTCAAAGCCTCAAAAAGAGATCAAACTCATGTATATTGAATATTTTATTAATAATTAGCTTTTTTTAAAGTAAAAAAAACCTTACATTTTATCACACAAATGAATCTTGACACTACTGACTTCTGATAGTTTTATCTGTGAAAAAACTCTGTTATAAAATGTATGTTTTGTTTTTAAACATTTTTGTCAAATTTTTAATCCTGTCGTCCTAACTTTTAAAAGTTCTGTCACAACTAACCCAGCAAGTTTCTCGACCTGCAGGCCGACCACGTTGTCGTTCCGCTGCTCTCCAGCTGGATGTCCTCCAGTAACACCATTGTATTCTGCAGCTGGTAATGCTAGGTCTTGTTCAGATCTGGATATCCGTTTCCAGCTGAAGAGCCACTCGGGTGGAGAACTGGTTCATGTGCCGCTATGCCGAGGCTGCAGAGCAGAACCAGGGCTATTGGAAGCTGATGTTCAAACTGTTGGATTGGAGTCCATCCACAAGATCAGGAATGCATTAGAGAAGCAGCTAATTGTTGAGACATTTATTGTTTTACAGCATATCTTAAACTATTGAATTCATTTAAGAAAGCCTGAGTAAAAAGCATCTTTTTACCCTTGGCCCATGAATGCCACAAACGTGGGTGCACTAGCACAGCTGCTCTTTTTTATCATAGCACCTGTGCTAAATGCACAGTTGTGAAAAATATAAATTATAAACCCAATGAGCTCACAAGTCCTGTAATGTGGGTCACCCAGGCAATAGTGTTGTTTTGGTTTTTTTTTTCTTCTCGCATGCCCTCAAACTTGGAAGTCACATCTTCTGTTAGGGACAATAAATATTGTAGAGAGGCTGTATCAGTTAAGTGACATGGTCACAATGAGAGAAGCTTGCAGTCTGAATTAAAGATGTACTCTGTACAAATGCTGTGGCTGCATTAGATTAGCCACAACCTGTAATCTGTCACTTAGCTGCAGCATGCCTTGCTGTTTGAACTGATGTAAACTGCTGCTGTCTGGGCACAGAGCTGGGGAGTGTAATGGGGATTCATTGATCCACTGGTCTTTAGCTGATTGAGTTAGATAATTAAAAAGCCTCTTGTATCAGTTCCATTAAGGATTGTTTGTGTTGCTTTTTTCTTTGTGCTCTTGTTCTTGAACAGCAGAACTTCGAGCTCCAGAGAGCTGCTGGAAAACAAACTGTCTTTTCTGGCCCATTATTTGATGTATTATTTAGCCAGTTTGATAATGAGTTGACTGATTTTGGGAGCTAGTTGAAACACAAACCTACTGGCAGTTCTAACCCGGATTACATGGAGATATTTTTATGATTTGATATCTCCATGCACCAAGTGAAAAATGAAAAATTGGCGATACGAATCAGAATAGTAACCAGCCAGTATGATATGCTGGGATCACGCGTATCCCTCCAAATAGGATCTGGAGTGAGTGTGGTGTCCTGAAGCGTGCAGGCTGAGGTCTGCTTTGTACCTCCTCCAACAGGCCAACTGTCCTCTGCTGTCACTGGAAGCCGCGCCAGGCCTCCTCAGCAATGGCTATGATGTCTGCGGCAATGCTGAAAATAGCCATGCTGAGCTCATTAGCAGATTAGGTGTTGCAATGAATCTGTGTGGTTAGAGCTCCACGGCCTGATATTGTTCCTCCAGGACGGCAGTTACAGCTGATTGACGTGTTGGCACATCGGGACAGAGGGGTGGAGCCCATAGATTGTCCCTGTGGAGGATCGCTGAGTGAAGGGCAAAAAAGAAATCTTCATTATATCACATACAGTATGTTAATAAACAGTAATCATGCATGAAAAGGGAATACCTGTAGCTATTATAAAAGCAATTTTACCAATCATCAACAGAAGAACTGACCCTCTCAGAATCCAGCTTCATGTTTGGACAGTAAACTTATATGTAACTTTATAATATATTTACTCAAGGCATGCAACATTTTACCTTCATAATACAAAGGTATTCAGAGCTCCAAGCCCTTGAGGTACACAGGATTTAGTGGAAATGTGACACTTATCCATTACCCCTTAGCTTGCTGTATTTTATTCCAACATTTCCAAATGGCCATCTCAGATTACAGAAGATGGGCACATTTTCAGCGCTGAAAAACATATCAGAGCTCTGTTTTAAAAACTGCAGCCAAATCATTTTTATCCCATTACAAGTCTGTCTTAGTTTGAAGGTAAAATTTTGATTAAATAAACGAAATCGGTCTGCAGGGGTCAGGTGAGAACTTTAGAGCTGTCACACTGATTCTGGACTGTGGATGCCATCAGATTCATGGGATCTGTTGCTTCGCCTTATCTTGGCATTTACCAGTAAGTCGTTTTTTTTGTATATTGTAGCCAGCTTGGCAGATTTACTTAATTACAGTTGTTTCAGCTATTTTCCCCTTTTATATCAAAGATACTGTGAGACATCCCAAGATGGCTGCAAATCAAATAAGCATGCCTCTTTAAAAACAACAACAACAAAGATCTAGTGTGTGCTTCCAAGTGACACTTCACACCACTCTGTTTAAAAGAGAATCACTGTGGGTTGCCAGTCACTGACTGCCCCCTTGTCTTTTGAATTTTACAGCTTGGTCTGTGCTGTGTTGGTTAATCTTCAAATTTCAAAATGAATATTTAACTTGATCTCACTACATCAGCTGGATGTGGCAAGAGAATATTTGATACTTTGCAGAATGCGACAAACTGCCAAGTGTCATAGGGGTCTGTGATCATGTTCTGTTTTTAATCAAATTGGCCAAATCAGAAAATTTGAGTGTGTCTTTGCCCCTCTTGACAGATGTGAAGTTTGTATGATATGCATGATTTAAAACTAGGGAATGGGAGAAGGGGGAGGAGGAGAGGGGCGACTGCATGTGTGAGTAGGAGGGTACAAATGTAAAGATATTTAGCAATGAGATTTTAGAATTGTTTCCTTAAAATAATACCAATCTCTTCTCACCTTGCAGTAAGTGACAGGTTATTCTGCTAATGACCTTCACGAAAAGGGCTAAAAAGCCTCTAATACTACAACATTCATCCAGGCCCACCTTTGCTCTACTAACCATAAGTTTCTGCTTTTGAGTCTAGGAGGAGCTTGGCTGTCACTGACTGGTCTCATACGTTCAAATAGTTGAGAAGACAAAAGACTTTTCCAAAAGGTTCAGAGTTTATGTCCAGATATCAGTCTGCAAATAAAAACTATTGCCAAAAATAAATACAAGCTCTAAAGAACAAAGGAAGTATCAACAAAGGAAAAAAAACACCAATTCAGGGAACTGAGGATAGAAATGTCACTGATACCCCCAAAAAGAAGTCTTTGCCAAGACATGGGCCAATACCTCTGTCCTCTCCATTTACTGCCTCCTCATCCTCAGCCCCTTAAACAGTATCATCTCAGTAGCAGAGATCAAATGAAATGGGCTTTTAGGAGTCTTGGTTCACAAAAAAGAAAATAGGCCTCATAAGATTCAAACCAGGTCACTAAAGGAGAATGCAGAAGATCCAGCCCATGCCATTGTGTCACACATTTCTTATTAAATGACGGATGACTATGGATCTGAAACAGTAGAGGTTTCATGTTGGCCTTAGTAAATGAGGCCAGTCTAAGACAGTAAAGATACTCTTTAATAAACCCAGCTGCAAGAAAGTAAAATTAAGCCTTCACCAATATGAATCAGGTTAATGATAAATGTAGGAAACCACAAGCTGCTTTCTCTGGTTAAAAAAAAAAGTATAACAACTGAAAAACTTAAATAAATTCTGACATTTAAACATCAAATAATCTCGATGAAGAACAGAAGATGATTTGAATCGTTTTGGGTGCTTTTAAGTTGAAGAGGCTAAAAGATATCTACAAGCACCAGAATAGGATTTGGTAGAAAGTGCTTGTTTTGAGACACCCATCTCTTGCATCAGTAAATACCAGAAAAATGCAGAATTTTACATTTTCTGGCCGTCTTCTAACAGTTTGGTTTTAAAACAAAAAACTTTAAAGGACTCTTTTGGCATCTAATATTTGAATTGTTTTGTCCAGGACTTAATGAAAATGCAACCACTGTATTACTACGCCACAGACCTTTTCACACCAACCATTTTGACTTGTAGAAAGAAAAGGTGTAATGAATAACCTTAACAAAGCCTGAGTTCCATTAAGTGTACCATTAGCATACAAAATCAGGATCCTGGAAAGGACTGCAACCATTATTACTGGTATCAATTAGGGATGTCGTCAGTTTGGTGACTTTCAATACCAAAATTCGAAACATGTGACAATATTTGCTTATTTTCAGTCCTGTCCATCTGTAACCAATTACTGTATTTATGCCTAACAAGTGTTGTGTTTCTCTAACATCCCTGATTGAAGCTGAGAAAACTCTATCAGAAACTAGGCAAAAACAGAGGCAGAGGTAAGTGTTACCTTACCAACACTACCTGATATTAGCAAAGAAAATATCCTGTCAAGTCACCAGAGGTATCAAGTACTCTATCGAGTTTGAAATTCTAATATCATGACATCTCTAGTACCAGTTACACCTGTAGTTTTCCTTCTATTATAGGTCAAAACTCCCACTGTTGAAAAGGTCTGTTGTCACTGGAATATAGAGGGGAACCTAGGGTGAAAATATAGATGAGGATAGATGAGGATCAACCGTAAGACATCGGCGAGCAAGCTCAAGTTCTCTGGATTGTATAATTTGATGCCTCTTTTTTGTTTTTCTGTTCTAGCTGTTAGACATTTGGACTTTTCAGAAACCAGGTAGGTTTAATTTAACTCTAAGAACCTCAAAAGGTTTTTTCAAACATGCTCCTCATCAGGTAATGTCTAAAACAGTTCAGAGCTACAGTGAAATCATCTTCAGTTACCAGCAACTTACCATCCACCAGGATTTAGCTACAATTAGCTTTTAGTGATGGTAAAATGTCACAGTACAAGTTGGTGTTATTTTTTCTTCTTCTTCTTCTATTTTTTTTAAGGATTTGTATTTTTTTTAATTGGTTAGTAACAACTATGTTACCTTTGCTCACATTTTTTTTTAAAACTCAGACTAACAATAAAAATCCAAAAACTAAACATAAAAAGATCCACAAAGACAAATTGCACTATTTTATTTGTGCTTTCTAGTTAGTACATAATTAGTCTTTTTTTGTTTTATTTGCTAATACAGATAAGAGATGAACATGATATTTGAATGGCCATTAAGCTATGTTAAAAATAAATAATAAATAATCCATTAATCGTTTTTTTGTCTAAAATATACATTTATGTCATTTTTTTCAGCACCTGATGAAATGTCATTAGCTCATACTGCCAGAAGGTGGCGGTAATGCAGGAACTCAATATGATCAGTTGGTGTTTTAAATGATAAATGAAACGAGGTCCATTGCAAATTGCATTTAACATCAGGTTGGGGCGGGTGGTGATCTCCACAGATTCTTTATAGTTGAAATGATGGTCCCTAATACAGGCATGGTTGCTGTGTATAACTACACTCGAAGTACTCTTATACAAAAGCGTTTTTGTGCAATCCTTGATGATTTAAGAAAAAAGTGATGCAGATGCTAAAAGGATTTCTTTAACTAAATTGATGGTCGTATTGTTAAAATATATGTGTCGGGTACATAAGTAACCCCCTTAACAGGTTTAGTGTTGGTTGTGTGAGGTGGCCAATGGCATGACCTTAACTCGGTACAAGGTAACATTTAATCACGTAGTGTCGGGAGGTGCTCCAAAAACCAAAAAGCTGCAAACCTTTAAATATTAATGTAAGTGAGCATGCAGAGCAAACATGATTGAGATTAATAGGAAACCAACAACCTGGCTTTGCAGTTGGCACAACATAGAAGATCTTCTTTGTTTAACCAGTTTATTTAGACCCACAGTCCAGTAGCCACTCTTTCAGCCCCATAGTTTTGAATGGTCTCTTTTTTTTAACCATTTCATGTCTTTTGTTGCTCATCCCTATTTCATTTTGAAATTTAATTAGCTTATCAAAATTCTTTCCTGCTTTGATTAACTTTGCTGACTAGGGTGTCCTTGGTATTTGATTCGCTAAGAGATTTCTATTAGTCTGGATTTGACAGGTGGATTTGATCGTGGATTCAGATTCAGTGTAATGGTGTCAAACTCCCTGCCCTAAAACTAACAGCTTTGCCTCTTTTGTAACCCTCCTCTGACCCATCATAGCAGGGTATCGATGCAGAGTTGCAGATTAAGGCTGACAATGTCACAACACATTTCTCTTTCAAAGGGCATTACTTGACCCCCTGTCGTCAAGGAGTGCAGAGGGGTTCCTCTGTGGCCTTTAGTAAAAAAATAAACATTTCCTCTATCTCTCTATATCGCTTCACTTCTAATTTTACCTGCAAATGTAGGCACAAAGTGAAACACTACTGCCTCATAATAGTGTTCATTTCTGCTATATTATTTGTGTATTTCCCTAATGCAATATATGTCATTGTACCAAAGTTGTTGGCTATTGTATGAAGGATTAATGGAATTAATGGAAAGTGTCAAAATTGCTGCATTCATAGTCTTAGATCTAAAAAATGGAAAAGCTAGCTGTATGTGCAGGGTTACAGTTTTTTACTTTATTATATGATTCCAGTTTGTTAAGTCAAGGGTCAAGTCTGAGATGTCGTGTTTGTGTGTGTGTGTTTTAAATCTCTACATGTATGGGGGCCTTGAGGCTCAGGGTTTTGGTGTAAACTGATTTTATTGGGGTTTAGGTAAGGTGTCCTGCCCTGTATTGTCTTCTTTGGTCTTTTGCTCAGCGTCCTGCAGCAGTATGAATTCTTCTGCACCAGAGGGTTGAACATGTCTCTGAAGATATGATTGCTCATTCTTTTTGGTCAGGGTGGGGTTGACACATTCGTCCAGTGTAGCAAATTCTCCACCAGATTTGAGTTATCCTAAAGCGTTTTGTATTCTTTCTCCCCCTCACATACACCCTGCACTTACTGCCACAAACCATTATTGTGCCCATCATGCTCACAACTCCATACTTTTGTTCTTGGACTTTACTAGAGTAGCTTTACTTGATTCACAGTTGAAAATAATTTTATCTAATGCTGACCTTTGGTGCAGCCCATCAGTTGACGCACCAAAAAGGCTAAAATTGCTGGACTCCAATCATCCATTCTTTTTTGTTTAATCAACTATACTTAAATATTTCTGCTTCACTTTTTAAATGGACTTTAAGACTTTTTTTCAGTGTAGTGTATGTAAATATTTCTCATGGCTTACTGAATGTTTTCTTAGCATTTTCATTACAACTGAAAACCTTTCTCTTTGTTAATTCCTTCGCTTGATTTATGTGCATTTAAACAATACATAATAGATGTTGTAATGGATGCGCAGAGACCGCATGCAAGTCTCACTACATGAAAACTTGACAAAATATTGTCAAATTGGAGTAAAATGGAGTTAAAGTGTTTCATTATGCGTTTGGTACATTATGATAAATATGCTCTCACTCTGCTCTGTTAAAAGCCCGGACCTGATGTGCAGAATAGCTGTATTCTACTCTGTGCTAAGCTACATTTCTTCATTTGACTTTTATTGATGTAGATTTTGTGTGGCATCTACTCTATAACTACTTAAGTTTGAATGTGCCTCGGCCTCCCTTTTATCATTTGATAAATGTTTTTCCTCTGAGTGCACGTCGTGTCTCCTTACAAGAATTCCACAGCTTTTACCAAAAGCCATCGCACCGGGAAGTAATCTAATAATGAATACAACAACAGTTTACACACTGCCTGCCTTTGTACCCGTAATACAAACAATGGATCTGCGAGCATCCAGACCTCCTCTAATGGAGTACCAGAGCAAACACATTCATTTAATCACAGGCCTTTATTTCAAAGCAAACTGGCCAAGCAGCAGAGGATGAGAGGCTAATGACCCATGAGCAATAAGCAAGTGTTAGACTGAATGTAGTCTCGCTAAAAGAAGAAAAAAAAAAACCTTTTACGGAATAGCCTATCAATATTTTAAAGCAAAGCCTCTATGGTATCCCCTCTAACTGGATTAGCAGTGTGATGTGTTCTGACAGTATGTTGTTAGTGATACTCCATTTGCTTTGTCTATCATCTGATTTTCCCTTGGTAATCCACAGAGCACCGTTATATTTCATAATTTGTTTTGCTATCAGGGCTGATTTGTAAATGTGCAAATTCTAATTAGCCATAGCTACTGTTTCTAATTTATTAAATATTAAATGATTCCTGTAGTGGAGTCTTTTCTTCACATCCCCCCAGATGAAAGTTTGCGGTATGCAAATTCAATAGCCTTTTAGATGTCAGCAGTTTTTTTTTTTAAATGTCCCATTTTGCGACTGAAGCCATTTTCCCCTTGTAGTTTGTTTGTCTGTCCACCGCTCCTCTTTAACTTCATATTTATTCATCTCTGATCTCCAGTTCTCGTTGGCTTTTCAATATAAGTTACATACTCTGTCAGACTCCGGCACCACTGCTTTGTTTAACGTCATTCCTCTTAACAGTCTGCTTTGGTCACCTACATAAAAGGGGGCTTTGCATACTCTCTGAAGTTAACTTTGTTCTTTATTATTGCATGGTGTTTTGGAAGTTTGAAACCCTGATTTATTTATTTTTTTTAAATAACAATTGATCCAAAGTTAGACATTTTTAGACACACTTCATGCAGTAGTTGAAATTGTTTGAGAGTGCTCTTAAATTGTATTGAAGATACAGAAATATGGGGCAGGGCAGTGTGATTAAAAGCATCGTGGAAGCTGTAGCACCATGCATTTTGTTTTTGGTCTCATTTAATATGTTCTTTTATGCATAATACCTGGTAGATATAGATTTAAAAGAACATAACTATTGTATTTTATTTCATTTTTGTCATAACAATAAGTTGTAAATTCGGATATACTAGTACATGCCCATGCTATATCGTCACCATCGCAATTTAGAGTTACCGAAAGAAAAACGGGGCAGCATGCTGGCAAGGTGGTTAGCACTGTTGCCTCACAACAAGAAAGTCCCGAGTTCAATTCCACCATCAGGGTCTTTCTGTGTGGAGTTGCATGTTCTCCCCATGTTTTTGTGGGTGCTCCGGTTTCCTCCCACAGTCCAAAGACATGCAGTTAGTGGGTATAGGTTAATTGGAAACACTAAATTGCCCATAGATGTGAGTGTGATTGGTTGTCTATGTGTTAGCCATGCAACAGACTGGCAGCCTGTCCAGTATGTACCCTGTCTCTTGTCCTAAGACAGCTGGGATCGGCTCCAGCGCCTCCCGCTACCCTAAAAGGGATAAGCAGAAGCAAATTGTTGGATGGAAAAGAAAAATGATAGAACGCTTTTTTTTTTCTTTTTTTTTTTTAAAGGATTTTCAGTTGTGTAGCTAGTCAACATGATAACACCATAAAATCAGACATAGAACATTCGGGGGCCTAAGATCTACCTCTGTGCCACGTTTGTCTACTTAACTCTTGATTGTATAGAAGGAGTTTTTGGACAGGAAGAGGTTTTGTCTATTACAGTAAGATTCTTTGATCAGTCGATGGTGTTGAGAGTTGTGCACAAAGCGTCAAGGAAATTGCAAACTCTTTTTGGGTAAGTGGTTTGGGTCACTGTTATCCCTGCACTCAGACCAGATGGGAGTGATTTCTTTCAGTATAACAACACTCACATACATAGGTCATGAGGGGTATCATATGTCATGGCCTTCCCTATTACATACCTCTGTGAGGTTTAGCTCCATGTTCAGGACTGTGGCGCTCTATGCAACCATCATTAAAACAGCAAATGAGTGAATGTGTTTGGGAGGAATGATGTTTGTCCAATTTTTAACAATAGTCTTTGCAAGTGACATTTTATGTGTCACATAAGAGCATTAATAAGTGGGGTGGTTTGTTTGCACATTAGGAAAAATGTTCTGCAGTTGTGTTTAACATTGTCATGTTGCTGTGTATAGCTAATCTCTGTAAACTATATGTATATGGATATGTAGAATACATTATAGGGACACGATTTCTAATAGGGGAAGCTTTTTTCCAGTGACTACAATACTACAACCCTTCAGGTTTCAGCGGGCTTTTGTTGCATGGAGGTAGACAGTGAGTGTGGGGAGCAAAGGAGTAATTGCATTTGCCAAAATGCACTCTTGCAACCATCATGTATTGTCTGATGAGCATTTTATTGGCTTTTAAGAATGGCTTGTGACCACCAGTGGCCAGCCGTTGGCTGTTGGCTAGCCTGGAAGCCCAGTAAAAATTGTTCACTGTCTCCAGATTGAGTTCAGTTCAATTGCATTTATATAGCGCCAATTCACAACAACAGTTATCTCAAGGAGCTTGATGTGAGAAGGGAAAGAGCCTACAATATTAGAGGGAGAAAGCAATCCATCAGACGATGACTGTGAGCAGTACTTGGTGGAAGAACAGTCTGGAGGGAAGAGAAGAGAAAAAAGGACGTTATAGAGGCAGGAGGTACAAAACACAAACTGTGGGAGAAAGAAGACAAAGGTTAATGATATGAGGTAGTGACATTTTTAATGAATAGAGGAAAGTGGAGAAGGAATGCATAGTGAATAATGGGAAGTCCCCCAGCTGCCTGAGCCTATAGCAGGGTCACCTGATCTTAAAAATCACATAGCTTTCTATCTCATGAACGCAAACAGGGAGCTGGTTCCACATAAGAGGGACCTGATAGCTCAAGGCTCTGCCTCTCATTCTACTTTTAAAAATTGTAGGAACCACAAGTACGCTTGTGTTCCAAAAGCAAAAGGCTCTATTAGGATAATTGTATACTATCTGGTCTTGTGGTGTTTTAAGTCAACCAAACGCCAAACTAGAGCCCAGGTCTACTAATGATGGGATGGACTGAGATTACCATGTAGTGCTGGTTAATATAATTACTACTTACTAAAGAAGCAATCAAGAAAATTAGGTTGAAAGTTCACTTTCTTATTTTTATTTATCCGTCCATCCATTTTATGCACTATTTTATAATATATCAGTATATAATGACAATGTAGTTGTCTCTCTGTTGTATTCACTCCTCTTGCTTCTCCGAGGCACCTCTCCTGCTGTTCCCTCTCAGTTTTATGTGATTTGAAATGTTTTTGAATGCCACTTGTATTCAACTGCTAGACATTAATTGAACACCCACTTATCCCAAGTGAACTTCACACTAATTAAGTTTTAAGAAACACATCCATCAAGCTATTGAGGCAGTTAATTTACTATTGCGGTGGGAATCTGATGCATATATTTCACATCACTCTGTGTGGAGTTCTTAGGCTGGAATGAAGGTTTCTAAAATATATAGTTACTCACTTGCATGTTGTGGATATAAAAGCGACGTTAAAACATGTCGAAGAGATGAATTTTCAGAGAATTGTTGCCACACAATTTGACGCACTTGGAGTAAAATCTTTATAAGCATTCATTTAAATTTTCTCTTGTGTTGTTGGGGTTTTTTTTCTCAATGTTTTCCCTGCCAGATACCACAGCATGGACTTTAAATATAGACACAGCAGCTAGCAGCCAAGCCAAAATTTTACAAGTCATTACCACATTTTCTACCTTTCCTAACTATAGCCCCCCTTTATTTTAGCTCCTCGCTGTCTCTGTTCTGCCTTCTCCTTTGCATAATAAACCTCCACCCAATTTGTCATGAAATCCCTCATTTGCTGGATACTCAGAAAGGCAGATTATGCTTATTTTTCATTTGGACAGTGGGAGATGGAGCCAGGTGTTTGGCAGCAGCAGAGTGTTCAGGTGTAACTGTGCCGGTGACGGGACATGACGAACAGCCGCAGATGAAGGATGAGGCGTGGAGGATTTTTGGGAAGAGCGGCACCCCACGACCTGCTCCCTCAAGAATACCCCCACCGATGGAGAGGAGGTAAAACTTTCTTTTCAGTCACTTCTTGCTAGAATCAGCTCCTCTTTCTTAATTAGCCAGTTAACGCCATATTGGAAATCCAGCTGTTAATCTGGGAGAACAGAGAGGTGATTCTGCTTTGCTCAACAAGATTAATTTATGCCTCCTCAGACGTCAGTGGTCTGATCCATAACAAGTCCATTAAATCAGTCGCCTCTGGTTATTGTCATATTAAAAGTGACCAGCAGTGGCATTAAAGCTTTTGTATTAGGGCTTTCAGGATTGTCACTTCTATTATTAGCACTGAATCATAGAGCTCGATTACATACAATGCAGCTCTGTAGCCCAGTGAGTCAGTCCATCATAAATCAGAATTGTACATGGGTGGTTTAGTTAAAACTTGCTTTAGCTGCAGCACCCCGTAGGAGTGCATTGAGCGAAATGAACACCTGAAATCATATTTGTTCTAGAAATATATATTGTAGATCAGAGTAATATAACAATAACAACAGATGCAGGATTTTTCCTGCATTCAAACAATTTGGCACCCCAAAGACATTTTAGCCTTCCACTGAAAGGAAAATCACCAGGATTGTGTAGAAACTCATGGTGCCCAATATGAGAACGTTGTAGTACGAGCTGGGAGTGTGTACAAAAATGGCTGTAATTCCTGAACAGTTAATGTGATGTTTTTGTTGCACTGTTTGAATTGAAGCAGAAAGTCTGCAATTCAAAGACATCTTGATTGCTTGATTGAAAAATTGTGTACCTGACAGTCTCTTAATAACTCATTCAGGCTAAAAAAAAAAGCTAGCTGATGCACTCAAACAGTATGGTCCTGATAGCCTTGCAAAAAAGCCTTGATGAGCATTTTTGCCATTGCAATCTTAGTGAAACCAATCAGACAATGAAACCGCACACTCATTGGCTAACAACTTGCTAGTCACAAGTCTCTAGTCAGTGAACATGCTCTGAGCAGCCCTCCTGTCTGGCTCTTAGAATAACCAAAATCAAAAAATGGGTTTCATGTTTTATTCAGTTTGAGCCAAAATGAATGACCGAGCCCATAAATTCTGAGCCCAGGAAAGTGTTTACATGTCATTTTCCTAAAGACTTCTGTAGCATTGGAAATCTTTCTACAACCACAGTTATTGCCCATTGCTTGCCATAAAAAACTTCGGTGTTCAGTTTCTTTTTCAGACCCAGAAACTACAACCATCTTTTATAATGCCTTGCCAAAAGTCAAAAGGTGCAACTCCGCCTACCAAGATGGATGTGAATCAGCCTCTTGTCAAAGCAGGCAAACAAATTAGCACGTTTAAAGTAATTTAGTATGATTAGAGTACCGTTTTTTTATGTCTTGACACTAGGGATGCATTCCAACTAGGGCAGAATAAGTTAATAAAAAATTCCACCACCCTCTTTGTATTGAAGCTTTCAGCTTAAACTGCTTCAGGTAACTCTGCTATCACTCACTTCATTACGTATACCTTGGGGATAGTGTTTTGGACAGCCTTTTGCCTCAGTTCTTCATGACATAGATTCAACTTGTGCTGGAATCAGAAATTTTGGTCCAAAGCAGAGCTTTGCGGCATGGTGAATTATCCTGGATGAAACAGCCATGAGATGATGCGGTCACTGTGGTAATAAAGGGATATAGTCATCAACAATAATAATAACACAGCTGCTGCAGATAAATCAGTGCTGTGAGAGGAAAAGTTCTGTATTGTAGTTTAGTGTTAAAAGTGCTTTATGAATGTGTGATATACTTAAACACTTTAAACAGTAAAACTATAAAAGAGCTTCTATAATAATTAAATGTTGCCTATTTAAAGGTGTTGCCTGCCTCTCACCCTAAGACAGCTGGGATAGGCTCCAGCCCCCACGAGACCCTGAAAAGAAGTAGTGGAAGAGAATGGATGGATGGATGAATAGAGTTAAGCTGCTAAGAATCTATAATTATTACTGATACTCATTTATGAAACAGAAAAAAAAAGCTAAACAGAACTTTAGACCCTCCTACTATCTGTGCACAGAGGTGTGAGGGATCTTCCAGGAACACTGAAGCTATTTTCCAAAGACTTGATTCGTCAGTAGGCAGTGATTTCATACTTACTGATCTCTAATCTCGAACATAATATCATGCTCCGGAGCAGGTTACGACGTCACTGGATTTACAGACTGTTCTCTATAAATCCTGGAGACAGTTGTGTGGAAAAATCAGCAGTTTCCAAAATACTCCATGTCACGTTCACATTCCCCATTCTGATGTCCGGTTTGAACTTTAACTTTGATCATGTGTACATGTCTAACTGCACTGAGTTGCTGATGTGATTGGCTAATATTTGTGTTAGTGTTCATCAAGTATACCTAATAAAGTGGCAGAAATTCATCTCATTGTCCAGTGATATGAATTGTTAAGAGAAGTGCATATTTTATAAAAGCTTATAGCACTTAATTAGGCTTGAACTTTGATAGATTTTGCTGTATACACACTCTTTTAGGATAATGATCCCAAACAGCAGTGGTTACCCCATTACAGACTTCCATCAACACCACCCGTCATGTTCCTAATCAAATGTTTTAAAGTGGATGCTATTTAACACTATTAATCACATAAAAGTGGATACTGTTAATAGTCACCGTGTGCTTGGCACTAATTGCATTCTCAATTGCAACATGTGTTATTAAAATTTTACAACGGCATTATCTCGATGGAGCCGGCTAATTGTTGCTCAGGTTTATGTGTCCTAATCTAATCGAAGAAATAACTATTTTTTTTCTATCACTCTGCTAGAAAAGGCAAGAAGTACCCTGTGGCATTTGAGCGCCAAAGCTTACGAATCAGGTTAGGAAGGAGAACATCAATGGCCACTTTTCCTTTAAGTGTCTTTTAGAGCCATGAGCAAAAGCTCCAAGCACTGTGTTAAGCATACTTCATTGTACAGCCTTATTAGTACAGTCAGAAGGCTCATTACCATTTGCAGAACAAAACCAAGATCAAGACGATAATGTTTGCAGTCCACCGGCCTTTTGTTTGTGTACTGATTAGTTTACATATTTTAATTAAGTAGGACATTTAGCAAAGTAAGTAAAGCAGACAATAAAAGCTGTGCTGCAGTGTGTTAATATACCAATTTGTATTTAGCTGGCTAGCCGTCCTCTCTGAGGGGAGCAGCTTTGAGCATGTCTGTATTTCCTGCCATGTTTGACATTAAAATCCATGGGTTTGACTTTTCCTAGTGAGTTAATTTTGTGGCACATCTGTAGCCATGCCTGCAAGCCAGCTCGTCTTAGCACACAGACTCTATCATGTAAGCCCCCGAATTGAAATATCCTCTGCTTGAAATATTGACTTTAATATCTCATTTGAAAAATTCCTGTAACCTTTTGATGTTAAATCCATACTCAATTTTGCAGAATGTTATAGGAATATGCAGAAAGGGATAGGAAGCATTATTGTGTTTTCTCCTGGAGAGAAATTACATTTTATGGCTGTAACACCAACCTCCCCTGTGTTCTTTTTAGTCCGTGAGGGGGGAAAAAAAGACGAGGCCATTAAGGCAAAATGAAAAGAGCTATTGATTGGGCTCTTATGCCTTTTCTATTTGCCTCATTTCCTAAATGCATGATAATAAGGGCTCAGCCACTGAAACTAACAATACTCCTTAATGAATCGAACTCTAAAGAATTAGCCTAAGTTTGCATAATGATTCACAGATGTTTCCATCAATGGATGATATGCTTTTGGTTCGTTGTTTTGTGCATTCGTGTTCCGTTTACCCAATACACGCTCATCTCCTTATAGCATTATAATGCAATCAAGACATTATTTGATGATTTCTGTTTGGGAAAAATGCATCACTTGTCATCAGAGATGTCTGGGATGACTTTTGTAAAAGCTATCATATTAGAGTAATATTAGTGTTGATGGATTGGAGCTAATAATAGTCAAATAGGGAACATTAAGTTATAACAAGTGCAGAAAACCATGCTTTTAGCTAATGGAGTTGTGCTTTTAATAGAGAGATGGGCATAAAAGCATCACAAAGGGGAAGAGTGAGAAATAAAAAGACACACCATTATTAAATCCATAGTTTGCCAATAGTAATATCCAGTACATACAAATATTGGATTCCCAAACCTTTTTACCCAGCTTCCTGAGGTCCATTAGTAGAGTGAGTAGAGTGACTTTGAGTCAGGACATCAGCCTGCAAAAAGGTAAAGGATATTTAGTCTGTACAATAGTAGATTCAGTTCTGTTTGCACCCCCCAGTCTTTTTTAAGAAATATGTTAATTAAAAAAAAAAAAAAAACCTTTTTACAGCTGCACAGAAAAAACAAATCTGATCTTCTTTGCCAAACTATGCTATTGTAAACTATGTTTTGATGGCGATCGTGGCTCAAGAGTTAGGAGTTTGCCTTGTAATCGGAAGGCTGCCGGTTCGAGCCCCCGGTCGTTGTGTCCTTGGGCAAGACACTTCACCCGTTACCTACTGGTGGTGGTCAGAGGGCCCGGTGGCGCCAGTGTCCGGCAGCCTCGCCTCTGTCAGTGCGCCCCAGGGTGGCTGTGGCTACAATGTAGCTTGCCATCACCAATGGGTGGATGACTGGATGTGTAAAGCGCTTTGGGGTCCTTAGGGACTAGTAAAGCGCTATACAAATACAGGCCATTTAAAACATGTCCATATACAGATATGGTACTTTTGCACCGTTTGATCACATTGCATAACAACATTTTTAGGCAGTGCATCAGTGAAGTCTTGATGGAAGCCTGTACTACTTCTTCAGAAATTACTTGTGCTTTGTGTGCATGTTGATTCGCACAGCATGTTTCAATCAGGCTACTTATGTGGCCACAATAAAAAGGAGAAAGGTCATGTTCCTGTATAGAAATATGTTGTGCTTGTCATGAGTCTTTCAGTTTAATACTGTGGATGTTGGGCTTAGTTTGGCTTTGTTTTGTTTTTTCTTATTGCAGTGCATTAACAGTTACACTAACAAAAACCCAGTGAAACTCTGTGGGATATTTCTGTCTCATTCCTTTACTGTGGAATGTCACAAAGATTGCAAACTCAGCTCCTGTGATGCTATAGCAAGTGTAATTTAGCTTGATTCATAATAGTGGAAAGACAACCTTTAGTCAACAAGAGTTAAAGCCAAATCCATGATTTTCTCCAGGTCCATAAGTATTCATGTTAAATAATCTCAATATTTTCCTAATAATTATCAAGATCAAGAAGCCTTACTTTGGACAGATACCTGGAATTTATTTAGTATAAAACTGGCCCAGGTTTTTCCTAGTTTATGATTATTTTTGGCGACAACACAAGCATGCCAAATTGCTATAAGTTTTCCTTATCAGCAACGTTTGCTGCAACTCCGATGCTACGCAAGTTATTTTCCTCTGGGCAAATTACATGTTATGTGTCCAAGCAGCATATCTAAGCATGAAAGCAAAGCGAGGTTATCTCAACCTTCACTCCTTTAATCCAAAATACAGTAACGGGGTTTAGTAGGATGTTGTCGCGTCTCCACAGAATTGTATCGTCTAATTTGCTCTGGCTGTTGGCTTTGCATTACCTCAGGCTACATATTTGCATAATGAGCATTTGGAGTTGGAGTGTTGCATTGTTGAGTGAAGTGCACAGAGGTGAGGCCAACATCGCTTTTGTAAGGCTTTTATTGAGATAGGACAGTGGAGAGAAGGCAATAGCCTGACCGCATATAGGTCACTTCCTCAACCTGATGAACTGTACGGTGCCCTCCTTGGATATCATTTTTAAAAGAGGGGGGCACTCAAAAGAGCACAAATAGGGAACATAATCTCCTGGTTTTGTTTTACAGACTACATTTTTAAGATCTTCTGGCATGACAGAAAACAAAAAAACATTTTTTTTTTTATTGAAGTAGTTGCTCATTCTCTTTTTGCTAATTAAATTTCCACTTAATTAGGGAGAACTAAATTAGGTTTGGCCTTTCACTATGATGATTCAATTACTCATTCCTTGCAGGTCAACATAATTTTTAGGCCACCAAGTAGACTAACAGTTTATTTCACTTTAACAATTTTTAAATGCATAAACAAGCAAATGAAAAAATAAAAGGAGAAATACATTTTTGTTTGCAGTGTTTTATAGGGTTGCAATGGTACTCCAGTTATTGCTCGGAAGTTAGCTGCAAACCTTTACTGCTGTGCTGTGTTGATATAATCTAAGAAAGATTGTGGGAGGCAGGCAGAAACAAACAAATGAAGGAAAGAATCAGAGCTGAATCTGGGATGACAGACTGATGTAAGTGGAATGTAAATATAGCACTTGTCCACTCTACTCAAGCACCCAAAGCACTTTATACAACAGCCTTGTTTACCCATTCACACCAGTTCATACACGCGCATTAGACAGCAGCTCGGGGTTCACTATCTTACCCAAGGATGCTTTGCCATGCAGACTGGAGCCTCAGGGATCGAATCGCCAACAGACCCCGACCTTCTTCTTACCTACCTACTGAGCTACAGCCACCCCATGATGTCTGACCACTTTCAGGTGGGAGTCCTTCTCATGAGTGAAAACCATGAATCAGACAGTAGTTTGTGTTTATTAATTAATCCTTGGCCTTTGTATTAAAACTCCATGGCCACAGTGTCATCCCTGGGGAAATACCGGGCAGGAATGCCATTCAGCTCTCAAGGCATTGTCTTTGTGGTTAAGCATGCGTTGCTTCTAAGTGAAATGTATCACTCTAACAGTTTATAAACAGGCTTGAGGAAACTGGTGCCAGCTGTAAGGTTGCTAATAGCGTGCTGATTACAGTGCTTTGCTTGCTACAGCAGCTTCGTATCAGGGCAGTTTACCCTGCAGCTCTCTTTCGCTGTCTCAGCTCAACTCCATCCTCTATCTGGGGACAGTCACCTGCAGAGGGGCAGATGGTCTCATTTCTCCCACTGGGATAGTCTCTCTCACGTGCGGCAGTGTTGCGGTGCTTTCTTTTGCGAAATCTTGCTTAGAACAAATAATTTAACTTACAGTTTTGATGGATTCCCTGGACCGTGTATCACCTGTGAAAATGGACTTGGAAGCAGTTGGTGCAAGGGCTGACCTATTTTGGCAAGCATAAAAAATAGGCTGTTGGTCAAGTCAGCTAATGTTGTAGGTATGTCCCACAAAATACTGCATGCCAGCAACATGACCTGCAAGTATATCCATCTCAGAGAGAGCGTATGTTCCCCAGCAGTAAAGAAGCACTCTGCTGTGATATTGTTTTTCAGCTTCCTGTCTGCACCACGGTATTTGTTTTATTAGGTTGGTATTTGTTGCCTGTGACCTCTTTATGCTTATATTTGATTTAGAATTGCATTGCTTTAATAATTTAACATACAGTGAAGTGCGGAGATTTATTGTTATTTTGTTTTTTCACAAACACTAACCGCTGTTACAGTGTTGTGGACTGGCCTGGGACCAGCTCATTTTACTCTGACCGGGTCACTCATGCCCACAACTGTTAATTGTTGTTTGTGTGTTTCCCAGTGTTTAGTGTGTTAATACAGTATTTCTGTTCAACACATCACTTTCATGTGAAAGTTCATATTAAACCTTTTTGGGATCTAAAAAAACACAAAATCTACATTTTGTCAACGTTTCATTCCCTTAAATTTTTCTAATTTTTAAATAAATAACACATGAAAAGAATATGTTCTTGTAACGTGTATTATTATTTTCACCAAATCTCTACAGTGAATGGAGTTAATGGGAAGATAACAAAGAAGCATGCTTCTGTGCTATCTGCTATCTTCTTTCCTCATGAATGTTTTCACATCTCTTTTGAATTCATCCTTTCAAAGAAAAGAAAAAAAACACGTTGATATAAATTTATCTTGATTTTTGACCTGAGCAAAATAAAATTTTAACCCTAATAAGTTCATTCACTCATTTTCTTCTGCTTATCCAATCCTGGTTTCATGGTGGGGCTGGAGTCTATCCTAGTTGCTATCCGGTCCGAAGTCTGACGTCATTAGCCATTTCCAGGTCCAAACTCCGCTTCAGGTGCCAAAGTCAAACGAACACTGCGGAGTTCAAAACTATTTCAACTAGTAAAAAAAATTCCTTCTTGTTGTGCAGTGACAACCCATCAGATGGAATTATTTCCTAAAGTCAGAAATGAAGAAGAAACTGCTGTTTGAGGGCAGCTGGAATTGTTGAACTGAACTTTTAGAATGGGACAGGTGAAAGGAGATGTCTTGGAGAAAAGTGTGCAAAACTGAAGGACTTAATTGCAAGTTTTCAAAATCTGTTTCTGTAACTTGATTTTAGCTATTGGTTGTGCTCCTCCTCGGGCTGATGGCCATCAAGGGCAAATATTTGTGTTTCCGGTGTGACTGAAATTATGTTAGTTGCAAATGCACCTTTACACACCTCATTTCAGAAATGGCTTAAAGCTTAATAGTTTACCTCATCATTCCTAGTTTCTCTAGATCCAGACACAAAAATAATCCCCCCTCTTTTGCAAGCTGGACAAGAACAGGAGACACAAACCCTCACATATTTTTGTGAAATCAAAATTCTTGATTAAAATATGATTTTGGTCTACATGCAGTGGCCAATTTGCCTTGCATGGGTCTCAACGCCTCATTAATATTGCATGATCTTGTTAGTGTCTACTTTTCCCCTCTGCACCACCCCCTCCAACCTCATCAGCTGCAGAAACTGGAGGGTACATCTGAAAGTCAGCTTGCATCTCCTGCTTTTACTAGACTTGCCGACACGGGATAGGCTCATATCCATCCAAGGATTATCCTCCACTGTCTTCCTTCCAAAAAAAAAAAAAAAAACCATATATGGAAGTGTCAAAGAAATGAGATTAGTTCCTGCTTCTTTCCTCTCTGTGGTGGAAAAATACATTTTATGTGTGATTTTCCCCCAAATAAGCCGGGGGTACAGATGAGTAGCTTCTTGACAGCTATGAATGAGGACCTTGCTGCATTAAGGCAATGACAGAAGGAGGAGCAATTGCAGGTTTCAAAGAGCACTGGAATGAGTCTCCGTCATCTGTGTTATGGGCTCAACACCCAGTCACTTGATCCCGGGTTACCTTCGTCACTATAGATGGAGGCGTTCGTTTAAAACATTTCCCACTGAGCTGTTGTCGATGTAAAAAGCTTCTCTCCCATTACAGCAGGCAGTGAGGGGAGCAGCATCTAAATGACCGCACGGAGGCCAGGGGATGAGGCTACAGAAGAGCAGGAGGAGAGGAAAAACAGGTGGAGTGCTGGGAGAACAAGGTCAATACTTGAAGTGGAATAATGAAAAGAACTAACATCAGTGTTATTAAATAACATCTGATGAACAGTTTCAAATACACAGTGACTGCTGGAGCCTTTTAAAGTACCCTGGGCATTACCCTGAACATCAGTATGCATGTGTGTGAGTTATTATCAGTGCCTAGCCAATCATCTGGCTAAGATAACTTGTATTTCTTCAAATAAGATTAAGCTGAAAGCTCCAATCTATAGCTACAAATTGCAGTTGTTAGCATTGGGTGCAGACTTACAACATTTGGCAGGATCCTGTGGTTCATGGGCAATTAATTAGTTTTACACTTCAGCCAGTCTTCCAAAGAAGAGTTCCTGACAAGTGAAACTCCTTTAGGATTGGCTCTTCAGCACCACAGTTACGTACAGTATGCTGATATTAGTTTTGATAAAAGAAGACTCCGATTTTGCATGAAATCAAAAAGTATTGAGACAGAAAATGTTGTGTGTACGGTAGATTCATAATTAAGGGGTAGTTTTGTCAATGATTAATCTTTCAATAATTGTCTTCAAATGTCTTGTTTTGTTGGACCAAACTGGGCAAAACCCCCAAATATTCTATTTGCAATCACATAAAACTAAAAAAAATCTTAAACCCTCAGAAATAAGAGGCTGGTATCAAAGAACAAAGGACATAATTTGAAGCTGGGCACTGACGATTGAGCTGCTTCTTACACTGTGGCTACGGAACATGTGCAGTAAATGCAAATCGTTTGTATGTCAGACACATAGCATTTACTTTTTAGTGGTGTCTTTTACTTTGACAAACAATGTTGTTTCATTTTCCTTTCTTTTAATGATAGTGACATTTAATGGCATTACATTTCCAAAAACTGTTTCTTAATAACTAATATAGAGAAAAAAATGAATTCATGAGGACACGGAGAGAAAAGATGACCAAAAACACGACTGTATGCTCGACAAAGCTTGACCAAACAAGACACCACCTGTCCAATCAAGCTACGACAGCCGAAGATATTTATATATTAGGTAATGTATATTTTTGGTCAAAACAGATTATTTTTGATTATGATTGCATTTTATTCCCACAATATTTCAGCCAGAATTTCAGACTTGGGAAAATTTCTCCTGCAATATGATCAGAAGTCATAAAAAGTCTTCGAATGGGTGACTTTCTCGTCCTACTTCTAACCCAACAATGCTTACCAGTACTGAATGTGAATTTATTGTTATAGTAATTAAACTGTCCTTGTTCTAATCTGTCAAAATGGTGTTCAACCTTCATGTTCTTCCATCATTATTCATAAATGTGGTTTGTGTGCATCAGCAGTGATAAGGCTACGCAAGACGGACATGTGCGCTGCTCTAGCACCCTTCATTGATTATAGTGGAACTGTAATTGGGCAGGATACATTAATGTTTAGCGTAGCAATGGTGTTATTTGTGGCAGCTCTAGAATCATATAACACAGAAAGTTTGCAGCATTTAAACTTTTTATAATCTATTAAAGAGAGAATAAAATAGATTTTTGAAATCACAGTGTTAAGACTCAAGTTCATAATTAGCCCCAACTGTTTAAAGTATACGCAGTCGTTGGGTTGTTTTTTCTTCACCCAGAGGCACATGTGCATTTTTTATTTGATAAATAAGACAGTGTTTTGTTAATGGTTTCTCTTTATTTTTAATCTCTCAGCACTTTGTTTTATGCATATTGTGTTTTTGTGTTATTGCTTTATTATTTACTTTTCCTAAACTTTTTTGTTTTGTTGGTATGTAACTTTTTATTTATTAATAGGTTCAAATTGTTTTAAATTTGTCTCATTAGCATTGTCACTGATGTATAAGGCACGCTGAACTGAAATAATCTGCATGAAAAGTTTGATTATTAGTCCTAAGAGATCAGAACTGATGTTTTTGTCAAATATGCATTTGTAATGCAGAACAACAAATTTTAACCCTGTGAATGATTTCTGCTGCGATGATGTCCTGCTGCCTGTTTTAAAATACTTTTGTTTACTCTGATGGTGTCTCCATTCTTGGTTTCTGTAGATATAAAATCCCATAAAGAATGTGATGGACTGGTGACCTATCCAGGGAGCATGCTGCCATGCACTGGCGTGGCAAAGAAAATGGATGGATGAATGGATCATGCCATTAATCTTTAACAAAAACATATGCATATACACTATGTTACAGTCTGCACCTTTAGTATTGAACATAATTTACTGTTTTTGTATAGTGAGTGTTGATTAATGACTGTAGACCATTAGTGTCTCTGGACACATACTGCAAGATGAAGGGGCTTATATGACTGAGATGGAAACTAGCAGAAAAGCTGTTTTCACTGGCACAAGGTGCAAAACGTGAGACTGCTTCATTAACTGTAGGCTTGGTCGTTTCTAACTTTGGCTTGTACAAATATCTGCTTTGCTAGAGCAAACAAACTGGGTTCAGGTAATATTTAAAACTGACTCTTAAAGCACAGTAATTCTTTTATAACTATCAAAGCATCAGTGAAATGATAAGCACTGAAGGACAGCACACCAAACAAGGTATTACCTTTTCCATGAGCGCATGCTTAAATGTGGGGGGAGAATTCAGAGAACTCTTTGGAGATTAAATTTTGTTAATTGCCATCATCCATCAAGTATAACATTCATAAATGGAATAGCCATTGGACATTTAAGATAATGCTCAACTATTATGATGGATCACAGTTTCAGTGCTCGTGTTCAATCTGGTTAATGTCTGAGATAATCATTTGGCTTTAATCAGTCTCATTTTGTATATTTGAAATCCCCACCACCTCCTGAGGCACAGTTGTGGTCCACCACTAATAACACAATGGCTTAAAGCGCACATAATGGACTTTGGTATTTGCTGTAAAAATTTGCTCCCCCACAGCCTGATATAATAAATAATAATATATGTTAATACATCTCAAATGACAATGCAGTAGATAGTGTTGAACACAGTACACAGGGTCAGTTTGCCTTTATAGAGAGAATATTTACACTTAAATATGTGCAAAGGATCCCCTCCAGACAGGTTTTAATATAATTTGTATTTGAGCTTTTTCCACATTTAATTACAAGCACTACTTGTTCCTCCCTGGAAAAATCTTATGCAATATGCAAAAATTGTTCATTTCAAACATTGGATACACGTGTTTACCTCACTGATTAATTCATAGTATATGGGTTCTTTAGTTTTCCACATTATGCTGGTCTAAGTTGCATATCAGACCATGACTGGCTTCAGACTTATCATGTTGGTGGGCATACATACAGCACAAGTATTAAGTGTTAATTTTGTATTTTGGACAAAAGGTTTATTGGTTTTAAGGCAAGGCAAGTTTATTTATATAGCACAATTCAACAACAAGGTGATTCAAAGTGCTTTACAGAGACATTAAAAAACAAAAACAATAAAAAGCATGATTTAAAATTGATTTAAAAAAACAGTAGATAAAATCAGAACAATAGATAAAATCAGAAGTTAAATGTAAGTTTTGAATTTTAAGCTTAAAAGTGTGGATTTGGTGTTTTATTCAAATGCAGCTGAGAATAGGTGAGTCTTCAACCTGGATTTAAATAAACTGAGTGTTTCAGCTGATCTGAAGCTTTCTGGGAGTTTGTTCCAGATATATGGAGCATAAAAGCTGAATGCAGCTTCTCCGTGTCTGGTTCTGACTCTGGGAACTGATAAAAAACCAGATCTAGATGACCTGAGGGATCTGGAAGGTTCATACTGGGTCAGGAGGTCACTGATGTATTTTGGTCCTAAACCATTCAGAGCTTTATAGACCAGCATCAGAACTTTAAAGTCTATCCTCTGACGGACAGGCAGCCAGTGTAAAGACCTCAGAGCTGGACTGATGTGGTCCACTTTTTTGGTCTTAGTGAGGACTCGAGCAGCAGAGTTCTGAATGAGCTGTAGATGTCTGACTGATTTTTTAGGTAGACCTGTAAAGATGCTGTTACAGTAATCAAGCCTACTAAAGATGAATGCATGGACTAGTTTTTCCAGGTCCTGTTGAGACATCAGATCTTTTATCCTTGATATATTCTTGAGGTGATAGTAAGCTGATTTTGTTATTGTCTTAATGTGTTTTTCTAAGTGTAGGTCACTACACCCAAATTTCTCGCCTGGTTTGTGGTTTTTAGGTGTATAGATTGAAGTTCTCTGGTGACCTCTAATCGTTTTTCTTTGGCTCCAAAGACTATTACTTCAGTTTTGATTTTGTTTAGCTGGAGAATATTGTGGCACAACCAGTCATTAATTTCCTCAATGCATTTACCAAGAGCCTGTACAGGGCCTCGGTCTCCTGGTGACATTGTGATATGTATTTGTGTGTCATCTGCATAGCTATGATAGTTTATTTTGTTGTTCTTTATAATCTGTGCCAGTGGGAGCATGTAAATGTTAAACAGAAGGGGTCCCAAGATGGAACCTTGGGGAACTCCACATGTGATACTCGTCTGCTCAGATGTGAAGTTACCTATTGATACAAAGTATTTCCTGTTTTCTAAGTATGTTTTGAACCAGTTTAGTACAGTTCCTGAAAGACCTGCCCAGTTCTCCAGTCGTTTGAGTAATATGTTGTGGTCAACTGTATCAAATGCTGCACTGAGATCCAGCAAAACTAAGACTGACATTTTTCCACTGTCTGTATTCAGACATATGTCATTAAACACTTTGGTCAGAGCGGTTTCAGTGCTGTGGTTCTGTCTAAAACCTGACTGGAAGGCATCATAGCAGTTATCCTGTTTTAAGAAGTAATTGAGCTGTTGAGAAACTGCTTTTTCAATGATCTTACTTAAAAATGGGAGATTTCAGATCGGCCTGTAGTTGTTCATTTGTGTCTTGTCAAGATTGTCCTTTTTCAGTATAGGTTTAATTACAGCAGTTTTTAGTGGTTCTGGAAACACACCTGACATTAAAGAAAAGTTGACGATCTGCAACAGGTCTGACTCCAAAGTCTTTGAGACCTTTTTGAAAAAACTTGTTGGCAGGACATCTAAACAGGAGTTCAGTTGACCTATGATGTCCTCCAGGTCTTTGCTGTTAATAGGGTGAAACTGTTTGATGGTGTTTAAACAGTTTTTTGGTGGACACAGTACATATCCTGAATCTGCTGTTGATGTACCAATTGCTTGTCTAATCTTTTGGATTTTTTCTGTGAAGAATTTGGCAAAGTCATTTAAGTTTGTAGTCGAGTGATTTTACTTACATTTTACACAAAAAAGCTTGATGTTTTGTCTGGCTTTCCTTATCCAGTTGTCTTAATTGTATTTTTTTCTCTGAACATTTATTTCAGTTAGCACATGAAATCATTTTTCATCGTCAGTTAGCGTTTTGCATAGTTAGTAGAAATGTCTCGGTGCCCATGTCTTTCTGCTTTGCTGCGAGTCCCTCATACCGTTATCATGCTTGGTGTCCATCTTGGTCAGCTAGCATTAGGAATAGGATTATCACAGTTACCTATTCTCTCCACTGAGGAGGTGTAACTCATTGATTAATGAAATTGATTCACTTCTGGTTAAGTAAAGTCCTATCTGCTGTTGGGATATTTTCTGTTAATAATCTAAATCTGTAAAATAATAACTTTTGAAGTGATATTTTCTGTCTTTCTGTGCAGGCCAGGGATATTATATGCCACAGCCTAAAGGCAGAGTTGGCTTGCTGAGGCCGGGTTGATTGCCAGCCTACTACTTACAGCAGGCCTGTCCAAAGTCCGGCCCAGGGGCCAATCACAGGCTTAGGTCAGATCTTATATGGCCCCTTTGGTCCTATCTTAAAATTTTTTTATTTTTTTTTTATCCGGTCGTTAAGTCTGACGTCACTAGCCGTGTCTGGGCCTAAACTCCGCTGCAGGTCCATATATCAAACGATCACTATGGCATTACTGAGAGTTGAAAAACTGTCTAAAGTCTTTCATCTTTAATAAAATGATCAGCGTTCTGCTCTACCAGGTGTAACAATTGAGTTTAACATCCAGGCATCCATGAAAACGGAATTTATGACATTTAACGGAGTTAGAAGTTAGCAGGAAGTTAGCTCGCTAGCTTCTATCTAAATACAATATAGCATGTCCTGACTGCGGGGTTTTGGAAACAAATTAAAACGTACAGCTCTGTTATCACTTCGAACATAAATGAAGACAGAAAACTAAACAGCAGTGACGCTTGTAGGGTTACTGAAGTTTGGGTAGCTGATATATAATGATGTGCTACGTGACCGCTAGCGACACAGCTATGTTAGCATAATATAAACAAGCTAACTTTTTTTCCACTCAATAAACTTGAGTGTTCTCGGTGGTCAGGAACAAATGTAATCGCATGGTAGGATGCTGTAAAAGGACCAAACTTCAGCCAGGAGAACAACTGAGATAATCCATCCACAATACGAGGTTAGTCATTCATATACTGCTGCATGGGCTGGGCTGTAGTTACATCCTAAGGTTTTAAAAACTGAGCTTAAATAAATGATTAGCGGTAATAAAAGCCGAGGGAGGTCAACAGTGATCACTGACTGTTTTAGGAGCTTTTTGAGATTAAATAGAAGAAAATACAAAACATTAAACATGTTTACAACACAAAAGCCATATTAAACGCAGACTACTTTAGGCCCGGAAGTAGGATTTGTCACGTCATCACTTAACGACCGGATTGCCCGCTATCACAAAAACAATTAATAAAGTGTAATTTGTCTTTTCACCTCATGGTGGCAGCACCATGTGGCGTAACGAATGAATGTATAAAAGTTCTATACACGCTCACAAGAGTATATCTCGTTTAAAATGAACCTTAGATACTGATATTCAGCAGCTTCACTGAAGTTTCAGGCATTCCGGATAGTTTGATCTTTGTTATTTTTTTCTCCATATGTGAATGAAAAGGAGATTTATTTTACAATGACAACTCTCATGTTACTCAAAATAAAATTTAAAAAAGCATAACATTTATGATTCAAAAAAGGCAAGAAGAATTGTTGGGCCCTGGGTGATATTAATAAATATGGCACTCTTGAAAATAAGTTTCGACACCCCCTGACTTACAGGGCGCTGAGTCTTGGAGGACAACTGCTGTTCCCTGTTGAAGTTGTCAACATGCAAAATGTAACTGATTTGTGGCATAGCAGGCCCTGGCCTGTAGTTTTTCTTTTTTTTTCTGCAAGTTGGATATGGATATGGTTATTGTAGCAGATTATTGTATGATTATTTTCCTTTTGATCTTCACAATTTGACTAATAATTTACATTTTAGGATTTTAGCGGTTGTCATCTTTTGCCCACAGCTGAGACTGTTTGTCAAACTTAGTATCTGTTTGTGTTACAACCATGTTTTACATGCCATCCATCCATCCATCCATCCATCCATCATTCCATCCATCGTCATCCAATTCTGGGTCACATTTGGCTGGAGCCTTTCAGAGCTGCCATAGGGCGAGATACAGGGTATATCACCATGCCACTGTGCTGCCCATAGTACACCCCATCAGACTGTAAGCTTACCCCTGCCTGCTGTCGGCTTCGAGGTGACAGGAAGATGGACTTCTGCTGTTAGTGTGGAGCAAGTTTACGCTAAAGCTTGTTGATCAGCTTGTGTGATTATAGGACTCTTATCAGTGTTTTCTTTTAATATAATTACAGTAAAACAAAAAAGATGGTGTTTATTAGCAATGTTTTCCTTCAGTCAGTTTGCTTAACAGGTGAACTCATAACTGCTGTTGGCAGAAAATCCATCACTTACCCCAACATGCCAGCAGGGCCAATCAACTTGGCCTGCATACTTTTTCACTGGCCGCAGGTTATATCGAACCTTGGAACATGAACAACATTAATGCAGTGACATTTGTTTTACAAATGTCTTATGGATGGTTTTGATGGTGCGCAACAACTAAACCTGGAAGTGAATTATTCCTTTGGTTACAACGTGAAAGCTTTTAAAACAAGTAAACGTAACTTTGCCTGATAATTCAACTTACTCCTGAATAAACGCCTGCCTGCATCACCCCCCGAAAAGTTGATTCTGTTCATCTGGACGTAGCGTTTTCAGTTAGAGAAACGTCTACCTACGTGTTTTTGGGTATTTTGTAGCTGCCTTTTTGTCAATTTATCTAAGTTTAGTTACAAAACCTGAAATGAATGATACAATTTAAGACCCAGTGACATCAGTCAGTTTTATAGAGAGAATACTTCTGAGTGTAGGATGCTTCTGATAAGTGGGTAAGCAGAAGAAATTACTTCCACGCATGCTGTAAGTCCCTCTGAATTGCCTTAATGTCAATTCATTCACCTTAAACTTTTGGTTTGTGTTAAAAAAAATCATTCTCATCACAAAGTATTAATCAACTACTATTTTTGAATAAATAATACAGAGCACACATAGAAACTTTCCACTTTCAGTAGATTATTTCTTAAAAATCACAGTAAAATAAAAACAATAAAACACACATTTGTTTGTTTACTTGCAATGAAGCTGTGTTGTATATGTTAAAGTGTAAGATTTGTTTTCATGTGAAGGATCAATGCCTACTTTTAGGGGAAAAAGCACTAGCGACTTACTGATTTAGTGTGTATTTGATGGAGCTCTGAGCGTCTCAGTTCTTCTGTCTGATTTATATGTTAAATTTCAAAGCTGAGCAGTGAAACACACTTTCCTTTTAGGCATCAAACCTCATAGTATACATAAATCCATCATTTACCTCTTTGCATTTTCTTCTTTTGCGTCAGTGCTCGTATTTCCCTCTTTGACTTCTTTGTCACAGGAAACATAATGCACTGTGCGTGGTATATATAATAGGGTGTCAAAGGTTACACATACAGACATACACCATTGCAGTTTGACTTTCAAAAGATGTCAGTGTCGATAAATGACAAGCAGGTGGAGCTGTGAGCAAAGTAAAGCTCAGAAAACCTCCGGCAACATTACTTTTAGTTTTTTTTTTCCCTCTTCTGAAGAGGGACGTGTTGGTGCTTTATTCCTGAGAAGGTTCCTCAGAGAGAGATTATTACTGCGCAGCCTTCTTCCACATAGATAAGTCTGTGTAACATCAAGACCTCCACTCTCCACACTTAGCCCATATCTATTATAACTAGAGGCTAATAGTCTCATTCTAATTGATGTTACTTCCACATCTCTGCTTCTTCCTGTGTACTCCGATGCTGCTGCTGCTGCTGCTGGTTGGTAGTGTAAGTGACAGCGTGGAAAGGCACTTCTAATCCGGAGGTGGCAAATAATCAGAATAATTTGGACTCTGTGTGTGTTTGTGTGGGGCGATGGCCTGTATGTACTGCTTGTCATTTTTTCAATTACTCGAGCTGTGGTTAAATGTTCATTTTCAGCAGTCAGCCCGGAGCGAAAAACTACTGAGCCCCATTAGGTTTTACCCACAGCCTCGCACTCATTAGTTTTCTCCGGTCAGACGAGAGTGAGGGAGAAGCTGGGAAGGCCTCTCTAAAGAGGTCAGGGTGGAGTCTTGTGCAGCCACAGTAGAGATTGTTAAGGAGTTTTCAGCCAGTATGCTACAATGGGAAGATTGCTGTGAAGACTCGGGCGACCTTTTTAAGGCCAATCGCACACGCAGCCATATCTCTTTTCTCTTTCTCTCACACATGCAGGAAACTACTGACCTATGAGAAAACTCAATAAACATGACAGCACAAACATGGGTATTATACTTATGTTTAAATCTAGATTCTGGGAAATGTGCACTGTCCTCACTGCTAATAGTTACAAGGCTTTTATCTTCCCTGTTGCATCTCGAATGGCGCTTTCAGACCAGTACAGGCATCATTAACCAGCGTCCTCTGTTTCCATTGACCTGAGGGATCCTGTCTTGATTTTGTGCCGCTACGGCTCTGCCAGCTAAATGGAGGTTGCAGGAAGATGGCATCCATTATTGAGGTATTCAATTCAAATGTCACCCGTTTCCACTTGGCACTGTTTTCTCTTCCCTAATGTTTGCTCGGGGCATGTGGGAGGGAGGAGGGGCACTGGTTTTTCAGTGTTCTCTCAGCACTTGGGAAGGACTTTTCACAGACATTAGCAGGGAAAAGATGCAAGGTGACACTGTTGTAAGTCCCGCCACTTCACCTTGCACTCTGACACCTGGACGGTTTCTCCCTGCATTGTTAGTATCCTCCTGAGCACAGGCCTAAAACAAGGCTGATTGTAACTATTCATCATCCAGCCTCTGCTTAATTGGACCAAAAGTAGATTGCATGTAGGGCGCCATGAGTCTCTCAGGTGGGTGTGGACAGAATACAGTTCAGATAAGAGCTGGAAATACTTCAGGTGCTCACATGGAATAAACCCAGTTTCTCTCTAAGTGCAGGTTACTTATTTGGCCACTACAGACTCGACTTTCATTACCCGGTTACCCTCCTGTCAGTGTAATTCACTCCTATCATCCCTCAACCCAGTTGAAATTAACAGGTAATTTGTAAATGTCACTTTGGGTTAGACACCTCATTTTCTTCCTTTTCCAACAATCCAGCACCCGTGAGCTATTTTTTTCTCGTCTTTTGAATAAGGTTTTCATTCACAAATAGAGTTATGGTCCACTAAATAAATGAGAGTAATTGATGAGGGGGAAAAAACGTGATTTACCGTAACCTATTAGAGTCAATCAGTGACATACCACCCAGGATTCTTTTAGTTACCCTAATGCTGCATGTCAGCTGAAATTCTGAAGAAGTTCATTTTAGGAGTGAAATGAACTGTGATGAGATGGTAGAAATGCTGTATTATGTATATTGTTTCCACACAACCCCACAAAAACACTCAAAGATTATTTATATAATTTCTTTTTTTTACCTAAATAGAAAAAATATTGTTGAGCTCTTTTTATACTTACATACAGTCTATATTTGCCAAGTGATCTTTAATTAAAAAACACATTTATTTACATTGGAAGTAGTTCAGAAAAATCACCCTGCCCTCCCAAATGTTACAGTTGTTATCATAAAGTTAAATAAATAAAAAAAAAATCTAGTTGCTTGCCAGTCATTTAATACACATATATATATTGACTATTGACTGTTTTATTGTATTTTTTTAATCCGTATTGCTCCAAATGTTTTAAAACTCTTGACTGTTTTAGTCTGAGTGTTTGCTAGAAAGCAGTGCTGTTCTGAGTGTGGTTTGGCATAAGCAAGGTTTTCTGGCCATAGGATATGTCCCTCCAAATATGTATCATTCAGCTTTAATGGTGTCTTCACAGACATGCAAGTTTCCATTGCCATGTGTATCACGACTCTGACATACCATCGCACTGGGTGACTTTTGAACAGTCTGAATACAGTCTGTGTGTGAGTGCCCTGAGTGATGGGGGTTACTCAGACCGTGGCTCAGATTGTTGAGGTGGGCAGGGGTAAAGTGTGGGGTGATCGTGTTTGTTAACAGTTTAAATGGCCCAGGGGAGGAAGCTGTTTGTGAGTCTGAAGTTGTGGGACCTGATTTACCAGAGGGCAGTGGGTCAAACAGATGGTGGGCGGGGTGCAAGGGGTCACCTATGGAGGGCCATGGTTTTCCTGAGGTTCTGTCCTCCAGAACATTCCTGTTCTCAGTAGTGGCACCTCTGTACCAAACACCCAGGCAGTAGGAGAGCACGCTCTCCAACTTCTTCTTTACCAGGGTGTTGGTGTTGTGGGCCCAGGTAAGATCAGCGGCGATGTGGGTGTCCAGGTCTTTGGGGATCCGGTGATGAGTGACAGTGGGGGGAGAGAGGTGGGAGCCAAGTCTGACTGATTGAGGTTGGTTTGTGAGGAAGTCTTTGATCCAGGAACAGGTGACTGGGGGGATCTGAAGGTGGTCCAGTTTGTTGGCCAAGATGTCTGGGATTATGGTATTGAACACTGAGTTGTAGTCCACGAAGAGCATCCTCACGTGGCTCTTCCTGTTCTCCAGATGGCTCAGCACTTTGCTCTATCACAGGTGGGGGTCGAGGGAAGGGGCTAAAGAGTCTCTGATGTGCTGAGACACTATCCACTTGAAACACTTCATGACTACAGATGTGAGGGCTATAGGTCTGTAGTCACTGAGGCTGTCTATTCCAGTCTTTTTAGGGATGGGAATGATGATGGTGGCCTTCTGTCCTCCTGACTTTTAATATTGGATTAGTGTTACTATTTTTTTTAATTAGTTTTACTATTTTAAAACCTGTAGTTATGGATTTTTGTATTTTGGTCACCTGGGAAAACTTTATTTTTGTTTTTATTTATTTATTTTTTTTTGTAATTTACACTTTGCCATCATAGCTGGTCTTGCGTCTCAAGATACTGTATATAAGAAAACTTGCCTTAATGTGTCAGTGAAGTATTACATCCATATAGTCCCAGCAGGTCCCTGAGGTCATGTAATCAGGGCCTGCTGGCTGTGCATCATACCAGGCTGAAAGATAAAGGAGACAGAGCTCTTGGAACAGTGCCCCCCTCCCCAGACTGTTGAACCCTTTCCCTCTGAACTCTGGACTGTTACCTCTTACTGGCACATACCCTCTATTGAACGTTACCTCAGCTGTTCATGCAGCATTGAAGAGTTATTCAACTTTTTGTTTTAGACAGCTTGTTTCTGGGGCATTTAGCTGCTGAAAAGCCAGATTCTTCCTCCAGGACTTCTTTGGTTTTAAGGAGGTGGAGACCCAAAGAGAGTTAAGAATGTGAATCCTGTACTTTTTAGGTGGCCAGGACCACCGACTCCAAAGTCATGTTCCTGCTTTTTGACTGTTAAACAAGGGCATCCGACAAAAATTTCCAGAACCTTTCTTTTTTTCTTTACACAAAATTAAAATTCCTTAGTCTCCCAGCTGAGATTTCCTCTACTGTTTCTCAAACAGGAAGTAACTTTATTACTTCAGTGATGCATTTAAATGTTATGCTTTTACAAAGCCCATCTTCAGAGTGGTATTGCTGAGTTGTACTGTCCCAAATTTAGGACATACCTGATTATAAGGCATTTTGAAAACAGTCACTAAACCACAATATGCAAGAAGGCACTTTGTAAAAGTCTGTAGTTGAAAAGCTAAACAGTTCGTTCTTTACTATAATACTGGTCTTATCAATATTCTTCTGAAGGAATTGGCCACAAGTGGTGCAAATAGTTGCTCAAGATTTTTGGACAGTCCTGTATTTAGCATCACTCTTCCTCCCAAAATCTGATGCAGATTCAGTTTAAAACTGTGGCTTTAACAGGCTTATAAAACATGCTGAGATGGTGGCATTGAGTTACACAAAGCTAAGTTGATATAACGCTGGTTTACAATTTTTCAAAAGTCGTCTACTTTGGAAATACAGTGTAGTATTTATCAATCACGCTCAGTCCAAACATACACTGTGACATGGACAAACACTGGTTTCATTTCATTCATTTCACATTATGACATCTGAATATGTTGGTTTCATCACTTGGCTACATGTCTGCCTCTGGCTGTCACCACTAACATAATATTATTTAATTATTTAACAACAAAGGGCACCAGTTGAAAGAATGCAAGAGCTTTTATAAGTCACAGTGCCAGCATGTTGTGAAAGAAAAATAATGTAAAACTTGTTGGATATATTAACACAGTTTTTGAAAACATGTTTGACCTTCTAGAAAGAACAAATCTATGTTGAAATAGAGTCCAAAAGTTCAAGTAAATATAGTATAGGTTTAAAATTTCACACTTGCATTTCTTATTTGGTTTGAATTCCAATTAATACAAGCCCTTTTTAAAAAAAATATAAAAATGAGAGAAATAGTTTTGGGAGAATGACAATCTGAAAATGAGCCCCCACACCTATTTGCCAAATTTCAGGGCTAAAAATATATTTTATTTATTTGGATTTCAGTTATAAAACTTGTGGTTCTAAAACTGACCTATTACGATATCACGGAAACTGAAGCCAACCAATAGTTTTCATCCTTATTCAGTTTTTCAGTTTCAGTGACCCAGAACTGGGATTATGTTAATTTCAGAAGCATTTTGGCTGTAGACCAATATCGACAACATAAAAGCAATATTAACTACAGTGTTAACAATGTTAATTTAAAAAAAGACATATTTCTGCTTTATATAAGAGTATGCACAGACAATGAACATTTGTAGGTATAATGATTTTTTACACAAAGGCCTCAGTGCAGGCATCGCTGGTTTCTGGTCAGAAGGATATTCTGTATTTCTGTCTGTATGTTTGTGGCTTTATGCCCAAACAGAGACTTTCTGATCAAGAAAAGCAATTTCGTCCGTATATTGACAAAATACAATATTACCACCTTTGCATAATTAATGCGACTGTGTTTTGAGGACAGATGTTATTGCTTTTGTAAGATATTAAAGGTTTTTGAACTGATCATTAGGAAAATGGAATTGAAATGATGGCCAAGCAGGTGGAGGGATTCGTGTTTCATTTGACTCAGCTAGAGGAGTCTAATAAGGAAAATTGTTCCATTAACTGTAATGCAGCCTTTAGTACCAGGAAAAGGCAACATTTAGGATACATCGCAATATTACAACAGCCAAAATCCCTGATAATATCTACTTTCATTTTAGGCTATTATATTACTAAGTCGCAAGGCTCCAGGTGGCATGAGCACAAAAAAATTATAGCAATAACTCTATTAAGACAAAGCATCACTGGCTTTCATACATAATTTATTAGTTATTGAGGGATCAAAAAATTTGGGAAAATTTCGCGTTGAAAAGCATGCAGATAATGTCTGCCTTTTCAGTGGCCAGGGGTGAAATGTAAATAAACATTACACACTTTAATTTATAAATAGTATACAGTTTTAGTTTTGTTCGTATAGCTGTCTTGGCTGTTGCAGTGCCATCATTCAAAATAGCATTCAAGCTAATTCCTCAATCAGTCAGAGCACCGGCTAAGTGGAATTCAAGACTGATTTCACCATGTGATACCCGTGTGCCTCCAGCCTAAAAGCCTCTGTGTGACTGATAAAAAGGAGAATTGAGGAGACATTTCGACTGGGAAAAGGCCCCTCTCATTAAAAATATGGTGTTCGTAATGAAGAGGAAATAGAATTAGCACTGAAAAGGATGAAGGGGAGCAAATTGATGTAAATATTGTAAAGACTGATCGGCAACCTCCTCTTCCAGCCACAGCAGAAAGTCATTATGTGGGTTTTGGGTATAGGTTCCCCATGACCGCATATTTATTATCTATCTAAATAGAATCACTTACCTCTGATGCTGCCTCTGATAGCCAGTCACCACAAATATCAGTTCCCCTGGTGCCTCTGCCGGCAGTTTTACATAAGGCCAAATGATTATATGTGAAACCAGACAGGATTGCATTTTGTTGTTAACTTGATTCCTGTTTTCCTGTGAGAAATAACCATTTGTGGGGGAGATTTTTTTCCCTTTTAAGAGTGTAAATTCAACACTGTTTGACATCCTCCATGGTGGAAAATGAGGTCAGTGGTAGAAAGGCAGGATACTTTGTAAAAGCAGAGGCAGAAAACCGCTGTGGCCAAAATCCCTATCTGTGGTCCGATATCTTTATTCACTGCAGTCTGCTGTAATTTAGCATGGTTGTTTTTCTGCGCCGCCATTGTTCAGGCGTTAAGGCAATAAATATATGTATTACGACCGGGGATGCGGCACAATGCCTATTCATGAAGGCAACATATGCAGTGCTCAAAAGCATGTATGCACATAGGTATTGGCCCATTTGTCAAGCCAGGAGAACTAATTATCTCATACCGTGTGATATTGTTTTCAAGCCATGCATTTCATTTTGCAACATTAAAACACACGTGGTAGAGGCAGCAGAAATGGTTTCCATGAGTATGAATGCATTAGAAAATTTTGGGAGGGGATGTTGTATTAGAACTCCACAGGGATATCAGCATGCTACACCTCTTTCGGTTTGTCATTCATCTTCTTCCGCGAGGGCGGAGAAAGAACTGGTGGGTAGTGACGCCTTCAGCCAACTTGGCAGGTTAATGAAGGTAATTTGATTTCATGCATAATGGCTGCCCGTGCCACATTGGGCTTAATTGCGCGCGGTGTCTGGCCGTCATTTCGTGGTACCAGCCGAGGCCCTGCGTATTTCCTGAAGGTTGTGCAGAGGCAAACAAGTTCCTGATTCATGTGAGATGGAACTGATAGCTCAGTTTCATCTGCTAATAGTTTATCTTATTTCCCAGGCAGCTGTGAGCTCTGCCGTCACAGTGTGATGGCAGCGGCTCGGTTTTAGTGAATCGCGCAAGTTCATTACTACATGGCAAACAAACACCATAGTAGGTCGTACAGTCCCAGGATGACTCTAAAGGAACACGCTGGTGTTAACTCTGTCCTATTTGTTACACCTTGATATGATATTATCCATGTGGAAACTGATTTAGCTCTTTTTAAGAGCTGATAACTTTTGTCAGCTGTATGGTATAGTACTGTAAGGTGAGATTGTCCTGATACCTTTGTGGTTATTAGGAAATATTTATGGGAAGGTCAGTTTTGCTGACAATCAAATCTTATTTACTGTCAAGCAACCAAGTGACTGAGATTATTTATAAATCCATTATATTTTATCTAGAGAAGATATTCCAAAATCATAGTTTCTAAACACTTTTATGCAAATACAAGAATGTAAGCACACGTGTACCATGCCATAAAAGTCAGATAATCTCAAACTGGTTTGTTGAACGTGTAAACACTGTACTGAAATAGCTTCCACAGTCACCAGATCTCAATCCAATAGAGCACCTTGATAGACCACTTCATGGATATACAACCAACAAATCTGCAGCAACTGTGTGATGATGTCATGTGAACGTGGACAAAAATCCACTGGGACTAGCATTGAATATAGTGTTATAAGATTCGATACGGACAAAAATTCAGTTTAATGTAAATCTGAAGCATTTAACATTTAATTTTTAAGTCTTTGCACATTATCAAATCTGTCTTATTTTTACCGTCAAAGTATGTGGAATAGTTTATGTAGACATATATCTGTTCCACGTATTTTGTTGTCATTATTCATTTTACTTTTCTTTTAGCGGTGTTATAAAATAAGAAACTGTGGAAATAGAACACTTTTAAAAGTTGCTTCTTTGAATAAATAAATACAGGGATGCATAAATGTAACTTTTTCCAACATTTGATGTAAATACTTTTGATGTAAAAAAATTATTTTATTTTTTTTTAATTAAAAATTCCAAAAATAAATAACATGTTCATATATATTATATATCATATCTATAATACTTATTATGTTATTGCATTATATTAAGCCTGCATTTTAAAAATAAGCTTGACTATGTGGGTTGCGCCCATGAAAAACACTCTCTATTGACTCTGCTATTTCTTTACTTCTTTTGCTGAGTTTCTATAATTCTTTTCATCTGTAGTTCTTCATATTGGTCTCACCATTACTTTTTGTACATCTTAAGTATCCAAGTCTTTCTCAGTTTCTCTCTCTCTCTCTCTTTGGACAGAATTTTCTATCTTCTCAAGTGAATGAGAAAAACGATGCATTTAAGTAATGTGGAAAAAATAAAGTATGCATTTAAAATAGTATTTTCAGCAGTTAGCCCTAATCAGGTTTTTCCGAATAAAATAAAAACAATCTGAGAAAAACCCTGCCTTTCTCCTCCAAACCAGATCAAATCACAAAACAATGGGAACTACAGGCCATTCTAAAATTAATTAGATTTTGTTTCCCACCCTATAATTGGATCCTAATTAGAATTGGGGTTCAATCTATTTTCCTAAGACCTCTTCACTTGATTATTATCTACAAAGCCGGTGTAGATATTATAGGTCATATTCCTTACTCTGCCATACAATCTAAATGGATCTTGTTTCAAAGCCTCAAGGACAGTCTGAGATGAGCTTGACTAGATTGCACTTTCCCCCTTATCTTCATCTGCACAGATGTCTGTAAACAACATAATGCAGAGATCAAAAAATGTTGTGTTGCACAAAATGATTCTCAAGAAATTCAAAAATTATTCAAATATATTTCCAAGGAAACATCCACAGTCCATATGAGATATTGAATCACGTATAACTGTTTCAATTTGTCTGTGGAGTTATTAAAGAAATTCTGCCTCAGATGTGGCCTCCTCAGTTTGGGCTTATAAAAACTGCTTTCCAGTGACAAACAATGAAGCTGCAAAGCGACAAAAACAATTTGGCTCATTCAGCGCACTTTGACGGCAGCTTTATGACAAATATAAAGCTGTACCTTCCTTAATTGCTGTTACATCTACCCATTAATGGGCTCGTAGGCTGTAGTTCCTGATATCTTTCTGTGGTCATCTTGCCTACCAAACAGGTCTGTATGTTCTAGTTTGAACGTTTACATTAGATTGGCAAAAAAATTGTGTGAAAATGATGTCTTCCATTTTCACACAAAGGCCAAAAAAACATCACACTGAGGTGATAAAATGAGGAGATGGAAAAAGCTCTTCCTACAGGAACGCCTCACTTTAACACACAAAGACGTAGCTCCACACCGTTTTCAAATTACAGGAGGAACACACTGAAAAACAGTAGGCAATTTCGCTTGTAATTATTGCTGGGGAGGGAGTGAAAAATTACCTGCATTCACACCCCATTCAGGATTACAATCACTGTCCAGGGCAGGCAATATTAAAATCACCCCATAAAATCTTATCCAAATGGAGCTTTAGAACAGCAGTGACAAGGAGCCTGAATGAATGGCTAAAAAAGATCCAAAACAACAACAAAAAAAAGACGTGCGGAACTCTTAAAATGTGCAGTTGCTTTACAGGGAGTGCAGAATTATTAGGCAAGTTGTATTTTTGAGGAATAATTTTATTATTGAACAACAACCATGTTCTCAATGAACCCAAAAAACTCATTAATATCAAAGCTGAATGTTTTTGGAAGTAGCTTTTAGTTTGTTTTTAGTTTTAGCTATTTTAGGGGGATATCTGTGTGTGCAGGTGACTATTACTGTGCATAATTATTAGGCAACTTAACAAAAAACAAATATATACCCATTTCAATTATTTATTTTTACCAGTGAAACCAATATAACATCTCCACATTCACAAATATACATTTCTGACATTCAAAAACAAAACAAAAACAAATCAGCGACCAATATAGCCACCTTTCTTTGCAAGGACACTCAAAAGCCTGCCATCCATGGATTCTGTCAGTGTTTTGATCTGTTCACCATCAACATTGCATGCAGCAGCAACCACAGCCTCCCAGACACTGTTCAGAGAGGTGTACTGTTTTCCCTCCTTGTAAATCTCACATTTGATGATGGACCACAGGTTCTCAATGGGGTTCAGATCAGGTGAAGAAGGAGGCCATGTCATTAGTTTTTCTTCTTTTATACCCTTTCTTGCCAGCCACGCTGTGGAGTACTTGGACGCGTGTGATGGAGCATTGTCCTGCATGAAAATCATGTTTTTCTTGAAGGATGCAGACTTCTTCCTGTACCACTGCTTGAAGAAGGTGTCTACCAGAAACTGGCAGTAGGACTGGGAGTTGAGCTTGACTCCATCCTCAACCCGAAAAGGCCCCACAAGCTCATCTTTGATGATACCAGCCCAAACCAGTACTCCACCTCCACCTTGCTGGCGTCTGAGTCGGACTGGAGCTCTCTGCCCTTTACCAATCCAGCCACGGGCCCATCCATCTGGCCCATCAAGACTCACTCTCATTTCATCAGTCCATAAAACCTTAGAAAAATCAGTCTTGAGATATTTCTTGGCCCAGTCTTGACGTTTCAGCTTGTGTGTCTTGTTCAGTGGTGGTCGTCTTTCAGCCTTTCTTACCTTGGCCATGTCTCTGAGTATTGCACACCTTGTGCTTTTGGGCACTCCAGTGATGTTGCAGCTCTGAAATATGGCCAAACTGGTGGCAAGTGGCATCTTGGCAGCTGCACGCTTGACTTTTCTCAGTTCATGGGCAGTTATTTTGCGCCTTGGTTTTTCCACACGCTTCTTGTGACCCTGTTGACTATTTTGAATGAAACGCTTGATTGTTCGATGATCACGCTTCAGAAGCTTTGCAATTTTGAGACTGCTGCATCCCTCTGCAAGATATCTCACTATTTTTGACTTTTCTGAGCCTGTCAAGTCCTTCTTTTGACCCATTTTGCCAAAGGAAAGGATGTTGCCTAATAATTATGCACACCTGATATAGGGTGTTGATGTCATTAGACCACACCCCTTCTCATTACAGAGATGCACATCACCTAATATGCTTAATTGGTAGTAGGCTTTCGAGCCTATACAGCTTGGAGTAAGACAACATGCATGAAGAGGATGATGTGGACAAAATACTCATTTGCCTAATAATTCTGCACTCCCTGTATTTAGCAACTTCTGAAAATGGTTGAAGAAAGTTTAAAGTGTTGATGTTTCGTTGCAGTAACAGTTTTGTCTTTGATTATACAGTTTGCTGAACATGCCAGCACGCAGGAGTCTAGAGCTGCTGTATGGCTGCATGTTACCTTTGACCACATCAGTTATGCACAGAAATGCTTCAAAGTGCTGTTTTCATTGGTCAGTCTCACTCTGCTCTGTCTGTATAACAATTTTCACTCGGTGCCAGAAAGCTGAGTGGAAAAGCGCTCCTACAAATGCTCATAATATGGAGCTAAAAGCCTAGTTCTTCCTCAGCTCACTGCCAGCCTTTACTAGTGGCTGCACAATTAGCAATAATGGTCGCTCACATAAAGTGTGTGCCTGCCAGGATGAACACTGACCACCCACATTTTATAGGTGGGTGTTTAACTGTTATAGACTAAGAGGGGTTCTCAACTACCAACATTATAAGAATGAAGACATGATATGAACCAAGCACCTTCAAGTTTCCCTGTAATTGCAGTAGGGTGACTGTGTAAGAGAAAATACAATAGATGAAGATAAATGGCGTATGCGTGTGTACATGTACTTGGTAGTGCTGCAGAAGCATGTTGTGGATATTTATTTTAACGTTTTACTCAGTTTGACAAAACAATATGAGTGGTTTACTACTGGACAATCCCCTCCCTCTTATTTTGAAAGCTCAGTTGCTGTTAGCAAGCGAGCTCCTGTCTTTCCTGTCCTGTGTTTCCTTACTAGCACTCTGGTTTGGTCACTGTAGTGGCAGTCCTCAGAGAGGACATTTGGGACTGCAGTGGGCGATACTCCAACCAGAACGTGAAGGAGGTGGAGACCAGAGCTTTACTTCACCAAGGCTGAAGAACAGAAACATTGTTGTCCAACATGTAACATAAAATGAAGTATGATGGAACTTCCTTTCATGCCTTGGACAATATTTAAAGATAGACATGGGTGATGACTCCTACAGCTGCAGAAAGACCTCTGGTTGTGTGGAAGTCTATCCGGTCGTTAAGTCTGACGTCACTCGGCTGCAGGTCCATATATCAAACGATCACTATGGCATTACTGAGAGTTGACAAACTGTCTAATGTCTTTCGTCTTTAATAAAATGATCAGCGTTCTGCTCTACCAGGTGTAACAATTGAGTTTAACGTCCAGGCATCCATGAAAACGGAATTTATGACATTTAACGGAGTTAGAAGTTAGCAGGAAGTTAGCTCGCTAGCTTCTATCTAAATACAATATAGCATGTCCTGACTGCAGGGTTTTGGAAACTAAAACGTACAGCTCTGTTATCACTTCCAACATAAATGAAGACAGAAAACTAAACAGCAGTGACGTTTGTAGGGTTACTGAAGTTTGGCTAGCTGGTATATAATGATGTGCTATATGACCGCTAGCGACACAGCTATGTTAGCATAATATAAACAAGCTAACTTTTTTCCCACTGGATAAAAGTTAACGTGAGTGTTCTCGGTGGTCAGGAACAAATGTAATCGCATGGCAGGATGTTGTAAAAGGACCAAACTTCAGCCAGGAGAACAACTGAGATAATCCATCCACAATACGAGGTTAGTCATTCATATACTGCTGCATGGGCTGGGCTGTAGTTACATCCTAAGGTTTTAAAAACTGAGCTTAAATAAATGATTAGCGGTAATAAAAGCCGAGGGAGGTCAACAGTGATCACTGACTGTTTTAGGAGCTTTTTGAGATTAAATAGAAGAAAATACAAAACATTAAACATGTTAACAACACAAAAGCCATATTAAACGCAGACTACTTTAGGCCTGGAAGTAGGATTCGTCACGTCACCACTTAACGACCGGATAATATAAAGCAGTCTTCTGCTCCATCGCTTTGTGACCTTACTAAAAACTTCCCTGATGATTTTATGGGCTTATTCCAAGAGTTGGGAAAATTATCCAGGATATTGTCATTGGCTGGTGACTTGTCAATCATAAGCTGTTAACTAATAAGCATTCATTTTTAGAGTCAGATCCAAACCTTGCTTGTCACTGGTTTCTAAACGCCAAGATGGCAACAATGAAAATGCTTAGCTCAAGGCGTTGAAATGGCTCATGCATGTCACCATGACTACAGCCATCTGTTTCACAGGCGCGCACACTAGCGTGCAAGTGCAGGCTTTGTCCTGGACAGTGTATCTCTTTCTTTCAGTTCTGTGGGAAATATTTATTATTATTAACTATTTTTGTCTTCAAAGTCTAGTTGAGTATGTCACTGCACACGTTGAATGCCTAGTTATGAACTTTCTTTGATTTTAGCTTAGTAAAACAAATCTCGTCCTTGTTTATGCAAAAATCTTTCATGGCTCTCCTTCTCACTTTGAAATGTGTTACCCTCTCAACTCAGACATTATCTCCACCTTGTTTGAAGAGGTTGGGATGATCCAATTGCACTTGGCTTTAACAGATCGAGGCTATCCAGCAAAAGGCTGCTGGGCAGCTGAGATCGCTGTGGGAAATTTAGATGCTCTGTTTAGATAGATATTATACAACATAATATTAGAGAAAAGAACAGGACAAATCAGCACAGATCTGCATCACATCTGTGTTTTTTTTAATATACAGGTTGTGGGTTCTATACACAGTTACTATCTTACCAGCGTTTCTTGTGAAGCTTTGCCTTTCTTCTTGGCCCTGTTACTGGGTAGTCATGTCAGGCTGCCTGCTTTTCAAATATAGAAACTTTCCTTTTATAAGGTCAACATTTATGATTGTTTGGCTCCATAATCTACCATAAAGCCAAAGCCAAAGTCCACTTCTGAAAATGGCTCATTAAGATTTTGATCAATCTTGTGCTTTCGGTGAGACAGACTTAGGAAATGCCATCAGAAAATTGCATTTCCCAATGACATTAGGCGCCCAGTTGACCATCCAATTCCATGTGTTTCTATTGAGATGTTAAGATCTGATATCATTTGGGTCAGAAAACCTGCTTTTTTCTCTAAGTGAGGCAATTAAATTTCCTTGATGGTCTCTGAGAGCACTTAGCTTAAGAGAATACACTTCTAAATCAAAAAGCTTTCAATCATCTCAAATCATATTTGGGAGAAATCTGCCCCCGAGTGTAGTGTCACATGCAATGCCATTGAGCATGTGACAGACTTGTGCTGAGATAGGCGATGTTGGGAAAGGTTATTGTGCGTGTCTCTGTGGGCTGTGCATTGGTTGCGACATGTTGTTTGTCGGAGATCCAGTGTAACTTCATATCAAAGACAGGATGGGAGAAGAGAGACTAACCTTAACTGAGAACAGGCCTGCCAAATTGAGACAGAAGATATCAAAGGACATAAATGAGAAGAGAAATACTTACAGCCTGCTGAATTTATTAAATTTTTTTTCCTCACACACCACAAGTAAATTTGGCAGTTGATGTATTAAGAGTAGCATTAAGAATGACTGCAAGTTTTAAACAGTCATCTAATTAACGATTTAGATTGATTTGCCTTTAAAAGCTCACTACAACACCTGCCGTGGATGAAAGCATAGGCCATAAACATTTATGCCTAAAAGAACATTACCTTGCCAAACACATTTATATGCATGTGCTTATGAGTCTTTATCCTTTGCTCATATAAAACTTCCAAATTGAGTACGAACAGTGAACTTCTAACATACAGCCACTGATTCATGTTCAAATTTAAAATGCAAAAATTCACATCAATTTTAAAAGATAAATAAGGTCAAATTAAGAGACTAAAATGCAATTGAAGAAATAGTTTAGCAGACAGAGCCTAAATAGACTCAATCATCTGTTCAGGCTCCATCATCTATCATAAAGCTCTGCCATGGTAAAAAAAAATATGTGGATAAAGACTGGCTAAAGCAACAAGAAATATTTTTTAGAAGTTGAGTCTACTATTATATCCACGCTCTTTGGTTCTGTCCACCAGTTCAGAAGTTTTGGCGCGAGATATGTGAAGACTTATCGAAGTGTTTGAAATGTAACATTCCAACTTCCCCCTTAGTGTGTTTGTTGGGCAGCTTAGATAATGTCACTTCAGAAAAGAATATCGCCCATATGGTTTTCACTGCCCTATGCATAGCCAAGAAAACAGTCCTCATGAACTGGAAAAATAAAAATAATCTTAATTCTAACCAATATAGAAATTATCTATTAGATTACATTAGTCTTGATACAGCCTCTGCCACCACATCAGATCAATTGCTCTGGGCTCCTTTGATCAGCTCCATCACCTAGTGGGGGTGGGGGGTCATAGTTTGGTCCCGCCTTCACTGTTGTGATTGGTGTGGGGGTAGGGACAGGCTTAGGGCGTCGGGGGGTTCCCCGGAGGCATCTTCCTTGGGGGGCTCAACCCGGGGTAGCGGTCATGTCCGGTTAGGGGCTCTGTTGGCTCTCAGGTGACTGTTTCCTTGCGGCTGCGTGCAGTGGGGCTAGGGGAGGTTCTGTGCTGACGGATGTGGGTTACTGACCTGGTAGCCTGGCTGCCCCTGGGTGGGTCCGGGATGGGCGTGAGGTTCTGGGGGCGCTCCATCTCTGGGCTGGGGCCCAGGCCGGGCCTCGGGGGCTTGGGTCCTGGTTTGTGTGTTGCCGGGGTTGTGGGCGGGTGGGTGTATGGGGGCCCAGCCCTGGAGCAGGGTGCCACCGGTGCATCGAGCCACCTGGGGGGCTCTTCAACTGGTGGGGAAGATTGTCACATCTTGCAGGAGCTTTCCTCTCCTCAGGGGCTCTCTCTGCAGGAGGGGGAGATACAGGAGAGGTGGAGGAAGATCTCAGCCTGGGTGTTTATTGTCTTATGTAGTCTGGAAGATGAGTGGATGGTGGGGTGGGTGCAGTTTTCTCTGTGGTGGGGTTGGGTGGACTGTCCCGGGCTCTGTGGGGCCGGGAGGCGCTGCTGCGCTGGGCCCCGGTCTGGATGGGCCTGGGCCCCCTTTCCCTGGCGGGTCGCGGAGTATGGGGGTGCCTACTGGGGTCAGCGGGGGAGCTGGCCCCAGGGAGGGGTCACTTGCCCCTCCCTTCCTTCCCTCCCCATCTCCAGCTGCCTCCCTCTTCCCGCTCCACCACAACCACCCACACATGCAGGACCTTGGAGTAGGGGTATGTCACCAGGGTGCAGAGGAGGCTACCCCCCCTCTGTCCCCTTCTGGCTGCCTCTGCCTCAATTTTATCCCACAACTTAGACATTCACATTACTCACACTCTCATTACACATACATATAGGATCTTGGGGGTGGGCACGATACACGGAATCCAAAGTACCATCAGGGTGTACACCCCACCCCTGGCGTCGTTGCCCACCTCTCAATGTTAAATACACGTAGACATTGAGGGCTAGCAGGAGGGACCATGCGCTTACCTGCTGCTCTCTGGCAGGTAGCTCCATGCCCTCCTGGGTTTTAAATGCACCTTAGAACACACATGCATCAACACTACAATGAGCGGGTGGAGGGAGGTTTGGAGTCTTCTCTCACCCCCATTCTCTGCGACCTGCTGGAGCGGGGGGGGGGGGCTAGGAGGAGGAGTTGGCCGTCCGACTGCGGTCTGGAGTGTGGGGCCTCCCTGCTGCTGCGGAGTCGGGGCGGTCTGCCTCCCCCCACCGCAGGGAAAAGGGTAACACCACCTGGGTCTGGGTGCAGTTCCCCCCTCCAGGGGCAAGGGTACCTAGACCCGGTTTGTAGAGTACGCTTGGGGAGTGTGATTGTGTGTACAGCGTCTCTTTATGTCTGTCTCCACGTTGGTTGAGTGTGGAGTAAGTGCATATGAGAGCATGAGGGTGGGAATGGATGTTTGTATCTGTGTGTGCCTGTATTTCTGTGTCTATATGTCAGGTTGGGTGTCAGGCGCCACCTCTCTGGGGACATCTTAGGCCCTCCAAGGTTTGGAGGCCTATCTCCCCCTACCACCACTTCCCCTGCCAGTGGCGGACTCCTTCAGACATCGGTGCGTTGGTGGTTCTTTGTGTCCGGGGATGGGCGTCCAGGTACACACCGGCTCACTCCTTGGCGGCCGCTTATCGGGGCCTGGAGCCTGGGGCTCGCTCGGGCCACTTCGGAGGTGGGGTGCCCCCGGCCTCTCGGCCTGGGGCTCGGTCACTCAGGCACGGCTGGCTGCCGGCGGAGCTCACGGGCGCATAACTGCAACTCCCCCTGGCTTCTGCTCCGCGGCTGCTGAGTGAGCCCTCATCTGGGACTCTCCTCAGCTCTTTCTGGGACAGTGGCGCGGCTGCCCCTCTGTTGGTCTTCCTTGGTCTGTTGTGTTCTGGGGGCCTCTGGATGTCTGGAGTTTTGATCTCCTCCATACCTGCTTCATGCCCTGGAGGACGGGGCTGTGGCCCCCCCACACCCTCTAGCAGATCATTACATGAAGGAACCTTTTAAAAAAAACAAAAAAACAAGCGCGTCCATGCTCACAGGTGTACACACGGGTGATCACACCCACAAACTACACCCTTTTTGGCTCCTACCTCAAAGCACACTGTGTTCTGTTGATCTTATGTGCTGCACAATAATGTTTAATATTTAGTATTTACTGTCATATTCCCATATATCATTGTGATGTTGTTTATTCTATTACTCTTGTTCTCTTCTGCTTGTTTTCTTTTTTTTTTCTCAGCAGGTGATCCAGGTGATTGATATATGCTTTTTTTTTTTCTTTTTTTTTTCTGCTCATTCTGTTGGTTTTTGTTTTTTGCCCTTCTCCCCCGTCCCTCTTCTCAGCTGTTTCTCTTTCCCTCTTTCTTTCTCCCCTTCTTTCCCCCAGTCAAGTCTGTCCCGTATTCAGTAAGTGAAAATAAAATAAACAATAAAAGGTGAATCAAATGGACCATTACGGCAAGGCTGGGATGGTCAATTTGGTAAAGTAAATCCGTTGGGCATCTTTCTTTGCCTTTAGACAACAATTCTGATGGCAAAAGAGCCAAACGGGACAGGCAAAAAAAAAAAAAAAAAAAAAAAAAAGTTGAGTCTACTTTGGCACAGCATTGTTCTTTTATTGTAGAAGTAGCAGATTATTATAATTTGTTTTTGTTTTTTTTAATCATTTTTGAGTTTGTTGGCCCTTTTTCATGTAGTTTTTATTGGTTGAAAAGGTTATGTTTAGCTTTTAATAGTGTTACTGTTAGTTTAGTCTTTTTAAATTATCTTACTATAGGAAGTAAAGTTTTCATGAATGCCTTGACATATTTGTAACACTTCCAAAAACAGTCAGAAAACTCTTGAACCTTGTTGCATTTGGACAAATGAAAAGCACTGCTAAAACTCGGGACATAAAATAAGACAAAAAACTAAATACTAACAAAGTTTGTTGGGTGTAATGATGTACTATGGTCAATATAAACTCTTTAGCTTGTGGAAAACAGAGGATGAAGGTTAAGTTATTATCAGTTAAAAACAGTAGCATGACTAATTGGAGACGTTGTACATTTGGAAGATGGTAACTGGCGTCTCTTTTTTATGGCTCTGTCACACTAGAATAGAAACAGGACAAAACACTCTTTACGATTGTGCAATCGGTTGTTCTCTGGTGATTGCAATGACGTTTTTTGTATTTGGTGACCAATTGCAAGTAGTTACCGTGACCGCTTTTGATTGCAAGACAATTGCACAGGTCTGGTCACGGGAGACAAACAATCTTTAAAGAATCGAGGTCCAACTTGGACTGACTATCACTGCTATCACTCTGACATATTGGCAGTGGTTTGCAAATAATTTCTGTTTAATTTATAAAAGCCCACAGATTGCCAACACGTTAAAGTCAGTCAAAGGAAATTTTGAATGATGTCAATTTTTTGCAGATTATTATGAGCTAAACTGACTGTGTGTTATTGCTCTTTTATTGATGTTTTGAGACAAAGTTGCTTTAAAGTTGCTTTGAAGACAACAACTAACTGCAGCTGGTCGTAGGCCTGGTTCACATCTTTTAATAAAACCATTTCAAAAGTAAGAAGATCACATTCCACATGGTCAAAGTAATTTTGACGGTGCCACAGTCTCCAGCAACTGTTCCCTAGTATGACCTTAGCATTAGAAAGGGATTTCGAATATGCTAGGATCATGTGACCAATAAATTATTGGTAACATGAATAATAATAATTATTATTATTATTCATAATAATAATAATTATTATTCACTAAAAAACCCAAGTAATTCTGGATACTTGATTTAAAAAAAATAATTCAGTACAATTCATTAGAATTTTTAAAATAATTGGTGACTGAATTTTCTAATTCAAAATAGGGAAAAAAATAAAATCTTTGAATATTATAATATAAAACATTATTTTTCTTTGCTGCACAGTTGAGCATTAGGTCAAATAAATGTAACACATAAAGATCTTTAGTTAATAAAAGTGAAAAATATGCAAGGAGGCCATCTGGAGAGTGAGAAATAAAATCCTTAATTCTTTGTAACTACCTGCTCGCTGGTTTACCGTTCAGCTCTGTTTTACGACAGCTAATTAGGCTGGTTTTATAACCAGGTTTACTTAACTCTGTCATGCAAGGATAAATTACCATTTTGCACTTCTCACTTAATCATTTTAATTACCACAGGCAATTTATCAGGCTGTCTTCAGGGCATGAATAATTGGAAATATTATTAGATGAGAATATATACTGGATATATCAAAGTAAGCTGCATATGTATGCAGAAGAATATATGGTACACTTTAAGGAGATACAATGTATGTTGCTTTTTATATTTATAGTATAAAATGCATTACAGATGGGCAGGTAATAGGTTATGGCTTCATGCTCTTATATATCTTTTATATAGTCATTCATTGGCTCTGTGTTTGGAAGAGGCTGACCCTTTGCTGACTTTGTCCACGTTCATTCTCACACTATATCAGCAACAAAAGTGGGAGGCAGCAGCCACCCCTTCCACACAGATCAAAGTGGGGTGTGCCGTGCTGCTGTGGTGCTTACTTGAGAGACTACCAACATGAAAATACCACATCCCAGTTCTCAGCAGGGGGCTGGTCTGTAATTGTGTCTTGTCAGACCTCCAGAGTCGCTCTCACAGCTTCGTACCTGACATTTTCCTCCAAAGAATTTATTTTTCATTCTCTGGTATTTTTGCAGTTGTGCCACTTGTGACCAAATTTAGCTCCTTTTCTCCCCTCTTCACCATGTGCACTGTGAGCCAGTGATAAAACTATGTGTGAAAATTGCACTTTTTATGAAAAGAGAGCATTACCCTCATCAAGAAAAGGTCACATCGTGTAACTGATGAGCGGCCAAATGCACCAGTGTTGTATGAGATTGTAATTCATCACTTTAGATGTGTGTGTGTGTGTGTGTGTGTGTGTGTGTGTGTGTGTGTGTGTATTTTATCCAAGATAGAAATGGGCATAAAATTATAAACACTATGGTTTGAAGAAAATCAAATTTCCCACAAAGCCCTTTTAATGTAAACAACCAAAACCACGAAGGACGTGTACGATGTGTTGTCTCTTCAGCTGTCGTTGCATAAAGTGTGCCTTGGTTATAAAAGAAGGCATTGTCCACGACACAGATCCCAACCTCTAACCATCATAACAGACAATTACCTGTCTTTAAAGGCAAACGATAACGGTGATACTAAATACAGATATGCTGTTTTTAGTTTTGTTGAACTCAATCCCGTGGGATCATCCTGAAGAAGGCTGGATCATACACCTGAGTCACTAGCATCCACCTCCACATGCAAAAATCTAGAGCAGCAAAGAACAGCAAACTGGATAGACGAGCTTTGGTTATTTTTGTATCTGTCAGAGTGCTTTTGTGAGGCTGTGCAACTGTGTTATGCTATTGTCTAGTTTAGGTTCCACTTTACCGTATTATTTTGTTTGCTTCTCTTATGCTAATTCATCCTTTGTTTTCGTCTTTTCGTGTTAACCTTGCCAGAGAAAGCTTGAAAGGAGCGCTGCCATTTTCCCCTCTTCTCTTTTCTTTGAGTTGCTAGGAGGTTTAGTTGCAGTTTTTCTTATGTTTAGTTAGTTGACGATGATTTTGTTTTAACTATGGGTCTTATCTGTTGCTTTGGTTTGACCTTTGGCTGCCCTGTCACCAGCTTAGGGATCAACTTGGATTCATTAGAATGAACACTTTCAGTGTTGGAGGAGGTCAGGGTTGGACGCAAATGCTCAGAAAGTAGATACAAAAGCACAGAGACTAAATCAAATCAAATAATTTGCCTGTATGGAGACTAGAATATGTAAGTATCTGGATAAAACATAGCAGAAGTGACTTTATTGTAGGTTTTTTAGTCAATCTGAGGCTTTAACAGTAACTTAAGCTGTACCAATACATTGGTATGGATTAGTGTTGGTCCTTTTGACGACACTGGCGATGTGAAAGTGTAATAAATATATGATTTGTCCCACTAATTTTGTGCTGGCTAAATGATTGACAGATGTGTGAAGAAGAACTTCTAGACCAGCCCGTTGTACCACTCTAATGTACCGTTCTGTTGTGGTAAAATGAGTTTAGCACTAAAGCAACAAACCACGAGCTGCGGCTCATGACCAAAAGAATAAGACTGAAGATAATGTACAAGCTGCATAGATGAGCTTCATCGAAAGGGTGTCTGGGGTCGGTCTTACAAATCAGATGAGGAGCTTGATGATTCAGAAGAAGCTCAGAGTAGAGCTGATACTCCTCCACATTAGAAGGAGGTGATAGAGGTGGATCAGCATTTGGTCAGGATGCTTCTTAGGTGAGGTGTTTTGGACTCGTCTAACTGGAAGGAGACTGTCGAACAGACCCAGGAGATGCTGGAAAGATGATCTCTCTCAGCTGTTTTGGGAATGCCTCCCACATCCCCACCCCCACCCCAAAATTATAGCTGGGGGAGGTGTCTCCAGACAGGGAGGTCTGGGCATCTTTGCCCCGACCCATCCCCCGATCTGGATCTGGACCAGGGGCACAGAATTGTTGGTTTTTTTTGTTTTGTTTTTTACAGTGACAATTTGCTCGTTTCCTGGGAACAAAAAGTAAAATAAATTTTTAAAAAAATCTAAATACTGGGGAAAAAATGGTGTTGGTTATCAGCCAAATTGTTATTTTAAACATCGGCAACGAATTTCACAATCTGTGCATCCCTGCTAATAACGTCTGTCCGACTGGGAAATAAACACAGAACTAATGTACCAATACACTGATGTGAAATTCCAACAAAGCATGTGTATAATACACATCATATTATACAGATATGGTTTTCCCTGTGCTGTTTATTATTTCGGTTGCAATTCATTTCATCGGCTTTTTAAAAAAATATTATTTTGTGTTTTCGTATTATTTTCTTATAGATGTTAAAATATTGTCATTGTTGTGTTTTTTTTATGATTTCAGTCATGTAATGTTATGACAGCCCAAACTGTAGGCAGTCTGAGTTGTAGGAGAACGCAAACACACGCTGTAGGCCGTCTGATAGCACACCTCTGACTTACTGTAGTGCTCCTTGAAAGCTCCCCGTGCTAACATGCTGCATGTTACCGAGAGGACTGAAGATTAGCATATGACATGACAGATTACATTAAATCATGTCTGCGCCGTACTTTATGACATTAGCCTCTTAGCCCAGGCATACAGATGCATGCAAATGCTCCCTCAAACCCTCTTATTTAAATCTGCTGCATGACATGGCACCTTTGATATGATTATTAGTCATCTAAGCGACTTGACTTCACCCTCATCAGATAGAAGGTGTCAGCAAAGGTGAGAAATGATGGCCACTTTGAACACGAACCTTGATGAGCTGCGGAAAAATGGTGAAAATCAGACGAGCGACTGAAGACGTTATTTAACAAAGGACGGCCATGTGGGCGGAGGGGGGAGGGCCTCCGACCCGTCCGTGCTGACGTTATGAAAAAAAATGTTGTTAAAAAGTTGAGCAGAAAGTGTCGCCACCTCCTCAAATATCACAAAAGGAGAAAGTTGTTGAAAATGTGGTTGTTCATTTCATGCTGGCCAACTCATTAGCAACAGAAGTCAGTCTGTCTCAGTCGTAACTGCTGCCCAGATGGCTCTCCAATCTGCCCTGTGTAAAGAGCGAATAGTCATAATAATACATAATCTTCTGTTTAACACATGCCTTTTGCTTCATTTTTTTGAACTGAACTAGTACAGTAATACATAAATCAAGCTCTCCCTTTTTTTTAACATCCTGAAGCGACACAGAGATCGTGAGTTATCACGCTTTCTGAAAGACGTCAGCGATTGTGGTATTTCAAGCTCATTCCGATTGTCAGTCACACCCAGTGTTTGCATATAGTGATACCCACATTCGCCTGCTCTTTAGGGAGGTAGGGATTGTAGATACTTCTCTCCAATTATTCCCAGTATCATCAGAGAAGCCCCCAACACCACTCGAGTGTCTTGTCTGTGCTCTGTGGTCTTTAATCTTAATTATAAAGCTATCATTACAGCATGAACCCTGGGCTGCCAACAGTGGAGCCCTGGGCTCATCTGCTCTGAATCAATCAAACTAAGTTCTGCACTGGAGGACTTTTTTCTCTTTTTTTCAATCAGGTCATTTTGATTCTCCCTTATCTCATTTTCATAATTATGCTTGTCCCTTCTCTAATGGAGTGAAAATGCTCTACCTCCTGAAGCTTTACATGGTCAAGTCTGAATATTAAAACCGTGCGGCAACCTTGAACGTCTGACCTTGCTTTAGAACTTTGTGACAATAAAATGCTTTTTTTGTTTTTCAGCGGCAAGCAAAAGCCTCTGTGAGCAATCCGAAAGATTAGAATTTGTTCCCTGCTGCGCTTGTTAATAACGCCTCGTTAATAGAGAAGGATGAGACAAGAACAAAATAACTTCGGCAATTTATTGTTTATGAGAAGGTGTTAGATGTGGAGTTATGTGTCTGCGAAACACCCTCATTCACACTTAAATTGCTGGCGTCTGCTGTAAATCAAGGCAGTGAAATTGGATGACGGAGAGAAGGCTGGCTGCAGCCAATGACAAATTCTCCCTATCTCAAACACAGCTGACATCTTAGAGCTGTGATCAAGTGGAATGATCAAAGGCATTCAGTACTGCATTTAGAGGTACTGCGTGTGTGTGAGCGTGAGAACGGGGTGACAGTGTCAGGAGGTTTATTTAATGTCAGACCGAGACTTTATACTCGTTTCATACAAACTCATCGTGTTTGCGTACTCGTGGTCAAAACTGTGACTGCCATAAAGAGGAATTCTGAATGTATTTGTCACTTCTGCTTGAATTTACAGTTCATCTGACAATGTTGGTACTGGTAATTGGTAGTTTTATTGATGCAATGTCTGTGTGGGCAAGCACTAAAAATAGTTTGACAGCAATTTCAAGAGCACACAGGCTGTTAATCAGCTTGAGGGGTGATGTTGTTAGCAGCTGCTTAGTCCCATCTGTGATATGAGCACTCTTTGTGTTAGAGTATTGATTTGATTTTTTTTAATGTATGCACCTTTCCTAATTATCGTATATGGAGTGTGTGACAACAATGCAGCAGTATTAGAATTTGTTCAACTTTGAACTTTTGCCAATCACCCGTGACAACAGCTTGAACTGACAGCTAATTAGACTTATTTCGCAGCTCCCAGTCCTTATATCACTCACTGATGAGCATACTTCTTAATATTAATGAGAGCATGTTGGAAAACACAATTTATATGCTACCATACACTGTATTTCTTTATTTATAGGAAGATATCACCACAGAATAAATAAAATATCACAAAATTTTACATAAACCAGACCTACAAAAACCAATCGGACTGTGTCATATTCCCAGTAATTATTCTTTTCTAAAATGTAGTTTATTAAATAGTTTCTGACACATAAACTGCAAATAAGAGCTGAAAGCTTCTACACACCTACCTTGCGTTTTGGATCACTGTCAGATGCTTTGTCATGTGGCCATTGGAGGAACTGCAGTTTTTACTTTGACGTAGGCGTCATTTTTTAGCTGTTTGATTTTCATAAACCTTCATCAAGATAACATTTTCTTTATTTCACATGTTATTTTATTGTCATGTTGAATGTGGAGTGCCATTTTGTTATGAAAGTTTCTTGTACTACTCCGAAAAAGCAGCAGTCTTGCTGTGTACTGTAGGGCTGTAGGCATTTTATTGTGATGTAGGGTATAGCTAGGAGAGTGAAACCAGAGTTTCAGTGCAAACTCCTTTAAAATAGTAACATTAGTAATAATAGTTGTTATACTTTTTTTTTTATTGTGCTCCAATGTTGGGAAGGCTTGCTAAGGTGGCTGGAGTTGGGGACATTTGCTTCAGAAGTTTATCAGTGCCTTCAGAACTGTCATAAGATAAAGGTGATCATGAAGAACAATTACACACTGATTTGCTGTGAGGCCTCTCTCTCATTGGATCACTGGAATCCAAAAATTCAATGTTTTTCCTTTAATTTGTCACCGATTTTGAAATGGTTTTATTTTGCAAACACAGTCATAGTTACTCTATTTATTCAATACTTTTTAGTGTATATTTATTTTTTCATGTATATTTAGTGACCGTTATGTATAGTATATATTTTGTATAGCATGTACAGGTTTTACAAAATGTTGGTCAATGGAAGTTGGAACTTACGCGCATTAGATGAAATACTGTCCTTCATTAAAAAAAAATTAAAAATGTGGAGAATTAAGATTTCAGTTGAGCTGTAGTGTAACATAATAGCATAAATGTGTATCAACTGCACCGATCAGTTTCTTGTCAAAATTCTTGAAAGGTTCAATTTGCAGATCCAGAGCTAAAGTTTAACCGAGAGTGAACTTTTTGTCTCCGGTGGAGAAATTCAAACAAAATCTTACACAAAGACAACCTGTAAGTCACGTTATTCATCATTAAAGACGATAAAACAGATCAAAGAGTAGATGAATCGAGCTTTTCAACTTTTAACAAGCAGAGCAGGTAGGGTATTACTTCCCACTGTCCGTGGCACCCAATCCTAGCACAATGGGGAAACGAGCCTGACAACTGAGCATAAGGCAGAGAAGATTATGTGGAGTTCATAGGTCACAGTTCTTTAATGCGCAAACCCTCCAGAATACCTTTTCATTGCTGTCTGGGAGAAAGCGAAAGCCTCGGTTTAATGCGACAGAACTGAGGTCCTCATCGGTGTTAAAATATGCAAAGCAGTACATGCTAACATTAACCAGTGCCTACATTATTTATCCTCCTGAAAAGTGTTTTATCAGCACTAGGCCTGCTTTACTTCACTTTAAAATATTCAAATTAGAGCAGAACTAAAACATCCACCTTGCAAAAATCAGCGCTTTTTAACTCTGGATTTGAAAATTAAACTCACAATTCTCATATATTTGGTTAAAATACAGTTTGGTGCATTGCAAATTCTGTAGCACCGCAGTTATTAAAGGAATTGCCGAAGGCTCAGCGCTCCACAATAATCAATAGTTTTCCCTCTGAAATACAGTCAAGTACTGACAACTGTTCACGTTTTTCACAAAGTTAAAGTTTGACTTTAGACTGAAGTGGAGCTGAAACGAAGTCACACAGTAAAAATGTCTCTAATGATCATTTTTGTGAAATATTTGGACTCCAACATTACTTCATGAAACCAAGGCTGCATTTTTAAAATTATGTTCCACTTTGGGCACTTGGGCTTCAAATCCACTTCAAAGTGTATGTTAGGTAAGAGAGCTGCGTGAGAAACATAACAAATGAACATATTAATTTCTCAAAAGTTACTTAGCGTTCATTTCTTAGACTTTGGTGTTTGATTCTTCCCCTGATGTGGTCTTTATTTACATGGCAGGGGGTTTTAGAGGGAGAGGGAAAAGCTTTTACTGTGGTTTACGTTGGCCATGTATCATTGGGCTTACTAAAAACTAAAGAGCTGCTTTGCTTTTTAGCACTCAGTCTCCCCCTCCACGCTCTTTATTCCCTAACACCCATCGCAAATTTGGTCTGGTATGTGACTGCTAATTTATCCTTTCAATGTATGATATCCTGTCATCTCCTCATTTGTCCCTGAGTGTTTCTAATCTGAGATAATCCCAGTCAAATCCTTTGATTGTGTGTTTGGACCAGATCCATCTCTAAAGAAGCAATTTAATGGGCTTCATGGCACTTGGTGTAAAGTCATTTATCTAGTGGATTGGATGTGAATGCTTGTTTTAATAAGTGCTCTTCATGAATAGTAGGAGACGTGCCATTTAATTAGGCAGAGTGTAGACCTAGCTCATCCTCACAACTTCTCCAATGTGTTTTATTTTTTTCCATATATATATTTTTATTACTATTTCTGAAGCTGAGTGCTTCGTTATAACAGGTATGAGACTCTTCAGATTTCTGTATAAAGAAATAAACTGTGTGATCTGGTGTTTTAAAACACGGCTGCACGATTTAAACTATATAAACGCTGGTAAGCAAAATCGTCTTTTTGCCAAACATATTCCAGACATTTAGGAGCCAAGAATGCATTAACGTCATCTGACAACACCCCAGACTACTTGTTTTCTACCAGGTTTAGACTGGTGAAAGTAGAAATAAGAAAAGGTGAGCTATAAACGATTTAAGTTTTATTATTTCTTCTTGGTTCAAGTTGGGAAGAGTTGGGTCATGTCTGCATCTTGCAGTGAATATTTGGATGTTCTGTATCACGTCGTGCTTTGTCTGGTACTTGTCCTGCTGACCTTTCATTCATACATTATGAAATAAGCAGTTATAAAACCTTTACTAACACACTGACAACAACTAGCTCATTTTATAATGAGTTTTTGCTTCTCATTCATTTGATGTGCTTCTTAACTTGAAATGTTATAACCTTGCATTTACTTGCTTCTACCCAGAGACACTGACAGATAAACTGAAAATCTTTATTCCCTTGTGTCTGTGACAACTGTAACATTTTGTGTGTGTTTCATGGCCTGGCCTCACTTTCAAAAAGGAAACTGCAGGAGATCTATCAAAATGCAGCAGTAAAGGGACAAGTAAATGTCACAAACTGCTGGTGAGGAACTTTCCATCGATGAATGTGTTCCGACACAATGCAGAAAGACGTGTGGGGAAATTCCAGAACCTGTTAATCATTTCCCAGCAGGGACTGTACACGACAGTTTGTTGCAACTCTGGTGTTTTTTGGAAAAAGTCTCATCCACTTCATGCTCCTCCCTCACCATGAAACAATGCTCACTGTAAATCATTTTACTCTAAACAAGCAAACAGACAAGCACCTTTGTGCTGTGTGAGTCATCACTTTATCGCCAGCAGCATCTGTTTTTTAGACCTTCTTGAAAGCAACACAATGAAATCCAGCGGAGAGCCCCCCTCTCCAACTCTCTCTCTCTTCCGCTTTCTCTCTCCCCTTTTTTTCTTTCATGTGGCTTCCTGTCGTGACGTGCTGCAGCTCACGGCTGTAATTGGCTGCTCACTTTCACAACTTCCGTTCAAACAAAAACACAGCTTATCAGCTGACCGAGTGCAGCAGCAGAAAGTGGAGCTACGCTGTGGTAAATTTCTGTTTTGATATGTCAATTCGTCTCTAAATGTTCATCCGTCTTCAGCGAGGGAAAAAAGAGGAATGCCAACAGGAAGTAGAGCAACTTGCTGGTATCTGAAAACAGTCAGAGGAGAGTGGAAGGAGTTGTTTCTCAACACAGAGTGAGACATGGGCTCCGAGTACCGACCTCTGTCTCCGGCAGAGTCATGTAGAAGCTTGTTTATAGGTATGTGCTTGACGTTTGATGATATGTTACAATTTTCAGTTTATGTGTTCAAACAGAAATGATAGATTGGCTTTTTTTCTTGGAAATGAAATGAAACAGCTGGCTGTCCATTTCTGACAGCCAGATGTTTCAGAACAGAAACCACAGCCTGTGTCATTGGGCTGTTTCTTCCAGGGAGGGAGTCTATGTGCTGTTGTCAAAGCACGCTGGCACAAAGCGCATATTTGAACACATTCATACAAGTTTTTATAACCAAGTTATCAAAGTTACCTTTAAAAATAATAAGTTCAGGTTGTTTAAAAAAAACAGTGGGTCTCAGTCTGCATCACTGTGTGAGGTAGCATAACATAAACAGCATCAGCAGACTAAGTATACTTTATTTCTGGCATCTACCACAAAACAATCAACCTGGTAGGCAAAATTCCCACTTGCTTTATACAGGACTTTACCCACACCTGAACCTCGTTAGTCTCTACCATTGAAAGAAATAGGTCAGACCAAACAATACGATTCTAAACAAAGAACAGGAATAAGATTATGCATGAAACTGACAAACGCATTTACTCAGCTAAATGGTTTGAAAAGTAAAACACTACATACAATACAACTCAAAAGGCTACTTTAAAGAAAATAAACAATACTATACAGAATGAAAAACCCTTCATTTGGTTGCACCCAGTGATGCGAGCAGTGACCTCATGACCCTATATAAACAGGAAGTACTGGGGCGGCCCTTCCCATATACTTGCCTTAAATACAGGACCTGAATAAATGGACAAACATGGTAAGTATAACCGAAGAAACATAATTTACCAGACATTTGCCTGTGAACAGAAGAAAATTCAAGTGACCTGATGGTTAGTAGTGTTTGCTTTAAAAAACATGTGCATGGATGTAATGGATGTAACTACTGCTACCACAAACAAACCCGGGATAGTGTGTTAAGCAAAGTTACACCAGCAATGTCTAAATTAAAACATTATGGCTGACTGTAAAATAACAAGGAAATACATTATCAATATGGTCAAGGGACCAGTGGTAAATGAGCATGTAGCATGTAGCATGTGAAGCTTGTTTTCTTGGTTTAAACATTATAAGAAATCTATCATCACTTTGTCCTAAGCTAAACACAAAAATAAAGTGCAGATTCATTTTTTATAGCTGACACTGACAGTGACTAACCAATGCAATTCTCTAAGCTTTATATATGTATGATACACACATATATGATGTGCTGTTTGCATATAAGTGTGTGAAACAAAGTCAGGATCTGCCTTTGTCGCTGTCCTGCTCTGACATCAGATTCAAATGTTTGAAGCAGCAAGAACATGAATTTCATTCTTCTGTTATCAGACTTTTGGAGATAAGTTTTCTAATTTGCCGGAAAAAGCAAATGAAAAACAAATAAAGAGCTTAAATATCATTGACATTTAATAATAAGCTATTGGCACAGAGGGCTGTAAGTAAACAGTGGGCAGCTTCTTAAGGTCACAGTGAGGAGATTTAAATCAGGTCCTTCACATCGATTTGATTGCTCAAAAGTCTACGTCAGTTAGCATTTATATGGGAGTATAGAGGTGTAGTGGGCAAATTCACTGAAAGGCCGCCTTCTACCGGTATAACTACAGTGGATGTTGTGCTTGATTTCTCTTTTACCAAATTTGGAGGAGTTGCAGTTGAGAAAATGTATTTGAACAACAGCAGAGCCAAAGTTTTATGGCTGTTTTTTTAAATTTTACATACCTCGAAGCATCAGTGGTTATTGACTACTGTTGTGATATTTTTTTTTTTTTAGTTTTCTTTTGAGTTTTAGTTTTGATATTGATTTGGTTTCACTTTTGCTTGTTTCGGTAAGTGTTTACTGTTTGAAAATGGCGAGCTGTCATTGGTTTCACTTTTACTTTTAAAATTCAGAACCTATATTATATTTCAAGCACAGCATTTGACTCAGTCATGTAGACATCCCACCTCACTGAACAAAGCCTCCTTGCACTGGTTGTGTTGAGGAATTTGTCTAAATTTAAAAATGTAAATATAAATGTTAACCAAAATGCTTTTTCCCACCTAATTTTAGTTTTTGGTTTAGTTTGGTTTAGTTTAACTTAACTATGGCCACACCCAGTTTGCACCCATTTAGCAGTGTTGGAAACGACACTGCAAAATGAATTTATCATTGAATTTTTATTACCAGAGTCCATCAGCCAGTAATTATTACACTATGTGAGGTGGTGTTGTCTTCCCATTGCAAAGATTTTGGTTTTACCTGTCTTAGGCCAGTCATAAAACACTACAATGTCAGGTGTTTAAGGACGATACAGTGTTTTTAGGTGTGCATAAATGCACTCTGTGTTTGATGTATAATGGATATTATACTGTATATTGCAATTACCTACAAATAGACCTAAATGCTGAGAAAAGTCATTGAGCTCTTGTCCAGTATTAGTAATATTTTCTCTCATTTTCAGACTTTGGTCACATTTTCAGTAATTAAAGAGAAAAATGTCGAATTTACACTTGTTTAGTAAAACACCACTAACTTCCATCTAGAGGTGCTCTAGGTCTGCACTTGGAAGTTGCGATGGTCGTGGTGTTAGCTTACAAGTTCCCCAACCCCCATCGCAACCCCCCCTAACCATTGTAGCCAGATGGCTGTCACACAGGCGGTTCCTCGCCCAGACCATGCTGATTTCCCATCATTCTTTTGTTAATGAGGTCGTTAGCAATGCAGTGGACAATTAAATTATCCCAATCTGGCATTTTCCTCATTTGTTTACTTTGTAGTGCACTGTACAGTGTTTCAACCTCGAGTAAGACTGCTCAGTTTGCCTCTGTTGACATTATGGTTTCCATCCTTCTGTCGTTTTCTCTCAGGTTTCATGTGTGATGCTGAGCAGCGGTGAATTAAAACATCACTGACATGCCTTGCAACTGAAGCTGGTTTCACAGTCAAGTAGCATAAACAGAGCTTTTGACAGAGTGTTGGTACGTTCTGCTTTGTGATAAGATCATCACCCTGTATGGAAGCGCACAGCTGAGAGCTGCTGCTGCTGTACAGAGCAAGTTTTGTTGGCTGTTAAATCGTGCAGAGAGGAGGACTTCAGCCAGTTAGTGGAGCACCCACCTTCATGTGAAACTCTGCTGAACGCTGACACCACTGACAGTTAATTATGGGAGTCACAGATCACGCAGACGTTCCAGCTCGACTACGATTGACACACTGCATGTTTACATCTCTGTTGTAATGTTGTTTTCTAGTTATTTTCCCAGCAGTAGTGCTGTTATTTAGCTCCAGAAGTGCCCCAGGGCTTGCCATAATGATCGTAAAAGCAGCACAGATTCGGGGGAGTGAAATGTTAAAAAGGACTTGTGCGTATAATTGGTGAACCTGCCATCACAGTAACTTTGGCAATATTTTTGGTCAGGCTGTTGAATCACTCAGACTGCCTGTTAGCTAGATTGTCATTCTCTATAGGTATGTCTGTACATGGCTCCATTATTTTCTGCAAACTCTTCAGCACATACAAACTTATTTTGACAGTGACTGAAAACCAACTAAACTTGCTATACTGTTAGGAAGGCAGACTAAAGGCGAGCAAACAGATGAATGTTGACATACTAGTATGTGGAAAGTGTGTCAGTGGAAGCAGTAGGCCAGTTGCTTGCTGTCAATAACAGCGAGTTAAAGCAAGCAGCTAAACACCAGACATTTATCTCGAAGTGCCAGCTTTGGGACTGAATCAAAAATAAAAGTTTAGGGTTTCCTCCTTTACACAGCCTGTCTCAGAGATCTTAATGCAAAGTGAAATATATGCATGGTCAGTAATAAAATCTGCTTACGCAGATCGTGATGGGTTGCATTAAAGACTCTTCCTTTGATTAAAAGATTTTTCATCTGAGGATAGATTTTCACCTGAAGCAATGCAGATCAGCGAGAGGCCCAAAAGAGACAGGAGCTTCTGAGGCAGCAGTTCATCCTCCTATCAGGCGAGAGCACAGATGACAGCTAGCCCTCGCTGCCGTCTCTCAGTGTTTTTCTGGGATGAAACCAGCGGACCTGGCTTCTAGCTACTGTCCAATATTTAGCTTCAAAGCTGCTGCTTGGGAATCATCACTGACGGACGGTCCTGGCGAAGTGTGCTGTTAAATCAGAGGTGCTGGTTGCAGCACAATGGGGCCTAAAGCGCTGGATGGATGTTGTGACTAACCCCAGCCTAGGGCCAGGACCGCATGTCTGGCAGCTCGCACATGATGTATTCTTCTCTACTTTTATGCCCACCCCTAATTGAACCGGGACGGATCATTTTACTGCGAGACTTTAGGCTTTGCTTCAGCTGTGAGCTCAAAGCAGCTGTTAGGAGTTTTGATGGCAGCAGATGAAGTGTTGTTGTTAACAATTAGCAGCTCCTGACCTTTCTTTACATCCTGTTGCTAAACACAGTCTTGCATGAGGACCGAGGCAATGGAAATTTGGGGTTTTAGAATGTGTGGTACTAACCTCGGCACTACAGGGGGCAAAACACCACCTTAGCTTAGATTAACGTATATTTCCACAACTTTGTTGTATATGTACAATGACAATAAAGGGCTATTCTATTCTATATAAGGGTCGGTTCAGATTTCAGATTGTAAGGACCCGTGGTTGTTGCAAACATATATATAGAACATGCAAACATAGCAGTTAAGATACATTCACAAATGAAATTATTATTTTTCACCAAGAAGGAATCAAAGTTAGAAGATGAGCCTGCTATCAAAATATAGGGTAAAATGAGTCCTTCCATATCCTGCCTATTGCACATGATGATGCAAACCCTGAAAGTTTACCTAAAATACATTTTTTCAAGTTTTCTCCAGTGAGTTGTGAGATAAAACAATCAGGGTACCAATGCTTGTTTCTGTTCCTCTACGTCATAGAGATTAAACTGGTGCAGTTTTGCTGTTGAAGCTATGAGGTATTCCATGACAGTGATGCTCAGGGTTGGTCAGAAAGAAAAATGCAAGAAACAAAACAAATGTGACGCTTGGTGTAAATTCGATCTGGTTTTAGAAGCCCTGAAAATTTCATGTCATGATTTATGATGCAGAAAGAAATACAGGAAAATGCTACATTTTGACCCACCCTTACATACCTTGGGGACATGTAACTTGAAACATATTTGCAGTATGAAAGGAATATTACGCATGGCTTCATTTATTATACTTGAGTTACTACACAAAAACAACATCAGCTGATTCTGATGGGGTCAGGTGGGAGGGATCGGGTTTTCGTGAAATGACCCGTGAATGTTTTACGTGGTATAATCACACTTATAGCTACAGCTGCATCGGGATTTTTATAGTGACAGGAGGTTATGCAAAAGATGCCAGACTCACAGAGTTGTCACCTGACTGCAATTAATGGAGTTTTTAGCATGTGTGAGCTCATTATTTTGGTTTTATGCCTCAGTGCTCTCATGCGCATTGCTGCCAATAGGAAAATAGTGGGAAAAAAACCTCCCTTATCCCCAGTGTATGCTAACTGCCCAGCCCCAAACTGCAGACAGATTTAGCAGCTAGCTGGTGAATTTTGTGGAACATTTAAAAACTGAAATGTTTCTCCAGATATTTCTTTCAGTAGTTCTTCAAGGTGAGTGTATTCTTTTTTCAACTTCAGCCCGGTTTTCCAGCAGTGCTAATATTGTTAGTTCTGAAAGTGGCCAGTGTTCACCTTGTGTATACTTTTAAGCTAAAATCAGTTTTTTAAAATGGATTTTTTAGGCTAAATGTGGCTTCGATGCAATGTGAAAACTTCCAAACTGACTTTTGAATGAGAATTACTCTTACCTTTTGTTTTTGTTATTTGCACGCACTAGTTGAACTTTGTAAAAGCTGCTCTAACTGAATAAACACTACAGTGTCATCATGGTAAACCCAGTGAACCCAGTTCATGCTTAAAGTCCAGTTTACTGTGTAGAAATACAGGTTTAAATAGATTGTCCCTTTAATGTTCCCTTAATGACTAAATAGAAAACAACATTGTTGTTGTTTTTCATCTCTTTATTGAGTTGGATTTGATGTATTTTCTGTACTTTCTATATTGCCTCTAGCTTATCAAAAATAATCCAAAGTTCAGAGGTAAGCCACCAGGACGTTTGATAAAGGCCTGTCAGTTGACTCTTCTACCACCTAACATGCACACATTGGTATGACAATGTTTTATGTCCTGAGAATTCTCAAAGTTGAAAACGTCCAGACTGCTTTTGACTGCCGACTGTGGGGCAACCAATCTGTAGAATAACTTTGTAAAGCTTTTATTGTTTTAGAAAGAAGCTGCCGTTTTTCTACCAACTAAATATACGTATACTTAAACGCTGATACAGGGAGTGCAGAATTATTAGGCAAGTTGTATTTTTGAGGAATAATTTTATTATTGAACAACAACCATGTTCTCAATGAACCCAAAAAACTCATTAATATCAAAGCTGAATGTTTTTGGAAGTAGTTTTTAGTTTGTTTTTAGTTTTAGCTATTTTAGGGGGATATCTGTGTGTGCAGGTGACTATTACTGTGCATAATTATTAGGCAACTTAACAAAAAACAAATATATACCCATTTCAATTATTTATTTTTACCAGTGAAACCAATATAACATCTCCACATTCACAAATATACATTTCAAAAACAAAACAAAAACAAATCAGCGACCAATATAGCCACCTTTCTTTGCAAGGACACTCAAAAGCCTGCCATCCATGGATTCTGTCAGTGTTTTGATCTGTTCACCATCAACATTGCGTGCAGCAGCAACCACAGCCTCCCAGACACTGTTCAGAGAGGTGTACTGTTTTCCCTCCTTGTAAATCTCACATTTGATGATGGACCACAGGTTCTCAATGGGGTTCAGATCAGGTGTCATTAGTTTTTCTTCTTTTATACCCTTTCTTGCCAGCCACGCTGTGGAGTACTTGGACGCGTGTGATGGAGCATTGTCCTGCATGAAAATCATGTTTTTCTTGAAGGATGCAGACTTCTTCCTGTACCACTGCTTGAAGAAGGTGTCTACCAGAAACTGGCAGTAGGACTGGGAGTTGAGCTTGACTCCATTATCAACCCGAAAAGGCCCCACAAGCTCATCTTTGATGATACCAGCCCAAACCAGTACTCCACCTCCACCTTGCTGGCGTCTGAGTCGGACTGGAGCTCTCTGCCCTTTACCAATCCAGCCACGGGCCCATCCATCTGGCCCATCAAGACTCACTCTCATTTCATCAGTCCATAAAACCTTAGAAAATTTCAGTCTTGAGATATTTCTTGGCCCAGTCTTGACGTTTCAGCTTGTGTGTCTTGTTCAGTGGTGGTCGTCTTTCAGCCTTTCTTACCTTGGCCATGTCTCTGAGTATTGCACACCTTGTGCTTTTGGGCACTCCAGTGATGTTGCAGCTCTGAAATATGGCCAAACTGGTGGCAAGTGGCATCTTGGCAGCTGCACGCTTGACTTTTCTCATTTCATGGGCAGTTATTTTGCGCCTTGGTTTTTCCACACGCTTCTTGCGACCCTGTTGACTATTTTGAATGAAACGCTTGATTGTTCGATGATCACGATTCAGAAGCTTTGCAATTTTGAGACTGCTGCATCCCTCTGCAAGATATCTCACTATTTTTGACTTTTCTGAGCCTGTCAAGTCCTTCTTTTGACCCATTTTGCCAAAGGAAAGGACGTTGCCTAATAATTATGCACACCTGATATAGGGTGTTGATGTCATTAGACCACACCCCTTCTCATTACAGAGATGCACATCACCTAATATGCTTAATTGGTAGTAGGCTTTCGAGCCTATACAGCTTGGAGTAAGACAACATGCATGAAGAGGATGATGTGGACAAAATACTCATTTGCCTAATAATTCTGCACTCCCTGTACAGTTGAAGCTTTTTAAAGTTCACAGTTAACTCTTACTCCTTATTGGCTGCCCCTCGAAAGCAGACAGTTGTGTCTGACCATATTAGGATATCTGCTAACACTGACATCATGCAAAAAACTCTCTGAAACTTCATATTTATAGCAGTCTGAATCCTGAACTTTTAACTAACAGGGATGACTTGTAAATATTCGGACCTCATTATCTGAAACTGTGGCCGTATTTAATGTGAGCATGCACTATTTTAATAGTTTATATGTGGCAGAAAATAATGAAAAAGCATCATAAGCCCACATTCCCTTCTCTGCGTTCCCACTGGGAATAACATGAATGTCTAATGCTCTGTGGAACCGTACTGTGTGTGTTGAACACTGTAATAGGAAATAAGTATCGCTATACATGGATGAATATTTGATATGAATCTTAACGCGAATCAGGGATTAGCCTTTGATCCAATGTGAAACCATTCATAATCTCCATCTTCTGCTCGTCTTCCACAGAGACATCAGAGTGCTTTATATGCAGGGATGGTGAACTTAAAGCCAGTGACCCGCTGAGGAATTTCTGCGACTGCAAGAATTTACTTGCCCATCACGTGTGTCTGTCCACATGGATCCAGAGGGTAAGAAAGACTTTCCATGTAGGGAACTGTGATATTTTTGAATTGCCATCAGCTGTTTGTTAAAGTGTAAGCGGTGAAACGTCTGTGCTGGTTTTCCAAAATTGACTAAATGTATTTGCCGTCTCGCCTTATTGAGACAAAACATTGCTTGCCTAATGAGCTACCTTTCAAATAGAAATACCAATTAGTTTTAATGAGGGTTGCTAACAATGGTGACGCGTCATCGTTATACAGTTGAAACACGGAGGCCAAGACAGTGAGAAGTACCTCTTAATGGACTGGCTGAAATCCAGGAAGCTATCAAGTGCCCAGCACAGGTCACCTACCACAGAGGAGCTCATTAACATCTGTAGTCCTTCTTGAACCAGCAGTTGTACTAACACATTGGTCGGGGAGCCGGTGTTTTTGGACTGCACCTCCCAAAAGCTCACTTTACACTCTTCTCAGTTGATAAAATCTAAGGTTCCGTAGGTGGCATACATTTCTCTTTCTGTTCAGTCATGGAGCTTCTTTCTGCTCATGCTAATTACTCTTCCACCATTAATTCCCAACAAACTGCTGCTGCTGTCGCTGCCAGAAATTGGATTGCCAGAATGTATAATTACCGCTGTGTACCAAGTATTTTCCCAGAAATAAAAGATAAAAGCTAAAAAGCGAGTGAAGAGGTGTGTTGATGTGAAAATGTAAATTCGGCAGCGGACTTTAACACCTCAGCTGCAGTCTTTCACAGAAGTAAAAAACCTTCTCTGTATGCAAATGAGTTTTTATGTCACAGGACATGAAAGTGCACTTTACGAGCTTGTTACTTTGCTTGGACAGATGCACTGATGCGCTGTTCAGTTTTACATAATGTGATCACTGTACAACTGCCTTAAAGGGCGTCATACAGCAGTAATCACAATATGACTCTAAAAGTACTGGTTGTTAGCTCTGAGAATCGTAGCAGACGGCACTGTGAAAGTTAAAGCTCTAATTTAATGTTTGAAGTGAAAAACAGATTGAATGGCTATGTGTTGTGTGTAATAACTCTCTCTTAGGCTAGGAGCTGTGGTTTTATAATGTAGCATTTTTAGCGCTTCCGTTTAGCTGTCTTACCAACCTTGTAGCAGCAGGTAGCTCTGATAAACCCACTGAACGTCACCAACCTGCAGACTGACAGCTTTAGGAAAAAGCTGGTAAATATATTTAAGCATTTAGCAGTTAAAGAGCCACATTTTCCTAAACTGTGGGTGGCAACTAGGGGCTGCTTTTGCTAGTCAGCTAATCAGTTAAACAAAGTATTCTTACTTTATTAAGATTGTATGATGCCACGCACCATTAACAGGGTCTGCAGCCCCCACAGACGGCTTTAATGGGAAGTTGTAAATGAGCGCGGTGGAAAGTAAGCAGACAGCTGTGCAAATCGGTGCAGTGCTGCAGTACTTGGATTTCAAAAGTGAACATAACCATTTGACTGAAACATTCCATAAACTACATCCTGCGCAGGCGTGTGGATGCTAGTCTGCAGTAAGACAAGGCAACTAACAGCTAACGTTAGCCACACAAAATAATCTGATGCACACAAATTGATGAGTGATGCATTTCAGTAAAAAGTATATTTTGTGTAGGGACGACATCACCATGGCAACCATGAGCACAATGATGCGGACCGTTTTTAATAACTAAACTTAAGTTAAATATGTAAGTTTAACCTTGTCATGAAGTTCTGTCACCATTAGGGATGCTCCCAAAAACAACAACAACAAAAAAAGCAGAAGATAATTTCAATAAATTAGAAAGTCAAACGGTGGAAAAAAATCTTCCTAAAATGTTCCACGTTTTCTGCTTTTTCAAATAAAATCTATTCTCAAGTTGAATAAATACACACACGGACAACTATAAAGACTACACAGTTGCATGGTGGGAAATGTAGTAGGCTTCAGTATGTGTGGCGTTTACGCCTTCTAGAGAGTTAAATGTGAGGATGTGTCGGCACAAATTTCAACCATCTGATTTCGGATTTGACTGTAGAGCCAAAGAGCAAATAAACTGAAAAGTAATTTCATCTGTGTCACTAATGCACGTTTGGATAGTGCTTGATTCCATTTGAGGTATAAACAAATTCCAGCTGTATATAAATGCATCAAGATCTAATTCTGCATTATAATGTATGCACTTCACAGCATACTGATGCTTGTAGATTAATCAAAGAAAAATGTGCGTAAGCTTGTTGTGTCGTCCACTCCAGAGAGCTTTGGGTCTCTTTGGATACTCCACAAGTGGTAGACAACATGCTACAGCAGACCTTTCATCTGCACCACCCAGCTGTCAGAGTGAAGAGCCTCTTCCATTAAGTGTGTGTCTTCCCACTATACAATTATATACAGACATACACACAGGCTTATGAAACGGGCATGCTACACGCTCTGGGATGAGTGTGTGTGCCGAGTACTTTTAACGTGAGTGTGTGTGTGTGAGAGAGAGAGAGAGAGAAGCAGACACAGAGAGAGGGGGGAACATGCATCCATTTAGAGTGCTCAGGGTTGGGAGCCCCTTTCCCTTTTTACGGAACAGAAATCAGCAATTGACCTGTCACTTTTGCTCTGATAGCCATCTCTGGAAAGCAGGTCATGCACATATGTCTAAAGTGCCTCTTAACCGCATTTTATGAAGCCAGAAAATGTAATCCAATAATGATTTGACTTGAGAGAGACAGAGCTAGCCAGCTGGGAGTGATAGCATGCACAGTTACCACTCCTCTAAAAGCAGCTTGTACGGGGAGGGGAAAAAAAAAAATCCACGTCCTTATTTAATTTCAGCCACAACAGTATCACACAGATGTTGTCACTAAAGAGTGGGCACGCAGAATTCAAACACGGCGAAACACCACTGGCATTCATTTCAGCTGTTGATACATACTTCAGCATGTTTGCAGCAGAGGACTGTCTGAGTGATTATCGTCTCCACTGAGGCAAAACATACGCTATCTTTTTTTAGGGCTGCCTCATTTGGCTCCCTCCCCCTTCTCCTCCTCCTCCTCCTCCTCCTCTTCACTCAGGTTCCTAAAGACAAATAGCATGGCACAGAACTAATTAGTAACCAGGAACTAGTTAGGAGATGCCCTTTGAAAAACATGTCCTGAGGCAGGATTTAAATATAGGGACAGAGTCAGTGACTGAGTGTGCCTGGGAGATCCCGGCCTCCAGGCACGGCAGCACTTTGACCTCTGACCCTCATTATAGGGAGTGCATTCCTAGAGGGGTGAAACCCCTCAAAGCACGAAGTACAAGGGCATGAGTAGACTGTATAGCACCAGCTGAGTGTGGACTGGTGTGAGCACTGCCTGCCCACTCACTGACAGCTTGAGTACTTGACTAGGATCTCTACAGATAAATTCTTATTTTTTTTATCCATCTGGTTTCATTATATTGAGGTTAATCGGAAAAAAAATGCTCTTTAGAATTTGTAATTCCAACCGTTTGAAAAAACGCAGAGGAAAAAAGAAGTCACGCTGAAGAATTAAATATAGAACCGATTCAATGGAGAATCTGTGAAGTGATGAAAAACATAATGAGATGTGCAGAAAATGAGTTTAGTTTCTGACGTACGTTAGATATGTTTCTCATTTGTGATAAATTTGTTTGGGTGCATGACTATGTCTCCTTTTAATTGCGAGTTAAGCGTCTAACCCTCTTCTCTCCCTTTCTCTCTCATTGGCTGACATCTCTGCAAACAGACCTGGTTTACATTCATCAAACCAACACTTGCAGCAATCAGGCCACAGTGCCAGGGGCAATGGTCCTCTTTATAAAATCACATTGCCTAATAGCAGTGTTCTATAATTATATGCCATTAACATCTATCAAAATGTGCTCCTGCATGCCATGCATGTTAGCGGTTTGTGTACGCACAAATGCTTTTCTTGTTATTAGCGTGTTTAGCGAGCGAGCACCAGCTTAAAGATTGTTAAACATGTTACTGGATGCGTGCTTCTGTCATATGAAGTGATGCATTTAGTCTAAGCGTTAAATACGCGCACGTGTTCATGCTATTTATTGTAGTTAGAGGAGGCCTCGTGTGCAAACCAGCCAAAAAAAACACAATCAGTAAAACAACAAGAGTGCGGTGTCTGAAATGTTGCTTTTGGTTTGATGTGTTTTTTGAGTTTTGTGAAATATTGATGTTTCATATTTTGTTGTTTTGTCAAAGGTTGTTTTCTGATCCTTTGTGTTTTTAATGCATTTTTTGAATTGTGTTCTCTCTTTTGTCCTTGTGTCTTGTGAAATGCTTTTGTTAGTGTTATTTTTACGATTTGTGGGGTTTTTTTTATACAGTGTTGATTTTCTGTATGATTTTTTTTTGGCTAATGCTTATTTAAAAAAAAAAAAAAGTTGTGTTTTTGCTCCTCAAGGCCACCATACTATAAAGGCTTTTAAGCAATTTAATTAAATTAGCATTGTTATGCATAGTGCACCTTTGGGTTTAAAATAGTGCACCATTTCCCCAACAAACTTAATTAGTTTATTGATCAAAACAACAAACAAATGATTCGTTGTTCATGCGTGTCATTCAGGAACTTTGGAGCCGCTGTTTTCACGGCTCATTGTCACTAAATTACTTTTAAATATCCTTTCCTTACAGGGATGTGGGAGTGAAGACAGAGCGCGATGCATCATCTGCAAGGCCAAGGTAAGTGTATCGACGAGCATGTGTGTTTTGAGAAGGGGGCCGTGATATCAAATTCAGTGAGATATCTGGTTATGTCTCATTCTTTTAATCTTTACTGTGTGAAATGTAGATGGTGCACATTTAAACAAACCCCAGTTAAGCCATTAAACAGTGTCTGCATCTCACAAGCAGATTTAAAGAGAGCAGATCTATAATACTAATGAGCAATCAGGTCTTTGTTTTGCTCTGTGATTTAGCTGATTTGCCAGCAGTTGTGTTGCTTATGAGCTGTAAGCTGTCTTTTATTCCTTATTATTGCAGCCGAACACTCGCTGCGGAAAAGGAGGGCGAAACATTATAATATTTGGCAGAGGATACAAGCCATGTAATGACAAAATCTGTATTCATTTCGTGAGCAGAAATTAATCATGCTTTCCTGTGTTACATTCCTAATGCAAATTTTCTGTCAACACATTGTGTCTCGTGTTTGTGAGTTTATTCGTTTGAAACGGCGGAGCTGATGTGTCATCACAGATGGGCCTGCATGCTGGAGAAGGTGGCCGCATTACTAACCATCTCAGATTAGGAAGTATGCCGTTGATGTGTTGTATGTATTCATGCTTGTGTCGTGGGTCAAAGCATCACAAGCTGGCTCTTGAGTGTTTTATTCATTGTTTGCTCTCCAGTGTCGGATTCGCTGTCTGGTCCTGTGTGTATGTATGGGAAGGATCCACTCTGTGGGAGAAAATGTCACAGTAACTTTGACGACGACCTTTCAGGTGTCGAAGATATTTTAAACATGAAATCGTGCGAGTGCACATCCACAGTCTCACTCTGAGCAAATTAAATGAAACATTTAGCTTGGGGTGGAAGTCTCGAGTGTGTGTCGTTGCCACTGTGGGGCTAAAAAACAGTGAGATGTTGTTTTTTGGCAGCGGGGTGATGGGTATGTTTTTAAGGTCTTTTCATGGGTTTCACGTAAAAGAAGATGATAATCTAATAAGGCTGGTTTAAGAATTGTGTTCTTATTTCTTTTGTTTTTCTCCTTAAAAATGAGCATTTCTTGCTTCTGAGCGAGGAATTCTCATTGAAGCATTTTCGAGCTGAGATTGTATACGAAGATGGTCGATGTCGACGGGCTGTCACCCTACTCTGGTAAAGCGATTTCTAACAAACTGCAGTTGTGGTATTGAGGTCCTATTTTTGCTGGAAAGTCCCTTGAATGAAGAACTCTTAGAGTAACTGCTAATGTTTCTCATTTTAGGTGTTGTGCTCCTGACTCACCAGCTAAAGCAAAATTATCTTGTCAGTTCAGCTGGCCTTCAAAAGTCAAACTAACTTTCTGAACAGAAGAAAAAAGAAAAGAAGAAAAAAGCAAAATCCCTCAGAGTCTCAGTTAGTGCAGTTTGCTGCAGAGCAACTTTCTTGGAGGTTGGAGAGAGGTGACAAATCACAAGGTGCCAAAAAAGGAGCCGTCCTTTTATGTTCTTATGTCTAATTTCAAAGGTCTGCAGATGCCTCCAGGTGTACTTCATTCAGTCAGCAATGTTGCAGTTTTTGGCATCAAATAACTAATCAAACACAAGACTGACTTGAGGAAAATGAACATTAGAACAAACATAAAAGTACTCAGTATCACAGAAACCATATTTGTCCCAATGCCTTTTAGCTTTCAAAGGGTCGAATTCTGCCATTCTTTTTACAAAAGGTGTCCTCTGCCATCAGCAGTATTGCATGCCGGGAGCAAACTGTACACTTTTTGCAGTGTGTATTTGGAGATTGGCAAGGTGGCAGTGCCATAAATTCTATGACTATTAACCAGGCGATGGCTGTTTAAGTCCCATTTGGGAGCTCTGCGTTTTTCACTCACTGTTTACTCTGACTTTCAATCACTGGTCAAAGAAACACGGCACTTAAAGACCAAGTGTCCTTATTTTCCGACTTGTCAGTGTTGCCGTGGCACCAATCAACAGGGGAACTTCTCCTTTCTGACCTTTTTAAACATGCTGATTCATACACTTTCAATTACATTTTCATTTCAGTTTATCCTTTAGCACAAATCCTGCTGCTCTGTTGTCCTACAGATATAATCATGCACCTGACTGTGGGGCTGTGAGTTACCGATTTGCTGTATAAAATGAAGTCGCCATGATATATAAAGAGAAGTTATGGAAACACTACTGCGAGCTGTCACACTACCCTGCAGACTATCACCTGACTGTAATAATGTAATCCAGTGTTGAGGCCATTTTCATTACTTTCCTTCTTCCCTGACAGTATCTGGCTGCGGGCAAACGCATTTTTTTAGGTGTTACAACCATCCCTCCCCTTCTTTTAGCTACGAGGGGACATTTCTCGCACTTCTGCAGCATCTCCAACTGACTGTTGCATTTGTCCTCGCCTATTGTACCGATGGCACCATCGTCAATTATTAATGCCGAGGAGTAAGTGTCTGAGAGACATCCCACTGAGAGACCAAACAGCCACGAACAGGGGTTAGTGGCAGGGCCAGGGAGTGCTGCGAGTGGCAGCTGCACCATTTAGAGAGTGATTGTTGGGAAGCTCCTACTATATATTGATATGAACTCTGCTACAGTAAGTTAATGCATCAGTATAATAACATTTTAATGTCTGCAGTGGCATGGGCATTTAATATTTGTCCACAGAGAGATGTATATGTAGATCTGCAATGACTCTAATGATGGTGATAATCATTTTGTCCTGCGCAGCTATCGCTCTATAATGCATTACTACAATCACCCTTGGTTAACATTAAGAGGCTTTAGCCATTACGACTTTGAGCGAGCAGTGCTCATCATAGTCTCCGATTCAATGCGCCAGCCATTTCATTTTGCATCTTTATTTTTATTCTTCAAGCTTCTTTTTCCTGTATGTTGTTTTCCCCTTATTGCAACGGGGTCTCAAATGTGGGCCATTTGTATGAGTTATGCTAATTTGTTGGGGCAATGAATGCATTAATTTCATTAGCACATGGCCTCAAAGCAATAATTACCAGAGTAGGTGTGTCAGAAGCAATCATGTTAAAATTTGCCAGTTAATTATTAAGATTTTGTTCTGAGGGACCTGAATTTGACATGAGTCGCCGAGGGAAAAAAAAAAAGAGAGGAGAAAGTTAATGCATTCCAGTGGCCGAGGCTAGCTGCTTGTTGTTGAACACAGTGGGGGTGTCTGCGACATTGTGGGCCTACTGGCACGATTTTTTGCATGTTGACAGCTCACATTCTGGACTAATTACCACAAATAGCAGAGGGTTAGCTGGTGCTTGGTCAATCCAGGAGGGTGTAATTTTAAAGAAAAGGAGGTCCGGTAGTTCCAGGCCGTCTAATGGCCCCTGCTCCGTCAGATTGCAGTCCAGTGTAGATGATATTGGTCATGACTTGTGATGAACAGATTCACAGCTCACTTCGTTGGTCCTAAATTGGATCAGGAATATATATTTGCAGCTTCACTGTGACAGTAGTGATCTGTTGGGGTGTTACAAGGCTTTGTAACAGTAAAGTATAACAGCTTTATTACAGCATGTGAATAATACAGGGTAACCAAAGCAAATAATATTTCTGTTTATGTGGATGTCTTAAATCAGTAGTATGAAGCTTCTTAATAGCTTTGATTGTGTTGATTATAACAGGAATGATTTTAATTCATTGCATGGATCCAATATAACTGTTTGATATCTTTATTTATATTTTATGTCTATCAATTTTATTTAAATATGATGCATGTGTTTGAAATATCTGTAAAATTACTTGATGCTTAAACATATGAATACCCCCAGAAAACAAGAAATAAAGATACAGAGCATGCTTTGTGAGATGCTGTGGCTTTATACTTGGAACAAGAGTTGAGTTTTTCCATGGCAACTAATGCACAGTACATGATGACAAGGATTGGACCATTTAGAAAAGTGGTTTTAAGTCATTCAACAAACACTGGAGTCTCTAGCTGAATGCTCTCTGAGGCCACGGTGCCACATAAATGCAGGGTGACTCAGAGGTTTTAAAAATGCACGAGGTATACAGTGCATATTAATCAAATATGTGCACGCTAATAACTTAAGGAATCCTCTTCGAAACTTAAAATGCCACATTTTTTATGTCCAGCAGTTTTTGGACGCTTATCTCGATCTGGGTCACGGAGGCAGCAGTCAAAAGCTAAATTTATGGTCCTGCAAATGCGTCCATCTGCATACACGTTGCCATTTGGACAGCTCCAGCGCAGTCCTCCAAAATCCGAGCTGCACAGTGCTGGATGTGGATGACCTACGCGTCGGTCAAATGCTTATTGGTTGACAAGTGGTTTGGAATAAGGAAGGGAGCAACAGAGTTCACCAGGAATGGGAGAAATGCAAAACATAATCAAATATTTTTACACCATGAAAATCACAGACAGTGAATGCAGTGAATACTTTTTATTGTTTTAGCACTCAGTGTGACTTCAGCTCTTTGTATGCTATAACTTCACTCTATTCCACGGCGGGCTGATGGACCAACAGCACAAACTAGAGTATCATATTTACTGCATATTTTGTCCACTCCATTGACAGCAAACACTCTCTGCAGTTGGACTGCGTCTGCACTAACCCCGCTCAAGCATAAATCAGCAGAAACCCCGCCCACCTCCTCCAGCTCTTCTGGTGGTGTAGATGTTCCCTAGCCACCCAAGAGACATAATTTTTCTATCGTGCCTCCTCCCTGTTCATTCGAAACGCCTCACCTGCCCAGGAGGGAACCTGTTCAGATGCTTGAACCACCTCAACTGCCTCCTTTCGATGTGGAGGAGCAGCTATTTACGCTTCTCTCTAAGGAAGAGCCCAGGCGCCCTTCGGAGGAAGCTTGCTTCCATCTCCTGTCCCAGATTGACTATCATATCCCGCTTTTCACTACAACTGATTAGTAGCATAAGTTTAAATGGACATTAAATTTTTTTGTGGGAAAAAAGTTTTGTTTTCCAAAACAGGGCTAAATCAGCATGAACATTGTGGGACTTAAGAAATGTTGTGAAATTAGATTCTCCAGCAACATTTCTAGTATATAGAGCAATTTTGTCATATACTGAGCTTGTGTCCTTCATAAAATTAGATTTTTTCCATTGCTTTAACAGTAATTATCATCACCAAGGACAGGCCAAACTATAACCTGCTAAGCTCTAAGCTGTAGCAGATTGTAGAGAGCTCCTCCAGCCATACTAAATTTTCTAGTTTGGTTTTTACACCCTGATATAAAAAAGCTGCTCTGCTGTGGTTGTCCTTCATTTATATATGAAATAATGACTTCAGTGTAAATACGTTTTTACGTTCCCTCTGTGTATAATGCTGACATTACACATTTCTCTGCTTCTGCTTCTTTGTCATTATCTATGCTTTTCACATGTGCAAAGGTGGGTAATGGTAGCACTCAGTTTGAATCATGTACAGGAGCCTATTGTGTGATTGGTGTTTTGTTTGAAATTAATCCTGATTACGATAAAATGAAATTCCTAATTCAGAAGTGAGCCTAAACAGAGCAGCCCTCTAACCTGAGAGCCTCAAATCTTCCAGCACCACTCTGCACTTTTAGCGAACCTTCCCCGCCTCTTGTCTCTCAAGTGTCTCCTTAAAGGTGCTAGCATTTACGCTCCCACCCTCCCCCTCTGGGGGGAAAAAAGTTAATCATCACTTGATTTTATATGGAAAGCAGATTATCCTTTGATTTTGATGAATGCAGCAGCTGCCAGACACTTCATTTGACTAAAAGCAGGACATTGTGCCGAGGCCTCTCGTATGTCACTAAGCCTCTGTCAGGACAGCACTGTGACAGGAGATGACACATGAAAGGAATTCCTCCTTGTGGCTCTCCCAGGACAATGGAGTATGGCCTTGAGGTAAAACGCGTGCGCATGTGAACACACACACACACCATGCTTAGCTGCCAAGAATAAGCACACAGCAGCATTTCTTTGTAAATCTCTTCAGACACTTTCTTTTTTCTTTAATTTTGATAATTGCTTTAATAAGTATGGATTGGAATGTAGTTCAGTTCATAAATCTATTTAACCTTCAAGTGACCAATTGGAGTCATTTAAGACCCCACCCTTGTATTCATGCGCACAGTTACGATTTCTTAATCATAAAAATCTTTCCAACCGTGAATTCGCCAATGTATTTTTCCTGCAGCTTTTCATAGCTTTTCACTGGAACTGGCCCTTTGGTGTAGCAATGATAATGGAAAGCTGTGTGGAAATATACTGGGTTTTTAAAAAAACATTATAGGGTTTGATTTCATTGTAATTTTCCACTTGTAGTCAGTACATTGTACTAAACCAAAAGTAGCAAGACTTACTGCCGTTAAGGGTTTCTCCACAAAATATTTAAAGATTACTACAAACCAGATGTCCCACTACGACTTCATTGATCAACATATTAGAGTCTGTAAAACCTGTTCACAGAAACATATCTTACATTATAAATGAAATTGTTTTTCTTCGATTACTTAACCAAATAAATTGGTTTATTAGAAGTAACAGAAAAGGCAGTCAAAATAAGTGTCATTTTTGTGCCTATTAACTGCTTTGTGCATGAAAAAAACCTAATAATGAGATTACTTACTTTTGGAACATGAATCATAGGTAAAAGAGACCAGAACCATCTTTAAAATACTCGCTGTAGGGTCAAATCTGTGTGCTTCTTATTAATGGCAGCAAAAACAGGTCAAAACAAATAATTTTAAAAAGTGTTTTAATCAAAACCATAAACCTTCAGCAGGGTATTCACAAAAACATGTTTAAAGCCTGTCATATAGTAGGTTTTGAGGACTGTGGCTACTTTTCCAATTTATGGTAAATTTGAATAGACAGAATTTTGATGTAAAGTTGCAGATTTAGTTCATATATGAAATTTTTATAATCATTGTGCCAAGTAAATTGCTCCTGATAACATCAATACAGCAGATCAAACAGATATTCTACTAACATGAGATCATGTTTTTAGACATTCCCAGTCCAGTCAGCAAGTTAACAGCTGGTTAATTAACCATGCTGACAGGTGACCTGCTAGTCAGCCTCAGATTGGCCTGCACTGCAGCCTGACATACACATCTCTATAAATGTATAGATGCTTATTGCTGCAATGGAAACTATTATTGGTCCGCTTGGAACCAATATGCTATATACACAAACCATATTGTTCAGCATTTATTAGCTCCATCTCCAGCTGTGTAAAATAAAAGACTTAAAGCATGACGCAGGCATGGGGAAAAGAGGCGATTATACTGCAGTTCAATGTCAGTGCATTTTACCAATAAAAGCTCAGTGCAGTATCTCAAACGAAAGTTAAAATAAATAACTGGGCATATTTTATATTGTAATGTGAACAGAAATTTAAAATTAAATTTTAAAAAGTTTGATTTTTTTATGTTGTCAATCATATTTGTTAAATGGAAAATCTGAAGCGGTATGTCAGCATTTAAAAATTCTGAATAATCTCTCACACAGAGGCAGCAGTGGGGAATTTTCATTTTTGAGGCTGTAATTACTTTTTCATTTAGTTTTTACTCATTAGCAAATAAAGTGAAGCATTTTGTCACTTCTCGCTCTGAAATGCAACTTGTGTTTCTCATTCTCCCTGGCTGTCAATAACCATTTTCTCCGGATTTGCTCACATGAGGAACAGAGAGGACTTTAAGGTGGACATTTTCAATTTTGTCAATTTATCGCCGAGATCGTTGTTGAGGTTTACGCTTGTATACTAAAGCTACTACAGGTAACAAACTAATAGAGGCTAATACGAGTTTGGAATTTTTTTTTGTAGACCCCGTCTGTCGACAGCTACAGCATGTGGTTTGGCAGGATGAAGTTGCAAATGCAATTTAATTTACATCATAGCAGGGTCAGATTCTAACCATTATTCTGAGCAAAGACTGGGACTCTTGGTAATTTTACCCTCCTTATTTAACCTCCGTGCCCTCCTCCTCCTCTCTCCTGCCATCCGTCGCCAAGCACAATTCATTTGAGTTCCTGTTCAGGAGGGTGATTCAATTATGTTCTCCTTTAATTGGCTTTCAGGCATCTAAACTGAAACTGATGGGGAATTAATAACAGCTCCACTAGGTCTCCAAACTGTTTGCAACCCTGGAAACATTCTAAGAGCCTGAGTTGGTCCCATTTTCCATGTGTCTGTTTTGGACGTTTGATAATGCAGCTGCAAAAACGTGGTCACAGTTGCTGTGTGGTCCTCGCTCTCGGTATGCACTTTGTCTCTTTGTCAACACCCTAGACGCTTGGTGCAAACTTTGTACCCATAAAAACAAAGCAGATGCCAAAGAAAGCTCAGCGTAAGTATAGTGTATCTTATTTTTCCTCCCTGACCTAAAAGATGCATGTGGTTTGAAAACATTTACTTCTCTCCAAATCAGTCGGTTAGCGACGTGAGATGGAAAAAAAAAAAATCTCTGCATTCCTCTTAAGCCTTCGCTGTACGTTCTCTCCTATTTGTTATTCATTTAAGCACGTGTTGTACACAGCAAACACAAGACTGAAAAGCAGCGATATTTCTGCCTCTCCGTGGGCACGGCTCTCTTTGGAGTCCAAAGAAAGAGAAATCACTCGCAGATGCGTTACTATTTAGGTAGCTAACAAAAGAAGAGTTGTGAAATGGCAGGAAATGATGGCTGCTAAAATGAAGGTTTGAAGTTCACATGTCATTAACGTCCATGAAATCAACTTTTTCCTCTGAATGTACTCTTCCCCCAGAGTCTGCCTTTGTCTTCAAACAGCGCCAAAGCAATCATTATGCTCAGACATAATGCACCATAATGACAGTAATTTCAGTATCAAATTTTCAAATGTTAGGCTTTAATTCATTGTGGTTAAGTAGCTTAGTTGTAATTCACATTTCCTACCCGTCTTAGCAGAGTGCTCAAGGAATGAGACGTCTAAAGCAGGACATGGGAGCACCGCATGAAGGAACATTTTAAAGCCTTCATTCATTTAAATACTGTCTAAAATACATGAGAAAATTCAGTGACATTTGGGAGGCAACAAAAAACATTCTGCAGTCTCTCTGGTTAACTCTGGTATCTAATTTGAACAATTTTAACATAAATTCAGATCTGGAATCATTCCTATCCCGTAATGTCAACATCAGCTTGCAGCTTTCAAATCCTTCATGTAGTTTTCAGTTGGAGCAATTATAGCCTGTGTAAATGTAAAATTAATTGGCGACGCTTTTGATAAAAGATTAATCACTGAAGTAATTGTCAAAGCAAAAATAGCAAAATATTCAGATTCCTCTGATTCAAATCAACTAGTTTCGTGTTCTCGTTAGATGACTTGAGAAAACAAATTCTTTCATCAGGAATGAAAATCTTTAATTGCAGCACTAATGATTTAGCTCAGGATAAAACTCATTGCTCCCCCTCTGAGGGCTTTCTGACTCTCCTACCTTGTCTGACAGTTCCTGTTGAAGTCTTTAAAAGCACATCGTGTACTTTCATCTTTGGTCGATGAAAGGCTGGGAACGTAGGGCTGACTTACATTTTCCTCGCACATGTACAGAAAAACTAGTAACCAATGAGAGGGTATGTCCAGGTGTGTAGCCAAAATGGCTTGTTAGCACAGAATTTTAATACAGGAATTGAGGTCTACACAACACCACATCTGCCAGTAACGCATGGCAAAAATCTCCGTGCAACTCTTCCCCATGCCCTGTACGTAAAAATTTCACATAACTACTGAGATGTCGCCGAATTTTGAAACAAACACAGATACCTGCTAATTAATGCTAAGTTACAAATAATAAAACAATTTCACTTGCTGTAGCACTCAGGTGGCCATTATATTTGTCAGATATTTACATTAAAATACTTTATGTTCACACTGCAGGCGAAAGCTGGGTCACTTTCGTATGTGGTACTGAATCCGATACATATCCGATGTTTTAGAAAGCGACTGCTGTTTGACGGTCATGTCGCATTAAATCCATCTTTTACGTCACTGACACAAGACAGACGCCAATTATCAGCTCCGGAGAAACGCCCGAGAAGACATCGCGAACGCTTCCTGGCCATCCAGTGTAGATGTCAGTGAAACTGTTGGGAAGACAACGTTGGAGAAACGTGAACATTTTATTTGTACTGCATAATCTGCAGATTCTGACAGAAATCTGCAACTATCCTTTGAAGCACCGCTCCTCTCTAAAACAGCAATAAGGATAATTATTAGGTTATTTACATTATTTTGTAAATAACAAAATAACTTAAAGCCAAAATTGGGAAACGTGAAGTCCGAAGTCTTTGTATTAAGGGCCATCAGTCAAACAGTATTGCTTGCTCTGGGTCTAAACAGAGTGCGTCGTGTGTGACGTCGTCTTTTGCGCATGCGGGCCGCTTTGAGCGTTCACACTAGAGCGTGTTTGCTGTCGCATTTTATTTGTAGTGTGAACGAGCAGACAAAAAAATCGGATTTGATCAAAAAATCAGAATTGAGCATTAAGACCTGCAGTGTGAACGTAGCCTTAGAGACACAAAGAAGGTTCAAGAAGTCCTGTCATTGACTCTGATGAGTGTAGACTTGCAAGGCTGCTGTTGGCCTTTACAAAATCAAAGTTAGAAGCCTTTCAATTAAGTTTTGATATGAAACGAGCTCTAAATATGTTTATTGCTCTGGCCATCGGAGGAACGATGACCAGAGCGATTCACCGCTGCCATGAACACATTAACCAAACTACTAATATGTCCCAAATCCAACTGCCAGTTTCTGTTGGGGCGCACTTTTCATTGTGCTGTTTTCTCAGTGAAGCTGACCATTAAATTAGCAAATTACAACAAGAAAAAGGATACAAAAAAAACAGTCATGGACTCGACAGCTGATGTAATCTTTAGTACTACCAAATCAGGGCACTGTAGTTGTAGCTGCAATTACTCAGCTTGGCTGCGGATAAAGATACCGAGGACTCGGTCAGATTGCTGTGTCCTGGTTTTGTGTGTGTGCGTGTATGTGCGTGTGCGTGCGCGTGTGTTAATCATAAATATAATATAGTAAATATGGCATCAGTTTCCTTTCCTTTGTGTTTTCTTTCAACTTGGAGTCAGACAATATGAGACCATTTGGCGGTGGCCTCATTACTGTGATTTGCTGGCATTAAAAACTCACACATAACACCTCCTTATAACTGAAGCTGACACTTGGGCAGAAGGCCCAAAGCCTATATAAGAGAGAGCAGTTACCTTAGCAACTAAAAGCGATCGAAAGAAAACTGCAGTTAATTGAACTATTTCAGCATTATTTTTGTGCTGCTTTTGACCAGCGCTAACCTTTCACATATGTACTTGTTCATTAACATTTTCCTCACAGCGGACCTTGCTAGTGAGGATCAGTATATTCATTATGAGGGTCCCCACAGCCATTATGCACCGAATCTTTTGGTTCCAAACTGAGCTGTAAATTTTGAGAGAATCTGACACCCCTGCCCGAGGGTTACAGCAGAATGCTAACGAGGCCACGGCGACATTTCCATCACCATACAGTCAGTCGCACCATACATCAGCTCAGCGCCGAACATCTCCCAGAGACGCATGAAGTCAGTGACAATTTCAGACGTAACACTTTATTAGTATCCCTCCCATCTCCGCCGTGTAATGAATGAGGCCATTTAGACAGGATTTACGATATCTTTAAAACTTGATTGCTTAGAATTTGAGAATTATTCATAAGACTAAAGCATCATTTGTCATACAGCGAGTGCTGTTTTGGTGGAAACAAATGGTTTTGTTGTAGTTTTTCAAATGAACTCCTTTTCATGCACTGTTCAAATAAGCCATTTGTATGCATATATGTCCATGTAGAGGCTGTAATTAAAGGGAATGTGGCTCAGGTGACAACTCGCAATCAAGTTTTCTCCGTAATGTGTTGTGCCACTATGGAGCTGAGGTAACGGATACGGATGCAAATGATTAGGAATACACACACGTATTGGATTACACCGCATCTTTTGCTGAAACAAAGAGTTCGCTGTTCACATGCACTCCTATTACTGTACTTTGGAGGTGTCGGGGATGCATAATTCATGTCAGATTTTACTTTGCTTAAAGGTAACCTCTGCTGAACTTCTGATTGAACGATACGCTGAAATAATTAAATTATTCCCCCTTGAGTTTCCTTATTTCCATCACGGGAGGAGGGAGTGAGAGAGAAAGAAGTGTCCTCGCCTTGTTACAAAGATTATTGTGTTCACTTCCTGAGGCGGTGTGGCCACGCTTTGTGTGCGATGCCCAGATCATCTCTCAATTACACAAGGATCCCGAGGCAGAGGGTGGGGACCCAAGCGAAGGACCAGTTATGTCCACACACACTCTTGTTCACTCTCTCTCTCTCTCACACACACACGCGCACACACACACATACACTGCTATTGCTCGGAGGCATGGCTTACTATAGCCACAGCCAAGAATGAGGCCTCTCAGGATAGATTTACACACAAATAAAACCAGTCTTATCTTGGCCCACATGTGAACGAGAACTGATTACACGGTCTACATTTCAATGCTCAGATTAAATAGAGTCAATTTCCTATGGCCTATTTAAACCAAATCCAACCTGCAAACATAATGAAACCAAATCCAATATTACTGAACTAAGACCTCAAATAAGTTCAACTGTCCACTGAGAAGCAGTTGAGAAACATTTCTGGCTGACAATGTGCATAGCAAGCATTGGAAGGTAATGTTAGACACATGGAACTGCAAACCAAAGTGAAAATGATTTAGTCAAATAATGCAGTGGAAGTTGAAATGTAATATAACTCAAAAAGACAGCATTTTTCTTATATAACAGCTCCCATTTGTTAACACGGTAATTACCTTTATTCCAGGCACAGCGTGGTATTGTTTTCCTACTTTCCTTTAATCATTTTCACGCTGTTATCTAACGCACACAGGCTTCAGGTTTTAACAAGTTATGAGTTTATGCATTAAAACATGTTCATGTAGTCATCTTTTTCCACATTGATGAGATAATCTTAGTTTAGAAATGTAAAATAAATCTTCATTTGAGTCATTTTATTTCACAAATAATAAAAAAAACAGGAATCTTGGTATCTGTCCAAAGCATCTGTGTCCACAGCTTCCGATCCGAAGCAGTCAGGAATCCTACAAAAAAGAAAACTCACCTGACTAGATTTAAAATACAAGTACCAGCATTTAATTGTTTATCCAAACAGCTGCATTTTTTAAAGGACGTTTAACTTTAGCTGTCAGGTAATTGCTAAAATGAAGTCTAAGTCCTTTATGTCACATGTCTTCATTTCTCTGCATTTTATTTCCTCTCCTCTTGACAGCCCTGATCTAATTACATGTGCGATAGAATGTGTTTTAATTGTTTCCTGGACTAATCAAACACTGCTTGGTTAAAATTTGAAGTACTCATCCACAGAGTGAGCAAACTACTGATAAGTTATCTACAAGGTAAAATCAGAAAAAGTTCTGAGATGGAACATCTCTGGCAGCGGTAGCTTATGTTTCACAACTCAGCATGATATTGCACAAGGAACATCAGGAGTTGTGTTACAAGCATTTTTGTGCACATTTACAGCCCAGGGATGATCCAACCTTCATAGCAAAGAGTTTGGAGTCCAAACGGCAAACTTTTTGCCATAGAAGAGCTGGCTGCACTGAAACAGCTGTTGCTGTCCACCACTCGCCTAAATTTGGCTTCCTGTGGCTTTGTGTTCTTCCCCCAAAAGCTCAAGGGCTTCCACGTTGTCACCACGGAGGAAGTCCAGAGCCTTAGATGGCCCTTGATGCTCATACTGAACAGAACTTTCTAACCACAGCAGGAAGGCTGGGAGCTTTGCTACTGCATGGAAGTGGGTGAAGGTGAAATTTAAACTAGGCTAAGACTTTGTCTCTTATTACAACATTTGCACTGTAGCTTTTTCCATGTTTATAATTTTATATTCAACAATTAGCAATTAGTTGACATCTGCCAAACGACTTTAATGAGCTTTATCTTGTTATTTTAATGATATACAAAAAAAGCTCACGTAGAATAAAATACATACTGATAACTTTATTGGAAGAATCCATGTGAAGCAGCTCATTTTTGGAAGGTAATTATTAGACAGTGCTGGTTATTAAAAATAAGGATGTTTAATCGCTTATAGGTTGAACTTTAGAGCTGTTTGAAAATAAAACAAATGACAAGTCTTATAGATTGGCTACTGCATTTTTCTGACGTTAGCTAACTCAAACCACCAGAAGCTGCTGGTCATACCAGACCAAGTAAGGCCGTGGAAGCAAAACGCTGAGAGAAATGAAGCACAGTGGAAGGGAGAATATTATTCCTAATAAAGTAAAGCTTCTCCGTTATACATGGCTCAATTGTGTAAATTCGTGTTACATTTTATAGAACTTCTCACACCAGTTTAATTACAATTAAAGCTTCTGACATATTTTGTAATACGTTTAAATATTAAACATCCTTTTTGGGGGTTTAACAGGCTGCATGTAGACTGTATTTTTCTTTGAGGACATCTCTAAGCACCACTTGGAAAAGGATGATACCATGACAACGTGAAAAAATTAGTTGGGTTTTTTTTACTCAAAAAGCCTGTATAGTGTCCGTATATTACACAGAAGTACTTCTCCAAATTATAAGCATAGGCTACGAATTTCCTGTGGTCTTTGTGTATCTATTCCCCTGATTTTTCAATTATTTTGAAGGCCAAAATCAATGATTCTACTTTCTTTTTTAAAAATCACAGAGCACCAAAGGTCATTCTGATGTTCATAGAATTTATAAAAATGAAACTTCTACATTTTTAATCATTAGTTTAATTAATCCTGGACTCACAAAGGTAGGTTTGAGACAGGAAGAGCTCGTAAATGCTATCTACAAGTGGTTATGATCGATGCAATCAAACCTGCCAAACACTCGAGAAGTTTGACGGAGGTGGAAGGTTAAGTTAAACTTTTCAAAATTTTCAATCTACAGAGGTTAAGAACACAAGCGGATCACAGCACTCGGGGTCTTTTGAGTATATTACAATTACTCTAAATCACATGAAACTATTCCAAACACGGAGGTGATTTATTACATTAGCGGCGAGTGGTGGAGACCAGCACAAAGGGAGATTGTATGAAGATTACAGTGATGAAATAGTCAAATTTATTATCTTGACAGCTGGATATTCCAATTTCTTTGCCGCTGAGCCATGTAGATTTTCCAGAGTGCAAACACGTTTAAGTACTTCTTCAGAGTCAATTAAATCAGATACTAGTTAAATTACCATTTTTATTAACCTACAGGTTCATATTTTTGTAATTTTAATCACTATTGGAAAGACTATTAGAACGTCTTTCCTATGAAGACAGAACTATGGGTCATTTAGAGAGCAGCTGAATTAATCACACATTGTCACTTCAAATCTACCTTTCAGTTCTCTTCAAAGCTCGCTCTGTGATTTACATGTGCATGAAGAATTATCTGCAGTTAGTTAAAGGAGAGATTAGGAGTGACGTCGGGCTGCACCCACCTCTAGGAAACTTGAGCATCACACCTTCAGCCAAAGTGAGATTATGAAAATGAAGCACGGAGAGTGTTTCAGAAGACTTACAAAGTTCAACTACTGTCAATATCACGCCACAAATCACTTGTACCTGTGGCTTCTCCCGTCCTCCCCCTGCTGTGCGTGGTGGGAGCCAGCCTCAGCAGACAGTGTGGACAGTAAATAATATACCAAGACAACATTAACCTTTAGTTGTGGTGTTAAGATGGAACCTCAATTAACAAGAGTAAATAATCCTTGTGATTACTTTTGGCTGGCCTTTATCTCATACATAACCTAATTAAATGGACCATCCAAACATAAAACCGCAACTAATCAAGGGCTTTGCTGAGGCACTGCACTATGGCTGTGTGGGATTTTAAAAACACACCCACGCATGTGCGACCATCCATGCGTCTCTACACACACACACAGTTTGAAAAGACTTAATGACTAATAAAGAGTTTTAGTTTTGGCATAACTTCCCAAATGTGCTTAATTAAATATAGAAGAGTTTCACTTTAAACATACAATAGTTTTTAATTAGTTAAACTGTAATTTAATCTGAATTAACCACCATTTGGTACGTGGCACAGCACATTGACTGAAGAGACTGCTACTGCTGCTCCTGTTACTCCGAAATGAATGTTGGATTTATTTTCTATATCGCAAAAATTTGGGTAAAGTTGCAGAATTTTTTAAAACAGGTGCCACATTATCGTTTCTACATTTTAATTTTGTGCAAGTAAACTTGTAACATGTTCAAATTTCTCTCTTGACTGATAATAAGAAAAAGTGTCTCTCTTTTATTTTATCCTTAAGTTTTGCATCTCATTTCTTCTGATCCGTGCACTGTTTGACTTCCAACTTTTGAGATTTGTATAGTCTGCATAAGGGGACACATTCCAATGGAAAATGAGATTGGGTTGACTTATTGGGAAACAAAAATCTACAAACCTCTATGGTCCGTTAAGCATAAACTTTTGAGGCAGTGTCTGGCGTCATCTTTCTAAGATTTCATACAAATTCTGTTCTCCTTCTTTCCACAGAGCACATTATCTCTTTTATATCTTTCATTTATTTTCATTGGTTTAAATTCAAATGTGGAGCTCTCCAGTTAAAATCTGCAGCTTTACTTTTTTTGTTTCTTTAACAGCAGATATTACATGTCTGTGTATATTTATATTTGGGGAAATGTTTCCACATTCGGATTTAATTGTTTAAGTTTCCAGCGCTTCACCCTTCTGTTGTTAACTCTCAAGTCTCCCTCCACTGTGAATCGGTTTGACGAAATGTTTGACGCAGGCAACTACACAAAATATTTTTGTCACAAATTAAAACTATTTTTAAAATTTTAGAAACACAATTAGTGTTCAAGACAAAAGAAAATATGTGGTTTTTTTTGTCTTTGTCAATTTGCAAGTACTAAGCACTGCTATTAAAAAGATGTGTGAGGATTATTATTGAATTACTTAAATTACCAACTTTGCTCTAGTCTCTGTTTCAAGACAATAAATATCTAACTAATCTGTATGTAAAGCATTGGCAAGATATAATATGTTAAAAGAGAAAGCTATACAAAATTTAAAATACCTCTGATAGGAAATCTTTCTCATAGGATTATTTCATAAACATATATATGTATTGCAGGTTCACACTATAGGTCTTTTTAAGATAACAGATATTATTATAACTAATACAACAACTTCTGGTGCTTTGGGATTAAAAACACTAAAAACACAACTTTTCTGTTTTCAGATGTGTGTTACTATTTATTAATTGCATGTACATTGCTCATAATAAGGAGGCTAACATAAGTTGTGTCTGTGGTGTGTGATTGTGGATCCCCGCAAGGCTTGATATTCCTTTCAGGAGCACTTTTTTTTTCATTTCTTATTTATATGATGCCAAAAATATGCTCCCAGGACTATCATTTTTCTGTGCCTGTTTGCGAAAGCCGAGAGCTAAGAGGATTTATCTTCTTGACCCATCACACAAAGACAATGAGCTGCAGAATAGTGGTGTCCAACTGGGAGGACTGAGGGTGGGCACACCCAGCCGTCCTCGGGCCTCGTTCTAAAGGCAGAATCATGTTACAGGCGGAGAAACCCATTACTCCTGTCTGTATCAGCTCTCAGTGCCTTTGTAAAAAGCCTGGCGCATGTGAGTTGGTTGCAGGGATTACTGTATGTCAGTAATATTCTGTATCTCTGGCTTGTTTTGACCAGCTTGGACTTCAGGTTCAGGACAGTAAATGGCATTAGATATCTGCAGTGGCAGTAAACACCAGCACAGTTTAGCCTTTGCATTGAGACTAAGTAGGAAAATGGTGTTGCAGAACTCTCTACTTTTTAGGAGTCGTTTACCCCCGGGCTATGGCTAATGGTTTACTCACTCCCCGACATGCCCTCGGGCTCCAGGTAGTCTCACATTGTCAAGCTGCTCTCATTAACTCCTATAACTCCTGGAGAGATAAGCGTCAGACAGTCACACACTGGAGGCCTTACAAGTGGAAGTGCAACGGACTGACAAACACGTTTACAGGCTAAAGGACACGAGCAACTTATAGTTGTGTGTTGGAGGCAACTTTTTACCCATGAAGTGCTGTTCCAACAAGCATTTTGTAATTTATTCCTGACTGCTTTATTATGCAGCATAGCTACTGTTCAGCCAATTAAATATGCCGTAAATCTATCATTATATTTTCCCACAGGCCAAGTTGATATTGTCACAGGGCCCAAAATATTCAGTTTACTGTCGAGATACAAAAAACAAAACAAACATGAAACCCTCATGGTGGAGACACTGAAAGCAGCAGGGTTTTGTTAAGAAACCGACTAAAATGAAACTTCTTTTAATTTGTCTAATCCTAATTCACTAATTAATTATTCAGTTAATTGTCGAGGTGCTAGAAATACTCTAGTGCAAGCTGAGTTGCTGTGAGTGAAATATGACTAAAAATTTAGGCTGTCATGTGTCTATCGTAATACATCTTGCTTAAATCATATAATATTATATTAAGTAAAATATTTTATACTATAATATTTAGTTGTATTTGAGAAATGTGATATATTAATTAAAGTAGAAGAAATGTGATAATAATAATAATGTTCCTTAGCTTTGGGTAAATACACTTTTGCTTTCTTTTCTCTGTAGGAAAAAATGTAAAATGCATCCAGTATAAATTTACTGAATTGGTATTATATTAATGACAAAAAGAACAAAATAAACCAAAAAAAAAAAAAAAAATTATCTAATTTATTTGCCCTGGTCTCATTTCAGCTTAGTGTGGGAGTCTTTACTATGTGCTACTGTTTTTTGTACTCTGATTAGTTTCTCCTTTCTTCGCTATCGTGACGATATGTCTTCACACATGGAGTAGAGTGGACAAGACACAGAAGAAATGGTTTGTAGTTTAGTCAAAATCTCTAAATATGGCAAGCGGTTTGAATTGCTTTTAAATTGCTGTACTTTTGCTGTTAGCTTCCTCAATGCTATGTTAGCTCTCATGCTAACAGCTGATGTGCTACATTTAGAAAAAACAGAATTCAAATGATAAATTCCTAATTATTATTGCTGCTACAGCTTCTTTACAGTGTTGGTGTGGGGCGTAGGAGGTGGTTGTATTTTTATTCCTTTTACTAAGGTGCTGTAATAAGGGAGTGGAACTAGCTCTCTGTTTTTACATTTTGTGGTGTTCTTGTAAACTGGAGACCTGAAGGTGTGAGGCGCTTAGGTTCAGAAATCCTAGATTCCCTTGAAAACTTTGTACATTAACTCAGACCTCTTTCTCCAAATATTTCATCTTTTTGTTTATTAATTTTGTGTTTCCAGTTACTACAGTATGATAACATCTCTTATATTTATTCTTGCATTTTCTTCATTTTATTAGTCATGGCAAAACCCCAATAAAATCTGGTCTGTATTGCTAACAGTCTAACTGAAAGCTCCCTTATTTACGTCTACGTAAGATTCCTAACTTAAAAACAGCAACAGTCTAGACCAGGGGTGTCAAACTCAAATACACAGTGAGCCAAAATTCAAAACTGGAACAAAGTCGCGGGCTAACATTAATATTTATTGAAAAAAAAATCTTCCTCTAGATATAAGAATGAATCTTTTCTTATGGACTCAAACACGTTTTGCTGAAAAACTGAATATGGAACAAGCAAAGCTTAATACTAAACAATATATACATTAGCTGTATAATACCAGTAGGCCAGCTCTAATAGTAATTTGGTATGGCTTTGCAGGCCAAATATAATTAGGCTGCGGGCCAAATTTGGCCCGCGGGCCAGAGTTTGACACCTATGGTCTAGACTGAAAAATGCAGCAGCTTGCAGATCTTTAGTTTCAACTGTTCGCTATAAGACGGTTATTTTGATGAGGTGTCATGAGGACCAGATCTTGTCCTGGGTACTTTCACTGTCACCTCATACACTCTTTTCTCCTTTAATCTTGATTAAATATCTTTTTTGTTTGACAATGTTTGAGCCGTTGGACCGTCAGGACTGTTGAGTGAATTATATACTGCTAAGCCGCTATCGTGGATGGAAGCAGCCCTTTTTTTCTCCATATACGTCACTACGAAGATTTATTCAAAGTTTCTTCTATATTAGATATTCATCTGGATGCCAAGTTAAAGTCATGTTTACTATGCAGATAGCTCAGATCTATAGAGTAGACACAGCTGTCAGCATAAGTTTGATCAAGATGCCAGTCAATAAACTAAGATGTATGCAGCATTAAGTTAAAAAGCAACACATTAAAATTAGTTTAATCCAATTTTTAATCCATTCATCCCTCTATTAAGACTTTACATTTTACAATGAGATATATTTAAATTTTTATAACTATACATTAGAAATCGACCAATAGTTTCGGAGTCATTTTTGCTGATTCATTGCTAATATTGTTATTAATAATTGAGACACATCCATTTACATTTCTGGCAGAAATCATAGCATTGCCTTCAGAGGTCCCATTTATGCCACCATCATCTATTAATTAGGATATGGTCATATTTGTCCTCCATTTAGATATCATGAAGTTTAAACGCCGTAACTGCCAATTCAGTTGACATAATACATTAAATGACATTTTAATAAAGATAAAAACGTCACAAGTTTGTTAAAGTTTTGGCTGAGAGGCGTTAAGAATTTGTAGAATTTGACGCGGTAATTTGCAGTGGTGGTGTTATACTGTTTGCATTATACTGCAACTGTAAAGTTGAAAATAACTGTCATTTTTTAAGACTGCAAATTTCCAGTTTTAGAGGTTCTACGTGTTAATTGAGGAGCCCGAGAACCCCTGAGATCTATGTATTTTGCACTGGGTATACCTAATAAATTGTGCTGTAGAGGGGGGAACTCAAATGACTGGAGTTAAGTTCCATTTGTGCAATCTGTGTTTTTATTTGCTGAATTGAATTGTTCCTAAAGATGATAATGAGTGCTAACAAGAGTAAAATGCCACAGCTCAGGAAAACATAACAAAACAAAAGGTTATGAACAATTGGTCTTTTAAAGTAAACAGTCCATAATTCTAACATTTAAAGCACTCAGTGCTCTCAGTTGGGGAAAAAATGAACAAAACAATGACACTAAAATCAACAACGATTCATCATAAGACCGATATATTCTCAAGATTAAAGCATATAAAATCTACACGTCCATTTAGAATGTTGATAATTGCATTATATGAACCATTACAAGTAGAAATGCACAGTTTGTCACTTTTTTTGTCACCACAGAGGAAGCAGCCATTTAGCTTGATTAGACACTGTTGGGATTTTCAGTGGAAAAAAGCGAGCATTTAGCATTGTGAGCTCCATATTTTGGATGGTTGATTGAACAACCAGAAATTTCAGGTTTTGATTGAAAGAAAGGATGATTAAAATGTGTAATGGCTTAACATATCATACATCGAGATTTTCTGAAGCATGTTATAATCCCGGGATACTTTTCCGCCCTTTTCAAAGAAAATTTTCTGTTCGCCTATAGTTCACGTTTGCTATTTCGACACATACGATTAAGATTGAAAACTGTAAACATGTTTAAAACCAGCTCAGTTAATATCCATTATGTTCAGTCACCATCAGCAAAGTAATGCATGTGTTATAAAAGGTGGAGTGTAGAGATTTGAGAGACAAGGACACAAATGGCAGACTAATTCAGCAAAAATGAACTTTAATAGCTGAGTTCAAAATCAAAAACAAGGCAGTAGAAACATAAGAAAACAGGACACCGACACATATAGATAGATAGATAGATAGACAAACTGAGGATAGAATAATCAACAAGGAACACTAGAAAGCAGATCACAAGTGAAAAACAATCAGGAAACGATGGGAAAAGGAAGTAAAACTAACACGGACAAAAAAAGAAAAGAAGAACTAGCGGCAAAGAAGAACTGAGGGGAAAAAACATGAATGCAGAAAGAGGAGACGGGGATCAGAAACACTGAGGGAACCAAATAAATGAGAAATAACAAACTTAAAATGGGAAGTTTTCAAAATGAACACTGGAACAGTAAAGCCATAAAACAGGAGCCAAACAAAAGCTCAGCATTTACAAGACTGATGAAGACGACAGGACAGAAATCCAAAGCCTAACCAACATGAAAAGCAAACTTTAGATGCAAGAATAACAATATGACCTAAACTTAAATAGATTAATTCAGAATTCAAGACCAAAACCCACAAAAAAAACAGTGTGCCGGTGATATCAACTGTTAGTTTTCTTCCACCCCTGCGCTATACTTCCTATCAGGGTTATTATCCTTTTCTGTTTACTTTCAGTTAGTTTCCACAGTAGCTTTGCTTGTTTCAGTTTAGTGTTTATTAGTTTCTGTTACTCTTTTTCTTTTTCATTTTAGTTAACTAGCATGTTTTCACACTTTGCCTTATTTTTAGGTTTAATTTTAGCTGTTCTCTATAATAGTCTTGCTTCCTGTTAGTGAGGGAGGTGGTTAATAAACCCCCTGCTGTTCCTCTCTCATGTGTCTCACGGGCAGCAGTTTGCCTGTTCAGAGGAGCCGTACCTATACAGGGGACAGGCTTGGATGACCAGGGGGAAAGTAAAGAGAGAATCAATATTAATTATTATGTATAATTATTAGTTATTTAGTGGAGTTTGCTGTCATTGGGACAATAATCCTTTATTATTTCAGTGAATATAATTTGCTTTCCGTTTTTATTTGCTTCTACCATTAAAATCAGTTTATTTGTGGTGGGGACATTAACTTTGTAACTTGGACCCTAAACCTAGAAGCCTCTAAAGGCATCTGACTGAAGGGTGCACAGCCCCGCTGCCTCACTGCGCTCAACTAGTCTCCAAGATTTGAATTTTTTCTTCTGGGAAACAAAAATAGGAGCACATTTAAAAAAAAAAAAAAAAAATCACCTATATTACACATGCTTCTCTCTTCTCTTCTTGCACTTGTGCTTGTTGAGAATGGTTTGAAAAAAAAAAAAAAGATTAGGAGAAAATAGTGCATCATAAACTGGCTGCAGGCCTCAGGGCAACAGTGTCTGCTCTAAAGCTGGATAATCTCATATCAGTGTGGCGTGTTCATTTAGCTTAGAAGATAGGACCGTTTTAGAAGCACCTCCTTAGGTTATTATGAAGCTTTTCATACTCAAGATGATAAACTCATTCTGGCACCTGTGTAATTTACTAATGACACATGATTTTAGCCCTGCGCTGACTGCGAGCCGGGGAGGAATTACAGTGCAGTGCAGAGCCTCTGCAGATATGCCAGCTGCTGACATTGAGGCAGAACCAGGTTGGGCTGTTTTAACTTCTTTAATTAGGTGTGTTTACTCTGTATTTTATTTGCAGAGATCATGGAAGAGCCTGGGGAAAGGTAGATTTAATTAAGGGACACTGATGAAAGCACACAGCTCACACAATCTCCAAAGTGTTTCCTCTGATATTGCTGCAAAATATCCTGATGACAGGTGGTGCTGGGGAGGAGTTGACACGGCTGCGAAATAGAACGATTTGGATTCATTCTCACCATGTGTAGGTGGGAAAGTGTTATAGGTCTTCTGTTATATATCGCTGCATTCAATTTAACTGCCAAATAAAATCCATTTAAATACACAATCTGACTTACGTAGGAGAGTGGGATTTCAGAGGTGGAGAAACAACAAAAAAAGATGATGTGATTGCACATAACTGAATTCTGATGGTCGGTGGGAGAGTGGAAATGTACAAGCAGCTTTGCAATTAGCAAGTGCAGGCCTGCCACATTGTCAAATGCCCTCATGCTCCGTCTCTGCGATAATTGTCACAGCCCCGCTCTTTTATTACAATCTGTCATAGAGTCAACCATATTCATTATGAATTCTTATCTGCTGGTGCTTTAACATTTGCCAGATGGCACGTTGGTATCAAAAGCTAATAATGATGTAGTAAGGAAATTAAGACTTTATCAAAAGCTACTTAATGCCGGAAAAAAGGAAAATCAAAATACACTGATGCATCAGTTGATCCTCGATGATCCCATCTGTGAACGTGTAAAAGATGAATCATCCTATCTTATAGCCACAGAATATGCAAATTACTGTCGAGAGCAAAGCTGAAATTAGATTGGGTTTAGCTTAACTAATCTTCTTTGGTCACAATTTAGCTCTAATGTTGAAATAAATCTTATTTTATACACACTGATCTAATCTCACTCTCCAACCTACAGTATAGAATCCACTGGCAGGAAATGGAAAGACCATAAAATAAAATGTGTACAGTAAGATGTTAGCGCATGGGCAGGAGCTCTCAGACATTTTACCCACCTGCCACTTCCAAACAAAGGGATTTACCTTTGCCACCTGCTACAAATGCACCAGCCTAATTAATCATGATCAGAATACTGAAATCTCCCTTTAACAGAGCAACAAAAGAAGACGTGCATGTGATCCAACACATAAGATCAAGAGATTTTGGAAAGCAGTACGTAGATAAAAAAAGAAGAAATAAAAGCAGATTTAATTTGATTAACCACTTGTGTCTGAAAATTGCTTATCGGGAGGCCTCATGTACCCCTCGGTGTACTCTGAATTTAAATGGTTTGAGCTCAGCGGTACTTTTGAGTCACTGAGCGAAAGGAATCTGCATCAGGGCTGTCAGATTATAGTGTTTGTTGTCAAGTAGCGTGCTCTTACTTGAAGAAGAGATTCCTAAACCATGCCTTCGTCAGGCAGCAACCTCCAGGACGGAAATGTTCCAGAAACTCCACTTCCTCTACTGACCACTTGATGCTGAATTCCAAAAGTGAGTCAGTCTTCACAGATTTCAAACATATTTACAGCCTGGTACAAAATCATCCTAATTTTGCTATGAATTTTTTTAAAGGTTACTGATTAACCTTAAAGTTAAGGGCATGGTTTCTCAGATGTAGCCTGTAGCCTTTTTTGCTATCTGGACTTTTGGAATATTTTAATCAAAATACCTGACTCCCAATATGACTTGATGAGCAATTACCAGACAAGTAGTCAGTGCATCAGTGTCGATGTCTGAAAATTAGAATGTTTTCTGGACGTTATTTAGCATTAATTAAGTAGTTGCACCCATACAGTTTACAAATGAAAGTTCTAACCAAACTAGCTTTAGCTGATAACTTGGTGTCTCACTCTGTCATCCAAATATGGTCACTTCTGGACCAAAAATTACCACAAATGTGTCATCAGTGTGAAATCACTATAGGTATGTGTATTCATGTGGTCTACGGCCTTCATTTTCCCCTTATTTTTCTTTATTCCATGACTGCTTCACAGAGGCTAAGGGGGCACAGTGGTGTTGTGATATGTGAAGCAGCTATTTTCCCATTTCCCCTGCCCTCATAACTTCCCATTGTGAGAGTGTGACCGTGCTTTCATACCGGAGTGTTCCACTAATGTTAGGATTCACTAGCTAGCTTAGATCTTTTTACTGTAATTTTAAATGTGATAGAAATTTTTATATGTTGAAAAAGAGGCATAAAACAAAAAGTACTTACAGAAAAAGACTCTTCAGAGTGTCCTTTAGTACACACCTGCATAATTGAAGGCTTGAAGTACTATTTAAAAAGGTGAGTTGTTTAAAAGTCATGCTAGTTCATTCATCCTGAGTGGATGAAAATGGCTGTAGAGATGAATGTTTTTGAAACAGGCTGTAAACATTGTTATTACTCCTGCAAAGTTGGGTGTTTTAACATGGGAGTCTTTGGGGATTGGAGCCTGCTTCAAGTAGCCATTAGATGAACTGTGCTTTCGCCTAGAGGTTACTTTCATACTATCATTAGAATAGAAGTTTTTGAAATCCATGCACTTGATTAATTTCATATATTTTGGTATTGATGATGGCTTGCTATTTAAATTTAAATACAAATGTATTAATATAGTGATTGCTCCATTGGCTTCTGCTGGGGGATAGCTCCTATGGCAGAAATCTGCCCAGGAGCTGGCTGTCTGCAGCCCAGATTTGATGGACCATATTCAGACCACACAAAATATTTGTCAGTCAACACACAATCTGTCAATATCATATTTGCATTAAGATGTTTGCCCTAATATGTAAAACAGTCAAATTTCCTAGACCGTACAAGACTGCAAAATGTATATGTACTATTAAAACCTCTTAACTGTATTGTTCACTGGCACTGTGTACATAAAACAAACATAATTCCAGCTATGAGCATCAAATTCTGGTATTTATTAGGTGCATGATGAATAGTCCAGCTTTGTACATGATGTCTTACGCAGCGTACTTTGCTTTCATACTGTTTCATACTTGGCTTTCATAATGCAATAAAAATGAACTGGAAAGAAGCTGATGATATGAATGTTTTATTGTTCTCTAATTTACTTCAGTCACACAGTAACTTTCAGTAGTGAAAGTCTCATCTTGTTCCTGCTGCCTCCTCCATCCTTTTCCTTTCTTGTTCCAGTCGTTGAATTGAAGAATACTTTAGGAGTTTGCATGCTTTCCCTGTGCTTGCGGGGGTTTGCTCTGGGCCTCCTCCCACAGTCCAAAGACATGATGCTTCTAATTTGGCTGTAGGTGTGAATAGTTATGTCTCTCTGTGTTAGCCCTGTGATAGACTGTAGCAACCTGTCCATGGTGTACCCTGCATGTTGCCCAATCCCAGTTGAAATAGGCAAAATATTCAAAAGTAAAATGCTCACGTTTACATTTTTGTTTTGTTGTACAGTTGTAAATGATGACTTTCTTTTTTTTTTTTGACTACTCAAATGAAATTTTGCATTGTGCCACTAGATAAGCCCTGGAAAAGGTCAACCGTGCAACACTGGAAAATAAGAAAAATATTGAGTTTTCAGTTAGTTCATTTAGGAGCACGATGAAGCACTCACTCCTTTAATATTTATGCGTCTTTGCCACTGTCTTCATCATCACCACTTGCAGAGTAAATCCATTATCTTGGCACAGTTTCTGTTGTCGTTTTTGTATCATAAATTTTCATATTCTATCTATGTTGCAGCAACAAACGCTAAATATGAACAGCCTAAATTCTTCCAGTCATGATTCAGTTCAGTTCAATTCAGGTTTATTTATTTGTTATTTAGCAACAAATCACAGCAACAGTCACCTCAAGGTACTTTATACTATAAGGTGAAGGCCCAACGGTATTTGGGAGAAAAATCCAGCAGTCAGATGATCGTCTATGGGCAAACATTGTGATGGTGGGATGGAAAAACTCCTTTTTAATAGGAAGAAACCTCCAAAAGGGCCAGGCTATGGGAGGGTAGGCCATCTGTTGTGACTGGTTGGGGGAGAGCGGAAAGAGAAGAGAAAAGAAAAAAGCGCATGATGACAACTGCTGGTTTTCCTTTCATCTCACTCTGTTTAATATGAAATCTGGAATTTCCATATATAGCATACACGATGCTGATAACACCTTGTTTCTGTGTAGTACAAGCCAATAAACAAACCTTAATTTATAGTTAAAACTCACTAAATTCTGGACTTCAGACTCCTCCAAACTCTCCATCTCGCTCATTTCAGGCAATTGTTTCGACGTCTGCAAGGCTCTGTATAAGAGAATTACTGATTAGTTTGAATTGTCAATGATGCAAAACAATTATTGTAGAAGAACTCCAGGAGTAAAAATATGGAGGTGGACGATTTGTAGTCTAGTTTAATGAGCCATGACAACATCCTGTGTTTTGACTTCTCCAACTGCACATATTTACTTTGTCCTAAAAAGTGACCCCACCAAGTGCAACTCTCCAATGAAATTAGTTGACTTGGCCACAAAATGTATTCACCATAGTGGTTTGAGTGCCCGTTTCAAATAAAACAATATTTTTAAATCACTAATTGATTACTTCAACTCAACTCGTCAGTGCAGGTGTTTGAAATTAAAAGCCCTTCAAACATAGATTTTTATCCTCAGAGCTGTTTGAATGCTTTTAATGTGAAACATTCTTTGATGGTAACTTAACCTCACTTAAAAAAAGAAAGAAAAACCGAAGAGAAGAGAAACAGAGCTGCTGAGGTTTTTAGTATGACATGATTTCGTTTTAATTATGCCTATGGAAGTGTATATTACATTGAATTTATCAAGATAACAGGGAAAGTGTCTAGTTTGCCAACATCAACAGCAAATCAGAATATGACCATATCTTAGAAACATGGGAACTGTCTTACTAATATATGAGATAAAACAGAGGAAATTAGAAATAATGGCCTCTGTTATACCAGACTGTTGCGAGGCTTACGCCTGGGATGCTGTCATTACTTTTATCTAAAATGTAAGTAAAGCCGGTTATTAATGTCTTTAGTCTTGAAAAGTAGGCCCTGAAAAAAGGCAGAATTTGAGCAATGCACAATAAATAGTGGAGGCGATGAGGCTCATGGGAACAACGGCTCCGGCCCTAGATTTCCCTCCCTGGTGACATCTTGAGTAGTTCAGGAGTTATGTGCAAAAGTTGTGGAAGATAATGTCTGGTGACATGGACTTGTTGTCACATTTTTCATCCACTGATATCCAGTTCTATTGCATTCAGATCACACCTCTTCAGGCAGATAACTATTTCCTCAGGATTAATGTCCCAATTTCTGCATCCTCCAGCACATCACAGTTAATGACCTTGATTTAAATCCCAAGAAGGTTTGTTGGAACTCATATTACTTCCAAACAAGAAAATAGATCAGCCTTTAGGTGTTGTTTTAGTGTGGCCCGGTGCTGCAAAAGTTTTGCCCTCCAGCTATTGGCGAAATAGCCAATTGCCTGTACTCTTTGATTGATTCAGTGCTAGTTTAAAAAGCCGAGACTCCTCGCTTACGCACATACTGTTTCCCATTTTTCAGCGTAAAGTAAAATACCCACTGCATTTGCTGTTTGATTGCCGAAGCTTAAACAGTTTGACATGCTGAATAAATCGCCTAGGTTATGTTGCTTTACAAAAGTGAAAGGTGTGATAAGCTCGTAGGATGAATTAGTGCTGCTTTAAAGCTTGCCGCACGGTTTCAAAATTTCCAATAATTCCCGGCATCTAGGCTAAGCTGATGACAACATCACACAAATGACAAAAGTCAAGGCAACCTGCTTACAGGCCTATAAATGATTTTAGGCTCAGAGGGAGAGGGGGAGGCGGTCCTGATACGTGTCAGTCACAGTGCGAATACACATTCCCCTTAAAAAGCTCCAATATGCGAAACATAGTCCCAGATTTTCCTTGGATGACTCTCTGCATCTTATTAAGCATAACTGACACCACAATTTGCTGGAATTCACACAAAGCTAAAGACTTGCTCTAAGATATAGTGTAGGGGCATTACAGTAAGGTTAGAATATACATCACTACACTACATCATGGTAGCCAGAGTTGTTCTTAATTCTAGAAAAAAAAGCCCTGCTACACTGTGAATTTTCACATTTGAATTCATGCCAACTTGGGTCATTGCAGTCATTCCATATAAAATCAATCATATCCCACCTGTGCCCTCAGAATCAGCTGATTTCTGTTTTTATAGAATCACTGTAGTATATTTCATGAAGCCAAGGCCATGTTTTACCTTCATGTAATGATTTTTTTTTTCCCTTTTCAGTTGCAAGCTCTTGAAAAACATAGAGCTAGGTAAAATGTGGTGCTTTTAAATTGACTTTTTTTCTGACATTCCTGAGCTCAGTCATTTCTTAGATATTCATCTGAGCTTTTCTGGGCTGGAAAAATATATATTTAAACGGCGCCCAAATCAATTTTACACCCATTCTATGAGGCACTAAACTAACTAAAGTTAAAATATCATTTTTGTTCAGCACAGTTATTAGCTCATTCAGCTGAAAGACCAATGAGTTCATTCCATGGCAAGGTGTCCACCCGTTCATCCACAAATCACAAGAATCACTAGTCCTTGTTAAGTATTCACAGTGACAAGAAACAATGGCAGAAACAAACATTAGTACCTTTAGTGTTTGACTGATTTTGTTATATATCTTAAGAGAAAGATACATTTTGGTTAAACAGGGTCACAATTTATAGAATATAAAGGAGCTTCTTGTTTAACCTGCATTTTGATATATAAATGCACATGAAGTTCTATAATAAAAGTCACAATAACATTTACTAAGGTCACTGTGAACGCTCACATTTTAAAGTCCACAGAGCATATAGTGCTTTTAATAAACCTCCCTCACAGACCTGTAGAAGCAAGTAGCGGGCTTACAATTAGCTGTAGATCCAGTACCTTCTAGGACTGCCAACACAGAGAGTAGTGAACAATGCGCTCGACAAATAAATCAAAGCTTGAAATCTACCACTTTGAAAATTATTCTAAATTATAATCAAGTCATATTCACCCTACTCTGCCTGGTTTCTTTGTGCAAATCTTTTACTTTACTGACTTTGTCATCTAAATATACACTGTTGACAAAATGACTAAAAGTGTTGGAACACAAAAAAGTCTTAGAAATGGGACGCTTATCACAGTTTTGCTCTGTCACACAGTTAATTAAGGACACTCTGCGGTCAGTTTGGTGTGTCAAATTTTGTGGGGAAAACTTTACCAGAAGTGATTTTAGGCCCAACTTAGTAGTATTCAGCTTTTAAAGTTAACCCACATCCAGGAAATTTTGAAATGTACATTTTACATCACCGCTTTGCTAATGAACATCAAACTGCAAGAAGAAAAAATGGGGCATTAAGAATGATGTTCTTGAGGAAATATCTTAAATCTTGTATAGATCACTCAATAAATGCATGCTATTGGGGAAACTTTCAGCCTTGGCGGAGATATGCACCTTCGGATTGCTCTTATTTTATCGTGTAGGAAGTTTGAAAAGTTTTCCAAGATTTAACAGGCTGAAGTGACGTGTGTGTGACGCAGTTGAGTTCAGTGAAATTCAGTTCCTGCGCATAATCAATAGACAGCAGCTTTATTTGGACCACTGAAGACATTTATGTCTGCGAGACGAATGACTAACATTCATGAGTCACATGTGTTGGACACCAGCTTTAGCCTCGAAATGTGATGTTAGTGTGCTACTCTATAAAAACCATGGCTGCTAGGCTGTTAGGCAGCATATTTAGAAATCAATATGAGTAGATAATGTTTTCCCTGTTTTATTTTTTGCAGAGTTCAAGATATAGATGGGTTGTTTAAATTCACATAGCTGCAAACAAACAGACATCTGGACTTAATCTATATAAAGCCCGAGGACTCTGACTAATCACCTGAGTAACCCGAGTAAACTATTGCAGATGTGAGATAATTGCAGATGCAGGCTCTCGAAATAACTGCATTTAGATTTTCATAAGTCATTCTGTCAGCACGAGCGGTGATAGGCAGTTGACCCATCTCGTTCCCCTCCTTCCCCTCAGTGCAACTTGACCTGCCGGGGGTGCAGGGATATGTGCTGTTACAGAGCACAAAGGTATGTTCAAAGTTCTGTGTTGATGTTCTAATTTAATTTAACACACTTTAAAACTGGGTCTTTGTTGTTAGCTGGAGAATGTGTGCTGACACACATGCAGAGGATTTTGAAAGACAAACTCGCTCAGACAACACAAACAATAGAGCCTGGACTTTGAAGTGCAAGCTGCAAGGAATCCTCATTAATTGTGTAAAATGGGTTTCTCTCCAACAAAGTGACAGAAATGGTGTAATGGCAGGCTTCATGGGTAGATATGCTGGCTAATTGGCTCTTTAAAATAAGGTTAAGGCATTTTAAAGGCCTCAAATTGGTCTTTTCTCCTTCAGAACAAGTTTGGAGTGCCAAAAATAATTAGGGTGGTGCTGATTGTTATGGACCCCATATCACACTAAGGCGAAACAGACAGCAGGGAGGATGCCAAGGGAAGCTTTATGAGTCTCATTTGAGGTAAGCTGAACTGACGCTCATTATAAACTGTATGAGTTCTGTGAGCCATACAGATTACATAACTATCTGGAGCTTTTAAAACAACCATTTTCACTTTGTAAGTTGGTATTAGTGGAATTGAATATCTCTAAGGAAACACTTGTGCGCAGTGATGTCTCAAACCGCGAGCAGCCCTGAATGCAGAATCAAAAGACTTTACCAGGAAAAATCAGCATGGTTTGTTTGTTGACCTGGTTAAAGCAGCAGTACATTTCTTTTTTGGCACAGTGGAACAAGCTGTAAACACAAATGTGAAATAATACAACCTCATGAAGGTACACTTGGCTGTTTACACATCCCGTAGGAACAATCATTTGGGCTGACGTTTCTGCTTGTTGCCAACTAAATAGCAATGGGCACAGCTCCTTGTTCTCTGAATTAAACCAAGAAGCGGAAGGTTAAGAAACCCAGTTGAAAACACTTTGCTCTTCTTTCTTTCCTTGTATTAATTAAACTCCCCCAAACTCATCTGCTCATTACAATTGCACACTACCATTCAGAAGTTGGAAGTCAAGAAAGCATGTTTTATCTAATATATGTAATATATTAGATAATAGTTACTGCTTTTAAACAGTAGTGGGTTTAAAAAGTTGTTTCTTTCGTAGACATAACACTAATATAGCATACAGGTGGCTGACTTCTGGCATGGTAACTGGTATGTCATCCAGATATGGGCCATAAACAGTGCATAGATGGCACTGTTTATGTGATGGCATGCCACATCTGCCTCGATTGTGGTTTGGTTTATGTGATCCAGCCTCATAGAAAACAGGTCTGGCCCGGATCTGGCATCAAGCTGGCACTTCTGACTGACTAGTGTCATGGCAGGGTGTATGTCAACCAGATGTGGGCCAGGTCTGGCAATGATGGCACTATTTATGTTCCTATTTTCCTACTTTAGTTAGAAGACCCAAATGCCATGTAGGTTTGACAGGTTTGTAAGTGTACACTTTATGCAAAACCTATTGAGGGTTTACTCATGTTTACCACTGGGTGGCTGTAGTTCAGGAGGTAGAGCAGGTCACCTAGTGATCGGAAGGTTAGTGGTTCGATCCCTGGCTCCTCCAGTCTGCATGTCAAGAGTGTGAATGTATATGAATTTAGTTAGGAAGCACTCGGTTTAGAGAAAGTGTGTGAATGGGTAAATGTTGTATAGAGCACTTTGAGTACTCTGGGAGAGTAGAAAAGCGCTATACAAGAATCAATCCATTCACTGTCTGAACAGAGTTTCCTCAAGTTGCTTTTGCACTATTATGTTCCGGCATATGTTGTTATTACATGGATTGATTAAGGTACACAATAGGCTGACATCTGGGGCCAGAGCTGAAACTGTTCTGGGCCGACACAGGACCACCAGTGTGTCTGCTGCTGGCCCATGTGTGGGCCACCTCTGTCTGGGCCACCAAAGGGCCGTCATTCTTTGCGGGATGTGGGCAATGTGTAACAACATTGTGTGGGCCAGATCCGGGCCATACCTATTTTGCTATGTGGGAAACCTTTACATTTTGAGTTTTTGCAATACAACTTAAAAATAATCAAATAAATCTGAGCCGCAATCTTCAGCCATTTCCTGCATTTTCTGTGTATATGAGCCTCAAAAAATCTCTTGCAAAATGCAAAGACATGCAGTGTCGTTCCACACTGCCAAAGTGCATTTTCTGTTGAGCAGGAGAGTAAAGGTCTCCTGCCACTGGAACACAGAGAGGTTCCTGTGAGTCAGGAGAGAGTCGTCATATGCAAAGTAATTTAAGCCATGTATGCTAGCAGCGACTTACTACCTACTTAAGATCAGACAGAACGTCCCAAGATTAAAATTCTTTACAGTACTCTGAGTATATAGTTTAAAATGTGGCATAAAACTTGACAATCTTCCCATAAAGATATTTAACAGTATTTACATATGAATAATTGCAGGATAGATCTAAAATGCTCAATGTGACCTGCTCCCCCATCTCTAGCTAACTGCTAAATGCACTATTATTTTCAGCAGATGGTTGGTAACTTTGCCAGCCACACAGAATTTTCCCTCCATGCTGCTTTTGATATGTAAAAAAGGTTGATGAGAACAATAATAGTGCATAAAATCAGTGAAAATTGTAAAAATGGTGGAACTAAAGTAAGGCCCCAGTGACACAGGCCTAGAGACCTGGTGACCTTGGTGAACATCTGGTAAGCACTTGTTGTTCCCCGACTGGTTTGCTGGAGGTTGCTAGGAGCTGCTGTGAAATAGATTGCTAAAGTCCCATTCAATCAGCCCTGGAAAACAGTCAGTAAAAATAAAAACACTGGTCATTTTTACACAAAAGTGTGTATTCCACAAATGGTTGACAGTGCTCTGCTATGTTACCAACTTATTACTAATACTACCTGATTTGTCTTAAATACTTCAGGGAACTAATTCCCCTAGCAGACCTTAAAGCTTTATAAGCTCATTTTCCAGATAATATTGGAACTTGTGGTCATGTAAGCGGAGGTTGTTTTGACTGAATATGTTTCCATGTTATTGTGTAACCATGCAAATTGGTCTCATACAAAGTTAGAGACTGTTTAAAAGAGGGGAAAAAAAGTCTTTCATATAACAAGCAGTATTTATTTGTATAGAGCTTTTCACAGGAAGGGGTCACAAAGTGCTTCACAGAAATGATCTAAAGCAATTCAGTGTTTTAATTAAATGTAGAAAACTGCAGAGCAGTAAAAAGAACTCAAAGACAAAATGTAATGTATTGCATAAAAAGCAGAAGTGGAGCAAACATAACTCAACAGAGATGTATTTAGCTGACTTAAGAGTCTATAGAATTGGTACAAAGCTGAGATGAACTGCAAAGTTAGCTTTGGTAATTCAGTTTAATTCAATTCAGGTTTATTTATGTGGCGTCAAATCACAACACAAGTCACCTCAAGCCACTTCATACTGTAAGGGAGAGACCCTACATTGTTCTAGAAAGAAACCTGACAATCAATCCTTTACAGCAAGCACTTTGTGACAGTGTGAAGGAAAAACTCCCTTTTGACAGGAAGAAATCTTCTTCATAACAAGGTTTAGGGAAGGACAGCCTTCTGCCATGACCAGAGGGGGTTATGGAAAAGAAAGAAAACAGTGCATAGGGAGATAAGACAAAGCAAAGACTATGGTGGAGAAGATACAAATCTGAAATGCTGCAGTGGTGTATAAACACATAGGTAGAAGAAAGAAGGAGGAAAAGTGTTCATTGCAACAGAGGAACATCGGGAGCAGCCTGAGCATATAGCAGCATAAATAAAGGGAGGATTCAGGGTCACCTGATCCAGCTCAAAGAATGAGCTTTATCAGAAAGGAAAGTTTTGAGTGTAACTTTAAAAGTAGAGACTGTGTCTGTCTCCTGAATCTAGGTGGGAGCTGGTTCCGTGGGAGAGGGGTCTGATAGCTAAAGGCGCTGCCTCCCATTCTACTCTTTAAAACTATAGGAAAGCCTGCAAAGAGAGAAGTGCTCTGTTGGGATAATATTTTATACTATGAGGTATTTAAAATATGATGAAACCTGATTATTCAAGACTGCGTGCATGAGGAGAAAATTTTTAATTGAATCCTGGATTTAACAAGTAGAAGTGAAGAGAAGCCAGAATGGGAGCAAGTATGATCTCTCTTTCTCATCCCTGTTAGTAGTCTGGCTGCAGTGATGTGGATTAACTGTGTTTTTTAGGGGACTTTTAGAACAACTTGATAAAAAATAATTGCAATGGTCCGAAACTACAAGTAATAAAAGCAAGAACTAGTCTTTCAGCATCACATTGAGACAGGAGATTTCTAATTTTAGAGATATTGCATGGATAAAAGAAAGCAGTCATTTGTGCACGTTGAAGGATACATCAAAAGTGCATCAAAAATGTGCTGATCAAAAGTGCTGCTGTCGGCCAAGGTAATGCCACACAAAGACACCATGTTTCTGAGATTTTCTCAGATTTTTAGTGCTGTGTATTATCATTTTAGTTTGCTGCAAGAAATAGAAAATTAGAGTTAATTCATGTTTTTAAGGCATGTCTGTAGTTGAACTAATTGGTTTGCATCATCTGGCTCCATTATAAATAAAGCAGGATATCCACGGCATATCAGTGAGAATGCATGCAGTTTTTTTTAATACTATTACCTAAGGAAAGCATGTATAATGCAAAAATTATTGATCCTATCACAGAACCTTGTGGAACAGTGAGACTAACTTTTTTTGTGTGAAGAAGACTCCCCATTTGCATGCACAAATTGGAGTTCATCAGATGGATCTGATTAAAACCAGTGTAACTGCAGTGCAAGTCCTTCAATACCACCAGTGCGTTCTAGTGTCTCTATTAAAATGTTATGATCAGTGTATCAAATGCTGCACTGAAGTCTAACAGGACAAGCACAGAGATGAGACCAGTGTCAGAGGTGAAAAGAAGATCATTAGTAACCTGCACTCGTGATACTTCAGTGCTCTGATGAACGCTATATCCTGACTGAAACTCTTCATATAAACCATTTCTATTCAAATGATCAGTTAGCTGTTTGACAACTATTTTCAAGTGTTTTTAAAATAAGAGGAAGGTTGGAGATTGGTCTATAATTAGCTAAGACAAAGACAGCCACCTCAAAAGCCTGTGGTACATATCCTTTTGGTAGACGTAACTGATCATATTTGGAATTGTTGTCTTTATTAATGGTGAGAGTTCCTTAAATAGTCTTGCAGCAGTGGGATCTTAAAGACACGCTGATATGTTTATGATGGAAGAGACGAAGGAGAAATTATTGTAGTTTGGAAAGATTGATAGGACAGAAACTGTAAGTAAATATCAGGAGTTATTAGGGTTACTGTACTTAATTATATGTCTGTGATACAGCTGTTAATATTTTTTTCTCCAGTTTTATTTGTGAAGAAATCCATGCTCAAGCTCAAGTTAAAGGAATACTCGTAGCACTTTAAAGACAAATAAAAAAAGTGAAATTGGCTCTAAGCAAGACTGATCTACTCTAACTTTTAATCAAAAATACTTTTGTTCTTCAAACAAAACCATTCAACAATAGTTAAAAATGTAACCAAGACTATTTGTATTGCTTTTATGTTTTTTGGCAAAGATCAAGCATTAATCGTCAGCCCCCTACTCTGAATACTCATTCCTGTGTTGCAGTTGTTTGGAGACCTCCACATTGTGAGGGTCGCTTGCACTGACGTGGAAGCATGGTGAGCAGTCGGATGTCCTAGTAGCCTCATTCTCCCTGCTAGCAGAGCATGTCCCAACTGTTGTCAATTTATCAATGTATCGTGCACTAGTGGGCACAGTTTGAGCCACCATTAGGACAGGTGCCTCCATCCATCATGGCCAAGTCACTTATTCCACCTTGTCAGGGGAAACTAAATGGAGCCTTTGAGGAAATGTAAACAACTCTCAGTGGACAATCGGAGGGCCCATCTCAACACTCCCGACCAGAGAGCTGAGGACAAAGAGGGTTCGGTCTCTCGTTACCACCCTAATGTATTCCCATATGTCCTTTAATTGCATGCTGAGACATGCTGATATGCCGCACATTAAATGCAGTATGTTTTCTTCAAGCTGTAATTATCCTATTGTCATGATTACCCAGAAAATCACTCAGCTCGGTGATACGAGAGCTTTCCATCTCAAAAATGTCACATTTTTAAAAAGCAACCAATCTGAGATGATTTTTAGCGCAAGATTTTTTTTTTGTGGCGGACCTCCTTTCTGCCAAACACTGTAAATTATGAAAGAAGGAGAGAAAAAAACTGAAAAATGTCTCATTCTCCAAAGACACTTACTGTGGCATTTATGATTTAAAAGCGTGGATTAATAATGCAACAATAACAAAAATATTATGCATGTATTCACTGTACAAGGGAACTCACTATCTAATTCATGTTTGAACATTTGTTTTTCTCCAGCTTATTTTGGATAGTTTCATCTTGACAATTATAATCTTATGAGGATTGCTCTTACCCCCCTAGGGCTGCACTTCATTCGATTTTGTTATACTGATGCACAGTACACCCAGAGGTGAAGTGAACAAGGATTAATTAAAAGACAAAAAAAGAAACAGAAGTAGGGGGTGCAAAAAGCTGTTAATCAGTCCCCACCAATCAGCCACGATCATGATTGATAACTGTTTTTTCTTTTTACTTGCATGCATTCTGTTATTAAAGCTTTTATTTTCCTAAATTAGGCCTTTTCTCTAAACACACTGCACCCATTATATTACAGATGTTCCTGTCACAGACATGGCTCTTGTAAAATGTTAAAAGTTGCATCAAGTTGAAGAGAGAGCACCAGTTATAGTCTGTAGTTGTTTTTAGAAGAAATTGTGTGAAGGACTTGAACTACAGTTGAATTGCTTCTAAAAACTAAAGCCTGCTGTATTTGAGATTGTTCCTCTGTGCTGCGGAGCTCTATTGTGGTCCCAAAACTATTACAAACACACCAGTGAACCACAGCATTGCACTGAGTGACATGTTTCTTTATTGACATTAATATGGACACTAGGGCTGTCACTTTTCATTTGAAATTCAAACGGCCTTTTAAACATAGGAAACTGTTAAATATTTGATCTACAATCATCTGTTTGAAATTGGATTTGATATTTTAAATCACTAAGCGCAACAAGCTACGTTTCGTACACCAGGGGGTTTTGTGTGATCTGCTGGATGGGCGGTTGTTCACTTAGCTAGCTATTTCACCCAGCACCATTTGAGAAAAAAGAGTGTTGGTGGTTGCTGCTGGGCGATTACTCAGAAAAAAAGAAACTCTTTTGCATTCATTTTCCCTAGAAAGCTCTCATTTTTCTTCCAGTGATAGCTTTTCCTTTATATTGAAATGTTTTTATTCCCTTAGAAGCTCAAACTCACTCGAGCCAAGACGAGTAAAAGAGAGCCTTTGGTCAACACGATCGATGTAGAAGTAAAAGGCATAGCTGAAACAATGGAATGGTTTTTCACTGGCCACATCTTCCTTTGGCTCCACATCATCTTATGTTCCTAGATCTCCACTCCTAAATCTGTGTGGTGTTTGTTTTTCATTTCACTTTCTTTAATTTAACGTTAAAGAAAATGAACTCCTAAAAGATGCATTCAATAAATGCAGGAATACCATGTTGGTGCTGTAGTTGTTTTTACCATAATCATTTCAGAAGAACGGTATTGTGTCTCCATGGACTCTTATTTTGACTTCTTCAACTCCTCTTTGCAGCTTGAAGCAACATCCATCAAAGATAGAGTTTGTATATATTTTGTGATGAAGACCAGCATCTGGAAATCACTGGCATCGACTTAATTATGGACAGTGGAGCAGTAATTCCCACTGGGATTCTTGTTTTACCTTAAGCTTGTACTGTGGAATGGATTCTGATTACTGGTTTCATTCTGGATTCAGTTCCAAGTTGGTAAAATTCACAGATTTATTCATTCCTGCATCCCATATAGAATCTTCTTCTTCTTCTTTGCTACTTTGCTCATAGATGGGAGGAGGGATTCCAAACGATTCTGATTCAATAAACAGATTTGAAACTAGATTTAGAGCCAATGAAATGCTGCTGAATTCCATTCTTATGGAAAGAGAGGGCTCTGAATGAATATATTTTAAAGTGTAAAATTTGTTCTTACTTTAAAAAGTGATTTTATCAAATTGTGTGTCAGTCACATAGTGCTTTTATGCTTGAGAGAATATTAAGAAATCCAGTCTCGCCCTGCGGGATCTCTACCAGAGGCCTGGGATCTTGAGAGTCCTGCGCAGTGCCTTTGCTGTTCCTAGGACTCCTGTCTTCTCGACAAAGACCTTGAATGTTGTTCCTGGGATCTGCTGGAGCCTCGCGCCCACTGTTACCTTCACCCTCCACATCTTTTCAACTTCCTCTCTGAGCTCTTGGTACTTCTCAAGCTTCTCGTGTTCCTTTTTCCTGATGTTGATCTACATCTATCGTTATGGTCATCTTTTTCTGCGTGTCCACCACTACTATGTCCGGTTGGTTAGCCATCACCACTTTGTCTGTCTGTATCTGGAAGTTTCACAGGATCTTAGCTCGATCATTCTCAACCATCCTGGATTGTCTCAGGGACATCTTTACACAGCCTGCACCTGGGGTCTTGCCTGGTGTGGTAGACCCCCCCACCTTTATGGATCTTGTGCTCATAGCTTGTTCCTGTGCAGCCATGATTAGTGCCTCTGTGCTGTCTTTACATGGGATCTGGTCCTTTTGTGTGTATACATGCTTGTGCTTACACTCCCTGCCTTGCTGCAGCCACAAAAAAGTGCTGAAAAGCTGAGCACTACTGTTAAGTAGCTCTGAAGCTTTTGTTAAGTCAGTGCAAGTCTTTACATGCATCACAGATATTGAATCATTTTGCAGAGCCCACATAATGTGTATATATTTATTAATAAACCCGAATTGCCTGAATTGAATGGAATTGAACTGACTTAATAAAAGTGCACAAAATTGTCTTTTCTAATTTCTAATTGTAATGACTATAGCTGTATAAATTAAAAGAATAGACTGCAACATTATCCTCATCCAGACAGAAGGGGAAAAAAACTATCCCTCTTTTAATCCAGACATATTTCACCTCATTCTGATATATTGTTATGAAGTGAATTCAGTTCAACATGAAAGTAATTATATCAGCTATATTCAAACAAAATGTTGTAAACCTTTGGCGACGCTAATCACATCTTCTTTTATTCCAACTGAAGACTCGAGTTGGCTGTTTCTTTCCTTTCATATTTTATATGCTTATTATCTAATTTTCTTTTGAAGGCCTTGATTATTCCCCGTCTGAAAATGAACAATAATTGCTGCCCTACTGCTTACAAAGTCTGCCGAACAGAAGAATAAAAGAGTAGTCTTTTCAATGGTCAATCAGCAAAGAAGTACATTAATCATTATCTTGCATTACAGTTTCTTGTTTTGTGCCTGAAACATGGCTCTGTAAGAATTAAAATGTCTTTTACCCTCTCAATTACACGTGAGATTTGTATGGTCACTCTGAAACGTAATATGAACAACAAGCATAAAATAGAATTTACAAAGAGGAGAGCGCTTTGATCACATACTGTATGCCTTGAGGAGTCTTGCCTGAGAGTCTTTGATGTGAATCAGTGCATGAAAGACAGGTCCAATTGGCCTGGGGTCACCCTCAAATTTGCACTCTTTAATCATGTGTTCTATGTCAGGTGTATGAAAAAAAAAAAAGAAGAAAAAAAGCCCCTCGTGGTTTATGATTTTTCCTTTTTACCATTATTGCATGAGGCAAATTTCCTGTCAGACGAGTGCGAAAGCATTTGCTGGCCTTAAATATGGTTTTAGCTATTGCACAAAGCTCTGCGTGCTGTGAAAGACATTAAAGAGGACAGAGACAAGATGGGAGGAAAAGCCCAAACAGTTGTTGTGTTAATACCTTCATAAACACTGGGATCGCTGCACCTAATTACCATCAGATGGATGGAACTGAAAGGTCAGTCATAGCCTTTTTTAGCTACACAACCGAGGCAGCTCTAGGGACTTCGATGCTGGTCTGTCCGTCTCTCAGTCCAGTTTTTTAGTCCACATTAAAGTCTCTCAACAATGTGGATAGATTTCTGTGATATTTGTTTAGGCATTCACAGTCCACAGAGAATAAATTCTAATTTCTTTTCTTCCTGATGTTTCTTCTTAAGCTTCCAGCAGGTTGGAGTGTGCATCATCTCATTTGTATTTTGAGTTTGATAATACTGTTGTTTAGTGATGTGCTGATCATTTTTAATAAAACGCTCAACCTGAAGAAAAACACACATATAGCAGCAAGGTGATATCTTCCAGGCAAAGAAAGGAGGTAAATGCTACACACATTCAAAACTCAGATGTGGCCATTTATGCTCAAAATTAGCAACGGCAGCAACATTGACGCACTTCCAAAGAAAGCACAGCTAAAATAATCAGAGTGCGGCTGAAGCTAAAGTTTGACAAACCTTTTCTGGCCTCAAACGGGCCATTTTTTTATAGTGTCCTTGAAACTCTTCACCTTCTCCCACCCATGTGAAAAATAAAAATGCTGCTTTACAGTGTACTTCAAAGGTGCATCATGCTGAATACTTTGCTCTATAGGGGTTTGCTGGTTTTTGGCAGCAGGGACACAGAGGCCACACTAAATTCAAAGTGGTGCTATTTTTGTTTCTTACCTTGATTTCCTTGAATTTCTCCAGAACATGTTGACACATAAATATCAGAGCAACCACTATTCTGATAGATATTTAACAGTATATAAATGATCCAGAAGGCAATTTGCATGGTTGTCCTCTGAGAATCTATATGATTTTAGTTTGCTGTGGGGGCCAGGCTTCCAGTCCTTGGTTTCTCCCGATGCCAGGGGACAGGGGAGGAGATGTGGAAGGCTAAGAAAAAGCCCCAGCTGTGTGACGTTCCCATTCCTGCTCTACAATCATGCTTTGGACTATTATTTTTGCTGTTGCATCCATTGGCTACCTGTCCTTCAGCATCATGGGTTGACACTTTTCTTTCAGCTACTCCCTTTAGGGTTCACCATAAGGAATCAAAATCATAACTAGGGATGTTCCTGGCGATTTTTCTTAGCTGACTAACCATGAAAAAAATTAGACTAACTGACTAGTTTGAAACTAAGAAGCATACATGTCCTGCACCCCTCTCACGTACTTCTCTACCACTTCTGACTGCTTCGTGCAATACCACAAATCCACTCTAGGCACCTATCACTTATCACATGCTTTCTTTGGATCAACAAAGGCATCGTTCAACTCCTTTTGACCTTCTCTATACATCTCTGTTAACACTCTCAAAGCAATATGGCTTCATGCTTTTTATCAGCATGAAGCCATATTGTTGCTCACTGATTGTCACCTCTTTACCTAACCAAGTTTAACAACTCTCTCCCATATCTTCATGCTATGTCTCTACAGCTTTATCCCACTTACTACATTATAGCTCTGTACCGGTACACTTTTTCTCCATTCTTCAGGCATCCTCTCACTCTCTAAGACTATGTTAAACAGTCCAGGTAAAAAGTTCACTGCCTTTTCAACTGGACATCTCCATAACTCTCCATGTCATCTGGACATACCTGTGTTATCTTCTCCCTTGATGTCCAGCTTCACGTACAGCTCACTAAATGTGCATTGGAGCCACTTGTGTTTGGGTCTGGGGTTTCACTGCCATGCAACACATAAATCATTGTCGGTCATATATTGAGTAAAGCGATTGGCCAAAACAAGACCTCAACAACTTTTCCTAGGAAGGGAACCCCAGGCTCCCGCAGGGGTCTTGCTTTTCTGAGATATTTTCAGCTTGTTGTGCACATCCCGAATCAGCAACGCTATTAAGCTACCTAATGAGCTAAGTGCAGAAAGTTTTTCCAGGAAGTCATCCAAACTGTTGGCAACTCAGGCCCACTACTTACACTATTTCCCCACCTCCATAAGAATTGAGACCTAGGGTAACCAAAGTATAAAATCCAAATCTGCAGCTCACACAAGTAAACAAATCAGCATGCGCTGGTCTGGTTAACCTCCCCAATCAGTCTCCCTAATCAGTTATCAACAACACTGTACCAAAAATATCTGACACACCAACTCCTTCAACGCAGTAAGAAACAATTCGAAATTCCAAAATAAAATTGCTGCAATTTTAGTTTGTCAAAGAACAATTGGGCTGAACTTAGCTACAGTTGGAATAATGACAGAAACTCTTGCAGTGAAGGCACTCTAGTTCTGTAGCACAACAAACAACAAAGTATTAGCCCTCATTGCTCTCTGTGTTCTTCAGAGCATTTGATCCTGTTTTATCTAACTTTGTGCCACAAGTTTTAAGCAACAGGAAGTAAACTCACCCTCAGATTTACCTGCTTTGGTCTATCTACTGTACGTTTCTGCTTCTTTGATTCGGGCTTTGACACGGTGACAGTAGTTTTCTCTGGCTGTTCTTCTGGCATGCAGTATGTTGCAAACAGCCCAAAGAACCAATAAATGTTTCAGAAATACTTTCTTTTCTGCATCACTATTTTGACTGGTTTAGAATGAAAAACCTACATATGGGCCTCTTAGTCTTGACATGGGGATTGCAAATTATCTGTCTAGAAATTTAATTCTGTTGCAGTCGCAGTATAGACATTCCTGTGTGATTTAATAGGGTCTTATTTCTATATGGAGATAGAATTGGAAGACAAATAGGATTTAAGGAAACATATTACCTCTTGTCCCTCTCTGAATACAAAGGGCAGACCTCAGTGCTATCACAAAGAAAACAGCTTAGCAGCAGTGCATTTGTTTTCCCATTCAGCGAGAGAAGCACTTTGTCTTTCCAATCGTTACCTGTCTGTGAATCAGTTGCTCCATTATGGAGGGCCTAAAGAGGGAGGTGCTGTCTAGGGCTAAATTGCAATTAGTCGGCCTGCAAGTGAGGCTGGCACCAGTTAACTTGGGATATTGGAGTGCAAGGGCCCCGTAATCAGGCCTTGGTCATGTAGAACAATGCATAAAATTAAATTGACATTAATGAATAATTGTATAATGAAAATGGACGAGTAGAGTTAATTGCATGTTACAGTGAGTGTAATGCCCAGATAACCTTGTGTCTAATGCTATTCTTAGTCTGACTGCCAAGGCTCTCACCGTGGCTCCTCTCGGCGGGAAGTCATTAAAGCAAGGGAGTAGATAATGCCAGTGAGCCGAAACCCAGAGTAGCTACAATCTCGCAAAGACTTTCTTTCACAGGCTTTTTTTCCTAAGTGGGCTATGCTGCAGTCATTTGTACACAGTCTGAATGAAATTAAAGGTCACCAGTGCTGCGCATCTATGTCTGGATGGGCTTTTAGAGTGGGGCCCACTCACAAAGGGGGCTGTCACATGGTAGAATGAACACCTTGAGATGGCTTGGAGGACGAGGGTATTTGCAACAGATGAGGACTTGAGTGACAGCTGCTGTGCCTAATTCATAAGCGCACCCCATGTTGAACCACACCTTCCATTTAAAAATTATTCCAACCATTAAACACTTTGTTCAGAATTTCAATATGGCTTGAACTTTATTACAATACCTGACTAACAGTACCATAGTTATTTTAAAATGTCACTGATTTTTCAGCCTCATTAAACATATAAGAGGACATAGTTATTACACTGCGCTGTCCAACATGCAGGTTGGGATCCCCTCCGGGGGTCCAAGATTAATATTTGGGGTCCCAGTATGGTTAATAGGATGGTGAAGTTCAGAGAGATGTTTGTCTCATGAGCGTTTTTGCAACTGGTGAATTATGTTTTTTTCACCCTCACTGGCATCTAAAAAATATTGTAGTTATACATAATTTTACAAACCTTTCAGTTTCATTTACTTGCCTTTAAATTCCTAATTTCAGAGACAAGAAATATATATACGTCATTCAAACAGTTTCCACTGGTCAGTATTTAGTGTAAATGTAAGTGCAGCATAAAGTTTGATGGATCATCTTATTCAGTCACAGGGCGAGACAGTTGATTACAGGAAGTAGGATAGATTTTTTTTCCAGGAAATAATAGTCTAGTTAACAAAAAATGTGTTTTTATTATAACTGGCTATAACTGAGAATCAGTAATTAACACATATTATACAATGTTTATCTTAGAATGTCGTAAGCCAGGGGTGTCAAACTCATATTAGTTCATGAGTCACATGTAGGCAATCCATTGTCTTTCACTTATTCAGTTCAGGGTCACAGTGGTTCACGCTCATGTTCACACTTCTGGCCAAGTTGTAGTTAGGTTCACTAATTAAGCTAACATGCTTGTCTTTGGGGTGAGGGAGGAAGCCAGAGTATCTGGAGAGAACCCACACAAGCATGGTGAGAACTTGCAAACTCTTCCCAGAAAGGCCTAAACAGGCTGGTGGATTCAAACCCAGGACCTTTTTGCTGTGAGGCGATCGTGCTAAACGCCACACAATCGTGTAAACAGCACATTCTAAAAATGTTCATATTTAATGAAGCATCCATTTAGAGGCAGATGAACTCAGTGAGATGTCTTAAGAACAAGAGAAATTTGAACAGTGTGTTTACGAAGAAATGCTACTGGTCCTTATTTTTGTGTGGCATGTGAGGCCATGAGCACAGTCTTTGATAGTAAGAAGCATGTAAGTGTGATGATGAAGCAGATGATTATGAAACAGACAGGTTTTATACTATCATGATGTAATAGCATGTGCTTTGGAAAACAGCCTGATTGGAACCTTTGGCAGGGACATTATGGCCCCCTGGGCATATGTTTGAAACCCCTGTTACGAACTACAAGAACCACTTACATACTTGAAATAACAAGAAAAAATGTCCTAAACACTAATTAAACTGTTAAGTTATTTTTAAGAGCATATAAGTTTCCACAGAAAATAACTGCCTCCATTTGTTTTGTACTGAAGTGACACAAATGCCCACCAGGGCCTAGCAGCAGCTTCCCATAGGGAAATTCACTGAAAACAACAGCAATGTATCAATTTACTAGCTGCTAATTTACCGTTGTCTCAGCTCATTAGGTTGAAATGCATCACTAACATCACATTAACACAGAACCAATGCAATAAATAAAGCTAAGGAGGCAATAGAAGCAATTTACCTGATCATTTCTGGTAATCACAGATTTGTTTGTTGATTGCTTTTTGCTATTGATGAACAGAATGTATGTTATCCAATCATCTGATAAGGGGGCCCAGGAAAGAGTGAAATTGGTAAGCAACAGGGTCACTGTTATTTTTTTTTGGCAATGACACTGCAAAAGTGTGTCGCATCAAAATATGATAAGCAGAATTTAAAGGAACAACAATACAAGAGTTCATCCTTAAATCTGATGTCCCTTTCCTGTAGCAAGATGTGATATTTATTTATACTTGAACTCCAAGGAAACCTTTTTCCAGATGTCCAGACCCAAAGTATTAAGATTGTCTCCTAACAGTGGTTCATATCGAGACCTGGAATATCTACATTATTGGACATTAAATGAACAGTCAGTTTTCTCCATCAGAATATCAGATGTGTGTGTGTGTGTGTGGGGGGGGGTTAAACTTGAGCAACTTTGGCAATGCCCAAATGTGTATCTCCAGGTTTGAGAATCTGCTAAAAATCAAGGCTTGTGGGCTTGATTTTGTGAGCAGCAGTCTGACAAACCATGAACCTGTGGCAGTATGGTTGAACATGTGCTGGAGCCGGTTTGTTCTACAATAGCTTAAACTCAAACTCACAAATTAGAATTTAACAGATGTGCTGTTAGTGTTTTGTTGTCAGATACCACAAGGTCAAAGGTCTTGTAGAGCCCATGCCTCAGCTGCTGGCAGCTGTTTTAGCAGAACATAATGGACCAACACCACATCATTCCAAGATGGCATAGTGTTTTGACTCATAAAGTCACATGCATGAAAAGGAAGACTGGCAGTCTTTTGCAGTAATCAGCAGCGATTTTCGACTGTGGTTTTAATCCTCTCTATAGTACATGCAGTTAAAAATGTCTGGTGTTTCTCTGGGTTTAGAAAAATAACCAAACTTCCAGCAATAACTCATTTCCTCCAGATACTCCTGTACTGTATTTCACTGCATTCTTTCTTTGTGGCTAAGTTTTCACGAAGAGAGACTGTATGTATATGTAATTCACATTGATGCAGGGCCGTATTCATTGTAATAATAATAATAATAATACATTTATTTATAAAGCGCTTTCAGACAAAGTGCTGTACAGCTATTTGAAAATAAAGAGATAAATAAATAAAAGTGATGCATAGCAATACAAGTTAAAAACACAATAACAAGTTAAAAACAATAAAAAGGATAAGAAAAAAAACTAAAAGGCAAAGAATTAAGACATGTACGATAGGGTGAACAAGTGGATGTTCAACTTAGCTTTAAAAACCTCCACAGAGCATGCCTGCCTAACATCTTGAGGGAGGTTGTTCCACAAAAACGAGGCACGAAAAGAAAAAGCACGTTCCCCGATAGTTTTTTTTTTTTTTTTCTGGCTCTAGGAATCTTTAAAAGGCCAGAATCCTGGGATCGGAGAGCACGGGATGGAACATAAGGGTGCAAAAGATCAGAGAGGTGCCAAACTATTTAAAGCCTTGTAGGTGAAGCAGCAGGACCTTGTAAGTGTTTGTAGAACCACCACAAAAATAAAAAAGGAGACATTGTAAGCCATGCTAGTTTGTTTGTATCAAAAAGTATCTGTAGTTTTGGGGAATGGGAATTGGCATTGGCATGAACTGTAGTTAGCAATGAACTGTACTTCCTTTTCCCCCCCACTTCTTACGTTTTACATTTGTTGCTCTACTATTTGTGGCACTTGTGTGCTACATTATTATCATCGCCTCAGAAAGCTGCCTGAAATGTGTGGCAGTGTTCATGTACAAGACTCTTAAAGGTAATATATATGCCACAATGTGGAGTTTTAGTTATTTTAGTTAGTTACTTTTTTCTAGTTTTCTATCCTCGTCTTAGTCCCTTCGTTTTTTATTTAGAAATCTCCATTTCTCGTATACTTCAGTTAGCTGAAATTCCATACTTTGTTCTTTTGTGCTGTTTCAGTCATAATCAGCTTTGCTCTCCAAGATCATCTTGTTCGCATACTTTGGCTTTTCCTTTGTGATATTATTGATCTCTCTGTGTTTGACTTTTCGGACTTCTTGTGGATTTTGCCTTCTGCCTGTACTTTACTGGATTTGTTTGCCCTACTGCCTGATAGCCTTGGCCTATTTTATGATTAAAGATTTGGATTTTGGCCTTTTTTGCTTCTCCCTGCTACCCCTTGAGCATTTTTGCTGTCATCATCATGGTGTTTTGAAACCAGACATGATGTGCAGGGGGGGAACTGATGAGTTTTTAAAAGCATGCCCATTGGCTAATGAGCATAGCCCATAATTGAGACCATAAAGTGATCAGTAAAATGCTTATGGAGGAAGAAACCCTTTGGGCTGTTTTCCCTTAAGTTCTCTCTAAGTCTTTTTGCAACCACAAGAGTCTCCCCCTACTGACCATTAAATAATTTCAAATTTAAGTATTTCTGATTTGGTTTCACTTTCAGACCCAGAAGCTATGCCCATCTTTTAAACTATCTATGCCTCGGAATAAACATAGGGATATGGGAATAAGACTGGGAATGGAGACAAGTCAGAACGTGTAGACAGGGAAAAGAAAAACCTTATCCTCTACTTGTGTGGTATACACACTGAACACGTTGGTGAATGAATCAGAATTAGTATGCAAGTGAACTGAAGCAGTGTCCCAGATCGTTCCCATCGATAATGTGCAGCGTTATCCACATTTTGAACACTCTTTGTCATTGCCAGTATATCAACATCTATTGTTGTCATTCAGAATGACTACAAGTCATTATCATTAGTTCTTAGAAGCAATGCATTTTCTGTATTTCATATGAATTCAACAAACAATGCCTTTTTGCTATATACAGTGGTATTCACAGGATAACTTTAGCACTTTATTGTTTCTGCAGTAGATCTAAGAAGCTTTTTAGACACAAGTAGCATCAATAGGCCTGATGTCATTGTATTTAGTTTCATATTTCCATGCTCTATAGGTCTGGATGCTATGGCCTAGATAGGTTTACCTAGTTATGTCAATCTATCCTTTTCTGTAGTTTAGCGTTTCACTGGAATGGCTTTTAGCTCATCCAGGGAGAGATCAAAAACTGCTGTTAGCTTAGAAGCATTAACCTGCATAGTGATAGTGCACAGAGATATACCACGGCATGATGTCATGTTTTCTGTCTTATCGTAGGCACTTAGTGTACAGCATGAGGCCCCTTGTGTCCTGTACTGTGTGTGTTTGGCTTCATTACAGATTGTGGTGATGAGGCAGTGTTACCTCCAACAAGCCTTATCATGTACAGTTTTACAGTTTCCTTGTTTCATTGGTGGAAGTATGAGAAGTGGGGTGTCACACTAGAGGAAGTAGGCCAATTAATCTCCAGAACCCACCACCACATTTTTCACTGTTACCCACTAACCAGGAGTTTCTCAAAGTGGAATCCCTGGAGAGTTTGTAGTGGCTGTTTGCTTGGGGGGAGGATCCTGATGCGCTGGTTTGAGGCATGTATGAGTTCTAGTGCTGTCTCCTGTCCAAACCCTCAACCAAAAAGTTTCAGGGTTCGAATGTATATATATATATATATATATATATATATATATATATATATATATCCTCACTATATGCGTATCATGTAACAGATTGGTCTTCTTTTACATCATAATAAACATTGTAAGCCCAGCCACAAACAAAAATCCAGCTAATTCGGGATATAATCTCAGTAATTACATTTGCCCAGGGCTGTACATTTGATCTATATGAAATTATACTCAGCGTAAACATTTGTTTGCTTTCTCACTGGTACTCGAAACCGATATCTGTGCACTGTTTGAAAAATATATGTTTACGTTTATATGATGCCAGCCAAATTTAAACATATAAAATAAACATCTAAATATTAGACATCTGTCGTGTATGCATTTTAGATGCTTAGATGTGGAACTTGCCATCGGACATCACTTTTTGTCTCACCTGTAATTTACACTGAATACGTCCCATTATGAACACGTTATGCTTTAACATCACCTAGGCTGTGCTTTACACATGCAGCAAGCTTTAAATGTATGTGTACTATGTTTTATGAAATGTTGACCTATGTGGATAATTTTTCATGAAGTTTGGCCTTTATTCACCTCAACTTCAGAAAGCAGCTGACCTTTATTTGAACCAGGTTTGTATGAGAGGCAGGCTTTTAAGTCCATTTCATTGATTGGAATAAATGGACATGGTTAAGTAGAAAGCCTCACTCTGATACACCTCCTTTAGCTCTTTTAGATTAGAAATTGAAAAGATGCGTCGGCCTGTGCATGAAACTTTTTTTTTTTATAAGAGCAACGTATTTCTGTGTATAAATATATGGTCATCATACCAACTACCCAACTCACCCAGGGTGTCACGTCTTTCCTAGTCTACTTTTAAGGTTAACATAACATATCATTTCTTTATATGTGAAGAAAATGGGAATGGGAATCCAGGTTAACGGGTTGTAACTTCTCATAACAGTGATAAGATTTATTTCTTCATCATTTTCTAAGGTTTCACTTAGAGTCAAAGCAGAGCTGCCCCTGTACAGCCCTCACTGCCCTGTGGCTCCCATTTGTGCTGTTACAGGACAATAAATCATAATGATTGACAGTTCTTGGTATAGCATTTCTTTGAGAATTAAATATGTTTTCAAACTGAAACTCGCAGTTTTAAAATTGGAATACAGTAAAACAGCACTGTGGTCTCAGATCATCTTCACTCTGTCCACATACCAAGGAGTATCTTGTGGTCAAACTATTTGATGTAATATTTCATACATTTCTGATGCTGTTATCAAGCGGCTAGAGTACATCAAAGGGGGCCACTACTGGTCTTTAGATTGACTGCCTGCTGGTGTCCACATTGTTTTTAATAGGCTCTTCGCAGCGGGCAGCAATACTACCGTTTGTGTTTCTCGGCCCTTCTCCTCGACTCCCTGATGCTTCCTGTGTTCTGTGTCTGTAACTAAAACTGAAAGAATACAGAGGTTTTCCTACTAGAGGGCTGCGTTTGTCCATTTGATCAGGAGTCTTGTTCATGTCTGTTACATCAAAGCAAAACAAACTGTATAGTTAATAGTAAATAGTTATGGGGGTTTTGATAAAGTCCAAAGCAGAAATATACAAAAAGGAAGCATTGAAATGGGCAGCATGATGACACGGTGGTTAGCACTGCTGCATCATAGCAAGAAGGTCTTGAGTTCAACGCCACCATTTAGCCGTGGCCTTTCTGTGTGGGGTTTGCGTGTTATCCCCACGCACTTTGACTTTGTCCCACTGTTCAAAGAGATGCAATCAGTGGGGTGGGTTAGTTTTTGATTCTTACCCATAGGTGTGAATGTGTGTGGGAATGGTTACCTCTGTCTCTGTGTTAGCACTGGGTCAGATTGGCAACCTGTCCAGGGTGCACCCATATCTGTACCTACCTCTTACCCTTATGTAGCTGGGATTGGCTTCAGCCCACCTGTGACCCTGAATTGGATAAACGGAAGAGAATGGATGGATGAATGGAAACAATGTAACAAAACTATAACCACAAGTACCTGTGGTTGGTTTTGAGCCTTGAAGAGACAGAAATAGAAGAGTCTGCAGCATGCGTTGGTATGTGTTTGTATTTCTTGGTAATTTCTGATGATAAGCCATTCCACGTTTTCAGCTCTCAGTACATAACAGTGACAGGAAGTGCAAAACAATTTCTGGATGAGATGTTATAGCTGTGGCCAGTCAGAAATGGGCTTTATTTTGAACTTTTTGTAGCTTTTTTTTAATTACTTGATCACAATACATACAATACTTGTTTTTGTTAATAATAAAAAGCTTTTTTTTTATTTGCAGCCAGTATAGATAATTCCCAGTTCACAGTGCAGGTAAATATAGTATATTTATCATTTGCATGCATAGCTGTCCCTTCTTGATATGAAACAAGAGGAAAATCGGTGAAGCGGCCCTTAAAAGCATTTTGTGGGTCAACAGGTAATTGTTAAATTCGAATTGTAATTTAATTGCAATAGAATGAAAATGCGTAGTGATTAGTATGAAATCTTAGGGCTAAGAAAAGTAAACATAATTCACTCAAACACATTGAACTTAGTGCAGTGTAGCACCAAGCTTCACTCTTAAGAGGAGCAATATACTGCTGTGAGTTTTAAGTATTCCCTCTGATCCAGTCAACTGAAAACCTGCCCTGAGTGAATTTTCGGAATTTCTCAATGTATGCCAATATTCATGAACGGGTAAGTCCGAATTGACCAGATGGGAAAGTTGCTAATGTAAACCTTTAATTTTGATGTAAATCAAATTAATTGAAAAAACTCAGGAGAAGCAAAAAAAAAAAAAAGAAGGAAAAAAAACTTCTGGAGCTCAAGGCTATGCTGGCTTTACCTGTCTGAAAGGGAGCAATGAATAATTTGATCACATTTTTCATCTCGCCCGAGTGCTGAACAAACAGGAATCTGTGATTAACAGTTTTAATTAGGATTCTAACTTGACAAATTCTTACAGCCTCGCAACGTTCCTAAGATGTATAAATCACTGGCCTGGGATCATCAAGCTGCCTCTTAAGTGAATGTGCCTCAAGATTACTTTGTGATTCCACAAACTGTGAGTCAGCCGAGGCTGAGCGTGTGTAACTAATCCTCTTCCCACCACATGTCAGGTGGAGGAAGTTTATGTCCACTCAATGAGCTGACTACCCTGCTCAGGTATTGGACCCTGGTGTTTTTCCCCCCTCTCTGTTTCTTCTTCGACTCTTGAAAGCTCGATGTCAAAACTGAGAGGAGCCCGTGTTCCTTTGCCTCCAGAGTGTCAGATGTCTACACACCTGGATTATGAGGTCACTGGAAAAAAAAATAGTGGACTGGTAGATGAGGATCATTTACAGATGCCAGTAAGGGTTAGAAAATATGAAATTGTCCTCTTTTTGATGAATTATTTAATCAGAGTTTTTAAAAAACCTAGTTCTTCTGAAATAAGTACTTTTTAAAGTAGGTTTTGATTTTATAAAATAGAAAGATATCTTTTTCCTGTAAACAATAGCTTTTACCCTAAGGGAATTTAAATTGAAATAAAGCCTAAAGCATTTTGTTTGAGCATAAAATCTATTCTTGTTCAACAAAACAGGATTAACGGAAAAATGCACAAACTTCTCTTATGTGAGGTAGCAAAGACTCATTCCCCTTAACCATATATGGACCAATCTTAATATTCGTATGTGCATAGTAACCTATCAAAGGCCCATTTGGAGCCATGAGAAACTCTGGAGGGTCATAGAAAAAAATGACCCTCCAGTGTTTTCAATGTCCAAACACTTGAAACAAAAAAGTTTACAGAATTAAAACTCAGTAACCTCATTTTGTTTTCATCCTTTTGGTTTTTCAAGGTGATGTTGCATTAAGAGGGATTTCATCCTAAAAGAAAAATGAGAAAAACTGTGGCCCCAGACAACTTCCCTGTGGAACACCATACTGTAGCATACTTCACTCAGAAAAGCAAAAAAATTAAAGGTCGTGTTCCATCATATAATTAGTTTCTCAAGTTCAATAAAGAAAGAGAGGTCTGACCCGTTAACTACTGATTACATTAATTGAAACTCTGCTGGAATATGAATGAATTAAATTAAATTAAAATCTTTGAATTAAATTAAAGATTTGGTGTTCAACTTGTTTATTCCCAATTATGGAGCAGAGCACTTTTTTCCTACTTTTCCCTTTAATCACTGTGCACTAAGTGTAAATTTATAGCTATAAAAAGTGCTGCACTGTAATTTTGCAGCACTTTGGTTAGTAATGGATGAAGACACACACCATCCCTCAGCCCCCATGACCCGCCCTAATGCCAAATTTAAACATCAGTAATGTGCACTGGTGTCTGAAATTCCATTGTGAAATGTTAAATTTAAATCTTGATGATATGCATCGTAACTATTGTAATCAGACACCCCAAGCTTCGCCTCCGTTATTAATTGTCCAAAGCATAATGATTTATTGTAGTCCTGCAGTAGGATTATTAATTTTCTGGTTGATTATACCTGTGGGCGGCAACAACGCTGTTCTGCATATAAGCATCTGCTAAATGAAAAAGTATTCTTCACATGAAAATATGTCCTTGGAGAAACAGCAGCTCATTTTTAGTTTAATCAAACATATGTAAAAGTACTGTTGATTATGGATACAGTGGCATGTATTCAGAGGGGAAATGTATAATGAACATTACTTAATGATTTTTTTTCTTTGTTTAGACTTGTTATTGAAACAGAAACTTCATTGTGTATGCGGTTAACTCCAACTGTTGCTCTTTCCAATCAGTTGCACGCCGTGACTTGGCAAAGCCTTTCGGCCCTGCATCCCAAACTGCACCTGCACCGCAACAAAACCACGCAGCCCCAATATATGGCTCTGCTGTGACACTGGCGGTTTGCATTCCAAAGGAACGGCAGAGAGTGACAGAAGTGTGTGTACAATACAAACCGCTCGCAGCCAGGCAAGTCTGGGTACGCCCGGACTGCAAACTGCAGGCCAAGTTCAAACTTCACTCAAAGAAATCACTGGGATCTCAACACTTAGAGGAATGCACAGGTGCAGACACTCAGCAGCAGACAATCACAGCCAACACTTGATCAGTTTGACACTTTGCAGGGCCGGGGCCAGTGGCAAGTTCCTGTGGGAGTGTGATTGGGGCCCACGTAACAAAGGAAACAAGTCCACTGATGCCCCCCCAACCCTTCCCTGTATTTGTGCAGTAACCTGGCTGGTTGAATCCATCTCCACTCTTCTGCTCATTTACAGCCACACAGCTGATGGTTGTGTAATAACACTTTTACTCTGATAAGCTTGGCATGAGTATCCACTGGCATATTAATCTGTCCATGTCCAATTAATCAATGCTGGATTACATGTTGATGCTCTTAGCTGCAGGCTTCCACTTACATTTACTGATATCAGGATGTTACTTTTAATAGAACAGAGCACATTGCGTTAATTTCTTTGGCACCAAATAGATGTTTTTGCACTTCATTTTGGTTTAACATGATCAGTCAGGAGAGAATGTATGAAGAGCTCTGTTTGCAGCTTCATTGATCACAAGAGATATTACTGTCGATCAAATAAATTTTCTCATGACTTTCATTAACCAAATTAAATTAAATATGCAATTAACGAGCCTCCCTGATAAAATTGGGAGGAAGGGGACATGATGCAGTACTTTAATGATACTGATTAGGATTGCTGCTTAACATCGCAGCAGTCTTATGCTAAATCAGGCTTGTTTGCAATACCACATCTGACACATCAGTGCTGAGAAGGGAAGACAGCACAGTGCTCACCCCGTCCTCTCTGGCCACTAAGAAGGAGAGGCAGATTAATTAACAGACCTTTGCAGCCAATGAAGACAGGTGGCAATAATCCTGACAAGCGACAGATCTGAAGCCTCTCATACAAAACCAATTTCAACTGAGCTCCATTTTTCAAAAGCTCATCAGGGTGAAGAACGAGAGAGTTGAACCCGTGTGGCTGCAGAATTTGTTTCTCTCTGATTGCCTTGTCAGGATATCTTATCCGATGGCAGATGACCAAAACCCCACCCTTCATAGACAAACTCTCCCTCTTTCTGTCTCTCTGACACACAATCTGTTCCACACAATGCATCCTCTGTTTTCCCACTCACATGCGGTGCCTTACACTTCCCCACAAGGACGCACATTCAGCCACAATCAACCAGTCTCCAAGTTACTCATCAGTAGTTTGAGACTAGCAAGGGCATTTGAAATGAATATGAGAAACAGACAGAGGCAGGCAACATCATTTTTTTTTTTTTTGGAGACTTATATAACCAATATCACAGACAGGCTTCATCAACCTGAGCCAATACCATAATTAAGCTAAAGCTCGTTCGATGAGTTGTTTGAAAACAATGTCTCTCTCTACTCATTTTAACACACCAAGTCTGTGAAAGGGTGTTAAATATGCATGATACTGCGCTGCTGAGGTAAAAGAAAGGGAAATACATTAGTGGGTTTGTTGAAAGCTGGGCCTAATTAACCCTGCTATTATAATATGGGAAAGAAATGTCAGATCATTGTAACGTGATGCCGTTTGGCTGATCTGTACAAACCGCATGGTTAGATTTATGCATTGTTGCTCACATTCTCACACAGTACGTGCCGGGTTTACACAATACAAGAGAAAAGGCTTAAAGAACCAGACAGTCGGGTTCGAATCTCAGGTAACAAGTACAGGAGGAGGTAAAAAGACCAGGTTGCATTGCAGTTCTGGCTCTCACACAGTGATCGTACTACAACCCCTGGCAAAAAATTTGGAGGATGTTCATTCAACTTTTTTTGCTTCATAGGAAATGACACAAAGCTATTTGGGACTTCAAACAAATTCAATTATAAGATTTCAATTAATGGTATGATTGGTTTTACAGATTAAGTAGAGGAAAAATTATGGAATCATCAAGAAAGACATCACTATCAGCTTTAACACTCTTTGCTTGAGACCAGCTTCTATCGCTGGCATAGCAACAGTGTGAGCGAATGATTGCCATCTCTCCTGGTTTTTCACTTGACATCCAACCCATATCATAAACGAGCGGGTAAATGTGCTTGTTTTTTATAGGCATGTCGCTTTAAGTTTGAGTTTTTTGCCACACTTTGTGTTGGATTTCCTTCTTGAAGGAGTTGTGTAACCCTTTCCATTGTTTCAAGCGACAGCTCTTTCAGTCTGGTGCAAAATCATGTTAAGGTCTCTGAGATTATCATCTATACATTCAGGTATTTAGATTAGAAAAACACATTTCAATGTAACGCTGTCATTTTTTTCCTCGGCACTGAGTGATTCAGTATTTTTTTCCCTTCATGTGATCTAGAAAAGATTTCTGAATTACAATAATTTAATATAAATTGATTCAGGAATGTTAGATTAAACCAGGATGTTCATCAATAAAACAAAAATAGTTTTCTTTGATCTAATTGTTTCCTACAAAATAAAAGAGCCGAGTGAATATCCTACAAGTGTAGTGATTCTATCATTATTGTCAACTGCCGTACTTTTAATTTAACACTGAAGAGGTGGTGACCTCACGCTGAAGGAAAATCACCAGGACTGTGATAATAATTATCTTTAACATTGTAGGGTTTAATTTACTTGGGAATAAAATGCATTTTGTTTATCTAATTACTAGAAAGAAGTACGTCTGCACAGAATCAGTGGCTAAACTATGCGTGCATCAGTCCTGCTTCCGTGCACCTCCTAAAGGCTAATCTTGAGCCAGTTAAAACCCTGTAGCGTAGAAATAAAAAACCACTTTGTTAGGAAATGTAAGAGAAATCTATCTGCCTGCCTAAGAAGGCTTTGGTATATATTTGTTGGTACTGGGATGACTGTGAGTAAACTGTGTTCACAAACTGTTTGTACTGTAGCACCTGGTCTGAACTTGTTTTGCACATGACAAATACACATATTGTTATTAATATAGAACTGAAACTATTGAAAAAAGCAACCAAAAACTAAACTTGATTAAAAATCAGAAAATAAAATGAATAAAAATTAATGAGTAAAATTCATACTTTTTCCTGTTATTTAAAGAATTACACTCCTTTTTAATTCATTACAAGTGCTGCTTTATAAACCTAAAATATCTGCAACATAAAAGTTGAAAAGAGTCAGCTGCAGTTTAAATTGAAGGCTCTGATTCTCACTGTTTATCTTGGTTGTTGTCTTTGATGTAATGAGATTATTTGTCTGGACAGAATGGACCCCAGTTGGTTTACTGCAGTGCAATCACCAGCACATTATAGTAATGTTACTATCCATTGGAAATTAAGTACATAATAATGTGCTGCACTTGCATTAATGTGATTGATCGTGTCTGTTGGGGATATGCATACATAACAATCTTTGCTTCCCTTTTCGGCTCTTTAGCTAACCCTCCTCAGGAGAACCTCAGTGGTCGATGATAGGATCCACCCCGACTGTCCAAACACTGCTCCCTCTGGGACATTAATTTCCAGCCAGTCCAATGAGTGAGTCAAAAGAGACAGCGCTCACTAAGCATGAAGATTAGGGAGTCGGGATTCAAACTTCTCAATTAAAAAAGTCTCTTTTTTTCCCAGAGAGAAAGTATAACGGCAAATTAATTTCCCAGAGATTAATGTACAAGGTAAATATTTTAGTATAAGTAGTTATCTTCTAAAAAGTCAGAGGATCTACACCCCCTTTGCTCCCATCCCCCTTCCCTGCTCTCCCAGTGTGTGTTGAAACGGCTCAGATGCATAAGGAGTCTAATGAGAGAAGAGATTCCAAGCAGCCTGATGGCTCTCATCAATCACCTTTCTCCTTTGGATGTGTGATGCCGGCCGGGGGATGGGGCCACGGAGGGGTGGGTGAGTAGGGAGGGAAGGCATCAGGCTTTTAATCTCAATAAGTTAATAGACTTTCGAGTTTGGTCATGCTAAGTAGAACTTCATCCTTGTTGCTTGCAAACAAGCAGCACTTACACGGGAGACGGTCTCAGGAGCTGCTTGGCATTTCCATGTTACAGAGTTAATTTGTGTCACACCTGAAATTAGGAGATCTAACTAGAGTTTGTCGATACACCTATAAAGGCCAGTTAAAGGTTACTAAATACTGACGCAGCTTGGGGAACCCAATCTAGATATCTACTGTGGCAAGAGTAATAGATCTTAATGTTAATTAGACACAGGCCTTTCCAAGCAAAATAACTGTAACATATTACTCCTGACTGTATAATACCATCCCATCTCTCTGTGTAACGTATTTAACAGCCCAGTGTCTGGTAGGTGAAAGCATGTCGTTTGATTTTTGTTGTCTAATGGCTGTCAGCAAACATCTTGTAGTTCTGGCAGTAGTAGCTCGTTGTATCGTTCCAGACGCCAGTAAAAAACTAGCTGCATAAGCTTTTTTTTTATGTGTGTTCGACAGTCAGTTTCCTAATATTAAGATTTTTGCCCAAAAAATCTCTGATTCCTTAGAAACACATTAGAACTTGAAAAAATTTGATTCCTCACAAAAAGTTTCAACAGTATAAAAAAAACAAAACATACTTCCGCTTCACTTACCATTGGTCCATTTTGTCACTTTATAATGTATTTAGCATTTTATGGATACTCATTCCTGTACTTTCAGCATTCAGCTAACCAACACATCATGACATTTTCTGCAGTATTTAACAACTAGAAGTGCACTTTACATTTTTTTAATCTTTATGTGATTTTACTGAAAACATGAAAAATTGCAATATTGCTAGAGCAGCTCTAAGGCTGTAAGTTTGTTTGTTTTTCTACTTGTAAGTGTAATCAAACACTTCATTTCGCTTCTTGTCCTCTTTCTGAATGTAAACGCTGCGTAAAAACCTCGATGAAACAGAAAAACATACAGACCTGGATCAGATTATCTTCTGCCATATTACATCGCCCGTAGCGGTTTGTTCCTCTCCAACACGTTATATTAAAACTTTGATGTTATTATTGGAGTTCTGTGACGTAATATCGCCATGACAGTCCTTTAAATGATGGGCCAAACATTCTGACCATGACTTTATGAGGATTCTAACATATTTTTGTATAACACTGACGTGACAGCTGTGGTTCATTAATTATCTCCTTTGCTGGACATTGTGTATGAGTACTTCTGGAGGGAGAGGGGCTAATGTGGAAAATATGTAGAAAATGTATTTGGGTTGACAGTCGGGCTATTAATAATGATTGTGTTTGGATAAATAGTGCCCTACTTTCACAATCTGTAGAATCTAAATATTCCCAATAGGCTTCTTCCCTCCTGTATTGATTGATTAGTATAGTGTTTAAAGGTCATAGTCATAAAACATCAGGAGTAAATAACAGACTGATTTTTTTTTAATGTATTGCTTGTTGGGTTTTTAAATTATTGCTTCTCAGTGTAGTGTTTGGATTACCATGTGTTATTTGAATTTGGGATTGGCTGCAGAGCAAATGTAATTTCTGGCAAGACGGCGTTCCTCTCCATAAAGGGGCAGACCTGGGGGTAGATATCCTTTATGTACTGTGTTTGTAATCAGTTCCCTTCGCGAAGACGATGCACCGCTGCGTCTCCTTTCTCTCTCCTCCCCAAAATACTCAAAACCTGCTTTCATTCTATGCAGAGTTACGTGGAGGCGAGACAGATGTGACTGGCTGTCTCCTTATTGTCGCCTTACTCAGCGTCTTCACAGATAATTAATTTGACGGAGAGCTTACAATAAAACATACTAAGACTGGTTTGGCCTTGATGTGACTAAAAGCTGCAGCCCGGTTGATGGATATGATGCTAACAGCTTCATTTCAGTCTGCCTTTTTAGGATTGTGTTCAAATGCTTTCAGTCTCGCAAACATTAAGGACTGACCACCACAACTGGGTTGTTTTTTTTAATAGCTTTCCTTATAAGGTTCCCAAAATAAAAGAAGATAGCCTTGGGAGTACAGTCATGTCTCGGTTTATGCAGACATTTATCTCAATGTCTGGGGTTTCTTTGGCAAGAACGATGGCTCGCAGTATTTTCTTTTTTTATTTGTATTAATAAAAACATTTTCACCAACAGATATTTAAGAAAATTCAATTTCAGAAGAAGTCATTTCTGAATTACTAATTGCGACATTGCAAATTAATTAAAATACAGCAACCGGATTGTGATATATGTGTATATATATATATATATATATATATATATATACATATATATACATACATACATATAAACCCCAAAAGGTGATTGGTTTTCATTTGGCTGTGACACTGCTCGACCTTGACAAGGAAAAAAAAACACCACAAAAGAATCACGAGAGAACACGAGTGGAAACCATAACCCACTAATTTAATCAGATCAACCGAAATCAAAGGAGGCAAAAGTTCAGGATTTGAATGCAATGAAATGTATCAGCTTCTTAGAACCTACTGACATTGCTCACTTGTGGAGGAGCAAGCCTCGACAGAAAGGGCTGAGTAATGAAGATGGATGCATTCTGTTATCAGCCAGCCACTTACTGGGGCCTGATGTAACCTTAAACATTGAGGATAGCTCAGTTGCACAAAGAATCTAATTAATGAATAGCAGCCATGAAAGAGGACAAGGCAAGTGTGCATTTGCAGATGAATTCCAGACACTAATCAAACACTGTTTAAGTGGTTTGGTTTGTCTCCAGAGCGAGGCAATATTTGGACAGGACTTAAGGCACTGTTTGCATGCACACTTAATGACTGCATGCATTTTTTAGTGCTTATATGTGTCTGTTATGCGTGTGTGTGTGTGTGTGTGTTTTATCTTGCTTTCAGGTGTTATGTACAACCATGCCAAGCCTGAAGTAATGAAGCACTGAATGTGTAGAGCAGGTGTGAGGTTAAAGCATTAGTTTGAGTTTCTTCCAATATTAGGAGGTTTTGTTTAGTCTCTATTACAGGGTGAAAGTGCAGTTACTGTACTAGGATTTGGATATGAAGAAACTTTGTTCTGCTGCTCAGTGTATGCTGACTGCTTTAAGCTGGGGACACATTTACAAGCTAGAGTGCCTCTAATTTCTACGAGGTGGACAGCTATTAATCTCTATAAACTGAGATCTTTGTATGGATATACCAGATCTGTGGCGATCGGGTCAACATTTTTGTACTTCCATTTGTAGTCCAAGTTGTATTGACCAATCACAGCTGAGTAAGCATTGGCTGCATTTGGGTATTTCCATGTGGGCTGCAGAAGTGGCGCGCAGTGCTATCTTGAGACCATTCCCTATCGTCTAATGATGATTTATCCTTCATTCTTTCCCTGCGGGATGGTATTGCTCTCTCACTTATTCTCTGTTGTGGTCAAATGACACATAAATCAGTCGCTAGATGTCAACAATGTTATGCGCAGTTTTTCTTAAATCTGTTTTTACACAAGTTACTGCAAACTTTTCACAATACAAGTGTTTTCTCTGAGAGCTTTTAATGTGAATTTGGACACAGGAAAGGTTGGGTTGTAATAATCCATGAAGTTTAACAGAATGGGAGGAGATTGAAATGACAAAAATCTGCCAGTGTTTCCATGTTAAACAGAAGAAATAATGAAAGGATATCTATCTTCAGACAATTAAAGGTCCGTCTCTTAGTTTTGTTGGGATTTCACTGTTCCTGTTCGTGTTTTAATATTAATGCGTTAACCACAGCTGGTAGTTTTAACATGAAGTATGTTCTCCAGTGAATCAGTCAGCACACTCCAGGCACTTAAGTTAGGTTTGGACAAGCAGTAACAGGCCATTATTTTAGTCAGCTAGAGAAATTAAAAACAAACTAATCCAAATCTGTGGAGTGCCTGAACCTGTTTTTTATGCCATTTTTTATGCTAATAATATTCTTTTTAATATCATGTCCTTTCACAGCGCTCCTGCTGTTATAACACCTTATTAAGACATGTTTCAACGTTCGTTTTGCCTTTATTGGCTCTTGAAATTAACCAATAGATGAAATTAGCTTGAATGATGTTTGATGTCTAAAGTATGCTAAATGTGGGTATTTTATTTCCTCTTTTGGAGAATAAAGAAAGTACAGTGTTGTTTAGGTGCTCTCCAGAATTTATGGACTCAAGTCAAACATTTCATGTAAACTCAGAGAAAGTAATTTCCCCACAGGGATCAATAAAGTATACATTATTAAATGACAAAAATTTAAATTACAAACAATAAGATAAGAATGCAGATCATGTTATTGTGTTTCAAAATTGTGAGTCTCTATTTATGTAACCTTGCAAACTTCAGAGAAACAGCTTGAATTTGACTTTGGAGGATTTCACACTGAGCCAGAGCGCTCCGCACTTACCTGTCTGCGCTAACGTGGCGATAGTCATCGGCTCAGCTCACTTAACTCTTCGTGTCATAGATTTGCTGAGCTCATATTCAGGTAAACAAAACAACCTGAGCTACTGACTACAAAATATAATTTACCAAACCACTTAGAAGGACATAACGCATGCATAATATGCACACCCTTCACTTTCCAGGCGGGCAGTCTGGACATTATTAATAAACGGAGTGACGCTGACAGACAGGTTGACAGTTGGTCTTTGCTTTTACTTCATGTTCTCCTGTCTTTCTTGCATAATACTCTCAGCTTGACAGGACTCATTTTAATGCTTTCGTTTTATCCCTCACCAGTAGCATGAATATGTTGATGTCACACACACACAAGCTCACATTCAGTCGAAATGAGCACAGGGTAATTGTACTTTTAAGTGGTGCTTTTCATCTACACTGTAGTTGAAGTTGTTCCGAAATAATCAGGGTGCTAAATTAAAAAATGAAAGTGTCGCAGGAACGTTATTGTAGCATTAAATATGAAGTTTACGCAACTTGAGCTTTTTTTACTGCTTTGAGCATTTAAAGTGGGTTCATCCAAACGTGATCACGGAGGTCAGAATCAAAAACATTTCTGCGTTTCTACATGTAGAATGAACGTTGTCACGAGGCTTCCTTCTTTGTGTCGTCCAGTACCAGCTGCAGAGGAGTTCCCCGTGGCGGTCGGTGAGCTTCCAGTGGCAGACGTGGCTCGTGCTGATCACGGCGACCGTTTTGATGAGTCTGGTGCCCTACGCTGTTTACTGCATGATGACGGCCTTCACCAGCCCTCCTCCTCCCAGCACCTTTAAAGTGGCAGCAATTTTCTTCGGTATACTGACAGAGACCCTGCTCATCAAGTGAGTGTGTTCTGTTTTACTGTGCATTTATTAACTAACTCATATGTGTACTGTTTTTTTCCCACCATGGAGTGCCCTTGGGCTGAACTCAGTCTAACACGGTCAGAATGATTAATGATTAAAATGGTGATAACATTCTTTCCGCACTCTTTCCACATTCTGTTCTGCTAAATGCATAAAACAATATTATCAAGTAACATTTCATTTTTATGTGAGTTTAAAAACAAGAAGCAGCGAGTGCCTGTGTCATCCAAATAATCATCTCTGAAAACATGTTGTTGTCTGACCCACAGCACCCTCCCACCTCTCTTGTTTTCACTTAGTCTCCTTTTCCATCTCTATATTGCTAATTGGAACGATGCCTGCGGTACTGTAAACCATTAGTAAATGAACAGTCTGTTTTTATTAACATCTTACTTGTAAATAATGCATTAGATTTCTGGCATAAACAATATCTACTCTCTGATTAGAAAGCAGCATATGGCAGGTCCTGTAATCAGATTACAGATACAGGTTATGTAACCTGTAATTGCCTAAATGAGTGATAAATATATAATGGGTTACTTCGAATTATATTTCCTAATAATATTTTTGAAAATCAAGCTATGTTTTTAATGTGGCTTTGCCGACTTTGCTTAATTAAACTGGATGCTGGGATTCAGACAAGCTCCCCTGCTTAATAACATACTTTCTAAAATATGATGGTGGCAGTGGAAGTGACCCTCCAATCACCCTAAACAGCTTTCTGTGCCAGTAGCAAAATTAAAACTTTGTGTTCTACATGTGTCCTTCCTCTAGTATTTGTTTTAACTTGGAGGGAAAAAAAAGGCAGGCTGTTTGTAATTAACTCAACAAGGCTTCTAACGTTTTTTTCCCCCTTCCTCTCTCTCCATTAACCGCCCTTGCAAGGAATGTGGCTACTCAACTGGTAATTAATAAATATAGTGGTGGTAATGTGCTTCTGCATCATTATGTTGTTGAAGCCCTTATCCACACTAGTAATGAGCTGTAATTTTATGACAGGAAGTTGGTTTGTTTACAGCATGTTTGGCAGCGTCAGATGGGCTGCGTTCTCAGCAGATCTCAGCTGCAGGTATTTGCTCGATAATTAAGTCAAAAGAGGTTCAAATATGTTTTAGTTCAAATGCTCACACTCTTACAGGAACCATTCATGCTGACATGTGGTTTTCAGTGAGTAGCATATTGGAGCATCTCCTTTGTGCTATTCATGTTTCCATGTGTCTACATAACAAGTTAAACAGATGATCTGTTTAGGTCCATAATGTCCATAAGTATTTGGACAATGATGCATTGTCTTTTTTTGTAATTCTCGCCCCTGTACAGAGCTACAGTCAGTGGATGTTAAATTAAAAATCAATCAAAAATAAGACTGAAGTTCAGACTTTCAACTTTAACTCAAGTGGTTTAACAATCATAGTCATTTTTACACACAGCCAAACCACTTTCCAAGGTTTAAAAAAAAAAAAATTAAACTGTTGATGGACAAGCAGTTTGATATCCAAGTGAGCCTGCTTGCCTTGTATTTTCATGACAAAGTATGCAGATAAACAATCTGTAGTTGATTTCAAGTGTTGAAATTGAGGCCTAAAGAAATATCAGTGCTAGTGAGGAAGGCATTTGAACTATCATAGATTTAGTAAAAACGTCACGAGTGTCCAAATCAACAATCTGGGTCCTTCTTAAAAAGAGGCCTGTGCTGACCGGCTCAGTAACACCAACAGGTGTGAAAAAACTCAGTTCGATTAAAGTTGAACTACTTAAAGTTGAACTACTAGTTATATTTTTCTGCTTTGATTGAAAGCCTACAACCAAGAAAGTGCAAACAACTTGTTACACCCAGGAAAAAGAAGGTCAGATTAGACAAACATCTAAAAGTGCCTGCACAGTTCTGGAAAACAGCCTTTGGACAGAAGCCAAGATGAAACTGGCACTGAAAGATGTACCAGAATGATGGGAAGAGAAAAACATGGAGAAGAAAAGGAACAGTTTGGGACCTGAAGCATACTACATCATCTGTAAAACATGATGTAATGTTATGGCATGGGCATGTATGGCTGCTGGTGGAACTGGGTCAGTAATGTTTTTATTGATGATGTCACTGCTGATAAAAGGAGCTGGATGAATTGTGAGGGGTACAGGGCAGCACTCTCTGCTCACGTTCACCCCAGTGCTGGAAAACTGGTGGGACGGCACTCATAGTGCAAATAGATAATAATCCAAAGCAAACCTCAAAAACAACCCGAGAGCTTCTCAAAGCAAAGAATTTAAAAATTCTTCAATGGACAAGTCAGTCATAAGATCTCAACCCAGTGGATCAACTTTTCAGTCATCGAGTTTTCAGTTGAGCCTCTGAAAATGGGGCACAGTGTATAAAAAAGAAAGCTAATAAAATACTTTTTAAAAACCCTTTGAATGAATTAAAAGTGAAGGTTAAAATCCACCGTGGTGGTGTACAGAGGTAAAACTGCAAAAGTTGTTATTGTCTAAATAGTTAATGACCTAACTGTACATTATTACTGGTACAGTAAGAAGGTTAATGGGAGCCCTCATTAGGATTGGTGGTCTACACAGACCTTGTGTCTCATTGTGCTTGTGCTGCCTGGGATGTGCCAGTGTCCTGCTGCCCCTTGTCAGTGTGCATCTCAGTCACACTTCAGCCCCAAGGGTGGGAGCTCTAGTAAGGAACGACCCCAACTCACCCCCACCCACGACTCTGCCCGTTAGTCTGACAGACAGGGATAAGATGAAGATAAACAAGCAAAGAGCTCAGAATGACCTTTTATTGTCTGCATCATGTTGGATCCTTGTTGTGAACTCATTTGCTTAATTTGAGTTCAAAACAAAAAAACCAATGGGGGAAAATAAGTGCAGGACACAGGTTCATCTTCTATGGAGTTAAGTGATAATTAGGGGGTGTATTTGACCATAAAACCTTGTCTTGCAAGAAAATCCACCAGTCAGTCCCTGGTAGATTATGACACCAATGAGAGACTCAAGGGTGAGTGGACTTGCACATCTTGAGGGTCCTACTCAGTAGCTACAGGGTGAACAACAAAAGGCAGAAGCCATTTGTTGCCTGCTACCAAAAGTGACAGACCCCGGGCGATCCAGAGACAAAGGCAGCTGCGGACGGACTCGCCAGATGTTGAACGACAAAAAGTTTTACTGCCCATAGAATGAAAAACCCAACAATCATATGACCCCCTATGAGCAAGCACTTTGGCGACAGTGGGAAGGAAAAACTCCCTTTTAGCAGGAAGAAACCTCCAGCAGAACCAGGCTCAGGGAGGGGCGGGGCCATCTGCTGCGACCGGTTGGGGTGAGAGAAGGAAGACAGGATAATCACTGGGAAGCAAAATGGAACTGAGATTAAAATCTGATTAATCACCCAGATCTGTGTAGTTGTTGTGTGTCAGCTACAGCATCTTTTGTTATGTAAGATTTATTTAGACGAAACCACGCAGCAGGTCCAGCTCCACATGTAAGCTCAACTTGACAATAATAATTTTATTTCACAGTTGAGTTCAAGAATACATTTTTGTTCATCTCATAAAAACTCGAACAATCCTTCTTTCAGCGATGCTCTGGCCTCCTTCCGGCATTTTGACCCTCCAAAATAATCTTCTTGCCTCCTCCTCGTGCTGCAGGTCTGTTATTGGACACATTCACGAAGTCACATGATATTTGTCAGACTTGAACTGCCTTTCAGAGGGCTGTCACACAGTATGCGCTCTCTCCTTCCTTTACTGTCATGGTGAGAGTTTGCGGCGCTGCGACAGTGCCCTGACCATGCAGCTCTGCGCTGTGAATTTTTATATGCCATTGCCTGGAGGTTAGAAACTCTCATTATGCCGTGTTAGATTTATTAAAATAGATTATGGAAATGTTAATTAAGTCATTAATTACATTATTTAAGCAGCATTGACAGATAAGGGAGTGTGTATGTGTGTGTGTGAGGGGGGGTGTCGAGCTCCCTGGGTGGTTTAAAAGGATGTGATTGGTGACAAGGGACACTGTGGAGATGGCGTCTAACCGCTAGCACTGACATGATACAAAGTGGCCTACACTGCTCTCTCACCTCACGCTACTGTCTACAGCAGTTTGCAGAGCTGCCTGAGGACGAATAGCTCATCGCCCTTTTACAGATTTAGAAGTGCACACAAGGCTACAAATGTGCTGCTTTTAAGTGGCCACTGCACGTAAGTTGAGCAGATTTGGAGACGAGTGCTCTGAGCGTACATTCTGCTTTACATTCTCGTTTTTTGTGAACATTTGGACGAAGCATTCGCGCTGACATATGAGCAAAAGGCCTCAAACCAAATTTGCAAGCCGTTCCAAAGGAAAACACAACAGCACAATTGTAAGATGAATTACCCACGAGTTGATACCATGGACTCTCTTATCTGTTGACAGTTTAGTTACCACAAAGCACAAGAAATGTGTTTTCCAATTCTCTGAGAATTGAGCTTTTCTTTGTCCCATCAAACCTATATTAAGGGAGGGAAAATTGCTCTGATCACTCTTGATAAGAACAAATGATAGATGTTGTAAACAAGCCGAAGGCTTCAATTCTGATCTGAGGCATTGATTTGCCTCAGCAGCCAATTACTGTGGTGGACCGAGGTTATGCATTCAGTGTACTGGGAAAAGGACTTTTTTTGTCCACCTATTATTATTTTGTAAAATGCTAAATTAAAACAGTTTTTTTTTAATGGTGAAAAAATCCAGGTGGAAATAAGCAGTCTTCGCTTGGTTTTCGATCAGGTTGAAGGCAGCGCTGAAAGGTGAATGTCTTCATATTAAGTGGCTGCTGATTGTAGGAAATGATACAGTGTGTTGCTGCCTGGCCACGTCAGAGTCAAGCTATCATGATTAGCTTCTACATCAGTCACATGAACCCAATGATCAGTAACTGATTACTGGGATAGTTGGTATGCACTGTGCCTACAAGAACACACTCATGGAAGGTCTCCCAAGACTGAAACATGCTTTTTTTCCCAGTGTCACAGTAGAATTTTACATTTTCAGCATTTTTTTCTCTTTCTCTCTTTTTATGTATGTTGTATGTATGAATGTATGTATTTGTTGTCCTGCCACATCCACTCCAAAACAGACATGGGACACTTTGTTTTTCACTTGTCAAACATTCTCTGAGTCGCTGATGCCTTGTATGCTTAATGTGTAGGTGGGAGGTAAGGTGGAAAGAGCTAGTCTGGCTCCCATCACCAACTCCTCAAAGGTTTACCCATTAACATTTTATATTCAGATTAATTAAAAATTAAAGAAAAGACCACTGATGGCTTCTTTGGCATTGATTCTCCGTTGAGTTTCTGGAATTCAATTCGAGTTATAAATGCCACTCTACCAAAGCATATTTCTTAATTTGGTGTTTTGATGGTGAACACGGTCCAATGCACTGGCCCGTTATCTCTGGGTTGAGAGTTGGTTAATCTAAAAGCTTTATCATTTTTTTTATACTCATCAAGCCACTCGGTGACCCGTTGTGTCCACAGACATTATAGAAGATGAACATAGCCACTGAGATATTAGTGAAGACCTCTTATGAGTCTATTTTTCATTAGTATCTTGGTGGGTTGGATTTAATTGTTGTTCAAAGGAATTCTTCAACAATCTGCAGTGCAGGAGTATTGACTAGAGTTGTCATTGAGTTATTACTTAGTTAGCATGCCATAAATAATCCTCCTTTTTAGCTTTAATAATGAGGATAATTTCTATTTACTGAAGTCAGAGAACGGGGGCGCCGAGGGCTGAAATCCCAGAGACTTTTATGCAACCAGAAGTCTTTTTTAGTGAAGGACCCCACTGGTCATTAAAAAGAATGAAAGTTTAAGCACTTCCTCACTGGATTCACCTTTAAGACCCGCGAGCTCTGTCCATCTTTTATATCCTAGTTTTGTGCTGTGGGCGGAGGAGATTGTCAACCTGGAAGCGATCTCTCCCTTCAGGAAAGAGTGTAGTATTTATTGTGCTGACCTTTATTTAAACAAAATTCAACTTGTATCTCATTTTGTTCATAAGTGAACTCAAACCATGTAAGCAAAATCCGCCCGCAGGACAACACAGGCACCAGATGCTCGCACAACAATACAACAATGCTCTCGTAACAATTGTTTGTGCATAGCAACTAAAAGGTGAGCGCAGTGGTTGGTGAGATCTTTTCAGATACATTTTGAGCTACTGTGCACAAAGAAGAACATCGTTTGTTTTTTTAAAAAAACATCCTCACAGTTCAGTTGGTCTCAGTTCAGCAGCAACAGTTTTTTGTAACACAAGGGCAAAAAGGTTTTGGTCATATTAGGTCACATGTGCTGTTTGCATGCAAGAGTCCAACAAACAAAGTGCTTCCAAGTTTTTATCCCTGTTTAATAAAGAGGGTGAATGTTAAGGAGTTAATGGCCCTGATGTACTCTAAAACACACAGACCTGGTTCTGTTAATACTTATTTCCATCTTCATGTGCCTGTTTACAAGAAGTTCACAACAGTAAATATTGAGCAGCATCCGGACACTCCTTGTGGACTTTCACAGAAACGGCATTTAATCATTTACACTCTTGCAGCTTTGTTGACCTCTCTGTGGAGTCCTGTTCTCTGGAATCTTAACTGCCCACACTGACCTCTTTCATACCTTTTCTCTGCAGTGCAGGAGTATTAAACATCCTGGCTTAGACGATCCGAGCAGTTTCTTCCAACATGTTTTTGACCAAGCAAAGACGTCTTGTATAGATGTTTTTGCAGGAGATGGTGCTGGATAGAAAAATGTGTAATTTCACTCCAGTGTAGCAGGTTCTGATTTACACAAATTAGCCAAATGATTACAAGAACTCGCAGAGGAAGTGAGTAATGATGATTGGCTCATGGCATGTTCAAAGGGTACGTGAACAGTTGGTTTGTGTAATCAGTATGTTGGATTTGGGAGACACGACCAGGTGTTAATCCCTGTAATCCAGACATAACGACTGATGACTAAGATTGATTGTTTCCAAAGTGGGAAAATTTGTGGGTCAACCGCAGGGTGAGGAGGGACAAACAGCCACAAGCTGTTTATATAATATATAATATAATGAAAAAAGTATGATCTGCGGCCCCTCAAGCTCTTAAGGAATCTGTTGCTAACGATGAGTCGTGTAGGGATCGTGCCTCAGCTTGGTTTCAGATGCTTAGCGGCAAGCAGAGGACCACAGCATATTTGGGTTAGTGGTCGTAAAAGTTTGGCTTATCGGTGTTTACTGATGCATCAAAAGAATTTTAATGTCAGCATGAGACGGTGAAGCTCGTGAATATTTTAAGACTGGGCTGTATGGGAGGCCCTCTGAATTCAGCTGCAGGCTTCCACGCTCTCTAACGACTAAATTAATGGGAGGAGAGGGACTTAGTAATGAGATTAGGATTATGTTATTACACTAACAAAGTTATTTGGGATTTGCCAAAGTGCGAATGTAGCTAATTGGACTTTTTCGGCAAAATTATGTGGGATGAAGCAGTCAAACCTTGAGTCTTTTCCTAATCTTTGTGCTTTGGCTGGATTTTCTCAGGTGTCTGTGGAGTTACTTCAGCTCTCGGTACCGGCAGGCGGCGCAGAACTCCTTCGTAGTCCAGCCCAGAGGCTCGACGGAAGACAGAAGCAACCCCGGCCTCTGGGATCGGCCTGAGGCCGCCTCTGCAGATCGCGCTTCATCAGCGGCCTCACCCACTCACATGGAGGAGGGGAAAGTGGATGTGTTGAAGAGTGGATGCCTCAGCCTTTTCTGAACCAACAACAGAAGGAGTTTACAGATTACAGGGTGAGAGTAAATCCTTGGGGAATTAGATGTGTCTGAGAGCCATTGAAGCTATCACATCAGTATATCAGTGTGGCATTTATAAGAACTTACACTTTAAAACCTATTTTTGAGGTGTCAAATATTCTTGTTTTCCTTACACTCTCACTCGTTTCAGTGGATATATTCACACATGTTGCAAATTGATAACAAGGAAGGGAATGCACGCAGGCAGCATGAGTGTATTCAGGCTCAGAGAGGGGAAAAAAAGCCTGAAATTACTCCCTTTCCTTAATGATGCCCACACAGAGACAATGGGGCGCCGCTCTGATTAGTGTCACCTGTCCTTGTGCATCTCATCAGCTCCATTATGGCTCCATCTCCCATGCTTCTTCTGCTAATTGAATAGCCTGTGAAGTGGTGACGAGGACGGGGGCGAGAGCAACGTCTGTCCCGCTGCTGCTTCAGAAATGAGACTAAAGCTTCCCAGAGAGACACTAGTTCTTAAAACATAAACCATTATTATACAGACAGAAAACGTGCTAACAAGTCGCTCTCATGTTATATTACCATCACACTGTCTGCACATTATTTTCACCTAGAACTGCTTGGAATTAACATTTTGGGCCATTTGCAGCAAAAGAGATGGATGAGAGGAATGATAATCAAACACACATCTGTTTATTAAATATAAAATTATTGCTGGTTAGGTTAGCTTAGCACAAAGTCTGGGAACATAGAGCCTGGCTTTGATGAAATCTGCATACCAGGTGAGCTCTGAAGCTCGCCACCAACCCCCGATATGTTGTGTCTTTGGTCTCTTCCAAAACTGACGTTGTGGGCAGTTGAAAATGGTGTAAGACAGACATTAATCTATCAAGTGCATCTTTTTAGCCTACAGCTCCTGATGACTGTTACCAATCAGCTTTGCAGCTGCTAAATGAATCATGTAAAATATTAAATAGTACCGATTCCCATCTGCCATGGTTGCAGCCAGCGAGTCCTGGTGAATAAACTGCTTTTCTGGAGGAGAGACCTAACATGTTGATTGCACAATTACCTTGCTTGGTGTAAGTTTGCATTACTTTCAAATAAAGTTTCCCATAGCAGCTTCCCACAAAACCTTTGAATAGTTCACTTTGAATAGTTTACATCAGAACAACCCACTCAGACATCAGCAGTTGCTCCTTCTTTATTCAAAGCAGCTGTCAGTCACAGCGATCTGTAATGAGGACAAATAATCTTATTATAGCATCAAATAACTTATAATCAGCAAAATGATAACAAAAAATATCAACATCAGTGTTATGGCAAGTTCCTGCAATAGGAAACTATTTTGTTTTTGGGGGGGAGGGGGTTAATTAAAGGTTATATAAAGGTTATTGCTGGAAGTAAATATACTGCAATTTTGGGAGATTGTCCGGGATTCATTTACATGTTTTTAACGGGGGGAGAAACTGAAGTTCCCAGGAGGGTATTAGACCTGCACTCAGAAGGACTCTTAACCTCCAAGCTGTCACCCGAGTGATGACACGTTGATGACATCATCCAGGTTTTGAGTGGAGCTCTCCTTCAGTATTCGCTCAAATGTGCTGTAAATTGGTGTTCCTGTATAAATGTGTTTCATAGGAAAATGTCTTGTATATTAAACAGTCAAATAAGTGAGTGTTGTCCTTTGTTAAATCACTGTGGGGGGGATAAAGTAAATGACAGTTATTATAAACTGAGGCGGGCCTCTATCTGATGTTTGTATTCAGTTGTTTTCAGGTCAGTCTATATTTAGTCAAAAGCAAACGCATGAGATATTATTCAGATGTGAAGACAAAACCTTGAAGTATAAAAAGCGCTCTTTTATTTTGATTGGATAAACATTGCCAGCTGTGATGCAGGGCTGCAGTGTTGGTGCCTCTCCTGCCAGGCAGGAGCTTTGCTGTTATCTGCATGTGCCCGAGGCTCAGCTAATGTAAAAAGATCCTCCTCGCTCTGCTCTGCTAGCAGTGAGCTCTGCAGGCTTATCCTGCTCAGTCCCTTTCCGTTTCACCTCCCAGTCACAGCCAAGTGACTCTCAGCTGTGCAGCGCCTCAGCTCGGGCCTTCCTACAGACAGAATAGAAGAAGTACAGCAGTATCTCATGCTCTCGAATCTGTTAAATGCCACAACAACAGTGTCCCCACGCCTGTACGGGTTCTGGGACTTAATTTGAGCGCGTGGGACCAGATGGACACCTTCATGAGTGTACGAGTGTGGATTATTCTGTAGGCTACATCTGGGGCTCCACATGGCACAGCAGACTGCAGTAAGAGAGGCAGGTGGGCACATGGGGAGGGCACACCTCCAGTGGGCTCTCTTACATCTACACACACCGACAAGACATCTCCGCAAATGGCAGACTGAAAGGTTACGAGACCATCCTGCAAGACAAATGCCTTTCCGAATCCTGGCCGGTGTCCTCTTCTGTCCTTAACTTCCTGTGTGTCATCAGCATTCTGCTGCTTCCAGGTGACTTCAGGTTGTGTGTGTTTTTTGTTTTTCTTAGTTTGTTTCTGTTTGACGCTTTTGTCCAAAACATATTTCACCACATCCACACAGTGGGAATAATTTGGGTTAAAGTGTCTTGCTCAAGGACACTTTGTCATATGGACAAAAAGAGAGAGGGAATGGACTGCCACTCGTATGATTAATGGCCTGCCTACTCTACCACCTGAGCTACAGCTGCCCATAGTACTGTAGCATCAGCACATTATCACATTGTTCAGTATTTATCAGTGGTGGAAATAGTAAGATCATGTGATAACAGCAAGGGAGCAATATGCTGTGTAGCATTAGGAAAATCCACTGCTGAAATAACAACTCAGTAATTTGGTAGATTAATAAAAATTTAAATCTAATTAATGATTATTGTGTTATTGAGCTGTTGGTGAGTTCATATTCTTAATCACCCTGAGAAAAGTTAAAAAAAAAAAAAAAAGATGAGGTGGTAGACGTCGATCTTTTAAAAATAGGTCATTCTAGCCTGTTGCTAGGTGGTTGCCAGGCAACCTAATTGGCGTTATAATGTATCATGAGTAACTGAAGCTTCGTGGATACAAATTATTACAAGTTATTGTGGTGAAATAAGCATGACACAATGCATAAAGGCTAAAATGGTTGGTAAGTAACTTAATGACTTAATATATTTCGTGTAGAGCACACACACACACAGCAAGAGATTTTATGGAATATAGTAAATTGCACAATTCCAAATTTTAGTCAACAAATTTAACTATTATTTATTGCATAAATCTGCTGAATTACCATAGTAGCAAAGGGATAATGCAACTTTATAAAGTTGATATTGTAAAGCATGCTAACAGCTAATGTGTCCAATATTCATTTTACACTGAGCTCACTTTTGGTCTCCACCATTGCATGAAAATGTGTCTAGGTCTAGTTTGTGGATGCTCAACTATGTGCACTTGCTATTTTCTTTGTGTCATTTGCTGCTGTGTAATTGGATTTATCTGAGCTTGTAAACCAAATGACACTAAAATGCTCCACAACACCGAGAGGAATAGCAGTGCAGTGTATTTGTGGGTTCATGATTACAAGGGATGTCTTTCACATTACGCACAGTTGGTGCTGCTGCTTTTCAGTATTGCAAATCAAACGTCTTTAGGGTTTAGACTGACTAATCTGAAGAAGTTGTATTGCAGTATTTTGGAGGGTGTTTTTTACATGATTTTTTACATGTGATACATTTTTTTTTAAATATATTGTTATAGTTACTCTGTGTGACATATGTTGCATACTCTATATATTGCATTTTCACTGACTGCAGTAGTGAGGAAAGAAAGTGACTCGATTACCTGCCATTTCATTTCTTGTGACTCCTTTGTGCATAGGTAGGCAATCTAATTACAGCGTGGGAAGGACAGACTCTTCACTCCAATAAATTTGTACTAATATAAGGAGGATTTGCCTTTGATACTGGCATTTGATTTGTTAACAAGTGCATCACCTCTATAATCACCTTATGACACTGATACAATATGTGTTGCAGTTAAAAAGCGCTACCTACAAATGTCTAATTAGACCATAATATATCCAAGATGTGTATATTGTCACGTATCGGGGAACCCGAATCGTTCCGTTTCCTAATAAAAATTTTCCACGGAGCACATTCGCAAAACTCAACCCAAACTTATTAATGCCCCTCACTCATTAGATTGAACTCAAGCCCAGGGCTTTGTGAAATCAGAGCTCATTAGAAGAGTCCACCTCATTATGAGTGGCCAGATCCATCAGGAGAGATAAAGCTCCCGCTCTTCGCTGACTGAGATCCAGTCAAACACACCCGCAGCGCTTCAGACCACATGTGAACAAGATATTTGCTTTGAAGCGCCAACACACGGATTCGAATGAGCGTGTCAGAGCGCCAAATGTCCTAGGTTGCAAGTGACAGGGGATCCGCTTTAGAGCTGGCTACCTGTTGAGGAGGATTAAACAAAATACAGATGGTGTTTACATATTAAGCAAACAAAGGCAGGCTCTGCTCTGATGATGACAGGAGAGTGCTTTCATCATTTTAAAGTAGAACATTTTGATTTGTTGTTGTGACGCACTGCTTCTATACCTTTCCACGAGCCTCCAGAGTTTCACATTTGAGCAAGTGGCTGCAGATAGAAAGTCCTGAATGATGTTTCTGTGGCCCTGAGATCACCTCTGAAGGACGAAGGCTGCTGAGTGTCCGTCCGTGTACTCCAGCCATCAACACAACAGGAGCCCAGCGCGGTCTGATCCACCGCGGGTCGACTTGAATAAATTAAATGAATTACCAGCTGCCTCGTGCAAGTTCACAGGATGCAGGGTGGCATGAGCACGCCATTACAACAATGATAAGGATATCTGCACGGCCTTGTGTTAAAGGAATTACGCATAGCATCCAGAGCCTCTAAGGGAGTGTGACAGTTTTGCGCACACTGGCAAGTTAGTATGACATGAAAATGTGTGTGGCTGCAGAACAGCACGGCTGCCACGTGGCCTGAGTCAGGGGCACGGAGCGCTCGCTGAGAAGTCAAAAAAAGTGGAATCTTATTGTGATGCAAATGGACACCGTATTGTGCTTAAACAATGCATTAATCTGTCCCCTATTTGTGAAGATAACATCAGAAGACGCACAGTAACACAAAATGATGTCCTGCGAGGTTATTTAAAGCGATATGACATCACATCCTGACACTGCGAGACACTTACTGCCCGTCCGGCTGGTTTTGTCTCCAGCTTTGATAAAAACTGATGAAGGATAGAACGCTGCTTTTGAGTCCCAGCCGCTATATTGGAGAGTCGATTTACATAATATTATGTATATTGTATTCCGCTGCGTCCTAATGTTTGAAAGTAAACTGAATTTAAGTGTTCAGCGGCTGGAAGAAGTGTTAAACGCAGGACACGTGGCGAGGTGTCCGATAGCTTTGTCTTCTACCTGTAATCTGATGCCGCGTGGAGAGGAGGGATCGGCCTCACTTCCCCTCAGAGTGATTTATGATTGAGGACATGTTAATAAAAATATCAAAACAATCTGAGCTCTGCTGGGGAAGATACCGGTCTGCTACGTACATCATGCTCGACAGGTCCATGCAGGGAATCGCCTGCTCGGTGATATTATGCTCATATGGATGCCCCGTTGCCCTGCTCTTGAATAGAATATGCAGCTGTTGTTGGGGATCGGTGGGGGAAGTACTACTCACACAAGGTGACATTTGCATGAATGTATGCTCCTTGAGTGCAACTCTCTGCTCAATAGGTGAAGCTCCTCTTTAAAATCTTATGTCAACACTTGTATGTACCTATCAATCCATCAGGACGAGTTAAAAGTCATTAAATTTTGAGCTGCATGGGTCGCCTGCCCTTTTCAAGAGCACAGTGTGCTGTCATTTGACAGCCGGCGGTACAGGAGTGAAGAACACGCCGCTTTTACTGAGTAAACACCCATTTAAAATCTGCTTTTCCTAAAGGATTCATGTGTGAAATCACTGGAGAGACACGGCCCAAATTGTTCATTAAATGCCCTCAGTGGCTGAATGAAACCATGTAACTGCCACACCACCACCACAATCCCCTTTGATGGATTTATATCGAGTATGGGCGTGGACGCGCTGTAATTTAGTATGTGTTAGGAGCTGCTGCCGAGACGTAGCCGTAACACTCACTCAAATCCACTTCCAATATCCCTGTTCCTGAAATCTCAATGATTTTCTGTCTCTGCCCGAACACAGAATCATCACAAAGCACACCGTCAAACAGAAAATATTCTGAAACATGAAATCTTCTCCACAAACGCATTGGTGTTGTTGTCAGAAAGCGCACGGTGCATTGATGCTGCTACACTGTGAAAAACTTTAGTGAAGGGGGTGAAAGAAAATGCTGTAATAAGCATCGTGGATGTTGTCAGGTGCTTTAATACAGCAGATTGTTTCTTTCACTAGTCTCGCCGGGTCACTGGCTCCCATACGCGCACTGCTGGGTGTAGCAGCCATTCATAATTGTCTTATGTAGTCCATAATGGTCTATCCAGTGGAAGGTAGTGTTGTTTCGAGTTTTTCTTTCTTATTGGAAGTAATTAAGTGGATATTGTCAGATGTCAGAAGCAGATCGCCAGACAGGAGAGCAGCAAAGGCCGGGCTTCAAGCAGAGGAACTCAACAGACTTTGAGTGGGAGATCAGCCCTTCTTACACTGCTACAGTACAGTACACACGGGTTTGTGAACTTGGATGAGTAGATGGATGGGCAGAAGCGTTAAAGTTATTTTAAACAGGGTTTGTCTGTTAGATGAAAATAGGGACGAGATTACAGTAAAGGATCTGGAATCTGGGGCGTGACTTTGGCTGTTGTTAAATTCACAAAATCAAGTTATAACATATATGAACTTTTATGCAATTCACTAACTCAAGCACATCCCACACAGCCTAGTTGTAAAAGACACCGTTGAACTTTTACTGGCATTGCAAAATCTGTCAGTTTTAGTTTTACTTTCTTGAAAATCAGCAATGTAAATAATTTTGAGGTAAAGGTCAAGTCAAAGCCAAGCTACAAGAGACACTGCTTGGAATTGCAGAAGTAAGCGTCTCTAAAGCTTACTTCCTTTAAAGGGGCCCACTGTGCTAGCATGTAATAAACTCCCACGGGCTTCTACTCAGAAAGGGTCAAAAATTCTCTCAAATCAGTTTTTTCTGCGGAAATTTTTATGATGTCACAAGTGGTCAGTCATTTTGAATTCCTTAGTAAGAAGATATCAGGCTTTAATGATGTGCATATTTACAGCATGACTGACTCCACTGACACGCCTCGCCTGGGAGAACAAATACTTTGGATAGAGTCATTCACAGCTCACAGTTTGTTGTTTGTTATCCTGTTTTAAGAAAGTTCCAGGTCATCATAGTCATGTGTTGTGCTTTTATTAATTGAAGTAACAGACCCTCAGGTGTTTCCACCTGCAGGGCTGGCAGGTTGCTGTTGTTGTCCTCAATATCATTAAGCTGCCTCTCCAGTGAGCCTCTGATTCCACCATCTTGGATTGCATGTGGTGATGGTAGTTCTTGTTTTGCCCTCCAGCAGTTTGCGCTGGAGGGACAGCAGGTAGAGAACCGGCTCATGTGAACTGATTCAACCTCCCAGAGGTCGCAGAGAACACATCTGCCCAGGAAGAAATAAGCCCAACGCCGTCGCCGCTCACTGAAGTGGCATTGAGGGCACCTGACCCACCCGACACTGGAGAAAAAATGAGAGAGGTCGTGTCGGGGTTAGCTGATTAGCAGAATTCAAAATAAAACAGTTGAGTGTAAAACCTCAGCACGTCTCCTTTTATCTACCAGGAAACCAGGAGTCCAGTTAGCCGCCTTTTACTGATGTCGGAGCCAGTCGTAGTTTTGAATCAGTCTCCAAACAGTGCAGGAAAACATTCCTTCAAGACAAATTTTACCCAGCATGAGCTGTTGCACCCTGACACTGGCAAAGTTGTATAAATGTCAAGAGAGATGTGCCCCCCTTTTGTTCGCCGCAGAATTTGCCAGCAGCTCATTTCCTCCAGGAACGCATTAACAAAGCAGTTAATTCTATCATTAATTAAAAGGAATCACAATTCAGTGAACACTTCAAATTAATCTATTGAGATTTGCTCTCACACAAAGCTCACATTCTATTTTCTTTGTCTCATCAAAGAAACTGCAGCTCGAGAGACATGTTTTTTTTTTTTCCCTTTCACTTGCGTCAGTCTGGTTGTGTGTAGCTCTGTTAGCAAAGCATGTCAGCGACGCTGCCAGGTTTAAGGGTTTGATTCCAAAGGATGCATCCATGCAGTAAATGAACACACTCGTGGCATTAGCAAGGCGCTAACACAGGAGCAGTTTGGTTAAAAAAAATAAATAAATATATATATATATATATATATATATATATATATATGTAATATACACGCACCCCCTCCCACAACCCCCCAAGTAATCTCAGAGATGTATTATGATGGCGCCTAAACTTGCCAAACAGAGCGGCCTCTGGAGCAGACAGTTCAGGTGAAAGTGATCTGAAAGGCGACGTCTCCTTTGTCTAGAACAATGCAGCTAAATAATTCTTTAACACCAGCATGTTTGATCTGGCCATCGGCCACGCAGAGCTGTTTATCTCCTCAGTCACTGGGTTATAAATACTCGTGTGCTTGGCGTCTCCGCAGTATGGAGCTACTTGGAGGGTGATAAGGTGCTAATTAGCAACTGTTAGCACAAGTAAGAAAAAAAAAAAAAAAACTACATCCACGGAGCGAAGCACATCTTGCTGTTGCCACTGAATGTTCTGCCGCTGATCCTTTCTCCTCTTTCACCGAGACTTGAGAGATGTCTCTTATTAACACAGCGCCGCACGAGAAACTTGCCTTTTTTTTCCCCCTTCCAGGCAAGCCAGGTCTGACAAATTAAGGCTGTGGAGTCATTAGATTAAGATAAGAACTTATCTTTTACTCTGAGACAGACTTTTATCTATTGTATTTTTCTTCCCTCCCATCTCTTTGGCCAGGGCCCTCCCCCCCTCCTCAACCGCCTCCCCCACCACCACCTCTTCCTCCATTCACTGTGAGATTGTTAAAGTAATTGGGATGTTATGTGACCAGAAAGGCCAGATAAGTTTTTAACCCTGTCATGGATTAACCTTTCGTGTCTGAGGTAGGTCACGAGAGGTGCAGCCCGAGACATGTTAAGACTCATTTAAAGGATTCTTGATGTATTATTGCGCGGACACGGCTTGTTTTTTCTGCAGGTACATGTGCCAGGAGGTCTCGAGATGACTTCTGTATGCTGTCAGGGGGTTATTAAAGCATAAAGTGTATTCTTTTGGGGGTCGCTGGGCGAGACTGGTCTTCATCTCAGAGTACATCATTTCCAAACGTTCAACCAGGTTTCATCACATGCTCCCTGAAAGCTATTTTAAATGACCTTTTAAAGTTAATCACAGTCATGCTCTGTTGAACTAGTTTAAAGAGAATCGGCATCAAAAAAGAGAGAGAGAAAGGAGGGGGGAAAAAAACTCCTTCATAATGTAATCCGCGACAGGATAATTAGGAAAGTAGCTCTCCGAACATCAAATAAACAATCAGCATCAGATGCTTCATCTTTGTCTAAAAGCTGCGTATGGATTCAGCTGAATCTGATGCTTGTGTATACTTTTCTGCGTTATTAATATCTAAGGGAAGAGTCACAGCCTGGAGCAGCGTGATTAGAGCATCTAGATTTATTATTCTTCAAAGCAGAACACATGAAAACCACCTGAAATAAATGAGTTGGAGCCTTATGGCGGCAGCCAGCGCACTTCTGTGATGCCGGTGTTTAGAATCCTTTGTTTTAAAGGTCATTGCACCACCTCGTTGATATCCAGACATCTCTTTGTAGCGCTAATTGTGTCTACATTCTTGACCACTTTGTCAGACAACTCCGCACTAGAGCTGAGAATTCAGAGGAGTATATGCGGCTTGTTTACTGCGATCAAGATAACAAGGACAAGTCTGTGAAATAACGAAGGCCGGGGCTGATGCAGAAAACACTGTATTTTCCATTTTAATGGTGTTTAAGCGTGGAAGCTGGAGGAGAGAGAGCTTGAAAAATGTAACTAAAGGATCGGATTCAGTGGGATCCAAATGGCAAGGGTAGCTGTTGGGCACGATGACGTTCCTTTGATGTGAGCTATAACTAGCTTTAAGCTCAGCTCGGGCGCATCACGGCTGCATCCTGACTGATGTGGGTATTCCACTTAGATGAGATGGCCACTTTGTCGTGTGCGCCAACTGTACCTTTAATTTCAGATTCTCTAATGTCTCTGATGGGATGACATTAAAGGGTCGGGTCATTAGTTTATTGTAATGTTTGCCCGCAACTGTGTGAGCTGGACTGTCATCTTTTGGAATTTTTGTCACATTCATCAATGTTCTGCATAATGGGATGAGAAACTATTTACATATCGGATCAAAATTGCCAGAGGAGAGCATTAATTATTGAAAAAGTGACAGAATCAAAAGAGCTGCTTCCCCCCACCCCCTCGTAGTTTGTGGCCTGCGCTGACTGAAAGCCACTCTGTGCCCAGTAAACACAATTATCTCAATTTTAAAGACATTTGAGAGAACACGCTCAAGCACAAAGGCCGGAGCATCTTCAGTCGGTGCAGTAGAATGAAGGTTTACCCTTCACGCCGCACTTCCGCCAATAGGCTGTAACAAGCATGTGCGAGAGGGTGCAGCCTCTGGAGAGCCTCCTCGACTGCTCTCTGCATCTTTGTTTGTGTGTCAGGCTGCTGAACAGAAAGTGCGTCGTATCGATCGGCGTCATTGAGCATCAGGCTTGTACGCACTTAATTATTGAAAATAAAACAAGTGTGCTAACAAGAAGCGCGGCGGATTGATGTGCATAATCATCCCAGGTAGTCCACTTTCTTCAACCTGCTTCATTCGCTTCCTCAGGCCTAAACTGTGATTTTACTGCACATTACTGAGATATATTATCAGAAACTGTATCCTGTACCTGCCTTGTTGTCTTGGCACCGCGAGCTGGAACTTTTGGATTTAGCTGTCATTATTTAATTTTTATGCTTGTTCCCTGTGGGGATCATTAAAATTTCATCTTGATCTTATCTTCTGAATCATAATCTTTAAATCTGTTTGAATCGTTGTAACCTGCTTTTCCACTGATGCAGTAAACTGCGTCTATTTTTACGCTCTAAAAACGAAAATATATCTTTTTTTTTTTTAGGTGTCGCACACCCTAGACATCTGTTTCAACAGAGTCATAATGGCACATAATGAAGTTTGTTTTACAGCACTGCCCTGATACATATACAGTAAATTATATGCATAGGCAACTGGGATAGTAAAGACTTGAAAATGCAGACGGATACATTTTACTGCATTTCCCCCCACCCCATCCACAGTGTCATCCCCTTAAGCTGCCAAGAGAGTGTAGGGGGGTGAATTCATGAGGGTCTTCTGTAATAGGCTGGCACACACACAGGCACAGCCTGTGGAACCTTACAGGCTGCTGAAGCTGGTCTTGGCATCGCTTTTGGCAGCTATGTGGTTATGCGCTCTCTCACACTACACATTCTTTCTGGAAAAAAAAAAGTTTTAACTAGCTGGTCCTACCACTCCTTTATAAATGAGGAAGCCCTTGGCATAAATAGATCTACATGTTCATTTGGTATATTAAGAGAGACACACAGTTAAAGAGTGTTCATTACAATTGTAAATTTCTGCCCTCGGGCCCTTCGCCCAGCGCTAGATTACATGAGGTCTATGCTCACGGACAGCGCCTGGCATCTGATTGAGGGTCCAGTGCAGCTAATTAATTTCATTAGAAAGTGAAGTCATCTTCTAGCAGGAATTAATATTTGGAGCGTCATGTTGCTAATTTATTTCCAGATTTAATTAGCTCAGAGAAGAAATGTTGCTTGGGCAAGAGGACTTTTTAATTATCAGCTTGGATAAATTTGAAAATGTTGATGCCTAAGGGTTGAGTTAATTAAAACCTGCATTATTTTAACTTTAATTAGCTCCCATCTTTGTTTTTCTTCACCATATGGCCATGTCCTGTAGTCAAATTTAGTTAATTAAGCTAATTAAGCTAATCATTTTAATTACTCAAGACAATGTGATTGGATAGAGGATGACTACAAGTTTATAGCCAAGTACTTGTTTTTCATTAAGTTGAAGGGACAGAGTTATTTCTGATTGCAGTTGGCAAGCATAGCAGAGTAGTTTGAGAATGTGACAGCCTCTGAGATATTAAGGCTGAAGTCTAATTGCATTCCTTGATAATAAAAAAAAGAAATCTTGTCACCAGCACAACTCTTTTTAAAGGAGAAATGGTTTGCTACAACATATTCGAGCTTTCTGCTCGTATGCTGATATCGGCCCCTTGTACTCCATCACATTAAATAATGTCTGCTCTTCCTCACGTTTAAAGAGGCTCGACTCCACAATAGATGCTCCCCACCGGGAGCATGTGGGAGACGAAATAACAGATATCATGATCTGCAGATAGAGTACGTGTTGTTTCTTTTGACCGCAGCAGGCTGGGAAATTGAATTGTAATTGGGTAATAGGGTGTGTGGTTGGTGGTGGGATAGTATGCTGCCCTTCCCATTTGTGACCCTGGAGTGTGGGATGGCCGGGGCGTGGGTCTGTGCGAGCTGCTAGCAGCTGTGCGTCAGTCTGGACACAAGCTGGGCCCATCCAGAAGCCAGGCCTAGCTGACAGATGCAGGGGCTAAACCCAATAATGAAATAATACTGGGAGACATCATGTCCGTGGTTTCCATCATTGTTAAAAGAGTTGTTTTTTGTTTTTTTTGTAGTGAGTACCCCCACTTAGGTAATTTGTTTCCATGTATAATCCTATTGCTCACTATTAAATTAAACCAACTGGTCATTTCAGTTTGAGGCTTATAAATAAACTGGTTGCTATGTGCACGGGCAGTATGTGGGACGTCTCATCTGATTAGAGGGGAAGCACTTAATAATTTCAACTGCAAGAGGTGACCTTCAGTGTCAGGTGACCTCAGTGGTCTGCCACACATATGGCCCTGTAATATTACTAATGTCCCTTCCTAATGTATTTTTACAATCCTCATGCTGGACCACTATCCACAAATTGTTTTTTATCCAAATGTTGACGTGCGTGGAGATGGCAGAGGGTGCCGCTGCGAGAGCTGTTTACATGGTCGAGAGCGGTGATGTAGTGGACCACGAACACACCGGTGAAGAGAGACAATAGGCCCCTCTCTGCTTTCATCAGAGCGAGGCTGGTTAGTCAACAGCGTGCGTTCGGGTTCTGGTCAGCGCTGGAGGGGCGGAGCCCCCGGCCTTCTCGTAGTCGCACTGTAACTTAGAAAGCAACACGAGAGCTGAATTAGTCACCACGTCCCCAACAGGCATGCACATCCTTCACTAATGGTTTTTGTCACCACCTGCATACTGTAAATGCTCCACCTGATCTGCTTGCACAGTTATGGCTTTCAGATGAAAATAAGTAGTCAGGCCCTCAGTTACTCATTCCTTTCATTACTCTTAGAAATTATCTGTTGCTCTTAAACATTTTACAAACTAGAATATTTATTAGTCCGTTTGACATTTATGAATCAGTTCAGGATGGGCAAGAGTGGTGCAAAGAAATCTGAAAGAAATTTTAATCACAAGTATCCTCTAAACAGTAAAACACAACTCTTTGCACACTGTCTCACTTTTAAAAACACATCTATCAGTCACGAGAAGTATTTGCAGTGGTGATGGACAGCTGACATATGAGGTCAGACAGTCTCCGTGGACTACGATGTTTGCAGACGACATTGTGATCTGCAGTAAGAGTTCAGAGGATGTGGAATAGAGCCTAGAGAGGTGGAGGTACGCTCTGGAGAGACGAGGAATTGCAGCAGAAGCAAGACAAGAATGCATGTGTGTGAGTGAGAAGGTGACAGGTGGAAAGGTGGACATGCAAGCAGAGGCAGTGAAGGTGGATGAGTTGGTTTGGTTTGGAAATGATAGGACTGGAAAATAAACAAGAGGCTGACCTGAAGATGGCAGATGCTAAGAGTTTCACTGAGAGTGATCAAGATGGACTGTATCAGAGGGAAAGCTCAGAGAGGCAAGGCTGAGGTGTTGTGGATATAATGTGAAGAGCAAAGATGAGGAGAGATGGTCAATAAATTGGAAAAGATGTTAAATATGGAGCTGCCAGGCAGAAGAAAATGAGGAAAACGACCAAGCGTAAAGGACATGCAGAGGGTCAGTGTGACAGAGGAGAACGTTAGGGACAGGGTAAGAGGAAGGCAAGTGATCCACTGTGGTGACCCTAGCCGAAAGAGATGAATATCATGAATACACATGAATACCGTATAAATTCTCGGGTGCAAAAGCACTACAAAACTGGAGCACTCTCCACTGGTAACATTTGTTTCTTGTACTAGCTGGGATGCTAGCTTGTGGCTAGGATAATTACAGTTTTGTATGGACTGGATTTACTAGATTTCTCATTTACAGGCTAAGAAGGCTGGCCTATTATCAGTGTTAGCATTTGTGGCTAGGATTATAATACATTTTTTTAGATGAATAAATACTTGCTAGAAGATATTAACACAGGAATGGGCTGACTGTTGTGTTTTAAGTATTATTTTTCAGGGCACAGCTAACTGGAAAAGTGGCATGTTAGCATGTAGCTAAAGTAATAGAGAATTTGTGATGCTCATTTAAGAAGATACTTACCCATTTCAAGATAGAAACCATCCAAAAATGTGCCTGAAGTAACTAAAAATGGCAAGTATGTTATAAATATGGACATATGTGTTTGTTTTAGATGGTAATTATTTGTTCATTTAAGAGGTGATGCATATATGGCATCATCGGTAGTTCTGGCCACTATAACCTGGCAAGCTAACCATCCTGCTTGTAGCTAAACATAGTGTCCAGTTTTTATAAATTAAATTACTGATATCAAGAGTCCATTGCTGCTAAAGGGCATAAATTACACATCACCTTGACTACAGTATAGTAAAAAAAATACAAATAAAAGGGATTAAAGTAAAGCTGAGTATAGCCAACTGTGGTTAAATTTAAGCTGGTGTTTAAAGGAAAGAAATACTTTTTAATTGCCTTAGTATACATCATGTGAATACACACAGCTTTACAATAAGAAATAGTAAATTATCTCCCCAAGGTTTTATTACATTTACTTGAGCCCCAGAGCCTCATCTAGATTAACTATTGCAGCCTACATTAGCCAGTTGTTTATTTTTATATTTGCTCACTTTTTCAGTCTTATTCACAACTTAACATTACAACATAACTATCATTTTCATTGATGGCATTATAGGATTCAGTGCTTTTTAACTGTTGTCATTTGCTTGGGGAATTTTTAAGGGCACAATTCAGTTTAATGCTCAATGAAAAAACGTTAATTATTTTTACCTTATAATCTTAATATATCGGGGCGATCGCAGCTCAAAGAGTTGTCAGTTTGTCTTGTAACCGGAAGGTCTCGGTCGTTGTGTCCTTGGACAAGACACTTCACCTACCGCCTACTGGTGATGTCCAGAGGGGCCGATTGCGCGATATGGCAGCCTCGCTTCTGTCAGTCTGCCCCAGGGCAGCTGTGGCTACAACTGTAGCTCGCCTCCAACAGTGTGTGAATGCGAGAGTGAATGAATAGTGGAACTGTACAGTGCTTTGAGGGCCCCAAAAAGCGCTATATAAATGCAATCCATTATTATTAATATATATATATATATATATATATATATGTATATATGTGTGTATGTGTGTGTGTGTGTGTACACTGGTGTGACCAACTGTCCAGTATAAGCTCCTCCACCAGCCAAGGAGCTCGGTGAGAAGCAGCTTAATAGCTTTAGATGAAAGGAGGGAGTCATGGAAGCTTCAACCAGCAGAGAGCGAGGAGAGCATCTGCTTAAAGGCCACCTCCCCACGCCCGGATCACCATCTCCAGAAGAACTCGGGCATGGAGCCTCCATCTCCACAGCTCCACACTAATTCCAGTGCCCCCACCACACGCAGGCTAATTAAGGCCATGCATTTATTTATGACTGAGCTCATTAAACAGGGAAAAAGATGGTCGCCGCTCTGAAAACACATTAGTCCCCGAGGAAACCGCCTGTGAAGTCGCTCTCCTCAGGCTGTTTCAGGTCACAGATTCTGAATCTTTGTGACATATGAAGAAACAGCGAGCTGTAATGCCTTCAAAAAAAGAATAGGGGGTAAAAAAAAAAAAACATCAGTTGTGAGGCGATGAAGTGATAGTGCAGGACATTCTTCAGGGTATATTTGAAGCTGCTTGAACTGGTCCTGTAATTACATGTATAGGTCATTGACTGGGGGACGAAAAGAAATTTCACTTGCAGGACTTGTGCTTTGCATTTTTGTCTTCGGGTCTTTGTGAAATCTGTTCCCTTAATGACGCACTTCCTTTAATAGGATATGACAACTGCAGGAAAAAGATGGCGATGCAGTCATTAACAGACATAACTCAGTTTAGCTGCACACAGACTGTCCCCATCCTCAACCACAACTCACTGCTTCCACCCACTTTTTATATTACTATGGTATATAAGTTAATTTAGGACTCAGGCAGAGCTATGAAATCAAAGAGGATATCCTCAGGTGTATTTTCCTCTCCCTGGAGTGCTTGTCTTCTTACTCTCTCGCTCTGTGTGTGTGTGTGTGTGTGTAAAGGGCATAGACAGAGAGATCTTAGGCAGATCCAGCTCCCTTCCTTGTAATTGCAAAGATAATGCCAAATCACACAGTTCTTTGCTGAGACAACTGGAAACTTGATTTAGTGCTCTTTAATGGCTCCAACTTTTAAGACACTGAGAAATTCCTTCGCTCTGCTTGTAGGCTACCTTTGAGCTGCTGGTAGAGATGCTTAAAAGACAGCATTGTTATTAGTATAGTTTGAAGTGTAATGCCTCTGCTAGCAGTGGCCACAGTCTGGGTGAATTTCGCAAAGGAAGCAAAGGAACACTGAGGCAACATCAACAGTTAAAAATGGTCCAAATTATTTCGGCTTCATATAATTGAAGTGTGTCACTGTTCTCCCGCATGTTACAACAGTACAAAATAGCGCAAAAATACACCATCATGTAGAAACCCACTGGTTTGTCGACTACTGTTTTGGCATCTGGGACAGATACCAAATATTAGGTCATAACATTAGATCATCATTACATCATAAGTTTTTAAAATCTTAAAGACGTGCTAATACACAGCACATACACTTAATTCAATGTGTAGCCTATTTATGGGTAAAAATACTTGTCTGTCTTTATTTTTTGAGCCTTTGTCGTGCTAATATGTGACAGTGGTCATTTTACAACATTAGTGAGAAAGTGGGCTGAGTTATGTGCGACTGTGTCCTTTACAATATTGCTAAAGTTATCATTTCTGGCCACTGCTAGGTAGAAAATTCACAGATTGTGGTTAGAAATAGAGAAGAGGAAAAAGCCGGCATATTGTTCGCGCTCCTGGTTGCGTTTCAGGAAGCTAACACGTTGGCTGGTTTTTAGGATTATAACACTGCTGTGTTTGGTCATTTGAGGAAACCAATATGTTTCCTCAAATGACAAAATGACCAAAAAATTTGAGTTTTATTTTTTTAAACACCTTATCTATAGAACTAGCTGTCAAGACGTCACCCACTGTTTTGTCGAGTACTGTTTTTAAGTCTTGAATTTTGTCCATCATCTTCTTGGGGGTTTTTTTTGTTTTTTAAACTGAACCATAGCTGGACAAGACAGAAGAGTTCCCAAATTAAGCTCACTACTCCATACCAGGAAGTTCTATCTGGGCGACTAGATTAAAGTCAGAAATTGATTAGAGTATCTGAAATGTCTTTATTTGAACCGATATCATCATTTTAATCTTTCTTTAGTATCTTGTCTGCTGGAACCTGAAAAATTTGTGACATAATTTGCTTTAAAACTTTTTTGGCTTATCAGACTTTTTTAAAGTGAATTTTTCTTCTTTTTTGTCATTTTAATTAAATTATATGTCTTTCCCTCTCATACTGTGATTTAGGGGATTTTGTGGCAATTATAGGCCACAGTAATATAGAACAGATGGCGTTAAAGCTGGGGTGCCATAACCTTGCTTTTCTGTGTACCCCTGTGCTCCCCTGTAATAAAGGCATTAATGTCAAAAATAAAAATGTTTATCCACATATTGAATTATTACAGAAATTCACTTTCTTTACATCATATTTACAAAAACAAACAAAAACATATTGGTTGTAAGCTTGCCCAGTCATTAAGCCTACAGCCTTACTACTTTTATATTTTTTGCAGTATTTGCGTGGACATAATGATTATGGTGTGTTTGCGATGCCGCTCACTGTAGAGGGGCTAAAATCAATTCACAGGATACTCGCTCGGTGCTTCATTTCAGGATGGCTGATAAACAACAGCATTTGGTGACCTTTTGCTGTTCTTATGGGGGATTTAACCCCCTGCTCAGAGCTGCACCATGCTGGTGGCTCCAGCAGACAGAAGCACGATGAACGCTAAAACTCAGGTGGGACTCTTTCTGCAGGATGCCTGCACAAAAGCAACGATACCAGACGCAGAAGTCCTCAGATTCACCAGACAGCACGAGAGCCCGACGGTGTTTTTAGTTTCTTCACCTAGACTTGCAGATAGGAGCGTATTCTGCGTCTGTCTGTGAGTGTGTGCGTGTGCGAGGCAGAAAGAGAAGGATGGGGGTGGGGGTGCCGAGGCAAACTCTCCACTCTCTGTAGGACTGTGTGTAAGATGCTTTCAACAGCAGGCAAACTGGTTCTGCACTTACTGTGAGAGGAAGCTCTGAGTGTTTAGAGTACTCAGCCCACTTAATGCATTATTATTGTTACTACATTCTTGAGGAGAATGGGGGAAAATGGAACAAGGAATGCTTTTCAAGAGTCAAACCAGTAAAAGGGGAGGAGATGGTGTGCGAGTGTGTGTGTGCGTGCGTGCACGAGAAAGTAAACATGACACGACTGTTGACTGTCTCATTCCTTTTGTATTTATCCTCTTTTTTTAATATGAGCCAGATGTCATGTTTGTAATATTCTCCTGTGAAATAAACATTTATGTCAGCAGAGAACGAGTGGCTCCCATTCCATTTGTGTGTTTATTTATTTATTTATTAAAAGAGACGCTGCAGTTTGAAGACAAAGAAATGTAATCCGTTTATAAGCAGCTAATAGTGTAATTTAAGGGAAAGCTTACAAAAAAAATCTGAGATCGAGTTTAATAAGTGAAAAAAAGTCACGTTTATTGCTCATAAGAAAAAGCAATATTTATTTTTCATATGGTCTCAAAACACTTTGGTGTCTTCTGCCATGATTTGCCAAGGAGGTCATCTAATCGGTTCAGATTGTCTGTTTGTTTGTTAGCAGGATTACTCAAAAAGTTATGGACAGATTTGCATGAAAATCTTACAGAAGTTGGGACTTGGCCCAGCTTAGAAACAATTAACTTTTGGAATCGATTTGGATCTGGAGCCAGGAATTTTTGGAAGGATTCTTTACCATTGTGAGGTTGATTAAAATTGAGCATTTTGCATCACGGCTACACAAATACATATCAAATAGAAGTGAAGGAAAAAAACATTAGGAAACACTGTGTTAGAATATAACAAACTTTTACAAATCCAGATATACAAATCCTTCAGTAACTCAATTCATGCAAACGTGATATGGAAGAATTTTCAGCCTCGGCATATGTTTACCATCTTGGATTGCTTCTTGTTATGGACATCAGTTATGACTCAAATTGAAATGTGTGAAAAATTCACTTTTAAATAAAAAAAAAAAAACACAAAACAATTTGCTCTTTGATGGAGCTGTAAATTCTTCAAGTATTATTTGTTACTTTTCCAATTTCCACTTTGCCTAAAGGTGGCTTCAGGTCCTGCGTGCATGAGGTGCTTCATTTCTCTCATTGCATTACGAGTGCATTTCCACCGTGAAGGACATCTGAGTGTAAAGTGAACCTCTTCTGGTCAGTTAAAAGCAACGCTTTACCAGTGCACCTCGCACCACACTTCACAGCATGCATAATGGAGAGGATAGAGTTACCTGCTACTTTAGGCCAAACACAACTGCCAATAATCACCCCACTAATATTTGCATGTCCCTCTCTGTGTGTTATTGAACACCCGGCTAAGTAACTGAGCGCTGTGCCCAGGCATTATTTTCAGTTGTTTGCTGATTCCACAGTGGGCTGAAACAAGGCAATTATGAAGCGCATTTCACACCATGATGGTGTTTTTAAGGGGCTTCAGGTTTCACTGAAAGCTGAGATTCTGGTAACCTTTGTATGGATAGTCTATGGATGTCTGATGGTGTTAAAGTTAATGGAAATTAGACTTTCTAAGATACATTTATAGGTGAAGATTTGCCAAGTGCTGGCAGGAAACTGCATACACCTTTGAATCTTCATTGTGACCCGTAATCATTAGAAATCTGAGGAAAAAGATGCTTCACTTTCTCAAGTTTAGTGAAAGCCTGATAAATGGTTTATGAGATACAAGTGAACAAAGGAACAGACAAAACCCCTTGGACCTCATCAGTGTAATTACAGAAATGCTGGAACGTGAAAGTGAGATGCATAATTTTCACAGGTTTTGGCAAAATCTGATCAAGTCTGGCCAAGAAAACAGATGGCTGGATGAACTAATGAAGGAACAAATAAAGAAATGGAAGTTGAACGATGCTATAGAGAACGTTCTGTTTAAGAAGTACAGGGAGTATCGGAGAAAGGAAGGGAAATTATTCACACAACCTAACAAAAGATAAAATGAAAGAAAACAAACAAATAAGCTTTAGTCTAACACCGATTTATGTTCATCCTTCTGGAAGTGATGTTGATCCGTTTCCTGATGGTTTTATTGATTAGTTTGATAGATGTGAAACTGATCGCTTTAATATAGGTTCATTACACATCAGGCTACAATCAGCAGCTGTTTCCCAAAAATGGGAACAGCTAGTGTGGCTTGACATAGTTTTTGAAACTTGAGAGCGTATGTAGGTTATAATTAATGAATTACTGTTAATTAATGGATTAATTAGGGTAGCACAATGGTTAGCACTGTTGCCTCACAGCAAGAAGGTCCTGGGTTCAAATCCACCATCTGGCCGAGGCCTTTCTGTGTCTGCGTGGGTTCTCTCTGGGTACTCTCGCTTCCTCAGTTAGAGGGAATAGATTAACTGGTGATTCTAAATTGCCCAGAAGTGTGAATGTGAGTGTCAGTGGTTGTTTGTCTCTCCGTGTTAGCCCTGCAACAAACTGGCGGAGTGTCCAGTCCTTTCTCACCCTATGGCAGCTGCAACAGGCTTCAGCTCCCCTACTAGATCGGTGGATGGATAATGGATTAATTAATGAACTTTAAAAATGCCGATGTTGCTTTAAGCTCTTCTGAGGTTAGCCATCTCCTCATGCTTCTAGTGTAAATAACACTAGAAGCATGATTGTACTTTTCTCCCCCTTTCTTCATCCTCTAAGAACGTATCCCTGGCCACATCACATAAGAAGTATCTTTCATATTAATGCCACCTTATATAAATTGCAGCTACATTCACAAACTAGACCTCACAGTGGCTACGTCCATCTTTTACATACAGTCTGTGGTTGTCTGACTAAGTGCAGTACTCACTGTATTCAATTTGAGAAAAGTCTGTTCAAATTCATATACTACACAAACAGTATATAACATTTTATTTTGAAAGGTTTCTCCGGGACTCCTGTGGAAAACTAAGTGCACCCCATGATTCAGTGTCTTGTAGAACCACCTTTAGCAGCAATAAACTGAAGTAATCAGTTTCTATATGACTTTATCCGTTTCTGGCTCCCACTTCTTCGAAGTGTTGCTTCAGTATCTTGAGGTTTGCAGTTCTCTTAAGGTCCCATCGCAGCGCAGGTGGTCTAGATTGCGGTTTGTTCAGATGCACCTTTGCAGGCCTGAGCTGTGCTGTCATGTTCTTTTTTAAATATTGAAGAGGTTTTCTTCAGCAAATCTCTCCAAACAAACCGTAGTTATTGAGTCTTTTTAAAACGGAGTCATTTCATTATGATCTTTAACATTTAGCATGCTAACTGAGGCCTGTAGAACCTGTGATGCTTCTTTTTTTGCAATTTCATTTACAGACTTCAGACAAGTGCTTCAGACAAGCAAGATGCCAAAACCTTTGCATTTTTAGAGGTGTTCACACTTGCTGATGATCAATTAATCAAGTGCACTTGATTAGCAGCACCTGGCTGCTACTTATCCTCTTAATTCCTATGGAAGCAGTGAGGGTGTACTTAATTTTTCATGTAATTGCAAAGAGTCTTGTGAAAATCTACTTTTCCACATGGATGTAGTATACACACTGCACTATATGAACACGTCCTGACTAAGTCGCAGTAATTATCTTCATTTTAAAACTGACTATGAACCGGACAACAGTGCGACGTTTAATTTAATCCCCAATGGCACCCAAGAAGACAAAATTGTGCACACATAACACAAAAGCATCATGCACCGAGCCAAACTGCTGGAAGATTTTTCTGTATGCTATTATTTCAGAAAGAGGAAATACTAGAAGGATGGAATAAATAAATAAATCGATTTAATGTGTTGATGTTATTATCTCAAAGCATCTGGAAGGTGTTAAGTATATTGTTTCGGATGCAGTAAACAAAAGGAGATAAAACTAGCTTGGCAGATGTCTTCGGTTTGCACAGGCTGTCATGCAGAACACAACATCCACTCTGTCATAAAAAAAACTCTTCCAATCACACAGAGATAAATGATAATCAAAAACTTGCAGCAGAATGAAGACGTAAACTAATTAGAAATAAATACAAGGTGGCTAATCATAAGTAATCCAGTTGTGGTGCATCAGTAGACTCCCCAGTGAGCGCAGGAAGGAGCTGGAGTTGAAGCAAAGTGATTTCCCTCAGGCTGCCGTGCCATTTAAGTGTGCTTCATTGTTGTGGGTGGGATCCCATAGCCCTCACTCTGGTTTACCACATCAAAGCAAACTCTCACATATGTATTAAGTCCCAAACTGAGCAATTTGACTCAATAAGTTGATTTGAAAAATGACTCATGAAATCTGTTAGTACGCACGTGCACGGCTTATGTATATTCATGTGTGTATGCATGTATTTATGTGTGTGAGAGAGTAAACAGCTTAATGGAACCAAGCGGATTTCATAATGGAAAAGGCCAACGTTAGTGTAGCACGAAATGGTCTTGTTCTGATGTGGATTACTGAGATCACTTTAAACCAAAATCAACTTAAAGGATAATTCTTTTTTTTTTTTAATCTGATACTCAAAGGCTTCTGCGGCCTGACAGCCATTCATATGCAGGTGAAAGTGGGGATGCATGTTGCAGTTATCACCTCTGAAATAGCAGCAATGGATGGGCATCATGTTTCATAATTCTCCCTTAAATCAAATGCGACAGTTAAGCTAAATGAGGATGATGGTTTTGAAGCATTTTGCAGTCCTCTAAGTATTAAAACTGCCACATTTTAATGATGTTTACATAGCTATCCTCCCCTTTTCCACACAAAAAATTCCTGTTTTAAGAGGTTCATAGAACCTCTAGCCAAAGCCCCATTTGAATCTCATGTAAAAAAAAAAAAAAAGTGGAATTATCCTTTGAGATAGTTTCATTTTTTTGCGAATCTGACTGTCTTGTGCATTTGCATTGAGGCGTCGGTGAAACTGTATTTATAAATTTGTACATTTATTTTGCATCTATCTTTTACATTCTTCTTCACTTCACTTTTGTTTGGACTCAGATCTAAATGTTACGTTTCCATGCTGTAGCTCCAGAGTCATTTTAGTATTGAGTGTAAGGACTATCTGCACGATCTTAAAAAAGCTAATTGAGGTAATGATATGAAGTAGACCAGCATATTGCTAGCCTTTCATTGATCAAGTTATTCATTTGCTAGAAATGCATTTAGTTCATAAACGGGTGAAATCCGGTAGTATGAAGCAATGTATGATTTACATAGAATATACAAATTGTTATGAGAGATTCATTTAATGCAATGATTGTGAAATTGAATATGAATATAAACTTTCCTGCCTCAGTTCTGGTACGTCCACACGGTGCGTTACACTGGATTCTTTCCATCTCAGTTCATCAAATTTAAAAAACTACAATTTATAAATATGAGTTATTCAAACCTGAGGAATATCACACTGATATGTTGTGGAAATGTGTGGTTTTTTTAACAAAAATATATCTTTATTTAATATCTGTGAAAGCATTCAGCTGATTTGGATTGTCATAGAGTTATTATGTATCTTGCATATGAGAAGCTGTAAATCAAAAAGAGTCCCCAACCAGCAACATTGTGATTTCTGCAGGAATCCAAATCTGCTGTCAGAGATCGGGTATCTAAATATTTCCGGGACTTTAAGCGTCCATCACTCTGTTAACTTAAGCTACACAAGGGTCCACATCCATAGAGCCATAGTACCAGATATTCATTGTAAAATATTTGAAGCACCGAGCTCAAGTAGTTTTGTAGGTAATGGAATTAAAAAAAAAGAAAAAAAAAAGAATAGGGCTTGAAAAATGAATAAAACAGACCGACTTTCATCCCTAAAAGTATATTTTTGGGAAAACTAATGAAAGCAGCAACTGGGAATTTTCCATAATTCCTTTTAAGAAGTGAATGTTGTCTCTGGATTCTTTTCAGGGATGGTCGGGTGGGAGGGACTCTTTATATTTTGGAAAATTAGGGGACAATTAACAGTTTTTATAGAACATTCAATAAACCTACCACTACAGCTAAATTGCTTTGAGAGGCGGTTTAAATTTGGGGGATTTTCAGGAAACCTGTGAAGTAAACCTCGGCTTGATTAATTTTGTTTTTAATACAGAGCCGTTCTGTCTATACAAACTTTTTAGAGTGTTCCACAAAATCCAAACATAAACCTACCTGCTTACTATTGTGTATAAATGAACTTCTGTCCTCAATTTGGTGTTGCATTTTCCTCATTATTAATAATCATTTTCATGTTTTAATATGCCCACTTTTTTCCACTATTAGTAAAGCTCTTTGATCTGCAGCTGTGTATGAAATGTGCAGCATTAATAAGCTGCCTTGCCTTTGTCACACTGGAAGACATTTTGGCTTGTCGTAGTCAGAGAGGCACAGGTGTTACTAATAACATTAACTATGGCTCCGTTCCATTAAAGCCATTTCCCTCCACCTGTATCGATGTGCATCTCCCGTCGATTTGTCCGTGAAAAAAAAGAAAGAAAGAAAGCTGAGCGGAAGTGCTGGAAATTTAACAAAATGTAAATATTACAAAAAAGGCTGAGGTGGAAAATGTGATGTATGGATAATCAAAGCTAGACATTTGTCAGGTACATGCGAGTACCTGCATGCTCAAACAATGCATGCAAGCAAGCAAAGAGATACAAATCGAGAATGTTAAAGTGGTGTTCCTGCCAGGAAACGACTTGTTTGTTAAATGGTCTGGTATGTGGCAGAGCTGCCATGCAAGCTGTTCGCCCGCCATACCAAGCAGGTTGGCATTCAAGCGTCTTGCCCAAGGACACTTTAGCACGGGATCGAAGCCCATCTATTACCTGAGCCACGGATTTAGTTACATTGTCCTGTTTAGTGTATCTGTTATACGCACCAATCGGCCACAACATTAAAACCAGAGATGAGTGACGTGAGCGTTAATTCAGTGTCCTGCTGGGAAACGTGGGACCTTGCATTTGTGTTATTCTGACTTGTACCACCTCCTGAAACACCACCACAGACCAAGCACTCCTCTCCATTGCACCCCCATTCCGGAAGCCCCACAGGACCCAAAGGATTTGCTGTTAGTTCCATTAAAGCCTTTTGTTGTGATGTTCAAGGTAACAGGTGTGTATTTGTTGTTTTGTTTTTTTAATATTTCTTTTTGTTCAGGTTTGCACATCAGAGTCGTATTAGATACTTGGCTAGACTTCGATCAGCATGTTCAGAACCGGGACTCTGAAAGTGACGCATTGCTAACAATCGCTATGTTTAGGTTGTGCTTTAGAAGGTCGAGAACAAATCCACTCGGCGTGATTTTCATGCCATTGAAATTCCAATTTAAAACACAAGGGTCTGTTTACTCTTCAGGTCCATTTCCTTTCCTTTTCGAGATGATTTTTTTTTGCATCAAAGCCTCCTTCTGGAGAAGAGCAGCATTGTTTCAGCGGCAGCAGCGAGCTCATGCGAGGCCGCAGACTCCGCAGATAAGCGCATCAGCCATTACCGGGTCCCTCCTTCAGACCTATTAGGTCTTGCAAGGACTTCAAACACCAATTTGTTCTGCAAATAGCCCATTCAATTTGTGCCTGCCAGAAAGAGACACCTCTCTCCCTCTCTGCAGTAATTGAATCTTCAAAGGGACATTTTCCTCCATTTCTGTCAGGTATTAGAGTGATGAATAGCAAACGGTCATCCGAACAGAAAAGAGAGGATACATGTTTATCCATTTTCAGTTAGACGCTCATCATGCGCCTTGATGATTGCGAGGCTGGGAATTGAATGGCAGCGCTGCAGGATGTTCAATAGAGGATTTTCAGCCATGCTGATATCAGGCTTTTGCCCACTTGAATAGACAAAATTAGCCAGGTACTCATTACAACATCTAAAAACCCAAGTTTAGCTAATTAGAGACACTGAAGCTTTACAATGAATTTAAGGAGGCTATTAAATCTTCAATATTTTTATTACTTAAATACACCATACTGGAGCAAATGTCTCGGAAAATATCACAAATAAATTTCTCTTTCATTCAGCATTTAAATGTTGGTGATGATCTCTACATTACTGACTATGAGCAAATTTCTTCAGCTTGCCATGAGTTTCAAAGGGAGGAGCTGAGTGCGGAGGGGTCAGATGTACTGTAGCCACGCCTGGACAACGACATTTACATGCATACTGTACATACATGGTAGTTTTACAAATACACCAAGAGTGTTCATGATTTGTTTTCCACAAAATGCCACAGATTTTTTTTAAACCCCATCTTAATATATAGATATATACCACCAAAAAGAAAGAAAGAAAACCAAAAACCAAAAAACACATTCCCCTTTGACAACACTTAAAATATAGAAAGTGGAAACACCATGTTGCTGGGAAATGAGGATAGAAAAGGAGGAGAGGAAAAATGAAAAAGTCCCGGTTTTCCCCCCAAAATGTCTTTAAACAAATGTGCAGAGTTGAAAAGCCTGCGCCTTTTAAACCTCATTAGTCTCGTTCCTTCTCTTCAGTCACAACATAGTCTCGTCACGTTGTTTAATTTTCTCCTCCCGTAGAGTCCTCTAGGATTCGGATCGGTCTCCCCCTTTTTTCACTTTTCTTTTTTCCCCCCCCCTTTAAATCGTCCCAAGGTCACAGAGTCCGCAGTGTCCCGATTCAGGTGTAGTAAGTGCAAGTATCCACCCACAGTTGGGGAAAAGCCAAGGATTGAAGGCTGAGCGCTGGGTATGAGTTGCAGAAATAAAAAGTCAGGTTACTGGTTGAGATGTGAGGAGGATTCCTTTAGGACAAAGGGGCCTGGGGGCACAGCTAAAAAGGCCGGGGTGCTGCTGATCCACACTGTCTCGGGTGTCAATGGGTAAGGGTTAAAATGAAGGCACACATCCTGCTTCCTGCACGGCTCCCGCCTAACACACCTGAAAGGAGAGGGCGATAAAAAAAATTTTTTTTTTAAAAAAGGGAAAAGTTTAAATGAGAACAGACATCAAGCTGTCATTAAGAGCATCAGTTCACAAAATGTCATAAATGTTTCACCCCTTGATAAATAAACTTTCCACCAGCTCCAGTGTTTAATTTATTGATCAGCCAGGCTTTGAAAACCATCTGGTGTCCCATTTACTTTGCATTAACTAAAAGTGCATTCATGAAGCGATTCTCTTTGGTATAATTAGAACCACGCTCCGACATAACTGCAGGAGGTGTTCAGTCCTTTGAAACAGAAAAATGCAGGGGAGGAAAGACAATTATCTGTCTGGGTACCAGCAGCATTCAACTTTTTCATCTTTCTTGTTTTTTTCCTCCGCGATTCGAAGGGGCGATTTACTTTTCCCTTCATCCCTCAAATCACTAGGAGGGCTTCAATCTATTAGTAATTGCAAACTCCTACTTGGGGGCTAATTAAAGTGACTGACGCTGGGAGGGTCCCTCTCCCCTGGGTCAAAGCAGCTCTGTATGAGAGCGGTAATTTGTCTGTTCTGAACAAAGAGATTAGGAAGAAGCTGGGAAGAAAGCTTAATAAATGAGCATCACATGTCCTACGCCATGATCGTGAACAACACCAATTATGTCACAGCGAAATCGCACATAATCAAAACAACGGTCAGAAGATAACCCTGTGACTGCTTCATTTTCTCCTCTGCTAAACCAGCTTCTATATTCAGGCCGATACACTGGAGCCGTATTGATTCAGAGGGCTGTTATCCTGCTGTAAGCCTCTGCTGTTTGAGGCTGTCGAAATTCTGTTCGAGCAAAAGAAATACAGTGTGATAAAGTGCTTGAGCGGCAGAATAATTCTCCTTATTTCACTCGCGCAGATAACAAAAGCATCCAGAGACTGTTCCCACTGAGCGATGAGTCTCTGTTTATTTAATAATTCGCTCTCTGCTATAATTAAAGCACCAGGGCCAATATTCAGATTGCATTTTAGCATCAATAATTCAGCAGTTTTCACTACAATTGATGTTAGTGCATAAATAAACAATGAGGCCTCATATTTACTACACCAGCCATGCTGCAAGAGACACTGGGGGTGGGAGCAAGGACTTAAACAGACATTTAAAATTAAGCTAGATAATGCAACGGCTTTCAATTTAAATGTGAGGAGCTCTTAGAGCTCCAAGAGCTGATTTGTAAAAGTGACAAGCCCTTAAAAGGCCTGTGACGTAAGGGGAGGAGGGATGTGGGGGGGCTTAATGGAGTTCTACCTCTCCTCTACTCACAGAACCACTCAAGGTGAAATGCATGCTCCCAACAATATAATTCCTCTTTCAGTCAGACTCTGACACACTCCAAACACCTCCCATATCTCTCAGTGTGCTCTATGTGCAGACAAGGTATCAATAAAGCTGCTTGTTGTGAGGCAAAAATGATTAGATCTGCTGCAGGCACAATGAAGCTATCCTGAAGAATGAAGTTATCCTTCGTATATGATTAGGCCTTCTGTTTTGCTTTCACTGGAGGCATCGAGATCAAATCAGGGAAAGCCATGATGACAGCTTTCATGATATACATGCTGCTGCAGCTTGCTGTCTGTGTTCGCTTCTCGCCCCCACTCGGATGCACATTTTTGGCCTCGGAGTAATAACTTAACCCAGGTGATCCCAGGCGTGTTGATAGAAAAGTCAAATTCGGTTTTAAACACTCCGTATTAATGTTAAAAGTGGACGTCTGGCTCAGAACGGCAAAATAAATTCACAATGAGTCAAATATGTGTCTGCTGGTAACAAAGTGTGAGGGCAGCGGTACACAAAAACATCATTTTCGCATGCTTTGTGCTGACAGTTAATACAGATTTTCTAAGTTCATGTCCTCCAACAAGAATGATGGAAAAATCCATTGGCTGTCTAAAAATAAAATTCATCTCTGCTCTGTAAGATTTAATATCGGCTGCATGCCTTGCAGTGAAGTCGAATCGACGACATCAATATAAACAGAGTGAAAAATGTTGCCGTGAAAATTACAGATGTTTTTCTTTTCCTGCTAATGACTCCGGCTGACTGATGACTTTTCCTGCTTGTCTTGTACTTTGAAATGAGACCACAAAGAACCGCGGGGCTCCCTCCGCCAACACGGGGGTCTTACCTTCTGGTCGGGCAGCAGCGGGTTCGTCTGCAGTGAACTCAAATGGCCGTTGATGAGCGCTGTGGGTCTGTCGTGTTCGCAGAACAGGCTGCCGTTGATGTAGTGGAACCGGTCCCCGGGGACGAGCCGGTTCCGACAGGTGGAACATGTGAAACACTGTAAACAAAGACAGAACCGATCTTAAAGGTCTTACAGGTCCTTCCCTGTAGTGTGTTTACATTGAACTTGTAAAGGAAGCTGAGGATAAAAATATTGCTTAAGCAGGTTCCAAGAATCTTATTTGTGACTTGAGCGCCTGTGATCTGTAAATCTCAATTTCAATTAAAGGATCCTGCCTTTAAATTGCTCCTTAAATAAAGCCAGCGCACATTAAGGTTTAGTGTTTGTGGAAGACACAACCATCATTTGGTTTCTAAATAGCTTCCCTGTTCTCAGTAATGTTATCAAATACCTAAAAAACAGACTTTTTACATTTTAACACACTAGAACAGTCACATCTGTAAATTCAAAGATCTTGCATCTGGCATTTATTTCCTTACATCTGTCAAGGAGAAATCTTGTCACGTTGTTGATAGATATCATGCAAAATTCAGCCTTGGATACATACATGTGCAAATTGCAGTACTCCTATTTAACCACTAGGGACATCACGTCATGTCAAAGTTTCATAGCCAAGTATTTCTTTGTTTCTGTTGCAAGCAGCAACACCTGAGCCTTAATGCTGAAGCGCCAAAAAAGGTCAGATCCTGTAGTGTCCACTTTATTCTGCTCCACAAACAAGTCACCCCCACAGCCTCCCTCCTCCTGTTAACACGTCCAGCTTTACAGCTTTAAAAATGCATGGTACAAAAATCTGTTTTTCTCTTAATGAACGCTCTTCTCCTTCAGAGACACATTCACGCAGTTTATGAACCACAGCTAACCATCATTAACCGATAAATCAGTATGCCCTCATCCCGCCTAAACATGGCAACTTTAAATTTGAAATATAGTTGTTTTTAAGCACCGAGGCTTCAAAACCAATGACTAACATCAGGGCAGCTACATCAATTTTTCATACGCAATCTATAGTTTTTGTAGAGACTTTGAGGCTTCAACCAAATATCTACACAAAATATTAATGTTTTCTCATAGCTAAGATCAAAACTGATCCTAGGTCTGTTTCATAAGTCTTCAAACACACGCTCACATCATTTTTCATCACAACATTTTAATACAGTGATGCTATAAAATTTCTTTTTGTGAAATAATATCAAAATGCAAAATGGAATAACATTACTCAAGAAGCTGAAAAATTTAATTATTAAACACGAGAACAGATGGTGATTAAATGATTAATCCACTTATTGTTTTAGCGCTCCAGCAGTTGGATTTTACACCAATTTGAATTCAAACTAAAGTTTTTGCTTTAATACTTTTTTGGATCTCCTGTTAATCATATCTCATTAGCCCTGCTCCGTACAGACAGTAGTCGCTATTGACCACAACAGAGACATCTTAAGCCAAGCACATAATAATTAGTGTAAAGTTAATTCAATGTGATGCTGATTTGTGTGTGCTTCGAAGAGCTAATTCCGATACTAAGGAAAACACTGTTATACACAAAACTGAAAACTAGGAGTGTGCTGATGTGTCGGTTGAATATCCGTTTGTTCAGCTGATTGATATCGGTATATTGGCAAAATGCTAAAATATGAAGTTACAAATGAAAGAAAATAATGGGATCACCATCAGTTATCTCCAAAAAAAGTTATTTGAAACATCGGCCCAGGATTTCATAACCGATGCATCGCTGCTAAAAACAAAACAAAGGCTTTAAACTGTGCAGCACTCCAACTTCATCAAGTTCAAAACTCCAGAGAGGAAACTTGACTTTACCTTGAGATGGTACACATTGCCCTGTGCCCTCATCACCAGTTCACTGGCTGGAATAGACTGACCACAGGCGCTGCAAGCTCCGCTGTTCCCAAATAATCTGAGGGGGGGAAGAAAGGGATGAAGAAGGAGTGTTACTGTGGAGCTGCTGTATGCATCTGCACAGATTTAGCCTTGTGTAATGGACTGTCCACACTTTTCTCTGCCGAGTGTGTGACTGAATGAAAAGTGTATCCGGCGCTAAGTTTCCCCCCCAACTCCATTTCTGCCTCGAAGGGAAAACATACAGCAGAAGAAATAGAAAATCATCACAGTATCAACAGGAAAAATGAATCCTACACGACTCTGCCCTCCACAAGCATCTAGCACTGAAACTGCATATTACTTTGGCTGCACATTTTTTGCAGCCTAATAATAACGTGGAACATAAGCAATAAGGACCTAAGAGGATTTGATTGTACATCCAGGCGGAGATGTAGTGCTTTTGCCATTAGGACTCCTGTGAATGCTCCGTCAGTGCCGTGTTTCCATTAGAAACCCCGTAGCTACTCGGGTTGATATATAATGTGCATGGGTTAACCTTTTCAATCATGGTGTCAACACTTTAGATTTGCTTCTGCTCATCTCTTTCGTCCCTAACCTTCTCTCTCTCTCTCTCTCTCTCTCTCTCTCTGCCTCTTGATAATGAAATGCTTGCTCCAGCTTCCCTTCTATCTTCCTTCTGAGTCCACAATTTAGATTACTTCATCTCGGTGAGCAGCAAACTGAATGAAATTTCGATTTGAGCAGAAAGTAATTTACTGGGATCTGGACCCATTTGTCATCATATCTCACCGGGTGTTTGCTCTATCACTGCACTTTTCCTAAGCAATCAAATAAGACCACGGCATCTGACATGCTCCGGAGAGAAGGAGAGAGAGGGATGGAGACAGAAAGGGATAGGGGGGAGTGGTTAACACTGGTGTGCGTGCATCAGATAAAGTTGTTTGGTTGGGGGGAAAAAAAATTAACAAGAGAAAGAAAGAACAACAAGATCAAAGTGTCTTTCTGCACAGACCTTCTTGAAGACATTTTTTATGAAATGTATTTAACAAAGAGGGAATAAATGCCTCTACCATCCCAACCATAACCCGAGCAGTTGTTAGAAAAACTGACAAACAAACAAGCCAGAGCTCTTTGCAAAGGGACACAGAAATGGCTTTCAATAAGGCAGCTTAGGCTGAAGCAAATTTTGTCTTGGCATCATTTGGAATGGCTCCATCAAAACTCAATTTCAGAAACTAATTAACTGGAGACCGTCGTCACAACACTGCCAATTCTCTGCTCTCGCTGGGACAAACATGACAGTGGAAATGAACATATATGCCTTGCTTTAAGACTCTTGTGCTCTGCTGTGATGTGTGTGTGTGCGCGTGTGTGTGTGGAGAAGCAAAACTACACTTTCCCCACAAGATGTTTCTGCATATCAAAGCCGGCTCATTCCGAAATTCAAACTTCGCTCAAATTGAAAACATGTTCCTCGTGCTCTTGTTGAATATGTTGCTCGAGGAGTTTCCTCCTGCGCGAAAGCTTTTGAGAGGTGTGGAAACAAAGGACAAAAGGAGTTTTCACCACAGCCTTTTTACATTTGGGCGCAGTGTGAAACTCGTACCGGGTTAATTATTTTACCAGGGGATAGCTCTTGATAGTATTTGATTTAGGAGCCAAAGCCTTTAGGTGCTCAATTAAGTTGCTGCATCGGTTTAGAGTTGGGCTCTAATGGCCTCTTCTGCCAGTGAACTACAGCGCTGAGGTGAAGCCAACACCCCAGGTCAGTATAATTAAGGCCAAGGGACTCTTAATTGCAATGACACATCTGGTTTCTGCTTTTTGCAACAACAAAAAAATCAGTTACTCACTACGTTTCTCGGGGATGGCTTTATCTTGATTTATCTGTCGTCTTCCGCCCTTGTGAATCTGTCTTAGATTAAATTAAATAACAAACAAAAAACCACATTTGGACCTGTCTGTTGCCTATGCAGGCAATGACTATTGGATTTCATTTCAGCGCTGACTGCCGGGTGAAATATAGCATAGCTTGCTGCGAGGCTGTCTGGTAAATGCAGACCTCATTCACCAAGGCCTTTGAGTAGGGTAAAATTACCCCACAACAATGATTTCTGCAACACAGTCCATTAAAAATGCCTCTCTACATCAGCAGCCAAAGCACCTTAAAAGCACTAGGCCATATTGATACTGAAGCGGGGCTTTGCATAATGGCAAGAGCTGCATTAGAGAAAAGGGTGGGAGGGGGGGGGACAGGGCGGGGTGGGGAGATTGCGAGGATGAGGGAGGGTTCGCGTGAATCTGTGATGTCCATGTGTTTCAGGAGGAGGGGGTGGGGGTGTGTAGGGCTGGAGTCGGAGGCTGGGTGGTGCTGGCGGTGGGGGATCAGCCAAATTACACTTGGTTAATTCAGAGTAACAGATCTGGCCCCAAGTGAATTGAAGGCCTTGAATTAATTCTGTTATGACAAATCAAGATAAACGTTTCCCCTAAATTGCATGCGATTTAATTAATTTCTGAGATCCAGTTTTTTTTTTTTCCTCCCCTGGCCTAATAGTTCACATTCTCTTGTGCTGTCATAGTGCTTGAGTGGGCAGACTTCAAAGTGATATTAAATAACCAACTATTAGATTTACCTCACACGTTCTATTGGAAAAGTGCCATTTAATTACCTAGGCTTATTCAATTAAGGGGACACACATTCTCCCTGAATCCAGCAGCCACAAGTAAATTAATTCTCCCTCTACTAGCAGCCCACAGAAATAATATCACCTCCAGCTTAAAACAACATGATCCCTACAGCAAACACAACTTTGGCTTTAAGTTAAAGCTTTTGGGGACAAGCGCTGCATGAAAAACAGGGGATGGGTTATCATCCCAGGCCAGGCATACGACTCAACTCCCGATCAGTCAGATGAGCATTATTAAATCAGCTGTATGGATATAAAGCTGAAGCTGCAGCTGAGAACGTATGTTGAGCTGTTTAGCACTCTATTACAAATATGAATCTGCCCCTTTAAGATGAAGAGGGGGAAAAAAACAGCAGCAAATGGCCTTCACAATAATCCCTCTTCTCTATCTGTCTTTCTCTCTTGCTCTCTCTCAAAAGCCAATTTGGTTAATTAAATGTTTTGTTTGCAGTGTGGCTCTCATTCATTTCGGACACGTCATTGGGAGCGGATACAAGCCAGGGACCAGATCTCATTAGATAAAACCCATCAGGACTAAAGGAAATGGAGGGGGACTATAATTAAAGCATTTAATTGTGTAGACTCACTGTCAGATGTTTTTTTTCCTACCCCGCTCCTGTCTTTATCTCCACAGAGATCTCATGGTTCCATAATGTGCGTTTTAGCTCTTCCACCAAGCATGCTCTCATTACAAGTGGAAAGGTGTATCCACATTTTCCCCCCTTCCAATTTTAATTACGTTATAGTCCCATTATGAATGAAGTACCCCATTGACTTCCCCATCCTTTTTATGAGGTGGGTGTGAGAGCGCACAGGCGCACTTTAGATTTTGAATTATCCGTGCAGATTTGATAGCAGCGTTGTACGTTAACTGGAGTGCGGTTCCATCCATTAGAATATGAGCATGCATTTCTATTATATAACAATAAAAGCAGACTCTCCGACTGTCTTGCATGAATAGAAACTCAAGTTTAGCAAATGGCTAATTGATTGGCTTAAAAATCCATACCAGTCTAGCACATGAGGCTGAGTCAAGGATGCATGTCAACTTTCAGTAAACTGCACCTTCTCTCGTCACTTAAGACTGCTCAACATGACCAGAATGAGTGTCATCAACAAGCTCTAGTTGGGTGTCTGGCACACCTACTTGAATATTTAAAAAGGCTCTCTTTGCTAATCAAATGATCCTTTTTCCACTGTATTAAAAAAATTGAATAAAACAGCCTTCACTGAACACAGATCCTGTCCGTGTCTCTTGCAGAGCTAACTCAAGTCATTTAGGACCAGTTTTCTGTTCTTTTGTTGATTGTAAAACAGGACAGACCGCATTATGACCTGCAGAGACTCTCTCCTTTTGCTTTGTGCTCTGTCAACATGGCGCCACGTTTGGCGTCTTTCAGGGCAGGCCAGAGAGCCTTCAACCAGGATGCCCTAATGAGCGCTGATGACGTTAGTACAATTTGAGACACATGTCGTGCAGGAACGCACCAAACTTTGCGGACGGTTGCATGACCATGACAGATCTACATCAGCTTAGTCCTGCTTTTAACTTGATTTAATATCACAGCCTAATATAATCCAGAAGAAAAGTTCTACGGGCTACGAGAAGCACAATTTTTCCTTTTAAATTCATGCAAGATGTTTAAACGTCGAACTTGCTCAGTAAGGCTGCACAAGCAAAATACAGAAAACTGAACACACAACCTGGTGATTTCCTCACCTGATGTAGTCGTTTCTACAGAGGATCATGCCACTTTTTGTGTAGCACGACGTGCCGATCTCACCCAGCTGGGCCTGGCAGCAGGAGCACTTGAGGCATCGGCTGTGCCAGTAGCTGTCCATGGTGTAAAGGAGGAAACGGTCCGCAATTTTGCCCCCGCAGCCGGCGCACCGCTTCCAGGACAGAGAACCTGTGCCCACCGGTGGTGGCTGGCTGCTGCCTCCGGGATTCACCATCGTACCTGAGAACACACAGAAGAAACCATGACAGGTTGCTGTTCAGACTATTATTTTTTTCCTTTTACACTCAAGGACTGCTTTGTACACACAAGGGTCAGGACTTACACGGCTATGAGTTTACACATTTGTCATAACTGATCAGTTATCAGCTGTTTGAACATGTTGTATCTGCAGCTGCGAAGCACGATCTCTGCTACAAGACAACCACGAGTCACTTAGTGAATTAATCTGCCCTTGATCTCTACGCTGTTGCTTCATCAGACCTCTTGTGATGAATGTCTATTCACTGATAACACTGTGGGGCCAGAGGAACAATTACACAGCACGGGCCTTTGTTGAGCTGTCCTAATGGCGCACAATTCCTCACTCTGCAAAGAGGTGATGTCCACAGCAAAACTCAAGGGAGTGAGTAAAGAGAAGCTGATGTTTGGCACATTAGTTCTGATGCTGCATGAGCCTTTGACCTCAGCCAAGTATATGATCAGGCATCTACACCACAGCCCCGATACAGCGATGTGCACACGCTGTAATGATGTTAAATGTTCTAATCTACTGAAATGCAGGCATTTGTTTCACCCACCAAATTAACGTGGGCTCTTTCAAATGTAATCCTCTCCAATTTGGTCAGGCAGCCTCGCCTGGATAAAGCCAAATCTTTGTTGAAAGACAGGTAGGCTAATTAGAGTTAGGAAGAGGGAGGGTGGGGGATGCACAGAGAAAAGCATTCAGTAAGCCCATTAGCGATGGCTCTTAGGGACAAACCACAGCGTACCTTAGTGCTGATTAAATCTAAAAGGAGATGAATCAAAAAAGCCGACCTGAAAGTGACTCCCGGATAAACAAGACGGGGCCATCATCAAGTTTCATTCAGAGGAGTTTCCTTTTTTTCCGCTGAGGGATGGAGGGGACGGGGAGGGGAAGAGGAGGGGGGTGGCTTTTAACTTAAATGGGCTAACTCAAGTAATTACACGGGCAAGCAATTTGGAGACCAAGTCATGGAAATAGAAGAGGGAGCGAGAGAGACGGAGGGGGGGAACATATCAGACAGCCATGTGCTAAAAGCTTCTGTCCGCTGCCTGATTTTGTTTTTGAAATAGAAAATAAAAGAAATGCAGCTTCACATCTCAATTACTACGAGCCGAGTCCTTAAAAAAAGACCAGTGTAATGTCCGCTGTCACATCTGAGCGCAGGCATTCCTAAAATAGACACAGGCGGACTCAAAACCGACTGTTTCCACTCTGAAAACTACGGACAATTGCAGGTAGCATATATACATATAAAATATATATATACAGCGCAAACACACAGAACAGCTGTACCAGCGGCAAACACCCACCTCGTTTGTCTCCTTTCAGGGTAATGGCTGTAAAGTTGACGGCTTGAATGGCAGGTAGGCGAACAGGTAGGCTGCAACAACAGTACCCCAAAAAAGTACAGGTAGAAAGCGGACGCGACACCGCGCGCGGTCGTCGGCCTCCAGCTCCGCGCGGCAGCGAAACCCTCGAGCTCGGCTCTTCAGCAAGCAAATGGAGTTATCAGATAGTATTTCCACTGGATGCTTCCCGTTTAACTGCTGCTGCCGCTTTTAGTGCTCTTTTTCTCGCTGGAACAAAAACGAGTCCATCACAAGCCGTAATTACAGGTCTGCGCATGCCGTTGTGTCCACAGAGCTGGAGAAGTGCGTGGAGAAGAGGGAGGGAGGAAAAACAGAAACACGGAGGCAGGCAGAGAAGCTGTAATTGACTGTCCTCTGCTCTGGTCTCTGGGTCCCGTTAGCTGCTTGTTCTACATGTGTCGCTGACAGGAAGAAACCTCCAGTAAAAAAGCCCCTTCAGCCGCGTGACGAAAGGGCCTCGGCAGCCAATCCGCGCGCGGTCCATTTAAGAGGAATAACAATTCTGGCCAATCAGAGGGAGGCGAGACTGACTCGGACACGCAGACAGAGAAGGATGGAAACGGAGGTGAGATGGACCGGAGAGAAGAGACACGCAGCAGTCCAACGTATACAAGCCAAATCAGGGGCAGAGACGAGATTAGAGCGGATTTATACGCCAAAGAAAATCCGTAGAATAAGCTCAGTGTCCTGTTTAAGGAGCTTCAATATCACCGTGATAAATATATTATCTCTTCTAAACGTCCATAATACTCGAACATGGAGAGATTGCATATGAAGCATTGTAATAATATACAGATCAAACTGTCTCCATTGTCGGGACTACTGAAAGCTGCATAGCAACATCCTGTAGGCTGCATTCATCTCACGCCCGACTTTAATTAGTTGACATTCAATAACTACTTAGTTTACCGAGGGTGACTCCAACCTCTGGGAAATATCAAGCCCCCCTAATAGCTGCGTAGTGGCGCCATCGTCTGTCACTGGAAAAAATCGCAGCGAGGCCTGCTGTCGTTTACAACCTCATTAAGCCTCGGGTCATTGGTTTCAACACCTATTAAGGCTAATCTGCAAGACCTGATTTGGCTGAGATCCTTTTAATTCCTTCAGTTTGAGTTTTTCCACCATCACGTGACACTTCTGAGATCCCATCAACTGAAGGTGACTGTAACGCTTTTTAATAAAAATGAAATGTATATGGTGGCGACACCAAGACAGAGAGGCGGGGGGCTGCTCTCCTTGTAAAGAAAAGCTGCAAACAAGTGACGTCTTCAGTTTAACCAAAAACAGTTGCTATTGGAGAAAAGTTTCCCTGTTTGAGATTCAGCAGGCTGAGTGGTTTTACATGACAAAACGGCTCTCTTATAAGATGCCCCTGGCTTCATTAGAAAGACGTCAGATGTATAAAGATGATCTTTTTCTTGACTTTAATTGTTTAATTATTCCTGCAGCTCCGAAGAGATCGCGCTGCATCAAGCTGATTTCCCTTTTGGCAAAGCCGGTGCTACTCCGCCTTGGTTTGAGCCACATTCTCCTGACATTCTCATCAAGCCTCTCACTCAGCAGAACAAAAAAACCCCACGGAAGATTGCAAAGAATGTCTTTTCCACCAAGGAATGATTAATTGATATAAATGATTAAAACAGAGGAAAATTATGAAATGAATTTGAAAAGAGGCCTCACAGGAAAAGCTTTGTTTGTTCCGGGCCTTTTTTAATGAGCTTTTCATAACTGGGCAAGAGAAATTACTCTGCGTGTTCTTTTTCTGGAGCTCTTTTGCAAAATAATTATGGCTAGTTGAAGTGAGGAGGAGGAAGTGGAGGGGTCAGGGAGACGAGGAGGGAGAGAAGAGTGGGTGGGTGGCTGGGTAGGTGGGGGTTCCCTCAGAAATTGATCACCTCCTTTCTCCGCTGAGATCTTTGAGTCCTGTGGCAGTTTCCAAGCAGCTGCATTATGACAAAAAAAAAAAAAAAAAAGAAAGAAAGCAGCCAACAACAATATGATTGAACACTATTTCAGTGTTTAAACAGGGACGAGAGAGCGTCAGATGTGGCTCACAGTGTTGATACTCCCCACAGGGGTGATCTCACTGAGATGAAAAGGAGACCACGGTGCTTCATAATGAAGCTGCTTGTCCTGTGGGAAAAAGCAATAGAGCCGCAGTGAGCACGGTGGTTAACTTCAGCCTGGGATTCGCTCTGTGTTCTCGTCTATTGACGTGACACTGAGCCGCAGAGAGGCCGGTTTCAGCCTGAGAGTTTACACAAAACATCCAGGCCACTCCAACATTCTCTCGGGCTCATATTCTGAGATCGCACAGCTACATGTGGCCTCGTCCGCCGTTTGTGATACGACGTTGCCCTCGCTTTACTGCACATGTTGTCTGTAAAAGAGAATGATGTTCGGTTAGCTGAGCCAACTGATCAGGGAAGATTAGAGTTCAGATTATCTGCAGATACAGAGAAGCTGCTCTAGGACTGCACACAGGGTGGCACAAAGATCTCTGAGTGAAATCTGCTAAATGAGTAAAAGGTTACTTACCTAAAGAGCCATTAAAGGAACACTTAAAGTCCACATTCTCTGAAAAACATGTTGATTCAGGATGCTTCTGAAAGTGATAAACTGATTTCCTGAACATCTAAAGTGCTTTTTTCTGGATCAGACACAACACACCAGTACACACAACTTTGTGCATCTGAGAAATTGCAAAGGTTTGCAAAATTTTAAAGTTATTATAATTATATAATCCAGGCCTGTCAAAGTCAGTTCAAATGCTTTAATTGAATCAAAAATGCATGCCCTGCATAGCCTTCTCATGTACAGTTTGATCCACATACTTCACCCAGGCCACAAAAGTGCTCCTTTGCCTTTCCATGATGGGAATCTGCACACCGTACCAAAGAAACTCTACTGGATTGGGATCTGGTGACTGTGGAGACCATATGAGTATTATGAGCTCATTGTGATGTTCAAGTAGCCAGTTTGAAATGATCTGAGGTTTGTGACATGTTGCGATCAGAAAATGGGTACACTGTGGTCATAAAGGAATGCACATGGTCAGCAGCAATACTCAGACAGACTATGGTGTTTAAATTATGCTGAGCTCATACTAGTATTCCAAGAAATATTCCACACACCACTGCCGGCAGCCTGAAATGTTGATACAAGGCAGGATGGATCTGTGCTTCATGCCAAATTCTGACACCACCACTTGAAAGTGGCAACAGAAACTGAGGCTCATCTGACTAGGCATCCTTTTTCCAGTCTTCTAAAATCCAATGTTGAGAATTCCCATGTGAATTGTAGGCTCAATTTCCTGTTCTTAGTTGATAGGAGTTGCACCAGGTGTGGTCTTCTGCTGCTGTAGGCCATCTGCTTCACAGTTCAATCTGTTGTTTGGTGTGTGTGGACTTACTGTTGCTTTCCTGTCAGCTCAAAGAAGTCTGGTAGTTGTCCTCTGACCTCTGGCATCAACACGGCATTTTCACCTCAAGTCACTTAAATCTACATTTTTCCATATTCTCTCAGATTCTGTACTTCAGCAGGTCATCTTGACAATGCCTAAATGCAAATTGTTGCTGTAAGTAAAAGAGTAAAAGTCTATTTCCAAGTAAAAGAAATAGATTTTTCATCATGAATTTTTCTTAAAATTTTATTAAGAATCTAAAATAATATATGGATTGGATAACAAGGGACAAATTTGGCTCCATGGCCTTGAGTTTGGCACATGTGGCATAATCAAAGCTAAAGAAGAGTTTGCAGATCATAGCGCAATCATGCATGCTATTCATGTGAATATACTAGAAAATATAGTATTGTTTGTTTCTGATGTTTACTGATTTTTTGGTACCAAAATAATTTACAAATGGGTTATTTGTAAGAAAACACCAAAAGTTTTTAATTAAACTTTAACTGAGGATGTCATAGCACATCTGTGCTCACATTTGGCCAAGTAGGCGGTACTCAATAGTAAATAGCCCAAGATTTATATAGCAATTTTGCATTCTTACTGACCACTCAAAGTCAGGCAGTGTTTTCCACTCACTACTGCACAGAATCTGGTCACAGGAGCAGAATGGCAGCATACACTATCATTTCCATAACAGTGTAGCTTCTCTTTTGTAAAGTGAAAGGAAGTGGGGATAATGCATCAGTCATAGGTAGGGGTGGTTGTAGCTCAGGCGGTGGAGCAGGTCATCCACTGATTGGAAGGTTGGTGGTTCGATTCCTGGCTTCCCCCTCGTTTGAATGCTAAATATCCTTGGGCAAGATACTAACCCCATGTTGCATTCATTGGAGTATGAATGTTAGATAAGCACTAACAGCTTAGAAGAGGTGATTGGGTGAATGAATTAGTTGTATAAAATTTAGAGTAAAAAAGCGCTATATGAGAATGAGTCCATTCATCATTTTTACAGTCTATGGTGGAAGAAATTGGCTAGGCTGTGTCCTAACCTGTCACCAGTACTGTACTCATTCCTCTTTCTCATTGTGTGATCAGCCTCATGTGCATACGTAGTCATCTCTCCCCAGTTGTGTTTATCAGATCCTCTGTTGAGATTCTAGTGTTTAACCCGTCTTGCTTCCTGGTTTTGGTGCTGCTTAGGATTCCCTTTTAAGTTTGGCTGTGTTTTTGAAAGTATCACCGGCTTGTTAATAATTTTTGTGTTTTTGACTGAGCTTTTGCTTCTGCATTTGGACATCCTGACTTGTGGTTAATTATAACACCACAGCCGTGCTGACACTCTGATTGTGTGGCCAGCAAGTAACATATTGAAAGACAGATGTAGCAACTGTGACATCACCCATTTGTCTGTGAAACTTAGATTGGTTTTTACTACAGCTGAACAGTGAAGCCTGCCTAGGATTTGCTACAGAGAACCAAACCCTTTCTTTATACCAGGGTGTGAAGCTTTTTCTTTTCTGGAGTCTGTCCCATGGCCAATTGTGGAACTGCAGCTTTGGCACTTCCACACTGGCTTCATTTGTCCAACCCAGGAGGTCTCTGCTCACATTTTACCCCCTTTATTGCTCAAAAGGTGCTAAAAGCTATCTGTCTCTTCCCCAGCCACTATACTTAACTGCGTTAACAGATTACTGGTTGTACAGGGCTGTACCTACACGTAGCACGCAAAATTATGTTAAATACCATCTAAATCTCCTGCGGAATGCAGATAACCACATTTTATTTTCGCATTGTTCGTTGATTCGATTGCTCAAACATTTAATAGCAGTGAAGCCTGGAGGTAAATTAGACACGAAAAGAACAACAAATAAGAATCCAGCCGACCACATTCAGCTCACTACAGTGCAAATCACTCCACTTTATGGTTACGGTAGAATACAGTTGTGCAATATGTAGCAGAAATGGTATGAAAATAAGCCCATTCAGAATGACTAAAGTTTCATCAAACCCTTCAATCTGAGGTCACGGCTGCGTTGCTTTGTTTTGTGGTATGCTGCGGTGGTTCCAACTCGACTTGGGTCACGAAACAATGAAACAGCCTGAAGTGTTTAGCTCGATATTCCCACGTTAAAATGTGCCTCACTTCATTTATTTGGGGGTATTGATCGCATTCATTTATCGTTTGTAATTAAACAGAGAACAAGCAAGCTTAGGTAAACAGAAATCAACAGCTCAATAAATGCTTCATCTGTGTCAGAGGGGTTAGTTAAAACCTCTGCTGGAAGTTTCTGATTTTTCCGGAGTAAGAAATTTGAAAAATATGTCAGCAACAATACAGTGGCCTGAAGTTTTAGACATAAAAAGAAAGCCGAGTGATACTGAGTCAGAGTCCATTATCCAAACTTCAATATTAGAGATATTTCTTGGTTTTTTAAAGTGACACTCCACATTTTGGGAAAATGTAATTATTTGTTTTCCATCTCAGGGTGACATTCGAGGTTGATGTGTCAATGCGCATTAAATAAACGGAGCTGAAGTTAGGTTTAGCCTAGCTTAGCATAAAATAAGACATATAAGGAGCTGCCGGCAATACTTGTATTGCCGGCAGCTCCTTATATGTACAATACTAAGTTAAAAAAAAAAACCCACACATTTAAAGCTGTTGTATTTAGAGAGCTGTTTAGTGATAAGGTGTTATTTGGTACTAAAACAGGAAAAGCTCATTTTGATAGCAAAACAAAGACTGTCTAAGTAGTTTGTTCCATTGATACTAGAATGGGACATGAGCTGATAAGGTTTACTAGAATTAGGGTTTGATACCCTTGTATATATGGTTCCAATCAAGCAACAACCCCCAAAGGTAAAAAAGGAAGCTTCTTGAAGCTTTTTTCAATGGCCACTTCAGGCAGCCATCAAAAAAATGAGTCAGTCCCCACAGACTCTGATTTGCTGTTGCCTTCTAGTTTTACAGTATTTTAAAGGAAGTTTATGTTAAGTTTTGGCTGTTGTTTATTTTTTTAAAGAATCCCTCTGGATACTGGAGGTAAGGGCATGGCCACTTTGATAAACAGGTGTTCAGACACAAGCAACTGGAGCTGATCACAATAATTCAAGTCACTTAACTGAACCTCTGGTCCATCACTGTCTAATGGCCTACACTGGAATGATTTGCTCACAGCTGTACCAAAAAACTGTTTTCCTATGTCGGAGGAAAGTTTTACGTTTGTGCAATTTCAAATTATTTCTTTTTATAGAGATCTTTTTAATTAGATCAAGCAATCTTGAAAACACCAGTAATTTATGTCGGCATTCTTTTCATTATGTGGGTAAATGGATATTAAAAAGGCAGTGGGTTCGTCACTAGTGCCTGGAACAGGATTCACTGTGTTAACAAGGAAATTGGAGAAGTTTGTTGCTGAGAGAAGTTGGTGGTGAAAGGGTCTCTTCAAATCTATGCAATAATCTTATAGATCCAGCAAAAAAAAAAAAACCAAATGAATAATTAAATTACATCCACGTGGGATACAAACTTGGGAATCCTGGTTGAAAGCATCATGTCCGATTTACATCACTGCAAGCTACTAACGTAGATGTAATTAAAGCTCATTGTTTTGGCCCGGAGCTCTATTTCTTTGGTTCAGCCTCAGTTCTCTCATTAGACAACAAAATGCTAAAGTCACCTTGAGCTACCTGCCCTGGACAAAACATGAAAAACTATCTAGTGAACACAGTGGAGCATTTACAACTAAAGATTTCCACCTGCAGTCAGTTTATAAACTGAAGCATGAACTGGAGTTTGAGCTACTGCCCTCAGGTCGGTGTATTAGGACATTTGTTTGGTGGGCCAAAACATGTCTCTCTTATTCTACGGATTATTGATGGCAAATACAACTATGATCTTGGTTTTGACGCTACATTGAATCTTTGGCAGACATGGTGTGAATTTCCATTTCCTGCAGTTGAATTTACTGAGATGGCGTTAACTCTCGCAAGGCTACATTCTCTATGTCTAACTTAACTAACCACCCAAAACCACCTAACAGTACTCTTTTAAAACAAACTGTCCCAGCAATGCTAGTCGCCTGTTTCCAGCATTAGGATCAAAGTTACACCTCTATTTACATCTCTTTACCGTTTGACCTTATCAAATTCTTTATGCTGGATTTTAAAGCTCATCGTAAAACACATTTATACTCCTTGGCCTTCGATGTATTTAATCATTTTTGTGTACATCACTTTGTATCTCCTGTGCCTGCTGAAGTTAAGTTAAAGTGCTTTATATATAAAGTTGGTATGTTATGTTGCTTTTTGGGAGAAGCTAAATGGTTTGAATCAGAAAAGTTTTTGCATTTTAAATCTATTTAAAGGGAAAATGGGGAGACTACCGCGTTTGGACAGTACTGGTTACTTCCATGTAGGTCATAAATCATCACAGGACAAGAAGATTTTTGTTATAAGTTGCTCCTACATACTATTTCCTTTTTCTTTTGGTGGCATTATTGGTGGTTTGTCACTTTCATATCCTCACACGATATCTAAATCTATTTTTCTTTCAACAAACATTTTGTCATTTGATGCTTTTCTAAACAAAAGGGGGACTTTTGCTCTCCTAAATTAACCGTGCTAAGTCTGTACAGGTCAGGATTGAGAGACAGACGTCTTTCGTAAAGCTGCGTAATGAAACCATCTAGTCATGACATTTTCCTATAAATGTAATGGATTTTGTACGTTTTTTGATGGATCAGGGTGCACATTTCCAAATGCACCCGAAGCCCTTGACAGTAATGAATGTGCACAACAGAGCCAGAAAACATTTCAGTGACGGGAGAGGAGGGGGGGGGAAAGAGAGGGAGAGAGACGTGAAATGATGGAATTCAGACTAAATGACAGAGAAGCAAAAACAGCCTTTCCTTTAAGTGCTTTAATCGTTGGATAATTGCTTCTACACACTATTTCAGACTCTCTGCATGCGCACACGTACAAACACAAACAGAACACCATGTGCTGCCTCTAACAACGTTGCTTTAATGAAATGTCGCGAATCCTTAATGAGTCTCAATGTCTTGTGATAAATTTCATAATTATTCAACCCCACGCAACTGGAGCGGGAAATTCATCAGTCAAAGCAAATTAGTTGGGATCCATTAGGGTTCAGTGTCTTGTAGGGACATTCACTTTATTAGCTCCTTACACCCATTGCAATAATTGGGAGCATATTTCATTTGGCTCTAACCCCACTTTACTGAGTGACTGCTCTTTCCCGTTTTATTTACAGCGATGTGCTGTGTGCTGCATACTGTTCTTCAGTCTCTGTGATACAGTACGGAGCAGCGTGAGTGACAGCGCTGCTTCTTTGTTTCGATCTTGCTGTTTATTTTGGGAGTGGCGTTTCTTCTACTTTGCTCGTTTTCCTTTCAGTGAAGCACAAGGCCGAGTCTACCTGTGCCGTCTTTACCGATTCATCTAAAACTTCAAATGAAGCAAGTGGAGAGAAGCAGTGATTAAAACAAGCCAATAATGAAAGAGGGTTTTGTCTGTTTGTGAGGAGACCGCAGTCCGATCATGCAGGTCCTTGGTGATCAGTGGGACATGGCAGAGGGGATAATTTCTTTAAGATGACTGACGGTGGTTTCCACTCACAGATGCCTCTCTTGTTTGTCCTGGGGTTGCCTCGGGGTTCGCCTTCCCCTTGCTCCTCTGCCTCTTTTTCTGACAACCTGCAGACATCTCAGACGAGCTGCATTCTTCCCACAGAGACACCAAGTCTCAGACATGAAAGAGTGAGCGGGGAAGTGTCTCTGTTTAGTGTCAAGGCCATGGGAAACTGATGTTGGAGAGAAATGTGCACAAGGGTTCAGGTGTTGGCTGTCTTTGAGTGAAAGACCTTAACGTGCGTTACTTTGTATTACTTTGGCTCTACTTTACTGCAAACTCCAAGGACCTTCAGCTGGGTAATGAATGTCTCAAAAGTTTAAAGGTACCGTCAGTGTTTTATGAGCTTATTCAATGGAAAAAAATAATATGGTACTGCTGAAATTACTTATTGTCATCAGATTAGACATGCAACCCTCCTCTCTCTGGACAGCTGGCAAGCCTGCTAAACAACAACACCAGCTGGTCCTAAACTAACATTGCATCACCTAATGTTAGACTCCAGTGTGCCCAAAAAAATCACACTTTGCCTCTGATAAACAGTTTGATTATTCTCAAATAGTATGAAAGTTTTTTTTGTTAAGTATCCGAATCCAAAATTTCAACTTGGATCCACTTCAAACACAGTTTCGCTAACCCATGCTAACACTGGCAAAAACAGCAGCGCTTAAGGACTGAAAAGTTCAGAATATCCTCAACAACTCACCTCAATATGGCTGTCATCAGAGAGAAATGAGTTTCACTGACTCATATTGACCTCTTTACAGTCCAAATAGTGGATACTTGATATATTGAAAGCTTAAAGCTGAGGTAAACAGCTGACTGACAGCCAACACTCACTACAGATCAAAAGCCAACAGAGTTGGTTGTCTTACAGTGGCCACCATAGCTAGGATTATGCACTTCAATTAAAAAAAAAAGTCAGTTGACTACTTGTTTGTTTTACATCATTTGTCCAGATGTTTGCTTGTCAGGTGCCTTTTGTAGATTTATTAATGACTACAGTGTGTCTGGAGGTAAAGAAGATCTTATAGCACTGGAAAACCTCACTGGGAGGATGGGTGGGTATCTTCAGTGTGACTTTAACACAAGCATGCTTATAAATTACATTTTCTCTAAACTTAATCTGCAGATGTTCAGTGGATTATGTTGATGAAGCTGTTTCAAAACTCACAGTTGTTTTTTTTTTTAATTAGCTGACTTGTTGGTATTTACATACCACTAAAGTGCCTCTGTGCACTCATTTCCTGTTTTCATGGCTTCGTACAAAACCTGTATGCACCAGAATGGATGAACAGGAGCAGCAGAGTTTAGGTTTATGATGACCAGAGGCAGAATTTTGTTTTATCCAGATAACTTTTGGATTAATCCTGAGTTTTCAGTATTTCAGGTATCAGGGAATATCACCTTGGTAAATTGTGTTGTGAACCAAGCATGCTCTAGAGAAAGTTGGGTTACAGATTAGAGATCAACAGGTATCACATCACTGCCTTCTGACCAATCAGTTCTCTGGAAAATCATGTCACCATTCCTAGAGTGTGCTGACAATAGAAGTGTCTAAAGTTTTCTAATAGCATCTTATGAATATATAAGTATATAAATTCATAAGAGGCAATTGTATTATTTTATTCTTTTCCTGTTGGCTACAAATGATTTTACAACAGTTCTATTGTTGCATAAACATTAAGATCATAAAACAGAGCAGCTATTTGTACTTGCTGACCCGCAGACCCATTTTGAATTCTGTTTTTATATTTATTCTTTACTTATTCTTTATTTTTAAAAATGACTGAGGCTGCAGCTGAGAGATAAAAAAAAAGTGTCTTTTAAAGATGAATTTATTAGATACTCAATTATAATCTAACAGTATCTTCTGTGTCTTAATGACAGAGCTGTGATATTGATAAGTCAACCAACTTTTGTGTTGGTTGACTTTTTTAATAGGCTTCATACGACAACTAGCTTATTTCTCAACAGGTGGTGCTTTTCCAGTCTTATTGCCAAAAGTGGACCATCTGTGTTGCTTTCATTCTGTATTATCCTTGTAACCTCCTCATTTGTAAAATTTATAGTTCATTTCTTATTTTCAGCTGCCGGTCCGATAGTCAGCGTGACTGGTCAGATGCTGCCAGCGGCATGCGTGAACATGCTCATATTCTGAACCCTGGGTTAACACTAGCGCTTTGATAACCAGGTTAATGCAATCACTTATTCTGACTACCGATGTTAGGGCAAGTCAAAGCGGATAACACAACCTTTTGTCAGATGACGTTCCATTTTGGTAACCCTGAGTCAACCTTTTGCCAGCTTTGCATTAAAAAAAATTATGTGTTTAAATTCATCTGAGGGCTGCAATTTTATCTCAACTGTCTTCTTGATATCACAAGTATGTTTAGGTCCACGGTAATCACAGCCTTGATTACAAGCCAGTGATTACCGTGAATGGTGCACATACAACATGCACGCATTCTCAAATCAACCAGGCCAGGATTCTCTTGTCAATGTTACCACGTTAACAGGAAAAAAATCACTTACTTTAAAATGTTTAGTTGAGTTATAAACTCATCAGCCAGTTTATAAGGTACACACGTTCAGCTCCTCATTAATGCAAATATCTAATCGCCAATCACATGACCTGCTGAGGTTTTCAAACTAAGCATAAAAATGGGAAAGGTGATTAAGTGAATTTGAATGAAACTTTGTTGTCAGTGACCAGATGGGCTGGCCTGGTTATTTTCAGAAACTGCTGATCTACTGAGCTTTTCCTATATAACCATCTCTAGATTTTACAGAGAACGCTGTGAGAAAATATCCACCGAGTGTTGGTTCTCTGGGTGAAAATGCATTATTGAAACAATAGGAGAATGGCCAGACTGCTTTGAACTAATAGGAAAACAAAATCTTGTGTCTTGAAGCAAGATGAGCTACAGCAGGAAACAACCATACCGACCTCTGAGGAATGCTTCCAATACCTTGTTGAATTTTAGTAACAAAGAATGAAGGCAGTTCTATTCAATTCATTTCAGTTTTCTTTATACAGCGCCAACTCACAGCAACAGCCACCTCAAGGCGTTTTATATTGTAAGGTAGACCCTACAATACAGAGGAAAAACCCAACAATCATATGACCCCACATGAGCAAGCACTTTAGCGAAAGTGGGAAGGAAAAATTCCCTTTTAACAGGAAGAAACCTCCAGCAAAACCAGGCTCAGGGAGGAGCGGACACCTGCCGTGACCAGTCGGGGTGAGGGAATTAAGACAGGATAAAAGACATGCTGTGGAAGAGAGCCAGATATAATAACAAATATGATTCAATGGAGAGAGTTCTGAAGGCAAAAAGATGTCCAACCTAGTACTAGTAAGGTATACCTAATGAATTGGCTATGAAGTGTATATAGAGATAAAGCTTTTTGAAGATGTTTGGCCTAAACCTTTTAATAACACTTGATATCTTCCTTTAAATTTACTGTGGTTCATGCCTAAGACCAAAAACATACAACAAAGACTGATTATAAAAATGTTTAATTGGTGCTAAATAAAATACATCTAAATCATTTTTCTTATTAAATTTAATAAGGAACTTTGGCCAAGTATTTCTTAATGTCTTTATCTCGTGTCTTGTCCATTTATTATGTGAAGCAGTCATGTTTGCAGTCGCAATCTGTGGATATATTTTTCATTTAAGTAAAAGGATTGCGGGATGAGACTCTGCTCAAAGTTGAAGGGCAAACTCACTTTCACACTGAAGCATTTTCTGAGTTATCAGGGGACACTGAACGCTCCGCAGCAGCTGAAGGCCCTTCACCGAGGCCTTGTTGTAGCATCTTAATCTCATTCTGCCCACATCATGGCCATGTTTGTCCAAAAAGCCTCTGCTGTGGAGCTGACCTGATTGGAAGGTAATAAAAATCTAAGTCGAACAAAGGAAAAGAAATAAGCTACACTGAAGCACACACGCACACACAGAGAAAATAGCAGCCTTATCATCCCTGTTTCATTTAGAGTTGATTGCTGTCGGATTATAATGCAATCACCACGCTGTGCGAGCCGTAACTATGGGAACTGGTTTTAACTGTTTATCTTGCCAGAGATCTTAATTTAAGTTTGAACACTCTGGATCACTTAGATGTGAGAGACATGGGAAATTGACAAAAAAAAAAGAGGACAACAAAGGGAAGGGAGGGACTGTGAGCTGTGGACGAAAATGGAGAAACAGACACTTTCTTGTTCTTTCTGTTGTATTTCATATGCAATTTAATTTGTCTTTGAGAGAAAATCAGTTTATGATGACAATCCACGGGGGCAGTAATGAAAGCAGCGGAGTTCCTTTGCCATGGGAAAGTTTCTGCCGGAGAATGCCGCTAATCTTGGCAAAATGAATCATTCACACTTTATTTGGACATCTGTGTTAACCCCCCCTGCTGCCCCTCCCCCTCGTCCAGACTTTCATTCATTTGTGACAGTTTTATTACAAGTCGTGCAGGTGGCTGGAGGCTCAGGAGTCAAAAAAGAATGCCACATGGAGATAGTCCAAAATGTTGAGGAGCTGTTGAGTTTTACAGGGGTGTTTCCTCTGTGCAGAGCAAATAGTCTTACAGGACACTCTCAGCTTACACAGCCTCACTCCATAAAAAGGCACACTGGATCAAAAACAAGCGTCTGCTTTGTTGCAGTTTCTGTTTTTTGAACAAGACCACATTAAATGTTCTGAGACCCCAACTTTGTTGACCCTACTCTGTCCTAAATACAGGAAATTGCACATGCTGCAGTATCCACAACATGATTTAGCACTCGCAGCCTTTTAGGTATTCCAAGAATTTCTGTAAAGTATCTACAAGCTGCTCTTATTTTGAAACAGCAAGATAAGAACTAGGGCTGGGTATCGTCACTGATTTCTAGAATCGATTCGATTCCGATTCACAAGGCCCCGAATCGATTCGGGACCTTGTGATTGTGAACAGAATCCGTGTACCTGCTCTCATTTACTGTTTTAGCTGTTTGGTGGTTGTTGAAATTTTGTGAGGTTTAACCTGAGCTTCTGGTGTGTTGGGCAAAATAAATTCATATTAAAAAATCGATTCAGGATTTTAATGAATCGATATCACGTTATCCAAGCCAGAATCGATTTTAATCGATAAATCGATTATCAAAACCCACCCCTAATAAGAACACAGGTCAGTACCTATAGCCATTGACGGACCACCACACTAGCACGTCCGGGGCCTTGAATATAATACAGGACCTTGGTCTTACTGTTTTTAAAATTTTGGAGTAAAGAGATTATAAAGGTGTTTGTTTGTTTTTAAGTTAGTCATTATGATTCGATTTAATTCACTAAGCGTCAGCTGTCTGGTAGTCAACAAGGAGAAAACGTAGACTATGGGAGAAAGGAAGTGTGCTAATGCTACAGGCCTGCCCAGCTGACTGTTTGATGCTTGCTTTATGCAAATGGAGAGGACTGGGGCAGCTGCTAAGTGTTGGTCTGTCTCGTGCTGCTGTCTGCTTAGTGTGTGTCTGTGTGTGTGTGATCTGTTTCTTTAAGTTGAAGGTTCTCTCTGATGACAGACTTGGGCCAGTTGTATTGAGTTGTACACACAGGTATAATTTCTATTACAGTTTTATCTTAAGGCTGCAGATGTTATTTTATAGCTACCAAGGATCAAATGTTATCTTCAGTGTAATTTGACAGGCTGTTCCCATTCCCGTGGCGTAAAGTGATGTCATTCTTGTCAAAGCTGCTGGCGTGTCTCAGTTACACACAAGGTGTCCTTTGATAGTGGTGTGTGACGTAGTGGGTTATGGCATTAGTGAAATGGGACTGTCACTCCTAACCTCTCATTTATTAACACAAAGGGGGTGTGAGGGGGACTTTTTGTAACGTATTCAACAGCTAACATAGACCTTTACATGGACTAAAGAGAGCTGCTGTCTGCCGGTGGCCAGTTTTGCTATAGTTGATGGATCAGTGTTGTTGTTGGTGGCTAAAGACTCAATATGTGTAATTGTGATGCTCAGGTGGCATTTGAAGATACGGTATGATGTTAGGATTAATGGGTCACCAATACAAGCAAGGATAACGGTTTGTTTCCCCGCTTCAATCCAACAGCCAGTAAAAGCATCTATTACTATAATCTAATCTTTTCATGGTGTTTCTCTGACCTATACAAAGTACTGGTTTATCCTCAGCTTTCATAAAACATGTAAGCTTTATACCAGAAACAACTTTTATGTCTCCTTGAAGAGAAGATTTAATATATTTGGAAGACTTGGAAGAGGACTGTTTGTTACATCATTCATCACATTTTTTTTTCTCACTGGAAAAAGATTATTAATGTTTTAGTCCTCGAGTATGAGCTAAAAAGAGCTTCCAATATAGTACTTAGTAGACTTCACCATATTTTTTTTAATTTGGAAGAGCTCTGAAGCAGTGTCCTCATCTAAAGCCTTTGGGTTTGATTTGTAGCCCATATTTGTCTCCAGCATTGATAACAGTCATATATGTTCTTATTTTTTTAATTTTAGATTTTACCTCACAGTTGAGAGGAGTATCCACCACCTATGCCTTTTTTGTGTTTGTTTGCGCTTTATTTCATGATTGCCACATTGCTGCTAGTCTCTCTCTGCATGTACACCCTTAAAAATAGATACATTTTTTTTGTTTTTTTGATAGAAAAAAGACTGTTTTACTCATAAATATATATTGATTAGTGTTAAAATACATTTTCCAACAATGTAAAGCATTGTCATAAACTTTAAATTAATCCATTAAAAACACATCAGAGTTGGTGCCGGTTTGTAGAAGCTGCCATCTTTATCCCATTTTGAAAACGGTGGCTAGGATGGGACTCATTATTCTGCCTAACTGCTTTTTATGTATGTGCCTAGAGACAATCCACATACATAGTACACCTTTTAAATTTTACATCTCTTTTAATTTAAAAATCTCAAATAGCACTTTGAAACAATATACGACCACTTAACATCTGTTTTTCTCCTCCTTCACAACTGCTCTTTCTCCTCCCTTATATCCATCTCAATCTCTACCTCCTCATCTCCTGAACTAATTTCTGGGCTCTAACACACGAAAACATGTATCAATATACTTTTTTATTCCCAGTATCATTGTAATTACTTATTAGCAGCAGATTAGTTAATTGCGTTCTTATATCGCATGAGCGTTGATTTGCCAAGTGTCCAAGTCCAGTGTTGCTAGAAACTGTTTCACTAACAAAAGCTAACAACGGCAAAAATTTACAGAAAGAAAAGTTCAAGATCCCAACAACTCACCTCACTATCCCTGTCATCAGGCAGAAGAGTTTCAATTACCAACTCATATCAACAACCTTTTACAGCTTCCTCCAGAGTAAATAGACATAGATGCGGTATATTGCCAGCTGAGGTAAACAGCAGGCTGACAGCCTACACTCACTACTGATGAATGATGGCCAGAGGTTTTTGTTCTACAGCAATCACCATAGCTAGGATTGTGCATTTCAATTGGGAGATGTAAGAAGTCTGTTTCCTGCAAGGTTGGGCCTTCTGTGGTCTTCACTCACAACCATCTCAAATAACTTTCACAGAGCAGGGCAGTTTCTGGGGGATGAAAATGCATTTTATATGAGGGGTTAAAGAAGAATGGTTGGAGAGCCTGTAGTAAGAACCTGCGATGAGGGGGAAAGACATTTCAGACTGCACAATATGTTCGGATTTAAGCAGGATGGGCTACAACAGCAGAGGTCCAGGTTGGGTTCCACTCCTGTCAGCCAAGAAGAGAAATCTATAGCTGCAGTGGGCATTGGCTCACCAAAACTGGGCACGTGGTGACTGGGGATTAAGTCTCTCTGCTAAGATTTCTGCTGTATGGCTGCAGATCAGCTAATACACTCAAACTGACTTTTTTCGTCAGGTTGCTGTTGGTGTGGTGGGATGGAGAATGTTTTCCTGGCAGCTAAAGTTAAAATCTTTTTACAAGAACCTCCTGCACTCTACACTACTAGAAAATCTACCTATTTATCAGATTTTGTTTGGGTTTTTTTGCATTTGTAAGCTGTGACATTTCAGTTTGAAAACTGAGCTCGGCTCGTGATTCAAATGCAGTGACAGAGTCGGGCCCACAAAGACTCCGTCGTGTCCTCCAGCCTCCTGAGCCTGCAGTTGCACGGGTCTTTCAGCTCAAAACTGCACTTTACATTTCTGAAAAATCCATTATGAAAACTTGCATTTTCTTTAAACATACCGACATTAAATTAACTCCCACTTGACCTCACCACTTATTTCTTCTCCTGCGCTGTGTTTTACTGGAACACACATTGGCTGAATTGTAAGCCGATGTGTGAATTGAAAATAAGTTGAAGTGGCAAGGTCAGTGATCAATAGGAAGTTAATTAATGAAGAGTATGCAATGTTGTGGAAGTATAGATTTGTGAATGCCTTTGACTATGTTCCAATCATTGAAATGTCACCAGCACCCATGTTAAAAAAATAAATAAATCAGCCTATCTTTAATTTACCTTGAATCGCAAACCTAATAAAGAAGAAATATTCAGCTTTGCCTATTAACTTATACTGCACTGCAGATTTCTTTCCCCGTAGACTCCAGTGTTGACTTTGAGAAATGAATAAAGCCGTCATAACAAAAATTCATTGCATGACTGAAGACAGATAACCTTAATAATTCTTTTGATCCATTAAATGTTTTTTTTTTCAATCTTGAAAGCATTTATGTAAAAATTCCACTTGTGTTTCAGCTGCTGATGCATAAAGATGAATTAAATCTATTTTACTTAGAATGAATTTAAACAGCTTTGATCCAGGTGATAGGAAGACCAAGCAGAGGTTTAGTCCTTTGAAAAAAGAGGCTTTCAAGTGCAAAATGGAGTAAGAAAAGGCGAGAACATGCGCTGTATATATGGTTAAGGCAATATGTGTAAACTGTGGCGAGCAAGCTAATGATTTGATTATATACTGTGTTGAAGACACACGCAGAACATCGAGTCATTTACCCATAAAGGTGGGGATTAGGTCTCGTTGGACAATCGAGCCTTTCGAGCATTATTATTGTATGTAGAACATAGCTGCAGTATTGTTCAAGCTTGAAAAGTTTGCGTGAGAAAAGTTGTGCTCTGAAAAGAGAACAAGGATGAAAAATTAAGTTCTGATTACAATTATGGGACGTGACACTTAGCTGATTTCAAATCAGCGAGGCCAAATTTCACAAAGCCTGTCAATGGTGGCAGCAAGCTCGCCAGATCCCTCCCCAATCAAAAGTTTGCTCTATATAATTTTACGCAATCAGATTTCTCCACAGTCATCCAGTGCAATCAGGTAATCAGAGGGGAGCATTAACAAGACAAATGGGGTTTAAAAAGTGGGTGCACTCTGTTTGCAGGAACTTCCTATGGAGAAGCCCCCTCCTCTTCTTGATTACTCCTATCACCCTCATACAGCGCAACATCCCCACTAAACAGCTTTCTACTACAGTACAGGCAGTATGTGTAGTAGGAACAAATGTGATTGGCTTTGCACGCAAAATTCGACAGGTAAATTGTTACTCTTAAGGTTATTTATGTCAAGTGACTAACTGCTCCAAGTAACAGTTTCTCTGAATGCCTCATATTGTGTACAGTAATGGCACTGTGGCCTCTTTCATTATAGGAGGAATTCTGTGATCCAGATTGCACAGTGAGGGATTGCTGATGCCCAGAGGTTGGCCCTCCATGTATCTACGTGTTGCATGTAAGTTGCATTTCCGGACTGGAAATGTTACTTCTTTGATCATTAGTAAGGAAGATTGAATGTACCTTTATTAACTATGATGATATTTAGGAAAACAAAATATGGATATCATGTGTGTATTTAACCACATCCTAGTATCGTACATAATTCATCCCCAGTTTGTATGTACTATTGATGGCTGTTCGGCCTTTAGCTTGTTGTTCTTCATTATTCTTCAACTGTAACAATTTTTTTTTTGTAGAATTATGGTTAAAGTCTGTCTCCAGTTCCCCACATTCATTTATTTTATGTAAGTCATTTGCCAAAAGACGCTAGGCAATAAACAAGACCAAATATTATTGTTTTGTCCTAATTTTGTTCTTAATAATCCTGACTTTGAATTGTTTTGTCAGCAATAATTTTGTCGTCAAAGATCTGATGTCTTCTGCTCAGCTACAGTTTCACCCTGTCAGTGCATTGCAGGCTACTCTAAATCAAGCTAATACACAAATTGTGTTGCACTAGCCATTTCACAATCTTTGAGACTTGTTTATATGTTAAGTCCCCTTCAAAACCAGCCAATGAGACATCCAGTAATTTTTGCCACCCAGTCAGGGTTGTGGGATCAGTAGTCTAAACACAGAAGCTTAGACCTCCTTCACCCTAGTAATCTCCACAATCTTTTTCAGGGGGACACTAAGGCATTTCCAGGCCAGCTGAGAGAAATAATTTCTTTAGTTTGCTCTGGAACTGCTGGGGGTCTCCTCCTGGTAGGACATGCCAATGCCACACCAGTCCTCGGTGCCTATGAGCCATCCTTGCCAGATGCCTGAACCACCATCAACTGGCTCCTTTTGGTGTGTCCAATAGAAGCTTTTCTCTGAGCCCCTTCTGAATGAGCAACGAAGATCCCAGACATTTATCAGAAGCGAATTTCTGTTCAGTACCCACAGCTCATGGATGATGGTAGGAACGTAGGTCGACTGCTAAATCAACAGCTTTGCTTTCATGCTCAGCTCTCCCTTTGACAGACTGGTATAGTATCTGCATCACTACAGACACCACAGCAATCTGTCAGTTTCCTGCTCCAGTCTCCCTCACTTGTAAATAACTCCAAGATAATAATAATAATAAAAAAAACCCTGTGAGAAAACATCTGTCAAAGGATATTGTCCAGGGACAGGGTTACCAGGGCCCACCCTGGTCCAGGCCTGGAAAAGGGAAACAAGGGGAAGCGTTTCATGGCTGACTTTTACCCCGTGGGCCCAACTGGGCCTACCCTATAACAGGCATATAGGTTGGGGTTGGGTGTTGAATGCATTATGGATTGGGCTGCAGTCAGATCCCCACCTCCCAAGACTGTTGCCCCTTTTAAAATAAGCCAAAAACTGGTTTTAAAACTAGCAAATTTCTTATCATCTCGGACTACTAATGTACAATGTGGAGAATATGGAAAGTAAACAATTGCTTGCAAGTTTAGCTAACGATTCTCTAAATTTAGATGACCAAAGACTATAAACTCAGTAGTTTATAGTGTAACAACTGTAGAAAACAGTCATTTTATAAATTCATTGTTAGTTACACACATGCATATAAGTTTGTACCTCAGGGTTATTCAGAATTAGCAGCGATCTCACACACAGGCTTCTGAAAAGTAATCGTTTATCAGTACTGTGTGCTGACAAACCATAATGATATACAGTAAATCTGAATTTCACTGCAGATCACCTTTACCACATGAATCCGTCGAAATGCTGACCTACAATAAGAACTGAAAATATTCATTATTGTGTTCTTAAAGCAGGAAAAACTGTATCTCATATCAGAAAATGTTATGCAAAACAACATCTGGTACAATGCTGAATTCCAATCTTGGGCTGTTATGCATAATGTTGGTCTTTAACGCTGATATAATTATCGGATTTAGCTATAAGTTGCACTGGTTGAACAGACACATTATATATGAAGAATGTTTATCCTTTGCAGCACCCCAATGCAATTAGTTTTTTCACTCCCAAACTTTACTTCTTCCTCAGCTCTGCTCGCACATTTCTGAGTCATCTAAGAGACTGACCTCTTCAGACACTTAAGCAATCCTTTGAGCAGATTTTCCTAGCTCTGAAATAATTAGGGAAAACGATGTGAGGACGACAAAAGACAACAGGAAAATGAAATGGGCCCTCTCTCCGGACCCTTAGGGTCTTTGCAGCAATTCTAATTAAGCCCATCCAGAAACAGAGGAGCTGGATTGAGGCAGTTTCTCATCAGAGTCCCTCCATGAGCCTCTTTTGTCATGAACACACAGCCAATTACAAAGCTCAACAATGGAGTGGGGAAGTCTTATACCCTCCACAAAGACGAGGGACTACAGAGAGTTACAAATATCCATGAGCATGGAGTGACACTCTCACCTTCCTGAGGAGTGAAATCAAATCTGCATTCTTGGTTTGCTTGTGTGCATGTGACCCAGATTGGTAGACGTTCTCTGAAGTGTGCATGCCAGATTCAAAGGAGCCGTGCAGATCCAATAAAAGTGTTTTTGTTTTGTTTTTTTCCAAATCTTCTACTAATTAAATTGAAATAAATTTCCACATAAAATAAAACTGGACAGCTCTCACTTCATATCAAGACAAGCCAAAGATAACCTCGCTTGTTTATCATATTTGCATATTAATCTCGGTGAATAATAATATGAGTGGCTGTGTAATCTTCGAGCTTGCCAGACCTTAGATTATGGAGCTGTCTCTCATTTTATTCATTGTGCACAGAGAGTAATTACCCAGAGATAAGTGTTCTTCTATCGGGGTCCAGTCGCTGCGCCCCGAAAGCAATCTCCTCAGACACGGGTCCCGTCCCAGGCTATTTGGGCGTCACGGAGTGGCAAGTGGGTGAGCTTTGTGGTTGCCTGCGCTCGGATGAGGCCTCCTGACAGTCACGGCAAGGTGGGCCAATCTTTCAATCAGACACCCTATTTACCATTGCAAAGCTCTACTGCCCTGCCTCATTTATAGCAGCTAAGGTTGCTTGTGATGAAAGCAGATAAGAGGGTACATTCAGCCTCCCACAGCTTTCCTCAGAGGGGGAGAAAACATCCTCTGCTAGGGAGGGAGGGTTTGGACTATTATTTTTTTTTGCTGCATCAAGAATGAAAGCCCCATCAGATTTGCTGGGGAAATCAGGTGACGTGTCACAAAGTGCAATTAGTCACTGAAAGAGTGTTCTATTTTCTGTTTGATTTGTGATGAGGATAAGTGAGGCAAGATCAATGCTTCAAGAAAAAAAATCAATGGGTGGAAGAAAAACACACCCTTTGGTGTTGTGCATTTGTAGCCAGGATGTTTGAGGCAGGTGCACGCACAGCAACACGGAAAATCAATGTAAGGCAATGAAACAATAATCCTTCCTCCATATGACTGAGCGGACAGGTCTGCATAGATTTAAAAGACTGAAAGGAATGTTTGACTTGAATGGGAAAAAAAAAATTGAAAGTGAAATGTCAGCGTTTCATCTGTGTCCTAAAAGGTTATGATTAACAATACGAATCTATTCCTCTCCTGTGTTTGCGCATATAACAAACCAATCGATCGATCGATCTGTCATTTTGCTCTGTGGATGGGCAATTTCATTCTTAGTTTGATTTCAGCAAGTATGGAAACAATATACGATGAGATGCAAACTCCGGTTGTCTTTAATTTCCATAACAATTGTGCATTTTCACCTCTTTCTAAAATCGCAGATTCAATCAGGCTCTAGTTCAGCTCAAGGCAAGATTAAAAGAGTTTTTATTCAAGTTTCACATCTTGTACACATAATGGTTCCCTGTGCCGCTAGGCTTCTTGTTGCCACCCTGTCTGCACTCACAGACATCTTGGAGTGGAGGCAGGAGGCTGCCCTGGCAGATCAGGCTTCAGTGTGTGAGTCTAAATGCCTACTAGTCATGTTCCCTACCTCTTTATTGTTTTATTTGTAATAAGAAACACTACTTAATCTAATAACATTCTTAATTAAAAGTGTGTTATCAATAAATTAACTTATTTCCATATTTCCATCAAGTTCACTATATTCCTTTTCTTGCTGGCTTGGGTTTTGACTCTTTGGGTGTTATCATACTGCTGCGCTCTCTTCTTTCCTTCCTGCGGTATAAGATAAGAAAATGGGAAATTGTTTTGCTACATCAGTTATCATCATCATCATCCTTCCTAGCTGCTATTTATGATGAACCAACTATTTGTATACAAGTAGTGTGGTCATATTGATCTTGAATTTCTTCTGATATATTTTCTCACTATTTAAGTAAACTTTGATCTTTGAACATTGATGGAAACACGGAAGCAAAATTTTTATTGTTATACCGGATGGGAAGAAGCTCATTTAAAACCTTCTTGTGGAATCAGAAAAAGGGTTGTGGCACTTCATATCCTTGCACTAAATCTTAAACTACCAAAGCTTAGCATTAAGAATGGAAGTGACTGCTACTGTCTGGGGAAAAAATGCTGCTAGTACCTAAGCTGAGCTAACCAGCTGCTAGCAGTGGTTTGATAGTTTTCCACAAAAGCATGTGTGTAATATCAATCTTCTCATTCCACTCTTTGTTAGGAGGCTGAATCAATATCTTGGACTCTTTGTTGTGTTCCTCCAGCTGTTCCTGAGCAGGTTTTTTTTCAAGATGCATGCATTATGTTGGGAAACTGCTGCTATGGGAGGGTGTGTTTGGTCTGCAGCAGTGATTAGGTAGGTGCGTGTCAAAGTAAAATCTGCTTTCTGTTCTTCTAGGACCCAAAGGCTTCCAAGGAGAGAACACTGCACATTGATATTATTCACTTCTCCTGTCTGTGGTTTTAATGTTGTGGCTGGCTGATGTAGTTCCCGAAAGTGTTGAACTATTCCTTTAAATCTGATTCTTATATTTTGTGAAGTGTTAGCTTTTTTTTCTTTTCTTTTTACTATGACTGCCCATGATGCTCTTCTCTCTGGAGCTTCTTTAGTTCATTCATTTCTCTGAGCTTCGTCTATATGTAGTGAACAGACATAAGGAGACCGTATGTGCACCGTGTCAGAATCATAGAAGGAATTCCTTTATGATGCTCTTAATGAATAGCATTGAGGGAAAGCTTTTGATTATAGAAAATAAACATCCTACCTCCACCCACTGAGTGGAGTCACCCCAACATTTGGCTCTTGAATTCCAAACGGCACAAACGGCAAATCTGTTCCGCAGCCTTACCTACTGGTACATGTAAACATTAGTTACGGAGCAACCCATTTTAAATGGCTAATTCAAACTGTTGTCTACATGCAGCTAGTTACAATCTCTCCAAACTACCTGCTGCAGTGCTTCAGTTACATTGACAGATTACCCAGCAGTCAGAAAATTACAAAATTACTTACCAGTTACTTTTGTGGATCCGAAACAAATGGAAAGCTCCAGATGTTAATGTTCATCTAACTAGTTTTTTTTTTTTGCTAGTTTCTTAAGAAATTTCTTATCTGAGATTAAGAAGTTATTTTAAAGTGCAAATGCTTTCAAATCATAACGCAGTTTGAGAAAAACTGGCTTACTTGAAGGAAAACTTTTGAAATAAGGTCTTTGCATTATAATTATGATTACATTCAGAAGTTTGGACACGCCTCCTTCGAGAGTTTTGTTTATGTTTGCTGGCTGTAGAGCCGAGGGCGGGCAGAGGGCCATGCTCACTGAGATCAGTAAGCAAAGAGCCACATATCACACAACTGGATTAAAACATGAAACACAAAGTACTGAATTATGTTAAACTTTATAAAAGTGGTACAGATTGATGGGGTATTCGTCAACACAGAAGACCTGAGTCACTGTTTCGTGAAAGAAGATTTTTTTTAAACTATACTACAACAAACAAAGTGGCGTATACAGTGAATACTGGAGTTCGGGATGTGACTTTATTGACTGAGGTGCGCTGATACATGTGGGTGCAGCCACAGACAATTGAAAGACTTCATCTCTGCTAACCAGAAGCACTGAACTGGACATCTTAGCCATGTGTGTTGTTGCTGCCTTCTTGAACAATTTTGTTATTATGTGGCACCTAATATGATGTCATGTGTAACAAACAACAACAACAGGCTTAAAAATTCATCGTGTAAAACCACTGAGTAATATTACGTCAATCTAAAGTTTATGGTACAGATTGACTGCAGTTATTCACCTGGAGATTGACTAAGACAGTGCTATCTTTTCTTAATTCCTCAAAGTAGACACTGTTGTTAACAGCTTTTTACAGTATTTTTAATCCCTGAGCAGCTTTGTGAGTTCATGTGGGAGGTTTTTAAGTTGACAGATGAGCCTCATCAAAAATTAATTTACTACTGTATGCTGTCTTGCATACTATGATCTAATTAGTGTTATGTATCATACTACATTTTCCAGTATTTCATAAGTAGTTTTTATGCTGTTAAAGTCGGCTATATACACAGAATAAAAGCAAAGTATGATCCCTGCAACACAAAGAGCAAAAATGTAGGGGCTCAGTGTTTTCTGGAGAGAATGTATAATACGTAACTCGAGGCTTCACGTCTCTCAGAGCAGGATCAACACCCAGCTTCTCCCCTTCTTCAAAGTTAAAATCGGTTGTCTCAAAGTCAAAACAAGGACATTTTCTTTTATCAATCATTTCCTGTGTACTGCTGGGCTTCAGCTGATCCCACTGAGAGTCCAGCAGTCCCACTCGGGCATCCAGAGCAAAGACGTCTAGGGCAGCCATCCCTGTGGCTGTGTATATTTTTGCCTATATTTGTCATGGGAAATATTTTGCTAAGCATGCATGTTCTTTTCTTGCTCTCGCGACTGCCGACATCTAGTTTTTGCCCTCTGAGCTGCATTAGCGGAACAAATGGGAGCAAAATGGTTGTTTTTGGAGGCGAAAACATTACTCATTCCTTTTCTGCAGTGAGATTTTCCCAGCTGGTGTGCAGAGTCCAACACACACAAACCTACTTCAGGCTACCGCTGCCTCGTGAAAAGTTCACCCAAAACACGCTTTGTGCGTTTTAGCATTTATTATTGTTCTTATGTGTTCATTTACATTGCATCTTCAGTAAGTCCTGCAAATAGCCAACTGCTTTTCTCCCCTGCTGCTCCCATTCTGTCCAACCGGTTTCTGAACAGCATCATCACTTATTTCTCCTGCCAAGAAAAAGACGCTGCCTCTCTCAGACAAGAGAGTAACAGCACCAAACCATTTCCTGGTGTCAGATGTTTCAGCTCTGTAAAGCTGAAACAATTCTTTCTTTCATTACAATGAAACACGAGATGCCACATAATCTTATAAATATGAGTTGTATTTCTTTTTCTGCACTCCCGCTGCTCGGGAGAAAGAGGCAGACCTTTGTTTGGGGCTTCCTGGCCCACAGGAAGTGATTGCAGTGGGACAGTGAGGGACACTCATCTCTTGGAAAGGGGGAATGCTGGAAGACGTATCCCTTTTTGATCAAGGCTTGCTGACGGATCACCCGGAGAAAGGCAAATGGGATCATACCAGGGCCTGATGACAAGAGGCCAATTTTGATGTCCCTTTTCTCTCATTGCGGTGCTTCTCTTTCAAGCCAAAATCTGCTTGAGCAGCCTGGGAAAATGGTCTTTTACCCACCTTCCCGGTCTCACAGTTGACAGGACAGCTAAGCTTAATGGAATCTAGATGAATGTTGAGGCTGAAGTAGAATGAGTTCTTTAGCTCCACGCGTTCTTTTGTCTTCACGGTCGCAGGAAAAAGCAGAAAATGCTGTCGTGAAACTGCAGAGAGAGCAAAGAGCGAGGAATAAAAGCCGTCTGCGAGCAAAAACAAGGGCGCTGCTTCGTTTCATCCCAGATTGTTTAATTCAAAAATGTTGACCCATGTGAGAAACATTATATCTGAGCAGCATCGAGCTCCATATTCAGTGTAACTAGAACCTCAAAGGCCACATGTTCCCTCAGTGTTTATAATGCATTAGTGGAACAAACTCTACACTGTACTCTCTTTACAAATCCCACCTGGCCATGTATTAGTTGCAGATGTGGCTCTCTAATTCATAATGAACTAATAATGGTTTTGTTAGTGCAAGATTGTTTTCCTTTCCTCCCTCGCGCACACATAGATGGAGCTAATCTGTGCTGGAGGTGTGGCAGGGCAGGAGGAGATATTGCTCTCTGCATGAAACACAGACTTTGGAATGTGTTGTTGCAGCTAGCAGGCTCTGAATTGTCTTAATATGACTCACTCATCGTGAATGGATCTGTATCATTAAGTAACCGCCGAGATTATAATGAGTCAGTGTAAGCTCTCCAACATACACAAGAGACACCGCACAAGTTCAGCACCTTGTTTTATTGAAAGTCTTTGACTATATTTGCTGCAAATTAAACTGCATGACACAGAACTGCAAATTAATGACTCCATATTTTGATGGTGCGCTGATAAAAAGGAGAGCTCAAGGACTAGACAAACGAGATAGAAGTACAACAAAAGACGGAGATCTAAAGGCATCAATTAACAGCCTGATCCAGCTTTTATGTCGAAGAGACTGCAATAACAAAAAAAACCCTCACTAACTCACTTGCAGCTGCTGAGATGGATTTATATCGACTATGCTAATGCAAATAAGTCTCACTTTTAAATTATGCTCAATCTGTCTTTTAATATGTTAATGATCTCAATACTACTTAATGAATATTATGAATGCTTCATTTGAATGATAACATATGGGATCCAATTAGAAGGTCCCACGACTGCACCTATAAAAATAAAAAATAAAAAACTTGCCTGTATAAATTTGGCTGTCACCACCTTCACGATTGTCCCCTTGTGCACCTCTGAACCATTTCCAAAGCAGCTGCTACCTTTAAACCCTGAAAGTCGCTTTCTCACCCTTTGCATGTGTGCTCTGGGAATTTTACCACAAAGAGAGCAAATTCCAGCTTCTGTGTCAACCCGACCAAAGTTACCTGGGTTTCCACTACAACTCAAATACTGGTCTTCAGTGGAAGAATTTATGTTGTCATAGCCTGGAGGTCTCATATCAGGTCAGGAACATGAGCAGGATGTTTTGCATTGTGAATTCAACCCCAGGGTCAAGGGTTTTTTTGCCACACCAACTCAATCTTTGCCCACTGCATGTCATATTTGCCTGATCTGGCTGACTATGAGTTCATCCTCTTCTCCAGAATTACAAGCGATCATTTTGAGACAGCAGAGTGGACTCGATGGACGTCACAGATGGGCTAATAATCAGAACAGAACTCGTACAGACTAAGCTGAAAAGAGAAGTAGTTTTGGTAGCAGTTGGGAGGTGCAGTGAAACACAACCTTGAAGAATAGATTGGCTAAAAAGGTTTTTTTGTGTTTAAACGCAAAACACACGTTTGCTTAATAAAGGCTAGAATAAAAAACAGTACCCTCCAAAGTCTTCACATGCTGTTCTTACTGTGCTTGGCACAGGACGAGATCCAAAGCTCAACAGTCCTGCAATCAGTCTCTAAGCTATCTACTGAAGGGTCAGTTTTATGTCACATTCATGTCAGGATAAACTATCAACATGGAAATCCCTCCTATGGTCCATGCTGCCAAATGTAATATCAGTATATTACTCTTTAGAAAAAAAAAATCTGCTTATGATTTTAAAATGCCACAGACGATGATGCATTATGTATTGAGCAGCTTATTTTTGTGATTTATCTGTATGGATTTGGCCAATCGCCCCTGCTCGAATCGAGCTCTGAGGAAAATGGAGGGAAGGTCTGCGCGCTGGGTTGTGTTTTAAATTTATATGTAGTTTGTCTACAGAAAATGACTTCTCGTGTATCCAAACTCAGAAATAAAGCCTGCTATTTGAAATATTGGCGATCGTGTGTACAGTACAGCTAGTGCTACTAGAAGCCAAGAGGTTTCGTATTTTTCAGTGCACACCGAGGTAGCTGTGCAGGCTGTCTACGTGCAAAGAGAGGCCCTATTGTACTGAGGAGCGTGCTATCCTGCTTTCAGTTTATCAAAGGTTTGAAAGCGCATTAATGACGTGCAAAGAACAAAGCCGTAACACGTGTGGCGTGAAGTTATTAAATTAAAACGTCTTCCTGTTACTTCCCTCCAAGTTTTCACCTCACCACTTTGATGTCTGACCTGTGAGGAAGAATGGAATGAAGCCGCAGCTCTGCACTATACAGCGTATGTGTGTGTGCATAGAAGAGTCTCATTAGGGAATTTTACCCCTGTGAAAGATTTCGCAATAAGGTAAACAAGGGTGATAAAGAAAATGAAAGAAAGGGAGACAGCAGGAGGAAATCCAGAGGTAAGGAGTACTGGGGATATTGTAATTAGTTGCACCTGTTTCCTTTAACCCAGCTCCAGTTTCCCTCTACAAACGTATGCAGATTACCCATCAAAGCCCCTCTTCACTGCCTCTGCTCAATGGTTCCTTTGTTGCCAGTTGTCAGGGAGGCGGCCCACAAAAGTATGTAACACAAGCAGGCCACATTGCTCTGGAACTTACAGTACATGCAAGCCTCTGTCGGCCACCACAGGAATAAAAAGGGAGCGTTTGTAGACACAGAGTCTGCATCAGTCTGCATGGGAGACGCTGGTGGTGGCACTTTTTTTCAGTGTGACCACAACAGTTGCGTTGTCTGTCAACACTCTTAAACGGGCTTGTGTTTGCTGTGCCACACATGGCTGATGTCAGGAGTGGAAAGACGACTTTTTCTGTCTACATGTTCACAGAGACACATGCGTAGCACTATTACTGTCAGCAGCAGTGAACAATGAGGGACTAGTCCTGTATACTGTAGGGAGTATGCAACTGTTCAATAGCTAAAGCAACTTTTATATTTATATGTGTGTGTGTGTGTGTGTGCATAAGTTTTGGCTGTTTGGGATCACTTTACTGATAAGATCTAGGTTTAGTTTATTTCAGGTTAATTCCACTTACATCAATTTAATTTTATTTATATATCGACTCCCATGTTAAACTATCCAACATTACGGCTTTAAGAAACACGTGTGTGCTGTTGGTGCCTGCTGTTGATTTTTAATGCAGTTATCTGACTAATAATGTGGCTTCTGTGCAGTAAACTGTACTAACAGATTGTCCAAGAAGTGTATGCCTGATTTTTTATTCCTTTATTTTTGTCTGTTACTCATGAGCAGATGTGTATGATACAGTTTATGAACATTTTATTCTTAGCACTTCCATCTTTCTTGTCACAAGTTGTTACCCAGATGATAAACCTGGATAATCCCCCTGTCTGAAACATAGAATTACCAGATTTTACAAAGTGAACTCAATAGTTTATTCAATATTCCCTGAAATGACCAAGTGAAATGGTAAACTCATTGGGAAAGAATTTAAAAAGGCCTAGTCATAAAGCTCTTTTCCCCGTAGACTTCTACAGGCCTGGAAATCTTTTTGTAGCAACAGGTATCGCCCCCTGGGGGCCATTAAAAATGATGCAGGTTTATGGCACTTACTTAGCTCTATTAATCTGTTGTTCCTTCCGTCACAGTAACTCTGAACTCCATTGGGTAACGTTGCGGTCATTATCTCATCTTTTTCTATTATTTGATGTTTTCAGTGGCTTTTTGGTTTGGTTTGTGCACTAAATCTATTTTCATTAAAACACACCCTGTTACAAGTGCACATTATAAGGATTCATTTGCTGTCTTACCCTGGTTTTTACCACTGTTCTACGTGCATTTCACAAAACAAATCCCTGCATAATATTTTGCTCTTTTTGTCATTCATTTTAAAATGGTTCCTAACAGCCTAATCAACCTGCCAGTAGGCAGAGGAGGGCAACACGGAAATTGATAGTAGCCATTCAATGGACTGATAATGTCCAGTTTTGTTGTATTTGCCAAAAACTCTGTGGCACAGCTGTTTATGAACATTTCTTTGACCCCCTTAAAATTGAAAATACATCTCTGTGATCCCGTTTTTAAAAATCTGCATTCTTCTGTAAGAAGTGGTGAGTTTGGGGCTTTAAATTTCACAAAGTATTCAGACAGACTGCATTGTTGATTTCAGCCTTTTCAAGGGATTTGCTGACAATAAAAAGAGTGTAAAATATTGCCAGCCTTAATCCTTAGGCAAATCTGACAACAAAGGGGGGGAAAAAAAACTACAATGATAATAAAATGGAAGATTTAACGATTACATTTTTGTCAAAGGACCAGTAATCTGGATTTGTTTATTTCTTTGCTGTTGCTTCTCATTACAAACTCGTGCTGTGCAGCCAAACATTCAATCAATGTGTTAAAAGTTTATTAAAATCCAGAAAAAACGAAGAAGAAGAAATCAGATTAGATTGAATTTTGAGCACGGGTGCATAAAATAATGCGTCAGTTAAGAAACAACAACCCACCTCCCCCTGCCTAACAAATCCACCCTGGACTGTGGTTACATCTCTTGCAAAGTTGGGAATTAAATGTTGAATTGCATCATTCAAAGATCTCACCCTTAAAGTCCAGCTTCCTTCCTTCCTGTTTGTTTAAAAAAAAAACCTAGAGCCAAAAATATTGATTTTCAAAGATCCCAAACTCTGTTCTGAGTAGTTCTGTGGCATGTTCAACCCATCTGTAGTTTTTGTCACTTTGAAAGTGGAACACAAATTTAAATAGCACTCTGAGTGTGTGGTTAAAAGATCTCAAAAAGCATCATGCCATGACCCATAAAAACAAAGAAACTATCTATCAGCTGTTTCTAAGGCTTTAGGATTTAAGTGAACTAGGGCTGGGCCATATCATACCATTCATGGTAAGACCGGTATAACGTTGAGCAACGATAAGAAAATGAAATATCGCGATAGAATATGGGTAAAACGCGCATGCCTTTGTTTTCATACGCACATGGCGGGAAAAAAAGCATGGCGGCGACGGAGAATGAGAAGGGCGAAAGCGGATCGTTGAATGAAACGGATGAACCAGAATCGGTTTGTAAAAATGGTGCAACTTCAGTGGTGTGGAACACAACAAAGCACTATTTTTGGTAGAGCATGCTAGCGGGCCGTCGTTATTACCGTGTTGTTTGGAAAATACGGCACACTTAAAATCAATCCTTTGATTTTTCTGAAAATCGACAGTGCCCCTTATAATCATGTGTGCCTTATGTATGAATTCTGGTTGTGTTTACTGACCTCGAAACGATTTTATGTGGTACACGGCGCTCAAAAATCTGTCAAATGTTTCAGTACGACTTTGCTAAGCTACGAACCCGCACCGCTTGATGGATTGTCGGAGCATTACGGCTACCGTAGGCAGGAGCCTCGCGGAGTGATATAAAACATAAAAAACAGCTGCTTGTTTAAGTGAAAATACATTGATGGGGTTTTTTTTGCACTAATAAAGTTGTGGAGTTGTAAAGTATTTTGTCTAGTGTCAATTATATCGTCAGTTATATCGTTATCGCAAATTTTCAAATGTATATCGTGATAAATATTGTTGGTCATATCGCCCTGCTCTAAAGTGAACCACAGTGAAAGCCGTTATCCACAAATGGAGAAAACTGTGAACTGTGATGAGCCTTCCAAGGAGAGGCCAGCCCACCAAAATTACTTGAAGCAATGATGGCAGCACCTGTAGACAGCTATATATGTGTCCTGTAAACAGGAAAGAAATGATCAGACAGGGAGATGTGGCTTGCCGTTTCCTGAATACTCCGCCATTATTTATTCAAATTCACAATTATGCACTCCTTTCATTACTTTTACAGTATTACAACTGTGTATTTACTTATTCTTAACATAGCTCACACACACATTCTCCATAACACATTCCAATGTTATAAACATGACCAATTTTCTTGTAAGACTTGGTTCAAAATGAATTCCAACAAGACAAATCTATAAATCTCAAATAGCTTGAAAGAATGGTATAATCAGCACCATCTTGACATGTGCACTGAATTCACGGAAACACTTTATGGCAGAAACAAGATACTAAAACAATACAGAATAACGGTGGAGCCGATCACTAACATCACAGAGCATAGGAGGTGTGCGACCCAAACTAACATGCTAACCTTAGCATGCTGCTAAAGCCGTAAACAAATACTTACAAAAGTGTAATTTACTGTACTACACAATGTTGTACGCTTTCACTTTCCAACCGTAATGGTTAGTCTATGCTATATAATGGATGTGATTGCTATTATATTCTATTTCGGGCACGATACGAACCTGTAAACAGGAAAGAAATGATCAGACAGGGAGACGTGGCTTGCCGTTTCCTGAATACTCCGCCATTATGAGAAAACAGCGCGGAGCATGCGCTTCAGGCTGCTAACAACAGGCCAAACCATGGTCTCACACTGCCACCTATTGGTATAAAAATGAAGCGTCCGCTACAAATATCCCAGGGTAGTTACCAAGTTTCCTGTTACAATTACTGTAGTTATTTAGGGCATTTCCAAATGGAAATATCACTTACATTGAAAGTGAAATTACTTAAATTAATTCACATAAATGTGATCACACATTAGTGGGTATCACACAATGACGGCTCATCCAGGAGGCCACAAAAGAACCCAAAGAATATTTAAACAACTTGCACATGCCTCATTAAAGACTGCATTTGCCAAAAAATATCACGATGGTTCCCAAGACCTTTTGGAAAAATAGTCTGTGGCCTGCCCAGACAAAAGCTGAACTTTCTTAAAGGGTTGAGCACCATTAATATCATGCACTCAGTCAAACGTGGTGGTTGCAGTCAGAGACGGGCAGTAATACGTTACTCGTTACTGCCAAGTAAGTTTTTCAAGTAACGAGTAAGGGATTACTATTGCAAAAAAATGTAATTAGATTACTGTTACTTTCCCGTAAGCACGCTGCGATACTGCGTTACTAAAACCGTAATTTTTTTGCGAGAGTATCTCATGACAATGACGTAAGCGAGTGTAACGTTCATGGCAACAGCTGTGTGCAGATCAACAATGGATCACATATCGAGTGCGGGAGAGAGTATGAGCGTGCAGCGTTTAAAGCGTGGAAGTACTGACCTTACTTTGAGTTTGATTCCATAAAAAGTGACAAAAACATTAGCGTCGTTGTGCGTGGGAAGAAAACTTCTCTTTACAGCGAAAAAACCCCTAAACTTCCAAGCAAGCACCGAGTGCGCTACCACGGAATGGGAAGTTCACAGAGAAACTCGCAGATTCTTCCACTGATCGCTGCGGTACACCTGCACCAGGGTAAACCTCCGCCTACCCCACTCCTGCTTTACAGGTGAAAATAGAGCAACAGGACCGCTGAGTCTTTGATTTTATTTATTTTCTGCTGTGTTTTACTTGCATCTATTTGAAAGAGTGAGCGTAAACACAAAAAAGTTATTTTATTTTATGTGCTGGAATGTGCAGAAAATAAGTTTAAATGTTAAACTAATTTCTTCCAGTCAGAGAATGTTGCATATAATTACATTTTTGCTTGATGCATAAAGTTAAAAGATTAAAACTAATAAAACAAGTTTTAAAAAGAGACTTTTCCATTTGATTACATTTTGTATGATGGATTATGCAGAAAAAGTAGAATTGGGCTGAAAGATCTATTTCTTTATCACCTATTCAGGTTGTAAATCGTGTTTTCAAAAAGTAACTAAGTAATTAATTACTTTTGAAAATAAGTAATCAGTAAAGTAACGGGATTACTTTTTGGGGGAAGTAATCAGTAATTAGTTACTGATTACTTCTTTCAAGTAACTTAACCAACACTGGTTGTAGTCTGATGGTCTTGGGCTGCTTTAGCTTGCTCTAAATGATGGAACCATGAATGCTGCTCTGTACCAGAAAATCCTGAAGTAATATCACTTAATGCTCTCAAGCTTAAGCACACCTGGTCTATGCAACGGATGCATAAATGCAATGGAATGGATGACTGAAGTCAAATCTGGACTTAGATCTTCAAAACTTTCTGATTGAGATGCTTTGGTCCAACTTTAAACAAGCTGTCCATACCCAAACCTCTGCAATGTGGCTGAATTAAAAGATTTCTGCAGTGATGTGACGGAAGCATACACATGCACAAAAAAAGTGAAGCCACCTCTTGTTTTCCTGGTGACTACATTTTAAATTGGTTTTATACTAGCCAAATGATGGGACTTCATATCACTGTGAATTCTGGTTATACTTTGCAAAGCTAGTGTTATTGTTGGCTGAAAACGCCCCAGGTCTACACATTCATCCATTATGACTGTGTCTGATTTAAAAGAAACAAAGGTACAAACACTGTGGCGGCAGCTGCCATGTTTTGTATGAAAGATTTACTCTATATAAAAATTTTTCTGAAAGGTCTAAACTACAACTCAGTGCACCAAGAAATATCACAGTTAAATTATCCGACTATGTGAAGTTTTTTTTTTAAAAAACTTCTTAATCTTTTTTGCTTCATTTTAGCTATTACTTTGAGATTAATGTGAAAATATTTATTTTGTATCAAACAGTATGATTTACTGTAGATCCTTTTTCTTCTTCTACCAGTCTGATACGATTTTACTGGCTTTTGTTGATTTTAGAACTTCAGTTGATTCATTTAAAAAAGTTTAAAGCTTTCTAAATGGTTCAATCACTCAATTCTGTTCTCTTGTGACTCACTTGATTTTAAAGCATTTATGCAACTTTGATTTTTGTTTAATTTTTTACATGTTTTGGGAGATGTTTGAGATTTTAATTGCACTGTTAAAAATGAGAGCACGTTAGAGTTTTCATTGTTAGACTGAAAGCGATGAGTAGCAGGTTACATTGGTTTGAAAACTGTGGATAAAGACAGCTGGTGGCCATTGTTTACATGTTTGTCTATGGTTCGGTGTGAATCCAGGAGCCTCCGTATCATCGCCAGCTAAATGAAAACACTTTGAGGCATTTTGGTAACAGATCTCAGATCAGCTAGTGCTCAGCTGCTGCAGTCTAATTCACTCATTTAAAGAAACTGTCCTTGATTAGGTTATTATCAAAATCACTTAGCGGTTCAATAAGAGGAGTATGGGGAGGACTGATGGCGATGTGGTGGTACAGTGATATTCTCTGGCATTGAATTGAACGCTGATAGGTTCACATGCTCACCTCATGGAATGCATCTGACAATGAACGGCACAGTGGAAGCAGGAGGTAAAAAGGGGGAGAGACCGTTCTTCATTCAGGCGCTAATTAGAAAAATTAGATCTATGAAAGGCAGGGAGTGATCGAGGCCTTCAACCTACGTCTGTGTACCGCTGTAGCAGCACAAAGAGGAGGCAACAATGAGCACTGAGGAGGAGGAGGAGGGGGGATAAATAATTTAATCCATTATCTACTCTGCAAAGCTCATCAGCACTGCTACACAATGGCCACGATTGAATTGCTGATTGCATTTCTCTCCTACCCTCCAGGAGAAAATGCCCATGCTCCACAATGTTCTCTCAGCCTGCCGGCACAACCAAGAGCAAGAGAAAGACGGAGAGGGAGGGAGGGGGAGAGAGAGATGGAGCAGTGTAGAGTGTCTTCCACCAAGGTCAAACTACAATACAGCAATCTAATTAAGAGTATCAGAGAGTTTCCTGTATGGGGTCAACCTCCCTGTTGTGCTCACTGGCTCATAATGTCCATTAAGAATTAGTTTATGTACTTCAACATGTAAATGACAGAAATGATCCTGATTAAATCTTTTTTACTCTGATCTTTATTACAATACAATTTTAAATGTTACAAGTTAAGGCGCATAGCCATTGCCTGTTTAACAAGCGGTATGTTTGCATAGATTACCATAGAGAGGTGTGCGTGAGAGCTGTACTTTAAACCATGTTAACAGCATGCTTCTGGTTGGTCCGTCACTTAATATATGAAGAGTCCCCAGAGGACAATAATCCTTTTTTGTGTCACCATGGGGGACATTTGGGTTTTTAATATTTCAGCAAGTATTAGATGGATTGCAGTTGACTTCAGTAGTACTAGTCCCTCACAGTTTTCACTTTAGTAACACATACACTCACTCGCTATTTCAGTCGGTCCAATGTTCAACTGCTTGTTATTGCAAATATCTCATCTGCCAATTACATGGGCAGCAACTCCACTGTTGTCAGACAGGCTGGTGTGAGTATTTCAGAAACTGCTCATCTGCTCATCCTACACATGCATCCGTAGTGTTTACAAAGAGTAGTCAGAAAAATGACAATGACCTATTGATGCCAGAGCTCAGAGGAGAATGGCCAGACTGCTTCGAGGTGATAGGACAGGTGATAGGACAGCGGTAACTCAAATAACCACATGTTAGAACCAAGGTATGCAGGAGAGAGCATCTCTGAACACGCAGTAGGTTGAACCTTGAAGCAGATGTTCTACAGCAGCAGACGACCACCCAGACTGCCACTTCTGTCAGCTAAGAATATTAAAATGAGGCTAGGATTCACACAGGTTTGCCAAAACTAGACAATATAAGATTACAAAACCGATCCCTGGTCATTCAGATTGCAGGGTGCGAACTTGGCATGAACAACATTAAAAGCATGGATCCATCCGGCCTTCTGTGCATATTTTTTTGCATACTTTGAGCCCCGTATGTCTAACTAAGTGTTGTTTAAGGAAATCAGCCTACCTGAGTAATGCTGCTGACCATGTCCATCCCTTTGTAACCACAGTACACCCATCTTCTACTTACCCAGCAGGATAATACTCGCTGCACAAAGGTCGGATCATCTGAAACTGGTGTCTTGAACATGACAATGAGATCACCGTAGTCAAATGGCCTCTACAGTCACCGGATCTTGGTTAATGGATTTCCATTAGAGGTGAGTGTTTCTGTGCCTGCTGATACTTTAGGGGCCTTTTGGGTCTGCGTGGAGCAAACTGTCATCGAATGTTGATGATTTCCTGAGTTGACAGTCACAGATCATTAGCCAATTAACCAATATCTCCAAAGCTATTACATATATTGCCATTATGTTTGGTACATTGCCCTTAGAGGCTGAACCCTACTTTGGTGATCCCCCAGACTTTTCCTCCAGGTTATTCCAACTTTGTGCTTTTTATTAAATTTTTGAAAGTTTGATGTCCGCCTCAGAATGAACTCTAACAACCTTAGAGAGCCTCTTGCTAAAGCAAAGGTCAAAGCATCACCACCAGGCAAATGATAGACCTTTTATCTGATTCAATTTAATCCAGCCATTGCTCTATCAATCACTCGATAGAGGATTGGTATTTCTGTCAAATTAGATTAAATGTCCTGAATCATTTCTTTTATTGCATCATCATTTATTGCATCATGTTATCAGCAATAAAACAAAGAAACATAAATTTCAGTGTGGACCAAAGAGGTAGAGCAGCTGAGCTACCACGTCACCCCTAAACAGACCCACAGTGAGATATGATGAGACTTAAATAAAACTAAAAAGAAAAATGGTCAAACCTGAAGCACCAGAGACCAAGACCTCCTGACTTTTAGTCCGTACAACGTCTCTCGCTCCAAACTTCTTGGGTCCTATACTCAGTAGCTAAATGTCTTTTATTTTAAGGACAATGGCAGTGACAAGCGATTATTTTCTTCACAGAGCTAAACGTCTATTTCTGGTGATATTTAAAAAGTTTGAGGTATTCAGCAAGAGTTATTGCTGTTCTGAAAGAATTTCTGAAACCCTCAAAGACTCCTCCAACCATCTGGATGAAAGAACATTTTGTTTGATGCACACGGCATCAATTCTCTACACACCTTCCCTTCCCTGTCACCTGCTAGAGTAATGACATCAGGCTCGATTGCAACATACTGATGCTAGCATTTAGCTCAAAGCACTGATGGTCCCTAATTGGCAACGCTCTTGTATAAGTAAAACATGAGTAACACAAAACAATGATGTTCTGTTTTGATCAGCACTTACTATATTTTCTCACTGACACCACAGTAGGAGACATTTGCTTGTTCCTGTCATCCTGGGAGCTGTATTGTCTGGAGCAATAGCTCCAGGTAGGATCTCCCATGCCAAATAAGTCCCAGGGTAGGGACCAGACAATGAGCAATTCAGAAAAGCCCAATGAAATACAGTTCTTAGAGCTAGTTAACCTCACCCGGAAGTGGAAAACTGGAGCCCTCACCAAGAGATGGGTGCCAGGCATAGTTTTGGGGTGTGGAGCAGCCTGGGCATGTCCCTTTGGATGTGTTCTGGGATGGCCAACTAGGAAGAGACCCCGGGGTAGACCCAGAACCTGCTGGAGAGATTATATTTCTCATCTGGCTTGAGAATGCCTCAGGATCCCCCGGGAGGAAATGGAAAGTGTGGCCAGAGTAAAAGGATGTCTTGATTACCATGCTTAGCCTGCTGCCACCATGAGCCGTCTTTGGATGTGGAAGATAATGGGTGGACTTTTTTTTGGAATTCATTTCAAAACGTTTAAAAAGTCTTTCTGTGTGATGAAAAGCACACTTAAATACAATTTACTCCAAAGAAGATATTTAAAAAAAACAAAACAAATACCCAAATCAAACTGGTTCTTCCAAGTCTAAAAAGTGAGGCTAGTCCAAGACTGTGGTAAAGCGACATTCTTTCTACAGCCAGCAGGGGGCGACTCATGGTTGGAAAAAGACGTCCAGGTAAATATAATAGAGAACAACCTTTTTGCTTTTCTCATGACTAAGGTTTAAATTACTGATTCGAGGCCTTATTAAATGCAACATCATGATAATTTTGTAATTTATGATCCTCATTAGAGGCCACAAGCAAGATAAATGGTATTTCTTACTGTGATTGATGTCACAGTAGTTATGTCAATGTTTTGCATCCCTTCATTCATCCATTTTCTTCTGCTTATCCAGTTCAGTGTCACAGAGGCAGCGTACGCCCCGGACACATCGCCAGTCTGTCACAGGGCTAATGCACAGAGTCAGCCAACCGTCTATGATCACATTCATACCTATAGCCAGTTAAGTCTATGATAAACAGTACAGTGTTCACCGTAGTCATGTTCACCATTTCAGTTTGTGTAGCGAACTGATATTTGCTCCTTAGACAACACTGTTGCTGACGGGAATACTTTTCATTTTAGCACGTGTTTGGTGATGAACCACAGCACTGAAATTCTGGTCTGATGATACAGGGGTGAAAGGAAATTTCATGGCATTCAACAGTTTGAGTAAGATCTTTTTTTTTTTTTTTTTTTTTTTGCATTGACACAATATATTTAGTGTGATGGTTATTGGTGTATTTTAGGATCACATAAGTGTTTTCAGGCAAGCAGTTTGTGAGTTTCCCCAAACATTACCATGTACTTCTCCTCCATAGAAATGGATGCTTAGCTCCGTGTCTTAAATGTAATGCTGATACTGGAGGGGGTAAACTATCTGTGTAGCCTCAAATAGCTGCTAGTGTGGCTGAAGAGTCTTTGTCTTGTTCAACTATCCTTTTCACATCATGAAATGTCAATGAGTAACAGGCCAGAAGGCAAGAAAGCATTAATGGATGAGTCTGGCGATGCTTTATGATGATGATGGCCTCCATCATTTTCTCTCCCTCCCATCAACTACAATCTATCATCTGCACCAGGCTCCAGTAAAATATCAGGGACACTTGAGGTTTTCTTGGCCCAGAGCCTCTGACATGCTGGCTTAATTTTACCTTCCACTGCAGCGTGGCGCATTTACATAAAACACAGAGAGAAGTAGTACACATAATGGTCCCCTTTGGCCAAGCGCTTTAAGGTCCTGTCCACAGTCCCAGCGAGGGGCAGTCAAGCTGCCTCTGCTCTGCTCTGTTTGTTTTATGGAGCAGTAGTGAAACCACTTTGAGGTCAGCTAGCTGCAAAAACTGTGCTGGGTCTCCTATGGTCTGCTGAAAAAGGCTTCAAAGCCAATCCAGAGGGCCATTTGGAGAGGTCCAGCCAACTTCCATTGACAAAAAGAGGTCATTATTGTGCATACTACATTAGATCATTTCACTTATATCAAAGCTGCTGATCAGTTCTTCTTGCAAAGAGACAAACCACTTTAAAAAAGCCCAACGTGTTCCTGTTTGCAGGAAACTTCATTCACACATCCTGAATTAATTTGAGTGCCGTCATTATGCAAGTACGGCGCAAATTGTCCAAGACCAAGTGAAACTATTTATAGCCGTCACTAGGCCTGTGAGCCAAGTGTGCCTAATGGTGTAATTTGTATTGTTAATGGTAATGCACTGTTAGTTTGTTCCATTTGGCTTTGCACAGGTGCATTAATGTGGGCCTGTTGAAGCGTTGCAGTCAGTCCAAAAACCCATGCTGCTATGTGCAGGTTTTCAACAGCACCACGGCTCCCTCTTGTGGATCAGAGTGCTTAGAACACAGGCTGGCTTCAAGGTTAAGGAAGAGCAGGTTATTTTTGCTAAACGAAACAAATGAAGTGGTCTTATTGTGATGGGAAGACCTGCTTTAAACCAGAATGTCAACCACAAACAGCTACAAGAGGAGCATAGACTTTTGAAAAATCGTGTTCCTAATTAACCTTCAAGCTCATCAGGCACAATCAATATAGAGTGTAGCCTTTTTTCCTAATTGAGATGAAGTAATTATCAGACTGTATTCATCTCATTAATGAAACAATGTTCCAATATGCCTGCAGCAAAACTGTTAATTGAGTTCTATTTTCTGAGACAGGCAGCCTCTCCTTGTGTCCATGGCCACAAAGCATCAAATGTGGGTTGGGGCCTTTGTGCTCGTCTCTGTGCAGACACAGGAACAGGCTGTGGACTGGTGGAGCATGGTAGTGCTCTCCCCCCACAGACACTTCCCCTCCCCACTGCCTATTCTCCCATCAGAGAGGAGGCAAGAGTTGGTAATACAGCTGACTTCAGCAGATCATCCCGTCCCAGTGTGTTATTTCACGGTTTCAGTGGTTAAGTACTCCCTGTTGAGTAAGATATAGCGAGGCAATTATTCTGTAATTATGGAGCCAAAAGACGAGAAATAGAGTCAAGAGTTACTGGGCTCATGTAAATCACTGTAACGGATCTAAAAAGGGTGCAAAAACAGGTTGGATTGTCCACAAGTACGGTCCAGACCATAAGTATGTGGACAATTACATTTTTCCTTCCTCCAAATCAAGTTGGAGTCAGGTGAAATGACAGAGTTCTCTACTAAAACATTTAGTAGCTAAGGATCCAGTTATTTCTGAACCTCTCTTGTATGGGTTTAACATGTTTAAAGCTCAAACGTATTTCTATCCAATATCCATACTATCCCTGATCCAATAGAATGAAGGTACATAAAGCATACAGAGTATTTGAAACTGTATGCTGATGGATTCTGCAAAACATTTGGCTGCGAAACTCTCAAATATCTAATTTAACGCAAATTCCTATTAATGCGACTGTGAATGTCACTACACTCTACTCATCACCCAACCCACCCATGCAGTTGATACCTGCTCCTCCCCGAGCCAGGTTCTCCTGGAGGTTTCTTCCTGTTAAAAAGAGGGTTTTTTTCTTTCCACTGTCGGCAAATTTGGCTCGTGGGGTCTCGTCCATTCATTTGTCTGTAAAACTACACTGATGCAGAATAGCAGACTGAGGTGACTGTTGTCAGGTCACACTATATAAATAAAACTGAACTGATTCATTCACCTGGCGAATATCCCCAGACAGTGATCCAGCTGTTAATGCAGTCAAATGGCTGCTCCAAGATGCCAGTTTCTAAATACGCAATTAGGGGGAAAAAACATCGCTTCTACGCCAGAAGTGGAGAGTGGAAAGTTAGTATTATCCACTAATCCACAATAACCACATTACCAAAGAATACAATTGAAAAACCATGGAAAAATCCTTTATATACACAAGTATTAAGTGAATTTAGGTGAACCTTGATTTTTTTTCCCCCCTTCTTTTTCTTGCTTACTGGCTGCAAAGAATTTTAATCTCAACTGTTCCATGCCCCTGAATGCATGATCCTAAAATGAAGCATATCATTTTCTGGACATAAATTTTAATAAATTTTAATTCTAAAACTATCTTAAACTCATGTAAATATCAATTTTAATGAAATAATCAATGTCTCCAGTATTAATACACAGTCAACTTTCACAGTCTGCATTTTTGCAGCTTTCTTTCCTGGCATTTCATTAATACAGCAGCTCCTTTCTCCTTTCTAGCTTTACCATCCAAAGTCCATAAACATTTACAAAGAGCTTTTGCTGTTCAAGACACTCATACTGCTGATGTGTCTGCAGCAGCTGTGCCACTTTCAACGTGTGTTATTTGTGTAATTTCTTCATGCTACTGTAATGTTATAGTTTTATCTTCCTTTGTAAAAATCCCTCGCTCTGCTGTCAGTGGACTTGTCTACATCTCAGGCACACAGCCAACACCCCTTTCATATGAACGTGCTCATAGCTTGGATGGAGTTTATCAACACTTTTGTGTTACTGCTTATAGCTCGATTGCCACTGTTACAGTGTGTGAAATATATCCTGGGTATGTCGAAGTCATTTCATACTGTAGCATTTGGTTAAAGTTGCATAAAACAAGTAAATCACCTTTTAAAAGCCAACCAAACTTATTCACAAAATTCATCACACAAACTTGCAGTTATTTGTTTATATTCAGAGTGTTACTGTGGAGAGTGGAAAACAACAGTAATCATAGAAGCAATGCGCCAAAATAAAAGGAAAGTGAATGTGGGATCAGAGGAAAAATAATATTAAAGAAATGTTCTATACATTAATATAAAGGCACTATCAGTTTCTTCTTGCTTGCAGTAGTACTGTACTCAAACATTCCAGCTGTTAGTCATTAGTACCTTTCTCCTACTCCAGGTTGTCCTTTCAGACTAAAAAAACCCAAAAGAACAGCAGCTGTCTTTTAAGAAAAAACATGCACATTAATATCTGTGATAAATCACTGAAATAATGTGTGAAACATGTAAAAATTGAGAAGATCTCAGTGGAATAAAAAATTACCAGTCACGCACCAAAGGATGCAATGATCCAATCTGTTTTCTTTCGCTACAATTTGGTCCAAAAACATGTTAACACAGCATGTAGAAATGTAGCCGTGACCATCTGCACTAAACACTGTTTTGAAGCTGCTGAAGTAGTTGAGGTTTCCTGCTTTTATTTTGAAAGTCCACCCAAACATCAAACATGGTAAAAAACCCTTCTTGTCTTAAGGTTTGGGAAATTCTTTCTCACAGTATAGACTGACACCTTCGTTTTCTCAACAGCTGCTCTAGCAATAAAAAAAGTGGAAATTCCACCACAGTGTCTCCCAACTAGACCCCAGTGAAACCAGCACTGCTTAATGTCTCGTACTTTCCCAGTGTACACGACTTGTCCCTGTGCAGCTTTGTTAATGCTTTTCTGTTGACACTTTTAGTTCACTTTGGGGTAGATCTTTTCATAGAAGAAGCTCTGTGCAAGGACAAAGAGTTCTCCGTCTTTTTCCCTGACGGCGTGGGCACGCACAAACTGAAACTGTTCAAGTGCAAACTCGTAAAATTCATTTTCGATTTTCCAGATGTTTGACTGCTGCAATTTGGCTATTGTCTCTTTGGTGGGGGGCTTCTTCTCTGTGGTCTTCCTAAGGTGGGATTTCTTTCCTGGAGGAACACAAGAAGGTTTAATGATTCCAGGTAGCATGTTGTTACTGCTCTACTAAAAAAGCATTCAGTCGGTTAAGTGTAAATTGAGACCAGGAAAAGGATTCGTCATATAAAAGTAACTCCAGTACTGACAGGGCTCGTTTTAAGGGCATCACAGCCACAAATAAGAAGTAACAGTATGAATTTGTGTTTTGTTGCTACCTGTTCTGTAGAGATCTGTGGCTCCCTTAAAGAAGCGTGGGAGTGCTGCCTCCAGGATCATGATGAAGTCCTCGAGTTCCTCCGTTACTCCCACTAACAGGTACTCGTTTACCAGGTTGTATTTGGCCTGTTCCAGAGCCCATCTACTGCCCGCGTTCCTGCACAAGAAACGGAGATCACAGTGTGAGTGAGTTTAATTTGGATCGCCTCATCTGAAGGCCAGGCTTTTCTTCTGTTACTTATCTACGTCTTTGACATCACTGCACAATACTCCCTAGCGATAGGTAGGTATTATGCAAAGACTGAGCAGCTTTCTTGAATTCTGCTGTTCTTATTTTCATGCTAGCTCTCTTCCAGCAAACTCTAAATTTTCTCAGTGATGAGCAAAGCCGTTGTTGCATTTAAGGAGCACAATGCCCAGGAATGCTGATCATTAAAAGAAAATGACTACATGAAAGGAAAAATGTCAAACTGCATGCATTAGTAACAGGGTTACTGTGATCACACTCATTTACTGTTTAATTCCTAATAATGAAAATGAATGACTCAGTTTACTTATTATTTATTTGAAAATAATCAAAATAATCTCCAAAGGGAATTCAAAGTCATTTCCAAACTGTACACAAGTTTTTTTCTTCTTTTTATAACAGATGAGTAATTATGATTTTAGTCACATTTCTAATTTCACTGTACAAAAAGCTAAAAATATACATATTCCTATTGTTGAGGTGAAATTTTAGAATAATGCTGACAAAAAAAAAAATATGTCTTTGGCTTTCAAAAGACATTTGAGGGTTATGAGGATGAATGATGAATGTTTTTCTTCTTTTGGAGGATAGGGAGGCTTTAATGAGAAGATCCTAGGTTGGACATATATAAATACTGCTTCTGCCACAGGCTGTTCAGTCACTAATGAGTCTGAGTACACAGATTGTGGACTATATATCTATATATGTGCTGTTTACATCGTCTGTGTAATATGTGATTAGTGAGGAGAAAAAACCCCAAACAGAACTATACCATATCCTCATCACTGTTTACAAACAACAGATGGAGCCTTTTCTTTCACTCAGCTTGGAGAAAGAATAAATTGTCACACTGCGACTAATTCAAAACAGTCATCTAACATTTTATAACAGACACTGACAGTGAATTACACTTTAGTAGATAGTTAATTACATTACATTCAATTAATCCTTACATTAAGATTCTATTAAGATGTAATGACACTCCTCCATGACTCACTACCTTGTTCGTGTTGGAGGGGTTTGTGTGTCCCAGGGGCTATCTCTAGGTGAGGGAGCAGACAAATAGCGATTCAAAAACCCCTATAAGTGAAAGATCTAGGAAACAGCTCACGCTGCCCGGGATAGGGTTACCAGGGATGAGTATTTCAGTACCCCTTCAGCTTGCTGCCACTATGTTGGAGTTTTTCCCAGTGAACAAGAGGGTTTGGTTCCCTGAGCCTGTTTCCCTTTCGTTTGCCCTTATGCCCCGAACGCCAGTTTAGAGTACCAGACCTTCTTGGTATCCGTGGGTGGAGTGCTTGAGGGTGCTCCACCTGGGGGCTCCGTCGTCTCACTTGGAGACTTGAACGCTCATGTCAACAACGACAGTGAGACCTGAAGGGGCGTGAAGGGAGGAACGGCCTCCCAGATCTGAACCCTAGCGTATCCATAAGTGCACGTGGCATCACGACACCCTAGGCCACAGGTTGATCATCGATTTTGTAAATGTATCATCAGATCTGCAGCAGTATGTTCTGGACACTTGGGTGAAGAGAGGTGCTGAACTGTCAACTGATCACCACCTGGTGGTGTGTTGGACCCTGTGGCAGGGGATGATACTGGAGAGACCTGCGGGCCCCTAAAGGTATAGTGAAGGTGCGCTAAGAATGCCTGGTAGAGGCAATGCTGCAAGGCTGTCTTGGTTATCAATGCCTCTACAATGTTGTTGGAGGTTAGAGGCCATACCTCTGGAATGGATCTTTAAGAAGAGGAAACTGGACAGTGTGCTCCAACTATAGAGGGATCACAGTCCTCAGCCTCCCCAGGAAAATCTATGCCAGGGTGCTGGAAAGGAGAGTCCGTCCGTTAGCTGAACCTCGGATACAGGAGGAAATATGTGGTTTGCGTCCTTTTCACGGAACACTGGACCAGCTCTTTACCCTCTCGAGATTACTTGAGGGTACATAGGAGTTTGCACAACCAGTCTACATGTGTTTTGTGGACTCTGAAGAAGGCGTTTCACCGTGTCCCTCTGAGTCTTCTGTGGAAAGTGCCTCGGAAGTATAGGGCTTCTGGCCCATTGCTACGAGCCATTTGATCCTTGCAAGAGCTTGGTCCGTATAGCCGGCAATAAGTTGGACTCGTTTCCAGGTGGGTGTTGGACTCCACCTTTGTCACTGATGCTTTTCATAATTTTTAGGGGACAGAATTTCTAGGCATAGCCAAGTGGTGGAAGGCTTTCACTTGGGCGATCTCAGAATCTCATCTCTGCTTTTCGCAGATGATGTGGTTCTGATGGCTTCTTCAGGCGGTGGCCTCCAGCTCGCACTGAAGCAGTTCGCAGCTGAGTGTGAAGCAGTGGGAATGAGCAACTCCAAGTCTGAAGCCATGGTCCTCTGAAGCTCACAATTGATGGGAGCGGGCGATCGACAGACGGATTGGGTCCGTCGTGGTGAAGAGAGAGCTGAGTGTAAAGGCAAAGCTCTGTATTTACCGGCCGATCTACATTCCTACCCTCATCTACGGTCACGAGCTTTGGGTAGTGGCTGAAAGAATGAGATCATATATACAAGTGGCAGAAATTTGCTTTCCTCAAAGGGTGGCTGGCGTCTCCCTTAGAGACAGGGTGATGAGTCCAGCCATCTGGTAGGCCCTCAGAGTAGAGCCACTATTCCTCACTTTGAAAAGAGTCATTTGAAGTGGTTTGGACATCTGACAAGGATGGCTCCTGGGTGAGGTGTTCTGAGGATGTCCCATCGGGAGGAGGCCCTGGGGCAGACCCGGGACATGCTGGACATGCACCCTCTCTACATTTATTTGTATTTCCCATTTTGTCCCTTCGAAACGACTTCTGCCCTGCGCCACTGCTGCATCCCGTTGATGCTAAGCTAGCAGCCTAAACAGGAGTTGTAGCAGTTCAGAGAAAGAGAATGATCGGGCTGTCAGGTGCAGCCCACTCACCAGCACTCTGAATAGTGACCACAGAAGAAAGGGATCTGCAACCACAGTTTCTCCGGAGCACAGTCAGACCCACCTGATGACACACACTCATCAAAGGTCTGAAACACAATGCGAAACACTTGTCATTATATTATCCAGACAAAAAACAGGTCATTTGAAAAGGATGCAAGCTGTAAAAGAAGCACCTTCTTGTCTCCTTGTTTCCTTCGTCGAAGACCTGGTCTGTAGTCATCTCCAAAACGTAAAAAATAGTAGTACGATACAAGGCGCTCTATGGGATCACGCACCACATTGATGTACAGTGGTTTACCTTTCACGCCATATCTGAACAAAAAGCAAAGGGAGGGCACATTCTTTAAAATCTTTCGAGACTTAATTTATACTTCACTGCAGCAGCACATGAAGCTGTGCTGCTGAATTTTATTGCATTCAAAAAGCATATTCTCCCTAGTGAAAGCATGGAGCAGCATCAGGGAGTGAGAGTGCAAGTTAACCGAATCTCTCTCACTGAGAAACACTTAGACCATTAGAATAATTACCTGTGATCACAGAGATGATAGTGTCAGGGGAGATAAGGACAACAATGCCATTAATCAACACTAAAGCACATGTTAGCGATCAATACGTGACCTCCCTTTATCTGCTCTGCTGGCTGTTTGTAACTAATCTGGATATTAATGGTATTACAGGAAATGAAGGGCCTTACTTTGAGAAGTCCAGATAAGCTACATGGCCGTGGTAGAAGCCGGGCTTCATCTCTCTCCATGAGGTGACGTTCCTGACAAAGCGCACCTGGAGACAAAGATAATGGAAACTAATTACGGAGCCGCGGGGAAACGGAGCCACAACAGAAATGTTTGTGCTACATGTTGCTACAAACTTTACTCAGTTACAGCGCAGAGTTCAAATACAGCAAAAGTGTCAACCCTTCCCAATGAACAAATGATCATTTGCATTCATATTTATAACTGGAACACATTTTGATAATGAATAATAAATACTAATAATTTTTAGTCATGTGACAGGGTGGAGCCCTGTAGGTCAAAACGCTGTTATAACATGCAGGTGAATCCCAAAGAAGTACATGCCTGTCACTTCTTCATCTGTTTTCAAGCACAAGCTCAGAACAAGCTGCAGATTTTGAGCACTTGAATTTCACATACAGCTCCAGTCACTAAAACATCCTTGACAGAGTCTTTCCTCTTACACTGCGCCACTGAATGGACAGAATATTTATCCATGCATGTTTTTGGTCTGGATGAGTCACAAAAGCTGCCGTTTAAGGAGAAGAAGTTCAAAGTAGAATGTCAAAGTAAAAACAAGCGTTAAGTAGCTAATGTCCATCCATTTTCTAAACCACTTATCCAATTTAGAGGGCTTGAGCCTAACCCAGCTGTCACAGAGGCAGGATACATACCGAACAGGTCGTCTGTCAGTCCACTGAACGGCTAACATAGAGAGACACAATCGCACTCTGATCTAACATGCGTGTCTTCAGCTTGTGGGAGGAAACTGGAGTACAGAAATTCTTTATCATAAAGATACTACAGAAATGAAACATGAGTATTAATGGTGTAAACATCACATCATGATAACGTAATGATCTAAAACTCTGAGATGACTTAAAATGTGTTTATGTAAGCTTGAAAAGAAGTTCTTACTTAAATAAGGCACATAATCTGGTAACATTAAAAAAATTATTTCAATCAAATTCTGGCACCGACGTCTGTATAAAAGGTTCCTTAAGCTGTAACATTGTGTTCAAACAGTGTTCGGATGAAATGAAGATGATTAAATTGTGTGTCTACTAAAAGGTTTCTAAGGAAACTGCACATGGAGCACTAAAACACTGGAAAGTGGATCAGGTGGAACCAAAGCACAAATCACTGAAAATTACTTCATAGATAAAGAATTTTCTAAATAGAGAACAAAAGCCTCTAAATAGAAAGAATATTGTCAAAGAAAGGCCGTTTACATGCTGTGAGAGGACGAGCAGCATCTGTGACCAAATGCTGAGGAGAGCAAACAAGGCCAAAAACTTTGAGAGGGTTAAGAAAGACAGATTTAGATGTGAACAAAACTTTATTACAGAAAAGTGAAATGTAAGGACACATACAGAATTATACCACAGCATATCAAGCCCACAGGGAAACAGGGTGATGGGAATATTGAAATCTTCTGGAATAAAACTAGTTCTTGAATGCTGCAGTCAGGAAAACAAAACAGAAGCAAACAAACACTAAGCTAATCTGAAGTTCAGGGACTTTTTGTGCCCAAGGCACAACACAAGACCTCATTCACATTTGCAATCACATCTGCTTGTATGAACAGTATTCAGTATACAACAGCCCACAGCTGGATTTATAAAACCAAGCATGACAGAAAGACTGCAAACATACTGGCGATGCAGACAGTGATGTGCTGAATCACAATATGTAAACACTCTTAGCATATAACGCATCGCTTATAAATGTATTTCATCACAGACACCAAAACCAGCAGTGTTGATAAATATAAACCAAATCAAACCTAATAAAAACAGCGTCTAATATGTATTACACCATCTCCCTATCACATCCACCACCTTCAGAGCAGAGAGAAGGCAACTGGACTGCGGGTTGATATCAAGCTGGTGGCAGGGTTCAGGAAAGTCTGGTTTGCCTTATATATGATGCTTATTACCTTGAAAGACAAATTACCGTAATGAATTTCAGAAAATTTGAGAGCACTAAAGAATGTTAGGGTCAGTTGGTTCCATCAATATTTAACTGTATAAATGACCAGGATGATGTTAAGTTTTCTTTCAGATTCTGCAAACATGGCCTCTCCACGAATACACTGGATGCGCAGTGGCAGCTCTCACCTGCATATCATCACCACCTGCACATATCCACTGCCTGGTAATAGATGTTTTTATTATAATGCACCAACTCAAATAAAATACACTCACCAAATTACGGTGACACACATCACTGCAGTAAGAAGAACCAATGATCACCAACCTAAATATGATCCATAGATATTCATGGGGTGCTTTGACCATTTGTGGAATGAGGGTGGCAAACATAAAGAGGTTTAGATATGAGGCTGGTGTAGATACATTCCCAGATAGACTACTATTATTATTATTATTATTTACAAAGTGGAATATGTACCTTTTTAAAATCTGCCTTTTATTTGCTCAAACTATTTTTGTTTTTTCTGCTCACGCTTAATATGGAGCCCATCCACTCTTTGATTAATGAGGCCCCTTGGACTTGCTTTAGGGTACACCACCAGTCTAAACCAGCGGACCAGTACTGGGCCGCGAGAGTTAAGGCTCGGGTGTGAAATCTATGGTTTTCAGGGTTTTTATCGTTAACTCTGTTTCCCTGGGTCTTTTCCCGTTGTTGTACTTCTGTCTTATTTTGAAAGAAGTATTTACGTGTTACCATAGCGACCAGAGAGCATTAAGGGGCAGAGAGGAGGATGTTAGTCGCATTTCAGGAGGACGCTGCTAATAAAGTTACACAATTACACTGTGAATTTGCGTTTATTATTATATTTACAAATACCACCGTTTTTGTCTTGGTCGTATCATTTTATTTTGTAGTATTTATCCACGATACCTTAAAGGCCGGTCCGTGAAAATATTGTCTGACATTAAATCGGTCCGTGGCGCAAAAAAGATTGGGGACCACTGATCTAAACTATTAAATAAATAAACGCCTTAGACGTTATAAACTTTTGCTTCTAGTGTAAATTATGCCACTGATCAACAGCATAAAAACAAAACACATTACACACATGGACAATATTATGGAGAATTAATTATGACATTTGAAACACACACAGATTAATATCACCCTACACTATTAATAAATATCACAAAGTCAAACATACCTTGGCTGGACTGGATGTTTTAACTTGATACAAAAGTGTTCATATATAAAAATGAATCTTGGCCGTGACGGGACTGCAGACTGTTGTTTACCCTCATACGTGTGTGTGTGTGTGTGTGTGTGTGTGTGTGTGTGTGTGTGTGTGTGTGTGAGGTGGGGGTGGTGAGTAGGTGCGAGCCTGTTGTGAGACGGCAGACAGGATATTACATTGGCAACTACAAATAACACCACTATAGCTTCAGGGCATTTACACTGTGTGAACTGAGCTGCTCTCAGCAGTAAACATTCACTAAGAGTAACAGGATGTGGAGAAAGACAGACAATTCTCAAACCAAAATATCATCAGGTTTCATTATTTTCAACGTGCAAACAAACACACCGGAGAGAGGGATTCATTAACAGACAACAGCCGCAGATGATTTTCCCTTCCACCACCACAGAGTACCTTTTTCATGAGTGATGTGGATCATCAGAATAGCGTGAAATTGGCAACTCTGTTTATTACAAGTGTTATTAATGAGAATAAGAAATGCGGCAATGTGCCAACACCGGCACAAAAGCAGGAAAGGGGATCGCTTGCAAGTAAACAAGGAAGCAAACAGGATACTAAATGTTAAAACTTTAAAAACACATTTTGTCTGACCTGAAGATTGCACATTCTTAAATATTCTCTCTAGGACTTCAGCATGTAAGAGTTGCAGAAATATGTCAAAAACAAAGTTAGCTCAACCTAGTGAGATGAGGGACAATAATGAATATTTCTAAGATACAGAAGAAACATTAGTGGAAAATACTCCAGGATAGTGCTGGGCGATATAACGATATATATCGTGTGGACGATAGAAAAGTGTCTATCGTGCCATTTGTCTTCTATCGTTTCTAACCCAAATTTTATAAATTATTATATAAAATATATAATTAACTCTTTACAACCGGTTGAAGCAGGCACACTCCATTTTACCTAACTATTTTTAAATCCCTGTAGAACTACAACCACGTAAGGTAGCGCAATAATTGTTTTTGCATGTGAAACCGCAGGAGTTGTACTTACATTTAATGCCATCAGCTTGTCCTAGGTCACAGTTTCCTTCCACATATAGCTTTGCAAAAATTGCATATGAAGCACTTGCAGCAAAAAACCCATAATATTCCAAATTTGCAGCAACAAAAAGATAATATTCCAGAAACACGCTTTGCCGATGTGTATAACACTTCCTACGTTGGCATATACGTCAGCGCGAACTATCGCATGTCCGCCATTACCTGCCCGAAACCGGAAGTGACGTCATTTTTGCGAAAGAGCCTTATAGGCCTATGCTGGTGTTTTTAAAAGTCATGTTTGACTTTATGCTTTTCTGTATCGTTTCTGGGATGCTTAGAACTCAAATTATAACATTTATTTTCCTTTTTCCTGTAGTATATAAGAATTAGTGTATCTCAAAATCAAAACTATGAAGACACTCAAAATAAATTTCTCGTGGTGGGAAACTATTTTGTACAACTTTTTGGGATTTACAGTTTTGAGGGATACACCTCCCAAATTTTTCCAACTAGAAATATATGTAAAAAAACAAAAACGATTTTCAATTTTTTTGTAGTTTATTGCACTACATTTTTTTGCAATTTATGTAGTTACTATGGACTTAATGCATACATATTATTAAAATTTGGGCTATAACGGTTGTATTGATATATGGAAACTTGAAATGCTCCCACAAATGGCACTACAGTATGTAAAAATGTAAAGATAAGCTCTGGCGGACTTGGTTCTATATGGTAGGTCTTAAAGGGTTAAATAGCCTGTGGCAAATATATTAGCGTTATCTTCTTACTATACATGCTCTCAACTTTATGCAAGAGAAAATAAAGAACAAAAAAATTATATTTTTTGCAAAGAAACTCTGTCTTGTGGTTTGCGACCTGGTGCTGCTGTACGTGCATCCGGATTTACGACATACTTTACAGTAACTCAAAACAAAGACTGCACCCTCGGCACTTGCTGTTTACAGACTGCGTACTTTCTAGATGACGTCAGGTGGTATATCGTGATATATATTGTTATCGTGATATAAAATAATTCATATCGTGATAAATATTTTTTCCATATCGCCCAGCACTACTCCAGGACCACATTTCAGTGGAGGAACCCGAGCATGATCTCAAAATCTTACATCATGTCTGCGATCTGTCTAGGTATAGAAACATAAACAGAGCCTTTAAAAATGTATTCCTGCGCAAAATATAATAAACGTTACTCTGTCATTTTGGCTGAGTGTGTGAGGTCTTACTTGGTCTTGTAGAGACATGACAGGGTTGTTCTTGGTTGTGTTGATGTGCAGAACATGGAAGCGATTCTTCCCACACAGGTCGTAGGCGATGTTAGTGAAGGACGTGCTGGCTGTTTTGGGCACTCTGTTGTAGATGATGACCGTCTCGTCGTTTTCTACTATCGGCGGAACTTCCCGCCCACCCCCGTATTCGCTGTGACGCTGCTCTACTTCGGCCACCTCGTGTCTGGCTATGGTGCGTTCTGAACAAGCAAGTAAACGCAGTCTGTTGTTAACATTTTAATTATACAGCGCACAACTGAATAAGCACAATATTATAATATTCGATTTAGCACTAAAAAAGGACAGTCACTCCAGCTTATCACACCACCATAAAATAGTCAGTCAGTAGTTTTAGGGAGCAATTTGCATGCCAGGTAGCTGGATGTTGTTCGAAGAGATTTATTTAACCTTTATGTCTTCCTATTCGTCTTCTTTGTATTTGCTGATTAGCTAAACAGCTGGAATGAGTGAGGAGCAGGAGCAAACTGGCAGCTGCCAGATGAAATAAACCCTGAGATGAGATTCTCCCCTCCCACAGGAACATGGCATAAGGCCAGTGAAGCTTGTTAGTTAGCATGCCTTAATTAAAGAAAACAACAAGTCCTTCAAAGCACAATAACATCAAAACAAGTAATTAGGCTTTTGATGATAACATTGACAGGAGGCATAATTAAAGGTGTTTTCTCCCTCTTCTTTTCTCCACTGCAATGTTAATCAAAGACAATTACGCGAATGGCCTTGTGTCACTTAGACCGGATGTGTGGCGCTCAGTATGCTGCAACATCCAGCAGTCCAGCAAATCTTTTACTGTCTGACATGATGAAGGCTGATGAAGCTCAGGGGGTGGAGGCTGTTTGAGTTCCTTTTGTCTCCATTTTAAGGCAGATGGATGGTCACTTATATTAAAGATTAAAGAAAATGGGATGTGTGCATATTTTTCTGTTAGGCGTGTGTTCCTGGTAACTTATTTACGGGTTGATTAAATGGAAGAAAAAATAGTCAGACAAGTCTTTAAGCAAGAACGACAGTGAAAGCAGTCCAAATTGAGCACAGTGTAAGTGGTGAGGTTAAACTAATGCATTTGTATTTAATGAGAGCCGCTTGAAAGCATATTTTGTGTGACGTAAAAATGTCAAAATGCCGTTGAGATGGCTATGGAGCCGAATCTGGAACAAAATCTTTCTTAAGAAAAAAGATTAAACTGAGTACACTGGCAGGCGTCAGTGCTACTCAGCATCCTAGTAGATACACATATGATTTCTTGTTATCGAATTCAGAAGATTTTCAGGGAACCTTTGATGGCTGAGGAATAAAAATACTGAAACTACAACTTCAACAGTTTATTCAAACTAAAAAAAACATGTACAGTTATTTTTTCTGTGTTAATTTCCTGTAAGCATTAATTACTTTCATCTTTACTTTGATACAGTATAACTTTTGATATTTAAGATCATGATTTTTTCAGTTGGAAATTTTATGTTTGCAGATTTGGGTGTGTTTTTAGCCTTTTAAATCATCTTTGATTGATGAGTTTTGGCCTTGATCTCGCAGGGCGTCAATGTGGCATTAACTGAGAGAAGGGTGGAATCATGAGCGATGACTTCAGATATGTTGTGGAATGCACACAATGTCTGTGTAGGTTCTCAGTCATCCAGGTCATGGAAATTTAAGGCACTTGGAAAGAAAAGCGACTGGACTTCCTCTTTGAAGAGAAAGGAAACCTCAACATTGAAGTTTACCGGAAGCCCACACACCCAGATCAGTACCTATTCTTTGACTCCCACCACCCTCTGGAACACAAACTTGAAGTAATCAGGACCCTGCAACACTGAGCCAAAAACATTCCCTCTAAGCCAGAAGGGAAAGAAAAGGGAACACACATAGGTAAAGAAAGCTCTTAAAATATTACACCAACTAAGGAGAAAATGAATGACAAACAGAACAATATTGTTATCTCTTATGTAGCAAGTTTATCAGAGAAACTCGGGAGAATCTTCTCCAACTATGACATCCCAGTATACCTCAAACCCACCAATACACTCAGACAAACACTGGTTCTTCCCAAGGACAAAACTCCTAAACAAAAACTAAACTACGTAATATATGCTGTTTTCTGCATCGAGGAGCGCTCAGACCTCTACAGTGGAGAAAACAAAGAGCCAGTCCATAAACACATGGCACAACACGGAAGAGCCACCTCAACAGGACAAGACTCAGCTGTACATCTGCATCTAAAAGACAAAGAAGACAGATGGACTGAAAGAGCCATCTACAGTGGCTTGCAAAAGTATTCGGCCCCCTTGAACTTTGCAGTTATTTATTTGTAAAAAATGTTTGGAATCATGTATGATTTTCGTTCCACTTCTCACGTGTACACCACTTTGTGTTGGTCTTTCACGTGGAATTCCAATAAAATTGATTCATTTTGCAAGCCTCTGTATGTGCACAGAGGGGGTGGCTTACAACACCAACTGTCTGCCACCCGCGATCCAGTGTTGAGATCCCTTCCGAAGCACCTTAACACCCACTCACGTCACTTGATCTCAATAGGTCACAGGACAGGGTGAGGCAAGGTCTTAAAATGGTTTCACCCAATACCTCTGTTAATAATGACCCACACCCTTTTTCATACCTTGGCTCATGTGATGAGTCTACGACCCTCTTAAGGGACAACTCCCAATACAGCTTAAATAGCTGGGACTCTCTGCCATTTGGACTTAAAACTGAAGAAGCTTCTCAAATGAGAGGTGAAACATCTTCTATTCTATTGTATTCATTTGTATTATTTTAAACATTAAAATACTTAATTATCACTTCCACAACATCTGCTTGATTAGGCTTATAAAATGCGGATGACCAGGGTTAATTTTCTTGGTTGCCAGGGCGACACATCCCCACTGAATAAATTTAGTCAAAAAAATGTGATAATTATTATCCTTGAATATAAACTAATAAGATTTATTATAAGTCACTTTTTCACATTTTGCTGCGAGCACATATTCCCGATATACACGTGTACAGCTCGCTTCAATCAAACTTTATTAGTAAGTGATGAAAAACACTGTTTGTGTTTATCTTAGAAGTCCATTGCACAAAACTGCTACTAATCTCCTAGTTTCTAAACGGATATAGCCTCCAGTGTCAGCGTTTTTCAGTGTCCCAAATTTCTTCTAAAGTTGGGAAACGAGCTCAAACTTGCAGACACACAGAGCCAAATGAAGATCAGATCCTGCTGTAGATGATTTGGCCTCACAGAGCTCTGATCCAAACAAAATGATTCATGGCAGCATTTCTGTGTTCAACCACGCTTGACGTTTTGTGCTTGTAACCCAACATGGAACTTGTCTGTGTTTCCAGGAATCTTTACTGAATATTAATGTGGAATGTCTGGCAGTCTGCGCAGGTGTTGGCTGCACTCTGTTTTCACATTTGAAAGGTACAAGTGAAAGAAGTAATTGTGCAGTAAGGAATCAACATGGCTAGATTACAAAAAATTGTCATCGCTTGTGTGTACTTTTCTGCAATAAATGTTTAAAATTACTTTTGAAAAAAATGTCTATATATTATATTCTTTACTTTTGGTCCTAAGGTACTTTCCTTATGTTGATGACCAAAGATTCTTTGGTGGGTGCCAAGTTTTTATTTATTTATTTACATAAACAGGGAAAACCCTGTGCTTGAAGGGATATACTTCTGATGGGTGGAAAAATATGGATTTCCATCAAAATCAAAATTAAAACATACTGGCGTTGTTTTCAGGTTTATCCTTTTCCAATTAGGTCAAATCCGTGTACACAATTAGCCTGGGGAGGCTTTGGTGCATAAGCTTATTGAGACTGGAATATCTATGTATGTGTGTCACATGTCTATGTTGATAAACACTACTCTTCTAAATTATCTTACAGTCTTACAATCTGATGATAATAACAAAGAGTATAATAAACACTGAATTCAATAATAAGCAAAGCCACTATGGAAACTAGCTGAAACCAAACTGAACTGAAAATAAAAATGAAAATAAATTGATCACAATAACGTCGATGTTTGAGGACTTTCAGCATTGTTATGTAAATGATTTTTAAGTTTTAAAAATCTCCTGACTTTTTTTCCTATAATGTAATTTTTGGTAAAAACTTGTCCGAATGTTTTCACTTTTTATAAATTACAAATTCTATGTTGCATTGCCTCAGTTTTCAAGCCTCAATAAGCTGGGTTACTAGGTGAACCCACCGTTGCTGTGGTCTTACCTAGTTTGGCTCTGGACTCGTCCAGTTTCTGGATCTGATTCTCGATCAGCAGCATCGCCACTCCGAATGCCAAAACAGCCAAAAGCTGGATCTTCGGCAGCATCATGATCCTTAAAATCCCCATCAAACAACCGAATGAATCATGCCGTGGATGCCGGTAGCTTCAGGTTTCACATCCACTGATAACGTTTAACCCAGCACAACCGTCTGCTGCTGGAAACTGGACTGACTCGGATGTTTTGATTTATATATTGCAAATCGAAATCCGGACGCCGAGGTTAGTTGCTGAGCATCATTAGTAGATATAGAGCTCAGCAGCCATCCTGCAGGGTTAACTCAGCGTTAGCAAAACAAACTAACAGCAGCTAGCTCCGTGCTAACACTGGCCAACCTCACACCACCGGCATATTTCAAAACCAGCGTCGCTGTTCGTGTTTTATTTTGGACTTAACCTGCTTTGCCAGCCGCGAGTTCGTGCTGAGCTCACAGACATGAAGGCAGTGAAACACAGGTGACTGCATGAAAGATAACCGAGTCCAAACTAAGCTTCTAGCAGGAGTGTCGCTTCTTCTTCATCCTGTGTTTTCATTGGACAACCTCAGAAGAACTCTAAAGGCTCATGTCGCCACCTACTGGACGGCAGTGTGTGCAACAATTATTCCCCAAAATGCATAGAGAAAGTTCACAAGATGTTAGTGAGACAAGCTGTTTTGTATGATTTGGAAATGGTGGCGCTGACAAAAAGACAGGAGGCTGAGATGGAGAAGGGTCACTGGGAGTGACCAGAATGGACAGCATTAGAAACATGTCAGAAGGACAGTTCAGGACAGGTGCTTTGGAGACAGAGTTAGAGAGGCAAGGCTGAGATGGTGTGGACATGTGCACGGAAGAGAGAGCGCATACAGTGAACAAAGGTTGCTGAAATAGAAGCTGCCAGGCAATAGAAAAAGCAGAAGACAATACAGAAACAGGAGGGTGCTTGGGATAGGGTGGGTAAGGTAGATGATCCATTCCTGCCCTAAAGGGACCAATCAAAAGAAGACGAGACGGAAAATAAGTAAAGGTTAGAACCACCATGCTTAGCCCAACAGTCCAATAGATATATAAAACCTTAATTTTGCTGTCTTTAAAGATGGTTCATCATCACTGACTATACAAAAACCATATTTAAATTCTTACACTGCTGTTTCTGTCACAATCTAAGAGGTATAGTTATGCATGTAATTTAATAAATGTAGTATTTGTTTAGTTTTTTTAGCAAACAAAGTCAGTAAATAAACTCAATACAATAGTTCAGATATACACGATTCATTAAAACAACCCAACAAACATATATTTGTGGTATGTAAATACACAGAAAGTTTTAAAGATGTGCAGAAACTTTGTTAAAACACATCTAATCTACTACAATTCAAGAGTTGATCAGGTGACGCTCACACATTTTAAGTTACTTCTGACTAAAAAAAACACACTGTTGCAGTCTGGCTCTCATGTGAGGACACAGGACAACCCCAAAAATAACAGAAGGTTTGCTTTATATTCCATTATAAGTTCGACTATCAACCTTGTGCCTTATTTTTGTATTTTTCTCTATATAAATAAAGACATTTCCTTCATAAATTAATGCAAAAAACGTACCAGAAATTAAGAAAGGTAAGTTTGACAAATTTCCATAAGGAAGTACTTGAATGAAAGGTGCTACTCTGTTTTTAGCAATAACTTTTCATCTGATTTAAAGGTTTTTCTCCACTATGATTATGGTAGCAAGGTAGTAAACTGTTAAAAATATTATTTATTTTATAAAAGGTTACATTAAGCTGGAATCAAACAAGGAACAATAAGTTACTTTCCAAATCTGAAGAACTACACCCCTGAACCCTGGATTACTGCAACCTTAGCAAGAAGTGTATTTGCATAATTGCAACAGAGATCCTTCCACTTGAACCTGATCTTGGCAGATTTTGGGAAAAGATGAGAATTTTGGTATTTTATTGTTATTAGGAGGAGTTAAGAATCTATTTTTATGAAATTTCTTTATAAATCAAGAACTGTTTTGGTGGCAGTGATGATTTTAATAATTTGGGAAATCCATGGTTTAAAACCTCGTAAAATATTTCAGGTTATTTATTTAGTATTGTTTGCATGTTATGTTGTTACTGGCTGTGTAGTTTGCTGTTTTATTGTAAGCACAAATCTTCTACAGATCTCTTAAACTGTTTGTTCTGTTTTAATCTCTTAACCTCATCCAATCTATCACCTGCTTTATGAAGATGTTTAACTTATCTCACATCTCCATCTCAAAGAGTTATTAAAATGCTGAACATGCTCTTAGTTCTCCACTACATTGCACAACTGACATAGTGTGGATTATGAGGCCTCTTCCCAATTAAACACAGAGGGGAATGAATGTAATTTGGATCTGTGGGTGAGTAAAGATGAAAAACCTTACAGGATTTTTGAATTTCAGGCAAAAGCCAAATATTTAGAAACTTGAGATGATTATAAAGAAACTCAAGTTTTTCACCATTGCAGCTATTCAGAGGTCTGATAGCTGATTGCTGATAGTGAATGCATATTTTTGGTATTGTACTGATAACGTTGTCAGCAGAAGTTCAGGTTGCTGACGGAACTCGGGCTTAAAAAAAAGCATGCATGAGGTGGTGGTAACAGAGCTGATCCACACCTCAAAGGTCAAACAGAAGTCTCATTGCACGTGTGCTGTTCTCAGATAAGTTAACTTCCTTGTCCAATGTGAGTAGGGAAGAGGGGGGAGATACCAAAGTGAGTTATCAGAGCATTGAGGATGTATCAGGTAACCTTTAGTTTCCCTCATAAATCTGTGTTGTGAGTTGGATCTTGACGCTTCCTCTCAGTGAACACAGCAAACTCAAATTGTATAAGCGGCCATTGGATGTGAGCTTTGACCCTAGAAGATGTTTGAGAACAGCTAAAGTGTAGTAAATGTATTCCAGCCAGTACCCAGGGTTTTAAACGACACCTCACTAGAATGATAAAAACAAAAAACCCTGCCACATGACAACATCTGCTCAGATGTTGATGACAATATTATTGAGCATCTTAAGGATACGACTGAACCAGCCCGGGTCAGAGAGGTACCACCGCTAAAGCCCACAGATCCAGAGGTCTAACCTCCAACATCCCAATGCAACACAACCAGTTTCAGAGATCTGCTGTCCACTCAACGACTGGCTACAGCTGTTTTAGAGTTATGGAGAAGGTTTTAATATTGTGGCTGATCTCTCTTAATTATATTCTACATTAAATAGTGTTAAAAGTAGTTATTGTTGTTTTTGAATTTTTACTTCTATTTACTTTTTTTCCCCACTACAATTCTTTTTTTTTTTTTTCAACTACGGTGGTCATGTAGAGGTTCACATTTCTAGTTTTTAGACTTTTAATTAAGCTTAGTATTTCTGTCAAATAACTAACAGATCTTTGGCTTTGCTGGGACATGTTCTAGAAAAACTGCATCATTGTGCTTTGGTCGCACCTGGACCTGGATACGCAGTAGAATCATTTACTGATTTCATCATGGTAGTGCTCACCAAACCCACTGTCGCCTTATAGATGTGGAATGCCCCGTGCCTCATTTTAAGGATAAAGGTCATCACTCATAACAACTTCCTATTGATTTGGAGTAATACACTGGGCACGTGGACACATGGATTCAAATTATTTATACTTTTACATTTTTATTTTATGGTCCTGCTATTTTAAAATCAGGAGTGTTTGGATTGTACTGTCATACAGGGATGATTATTAGGCTTCCAACATTGGGAGAAAGAAAAACCGCCCAAATATTTTGTTTTCCTGCATTTTTTTAAGGAAGGTACTGTAGATAAGATCAGATTCTTCGAGTGATCAGGAAATAAGAACAACAAAAGGAAAAAAGATCTTCAATCGTGAATTTACGCTTCATTAAAAAAGCAGTGATGCTGAACTGATCCGCTAGGTGGTGCCAGAGGTCCGGGTATGAGGACATGTTTTCAGTAAAAGAGCCATTTTTCAAAGACCAGTGTGATGGAAACTGGGCCCTGTCCGCTGGACGTTACTGAAGAGCACTATGAAATATAATGGGTCCATGCTCGGCCTTGTGGCCCCGGCCTTGCAAAGCTTTAGATTACTGGTTTTTGGACCCCCAATGGACTTCAGGCTAGAAATCCTCCAGAAAGGTAATATTTTTCATAGTGAACTTCAAGACTGCAGCCAGTTGTCAGGTGTATTTGTAAAACATCTGAATATTTGAAATCTGTCTGTGCATAAAATGTCAGAAAGAAACGAAAAACGGGGATTATTATTCTTTTAGTGCCAAATGAACCTATTTAGACATCTTTAGTTGTCTGACTAACTTTCAGAAACTTCCAAATGTGGAGTTTATACCACAGAAACATGCAAAATGATCAAATATTCACATTTAAGAAACTAATTTTCTGTCAAATAACTAATCAGCTAATTTATTCAGCTGTAGAGTAATCCCTGGTGCCTAGGTGTTGGTGAAAATATTAAAATTTTCATGCATTGTAAGCAAGGGGCAAGAAAAAAAAAGCAATACATTATTGTAATCATATTATTTGTCTAAAGAAACACTGTTCATAAAATCATTGCCCAATTTGTTATTATTCATCAAACAATTGTATCATTTTAGTTCAGGCCTTTTCTGTTGTGAGTGGCTGTGTGCAGACAGGAATAGGACCCAAGGTGCAGACTCCGGAGACAGATGTGAACTCAAAACAACTTTAATGTTAAACTCAAATATAACATAACTGGAAAAATCAAAATAAACTTACACCGGCAGACTGACAGAACACACAGCTAAGTAAACGGTAGATCACGACCAGTGTTGGGACTAACGCGTTATTAAGTAACGCGTTACAGTAACTACGTTATTATTGTGGTAACGAGCACGGTAACTAGTTATTATGCCAAAATCAGGAACGCGTTAGTCGTTACTGGGATTTAGATAGGGTCGTTACTCGTTACTTCGTGTGGTGGCTATCGCGGAGCTTCCACAGATTCAGTAACATTAGCAAGTGGTGGAGGCCAGCAGGTGGATGAAGGAAAAGGGACGCAGAAGGAAAAGAGACCCGAGGCGGCCGCCGGTCCAAGTGTGAACTGAACTTCAGGTAAGAAGTTATGACCTGCAGTCTCTCTGGGTCAGATATGAACCAAGTTTAGGTGGAGTTTATTTTCGTTATACTAACGTTTTCCGTACTGCGTGCTAGCTAGCATGACGGAGTTTCTATACAGCTGGGTGGGTGCTATGAAGTTAATGATGTTGAACTTTATTATGTTCATGAGTTGCCAACCGTCCCGTCTGGTATTCAGAGAAAATATTACGCGTTTCTTATTGAGGTGAAAAGGAACAGTTTGTCCCGTAATTCAGCTACAATGAAAAAGGCACAAAGCTGGAGTTATTCTGTGTCTTTGCTGCACAGCTGCCTCTTCTTCTTTCATTCTACCCCCTCCCTCTCCCGTTTCTACTTCAATCATGAAAACTGATCAATGATCAGCTGATCGGCTCTCTTGTTTGTTTATCGCTCACTTTGCGCCAGAAAGAGGAAACCAGCGGATGTCGCGCTAAACAACAGCAGCACGTTTAAGCTTGATCAGCTGTTGTTAGAATTTATTTAATATTAATTTCTAGTATCAGCTGATGTTTGCTGGAGCCACAGCTGTAAAGCTGCTGGTCATGATATGGTTTGGTTATCTGGTGAGAGGGAAACATGAAGATGAAACCAGGAGATGTCCTTACTGAATCATCAGAGCTGAACAGGTGATGGAGAAACAGGTTTACCTTTTAGGTGACATGAATGAGTTGAAGGGAAGTTATGAACTGTTTCTGAGAGACAAATAACACCAGGATCCTTTTTTAGGTAGCTGACAGCTGGTAACTGTGCAGGGGCGGCTCTAGCAAAGTGTTGCCAGGGGGGCATGTAGGGCATTAACAGGGAGAGGGGGGCACAAAGAAATACTTTTCTTTCTTATTCTCATTTAAAATGTCTAGCTTTTAAAAAATAATTATCTGAATCTTACGACAAACGATTGATAGATTGATGCATATATACCATCAAAACAGTGTACATCACTGTCACAACAGTGTTTGTTTTCATTCAAAGGCTTTATGATTTTTCCTATAATGGTGGGCCGGTCTCTAGTCAAAATGTCCGGGCCAATTTTTTGTCCCAGTCCAGCCCTGTATGCAGCTCATCTGCAGTCTGGTGTTACCTACATCTTCCTATTCAGAAGACAGAATTTCCGAGTTCTGAGTACAATCGAAAGCACCACGACTGCAGTTTTTGTGTTGGATGTAAAAGGCGCACATGATGCTGTGACGTAGGCTAGAATCATGGCAGCAGTCAATGACGGTCCAGGCGTGGGATTTCTCTCGTGGAAATATGCACATTATCTTTTCCTTTCTATTGGTAGGTGGCACAGTGCACTTGTGGCAAGTAAGCAAGCTAGAAGACTGGCAAAGTTATGGAAGCAACACATTAACAAGAGAATTCTGAGTAAAACCAAAGTTACTTTCCCTAGTAACTAGTTACTTTGAAAGTAACGAGTAACTTGAAGTAACTGAGTTACTTTTGAGAGAAGTAACTAGTAATGTAACTAAGTTACTATTTTTAAAGTAACTTACCCAACACTGATCACGACACAGACACAAAGAAACACAGGGCTTAAATACACAGAGGGAGCAATCAGGGAATGGGTAACAGGAGGGAAACACAGCTGGGGCAAATCAGAACTGACGAGACAAGGAAGCGTAAACTGAACACACTGAGATAAGACAGAGACCTTCAAAGTAAAACAGGAAACACAAAACACAGACTGAACAAAAGACACAGACTCACATGCAGGCACTACAGTGGGACCAGGGCAGACACAGACACTGACTGGACACGGGGATATAGCAACTAAGGATACACAGAGACGCGAACTAGACAAGGGAATACAGCTGACAGGGGAGACAGAGCAACTAGAGAAGACAGAGACATAAACCATAAGACAGAACTCAAAGAAACCAAAGACTAGAAATGATAAATAATATAATAAACTCAAAAACCCTGGGTCAACGACCCAGGCATCCTAACATTTTCGTGTGTGCTTTTGCCATAATTGTGACTTTAGATCAAAGTACTGTGGATTTGCTTTGCAGAAAGGACAAGATTGAGATTGCAAAATTGCAGTGATCAGGTGTAACATATGAACACGCGAGGTTTCATACTGTTAATGTGCCACGTTACTTTTCTTAGGGAGTTAATAAGTAATGCATGAGCAATACTTTGCAATCCCAACGCAGTTACATTTACTTAATAACTGGTGAAGCTTTAGGAAAAGAAAATAGAACATGATTCTGCTGTGCCAAAAATTGTTAAGCAGAAAAGAAGCTTAAAAAGGGTTGTCTCATAGTCTCAATAACTTCCTTTAAAATTAAATTAAAACAATTAATGACTCACTTTAAGAGTGATTAAATGTTATTAAATGTAACTACTACTTATTACTTTCATTAATTTCAATTATCAAGAAATGTGATTTCATGCAAATCACTGAAACTCTCTTTGCTGGATTTAAGGGCATAATCCAGCAGAGTAACAGACAGCTGTGCTGTCGTGGTATGAAAGATCAGTCCTGTTACATCTGAACAGTCAGCAAGGATTATACCAAAGACACAGCATCTATCTGAGGAAGGAGCACAGATTTTATTCAATTACACTGAAACAATGTGGAAGTAATTTTATTTATCATTGGGCGCTGCAGGGCAAGAGATAACATGTAACTGATGACCACTTGTTTTGATAACGCTAATAGGATAAACAACACAATAATCAATATGAGTGTTGTTTCAGATGGTTGGAGCATGACTTGTATGAAAGCAGAAATAAACTGTTTTGGCTTTTGATAAATGTAATTTCATTTTTCTCAAGATTTCTTTCAAGTACACATTTTACAAAGTGCAGAAAATTTAATCATGTTAAAACTTTCAAAGTATAAGAGTGTCAAAACTATGGTGCAGTCTTATGAAAAATCAGCTGTCCCTAAATTAATTACTACATTATATGTACATTTCACAAGCCTCTTCACACTCATTTTCCACTGGTTAGTTTCAAACTGTACAAACCTACTAAATGTCGCTGCACCATTAGAACATAACCAATGTCCTAGAAAGTAAACACTTCAGTATATATGGCTCATAGACTGTATGGTGAGGAGGGAGCTCTGGCTAATAAAGTCCTGTCTGGAAAACAGTAGCAGATCTTGGTATTTTATAACACTTGCTGAGTTGTCTATCAGATTCTGACTGAGATTATTTCTTTTTGCAACCAGAAGAGTGGCCCCTTCAAAATACATTTGCATTTGTTTTACTTTTCAGACCCAGAAGCTATATTCATGCTCAAGAGGAGAGTAAACTAGCCTCTGTAAAAACAAAGCCATTGTATTTTTATAGGTTGTAAAATAATTCCTAAAACAGTAGTTTTAGGTGGATAAAAGGCCTTAAGGTTAGTCATGTTAGAGCAGGTATGACTTTGCTGCATGTATGAATGCACATTAAAATAATACATTCATAAAATAAACTTTAATTCCATTTAACCAATAGTACCAACAACAACATTTGGTCAGTTAGGCAAGAATTAGACATGACATTTGCTATTTTTATTTATTTATTATTTGTTTATTTATTAAAGTATCAGGTTAATGTGGCAAACATGTTATCTTTTCCACTCCAGTTCAAAATGGGGATGCATTAGCAAGCTAATGCTAATTTGCTAATGCTAACGTTGACTAAGCTAGCTGGCAACAGCAGCTGCATTTTGAAAAAAATAGTATGATGTTAAGGAAGGGTCCATAAAGAGACTCTGTAAGACTTTGTAAAGAAAAGAAAGGTTCACTTAAAGAGGCTCTCAGATACAATTTAACCGTGGTTCCACTGAGCTGATGTGTGTCTAAATTCCTCGAAAGGCATAGCAAAGGTTTGTCTATTAAGAGTTTGACTGGAAAGCCCCAACCTGGAAACAGACCTTCATCCAAGTAAGTAGAAGATACGTTACTGACATAATATCACAAACAAAACTGTTAAAAAAAACTTTGGAGCATTTAAAACAAGAGGTGGGTCATGTGAAAAAGAACGTTTTCGCAAGACTCTGTTCCTGTGAAAAACTAAACTCCACCTCATGATTCAGTAACTTGAATGATTTTCTGTATGAGTCAGTCTCACGTTGTTGTGGAAGAATTTCACAACAACTCATCACCCTTCACACACCGTGCTGACGGATGTATGAACACCTCTGCTTGGAAGAGCCATACCTGTTCAGTGTTTTTCTAATTTAACTGTCATGAACTTTAACATTTACATAATAACTAAAGACTGTGGATTCTGAGATGTAGCTGCTGGAGTTTTCCAACATCTCTGAGCACTGTACAATCTGACCTTGAGGTGAATTTGCAGGGACATTATGTCAACACACGTCCGACAGCTCGAGACCAGCAAACTGCCAAAACCTCTGCTTTTGTAGAGGCACTCACACTTGCTGATAATCAGTAAATCAAGTACATTTAATTAGCATATGGATGCTTCTTAGCCTCTTAATTTCTGTGGGAGCAGTAGGTAGTAGTAGTTGTTGTATTGCATCTTAGTGCTTCCCTACTGGGTAGATTTCACAAGAACCTGTGCAAATATCCCTTTGTTTTAATTTTTATTTTTTATCCCTGTCAAACATTACATTTGCACATTCCTCCACTGAGTTTAATATATGCGTTATGTGTTGTGCTACTGAATTTAGTGTCAGAACAGGTAAGAATCACCTTTTATTTAACACAGACACACATACAAAATATACAGCACAGACTTTATAATTGTGATTACATTTGAAAAAGTAACATGAAATTAGGCCTGAAACCGGTCTTCCAAATTAAAGTAGAGAGAAATAAAAAATGAATGCTGAATGTAGAAAAGTTATCACAGAGCGTATTAAAACAGACATGGTTCTACACGTAGTCAAATCTCTGGTTTGTCTGCCTTCCATCCATACTCTGAGCTTTGTAGGAGTCGTTGTAGACGGGCTGGGATCTGGTGTCAGGCCTGTACATCGTGTTCTGGGAGGCAGCTTTGTAGGCCATCCCATCATACCTGAGGGATAGCGTCACATACATCAAACACTGAAAATATAATCTGTGTGCGTACTGTATTTTGCCCTATTTTGCAGTTTTCACATCTCTGCTACTTTATTGTTCAGGAACACAGAGGTTACTGTCCCTACCAATCTTTTTAAAGATCACAAATAGTTATAAATTACCGGTGTTTCTCTGGTGTCATTGCACGGCAGGCCAGGCACATCAAGATGCCACCGATGAACAAGATAGCGCCACCGATCCAACCCACGAAAAGTGCAGGGCCAAAAGTATACCTGAAAGATTATTAAGGTTAAACATTACCAAAATTAATTCAGCAGGTAATATATTACTATATATATATATATATGCTAATTTCAGTTTATCTTTACCTTGGCGTCAGAGCTCCCGTTAGTCCACCAACATTGCCTGTACTGCTGAATCCACTGGCAAATGTAGTGAACTGAAAACTTTGTACAATCAAATTAGCAAAGGCTGACACCCCAGCAATCCCACAGACACCTGAAAAAAAATCCGAATTAATGCTGGTATTATCGCAAAACCGTTCTTCTTCGATATCACCTGAGCATTGTTAGTGAAGTAACCTGCGAGGAGAAGCATGATCCCAGCCGACAGAGTCATGGTGGCTTTCAAGTTGTCCTCCATGTTCCCCATTTTCAAGCACTTCAGCGAGAATATGGCGATCAGTAAGCCGATAGCGCCAAGGACAATCCCAACAATCATCAAGGCTCGGACGGCTTGGAGCAGAGCTGAAAATCAAAGTTATGACATTTAGCATATGTTTAGGATATATCTGTTTGTGAGATTGGTATTACCTTGTAGATACTTTAAGATTTATCAAAAAGAAAATGAAAAAAGAAAAAGAAAATGCTGCCAATTAACTCAATGAGTTTAAATAAATAAAAGAAATACAATATTCAAACAACCCAAACCTAAATATATTTCAAATGAGTAGAAAATTGAAATGTATTATAATACATAAGTTCAAATTTTAGGTTTAAATATTTCTGGAGTGTTGCAAGTTAAGCATGCATGTTAAAATATCTTCTTTTTATGGTTAATGTACTGCGCTGTATGTTTTAGAAGGCAACACTGTGCCTTGTACAGCTTCAGTTATTATGTACTAAAGGTAATATATACAAAAAATGTGATTATGATTTGACTACGCAACATTATATTAAAAGGTTTAAATTAACTTTTACTCAGCATCATTTATATTCATCCAGTCATGAGAAGCTCTTTTTAAAAACCACTTGAAGTTTTGACAATACATTTCGCTAATTATATTTTTGTACTTTTACTTCTGAGTACTTCTTTGATCATGGCCACCATAATACAAATCACACACTAGAAACTAATTATAACTGTAAGGTAGCAGCTTCAATAGTTCAATATATTTTGTCACAGGAAAACGGCAGGTCGGCCATCATTAAAAGTTTCCGCTGAAGATAATATCTGGCATAAAAGAGACAAGAGATATCGTCATTAGAAACTGAACTTGCTTTTATTTTCGTAATTAGTTCGAAACCGTGGTTAAAATGAGTAAAATGTAATACAAAAAGAGATCAAGGTGTTTTACAGCATAATACAATCAACTATTATGCACGGATTTCTACCTTCTTCTACATATATTATGGAAATATATGAATCCATAGACATACAAGAATAACTGGGCTGAATTACAAGTTTAGCAGTAGTTCTAAAAAGTCTCTGAAAGGGGGTCAAAATCCCCGGCAATAGTAAATAATATTAGTTTTACTGATGCACATGTGCATCATGAATAGAGGCAGGAAAAGCCCGACACTCACGGCATTCACTTTCAATTAAAATGTTTTAAAAAGGAAGAAAAAAAGCACATTACAGTTATTTTCCAGCACTCATAAATCAAAGCAGCGTGTGGTGAAACACACTGAACTAAATACCATCTTTCAGCGTCCTCAGATATTGTACCTGTATTATTCTAGATTTAATCCCTTAAGACCTTATATACAATATGCTCTACACTACATTCAGCTGTTAAGTACAGAGTGTGGAAATGTACTTTACATTGTGTGACACTCTGCTAAAGCTTGTGCTTGCTCAGCTAAGCTTTGGATGTCTCATCAAATTTCTATTTGATTCCGGAGAGACACCATCTTTTCTGCAGTCGACTGCATTTTTATTCCAGGGCTGGTCGGAAAAGTGGCAGGGGGTGGAAACGGGGGGGAAAATCTGCCCTAAAACCTCCCAAATATTCTAAAGTACCTTCCGAGGTCCTTTAGAAAATGTTCTCCTTAATCCGACATGTCGAGAAATATTTGATAAATGTCTTTTTCTCTTGGAGTGTAATTCTCTTACCTGGCAGGCCAAGTATGGTGAAATAAGGCCGACACTGTGTGGTACCGTACGTCGTCCCTACACACGACTTCCATAAACCAGAATAGGTATAAAAATTTGTTATTACTGTAAAAGATCGGTCTTGTAAGCTCCACTCGTCCATTGTTGTTGCAGCCGATATTAAAAACAGGCCCAACGCCGACAACATGAATCCTATTAACTGGGTCATTGTGGCAGCCATTTTAGATGTCCCACTCAAACTGAGTTACCACCAGAGTCAGACAGTCATGAAATGGCAGTGTTTGACTGCTGCCTGCTGTTATGTAGGCTTCGACATGGAACAGACCTTATCTGATGTTTACCCAAGACTTACTTCCAGGTTTCGGGAAACTGTGGGGAGCACATTTTCCCCTCCTTTCGAAACACGGTGTGAAAACACACGGCAAACATGGTTCTTTGTATTGTTCTTCTTTCTGAATTAATATTTAAACCACCTACATGTATTGCATACCCCCCCCCCCCCCCCCCCCCCCCCAAAAAAAAAAAGTCAATTTCATTTTTTTGCCATGTGTGTTGGTATTATTGATTTAAAACATACCTGGCAGGCCAAGGATGGTGAAGTATGGTCGACACTCTGTGAAGCCGGAGCTCTGCCTAACACAGGACCTCCACAGGCCCGAGTACGAGTACACGGCTGTCACAACGTTGTCAAAGAGGTCTTGTGTGGCCCACTGGTCCATCCCCGTCGCCGCGATTATTCCCGCTATTCCTATCAAACTCAGAACGAAGCCTAAACCCTGACACAACGTGGCCGCCATGCTGCCGTCTTCTTTCTGCCGCTGGAAACCGTCAAGTGCTCTCAGCTCAGCCTTTCCTCAGCACTGCAGCTGTGTTTGAATATGATATCGTCCAGTATGAAGTCTAAAAGGACTTTACCAGTAACCCTGCGTGTTTGCACTTATGTACAGATTTGGGTGGAGCGTATCGGTATCAGTGTCGATTAATGTTGGTAAGGAGTGTTCGTCGTGTAGAGGGTTGGAAGTCTGTTTGTGAGTTTGTGTAAATGGTCTTTGAAAATCTAAAATGAGGAAATGATGATGGTCTGTTGGTAAATTTGGAGAAGGAGGTCATTCAACTTCTATACCAGATTTTTGGGTAGAAATGGTAAATAGACAGGTTCTTATATAGCGCTTTTCTACTCTTTTGGAACACTCAAAGTGCTTTATACAACAATCATCTGAGTGTTCGTTAATCTAAAAAGAAATAAAGTTAGACCACTTCATTTGATTTTAGATTAACAAACACTCAAGGTCATGTTTTAGTCATGCCATGAAATTGATCCTTTTACAGTATTTTCTTCTGCTTTAAACACGTCACCACAATAAATGTGTCACAAGAATGACCTACTTCCTGATTCTGAACGAATCTGAACACATAGTGTGCAGACTGGTTTTTTATAACTAAGTCCAATAGGTTCTTTCTACCTGGACTGTTCAGACTTGGTTTGGTCAGATTTGAGTGACAGTAGCTGGAAAATGAGGATCATACGTTGCTGTTTTATAAAAGTAAAGCCAAAGCCAAACAATCCAGAACAATACAAGACAGAACAATTGTGGGGACTTGGCTCAAGAGGGGCGTGCTCACATTTGGACCTTGAAACTGCACAGGCAGGCATTACAAAGCAGACTCTGATTGCAAATGTCAGCACACGCCTCTTGAAAGTTTCAAAAAACAAGCAGTCTTTTAATATTTAATCGTAACGTCATAAGCACTTTCTGCAAAGTTGTTAAGCTAGCCAACATGCTACCATTCAAAACTGACAAGAATCTTTCAGGGACCATTGATCCATCTACTGTTTGCTAAACCCTCAAGAGAAATGGTCTCAGTAGAAGGGCGACTGTCAAGAAAACAACCTCAAGAATATTTTAAGGAAGAGGAGAGAAAACGCCAAGAGGCCAAATTCCCCAAGAACTAAATTGAAAACCATAGCAACAGGAAGTGATGAGTAAATGTGAAACTTTTGGATCGAATCATCACTTACACCCCCCCAAGAATGATGCAGGAAAAGACAAATATTGGAAAAATCCAAATTTACAGTACAAACAATACAAAAGCTGTGTAAACAATTTCATATTGGTGAGATGGGATCCAAAGTATTTAGCTAATGATTACAAAGGTTTCAATGAAGTACGACCCTTTTTTGTTGTAACATAACATCATCTCAGTTTCTGGTCATATTTTTGTCCGAGATATGTTGTTATAGTCACGACATAACAAGAAACAATAACGAGAATGATATCATTAAGACAATCTTGTAAAGATGAGGACAGTTTTTCTGGTTTAATACGAATCAGATTATTTTTATTCTGTTATGTTATAATTGAATAGATCAGTTTTGAAAAAATTGCAATAAGCTGCCATGTACTTGGACTTGTTTTCTTTCTTTTAAATAACTGACAAAATTAGGTTATTTCAGAACAGGGCATGCGGGTTTAGGCCATGTCCTGAAGATGGGAAGCCCGGCGTGTCAGTAGCAGCAGGCAGGATACTGTGAGATGTAAATATGCTTCTCCCACTTACTGCCGATTACTTCTGTCTGTCATCCAAGGTAGCACTCAAGCATTTCACTCTGTTGATTCACTCTGAATCTTTCCCCAGGAGAGGTGAACAGAAACAGCGGTCGGAAATAAAGCATTAAAATGTGCTTGCACCCACAACAGTTTTGCTTTTATCAGCTTAGATGATTGCATTAACATGGTACTTTCAAGATTTATTTTGAGCGTTATTCTTCACTAAACTGTATGTTAGACTTGTAAAAATGGTTTCAGTTTAGAAGCACAACATCTGCAGATTAAATATTGTTCTATGCCTCTGCCAGGCTGTTAAACGATACTGGATGACAGCATTGTTGGGGTGGGTGCTGCGTATCGTTGTGGCACCAGCAGCCAGTCAGGCGAAAGTAAATACTGATACGATTGTAGTGAACTGAAACCAATTTGCCTGTGGCTGATATGTCGGGGAGAACATTTGAGACACCGGGACTGAATTGAAACTGGGTTGGGGCCTTGTTCGGAGTAAAAACACAGCCTCTGCCGCTCAGTATTCACACATTTATATATAATTTCTTTACTTTTTCATCTTTTCATTTGACATTAAAACTGCTGTTGCCATGATTTCGTAATTTCAAAATAACCTAAACACAGTTTCAGCCCTTAGTCTCAGTGCAAGCACACAAGTAATACACAAACTAAAATAAAGGAAATTAAACCTAATAAAATACAAGAGAAGAACATTGTTAAAAAACATTAAACTACACCGCCTCTCTGGCCTCTTTTCCCACACAAAAATTACTCCTGAAAGTTTTCTGAAAACAAGTCTAATGGCCCACCCAGTGAAATGTACCCTTACATAGGTGGCCAGATTTGATTAACATCCTTTGAAATACCAGCAGCTAGTAACAGGGTGTACTAATGATTTTTGCTGTCTGCTGGGCAAAGCCATTTATCCCCCAGCAGGCCAAACCTTGAGCAAATAACTTCTCTAGCTTCTGCTAGAACCACTGTTTACTTATCACGAGCTGCCCATGAAAATGCACATAAAAAGAGAAGGTACTTCACAGAGATTTGTTCACTGAAGGTGTTTGTTCTGCTGTGAATAAGACTGTAAGAAACAGCTGACATTGCCTCCACATGTCAGTAGGTCTGCAGCCACAAACTCTCACTGTACCACTCAATACTGTCAAAACCTAAACATCTACATTAATGCACAAAATGTTGATATTTTCATTTGATCCATATATAGCTAAGCAGACAAAAGAGTAATTAAGAAACATGCATTTTCTCACAAAATAATAAAATACCGGCTTATTACTATAACATATTTGTGTCCAATACTCCTTTTAGCCGTGTTTGGGTTATAGCAACTTGGGGAAATGTCTGAGGGGTTTAATGGCCAGCTACAAACTTCTTCTGGATTGAAACAGGGATGGAAACCTTTCAAATGTCGGAGTCGAAGCCAACTAGACTTGTTTTATAGCTTCATGAAGATGTTTCATCTCTCATCTAAGAGGCTTCTTCACCTCTAAGAGCCGAAGTGAAGGAACAGGTATTTAACACCTATGCATTTCAACCTTGGAGGTAGTCCTGAGACATGTCACATGATGACCTAGGCTGTCCTCCTGTGAGTTATTAAAGTCGCATGGGTCAAGGTGTGAGTGGGGGTTGAATTGCCAGGGAAGGGATCTCAAGACTGAGTTATAGCTGGTCTCAAAGGCCACCACCTCTGTTCATTGATGGTGAACCATCACTACCTCACTGGGAGATAAACTCTTGGTGCTCCCCATCACCTTTTAGAACCGATAAAGCCTCCCGGATGAGAGTGACACATCTTCATGAACCTGCCTTGAACTCAAGTATTCAGTATTGAGAACTTACACAGACACAGTTGAGAAGGTAGATTAAGAAAACCCACATGTGTCAAAATCTTTTTCAGTAAATTTAGGAACGAGTTGTACTTGAATAGCTACTTTAGCACAATGTAGCTAAAGTAGCTCACGTTTACCCATATCTGGACCAATGTTTTTACTCAGCTAGTGCAAATTTGGTCTGAGGTGGTGGGTTGATAGTGTTTCCAGAGTGTGAAGGGCAACAGCTGCACTCCTTATTAGACAGTCCTGGCTCCTATGAGAAATGATGGTGAAGACAACAAGCTGCAACTCTCCTGGGAAGAGTCCTCCCTGGAGAAAGTAAACGTCTCTCCGTCTAGCTGCAGTTGCTGTTAGCATTGCAAATCCTTGTTTGGAAAGACATGTTCGTGATTCTGTGAATACAAGAGGTTAATCTCATGGCAATCCATTCAGCAGCTGTTAAGACTTTTCTTGTGGTGCATAAAAGTCACAAAAGATCATCAGAACTCATACTCTGTTGACTGTGAATGTTTTTCACTGGTTTTTGCCTGGATTCAAATATTTAGTTGAGGAGTTTCAAAACTTGTATAATGACTCTTTGTTGATGCAGTGAATATATCTCATGTAGGAGGGGATACAGCACAATCTGCTGCTGTCATTTTCTATAACTTTTTTTTTAAAGGAAAAAAAAGAGAGAGAAAGTTTGGAGACAAACCTTGAAAGAAAATTTCCACACCAACTTCTATTTTGAACTCCAGTCAAGAGCTCCATTACCACTCAGGCTACAATAAGAAAACACTAGAAAGAGATGTGCTGAAATGATGAAAGGCTGTCTCAGAAAATGGTAGAAAAATGGCCCATTTACTGTCCTCCACCTTTTGGGAGTCTAAATGGATTTTTATTCAGCAATCAGTGCACTGCCTCCTGACGAACACTAGAGGGCAGAGTGAGTGCAGAGAACAGAGGCTGCGATCACAGCAGGGAGCTAACTTGCAGGGAGTGTGATAAGGAGGGCTTTCACGTTACAGGGCCTGGAGTGCTGTTTCTCTGAGGGCATCGGGAACTTCAACAAAATATGAGCAGGTCAGAAGGAGGACAATCAGCATTTCGGTGCATTTTCCCTCCTGTGAATAAGGCGGCGCATGAGCGAAATCAGTATGAATTAACAGTGTTGGTTAAAAAAAGAAAAAAAGCAGCTTTAACAGGAGCCAGAAGGCAGTGTGAGTGGTCTAGCTGTGGTAAATGAGTAACACTCACCCACTTCAAACATCCTAACAATGAACGCTACCTGGGCAGCCAGGGAGATGAGCACAGCCCCCACAAATCTGCTACATTTGAAGAATGATAGAAAACTTCAAAAATCCCTGAGCAATTAACCAATCACAGTCCAGCAGGACAGTGTGACAGAGTGCACACATCATTGGTCGACAGGCTCACATCCGTTATGCTTTCAGTGGGGCGAGATCTAAATTAGAGAGCCAATTAACTCTGCTAATAGCCCTCTCCTATTTAATCTGGAAGACAATGGAGATTGAAGAAGAAGCTTTTACAATATCCTCTTTCTGCCACGATTCTGAGGGCCCGCGTTTGCCTCCTTGTTTTCACTTCAATTAGCCCAGTGCTTTCTATGATTAAGTACCTATAATTATTTTTCAATTAAGGCTTTGATCTGGTGTGTACTGTATACAGCTCCTTAGCGTGCTTGGAAGAATGAGGATGAAACAGTAAATTTGTTCTCTTCTGTGTTGTGTTGATGAGGGTGCAAGTGAGATTAAGCTGCTGAGAGCGAGTGCAGCCCCAGAACTTGATCAAGATTCTCACCAGCGTTAAACTTTCTTTGGTTCTTGTTCTTTGTTGGCATTTACGGAAGTAATGTAGCGTTTATTTATTTTTCCATGCTGGAAAAAGTGGAAATGGGGGAAAAATCAAATTCCCACAACACCATTATTGAAAAAAAAAATACGATTTATAAGCTGTTGGTGGAGAATATTCTCTCAAAAAGGAGTAGAAGCAAGCAAAAAAACAAAACAAAAACAGAATACAGCCAACCAGATAGCTCCAGAAATAAGCTTGAAATTATTCAAAGTAAAAGTATTGCAAGTTTTTTTATTTGTTCCACAGAAACATTTGAGACCTGTGAATATGTGTAGGTTGTAGCAGCTCCCATGCATAGACTTACCTGAGTACCACCTTGTGTTAATTTGATTACTACTATCAATAATTCCAATTTTATAAAAACTTCATGGCTCAACCAATATCCATGTTTGACAGTTCAAATTTTTAAGGCATATGCAAAACAAAATAGCTCATTTAAGGGGAGCTATCTGCTTATCCAATAAGCAAATACAGCAAAATCCAAAAGGTCAGAGGTCAGGTTAAAGGTGACAGTGCCACAGAAAGGAAAGCCGATCTATAACCACAAGATAAAGTAAGGGAAGTTACTTTATTTTGTGGTTCTAAAATCACTTCAGCAAAATTCATAAAGCAAACATATTTCTTTTAAATTTTCATTATAAAATATGATTCATACTTTTTATTAATGATCAAGTACTAGTAAATGAGTCAGGTATCAGATTAAATAAGAAATCATGACAAAACTCTAGCCTTTATGCGAGTGGCAGATAGGTACAAAACCAGTTATAATAAGAAGCAGTATTATGGTTAAAGGATGTGTATAACATGGTAACTGGTAGGTAATAAAAACAAATAGGTTATTATTACAGTCATTTTATGCACTTCCTTGGATGCACGGTCTGTAACAAGCTATTTTTCAGGTAAAATTTTAACCTGTAAAGTAGCTAACCACCGTATAATATTTCCTTCTGAAATCTGGAGACTTTAAGTATGAAGTTGTATGAATGTTTTTAAACTAAAGCACTGTCTGTCTTAGTTTCCTGAAAGACCACAGTGTGCTCTTTGGTGTTGCATTATAGGCAGAGGTAAAGATCAATAAAGATGTCAGCAAAACAAAAAAAAACAAGAAGAAGTGCTTGATCCGCTCATGCACAACACGGCGCTTAATAACACTTATTATAATTCCTCTGTTTACCTATAGCTACCTGACCCAGGAGGTTGATCAAAAGCGGCGTGATGTGCAGGGTAAAATGACAGTCTGGGTTAATTATCTGTAAAGCCGCTGGGATTAGAGGCATTCACAGTAAAATGCAACCCTCGGGGTGGTGAAAAGGTAAAACGCGTTTTCTGAAGGGAAAGCCCAGGATCTACTCTTAAACACACTCGCCCAAACAGAGAAGCTGTGTTAGAATGACTGGATTTTATCTCAGCATAAACCAAAGATAGCACCATGCATTCATTGTGTGATATTGTATTTATTTATTTATTGCAAAAGTAATTAAAGCATCCTTAAAAATATTTTGTTTCATTACAATGCTGCCCTGCAAGAGGGTCATGCAGTGCATGCCGAAACTCACCAGCATCTGTTATTATAGTAAGTAGGGTTTATTGATGGAGATGATGATCCAACATATTAGTAATTGTTACTAATTAGTTAAAATTTGCAGTAGCCAGTCACTGAAGAATTCAAGATGTGCACATTCGTTTTCTATATAAGTAACATAAGGCTTAGTTATATACGCACAGAATAAAACCAGTGCAGCTGGTAACATCATCACTAAATGTCTCCTTATTTCACATAATTTAAAATGCAAGCGCCTCTTCAGATGAAAAAATAAAAGTTTACATGTTGTTTAACAGTTCCTTAAACACAGTCCTCCCCTAAAAGTACACAGGAATCTCACAAGTAATAATTTAAGATCTTAAGACGTGTCTGAGGGAACAGTTAATACATGGACAAGGCGGCATGCACGCTGCCAGTGCAGCCAGTCAGAATAAAATGCAAATGAGGGAAAATCTTACATGGATTTAACAAGAGCAAGAACAGTTTTTCCCAACCAAAATCCATCGCTTACACAACATTTCAAGTTATTGATACATAACTGAGGGAGACCCTGAGTTCATAGCTGCGAAGCTCTGAGCACTCCAACTCAGCTCTCTGCTTCTTTGAAATGTTGCTTCATCTTAAGAACGTTTACATTACCTGACTGAGGATGCTAAGGGTTAAAGGTGTCATCGTTAACTTCAGCTTGAATTGACCTGTTTTTCTTTTCTTGCTGGTTTTGTTTTCTCCTCCGAGCAGGTAGTTGATGTAGATTTGAACTAAATTTAAGCTTTTGCTAAAATGCCTGAAGTTTTATTCTTGAATCCTTGGGAGCAGAGATCCATTCATCTATACGGAAATCATTTCCTAATAGATTTAAAGAGAAAGAAAAACTTTGACTAAAATTCTAGCAGTAAGAAAACACTCAACACAAGCAAGATCGAAACCCCCCTGGCTACCTGAGTATCTAGACCCAAACTGGTGCCATATGATAAAATGTGAACAGTTAGCTATCTAACTATCAGTTCTGTTATTCGTCTTATTTACTACTTATGCAAATTGCAACTTATAGTGCAAAATTATCTGCATTACATGTAATTAAGAAAATGCATTTCCACTTTATTTAACCAGCCTCAAAGCTTTAACCCCTCTTTGTCCTCAAGTCTGTCCTCTGCTCATTGTTTGTAGGGCATAATGGCTTCCAGCACACAACAGTTTATTCAAAAATGATTTACACCACAAAAATGTACAAAAAAACAAGAACATCACTGACATTTATGAGCACGTCAACCTCTTATTCTTACATTCAGGCCTACTTCCCGTGTTTCAAACTTTTCTTCTTCCCAACTGAGGGTGAGAAACTGAAATCCACTGAGAGATGAGTAATTAACTCCTTTACTGTAATTAAAACACTAAAGTCTCTAAAGGGTGTCAGGCTCCTAATGAGATGTGACATTTTAGAGTCTCTGCGTACCCAAAACTGTACTGTCACCATGCACTACGTAAGGGAGAGGAAGTGTTCGCAGCTGGGCAAGGAGAGAAAAAAAAAAGAAAAAAATAAATAAAAGAAGAGTGGAAGTAAGAGGAAGATGGGACGCTTTCATTACCCTAGAAGGGTAGAGAGAGGAGGAAATAATGAAATATCAGGCCTTTGTGAAAAATAGAAAAATAAAAATGGGAGGTGCAGGTAGCGAGGAGGAGGGGGAGAAAGGAGGGGAGGTAGGAATTGTGTCTGAAACATTTTGTATGACCTCCTCCCTCGCCCATCCATCAGGCAGGCTGGCTCATTATTCTAACTAGCCAGTTCTTTTCTTCTGTTGCGGGACGCCATCAGCTGCAATCTGCATGCCAATTATCGGCCAGACCCCCTGATACCCCTGCATGGAAAATGATCTGTCAAGGAAAAAAAAAAAGAAAGAAAGGAAACGAAAAAGCGAGAAGGCTCGTGCACTGTAGCCCCAATCTCTCTCCACCCGCCCACCCCCATCTCCCTCCTTTTACACTCCATTCCACTCGCTCTGCTTTCCTGTACAGCAGTGACAGGGCTTCCTAGAAAATTAATCTATGGAAAGAGAAGAAAAAAATTATAAATGTAGCTATTCTCCCACTCCGGCCGCTCAGTTCTCTGGGCTCCGGAGGGCAGGGGAAGTGGAGTTTGTGATAATTGCCAGGGAGAGGGGGGCGATAACAAAGGGACACTCTTCCCCTGAATGTTACACTAAGGGCAAGAGGAGCGGTCATGAAGCAACCATCATGATTTTTACGCTCCCAGGTATGCACTCTTCTTTTCCCCTTTCATTCCCTTCTATTTCATCATCAAATTACAGATGAGATGAGCAGCCATTCCTGATCACTCTCTTGATCTCTTTACTGTGCCGAATAGACAGAACCAAGAATAAAAAAAATCGGATGTCAATGGGCCGTGTTGTAATCGCTAAAACTTCATGAACTCTGCCCCCACCAACAAACAAAGCCTGAATGTGTATAAAGAGAACAACTGACCATTTTGTCGAACCCAGCCTCCCCTTAGGTCCTGTTTCTGCACCTGTCACCTTCATATTCTTGCACAGAACCATTTACATTCATAGCAGTGCAAAAGACTTTATGAGATCTGTGGTTTCTCTCATGTTTAATGTCTGCCTCGTTTTCAGCTGTTTGCTTTCTTATCAATGCTAAAGCTAAATATCTGATTTAAAAGATAGTCAGTTTTATAATTTTGGAGAACACCTGGCAGGTGCATTTAGGATTTTTTTTCAACATTTCCATCTAATTAATTTTAAACAAATAAGTTATTAGATGCTTGATAAAAGATAAACTGAGAAATTCAAATACAGATTTATTTCTGTTTGTTGGACCTGCTGAAGCAAAAACAGAATAGTGTTACATTGAACAAGGCAAATGCCTTTGAAGAACAGTTTAAAGAATGTGGCAACAATGCTGTTAAACACTGTTTAAATCGTTCTATACAACTTTGATCTATCATTTTATATTGTAGGTTAAACTCAAACTCAGCCAGTATTGATCTGTTACAGTGCCACCGCAGAGATGCGTACATCTGAGGAGAACAGAGCATCACCTTACTGCATATCAGAAAGAACCAAGGTCCAAAGTACCTGGAGGTTTTATTGTCATTCCAACCATGTGCAATGGTACACTATACAGTGAAACGAGACAACGTTCCTCCTAGACCGCGGTGCTACATATGACATATAACACACAATCAACACAGAACTTCATAAAGTGCAATGTGCAAAAATTGCAAAAAAAACAAAGACAGTGCAAAACCAGACAGGATAGAACAATACAGACACAAGAAACAGTGCAGAAGCAACAGTGCAATCGAAATGTGCAAAAGAGTATCATGCAAAAAAAGTCACTTGGAGTATGAAGGTGTGTGTGTGTGTGTGTGTGTGTGTGTGTGTGTGTGTGTGTGTGTGTGTGTGTGTGATTCTGCGGAGAGATTTTAATAAACTAGCAACGGCATTTTGACGCCTTGGTGCACCTAAAGGCAGCAAGACCCTGTGCAGTAATCAGTTCATAGAACATTGCATCTAGCTAACACACATCTTCTGCATTTAAGTATTTGTACATGTAACTCATTTACTGGTATAGTCAGGGCAGTCCAGGTTACCTAACCTAGTTCTTCACTCTTCAAACCTTTGCTAGCAGTAGCTGTGAAGTTTGTTTTAAATGTGACAGGCTGAAAGAAAACGCCCCAGAACGACATTTTCTTTCATTTGGTTTGCTTAGTGAGTGACCATCCTGTGACTGATATGGTCAAGAAAGAAAATGATAAATTTGCTCAATGTCCAACAAAATCATGTAAGTTTATAGATGATTTATAAATGCTGTGATTTTGGTTGCTACTTGTAGCTAAAGATTTGTATGAACAGCAAACCAAGAGAGGCAGTTTCATGACGAGACCTGATAATGTTTTTTTGTGAAGGAGTTTAATTACTGAGTCAATGAGAGCAATTTACAAGCAGTGTGAAATTTACATTCATTATAATGTTATGATGCTCTTGGCTACAGACTTGTAATCTGTTTTTTGAGTGTTTTGAATGTTTTATATTTGATTACTTGTATTTGTTTAGTCTCGGCTCTCGATTGTCTTCTGGTGTCTTGTCGTCATGTCTTTGTCTTTGTTGCGAGATTCCCCGCTTGGTCACTACCTGTTTTGTTGGCCTTCTGTCTCTTTTGCCCTTTTGTTAGTTTTACGTCCTTATTATCTTAATTAGTTTTCACCGCGCACCGTTAATGTGACGTCGCCACTCACTCCAATTACCTCTTGCGTCTAAAGTCTGTCTCTGAAGTCCACTTTGTGTCCACAATCTGCAAACCTCGACAAACGAAACAAGTTTGTCCCTTGAATGCGTATACACTGAGTAATCTATCACCACTGTTTGGTCATAGATGGCAAAACACATGTAGAAATCTCATTCACCCTCTTCATTCACCTATGCAGTGAGTTCCACGTAGAAGACTAACTGCTGAGGTCATCAGAAAGATGCTCAGACAAATCATGACAGATCGACTTACATCAAATTCTTGTGACGATGCTTTGACGCAATACGCTGCAATACCAAGCCTGGTCTTCATGAGGCATGTGCACTACATTTGTATAGCAATACTCACAATAAATTCAATAAGGGCTACACAATTTTAGACACAACAGCAGTCCACATGAGCGTATTATTCAGTCTGTGGTCAATTTGATTTACTTTATGACTGTATTTGTATTGTCTTCTCATTGAAGCTATTTGTTTGCGAGACGATTAAGCAAATCATGACTTCTGAATGGATGAAGCGATCAAACAACAGGACGCAATCATGACAACACAAAGTTTACCGTCTTGTCTTAAAGCAAATCCCCGTTGTCCCTTCCTTAAGAGATGAGGCAATGAATCTATGAGAATGACAGCGGAAGAAAAACACACATGCACACACACAAAGCCAACCTGATCCTGATTTCTAGCACTGAAGCCAAGAGAGGAACAGCCACTCGGCAGAAGCAGCGGAGAATTGGGTTTGCTCTGTCTGCCTTTGTGGTGCATGTGTGTGAGCTTTGATTAAAGACAGAAGATTCTTTAAGCACATTAGGGCCATTTTGTCCAATTGTTTCACGCCCTCTTCCATATCCACCCGCACAAAAGATACAGACTGCAGCACAAAGCGATGCTCACCCTCTTTACTGTGCTCTATCACACTGAGCAGGCCCAGCGCAGGCAAGGACCAGAGGAATTATGCTCTTGTACTTACTAGTAGCAGCAGAAGCCTCAGTGTAATGTCTTATCGCTTTAAGGGCAGATGAAGTATTGACACACAACGCCAAAAGAAACCAAAGGTACCACGTAGCCTCATGTTACGAGCCAAAAGTTCTATATTCTCAACTAACAGCTCTAATCAGACATTTACATCTGATTAGAAATTCTCACAAGGAAAACTGTAATATATTGTTAATACACTTGGTTGCACCAGCACTGATAGGGTCAGGTATCCTATAGCCTGCAGTGCACTTGTATAAAAAATGTGCAGCGTTAAACCCACAGCATGTGCATTTCATTTGCAATCATTCCCTAAATTCAAAGTCTCGGGGTCTGACGTGGAAACGCAGCGAACAAAACTACATTTCAATATTCACAGAGAAGAGGAAAAATGACTCTGTTAGCATACTCAGTAAGAGAGCTGAACCCCGGCCGGCCAGCCACCATACCCTAGAGTAATAATTAAGAATCCTGTCGCCGAGTTGTCAGTAGTCAATTACACCTCCTGTTCACTCGGGCGCACAATCTGACTGCAAGCAAAACGAAGACACTGGAGCTGTCATCAGAGATGGAGAAAGAAGGAAAATGACTGAAATGAAGATTACTGTGGAGTGGGGATTTTGAGCAGGGTTTAACAGCCTCTGTCAGGAGGTGAGTGCTGAATGCGAGTGACCAAACGCCCTCCCAAACATGAAACCATTATTGCCGATTACACAGAACGGGGACTTTGGTGGTGCATTAATTGAAGCTTTGGCTCGCATCAGTTTCCAATTACTTTTATGCTAGCCTACGGTTAATGCGGTGACAATGGATAGTAGGAAGACGCTCCACAGACGGAGGACTGGATATGAAATGAGGGAGGTTCTTGTTCTCTCTGTGAATATAGTCAGATTTGAGAGGCAGAAAGACTGCAGTGCTGCTTCTTTGCTGATGGCTATGAGAATATTCAGCATACAGAAATGGTTTAGGCCAAACACCAACAGCTTCAGCTCATGATGGCCCAATATCCTGCTGCACCAAACAGCTGCCACTTGAACCACATCCAATCATTTAAGAAAAGAGTCGCATTATCTTTTTATTTAGTAGAAATTAAAATTGTTCTAATTTATCTCTGATTAACACAGTTGCACCACACAAGGTTGCTATTATGTAAAAATTGGTTTGAAAAGGTTTCCACCCACTAACTGCAGGTGCAACTGAACAGCAACTTAAAAACAAAGCAAGATTGGTAATGCATGACCTTTGCAGACATATGAGTATAAAAGATATTGTGAAATACAGTCAGCATATCGTAGCATTATAATGGTAATGAAAAAAGTAAAAACTGTTGGTTAGCACAAAGTCTTACGAGCTTTATGTTCTTTCTTAAATCACACGAACAGCCAGTTTTAATATGTGTATGCACATATAGATAAAAGAAAGTAATGCTTTCCTTTACAAAAAGTTTTAGTTGAGTTTAATCTATCAAAATGCATTATTTCTGGTAACAGTTACAGCTTGAGCTTTAAAGTTTTTACTAGCTCAGCACTTTCTTATGTTTCAGCCGTGCAACCTTTACACTACACTAACAAATCAGTGGTTGGAAACAGCATCACAATCCAAGTTTTTGCAACTGTTTACAATTAGTTTGCAAACTGGTTGACGGCAACAGTCAGCGTCAGTCTTCAAAGAAGTTCTGGTGTCTCAAGATGGTGATAAAGGGCAATGAAAGGGTGCCAGTTTGCCATCAGTTTGTGACAGAATGGGATCAAGTTAGTAATTCCATGCAATCCGTTTGTAATGATATGGCAATTAAATGCGTTAAATCCGCAAAAATTCTTTCCTCTACATAAAAAGAAATTTGTATTAAACAGAAATTGACATTCACTCTTTACGTCCAGAGTTGAGCCAGAACCTCATAGATTTGATACCAAAATTCAGAAACGCCTCCAGAAATGGTGATGTAGTTGCTGCACGAATGCAATTTAACTATAAAATAACACGGGCACTCAGCAAGCTTGATTTTATAAACAGAATACAACCAAGTGGCAACCAATCGAGTTGCTGCGCAATCTGAATTGGACAGCAATTATTTGTTAACCAATCTGAGAGTAACTGCAGTCAGTTTAAATCAGACCAAGATTATTTGGGGCAAAGCTGTCTGCCATCACATGACCTGTGCAGTCGCCTTGTATCCGAAAGTTGTTGTCCAGAGGTTTAGTGCTGCACAGTCAACCTCTGGGCAACCAAATGGTAAGTGTTACTAACTGCAATCACCTGCAAGGAGGATGCTGTTTTATACTTTGAGTGTCACTGAGCAGTTTGCTACATTTCATCCATAAAAGAAGCAAAATACTGGAAAAAACACCATGCAAGTACTTCAAGTCTGATACCTTAAACTTTCCTCAAAATGTAGTTGTTCCTAATACACATAAACTAAGCAGCATTTTGCCCCTTGTGGTCTGAGCCAACCTGTTGTTTGTGTTCTTGTTGACACTCAGTGTACACTTTTCTTACTTGAAATCGTGACTTTTTTCACTTGTACCCAGTCTTCGTGTCTCAAATACACATGAGAAGCAGAAAACCAGGGCTAAGAGGCTGCTAAATACTCACTGGGGATTGTGTGCCTTGCTCATGGGCACACTTACAACACAAGTATAAAACATTTTTCCTCCCTGCCTGCAATATTTCACCACAGCAGAGTTTTCACACTGACCTACTTTTGTTCACTCTTTTCCCACTGAAAGATGAAGTGACTGTAATTATTACCACTGCAGAGGGCCACATTTATTGCCCTAATGTATTATTAGCTGGATTTGCTACAAACAGATTAAACAGAGGCAAGAAAGGCTTAGGTAATTTGATAATTGCTTTCGGCACCTGTGTTTTGTTCGCCTCTCCTCTGTAACCGAGCAGAAAGAATCCCTCAGCAGAGTTTTTAGCTTCGTGGCAAAGGCAAGGGAGGGTTGCAGAGGAGTGGCTCAGCACCCCGCTGTGCGATGCGCTGAAAAGGCTACGCTCTCACGTCTGCTCCACATTTGCCCCTGCTCAGCATGTCTTAGATTCAACCGCATCCAGATTTTTATCACAATATGAATTAAACCTTGATTTTCTGTCCAGTCAGCAAGTGAGCTCCACACCGCTTCCCACTCTGGACAGGCAATCGGCAAAGGTATGCAGAGAACCACAACACAAACTGACTACTTTTTCCTTCCTTTTTTTTTGGTGATGGCCTCAAAATTGCTATAAAGGCTCTTGACAATGATTTATATTTATTTATTTCATTTTTCATCCATCCTCGCATTCAAAGCCTTTCTGTTTCGACCTGGTCTCTGTGGATTCCTGCTTGCAGTAGGGAAAAAAAAAAGAAAATTAAAATCCATCAGCTAATGTGTCGCCTGGTAATGAAATAAGAATCTGACACTCTCTCACATTGAAATGCAAAAGAGGTGTCCTGGCGTTACCCTAGCAATTTATCATAAAAGCCAGTGAATTTCTACTTAATATACATGAGGTACAGTGAATTATTACAGGGCTTGCCATTATAACAAACTTCTCAAAGTGTACAGACAAAAGGGTCAAGTATATTATTTTCCCTTACGTCACTCGGATGGATGATCTAAATGGCTTTCTGAAGTTGGAGAATTTCATACTTTCTTTGAATATGTTTTATACTTTGTCCCATTTTGCACAATGCAACCCTTTTTACCCTCTGTTCCCTTTTTTGCTGGCGAGAAAATGGAAGAGAGAGGGAACAGAGAGGCAAGGCGAAAAATGTCACCTGCTAGTATCTGAGTGCTTTTCCACAGCTCTAATTCATCTCTGCCAGCAACGTGTCTCTGCTGCGTTCCTTTTCTTCCCAAACTGCACTGAAAAGAGTCCACCGATCCGCCCAGTCATCAGCCTCTCTGCTTCTGTTTATAAAACGCAAAAGTTGATATTAAGCACGAAAAAAAATCCCACTTCTTGCAGTAAAACCTCCTCAAAAAACTCTTGTGATTAATCATTTGTTCCTAATCTCGCGATTCCGCCTGTTTAAAATAATCAACATTTAACAAAGCTTCTGATTGATATATGAGCTTACCACATTCAAAAAGTGGAGTCATTGAGGCACAATGGTGAATAATGCTCAATAATATCAAGTGTGCTGTACTGTGTCGTTTGATTGATGAGTTTTGTCAAGCGATGGCCTAAAACAGTTTATGCGTCTGTCAAATTAATGATAAATGAAAAGAAAAGCTAATATCACCTCAGCCAGGATTCGTGTTCATGTTGCCAACATCCTCCATCGTAGTTGTCGATATGTCCAGCTCATTATAGTAAAATAATGATAATGTTGTAACTTAAAATAAATCCCGTGTATGGCTTGATAAAATCCAACAGCGTCAATGAAGTGTTATTCAGCTATAGTCAATTATACACATTCCTTTATGAATATTTAATTAATAATCAAAGACCACACTTGAGCACTGATAGGTTAGCTAACTGGAAAAAGGAAAATGCATTAAAAGTGACAGGTCTAAGTGTTTTTCCTCCAGACTGAGAACTGTCACATCAACACATAGTGCATGTAGGCACTGATAATGTATAATTTATATGACAGGTTTTCCGAGGCGGGTGTAATGGCATTATCATATTGGAGAATATCTTTAGTTCTCCCAGGGGGCATCTCAACAAATCACTGTGTCTCAAGCAAACCAGGGCCAAAGATTAATGATAAACATGACAAGGACAAATTAGAATATGCAGAAGTTAGCATGTGCGAGCCACGCAAAATATCCTGGAGCTGAATAAATAGACATGAGTTCTGATCTATTCCCTGTTGTCCCAATTTTATAAATATTCCTATGAATATTCCTGTTTATGAACTACTACAGTATGTGTTTTTAAATGGACAGGGGCTTCAGCTGTCACATGTAATAACACTGCAGACAGAGAGTGAATGATCAGCATTTACACATCCAGTCGTCAGCAGCACTACATCAAAACAGAAACATCAAGGCAGAGTTTAAGGAAGGGAGTTTAAGAACTAATGTTAATGTAAAAAAAAAAACAACTCACAAATTCAGGTGGAAAAAGAGCCACAAACCATAAGTACTAAAGACATGATAGATAGAAAATATGACAAGGAACATTAGGAATGTCAGAGGTACTGTAGGGTGGATGTTTGGTCCAGTATGGGGAAGGACGCAAAAAACCTAGATTGACATGGACAATTGCACCCCATTTAAAATCGGTGCCTTATTACATCAACAGCCTTGTACATTAGCAAGAAATAGCAGAGCTAATCACCAAAATTGGCCGAGGGAGGCAGGAATATGGTTTATGTACCAAATCCATAAATGCAGTTGGTATTAAATTAGTGGTTGGGGACAATTTTAGAAAAGTGGTAGGGACACAGCTACACCATCCTTCCCATAAATGGCACCCATGAAGGGAACAAAAGCATTGAGATATCATACGTAATGTTGAAAAAGAAGAAAAAAGATCAAAACAAGAGGCAAAACAAAACCTGATAAAGGAAAAGCCATTACAAAGTAAAAGAAGAAACAGCTAAAAAATAGTCATGGAAATTCTGCAAAGACAGAAACACACATGGAGGTAAAAAAACGATACCAGGAAAGCACAAAGGAAGAAGAAAAGGACAGCTAAAGTGCACAGCAATGAGCAAACATACTGAAGTGCTAACATTTTATATTATAGTAAAAGAAGCGGTTCAGCTATGCGCTAAACTCCAAACGCCAAGCACTTTGCATTCGTGTGAAAAAATTAGCGCAATACTACCCTCATTTCAGTTTGGGGCTACAGCTAATTGAACTCTGTCCAAATAAACGAAAAATAATGCATGCAGTATGCTAAGAATTACATATTTACCCTTTTGCTTCATCTATGGAAAAACAAAATCTGTTTACTTTCCAAAAAACATCTGTTTTTATATGTGTGGGCTGAGTTGAGTGGCTGAGTTGAGACATACACCATAACTATACAACACTGCCGTTTACATTTGAAGCTAGCAGATATAAAAGATGACCACATAGAAGCAGCACAGGGGCATGCAGGCTCACTATCCTATCAGTTAAAACAGATTTGTATATAGATTCAATAGCATGCATTGTTTCAATCGTTATACCTGTATCTTTGGACAAACCTAGCTGATTCCTCCTGTTCCAGTCTTACGCTGTAAGCTAAGCTAAGCTAGCTACCCTCTGAGCCTTGCCATATCATGAGAGTGATATTGATCTTATATACACTACTACTACTAAAAGCAAGTTAACAGGTAAGTACATTAGTACCAATATTAACTATAACTTATTATTTACATATATTTTTAATTTATTATTTACCACATTCCCTTTTTAAGAGTTGTTTTATCTAATGTATTGAATGAGTTGGCTCTTACAGCGAGACTCTACATCCTTGTGGTTGATTCGATTTATTGTTTTGGATGGGAAGTGTAAATCCCAATAACAATCAATAGTGAGTGCTGAGCCATTAGATCCTCTGAGTGACTGTCACGTCCAGTGGAGAAGCCACTCCTCCATCTCCACCTGAGGCCCTGGAGATAGATGGCCCGCCACTCCATGGTGCACTGACTCATTTCTGCCCCGGTACAAAAGTCAGCACTGATTAAAATATCCACACTGGGTCCTTATTTCTATTACCAATTCACTCAGCCAGCCCAGACCCTCTCAATTAAAGTGCTTGAGCCCAGATGAATGGAGATGAGGGGGTGAATGGTAGCTGACAGAATTACAAACGCTCACAGTCACAATTTATCCTCCTGACAATTAGGAGCAATTTGTTTCATGCTAACTCATCCTTAAGGTTTCAGAAGGTCTTATTTGATATCAACAGGAGTGGCTGCAGCTGTCACAATCCCCTAAGTGCCGCTCTCTGTTTTGATTATACACAGTTGACTGCACTTTACAGTACATGTAATGGTTTGCTCAGTCCCGCTCTTACAGCTAAATTAAATGGGTTTGAAATATGTTTATACAGGCGGTGTATGCTAGTCAGGACTCCAGGACTTTGGTTCAGCCTTGTGGGTAACGTACCTGAGATCTGTGCGTGTTTTTCTTTTAATAAACCAGATCTCGCTCTGTCTCATAGTAAGACCCCAAATAATTAGATTCACAACAGTAATTATTCTAACACTTTATAAGGCAGGAGATATATGTAAGCTTTCTCAACAACCTTTTAACTCCAGCTATGAAAAGTGAAAAACGATGGCGACTTTTCAGCGAGAATGTCTTAGGCTCGGGCACAATGGGGAACAGCTCTCAATGACTGAGCCACTCTCTTTAGCGGAACCACTAAACTTCTGTGGCGATATTCTATTGTGCTTTGAAAAAGGGCTTTTGAAATGCATTAGCACTACACACTTTCTGAAGAAAGACGGAGCACGGATTTGAAACACTGCGACGCAACAAAGAAAATAATAAATAAATAAAAACGATATGCAATCTTTTTCTTTTTTAAAGATTCGCCCGGCCCCCTTTGAGATCTCCCTTTCATTGTTTGCTGACGACTTGATACTGCAAAGTTCTATCTATTTTTTTTTTCCTCTTCTTTTCTTTCTGCCGTAGCAAATTTGTTTTCAGGCTCCATAAAATAGCCTTTTCTTATTTCAAGCAGCAGTGTATGCAGTGGAAAATCTTTCACATAATATATCCTTAAAAGCACATTACTGTGTCCCATACACCGTTAAGAGTTAAGAACACAGTTAATATTTACAGCTGAAAAAAATGGGAGAAAGGGAAAGGATTTTGCCAAGGAATAAAACACCCCCACCCACGTATACACACTCACTCTCAGTGCAGCAGTTGAACAATTGCTATTCACAATCCTATCCTTAATGCCTAAGACCAACATAAAAGAGGGGAGTTTAAGAATATAGGGATAAGCCCTTTCAGCTTTTCTAAGTCTTAAGGCTGGTTTATGCTCCATGAATACTGAGCATCGGCAGCCAGTGCTGTTGCCACTCTAAATAGATATTACAATGATTTGGGAACAATGCATTCGACTGATTCCCTCAGACACAAAAATACATATATGTGTATATATAGTGAATAGGAGGCAAACATTAGCGCGCGCTGACAATACAAGCATTTTTGATGTAGAAGGGTAGAGCAAGATTAATGTCTGAGCGAGAGAAAAGGCGAGATACCACTTTGGGTGTTTGCTGGGAAAGCTGCAGCGGGAAGATGCTTTGAGAGTCTAAATCCCCCCCCGAGTACAATGCAGGGCTGCTGATACAACCAACAGACACGGGGTCACCTCCCCTCAGGGAGACAATGGAAGCACAACAACAAACTGGAGTGAGGAAGCACCGGGGACTGTGGCGGCACAAAGGCATCGAGGGGAAGGCGAAGAGAGGCGAAATAAAGCGGGAAAGAAAAAATGCAACGTGCCGGCGTTTTCCATCATGATTATTATTGCTAATAAGCGTCAAGGGCTGCTGAATGTCAGCAGAAGAAAGTGACCATTCTCCAAGAGTCTCATCCTTTCTGAACATTACAAGCAAGAAAATTAGACTTCGGGGCGAGTCTGCTTCTATGGGAGTGAATGACAACATGTGGAAGCATTTAATATGCTGAAAGATGGTAGCGTTGCGTGATTTTGAGGAGGGCCGACTCGCAGCACAAGAGAGGTGTGGATAAGCGGTCCTCTTTTTTTTTGCCACTTAAGCTTTCCAAACGGCCTCAGGGCTCCAGAACAACTCCGACCCTTGTGTCTCCTCTCCCAATCCAAGATTAGCCTGTCTTCTTGTCTTAATCCAGCAGAAACGCTGCATCCTGACTCCAACACCTCTCCACAATTACTGCACTCCATAATCCCCTGCCTGCCTCCATTTTCCCTACTGCTTTAAGAGGGGTAAAGATCAGGGGTGAGCACTCATCCCCGAGCCCTCCCCTGCCTCTCACCATGGCAGTTAAGTGTCTGTGGAAATCATAGAATGAGTAAGCCTTGTGACAGCTTATTAATACTTCTCTCTTCTCTGGGGTTTACCAATGGTCAGTCCTTAAGTATACTGTACTGGATTAAAAGGATTTGCTTGTAGCTCAGGTTGGCTTCGGCAAAGAGGTATTTCAGTGCAATTCTGCCGCTCTGTTCGTACTAAGATGTCACTTGAAGGGTCTTGAGTCACATTGTGCGCCGGCCTGATGGTCTATGAGATATAATGTGGAACATGAGGCTAAGGTCTTTTTCATGGTCACTACCTCCTATGATTTCAAGAGCCACTTGATCCTCTTTGGGGAGCAAAAGCACTCGAGCCCAGGTCTGAAATACAGCAAGCAGACGAAGTGAGCGAGCAGCTCTTTATTCAGCAAACTTTGATAGTTTTTACTGTTGTTCCAAAGAATGACCACCGCAGTTCTCTTCCACTTAAAGCTGCTGTTCACTGCAGTGTACGCAGCTGAGCAACAATGACTGTGGCGCTTACAGAGATGTGCTTAAATGAATCATCCTGCTGGCTTAGCATAGCTTGGCTGCCTCTGTGCTCTGGATGTCTTTAATGCGTCTGTTTGCCTGCAGGCCCTCCGATTCTTTCTTCCCGCTTTCTCTGCTTTCTAGCCTGGATAGATTATATGTTTTTATATATATATATTTATTTATTTCAAAACCTAAATGGACTTGAATCGATCAATACTGCATTGTGTGTGTAACGAAAGCTGCACGGGAGGGGGGCACCCAATACGACAGATGTTACAATTCAGATTTTCTTTTCATTCTTTTTCAAGTAAACACAATGGCATATCGAAAGGCATTTCAAAAGCTGTTTTAAATTGATTTAAGTTAGCTCCTTGTCATAAAGCTGTGTGTTCACAAGTATCACAAAGATGACTGGGAATGGAGAAAGAGAGTAAAAGAAAGCTGCCTCCTCCAAGGAGTCTAAGCCATTGTAGGCTTCTACCCAAGCCTTAGATTTAAAAAGGGACCAAGCCTGGACAGATTTGCTCAGAAGTCTTTTCAGAAGATATTTTTTTTTTGAGCTGGAGATAGTCATCATGGAGAATAAACAACTTACTTTCAGAGAAGGGAGGAACATGAAAGAATACGGAGGCAAAAATGTCCCACTGGTAACGAAATCAAGGAAAATAGAAGGGCATCAGAATCCTCTGAGCTTCCATATCAAATGTCCCACCCGATGTGGAATTCACAATAAAAAAGACAGCACTTGTGCATAATGTAACGATTGACATGACATATCTACAGCTGAGGAAGTAAAATGGGGAAAGGAGAGAGCCTTTTATGTTCCGAAAATATGATATGATTAGGGCTTTTGATGCTGGAAGCTACTCGTATTTTTTTTCGGCATCAAAAGGTGAGATCATAAGTTTTCCATATTTCTAGTCCCCCATCATATCGTTCAATATCTTCAAAAATTATTACTGCCGCATAACTGAATTAATCGACAGAAGTACAATTGAGTCGGAACCTCAGTTGCCCTAGCTACAGGGACAATACCGGGGCTTTTCATCCAGTCTCATCTGTTCCATTTAGTCGACATGATTTTGGGAGCTTCTAATCCGCCATGCCTCATTCAGACAGAACGGTGACCACAAAATATGCTGCATCCTCAAACTGTGATAGATGGAGGAGGAAGAAGAAAGGACGAGCGAGTTTCTTGGAAGGGAAGGGGAGAGATGCCTTCCACTGTGCAGCGCCGCAGCCTCACAGAGAACAAAACATGCAATTAGAGCAGCAGTACACTGTGAAGTGGTCATTACTAGAGCTAATGAGCGCGCTATCTGTCCACACATTAAAGTGCTCGCTAACGAGGGCTTGTTCATCATCGAACAAACACAAGTCATCGCATAATCCTATCTCCTGTCCTCTCATCCCCACAGCAAGGAGAGAGGCTTATTTGGGCAAGCGACGGACAAAAAAATCCAAACAAGGGCCGAGGATTTGGTTCGGAGAGGGTGACTTCGACTCTTCAAACTTTGTCAGAACATTCATTTCTTGGTAGTTCTGCTGCTTTGCGGGCCTTTAAAACTGTACTTCAGAGAGATTACCAACATTTTACTCTTTAAAAATGTGTTTTAGTGTCTTAGTTGAGTACAAAAGGAGAGTTAAGGACATTTTTTAAATAACTGGTTGAAAACAACTTTAGCCATTGCTTTTTCTACTGACTGGAGAATCTATCTGAAGACCTCAAGGAAGTTTCAGCAACTGAAATGCCACCAGCCACCACAAGAGGGCACTGCAGCCAAGCATTTTTCCCTCTGACGTCTGCTCTTTTTGCTGCTGCTGCTGCTGCTGTGTGGCATCCCTTACTGTAAGCTGATAAAGGAAAGACAACCGATAGTTGCATCAGATAAAAGGGGAAGGGAACGCACTCCATAGGGTTCAGAGATTCTTAAACATTTGTTATCTGTTTGATTCATTCCTGATTGCAAAATATGTCAAATCCTCCCACAGGGTGAGCAACCTCTCGTTCACGTCCCCCCTCCACCCTCTCTGAAAAAAGAAAAAAAAAAAGCACATCACCTCCCCCAACACAACACTTTGTGTCCTTCTATTTAGAAAAGAAAAAGAGGAGTTGGGTGTGTAAAAGAAAGTTTAGTCTGTCACTGTCTCCGAGCAGAAGCGGGAAATTTGTCACAATGAGAGCGAAATCTTTGCCATTCAGCATCCCCAAACAGTAAGTACAGCTTTACTGTACAAAAAAATTCAAGACGGGTATTTTTTAAAAAGAGTGACTGACACAGGACTGAATGCATCTGTATTCAAATAAAAGAATGAAAGAAATAAGGAGATGAATTTGGATTTATTTTTCCTTCCCGCGTGTTTGTTTCCCTCCTGTCTCCACGGGGCAATGTTCTGGCAGTCACAATCGGATGAACAAGTTTTTTCCTCCACCATTGTTGAGCCTCAAACGCTCCGCTGTGACTCATTTCATACCCTGTAATTATGTTGGGGAGAAAACAGACTTTAATTCTCTTTAATTGTGTAAAGCTCAAACAAAAACTGCTGCCTGACACAGAGTGTTTAACCTTGGGCAGCGATATCCCCACATAAACCAGAACTGCTCCACACCTTAAGATGAAAGATAGAGAGAAACTGGAAATACATTTAAAAAAATGGGGTTTTTTTCTACTTTGGAAACATCTTCTGATTTTAATTTTGATTATCTGAGAAGAAGAATCCAGGTCAATTTGAATTTCTTTTGCTTGACATGATACATTTTAATGAGAATAATACTATTAATAAAACCTAATTGTTATAAGGCACTGTAGCAGGCCCTGTGGAGAAAGCGTATCTGTGGTGCATCTCAAGAGTGCTTCTGATTACTTCCTCCCTATTCATCATTTTGTCGTCTGGCCCCAAGGCATCAATAAACAACTGTCATGGATCCAAGTGAAGGCAAATCAGTCAGCTCTCACTGCACAAAGCCACTAATGCAATTTTATTGTTCATTACTTTATCATAATATTATATCTAGCAGCCAGATTAAGAAGTCTCGTGTTTGATTATCTCGCGAGTTTCTCATAAAACTACATTTCCACGAAGGAGATTTGCATCTCGCAAACCCGCTGCTATCTCAATCTGGGTTTCTTTTTCTTTTTTTGGTGGCATAATAGCATGCGATATAGTACATCAACTGCACCTTCGCAGTGTGCCGATGTGTTCGCGCGTTGTATGCATAGACAGATAAACACAAACACACAGACACACAGTGTGATGTGTGATCAGAAGCATCAGAGGGTTTAGCTGCAAGTAGCATCGCCCCCGAGGGACTGCTGCTGTGCCTGTGCAAACATGTGGACCTCGCTCTGCCACCTGGGAGCGCAAAAAAAGGGAAGACAATCAAGATCGGCCGCCCAGATAATCTCTGTTTAGGACACTACATGTATTTAGGCTGAAATGTGAGACTGTTTTTGATCTGCACATGTTTGTTCAGCATCTCTATCAGACAGCGACTGGTATTAAGGCGCACTGGCCAGAGAGACTAGGAGAGGGGGTGGGTGGGAAGGAAAACTAGAACTTGCAAACAAGCTGAAGTGGGTGATTTTAAAGTGAGCATGCATATTTGGTCGATTGAGCTCAAATAAATTCACTGTTTAATAGGACTCCAGACAAAATCTGTGTGCAGAACCAATTTCAAAGCGCCCATTTCAGGGTCAGCCTCATCTCAGCTGTGCTGGGCAGCAATCATGCTTCACGCACACAAATGATGCTTAACCACAATTAACCTGAAGGGTGTGCCGTGTACACCAGGACTATTCAATCTCACTTTCATATCACCAAGAAGTTAGAAGTTGAGAGATTGTCTTGGCGCCTCTCTCATCAGGCATCAATAATTGATTGAGGCTTCTGGGACACATTGCACATTGTGTCGTTCAGGGGCGATCGGCAAGCGGACCCTTCGCGGGGGAGGAGAGGGCACCCAGCGGTGCTTTGCTTGACCCAACCGATCCTCTATTATTCATTACAGCAAAAAGGATCCTGGTGGACGGGTTAAGGAGGTCAGTCCACATTTAGTGCTTCCTCGATGGACGTCCGTGCAGTTTAGATTAAGCATTTCGCGCTACGCTGCCTCTCCCACACATGCCCTGATTTGATATTAATATCAATCTTCTTTTAACACTTTTCTTCATTGAGATTAGTACCTCTCCCTTTTTTCTCCCCCTTTCTGACACTCATTTTGGTCTAATAGGGACACTGTGAAACGTACTTTGCTCTGGAAGAATAAAATCCTAAATTGGTATTTTGGTGAGGCTACACGAGTATGCAGATTAACTCTTCTCCCACACACGAACACACAGAAGATTCATATTTCTTCTTGCAGCCATCAGTTGAAGCAATGTTAGGAATAAATACACAGTTCATCAGCAGTTTCAGTTTTAAGCCCGATTTGAGTATTCTGATTGGTGTTTTTTCTTTGCTGACAGCACTGCTGGCCAAAGGTTAGACCAAAGCCCTGCGGCATCGGCCTCGACCACACCATATCAGTCCGCCCTGTCGTACTGCCATTGTTCAACACCGACAGCAGCATCCCACTCAGACACAAGCAGGGTCAAAGTTCAGACCTCCAAACACTTGCGCAGACACTAACAAATGGCATTTAAACGTGACCCTGGGCCCCAAGGCTAAACAATGAGGTGAAACAACATGGTTTCTTCTGTGTAACAATTCTCATGTATGAAAAGTTAGACCTGTGAAATGATGCATAAAGTCATCCATCAAAGGCTAACAAAGCTGAGGCCAAAACGCTGCAAAGAAGACAGCGAGAACAAACCTTTAAGTCTCTTATCAGCCGATGAAGGAAATTACACGGCTGCGACCCTGAAACATTTAATTAGCAGTTTATGTACTATCTAGCTGTATCACATCTCTGCCACCACTTCTCTACAATCACCCTAAATGCCTGGAGCAGTTTGCAGCAGGTTTGATATTGAACACTTCTTTCAAGTCTTTTGTTTCTGCTGGCGTCTGGGTTCTGCCTCTGTCCCATTGTCAAGCCTCAGATATCCTTGTCTGAAAATACCACAGAAGCCGCAACTATTACAACAACTGTGGAGACACAACAAATTAAATTCACCAACTGACAGATTTAGAAGATGTTCCAAAAGGAATATCCCTTTTTTATAGCTTTCCTCTGCGATCACAATCAAAAGTGTGTCCGCTGTGCTGTGTGACTGTGTGTGCGGCTGGAAAATTTGTCTTGCCGGGTCACCTTGAGCATTGCGGTGCACATGGCATGAGGGTCCCGTCGCTGTCTGTGGCGCGCTTCGCTGAGTACTTCCTCAAGCGCGACACTCCCACTCCAGCAGGGATTTCCACACACCAACGGTTGAATCTTCCTCTGGGCCTCCATTGCTAACCATTAGCGCTGGATTAGGAGAGCGGGTAAACGGAAAAAGAAGGGCCCCGGGGGCTAGCTATCAGGTGGCTTTCATAACCGACTTCCTCAGATGACCAGTCAGGGCTTCGGGTTTAAACTTGCAAATAAAGCTGTATCAATTCAAGGTGTACAGCTAAAAAAACAACACTCCTCAGGGTGAAAGTGAGCAGCTTTACTCTTGCAGTCTGCCTTTCCACTCAGCATTTTACTCCTATCCTTGACAGTGTCAATACATTAGCAGAGCATAAAAGCAAAGTGGGTGGCAATTGATGGTCATGGTATCGCCCCATTTAACAAGTAAAGAGTCTTCACTGGCTTACTGACACTTGGCTTCGTCTTAATAAAAAAGCAGTTGGGACAGAGCCATAAGATTTTATCACTAGCGACTGGTAAACAACCCGATATAACTCAAGTTCTTCTCAGACTTTTAATCAAGAGACTGAATAACTTAAAGCTTTTTGAAAGAAATCAGTTGGGACAGAGAAAATGATAAAGACTGACTTCAAATATTGAAGGAATCTTCAAAAAAAAAAAGAAAGCACAAATCGTCCCAAAGACCTTAAAAGTAAGTAGCAGTGAAGCGGTAGTTGGAGCTTTTTATTTCATTGTTTCTTTTAAGGTGTGAGAGCAATGTTTAAGCAATTCTTTTTATCATTATGAAGTAAATGCTTTTTGTGCAACGTAGTAGAGGTAGAATATTGACCCCTAGGAAAATTAAAGTTGAAATGAGCAACCAAAACAATAAAGCTTCTGCTTTCCCCTTTAGCTTTAGCATTTCCCAGATGAAATGACTTATGCTGGAACAACTTTGGAAAGAAGAAGGAATCGTGCTCTTGGAGGAGGCAAATAAGGTGATGGGAGGCAGTCAGAGACTTTATTTAGCCGAGACATGGCACTAAAAGTATAGTGAATAAAAATCTAGAAAAGACCAAAAAATGGTACGTGTCCTGTCACTACCCCCAAATGAACCAATCAACAGATGAATCGGGAAACATGTGATCCAATTATGTTGGGACTCTGAACAGTAGAGTTCAACTGAGTACTTGTAACTATGTGCAGTCATGTTTGGAATAAAGATGTAAGCATACGTTTCATTTTTTTTTTTTGCTTCATGCGTAACATGAATTTGCGTGACATCTGGTCAGTGATCTGTTGATCTGATGAACTAACACTGATTGTGTTTGTGTTGGCACTGAGTGCAGAGACTTTAGAAGGTTCATTTAGTTATTTTTTCCACATCTGAAGACAGTGGCACTAAAAAAAAAAGGAGGCTGAATTGAAGGTGGCAGTGCTGGAGATGTTAAGATTTTCGTTGGGAGTGACCAGACTGGACAAGATTAGAAAGAATACATCACAGGGACTGCTCAGGTTTTAGTGGTTTGGAGGCAACTTTAGAGACGGAAAGGCCAAAAGTAGAAGAACAAGCGTTCTATTTTGAAGCCTAATCTAAGCAGATATTTTAGCAATTTTTAGCTCTGGTTTGGTAAAACTCATGAAAGCTCTTTATATCCTGTGTTATGTGTTCATCATCTAGTTCAAAGGCTGGGTGCAGAGGAGTCAACTTATGGTGGGCTTGCTCTAAGTGTTTGAAACAGCTCTGTTTTACTGTTTAAAAAAGACTTTACGTGTAGTTTGCAATTTATGAATTGTTTACAAATTTAAAAAAAACCCTATTCATTTCAGAAAGATCATTTCTTCAAACTACAATGTTCAAGATTTTGCAGATGATAATGCATAAGTGGTTTTCAAACCTGTCGACTGATCAAAAACCCAGGTCCAAGAGCAAAGCTGTTGCTGAAATATCTTCAGCACAGACAGACATTGTGACTATAGGAGCCCGCAGGTCTCGCAGCTAGAGGCCACTGAGGTGCAACCAAGCGAATCTGAACGTTGAGCCTCTATTTGTCAAGGAGACAAAAGTCTGGTTTTCACGCTGAGGTCACAGTTGCATGGAGAAGAAAGCCGGACTCCACCAGGTAAATAGGACGTCATTGTGCCATAACAAAAGCATAGTCTTAACCCTGTGACCTCATCAGCTTTGGGGAATGCTTCTCTATTCTCAGTCAGTCATCAGAAGAGGGAGCTTGGCTCTTTTCAAGACACTGCCCAGATACCACAGGTATTAGTACCCCGAGGGCCCACTGGTACACTTGTAGAATGGGATACAAACACAGCAACTTGTGGCAACACGAGCTTTTACTTTAATGGTTCCAAAAAGGAAGCCGTTAAGACACCTCACCTATTATTGAAGAACATGCATTTATGGAAAGGTTAATTCCTTGATGTGGTAATGGTATTTCTCTGTCATATATCACCAGTTTAAAGAGGAACAATGTGCGGGCTGCAAAGAAAAATCTGCACTCAAAAACTTTGAGCTGCATCCATCTGATTTCTTGTTCCTTTACAGCCCCACATTTCCTTCAAAGCCCATCAAAACGACTTTCAGAAAAATGCAGTATCACTTGTTCTGTGATCACGCTAATCTGAACGCTTTAGCAGATTGAGAGCTTCGAGTGCTGAAAGCAAAGGCAACTCAATCTTAGAATTTAAAAGGCTTTTTTTTTTTTTGCCTCATACAGCCTGCAGCCAAATGGCACTTGTGTTCTGACACGGCACATAAACACACACAAAAGAAGTTATTAGCGTAGATGCAAATCAAATTACTAGCAGTGTAAACTGCTATTCCTCCCTGCACTTGGGCCTGTAATTACTCTGGCTTATAGGACTATAATGAATGCTAATGACACACTACTGCAAGGCCATCAGCCTAACACTTGTGTGAGGTTGGCTGATTTTCACTTAAGTTACGAAAGCCCATTTTGGTCGACGTAGCTTCTCCTTTGCTCAGTGCGAGATTAAAGAGTACTAAAATTTTAGTGAGGAACACTTGCCTGGAATATGTTTCAAGAGCAAATCATTTAAAAATTAAAGGCCATAATTGGATGCATTCAACCATATCATATATAAAGCACATTTTTGCATTTCAAAAGGGATTACACATTCAGCTACACAAAGAGTGCTTGTGGAAATGACAACAGTCGTGAATGCCTCGGAACAAGTATTTGCCAGTGTTCCTCATTGAATCTAATTTCATTGAGCTGATACTCATTTTTGTGGCTGGAAAATCAATATCCAAACAAACAGCAGTGATGCAACTACACTGCAAAGACTGAAACTTGTGCGTGTTAAGTCGTTACATTGCATTGTCCTGCTGAGAAATCTCAGATCCTGGCATTCACGTGGCTGTTACAGCATGTACCCCCGGCCTAAATGTTGTTTTAGATCAAGCCCACACAACCATGCTTAAGTTTCAGTACCTGGTTTCTCCCTTCTGTTTGGTAGTGTTGGTATTAACTAATACTTTAAATACATATGCTAATCCAGGAAGTAAACTGGATGTTAGTAAACAAACAGGTCAATCAGATACTTTTTACTTTAATAAATATTTATAAATAATATGAAAAGGGCTTCTCATTTTTCCCCTAGTAATCCTAAAACACAGTTGCAATCATGTGGTAAACTAATTCCACTCTTACTCTTTTCACAGGAATTAAGAGAGTAAGTAGTAGTCAAGTGCTGCTAATCAACTGTATGTAATGCACTTGTACTGATCATCAGCCACTATGACTATCTCTATAACAGTAGACGTTTTAGCAGTTTGCCAGTCTGGTGTGTGTTAACACAAAACCACAATCTTCGCAGGAGAGCATGTCCCAGTAAATTCACTACAAGGTCAGACTGTGCAATGCCTCTTCTTTGTAAAAGGATGTGGCAGCATGGCTTAGGTTTGCAAAGTTGCATCTGAACAAACAGCAAAACTCCTGGAACAATGTCCTCTGGACAGAAATGGAGATCTCTGGCCATAATGCAGAACACACCAAACACAGCATATCAGCACAAACAATTTAAATCTATAACAAAATGGCTGAAAAACTAAAGAATCAAAGTGTTGCAATGAACAAAGTCAAGTTTCGATTTACTCAAATTAACATTGATCACTTGATTCACTTAAATCAAATAAAGCTTGGAGTTATATTTTTAGTCTTTATACCTGAAGCCATGTAAGGAGAACTGGGTACAAGATGGTGCCCTTTTTCTTGAAAGAAAGTTCTTCACTCAGCAAGGGCAAACATATTTTTCCCCGTGTGCATTAATATTTCACTTGTCCACCACAGTTTCTTCTGAAATTCTGAAAATACAACTTACTTTTCCAGATGCTACAGAGGTTTCAGCAATATAAAAGAGACAAAAATCCCACTAGAGAGAATAATTTAAGCCTTGATTGCAGTTGGAAGGTTGTTTTTTTTTTTTGTCACATGGTGTTATTTAGGGATGTTACCGGAACCAACGTTTTTGATACCTTGCCATAAGAAAAATCTGAAAATGAATGGTAATTGTTTTTGGTTTGTTTGGGGTTCTGGAACTGACAGGGGCAACATAGACTGACTAGCACGTGTTGTAATCTAGCCTTACATCGTGAAGAAGAAATAGAACCCCAACAACTACAGGAAAAAACTACACATAGAAGATTGTGACTAGGGCAGCTGCTGTGACAGCTTCAGCCTGACTTATTAACAAGAAAAGCAGTGAGAGTTGAGTATGAAAGTACTTTGCATTTTTATCCTTAAGCACACCTAAATAATTTTTCTGTGAGATAACTGGCATTGCTATCAACCATAGGCCAAAATATTTGGAGGGGTTAATGCAATTCAAGTCAATTTAATTACATTTTATTTATACAGCACCAAATCACAACAGCAGTCGCCTCAAGGCGCTTCAAGTAAGTAAGTAAAATGTATTTATATAACGCTTTTCACAGATAAAAATCAAAGTTCTTTACAACAAAGAAAATGAAAAGAATGGAAATACAACAAATAATAATGTAAAACAGTAAAATACAACAAATTAATTAAAAGCTTGCCTATATAAAAATGTCTTCAGCTGCTTTTTTAAAGAATCAATGGAGTCTGTACAGCATAAAACCAGTGGAGAGAATTCCACAACCTTGGCGCCACTGCCTGAAAGGCCCTATCACCACGAGCTCTGAATCGAGTGCGTGGGGCCATCAACAGTCTCTGATCTGATGACCTTAGAGCAGTTTCAGCAGATCAGATATGTACTGTGGGGCTTGACCATGTAGGGCCCTAAAGGTTAGAACTAAAATTTTAAAATGAAACCTAAAACTTACAGGCAACCAGTGAAGGGAGGCCAAAACTGGAGAGATATGAGATCTTCACTTGTTGCCTGTTAAAAGTCGTGCTGCGGCGTTCTGCACAGTCTGAAGACGATTTAAAGATGATTAGTTAAAACAAGTAAAAAGACCATTACAGTAGTGTAAACGTGAAGAAATAAAAGCATGAATAATCATCTCAAGTTCAGCCTTTGACACTATTAGTCTGAGTTTTGAAATATTCCTTAAATGATAAAAACAGCTTCGGACCAGCCGCTGCTCGAGCAACATCGAGCTGTCAAATGTGACACCGAGGTTTCTAAGGCTCGATTTTACATAAGGGTCTAAGAAGCTGATATGCTGACTAATTTCTGGAATCATATGGTCAGGAGCAATAATTAGGGTTTCTGTTTTATCAGAGCTTTATATTGTAAGGTAGACCCTACAATAATACATACCAAGAAAAACCCAACAATCATATCACCCCCTATGAGCAAGCACTTTGGCGACAGTGGGAAGGAAGAAAGAACCAGGCTCAGGGACGGGCGGCCATCTGCCTCGACTGGTTGGGGAGAGAGAAGGAAGACAGAGTAAAAGACATGCTGTGGAAGAGAGACAGAGATTAATAACAAGTATGATTCAGTGCAGAGAGGTCCTATTAATGCATAGTGAGTGAGAAAGGAGACTGAAGAAGAAACAATCAATGCATCATGGGAATCCCCCAGCAGCCTACACCTAATGCAGCAAAACAAATGGAGGATTCAGGGTCACCTGATCCAGCCCTAACTATATGCTTTAGTAGAGATAGTGTCTGTCTCTCGAATCCAAACTGGAAGCTGGTTCCATAGAAGAGGGGCCTGAAAACTGAGGGCTCTGCCTCCCATTCTACTTTTAAATACTCCAGGAAGAACAAGTAGGCCTGCAGTGTGAGAGCGAAGTGCTCTAACGGGGTGATATGATACTACGAGGTCATTAACATAAGATGGGGCCTGATTATTTAAGACCTTGTATGTGAGAAGCAGGATTTTGAATTCAATTCTGCATTTAACAGGAAGCCAATGAAGAGAAGCATATTTGGAACATTATATAAATACTTAAGGTCTCAGCAACTTTTGCAGACAAGCTGGGCAAGTCTGTGTGACTGTGGGGATAGTCCCCACAGTCTTCACTAGTGGGGATAGTTACAAAGCTTTCTTCGTTATGAATTAGCGATACATGTTTTTATTGAACATTTGAAGATAAAAAAACAAACAGAAACTCTTGTAGAGGACATCAAGTCAGAGATAGAAACGACAAGGAGCAGGTGCATCTAGTACAGGTAGAGCTGCTGCAAAAACCCACAGAGCTCAGCAGCCAGTGCAACAAATTCTGGATCCTTGGCTTTTAGTTAGCAGTTAGCATTAGCAGCACACGCTGCGTCGGATGTGAAAGGACCTTTATACTGCGCACTGTGACTCACAGCAATGGTCCCGGGGCAGCCCTGACCTTGTGTTAAACTAATCCTAAAGTAATGATGGTATTTCTAACCACTGATATACCACAACTTTATCCTTTCAACAGCTGCTGAAAGTTAGGGGACCTAGCTTCTGTCGGATATTTATATAAAGATCCTGCAGCTTCAAACTGTATTGAATTCAAACTGTAAGTCCACACACAAATCTTTTTTACGCACACACAAATTCTTTTTACACATACAAATCCTAATTTACAACTACAAAACTGATTTACAAGTACAAAATATTTATGACCACAACTTGAGCCCACACACATCCATCTTTTATATACAGACCATGGTGTTTAGCTCTCTTAATGCCATACTGAGGTCACACTGGCAGGTAGTTGTGTAACAAATATCTGACTATACTACAGACAAGTTGCATTGTGGGTAAAAAGAAAGTGTTTTGGAAAAAACTGGAGAAGAATGTAGAGTGACGTTGTTTCTAAAACATTACTTTAGACATTTGTTCCATTGTAAGTTCAACTTTATTATAAGGGATAAATAATACAAGTAATTCAATTACATGTTTTGTGATGATTATAAACCACTTTTTTAAATACAAAACTTTATTTAAATGCTTTGACAGTTAAAATATCTCGGCCTTTGCAACATTTCAAAGATCTCGTAACAAAACCTGCACATCAGGTATTTTTACAAACACATCTTGATGCCTAAACAGCACATTGGATTTGAATATACAGTAACATGTCTTCACCTTGCTCTGCTGACAATATGCTTATTGAATGATATCATCGACTTACTGGTATAACAGCCACCACCTCTGTAGATTTCTTAGCACAAACAGAAAAGCGAGCTGAAGCTCCCCATCAACTGCCTGAATAAGGGATTTCTCTTGACCCGAGTTAAAGGTCACCAGTGCAGAAGAAATGCTGCAGTAGAGGGAATCCAGGGTCTGAAATCTGTGCGGATCACCCAGAGATAAGGAGCGGAGGAGAAAGCGGAGAGGACAAGGAGTCAGTGAGCAATGCATTACAGGCTTGTTGGTGGCACAAGCGCCTCACAGGCGAGAACTGGAAGCTTCCCAGTTTCCTTCTATCGTGTTACTAAGAGCACTGAAGATAGCAGCGGCCGGTCAAGGAGAGGGGCTGAACATCTGAGATAGCGACGGCTAAGATTAATGGTACTGAAAACGTTCAGTTTTACATAAACGTGTCCACTTTTTCTTAGAAAAGATCCACATTTATATACAGTATCGATACAGGTATGACACATTTGTGCTTCTCAGTTGCATTTGTCTGGTATTTTTTGGCTGGTTTGTCACAGCATGTTCCATAAGGCTGTACATAGTATGAGTGATGAGAAATGGTAATCAATCCACTGTCATACAGATAGAGTGATAAATAGGTCCACCTACGTCCAGATGAACAGAATCAACCTTTTGGGGTGTACATAGGTTGCATTTTATTGTACTTTCACTGTCAGTTAATGCAGTGCAGTGGTTAGGACTGCTGCCTCACAGAAAGACAGTCCTGGGTTCAAATCCACCATTCTGTAGGTGCATGTTTTGCATGTTCTTCCTTTGTCTGTGTGGGTTCTCTCCAGGTATTCTGCCTTCCTCACAAAGACATGGAGTTAATTGGTGATTTCTAATCGCCCTTTCTTTTAAAACAGCTTTAATTATCTTATTTTCAGATCTTAGAGTGGATTTATGCTTCTGTATTAAATATATACTGTAGGTACATAAGAAAAGAAAAAACCTCCTGAAACCCAATGCTGTAACTTATACTGCTGTAACCTGATGTGGACGTCCCATGAAGTGAAACTGTGTCACACTGAAACAGTTACTGTGATTGCCCCGTTCAGTGTCATCATTCCTGCTTCTCTGGACATTTTAATTTTTTATATGTACTAGAAGAAAATGGATCGAAAAAGAAAAACTACACTGCAAGCTATTGTTTTGGCAGCAACCTTGCAAAGGAACACCAAGTATAAATACTAGGCATTGGTGGTTTGCACAGGCTACATGATAGGCTCCTCTATGATTCAATGTAGGAGTGTAAAATAAGCTTTAGATTCAATATGTTGAGTTGTGTTTGAACTCAGGTCGAGAAAAAAAAAAACATGCTCTCTTTTTGTGACTTATTTTATTATATGAATTCCACATTGGCATTTTGATAATGTCACACCTTGACAAATGGAAAAACTATATGATTTCAATAACTGGCCTAGTTTACCTCAGACAGAGTTGATGGCAGGTTGTGGCAACCTAATATATGTAACAGTGTCTGAAACCAGCTTTATATTTGAGGGTTAAAGATCTTCTTACGGTTATGAAATAGTAATTGAGTTTTTCCTTTTTCGAAGCCACTGCTGAATTAGACAGAAAACGCTCCAGTGAAGTGAAGAAAGATGCAATTGGGGTCATAAAAACGGGCAATTTTCAGTGTAAATTCTGTGGAACAATGGCAGCATTCATCATAAAGAGAAAATATAGTTTCAGTTCTAGCCACAGAGGCAGAGAGAAAGAGACAGCGGTGAATTAAAAAGACATTTCAAGGTAAATACAGCATGGCCAGCATCAGACCCAATCACAAAAAATACATTCTCACATTTTGAACTTCAATTTTTTCTAAAGCATCACCTCTTATGAAACTTGTTCTATTAATTACTGAAAGCACAAAACCTTATTTAATCCAGCCTCATCTTTGTGCTGTGAGTTAACATAATATTGAGCACATTTACCTCGATGAGCATCCAAGGACAGCAGCAGCAGCAGCACATTTCCTCTGTCACAGCTGAGGAACAGGGTGATTTTTTAGATCTCAGTGGACAAAGCATCCGCAGTAAATCTCAGATCAAACAACATGCTGAAAAGTTGGGTCCCAAAATAAAGAGCCACCGTCAAAGAGCCAGCGGGTAGGAAGAGGAAGGGAAGATTGTCTCAAATGAAAGACACTCCATTGAAATCCTATTGAGCTATTTTCAGTGAGAGGCCCCAAAAAAGCGAGAGAAAAGAGTGCACTGGTAAAGGTCAGCGTGAACCCAGATCATAGAACCTGAAACATGGCACACAGATAAAGAGCCCACTGAGAAATATCAATTACGCCTTGACATTTTCCAGGGAGACAAAAGAGGCTTGTATAATAACACAAGAGGGTGGGGCTGTGGCTACTATGTAAAAATGTATGCAACATTAATTCATTTTACATAATAAATATCCTCAAAAATCTATAACATATGTGGCGACATCACAGCATGATTTCATTTCCCGCTAAAACATGAAATGTATCTGACCTGCCAGTGAATCCAGAAGATTTGGTATATTCCATTTTGAAGAGGAAGTTTGAAGCTTTATGCACACAGAAAGATGTTTTTCCATTCATTACATTCTCACAGTCGCCCTGCAAGTTGCTCATCTCCGACCTACAAAGCCCTAAGTCACCGCAAGTTCATCTTGACAAAATGTTTTTCATGTAGTGAGGAACCTGCACTTCACTGTATGGAACAGTTATTCATCTATTCTCTTCCGCTTCTCCCTTTATCAGGGTCTCAGGGAGGCTGCACCCTATCCCAGCCGCTATAGCGCAATAGGCAGGTTACGGGGTACACTCTGGACAGGTCACCAGGCTGTCACAGGGCTAATAAAGAGAAACAGACAACCATTTGCACCCACATTTACACTTATGGGCAACAGTGCTACCAAACACCCAAAAGATAAACTGCTTGCATTTGTGCACAGTTCTACATATTTGCACATTGAAGAACATATCCTGGTCAAAAATGGCTTCAAGATTCCTCACAGTGGTGTCCAAACCCAGGCCTCGAGGACGGTGTCCTGCAGGTTTTAGATGTGTCCTTGATCCAACATGTCTTGAAGTTCTCCAGACACCTGGTAATGACCTAATCATTTGATTCAGGTGTGTAGACCCAGGGTGAGATCTAAAACCTGCAGGACACCAGCCCTCGAGGCCTGGAGTTGCCCAAGACATTCCTGTAGTTTAACTAACTGATGTGTCATCTGTCTTCAAGGATAGATAAAGCTGGGTATCATCTGCATAGCAAAGAAAATAATATGCTATGCCTTCTAATATTGCTGCCCGAAGGATGCATGTAATATAAATAAAATTGGTCCAAGTGCAGAACCCTGTGGAACCTCATAATTAACCTTAGAAGAAACTGAATTGTATTACATACAGCACAGTACCTTTGATACCTACCAGAGTCCACTGTCAGAGGGCGTAACATTCTTCATAATCCCTGGCTAATATGCTGTCAGGTCATGACACCACATCATCCATGAAAATCCAAATGTTACAACCTTTGCCTGTTGGTGGATAACCACTTACAACACAAGTACAACACTGTTTCTTTTCTTGCTTGTAAAATGTTGCCTCGGTGTCTCCTCCAGCTACAACCAAATGACGTTTAAGAACTGTGGAGTAATTTTTTCATAAATTTAGTATCATCATTGGCCATGGGGCATCTTTATGATGCTGAAATGGTGTGAATGGTGCTTTTTTTTGGATCAGAACAAGACTACCTCATTATGCTGGCCATTTGCTCATAAGGCCATCCTCCACCTCTTAGCAGGAGAAAACCGCAAACTTAAACTAGACATGAGCCACCATTCAATAACACAAGGGGGAAAAGATGACTCTGTATTAATTTGGTGTGTCTTTATACCTGGTTTCCATCCTCCTGTTGGTATGTTCACGCCACACGTGGAGCTCCACACTCGATAGATTCTTTAGCAGGACAGCTCTCACAGCTTCCGTTTCTTTGGATCTCTGTTGGTTACGTGCATTTGCCCATGGCTTTCATTTGCATGTTTGTTACATTTATTCACTGGTCTCTTAACGCCACACTGTACTGCATATATTTCTCATTCATTCATTTGTCATGCACAATATTCTTGACACACTTTCATCCCATTTTGACAGTCAAAAAAGAGCTCATTTATTTAAGGGGAGAAACAAGTTTACTATTAGAAACAACAATAATGAATAAAAAAAATAGTTTTTAGTTTGTTTTTTGTCATTTCAAGTACAATTTATTGGTTAAATAACATTAAATATTTAAAGTGAAAGTCCTTCTAGAAGCAGGTCACTGCGCTCAGCATTCATTTGGCTAGTTATCGTGAAGCTCCTACATTTCACAGGTTTTTGTGGTGTACTGCTAATTATGTGACAAGGAATTTCAGGTCATGTTACCAAGTAATGGTAAAGTAATGTAAATCATCCAAATTTACTATACTTCTACCACTATCTTTAGCATTACTTAGTTCTCACACAGATTTCTTCGAGTGACATTCTCCTCTCGTGTAATATAGCTGGTAAAATAAACGTGACTGGGGAAGCAAATTACCTGAAGACACTACAGAGAATCAGATAGCGTGAGTTATCCAGGGCAACAGCATAACTGCATTCAGTGACATATTAAATAAGATAATACCTATTTCAGTACATCGCATGGTGCAATTTAATTCGTATTTAACATGACACTTGAGCTCTGAAGGTTGTAATATGATGATTTGGACTCTTTTTCTTCACGAGGTCGTCCCTAGCAACAATGTAACAATTGAAACAATGTGAAATTAACCGTGCATCTTGTATGAAGCCCCCTATCATGTCATGTACTGGGAGGCACCTGAATCTTACATTATTCAACAATACGGAAAATCAAGCCTCTCTACAAGGCTGATATCTTATTCATCTGCTGCTCTGTGCTACCTCAAGTATTTGCTGGCATAATTAGTTGGCATAATCAACCCTGTACAGCTTTGTGGTGATAACAGTGTTGTACAGTGCACATCATTTTATGGTGAATGAATGTAAAGGGGGCACCTCTCATACAGACTCTTATTCCATTCCTGAGCCAAGGTAAATCAGTACAGCGGACAAAAAGATTATCGTATTATTCACATATAAGACTTCCTGCAAACGATTTAAATGGCATGCCGATTCCATCCTGGTACACTGGAGGACTTTGAAGCAATCAATGTGATTATAAATCACAGCTGTAAGGCACTCAAGGCCGTTCTTTTGGTTTCATCGGATGCCGTGGCTGCTCAGTTCAGGGTGTGTCAGGCCGTGACTGCTTGCATTCACTGGAACTTAACAGCATGAATAGGCAAGGACAAACACGAGGTACAGTACAGCAGCATGGTCAGGGTAAATAACAACAGACTGAATGTTTAATATTCTGCATCAGCCTCAAGTAACTCAACGACTGGCAAATGTTACAAGCCGGTAAAAGATCCCGTCTCCTCAAAGTTAGCTTAATGTTAGAGAACATCTACGGTGATCCTATTAATGAGCTAACAGAAACTGATCCATCATCTAGACTGATTTACTGAGGTGAATGATGGGCAAGCATATGACGTTTAGCTGGAGGTTGGCGAGAGAGGGGTGGGGTGGGGTCACATAATTTAAGCCTATGTTGGATTTCCTGCATGAAATCTCTTATAAAATATATGAATTAGAGATGCTAAATCAAAATAAAATATTTTCCAGGAAATCAAGATGTTGAAGATCCCAGTTTCAGTTAAGGAAAAATATTATTCTGGACTATTCAAGCAGATTCCTGCAAAAAAAATAACCACGATCTGTTTCCAAACACAACACAATCCTGTTAAGTGGGGAACATGTTCCCTTTGAAACACCATGCACAAAACAAAATGTCCCGATGACCCATGTATGACATAAAACATATCATCGCCTGCATTACTCAAGTGAAAAGTACTTTTACTAACACCAACCCAGAATACAAAAAAATGCCTCCATAGTGCAACACATGCCTGCCGGTACAGAAGCTCTTTAAGATGATTTTGGCACAGATTTTTGTGACCTTTGCACATACATTTGGAGCCTATCTGAGCATCCTTTTTTCTCTTTTTTTGGCTTTCCCCAAAATCAGAATCAAGTCATAGGTAAACCGAGGTAAATGCCACAGGATTACTGACACAAAAAGTCATACGCCTTCAGTGGAAATCACACTCTTGTTCGAATGCTGGGTTGAGGAGCTGCTATTCGTAAAACATACAATGTATATAAGAGGAAAGCATTTAACCCTATTTGGTCATCTTTAGCAGATTATGTGACGGGCCTAAATGTCTGCGTGCGTTCAGATCAGCAGCTGACTGAAGCCTCTGAACCCCTTGATGGATTGAGAAGAAGAGAAGATGGTTAATCAGCTCCAAATGTCATATAAAAAACGTTTTCAGACGTTACATTTGCAGCGCACACATGCTGAAAATTCTAATTGCCTGCAGACAAAGTAAATTTCCTCACTTCAAGCATCTCCGAGCTGTCAATGCGAAAGTGAGCAACAAAAACCAATTTCAAATCCTTTGTTTAAAATATGTACCACAACTTTTAAAACAAGGCTATGTTGACTTTGGCAAAAATGTCAATAGCATGATGCTAAATACAAATATTTAAACTGTGTAGTATAAGGTTTAACAATCTGGCAACTGATCGGCTAATCTACAAACTTCAAACATTACATCATCGTCACATGTTACAAGCCCGGCTTCTGGTGTGGCCAAGATATCTGGTTCAAAACAGATACATTATTAAAAGATAATAAAAAGATCAATTTTTGTCAGACGATAGCTGATAGTGTTTCATTTTATTGAACGGCATCTGTCTTTTGTTGGATGAACTACTTAACTAGATGTGATTATTCAAAAGATACTGGAGTGGACTACAACTGTAAATCAGAAAACTACCAGAAACAAAAGTCTGGTTCTACACATTCATGTGCGCATCTGTTTATAAAGATTAGCGGTTTGACAGTGGGAACAGTGGAGAAGCGTGATAGAGTCACTGAAGTGACTAATGCTAGCTCAGCGTCTGCAGCATCTGTTGTTTGTTAGCCTCAGTTTCTGGTCAGACCATGAATTCAACTTTTAATTTGATAGAAGACTTTCAGTTTGCACTGATCTGCTTTAGCTGCCACGTAGGACCTGCTGCTATCCTGTACCAGAATTATACGTTAAAAGCTGTTTTCCAGTACTATCCTAATAATTTTTCAGTAGCATTTTACCCTTTTCTACATGTGCTGTCATTAGGATTTTCAATTGTTTGGAATTATTTTGTCAAACAAGCAACTCAAACTTGGATTAAATAACTTTTTTTAATCGAGAAGCGGAAGATAGACTAGTCAACTATCCCACATCCCTTCAAGAAATAGAGATTAATTTGAAGGTAATCATAAGTGTGAAAATTGCTGTTATCTTCTCACTATTCCTTTGACTGCTAACGGCCTGTCTGGCTCTGAAGTCATCCCGGTAATAAATATTCATATACCTTTCAGGGTCTTTGTTATGTTGACTACCTTCCATCAGTCTGATCTGCTGTGGCACGAGAAACAAATGGTGGAAATAAATTAAGAAAAAAAATCTAAGTAAATATATAAATAATAAAGACAATGAGTGAACGAGGAGGGGAAATTTGGAACATCAAAGGCTCCTCTATCTTTGCAGCATGTAAACAGTGCGTGCCTTCAGTGAGTGGAAGAGCCCTTTTTAATGATTCCATGGAAGATTGCCACATCGACAAGCATTCCTGTAATAAATAAAATTAACAAACATTTCTGTAGGGTCTTTTCAAAGGGAAAGAGAGCCCAATGTTTTTTTTTCAGATAAGTGGTCTATACATCCCCTGCTCCTTCCTGATTAGTCTAATCCAGTGAGAAGTGCGTGCAGGGTTTTGATTGAGTCAGCCGTCGAGGACCCCGAGGGGAACCCTCCTGATAAGTGCCTTTACCTTTCACCTCCAGAACCCCACGCACATCGTTTCGCCATATCCCACATCCCTCTAATCTCATTTGGCCCAGGAAGACATGCTCAGGCACAAGAAGCTACGATTAGCATCCTCTTTACCGAGGGATTCCATTGGCTCGGACTGCCAGTGCTGCCCTCGACCTGAGTCGCTGAAGGCACTAAAACAGCCAGGTAGTTCTGTGTGTGTGTGAGAGAGACAGAGTGTGTATGCATTTGCATCCACCCTTCACAACTTGATGTCAGAAGCTGACTTTCTTCTGTTTACTTGCTTTGCAGTCAGTGAGCAGCAATACTCTCCTTTATTTTGTGTCATGAATGAGGCAACAATCAGGCTGCACTAGAGACCAGCCAAATATATATATATATATATATATCAGGAGATTTACCCCATCTTTCCTTTTTTAAATGTGTTGTTTTTGTCTCTGCAATTCGGCTTGGTTGGAAAAAAATCTTTTGAGATACTTATGAACTCAGTAAATCCTCAGTGAGCTACACCCTGCGCAGTGGGACAAATACAGACCACTTCATGCTTTAAACTGTAATCAGCTGCTTTGGCCATACATGTACAGCATATTCATCTTTCTATATTCAACACTCATCACTTTTCATTATAGCGGGAATTGTTCTCTGGTATGACGTATCATCCGGTGGTGTGGCATGTTTCCAAAAGGGTATTTTGTAAAGATTAGCTGAGGAGATTGTTTGGTTAAAGAAGTAACCGTGATTAAAGAAAAGAGTCACATGAGCTCATAACAGTATAGAGGCCTCCACTGAACCGTGCACAGCTTACGCGAATAGAAAAATAAATCCAATGTAACACAACATACAAGAATAACTGTTAAAAATGAAACAAATAAATGCAGTAATATCACTGAAAAACGCAACTTTATTTATAAATAATGAAGGAATGAAGAATGCTCATTGGTCATATCAGAGTTTTTTTTATCAACTATGCTTCCATATATGTAACAAACTTACAACCTTTTCCTTCTAAAAAGACCTTCAAGAGTCTTTAAAAATAAAAAACATAAAAATTACATTATATGGAAACTGAGTTTTACCAAGAATTTGCAGTTTTGCAAAAGCAAAGGTTTATATCAAATATCAGAATATTTCAAAATTGTGTCATTTAAGTATAAGTTAGCTTTAACACTCCAGACTCTGCATTTTGTAATTAATGTTATATTTTTCTTATTGATTTAAAGTGTGATGTCTGAAAAGTCATCTCAAATATTAAAAAGCTCACATGCATGACTGGAAAGTTTATATGGCATGAACATTCAGGACAAAGACAACACAATGGCTTAAAAGTATCACAAGAAGCATACACACAATTGTGGAGGTGTGTGATGTCTCATTGTACATCACGACATCAGTGTATATGTAAGGTATCTGAGCATATGCATCGTCATCATTATAATATAATGATAACAAGGATGAATAACTAAAATAAAGCAGGTCACATGGCTCTGAAACAACAGCTCGTCTCAGCTAAACAGTCTATAAATCATGCAGATAAATAAAGAGGGAAAAAGAAGAAAATCAGAGAAACAAAATAAAGGACAGAAAAACGTTTGATGTAGAAATGAACCTGAAACAGTGGATTGCAACCATTAAATCTGAGAGGTTACAAGGTAGGAAAGAGGAAAATGTAAATCCAGGCAGACAATTAAATTTTTTTTTCTGATCTGAGATCTTTATCTGATCTGAGATCATGAATTTTACCTCATTGTGTGTCTCACTCATTGACATATGCAGCATGAAACGGTGGTCAAACGTGATAACTTTTAATAAGTCAAATTAAAAGATTTATACACTGGCATAAATGAGATTTTTTTAATGCTCTCATTTGGTGGCAAAAGTGTGCAATCCATGTCTGGGGGCATCTTTGAGTTGAGGAGTTTAAATTATGATTTGATTTAATATGTGGAAAAAATTATTGAGCAGTATTCAAATAAATACAGGAAATATTTTTTGCACACAAATCATTTTAACGTAAAATAAGCACGAAATTTATTTCATTCGTTTATTTTAACTTCATTTATTTAAAAATAATTTAAGAAATTTAAAAAAATAATAAGACAGGCAAAAATGAAGTTGTGGCTTTTGAGGGTTCCAGATGTTGCAGAAATTACAGGACGTACAAAATAAAAATGAAAATTATCCGAAAATGAAGGGTTAACTGAGCGCAGAATAAACTTTCGCGCAAACTGTCCGCTGCACAGACTGAACCTGATGGATGCAGTTCGCTTCTGTGGGTGAAGCATAGCGTCCGTATCCAAGCAATCTGTATCCGATCATCTCCAGAAAACTGACCGCACAGGCCCACGTGCACGTGTGCGCGCCTGCATGTGTATATGTAAACAATAATGCAAAAGAAGAAGAAGAGGAACGCTCGCGCTGTCTCTCCATCAGTCGGGGGGAATAAAGTCTTGGTGTAAATCACTTTTCCGACTGGTGCAGCGCATTAAACAACCGTGCCATGATTCCTTTTCTCTCAGCTCAGCCGCCCCCTCCCATTTTTTTCTTTATCAGCTCGTTCACCATTTCATTTCTTTCAAATGAGAATTCAGGGACCCCCAAATTCAAGCCCCCGCGTCTTCAAACAACAAAACTGTACGGTTTTACTTTTTCTCCCGTCAAAATGGTATCCCAGATTCAATTTTAGATAGACCAGGATTTAGCCAGTGATGACTTCTTCCTTTTTTATTTTTTTTAGACAATATTTAATATGCTGAAATGAGATCAGCTTTTACACAGACACACACACTCACTCACAAAAATGCATTTTTTTTTTTTTTATAAAATGTGAAATCTCGCGTTGAAATAAAAATGAATTCAGCTGTGATAAGCCGATCTGTGTCTTGGCATATTTTCCCCTTCTTCTATCATCATCATCGTCATCATCACCATCAGAGAAGCAACAACAATGACACTACCATCATCATCTTCATCATCATAATCTTCGACCTCTGTTTTAGAAAATTAGCACGCCTAAATACAAAACCACATCCTCAAAGCCACTTATCAAAGTCCATTTCCTGCTGATGATTTCAGGGTGACATTAAAACACAATAATGTAAATGACCCATGACTTTTAATTAAAAATGTCCACCTCCTCACCTCCTCATCCAATTATTGTTTCGTCTGTTTTACTTCTTTTTTTATATACTTTATGTTGCTGAGAGAAATAAAATAATAATGAAAAGAAGTCAAAGCGCCTGCTTTACTCGGTGTTTCCCCTCCTCATTGACTTTTATCACCAAATGAAGCATATAAATGACCTGAAAGCGCTGGCTGTCGCGTTAAATTAAATAAAATAAAGAACAATTATCCTCTCCTTTTTCCTCTGATCTCGCGCTGAAAAGGAGTCCTGGAGAGATAAGGCAGATTGAATTCTCTCTGTTGTGCTCCAATAAAAACGTCAAGGGGGGGAAGAGAGATTTAAACACACACACACACACACACACACACCCTTTCCCTCTATAATTCCAAATCATAATTTCCCTCCCATTATACCTCTCACATGCCGTTTATCGTTATTTATTTCAGGGCGTTGTAACCGCACTCAATTTCCGTGACTAAGTTGGATAATTACAGGTAGTGAGTGAATCAGTCTCTGTGATGTAAAACTTAAAAATAAAAGAGACTGCAAACAATACTGTCTTAAATATATTTTTAAAAATGAATGATATATATATATATATATATATATATATATATATATATATATATATATATATATATATATATACACACACACAGACGGGCCTTTATCCAAGTCCGCAGCTACTCCTGAAAGTAATTATAATTGTCTCATTTCAAAGTTGAATTAGAGCGCTTTAGGGTTTTGATGTAAAACTTCACATTCGGTTCAATGAAGTATCACCCTAATTTACAGCTCCAGATAAGAAGCAAGTCTGTCATAAAAATCTGCCCCCCTCTCCTCCTTTCCCCTGCCCTCCCTCCTCTTCCTCCCCAGGATGGAATTGCACCTTGGGCAATAGTGCAGAATGGTAACTTCTCCCCACATATGTTCCTGGCAGATAAGTAAACAATTTGGATGTGGAATGATTTTTTAATTATTACTACAGTATTAATATGGGCAAGCTACACACACTCACACACGTGCGCGCGCGCGGTACGCAAATCCATCAGTCTCCATTAAGAAGAATAGAAGAAGAAACAGACCCCCTCGCACCCGGCGCTGGGTCGAAGTTTTCTTTCTTTCCTGCTTGTTTTTTTTTTGGGTGAGTTGTAGAGCTGTGCTCACTCTCTGCTGTCTTAATGAGAGCCGGGGCCTTTTTCATTCACAGGTCGCTGCAGGTTTAAACACGTGCAGATGACTCGGCGCTGATAGAGGTTTTAACGAAGTTTTTGGCTGCAGCAGAAATCGCACACGCAGAGATTTTTTAAACTGCATCACAGTCGAGTGGTAGGCTGCTGTACAACCAACCAAAAAGTCGCAGATTGGGTGAAAAAAAATGGAGCGAGAGAGAGAAAAAAATCAGTATTCGCCATTAGTTAAACCTATAATTAAGCAGCTTCTTGAAGTGATTAAGCAGTCAGACGAGTCGGACGGGCGGAATCCCTCCAGGGAGGCCTCTCCTGAACTGTCAAACATCAAAAACCGGTTCATCCCGGTGTCACAAACACACCTTCATCATGCTGCACCGCTGAACATGCCTGAACCCTGCTTCTGCAACACGAAGCAGAGCAATCATCATAATAAAAATAAAAAAAAAAGAAGAAGAAGAAAGAAAGAAAAAGAAGCAGTTAAGGAATAAAGCTTTGTGGAATGATCAAAGGGCCGGGAACTGACAGCTTTAACTACCGCACACGGGAGAGGGAATCGATGAGGGAAAAGAGGATTGATTTGATGTTATTGTTCTAATGTGCAGACTATCAACAGTATTGATTAGCTCGGGTGTATTTTTTTAATCTTTAAAAAGATTAAAGTATTTTCTTAATTTATAACTTCAATTTTGTATATTTATTTTAATTTAAATTTTAAAATAATTATTAGTTTGTGATCATTAAACCTTTTATATCTATTTAATCGAACTTTTATTTTGGCGGTTTAAACGCCCCCGCAGCACGTGCACATATATAACGCTATCTCTGTGGTCTCAATAACCTACAAATACAGGAAATTGATCTGGTTGAAGACAGATTGTCTTTATTGAAAATGTCTTTGCTCGGCACTTGAACAAAGAGCAGGAGGTATCAACCTTCTAGATACATTATCCTTTCCATAACATGACAGGTTTTAAATTACCATCTTAGATAGAAAATACACATAGAACTCCTTGAATTCAAATAGAAGTTATCCTTAAAAAACAAAAAACAAACTAAAATGACGCGTGTGACTATATTAGCACTGAACCACAGGTAAAAATGCAAAATGAAACATCTGGATGTAAATGATTTTTTTTTCCTCATTTGTGTCTTCTTAAATAGACCGTATAGTTTTATGTGCCAGTTTTCTTTTTTCTTTCCTCTTTTTTTGTGATAAATATAACAATATAACCCGTATGTAATCCAGCCTACATGTCCTGATTTTGACCCTATGTCCAGAACATCGTCATAAAATTGCCAAAAATGTGGACTCCTTAGGCTGATACAGGAAATATGAACGCTAATTGTGCAAGCCAATTTTTCAAAATAAAAGTGAAGCCTATCAATAATCAACACAAATCAGCATATCAGCATTGAAATGTACACAATAAATAAAGTTAAAGGCCTCCTTTTCTGGTTGCCATAAACGTTATAACATTTACATTTCTTACAGTTCACAGGGCTCCGTCCTTTACACCAAACTCCAGCTCCTTTGCTCAGGCAGGAACTTGGTGGATTTCTGCAAAAGTTTGTTTTTTCCTCTTTTTTGTGCCATAACAAGTCCAAGGCAGTTAACACTGTTCATGCCTTTTTAATAGGGCGCGCTGTCCATAATATATTTACATGCATTTCAGTATTCAAGTGAATTATAAAGAGCAAATGAGTCTTGAGGGTTACATGGCAGTGGCATGTGCGGATGAATATGGGTCTATCCCAGTCTTGGTCATACCTGGAAAAAGTATGTAGGCCACCGGGGGCTGTAAACTTGACGCTGACCAGGCTGTGCAGTTACACGGGACGACATAGCCCGGGTTTGTGGGCGACGGGTGGGTGTGGGTGTGCTGACTGGGGCACCCAAGGGTGCCGAACGCGCCGTTTTGGTATCCCAGTGAGGATGCGTACGGCAAAGTGCTGGTGCTCAACGTGTGGGGCATCTCGGTCATCTTCTGGATGGCGCTGGAGCTGAACTGACTCGGGTCGAGGAAGGAGTATGGGGCGGATGTCGGCGGCAGAAACGCTCTGGCTTTCTCTGAAGAGCCCAAAAGAGAGTCCGCGGCCGACACAGGAAGTCCCTTCAAGTGATCGGTGTCCCCGAGGTAAGGCAGCGGAAAAACGTACCGGTCCTTCTTGAGCAGGTTTTTGGGTTTGCGCCTGGGTCTGTACTTGTAGTCGGGGTGCTCCTTCATGTGCTGAGCCCGCAGCCTCTTGGCCTCATCGATGTAAGGTCTCTTCTCAGACTCTGACAGCAGCTTCCACTCAGCGCCCAGTCTTTTGCTGATCTCCGAGTTGTGCATTTTGGGATTATCCTGTGCCATTTTCCTCCTCTGGCCCCGGGACCAAACCATGAACGCGTTCATGGGTCTCTTGATATGATCAGCAGGCTTTGACATCTTAAGACTATACTTTTATCCCCAATTTTAATGACGAGGAAAAGTTCTGATCGGAAAGAAGGCAAACTATTCACCTGTCTAGATGCCCGATACCAGTCATGCCCCGCCTGGGATCTTCAGATTCTGGAAAACAAAAGCAAAAGAAAAGAAAAGAAAAATCCAGCGCCCGGTGCGTTTTCCCCGAGTTTAAACACTGGTGCGCCTTCGTTTAAGTCCAGTAACAACTCTGTCAGACCTGCGCCAGGCAATACGGGAAAAAACACATGCGAGACGCACACACGTAAAAAAAAAAATCCACAAAGGTGAAAGCGATGTTCCGCAGTCAGTTTGCTGGAGTCGTAAAAGTATTAGGTGGGTTTTTTTCTGCCACACACGCGCGCGCTCTCTCTCTCTCTGAGGTTTGTCGTCAAGCACCTGGCTTGGAAATGAGCGGAAGAGCGTGAATACGAGCCAAAAGCGGTGAAGTTCAAAGGCTGGGCTGGTTTGGTTTCTGCACGCAATCTGACATAATCTGCAGGGCGTTCACTCACCAACCTGAGCGCCCAATCAGCACGGAGAGCGGCTATTATAATACCTTCACGAAAAAATATGTACATTACAACATAAACAAAGAGCGGGAGGTAGTAGTAGAAAAAAAAGAAGAAAAATAAGGAAAGGGGTGTATGTGTGTGTGGTGTGTGTGGAGGGGGGTAATACCCAGGATCCCTTCCCGATTCCATTTAATGTAATGAATCGCAACAAACATGGACCTTCAACCTCTTTTCCAGTTAAAACCTGACTTCAATCCAGAGAGGTGACTATACCGTGCAACCAATTTACTGTACAGCTTTACGCACGGACGCCGGGGAGCACTCTGGACGTAAAGTCCCCCAAAAATGCACAAGTATCTGTGGGCCTTTAATACAGCGGAACCCGGTTTTATTCGCATTTTCACATAATAAAAATAAATAAATAACATTAAAAATAGTCATTATAATAATAAAAGCACGACAGTTCATTTGCAACCGAGAGATCTTCCACTGTTGCTCAATGACACTTCAGCCGGTTTTAACCTCTGTTATCCCGCTGCTGGTGGGGTAGCTGGGGGGTGTGGACGGGGTCACAAAAACCTCTCACAAGTCGATTTTTTGTTAGCATTCTCTTAAACCACCTAACTCCCACGAGCACGCACATATGATAATACACACGGGCGCGCACACGGTTTGGGCCCACGCGTGCCAATGTGTAAAACTAAAACTAGGCATCGGCAGAATTACAAACAGCGAGGAAATATTACATATAGCAATAACTACAAACGTTAAGAGGAGCCGTCATTGTGCGTCTGTAATTGCTGCATTAGTTCACATCGATTTGACAGATTGTTCTTTTTAAAGAGGCGCAGAGTGATCGTTTTAAAATGCAAATGTCAACCAGGACCACTGCCTAATAGCCCTCGGGCTAATGTGCTTGATATATGATACTTTCAGCTGTGATTATTAAACGAAAGGCAGACGGATGGTTTTTTTCCCCCTCTACACACACCGTCAAAATGCTGTAAGTGGAGATACAACCCCAGTTAGTTACACTGCTAAGCAGATTTATTTAAGGTTGTCTTTGGCCTCCATCTCTCTCTCTCTCTCTCTCTCTCTCTCATTCTCTCTCTGTACATATGTGTATTTTGCGGGCTGCGTATTATCATCTCATCTCCCTCTCTTCTTTGTGTGGCTTAATGTAAACAGATACTCTAAAGATGGTTTTCGGTTCTTTAACATGTCATCACATCACACTCACACGCGTGTGTCTAATACAGAATGACCCGCCTAAAAAACCCGCAGATTTTTGCACACGTCCGCGGGCTATACATTGACTATCGTGACCCAAACCTCGTTTTATTTCGAGACCCAAAATAAAGCAAAGCGTAGTTCGTTTTTCTGTCTGATATTCCCACATTTCATCCCCATCTCTGTCTCTTTTTCACGCTCTCTCTACGCTCCCTGTCTCCTCGCACACGCATGCGTCAATCGGCAGCTTGGAACAAGAAGATTTCCATCACATCTGTCTTTACAAAAAAAAAAAAAAAAACAACTTGAAAATATCGTCTAAAATATTATCGTTTTGGGAGAAAGATCCTCCTCACCCCGACCCAGAGAACAATCAGTTGAGAACGTCTCCGACTTTTTTTTTCTTCCCCCTCCCAGTACATCCGCGATGGCAGGATGGCAGGAAAAAGGGGGGGAAAGAGGGAGAAAAAAGAGAAAGAAACAGCTCCTGCACAATCCTCCCAATCGGCAGGCTATATGACGCTCATCTGCAACCGCGAGGTAGTATGCCGCATGTTTGCACTGTATATTTCGGCTTGCATTGAAGTTTTAAATTGTGCTATGCTATCTATCGCAGAACGGCGCATGCAATTTAACATGTAGGCTGCTGCTGCTGCTGCTGCTGCATGCTCACACCGGCTTCATTTTATGATCAATGAATTAGATAAGAGGAAATTATTTTAGGGGCTGAGCCTCCTATACTCACGAGGGAGAAGTCGGCTATGTTTCTTATTCAAAAACTGATTGTCTAATAAATGCACGCCTGAAAGTTCCCTCGACAATTTACCGGGATAATGAGAAATGCAATAGGGTTTGATTCGTCAAGGACTCAGATGATGATTATTATTTCCATCTTTAGTTTTATTACATGCAGCCGTGGTACATTTTTGCTCTGAGATAATAATAAAAATGCAATAAAGAAATTTGGGGGTTTGGGTTTTACACCTGAATGTAAAAAGATGTCCAAACCTAAGTTATTTGGAAATGCCAAAAGATCTGATAACAACATATAAACAGAATTTTAAAAAGTGAAAAAAAAAATGCCTGTAACGGAATATATTTGGCTTAGAAATGACTCCCAAAATGAAACACACTGTCAGTATTGTACACTGAAAATCAGCCTACTGGGAAGTTTAATGTTGGCTTTTATGGAAATAGAACAAAATTTAAATTTTGAGTCTAATAAATTTAAATCACACCCAAACATAGAGGAGCGCGTGAGACAAACACAGCACACATGCGTGCGCACACACATAAACTAGGATTATCTGAGGACACATGTCCATCCATCTCGCCTTAAAAAGTGAATGGGGAGCGGCCTGACACACGGAGAGCCTATTAGCCAACTTGGGTTCCCGTGGAGAGCATTGAGGTAAGCTCCCCTACCGTAACTGTCCATGGTGCTGAAGCGGTAAGAGGTTTTCTTTACTGCACACTTGCGTCCTCCCCTCAAAAACTCTTAAAAGCTAGGGTTGACATTTCAATGCCTTTTATTGTATTTCCATCCTATTTAGTGATGGTTCTCTGTAAAAATAAAATATTAGAAACCGAGACAACTCACATGGTCTACAACTTTCCTAACTTTTTTCCTTCTTCCCAGCAGAATGTTTTTAAGCCTATTTTTTTCCACAGTGTGGAAGAACTACTGCTGAACCATATTTGGAACTAATAAATTGTGGCAACAGAAATTATCTTAGGCACACAAACATTTTTATGTTGTCAAAATATGTCTGCGTGTCCTGTACTGTAGCATCAGTGCAGGATTAAGTCTAACTCGGCCAGTGCATGTTGGATACAGCATGTATTACAGCATCATCTATTATGTTATTATATTGAATCATTGTTCTCAAGATGAATGGCTCATAGGTGGTGACGATCTGCTAATATTAAAGTAGAACCATACAGTGCACAGTACCAGCAATTAGACAATGCCATTTACAGTTTTGCTTCAATACTTCTTCAGTAGTTTGCACAGATAATAGTGAGCTCTCCTTGAAAGTTGTTCTTTCGCTTTAATTTTGCAGAACCTTATATGCACACATCTCTATGAAATGTTCAGTCTGAATGTAAAAGCATTTAACAGTTAAAGCACAAAGTAGAATGTCTTTTTAACCATGTATAGACAAAATGTTCTATCAGCTTCATTTATAGCCTCATATATTGAAAACTGAGTGTTCATGGTCAAGCTGTTTATCCCCAGCAATGGCACAAAAAAATGTATATTCAGACTTTGGCTGTTGATAATTATACGTGCAATGTTAAAGACACAAAACGGGCTTTCTTTCACTCATATAGAAGCAATTCTAAAACTCAAATTCTGCATACAATAGGGCAGATCTTTTTACATTATCCCTTTACAAGTACCATTCACTAACACTGAGAAGCAATCAAAACAGCAATGAGCCGCATTTGAGATGTACTGCCAACATGCAGACTATATTACTAAGCTCAATATATATATCTTTGTGGTGAAATTATTTCTCAGGAAGATAGAGAAATCAGACTTAAATAAAATTTGAAAATGACTGAACTTAAGCTGCTCTCTCCTTTATTCTCCAACACTGGATAACGCAGAACAGAGCTGAAAAAAAATTAACGGAGGTTCAAGGCATCAGGTAATAATGAAAGGATAGGGCCAATACTTCAAAGACCAAGAGGTCCACATCACACAATTATACAATACAATTAGGATTAAAGGGGCAAAACAGAGATAACAGGAGATAGGGATAAATTATCACAAAAGGAAAGATGTGACTCTCTCCTGACCTTCATTAAGAGAAAAAAAACTCATTTAGAGCTGGCCTTCCTTGCAGGGGGATTTCAGCCTTTCACATGAGACTGTGACTCAGTAGATAAGATTTAACCAGCATAAATGAGAATCTGAACTGCTACCAAACAATAATATAAGATGCATATTCAGAAAAAAATTCAATAAGTAGTGCTGCATATGTATATACGATTTAAACAACAAATACATCCATTTCAAAGCAGGGTTAACTGGTGTTATGCAAACCTTATTATTTTGACGCTAAACAGTTTATTTAATAATCTAAAATATTTCAATAAACGGACACGTTGACACTGCTGGCTGTTAACGTGGTGTTCCGGGGTTTTCTAAGAGCTTAAACACATCCAGAATACAAGTCTATGCTGAGTTCAGGTAAAACCAAAAGACGCTCAACCTTAGACATCTTCGTCCCTCAGATCAGGTTAACTGATGAGTATGTTTACTGGGTATGCCAGACCTATCACGTAACTCTGAAATGGTCACATGATGCCTGGGGGTACTAAAAAATATATCCAGAGTCAGTGGGAAGAACTAACCAAAAGAGCTTTGTTTGGGAAGCTGCCATGTTGCAAGATGCCATAGTTATTCAGCATGTCTTCAGTAGTATCACAGAACCTCTGACGCACAACGCTCATATTAGTCTTTAGAATTTCTATCCAGGTCCAGATGTTTTTCTTGTCATTTCAAAACAATAGAGGATAGAAATAAAATAGAAACTGTTAACTACTGACCTGGTTGAAGGTACTAAAGTTATAAGGACTGATGATAAGAACCTAGCCTTCAGGCAAAGACCCAAATAAATCAGTTTATGGTAGCCTGTTGACCAACTCAACAATGTTCAAGAATTAAAGAACTGATCTGAGTTCTCACTTGTTAAACAACTCTACAAGGCCCTAGAGTCAGAGCTTTAGTCTTTCAACATGCCCCCTCACCTCACCCTCAGCTTCCCGCTCTATGCAGCAACTATAGTGTCCAGACATCGTCAGTCTCTGCCCGATGGCCAAGCATCTCCACTGACATTCACGCTCATCATCTCCCTGACATCTGCTTACTTTGCCTGGTACTGTGATCGTCTTCTTGCCAATGATGGAGTTCAACTTAAAGCGCACACAGAAAACGAGTAACAGCAACACAGTGACCAGACTATGGAATGTTAGTGAAATTTGCAACTTATAGAAATATAACAGTTACACTAACCTTCAGGTGAGTGATTAAAAGAAACAATCAGTGGTAAAGAATACCGCTGAGTAACGTATGAGGTGAAGAGAATTGCTTATGGAAATGAATCCTGTAAACCATTGATCTGACCTTCCTGCAATGGGCAATGAGCAACAATAAAATACATGTATATAGAAATTCTGCTAGAAGAAGGCTTTTACAATCACAACTTCTAAATTCCTGACATACAGTTCTCCTACGACATGTTTTGATTCTGTGAGGTTAGATCTTCTACCATCTGTCCTCACTTCCACACATATCAGACAAAGCACCAAGGGAATTTCTTTTGTGTTCCCTGGGTTACCAAACAACTTCTAAGGACTTGGGAGTGAGTTTATGGGATCATGTCTGCCGATCCTTTCTTGCAGATGGTGGATGCAGATGCCACAACAGACTTGTACTGGATTCATCACGAGGAAACTACAGATATCAAACTGCATGTGAAAAACAGATCTGTCACAACTGTACCACGTCTAGAATTCTTCCTTTTGACCCAGTAAGCCTCGATTTTTTATTTACAATTTAGATTTCTACTACAAAAATGACCAAATGCCACAACTTTATATTGATAAGAGAAACTTGCGATAAAGTTTTAATACAACAAATAATCTTTTCTCCATCAACAGGATAAAGAGTTTTCAAAATCAAAACAAAGCAAAAGTCCAAGTATAGATACTTTAATTGTGGATCTTAAGAAACTGATATTCAGCTTTAGGACCATGTATGAAATACCTTTACAAAATATTCACTGTCAAGTCCTCATCTGTCCTTCCCAATCTTTTGGGAACAGGTGCAGAACTTCAGAAAGAAAAAAAACTTCATCCTACGATACCAGAAAAACCTTCACCATAAAATGAAGATGGAGTTCTTTATAGCTCCAACATAGCTTTCATTCCATGTTGAGTTCCAGTGAGCTTGCATCATTTCACATTCAGTTGTTCACTTATTGCTTCTATATTGGGAAAAAAAAATCAGATATGAGAACGCTTTACTTTGCTAATGCCAAGCAAAGCTTGCGGTAAAATTAATTACTAAATACCAACATGGTTAACAAGATGATGATGTACAGAACTCATTTCTGACAAGAGCTCCCAAATCACAGCTTATTTTAGTCACACGACGACATTTTGTATTTGGGGACGTTTTCAAATTAACAGCTGCTTTACAACCTTTTAAGTAAAATATTCGCGATAACACCTCGGACACATTTATTACCTCTCATTATAGCCACGAGCCATATCTCATCAGTGGATGTAATTTGTCTGTTGGAGTGCATGCCCAGCTTTGGCATTCAGGCTCTGTCAGACCTTTTTAATTATTGAAAAAATGCTTTTTAATATGGCACTTTATGAAATATAATGTTTTGATTAATTGGATTTGCCGGTTATAATGTAGACTGCCAGGGGTAAAGCAAAGGCAGGCGAGCACATTTTGCTGGTCGACTGCGCTGTAAAAGTGTCTGGCCCAACATATAAAGAGTCAAGTAAAGGCCAGATCATCCTTTACATCCTATAGCCATATTCATAGATTCCTGTTCACCTAGGGCCTGTCTTTTTTATCTTTCACCACAGGACTGATCTGGGACCTGAACCCCAAGATGTGCTGCAAGGCTGCTGGGAGTCAGGTGATGAATTCAAAACTGAAATTAAAAATTAATATTCCACACCGTGACTCTTTAACACCACCAAATTCTACATATCAATCAGCCTCTGCTGGTATGTTTTCTCTCTGCTTTGTTTACAGACTTTTGCATCCTGAATTATGATTCCAAAAAGGCTTTATTGGGGGGAAAGAAAAGCACAGCCAGTAAGCTGCACTGTAGGTAATGTAACATGAAAAAAAATCAAATGTGCAATAACGTAGAAGAGACAGCTGAAGAATCCAAGAGCTTTTGAAGCCAGGAAGAGTGACAGAGCGACAGAGTAATACAATTCTCCAAATCTGTATCAGTGGATGATTAATTAATTTTTGTTGAATGATCTGTCCTAGTCTTATGAGATATCAGTTTCCATTTCTTTTACACTTTTGCAGAAGATCTCAAGAGACTGGTAGTTCAAAAGGGGGTTCAATTTAGAGCTCCCATTGGAAACGGCTTCAAAAAGTCTTTGCCATACATCGGGCTTTGATGTGTTTTAACTGTCATAATCTCAGTGTTCAGAAATGGGGAAAATAAATGCGGTCCATTGTAAACGCTCTCTTTTTTTTTATACTTGAGCTACATCTTTCCTGACATTTCTGTCTCTATTTTGATTGAATCACAGCTATCTCCTGACCTACATCAGACTGCAGCAGGAAGGCAGCCTGATGTCAAAGGCGGGTCATTTATTAATCAAAGGAAAGATTGATTTCCTGTCATTTATTCCACTTTTTTTGAAGCTAGCGGTTGTCTTTGGCTGGTTTGGCTGGTGCTGCCCCACACATTATTTTCTAATAAGCGGCGCATTTCGATATACGCATTTGCAGGTAGGTGATAGCTGTTTATTCAAAAGCAAACCGAACTTGAAAAGAGGATATAACCTCGAGTCAGAACTCTGGAGGGGTGGACTAAGATTGAAATTGGTCTGACTCTCCCTCTCTTTTTCGAATTGAGGGGCCATTGTAGTACGTCAAACAAAAGGGTTTTATCAGAGGCTCTTAATGTAACCCCTCCCCTCGCTCTCTTGGCCACCAACTCGTTCTTCTCTTCCTCTCTTTTCTCATTCATTTATTCCACTGTGTGTGGAAATAGGCTGGGCAACAATTAATTTCAGAGTGAATTCAGGCAGGATCTATTACCCCTCTCTGCCTCTATTGCTCTAATGGAAATCTATTTCACTTCTCTTTTGTGTCCAATATAATTTAATGCCCATTTTATTAATGGCCTGAAATAATTACGGAAGGCTTTTGTGATTCTTGAGTATGTTTCATTTAATTGTGTAATAAATGTCTAATCAGAGCTCCCATCTGAAGCCATTATGGCATTAAAATTAACAATTACGCCACAAATGTCTTGGTGAATGCGTTGGGGTCTATAGAAATCGTTGCTGATAACAAGACACATATAAATCATTCATGAGAATTTTTTCAGAGAAAAGCGGTCTGAGAGATAGGAGGATGGGAGGGAGAAAAAAGAAGTGGAGGAAGAAAAGAGGAGAAGAAAGAGGCTGAGTTTTCTTTATTCCATTGAAAAACGGGGATGGCCAAAAGATAGGGCATTCTAAAACTGTGTCACCCTCTCCAGTCCCTTTCTTCCCCTGTCTCTCTCTATCTCCCTTTAATTTGCCTTCCTCTTTATTTTTGAAGTGACAGATTTCACTTTGGGAATTCATTAACCGTTAACTTGGGCGATAAAATATCTATCAGGCCCTCTGCCCGGTTCCTTTGCTAAGCTGCGTGGCACTTCGGTTCAACGTTGTGGGTGACCGAAGGCAATTAAAGAGGCTTCACACTCTCTCACTCTGCCAGTGTCACTTTCCCTGTGAAAACAGGAAGGCTGCTCAACGTACCAGCAAGAATTGTTTTCTTAGTAGCCAAGTATACAAATTTCATGGTATGGGGAAACTCCATCTGCCACGAAAAACCCTCATCAGTTCCTCCGTGTCATTTCTGAGCTAATATACTACAATTGGTTTTGGTGAATCTATTTTAATAGCATAAGGTTTTGGCCTTCTTTGTTCTCTATTACCATGATGCACAAAGGACCTCCCCGGGCAGCGGATTGCACCCTGGTCCTAACCAGACTCTTTCAAGTGACAGACTTGAGGAAGGGACTTTGATGTAGATGATGTCTCGTGTTAATAAGAAGGTTGATTTGATTCTCAATTGAACGCACCCCTTTGAATCGAGCAATCTTGGATAAGTTGGTTGATATCACCCATCTCGGTCTCCATCCCATCTGAGCACAACAAACCGCAGCTACTGGAGAGCCACTCAGTCACAGAGTTCCAGCACAGAATGAATACAACTGAACAAAATGATTCGATAGCTCAGACAGACTGTTACTATAAGAACTGTATGTGCACTGCAGTTTCATATAAAGCTTCAAAGACTAAAGAAAACCAAAGTAGGCAGTTGTTTTAATCGTTTGCTGCCAACCATTCTTTCTATTTTTAGTGGTTTCATTTTCTGTATTCTCTTATTACTGCTATTCTTCTTCTTACCATCAATGATCTTTAATGTATAGCTAATAAATATGATTTTAAAGGAGTGAGGCTGCAGCGTGTCCAAAGAAGTTGTTTTGCTAAGTAAAATGGAAACATACATAAACAATGGTGATTTGTAATCATTCAAAAATGTGTTTAAACTTGTAAATCTGTAGAGAAAACATCAAACTGTAATCTTCATTATAGCTGCCAGGCTCAGTTGCAAGCGCGGCTGACAATGTAGCCTATCTGCAGGTCAGAGCTGTGCCTTGTTAAAGGCATTTGGTGGAATATGGAACAAAATACCCAACAAAGAAGGCTGTGAAGTGTTGATGAAATCCTAAAACAAGGAGGAATGGAAGAAGACTTTTCTTTCAAAACTGCCACATTTGTCTCGCTTCCACGGGGCTTACAGAGTGTTGTTAAAACAGGTGGTAAAACAACACAATGGGAAACATGGCCTTGTCCCAACTTGTAGCTAAAAAAACCCGGACCAAATAAAATTTCTGATTCAACTGTGGCTTTTCACAAGTTTCAGTGAAACTATTTTTTTATTAACATTTTAAAGAACATCCCAGCATTTCTGGAACAAAGTGATCTCGCTACAGGACACATTTCCTTGACCTTTTATTGTCCAATCACAGAATTACTCAGCACAATTCAAGTCAAACCAATAAAATGATTTGAAGTACAAACTGTAAGTAATCAGTGAGATAAAAGGACGTGGCTGCTGTAACCCAGACCCTTTCATTTGTATATTGTTTGCAGTGTGCTGTATGCAAATGAATTTGAAGCAAACAGTAATTAAATTATAATTAGATTTTGAAACATTCACCCTTAAGTTAAGGCTTTAAAGTGTGTCTTAAAGATCTGCCCACATCAGAAGCAATTAGAAGCAGGGCGATTGTGGCTCAAGAGTTAGGAGTTCGCCTTGTAATTGGAAGGTTGCCGGTTCGAGCCCCGGCTCGGACAGTCTCGGTCGTTGTGCAAGATACTTCACCTACCGCCTACTGGTGTTGGAAAAATCACTATCATTGTTTAATTCTATGTGTTCCCATTTTTAAAAACAAATGTATAAGGGAATGAGCGCAAAACAACAGCCACACCGTAAACTGATTCCTGGGGTTGTGGAACTGCTTTGCTGGGTTAGTGATCCAGCTCCATGGGCCTGACCTTGACCACACACTGAATAATGGTCTATGACCAACAAAAGGAGAAAAGAGGCAGTCTTTGCATCTTTGTCAACTTCCAGCTGAGCACTAACCGGCCCAAAAATAAAAAAGTAAAAATGATTGTGCTGGTTTTTCAATTTGAATCTGACAATTCAGAATAAAATTTGACAAACCTGGAGCATTGGAGAGCAACTTGAGGTTCAGTATCTTGCTCGTGCAGACTGGAGCAGCAGCCAGGGACTGAACTGCTAACCTTCTGATGGGCTGCTCTACCTCATGAGCTGCAGCTACCCCATTTCAATGCAACATGAGTTCTGTTCTGTGCAATAACAATGCATATACAGAAAACACATGTTGTGTTAGCTTTCCGCCATCTGCAGGGATGCACAGATACTGAATCGCCTAAAAGCCTAAAAAGTTCAAGAAACAAAATGCTTCTGATCTTTTTAGTATGTATTCTTGTTAAGGTTGTCTTGGTATCATGTTTAAACTCATCGAGTAAGTCTAATTTTTCAAGACACAGAGTTAACAATGTGAAAGTGCAAGTTTAACTGCAAACCTAACAAAAACCAAAATGAGCTCTGAAGTGCAAAGCTGAATCTAGTCTCCTGGCTGACACACTTGTGATCGGCTCCACTGCCATCCCTTCAACCTCCTAATGTGGACTGTAGCTCTTTAAAATGGGGTTGTTATCTCTGGGCATCCAGTACTGCCATGGCGGGCAACAGTGACAAAGAACACCTCGTACGATCTCTGTATCTCTGCGAATCCAGCCATGCCTGACAGGCCAGCTGCATTTGACGGCCTGCATGTGAATGCCTTGGAATGTTCGGGATTAAACTTACATTCACCTTTAAATGCAAATGTTGAGCAGACCCTTCCTTATAATAACCAAAGATCTATAACTGTACTGAGCATTTTAATGGTTTTAATATTAAATGAAATTCCTGAACATTTACATTAACATTAAGTATTTAAAGTAAATTGTCAAGTACAGAAAACTTTAGCAGTTTAAAATGTTTTAAGTAAACAATGGTACAACACACAGATATGAGGTAATATACCTCTGACATCAGACACTTAACTAGACTTTCACCTGTGCAACGTAGCGACTAAACAACAATCAGAATGATCTGTTCTTTCTCAAAGTATTCCACAGATTTTTTAAGATGTTGAAAGCGTTTTGTATGAGATCCCCTAAATACTAAACAAAGCACAATTTTTAAAAACTTGAATGCAACCTGCAATGAAAACCCATCGTTGCCTAAAAGGTGCAAAAAAAACAGCACTTTTATATTAAGAGAATTATTTAAGGAACAAAAATAGATTTTTAAAAATATATATCCTATATTTTTCAAAACTTCTCTTGTATTCTGCATGCATTTCTCACCTGTTCAATGAAAAATAAAAACATTTTCAGCAAGTTCTATTAGTCCTACTTTGTACTGTTATTGTATGATTTTTGATATAATGAAGTTACATAGAAATAACATGAAAATGTTCATTTTCCATGTTATCATAAAGCAGGAAATGACTTCTCTTTTAGCTTTTGAAGTTTCACCCTTTTGACTTTTCTTCAAAACATTATTTCAATATTACTCTTAACATCTAAATTTTGAAAAATACACTTAAAATAAAAATCTTAATGTGGCTATAACTGCCTGATGCAGTGTAACTTGAACTATAGAAAATATATTGTGTTTGGAACAATCCAATATAAAAGCTTCTTTATTACTGTATTATAATACAATAATAAATACATTTATAATACAATTTTGATGATTTGTATTAATTTATTTTGCTTTGTAATTGTCATTGTGTCAAAGTTTGTTACTGGCAGATAAAACTTGGAAGATCTTTAATAACAATGCTTCATCATCATTTTTAACAGTCGTAAAAAATCAAAGGTTTGGACAGTTGAGCCTTCATGTCTGTGTTAACACAATGCAACAATCCTCCCAGGAGTGGACATCCCAGCAAAAGCACCTCCAGGCCAGACTGTGCAATGCTGAAAGAAACTGGAAAAAACCCAAGAGCAACAGCTCAAACTCAACAGGCCTCGGCTATCATGTTAAACGTTAAAATCGTGAAAATTAATATGGCTCGTTTGGAAGGGTAGCCATAAGGAAGCCTCTAGAACTGGTGGTGGGACAGGCTTGCAAAGTTTCATCTGAACAAACCACTTTTGTACTTTGACAAAATGTCCTTTGGACAAACAAGATCAAAGGGAACATGTTTGCACAGCGCCACGCTTGGAGAATACCAAACACAGGATAAGGCTGAAAAATAAAAGAATCAAGGTGCTGCAATGATTCAGTCAAAGTCCAGACCTTACCCTGATTGAAATGCTGTAATTGGACCTTAAGAGAGCTGTGCATAAACAAAAACCTCAATAACTCAATGAAAAGACGCAAAAACGTAAAGAAGACTGGGCCAAAATGTTTGCGTAACAATGTGAGAGGCTGATAAAGAAAATTATTACTTCAAGTTATGTTACTAAATGTGGTTCTGCAAGCCACCGAATCATGTGGTGGACTCCTGAATGTTGATCTAAAACGTGTGCATGCGCCAACTGTTGTTTCTGTATCATGTCCAGCACATGTTTGTATGGTTTTCTGACATAACTGAAAAATGTGCACTGATCCAGCACAACTCTTTCACAACCATTTACAGCCATTCCTCTCAGCCTTTCTTCTTCTTTTGCCCCACCATAAAAATAAAAAAGTATTCCCTCAAGTTGATAAAACACAAATAACAAAATAGAGCTTATTGCTATTAAATGTGAACTATGCTAACGACTGTGGAAAACTGTGGGTGAATTTGAATGAGGACGAACACTGAGAGACAAACAGCAAAGCAAACACAAATTGCTATCAGCATCTCAGCTTTTTGCTACATTTCTCCTGATTAGGCTTTCCTTCAGCCAAACAGATCTCCTCTTTAATTATGCATTTAACTACCATACTACCACCAGTGTATGAATGTGAGAGTGAATGAATAGTGGTATTGTAAAGCGCTTTGGGTGCCTTGAAAAGCGCTATATAAATCCAATCCATTATTATTATTATTATTAACTGATGTGCAAATTAAACTTGGCTTTTTCACAAAGACACTTATGTTTTTGTGATCACGCATCGCACCTTTCCCCCTCCTCTTCTTCCAGCCAATTTAATTCCAAGCTTCAGATTTCATGGCCAATTTTATCTCGCTCACTTTCAAAGAGTCCATCATCAATTCTTCACAACTTTTCATGTCCCCTTTCTCTGCAGATTCACTGCGAAATTGCCCATTCAGGTTAATAAATAACTGTGACTGCTATAAATTTATGGCAACACCCAACACTTTGAACAAGCATTTGAAATGCTGACCTCCAGCATCAATTAGTCTTAGTTTTTGTTTATCCTTTTCAGAAATCACACAGCACTTTTCACTCTTCATTTTACTCTCTTTGTTAGCATTAAATGACTGAATCAGCCTGCGCCCGCAGACAACAGCTAGTCAGTTCTTTTCCTTACACACACACACACACACACCAACTTTACATTCAAAAGGTAAACAGTTATAAGAATGCTTCGAGCAGTAAGAAGAGCTTTCAAAACCAACACTAATGACTGTAAAAAAAAAATTGTTTAATCAGATATTTGAAATTTCATGTTTTTCCCAAAACACAACACGTGATCGGCAACAGCATCGATCGAAGACTGTATATCAAAGATGGATGTAGCTTTGCTGTAACAGCAGCTTAATCAGGCATTTGTTCTAATGGCCATCAGGGGAGCAACTCCTCTGGCTCCAAAAAGGTCACACTGTTTAAAAAAGACCTTACTGTCTACTTCATTATTGGCTTTAATTACAATTTCCATGATGACTTTATTTGCTGTAAATAAGGTCTTACTTAAAATGTAATCAAAAAGAAGTCCAATTATACAGAACTGTATCAGGAACACAACTCGCTTAGCTCGCTTAAATCTGTGATTTCAGCAAATATTTTTTTGATTAGTTTATGGTAGCAAGCAAGGCTGTTTCTCAGTCAGATACATTCCTTCCTCATTTCGCCTGTGTTCGCTGTCTGATGTCTCTGAATGCATTTAGTAAATATCTTTGGCAATAACAAGAAGAAGAAAAAGAAGGAAATAATTTATCATGGCAATAATTTGTCAAATATAGGTGTTATTTTATCATATATGAGGAAAAAATATATAGCATTATTATTTTATGTATGTATTTAAATATATTTCTTTTATATCTATCATTTATACTGTCATTACATTGTAATAACAAGGTTTCTACCCTCCCATTATTGACAGGACCTTGATGAACATGATACAAAAAAAGTTTTGTTTATGAGGTTTATTTGCCATTTTTGATTTCTCAATCAGGTAACTGAACACTGTCACGTGTTTGTCTGTCTTTATTACAGACAACTGACTTATTTTGTTTCTTTCGGTAATGCTACCCTATACTTCTGGTCAGAGCAATTAAGATAAAAGCAATATCTTTATGACATTTAGTCACACAGTCTGAGTCCTTTCCTTTGTCTTTAAAGACACCATGGGCTATAATTGGAGACCATTGCACATCATCTCTCGGCTGAGAGGGTAAATGAGGGATCCCTAGACTCCAGGATTACCCTATTATTGAGAAGACGTTCCACTAAGCCTCCACCACTGACACATATTCCTGTTCTATGGCCTATTCACTTTGAAATATGTCTTGTCAGGGAGGCTTACAGAAATCTGCATAATCCTTTTTCATCACAATTAAAGATACCACTGAACAATAAAATTGCTTGCTCTCTGGTTTGTTTCATGTTGCTCTGAGAAAAAAAGGTGAGGAAAAGGCAGCTGGGTGTCGCTGAGAGTTGCAAAATGCTGGGCTGAGTTTTGTGTCGGCATAGAGCACAGAAGGAAGGAGCCTGATAAACATCCAGCCGACCTTTACAAGTTTACAGGAGACCTTGTGAAACAGAAGGCGAAAAGGTTATTCCACTGTGCAATTTGTCGTGAAAAACGGTTTTAAAGAAGAAATGTGTTAAAAACTAATGTTATTAAAATGTAGTTGAAAGAAAAATGAAAACCCGGTGGAGAACTCTTTCAAGAGGTTCAACAGAGAATGAAAGATATACTTGAGGTTTTAATTCATGTGAAAATTTGATTAAAATGATTTAGTGGCCCAGTTAATAACCCTGCAGTATTTGTAACTGATGAGAAGGATTTACTGGGTGAATTGGAACATTTTGTTTCCTTTGCTTGTCCTTTTGTGTTCTGAAGAAGACTTTATTTGTAGACGTAAATTGCCGCGGATTGAAAAGAAGGAGAGGGTTGTTGTTTTGGTTTGTTTGTTTCTTTTTATTTGTTTGTTTGTAATTATTATTATTATTATCATTTAAAATCAATAAAGATACTCTCAATCAAACATTTCTTTTGCATTCCCATAATATAACATGAATGACTAAAATTAAAGACAAGACAAACAGGGTATGAACTCAGGATAGGTTCTCTTGAATGTAATCCTCACAGCCATGATCTTTAATTTCCTTCAAGCTATAGTGGTGACTACATGATGCTCTGTGACATAAATGAAATTTGAAATCGTTCAGAGTGACAGATTACTCATATTTAGTCAGAATCCAGTATTTGCTTTGGCACCACTTAAATTCCATTTGTTACAAATGACAGTAATTAACCTAATGTTGAGAAAATATAGCTTATTCATCACAATCTGTCAAAGGCTTCATCAAACCCATGTGATGAAGCACATGTTCTCATTTCAATTATGTTATGAAAGTGCAGGTAGGCTTTGGGAAAAGTATGGAAATTCATCAAATAGAAAGAGATTGAGAGCGACATGAAAACCAACATGGCACATCGATCCCATATGTTCCAGATAAAAGTGGAACGGCTACTTTGCTTAGTTTTTCGCCTCGATCGATCGAAACAATAAAACTAGTGATGAATGATGAGCGGTGAAGAACACTCATCATATCAATAAATTTAAAGGTCATGCTGGGAAACCTTGGGTCCTGGGATTCATTTGGATTCTTAGCAGAACAAGCACTCAGCCCTGAAGGCACTGACACTCCCTAACAGCAACTGTTTCCCCAACAATACGTCCCACCCTACATAATAACCTGATCAGGTGCAGCATAAGTAACATAACAAAGAGCCTGATTCACTGACACCCAAAAATAACTTCGATCAAGTCACCTCTCATAATGCAAGGGCGAAAAGATCAGTCGATCTACAGCTACGCAAGTACGGCAGCATGAGCAGGTGTCTGAAAGTAGCTGTTCGGATCACCAAGAAAGCCTTAAACTAAAGTCAAGATTCTGTACTAAACAGTTTGAGGCAGATACTGTTACACTCCTAGAATTTTGAGGCTAAATAGTTTTGAAGGAAACACCATGTTGACCACCAGTTTTTCCTAGTTGCAAGGAGGTTGCTGGCCGGTAGCGTGACTGAGCAATAAGGGACTGGCTCGTTCACATTTCTGAAATTGTATTTCTTGTAGAGTTTATTTATGCAAAGTAATGTCATTTTTCATTAGTCACATGCTGTGTTTTAGGAGCTCTTACACACGGCCTGCAAGCTTGCATTCTCTGGGGTGTGTATCCATTCACAGCTAAGACTCTCACGAAACACTGAATGTGTCTTGAGGTTGGGTTGCAGTGAGCTATTGAAATCTGTGCAGGAACTGGTTTGTCTTCCTCCCTGTGTGACAGCAGCGAGTGTATGAAGAAGTCCTTGCACTTAGACTCTGCAGGCCTGACACCAAAACATGACCTTTGACATCCGAATTCTCCTGCTTTCCTGTGACCTGTAATGAAAAATTCAAAACCCGCCTCGGGGTGTCAGCCACGTTTATTCAGGCTGTACTCCTGGCATCCATTCTACGAGTCTTTAACCTTTTTAAAGGACTAGTAGCAGTGAAGTTAACAAGTAAGACACAGTCCGCAGACTGCTACAGGATTATTTGAAGTACAGTGCATTGGGGAGGGCACAGGGAGAAGGGCAAGCATAATCTTGCTCAGAATGCCCAAAAGCCCGGGTTTTACATCTGTCGCTTCTTTCATCTCTTGAATCCGTATTCTCCGAGTCCTTACCTACAGTATGAGGTCAGCTGGTGTCATGACAGAAGCACGGGGCCTTCTCTGTTACCACTCCATACTCCTCCACCTTCAACGTGTCTCTCAAAATGTGCCTCTGCAGAGCTCCACAGTGCTTTTGGTATTCTGTTTGCTTGTTACATGGTAAGTCATTGCCATTAGCTTGTGGAACCTCAAAATAAATGTGAATGTATGACCTGCGGTCACACATTATAGGTTTAGTGTTCACATATGCGTTGACATATGTTGCTAGAAGTATAGTTATTATCCCCCTAAGCTTGTTTCAACAAAGTAAACGAAATGATCCTGTGTACATTTTTATTATATGCTCCATCTATCCTCATGTGAGAAGTTTACTTTGGGATTCCCTGGAATGCCCTGGGAGGCAGATTGAGAAAGACTGATATGAAACGTACGCTGCTGTAATAAATCTATAACAGGCTACGCTGAAGCTAACACAAATAAACTGGGTAAAATACTCTTATCTCCGAGCCTTGAACTTGGACCGGTTACCAGTGGCAGCAATAAGCTGGACTAAGATCAGGAGCAGCAGCACTTAAGAATGTGAATCATCAACTATCTGTCGGAATTTTGAATTCTTCCGTAGGTTTCTATGGGCAACTGTGGCAACCCAGTTCCTGCAGTCTGCATGCTGAAGTGTCCTTGGGAGAGATACTGAATCCTTTGATGCATTCATCAGGATGTGAGCATGTGATAGATAGGCATTTCTAGATCAGCGTCCCTTAGACCTGGAAGCTACATCCATCTATGAGATACAGTCTATCTATCTATCTATCTATCTATCTATCTATCTATCTATATTTATACCTTTATCTATATCTTTCTATCTGTCTGTCTAGTCTATGTATGGGCTGAGTCCAGACAGGATTGTTGTTAAAATTAACATGTTACAATAAATCATCTCCTTGAAGTTTTTCTTGTTTGTTATTAAATTTGATTAGCTGTTATTGCTTTGTGCTCATATAAAGGGTGTGCAGATGTAAGAATATTATAGAAAAATCTCAACTCTTGATTGCTACAAAGGAAACACTGATTGTTGCTGTGTGGGCATTTTATTGATGGCATAGGTTGAGTCTACTTGTTCCCCAAGAAGGGAAATGCACTCTAAATCAATGAGTGATCATATTATTGCATGGTATAATAAAGTAAGTATTCCTTTTTGTCTCCATTGCCAGAATAAACAGCAATCGATCAACAGAATAGACAATAGAGGTCTGTTCTATTCTGTTCTATTCTATTCTATTCTGTTTTGTTCAATTCTGCTGGAGTATCAAAGATAAAATTCTTTCTTTGCAATGTTAATTATGTTTTATATAAGAGTATGTGCTATTTAAGAATATAGCTATACTTCTATGCTATGTGTACATGAAAAAGATTTTCTGGCATGCTGGTATGTTATGAATAGCAGGATGCCCTGATGGTTTCAGCCAGCATGCTTTTGTAGCCATTTTGACCCACATCCCTCTCCACAGCACAGTATGTTGTATATGTTGCAAGAGAACACAAACAGATGATTTAAAGGATGTAGCCAGATCATTTTTTTTACTTACAATTTTATGCCACAAATAGTGAGGTCAAAGTTCAAGGCTCAATGTTGTGATGCAACGGTATGTTCCAGCTATACGGATCCTGGATGCAGTGCTACTGTGTACAGGCAGTATTCATTTTTGGAACATTGGGAACGTGTAATTGCACTTTATACTGCAAAGTACCAGTGTGAAATCATATCAAATCTGTTATCTGATATATAATAAAGCAGATAAGCTCATAGGTAGGCTGCACTGTTTTTGAAGCACCACACATGGCGAAGACTGTAAAGTGTATTTTGCTCATACTTTTAGCACTGACTATCTCCATTGTCTGTGTTGTTGTGTCAGGACCATTGCTCATGCATTATTTTAGTATGAATGCAGTTTCGGGCACGTGCAAGTACAGATTTAATAGTTACCTTGTAACACAAAGCTTTTCTAACCAACCCTTCAGTCTAACCTCTCTTTGTGAAATCTCAAATAGTACAAACTTTGAAGTTGTAGTATTTCTGCCTGCAATCTGCCACCCTCAGGTCTTGCAAATTGCAGTTCTTGTTTTGTTGTCGACAGTGTAATCCTTGAAAGTAAAGCTAATTATCTTCAGAAGCATGTCTTCCAAATACCAATTTGTAACTGTCTCTGCAGCTGGGTGGTGTCTAGAAGGGATACAGGAGATTTCAGGAGGTAATCTCCACTCGCGCTCTATTCTGAATGGCTGCTGGTGGCTTTGGTTCAGAGGGGATGTGAAACTGAAGAGAGAAAAAAACCACAGTATTTTATTTATCTGCCAGCTAAAGAGAGATTGTCAGAACAGGTGTCAAGGTGTCACAGCTGCTGTCAAGCCCAAAGTGAGTCATGAGTCACAGGCATTGAAATTAAAGTAGAGTCGCAAGTCTGATTAAATTTGAGGAGTCGAGTATGAAGTCCTCTAATTTCTGAGTCTGGGCCATATGGAGCGATTTTACATCAGTTAATGAGAAACCTGAAGCAGTCTATAATGCATTTGCCACAATATTAGACTTATGGAGTTTAAGAGTATTGATGCTAGGGTTAAAAAAAAACACGTGTAAATAAGCCCCATTAGAAGTAACATCAGAAAATATGATATCCAAAGCCAGGGAAGAGGCTTTGTTATACATAAAAATGTTTTTTGTTATGTGTCGATCATTTTTATTATGTTTACCTCCCTTAATTTATGCTTAATTTATGCATTATGTGTTCTTGTAATAAGTGACTGCATGTTTGTCTGTACCATTTTATACACACCAGAATTCTGAGATAATTCTGACTTTAATCTCAGAATAAAGTCAGAATTATTTCAGAATTCTGGAAAAGAGAAAAACGTGCCCACGTTTTCCCCCAGTGGCACTAGTCCTCTTCCATAATAGTAATACTGTTTTTAAATGAAATAAAATTTAGTGTGATTCCAACTTGAAGCTACAAGCTGAATATGTTGGATAATAACAAGGTAGGCCCAGCCTAAAACAATCTCCAGTCTTCATCCATCAAGTTGTATTCAAAAAGTCTTTAAACTATTGATTAAAGCAATAAACCCACCAGGAAAACATTTATTGAGAGAAGAGTCGTTTTCCCAAATCAACAGTCAAACTTCTTTTTCTATTTCCAGGTTTATCCAATCACGTTCCTGACATCCAGTCACCCGATATCCGCCACACCTTATCATCCCCTCTCTCCCCACCCTCTCTGTCTTCCTGTGGGCTCACTTCAACATGACTTAGCACAAAATCAAAACTTTAAAATCACTTCATTACGACACGACATCTCGTTAATTCAGTAACATTAATACTTTTTCTCACATAAAACGTACACATTTCTCTTATTAAATCATGTTAAATGTTAAAACCAAACTGTCTCTGAATATTTGCTTAGTCATTCACACCAAGCACTGCAGACCTCAGACGAGCTCGTTTATGGCTATGAGCCATGTTTACATTCCCTGCTGGTGCAAAACAAGCCCAGCACAGAAGCACACACACACACACACACACACACCAAATCACAGTAAAAGGTCAGAAGCTCAGGTATTACAACCATTTCATTTCACTTTGGTTTAAAAAAGACGATTTACTATTAGCAATGCACATACAGATCAACTTTATTATAGCACTCTGTATCATTTAACACGTCAAAAGGATAAATATTACGTCCTTCTATTGCACCTCTGGATGGGGCTGAGCTGAGGGATCTCAATCTCATTGACTCCCTGCTGACTATTAAAAAAGACACAGGCTTAAGGTTTATCAGCATCACTTTTAAGACCCAGAGGCCAGGTCTAGTTTTAAAATACTCCACGGTTCCAGCCTGGACTAACTAACTCAATAGAATGAGTCTCTAAAATCGAGGCTGTGTGCCCATAAATAAGTAATCTCATCTGTTGTTTGTGAAGTGCCTTTGCCACACAGCTATGTGTTGTTGTGGATGATGTGAGGTGTTTTCTCTGACCTGGAAGATTCACAAAGGGAGGTTGTCTGGGTGGATGTGTGGGTTGAACAAGCTTCAGTCTTCTACAAAAGATGGTTTTGCTTGTTTGTTTGTTTTTTGTTTCAAACAGAAAGTTAACGCTACTTTCAACCTTAACCACTCCAAAATCTTAACCGTCTATTGCTGTAACCTTGACATCAAAGTATTTTTGTTTGTCGCCAATGTGAAAATCAATCTTTCTACAAGAAAATAAACAAAACTCTAAACCCACAGCAACAAATTTCAGTGCCTGTACAGTTCTCTCAATCAAAATGTAACCAACGATTGTCGTGAGGTACAATAGGATGAGATCATGATATTACATACTATTATCTAGCATTACTCAAGCTGTTACGATGTTCACTAATAAGGAACTGTATTAAAGTCATATTGACATTATATTTACTTTTTGTTACTTCATCCTAATAGCTGCAGACGTGGTTACCTAATGCAATGTTAATTTATAACATACCACTAGCTAATGCTATGTAGAAGATTTATTTGCAGGATGACCCAGCACTGTAATCCATGGTCAAAGCAATCGTACTGAACATTAATCTAACATTTGTGGAAAAAATAGCAACTACTAGGGATACTCTGCCACTGACAGGCAGGTGACTTCAGCTATGGAGCTTTCAACCAGACCTCCAGTCTTTCTTTAAACTGAGTTTTTACCCACTTAATCCTTTAAAGTGAACAGACAAGGAATAATATCTGTGCTGTATATCTTCCAGACCAGGAAGCTTATTCAGCAAGAGCTCCCATGGGTCCTATCAGGCGATAGGGACTGTGACCTATATGACTTTTCAGGTCAGATGACTTGAAGGATAAAACGGGTGCCAATTTACTTACATAATACAAAAAAATAATGACAAAATACAGAACTTGTACAACAACAACATGTGGCCACCATTTCTAGTTGCAGAATAAAAATTTTTGTTGTTTGTGAAATATGATTCAAGGCCAACAACTGTACTTGGTTAAATATTTGTGGTACTTATTTTTAATGTTACAGCGCAATGTGACAAGATCTTGATCATATCGACAAAATCAAAAAAAGGGGTTGTTGACTTTTCTCAGTTGGAAACAGAAGAAGACAAGCGGAGGACCTTGATACTCTTTGTCTGTTTTACACACGACGCTCAGAGCCAATCAAACTCAACTGATGACTTTTGACCTTGATAAAAGGGACGCTGAACCCCTAAGGTCTCATAAGCTTTGTGTTGATGGGTCAGAGAGAGCGTTAGCTTAGCATATAATTAATGTTTAATAACCCCTGGTTGTTTGTCAACACTTTTCCCACTGTCTTTTTCCATGCCTTATAATCTTCAGAGTGCCTGCAGGCACAGCATTCGCTGATAACATCTTAAGCCTCTTGTTCCAATACCCTGGCCTGGCAGTAACAACACTGGCCAGTCACTCATTTACAAGCAAAGATAAATGCACAGTCCTTAATCTGTCTCCAGTTAGGGCTTCAGCAACACAACACAGGCCAGGCCCACGCCTTTCACTCCTCCTCAGGCTTAGCTGCTCCATCATCCCTGCTGCTGCCACGTAGGCTGCCTCCACTCTCACCTCTATCACCTGCCACACAGGTACCGGGTGATAAGCGCACACAGCCACAGAAATCTCTCCCAGTAATTAGGATGAATTTTAAATTTGACAGCTTTTGTGAAAAGCCATTATTTTAGCACTGCTGAAGACTTGCTTTGGAGTTTCTTTCTCTAGAAATATCATCTGGATGAATAAAACTAAGATTATTTGATCCAAACGCTGAGTTAAAACACTAATCACTTAGTTGATTTAGCTTCATCAAATAGTTATTTAAAAAATTGCCAAACATCATTTCAGTCTGTCAGTGGTGCAGATTTGATGTTTTCGTTTCATGTACACTAAAACCTATACACTATTCCACGGGTTAAGGGTAAAAGACATATTAATAAAGATTTAAAGATTCAAAATTGTACATATTAAAGCTGCATAACACAATCGTGGATGTCTCCCGATACCACCAAACAAAAAACGATGAATTAGTCCTGCAGCCCAAGAAAAGAAAGTGAGAGTCAGGTGACAAGATAGTTTCAAGCACAAGTATACTAAAAAAAAACATTATGACATAAAAGTATCTATACAAATATTTACAATTATTTTCACTGCTATTTAATTTTCAACATTAACATCAACTTACAACAAGGAAAACTTAAGGTAAACCCCTTAACCTGACTCTTAGATAAGTTAATGTTATGAGGGAAAGATAAAGATGAAGAAAATGTGCCGTGGTATATTTGTGGTTAAAATGTGTCAATTATCTAATCACGGTGACCAAGTAATTATATCAATTAACTAAAATATTTTACCCAGAGCTCCATACCACTTTCATGTCTGTGTATTATGTGTAAAGGCTGGGCAAGGGTAGCTTATCATACAAACAGACAGCCTGACTCCATACTAACAATGAGCCAAGCGGCATCTCCAACTACTGACTTGTGTTTACTGTTTCTCTATCCTGCTAATATCAGGTTAGCCATACATTTACAAACAATATGCTAATCTATTTTTTTGTATGTTGAATAAAACTGTTGTTCCTCTAGTCGGTTTATCTCTCATATCCAGAAAAAGCCAAACACTCTTCACCGGACTCGAATTCCTCCTGTGTTTGATCGGTAATATTTCTGTTTCAGTCACTCTTGAGCTCAGGCAATTTAAAGTGTCAGGCAAGCACAACAAAATCACTGTCAGTGCCATATAATTATTGAGAAGAAAATAAAGAAATAATTAAATGTGAGTCAGTTACACAAGCTCATTAAAGCTTATGGTATCCACTCTATTTTCCTTTTGGTTTGAATGAGACAAAGAGAGAACAATATCCCATTAAAGGCTGTTTCCACATCCTATTCATTTGAATTGGTAGTGAAGTGTCAGTGTTTTTCTGTGGATTAAAGTCTGATAGCACTCACAGGAAGAATGATTCCCCCCGTTTGAAGACTTGTGAATACACACAAGGCAAGACAGACAGCGAGAGGCAGAGGAGAACAGACAGAAAGAGAGACTGAGTGAGAACAGATGAGTGGGAAATATAATGGAAGAATGCTTCTAATGCACTGTCTGTAGAGGGTGAATTAGGAGGCAAATGGTGTGATTATTGTGTGATGTGGTGGTGGTAGTGGCGGTGATGGTGGGATCTTGCCAGCCCCAGGATGCAGATAGAAACCACCAGGGGTACAGAAGGGGAGCAGGCAATTGTGATTTATGGGTAGCAGCGGGCTGATAAGGCAGCTCCCTTCATTTAATGCCTTATCGGCTGCGTTAAAGAAAGGCCACAATTTGCAGCATTCTTAAAAGCCCCAGATGTGACTAATCTCTGCAACCTTCCGCACAATCTGTCTCAGGAAAAAAACTATAGATCACTCACTTGTCTTACTGATCTCAGCCTCTTCTCCCTTTAGCATAACCACGGAAACGTGATGGAGAAAAATGTGTGTTTCAGCTCTGAAGCAATATGCTAAAGCTGTACAAATAATAAATAAAAATTAAAAAAAATAACACTGCAACACTTAAACCATTAAACTTTAATACGAAAAAAATAAATGTTTTTATAATAATTTGCAGATGCACATTATAGATGCTGAAAGAAAATGTGCCTGAATTATGTTTTATATAAGAAGCGTTCAACGTATCAGCACAGATGCAATGCCCTTATGAGCTGCTGTCATTTGTTGACATATGTGCGTACTCAGCTCGGTTGATACGATGCCTGAGAGGAGCTCCCGTGTTGTGGAGAGGCTGGTATTTTGATGGTCGTGACTGTATTAGCCAGTCCAGATGACTGCCTGGCTGTTAGCAGCCGCCTTATTTGTGCTATCAGGTGTTCATGAAGAGTGCCGATCATGTCAGGTCCCAGTTATGTGCAGCTCTTCATTCGTGAGACCTGGGATGTTGACTGGTTTTTGTTCTGTGAGGTCGCTGTGGTCTGCTCTTAGGTCCACCAGCCACATGTTGTTGATGTTGCGTGACATTCTCTTATGTTGATCATGGCTTTTTGGTCATAGTATGCAAAAACTTGTAGATTCAACCTAAACATAATAGGGCACACAAGATTGTCTCAGTCTCCTCTGAATGGATTAAACTTCCAAAAAAACATTTTTCCATGCAAATGGAAACCACGACTTGGTCATAAAACTGCATAAAAACTGCAGTGAAGTTCATGCAAAACTTAAAAACTCAAATGAAATAAAGTTAAATGAAATCATCACTCAGTCCACACACAGAAAACAGAAACTTCTGCTACTTTGTCAACTTCCTGCTTTCACTGTCAGGATGCAGTTCCCAGTGTCGTGCTTCATACACCCACCATCTACTCTGACCTCCACCCTATAATTCATGTCATATGAAAATATAGAACTTTGTCCACTTAAAAAAGGACAAGCAAATCAGAATACAGATAAAATTTTTGGGCAACAGAAAAAATGGTATCTTTAAAAGTGTGCAGAAGAAAAGAAGCAAAACTTCACTTGAGTGGATTAAATATTCTCCTCTAATTCACTGCATGCAGACACTTTATGATTGAATTTCTATTGCAGACTCACACACACACACACACACACACACATACACATCTCCAGTGTCAGTTGTCTCACCAATGTTCTACCAATAAAATGGAAACTCGACATAGCGGCTGATCAATACTAATCACAGAAATAATTACTCACCAGAGCTTAGTATGTTATTGATTTTTAAGGCAGTCGTTTGCATTACTGTCATATCTGATCCTAATAATCTTAAAGGAGTTTTTTCCCCTTCAAGTTTAAGGTCCTTAGTCACGTTGTGTATAATGTATGAATGTCATTGCAAGGTCTAATCAATGCATACTGATGTCTTGAACAGCAGCTATAGTGACTTCTATAAGCAGCCGTATGCTTTTAATGTTTGAACTGCGCATGAATAACATTGCTGTAGATTAACAGTGTCATCTAGGGGAAACTTATTTATACAAGAGAGCAGGTAAGTATTGATCAGTTTGGTCAATACGGCAAATAAACAATACAGACTTTTTCCTGAGCAGTCTCAAATTAACCGGACTAGCCAAAAGAGGCGCCCCCACACTGGTCTGCACTTGTTTTTTCACAGATCAAACTGTGATTTACCATCAAGCTCAGTAAACTGTGGAGTTCTCTTAATAGTTGTGTGCAAATAGGCTGAAGGAACTGAAGCAGTGTTCATCTTCAGGTCACTGATGTGCAACGTGACATTGCCTGGTAATCCCTCCCGTGCCGTCATTCACCTCTGCGGTTAGCACAAGCGGCGACAATCCTCCAAATCTATGGGATTTTTGACTTTAAAACGCTTCTCTTTCTTTAAATTAAGTGCATATATTAATTTGTTCATATGCCTCACTGTGTTCTACAAGTGTAATTAGTCTGGGATACTCAGCAGTAGATTTTTTTTCCCTCCTTCATTCTTAAGTATTCATGAAACCCAGTGATCTGACAAATGGAATTTTTCAGCACGGTAGCATCTCGCATCTCAAACCTTATTCCAACAGATAATCCTGTTTAAATATCCAGCCTGGTTTACACAGCCCAGGTAGGGAAAGATCTGCAAATTGCTTTTAAACACTTGGACATGCATACTTATGCACGTGTTTAACCTTCTTCTGTCACATACCTACATATAATGAATGCAACACAAACAAAAGTGCACATCTACGTTGGTTTGTGATCAGTTCCTATAGGAAAACAAACAGAAAGGATGCTTGCTGTATTTCCTGTTCCATTTGGGGCTCGGCTTCCACCTGACCTCCGCGCTTCTGTTATATGGAATGTCCTACAAGCTAACAGTATCTGCCCCTGGGCTGCTGCAGCCTTGACTTTGCTGTGTTAGTCTATTCTCAGTTCGCCAGACTAATTCATCACGAGCACGCCGCTAACACCAAGGTCGCTCTCATAATGAGGCGGGTCAGCGTGATAAAAGGTAAAGCTCTGATTGGATCGCAGCAAAGGGCCCAAAGACGACCACCTTACAGGTTCACATTTACCCTTCAACCTCTGCGACTTAACTTAACATGTCCCTGTTGCTGTTACACATACAGTGCACCATCCACCGCAGCGCTGGCAGCCTGCGTATTGTTTACTCTCCTCTCTTTGTTGTCACGGTCCATTGGGGAACATCCTACAAGTGAACTGGCATTTGACGGGGGTCTGTATGATGTGGGAGGAGGAGGGGGAGGCGGCAGCCCAGTGCGCTGGGAGTCACCTATTTCCTCGGGAGGCAGGGCCTCTTGGTCTGCTGGTCCGCGCTGTGTGTTTCCTGCCCCCTCCTCTGTCTCTGTCTCCCTGTGTTTCCCCACCGCTCCAGCCCGCCTGCACGCCTGACAGACAGACAGATGCTATCTGGCGTGCATCTCCAGCTCTGGGCCTCTATCACTCTCCACAAACAGCCCATTGCTTCCACACAGGCTGCAAATTTCGCCTGCCTCTCTCCCTTTAGATAAGGGCCAATATCAGTGACAGAACATATTTTATGTATGAAATGTAGCTCACAACAAGCAGTCAAGCATTAGGTTTGTTTAAATAGATGATCCTTATCGGCATTCTTTCAACACAGAGTTTTGACATTGTTCTCTGTTTATTTTTCTTTGCACACAATTCTTTTTGCGCTATCTAGCCACACAATTGGCTTTTAGAGAGGCTCCTGTCCAGGGGTTGAATTCATTGCTATTTTAATTATAGCCGCTCAGTGCAGCAGGACCGACTGAGTGAGGAATATTTCCTGCCCGACTGCAGTTGTAGTTCTTCTTCCTAAACCCATCCAGTCAACATTCCAGCGGATTATTTGCCAGGGATTTCTCTTGTCAGAGAAGCGACACTTTTCCCCCTACTGTTGGCTGTTGTTAGCATCAGATATTGGATGATTTCCATTTAGTGCTTAGGTTATGCTTGTCAGTTTGTGCCCAGCATTTTTGTAATGATGGAAATAAGATCTCACATATGCCATGAGTCGAGCTGACATAATAGTTTGGTTTTGGCTTGTGTGAGTGTGTGTGTATGTCTGCATGTTTGAACTGCAACAACAAAAAGATATGTATTTATGTGTTGCAATGAAATAAACTCTATAATAATTATTACTGTTTTTAAAATTCCCAAACATCTCATGAATTATAATGTACAGTGGGGCATCTTTTCTTTTTTAATATTATGTCTCAAGCTTTACCTTGTCATAACAAGCCCTGCCCTCGTACATCCTTTTGGGTTGTCCCCTCTAAACACCCCCCCTAAAAAAGAGCAAAGCCTCACCCCCAACGGCACACACAGAATGGTGGGGGGGGCATGCAGGTCATTACCATAACAAGCTGGCGTGTTTCTGAAGATACACTTGTTCAGAATAGACGGGGGCAAGAGGGGGGCAGGCCGGGGTGGCAGCGCAGGCCCAGTTTATTTCAATAACAACAGCCAGACACAAGGCCTATCTAGTTGGACTTTGAATGAAACACTTGGGCTCCGATGGAGCGATAAGACACAGATGCTAAAAAAGGAGGACTGCTGGAACGGCCCCTTGACCCTCGCCTTGCTTGTTTTCATGGAGCAAATGAACGTGGTAAATACTGGTAAAAATGGCATATAGTTTAATGAACTGGTTCATGGTTCATGAACTGGTTCATCCTTTAAGCTCAATCCATTAACATAGGAAAATAGTATTAATATCTAGTTAAAAATATTTTTAAAAAGCTACATCCTCTCCACCAATATAGCTTTGTGTAAACCTGAATTGTTAATTACAGAGCAATCATTTTCACATGAATGGCTGTGTTTACTGTGGGGCAACTGATCTATCCCTGGGGAGGACGATGTCAAGTGCTTTACACATAAACAGATGTGTACCCCTCACTCCCACAACCCGTTTCTTTTTTTCCCCCTTTTTTTTTTACACTCAGGTAATCCTTGAGGTTAAATCTGAGCTAAACTCAACAGTGAAAAAGAACCAGCGTTTTATTATTTGTACAGATAGAGCTCGCACACTTAGATTCAGAAGGCGATGTCCTAAATCTCAGCTTGATTTCCTATGTTAACTGTGGCTTAGCTGTGGCTGGGCTGGATGCAGGAGAGCCTGTTGAGAGTTAGTGGAGTAGTTGTAAATATGTGGTAACACTTTCAGTGGTAATCCTCCTGCACAAAGAATTGCCAGAGATTATGGACCGGTTGTCTGACAGAGAGAATCCTCCGGCACAATCAAATTCCTATGGCTGCTGAGATTTGGAGAGGGCACAATGCTGTACTGCTCGGCTCGCCGGTAATGTGAGGGCAAGCTTCTCCCTCGATGGAGAGCTAAGAAGCAAATATAGCATAAAGTGCATAGTGAGTAAACAGGGGGTGGCTAAAAATATAGCATTATAGCTGGGAATGGTGGCAGGAAAACGGTGTTTGAATTTTTTATTTTCCCCAAGTAAGATGGTAGTTGCGGTCCACTTCACCGGGACAATCTGACCTGGACCTGTCTTCCCCTGTTGATACCGCCGACCATCTGTGCTGACCCGAGCCGAGAAAGACGTGAGAACCGGCAGCCTCCTCCACCTCCTCCGAGTGCTACACAATCGCCCTCGCTGACACATTTTGAGTGGGGTTTAAGGAAGTGAAGTGAAGAGAGAGTGTGAGGGAGCGAGAAACCCCACCACAGCCCCGAGGATGAATAGAAGATAGAAGCCGTTTCATTTCAAAATCGGCCTCTGCACTTGGCTGAACCTACAATAAAAGTTGATAATTGAGAAGTGAAAGAGTAGGATCAATATGACTGTGAAAAAAAAATGGAGGCTTGGGCTTATGTTTAATGCAGTTTAACTGATATTTAATATTTTCTGCTTTCTCTCTCTTCTTCTCCTTTTGTCCACATTAAAATACTTCAAAAAGAATTCTAATAAAGTGGAAATTAAAAGGAGCGTAGATTGGGGTTGGAAAGAGAGGCCTCTAATCCCGCTATCTCTTAATAATTCAAAGTCTCTTTTATTTTCTGAATAAAAAGCGGAATTAATCTGGCACTGTGAAGCTGTCCTCTCTTCTCACTGTTTAAATAAATCCCCGTTCGTACATTAGACGCGAGGAGGCCGGCTCTGGCTCCTCGCCAAGCTCTGTGTCAATTCCCTCCTGCCTCCTTCCTTTCTCTCCCAGCCCCTCTTTATTCCCTTTCTTTTGCTTTCTGCCAGGGAGGGACCTGTGAGAGAAGCCATGCCACCAGAGAGCTGCTATCTCCAGAACCTGCTCAGCACACAGGCCTATCACAGGCAGCTAAGACCACTTAGCTCAGGCCGCCAAAAGGCACCCTTATGAAACTTTACCCAGATATTAGGGCACTGTGAAGCCAAAAGATATATTACAAAGGCATTGTGTAAGGCAGTGACCATTTATAGTATTTATATAAGGCTGCCCCAGCTGTCAGAAGAAGCAGAGTTACTATTTTGGCCTTTAACAGAAAAAGCGAGGTGAACATTTTATCATTTCAGCCCAAGGAAAACTGAGAATTTTGATTGTGCCTGTAATAAATACAGAAGAGAACAGAGTCATTTCTAATAATGAATTATATCATTATTTGCTTTGTTTCACTCAAGATTTAGTCAGTGTTTCTGTACAAGAGACAATTTCAGCAATTCAACAATAAGTCCACTCCACAAATGGATGGCTAAGTCACTCAGCTTTTCATGAGACAAAAGACGAGCCTTTGAAAACTGACACCATGAAATAAAAGGAGCTTAGGCTCCGAGAGCAAAAGCGAGTGAACGCAGCAGACGGAGGAGTGGGGATATAGAAACAGGCCCGAGCATGAGCACAAGGGCCTGCAGGCTCCTTGATTAGCGCTGCCCTCTCTATCAGTTTGCAGGCTGTCTTCAGAAACCTCTTGGCAGCAGGCCCCCCCTCCTCCCCGTGTCCGTGAACTCCTCTTCTGGCGGTGCTGCAGGGTAGGAAGCTGATACAGTCGACACGCCGGCACTCTCTGCATCCCAATGATGCATCTGTAGAGATGAGCGCTGAGGCTGTCCTTGCTCTGATAGACGCCTTTTGTGGTACTCTAGAATCTAAGATCCTCGGCTCGATCCTGGATCAGCCTTCCCTCTCTCCCCTCTGTGGTCAGAGATTTATGGCATCGCTTTCCCACTCTGTCTTCCTCGCTCTCTGCATACGCTCCGGCTCAAACTGCCCACACTTCCAATTGTGACGATACTTTCCTCCGAGACTCCGGCTGAAAGACAGACAATGGCTTTAGACTCTTTGCTTTTTCTTCGGCAGACATTCATCCGGCAAGATGCGCCGTTTGAAAAGCACACCCGTGTCAACCAATTGGCTGTTTATGATTTAACAATATGCTGGAAAATATCAGTATCTTCTCAAGGTGAAGCCTTGGACTTGTGCACCCTATAACCAATACACACATCTAATTTATGTGTTGAAAACACGTTGATTTTGTGAGGCTGTTGGAAATGAGATTGACATGCCCGGTTCTAGGGCCAAGCCTTTCTAAAACCCAACACGATTTTTTTTTTAACTGCTATATTGCTCCTTGCAGAAATCTCTACTTTATATGTTATCAAATGATAAAAAAAAATATCAAGAGAAGGAAATAGAGGAGGCCCAGAGGGAAAGTGTAAAGGTGTGTCTTAAGTTCCCTGAAGGCAACAAAAAGTCATTTTCACTGAGGTGCGTGCTATTTTTATTTATATACCTCCTTTGCTCTGTGATAGGTTTGTAGCTTGAATCTATCCGCTGGAACGTTGAAGACAATATAATTACACTGCAAAGCAAGACACAAGTAGGCAAGCTTCTTCATGTTTCTCGTGCACGGGAGAGAACCGGACAGGCACCGTTCCTTCGCTTGACCCCAGTTGCTCTCGTCCGTTCTCCCGTACCACTGTTCTTTTATTGAGGTTACATGAATATGCATAAGTTCATTAACATATGACGTCTACATACACACAAAGAGTACCTTGCCTGTGTGTGTGTGGGTTTGTGTGTGTGTGTGTGTGTGTGTGTGGTGTGTGTGTGTGTGTGTGTGTGTGTGTGTGTGGACTGCTGATCAAAGGGTCAAACATCCTTGGTCAGGAAGAGGGTAGCCTCCCCCTCACCCTAGATGGTTCATCCTAGATAACACGGTGAGGAAGTCCTGCAGTTCATCTAAACAAAGAGCACTTAGACTAGAACAGACGCAACTACGTTAATCCTACCATAAAACAATAAGACACGGTGTGACCTCTCATGCTCCCAAAGTGCTGTCTAATACACACAAAGTTTGCAGACTATCAAGGATCAAAACCTCTACCAATCTACAACTAATTACAAAACTCTAAGCATATATAAGTAAATATTTCTAAGCATAAATGACAATCAACAATACAAACTCTAACACTCTGTTTCTTCATACATACTGTTTGTGGGGCTATCATTATACCAGACAGAAAGGTGGGGGTAAAAACCATTTGCATTAGCATCACTGTCTGACTCCAGGCACTAAGCAATGATACTTTATTCCATACCATTCAGAGAGGCCATTATCACTCTCCCCCCTCTGTCCCCTCTTCCAACAGGGAACTCACACACACACACGTACTCGCAATTACACAACGCGCCGCGCACACCATTCCCATCCAACGCTATCACGGATAGCATCTCCCACAACACTGGCACAGAGGTACAGGACGGGTGAGGGAAGTGGAGGGGAGGGACATTTCCGGAGGGGGGTCCTGGCATGTAATTGTCCTGGTGAGCACTCAATAGCACCTTAAACCAAGCAGGCAATCTACAAAGCTGTGCAGTGAAGGAGGGAAAGGCCCCGTGGCTATGGGGACCCTAATAGGAACTTCTTTCTCACAGAGATAAATGGAGAAAGTTCCTTTTATTTATCGGTAGCTGCTGTTTGGGACTGGGGCTATCAAAGCGCAGCAGTGCTATTTATCCCTCCAAAAAGGATTCGTCCGACACAGGGCTGAGGGCGAAAAAGGGAAAGAGAAGGCTAAGGAGGGGGGCGACCACTGGAAATTGGCAGAAACAGAAGGTCGAACTGTTTATCTTTTTATTCCCATGTCTCTCGCTCTCCTTCATTCTTCTCCAACTGTCCTCTCTCGGTTTACCTGTTGTGGTAAGATACACAGCTGCAATAAAAAACTCTTTTGGTAGCTGTTACTGTATGGAAAGCAGACAGGTTTACGGCCACAGAAATTCAGTCAGAGATCAAACCGGCAGGGTTATTCCAATATATTACAGCCAAGGTGAGCAAATAATTAGTTTTCACTCTTCAGATGATGGAAGTTGCAGTGACAGTCAAATTCAAGAGTAAATGAACAAAAAGCTCCACGCCATCCATATCAGGCCAACTCCACTGCTTTGATAGTGAGTATAACATCCTAATGCATATGTTAGGTTATCAAATAAGTGGGCCCTCAAGCGTCAGTCACCTAATTCACTGAAACAACAGTGAGTGAAATATCACACCCCGAGTGCTTGTCCCTTCTGTGTCCTGAGCATTGCATGGAGAATAGCTCCACTGAGAGGCATTCGCTCTGCCGTGGATGAGTGAGCATTGTTCAACAAACGCCTGTCAGCACTCGTGACCCTGCATACATATTCTGTACTGTGCACACAATGCAAAGGGAAGTAAGAGTGTGCTTAGTATAAAGCCTGTTACTGAAAATGCCAGCTAAACACAATAACAGCAAAGCAATGACGCATTCAGGAACAACTGAAGTATCCAATAGTTCAACTGTTTCTTATCTTAACTTCCACAATATCTCAAATATCTCTCAAAACTATGTCCTAAAAAATTTGTTTATTGAACAGTTTCGTAAGTGTATTACCTGCAAGTAAACAATGCACGATTTAACCAAAAATCATTGAATCATCTCAGCACACGCACCCGTGCAACCTGACCGGGCAGCCAGAGAAATTCGCCCCCTTAGCGATGCTGGCGCTTCTCCCTCTATAGCCTGTGGCGATAAATCTATGCAAGCTTTGACTGATCAGCAGTTTCGAATAAACTTAGTAGAGTTTTTATCAAGAGTTTAATCGTTTATGAATGTGCAATGAGTGACTATTTCTATATTGAGATCATAAGGACAAAAGGAGACTTTTTTTGAACATGTTAATCTAGAAGCTTTGCAATGTCAGGAAACAAAACAGGAAAACTTGAACATTTACGACTTTAGCCTGGTTTTTTAAATGCTGTCACGATAGTTTTAAATGATCTACACAGGCAACACAACTGTGCTTGTAGTGATGATATTGAATGTCCGCATCAACTTCAGCAGTCACATTTGTTAAATGCTAACAGCTGGTAAACAGTGCAACAGTGCTAACAAATGTCTGTGAAGGTTCTCAGTCATCCAGGTCATCATAGTGGCTCCTTTCACTCCTCTTTGAAAGAGGAGTGAAAAAAGCCATTTATGTCCACTGTGAGTGACCATCTTTGAACAGAGGTGGTGGTTTACGACATAAACTGTCTGACATCTATAATCCAGTTTTGAGATCCCTTCCCAGACGCCTTAACACCCACTGACGTCAGGAAATCACACGATAGGGTGGGGCTAGGTTTCACAATGAGCTTACCCGAAACCCTGACTGATTGTGACCCACACCCGTTTTCACACCTTGGCTCATGTGATAAGTAGGGGTGCAACGATATTCGTATCGATATTGAACCGTTCGATACAGTGCTTTCGGTTCGGTACGCATATGTATCGAACAATACAACATTTGTAATTTATTTTATCAATTTTCCTTCTGACGATGCTGTCTGTGTTGAGCGCTCAGTGAATCTGTGTTCGACTACTCCGCCTAGGCTGCACTGTCGAGCGCAGATCCACTGAGCGCTCAACACAGACAGCATAGTCAGAAGGAAGAGCGCAGGGCAAGCTAGCGAGACAGAAGTTAAGCTCTACTTGCAACATTCAGATCTGGCGTTTGGAATTATTTTGGTTTTCATGTGACGTATGACCCTGAAGGTAAGCGAGTCATGGACTAAAGTAAAACAGTATGTTGGATGTGCCATGCAATGCTCAATTACATTGGTGTGAACTAGTGTGTTAGCGCAGTTAGCTTGTTAACGTGTTTGCCGTCTAGCCCCATGCACGGAGCGATCGGCGGTAGCTCGTTAACGGAGATTTGCCGTGTTGTGGCGTTAAGGTCATTTCAACGAGATTAACCTGAAAGCACTAGTGGGAACACAACGAATATGACTGCACATTTACGCCGACATCATCCTAGTGCAAAGACAAGTGGAAGCAGACAAAAAAAAGCAAGCATGCTACTAACTTTAGCCGAGTCATTTAGACAGCTGTTAGCACATGATTCTCCTTATGCTGCTGAGAATATAGCCCAGAAGAAGCGGATAGTATAGCTTTTATTTTGGAAAGAGCCATTTCTCTGTAATAAACTCTCTTTTCCAAAGATGAGTGATTCCTCAATCAGATACAGGGCTTGCAATATCGCTAGCCCGACGTCCCGGAGCTAGCGATTTTTTCAGTCGGGCTACCAAAATCTATCTCTTCCCTGCCCGTCGGGCTATTGTAGGAAAAATATATGTCAATGCTTTTGCATTCTTTCAGAAATGTAGCTGGGTAATTATGTCATTGGCATTGGTGAGCCACTGTCAATATGTGACATATTGAAGTCGCGTTTGAATTTGCACTTGTTTTTTTGCTTTCACTTTGCAATCGTGCGAACTGTGTATAGAGAGCGACAGCACTGATCTGTGAGTGATGATAATTTGTGCACCAATTCCTCTGACATCGTCTTATTAATCGTTAGCTTACTATGCAAACATGACAAGTGAAATCTCCCGCAGCAAGCTTAAACATGTGAGAGGTTGATCGCGCAGAGAATCGCTGAGCTTATGTGAGTGAGCGTGTAAAAGCATTTCAGTTCTGCTGAGCCAAATAAGACAGGTCAGGGTGAAGAAGTGACAGCCAAAGAAAAGCTTACCACAAAACGGAGAAGTTATGACAAATCAGACTATAAGGCAAAAAGAAAGTGCAGCTTTATGGTTTCATGGACAAAATAATTTCTGTGGCTGCAATATGATGAGCTAAATAACCAGGGCTGCACATAAGTGGTCCGCAGGTGCGCATTCGCTGTCAAAATAAAAAACACGCACAAGGGTTAGGGTTAAATTTAAAAACTGTACTTTTGAGTTAAAATATATATTTATAATTTTAATAAATGACAAATTAAAAATGCATGAACATTTTTTTGTATCGAAAAAATATCGAACCGTGACACCAAAGTATCGAACCGAACCGAACCGTGAATTTTGTGTATCGTTGCACCCCTAGTGATAAGGTAGAGGATCATCAGGGGGTCCTTTTGTCCCTCTTTGGGGGGATACTCCCACAGGGTCTAAATCTGGGACTCTCCACCATTTGACCCTAGAACTGAAGAAGCTTCTCGGATGAGAGGTGAAACGTCTTCAAGCAACTTAAAGAAGTCCAGACGCTTTTCTTTCCAAGCTCCTTAGAGTGCTAACAAATGTTAATAAGCAGCTAAAAAAATGCTAACTGTAGTTCTGTAGCACGTTACACAGTCTAGCTTCTTTGTATCGGAATAGTCGCCCCCTGCTGGTCTTTAGAAACAATGCTATTTTATAACCTTGAGGCTACGTCCATCTTTTGTACACTGTGTTCCACACACACTCTTTTCTAAAGTTATCTTGACAGTTTGAATATGTCACGTACTACCACTCTGTTCCCTGTATTAAAGGCAGGTTATATTCATAGCACCCACCTGATTATATCAAAACATATATGAAAAAAAACTAAAACAAAACAAAATACTATTAAATAATACAACTTCTATTTTGACTTAAAGGCCATTTTATAAATTCTGTAAAAGAACCCACAACTTACCGCTTAGTTCGGTCTCTCGCTCTGTTAAGCTAGCATTGCCTAGTGTATCTTCTGAAGTATGAAAAACGTAGCAATTTATCGCAGTATTGTGTATGTACATTTCTGTTGTGGTTAGAAACCCTTACAAAGACACAAATTATAGACAATCTAACCTTTTTAGAACAAAAAAGCATCTAAAGCAGACATTATTTGGAAGTCACCTTATGACAGCGATCGATCACCAAACTGATCTGAAATTAAAGTCATCGCTTGTCATTAACATCAGTCTCTTCTCCAGCAAGTGTCCTGGCAAAAGAAGCTCAATTGATGGCTCTCTTTGAAGCCAAGTGTGGTTTAGGAGGTGAAGGAGGACTGGGCAAACCACACACTGGTGATGAATGACTTCACTGATCCATTACTGTCTATTTTAGTCCAGTAATCCAAGTGGGAATGCCCACATCAAAGGCTGGCTCATTCCTAAGAGGAATTCCCCTCATACTTGGACATGCAAATGAGCAGGGTCTCCTCCAGGCCCCCACACCTGATTGAGGCGTGCAACGCTATTGCCAACGACGTGCCATGGGAATTACATACCAAGGGATGGCATCCAATTGGACCAAACTCTCCCTAAGCAATTTGCTTTGGCATTATTCACTGGCATAGTCAGGCATGGCAGCACTTCCTTTATTTCACGGCCATGCCGCAAGATTTCTGGCTGGACCTTGCTTGGAAGCCATATTATGGCTGAGAAAGGAGGAAAAGAGGGATTTGGTTTTTACAAAAGAATAGCACATGGATCTGTGTCAGTGTCTCTGCTCGTTCAGGTTTTGGGGGACGATTCACTTGTTGCCTGAGCTTATGATGAGATGTTCATGATTCTCCTGCTGCTACTGATCCTATTTGAACAAAAACAATTGTCGCTGCTCCGAGTTAAAGCTGCCAAACAAGTTTTTACTTCCATGAAACAAAAGGAACATAAATGTGGAAATCTACAGCTGCTGCTACAATGCTAATTCATTTATCTGATTCCACGGTTGAAAACAACAAAATCTGGGCGTGACACAAATACGGTGCATGGGAGAAAGAAATGTAAATATGGAAGTAACCAGACTTGGCCACCTCCAAGTTTTAGTGATTATATTGTCCCACAAAGAGAAGGTGGGATTTTACTGCTGCACTGCAGACAGGACTGAGTGAAACAACATGAAGGTCACTTGGCTCCCTGGACAACCCCTGCCAGTAAAATGGCAAGGGAACAAGGGAAGAATAATAGATATTTCAATGAGTAATTCTTAGCTGAAAAGTGAATTTATGTACATGCAGATGAGGAGAAGAAAAACGGGTCAGTGACTGCAATGGACCCTGGCTGGGGGAGCAGGAGCACAGGTTTAATTCCTGCTCAGCCATGCATTCGCCAGCCAGAACAGCAGACGGCCACTCTCGCTGTGTCTATAGTCGGGGACTGAGGGTCTCTGTACATCGGGGTCACAGGGTGGAAGTCCTCTTCCCTTGTAGATAATGAGATAGCAAATGCCCGGCCCTTTTTCTTGGAGGGTTCTGATACGAGGCTCCGATGCCTCTGCGAGTTCACGCTTTAGCGGGTCTTGCTCGTGCGCCCCAACCATAATTAATTTGTTTTAATTGCCTTGCTGCTCTGGTCGCTGTCCCAACATTATTTCTCCACTCTCTGCAGAGTTAACGCTTAAAAAATCTCTCTGATCAGTCAGCAATGGGACCGCAGGAACAGTGAGCCTTTTGTGTCCCGAACAAAGTAGACAAAACAACCACAACGTGGGCTTTTGTGCTGTCATCACAGGAATAATGTTTATTACTTTTAGAAAAGAAAGGACAGTGTCATCCAATTAATATTAATGTATTGCAGCATTTAATGTGTTGAATGGTTTCAGCGGTAGTTACCAGGAAACGCCATAGAAATATAGTTAACTTGTTCGAAATGATAATATTTAGTATTCATGTAAGTTAATGTTATTCTCAGGCTTTGATCTTTCTCTACCTCTCACTACGTCTCAGGGCACTGAGATTGGTTATTTATTAGTGTTGATAATTCAATTTCTTCTTATTTGGGGCATCACATGTTAAATTTTTATAAATGAACTTCAAATAAGGTTTGAACCCTTTGCTGGGAATCAGCTGTAAAGAGCAATTGAATTTTAGGGAGCTCATTACACATCTCATTACATTCAATCGGGGTCATTTTAAAAGACAGGCAAGTCACATGTGAGCATACCCCTATGTTTCTTATAATTTGGGATGTGCCTGTATTTTATTCTGCAATTCATCTATGCATATGTCATGTGTATTATTGAGCAACGACTGCTGATTGAGCTATTCAAATAAGAGTTAAATAAAAAATACACTAGCAATTACAGAATTAAATAGATATTTACACTACAAAATGGAATATTATCTGTCTCTCTCTCTTTTTATATATAATATAGTAAGAAAAAAATCATGTTTTTTATACTGTGTTTACATCCGATGTTCTATTTTAAAGAAATATATTTAAACAAGCAAGAATAAAGTACTTGGTGTCATCTGGTTTCTTTAAAAAATTCAAAATCTCCAGTAATGGAGATAAAACATCACATAATTAAACTTCATATTAACAGGTTAAAGTACAGTATATCTAAGCAATTTAAATAACGAGTAAAAGAGGAGATAATTTAATTTAAAATGAATTGTAATGTCTAAAGTTTGCCCGCTGGTTGGCACAAAAGTGAAATTTCTATGTGTTTAGTGGTGCAAGCATTACAAACTCAAATGATCAAAGTGACACATGGACGAGTGGCTACATTTCGTTGCAGGTGAGTGAGAAATGATGGTGTAATGTCAATGAACACGACTTTTAAAGAAATGCTTGGGATTTAGATTTTTTCTATTATGATCTAACCTTAACACCTTGTTCTTTGGCAAAATGCCCTTCTTCCTTTTTCCACTAGGCTTCCCCACCCAGAAAGCCCTGCTTGGCAGATTTGTGCCTTTCTTGTGCTCCTTTCATAGAGCAGAGAATGCAGCTGAAAGGCAGGGCAGGCTTCCTTGCTGCCCCGGGACCAGTCCAAATTGTAATCCTATTCCTCTGTTTATCAAAAAGAGGGAGAGAGCAGAGAGAGGGAGGCATTGAGCTGACAGCTTGATTGTGATGCTCCTGTCTGATAACTCAGCTAACCTTATCCATCTATTTCACCTCAACCTTGCAGCCATGTCCCCAACCCCCTTCCACCTGCTTCATCCTCTATCCTGTGAGAGCTGCACACATACACAAACAGACACACACAGGCTTACCTTTTTGCGCACACTCCCTCTCCCTCCGTCTCTCTTTTTCTCTCTCTCGTTCCCGTAATACACACACACAAATAATCACTGCACACCTCTGACCCCTTTATCGAGTGTCGGTGTTAATCCTCATCTCTCTGCTCAATGCAGAGCACAATCACAGAGACCCGCAGGACCTGCAGTTAGCGCTGTGGTTAAGTAGCCCACGGTGAAGAAGTCTGTGATAAAGGTGGCACAAAGGGTCAGTAGCTGCTAGGAGCATGGGCCCGAGACCAGACTGGCCACGGCCTTGAGATGGGACAAAGAGGCGGGGTGCAGAGGACTCCCAGAGAAGAGGAGGGATTGAAGAGGAAGTGCAGGACAAAAGGAGAATGTGCATGGCAAGGGTTCAGCTAATACACTGGGATAAGATGTACCTCATGTTCATAAAAAGCTGTCTTCAGTATCTGAAGTTGTTTATGAAAGTGTTGAATGTTTTAAAGGACGGGTTCTTAGAGACTGACACCGTAGGAAAAAATAGCTTTTAAGAAATACGTTCTTACGTTTTTTAAAGCCAATCATCAAATGCTCACAGAATTAGCTATTAATTCCTGTTTGAAACAGATGTGGATAAAACCGATCGGATTTGTTTAGATGAAACCTATTCTGCTCATTTCCAGCTCCATATTTTAATGCCTGGACTCCATTAGAGTAGCTCTGCGTGATTCAAAGTTGAAAATAATTCTTTTTCATCTTGTATTAAGAAATAGTGCCAACTTTTATTCTGATTGGCTGTCCTTTAAAACTCTGTGACATCATACAGAATTAAGAGGAGAAAAAAACAGCATGAAATTGAGCACTTAAGATTTTGGATTGGGGTTATTTGTGCATAGACTGACCTTAGTATAAGAAACTTTGTTCAACATAAAGACATTAAAGAAAATAAGAAAAGCTGAATAGATCCACTACAAAGCCGAAGATAATAAAAACAAATGATTATAGGAGGTGTGTTTTTCCTATACATGTCTTTACATGACTGAGAAATATACCACCACACCAGAGTATTACTCTTCATACCAAAGAAAAAAAATCTATATGTATATTAATCACACATGTATGGCACACCTTGTCATTGTATCTGACCTCACTTAGACTTCACAGGTTTTATTTCCTTTGCTCCTGCTAGCATTCATTTATGTCTACAAGATGGTTAAATGGGCTAAACTACAATTAAAAGTTCCTGTTACACTTTCCTCCGTCACCTGTTCCTGCAGCTCCCCCTCTGCATTAGTGGAGTTGAAGTAGCATGTACATTAGTCAGCCTGGCAGCCATCACGTCAGCCAACTTAACAAATGTTTTGTAATTAATATCATCTAATTACTGTATAATGAAAAATTACACACTTCCTACTAAATTAAAGATTTTTTTTTACATTGATGGACTGTAGAGTGTTGATAAGTAACATATTTAAATTGAAGCCATTTGCTGGTTTTATGTTAACATCCAGCCACTGTGGTTCAGTAAATCAATCAAGCACAGCACAGGTAGCTTTAATGGTATTTCCCAATGTTCACAAAACATTCATCTTCCCCTCTCATTCCACTGTGGCCTGCGCTGGGGATTGTCCTTGGGACACCCATATGACACGCGGCGACACGCAGCCAGTGCAGAAACACTGGCAGACGCGCGCTCGCACAAACACACAAGCCTGAGCTCACACACGCACACACTCTAGACAGCTTCACTGTCAGAGATAAATGATGCCTGACACTGTGGCCCGGAGAAATGGGCCGAATGAGCAGCAGTGAGATGAAGATACTTCTCACAAAGGTTCCCTGAGCCAAACAAGTAGTGTCCCCGGGAAACCCGGACGCTGACTTCTGTTGCTCGAGGGCCACGTGTCACTCAAAACATCCTCCAAACAGCCACTCTGAAAGCTGACCAACTTTATCACCCAGGCACAAACTTGTAGATTGACAACTTAATGGCAGGATATGTTCCGCCTAAACTGATGCCTTCATTCAAATACAAATCAGGAACTGTGCATTTTATTCCACGTTAATAGACTTATTACTGCACGTCTCTGATATTCATGAATAATTTTTTATGCTCAATTGTCAGGGCCGATGCATGCTTTTGATTCTTCTGTTGACAAAGACTAATGTGAGTTCAAGATGATACAGAGGACTTTTAATGTGATGTCTGTCTTTTGTGCAGAGAAACAATAACAGCTGTAGCTCAGGGGCTTCTCGGTGTTGTGGGAGCCCCAGACACACACAGGAAGGGAAGGATACACAATGTTCAGAGACTTCCTATCCCCTTTAGGACGATCGGATCAGTCAGTCAGACGGCCCCTCCACGGGCCCCGAGGTCAAGGGCCATGCCAGTCAGACAAGACAACAGAATGTCTCCGTCTCTAAGTGCTCATTGATTGTGTAAAAATGTACGCTAGAAAACTGTTCAAAACCATGTCGCAAAAGCCTTATCACATAATGAAGAAAGAAAGAAGGAAAGAAAGAAAGAACTAAAGCGAGAAAGAAAGAAAGAAAAGACTAAAATATCTATAAAACTGCTCCAAGTGTCTGTACTAAAAATATCCACAGAGGGAGGGGGGAATTTAAAAAAAAGTGAAAGTGTGAAAGAAAAAGGAAACAGGCCTTTTACAACTTTGAAGAGAAAGAGGCTGTGGAGTGAACAGCAGAAAATATTTACTCAGGGAATTAGTTCAGGATCATTGTGTGCGTGCAGAGCTTTAGTTCCCTGGCTCCATTTCAAGGCCCAAGTGGCTCAACTGGAGCTCCCTCCAGGGCAGGCCTAATTATCACAGGGCTAGGGCCATTAAAATGCTTAACTAACCTCGTTTCTCCAAAACGCACAGATTAACGCCAGCCTCCAGCAAAGTGTCGGGAATAACCCCGCTGCCTAATACCCTCTTTGATTTTTTTTTTCTCTAGTGTGGAGAGGCGAGGCGGAGGACTGGTGTGGTAATAGTTCTGGATGGATAAGAATGCTGAAAGTTAAGGTCCCATCATGCCATCACTACTCCATAAACGCTGCAGAGGTTATACTGTATGCCCTGCATTATGAAGCACGGGCATTACTAAGAAGTGTACCTGAGGCTGTCTGTCATTATTCTGTTTAAACAACAACTCGTACTGCTTATATCTTATAGTCAGTGTCATGCAAAGAAAGTGCTTTTCTGCTCAGTATTAAAAATAAAAAATACAGATACTTAGAGTACAAATTAAGGGATGATGTGCATATTTTTAACAGCATTATTACACTCTTATCATGCTGTTCGTATTTATTCATTCTGCTGGTTCGTTGTACTGATTGTGCTCTTATCCAAACTCATTCTAGGGAAAGAAATGTTAATAATTATTAAAAGAAAATTGTGCTCTACAAGCCCTGAAGGGCTAGTGGACAAGTTAAATGCTAAAACGCTACAAAAACAACTCAATTATTTTCCTTTTTCTGAACAATGACGTTATCTGAATCCAACAATGTTTTTTATATGTATATATGTGTTAAGAGACGCACTTATGATGCTGCTACTGAATCGTGCTGACAATCCCACTGGGCCAAAAAAAGGCATGTTTGGATCGTGGATCAATTCATTTTATCCATGCAGCTAATAATTCACTCGGATTTTCTTTTGAAAAGGTATGAAAAGCTCTCCGAGCTAACTGCTGGCTGCAGACAGATCAACACAAGTCATACAACCACAGACTGTTGTTTAATGACTGTCTGCAGACCATTTGTAATCATATAAAGGAGTGTTTTGTGGGTCAGTGCAATGAATTTCTGGAAGTTCACCAGAGTTGAACTGAACACAAAGAAACCTGTGTGAATACACATAACCACTGACAGCAAATCCACTGACTTCATGTGACTTTGCAATAACCAGCCATGATACACTAAAGTGAAATGCAGCTATTATTAACATTGTTCATTATACAATTGTTTGCATGCTATTAGACATCAAACTGATCAAATTTACACTTTTGACTTCTGAAGAATTGTCCTAAAACCTATAAATGCTGCTAAAAATATACATATGCACATTTGTATCTGTGGGCAAATTACATGTTTAAGTTTTAACTGATTGGAGTATCTGTGTGCTGTCATTTCAAACCTCTCATCCCAATGTTAAAACCCAGATCTCTGTCCAATATTCAAAACATGCATGAAGCTTGGAAAAAGCTGTCTGAAATGCTAATACAGATGATTAAAAAACAAACCTGCACAATGTGATGACAAACACAAGCACATTAATAGCTAGTTTACTTGTATTCCTCATAAATGACTTGTATAAAAGCAAGACCAGTGTTGCTTTGCTAAGATGTTAAAGTGAATGTTGACAGTCATTGAGAGTCTTTGAGATCGTACAGTGCTGCGAGTCACTGAGAGGACTTGTGCATGGCTTTCTTTTTTTTTTGTCTTTCAAAAGAAACCTGGTTAAAGGCATTCAAAGAACACTGAAATGACAATATGAACACAACAATAATAAAAGCAACACAAACAGACCAAGTATTGTGTCACACAGCACAACAGAGCACAGCAAGCAAGCAATTAAAAGATACATATTTGATGTCCCAAGTGAATACCCAAATAAAAAAAGAGACAAAAACACAGGACTAATTTTTAAATGCTTCAAAGCTGACTCGAATTTAAAATTTAAAAAAAAGAAATAATCAGCTCAGGCACTTCCAGGCCAGTACTGACGTTACATCTTTACAGAGGCGTCCGTCAACCGTAACGAGGTTCTGCAGGGGGACGTTTAGACTTAGATGGCTGCAGGCTCATGGCTAAGAGCAAGAAATTTAGAAATAAAACTCAGATCGAAGCAGTGATGCTGAAGCATAATAATACAAACTCATCCTGAATCCATCCATGTACTGCAAAACACGTTTATCTACAGTATCCACCATATACTTATGAGCTCTTAGAAAGTGTCTTAACAGCACACTTTACTTGAGCAGGCAGCCCAAGTATAATAGCAGTCAAGCATCTAAATCAAGTACATTTGTGACTCATTTTAGCATATTCTTGATTGTTTTATCCATCCGAGAACATCATCATCAATCAGTCAGTTTACTAGTGAACAATCCCCTTCATTTTATTCTGAAAGCTTAGTCAGTTGTAACTCACTAGCCTGGGTCCTTTCTGTGTCATGTTCCCCTCTACTTTCACCGCTGTAGAGTTCCATTCACTTCTCCAGAAAGACACCTGTACTTGGACAAACTTCAGCTCCACAATTGTGGACCAGAGCCCGCGGCAGGTGGAGAACTAGTTTAAGTGTAGCTTTACTGAACTCATCGACATTGCACAGCAGAAAAACATCACCAGCTGTCTTTGACAGTGCAGATGGAGTGCGTCCACACAGTTGAAAGACAACTGATCCACTATTTATCTTTACAAAATACAGAGTATTAACTAATAATCCATTAAAAAATGTGGCTGCTTCTCTTTTCATAAAACATACAAACTAATTGATGATTTTATTCCTTACAACTTTGAACCCATCAATTACAAACTCTTATAGATTTAGCCATCTTCCTAAATTGTCCTAGTTAATGAAGTAGGACGATCTGCACCAAATCACTTCCTCCAAAGAGTCTGCTAGTTTTGCATATTTTTTTCTGAAAAATACTAAGTGTAATACAGAATGTAGAATTTTTCTAAGGGCTACTACAATGTCACTGGAAAAATGTGCAGTTCAAGTGTGCTTCATCTGAAGTATACTTATTCTGAGTTACACTTAGCGGACTCTGGCAAACCTCGTTAGAATATATCAACTCTATCCAACATACATATCATCAAGTAAGCTAATTTCATTGTTAACGGTTTACAATATTGTATTGAGTTGAATGACCCAGGTTGTGATCTCATACGAAAACATTGGTAAGCAGTGCCACTAACCTCCAGCTCCCTGCATCATCATCAATGAAAGAACAGTTCATACTCTGCACACAAAAAGTAGCACGTAGCTCCTATTTAAGCCTTTTCAGTTGGTTTTGATCAAAGCTCCCTGTTCATTCAAATAAACCAGCAATGACACACTACAGATAGAAGAGCTGCCTCCATGCTTTATAACCACACTTTCCATAACTGAAGAAAGCATGAGGACATTGGCACAGGAGTTGATAAGTAGTAGAGCACGACACGAACATGATACGCTCATCTTTAACCTGTGAATAAAGAACTTACCACATACTACACGTCTTAGAAACAAGACGTGCCCTTGTTTTTAAAATAAACCGGCAAAAAGCACAGTTAATGCAACTTGCTGTATCTATGGCTTAACAAATCTGTTTTGAGCACAATATTCAAAAACAGAGCATGTATCGAACAAGAAACGAGGTCATTTGTATGCACTGTGCCGTATAATGAATATAATTAATCTTGGCAATAAGACCCCACGCCTATACAGATGCCGATCATGTTTTAGCACTGCTCGAAATGAATTTGTTGTGCTACCCACTTTGTCTTTCAGGCATTGAGGAGACATGAATGAAGTGTCTGATAGCAGGATCACGGTCTTTGTTCACGATAACACGAGGATTCACTGGTTCATTTAAACAACTGTCTAAAAATCAGTGCAATACAGCTTGATTGTTTTTCAAAAAGCCGTCTTCTTCTTCTTTTTTAAATAAGCGGGGTTTCTTAATCATAAGGGAATCAAATTAAATTAAAATCCAATCTGGATGACTGGAACGATGAGGTTTATCCTCACATCCCACTGTTTTGTCTTAACCCATTGCCCTCTTTTCTATAACCATATCATTTCACTTTTGTTTTGCTTGTATGTGCATATTTTCTAATTTATTGAAATCTATTTTTTTGTCGAAATTACCAAATATTCTTGCTGTTTAGTGCATTATAGGCAGTTTCTTTAAATTGTCCTTTCACAATAACACATTTACAGTCTCTTTCTCTATTTTCTTACTTTGCAGGTGTTTAATTGTTTTGTTTGTTACCGTTCCTTTCTAATCATATGTCACATTATACATTATTCTACCACGCTGTATAAACACACTTTTATAAGCAACAACAGCTGGCGTCTGCCTTCAGGGAACCATCATGCAATTGCAGCTGTGTGGTTGTGCACTGAGAAGACAGTTGGAGAAAACATTGCTCATGTAATTAGGAAGCAGACGGAAACTGGTAGCCAAGTCAACTGGCGCTCACAAATGCTTCCAACTCAAGCACTGTGAGAGAACCTTATGTCACCAACATTAGTATTTTTAGCTCATGTCGCTGATACTTAACTGCTATTTTCACACCTTAATTAGAACACAAAAAGTTTATTTACAATGGAAAAGACTTGCAAGATCCACAGGGCATGTACCTCAGAGAGTCTGTGTTACATACACATCTTTTAGAAATGCAGAATAATGATACTTTAGCCAATTGTACACTGTAATATCCTAGAAATTATTTCTTATTGAATTATTTTGACCTCACTTTACTTACAAGTTTCATGCAAATCCACAGATTTCACTGGTATACACTTATTTCAGCATGACGTCGCGCTAAACAATCCGGTCGTTAAGTCTGAAGTCACTAGCTGTGTCTGGGCCTAAACTCCGCTGCAGGTCCATATATCTTTTTTTTTTTTTTTTGGGACCTCCGCTGCAGGTCCATATATCAAACGATCACTATGGCATTACTGAGAGTTGAAAAACTGTCTAAAGTCTTTCATCTTTAATAAAATGATCAGCATTCTGCTCTACCAGGTGTAACAATTGAGTTTAACATCCAGGCATCCATGAAAACGGAATATATGACATTTAACGGAGTTAGAAGTTAGCAGGAAGTTAGCTCGCTAGCTTCTATCAAAATACAATATAGCATGTCCTGACTGCGGGGTTTTGGAAACAAATTAAAACGTACAGCTCTGTTATCACTTCCAGCATAAATGAAGACAGAAAACTAAACAGCAGTGACGTTTGTAGGGTTACTGAAGTTTGGCTAGCTGGTATATAATGATGTGCTACGTGACCGCTAGCGACACAGCTATGTTAGCATAATATAAACAAGCTAACTTTTTTTCAACTCGATAAGAGTTAACGTGAGTGTTCTCGGGGGTCAGGAACAAATGTAATCGTATGGCAGGATGCTGTAAATCAGGGGTGTCAAACTCAAATACACAGTGGGCCAAAATTCAAAACTGGAACAAAGTCGCGGGCTAACGTTAATATTTATTGAAAAAAAAATCTTCCTCTAGATATAAGAATGAATCTTTTCTTATGGACTCAAACAAGTTTTGCTGAAAAACTGAATATGGAACAAGCAAAGCTTAATACTAAACAATATATATATTAGCTGTATAATACCAGTAGGCCAGCTCTAATAGTAATTTGGTATGGCTTCGCGGGCCAAATATAATTAGGCTGCGGGCCAAATTTGGCCCGCGGGCCAGAGTTTGACGCCTATGCTGTAAATGGACCAAACTTCAGCCAGGAGAACAACTGAGATAATCCATCCATAATACGAGGTTAGTCATTCATATACTGCTGCATGGGCTGGGCTATAGTTACATCCTAAGGTTTTAAAAACTGAGCTTAAATAAATGATTAGTGGTAATAAAAGCCGAGGGAGGTCAACAGTAATCACTGACTGTTTTAGGAGCTTTTTGAGATTAAATAGAAGAAAATACATAATATTAAACATGTTAACAACACAAAAGCCATATTAAACGCAGACTACTTTAGGCCCGGAAGTAGGATTCGTCACGTCATCACTTAACGACCGGATACAGATGATGCTGCAACATCACCTCTTGTTGTATCTATTTATAGTGTTATAATCAGAGGTGGGAAATAATTTGTTGAGCATTTATTTGACTATTTATTTTTCTGACAACTTTTTTACTTCCTATATCTGTACTTTCCTACATCCTTACAAACCAGGCTCATTACTTTTAGTCTAATGTATTTGAGGGGAATTATTATTTCCCATCACTGCGTGCCTTAAAACATCAAACTAAATGGAGGGAACAATAACACATAAAAGAGAATCCTATTGGTTTATCTATCACCAGGGCCTAACAAATACAAAGAGATGAAAGGGAAAAAAATATGTAATTTATGCATCTATAGCACATTTGTAGCACTATACTCAGGGGGTAAAGTGGGCTGGAACAAACAGCCTTTTTGGTGCAAATGTCCATAAGTTGTGCTCGCGGTACTTCAGCATCTAGCTAGTGCTACTGAAGAGGAGTGAGCATAAAGGGAGTAATGTTTTCTTTAGTGGCAGGTAATTTTAAATGCAACGTTTCTATCAGCTCAACAAATATCAGCAAACACACAAACTGTGTGCAGTTTGTCACACAGTGTGTCGCTAGCAAAAGGTACACCTGCTGTATTTCCCAACAACAGAAAAGAGTGAGAGATAACTTCACTCAGAGATGGAGAAAGATGTAAGAAAGACAGGACGGGAGAGGAAAAAGAGAGGTTATATTTAAAGGTAAGGACTGCTCAGTGGCATTTTTTTTAAAAATCAGATACTGGATCTGAACTTGGGTTTTTTCATTTTGTGAAACGGCCTTGTGAAAACAAACTGACATACTGACTTTGTGTTATTCAAATACTGGCAGTTTAGAGCAGGACAGATTACCTTAATGTACTGAATTTACAGGAAAGCCTTGTGTTGGACTGCAGTTCATGGCCAGCATTAGGCTACAGTAGAGATTAATTTGACTTTAAGCTGATGATGCTTAGATTCATTCACTGAATTAAGTCTTTATACCAACTGTATACTGTCTAGTATAAGAACAGTATAAATGGTATCTTGTCAATCTAAGGGTTAGCGATAAAGCATTTGCTTACATCGCGTTGAATTAATTTGTGAAAATCCACAAAGAGCAGTAAACCTCAGAGCCATAAAAGCACCAGCACGGGTCAGCTGATTGCCGCCTCTACAGAAAAAAAAAATCTACTGGAGCTCACATCAGAAATTATTGTGAGTTTTGATTCTTTTCCCAATGTTGGGCTACTGCAACTGAGATTACAGCTTCCCCACCTGCCATATCCTACTTAAACCCCCCACTGTAATGGCAATACAAAGAAAGTTTATATTCCTGTGGGTTAATATTATTGTATTTATATATCAGTGTATTAATATAGCACAAAGTTCAGTTAGCTTTGCACAAAAGAAGCTTGTATGAATGTCTTTCAAAGAGCTACTTTTTACTGTCTTACTTTGAGTACAATTCAGAGCATGTACTTTTTCACTTTTACTTCAGTGAAGAAGATTGAATCAGTACTTGAACTTTTACCAGATTATTTTTTAAGTGCCTGACTTGCACTCTTGCCACCTCTGCGTATAGTCCTCTTCATTTTGTTATTAAATTACCTACCAGGAGGATGAGGGAAGTTGCTTGTGGAGATTTTGATATTTCCTCTCACATGTCACCATTTAGTAGCATTTTTCTGATCTGTGTAGAGCAATATTTTATATTATGCTGAAATATCTGCTCTAAAGTGATCGGAAGAACTGTGAACCCCACTGATGTACACACAGTTTTATTGAGACAAACATATGATTCTTTAAATTCTGATGTTATTATTTATTTCATGCTTTTAAAAAATTGTGTGCCTGTTACTGAAGTACAGTAGTCTCCTTTTTCGCCCTTTTGTCAGTTTCACAGACTCATAACCCTTTGTGCCTCTCACCTACTCTATGCTAATGGTAATGCTTGGATTGAAGGAAAATACAACCCAGTTTGCCTGAATTTAAAAGGCGTGAGCATTGCTAATTATTGTAGCTATTCCACAAATAATCCTTTTAGTGATTTTTTGCTTCAGAAAAAGGGAGAAAAATGTGGTAGTAAATAAATAAAAAAGCAAATAAATAGAGGCTGATTTGAATGCAGCGTCAGGGGAGATGTAGTGCAAAGGCGCGATAATAGCTAAGCTAGCTTATAACATCTTTGTTTTCACTGAGCACTGTGCTGCGGTCTCTGGGGCCACAAGAGGATTTTTGGCAAAGCTGTTCTTCTCAAGGTCCACACTTTGCAAACACTCAAGGAGGCTTCTCTGCGCTATCACTGAATCAGGATCCTCTCACACTCTCATGGCATAGGAGGTGGAGGAGGCTAGTCATATTCATCGACTTTCCCCATGGACGAACGTTAGGGTATCCGACACTTGGGGAAGGCTGAATGGAGAAAAAAAAAAAACAAAGAAGCCAAATAGTAGTCTTTTTAGGAAGATTAGTTCCACATTTTCAGGCCCTGAATGACGCGCTGCATCCTGGATATTATTCTGCTCCACAAGCAAACAGCACTTGCTGCTAAGATGCTGAGAATTTATTGTGATTTCTTACATCCGCAGTGAATTTATTGTTGTTTCTCAGAATTCCATTCTGCCTCCGTTTTGACACAAATAAATGACTTTGGGACCTTGAAGGTTTAATTTGAAATAGCACATGTCTTGCAGTCGAGACACCGAAGTGAAACAATTGCTTTTCCGCTGGTAACCAGACTTGAGGTGACACTTCGGAGGAGAAGTAAAGCATAATATTTATCTCCCTGCCCTTGGAGATGTGGTACGCACATCCAATTCATCCATGTCTCCATCAGAGAAGAATGAAAGCATGGTCTCAAAAAAAGGAGTCCTTTTCATTACAGCTACATGGATCATTTATCATGTTGAGTTTGCTCCGTCACATGTCATCGATTACAAGAGTTTTCTTGAAACAGTAGAACACCGCAGTTCAGGTCACAAGCGGGAAGGTGTAACACAACAACTAATCATCTGAAATGTGAGACGACAGCTGGGGTTGCAACAAAAACATCTAAGACACCAAGAGAAGAGCTACAGGCACAGAACAAATGAATATAAATATGACAGGGAAAATATTTGATTTATAGTATTATATATTAATGTACTTTATTACGAAAGGTTCAAAACAACATAAACACAGCCTTCTAACTGCAATTACATCTTCATTTCAAACACATTATCTCTGTATTACTGCACTGCCCGCTGCTCCTTTTCATCAAATGACTTTCTTCATTAAACATTAGATATTTACAGCAACATGCAGTTCAAGTTACTGTCACTGCAAGCTTGTATATGACAGCTGGTAAGATACACAGTGCTTCTAAAACACTGAAAGACCTAACATTTGAGATAGAGTAATGTGATTGGAAATTGGGGTGTAGTCTATCATCATCTTCTGGGCACATGGTAGTGTAAAGCTTCATTAGTGCCACATTTTTAAAAAGCATTCTTGGTTTAAATGAGGCCACTATGTTGCCACAGAAGCTGTATGTTCTTTACTTAATGTGTTTGTCATTTATTCTGACAAGTCTTAAGTTAAAGATGCTCACTACAATTTCTCTGTTTTGAGCATAAACAAAGTGAGCCAAACTTGCTTTATTGATGTTTTTGAAAAATCACTAAATCATAGAAAGACACAGAAAAAGCACTCTCAAAAGAATTAAAGTGAGTTTGTGCGAAGTATTTGATGAGCCTCCAAACTCATGACTGTATCACTAGAACCAGCTTTGATCTTAACCTGTACCTGACATATCAGTGCAGCCTTTGAACTTAAAATTCACATCTACACATCGTTTCTTAAAGCCATGGTAGTTTCGAGTGCGCCATCACACATCAAGTAGTCAGTATAAACTGAACAGTTTCAATTCTGCATAAAGTGTATAGGCACCTAATTTTGAAAAAAAGCCATTATTATTTTTTGTGTTTTAATTTAGTGTTTTTCTAGTTGGTTAACATCATAAAATCAGAAGCATATCCAGCACATGATCCATTAGAGTTCATAAATTATTTTAATTGGTGAAGTACAGAAAAAATATTATATGTTTTCTTGTTATTGGTTGGCTCACAAACAGTCATATCCATGACAAATGTAAGGATTTGATTGAGAAATATTACGAGTACTATGAGTATTTTGTTAGTAGTACCAATGACCATAAAAAGTTTGGAAACATGTGAACACATCAGCATAGCAATGACCATAATACCGTATTTTTCTGACCATAAGGCGCACCATCGATGAACGGGTCTGTTTTCATACATAAGGCGCACTGGATTATAAGGCGCATTAAGTGAAACAAAACAATCAGATAAGTCAAACTTTACTCAAATCATTCTTCTTGCTTCCTCAACTTCCGTACCATTGATTCATTAATGGTGAATTCTCTCGCAGCTGTTCTATTCCCGTGTTGTTGCAGTATATTAATGACTAACTTCGTATTGCAGATGGATTATCTCAGTTGTTCTCCTGACTGAAGTTTGGTCCGTTTACAGCATCCTGCCATGCGATTGCATTTGTCCCTAACCATCAGGAACCCTCACGTTAACTTTTATCGAGTGGAAAAAAATTAGCGTTCATCCTCCAGCTTCACTGTGTTTATGTTATGCTAACATAGCTGTGTCGCTAGCGATCATGTAGCACATCATTATATACCAGCTAGCTTAGAAAAAAAATTAAACCAACAAATATGACCCCGACCTTGTGCAGTTTGGGTGATCACTGTGTGAAACTTTGATTAAACTGTGACTGGACAGACTGACAAGCTCATTTGTCTTAAAAAAATATTTTTGCCATAATTTGTCTTAAAAAAAGCCCAAATTTAAGGCAGATTTTGCACATTTTTTAAGACATTTCCAGAGTTGTTTGTAGACCTACACTGGCTCGGTTCCCTCTCTTGATGTAATCACGCACTGATTAATGATACTGAAGTCATGGTTCTGTTGGTGAAACACAATATGATGCGTTTCAGAACTCTAGGTTCAATCACGACTCTGACAGTATTTTAGGCTCATTATTATGTTGCTGCATGAATCTGGGGACCAATCAGATTGATGGCATTAGGCGATCAAAATCTAATCATCCGAAGTCCACAGGCTAACGTTGTCTTGTCAGTCTTCTTTAACAGCGCCTGGCCTGGCCAGGACAAAAATCAAACTTACAGATTGATAAAAAAAGATCATATATAAACTCATATAGTAACCATACCTTGTTATTACCATTTTCCCCACCAGTACTTAACCATCTAGCCTAATTCAGTGTTACATTAGACATTATATATTAGGGTGAAATGCTCAACTGTCCATCTCAGCCTGTTTAGTATTCTGCCCATGAAATGGTTTAAACCTCATCCCCCATCCATCTATCTACCAAAAGATATGAGATAACTTTTTTTCTTCTCAACAGATGATATTAAGTGCCTCCTATTATCTCAGTAGGTCTGTATCATATTAGAATCTGCAATCGCAGGTCAGAAAGTATACGGTGCTCTTGTCTCGGCCGGTGCTGCCGAATTACTTTCCTGCACACAATGGCTGAATGGGTTGAGGCTTTGTCATTTAAACTGCATAAAGAGCCCAGAAATTGATTTTTATTGTAGATCTTCATATCTAATAAAGCTCTGAGGATCCCCTTTCTTCATTGTCTGAATGGCCAGTGAATGCTTTCAATCTGCCTCTCTGTTTCATGCATAAAAGTGGTAGCTGGAATGATAGGAGAAGAATGAGAGGGAGGGTTGCTGCCATGCCAATGAAAAGCATCCCTTCTCTTTTTCTCCTCTCCTTGGAAACTAAACCTGGGGAGGATGGGAGAGGTGAAGGAGCTGGGGGTAATTGAAAAGTGAAATGTTTTTTCCCTTCCTCTTTAGAAAGAATGTGTCTTTTTCAAAGAGAAAACATAACCAGGACACGCTTCTGCTAAAGAAATACCCTTTAGGAGCGTCCACAGCAGAGAAAGTCTACAAAGATATCAATCTTCTTTCATTGGAGGTCAGCTTCTTTCTCATTACTACAGTTTAGACGTACAATAAAAAATAAAAAAAACGCTGTTGTTGTGCGGAATATGTGGTTCGTTTTTCATGAATGCGAGTGTCCTTTCTACTTCAATCTGTTCTTTATTAAAGGAAAACACTACAAACTTCAATAGAATCTGAAGATGCAAAAAAAAAAAAAAATACACATACGAAAGGTAACAAATTGTAGAAAAATATAACGAAAAGTGAATATTTTTGTTAGAGGGTCATCATGCTTAGGCTTCATTGTCTAAAGTATTTCAGAGTTTTTACATGAACAATATATAGACATAAGACACTTTCACAAATACAGTGAAGCCCTGAACTTTTAAAATATATTAACCAACTTAGATGCATGGAAGAGCGCAAAGGTAAAAAATCTAATTGCACCTGCATGAGAACAGTTTATAGTCTAGTGCAGCGGTCCCCAACCTTTTTTGCGCCACGGATCGGTTTATGCCCGACAATATTTTCATGGACCGGCCTTTAAGGTGTCGCGGATAAATACAACAAAATAAAACTAGTACCGGTACTGAGAAAAAGAAAATTTATTCATAACACACGAGTAAACGATAAAAACGATAACAAAATAACGCTGAAAACCGATAAAAATCCTGAGAACTATACATTTCACACCTGAGCCTCAACTCTCGCGGCCCGGTACCAAACGATTCACGGACCGGTACCGGTCCGAGGCCTGGGGGTTGGGGACCGCTGGTCTAGTGTATTCATAGCTGGTGAAACTCCATCTCGTGTCTTGCCTCCTGCAGAATAGATTCGAAAAGCATCTTTGTGTGTGTGTGTGTGTGTGTGTGTGTTTCTAATTAGTTAACAATCTTTTCTAAGTGTTAACTAATTAGAAACGATAGCTGAGTTTTATTATAGAAAGCTCTCTTTCATAAATAAATAAACATCCTAGAGTAAACCCTTAGATGCAAAATACCAATGAGTTCTCGGACCTCACCCATCTTCAAAATAGTACATGTTTACTGAGGTAGAAATTCCACATTAGCTGTTGTACCTGGCAACAATGGCTCAGTGCGTATATGGGTGTGCAACTTTTAAAAGATGTTACCCAACTTAGATGTATGGAAGAGGACAAAGGTACAAAATCTGACTGCACTTGCATGAGAACAGTGTAGATTATAGTCTAGTGTATTCATAGCTGGTGAAACTCTATCTTGTCTCCTGCAGAATCTATTCAGAAAGCATCTTTATATTGAAAAAAATGACATAAAGCATTTCCATGAGTGAGAATGTCAATTATTGTTAACTAATTAGAAACACAATTCTGGACAAGCTGTGGTCTCGAGTTCATGTGCAAAAACCAAGCAACAACCTTCAAGACTGAAAATAAAGTCATTGTCAAAGAGCCAAAATCTGCCAGTTGAGGCTGGTTTCCCAGACTTCTATTTAACTACGTCCAACTGACAAACATTTTAAGCATAGTTACATCTTACAGGAGTCACAAAGGTAGACCTCTCTGCTGTGTTCGTGCTTTTGTTTTTCATTTCAGTTGACAAATAATATTACTGTGTGGGTTTGTAAGAGATTTTTCATATTTCATTAGTCTGTAACTAAGCACTAACCAGCCAATGCATGTATCTGTGCCTTTACACTTTACAGTTTGGGGATGCAGTTGGTTAAACTTCTGGGTGATTTCATGGTAGCAAACTTTTCCATCCTGAGTGAAAACAGCTATGATGAACAGAAATAGACCAATGCAAAACATTTATAACTATATAATTAAATATATAATTAAATTCAGTTTAGTTCAGTTTTATTTATATAGCACCAAATCACATCAGTCACCTTAAGGTAATTATAGGTAAAGACCACATAATAATGGTAGTTCAAAAAACCGTACATTAAACCTACAGAAATGAAACTGAAACTACCCATGCCTTGTTAATTAATGTCAGATGATATCAAGTTGACTGCATATTTTAATCTACAATTTCAATCAACGAAACACAATTAAGATTAACAAATATAATAGGTAAATAATTAATAAATACAATTAAATTCCAAGTTTGCACTTCTTGGTAGTTTATAATGCATTTTTAAAAATCTGAAGTCGGTCTTAATAAACTGCAGTTGCTGTTTATACCGCACGGTTGGTGTTGGAGCATTACACAACACTGTTATATCATGGGCATAAGACAAATGGGCGGAAAGTCATCATAGTGTAGATAAAGGATTATTGCATTGGTGTATATCACTTGAGGCAACTTGAGAAGACTTCACTGCAATCATGTTTTCTTTTCTTTATACTAATAATCGCATGCTTGTATGAGCACTCGAACAGGTTTTGCTTGTTGTCAACATTGCTCCTAATCAATCTGTGTGATTCTAAATCTAAAAAAACTGTCTCAAGCAGTCTGATTTTCACTGTTCAGTGGGATCTCTAAGAAGAATTTCAACCTCAGCCATCTTTAAATAGGTTATAGTTTAGAACACACAGCCAAAGTGTCCAAGACTGTGTGAGAATCATATGGAACATCTTTAATCAAATTTTTGATACGCTGCTGAATCTCATATTGTAATGTCATGTAAAGGTGTGGAAAAGAAGAGTTAGGGGTCTCCAAAATCATAAAGAAATACAAATGGGATTGTTGTTTAGTTCCATGGGAATTGTGTGATTATGTAGATCCACTACAATCTTTAAATTATACTACATTTGACAGTGAAATTATTGACTGGAAAACAGACATCACAAGTTATTAATCACAAATAAATATGATTGTGTTAATACAGTAAACAAAATGAAGAACATTTAGGTATTATTATCAGTATTATTATTGACAAAGTTAAATGCAGTGGTTTCACAGGTCTAGAGATCACATTGGGCTACAGGTTGCCCAAAAACTACAGTGAGTTTGAAACACTTGGTTTACAGTACATCTAAATCTGTTATGAGCTGCTCTTGATCATAGAAAGGAAAACTGTCGGATTTATTAGAGAAGAATCTATTTCATAAATAAATAAACACCCTATAGTAAACCCTTAGATGTGATTACAGCAACTGAAATGCCAATGAGTTCTCGGACCTCACCCATCTTCAAAAATAGTACATGTTTACGAAGATGGAAATTCCAGATACATTGTTGTACCTGGTATTAATGGCTCTGTGCGTATATGGGTGTGCAGCTATTGTTTTGAAAAAATGTGAACCCATCCCAGTAAGTGCTAAAGGAATTTAAGCTTGTCAAGACTGAGTTGCAAACAACGCCTTTACGTCATTTAAATGAGTGATTTTAAATAGATTTTTTCTTAATTTTTGATCTGTACGTTTTGCCTGCATGATGCAGGAAATAAATTCAGTGTAATCACCGGGAAACCTGATTCACATAGTCACAAGGAAGGTGACATCCTGTTTTTACTCTAGTGTGAATAAGCCATAAACTATGGCTGTGTAAAGTGCATTTGACTTTAAATAAGTTTAGTTTAATATTCTGTATATATAGGTTCATGTGACTTATCCTTAAAAAAAACACCCTTAAATTAAGTAAGTACAGCTAAGGAACTTTATTTTTTGAAGACAATGCATATCAGCACTGCCAAACTGCATGCAATGCAGGCGATGAATAAAAAAACCATTGTCCTGATGTTTTTGACTATGTCAATTATATCTGTGTAGATTTTTCAAAACGCTTAAAAATGTTATTGCTCTTTAATCTGAAACGTTGTCGTCTCATTATGTTTGCAAGAAAATAAAATACAGTGTATTTGAACACCAAAGTCATTAATCTGCAGAATTTGTTTGCACATATGTATGTCTGAGCTACAGCAACATGTTCCACACTGTCCCACACAAACTGACTCTTTGCAACACATTTAGCTTGCAGGGATCTGGCCTCCCTAACTGTATGGTATATTTAGGATGGCGAGCGAGTAGCGATTGGGTGGAGGCATTTATTATTAAGTTGAAATGCGTGAAATCAAGGCAGAAGTGTAATTACCCCATAAGCACACAAGGATTACTTCTGTAGCACAAATACTGAATTTCATGTTTGACTTGACTTAATGACTCTATAAGTTGTAAAACAAAAACTGCCCCCTGTTGCTTGTGTGATAAAGCAGATTAACTTTTGCTGCCTTTGGTGGAACGCAGCCGAACAGCATTTACATTAATAAAAAATGAACATGATCTGTCAAATTAACAGCTCTGCTTTTAAGAAATATAAGAAGGAAAATAAAATGCTCTGATCTGAATGAGATTTGAATGAAAAATTAAAGAAGCACATCCCCCCCCCCTCATTTCTGTGCTGCTCTAAACAAATCATCCTCCTCTTGCTTGTTTAAACTAAATGTTATGCAAATGCACACCTCACCTCACTCACAGGGCCGCACACTCCTCCCTCATTTTTCTCATTTTAGGTGATCGCAAACATGTAAACAAAATTTGTTTTCATGCATTTGAATATGATTAATTATCACAGACTAAATCCAGCTGCACTTGTAAAGACTTTTCAGACGAGATTAGGAATTTCAAAGTGACAACCATGATAGATGGGAGCATTCTGTAAGTCGTAGATTAAAGGTCACAGCGATGAACTGAAAAACTCACAAGGCATCATTTAAGTTGAGGCAGATGCAATCAAAGCCGAGCAGCAAATAGACGAGCGCCTCAAACAGGCAAAATGATTATGGAAATGGGTATCTGCACACAACTAAACATATGGCAGTGCCTAATGCCATATAACACTAGGGGCTGGGTTTAATCAAACTTCACCAATTAAAAATACAAATGATATGCAAACATCTGAAAGTCTGAGGAGAAATTGAGGAGGATTGTTATTAATGATAGGGGATGGATCTATCTCCGCTAATTCTGTTAATGTTTCTTCCACTGCTCTCCTTTCTACAGATAAGACTGATCAGCATCACTTGAACTGCTTAAATAAACAGTCCAAGCGGAGAAATGGTGCAATGTCAAAAGTAAATGTAAATCACATATGGCATTTACAGTAGATGCATTTAGAAAATAAGAAAAGATAAGACTGTTTTATGAAACAGTTACCAGCTGCAGTTTGGATGAAGCTGGTTGTTCCCAATTTGATTCATTTTACATTTATTTTTAAATTTGCACAACTAAAGTACAGACTCAAGTTCAGCTCTGGAACATCTTGCCTTGGTGAAAAATGTATTTTTTCTGAAATCCTGACTACACTAACCAGGAAAATTAATGAGAAACTTTTAGTAAATGCTACAAAAGGATCAAAGGACTCAGTCACACAGGCTAAGAGACCGGTTAGAGACCTATGCGTATTCCCCAACCAGTTGCTGAGTGGTTGCTAGCTGTCATGAAGTGGCATTGGTGGCAGTGAGAGTGCTGCAAAAAGCTGCAGATGCAAGACACTGATATGTCTGCACACACTGATGTTGTGGAGCAAAAGTTGTGCATTGCCGCTCCAACCTACAGATTTCAAAAAGCAAATCTTTCACATTGAAAGTGAATGTTCTCTGTTTCTGGTTTGAATCCAGCTTTCACAGTTTCACTGCGGCTCCAAGTAGTTTACAAGCATTTGTAGACAAATCACACAAATCTTCCAAGCAAACTACTGCCAACCCCAGAAACCTTCTAGCAATGAAAGTAATCACATCAGTGGTTTCATATACTTCTTTGCAACCAATACCAGAAATCTCCAGCAAGCACTCGCCAAGCAGATAAAGAATTTAAGCTTTTCCCTAGCAACTGGTGGTTGCCAGGTGGTTGACGACAGGTGTCTAAGGCAAGTGTGTAACTGGGTCTTGACTAAAGTCAACCATGCCATCTTTCTGCCTAAACCTATCCACAGTCAGATATAATAAAATACAGGTCAGCACTGTCTTGTAATCACATCTTGATAATGATGTGATTACAATAAAGTTAATTGTGATATGACTTAAATAATTTTTTAAAGAAAATGTACAAGTGATACTGAAATAATAATTTATATTTATGACTATTTTGCTCCATTCCCTGGGGATTATCTGTATTTTGTTGTTCAGATAATCAACAAATTGAATCCTTTCAGCCATAGAAGTCCAGGTGGGGCCTAGGTATCAAATGGGGCCCAACAACAAACTTTTGCCCCTAGGCCCCATTCCTACAAAACTGCCCAAAGAAGTCCTGCCATTAATTAATTCTTCGATCTTAAATATGATCAACCTATCTCTAATAATCAGCTATGTAACACAGCTCTTCAAGCTGGCTGTAGTTAAACCTTTACTCAAAAAGCCATCCCTAGACCCAGCAGTCTTAGCTAATTATAGGCCAATCTCCAACCTTCCTTTCGTATCAAAAATCCTTGAAAGAGTAGTTGTCGCACAGCTAACAGATCATCTGCAGAGGAATGGCTTATTTGAAGAGTTTCAGTCAGGTTTCAGAGCTCATCACAGCACAGAAACAGCTTTAGTGAAGGTTACAAATGATCTTCTTATGGCCTCTGACAGTGGACTCATCTCTGTGCTTGTCCTGCTAGACCTCAGTGCAGCATTCGATACTGTTGACCATAATATCCTATTAGAGCGATTAGAACATGCTGTAGGTATTACAGGTACTGTGCTGCAGTGGTTTGTATCATGTCTATCTAATAGACTCCAATTTGTACATGTAAATGAAGAGTCCTCTTCACACACTGAGGTTAATTATGGAGTTCCACAGGGTTCAGTGCTAGGACCAATTCTGTTTACATTATACATGCTTCCCCTAGGCAGCATCATTAGAAGACATAGCATAAATTTTCACTGCTATGCAGATGACACCCAGCTCTATCTGTCCATGAAGCCAGATAACACACACCAATTAGTTAAACTGCAGGAATGTCTTAAAGACATAAAGACCTGGATGGCCGCTAACTTTCTGCTTCTTAATTCAGATAAAACTGAGGTTATTGTACTCGGCCCTGAAAAATCTTAGAAATATGGTATCTAACCAGATTCTTACTCTGGATGGCATTACCTTGGCCTCCAGTAACGCTGTGAGGAACCTTGGAGTCATTTTTGACCAGGACGTGTCCTTCAACGCACATATTAAACAAATATGTAAGACTGCTTTCTTCCATTTGCGCAACATCTCTAAAGTTAGAAATATCCTGTCTCGGAGTGATGCTGAAAAACTAGTTCATGCATTTATTACTTCCAGGCTGGACTACTGTAATTCATTATTATCAGGATGTCCAAAAAACTGAAAAGCCTTCAGCTAATCCAAAATGCTGCAGCAAGAGTACATGACAGGGACTAGAAAGCGAGAGCAGATTTCTCCTGTATTGGATTCCCTTCATTGGCTTCCCGTTAAATCCAGAATTGAATTCAAAATCCTGCTCCTCACATACAAGGTCTTAAATAATCAGGCCCCATCTTAATGACCTTGTAGTACCATATCACCCTATTAGAGCACTTCTCTCTCGCTCTGCAGGCCTACTTGTTGTTCCTAGAGTATTTAAAAGTAGAATGGGAGGGAGAGCCTTCAGTTTTCAGGCCCCTCTTCTGTGGAACCAGCTTCCAGTTTGGATTCAGGAGACAGACACTATCTCTACTTTTAAGATTAGGCTTAAAACTTTCCTTTTTGCTAAAGCATATAGTTAGGGCTGGACCAGGTGACCCTGAATCCTCCCTTAGTTATGCTGCAATAGATGTAGGCTGCCGGGGGATTCCCATGATGCATTGAGTTTTTTCCTTTCCAGTCACCTTTCTCACTCACTATGTATTAATAGACCTCTCTGCATTGAACCATATCTGTTATTAATCTCTGTCTCTCTTCCACAGCATGTCTTTATCCTGTCTTCCTTCTCTCACCCCAACCGGTCGCAGCAGATGGCCCCGCCCCTCCCTGAGCCTGGTTCTGCTGGAGGTTTCTTCCTGTTAAAAGGGAGTTTTTCCTTCCCACTGTCGCCAAAATGCTTGCTCATAGAGGGTCATATGATTGTTGGGTTTTTCTCTGTATCTATGAAGCCCCTTGAGGTGACTTTTGTTGTGATTTGGCGCTATATAAATAAAATTGAATTGAATTGAAGTATTCTGCAGTTCTAGTTTTAATGAAAGGTCTCCCCCCTTTGATCATAATGAGCTTCACTATCTAATTAGCAGTTGTGGAAACAGCTTTACTGTAGTAGAACTTGATCATTTTTAATACTGCAGGTAAAAAGGAACAGGCAGTACCAGCAGCATATTAATTATCAAATAAAGAATATCAAGGTTTATTATGATTATCCAGCCTGAGCCCAAGAAGAACGCGGTTTCAGTGTTTCACAGACTATCTGAGTCGTAGATTTTGTGTCAAGAGGCACGCAGCATTTTTCAGGGGAACTCTTTGACATTTGAGAGGCTGTGAATCATGAGTAGTTGCCGTCTCTTCAAAAATGATGCTGGAGGGAGGGAGTGAGGTTATCCTGTGTGGTAAACACAACCCTTCCATCCTCACATCTCTCTCCCTCTCTTATATCTCCCGCTGGGAGGAGCCGAGTCAAGAGGAAGCGAGGTGTCGCATTAGTCAAATGAAATGAATCCATAGTGTGATCAGCTTCACAAAGCAGCGCCACAGTGTGGCTGGAGGAAAAATCATAGGTGATGTCACTCGCAGAACACCTTCAAGTAGATGACGTCAAAGCAGATTTAAAAAAAATGTGATCATAATCACAGTAATCAGCATGACGAGATTTTATTAAATGTTTAAGGAAGTTTAAGGAAGTTCCTGCATGAGCTCTAAATGGTCCATATGGTGTTCCTGTATCTTACTGTTTATGCATTATTCCTTATTTTTGCCTCCATGAGTTTCCAATAAACATTTAAACAGGAGTGGATATTGCTCCTTCTTAAGGCAAACTGTTGCCTGTCACAGAGTGTGTCAGCATGCAGTCATGGGTATTTGTGAAGAATTTGGATGCCTTAATGACATGCGACTTGATTCCGGCGTCTGCCTCCATATCTGCACTGATGTCAGTATTACTCCTGCAGCAGCAGTGCAAACACACAGACACACACACACAGACAGTATCGAGCTCAATCATTCCTTCCTGAAAAAAACAGCGTTGTTATTCCATCATTGGAACAGTCTGCACACAAACCAAATCCATTTAAAATGCTGAAATACTTTCACCAAAATACAGACTTACGCTATATAGAATTGCATTTGCTTTATGGCCACATGGATTAAGTGAATGTAGGCAAATATGGCTGGAAATACATTAGCTCTTGATCAAATTGTTCTGCATTTTTGGGGGGCTTTCTCAGTTTTCTAAAAGGGGGGGGAGAAGTAAAGTCTTTTGTGTTCATAAAGAAATTAAAAATGATTCTATTCTCAGTCATGATCTGTGTTTCCTGATGCGCTATTTCCCTCTGTGTTATTTCTGACTTACTAGAAGCTTGAGTACATTTGAAAATCACAAAGTAAATCTGAATATTTTTACTTTAAGCTCCCCAGCCCAGGAAAAGATGATCCTGCCACTTGTCCATTACAGACATGACACGGGCCTCCCCCACCTACCCATCACCACCCTCTCAGTCCCCCAGGAGAAGGTAGGGATGTAGGGTGTGGAGGAGGGAGGGGGCTTTGAGAGGATTCTTTATGCAGCTCTGTGTATTGCTTTCATGTTGTCCAGCCGGTAACTAAGTTGGGTTGCTGGGGGCAATGGCTAATTCACACCCTCAGATCACGAGCATGAAATGAGAGAGCAGTGAGCGCTAAAGCCCCGAGGTTAACGATAGCTCCGTGGCACCACACACCCAACACCCCCTCCATATAAATCTGGTCAAATGGTTTCATTTTAGATGATCCCCAGAATCTCCTGCACACACTTAACGGAGAGGTAGAAGGTTCACCTGAGATAGAAAGCCTGATTTTGGCAGCGTTACGATGCCCACTTTTGTTTATCGAAGCCACTGCTGCCTTCTTACACACTTAAGTGAAGCATCCGCGCTTTTCTTTGTATTATCCTAATGTGAGCCGCGTGAATGGACTCAGCAGAGCCCACACGCAAGCTATTTTGTCATGATGGATGCTGCTTTTTCTACGGAGATCAGCAAAAATAAAGAAATAAATATTTAAAAGAAGAATACAGCTGTGAAGGACTTTAAAAATCTTTTTACTCCTCAGTTAAACAAGCTTGTGGATGAAGACCGCCCCCCCTCCCCTCACCCCCTTTCTAGCACCACCACCACCCTTTTCCCCAAAACCCCTCTTTAAAGTTATTTCAAATTTCCCAGCATGGCTTTGAGAAATCTGTTTGTTTGAGGGCAGCATTAGATGTGACCAGCGTTTTATTGTGACATAAAACCGCATTTCTTCCTTGGCAGATTAAAAATAAAATCGGTTAATAAGAAAAGCTGTCAGCAGCAGAAAATGGTTGACATAATCCGTTTATCCTCCAAGCAATAAAGATATTGGTCCTTGGGAGTCTATCTTTCCTCTTATGTTATTTCGCCCAAAACATTATCTTCTATGCATTCAGATGGATTAAGAAGTCATACGGGAGATAGAAAGAAAATGACAGATACAAAAAAATATAGAATATCCCTTTCACTCTGCATCACACACATTTACAGGAGGAAACACATATGATCCAGAGTTAAGTTAATAAATGAATTGTTAAAAAAACAGCAGAGTACGAACAGGAAACAGGTCACAAGCAGATACTCTTACTCTAAAAGCATGATGGGAGAAGATAACAGAAACTGGAGGGGTCAATGGAGCAGAAGAGCAGAGTGGATTGACCCCAACCCAACTCAGGCTAGGATGGGAACAGCTTGACTTTATTTAACCGTAGTTGACATGCAGACAGCTGGAACAGAAAATAACAGTCGGGCGGTTTATGTAAAGGAATGAATTCAGAAGGAGACGAAGCACCAATGCAGGAATTTGAACAGAAACGGCATTTACTGTAGGCTTATCCCTCCTAATGCTACATGGCATGAATCATACTCTTACATGAAACTATTTGATTTCAAAACCTATAGCCGGTATGCATTTCATAGCACGTCACAGCAGTTTATCAGTTTGTCAGACATGATTCGGGGCAGGTATTCACTGTACGACTGTTGTCTTTATCCCACCTGAGAGAAACCAGTTTTTTCAGAATCTCCAGATGAGCTGCTCTCCCGGGACTCACATGACTGACAGATAAAGGCATAAGCAGAGTAAACCTGTGGTCAAAGATGTGAGGCTGGACATGAAATGCTGATTTGGATCTGTGTGAGCCAGTGGGGCCGGCCGTGCCGGGGTGCAGGGGTGGAGGTGGGGGCGGGAGTTTGTGAATGATGAAGGGGGTGGAGACGTCTGTGAGTGGCAGCCAACGTGTGCCGCAGTGTGAGGCTCTGAACTCCGACTCTGTTCTGTTTAATCATGTCGGTTTGGCTGGTAATGAAATTTGATTATGCCTCTAAAGGCGGAGGGGGGTGAGATATATTAATATCTTCCAAGATTATGCATGAAACTGCGGTGTGTAATTTTCCCCTTCTCCTTGTGCACCTGCAAATTGTTAGTAGTTCATCATTAGCATGGAACTTTTGCATTTCCATTCGTCTTTTCTGTGCGAGCTGCGATGTGATTAATGCAGGCCTTGATTCATTAGTTTATCATCAATGTGGTTTTAACTGATCACTACAGATCCATCATGCACTCCACAGGGCCCTGCAGTGTAGATTAACACTCAGCATGCTCAGAAAGGCTATCTACTGATCTGTTTTGGTTAGCTCTCATAGGGGGCGGGGGCACATAACTCACAATGCCATCAGCCCCAGCCCACCACACTCAAAGAGCTGCTATTGTATGTCCAAGAAGATGCAGCTATTAAAGTGCCGTCACATTCATTTGCTCAAAAATAAATAAATAAATTCACCCAGCAAAAAATAAATGAAAAATATGCGTGCATAGAAAAAGAGGGCACTTCCCATATGGAAAAGATATATATAAGTCTTATAAAGTTTTTATCTGTCTTGTATGAAACTTGTATGAAAAGCATACAAGAGTGAAAACACATATAAGATCCCTTGAAAAATTATATAATGAAACTTGTATATATGAAATATATGAAAGTAATGAGAAAGTGGCCACTTTCATGAGTAAATCATATATGTTTTTACTATTTCTTTTCCGTGTGGGTTCCTTAAGTAGTCATGATCGAGAAAAGTAAAGTTCCACTGCAGGGTTTCATAATAGTAATTATTGAGTAGAAAAAAGCAAATATTAGGAAGGAAGTGTTGAGCTGTTTGCTGACTAATGAAGGAGAAAGTACTAAAACCAAAGAAACTTTGCAAATGAACTATGAGCTACACAAACAACTTTTATGATATAATTTAGAGGAGAGTGCTGTTAGTATCTGAAAAGGCATCTTTTCTGCTCATTTCTGCTCTAAATTTCTATTCTTGGACTCTTCTTGAGTAGCTTTGTATGACTCACGGTTTAAAATAATCCTTCTTATATTGAGGCTATGTGGTCCCTCATGTTACCCAGAGTGTGAAACAAGCAGATTTAGCCCTATTTAAGACAGCTGTCTTCTAAATGGTAGTTCCTCTGAACAACAGGTGGGTGGGGCTTCTGTACATGATTTGAATTTTTTACCTATGTACCCACCACTCACATCTTATTCTTGCGATCCTTGTTTTCACTGCCATAGGGAAGAAGAATGTTATGGTCTTCCATTTTTAACTATATACGAGGTTAAAATGTTAGCAGTAGATAGAAATACGAGTAATTAAGGTGGAGAACGCGTTAAGGAAACTGGCTCTCATTAACACATTAAAAACATGAATATAAAAGATATAGCAACAAATACGATGGTAGTCATTCATGTCAGCAGCCAACATTTATCAGTTTTGCACAGTCCAGCTCAAAAAACTGAACAATAAAGACACGAAAGACTTTAAAATACGTCAGTTATTTATAAAAACTAGGCTTTTTTGTTTCTCTGACATCAACCATCAGTCAACGGCTATAAGCCAAAAATTTTTTTCAACCATATCAGCCAGAATAACATGGTCAGTTGTTTGTGGACTTCAGCACTAAGCAGGAGAGGAACTACCAGACCCCCGTCATCAACGAGTGCCCAGTGGAGAGAGTGGACAGCTTCAAATACCTCGGAGTTCACATCACGCAGGACCTGTCATGGTCCTGTCACATCAACACCGTGGTGAAAAAGGCCCGTCAGCGTCTCTACCACCTCAGACGCTTGAGAGACTTCCAACTGCCCTCCAAGGTGCTCAGGAACTTTTACTCGTGCACCATAGAGAGCATCCTGACGGGAAACATCTTAACCTGGTTCGGGAACAGCACCATGCAGGACAGACGAGCTCTACAGAGGGTTGTGCGATCTGCTGAGCGCACCATCCGCTCCGAGCTCCCTGACCTGCACTCAATCTACAGCAGGCGGTGCTGGACCAAGGCCAGGAAGATCGTGAAGGACCTCAGCCATCCCAACAACGGACTGTTCTCTCTGTTGAGGTCAGGAAAGCGATTCCGCTCCCTGAAGACCAACACAGAGAGACTGAGGAGGAGCTTCTTCCCGCAGGCGATACGGTCTCTCAATCACACCACCACACAGTACTGACCCACACATACAGTTCTTACACACACTGGACATTCTGGACATTGTTTTCACTTCATTACTTAAATCACGCTGCTGTTATTGTGTATATATTTATTTATATTTCTTCATACATTCTTATATAGTTCTATATTGTGTATTTTGTTGTACAGTTATTTTATTTTCAACTTTAATTTATATATTTTATCTTATTCTCCCAGTTAAATTTACCCTTCATTCTAATTTGTGTTGTACAGTTATTTCATTTTTAACCTTAATTTATATTTTATTCCTTCCTAGTTAAATTTACCCTTTTTAATTTTTCATATTTATTTCCTATCTTATTCATAGCCTTTTCCTTTTTTGTTTTCTTTAGGTCACGAGCAGTTGTCCAAGCATTTCACTACATATCGTACTGTGTATGACTGTGTACGTGACAAATAAAATTTGAATTTGAATTTGATTTGATTTAAGTGTCATCTATTCCCAATACAGTACAAACTTATTAGCAAAACTTAAGCACAGCAGTATCTCGTGAACGAGGTGGAGATTCAATTTACAAAAAAAAGAAAGATAAGGAATGGACTTCTAAAACGTTCTGATAAAATAGGAAGTAAAAAGAAATACTCTATTTATCCTGTTATTAATTATTCTTTTGCAGCAGTTTGAGTACTAAAAAAAGTATTAAAAGGCTTAATGCATGAAGTATAAAAGATTACCAGTATTTGTCCTTGTGGCAGCTGAGATGAATCAGTCTGTTAGGGTGCTCTGCTGTCTGTCCAGTAAGTGATACAGAGGGTGGTCAATAAAGCTATGTAATATAATATTATCAATAATATGTCGGTATAACATGCTCAAGCAACATCATGGAGCTACCTAGTGTAAAACAATGAGACAAGCCCAGGCATGTGTGAGAATAAGAACTGCATGTCTGCATGATTTAATTCCACCAAAAGGAAGCTACTATGACAACCTCCAACAAAGCACAGTACTTTGCAAAATATGCAAGAAGGTTATTCCCTCTAACAGTGGAAACAACAACTTGCTTCACTACTTGAGGCAGAAACACATCGAGCACAACCAGGCGGCAAAAGGGATGAAAATGTAAACAAATGACAGCACAGAGCATTGGCGGAACACTTGATAGTTAACCTCAGCAGTTCCACTCCGCATGACAGGAACTGAAAACACTGAATGAAAATTACTGATGGAGTTATATGGTTGAAAAGCAGGGCTTTCAGTAGCAGATTAAAAAGCCAACATTAAACATTCAAGATGTAAAAAAAAAAAAAAAAAAATTCAAGTTAATGTGTGGCAATATTGTCACATAATAAAATAGCTCCTGCAGGGATACAAGGTTAAGTTACTTTAATTAAGGTTTTAAACAGTTTTTTAATAGTTTTACTAAAATATCGAGGGAAACTTAAACTACACAACTTAAAATACTTTTGTACTTATATTTGACTAATGTTGTATCACTGCATACAATGCTGCTATTCCTGGCACATGTTTCAACAGATCTATACTTTTAATTTTTATTGCCAGCATACTTCAGTAATAATCTCAGCATCTTTAAGAATTGCAGTCGGCTCAGCCCCTTCTTTTATACAGTCTCTGTGTTGGTTTCAGCCTGTTGCTAATGTGGACACCCACAGTAGCTGAACTTCTCCACCATATCAACATCCTGTCTCGGGACAGGAAAAGGCCGTGTAGCTGTCGTCTTCCTTCATTCTTCCTTCAAAAGACGATCATCATCTCTGGTCTTTCACATTCAGAGGCAGATGACTTCTCCCAGACCACTCTGCAAAATGATCTACAGTATTTGTGCTCTGTACTCCTGCTGCTCATCACTTACACTTCCAACCAATATAGAAGAGTATTTCTGTAGGTGTCATGACCTGGAGCTGTGTTAAAAGTCTGAGGTAAGGTGAATAGGAAACAGCTACACTTTTCTATAAGTTTTCAAATGTGCAAATACATACTTGTTGGCATATACAGTGCTAAGTGTACAAAGTAAGAACATTGGAATCTGCATTTAAAAAAGCAGCACGCTCTAAAGGAAACACTCATAAACAATCTGCAATACAATTTCAGTGTGAATTGTAGCAGAACTAAATAATAAAATTAAATCTAGTTATATGAAAACTGAATGAATAATAGCTGCAATTTGTATCACAAGCAGTTCACTTACAATTACAATTATTTCTATGGTTTTGCTAAATGTTAGACTTTAAAGCTAAAGGCTAAAAGGACTGTTTCTTTGACAAAGGCCTCAAACCATTCAATGAAGTGAGATTCTTATAACAGAGAGAACATCAGTCATATTCAGCTTGAACTAAGTTAACTATATAAGAGATGAAGTTTGAAATCACCGTGAAAGAGAAAGGATGAACCTTCTAAAAGCAGTGACTGTGATAAAGAAATTAATTTGTAATTGTATGATGGAGTTTATGGAATGCATGAAATTAAATAACTGTCTACAGAAAGAAACAAGGGGACAATATGTGAGCACGGAAGGGCCCCATTTACCTCAGTCCTCACCTTTAAAGTCACGATAAATACAGAGAACGAGCAGATCTAATATAATTGGCTATTGCAGAAAAACCTTGAGCATTTTGTCTCTTAAAGCCAGTCAAATGAATTCACACTTTTGAGTTTGAGGCATTCATCTGCTTCATGTCTGCTTTCTCTTTCCTGTCTTTTATCTCAACCTCATGTGAAAAGGATTTAATTGATTTTAGAAGTTAGATTTTTCAATGTATTTCTGCACAAAACAAACACAATAATGTTATGCCCTCTCCTTACTAATAACTGACCACCGAATGGATGCAGAATTTGAGGAATGCATGTCGACGGGTTCAAAGGGCAAAAACACTAAAGAGGTTACGTGTGAATGTGAGCGAGAATAATTCTACAACAGATTCTTCTCTTTTCCTGCTGGAGGGAGAATATAGCTGTGTTTTTTTTGGAGGGAAAGCTTGCTCAGGTAAGGGGTTCCACATGAAAACACAAGCGGCATGAAGAGTTTAATGGGAAATTCAAATATCGCCCATCGTTGCACAGTTGTGACAATGTCAGCGTGGCCGGCGCCGTTTTAAGTGACAACTGCTGATAACCGGGTCTAAGACCAGCATAAATCCATCCGCATTCATTTACCGTGGACTTCCAGCTCGTATCAGCCCAGGCTGGAACAGACACGGACTTAGAGCATCAGAAAGTTAATAAGCACTTGGTCCCACTTAACGCTAAGTGCTACCAGATATGCTTTTAATATCTGCTAGTCCAGGTAGTCAGGAGTTTAAGCTATAAAAATGTCACTTTACGTCTGTAATCCTGTCTATTAGTCAGAGGTTTTACGGGCCTACTTGTTAGAGGAATACTGTCGAATAAAGAGAGCAGTGACGAGCCTCGATGTACAGATATTCAGTATGAAAGGATATGAAATATTACTTTACTTTAAAAAAGAAGTATCAGTGCTACTTAAAAACATTCCTTCTTATAAAGACGGCAACATGACATACCCAATAAGAACAGAGGAAGAAACATGGAAATGACTGCAGTTGCCTAACAAATCGCATTTTACTGACAAAATTTGGATTTTGACATATAATATAATATCGTGCCGATCTCAGCTAATTTAAATTCTGAAAAACAACCAATCTGCACCCTCAAATTGGCCCAAATTAGTAGGATTTCTGATCATTTCACCTGCTGTCCCATTAACATACTACAATTTTTCTATAATGTATTATTTTGCGATGCCGGAAAAGAGGAAAATGTAATAAAATTCTCTCTCCACCCCACCTGAATAATTTTCACAGAGTCCCTTAATTTATCAAGCTAAGAATCTAATTTGAATCTTAAATAAACACCACACTTAAATATGGACTGCATACAAATACTCTGTGCGTGTTAAATATAATAAAATCTTTCCATCTGCTGGATCAACAAATAAGGCTGACAATGTTTCAGACAAAGCGCCTGTTTCCCTTTGGTTTAAAGAGGATCGAGGGCTAAAATTCCCTTTCTTTCAGCCTAGACACACACAAACAGCAACGCTCCCTCGCTGCCTCTCTCCTCTTCTCCAGCACGCCTCTAATGCGTCCTAATCCCGGCTGAAGACAGACGCGGGTTGTGTGTGTAAGAAATATCTCTTTGCTTTTTCTGCCTCAGTTCATTATTTTTCTTTCTTGTCACTTAGTGTGATAGGTTGGACAGAGGCGCACAGATGAGCACTGAAGACACAGTCACAAGGCCTTAATCTAGTCTTTAATGCGTGACTTCAGAGATGTCATTTATCTTGTGACTGCAGCAGGCGTCCACAAAACTTTATCTCTAATAATATATTGATGGATTAAAGGGGTCAGGCAGGAGACCAGGCAAGAAAAATTGCTTATTGACATCAAAATACAGTGCCCCAAAACCTGATAAACATAGGGACAGGAGAGTGGAAGTCAGAGAGAGAAGGAAAAGAGAGAGATGAGGGAGGGGGAATTGAGTTGGGGTATTGTGAATGTTTGCACCCGGTAATTTCCTTCCTTCACAAGAGCCTCTGGTGGTCTGAGCCCTCGGCTTGATAAAAACCCCAGCCTCTCCTGTTCTCGAGCTAGGCGCTGTGCAGTTGCCGAAAGGAAAAAGCTGGTGACTGCTAGGTCATTTCCACGTTTATCTTGACATAAACTCCCCCACCACCGCCACCCCCCAACGCACACGTATACGCGCACACATACACACAACGCTGCACCTTATTAATCACACTTAAGTGCCGTGTGAGACTGGAGCACTCGTGCGAAGGCTACTGAAAGCAGAAACCCGAATGTGTGGCATTATCAGGAAAAGCACTGCTGTACAAACTTGGGAGACCACCGGCAGTCTCCTCCATTTTTGCCATTTCCTCACTGCTTAGAGTGGTGTGTATAGTGTTTTTATCTGAGCAAATACGAGACTCTTTAGTCAGCTTGATTTTAGGGGCGACTTTAAACAGCTATAAGGGACAATCTGTGGAGAGTTTATGAAGCTTTGCTGTCCTTCCAAATATACAAATGACAGATTTATTGTCTGGACATGACTAAAATAAAACAGAAAAGGTGATTTTTTTTCCGAACTCTGAGGACGTACATGCGTGACAGTCTTTTTACTGGTTCATTATATTTAGCCGAAATCCAGTCACAAACAGGGTTGAATTATGAATTCTGCGCGCAAATCAAATTACTTATAAAGTAGGCAGCTATAAGAGTCTCTCACCAGCAGTTCACATAAAGTCACACCATTCGCATGCACCTCATAGTCTGCCTCTATACTCTATGTATAATGCACACACTGGCCTGTCTAAATAGCTCTGTATGTACTTTAACTATACAGTAAATTAGTATGAAGCACAACGTCATAGGTGAATCCCCTGCCAGTGACCATGCTAAGTAGACTTTGAATTCCAATTTCGAGAATGCTACTCTTGTAAAAGTCTTTAATTACTCCGATCCTGCTCTTCATTGCGGATTGTGATAAACCAGTAGGCTTATTTAAGAAATCTATCAGCTGAAAGCACGTTTTTTCCCCCCCTAAACACTTCATCTTTTGCAGTCCTTGCGTGAAAACCGTGTTTGGCGTCCGAGGCAAGTCGTTCCAATCCCAAATAGAGTCAATTCTAACCCTTCACACACACACACACACACTGTCTCCCTCTCTCTCTTCCAGTCCAGGAAAATTAATACACTTTACTATTACAAGATAAAGCTATAGGGACATATTACACCAGGCATATCTGCAAGCCTGTAATACTACAGAGTCAGCATTCAATAAAAGACATTTGCAACCAGGCGTTTCTCACAACAACACTTGCGAAAGATTTAAAAGCTTCTAAATTAGGTGCAGCTCACGCACGAAAGGTGCCTGGTAAGCAGGGTGATACTTACTTAAAATGACAGAGTTGTTTATGAAGGGGGTGCCTCCCTTGCTTCAAGGTGGCATGCAAGAGGAACAGTTTATGATCCACACACTGGGTTATTTAGCCTCAAACAGTGTGCATAATGTTGGGTGACAATCAGCGCACATAACTCACGTCGGGCTTTTAGTGATCTCCCACTTCATAACATCACCCCTTGAATACTGATTGCCTTCTTATCGCGCCATTTATCTGATGCAACTTCTGCCTTGCTGATCCTGAGCTCAGACAGACAGCTTTCTAATTTGCGGCAGTATCAGAAAGTTGTGACAACTGTCGCAGGAGAAAGGTGTTTAACAATCCTTAGAGAGAAGAACAGGAATGTATTTGCAATAACGTGCGTTCACACTGTTGCAGCAAGGGAGGGTTTTTTTCCTTTTTTCCCCCCCTAACGGTCAGGATGACTGCCCTTGGAGCCATTAAAAATTTAATCCAGCCAGCATTCACACATATAACATATCACCCATTATAACAGCCAGGACAGTGTCTGTGCCAAAGAGGAAAGCTGGCAAAAAGTGAAAGAAAACAGAGAGGATGAGGTCATTTTTCATCCTGTAACAAATCCCAAAGCGTGCCTGCGTTTATCGCTCAGATATTTTTCAAAGAATGCGAGCGTTTGTGTTTCAGATAGGAATTACTTTGCTAAATGTCCTAATGGGCTAACAGATCAGTCACTCTTGTATTTACTGAGAGATGGCAATAAAGTGTCTGATACGAGTTTGGGTTGCTGTGTGTTTGTCACTTGAAGGACAAGCAATGCTCATCAGTTAATCCCCCACCCCAGACAAAAAGCCAGGGGGGTTGTAAAGCAGGTTTACAAGCAAACTAAAATCGCCTGTATTAAACCTGGTAAATCTGTCTCCTGCTGCAACAATGGCAATAAAACAGGAGAGTTTACCATAGAGCTTCAAGGTTGCACAACACTCAAGCGCCAAATATACTCAGTATTCAGAAGTAACAATGATACTAGTCAAATAGCTGCAGTTGTCCAAGTCACAAAGTCATTGTAAGATGATTACATTCTGGCTAGAATTCACAGCGCTCTGCATCTTTATCGCAATCATTACTCACTCCTAGATGTGCATCACTCCCAAAAGCGCCCTATGAACTGCCCAAACATGAGCGAGATGATCGGGACATTACACCTCAACGCGCTGTGTTGAAATGACCTACAGCATCAAAAAAAGAACAGCATAATACATCTCAAATTCCACCGGGGAGTAATAAAAACCCCAATTTCCATGATGAATAAAACGTTTCTCTTTTTGCTGTTAGTCCTAAACAGAGGGAAGCATGGCCAAAAGGGATGCCACAGTGTAATCTACCTTTGGGCGTTGGTACATTAATTCCATTTTCATATTCAGTGCTCCGCCATCCCCCCCTCCCCTCCTCACGCTCAGCCCTCTCCTCTCAGAGCAGCAGGCACCGAGGAGGAGGCCGGGGCTACTCTGAGGCCTGGGAATACCCCAGAGCCCGCACGCCAGGGCTACATAATTCTGGCCTGCCTCATTATTTAGCATGTCACCACTATTTTACATGTTAAAGCCCCCGCATCGCCATCTAATTTATTATAAGAATATAGAATGGGCTAGTCTGGAATGGGGTCACTTGCTTGCACGCGGCACAGGAAATAAATTCATACAAAGTCACTCAAGTCAAGGTGAAAAGCTATGTCAGCAAGATGCATTTTGTCATTCTTTGGAACAACAGTATTTGAAAGCAACGAGACTTTTCCTGCGTCCGTCCACGTCTCCTCAGTTTCCCCTTAGTATTTAACTACTTTAATCTTTACTTTCATACAGGGGAAAACTCAGGTTCCTCTGTGAAAGAAAGAGAAAAACGGAGCAGAGTCCTGCCAAGAATTGAATTGGCTTTGATGAGATTCAGCTGTAATTATTTCTCAGCAATAACAATAAGGACAACAACAACAGAAGACTTAATCCGCCAGTGAGAGGGCCCGATTCTGCTTCCTGGTGACAGTGATTAGGCCTAATCTAGGGGTTTTGGTGTGTTCATTGGAGAAAAGCGATTTTAAATGGCAACGTGTTTTGTTTTGTGAGAGTTTTATTTGCAGTCAGTATATACAGTTATAGAACACTGAAGTGAAGTGCAATCCATCTTTTGTGGCACTGATATTCAGCAGAGGGGCAGGAAGGCTGCGACTAAAAACGATCTTCATTAACAGTCAATCTGCTGATCGTTACCTCTCGTCTATGAAGTCTCCGATAACAGCTGAAGCTCATCGTTTCCAACCAAGTGCACAACCCAAAGGTTTTACCATCACATATGACAGACCAGCATCAAATCTGCACATCTGAAAAGCAGGAAACAGCAAATGTTTGGCTTTTTTTGTTTGTTTTTAACGTTTTATTTTCTGCGATAACAAAAGTCAAATACCAATTTTTATTAAAAAATATGAATTAAAACTGTCTTTTTAAATTTCTCTCATAAAAGGCTGTTTGGTTTGTCAAATACAAACAGACTGTGCTTTTTTTGTCTCACTAACAGTTAAAAACGCTTATTTTCTTGCAAACTGATTAATCAGCTAATCATTTAAAGTTTTCTGTTTGAATTTTGTCTTAGAGCATAGTACTTACCTATAAAGCTGCATCAACTTTCTTTACAGATTAATCAACTACTTATTATTCTGTCTATAAAATGACAGCATCATCTTGCAGAGACATCTTAAATTTAAAATGTCTTTTCTATTGTTTTCTTTTCTGAATGTTTAAAACCTAAGTGAGTAAAATACATTTTGGACAAGCTGGGACCAGCCTTGTGCCTTTTCTAAAACCTTTGTTTTTTTACCATCATAAATATTTTCTACTATTAATCATTTGGATTCAGTCAATCATTGATATGGATTGAGTTCACTGGAAGTTTGCCTTTGTTTTGAGATTAAATACTTGATTTTCTGATCAGCACAAGACTAATCTGAAAATACTTCAATAACTGGTTTGGTTTTTGGTTTTTGGTTTGTTTTAAACAAAAATGCCCCAGGTCCAGCTTCCTGATTATAAATACTTGGTCCTTGTTCTCTGTTTTATGTGACTCCGAGCATAATATATTTGGATTGCTGCTCTTACAAAAAAAAAAAAAAGCATCTGAAGGCATCACCTCTGGATTCAAGAAATAGTGGGCTTTTTTTCTGAAATTTCAGCAGACTAAAGAAGGATTTTATTATTAAAACAATTTATTGTTGTAGATAATATCACGTGTCTTATCCAAAGGAAAGACGAGAGAGAGAAGGCACAAGAAAAGGGAATGGCACCCCAAAATAAATCCACCGGAATCATTCCTGTTAATTGATTCCATTGCAATGGGGTTTTTTTTTAAAAAAAGAAAAACATTACAATGGAAGGAAAGCACCTACACATTTAGCACAGTGATAATTTTCTTTCAAATGTGCCACAGTACCAGCCCTCAATTCCTCCAAAAACCGACTGAGAAGCAAAGAGGATGGAGTGGAAGTGGGAGAAGGGGAGAAGGAGAAAGGCCAGATGTCAGGGCGCTCCAGGAAGAGGATTGCTAAGCGGTGTGAACATTTTTCAAAAATGATGTTTTGTGCCTCAAACATCTTGCTTACAGCAGCAGGGTCTGATCCAAGCATTATGTGCGAATACATCAGTAGCCCTGGACCCCCCTCTCCACAGGCATACAAGCGCACGCACACACGCACGCACACACACACATATAAACACACACATTTCCTAGTAACTGAAGCTCACTCCCCTCCTCCCATCCCCCCGCCTCCCTTCTTCTTCTACAGAAGTAAATTATCAAAACTGTGTTTGAAAGTGAATGAAGGGTGACTCGCTCTCTCTCTCCCTTTCTCTCGCTCTCTTTCCCCTTCCCGCTTTGACATCTCAGTTTTTTTTTTCCTTACTTGCCACCGTTTCTGGGCTAGGTGATAACTGCCGGTAATAGGATTAACATTGATTTCTTTTTGCAAGAACAGAGATGTGCCAGTTCCAGCTATTTATTGAACTGCCAGCTTTGAACTATGAAAACTGACTGCAGGAAAAGACCTAATGCAGCATTTTAAAGAAAAGAAAAGCCTCTGTGCAATTCTTTCTCTCTCTCCTTTTTTTTTTGTTATTTCTTCCTCCTCTGTCTTCTTCTTTTTGTTGTTGCAGGATAAAAGAGAAAATCGGGTGCCTCTGTTCTAAGCTCTGGTAATGACTTTATTTATTTACTTTGTTGTTGCTTTTTTATTTAGGAAAAAAAAAATAAACCCACCAGTCAATACAGTTATGATTTGATCTATGAATTCTAGGAGTGTTTGGCCTCCCGTTCACCTTGAAATAAAGATCCATACATGTATTTTCTTTGTCGAGGTAGTGTACCACGAGTAAAACTGTTCGAGTTGGCTTTGATATATTAAAATACAACATGTGAAAATGTAAGTTAATAAAAACCCTGGTTGTAATTTATTTGCTTAAAAAAAAAGCAAATTCATGCCATTTCTATAAATGCTCCACATGTTGAATCATTCTATAAAATATGTTTCTATTTCAGTCATTTCCAATAAAGATAAATCATTCATCTTGTGAATTTTTACTAATTGAGTGTGACTCTCTTAATTAGCTCTGAATGTGTTCATTGATTACTGAACCATGTCTATTGATGAGACTACTTAAGCAGCTAACAGCTAAAGCCACACAAGACGAGGCTGTTCTCTAATTAGTGACACAAGTTACTGCTGTGTCATTATACAGCACAGTGTTTGTTCAACCTGTCAGTCATTATCTTATAACATACTGTAGACTGAGAGTAAGTGCACGCATAAATTACCATATCATTTCATAATTTGGGGACCACTGCATGGCACCACATAAAAGCATGTGTTACATCATTAGGTTAATGCATTTGTCAGTGTTAAGAACAAAAGTGACCTATTGTGTTTCTAAACATGTGAGAGAATTAAGAGAATAAAACCAATATTGCAACTAATAGTTAACAGATTCATAATTTTTAGCAAACTTTTTTTTTTTTTTTTTTAAAAATACAGAAATCCTCATTTAAAAATATCAGCAATATGTTTGAAAAATTACTAAAAAAAAATAATTTCTGTTGTATGTAAACAGATCATTTTAAACTAAAATTTTATTTAGAAAAAAATATAAAATTACTTATTGGTACTTAGTATAAGTATAGTATAAGATATGATACAGCTGCTCATCAATGGCTCAACTAATGAGTATAAATTCTAGACAGCATGACACCACAATAACAATAACACAGCTCAAAGTAATGTTAAAATTGTCTACTTTGGGTATGCAGACTTAAGGAAAGCATATGCTGATGTAGGCTACAAAAACGGATTTGTACAGATTTGTGAGTGAAGGGTTGTGTTGCGTTATGCTGCCCTGTGTTGCGCATGACAGCAGCACCCCCACACGCATCTCATACTATAACAAGAAACAGCTACCACTGTCACTACCAATCCCCCCCCAATCCAAACCAGACGCCCGTCAGCCAGCTAATGTCCCCTGACAAAACATGCTGGGAATTAAAATAGCTACAAAAAGTGTGTGTGTGTGTGTGTGTGTGTGTGTGTGTGTGTGTGAGTGAGAGAGAGAGCAAGAGGGAGAGAAAGGGAACAGAGAGAGTGAGAGAAAGAACTCATCTGTGTCATAGCCTATCCCCTCGGGCAATCAAGGAAAAAAAAAAACACAGTCATTAGCAACTGGTGGTGCTTGCTCCAGCAAATCGCCGTTTGAGCGAAGATTTATGCACACTCCTGGCTGGAAATGATTTATTTATTTTAGCAGAGGCTGTGAGATCATTAACCTCCGCCATGTCTCTGGGGAATGACATCTGCGGCCCCCCACACTGCACAGACAAAAGGCCCCACGCGTCCCTTGGCTTCATGGCTCGGGCGGAGGAAGAGGAGGAGGAGGAGGCCCAGCCGAGGGGTCTGTCTCCAGTGCTGCAGGAAGCTGCCGGAGTACACTCTGGATCTTTTAGGGATGATGAGACTCACTTGTTGACACTATTTTGACAAGTGATTATTTAAACAAACCTAATATATTATTAGATTTAGTAATATTGCAGGAAATGAAAGAGAGTTTAGATTTTAACAACATTATAGCAACATATTAAATCTACACATAAAAATAAAGATTGTAGAAGTATATTTTAAACATTTTATACGTGTTACATTAGACAGGAGTAATTGTGTCAATACCTTTTTTTTTGTAGGAATCTGAGCTTCTCTGATAATTATTCAGGCAGCTGGTATGGCTGGTATGTTAGTGCACGTTAGTCCATGCCTCGCAAAATGTTACTACTAATAATGAAAGATCCTGAAAGAGCGACTTCCACACCTCACTGTAAAAGCAAAATGACAGCACAGTCCAAAGCAGTTTGGAGTCTTGGCTCACTGTGACGATCGCTGCAGTTCTGTTGCTCTCTCTGTTTCTCTGAGTATGTCTCTCCTCTGCTCTGATACACTCTGAGTGCGTCACTTTGAAAGAAGACACACGGAGCAGAGCAGCACATCGAAGCATAGTAAAGGTAAGACAGTGAGACAACAATTCATCATGTTTCTATGAGTGCAATAAAAGCTCTGCAACGTGACAACAACAACCATCATGTGAAGACTCAAGCTGAGCACAGTTCCATGGTTGCCATCTTGGTGTTCTAAAACAGCGGTGCCTAACCCCCGGCCCACAGACCAGTACCGGTCCGTGAGTCCTTTGGTACTGGGCCGCGAGAGTTGAGGCTCGGGTGTGAAATTTATGGTTTTCAGGGTTATTTTTTATTGTTTTTATCGTTATCTCGGTTTCCCTGGGTCTTTTCCCATGTGTTATGAATGAATCTTCTTTTTTTTGGTACCGGTTTTATTTTGTTGTATTTATCCGCGACACCTTAAAGGCCAGTCAGTGAAAACATTGTCGGTCATAAACCGGTCCATGGTGCAAAAAAGGTTGGGGATCGCTGTTCTAAAGCATGACGAACGAAGGGTGGATCTGACTGAGAAACCGGGCAACACTGTAAAGTTGTGCTTTATTCTTATTTTTAACGGGAATACTTGATAAATTAGACATTATGTCTTTTTGGGTAACGGTTCAAACTAGCAATTCATGCCTGAAATTCATCAGGAAAGTCTTTACTGAGGTCAAAGACAAACAGAGCCAAGAGTCATTTTATCATAGACATCTGGATGTGCTTTTGTAAGTTGAGTTGCCCCCTGCAGGCCAGTAGAAAGAATGCAGGTTTAAAACACTTTTTCACTGACAGTTTAACAATTTACCATCACCGAAACTGATGATAGATACAGCCTCTAATAGCATGGGACTCAGTAGTAAGTAGTTACCTCAGGACTGTAAATTTATCTTATCTTATTTATAAAAAGTTAGAGTTGCTAAACCTTTCTAAACACTGAGTTTCTAAATGCGCACTCTTAACGTCAGACTTTGTGTTTGATGGCCAGTTCTTTGTCGTCTCGCTGAATATACTGTAGCACACATCTCCTAGCATGTAAATCCTGGTTCGTCAGTCAAATCCTTCCAAGGTAAATGCCCACCAAATCATTTATATATTTTATTTTTACTTTTTCAACCTTTTTTGCATCGTTTTACTATGCACTACCATTTTCCTCACTCTGTTCTCACGTCAAGCAGCATCCATGTGCAAGCACACAAGAGTCATGTAAATGTATGCATTTCTCCCTAATGTATAACATGTACAGCTCTCCCTAATGAGAAATGAGAATCTCAGATACATAAGGAAGCATCAATGATCAACTCAGATGTTCCAATGCATATTTTTAAATGTAAATTTAAACGAAGCTAACAGAACTTGGCCTGTTAATATTAACATTTTTGCAGATGGGTTGGTCTCTTGGTGTCATCACAGTCCCAGCGCTTCATGTACATCAATACACTCTTAATGTCATCAACCACTATATTCATGTCCGTCTAATTGGAAAAGTTGAGGTGCAGTGCATCTCCAAACTGATTTCTAGTGGCAGGAGAAATTAGAGGGGTGAAGCAAATGACAGTATAAATCTGAAATTAATCAGGACTCAAACTAAACCCGTGCCTTTTTAGGTATGTGTAATTGAACACTAAGGGCAATCTCACAGCAGCAGCAAGAAGCATCTGCATTAACCCATTGCACTTGGAGTGGAGGATTAATTAAATATTTTTCCCCTGCTCTCGTTCCCCCATGTGTAACTGCAACGCTTTAATTTCATTTGATTTCATGAGTTTCAACAATCGGAATCACGTTTCTTTGGAAGGCAGAATGAAAACGGCGGTGGAAGACAAGCGGGAGGGAGGTGTAGGTTTGTCAGTTCACTGGAAGTTATGGCTGTGCTCTGGCCTTATCAAGCAAACACTTGAGAGCACAACAAATCAAGAATTTTATTGGGGGGTTATAAACTTGAGCATCCAATGGGAGCTGAAGAGGACAAATTTATGAGAAATGTTAATGGTGGCATAATTTCTTCCCTAGATGGTGAGATTTTATTGAAGTTTATCTAAATATGCACTTTAAACAAATATACAATCTTGTTAATCATAAATGTGTAAGCTCTGGAAACATTTCTGCATTTCTTTCTCTTAGTTTTTCTTAAAAAAAAATAAGAAGAAAAGGATTTTCATTGTTGAAAACTGTAATATTCTCGGTGTATAGTCATAAAACCCCGCCAGCTAAAGAAAGAATCACAACAAAAGTTAAAACTAAGAAACTGAACTTTTCTTTTTCTGCCTATGAGGTAACCGTTTCTGGTTCTGAAAAGAGCTGCAAGACCCCAAAATAAAGAAAAACAAAACAGAGGCATGTTTCAAATTCATGTGACGAGAGTTTTCTAATTTAATAAATGAAGTTGAGAAATATGCAGAATAAGTTAGAAAAAAGGGGGAGAATAATTTGGCATGGCGGGAAGCAGTATTGTATGGTGAGAGTAGAGGGGGATGAGGGATAAACAAACAAACCTTGACAAGGGCAGCGGTGGAGGATCAGGCTGGGGAGCAGCGCGGTCTGCGGTCGGGTGCAGACAGCCCTGTTTGAGAGGGGGGCTTGCCAAGTACCGACCCTGAACTGCGACACTCTGGTGCTGCCTGGCTGCACTAAGCAGTGGCTGCCAGCACGCACTGATTTATCAGGGGGGCAACGCCAGCCGCCACCTCGCTCTCCCTCGTGCCCTCCCTTTATAAAGAACCTCCCTGACGGCTCTGATAGTGCAATCAGGGCTACGGCAGAGCCAAGGCAATTTCTCCTTCACTCTTTGATAACCCCGTGCCTTATTGAAAGCCAATAGCAATGGCAGCAACAACAACTCAATTGGAAAGAGTTGCTGCATTTTGAAGGGGGAAAAAGGTTATGCCTTGACAAAATGAGGGGGGAGTAAGGGGATGTCTGTCTCACTTTATGTGAAAGGCTCATTGTCCTCCAACAGGTGGCGTGATTCCTAAGTGGCCGCTGTCCCTTAGCTAGCTTGTCAGGGGGACTGTGAAATGCTTCCTTTTTTTTCCATCATTGAAATTCTGGCAGAATGGCTGGAGTTCAACTACTGTGTGACTTTTTGTCCAGGTTGACTAACAGAGAGGCCACAGCCATGCTGGCTGCCTGTGAGGCTGTGCAAAGTGCTTACCACTGCCCCAAGCTTAAAGCTAACATGCTAAATCACAATGTCGACATGCTTATATTATGCTAGGTTTAACATACTCATCATCTTAGCTTATAATGTTAGAACACAACCCTTTTAATTGCAATAAATACCTCTCTTTCACTCTCTTTTTTCACCAAAATTCATCACAAGATAGGTGACAATAAATGGGCCCCCATAGAGCTGTAGCCTGAAACTGCAAACTTTGAGGGGTAAACACTGTGATTCTGAAAGTGTTCATTATGGTTTTGATCAAAGGGGTTTGGAAAAATATATATTTAAGTTTTTTTTCACATAAATATCAGAGGTGGGACCATGAACCATGAGCCACCTCCAGCCTCTACTTTGATTTCAGCCATGAAATGAGCAGCAAGGAATTTCAAGCAACAGCTTTTTGATAGTAGACACCTTCGACCACCACCACGAGCTCCTCCTTCTCATACACACATGCAAGTTTCTGTTGTAATTCAACTCTGCTCCTAATGCCCATTTTATATTGTTAACCCATCAACAGATTTTATGTCCAGTGTTGTTGATGTCATGATGTTACAGTGCGCTCACACAGACGCAGGTTTGTCATCAAAAGCCTAATTAGACAACAGAAAGAAGATGAAGAGGTCATTTCACGACACAAATCAGTGATGCAAATTTAAATCACACTGAAATACAACAAAAGTTCAAACTGTTCTCATAATGTGGGGCCATTGCTGTGACTTAGTCTGGTCATTTGTACTTGTTTGTTAGCCAATATATCTTAAATCACTAGAGATTATACGCTAATTTTAACCTTCTGGTCCACTAGTCTGCTGGGGTATCACTATTTACCAGCCAATGAGCTGATGTATTTTGTTATTTTAGATTTTTTACAATTTCTAATTCTGTTCTGGTCAAATTGAGCTTCAGTGTTTGAGCTCCAGATCCGGGTGACAGCAAGTCAAAAACACTTAAAAAATGCCAGTGAACATGCTAAACAGAGCATACTGATATGAATGGTAGCTTTTTCACTTGAACACGATACATTTGAGGTATACGATGCTCTGAGTCTGCATGATAATGTTTGTATGAATTCAAAAGCTTTAATATAAAAGAACTGTTACCAGTTTGCTTCAGGGCCATGGAGTGGCAGGGTGATTTTCCAGTGTCTGTATTGTTTAAAGCTACTTCAAGTCTATTAGACCTGTAGATGTGAACCTTGTGTTGATGGAGGAGGACATTTATGTATATTAATGACACCAGCACTTTTTCAGACCAAAAATGGGAGTAAAGCAAAATAACTGTGTACTCCATGCAGGAAAAATGACTGATTCATGTCTAAAACATTATAACGGCCTTCCATTCAATGTGTTGGAAAGTTTCACCGAAAAGGCAACAGAAGGCTAGATGATCATAAAAACCATTCCACCTTTCATTCTTACTAACTAGTAGCACCAAAGGAAATACATATCCTTGAAGGACAGCAGTATTAATCCACTATGAAGACTTTTTAGAACAAACTCCCAGCTTAATTTTGGTGCTTTTTGAAGAAAAAAATGAGATGAGGTCACAAGAAATCAGAATTCACTACCTCACAATAAACATTTTTATCAAATATTAATGCAATCCAAACTAAATCTGTTGAGACATCAAAGACCAACCTAAATTACCAAACCAATGTTCTAGCAGGCAAAATGATTTTAAAAATGAGCTTGATTCTTCATGCAACTTTGTTCCATTCTTTCTAGGTGTACGGTCTTAGCTTTAAAACTCCTCAACTGAGTCTTAAAGCAAAGGCTATTCACAAATTTCTTAAAATGTTTAGTCCTTGGGTTAAAGAGAATCTCTGTAAAAGAAACACAAAGGCAGTACCCAGAGACTTTATGAATTTAAAAAAACTGACAAGCTCTTTATTAAACAAGTGTTTTGAGGTTAATTTGATCTCAGCACTAATAAAGCCTTCCTTTCATTGTTTAACAGTGAAAAACAGGGAAATGCTGAAAAACAACAATTCATTTTAACTAGGCAGTGTTCTTTACCACTTTGACATTTCTAAAGCATACATTTTTACTTCAGTATTGTTCAAGCAAGACTCTGCTGACAGCTATATAATACAACAACAACATCTTTATTCTTTTTTCACTTTCAGGTATTCATCTTTGCAGGGCATTCAGCCTTACAAGCAACCCAAGTGTATTTTATGCTTTCAACTAGCCGTTAGATGTAATGTTCATGTAAAGGAGGACTAAAAATAGCTAAAGGAGAAACAGACTAGGGTGATGCTGGAAATTCCTGCTAGCAAAAAGTCTCCGAACAAGAGATAATTTGCAAACGGTAAAAGGTCGCTGGAAGAGCAAAACAGTATCAACAGATGCAGAGACAGAGGACAAAATGTTGCAAAAGCATCAAGAGGATGCAGAGGAGGAGGTTTCAAGGAGTCAACAAGTTCTAAATGATTATGAAATTACATAATTTTCAGGTGGTGTAAATGTTACTAAGGTTAGAAGCAGCGTAGCATCAACAGGTTGCAAAGGCCATACTAGGTTCCAGAACCTGCAGGATATGACTGAGGGTTTAAAAGATGCAGTATTTCGTGATGTTCACCCATCATTGTGAGTACACCCACGGATCTACAAAACTGGCCTTTTCCTGATATTTCATGTTATGTACTTTCTTACACAGAGGCTTCCTATAGTTTCTGTTCCTTTATATTTGAGATCAAGGTTCTCCTTTGGATACAGAAGACCTAAATCTACACAAAAACTTGAACAAAGACAGAAATAAAAATAAAAAATGTAATTATTTAAACATACCACAGTGTCCAAGGACGGGTCTGACTTTTTATGAATAGGTGGAATAAGTTCGGCTTTGAATGAAGACACCTCTGTGTGGAGCCCTATAATTCCTTTTAAGCAAGCTTTTGCACTCGAGCACACAAGACTGTCTCAGTAGCAAAGGCTGAAGTTGTGTGACACTGTTGTGCTGTGACAACACCACTCAATACAAAGAGTGTGATATGGATCCCAGAGGCTGGGATTCTGTCGTGCGGTTTTTTTAACCACAAGGTCCAGCGTCAGTGACCGTGGTATATTTAGCACAGGTGGTCACAGTAAATTAACACAGGTTAGGTTTTAATTGCAAATGAAAGTGGGGTATAGTGTTTGTCTATCTGCCATTCCAACCTCCCAAAAGGAGATTGCACCTTGCACTGTGATATGTATTTATTTCTAATATCTGGATATACCCCACTACATATTCTAGTAAAGAACAGTAATTCGCTTTAAACAGCCATTAGAAAAGACAAGTTTGGTTTCTTTCATCTCAGCATATTTCTCATTAATATGGCTGTTGTTGCTGTGTGGATGCTAACATGCTAAATTTGCAATGTTCACCTCTTTTGTAGATATGCTGAGGAATGAGGAGTTGCACAGAAGCAGGGTTACAAATATTTATCTGGTTTGTTTTTATGTGTGACGCTTACTTTTCACTCTTCTGGGGAAACTTTGCAGCTAAATACAAGATTGAATTACCTCGAGGAATAATATTAGTGGAACACCTGTCTACAGATGTTAAATTAAATGGAAGACGAGATGGAAGACAGAGGGAGGCAGAAATATAAAAGGAAACCTGAACAGTAACATGCCTCAGGATAGTTTCTGTGTTCACACCTCTGATGCTTGGTGTGAAACCTTTTGCTGCCAACAATAGGACCCCACCTAAAGTCAGCCATGAGTCAAAACCGACTGCATCAACTATCCGTACGCTATGAACTGTCAATTGTTCAGATGTTAGACTGGCTATGGAAGTTCCACAAAATTGTATCAGTGGCAGCTATGGTTTGCTTTATTACTGATGCTGGAAACTTGTTTATGATACAGAATTCAGTTGCACTTTATGTTTAAAGTGCAACTTTCATGTCGAAATGCTTATATCACGTTGATATTATAGTTCTATTAGTTCCATAATATAATTTTTTTTAAAAACATTTAGAGTGAACATCATAATTCTGCAACAGATTTGTGAGGCATATCGAGTCCTGCACTGCATGAATGTCCTTTAACTTTATCTTTTTGGAGTCTCTAGACACAAAACAAGTCCATGTGAACAACACTTTGCAGCTCTGCATGTTTTGGTCACTTACAATTCGGCCACATAGTTAGATTAACAGTTCCTGTACACCAGTGTACTAATATTGTAATTAAACATTGATAGGCCAGTCTGAGATTTATGAACATCGCCTATTAGCTGCACTACAACCAGAGCTATATACGTCCGGTGCGATATCTGGGCTTGCGAGATGTATTTCTGTCTCCTTCATCTTGCTCAGGTCAGACTAAGGCATCTGGGTATATAACAACTCAGTATATATATATATATTTATTTATTTTGTACCAGAAGCATCTAATCCAGGATATCTACTAAGACCCCAATTTGGGATATCAAATTTGATCCAACTGCGAGGTTTTCAGCTCTGCATAGGAACTATTTCCCTGCAGAGTAGATACAGGTATAGATATTGATAAGGGGAGGATATTTTTAAGCACAAGATTTCTATTGCAAGTATTTTAGTTATATAAGGTTTATAGTTATGTAAGGGTTTTTTTTTCACATAACAGCACTGTGACAAGCCTCAGTACGGTTCAGTGACTGGGCACTGAGAAATAGATCAGCATTCAAAGTAAGTATTCCTCTATTCCAGCTGTACAGAAGTGCCTAACAACTTGCTTAAACTTTTATAAATCACTACAATATAATAATAATTGTAATAATATAACTTGCTATAAATACATATAACTAGTGTTTATCAATCAACAACTAAAATTTATATGAAAAGATATGCAAGGAATCAAAACAGAAGCCAGTTTTTTGTGGGCAAAATTACAAGGAAGCATCATCCTGCTTCCCATAAACAGCTAATGCTATTTTCTATGATCTCAGGCTTTCTCAGGATTTTTCGTCAGAAATTTAAAAAAAAAAAAAAAATTTAAATAACTTTCAAAAATAATGGAAGCTCTGTGGGGAAACGTGTGTGATAATTAGACTTTTTGTTCAGCAAGATACTTGATCCCACTTTTATGGTTTTTAAAATGCTACAGTATGGTCACATGACTTTATGATCATTATGATCCTGAATGTCCTTAAAGATTCTGCAGTCTCATTTAGCTGCTTTCTTTTTAGCAAATAGCATGTCTGGGACATCTAATAGCTTCAAAATTCACAACTGTTTATTTTTAGGTTGTAACACAAAATTCAAAAGTGTCTAAAACTTGTCTAAATCACCAACTAAATCATTTAATCACAGTAGAGTACAATATAAAAGAAAGCATATGATGTATTTGATAATACTACTGTTGATTTTCAGTGATGAGTTAGAGATTTCATTCACAGAAATCAATTTAGTTGATGTTTCACTTAGAAAAAAATGTAGCATGAACACAGACTATGTAAAGTACAATCAAGCAAGTTACACAGCTTCATATCTCGTGGAAAGAGATCATATCTCCTCAGCTGAAAAAACAGAGCTTAGCTCAGTTAGGCTCCTGTTCAACTCTCAAGATCTTACTTGACAAAAAGAGATTTCTTTTACTTTTATGTACAATATTCAGCACAGATATAGCATGTTTACTGCTCAAACCAAATATGAAGTGCAGGATTTTAAGTATTAACAACGTATCATTGATATATCCATCCACCCACATAATCATCCACTCATCCATCCATAATAACTTTTCAGGTAAGATTAACTTGCTTGATTTTGATATTTAATGCTTCATACACTTGTTACAAAACAAGATTTTTTTATACAACTACATTAAAATACACTATAAACATTTAAAACCTTTTACATTAAAGTAAAATTTCACAAAAGTAAAGCATATCAATCAGAAAATGAGACATCACATCAAAGGAATGCTGAACATAGTTACTTGGAACGTGAGTCTGGGTTTGAGGTTCTCTGACCCAAATAATTTCAGTGTGTTGTTAGGCTCTGCCTCACCAGGTCCCGGGCTAAGCACTGATCCTCAGTTATTCCACATCTCTCTGAACTTGGCTGTCCTGTGGTGGAGCAGCCGCTATGCAGGTTTGATCGACTTCAGGGGGGCCTCAAGGTCGACACACAATGCAATTCTGGGGTGGAAATCTTAGGTCTTATCAGCGTGACCTTCAGTACTGCCACTACCACTGATTTCACAAATGCGGCCATCGTTTGCTTCCAACTCTGAGGCACTGTGACTTTTACTATTTAGGAATTCTGCAAACCATGATTTTGTCATTTTTGTTCTAAAAGCAAAAACAGCAACGTTGTCTGTAATTTTGATGTATGATATATTTTCTGATTTATATGACCTTACTTCAGACAGTTCACTCCCACTCTCAGGAGCAGCACTAAAGGTGGCGGCGGCAGCAGCAATAGTAGCAATAGTGGGAATGAGACAGTCCCATATTTAGCCTGGTAAAAGCCTCATTCAACACTCAAGGCCTGTTCTTTAGAAAAGAAGAGTGCAGCTATGGTAACTACCCCTCTGTCAAGCGGCTCTTCCATCCATCAGCTGGGACAGCTGCAGATCGACTGCTTCAGCTCATCCTCGCTGTCTTCTTGCAACTTTGTCACAATGTAACAACAATTGTGTGCTTTCATTGTTAATGCAGAATGCAATATTAAGAGTGCAGAGTAAGGACGAATCTCACGACAGACATCGTAAAGGCTTCTGCTGCACTTAAGCAAACCGCAGCGAGATTAATAACGCTATCTGAGGTTGGCACTTCAGCGGCAGAGAAAATGCTGTGTCACCTCAACAGGTGGTTTGCCAGATTAATGTTTCTCCCACAGTTTGACAGTGCAGATGCGCAAAGGCAGACAATTTTCTCATCTGTCTGCGTTTGTGTTGGAGATCAGCTTTTTCTTTCATTTTTGTTGTTGTATGAAACAATGAGTTGCACTGGAGGACAGCCATTATTTCGTCTCTTTTAAACAACTGTGGGTTGTAGGACTCAAAGCATTTCATATCAGCTATTTAAAAATATGTATATTTTAATCTGCAACTGAAAATGATCACTTAAGCTAAATCTGATATGTTCACTTATGTATTCCCCTTGATAAATAAATGAAACATTAATTTGTTAGTTTGAGAACTGTTCACAATCGTTGTTCTTATAGTAAAATGTTCCTTATTAAACAGGCAGCTGGTCACCTAAACTGTAAAGTTGTAAAATAAACTTAAGAATAAGAACGAAATACCCTCCTGTGTGAATATTATGAAGTAGTCATATTGTTCCCGTTGTCTTGATTTCCAAAGAGCAAACCAATAATTGATGGGCCCCTTAAAAAGTAATTAGGCTATTCATGGAGTCGGTTAGGTATAGCTGTGGACAGGGCTTGATGACTGCAGTGCAGACCAAATCCAGGGCAGCGGCTGAGCTGTTGATTTGCAGAGTGTGGGCCTTGCATTGTGAGGGCTTTATGGTCCCTTTATGGTAGGCCAAGAGACACCTGCATGGGCGATATGTTGCCTGAGACATTTTTCTCTCTCCCACTCTGTGGCTTCTTTGCTTTTGTATCATTAGCCGTGAATCACTTGTCTCACCCCCTCACCCACCACCATCTTTTTCAACCTCCTTCCACCCCCTAAGAGCCCCCGCACACCACCACACTTCCCTCCCTCTTTAGGGTGCTAAACGGCTTGACAGAAGGGTGCCCAGACCGTTGGCAGTAGCCATCGACTGGAAGGGAGAAGCTGCCAGGAGTCCTTGATGGATAGGCTCATTTTCCAGCCGGCAGCAAGTCTCGGCGAAGCATCCGTGTCATTTGTAATGTCAGCCAACAAAATGTAATCAAACATTCCAGCGGTTTAATCACAGAGGGCTGCTCGAGAGATGATTGTAGTGTCAATATAATGCTATTTCATTATCTGTTTGTATTTTATATTGACAGTGTCAGATAAACAGTGTGGAAAATTAAGATTAAAAATATGGTAATTTCATTTCAATCACCCCGGCTACAGTTGCTGGCCCATTATGCGATTGATTACTTCTGAATTAAATTTGGGGCTGAATGTAAAGTTTAATCTTCTTTCTTCTCTGCAATTCAGCTCCCCAAAGGCCTCTTAGTAAGTAAGTACCCATTTCATTTGATCTTTAATGAAAAGTAATGGCCCAAATGAATTGTATAAATCAGCTGTCGTGTGTACCTAGTTGACATTCTATTTCATTTTTAATCCACTTCTTACACATACAGCATCATGACCCAAAACTACAGGCCACGCTGCTTTTGAGGTATTTACTTTTCCAGTACAGGACTATTTTACTTGGCAATTATTTTAGCAATGGTCCTCGTCAAGCCGGTGATATTTTCTCTTTGGTTGTTTTCATTTTAATTCAGTAAAGTGAGAGCAGATTTTATTTTTATGAAAGTAGAAAATAAGGTCAAACACAAGTACTCAGCAAGGTGCTTAGCAAAGAAATTAAGAGGAATGTGTTGTAGCCTAGAGTGCCACTTTAAGGAGAAAATGCAACCTCTAAAGCAGCCGAAGGGTGATAGACATTTTAATTACATGGTAAATTTTGATATTTTTCTCAGTGCCTGGGCAGAACTCTTAAGCGCTGTCGCGTGTGCTCGAGATTTGGCATCAAATTCTCCCCATTTCTGCGGCTATATATGAAGTGACACAACTGTTAACGAGAGCTCAGCAGAAAAAGAAGGGGTTGAAAAAAGGAGCGCTTCTTTGTGAGTCCCATTCAGCATGATTTGTCCCCCTTTGTAGTCCTAATTATGTGCCAAAGTAGGATAACAGAAGTTCTCAACTCGGCCATTATGCCAGCACAAAAAAAGAGACGCATACAAGAAGCTGATCACTTTGGAATTAGCAAACATGATACTATACGAGCAGGAAAAAAAAATCATTAATACCGTCAGGGATTAGAGGTTCTGATTAAAGGGTAGCTTCTACCGTATGCAAATTAGTGATAGGCATTTATCAGCGCCTGGGCAAGCTGTCTTAGCTGCAAAGCCACATATGTTTTTTAGCTGATTAAAAAACTGCTTGAAGTTGCATGCTTTTTAATGGCGGGGAGTGAGAGAGAGAAGGAGAGAGGGAGCGAGGTTGTGAGGCAACTCATTTCCTTTTGGCCAAATTCCCACAATCGCTCTGAGCATTTGCCTTAATTCCCTCCTTTATTAGCCACATTCTTTTGTATATAATTAAAACATTTCTCAAGTGAGCATGTGCATGCTTGTTTTATTTTCGTGCTATATTTTTCATCAGCAAATATATTGTGTTCCACATGGCTCTCTCTCCCTTTTTTTTTTTTCTTGCTCTGTATCACATCAGCCTTGATGCCTCTCCCAAGTTTAGAATGGCGAATATAAGGGCAGAATTAGGTGAGAATTTGTCAGCAGTCGGCCATTGTGCGAGGGTCTGTGTGTTATTATATTTCCTTTCATATGGAGGTGACCCCCTTTGTGTTAACAAAGAACATGAGGATGAAACTGAGCTCTGTGTGCTTCTCACCCGGCGCTGATAATGCCGTGGTAACCCAGCACCCCCTCTTCTCCTTGAGGGAGCGCTTTAATTTATGCTTTTTCATCTCCCTGGGCACAGGACTGTTAACCTGCTCTGTGCACTACTGATTCAGGGAAGGGAAACCTCTTATCCACACCAGACTGCTGCGTCAAGTCTCTTCTCTTACTCCGCCGGCAGGAAGTTGATGCAAACAGCTAAACATTCCAACCAACCCACCACCCACCCCCAAAAATTACAGAAATAAATAATAATTTACAAAATTACAGCTCTGGAAACAAAATACTTTTGTTTCTTGGACATATATAAAGCAATTGTGGCATGAATTCTTTTGAGTATAGCTGGGTGTCATCAGAGTTTTAATCTAACATATATTTTTACATTATATTTAGTGGTTTGCATTCTTGCCTCACAGCAAGAAGGCCTGACCAGGGCCTTTCTGTGGGGAGTTTGCCTGTACGCCCCGTGTTTGAGTGGCTACTCTGGCTTCCTCCCACAATCCAAAGCCACTCAGTTAGTGGGGTTAGGTTAATTTGCGATTCTAAATTGCCCATCGGTGTGAATTTGAGTGTGAATGGTTGTGTGTCTCTCTGTGTTAGCTGTGCATCAGATTGGCCACCTGTCTACACCCTGGACAGGCTCTTTAAATACTGCAATATTCAAAGCTTAGGCTTGAAATAGAGGTGGCACTCCCCTGCAGGTGACACGGAGGAGATATCTGAAACTGCAAGTTTTCACCTTTTTCTTAAACTTCACATCTGTCCTTGTTAAAGTGTGTTTTTATTGTAATATTTGGTGCCATCTGCTTTGATACAGCAGTTCCCCAAATCAAATATAGTATAATATAAACTATAATAATATAGTAAAATTGGTTAGATACAAGATTAAAATGTGGTAATTAAATATTATTATTACTATTAGTAGTTGCAGTAGTATTAGTATTAGTAGTAAACATCTAGTGCAAGCTTTTGTTTCTTGGACTCTGTTACAGTATCTTTAAATTATATTTCAGAACAATCCTATTTGGCCCCTCAGTTCATCGTGTCTGAAAAAAAGCAATTTTTAGCTCCTCCTCCTTTAAGACAACTTTCTTTCTTTCCTCTCAAACAAAAGGTCTGAACAGCAGGGGGTGTGCACACAGCCAGAGATCTACACCTGAGATGATCTTATCAAGAATATACCTTGTCTACAATATCATACAGCTCCAAGAGTTTAAAAAATGCATATGCATCATGATTTTTTTTTCCAAAGCAATGATGGATCATGCCACAGAATTAAAACTAAAGAGGATTTCAGAAAGGTAACTACCGGATGTAAATATGAAAGTTTGTATGTAGTATCAAGAATGCACTGTCATGTGATGAAAAGCTTCAAGGATTATAACTTCAGAGAAGCAGAAATACATTTTAATGGTATATGAATAGTAAACAAAAATGCATTTATTGACTGAAATGATTTTCCTGTTGGAGCTCATTGATAAGTACAGAAAGAATCCGTGATTAGGCCACATCTCCTGCAAACCAGTGATTCAATAAATTACATTGTGGCAAAGAAGCCATGTAATTGAAATATCTCGATAAGGATAACAGTGACTCTAAATGATACAAAACGATAAAGACAACAAGGAAAACATGCTCGGTCCAAAGAGGGGCTCGTGGTTGCCTTGAACAGTCTAGAAGGGAAGGCCTAAATAGCAAAGCCATAGAAACATGCTGAAAAGATCTATTGTTGCTTTTGAAGACAGCCTCTATTGCTCAAGGACATCTAATTAACAGACAACAGCTGAGTCCATTTCAAATGGTAATATATTTTCTCTTAAATGCATCATTTTCAATGCCTTATTGCTTATTTCAACGGGCATTAGTACCTTTCATTTTGGTAGAGAGGGATTTCATGCTTTATTTACTATACTCTCTATATTGTTAGCACTTGTACAGGCATTTTTCTCTGACCTCTTCAGTATACAATAGTGAATTGGTAGTTTATAAAAGGCATGCTTTTGAGTATGTTTTTCATTTTTGGTTCAGTACATCCTTTTATGGAACTACTTTTACAAATTTTAGATTAGGTCTAGTTTTTCTAAAAGGTAGTAATGAAAATTAAGTTATTTCTAGAAAAATCCGAGATCATATATTTAAGAGCTAACGCTGTGCTGATACCTTCAGTTGAGAGGTAAAGAATTCTCACTGGTGTGGGACTTCTTTTAGGTAATGCTAGTAAGATATTTGCCTTTCCTAAACCCCGATAAAGCTTTACATAGCATGCACACCAGGTATTAACACCTAGTATTAACACTGATCTTGACAGCTATCCAATCAAGCTGGAATGCCCTGTACAGGTCCACTGAAGGAGAATACCACTTCCTGTAACGGTGAGAGATGCCCGTATCCTGATGCCCAAGACAAACAGAAAACTGAGTTATCCACATTTTTTTACTATTTTCACTACTATTTTTCACTAGGATACAAGGATTTATCAATAAGAAATTTACAACAGCCACTTCATTAAGTATAGTTGTTCGACTACACTTTAATGAAAATATTTGCAGCCCATTATATCACAAAAACTAAATGCATTTAAGCAAATAGAGATTGTCAATGCAATGAGTTAAAGTTTGTTCTGAGCATCCGAATGGAGAAGAAAGGTGATTTAAGTGACTTTGAATGTGGTATGGGTATTTGTGCCAGAAAGGCAATCTTAGTGTTTGCTGATCTACTGGGATTGTCCCACACGCCCAGATTAGAACAAGACCAAATATCCAGTAAGCGGTAGTTCTCTGTGAGAAAATGCCATGTCGATGTCAGACGTCGGAGAAGAATGGCCAGATTTCTTCAAGTCGATAGATGCAGAAGAGCATCTCTTAATATACAACACACTGAATCTTGAAGAAGAAAGGGAGCAGAAAAATAGCAGAAGGTCACACCAGGTACCACTCCTGTTAGCTAAAATTGAGGCTACACTGCACACAGGCTCACCAAGATTGGACTTTGATTGGACCAACATTCTGATGAGTCATGATTTCTGCTTCCACTTTCACATGGTCGGGTCAAAAATTTTTGTGGGTTTTAACGTTTGTGGATCCTTGTATCAACGATTCAGGCTGATGGTTTTAGTGTAATGGTGTAGGGCAGCAGTCCCCAACCCCCGGGCCACAGACCGGTACCGGGCCACGAGAGTATCGGCTCGGGTATAAAATTTATGGTTTTCGGGGTTTTTAATCGGTTTTTATCGTTATTATCATTAACTCGGTTTCCCTTGGTCTTTTAATAATAAGAAGAATAACGTATACTTAATTGATCCCCGTGGGGAAATTCCTCTCTGCATTTAACCGATTAACTCAGTGAAGCAGTGGGCAGCTACCAATCTAGCGCCTGGGGAGCAGTGTGCTCATGGGTACCTCAGGGTAACCTTCCGATCGTGAGGCGACCACTATACCTATTGAGCTATCCCTGCCCGTTTTTTCCGTGTTTTCTCGTGTGTTGTGAATAAATCTTCTTTTTTTGGTACCGGTACTGGTTTTATTTTGTTGTATTTATCCACAACACCTTAAAGGTTGGGGACCGCTGGTGTAGGGAATATTTCTTGGCACACTTTGGGCAGCTTTTCTAGTCCCAACTGAGCATCATTTAAACACCACAGCCTACCGGAGCATTGTTGCTGCTGTTCGGTCTTCAATGACCACAGTGTGCCCATCTTCACTGTGGTCATTGACTTCAAAGTCTTTGAACTTCAAAGATGTCAGGTCTCCAACTAGACTGTGTTTGCAATGGAGTATAAGCTACGCTTAAGGCAGTTCTGAAGTGGGTCTGACCTGGTACTAGCAAGATGTACATAGTAAAGTGAAGTAGGTACACAAGCTTTGGTGGTTTGGCTGAGGAGGAGGAGAGTGACTAAGTATGAGGTTGGATAGTTGTGGATCTCAGTTATAACAGTAACAGATCTCTACAGTGCATTGAAGCCTTCTTGTTGTTGGAGTCTGTTACAGATGACCAATTGTGTTCTAATATTGTCTTTAACTATTTAATATTTTTACATCAAATATTCTAATATCTCAAGAACTTCAGCTAGAAGTCATTTTGAATGACTGTGCTGTTTTTTTTATCAAATATTTGAGAGCCAATCACTTTTCTAAAACAGGAAGCAAATGTGGCATTATTGGTTGTTAGACACCCTCATCTAGCAAAATGCTAACTTAGACAAAGGTCAATGATGCTAAAGGAGTACCCAGCGCATATAAACATGACAACATGTTAGCATCAGACAACCTTTCAGTGGGTGTACAAATGGCCAGCAATGTTAAACGTTAATTTAACTAGATTACTGCCTATTAAAATTATCTCTTGTGCCTTTTTCCATGCTAATATTTTTTCAAATAATAAATAATTCGATGGTCTCCCCACATTGTCAAATATTCACACACCTGCCACACCAAGACTGTCAACAAATAACCAAGGTTTTCTTCTTTGTAGGTAATTTTTTGTCTATATAAGCACAGAATTCTAAAAATGTTAAAGGATATAGAGTATGAGATGATTCCTAAACACAAAAATAATCCAGTTTAAAATTCTGTTACACTACATACGTACATAGTGCAGTTCCAGTTTCACAAAACAGAACAAACTCGTCTGAAGAGCAGGACATAAAAAAGTTGTCAGCTTTGTATTATGAGAGTCGATTAGATATTTTGTGCACCTGAAGCCTTCAGTCTGTTGCTTACTGCCAATTTTAGCACAAATAGAGACACAGACAGAGGTGCTAACTGTTCACTCTGTGCATCTGACATTTTGTCTCTCCCATGGGGAGAATCTAAAATCAATAGCAGCTATGTTAAAGATGCAGCTTACCATCTGACCTGTCCTCCCCTCATCCTCATCACAGGCTTTGTGGCTCGCTCTCCCAACGCCCTCCCTCCACCCCTCCCTACTTAGCCCCGTAAATGATGTGCCCACGTGCTTTTAACAAGACACAAATTGTTTAAGTCAGTCTAGGTGAAGTGAGTCCCTGTGTCCTCAGGCTGACGCAGATTATGTGCCGAGGAGTAACAGGTCAGAGTTCAGACAAAAGACTCGATCCTGCCTCTTTAGTTTCCGAGGAGGGGAATTGAGTGTGCTTAAATGTCTTGGGAGTCGTTTGCCTCTTGATTTTGGAATCAATGAAGGGGGTGAAATAGGAGGGGTGAAGGTTTCTGTAGCAGAAAATGGCATTAGAGTTAATGACCAAGTTTGTCCCAGAGGGGCAGTCCATATTAAAGCTATTTCAACAGTGACAGCACTCGCCACATGACCTGACTGATTAATAACAAAACGGTGCTCAAATAGGAATAACAATAAGTGTCAGTCAGAATGAAAGGAAAACAATTATTCAGCAGCATTTTTAAGGCTTTTCAAAAAATTGGTGCCACACACAAAATCTTAAAACTTTGCTGCGTCTTCTCCTGAGAAAATCAGTTTGCCTAGATTTAGCTTTTAATGATTTTTTTAAAAACAGATTTTAAATAACATTTCTTCTGAAATGATAATTGTGCAGGAGTAGGGAAGCAATTGTGATTAGTGGTAGAAATTGACTGATTTTGTAAAAAAATTACCAGTCCAAGATCTACATCTCAGATCTAAAGATACATATAGTAAGCAGAGCTTTTTAAGCACACCAAAAATCAGGATAAAATGTGTTTGAGCATGATTGGTGAGACCGCAACAACACAACAGCAAGAGAAACAAATCATATGATATATTCAAAATGCTTATAATTGAAAATCATGGTCATCACTCATTCACATACTGAAAGATTGTGATTTCTTTTGATAATGGAGGGGAACCAGGCAGCCAAGCAATTGAACCTTTTTAAATGGAAAACCAAAGAAGAGACGGCAACAACAATATGCAGACCTTTAGTCAAAAGAAAGTATTTATACGTCTTCAAAGCCGTCTGAAAAGGGTCTTTATTTAAGAAAAAGTTAAAAAAATAGAAAAGTAAATTTATTTCTATAAGAAAGGTCAGAAAACTGAAAAGAAAAAGAACTTGTAGACATGAATGTGTTACAGAAGTTCACAAAACCTACATTCCAGGTAGCTACGAGGGTAATAAAAGGTAGTGAAGATTTCTTTTCTTATTTTTTGTCATATATGCATGTCAGAATGGTCCTTTGGGCTGTAGCCACCAGTTGAAAAACTCCTATTATGCCGGGCATTGTTCTGAATGCTGATTGTATCGTGTCTGTGCTGTGCAGAGGCCCCATCTGATATTTACCACCGTGAGTCAGCCGGGGTGACGAGGGGGCAAGGCCAAGTCCCACGTGTCCGGCTGGGGAGCAGATTAAAGTGCTCTGAAAAGCTGCACACTGCTGCCCGTGATGAGAAATATAATAATGTGGACATGGCCTTCCCTTTATGACAGTAACAACACATTCTCCAGAGACCAATCTTTTTTTATCAAATCCAAAGAGTGACAAACAGCGTGCACCCAAAGCCAGAATTGTATGAGAGGATGTATGGAGTATTTATGATGCTTGTGCGTCCTGAAGGTGGTGATCACAAAAGCAGTCAAACAAACTTGTATTACTATCTGCCGTTTTTTATCCAAACGGGTGCATTGTATCTCGTTATTTCTTTCAAAATGAATGAGGCACTAGCCGCACCCTACAGAAAATCCTTGAAGAAATGTGTCGGCAGAAAAAGAAAATGCCCAAATCCACTATGAATAAGAATGATTGCATTTATTGGTTGCAGATACGAAACTAGGAATACTGTAACATAGTGGCAGAAGAAGTATTCAAACCTTTTGGTTACACAATAAACCCAATAAACAGTTATTCAAATTTTACTTAAAGCTGCTAAAATGAATATTTTTATCCTCACACTGGATTAAAGTAGCAACTAGTTGGGGCTGAGAACGGTTCGAAAGGAACACAGAGAGACAACAAATAAACAGGACAAAACGCAACTACAAAAGAGAGAAGGCAAAACAAAAAAAATGATATGCAGTAGTAGCATATGAAAGAGCACATGACTGAAAAAAAGAGACTAGAGAAGTGCTCAGCGCACTCACATCGGGGAAGTCCTCCAACAGTCTGAGCTTATACCTGCATAACAGCAGGATTTATGGTTCGAAGCTGGTGTCCATTTACATATATAGAGACAGGGCTATGGAAACATGACTGCAAGCTGTCCTCTAAAATGTCAACATTATATGTGAAGGTAGGATGCTGACTAGTTGCATGGGTCTAACAAACCTCTCTATAGTACCGTCACCTGATGCAGCCCTAATTATAGTTTCAAGCCTCATGGAAGCAGAAAGTGTGCCTTCCTCACAAAATGAAGCTTACAGCTAAACATGTAAGTCAGTAACTTAACATGTTAAAGAAAAGTGTGATATTTTCTCTCTGAGGAATCATTACAAAGTGATTTATTATTGTAAGGTATACGTTACCATATAAAGTGCCTTCAGTTGACTCGTGTTGTGATTTGGCACTATATAGATAAAACTGAATGCAACTGTACATATTATATAGATGTCTTTTTTTATTTAGACATATTTTTGAGGTTATACTAACTTCAGTATTATTTTATTTTTTCCTATTATTTTACTATTTCCACAGTGTGTCCTGTCCTCCTCCCCTCACCCCCAGTTATTTGCAGCAGATCGCTACTCCTCCTTGAACCTGGTTCTTCTGGAGGCTTCTTCCTGTTAAAAGGGAGTTTTTCCTTCCAACTGTCGCCAAGTGCTTGTTCATAGGGTGTAGTCTGATTGTTGGGGTTTTCTCTGTTTTCTTACCTTACCTTACAATATAAAGCATCTTGAGATAACTGTAAATAAAACTGAACTGAATTGAAATGAAATGAAATGAAATGAAATGAAAGCTACATAACAAGCAGACCATATTATACGATGTTAGTTAGTTTAACTGACAATCACTAATAAATAGTTACAAATGGCAAATGGACTGCTTCTTTTAGTGCTTTTCTACTATGGTGGAGCACTAAAACAAAGTGCTTTATACAAAAAAGCCATTCCCATCTAGTGCTCACGCATCTGAAGCATCAGAAAGGAACTTAGGGTTCAGTATCTTGTCCAGGGATACTTCAGCATGCAGAGTGGAGAAGGCAGGGATTAAACCACCACCTTCCAATAAGTGGATGACCTGCTCTACCTCCTGAACTACAGTCACCCCGTTTAAAACAGACTCATACTGGCCTTTTTCTGTCCCCTCAGTAAACACCTTACTGAAGAGTTTAAGGGCTCAGTCGCTACTTTCACGTCAGGTAAATTATGGACATTCTAAGAGTTGGAGAAAGGAGGGTAAATTAGCATGTGAGCTGACTCTGGGGGCACTGCACGCTCATTGGTTAACAGCTTTTGACTGACAACTTGTTAGTCTTCAAAACACCATGACGCTGTCAGAGAAATCACTTCACAGCTTCGTTACCCAATGGGTGACGTCACGGTGGCTACAGACATCTTTTATCTGCATTGTTAATGTATAGTAAAAATGTAGGTTATGTCTTTACAAGAAGGCAAACATCATTAGTGTTGGAGTATATTTTAAGCTAGTTTGTCTTTAACTGAAAGAAATCTACAAATTGATGTATAAGCTACCTGCTGTGTGTTACAATTTAAAGCATCTCATACATTGTATAAAGAAATTCAATTAACCTTCATCCACACAGATTCCACCGATAACTGAAAATTCTTCATTTTTGCGTTGGACATAACGCAATAGCGTTATGTCCAACGCTATTGCAAACCGTGAATATATGAAGCTGCTAAGTAATCATGTCTGTGTCATTTATTGTCACCTAGAAAAAGCCAATAATTCGTGGCAGCTGTGTGCATCTTTAGTTTCCATCAGTGAATTGTATCCATCGTGTGTGTGTGTGTGTCTGTGTTCCTGTCTAGCTATCTTTGTGAAGACCGAAATCTGCATTCTACTATACTTGTGAGAACCGTCACTTGTGAGGACACACACCAGTCCTCACAAGTTTGAAGGCCTTTTTGAGGATCAAAATGTGGTTTTAGTATCAGAGTTACAATTAGGTTATGGTTAGGTTTAGGGTAAGGTTTAGGGTTAGGCATTCATTTTTAATGGTTAGGGTAAGGGGCTAGGGAAACCATTATGTCAATGAAGGTCCCCACTAAGATAGCTAAACGGGCTTGTGTATGTGTGTGTGTGTGTGTGTGTGCGTGTTCCTGTCTAGCTATCTTTGTGAGGCCCGAAATCTGCATTCTATTATACTTGTGAGAACCAACAGTCACTTGTGAGGACACACTCACCGGTCCTCACAAGTTTGAAGGCCTTTTTTAGGCTCAAAATGTCAGGGTTAGTGTCAGGGTTACAATTAAGTTATGGTTAAGTTTAGGGTTAGGGTTAGGGTTAGGCAATCATTTGTAATGGTTAGGGTAAGGGGCTAGGGAAACCATTATGTCAATGAAGGTCTCCACTAAGATAGCTGAACGGGCTTGTGTGTGTGTGTGGTTGTCACGCTGCAGTGCTTATATAGTAGTCAGATTAAAAACCTGGAATCAGACTTGTAATCTGGTTTGATGGAAAACAGTGGATTTACATGGTTATTTGGGTGTGATGTGTTTTTGTGATGAAAATGACAGTTTGGCCAAGCTTTGTGTAACAACTGACAGTTTTTACGGCCAACATTTTTAACCTTTGATGAACTGCTGACTCTAGAGGGAGACCAGCAAACAGACTACGGAAAAAAAGGACATACTGCAAAATAAAGCATTCTAATTTACAAGAATGGCAGGAGCGCAGTTATTTCTACCCATAATTTTAACTTTGTGTACTCAGACAAGCAGTTTGAATTAGGATCTGCAGCTCTCAATGTACCTAATTCAATCAGGAATGCTTGACGTTGACAGGACATGAAGGTGTTTGGGCATATACACAGTATAAATATAATGACAAATTTTAAATCAAGCAACAGATAGTCTGATCCAAAGAAAGCTATAATCAGAATTGCATACAGACCTTAAAAGAAATATTTAAAATAAAAAATGTTGGTAGAATGTTTCAAAGGAGAACCACTTTTACGTGTCACCATAGATACAAACCCACAAGCACAACAAAACAGGACTCTTTAACACAAAACCCATACATGTCTGTGAGATCTCTGCACACTAAACACAAAAGCACTTGATCTTTCTCTCAGATTTCACATTATAAAGCACTGCGAAGTAAATAGCTGCCACATTGAAGGAGTAGAAAAGAGGTATAAATAGATGCTGTTATTCTAAAGCATCTAATGTGAAACAACATAATTTTCCTGACAATGCTTCCCAGCTTCTTTTACACCAAACAGAGCGCTTTAATACAATCCTTTGTCTTGCCTGTCTCTTCTGTTCTATTATTGCAAAGAATTGTTGCTCCAGTTCTACAGAGGAACTCACATGCGTGAGATTAAACTGGTCACCATAATCAGGCTACAGATTTTAATTGTAAGAGCTTCTGCTGGCACTGTTTTCTCTCTTTTTCTGTCCTCCTTGACAAAAATCTGACAGTGGCTTTGCATGGCAAACCTGTTTAATGAATGACTAATCCAGGAAGAGCGCATTATGGCAAACTGTCACACACACATTGTACCAATATTAACTTGAATTTACATTATCATCCTCTGGTAATGCTGGAATATTTGGATTTCCATTAATGCATGGCCTTTCTGTGTGAAAAGCAAACAGCAGTGAACTAAATCTGTTTTCCCCCTCTTTTGAGTGGATGCTGGTGTTAACACTGTGCAGAGGAGCTTTCTTTATTGGGATGACAGCTCCGAGGCTTCCCCACTCCTCGCAATCAAGCTCACAAACAAAAGACCCCGCTTGCATTACTCAAAACCTCTTCTCAAGCACCAAAGCCAAACTCCTATTACACCATTGTACTGCTGCTGTAAATCAACAAGAACAATGAGGAGAGGCACAATCACATGGGCCGGCACCATCATCCTTATAAAACATGAACCCAAAGAACAATGAATCAGACACTTGTGTGAAAAAGTACTTTCCTCCTCCGGATACTTATTGTGTTCATCTTCTAGCTCTCAATTCAATTTTTAGATTTTTATTTTCCTATTTCTGACACATGCATCTCAAAGCCAAAAGAAATACAAAAAGAGAGCACACACTTTGTTTTTCTGGGTGGGCACCCTACAGTCTGCAAAAGCCACGTCTGCAAAGGATATTTTAAGAATCTTTTAAATTCGTATTCATTAAAATTAACATTTGCTACATTTTCATAATGACTAACCAAGTTAATTGCAAAATCAGATTTTTTTTTCTGATACTTCTGTGCCAAAGGTAAAATTCAGTTTGACATCCACATAGTAATTCAACTAAGCCAATGACTAGCGCTGTTGTCCTCCATTGTAAAAGAGAAAACGAAGCATCACACAAACGTGTTCGGATGTTACATCCATAACCATATAACACACACCCCATTTTGACTTATTCACCCACTCAAAGTCCCTGCCTGCCCAAGCCTTGACTTCCACCTTTGCTTTTCACCGTCAAGTCATAATTCCCAGGGTGCTAACGGTCCTAGACAGGAAAAGAACATGTTAGCTCACAGCTTTGAATTACTTTCATCAATGTATTTGGACCACATCATCTCCAAATATTTTATCTGTTCAGTTTGTCATGGAATAACAAGGCAACAGGCAACTCTACTCCCCATAAAACTGCCAGTCACTCAACTGTCCAATTACTTCTGGGCCTTCAAAAAAGGGGGACTGTGTATAAAAACAGCTGTAATTCCCTAACAGTTAATACAGTACTTTGTTAAAGCCACATAATTAAATCTGAAAATCCTTATTTCAATCACACCGTAATGATAACTTTTAAAATCCACTGTTGTGATGTACAGAAGCAAAACTACAAAGTGTCCAAAAACATATGGACCATGTGTCTATTCTCTGTTGTGGCCCCGAAGCGTTACAATGATCTTCCTCTTCACATTAGGCCGTAGTCTTTAAATCCAGGTTAAAAACATTCTTATTTGCTGGCCTTTGGCTCAGTGGTCAACTGACAGTGTTATTTTATTGTTATGTATTTATTATTCTTATTATTCTTATTGTACTTCTTATATTTCTGCTGTACAGCCATTTGGTCGGCCATGTGTTGTTTATAAAGTGCTATATAAATAAAGTATGGTATGGTACAGTATGTATGCTCTATTATGCACCACCTCAGGCAAAAATTAGGAGGATAACTTTTTTAAAACAATAATAAGTACATAAAACATTATTTAAGAAAAACTGGATTCATTGTCTTTTTTCTAAAGAGAAAATGCCCTTTGATTCACTGAATTTCCTTCAACTTCAAAACTGCACATGCCACAATCTGGGAGTAAGGAAATAATTTGCTGAAAGACAAAAGGACCTCAAAATGACTGTGTGTCAAGATTCAAGATTCACCTTTATTAATGTTTATTAATGTTTTCCTGTGATTACCTGACCTGACATAGTATAATACAATCATTTCTCCTGCACAACTATCATGCTGGGTGGCTGAGAATGGTGTGTGAGCTCCAACTGAAATAGAGGCATGACAGCTCTTTTTGTAAAGAACAGACTCAAATCAAGCATTCATGCAGATTGTTTAACAAGTAAAATGCATTCAGGGAATTATGATTTTGCCATTGAAATGACCATTATCTCCAGATACATTATTTTAATATCAAATTCCTCTTTTTCTGTAAAATTTAAAAGACTTCTTGACAACACAACCAAAGATACGTGTCTCCAACCAGTCACTATTCAAGGATCTTTTACAGGTTACTCAAGTAACACAAGTAACTCTAATGTATCCAAATATCCAAAACGCACAAACAGTTTAAATCACTGTCATTTCTAGATTCGATCCAGTTTTGAAGGTTGTTGCATGGTTTTATTTCAGTTCACAAGAAGAAAAAAGGTTTTGCTGTGTTTCAATGGGGAGCAGCTGTATTCATCTCAAACTCAGTGGGGTTTTTTCTGAATTATAAACATCACTGAACATCTTCGAACTACTAAGCAACCGAATCGATTTCTCTGTTGTCCTTCTCAGCAGAGAAGCTCGGTGTGTTCCAAATGGTTGCATGAAAATACATCTAAATACTGCATTCTGTCAAAACTTCAGTCTTAGTATGAGCACGAAGAAACAAAACCGTGTACTTTATGAAAACAGTGTTTTGAAACAGCGCGTGAAAAGTAACGAAAGGTATTGTACTGCAAGGACAAGTTAGAGAAGTTTCTACTGAAGCTTTGTTTGCTTTATTTCTATTGTAAATTTAGCTCTTTCATTCTAACTCATACAGTTCGACCTTAGCGCAACAAACTTTTTACACTCTTTTTCTTCTATAAGGGAAGATTCTTTACAAACTGAAACACATATCTTGCCTTAAGTACCTCACTAATAAATAAAATAATTTTTCATGCATGAATGCTTTATGCAATTCTAAACAACCTTTACACTGCACTGATGTTTTCCTGAGGAATCGATGAAGTCTCGAAGGGCGGTGTATAGTTTGAGAAATATTATAAATGACACTCATCCAAACAAAGTCGTTTTGTTGTAAATTTCACAGCTGCTGATCTCTCCCATGTCCATTAGCTACTGAACACCTATAAACTGAAGTCTCGCCGTCTAACACCACAAGTAAATTCTCAAACCATGGGAAACATTGCAACAAAATTTGGGTTCAAATACAAAAATAACAGTTATCACATTTCCTTTGGTTCAGTCAAAGCAAACACCCAATGAAATGATTTTTATGCAACTTCATTTACCTTGGATGTGACAAAAGACAAGGTTTCGCTCCATCATCTCCAGTCTTCAAAACACACTGTGAGTGTGTAATGCACAGCAGTTTTAGTCTAACTTCAGACTTTTATTTTGAAGATTTATATCAAGAATAACCCAGAGCAAAAAGAAGAGGCACCATGGACATGTCCAGCAACACATTAGCTAACAGTTAGCTTTAGCGACTACAGCAGAGCCGAACACGATGCAGCCATGTTTGGTGTATTCCCAGGATAAGTATCACCCTTCAGGATCATATCATGTGTTTATTAGCAATAACACACATATATTTAGTAAAACAGCCTTAATAGCTGCCCTCTTTTTAACACATTAGTTTTATATGTTGTGTGTTTCTGTTAGCAACTGTTTTCCTGCGGTCTTCCATAGGCGGTGTTTAGGCTCTGCAAATTGTCTAGCCTAATATATTTATAAATCACAGTATGTTATTGTTCTCTATTGAGAACCAGTAGCTGCAGAAAGCATAGTTAACTGTCAAAAGGGGCATAGTTATCGCCTAATAAATGCATAATAAAGCATGCTAATCTTAAAGAACTAGTGTGTAATGTTGCTATTGATGATGTTAGTGATGTTGATGATAATGATGTTATTTATCATCGTGTAAAGCCCTATAAAGACTGTTTTACCTTTTAATTAATGTTTCTTTCAAGGGTGTTACTTTTTATTTAGCTTTTCAGAGTCACCCTGTCTATAAAGGATATATGTAAATGGTATATCATCGCTGTATATTATATGGTACTAAAACCCATACAAATATTTGTCATCACCAACATAAACGACATAGTTAATAATGCTTACACTTAGTTTAGTCTAGTGGCAGCTTTTCACCAGTCACAGATAATGACAAAAAAATGCAGGTATGGAAAGGACGTCCGTAAGCCCGAGACAAGCAGATTGCTGCCGGGGAGACGGAAGAGCCAAGCAGCAAATTTTGAATATTACTGACCCAGCACTTGGAAAAGGCAATGCACAACAAGACGAAAAATGAATGCTTTTTAGTCTGAAAATCCTTTCACCCTCTCACATTCAGCAGATCAGATTAAGAGAGAGGTTTAAGAAGATTTTGACACGCACAAAAAAAAACTTCTGAGCCATGGGAGGGGGTGAGTCGAGGAAGGTGGTAGGGAGCAGTTTGTAATTCAGTGGCTTCAGGCAATTCATCACAGAAATTGAGTTTCTAATGCAGCATCTTGTGAATCCCTTTTGCCCTGTCAACGTTTTAATACATTACATTGAGAATGTAAATCATGTTTGAAATTTGGCACAAACTGCACAGCTTCTACTGCACTCTCTCCCACTGTATTGCACATACTAGTCTCACATTATACACGTGTACAGCACGCACAGAGTGACACAGGCACACATATATGCAGACAGGCTACTGTAGCCAGGGCTCTGCAGACACTAAATATTCTGCAGGCAGAATATACTTTAAGTTGCACAGTTTAGGGATTTTTTTTTGCCTTAAAGAAAGATAATTTAGTCACAAGATTACATAATTAAAATCTGATATCAAGTTGTGATTTAGCATAAAGCCCTAAAAATAATTATTGGTTCATTAAATTACAATGGCTCTCAAGAAAAGGAAGATTTAGAAAACAATTTGCAAAGTACAGAAATATTATAATAAATGTAGAAAATGAGCAAAGAATTACTCTGAAGCTGTCTGTTTCAGCAGCTAACCCCAATGTTATTGAGGAAACTGGATTATTGAAAACACATTTTCAATCATCAATAATTGCTACAGGTTCTAACTATGAATAATTATCCGAACACCTTATTGCTGTGCTAATTCTATCTTTTTCTATTCCATCAATCATTAAACCTGGTTTGTGCTCTAATGATGGATTTTTTGATGGGCTGGCATCACAGTCATTCTTGTGCTAATACATATATAGAGAGATAGATAAAAGCTACTTGGGGGTAGCACAGTGGTGCAGTGGTTAGCACTACCACCTCACAGCAAGGATTCCAGTCTATTATTGCATTCAGATAATGTTCAGATACAGGACAAAGTGCCCCAAATGCTAGGGCTCCAAAACAGGGGCAATAAACTCAAAACACACTTTTTAATGGTATTAATAAAATGGTTCCAGGTGTCATCTTTCCAATAAACCAAAACTTGAACCTAAAGTTTTGGTTTGCTGGGAAGCTGAATCCTGGGTTATTATTAAATATCCTGTTTGATTGTGGTTTTCTAGTTTTTATTGTTTAGAGTAGTGTTTTCCCACCATTGTGCATAGTCAGGTGTGTCGTGGAAGATTATCTGGTTCCACCTGATTAGTACTGTAAGCGATCTGCGTGAGTAATGGGCAGAGCAGTTACATTCTCTTCCACTAGAGGGCAGTACAACTACCTGCTCTAATAAAATTGGTTGCCAACTGCCAGTAAAACAGAAGAAGCCAAAGAAGAAATTACATAATAGTCATGCTGTGATTGAGACAACCTAATAACAATAGATAAATATTTGAAAAGAAAAAGTAGTTAATCTGACCTGGGTCCTGGAGAAAATTCCGACCCAGACGAGGGCCCTAGCATGAGTAGTGGTCGGAAGAAAGCAAAAAAGGTATTACTTCATTGTCATATGGGTTTTAGGATTGCGTTTTCCTTTTTGTTGGTTTTTGTCTATTATTTCTAGTGTTAATTTCTAGTTGCTTAGTATTCAAGAGTTTTTATTCCTACGTATTCTGTATCTTTAGACTGTAGGTTCAATGTCACTGTGGTTAGTCTTCAGTTATTGTTACTTTGTATTGTGGTTTCTGTTGGTTTAGAGTTATTCATATGAGCTCCATAGATTTAGTTTCCTTAGTGTCTCCTTGTATCTTTTTGTCAAGTCTTTGTCTCCATTTTAGGTATATTTCTGTTAGGTTATTTCCTGTTATTTCTTGGTAAGTCAACTGTCTCGTATGTCTTGCATTTAGTTTTACTTTCCTCGTCTTGTTTTTGTCACCTGCGCCTCATTTCCCCTGCTGGGTCTTGTCTCCCTGATTGGTTCTCAGTGTGTGTGAGCAATATGTCCTGCTTTTCTTGCCGGTTCTCATTTGCAAATCTTTATGTTTGTATCACCATATGAAGACTTGGGATTCAACTTTCACTCTATTATGTGGACTTCATTGGACTTTGGTTCTTTGCCTAAAAAAAGGTTTTGAACTCATGAACTCTGTTTTGAGAGTTCAGCATTTGGGTCCTTCAGGCACACATGAAACAAAGTCCGTGAGACAAAATACCACAAAAACTCAAATAAACTTACACAAGGTTGATAAACAGGCAAACACAAAGGAAAACTGGGGCTATATATTCATAAGCAGATGTGAGATTACTGGGGGAACTGGAAACCCCAGGATTCTTGTTTCGATAACAAGACACAGTTGAAATTAAGGACAATTAAGGAGAATCAGACAAGGAAAGTAAAACTAAACACAGGAGACAAGAGAGAGTATCAAAATGAAACTGGAAGTAATGTAAGAGAGAAAACCCTAACATTGAGACTAAGTCCACAAAGTATTGTCACAAGATACAAGGCCACACCAGGGAGTCATTGGGGAGTCTAGACTAAATCTGAGCACAAAGAAACATATATAAAGAACTCTGAATAGCAAGAAAACACAGAATACAAAAATAACAAAAAGACTGAGGATGAGGCATACTATGATTACCTACTATGATTTATTCAAGGAAAAACACATAATTCTAACAACTATTAGTACCACGACACATAATACTGCTCAACATCAGCAGAGTGTGTCTTCTAGCATTAATAAAGAGGCTGATGGTTGACACCGGTGATGTTCTTCAGTATCATGTCTCATGGGAGCCGCATAGTGCACACATAATCAGTTGATGCTTTGTTTCCCAAAACAAACAGTACATCTGTATTGTGTTGTTTTTGTTAGACGTCCACTTAAGATATTACTTGTTCCCCATGTAATCCCTAACAATTGGTTATGGTATATCATATATTATAGTGGCGATTTAAATTATCAAGCAAATTGATCAACTACACTATGTGTTGTGGATTATCCAGTTTGCTGTATACATGTCACATGGTCTATTTATTAAATGGGAACAACCACCAGAATTTAGGCTGGATATTCAGTCAGAGAGATGTGTGAAGTCCGAATGTCAGGATTACTATCAAGGGATGCTGCCAGAAGGAGAGGTCTAAGCATGAAACACATTGTTTATCTCCCACATAGAAGCCTGCTGTGCTCACTTTTACTCCTAGATGCCTCACTGTTGCACGTACTAAGCAGTTCGCAATTTTTTACTCTGAAGTGGTGCCTAACCTTCCTTTTGAATGAATCGCTAACATCACTATGTGGCAGTTTCAACCGCACAAAAGCTTTTCTTCTTCTTCCTTAATTACAGTGAATTTTTAAAAAAAATGGGGTTGAGAGCCAGCAGTTGCTTTAATCAAACGCTTCAGCTTTAAATTGTGCAGATACAATTGTCCAGCACATAATGCAATAGGTGTGTGATGTTGTGATAGAAAAGATGGAGCAAAAACACTTCATTCACACATAAAAATAGTTGACCCAAAGTTCATTCAATTTTTCGTCAAGTGAGCGACCAGAGGTACTTTGGAAAAATGTCTGCATGTTCAACAAGTTTGTCAGTCAAGAACTTCTCACATTCAGTGGTCATCAACAATCAATACTTACATTTATACTTCTCTTTCATGAACAAAGTTTAGCCTGGCACTTGACTACATCCTTTAAAGACAGGGCCGCTTCCTTCAATGCTGACTGAAATGCACTGCAGTTCAACCACACTGGATTTTTTTTATTTATATATATATATATATATATATATATATATATATATATATATATATACACACACACATATACATACATATATGTATATATACACACATATATACATATATATATATATACACACACACATATATATATATATACATACACACATACATATTAGGGGTGCAACGATATTCGTATCGATATTGAACCGTTCGATACAGTGCTTTCAGTTCGGTACGCATATGTATCGAACAATACAACATTTGTAATTTATTTTATCAACTTTCCTTCTGACGATGCTGTCTGTGTTGAGCGCTCAGTGAATCTGCGTTCGACTACTCCGCCTAGGCTGCACTGTCGAGCGCAGATCCACTGAGCGCTCAACACAGACAGCATCGTCAGAAGGAAGAGCGCAGGGCAAGCTAGCAAGACAGAAGTTAAGCTCTCCTTGCAACATGGACCTTCCCCACCCTCATTCAGATCTGGCGTTTGGAATTATTTTGGTTTTCATGTGACGTATGACCCTGAAGGTAAGCGAGTCATGGACTAAAGTAAAACAGTATGTTGGATGTGCCATGCAATGCTCAATTACATGGGTGGGAACTAGTGTGTTAGCGCAGTTAGCTCGTTAACGTGTTGGCAGTGACAGCCAAAGAAAAGCTTACCACAAAACGGAGAAGTTATGACAAATCAGACTATAAGGCAAAAAGAAAGTGCAGCTTTATGGTTTCATGGACAAAAGAATTTCTGTGGCTGCAATATGACGAGCTAAATAACCAGGGCTGCACATAAGTGGTCCGCAGGTGCGCATTCGCTGTCAAAATAAAAAAACACGCATAAAAAAACACATATATTCTCAGCAGCATAAGGAGAATCATGTGCTAACAGCTGTCTAAATGACTCGGCTAAAGTTAGTAGCATGCTTGTTGTTTTTGTCTTTGCACTAGGATGATGTCGGCGTAAATGTGCAGTCATATTCGTTGTGTTCCCACTAGTGCTTTCAGGTTGATCTCGTTGAAATGACCTTAACGCCACAACACGGCAAATCTCCGTTAACGAGCTACCGCCGATCGCCCCGTGCATGGGGCTAGACGGCCAACACGTTAACGAGCTAACTGCGCTAACACACTAGTTCCCACCCATGTAATTGAGCATTGCATGGCACATCCAACATACTGTTTTACTTTAGTCCATGACTCGCTTACCTTCAGGGTCATACGTCACATGAAAACCAAAATAATTCCAAACGCCAGATCTGAATGTTGCAAGGAGAGCTTAACTTCTGTCTTGCTAGCTTGCCCTGCGCTCTTCCTTCTGACTATGCTGTCTGTGTTGAGCGCTCAGTGGATCTGCGCTCGACAGTGCAGCCTAGGCGGAGTAGTCGAACGCAGATTCACTGAGCGCTCAACACAGACAGCATCGTCAGAAGGAAAGTTGATAAAATAAATTACAAATGTTGTATTGTTCGATACATATGCGTACCGAACCGAAAGCACTGTATCGAACGGTTCAATATCGATACGAATATCGTTGCACCCCTAATATATATGTGTGTGTGTGTATATATATATATATATATATATATATATATATATATATATATGTGTGTGTGTGTGTGTGTGTGTGTGTGTGTGTGTGTATATATATATATATATATATATATATATATACACACATACATATATATCTCTAGCTGTGAGAGCAGTCCCTTCTTTCGAATGTTGGAACACTGAGCTACTAGTTAAGCTTGAAACCTGTATCCCCCGTAGTCGGTTACCAAGATTACGTGAAGTACCCTCAGAAGGTCTGCTAGATGATGTTAATGCAGCACTACGGACGATACCTACAACCACGATTACCGACACTAACAAGCTGATCTACAATACGGCAGCAGTGATCAGTGAGATGCTTGGCTACAAGTTGAACAGCCACAAGGGGCAGTACCCTCCATGGAGAAGGAGGCTAGAGGGCAAGATCAAAGTAGCACGGAGGGAGGTTAGCCAACTAACGGAGTTGCAGAAAGGTGCGACAAAGAAGGTGCATAAGAAATACAGCAAGCTGTCCATACCTGAGGCCTTGGAAACTGCCAAGCAAAGACTCATAGCCTTGGCCAGCCGCTTGAGGAGGTACACCAGAGAGATAGAAGGCAGGAGAATAAACCAGCTGTTCTCCACAGAACCAGCAAAGGTGTACTCTCAGTGGGAAGGGAACAATAATAAGAGAACAGCACCACCAAGGCTGGAGACGGAACAATACTGGAAGAGCATATGGGAGAAGGACGCAACCCATAACGGCAATGCTCAGTGGCTAGTGGATCTGAGGGCAGACCACAGCGACCTCCCTGAACAGGGTCCAGTAACCATCACAGTGGCAGATATCCAAGAAAGGGTCTCCAGTATGAAGAGTTGGACAGCACCAGGGCCCGACATGGTTCACGCCTACTGGCTAAAGAAGCTGACTGCACTCCACGAGCGTCTGGCAGCACAAATGAACCAGCTGCTAGTTAACGAGAGACACCCGGAATGGCTAACCGAAGGTCGGACGGTCCTGATCCCCAAGGACCCCAAGAAGGGACCGGTCCCCTCCAACTACCAACCAATAACCTGCCTCAGTACTACATGGAAGCTCCTGTCAGGCATCATATCGGCTAAGATGAACAGGCACATGGGTCAATACATGAGCGGGACACAGAAAGGAATTGGCAAGAATACCAGAGGCACAAAACACCAGCTACTGGTAGACAGAACAGTCAGCCGAGACTGCAAGACCAGACTGACCAACCTGTGCACTGCCTGGATTGATTACAAGAAGGCCTATGACTCAATGCCCCACAGCTGGATACTGGAATGCTTAGAATTGTACAAGATCAATGGGACCCTAAGAGCCTTCATCAGGAACTCAATGGGGATGTGGCGTACAACACTAGAGGCCAACTCCAAGCCCATAGCACAAGTCACCATCAAGTGCGGGATCTACCAAGGAGATGCTCTGTCCCCACTGCTGTTCTGCATAGGCCTGAACCCCCTCAGTGAGATCATTAACAAGACTGGCTACGGATACCGACTACGGAACGGAGCAGTTGTCAGCCACCTCCTGTACATGGATGACATCAAGCTGTATGCCAAGAGTGAACGAGACATCGATTCACTGATCCACACTACCAGGCTATACAGCAATGACATTGGAATGTCATTCGGACTGGAGAAGTGTAGTCGGATGGTAACAAAGAGAGGGAAGGTAGTCAGAACTGAGGGGATTGAACTACCAGAAGGCAACATTGCAGACATAGAGGACAGTTACAAGTACCTGGGGATCCCGCAGGCGAATGGGAACCACGAAGAGGCCGCTAGAAAAGCTGCAACTACCAAGTACCTGCAGAGGGTCAGGCAAGTCCTGAGGAGTCAGCTGAATGGTAAGAACAAGATCCGGGCCATCAACACGTACGCCCTGCCCGTGATCAGGTACCCTGCTGGGGTAATAGGCTGGCCAAAGGAGGAGATAGAAGCCACTGACATAAAGACAAGAAAGCTCCTTACCATGCATGGAGGGTTTCACCTCAAGTCCAGCACCCTGAGGCTGTACGCTAAGCGGAAGGAAGGGGGCCGGGGACTGGTGAGTGTCAGCACCACAGTCCAGGATGAGACAACGAACATCCAAGAATACATTGGGAAGATGGCCCCAACTGACCGAGTGCTCAGTGAATACCTCAGGCAGCAGAAACCCAAGAAAGAGGAGGGAGACAAGGAACCATCATGGAAGGACAGGCCCCTGCACGGTATGTACCACCGGCAGATAGAGGAGGTGGCTGATATCCAGAAATCCTACCAGTGGCTGGACAAAGCTGGACTGAAAGACAGCACAGAGGCACTAATCATGGCAGCACAAGAACAAGCTCTGAGCACAAGATCCATAGAGGCTGGGGTCTATCACACCAGGCAAGACCCCAGGTGCAGGCTGTGTAAAGATGCCCCAGAGACAATCCAGCACATAACAGCAGGGTGCAAGATGCTAGCAGGCAAGGCATACATGGAACGCCATAACCAAGTGGCCGGCATAGTGTACAGGAACATCTGTGCCGAGTATAACCTGGAAGTCCCGAGGTCAAAATGGGAGATGCCCCCAAGGGTGGTGGAGAATGACCGAGCTAAGATCCTGTGGGACTTCCAGATACGGACGGACAAAATGGTGGTGGCTAACCAACCGGACATAGTGGTGGTAGACAAACAGAAGAAGACGGCCGTAGTGATCGATGTAGCGGTTCCGAATGACAGCAATATCAGGAAGAAGGAACACGAGAAGCTGGAGAAATACCAAGGGCTCAGAGAAGAGCTCGAGAGGATGTGGAGGGTGAAGGTAACGGTGGTCCCCGTGGTAATCGGAGCACTAGGTGCGGTGACTCCCAAGCTAGGCGAGTGGCTCCAGCAGATCCCGGGAATAACATCGGAGATCTCTGTCCAGAAGAGCGCAGTTCTGGGAACAGCTAAGATACTGCGCAGGACCCTCAAGCTCCCAGGCCTCTGGTAGAGGACCCGAACTTGAAGGATAAACCGCCCGCAGGGGCGTGCTGGGTGTTTTATATATATATATACATATATACACACACATACATATACATATATATATATATATATACATACATATACATATATATACAGTATATATACATATATGTACACACAGTACATTAGTTATGTTGAGATGGGAAAATGACGAGGTTAACATTTATTACCTTTCCAGGAATATCTTTGACAAACTTGTTACTCAAAGTGAACTGATAATTTATCACCTCTGTGCTCAGCTGCAATGCTACTCTGCTACATTTGCTACAGATCAAGCAAACAGTCTATTCTGCATTATGTGCCTTAAAAAGCAATATTTATTTGGCAACATAAAGACATTTCTCTGGCAAATGCTCTGTGGCAAGTCTTGGTAATTTTGTCGACTGCTGCCAATGACAGCAGCATGTTTGCATGCAGAGTTGCTAGAACAACAGTAAGTGTACCTTAAAAACTTCTAATACTCCATATTCATCAATTCATGGATGTAAACCAACCCCACAAGCTCGCTAAAATTTGTGGACCCCAGATGCATGTAACCAAAAGACAAAAGAATCCAAGAACCAAATCATGTACATATATAGTCAAAGGAAATTCAGTCAGTTAATAATACGCTGATAATATTCAAGGTCTCTACACAATTATAAAATCCTTGAGTGGTGAGTCACATATTTAAAAATGTCCAATCCCAGTTATTGATTATCATCAGTAATCAGAATGTTTGAATAGAAAGACTATGTGAGCAAGGTCTTTATACAAACATGAGTGACTCATTTTCATGAACAGAGCTGCAGTCAGCACACAGTCTTGAATAGAAGCTGTTGGATATACTAAACTCCAGCAGGCCTAATTATCGAGTTATAACTAAATTTAAGCAAAGAAAGGCATTTACACCATGCAGAGTAAATGATTATGCTAGGTAACACAATATTACACAGTGGAATTAGAATTCTAGAAAAAAGGAAAGTTAGTGGCAACTTTTTAGCAACATTTTTAAAGCATTGAAAAATCAAAAGATCACAATCATTGCATACTTCCTTAAACTAGCAGCTTAATCTGTTTACTTGTCTGTGGTTATATTTACGTATACTTTAGTGCACTGCGACATCACTCTTGATCTGCCACAATCTGTTACTGTTGGGTGTCATCAGACAAATAAGCAAAGATCCATTTTAACCAGCTTTTTTTTTTAAGTACTGAATATGAGATGCCCACACTAACCTGCACTGAGTCTTTCAAGATTTCTCATGTTAAATCTGGAGTTTGCTAACCGCTAAAGCAATAAACAGCTGTGTTCCTTATCATTAGATTTATCATACTGTGATGAAAATATGACATATGAGAAGTGGTTTAAAAAGGAATGGCTTAAAAAACCCATACAGCTGTTTTCTTAATGGCTTGACCATATTCATGGTGTCATAGGGCGAAAGGCGGAGTATAGCCTCCACACGCCACCAATTCATCACCGTGAGTTAAAGACTCCCAACTAAATTATCTATACTTCATACCCCCTGCACAAAGAGTGATTTTATATAGGAAGTATGTCCTTTCTACATTGCTAACCACAAACTGAGCAGCTACACTTGGCTAGAATGAAAATACTCTTCCTTTAAAATCTTTGATGTCCCCATCATACTGTATATTAGCATCTGGAAGCAGCTCAATAAACCATTATCATGATGGCCACAAAACTACTGAACTACAACAGCTGTAGCTAAGTTAGAAGTTAGAAAGCAGGGTGATACTGTAGGGCAACATTAAAGGAGCAGAAAGAATCGCACATTTACTTCCGAAAGCATATTTTTCTGCTCTGGTGATTCTGGTCCAAAGTCTGTCTTGCAAACCTTTAGGCTACTACAGCCCCAATTAAACTTAAGTATGACAACAATGCCTCTAACAGTGGATTTCTCCAGTCAGTTATTCTTCATAATGCTCTTTTTCCACTAGCATTTGTGCAAATACAGCACTGCAAGCATGTCTTCTTTGGTGGAGTGTGCCACTCATGCTGCTCCACAAGGTAAAGTGCACAATGAGCACATTTGCTTCAAATACGGTACTATCATTTTCAGAGTGGGGGATCATAATATTCAAATCCGTATTTAACCTTTCAAGGCAGGAGGATTATGCAGCAAAGTCTCCATTCCAAGCGGTTTCCTCGCCCCCTACTCCCCTGCCATAATAATGATCATTATCATCATTGTGTGAAAAGAGGATTATCATATCGTTATATAAACCCAGGAACACCCCTACTATTATGAAGTAATTTCACTCTCATCAGTGGACCGGTACTGTGTATGACAGTCAGCTGAGCTGTCACAGGTGACCATGGCAGTCTTCCATCATTCTCTGAGCAGGCAGAGTCTGCTGCGAGGGGGGATAGAGAGCCAGTGTCCCGTTTGAACCACGAAATAGAAAACGTAAGAAGCTAAAGTCATTGTCTCCAAACATGAACTTTTAAGATCTCTGCTGCAACTTTTTATGTGTGAGCAAGGAAATTATTGCCTTCCCAGTGTGTTGCTATTACATTAAATGACTAAACAATGATTACAGCAGAGTGGCCATTTTGGCTCCACAGTGGGAGAACCGGTACTTACCAGAAAATAAAAGACCATGTTATTATGTGTTAGTAAGTGGTCATAGCAATTATAGAGTTACCACCTGGCTAAAGCCCCCTGCCATGTATTCCAACAGCCCTGCATTCATGAAAATTCTTGAAACAAGATGAAACTCCAGCCTCCTTCACCCTGATGTCCTGATGAAATCTTAGTTAGCATTAGCACTGCTAACAGCTATTATGAAGCGATATCCTGCAATTGCTAAGAAACATCACCTCCTGTTGTTCTTTATTTTCTTGCAATCCTCTTTCAGCCTCTCCTTTTCTCTCTAAATTGCTTCACAATGAGGTGTATGCCTAGAAGCAAGTTGAACAGAACTGCAAGCAAATATATTTTATACTTTTGCTCGAACAACTCAAAGTCTTAGTCTTAGATTTTAGGGGGGGGGGTTAACTATGAAAGCTCTTGTTTATGTCTGTTGTATTTTATCATTTGATCAGTGTTCTGACTGATTAATATTATGGCTATTAAGGCTCATTATACTGTCCATCCCAGAAGTTTATCCTTCAGTTTTGGTGAGTAACATTCTATTATGTGTGTCTGTGATTTGCACACATACAGTTTATGAATGCAACTTGCCAACCAAGCTTGCTAGAGTTAGCCGACAATTTAGCTTTTATCTACCCTGGCACCCATAAAAGGTAACTAGTTTAAAAAAAAGTAATGTTAATGTTACAGGTTCAAAATGCAGATTGCAAAACCAATGGATGGCAGCAAGGTGGCTACACCCATGTTTATATGTCAATGGCCCATACCAGGACCTTAAAAAAGCCTGAAAATTGAGTCTTGATGTTCCTGAAATAATAAATTCCACTCATATTCTCCATTAGGATTAGGATTAAGAGCCATAACACTGAACCCATTCAAAGTAGTTTCACTAAAGGTTACAACATTGTGAAACAATTGTATGTGTTCCTGTAGAAACCACAAGTCCGAATAAAATCAAGCATGTTTTAACAAAAACATATTTTACCAACAATACCAAGGAAGCAAACTCTTGTATCCACAATCCTAAACTAATAGCAATATCTCTGATCGGTGGCCACTTTTTCAACCCACAAACATGTGGGCTCTTTGCAAGTGCCAAACGTCCAAAACTGCAGTGTTCGCAGTCTAAAATGAACCACTGTGTCATATTGATAACCAGGCTATACTTTACTAAACACACACACCACAAAAATGACAAATTATATTATTATTATAAGTTGAATGAAACTGATTCAATTTAAGGTTCTTTACTGTGGAATTTTGGGGATTTACAGTGCATTGTGGGATTAGTAGTTCATTATTAGACTTTCTAAAAAGTTAGTGACGAAAATGAATGAGAAATGCACCAAAACCCTTAAAAAAATGGGTGCTTATGGCTGAGCTCTACAGACTTAATTTTTACATTGTCTACATAGTTTGGTGACTGCTAGGTCTATGGTAGCTAACGCTTATTAAAGTACTTTGTGGTTCCACCTGAAATGAAACATTATATAGACCTGCAACCTAAACTTATTCTCCAAAAGCCCAAAAACACTATTTGACATATATAATGTTCCATCTCCGTGCAATGTAAGTAGACAACACTATTAGTAGACCTGAGGTTCAGCCTATCCTCCCAGTGTCTCAAACTACAAAAATGACTAATGCAAAATTAGTCTGGGTACCAACAGCAGGATGAAATCAGGACACAACTGGTTGTTAGACATGACTTGCCAGCAGTACGTGGAAAATCAGTGGAACACTAGGCAGCAGGATTTTAATAATGAGAATGATAAACATAGCAGGTATTTGGATATTATAAGCAAATATGAACTGCAGTAAATGGGTCAGTTTTCTTGAGGAAGATGTAGCACTGTCAAAACCTTGTGAAAATTCCTAAATCATTTCAGTGTAATCAGAAACAAAGCTATTTAAATGTAAAACCTTTGCATCTACAGTTATCTAGACCTACCGATGAAAAGCAGTAATGGGAACATTTAACCTTCTCCAAACCCACACCGCAATAATAAAGCTTTGGCTACTGCATATATATTCTTCAAGGCAACTACTTTGCATATGGAAGCAATGTCTTTTCTGAAAGGGACACTAGCACCATATTGTGGATAAAGTCAGCATTACTGGACATTGATTACAAAAACTACCTAAGGCTAGTGACAAACAAACAGACGACTTATTCAAAGGGTGTTTTTCTCTTTCGCATTTCCCGTCTAATTATTTACACTGCGCTGCACGCTGTCATTTTGAAACTCAATAGTGAGGTCACTTCTGTCACTACCACGAACCCCAATGTTTCTGCATCTCCGTGGGTACAGTCTTAAACATATGGACTCTTTTAATTAAATCATACCTTGACTCAGTCCTTCTCAGTCTTACTGACAGCAAGGTCATTAAACTATTAAAGGGAGTCACAGGCAAAATTGTTGTGAGCAGACTGAGGCAGGAAAGGTTAATTAAATGGCCATTGCTTCTCCTTACCTCAAGCAAAGCAGCATTCTTCCATCCCAGACAGGCCAATATGAGAGAATGTGGCTTTTTTTTTTCATGCTGCACAAGATGTGTGAGCGCAGAGCTATTTTTTTCAGCACCGAGAAGAAAAGAATGGTTTATCTTAAAAAAAATGTTGTTTTTTTTCTACTCCCACAATGCTGATACAAAGCTGTGACCTCTTCCAGTGAACCCTGCAATACAGTAAAACTAAGGAAACAAAAGCAGTGAGATAGCACCTCTGTATCTGGCGTGGTTAAGGACAAACTGTTTTAGAGTATTTCAGAGATTATTCTAAAACATCCAGATGCTGCATGCGTATGCCTCTCCTATTACTGTTTCATGAAAAGGTCAAGACTAGCCATTATAAAGCCTATTTCAAATAATTAGCTTTTAATTAGATAGCACACATTGAGAAATTAGCCTTATTTTCACTTTGGTTTGTCCTTGCAAAATTCCAAACACATAAACATGCCTTTCCGGTATGTAGACGGAAAAACAATTCACGGCTTCCCACATGAATAATAACATCTGCAGCTTTAGCACTGATTAGGTTTGTGTACTTCTACCACCAGCTGCAAGACACACAAACATTTACCGTAATCAAATATTACAGTGGGACATAAAGGATGGCGATTCGTCTTCAAAAACATTGAAACATGTAATCTCGGCATTCTTCTCGAGCCTGAAACCTCACCTTCCTTGTCCTGTTAGGATTTTATGGAAGATAACAGGAAGATGCCATCTGTATTGTGGCTACAATCACAGGCCTCTATTATAGCCACCTTTGCATCAGACAATACAGTGTTTTAACTGAAGACAGCTGTGATGATTTTAACAACAGCTGGAAGTGATACTTTACAGATCTCAAGAATTTTATCTGCTTCGTGCCTGATGCTGGAATTCCACAACAACCTTGAATTGTTTTGTCTGTGCGTTATCTTCAAACACTAAACTGGTCTGTATAATAATCTGGACATACAGTAAACAGATTTAAAAACTGTATGTATTGATTTCTAATTTTAAAAAAAAATCCCAAACCACCAGAAACCAAAAGCATGAATATGTAAAGGTAAACACTAAACAGTGGCCTCGAATCCCAAACCTCTCTCGCAACTCATTATACAAGATATGACACATAAAAGACTTCAAAACAAGATGCAGTATGTACAATGGAGAAATACAATGTCAGTGGTTTGTTGACTTTTCTGACCAGCTGCAATGTCAGTGACAAAACTCTATTACTAAAAAAAGACTAGAAGAACAAGATTCAGTTTACAGGCATGCTAATAGGTCTGGACTCTGGACTGGAAGCGACTTCTGTGGTTACAAAAGTCCAGTTTTACAGACATTTACACAAAGACTTGGCCTTTCAAATGAATTTATGGCCTTAGCTGCAAGAGTCTTATTTTGTAAGTTTTGGTTCCTTTTGCAATCAAGAGACAATAAAGCAGGGAATGGTAGGGTTGTAAGCTTACAATCCTGCATTCTCCCTCGGTATGACAGTTAAATCCACCCCGAACACGATAATGCAAATGCTCGGATCAAGGCTGGGGACACTGGCTAACCAGTGAGTGAAATCACAAAGTCTATATACATATTTTAGTCAGTCTGCGTTTGCCAGCAAAGGTAAATTCCAAAAAGAAGTCTGGTTTTACAGAAGACGTAGTCCCTCTTAGCCTGTGACCTCCGTAAACATTCTGATGATGAGCTTTTAGGCTACTTGGTTGCTTGTTGTTCAGTCGTATTGAGTACAGCATCATGTTGATTTTGTCAATTGGGATCCCCATTAGAGCCTCCCCACTTGAATCTATAAAAAAAATGCCAAAGAAAACAAAGTTTAACAGTTAATTACATTTATTAATTGTTTTGTCAATGAAAAATATCTAAATGTTCCAACAGCATGAAGTCAAGTCTTTCTAGAGCTCAATAAACTAAAATGTGCTGATAAATCAGTGTGAATGGTTTTATTGTAATTCAACATTTTAGTGCTATTTTATTGACCCTTTTGTGGTTGACCACAAAAAAATGATAGATGAACAGTTAAGAGCATAATTGTTCAGCTGAGTGTTTAGTACTGTTTTTCTGAGGGGTTGAATTGTTCTGTTTTCATGTATTGTTTTCAAAGTGTGGGCATAGAGAATCTCTGAGAGATTGTGACTTGATTTGAGAATGCGTTTGCTCCTCTTTAACTGCTGTGAGCTTTGCATTCTTAAATACTGAGGCAACGATGTATGCAATACCAAGCAACCATGTGAACAGTAGGAAATTAGTAGCTAAGACAGAAACAGTAGGAGGAATAAAACCCTGAAAGTCAACCTTGCTGCCAGCCAAACAACTCTTCTTGGCTCTGCCATTAGTCATATTTCATCATTTGCCGTTATTGAACTATTAAAGGTTTAATTCATTTTGAAAAGTTGCGTCAGAATGCTAATTTCCAGAAATAAGTATTTGTTAGCACACAGCTCTATCATTAATCTTATGTACTTAGAGTTTCCATATTCAGGGGATCGAATGTGAAACACTGAGTAGCAATGGTTTTGCTAAACGTTGCTGTGTAAATGGTGGATCCTTTCTAAAAAGCTTTCTTGTGCTATTTAAGCATAGGCAGGAAGGCATGGGACAGCACAGGCAGCTACATTTACTGGCGTGTTACAGGCATGTTTCTGTTCATGCTACACAAAAGTGAAAGGAGTGCACCTCACTGCTACTCAAAGGGGAAAAAAAACTTCTCTGCCTGGCTCTGCTAGCTGTTGATGAACTCTCCAGCTTTAAGTTATGAAAAGAGTTGCAGTCTGAAAGCTGCCAAGTCTAGTCTGAGGCCAACTGAATCTCATGGCAATGCTAAACTAACAATGAAGCACCAAGCAGCTGTTTGGCTAACACAGGCCGAGCTGAGGTTCAGGACCAGCAGCACTTTAGCAACAAAACTAAAACAAAACATGCTGAACTGCAGTGCTAATACTCCCTCATTTCTACTGGTGGCAGCAAATACCAAAAGACTGATTAAGCTGGTGTGATTTGTATAAGGTTGGTCAAGCTAAAGAGCTATTTCTAACAGCAGTAACATTAACACAGGCTACCTGTCATATTATACTTCAGTCTGAGAATGGTGTGAGCTTAGCTGAAGGCAAAATAAGTCGTTTTAAAAGAAACAAATGTGTTTGACTTTATTTAGCTTGATATGATTGATCTATATCAGTTTCAATTCAAGTAACTTGATGCTCTTTTTATTTAGATTATTCATTTTCATTAATTTTATTCTTGATTTGTTCTAAATTTACATAAAAAGACCTGATGTATCATAAGTTCACTGGGGGCGATACAACAAAAATGGCAACTTTTAGTAGTGATACAAGTTACCACTAACTGCACAATAGATGATAATGTTAAATAAATAGCAAACTGTGTTGAGACCACTAATAAAAATCAACTGGTGCCAATACAGCTTCAATTTTTACAAGCACCCATGAAGGTTAATGTCCTTCATACACAGTATGTGATGCTAACACAGACCTAGCAGTTAGAAATGCCCAGACCTACACCTAGCTCATAACTACTGTGGATCCAATGTAAACATAAGGGATATAGAAGTGAACACACACCTAGTATTCACTGCCAACCATCTACCAGACCTCGCAGCAAGAAAACTGCTGTTTTTGGCATCATAAATGAAGTGAACTGTAGCTATAAAACTTGCATGCTATTAGCATATACTAAGACTGCACCTGTGTAGTGTGGGATTTAGTCATTCAGTAAACGAAGGATGCTTAAGGCCATTAAACATACCGACGATGAGTAGTATCACCTTCCTACTGGTTCAGTGAAGCCTTGCAGCTACATGAAGACAACAGTAAAGAGAAAAGCCCAGAGTCCCAGGTGAGGTGTTAGAGCTTGTGCCTGTGTAATTAAAAAGGATGAAAGTGCCGGACTCAATTATGAGATACAGTACATTGTTTAAGGCACAATGTCCACCATGCCTATACTCAGAAGATGAAGTTAGCATGGCTCGTCTTTTGTGCTCACATGGCATGCAAGCATGATCAATGAATTACTTCGTCAGGTAGCGATGCCAAATGGGCACGGAGCTTTAGTACGCAAGAAGTGCAGAAATTGGTTATTTCGTCATTTTTAGTGAAATAAATATTTAATGGATTAAATAACTCCATAGCATGGATACTTCATGTTCCTTTCACAAACCAGTTGGGGGGGTGTTGGTTCATAATGTGAACCAAACTTCCATCACCGCCATCACTCACCACAAGGCTACTGCAAGAAACCCTCAACAAGCTGCATAGTTTTGCTACATTTTTTCAGCCTGTTGATCAGAGGTCAACCTCCTCAATTAAAAGCTTGTTTATCAGCTATGTGCTAACACTAAAAAGAATGTAATGATTTTGTATCAATGTTTTCTTCACATACCAGATAACATCACAGCTTCTGTATGGAGGGAATCTAAAGCATTAAAAACACCCACTGACACAATAAGCATGATATATGCTACAAACTCACTTTCTGATATTTAATTTTAAAAAAAATAGTTAGCATTAGCTGCACATGATGATAAAGGAACACAAAGAAAGAAAGTTGATAGAGAATACATTTAATACTGAAAATAATATTTTTTTCTACATTATTGTTTCAGTTTTGAGGTTGTGTTTTTTATTATTGTTTCAGACAAACGTGTTATTGTGACTTGTGATGTTGAATTTTTAAAAAAAAGTTTTATTCTTCCATGATAAGGATTAAATGCAGAACTCAAAGGTGTCCTAGTGCAAATTTAATGGACACCAGCAAGCTAACAAGAAACAGGTATTTTTTTTTTTATGTCAATGATAGAACAGTTTTTTAAAATAATTGCTGTAAAGAGATATAACTAACATGACCTGACAGTTTCTTGACTAAACCTAGGGTTGGATTTCTGACATCAAAGACTTTTAAATTGAGTTGCCCGACTTTTTTTTAGTTTTCTAGCTTGGCATCCCCGTTTTTTCCTGCACCAATCGTTTTTTGATCAACTCGGGTGTGAAATTCAGCGACTTGACTCAGGACACTTCACCATGCAGACTGTAGGAGACAGGAATCAAACCAGCGAGTTCACAACTTAGAGTTTACATCGATTTTTCAGGTGGACTGCTGAGCAAAAGTATTCCTGTTGGATTAAGAGTCAAACATGTGACTAGAACTTCTTACTCCAGGGGAAATAATTAATCATTATTATAATTACTGTTATAATTCAATATACTGAGCCAATATATGACTTTAAATGGACAAAATAGCTCAAGATGAACGAAGGACAGCATTTGTGTCTTTTGTAATTTCTCATAGAATGTCCACACACAGTTTGGACGAGGCAGTTGTTTTTGTTTGATTAGTATATGCAGAATCTATAAGGATGATGAACAAACACTCTATGAGAGGCATTAAATTCAGCTTTGCAGCAGTCTGTCTGTTACACTATTGTACCAAAAACCTTCAAACTACAGTTTATTTTCTTTACTTTGCTCTGTGCCTCTGTAAAGCAGTGTTGTAGTTATAATGCACCTACAATTCTATGTATTGTTACATTTTATTTTATATATATTTATTTCTTGTATGTGTCTGATCACAGCTCCAATTTACTTATCACTTTGGCTAACTCACTATAACACTTTTCTCTTTTGTTTTTTTCTTTACTTTCCCCTAATGCTTTAATTCGTTCATTTCTAAAAGCTGGTCTTGCAACTACATTGTTAAAAACATATAGTAAGAAAACCTCTGTCAATTCTTAATTGCACTGAAACAAAAACAGTCTGTCCTGGAGGTCATTTAAAGTCCTTTAAAACACAATGAGCCCGTGAAGCAAGCAGAGCTTAGAGTAGGTTTAAAGATTAGGTGGTTCACCATTCTCTGCACCACTCATAATTACACACAATAAAACCTGCCATCCTCCTCTTCCTTTGCCAGGGGATTGTGGTCAGAGGGAGTGGAGTTTAAAAATTGCCTTCATCGCTGCCCTGGCATTACCTATGCAGATCTTTATCTGGAAGGCCAGTGACTCTATTGTGACTATTTTGCTAGCTTTACAATGGCTTTCTGTGCACCCATGCTACCAGGAGATTGGCTAAAATTATATTCTCTTCCTGCTTGGCTAGGTTGCAGCTTAGAAACAAGCTGCTTATGGAAGCCAGCGGAAGATTGCTGATAATAGTAGCTTCACATCCAGTTGACCTTTTTCCCCACTCTTTTTTTCACACCTTTGCAATAGCTCAATTGCAGTGACAGGAGGAAACAATCTCTTCTGTAGAGGACACACAACCTGCACCATCTAAGCCAAGGCCCAACTTCTCTGAATGGTAAGGTCTTGGCTCCTTGGAAGCAATATTGTGATTTCAACTAACTAAATGGGATTGCTCAGGCTTACTCATCATTTATGTCTGTCAATTTCCACATCTCTTTGCATCTTATTGCCTAAAGCTGAGATTCCATACCGTCCGGTCTGAGAGCTGCACTGTGCCGGGGGCTGTTTGCCACAAGGCAGCAAAACATCTGAAAATCCTCAATTTTATCTGCGCTTTGTACAACATTTACAAACAACTTTATAGGCAGAGTTACAAAAATATTGTAAAACTTGAAAGCTGTGCTTCAAACCCTAAAATTACCTGGATATTTTGAGTAAATTCTGAGAGCAACAAGCCCTCAAGAAGTTTGCCTCAAACTACCTAAACTTTGGTGCTAACATTATCCGACTTCATCGGACTCATTTCACAATATAATATTTGTTATATTATATATACACACATATTCATTCTTGTGAGGTCTGACAGCTTGACCCTCTCCCCAGCTTCGTTTTACGAGAAACTGACTGGTCTAAAAGCATGCAACTACTCAAAAAAAGCTAAATGGAGGTGGTCAAACACCGAGGTGTATATGGGGTGGATGTGCCTCAGGAAGTACAGTGGATTGTTTACCAATTGGAAGGTCGGTGAAATAATTCCCCTTAACTGTTTAAACTGTATGAAATGTATGAAATATCTGACTTTACTCCGGCAGTGGTGGGCACAGTGTATCATTTGTTAACTGCAGTTGCACATTTCTGGTTCATTAACTCTAAGCACCAAGTTGCACAGACGCATAAAGGTACCCTGTGAAATTTCTAACCACTAAAAGTGATATGGAATGATGTTTCTATAAGAAGGTCACCTTTATGTGGACGAACATATAAAAACAGGCAGCAGTGGGTTTCACTGTTATAAAGGAATAATACGCTAACAAATTCAGCAATGTAAAGGTGCAAAAAAAAAAAAAAAAAAAACTTGCAGCCAATGTCAAACATAAACAATTCAAGTTTTATAAAATTCAAACTGTCTTTGTAAAAAAGTTTTAATGACAAAAAAAATACATTCAACACGTTCCAGTCCACCCGCAACCCTGAGTTGAATAAGCGGCTAAGAAAATGGATGAATTGATGGACGGACGGTAAATCTCAAGGATACATAAAATCTGTCTCTGAGAAAAGCAAAAGAAAACATACTTTGGCTTAGATAATGTTTATTCAGTTACTGTATCTCTCCCATTTTATGCATTTTCTCATGCAGAGTAAAAAATGAACAAGGATAAGGTTTCACAGAATTCTGTTTTAGCTTTTGGCAGATAGGATAATTTGTGTCTAAATGTAATGTTTCATTCATAAAAGAAACCTTTAAAAAATGTCATTTACATATTTAGGTCATGTAAAGTGTGGCTTCATTAGCTTTGATGAAAAAACGAAATACAATATAAATAAGACACATTAATGTAAATCTTTTTATCTAGTCTAAAACCACCCATCTGGCCACAGTGGGTTAATTTTAAATGTGCATCATACACATTTTATTCTTTTAGTGAAGGATCTCTGCTGGTGTAAACTAAATAATGAGTGGAGACATTACAAGACGTGTGCACTCTGAATCATGTACTGTATATATTATCTATAGTCATTTAAAATAGGAAACATGGGGAGTGGGACTGCCACCAGCCCTCAGCAAAGTAAATGACATGTAAAAATGAAATGCTCTAAAATGCTTGGAAGCTCCATTTACATCAGCTTTAATCCTACTAGCAGCCTTTTGCAAGAAACTTGGGCTTGCAGAACACACCCTGCCTGCTTAGTTTATACAGAAATAAATGATGCATTGCTGTCATAAAAATGTAGAAAGAAAAAATAAGATTCCCATATTTTTTCTTAGATTCGGTATTAGATTTCCAGTTCGGTTGAATTCATGCAAACTCTTAAAGAGTTAAACTGAAGTCTCACATTTTCACCCTTTCAGATTTAAAAAAAAAAAAAAAAAAAAAAAACCAAGAATAAAAGTGATCCGAGAGATAGCTCTGGCCCTCATGTGGGGGCCAGTGGTTGCAGGGGATATGTATATCTGCAGATAAAGCCTTCTGTTCCGAAACAGTATTTACCAGGCCTTTTTAGATACACATCAGCTGTGAAGCCATGGGTCCAGCCTTCATTATACTGTGTGAATCTTCCCTCATTTAGCCCGGATAGCATCTTCTTTCTTCCACCTCCAAATACCCCCATCCACATTGCCATTCGCTCTGCACAGCTAGCGAGCAAGATGTTGCCATTGATGGTGGCAAAATAGCTGGAAACAAATGCCTTTGTTCAGTCTTTCTCCGAGACCCCCCCGGTCGTTTTTGACAAACCTCGAAAGAGCCGAGAAATCAAAAAGGTGCTCAAGGAGACGACACAAAGTCAGGAGGGGCGAGGTGCAAAGACCACCGTGCGATAAGGGGGCAGGATAACCTTTGAGAAGTTATCTGGGAAGAAAAAGAAACAATAATATCAAGAAGCGATCTTTCAAAAACTGCATCAACACTGCACACCCCGGAAAAAGCCATCCTCGACTTTAAAGCATCAAACACTACATTTACGTGCAGTATGTCAGAAAATGACTGAACTGACTGTGAAATTTAGACCTGACACTTCAACATGCAGTGATTCATGTGAGAAAGCTGAAAAGGCGAGATGTGCTGACCTCTACCGCAGCTGTAATTAGAGACGCTCTGTCCCGATCTCATAGCTGTCATACTGCTGTTTGACAAGAGAAAAATATCCTTTATATCCACATGCACTGACAGATGTTAACAAAATGATCGCTATCTGAGCTTTGCGAGTACAGTTTACACAATAAAACACAAAAATTTTCCAAAAAATTCCCAATTTTAATGCCAAAATACAAACAGTGTTGTCTGATTTTTTTTTTACCCACACACACACACACACACACACACACACACACACACACACACACACACACACACACGACAGTATTATTCAGCTCATGGGTCAGACGACATCCTCTCATTGGCAAGATGCGCCCCGTGACACTCTATTGACATTTTTCCCTTGAGAACACAAGACCCGGGAAGCATAAACATTGGCTTGCGAGGCGTGCACTTGCGCTGATGTTGAGATGGGACCATTCCCATATCAGATTTCCGTCATATTTCTCCGGCTGACTAGACTAAGCACAAGTCAGAGGTATGAGCCGATAAAGGGTGTCTTTCACACAGCAACAACACGTACCAGTGTGCTTATCACCTCAGTTCCTAACATGCAATCACAAGGAGGACAGGAGAAAGATTGTTACATTTGGTGATTTGTTTTTTTTTTTTTCTTCTTTTGGTGACTGATAAAAAAAAAAAAGTGGAATCTGAGCAGGAAAAGCCCGTCTCTGCAGGCACGACATGAGCCGGTGCTAAGGCAGGCCTAGATTTGTTCCCCTATGTCTTAATGTAAATAAAATGCTTTGTTGGGTGGTAACAGCAATAAACACAAAAGGTGCGAGCCGGAGAAGACGCAGCCAAAGCAAATGCTGAAAATTAGATCATGAAATTAAATCAAAAAGAGAATCATTTTATGCTGAAGGTGACAAAGAGAGATGAAAATGTATAGACTGTTGTTATTAATATGAAGCATTAAAGGGCTTTCTTTCCATTCAAATCTGAGCTTTTAGTCTGAAAGCCACTGAAGGTTAAGGCTCGCTTTTATTCCTTTAGCTGTAATGGCAGCAATTAAAAAAAAATATATGGTAAACTTTTTAAAGAGCCCTTTCTCCAAGATGAAAAACACTGTGTAGCAAAATGGTAATAATATATTCATCCCTAGGTAAACATCCCTGCCATGTCCTTTATAAACAACAGCGGTGAACAAAATGAAAGTGATAATTTCTCTCCCTTTGAGAATTCTCTTCTTTAATTCTGACAGTAAACTCGTGGCTGTTACGGGGTGTTAAGTAGGATTTAAAACTTGTCAGACAAGACATGTTTGAAATTGCTTTAAATAAGTGCACTGTGTTGCTGTCAACCACAGGCTTAGAGGAAAATATCCCTACAATTGAAGCACTCATCTGGGCTCAGAGAGCTGTGCCCCAGCAACCGGCGCCAATTTCTTCCTCCTGGTTGCCGGCTCTAAGTACTGTGAGCCAGCACCCCCTGCTGGATGAGGGACACGCTGCCACAGTATCAGCTAACATTCAGGTGACGTTCCCATGCTCATCCGTGTCTGGGTAGCTGTCTGTGAGTTAGGTCCTTATGATTTAGAAATCAATAAAAGAAAAAAATGTTTTCAGGTGTACAGAAGATGTGTTTTTGACCTCACATAGCTGCTCGCTGAGTCTTTTTTCCTTGTCATTGGTGATATAGTTTTCAAGCAAGTGTCCATTTCTTCTTACACCATTAGCCTTTACTGAACCTGTGTTCTCCGGTGCCAACGGCCAAGTCTATAAGAGCGGCTTGCATGCGAGTGCAGTTTTAAAGCGTCTCTAATGCATTTTTCTTATTATAGAAATATCCTTGGAGTATAAATGGAGAGGAGAGTAGACTAATATCAGTGTTTTAATGAGTTCTGATTCTACCCTGAATCATCTGACTCCCGCAGCTTATAAAGCTTCACTGAGATTTGTCCTGAACTTCAATTGAGAAAGAATCAAAGCGTTTTCAAAAATTTACAATATCACCAACTTCCGTGAGAGTGTAATAATTTCTCCTTCTCGATTCCTGCAAAGACCTAATTGCTGAGTATTCATGTTCACTGTGAAGTAGAAAGACGAGTCTAATATGGGACTACAAACTAATATTTCAACGCAAGCTAGTATTATTTGGAACATGTAGTAGTTGTGTGTTCATTACTGAAGTACCTCAGATGTTATTTTGTACATTTTGTGATTGCTTTTCTTTTCTCTAAAAAGAACAACAACCCATTCAAATTACAAGTAAAGAATTCTCAGTTTAAGATTTTGTTATTTCCAGCAAATTCTAAGTTTATTCAATTAATCTGTAGCAACGTTTGGTTAAAATATTTTTAGGCAGACGCAAATAATGTTCCTTCTCCAACGTGTGAGTTTTCAGGTTTTCTCTAGATTTTTAAATGGTCGTGAGACAAAAAAGGAAATATTTCACCATTTATTATTAGAGGCAGAAAACAACTAATCGCAAAAATAAATAATAGATTCTTTAATAATGCCGATATTTGTTCCTGAACTAAAGATCCAGTTCTGCTCATTAGAATCCCCTCCAAATGCTCTCTCACTCAAATTTACTGCCGTTTAATCCGCTACAAGCATGAAGCAGGAAGAAGCCATGGCACTGCTGGCACTGCTGAAATCTTCTGCAAACACACATTACAGGAAGGGGTTAAATCAGCTGTTGTCAAGTGCATCACACAACTTTTTGTATTAGTGTAATAACTTTGGCTGCTGCGTCTCAAATTGCTTGTATTTCCCAGTGAAAAGAGGAGGGAAAGAAAGCGCGGGGTTGTGATTTGAGGGACTAAACCTCTGCAGCACCTTGTCCTATGATCTGGCACACTCTCCTGCCAAGACAAGTCTTTATCATACAAAGGGATTAGATTGCCCAGTGTAAGTGCCTTCAAGTTATTAGCACCTTCTTATACAAAGTATAACAGCAAACCCAAAGACATTGATTGCAGGGAACAGTTCAAATATGATTTCCTTATAGCTATTAATATGTATGCCTTAAATAGAAGCACACCGCTAAGCAGCTTATGATATTATGAAAAGAATGTTCCCTCAGGGGCATAATATGCCAGCAGTGACAGTAAGGAGAGATTCGTATTTACCCAGATTGGCTGTACTTACGTCAAGCATTCTCAGAGCTTGTGGGAGGGAAGATGGGGCAGTGGCAACAGCTCGGTTTCGATAAGCACTTACCGTGAATAAAAGACAAGCATGAAAGTGAGGTTTAGCCTCTTTAAAGATTCCCGACCAAATGTAGAGGCAGATAGGGCAGGTGCCTTTGGTTCCGGACGTGATTAGCTGTCTGTGCAGCACTGTTCCCACAGAAATGAGACATAGCAGAGACATTGTCCAAGCTTGTCCAGGTGGGGGACCTGTCATCCCAAACCAGAGCTTAGCAGTGCAGTGCTTGGAGCGAAAGATTAGGACCCAGAAATTCAGATTTTTTTTTTTCCTCAATGAATGCTTAATTCAAAACTGTTTTTTTCTCTCCCTTCTGCATGCCTCATACCAGCTTTCATTTTATTCTATTCATCTTCACCTCCATATTATATTGATAATTTATACCTTGTCTCTCGTTTTCTCCTGACAGCTTTATAAGCTTCCACGTCGTGCAGACATTTTTAGGTACAAATGTGGTTGACAGACATCACCGTGTGCGCTGGTGAAAATATGACTGTGTGCACTCTTTGAACCGCTTTGTTGAGAGATGCAGTATATTAACACTGATCTGTAAATGTGTATTAATTCTGCCTTATGACCAAAACTAAACCATCTACAGCAGAAATGATCCTTTGAGCTACAACAAGTATGTGTCCTGTGATCACGACAAATCTGATGTAATTATTCTAATATCTGACTTGCCCTGGGTTTGTGATTGCAGAACATGTCAGGAGAAATCCCAGAAATGAAAAAATAAAAGAGCAAAATTATCAAGAGGGGTATAATGTGTGACCATTTTGCTCTCTTTCGCTTAGGTGATGTCCAGCCTGCACTACTGAGCTGGTAAGCAGTCGAGCATGAAGGGCAAGTCTTTGGTGAAAGGTGACCAGGTTTAAAAACCTTGGGATGGGGAACCAGACTCTAAAAAATATGGTGGATTTTCTTTAGGATATACATGTTCTGCTATTACAGCCTAAACTGTGCTGTTTATTATATTTTAAGAATTAAAGTTGAATTATTTCTAGGAAAACGATTTCTCAAACACTATCCCTCTGCGAGGCTTTAAGGGGCAATGAGTCAGATTTACTGCCCCACAGCTCAGCAGATATCTGTGATGGATTGGCAGGATTATTGATCAATACCAATGACTCAATGACTGCTTTGCAAAAAGCAGAGATTTGCGGTTTTCCAAACTCACTTTCCACCCAATACGAGTGGAAATAAAGACGCTTTATGTCTCTCTCCCAACTGTTCAGAGAAAAGATGTTTTTTATCCATAAGTTCCATCATTCATACAGTATCGTACACTGTATTTATTATCACTTCACTTACTCATCGCTACTGTTAAAACATGACTGTACTGTTGACTCACTATTGCTCATGAGGTGCAGCACATATGATAATTTTAACATTCTCTTTGTGTCACACCATAATATGAAGCATCCAGGATGCTGTGTGAGCAGATAGGCAGGCTGAAAAGTACAGTACAATCATTAAAATGCCTGTCATCTTCACAGGTGATGATTCCTCAGAAACAAAATACTTAATATAATGTTAAAATAGGTACGCTCTTGGCTAAATATTATGTAAATGTAACAATGATGAGGTATAAACTACTTCACTACAGTAGAAACAGTAAATGCCAGAGTGCTACTTGACAAATTCAGGTGATCTTTGGAATTAAGGACTCCTCAAGGAGAAAGACGGGGATTAGAGACGTACTTTGCTACGTCTAACCCCTGTCTTACAGTTATAACGTCTGAAGTGAACAAAAGTGGTAGCAATAAATTTGTTTTTTAGTATGGCAGTGATCTCAGAGACATAAAGAAACACCAAACATAAATTAAATGTAAACAAGTCCTGCATTTATGCTTTTTGTGTGAAAGCCACTTTTTAACTACTGAACCAGGTGAAGGTAGGGCCTATTTTAACTAGTTTTTCTCTGCTGGTTAACTAGTTTCCCTCATTAGCAATGTTTATGGTCCCAGTAATAACTGTGCTCTAAAACATTTACAAAAGCTCTTAATATAGTTAATGGTTAAATTGAAATATAATCTTCAACACTGGAGGATTTTTTAAAAGAAAATAGAAATTCATTTCAAGCCAATCACAGGGCAGCAACTTAACTGAAATATCCAAAAATGCCTACTTAAGGTCAGAAGAGAATAGCCAGAGCATCTTTAAACACAAAACATATTTGAATCTACAGAGACAGAAGACCACACCACATTAATATTCACACACTGGGTGCCACTCCTGTCAGCTAAGAATGGGAAACTGAGGCTACGATTCCCAAAAAAAGGATATGTAATAGGATAATAGAAGACTAGAAAAATGCTGATATGATGAGTCTGTTAGGGTCAGAATTTGACACAAACATGAAAGTATGGATTCCCCGTGCCTTGTGTCAACTGTTTCAACTGAACCTTCTTGAAATACCACAGTTTACCAGAGTTATGTTGCTGACCACGTCCTTTATGACCACGGTGTACCCATCTTCTGGCAGCTGCTTCCAGCAACAAGATAACGTGCTGTGTCACAAAGCTCAAATCATCTCAAAATGGTTCAAGTGGCCATTTAAGTGACCTCAGCAGACACTAGATCTCATTCCAATAAACCACTCTTGGGATATGGTGAAACAGGACATTTGCAATACGGATGCACAGCTGACAAACCTGCAGCAACCATGTAATGCTATCAACATGCCAATATAAACCAAAAGGAATGTTTCCAGCACCTTATTGAATCTGTGCCATGAGAAATTAAGGTAGTTCTGAAGCTAAAGGGAGGTCCAACCCAATGCTTACAAGCAGTCCCTAATGAGGTGGCTGGTCATTGTATATAAAATGGACCAAAGGTACAAGCTCTCTATTATTTTCAGCCTTTTACATAAGTTCCTGTCAAAGTATGGTTAATTAAATCCAATTTTATTTATATAGCGACAAGTTAGCATCTCACTCAATGACATTTGGCATTCAGACCAACCTACCTTAAAATTGGTAGGTGGCCTGCTCTACCACCTGGGCTACTGCCACCCCAAAGTAAAGACTATAATAATACATAGAAAACAAAGAAAACGCCAACAATCACACGCCCCCCTGTGATCAAGCTCTTTAAAGGCAATAAAGACAAGAACACACCAAGAAAATTAATGTCACACCTTAATTTTCACACTTACAGTATTACCCAGTGAAGTGATAAAAAAAAAAAAAACATTTACATCACTGAAGGACAAAGGCTAAAAACACTGTCCTTTTTTGTCCTTTTTCCTCATAGTCTGCAATAAAACCTCAGCTTGTTGGCAAAATTTCAAACTTCAATGAGCAACAAGGTGTTTGATGTGCCACTAAAACCCAAGCAGGTGAAGGCTAAACTGAAGAAGGTGGTTAAAATGGAAACACAAAGAAAATCAAACAGCAGCAGGATTGTGAGCAACAGTGAACAGCAGCAGACGCTATAGTATGATTTTAATGAAGTCAGTTGACAAATGGCTACTGACTCACTTACTGTGCTCGTGATATGAAACTGGTTTCTGAGTGATCAAGGTCTTTAAAGTAAAACTGCAGGTAAGACTAAAATATGTCATTTAGCTGTCATTTGACTGCATCTTTAACACGTTTCTGGAACAAATAATGACATTTTAGAATATAGGAAAACAACTCCTGTTTTCTTTGTTTTTATGAGTATAAAACATTAAGAAGCTTAGTTTTTCCTACTTTAAGTCTACTGCCCGGGGAAATGACCTTGGATGCAGCTTAAAGACCACACATTTAATGACTAAAGAAAAATCAGAGATATGTTCCTTAAAGCATTATACTTATTATAGAAAACATGACCTGTGTTCAGATTTTTTAGAGACCAGAGGAGTACGATGTTGTTTAAAACCTGCTCTAACACGATAATATCATAAAAACTACAGAGCATTGGTTCAGTCAGATTACAGTTACAGTTTAGTACAGTGTAGTTTAAGTGTTGTGGTTAGTAGTTTGTTCTTCTGGGAGTGTTGTTAAAATGCTGAGCTTGACTGACATGAAAAAGCACTTTTATATACCTGGAACAAGAAAAAGTTTTGTCCCCTTAAATTATTTTTTACCATCAATATGGATACTGGTATGGCCCGAAGTTGTCAGTGTGGCCACTTTGACAGACTGGTTTGCTGACATCAGCTGTAACTGGTCAGTGTCTGCTAGGCCTCACCTTAACTACTTCATTTCACTGACCTGGACGCCTTCACAGTGTTCGGAATTTTGCTTCGTTTTGGAACATTTTCTAATAAATAATATGACTTGCTGTGAATTATAAACAAAGTTTATGCTTCAGTTTTGCTGAAGTTCAATTATTTTCTTAGTCTGCTGTTTAGCGTAGTTTAGTAGATTCAAAAAACATTATGGTCAAAATGCTAATGCTGAGACTTCAAACTAGGCGACTGCCACACAATTGCCACATTATTACAGTTAATGAAAAGAAGGCATTAGGTTTTCCTCCAAGTATCGCTTTAAACCCTCCAGACTAAGATATGTGATATATTAAAATTCAGTGGTGGCAGTTTAAAAAAAAAAAAAAAAAAAAAAAAAAAAAAAAAACTTGCCCTTGCTTGTCCCTTTAACTTCTAATTTGTTGTCATTTTAAAAAGTAGCTCCAATTTTCTAACAGATATTTTCACTTAACTGAAAGCACATTTGGCGAAAGAAATAAGGTTTCATTTATATACATGATATGGTAATGTCACATTTGTGCATGTCCCAGTGAAACTCAGCATGATAACCATTCCACTACACAGTTATTGAATCAACATGGCCGACATGGGCATCAAATGAGCATCTGTTGGGATTTTTTTAGCCTATTTCCAAATACATACCTCCAGGCAGTGGAACAGCATTAGCTTACAGCTGTTGTTATTGGTGGTTTTTTGGTGGGAGGGGGATTCCCCCTATTCGGGTTCAGATAATTCATAATTGCACACATGTACTGATGCATCTTCATTACTTAGGGCTATACAAAAGTTTCCTTGTTTACATCTGTAACCTGTAATTTTATGAAACCATGGTTCAATCCCTATGCTAGCAGTGTCACTCTGTGCTTCATATCTGCTCTTCTAAGTGCTGGTGACCAGCAGCGAGAGCTCCAAGCGTTCAGGCTGATGTGCATACTCGTAACCAATCACATCTGTCACACTCGCAACATTCTCTGGGGTCAGATCAAGGCACATTGATATTTCATGTGACCTATTTCTACCGAGCATGTCGCAAATTATATAAATTTTCACATCACAAATGTAGTCTGCGGCAGAATTAGAGAGGTCATACTTCTTCAATTTTTCATCTCAGATATCAAAATAAATTGCAGACTGGTTGCATGTTGCATTATAAGATGCTGCTCTGTACAGAAAATGCTATAGCAGGCAGGCAGTCACAATGTGACCCTAAGTGTCCTGTTAACTATCCACACAATCACAGTTTTGCGAAGTAGCCCTTCATGGGTCAATTCCTGCTGGCAAATATGGCAAATAACCAAAATATGGTAATATGCGTATTGATATTGGACTAAGCACCTCCTGAACAAGCCCCAACAATGATCTCACCCTGACCCTAATGTTTATCGACTCAATTATCCTTCTATCTCCACATTTGGAGCGTACACTTGGACTACTTATTCGTCCTGCGTAAAAGATGAAAGCAGGTGAAAAGTGTGGTGAGGAAAAAATGAGGGATGTGGAGAGAGAGTCAAAGAGTTTCATTTATAAGAGGAGGGGGGCATTATGAGCACATTTATCCAAAATTGGAAAATAATGAAGAAAGATTAAAGCCCTCCCAGTATTTTAGATGTTCCAAATGGACAACCAGTCCTGTAGTTGACAATGGACCACAGAGAGTTCCAGACACCATTATGTGCCACAAATAAGAGACTGACAATGTGAAAGCCTCTTTGCAAGATAGAGGGAAAGAAACTTGAATCAGGTCTACTTGTTCACATCTCCTTTCATACATCTTGTGTTGTAGTGACAAGACAAGAGATAAGCGCTCACTGTCTCAAATGAAGTAAAAGAGGGAAAAAAAGTGTAAAGAGGCTTTTACATCACCCATTATGGCTGTTATTATATTCCATATTTGCAAGTGCAGCTGCTACAGGCTACTCCTGCTGACCTCTGAGTCCAGAGCCGCACTGTAATATGTGCAGCTAACGCAAACCTATACAGGGACCTGCTCATTCAGGCCTTGCTGCTGCTGATTAAATTATTTAAAAAGCTGAAATATATGCTTTATTAGTTCCGTTTTTCATCGAGTGTTCTTGAATGAATCGGCTCCTTTGAACTTGGGGTGCAGTTTCAGCTCCACATAACAGGTTGAGCATTTTGTTCAGCGAAGCTAGATGAGAACTACAGCCTCCCATCACCTCCACCTAAGCTGAGAAAATACAGACAACCAGGTCACAGAAATTCTGTCACAAGTTATTGGGCACCTAAGAGTGTGGGAAATCCTATGGTGCAATATTATTCTCTGTAAATCTCAAACTGTGAATAACACAAGCCAAGCAATTTAAGCAGGAAGGTCATAGCAAAGTAAAGCAGGAAAATTGCCACGAAAAAAATAATAAAAAAAAAAAAAAAAACAGGCTTTCTGAGAGAGTGAAATAGATGAGAGATGAAGGGAGATGAAAAGTTGACGGGCTACCCAGGCAGGTCTACAAAAAGTAATGAATATCCCTTGGTGTGGAGCGATTTTGAGGAACTGTCATACTGAATGAAGTGAGATAAAAATTATATTTCACCCAGATAAAAAAAACCAACCATTACAAAAGCAGAAAGGACATATGTCTGCCTGATGCTGCCCTTAATCCAAGACAAGGCCTGACAGCATGCGCCATCAAATGTCAGCGCCACTGAAGCATCAAAACAGTGATTATACAACACATAGGGCAAAAATAAAATAAAAAAATAACACAATTTAAGAATATAAAGTCTGAATTTTAGGCAACTTTCAATTATCTGATGTCATTTTCACATGAAAAATGGTGGAAAATGGAGCTGAATATGCCCCATTATTCCATGTATTTTTAGGATGGATTCTGGAAACAACTTTTTAAAGAATGAGCTGTATTAAAAAAATAAATCATTAAAAGTATGAATCAAAATGCACGTGCAGGGTTACAGCTTTTATCTGCCTTTATCTCAAATGGCCCAAAATGGTCCACAAGGCTATCAGCTTTGAAATGTGCATCACGGTGTCAATCGGTTGAACACGTCGGGTGCGGGGTGGGGGGGGGGGGACCGTCTATGAATTCAGACAAACTTTTCCCCCTCCCCTCACATCCTTTTATCAATTCAGTTTCTTTTGTGCGGCACAGAATGAATTGAGCAGCCATAGATTTTGCCTTGTGTGTACAAAATAACGTGTCCTTCACAAAAGAATACAGTCATGCTTCTCATTCCAAAGTCTTAGTGCTTTTTCCTTGAATAAATCATCCACATCTATTGAATCCTTTTCATTTCACAACACAAGCCCACCTTTCACAGTGAAAAGAAAAGAGTCTGAATTACTTCAAGCTGAAGAGTTACCTTGCATGGAGAGGAATTAAGGACCATTTGCCAATATTGTGGATCAACTATGCTGAGAATAAAAGCAGCATTCTTGTGTTACCTGGCTGGGGAATTTCGCCACAAAGGACTTCAAACAAGGACCAGCATACAATCCACAGACTGATTTTTACTTGAGGGACCTTGGACTTTTCACAACAAACCGTCTTCAGCAAAGACAAGCATAAAGGGAAGCGTCTGAATACTCGTTGTATTACCCTCTTGGCCTTTGTCAGCAAGAACGTAGGCTGTTTATTGTACGTCAACGGATGACCTCAATCTCATAATTTATCACAGTCGTGCTGGAGAGTGAAAGGCTGTTTCTGGAAACTGTTGTTTTCCATTGTTCAGCCCTTTCGTTAGTTTCTGCATATTTCTGGGCACCTTTACATGCCCCCGTACGTTGTACAATGCGTTACTAATACAGAGAAATTCAAAAACTAGAAGGACAATTGGAGAGCAGAGAAAGAGCGCAATCCAGATCTAAAATTTTATGGGATCTCTTTTGTCAGTGATCCCCTCTAGCGAGTTTCAGACACATCGGACACTTTGCTTTTGCCTACTCGTGTAAATACGCAAATATCAATTAAAACGGGGATAGCACGCGTTCTTTCTGTAGAGCTTGGAGACGTCAAACTTGGCAAAAGTCATGTGACTATGCAGGTCTGATGTTTGCACATTTCATCGTCAATACTGGAAGTTGGCTGACTATCCCCTGCTGCTCTTAAAAGGTGCCCACACTCCCACCTGAGTGACACTCACTTGAGCTCTGCTCCAGTCTCTAGACCCTCTAACAGCAAGATAAGACTCTTATCACCTCCAAGAGTGAAGATTTGGCCTCAATCCAAGAGAACCAACGGAGCAGGAAAACCACTGTCTAGACACTTAAGGTGAACTAAAAGCAACAATGCTCTGTTTGACAGGAAATACTAAAGGGCTGTCGCTGAGGCACGGCAAGTCGAGGAGGCTGTAGTTCAGACATTGTCATTGTGCAAAAGGGCCTCACCAGATCCCCTTTCCTGCAGTCATTTTTCATCACCAGCTAGCATGAACCTTCTGCAGGACAGGGAAAGAGATGCTGAGGAGTTCTGATACCGCATTAATCCCATCAGACCAAAGGTATCCTGTATGGGTCTCTTACAAACCCACACGTTCAGGTTTAAATCATGACAACAAAACATTTTTTTTTTTAAAAAAACTGTCCCTGCATTTGTCAGGGTGATTCTCTTAACTAATTTACTGCCACCTGTCAGTCACTTTAATAGTGTTAACGACACAGCAGGAATGTGTGTCACGGCACCCACGTGTTTGCATATTTGCATGTAAGAACAACAAACAAAATATTTACCCAACAACAAAAAAACTGCACATCCACAGGGCACCGTTAAGATAAAGTAACTCAAATTTGCTGCATTTTCTTTATGTACAACAAAAAATAATACTAGAAAACACTTGCTTTTACTTACTTTCGCCAAGGTAATCTAAAATAATTACTGAATGCAACAAAATAAATAATTGTTACTTAACATAACAGCTTTTCAGACCTGATGTTTCTGTGATAGCTCACACAACTCAGAGAAACAGACTTTTAAACACTACAGAAATTAACGGAACAAACTGCATTTAAGTATTCATGAGTCATGATAAGAGCTAAAGCTTAAAAAACATTGGTACGCCCCTTTAAATATAACTATTATTTATGTATCTAACAGGTTTATGACCCAGTGCAAAATGAATCAACTGTTTCACCCAAAAGTCAAGTTAATTGCCATTCAAACAGTTACCTTTAATGTCAGTGAACAAAAACAACTTTTAAATTATGAGTTCGAGATGCAACAACAAACAGTAATGCTCTGTGCCATCTTGTCTGTACATCAGGGTGTTGTGGTAAGGTTTGTCTTAAAAACAAGGCTGAGCAATGAGAGATGGCAGCAGCTGCGGGCTGGAGCGTGCAGGAACATGAGGCTATGTGTGCTATCTAACACCTTTTATGTAGAAACTCACCTCAAGTTTTCTCTTTTTCTCTCCCCGTGCTTTGTTTAAGTGGTAAAACAATTTAAAAACAACATCCAGATGTGTTTCGGCACAGCAGCCAAATCAGATTACCTAGAAAATAACTTGCTAAACACAGACTGCAATGCTGGGAAGAAAAAGCATCAAACATTTCCTGCGGTCTTATCATTTTGCAGTTTGCAGTGTTTTTTTTCTTCAAGTATCACACTACAGTGCTAAAGGCTCGCTTTGAATCATATAAATTAAAGTAGCAATAAACATCAAATGACAACCTCCCTCTTGGCATGTCTGTACGGAAACCTGGCTTTCAGTTTTAAGCAGTTATTCAGCTAATAAGTAGCAAGGTTTTGTTTCTAGCCAATTCAGTGGAATTAATGCTAACTGAAAACTATCATATTATTCTGCCAGTCAGAGATTTACTTATATGTGCTTTTTATTCATGTCAGTTTCTTTCACTCTCTTTTCCACTTCTTCTGCCGCTTTCAGCAGCTCTTAAAGTACTCAAAGTTGCTCTGGTTGGTCAACCATGCACTATCTCAGCTGATACACCAAGGACCATAAAAGCTCTATTCTCTTGTTGCTTGTTAGTTTCATAAATGATCCTTTATTTTCCTCTTGTGCACAGTGATCAACAGAACCATGCATTATTATAGAGCCTCTACAATGTTAGCAATGACATTTGCAGAGGCAATTTAGCAAATTCATTTTTAAGTAGATATTATTTCACTAAGACTTCACTTCATGATTTTCACAGCCAAAAAAACCCCCATTATATCCACTATGAAATTATGAATATGAAATGTCCAATTTCATGTTAAAACATCGCCGTCATCATACAAACGCTACTGATGCAAACACACCTTTGCCAGCTCATGAGGATATTAAAGACCCCCCCCTCTCTCGACTCGAAGTGTGTTATTTTTGAATGTTTGAGCTTCACCCTTCAGAATGACGTGCAAACCCATGCGGGCTGTTCTCAAACGCTGAAGGGGAGGAAAAGTATATTTTCACTTGCTTTGAATCCAAATTTAAGATGTGCACCTGCAGGTCTGATTTTGTGAAATCACAAGTAGTCTGGCAGCCAAATGTGGTCCAATATATAATGTCAAAGGTTGTTTGAAGCATGTGAGCAGGAGCAAGAATGTTGCTGTGTGACTACTGCGAAAATATGGGAGTATCTTATCGAACTTTTGTATTGGCTATCCATGTTAAGCAGGATATTAGTCAAACTGATTGTTTTTGTATGTCTTAAAAATGTGGTAGGGAAGATTGTTGTCTAGTGCATGGTGGGAAAACAAACAAACAAAGCTATCAGCTAATGGGTAAAAAACAGGACATTAGAAATAAAACTGCAATTTTTGTTTTTTAAATTAAAAAATATAGAAAGGATTTTGATTTTGCAGATTCTTTTGTTTACATTTTAATTGCACAAAGGGCATGGAAATGGCTGGAAAAAAGAATTTCCTGGCCAAATGTGACCCCTACTGGTCAGTATAACAGATTCCCCACCATCACAGCCTGCTTTTCTTTGCTCCTTTTCACTCCAGAAGTGCTGACACAGTCAAATAAATATTTGAGTTATGTGGCCTGCCCATTCTCACGCTAAAATCTTGGGATACGGTACTCCTATCCTGTCAACGGATTCAAGAATTCGCCGAAATGTGGTTGTTGATTTTTTTTATTATTATTAACTTGACCGAGTCAAACCCAATGCAAGGCAAATCAGAAGGCAAATTGAAGTAGGGTTTTTTATGGAAGTGTTCAAGTTCAGCAATATTTCATGTGGCCAAGCCTTTTCCGAGAGTGTGTGTCAGGGAACGTTGTATTCACCAGCATATGAATGTGTCGGCTCTCATCATTTGATTGAGCCCTGCCAGTCTTGAACGCAAGGGGATTCCACAGTCTGCCAGTGCCATTTACTGCCAGGGCCCTAAAATCCAAATTGACCTAGACACACAGACAGATGGAGAATTTTTTTTAGCAACTAAAATATGAAAATTAGGGAGGCAAGCCAGGAGACACTATGGCAATTTCTACTTTTCTTTTTTAACTATTTACTATTTCAATCATGTAGAATAGCTTAAGATGAACACCATAATGTTTAACTAGATGCATCTAACACACAGGATGTAAACCATCAAACTCATTATAAACTAGATGAAAATGACTAAATTCAGCCGGTATGCCAAAACAGGTAAAATGTACACTCAGGGTCTGAATGGTTTTCTTTCCACTGGTGGAGAGAAAACTTGTCAATTTATTTTTTCTGTTAAAACTACCAGGAAAGCAAGAATTCAAATTTAACAAAATAAGAGAAAAGGAAGAAATGTTACTTATAATGTCACAGCGGGTGAAAGACTTCAAAAATGTAACAAGCATTTCCTCTCAACACCTGAAAAACAGCAGTAAACAGTATATTTCAGTGAACAGTGAGGGGCTATCCACATCTGTTTACAATGAATTTAATATGTGAACATGTATGGGGTGAGCTGGACAGTAGTATAGAGGCTGCTGCTGGCTGAGAGATCAAACTCAAGTCTATCGATGCCATCTAGTGGATATAAGGATTTAAACTGTGGCTTCAACTGCAGCTTCATTCTCCATCACATGTGCTATGCAGTTCATACTTCTATTTGAAATTATAATAAAAAGAAATTTACTAGAACTTTGGGGATTTTTTTAGAAGGGTCTTTTGCAGTCTTTTATTATTTGCCTCTCTTTTTTTTTTTTTGGCAAATTCACCCAAATTTACAAAATGAAGACCTTAACGTACATTTTCATGATCCAGTCACTGGGTTCTTTGTGAATTTCCCAACAATGTCCTTCTTTTCTGGAGGCTAATGTTATGGCCCACTTGCCTGCTGCAGGAATACTGTACCAATGTCACTACTATATTCTCCATATAGAAATGAGATGCATGTTTAACTTATGTAGTTGCTTTTTCTGTTATTAGATGACAGAACAAGCATAAAACAGTGAAGTTAAACACTACATTGTTAGCTAAGTACATGCTGCTTTGCTAAGATACAAATTTCATAGACATGCTATGTGAACATGTACATATGTGAATATAATTACATGTAAAATCATCAATAATCAGACAGTTCATTTTAAAATCTTCAGCTAATTCACATTCATTAAGGATATCAAGCTGTGTAAACCGTTGTTACTCACTGAATGGTGCCAGCTGCAAAGAAACAAAAAAATAAAGCAAGCAACTCTTACATTGAAAAATGCATTAGGATTTCCTGAAAAGTTGCCAGATTTTCACGAGGTGCTTCTTTGAAAAAAGTCACTAAATACTGCTAAATACTTCAAGCAGAAATATTACTCGATATATGCTCAGATCCTTAAAGAACAACGACCCCAAACTGCTCTCAAACGATAGTGTACATAGTTGGTGTAAACTTGTAACATGGTAGCTTCACCTGGTTTGGACTGGACTTCATTCTCATTTATATTTTTGAAGAAGCTCCACAGTAGCCATCTTTGGCTTTGCATGTACAGAGGCAATATCTAATCTTGCCACCTGGTTGCGAGCAGCTGTTCGTCTATTTTTGCTGGCTGGCAAACAGCTTCAAGGTGCATTACCTTTTGGATGTAGCAGCATGTTACAAACTGCTAAGCAATGATGGAAACAAGGGGGAAAAGTACATTTTAAGATAAGAAATACGAAGACCATTTATAACTTAATGATTATTTGAAAATCATTACGTTATATTTCTTTGGATTATTGTCGTCATTTTTGGTTTTTTGCTTTTAATACTTCCTGATTAGTTTGTCAGTTGGCTGAATTAATCAAATAATTGTTACAGATATTTAAATTGTATTGTTTGAAGTAGTTAACTTGCCATGATCCAAAACCAGATCCATTTGACCAAGTAGGACAGCATTTTTTTTTTCCCCATTCTGACATTCCTAAAAACCAAAATGGCTGAAAAATCAACCACAAGAAGCTAACATTGGCCAAGATTTCCAACCCCCACATGTGGTAATCTCATACAGTATGGGTCAAATTTGGAGTTTGTCATTGGATGGCAAGTCGGAGACAGAAAAGGGGAAACAGAGAAAGAAAGTGTGAGAGAGATAACGGGCCACTTGGCTCTTTCATGTGGCAAGATGCAGGAGTAGATGGCAGCAGAGGCAGGTAATAAGATGACAAATGCCCAGAGACACAAATCCACCACTCAAATGTTTCTTTCATTTTCAAAATCAAACCTGCATTACCTTCCAGGCAACCTCAATGGGCAAAGAGATACCTGAGGCCACCTGGATCCCACTCCAAAGAGTTAGCCAAGACAATTTCCCTCAAATCACCTGCTATCTTAATCTGACAGCCAGACTCGATTACAAGGCGTAAAAATTGCTTTTCTTGCCACCAGCAGTGGTTGGGAAATTATCTTAATTGTGTCATGATTATGCCTCAGAGCTCTGGTGAGAGCTTTACATTGCTCCTTTCAAACACAGGAGCGCTTCATGAGTGTTGAAAGTGCGACTATCAGCTTTCAAGAGGAGACCGGGGAGGGAGGAAAACATTCATCTCCATTTCTTTGCTGCCTGTTCACAAACATGTACACATGTAATCCACGAAAGGGAGGAGAGCTCTGAACCTTGTGATACTGAAAGAGCTCAGCAGAGGAATACTCAACAGTGATTACAAACTACCTTTTTCAGTAGTTTTCAGGAGCATCAATAGGAAGGAGAATTTTCATTTGCAGCACGCTGGATGGATACGTTTGACTTTAAATAAAATCTGTATGAACAGTGACCTGATTTCCAAAACAATGACCTGATAATGGTGACACCAACAGTGTGTCCTATTAGGATTTACACGACCTCTTAGCACCGATATCGTTCCTCAAATTAGCTAACACACATCATCTTTGCCCTACATTTAGTTTCTTTGTCGTCTGCTCTACATTGTGGTGAATATTTCTCCTATATGTATATACTGCTCTATCAGCAAATTCAATAACAAACAGCAAACTGAACAAACTAATTTTATAGATTTTATCTTTTCGGTATGATGCTGGCCATCACACTAAATAACATTTTTAGTTTACCTTTCAGGTGTATTTGACAAACACAGGAAGTGACTGAGAATCTTCACAGACAAACACAGGAAGTCCTCCACATCAGTCTGGCAGTGAATTATCTGTTCGCTCATGTCAATAGTTTATTCAACCCTGCTCTTTCTCTACACTTTTCTGTCATATCAGTGGTTCTCAAACCGAGGGGCACGTTGTTTCTGATGGGGCACAGAACCACTGGACATGGAGCCCAGACAACTATATGAAAAACCTGAACCGAAACTATCATGAATGAACAGGACAGTGTGTTGGTGCCGTTTTATTGGCCTGCATTTAAGTGAAACTGAACACAGTATTTTTTGTTTGGTTTTTTTGTTAATGAAGGACAGAATATGAAGCAGCAAGAAAATCGAACATTTTTTTATTGAAGATATTAAGTTTTGATATAATTTTATTTCCATTTTTATTTATTTTCACTCTAGATTGTAACCTTGTTGAGCTCCTTATTATAACACATTCAACCACTCCCCTGACTTTTAGTTGTATTTTATTTAATTTTTTTATTTAATTTTTATTTATTTTATTTCACTACTTCCTAGTATTTCTTTTTCTCTTTTTTTTTTTTTTTTACCAACTTGAGCTGTTTTGTGTTGTCATTATATTTTGGGTTTGTTTGTTTGTTTGTTTCTGCTTTCTTAAAGCTTTTTTTTTTTTAATACACTGTGTTCTGGCTTAAATCACAAATTACCGTCAGCATATTACTAAAACCCAATGAAGACGTGTGATACGAACAATAACAAATAAACAGACGTAGTTAAATTCACACTCAGCCACAGGTGTGACCAGGTGACCACAAACTGAGAAGAGATACTTTTACTCACTTTATTGATGTCCCGTCCACTTTTGTGTCTTTCATGAGGAAGGATCCACACTATGTTACGTCCGACGATTTTATTGAAAATAAATTTAAAAAAAATTAAACTCGATACAGCTGGAAGTTGTCCAAAGCTTTTGTTAGCAAACAGAACGCTGATGTTAGCTAGCTAACAATTCCAGGCTTGTTTCAGGTAAAGTGTGACCGCTCCGTCCCAAGACCTTCCCATCCACAGTTATAGACTGACCTCAACTGTAACTATATTATTCTTATTTATTTAATGCTTATGAACTCACCTTGCTACAATTCATCAATTCAACCCTACTCTCGTTTGAGGCCATTTGATTTTTATCAGCCTTTACAACCCAGGGGGTGCTGTTTCACACATTTGCCCAGACTCAGAAAAGAGTAAGGACTACAAAGATGGTTCCATTTCCCACCTGACCCCCTCAGAGTCAGCCCGTTTTTTGCATTAGTTCATACTATGAGGACAAAATTTTGCCCTCATAAAATGAGTGTTTTCCAAACTACAGGCCAAACGTTTTAAATGTGCTTATTTTTTTTTGTTTATTTTTGTCAGAACTCAACATCAAATTTCCAGGTCTGAAGAAAAACATTACAACCAGATTCATTTTATGTCACAGTCTGACGACAACGCCTGATTTCTGATAAGCATTTTTCTGTAATAACCTTTTGATTTCATCAGTATCACAGGTATTGTAGTTTCAACAATACAATTACATCAGTTTCATGTCTATGACATTAGAGGAATAGAAACAAGCACTGATACCCTGGAAGTTTGATGTGTTTTATTTTAATAAACTGGAGAAAAGCTAAAAACTGGCATTTGGGGTAAACTTTAAAGGTTTGGATCACCATATGGGATAGCAGCTCAAAACAAGTTATGAAAAGTCTTTTTTATTTTTTTATTTTTACCAATAATCAGGCTCGTCTTCTGCCTGGATTTTTCTTTTTTGGCTTATTGATAAATCTGTGGCTTAAAATAAATCTTCTTATTATTTGATGAATGTGAAATGTTTTACCTATATTCTGTGACTTTATTTTTGCACTTTTTGTTGAAATTGTTTTTTAATGTTGTTTGCTTGTTTTTATGTAACACCATGATGAGCACTAAGTTTTGCATCACCTTTGCTGCCTAGTAAAGATATGCTGTGACATCTCTGGGACCTGAACATCACATTATTTTAACAGGATAAACACCAACAATGAAGGGATTTCTCATCAGGTTATTTATAAAAACATAAATTCTGGTGACTTTAAAACTGTTAAATTTGGTAAAATAAGACCGAAGTAGTGATACAATTCCTGGGATTTTTGCTCGGAATATTAGGAGTCATGTTATTGTTCATTAATACAATATCTCACTAACATTGCACCTAGTTTTAGGGATGGGTCTTCCAGCATTCCATGACCCATACTGCCAAGGCAACAAAGAAGTGGCTAAAGAATAAGTATGTTAACCTCATGAATTTAAGAAATTGCATCACAAATCTTATGGCTGTTCCTTGTAAGGATCACCACAGACATCAAATTAGAAAAGAGAAAACAATCTCGATGAGTCTCCATGCATGGCAGTAATATAGATGGGCAGATTATTATATTGATCGTGTTTTCTGTGTGTTAGATTTCATTGAAAAATTTGAAATTCCGCTTGATAGAGAGGGGGGGGGGGGAGAGCAAAAAAAAAAAAAAAAAAAAAAAAAAAAAAAAAAAAAAAAAAAAGAGATGAAGCGCAGAGCATTTTCAATTTTTATTGACTTTTTTGGACAATTTCTTTTCCAGTGTCATCCATAACCGTTCACTTCAATGGTATTTGCATAATCTTTCATTCAATACTAGGAGGATAGAAACCAAGGTAGGCTGATGCTAGATGCTGAATTAGCAGCTGACAAGCTAAATCTGCACTCGAGCAAAGTAAACTAGTAATTGAGGAGGAGAGGCAGGGGGGCGGGACTGTCCCGAGAGTTTGAGGAAACAATAGACATACCTTCCAGTTGTCCATTAAAAATGCACCTCAACATCATCTCTACCTGGTTTGTATCTTTCTAGTTGTAAGGCTGATTAAAAATAAAAAGGGCCATTGCTATTTAACAGAGCAATCTGCATAGCAACTGGAAGACAAAAGGACTGGACACTGACCCAATACAGAGGATGAGTAACACAGGACATCACTAGACAGGTAGTTGGCACACGATGGTCTGCCGTTTTGATCACAAACACAGTCATTTTATTTTGTAGAGTGACTTACTTTTGAATGTCAAAAAAAGAAGAAAAAAAAAGAAAAAAGAAAAAAAATATATAGGTCCAACAGTTAGTGTGAGGTTGGATACGTTGGAGCTCTAGGCCTAGTGTTGCAAGAGGTTTAGTTCTGGCATGATCTCCAAGCATCTGGCAGTTTGAGTAGGTGCCATTCTGCACTGGCTAAAACCACCCCCCCGCCCCCTTCCCTACCCTTCCTCCACTCCCACACCCCCTTTGAAAAGTTCACCAATTCATAAGGCTACAAGGTACGTGCCACTACTTGACCGTATACACAGAAGCACAGTTACAAGCAAATGGAACGACGTGACGGAGGACAACCACTAGAGTGTGCTTGAGGGCTAATGACTGACAATTTTCACGCAGCTACATGAATAAGGCAGGAGAGGGGTGGGATACTGAAACAGCTGGCCTCGCTGCTCAGGCTTCATGTCTGAATAGGTCACCAGCAGCAATTCAATTGCTTCACCCCACCCTGCGAAGGCAACTAAGATAAGGGCAGCTCAAAAAAAAAAAAAAAAAAAAATAAAAAAAATAAAATAAAATAAAAAGAACCTCATGTCTGGCCACCACTGAATTTGGTATAACAGTTCAAACCACAATGAAATGTCTTGTCTAATCAACATTTAAACATCGGTCTTTTACAGACTGTAGACTTCACCGTAACAATGGGTTGGTTTTTTTGTTTTTGTTGGTTTTTTTTAAGCATAAGACAGTATTTAATGCAGAAACAGAGCTCACAAGTCAATTACAGTATCTTAGAACACTTTTAGACTGAATCTGCGAGGCTAGACCGAGATAAGTAGACAGAAGGATGACAGTCTCAGAACTGAAGACTTTTAGGGTCAGCGGTCAGTCCAGGTCAAGAGGGGGTTGGGGAGAATAACGGGGTAGATTGTGTTGGTTAATTTCAGGCCCGTCTGTAGCAGCACGGCTTAGAAGCGCTTTGGTCCCCAGGGTGAGGCCTTTGTTGCCACTGGGGCTCCAAAGCTTGGGAAATCTTCAGAGCTGCTCATATCAGGGGCCTTAAGAAAAAAAAAAAAAAAAAAAAAAAAAAAAGGAAAATGAGGATTTAAAAAGAAAAGGGCGTGACCACTTTGCAGATTTTTGACCTTGATATTAGAAGACCCTCACCTTCTCATTGGAAGTAGCCCAGGGAGCCTCCCTCACCACGAAGCCTTTGGATGGGCCACGCTGTTCGTCGGCGGCAGCAGCGCTACTGCCAGAAGGCCTCATATAAGCCATCTTTGCCTCATTTTCCACAACATCTGCCATCTGACACAAAACAAACTGTGTAAGTACCAATTAACTCACACAAAGCACTTTTTGTTTTGGACATTATCTGGAGAGGGAAGCTTACGTATTCCTCTTCCAGGTTGAGGAGATGGTCGATGGCTTCATCCACAAGCTCAGGGCGACCGGTGACTGTCACGAGGTTTGGGTCTGCAGCTCCACTCTGGGGAAACCTGAGATCAACCTGAAGAGTTTAAAAGAGAAGTTAAAGTTTGTAAGAATACAGAAAGTGCAGTATTTGGAATGACCTATTCCACTAATTACAATATCATTCATTTCTGTATGTGAGCACAGCTGTGACTGTGCTGTCTAGCAGGTTTAACCTTTTCCCTTCTGATAGTGTGTGTGTGTGTGTGTGTGTGGGGGGGGGGGGGGTTTCCCCCCCCCACACCTCTTTGTCTCTGTCATTATACACAGATTTGTAGAGCAGCTACCTACACCTTCTCGTTTCACCATCCTCACCTTAAACTCATCCATGATCTTGCGAATGCCCTTGCCACGGGCGCCAATGATGCGAGCATGGACCCTGCTGTCCAGGGTGATGTCCTCAGAGATCATCTCTTCCAGCTCATCCACGATGGCCTGAATGGCATCTCGTGCAGCTATGGCTTTGTGCTCATACCCTGTAATAGTAATCTGATCCTATGGAGACACAGCAGAATTAATTAAAAAACAAAAACACCCTTATACCAAGCATCTGGCCCGATATCGAGCACCATTATCAGGAAGCCCATTTCGATTTAATACCATAAGCCATAGACATACCTGGTTTTCATCATTCTTCTCTGGGAACTGGATGTTAACATCATGCTCAGTGCGGATGTTTGTAATAATGGCACCCTTGCGGCCGATTATCTTGGGGTGATACTTGGGGTCCACAGTGATGGTCAGCTTGAAGCTCCTGAGTGCCTGCAGAGGGTTTGAGAAAAGGTGGCAAAATGTTGGGTTGGAATTTCATAAAGTCTGACAGCTGGCCATTTCCCACTACTACTCAACCTGATGTTTGCCTAAGATAAGACTAATTATTAAGCCCTTTGTTCACTTGAGGATTATGATAAGGGTGCCCTTTGAGCTAATCTGAAAAGGTTAGTGCACCATTTGACTATAAATCGTCAACACAGAAATAAAGACACCATAGTTCAGCCTCAACACACACCAAGTGCCACAATTGATGCATTTTAGTAAGCAAATACTAACCCGATCCTCCTGCTCGGCCTGCAGCTCTTTGACGCGCTCCAAGAGGCCCTCTTTGGCGCGGTCGAGAAGACTGGCCAAGCCGGTGATGGCGATTTTATCAGACTGCTGCTCAGGAGCAGGCACTTGAATATTAACCTGGAGAGAGACAGTGATGCCAGATCAAATATCCAGTAAAACATCAAGGCTCCTTCATTCCTATAAGGACATCTGCAACACACCTCAAAATCCTCCATCATCTTGCGAATTCCACTTCCTTTCTGTCCAATGATGTAGCGATGAAGCTCAAAAGGCACTTCCACCTCAATAGTTACAGGAACCAGGGCCTAAAGAAGGAAGACAGTTAGCTGTAGTTCTTCAAAAAGTTGCTTTTTAACATTCCTGAGCTTGAATATGAAGTCCAACCTTCAGTGCTTCGATGGCAGCCTCGCACCGCTCTTTGCGTCCAGAAATTATAATCACATCGCACTTCTTGGGTGCGTTGGGATCAACTGGCTCCTTCACTTCACCGTCAGCTTCTCCATTCTCCTGGACAGGAGCCTCAGCAGGAGGTGCAGCTAAAAGAAAATCAGAGTATTCAAAAAAATAAATAAATGTACATGCCCAAATGCTTTTTGTTGGCTAAAAATATCAACCACCAGTTTCAAAACTAAGTACAATTATTTTATTTATTTTTAAATAAAGTGTTACTTAAAAATAAATAAAAATATCAATGTTCTCATAATGAAAGTTATATTAAGACAGAAACTAAAGTAATAGACACACTGCAGGTCTTTAATATTTACCTTGTGGGTCCTCGCGTTCTGGGAACTTGATCTGCACGTTGTGATCTCTAGTGATCTGCTGGATCCGTGAGCCCTTAGGACCCATGATTGAACGGTGGAACTTCTGAGAAATTACACACTCCATAGTCACTTGAGCATCCTGAAAAATAAAAAGAAGAAAAGCTTGTTACATTTCAGAGAGGAGAATAAACAGAAAGACTTCCCTTAACAAAACACTACTAACCAAGTCCTCCACAATCTCCTGCATGCGTTTTTTGGCAGCTTCCACACACTCTTTGGCTCCTTTAAGGGTAACTTTATCACTCTGAGAAGCTGTGCGGGGGAAGCTCACCATAACCCCACCATACTCATCAGCAAGGTCCCTAAGGACTTGGCCACGGCGGGCTACAAAGTAGCGATGATGCTTGGGGTCAACGTTCATAGTGTCCTCAACAACATTGTCCTGTAACAAAAAAAGAGAGAGAGAGAAGTTTTAAAAAAAATTAACCGAATTGTTGGTTCATTTCATCTAACTGTTGACAGAACTCGTTTGAAATCTTACCAAACTCTTGATGAGTTCCTCCAGCTCTTTCTGTGCATCCCGTACTGCTTCCTCGGTGCCAACCACAGTGATGAGTTCCTGGTCTTTGTCCTCAGGAGTGGGAAAGATGATTCTGGCGCCGGTGCTGTCACGAACCTTACGGATGTTTCCACCACCTTTCCCAATAAGGAATTTGTGGTACTCTGGTTTTGCATGCAGCTCAACAGTGTGACTCTTTGTTTGCTAAGGAAAACAAAATGGATAAAATTAGGCTGACATTTATTACAAGTAGCTTTTAACTACATAAGGTCTTTGTTCAAGTCTTTTTCCAACTGAAACTCCCTGATAATGGGATAATAACTAACCAAATCAAACTTCAGAAACATTTTCTTAGCCATTTGCGAGCGACTAAAAGGATGACCGAAACAAATGCTCAGCATGTGCTAATACAAAAGGAGCTCTTTGCCTTTTTACCTTCTCATTCTCTTCACCCCACAACTTCAAAACAATGAGTTCAACAAAAGTTCAGCTTTAATTCAGACACATATTTACAAACCTTCTCCTCCGCCAAGGCAAGCAGCTGCTGCTTAGCTTTCTCCACCTCCTCTGCAGGGCCTCTGATGGTGACCTTATCAATCCCTGAGCCCTCTGTGGGAAAGTGAATGTGCACGCCGCCACACTCCTCCATGATGGATCGCACCAAACGTCCCTTCGACCCAATCAAGGAGTTGTGCAGCTTCGAGGGAATGGACACATCCACTTCTGAGATGTTCGCCTGGACAACATGACAATTTATTAAAGCAAACAAGACAAGATTTGAAAACAACCCTAGTTTAAATAAATAAATAAATAAATAAATAAAAATAAAAAAAATCCCCACACATGCTAAAATGAGTGCCTACCAGATCCTTCTGAATGGCCAAGATCCGAGTCCGTGCTGCTTCACAGTTTGCCTTCTTCCCAGTGATGACAATCATCTCTGAATTGCTGTTCTCAGCAGGCAGATCAATTTTGGTGTTCGTTTCCTCTCGAATCTACAAAGCAAAAAAATAGAGGTGTCAAATCAAACTTAAAACAAATTAACACGCCGATTTAACGTGAATTCAGAATCAGAAAACGTGCAGTACCTTCTTGATGTTTGACCCTCCTTTTCCAATGATGTTTCTGTGGAACTGCTTGAAGATGGGGACTGAGACAGAATAGCTGTTCTCCACCTGACCAAAGGAATCACTGAAGGTTAACACTTAATGACACTTCAACGCTGCAATAAAATACAAATACACTAGCACAGCATTTTAAACTTCAAGTCAAACTGAGATTTACCATTTCAGCCACTATCTTGTTCATAAACTTTGAACATTTTTCTACTTCAGTTCTTGGGCCCCGAAGTTGAACAATGTCACTTTTCTGTGCTGGGTCAGGGAAGTTAATGATGACCTGGAACAAACATTTAGAGGTAAGGGAGTAAATTTTCCAAGGTTAAAGCAGAGGGAAGAAGAAGGGGAGACAAAAAAAAAAAAAAAAAAAAAAAGGACAAAACAAAAACAGAAACAACCACAATGATGATTTACAGCTCACCTCTGGGAATTTGTCCCGCACTTCCTTAATCTTCTCCCCTTTTTGGCCAATGATGGCCCTGTGAAAACGTTGTTCGATGATCAAGTCCTTTGTACGCTCGTTCTCCTACATGAAACCATGCAATTAGAGACATAACAGGAAATCATTTGCAGAATTTTGCCTCTAAACTCAAGCTTGAACTAACCATGCGTGACGCAAGCTCTAGCAGCTCCTTCTTGGCTTCCTGCACACCCTGGGGATCCCCCTCAATGCGGATCAGGTTGCTCTTTTCATTATCAGGGGGGATGCGGACAGTCACCTTGTGCACCTCTTTGATCCGGTTGACTAAATTAATAAGTAAATGCATTGTTTCAGAAAAATATTCCTTGTTGTTGTTGCAGCAGCATCTGACAGCAATATACTCACTATTAACACCTCCTTTTCCAATCAGGTGACGGTGGAATTTGGGATCCACACTAATCTCTGCGTAGTCCATTCGGCTTACCTATCAAAACAACAAAAATCATGAAGAGCTTGTTGTCTAGCACTTAAGGTTTGCTCATTCTCACTTGATACGACTTCAAATTTAAAAATGTTCAACTTTACAGCAGAAATAAACACATTTACAGCCTTTTACAAAAATTTACAACACAAGTGTATAAATTTCGCTGAAGTTTACAGTTTTCATTACCGTGTGTAAGGCCACAGGGAGGTGACAGGCTTCCCTATCAGCCAATTTCAGGGAGAAACATAGCCTGACAAATTTCTGTGTGACTAAAGATTCAACACACTTACCAAATCTGTAACCATGGCTTCAATCTGGCCTTGCACCATTTGCACATCTTTGGTAGGACCCTCCAGGGTGATCTTGTCTTCTCCCTCAGTGAACTCAATGTGCACCTTCATTCAAAATACATGAGACAGAAGTTAAAAGCAGGTTTAAAAAAAATTTAAACAAGTACTTTAAGAGCATTTAACACACCTTGGGCATTTGTTGAGTGATCTTTGCCAAGTTCTGGCCCTTCTTCCCAATAATGAAACGATGAAGCCAAGAAGGAGCTGAGACCGAGGAAACAGTGTAACTGTTTGCCTGTAGAAGGAAAAATGCTGTCGTTACTCCTCAATTCTCATATGTTTAAATAACTCTTAACATTACCAGTCTTCACATGGTAAATGTACCTTGGCATAAACTTCAGTAAGAGCCTGACCCAGACGGTCCGGCTCTCCACGAAGGATGACAGTTTCTGAGCTGCTGTCAGAAGGTGGGATCTCAACTGAGACGCCAGTTCTATCCAGAATCTCCTGCAGGGTGTTTCCCTTGGGGCCGATCACATATTTGTGCTGAGACTTCTTCACCTCCACAGCAATAGTGGTGGTGTTCTTTTTCTACAAGACAGACAAGAAGGTGAGGGACTTTGCACAAAGTAAATATTTTCATTTTTTGTGCCATTTATCTGGACAAAGGAACACAATGTGCAGGGCAGGACGATTACTGGTGTCAATCTAGATGATAAACAGCAATACCAGCTATAGAAAAATATGAAAATCTGACTGTTGCTGCAGTCTGGACACAATTTCTCAGTGCTTATTTGCATACCTTGTCTTCATAAACCTTTTTGATCTTAGTCACAGCAAGGGCCACCTGCTCCTTTTCCCCAGTGATGACGATCTCAGTCTTATTCACACTCTGAGGGGGGACATTGATGCGGGCACCAGTCTCTTGCATCATCTCGCCCACTAGCTTATTGTAGGCACCGGTGATGAATGGGTGGTACACTTTTTCAATGTTCACCCTCTCCACAGCACGCTTGTCCTAAAAAGAGGAAAATTGCTAATGTATCAGATTTGGAAGAGCTATAAAACAAACTTTGAACAAATTATATACAGATATCCTTAAAAAGGTGTTGGCGTGAGGTGGTAAATTACCTGCTCAGCAGAGATCAACAGGATCTCATGCTTTGCCTTCTCCAGCCCCTCCTTGGTACCAGAGATCTTGATCTGGTTGCTGAGGTCGTCAGGTCGTGGGATCTGGATTTTGGTGGCAGTCTTGAGCTCCAGCTCCTGAAGCTTCTCCCCGTTTTTGCCAATGACAAAACGATGGTGCTCCTTGGGGATGCCAACACTAGCTGAAGCCTGTTGGTTTAGATTAGAAGGCAAAGTTGGTACCACAGTCTGCAACTTATCATTTAAGAAAACCAATAAAGGCAAATCTCTTAACCTGAGTCTGCAGTCGGGACACAATCTCCTTACGGGCCTTCATCACGGCATCCAACTTTCCAGACACCATGATGGAGAGACCCTGATCTTTTGCTAAGGAGAGTTCCAGGTGAGCTCCGGTCTTATGCATGATGTCTACGCAAACCTTTGCTTGGTCTCCTTCCCCAAACTGGTTGATGTCCTTGTACTTGCGCTCCTCCAACGGCACATGGAAAACCTAGGAAAACATAGTTCATGTAAGAAAAAAAAAAAAAAAAAAAAAAATAAAAAAATCTGTGACAAACAGGATTAGCTTGACACAAAGAAAACCTAAAATGTGAGGTAAACAAATGCGTTCAAATAGAACACCACCAGCTCTGGTAATCCTCACCAAGATCTGTAACCAAAATACACAAAAATGTTCCTTCTACTAAAACCCTTCTCATTCTCAAATATAAATGTTTTTCCTTCTGTTTTATATCATACTGAAAACATGCCAATGAATTAAACATTTTATTTAAAAAAGGAAAGATAATGATCCATTAATTCACTAGTCACACCCACCCCCCACCCTAAAGTAGACTCTGATTTATTTAAACACTGCAGTAATCAGCACCAAAAAATTTAGACATGGAAACTAATGATTCATCTTTTCTTTGTGTACAACACCCGTCAACCATCGGGTCAACACAGCTAGCTGCCCACACTGACGGAAGCGGACGACAGCAACCCTCTTTTGGACGGCAAGTTATGAAACAGGCAAGTGGGAAGTAAGACTGATGATGTCCCTATCAACCAGCGGAGTGCTTAGACTGCTGAAAGCTTAGAAGAAGAAGAGTAAATAACATGACTATAACAACACAGGCTCACGTTAACCTGCACAGGGAAAAAAATTAAATAAATAAATCTGCAGTGCTAGCATTACTAACGTTAGCCTAACAGATGTATAACAAATGCATTGTTATTTAGGGAGCCAAGTGGCACATGCTTCTGCACTATTTAAATCAAGGCCGTACATCAAACAACACCGACTGTTCTGAATGGTCTTTAAACATAGCATTTGTTTAAACAGCATTATACCTCATCTATTAGATAAGGCTCAAGCTCTCTCCTCCCCAAGTTTAATCAATTAAGTCGTTTTCCAGAAGAATCTGGATCCAGATTCTTCTGGAAAGAACAAGAAAAAAAAAAAAAAATTTGACCCTCTGATGCTTTTTAAAGCTTTGAGTCAGTTTTTCTCCTGACTTGCTTACAGAAGCCTAATTTCCACAGATAACTGTTTCAGTCACACAAATCTCCTGCTATTTATGGGTAATCATTTCTTTAATTGATTCTAAATGACTGATAAGGCTTCCTGTGTAGCTGTATGTGTCTGTGCTATGGTTGTTTATTCCACCATGTTTACTGCTGCGTGTCGCAGAGCATGCTGTCTTCGTACCAACCACTAGTGTCACAGAACATACGGAGACAGTTATTACACGACGAGGAGGAAAACCTTTCTTAAAGGTTAGTCTTTTTACAACATCCAGTGTCGCCCTGTACACAGAAACAGCCGCCATGCCCAGTGGAGAAGAATCCATCATCAGCAGGAAACAGACATTTTAGCTTTGACATACACAACTACAATCCACTTACATGGAAGGATCATATTTGTCATTTGATTATTCAAGTCTCCTATTGCTACACATCTCTCTAAATATATAATACATGTAGTAAACTCTTAATTAATGTCTTTGTCATTTACTTTCAAATCATATAATTAAGATCCTGTGGCAAAAAAAAAAAAAAAAAAAAAAAAAAAAAAAAGTTCTATAACTGCATTACTATTTCAAAGGAGAAGTTGTACCTGGGTGATAATCGAAGACTTGAGAGGACGGATCTTTGATGCCCAGGCGCTGGAAGTTTCCTGGGTCCCCTCAGGTTGGGCCGCCTTCTCGGGGAGAGGTGGGAAGGCTTCCTTGTAGGTAGGAAGGGCTTCCTCATCCTCTCCAGCACTGGGTCCTGCCACAGCAGCTGTGCACATAGGAAAGACATACACCATGAAGCCACTTGTGGCTCGGCTTGCATTTTACAGGCCATAGAGTCTTATGTCCAAATACTCACCACCACCCTGCTCTGGCAAAAGCCCACTGCGGTGCGCATTGAAGGTTTCCTGCGTAAGTACAGCGACTGAGCTCATGGTCGAAATCCCACGTTAACACGGAGTCCGAGTGTGCCACTAAAAGAAGAGCTTACGTCATCTTCACAAGCTTAGTAACAGTACACATAGCAAGAAAATATATATAAGTCTCAAAGGAGACGTAGTCTGCTCATTTTGAGCTTTTTCTCAAATTCACCTCGTTCATACAAGAGATGTCGTCGGATTTCTTTCTGCTTGATTTGTAGAAATTAAGGATGGACAGAGCTGATGCTCGAAATGGAGGTCGCTCAGTTCTCTGTCGTTCTGTTTTTACTTCGTCCTGTGTCAACCGTAGCAGCTAGAATAACCTGCTACAATAACTTTTCTGTGTGCTGAAGTTTGTTTGTTTCCTTTACTCTAGTTCAAATTGGCTGAGTTAGCTGAAAAGCTTTGACGAGTCGGCTTCTCTCTCCCTCATTCACATTCAGTCATGTTTCAGACAAACATTACATAAAAGATTAGTAATCAAGGATGTTTGTTCAGTGTTAAACTTGCACTGCACTTATAACAGCACCATGAGCGTAAATGTGTGAGGTGAACTGGCAGTCTGCAGCCTTATGACTCACACTGAGCTGAAAGGAGACTAGAGCAAATAATTTAGGTGAATGAAGCCAGTTGAATTTTATTTTTCCATGGCTTTTATCTTCAGCCTGTTTTCATTTATTGTATCAATAATTACCAATTCAGCACATTTTTATTCTGATGCATTTTTTTTTATTTTTTTTTTAATAAAATGAATCCCTGTTTCTTTCTCCCAATGATAAATACAACTTATTAATATAACCCTCCTAACAGCAGACACCCAAAGCTAGGATACTGTTATTGTATTGGAAAACGTTATACAAGTGCATGCTCGTTAAAACCCAGAGACTTATAGCAAAGTGTTGTAACTTTTTGGATTGAACCAGTTAGTTAGCCCTGTGTATGTAATTTGCATAACAGCAGTGACAGTGATAGCTATAATGCACTCTTTGTTTAACCAAGAAATTGAGTTTTGCATGCACTCACAGGCAATTTTAGCAAGGCCCTTGTTTCAAGTGGTGAAAGTGTCACAAGCACAGTTTAATGTGCTAAACAAGCTTATCACACACGGACTTTGGGATGTTCACCTTTATCTAATCTACATTTATCAGAGAAAGCCATGTGCGACAGAATAGTCACTCATCACATTCACACGTCAGCACTTTGCTAATGTATGCCGAGTCTAAGTGGGGAGTAACTGAAGAGATTACGTCCTAGCAGAGCGGTGGTGTGGGCGGGGCTGCAGCTACAGCACATTTTGTTTTTCCAACAGGAACTCTGTTCAACCATCTTCTCCAGTTCTATTCTAAGAAATGTAGCCAAGTGACAAGGCTGCAAGGTTAAGAGGATTTTACCCCACTGACCCCTCTGCATGTCCACGCTGGATAGGATTAAAGCAAAAATCCGCCAACATAAAGCTCAGCAGCCCCGTCTAGGATCTTTGAACCAATAATTCTTTCCAAGAAAGAAACCACAAGGCCAATCCGCTTATCTATAACAGTTATTTTAAAAAAACAAAATGAAATTAATTGATCTTGTTGATGTTTCGGCTTTCTGAATTATAAACAAAGTTGATGATAGAGTTCCATTAAAAACAACAACAACTGCACTCTGTGTTCCAACTACAGGTCAGTTCGGTTTAACCATCAATGATGAAACTTGATATCAGCTAAAGCCATCACCTCGTTCTTCTTGCTTTGTAGACAAACATAAATTCTAGCCAAAGCACAGGAATGCAAGTTGCTTCAGTGAGGAGTTTCCCTCCCAAGCGTGACTGAAATTCATCTGAAAGCATAAAGACTACATCCTGACTTTGTTTTGTCATCGATCTGTAAATTGTGGGAAATTTGCTTCCATGTGGCTGTGTGTTTAGCTGCTCTATGAACACCCTTGCAGTGGGGCCTCCTCCTTGTCAGACTGCATAAACTTCTCGTGCCCACTGCTCATTAGCGGCACTATAAATTAAATCTCTTTACGGTTACAACTGATCATTCTTGGCCTGAAAACTTATTTTAAGTGAAGCTGTCAGGTAACTTTGAAGTGTTTCACTGCAAAAAAATTTAAAGCACCAGTGATCCAAATCCAAAGTTATCCATGAAGGGAAGGAAGAAAGAAAAGAAAAAAACAAAAAAAAACCAAAAACATTTTGTTAGCCAGTTATCCACTTCAGATTTAGCTGGAGCCTATCCTAGTTGTCACTGGGGGGGGGGTGTAAAAGCCCAGGTCAAGCATTAAGGGCATTTTATTGTCTCACAATCCTCAAAATGTGGACTATAAGTTGTAATATTGAGCCATGTCATGTAAAACACACTTCTATTTAATGGACATTTCAGTAACACATCTTGTACCAGTTTGCTTTTTGTGCAGGATAAAAATCTTTTAATTCTCACAGTTATTTCACTGTATATTTGTGTTATTTATATTAATGTATATTGTATGACAAGCAACTCTGGCTGCCGTTCATCTGTAACGAGCGTAGGCGGTCAGTCTGCTGTTTACTTTGATTGTCAATATGATGGGTGTCCATGTCTATTTACTCTGGGTGAGGCTGTAAAACTAAAAAGAGTCTGATGATAAGGATACTGAGGTGAGTTGTTTAGGAGATCCTAACTAAACAGCCAAAATTGTTGGACCTGGACTGTTACCGAATAAACTCCTATAATGTGAGAATGTGATCAACAGTGTTTGGGGAGTAACGGAATACATGTACCGCCGTTACGTATTTAAAATACAAAATATGAGTAACTGTATTCCGTTACAGTTACCGTTTAAAAAGGTGGTATTCAGAATACAGTTACTTTGTTGAAATAAATGGATTACACTGCGGTACTTTCCTGTTTCATTTTGTCGCGGGTCAGGACTGTTTGGGTTTTGTTTGACAGCTACGTTCTGTTGTTCCAGGCGGCAGCGTTACGGTTACCATGGTTACAGGGCGACGCTCTCTCTCTCTCTCTCTGCGACTGTGTGTTTCCTGGGTGAGAGAGCGCCTTTTCGTTGTTGTTGTTGTTGTTGTTGTTCTGCTAAGCTAACAGGCAGAATGCTACAAGCATAGCTCTAAAGAATGTAGCATCATGGGCAGTGTAGTCCGTGTTGCAGGGAGAATGGACTGCCATACACGTTATGGGTCTGTGAGCGCGAGGAGGGAGAAAAAGGGGAGTGGAAAGGTACGAGTTGTCATCGAGGAAAAACGGGAGCTGGAAGCATGTAAATATAATAATAACCACTTCAGCCAAGAAGAGAGCCTGACGAGCCCAGTTGTAAATAAGCTATTAAGACTCGACTGTACGTTCGTGTTTTCCTCCGAAAACAATAAGTTTCGTTGGAGCAGTCTTTCAACGCCTCTCTCTGTCTCTCGCAAGAAAAGTTGACCCACACAACAAAGTAAAGCTATTTTTCGGCTACGAGCCGACAGGGACCCCGCCGTATTAGTCAGAAGTCCCTTTACTACAGTTCGGAGTCGCGGACCTTCAGTAACAGTAATAAATCACACAGCAATAGTACATTCACGTTGTTGTAAAAAGCATGATAATATATTAAGTAATCCAAAGTATTCAGAATACGTTACTGTCATTGAGTAACGTAACGGAATACGTTACAGAATACATTTTGGGGCATGTATTCTGTATTCTGTAATGGAATACATTTTAAAAGTAACCTTCCCAACACTGGTGATCAAACCGTTTATCAGAGGGAGAGTGTGATTTTTAAGGACTCATGCTAGCTGCCATAATGTTAACTTAAAACCAGCTACTGTTTAGCAGTCTCATTATCAGCTAAACGGAGATGAGAGGATCGTATATCTAATCTGATAACTAGTAATTACGACGACATTATGAATAAATAAGCATATTTTTGCACATTTGTGTTAGAACCCTGACACAGTTCAGGAGATGGGGCTTGAAGTGAGGAGGTTAAGGAAATGCGGGAGGACAGATACAAAATACATGTACAAAACTTAAAGGCTTATTATGGTTTGAAAAATGTATTTGCGATTGTTAAATTAAACTAGTTGTACCATGTATGTGGCAGCTGTTTATACACAAGTGATTAGGTAGAACAGCACTACCGTATTAAAAATTGAGGCGAAACCTGGCTGCTTCCACAAACCAGGGCCTGCGCCGATGCATTTTTAATGCATTAATTCTAAGTTCATGACGATGTATCATTTTGTTGGAGGCCATAATTACTCACTAATCAGTGAATATTTGAGTAACTGTCTTTTTCCTGCTAAATAACTTAAAAAGAAAAAGAAGAAAAAGAAAAAAGAAGACTTAATGTTATGTTGGCAAAAGTAAGTGCCAATATAAAATCTGTACAAACTTACCAGCTAAATGGTCAGTTACCAGATAATCCGTCCTGTAAAGATGAAAGCTCCCGTCAGCCTGCCAGCTTTTGCCTAGAAAGCAGAAAAAGAAAAGACTACTGTTAAAAAAATCTGGGACCTCAGTTTAAATCCACAAAGAAAACCATGTTTTCACTTCTGTGTATGAGTCTTACACCATGACCTGCATTTAAAATGTAGATCATTAAATTGCACAGTAATAGTGGATACTGATTACAAACAGAGCCAATATAAGGAAAAAGAAAAAACATACTCATGCTTCACAGACATATCCACTCGTCAGGCCTAATTGCACATTTTGTTATAGTTGTGGTTCTGATGAGCCCGGTAAGATAAACACTGCCAACTCATGGCTGAAACCAAATGGTAAATTACGAAGTGTTCAGATAAAGCAGATGCCAAGAAATGCATTAGTGAACAGCAGTAAAGCATAGCTGCCGCTGGAGCTCGCTCTCCTCAACAAGCATCTGGCTTTCATAATCAGGACGCTGCCTTGTCGTACAAAAAGGACAGAGCTGGCAAGTGATGAAGCTGCTGTGTGTGAGCCAGGTAACCAGGCTATCACGCTCTCATGCAAGAGCCTGTAAAAGCACACAGTGAACGATTCGCATTAAATGACCTTATTGACATGGCTGTGCTGAGGTCTCAGAAACACTTGGGATTCATTTCGCTAGTTTGATGTCACAGATTTCCTCACTTGCTCAACAACCCTTGGAAACAGTCAAATTTTCCACTGAGGTGTGGACAGACTCCCATAGGACGAACGTTATTAACTCAACGAGTGTTGTTTGGGAAGAGGTGTACGATCTGCCAGGCACTTTCTTTGGAAAGCCCAATATTATAAGAAGATGCACTAAAAAGTAGGTTTCTAGCTCCATTTGTTAGCGTTGGCAGAAGTGACAACGTGTGGCCTGTTCTCATTAATATTATTAAAGCGACTAGTGATAGAATGGCCGTGTACAGCTGCTGTTAATAAAGCTTAGCACTTATGTTTTTATTTGGAAGACAAATCACAAGCCCAAAACAGTTTCTAATAAAGAGTCCCCCCCAAAAAAAAAAACGCCTGTACATTTATCTAATTGACCATTCACGTGCTGGTGTTACAGGGTGCAGAGGTTTGGCTGCTCATAGAAAAACCATAAGGAAGAGGAAAAAGGAACCGCATTGGCAAAAAGACCTGAGATTTCTTTGTGTGAAGAAACAATAAGGTGGAACTGAAAAGGAATACACTTCTCTGAAAGCAACACCAGCATAAGGCGGTCAGGGCGGAGGAAAACTTTGGCTGACTTGTTGCAAAGCAAACGGGACGACATGTCAGAGGACGGCATCTCAGTGGGTGGGAGTACCAAGCAATAAGGATGCAATTACAAATGCAAGTGAGCCTACCAATGATGTCTTGGTGCATGCTCAAACTAATCAGACCCAATCCAACATGGGTATTTGAGGAATGTCTTCAAAATGTCTCAGCTTCTATCTGTTCAGTTTATAAACTAAACCAGTGTCAGGAGTATTTCCAAGAGCCTGAAAGCATAGTCTGGACGCTATGCAAACGAAAGATACTTTTGTCTGCTTCCTTTTTTCCCCACAAAGGATCGCCCCAGCGGATAGCTCCACATGGTTGATTTGGCAGAGTTCTTATGTAAACAGGGTAAGTTAAATTTGTAGTCGCCATTTATTAATTTACCATTTAATAATTAAAATAAATTGGAAGTCTGATTGCTTCAGATGCCATAATTTACAATATCATTTACAAAATGTTCAGTTTCAGTATGATCCGAAATTATCCACAGTAAAGTCAACAGGCATTTACAAATGCCACACAGAAAGGACTTGTTTTTCTATAGGCTTCTACACAGCCATAAAGTGGTTCTTAGAAATAACAAATGTTTAAGGCATGCTCATGATATCGTCACTTTGTGTATCAGGACACCACTATTATCTTTTTTAAATCATCTACTGGAGGTAAGCAGGTATAGGACCAGCCTATATGCACTATGGAGAGCACTCCAGAATGGCAACAGGATTCAGGAAACCCTTTTCTTTGAACAAATTTTCCTTGGAAAAGAAAGAAAGACCTGGCCTGATATGATATGATACTTGCCCTTGAAAGGCCAGAGGCCTTTTGATTAGCAGTTTTGTTCAACAAATAGCTGCCACAGCACTAAAGCGCAAGTGTGTTTTGGCACAACTTTGGCAATTCCAGAGTAAAAAGTCTGCTCAAAAAAAGAAAAGGAAAGAAAAGGGGGGTCCAGAAACAGGATAGTGACCCAGACGGTGGCCACATATTTACAGTGCTAAGCAATGAGAGATTCTTTTTATACTTGAAGTTGTCCTGGAGCCGTCACCTCTTCACATGTAACCACAGTATACATCCGTTGCTTGAAATGAAACATGCAAATTCCTCAACTGTCAGGAAAAATTACTTTGCCTTCTCCTCCGAGATATCAGCAAATTCTTTCTTTTTTTTTTTACTACACACTATAACACAGTCAATATTAAAACCATACAAGTGAACCGCTTCTTCCAGCAGAGCCTGTGCAATGTAATAATGTTTATTAATGCAATTATACAAGATAAAGAATTTAAGAGGCTGTTTTTTTCTTTTAAAAAAAAAAAAAAAAAAAAAAAAAAAAAACACACAAGGAAAGAAAAATGTGTAGCCTAAAACCAAAATAAGAGAGTAAGTGGAGAGCATTCACCAGAGAGACCCCAGAACATTAAATAAACATGCCACGGGTACAGCTGTGGCAACCATTAATTAGACTTATTACTAGTTTAAACCAGTGTAATGCAGCTAAATGACATTTTACGTTACGTATTGGAGACAACTTGTACTAACGAACTGCTAACAAGTTCAGAGTGCCTGGCTCGCCTTTGCTAGTTAAACTCCCATTAGCTTCAGCATGACAACCTTCGAGCCTTTATGACATTATACCCCAATCCCAGATTAAGGATTTAAGAGGCTGGTTAGTGTGACTGCCAGCTAACACGATATCAAGTTAACCAAAAGCTGACAGCTGCCAACGACACATTTTAGTTAATGCTAGCTGCCGTCATTTGGCTAACATTGGTCAACCATTAAAAAAAAAATGTAAGAGATCGAGACAAACTAACACTGTCCCTACTGTCGGGGTTACTGTAAATATATGGGTCTCCTATCTGAGGTGGGATATTCACCGGGATAATCAGTGAGTCACGGATTACTGAATCCAAACCCTTAGCTGGTTAGCAAACTTGCTAAAAACTTTGAATGCGGCGTGTGACACGTAGCCCCTCAGCTAATGGTGAAGTTAGCTCAACGAGACCCACACACAACTTCAGGCTGTGCCTCAAAACAGCTAACAGCATTAAGATGGCAGCGAATCAACAACTAAAACAGTACCGTAACTCTGAACACATTCTCAACCCGATGTGGTGTCGTTTTTATATGTTTTAGCCAACACTGCTGAGCTCGTTAAAACTAGTTGAACTGAGAGCCTTTAGCTAGCGTGCTAATGTTAGCTTCGAATACAGTTGGTTCTTCTAGCTGGCTAAGTCCACGTAGGCATACAGCTGAGCACGGGAGAAATGACACGGAGTCAGGCCAGAGCACGCTATAACGATCTGGGTTCACGGGAAAACTGTCCGCTTTTAACGAGCACAGCTATGACATAAAAAACTGAAGTCATGTGTAAAGAGGATATAGTCACGTTCAGGAGGAAACTAAAAAGTACTTACTTATTTTTATGTTCTCGTCTGCCCTGAAGGTGCAGAAGCTGAGATGAAATTCCACTGGCGAGAAGGTGGGATGGAAGCCGGACGGATATATACCAGAACCGCCCACCAATCACGTCCTCCAACGTCACTCCAGAGAGTCTGGTTACAAATAACTTCTTCTCATCTCCAGCAGTACAAGTTCTGAACTTTGATCACACTGAGCAAGAAAATCATGTGATAAAAAACGGGATTAAAGTTGTCCTCTCTTCTAAACAGTTCAAAGTCCCGCTAAAGTAAAATATAAATTAATAAAATGAAATAACAACTACAAATTCATTTGTTATTATCAATATCACATTTAAATATGAAATAAACAGGGCTTTTAAGTAAGTGATCAGTATAACATTTAACTCATAAGTGTTTCTTACATATAAAATAATTGGGGACCTACCAAAGAGGTTTTGACCTTCCCCAAAGGAAAATTGCCATAACTCATTAATATTAATTCACTCAAACATAAAATACACACGTTTTTTGTAGTCTTCTTTATCTCAGGTAGCACAGAGTGGTCCCTTATCTATAGGCTACACCATGTACCCCATTCATGCTTCTACACATAGGGGCCCATTCTCAAAGTGCTATGTGAATCCTGCCTAATTAAGTGCAAGTCTTTGTTATCATTTTTAATTACATTGTTATTAAATTTTATTTATATAATCAGCAACAATGATATACAATCATATATTATAATAATATAATAAATAAGAAGGGAGACACACCAAGAAGGTCCTGGATTCTAATCTTCAGGCCTTTATGTGAAGTTTCCCTGTTCTGCATGAACCTGCATGGATTCTCTTTGGGCACTCTGGTTTCTTCCCACCATCCAAAGACGTGCGTAGGTCAACTAACAATTCCAAATATGCGATATAGTTCAAAATAATTATTATTATTTTAAATTTTGTGGTTATGAATCTAACCACAGCAGCACGGTAGCACGGTGGTAGCACAGTTGCCTCACAGCAAGAAGGTCCTGAGTTCAGTTCCACCATCAGTGTGGAGTTTGTTCTCCCCGTGTTTGTGTGGGTTCTCCCCGGGTACTCCGGCTTCCTCCTACAGTCCGAAGACATGCAGCTAGTGGGGATAGTTTAATTGATTCATAGGTGTGAATGTCAGAGCGAATGGTTGTCTGTGTCTCTATGTGTTAGCACTGCAACAGACTGGTGATCTGTCCAGGGTGTACCCCGCTGGGATAGGGTGACAGCTGGAATAGGCTCCAGCATCCCCCGTGACCCTGAAAAAGGATAAGCGAATGGATGGATGAATCTAATGACTTACATGTCTATTCCACGATCTATATTATAATTATGGACAACATATTTCTTTAACGCCCTCCCAGGTCATGCAGGTTGACTCATACTAAGGACACTGATTTTGACAAGCTTGGCAGTCGGCCTTGCTGTTAGGTAAGGTTTAAAGGGTCAAACCGCTTCGACAGTGATGGACATGATCCCCAAGTCAAACAAACAGCAATGACAACATGGAAATTATATAAACCCATGCTTAGGTCTTGTTGAATAACCTGCTGAGGTGACTCATAATAATGAATCAATACCAAAGAACTGGGCTTGGTGTAATTGTTTTAACAGTATCTACCTTAATTATCTTTGTTAAAAAGTCAACAAAACTTGTCTAGTCACATTCTCAAGACTATTGCGCTGGCATCTTTTGCTGAATGTTTAAGCGTCACCTTAAAAAAAAGTCACAGAAAGTTTGCATCATTATTTGTTACACGCCATGTGACGTTATAAGCATTTAGACACACCAAGCCATCTCTGACATCACAGAGCCAACACCTGTGAATGTAGAAAAAAGCTGACACTCGTTATAGTCAGTCAGGATCATCTATCATAGTTCTGTACAGTGTCAGGGAGACTGGATATTCCTTATATGGTCATCTCAGGCCCATAGCTCTGGCTGTGAATAGAGAACCTTCGTCCACCTGCGCTTCACGTCTTCTGTTTGGAGGGGGTAACCAATCAGAAGAAAATTGATTTCTATTGACAGGCTGTGATTGGCTGCACCAAGATCCAGTATAAGAACTATGGTGTGATATGTTGCTACTCTAATAGAAATGCTGAATAAAAACAAAGCTGACAATAACAACTGTACATCCTGATTTAGTAATGGCATCTAAGGAAAATTGTGTAATTCAAGACCTGACAAGAAAAGAAAATGTACAGATAAACTTGAATTTCTCCCAGAAAACAAAAACAGGACTGCAGAGGAGCAGCAGCATAGCACAGAGAAATACTACACTGCTGAATTTCCCAAAGCTAATCCATAAACAGGGAAAGAGTTAAGAAAACTTTATTGCAGGCTTTTCTCAAAGGTCAGTATCTTAAGTATGCAAAGCTACATCTGGACGAGTGGTTTTGGAAACAGGTGCTATGAACAAATTAAGTTAAGAAACTGATACTGAAAAGCAGTTAGTTTCTGAAATAGGACAGTGTTGTAAAGAACTCTCAAAATATATTAGGAACTACTTAAAGCAGTGGAATAATGATTAATGTGGTAAAATGATGAACAATAGTTATATTATTAATTATTAATTATACACTAATATTTATCTTGCATTCTTAAACCTACTTAACAAATGGCAGATAGTACCACCAGCAGTGTGCACTAAAAGTCTTTATTGTGCAGAAAAACTGTCCTATCAGTATTTTACTATATTTGATGTTTTTGTTGCATATTACCATTGTTTATAGTTTAATACACTGATTAGACATCATATCCCTTAAGCTATTCAAACAATTGTAGGGTTCCTCTCTGTAATCCCAACAGTCTTGTTGTCATCTTTCTGGCTATGCATTTTTCAACTTACCTGGCAATGTTTCGTTTCTTTAGCTTTAGAAGCTGAATAAACATATTACTGCAGATCTTGGCAAATATTTTCACTGCCTAATAGTGTTAGCTGTAAAATCTAAAGCTGTCAGATATTTGTAATGAAATAAGTAAGTAAGTATAGATAATATTCGCTCTGTTCTCTAGCAGAACAGGCAGTAACCTAAAATTTGGCAACAGCACCAACGGTGCTGCCATCCACTGAATTTGTAATCTGCACAGTTGTACCCCAACTTATGTAACAGCTGAAGTCACTCAGCTACCCTTGTAGTGTTTTTTCCAGTTTTATTTCTTGTCAAAGATGTTGAAATTTCCATGTTTTACAGTTTCCAACAGCCTTCATTATCTGTAAATTTGCCTGTTATATTTTAAGCTGTCTTTCTCACTATCATATGGCTGCTGCTATGGTTTGGTGCTGTGTAAATAAAATTGAATTGAATTGAAAGTCGTTGTTTTTTTTAAAATGTTTTATTCTGCTGAAAGATTCATCCATAGTTTGACGCCACAGATAAAAACACAAAAGATTTTCTCTATTGTCTGAGCTTTACAAAGTGTTAAATTATATTTTCTCCTTAGATTATAACCCATCTCTAGAGAACATCTTCCGTATATTTGCTGGTGACAGGTTATTCTATGTTTCATACACTGTAAAATCTAATATTCTGTTTAATTAAAAATATTAAGTAGGCTGAACTCAATTTTTAATCAATTTGTTATTAGAACTCAATTTAAGTAAGTTACCAGTACTTTTTATGCAAAAACGCTGATCAACTTAATTTATTTGAGTTGTCTTAACTTAGAAAAACTAAGTAAGCTGGAAATGTTGCTTCTCAGTGCAGAAGGATGAAAGATGTGTTTTGAAAATACCATGTCACTACCGTCCTCCTCCCTCTCAGATCAGTCCAGATGTTCATGGTACCAGCCTTTTTTATGGAATATGTTGAGCAAACCTGGAGAAGCTTCAGCTCAAGATATTATTGTTGTCATTGCTGTGGATCTTTACCTGATACACTGACTTGGTGAGTAGATGTTTACTCTTATTCAAACTGATTTTGTGGCTTCTCTTAGTTTAGCACCAGGTTTATAATCTTGCTAGCTAGTTAGTGTTAGCCTAGTGTTGCTGCTGCCGCTGGGCTCATGTTACTTAAAAATTAACACCACAGCCTTAAAAACCTTATATAAAAATATGTCTGTGAAATTTTCTGTTGATTGTTTGAAATAAAAAAGTGAGATAAGAGCCCAGACAAAATTTTTCGGGAGGTGCAGCCATTAGGGGTGGGGTGTGGGGGGTATTTTCAATCCATAGCCATAACTAACTATATATATAATGTTTAACCTGAGTATCAAAAGACCTCAGGGGGGTTGAAAACGATACAAGAGTTAGCTGTGCTCACCTGCTTTGTCCAGCCTTGACCTCCCGGTCAGCTATCGCCCTGGTGGATAACAGAGCTCTCCGAAAATGTTGAAGCACTTTTGCAAATATGTGATATTTTGATAAATTAAGTCGATATTTGAGCATTACACAGCTACATTCTCGCCTGAAAATATCTTAAAAGTTTATTTTGTTACCCAGAAAGGGTAATCTGGGGAAAAGGAGGATCGCATTTGTCCACCGCAGTTGTCAGAACCTGTGTATGCCTACTTGTGTGTACTTGGTGGACTTGTGATAAGTCGGAGAACAAGTGCTGTTCCAATTCACCTGAGCCTGAGATTGTCTAAATTTGAGTCTGTTCTATACCAAATGCATAAAAAAATGTTTTAAGAAAGCAATTAAGTTCATGTTCCAAATATGATTGTTTGCTTGCAGGACACCAGGAGAGATGAGTCCTCCGTCACAGATGGTGTGGTCAGTGAAGATGGTCGTCTGCAGGTTCAAGCTCATTGCATCTCCAACCCACATCCACTGCCACTGTACTTAAGGGAAGTTAAAGACTTTCTTCTGCACTTACATTTGGTTCACCTCGATCCATGATAGTCATTCAGGCAGTAATGCCTGAATGACTAGCCATCCTTAAAATATTACAACATTCCAACATTCCAGTTCATGTGTTGGAATGAAAAACAAATGTGTTGTTTAAATTAGAGACTGCACTTGTGACAGAACAATGAATATTTTATTTTGATTATATAAGTAATGTAAGTACAAAACAAACTTGTGGTAGGCCTAAACTTATTTTCTGAATAATTAAATCTGAGACTTTGTTTCATTGTAAGATTATAACAGTGATGGCAATATAATTGTTTGTTGTTCAGCAGAAGATATGTTGGCTGTTATACTTTGTTGTGTTTGAAAATAAAAGTTGGGCTGATTTTAACATCATTACAAAAAGGGTTGTTAATTATTTTTAATCATATTCAGGTTACCACAAATTGTTTTTTCATTTAGTTGAACTTGACATGTTTGTCAGTAGGTAAACAATAAGTATTATACAGTCAGAAATGTCAAGTTATTCTTAATACTGCATACTTGCAATGAATAAGTTGTCCTAACATTCATCTTAAGTAAGCTTTACTTAGTTTTTTTGAGGCAACGAGTTTGCATATTTTTTTTTGAGTTCTGGAAACCAAATAGATTTTTACTCTGTACTCAAAATGAATAAGTTGCCTTAACTTAGTCATCTTAAGTAAACTGTACTCAATTTTTTGAGGCAACGAGTTTGCATAGTTTTTTTGAGTTCTGTGAACTAATTAGATTTTACAGTGTACAGTACTTGTGCAGTATGATTTTTAACAAGGCTCATTAATTTGAACAAGTTTGATTTCAAGAATAAAATGTTATTGTGTTCTTGAAACTTTACCTGCTTTACAATTGTCATGGTCCCCGTGCCTTGCTGGCTGACTCTGTGATAGGCAACATGTTTTGGGTTTTTTGGGTTTTTTTTGCTCTCTCTGTCTCTCTCTGCCGGGGTGGTGCTCATTACAGGCTCCCGCCCCTGGCCCCTGTGTGTGTGTGTGTGTGTGTGTGTGTGTGTGTGTGTGTGCGTGCGTGCGTGTGTGCCTGCCCGCCCGCCCGCCCAAGAAATTTAATCTGACATTTATGTCCAGTTATATTTATCAGAATATTTGTATCAACCACAAATAAAATGAGAACAGTATCTGATGATCTGCATCAGGGGTGTCAAACAAAAGGCAGAATTGGCACAACAAAGACTCAAATCTGGGCAACTGGAAAGCTTTGGAAAAAAGAAGGAGAAGATAAATTTTGGACTTTTAATTGTAAGTTTTGCAGCTTCTCCTACTAATAATGACCTTCCCCATAGCCATTCATACTAATCAATAAACAATTAAATGTCAGAAAAGTCCTGTTTTTATAATCTACTATGAAAAAAATCAGTTTTTGTTTATTTTTAGAATGGACCAATAGTAAAAAAAAAATAATACACATTTCTTTCATTTACTACAGCAGCATTTCTTTGTCATGTATAAAAACTACACCTTTTCTTTTTCTAAATGTGTAGTTGGACTTCCTTACACTGACAGAAGTGTGGCTCACTGCCTCAGGTTAATTTGACATCCCTGCTCACATAGAGTTTTGAATCCAATACTGACCCCTGTGGGACTCCACAAGCAATGTTCAATCATTTTAACACTATTGAGTTCCTGTTTCTCTTTATTCTTTATACTTTATTCTAGTTGCTCCATGATTCTTCGCCGTGGAACTACTTCCACAGTTTTTATCCAATTTTCGCCATTCAAACTTTAAAAAAATTCTGCTCTTTCTGCTAATGCCGAAATATGACTTTTGGTGCTCATTACTTTTATACTTTTTGACATATTGAATTTTTTATGCAATTTTTTTGCCCATTGACATGAATGGACCACATCATCAGTGTGGTCACTGATTTTGCTTGCCGGGTTGAGCTGTGTTTTAGCTCAGTGAGATGATCGGCCGTTCTCAGAGCAGGAGGCCGGGGTTCAAATCCTGCTTATGGCAACAATTTTTTCAGTTCACAGTTAAACTTTTTTTTAACCGTTTTCAATACAAATTTCAGCTTCTCACCCCTTTTCAGTAGAATTTTCAGTTTTTTCACCCCTTTTCAGCGCAAATCCCAGCTTTTTCAGCAGAAACCTCTTTTCAGCATAAGTTCTGCTGATTAACCAGCTTGTGGCAAACTTTCCTTTCAGGAGATAGTTTAACTTTTTCACATCTTTTCAGTGCAAATTTAGGCTTCTTCACCGCTTTTTAGCAGAATTTTTGGCTTTCACCGCTTTTCAGCAAAAATTCCAGATTCTTTAGCTGTTTTCGGCACAAACTTCAGCTTCTTCAGCTCTTTTCAGCAGATTGTTCTCCTTCTTCTGCTGTTTTCAGATTCCACTGCAAGGCATTCACACAATTTTTTCTAGTGCTGTCTTATCTCCACAAATTGTTGCCTTAGCTTTCCACCTTGTCTAGTGCCACCCCTCTAACACCATACCTTTCCACTTTATTCATTAAAGCCTGGTGATCAGTTGTGTCAAAATCTTTCTTTAAGCTGATAAAAGCTCCAGCTGAATACTTTCTTTGATTGATACAATTTTAGTTAATGCAATGGATCTTGATCTGTAATATTTTGTGCTTAGTTATAAATGTATTCAGTCTGTCAATGAAAAGAGTTTATTTCAGTATTTTAGATATTTGTATGAGTAGAGAATTTGTGGCGTCTGTCTCTGGATTTATACAGAGGGCTAACTGCTCTCACTAATATCATAAAGAGTTGAAAAAACAAACCAAATGTTTAGAGGTCTTAGTTCACAGGGTTACCCAAAAATAAACTGGCATCATAATTTGAAAGTTTGGTCATGTTTAATATCTGTTACACACACACACAGTTAATTTTTATGTTTTATTGTTTTCAATTTATGCTCATTTTTTTTTTATAATATCACATATAAAGAAACAGCACAAACTGTATCTTCAGACAAATCCGAGGCTTCAGATCTACCAGACTAATTTCATCACACATGACGGGCACTGTGATGAGGCCCAGGGCTTCTTGCAGATAATGAACACAGATCAAAAGACAGTGTGGAACATGGGAAAGTCATCCAGTTCAGATTGCATTCTCTGTCTTTCTATTAGGCAGATCATTTTTTATCTTTCCATTTAATGTTTTGCATCAAATAAAATGTTGTTTTAAATGAACAAAAATCAGAAAAACATCATCAAAACTTCTCTCGAAAAAGAAGGAAAGAAGAAATGACAGCCTCTTGTTGAGACATTAAGCAGATACAGTTATGTCTACGACTATTTATACAGTGACACAGTTTTTGTCAATCTGGTTTTATACATAGTCTCTCATTTTCAGAGACTCAGAAGTATTTGGACAAATAGCGTAATTTTAAATAATGATGTGACCCCAGCAAACACTCAAGACACTCAGCATGCTTGTGACCGTGTGTTTATTTACAAAATGTGCATCTCTGCGTCCCTCAGTCCCTTTATCCTTTCCCTCAAAGAGATGCTGCTGTAGCAAATCCCTCTATCCCTTCAGTACTATTCAGACTTCCAGCAGTCTTCACCTGTCCTTCCTTCCTCCAGGTCCCGACGTCACTGAAATAGGGACAGTGTAATTACTGAATTGCTTCCAGCTGCCCTGCCAGTCTCCCTGGCACTGCCCCTTGAGCACACTGGACCACCCAACCTCTGCAGCGGAGCCGCAAACCACACCTCCGCCACAAATACTTTCTAATAATTGTGGTCAACTACTCTCTGAAGTCTACAACATTTCCAGATGCCATGGTGATCATCTTGACCTGGCTTGTATAAACAAAATAGCTTCATTTGCATTCAGGTTTTCAATTATGAATTTGGGGAATTTGAATTTCAGGGAAACTGATAATTATGGCCAGGACTGTAGCTGGTTATATGCAAAGGTCATAGTGGTTCAGCTGTCAGTTGTCATCGTTCCAATGAAAAGCACCAGTTCTCTTTGGTCACTGTCTGCTTTAAAATACTAAAAATACTAAAGTCCTGCAATAAAACACAACATATAATAGCAGAAAATATATCTTAGATAAAAATAAATTATTTTAAACATGAAAAGTGTCTTATGTTATTTGAATGTCTGTGTTTGTTAAGACTTGAAATACCAGATGATAGATACACATTTTCATATTACGAAAATAATTTGCACATTACATTCAAATACAGTCATGTGGAAAAGTTTTCACAGGGCTGTCTGCAGTAAAGTCGTGAATCATTAACTCGCAAAACCACCTTCAGCAGCAAGTAATCATTTTCTGTATGTCTTTATCAGTCATATCACTGTTCCTCTTTGAAATGATGCTTCAGGTCGTTCAGGTCAGGTTCGTGGCCATTCGTTTATGGACAGCTCTCTTAAGGTTCTGCCACAGCATTTGACACCCTAATTTTTTTCTTTTTCTGGTCTTCAGAAAAAGTTGTAGCCAAGCCTTATGTTGCAGACAGATCCGTTCTAGAATATTTTAGTATTGTCATGAACTAGTCTGAATCTAAATGCAAAGATCAGACTCAAAGATCAGCGACGATTGGCAGCTTTACAGAGTTCATTGAATGGTAGTGAGTTATTAACGGGCAACAGGTAAGTGACGGGAAAAAGCGGCTTCACTACAGGGATGCAGTGGAGCTCTGCTGCAGGGCAGAGAGGGTGTTAACTGCAGCCCAGGCGGGAGGAATTGATTATTGCGGAGCTTATGAATGTTTCAGACAGTCTTACTTGTTAGGCTGGTAAATTGAAGCTTTGGAGGAACACTTTGTCAGCAGGAGAAAATCAAGGGGTGTCAGAGAGGTGGGGGGGGGATCAGGTAGGTTGTGAATGGCTAATACCTTTCCTTTGCAAGTAGCAGAGAAAACAAGCAAGAGCAGGCAAAATTTGCCGGAGGTGTCCACAGTCCACAAGTGAGTTGTGTACCAAACAAACAGGGTTCCAGGAATGAGTCTGGACTGAAAAGGGAGATAGAGAAACAGGTTTAACAAAATTCAAATTCAAATTTTATTTGTCACACACACACACAACCATACACAGTATGACATGGGGGTGAAATGCTTGTAGCTGTACAATGCCCGACCATTAAATGACAGAAGAAAAGTTTTACAATATTTACAATTTACAGTTTACTACAAAATTTACAAATTAACTTAGGAATTTACAGTAAAGAATGTGCAAATAGCAGAAGAGATTATAAAGATAAGGATTATAAAATTATAGGAATTATAGGATTATAGGAAATGTGTGGTGGTGCGTGTGGTGACGTGTGTGAGAGTCCAGTCCTACACCTGGTTCAGGCCCCGAATAGCCTGGGGGGAAGAAGCTCCTCCTCATTCTCTCTGTTTTGGCCTTAAGGGAGCGGAAGCGCTTCCCAGACCTCAACAGTGAGAAGAGTCCATTGTTGGGATGGGAGAGGTCCATCATAATCTTCCTAGCTTTGGACTTGCACCGCTTGGTGTAGATGGACAGCAGGTCAGGGAGAGGAGGCAAAGAGCACTGAAACAAACTAGTAACAGAAGAGGGCTTCCTATCACTATGTTGGCAAGAGGACTGGGGAACCCTTTAGCTTTAATATAGCCAACAATTGATTTCTATATTCAGAATAGCTATGGGACGGATGGCTCAAACAGGAACTTTCCTCCCAGTCGGGGAGGGGAATCAGCAGGTACACAGAAGAGTTCATGGATGACTCAGTGACTCCGAAGTGCCCGGGTCCTGTGGCTGCAGAACAAGCCCAGATGTCAGCACCACCATGCTATGAGTTGGTCTGAGGTGTTGATAGGTTGTATTTTGTTTTGGCTTAAATTACATGTCGTGCATTATAGCCAAGTGTCTCCACTGTGATTCTACCTGTCCAAAGGACAGTCTAACTGATGCCTGTAGCGTCTGACATGTAGCTCTTTGGTCTTCTGCAGTTTCTCTGAGCTGCAGGTGAATTTGCTGAGTCGTCCATTCCTGGGGGGGGACTACCAAGTGCCATGAGTGTTTTCCACTTGTAAATGGTCTGACCTGACTGCTCCAGACCAGCAAACTGCCAAAACCTCTGCTTTCATAGAGGTGCTCCCGCTTACTGATGATCAGTTAATCGATTGCATTCGATTAGTAACCCATAGCCTCGCCTTATCCCCATCATTCCTCATTCCAAACAGGATTTCTATTATCAATACTTGTACTTCAGCATAAAGATTATTTCTGCGGTGTGTTGGTACACATTTTGGTTTATGAGAAACACACATTCAGTGGAAATGCGTGCATATACATCAGATTTAATTATAGAACCTATCAAAGCATTTTTAAAGCATGATGCAACGTTGTTTGGGATTTTTTGAGAGAGAACAGTAGGGGGAGCGCCTGCACAATAAAAAAAAAGTCCTCCTCCTTACCTCACATAGTTTTTGTCTTTAAAATGGGCTTACCAGACATCGGACCGCAGTGCAAAGTGTCCATTGTCCTGATGTAATTCAGATCTGAGGTATTTAAAGACTTATAGATCAGACTGGATGGTTAAATAGGATAACACACACACACACACACACACATTCACACACAATGTGTTCGGAGAACTGTGTTACTAAATTTGTACCACTTAGAAGTTTACAGTGAAGTCTATTTACATCACCTACGGGTCAGACTTTAGCCCAAACTTAAATAATGGCAGTTTCGCTTTGTGGGTCAAATCAGACCAAACTAATGATATAAAACACTTCTTATTATCGGCTTTGACTCTTGGCGCAAATCCCCATTTACTTTTTGCAACATTACTCTCGTAAAAGAAATATTCCGACTGGTGAGTTTCTTCTTCTCCATCCGTGAAAGCCATTTAAAGTAGAAGAAAGTATATCTTGGCTCTCCTGCCTACGATCCTTAGCCACATTTGAACCAATGGCAGGACAGACGGCTCTGCTGTAGCCAATGATAAACCGCTGTTGAGTGCGCACTCGTTTGGCTGACGACGACCATGGAGCGGAGTAGTGTCCTCTTCGGCGTTTCAAACTTTTAGCGTTTAGTTTCATTTCGGGCAGAACGGTAAGTTTAAAACCGCTTTTGAGCAAATTTCCTTTTTGTTTTCTCGTGTGGTGACTTTTTCGGATCTAATTCTCGGTTAAGATAATTAACTTAGCTTCGGTTCTCGACCGTACACTGGAATCCACTGAGTTCAGTTTCTCATCAAGAAAACAAACCTCACCTTAAACATTCCTTATGCTTTTCCCGAAAGCTTTTCTGGCTTTAAGTGTTGCTGTAAACGCGGTTTACGTCTTGGTGGGACTTTTGGGCCCCACATGAAGCGCAAAATCGGTGCGCCGTCGGTTCTTTTCGTATCTTAGGCCGTCTTTTGTGCCAACCTGCACTTCTGCTTGAGGTTAAATATAAATGGTTTGGGTCAGTATTACTTTGTAGTCTTCTGTATGTAAGCGTAATGCGGTCAATTTCCTATGAATGAGCCTCAGGTGTGCGTAAACAGCTTCGCAACTTCGCAGTTAAATTAAGCTGTTTGGACTGTTTTTGTTTGTTGTTATTTTTTTTTATTTTTATGCCCAAATAGTTTGTCCTTAGAACAAAGAAAATATTTGATCAGTGGAAGTTTTGTGTTAATGTTTGTTGCTTTCTGAATTTGCAGGAGCGTTTCCCTGAGCTGGAATGGGGGAGATAGAGGGTTCATACAGGGTCCTGCAGACCCCTGGCACAAGACTGGGAGCCCAGTTCAATGCTGGGATCAGCACTCTGGAGCCGGGCCAGAGTCTCAGTGGTAACATGGTCAACAGGAGAATAAGCCAAGGCAGAGGAATACAGATCCGTGTGCAAGGGCCGGACGACTCTCAGGAGTTCTTTGATATAGAAGTAGGTTCTACTGTGTGTGCTTCGTGCATCCTCGTTTGTTTACTTAAAATATGTCTCTGGATTGCTCCACAGAAGGCTCCATCTTACCTTGGAGGCCTTGGTCGCCCTGGTTTGTGTGTGTCTGTGTGTCTTGGTGACAGCTGCCACATGGCTTTGGTGCTGAAATCCCTTCCTCTTTAAGGCTTCTTATTGGGGCAACTTAGTGTAACTCAGCAGGGCGCCTCTTGGTTTCTTGGCTGTGATTTCTGCTCCAGGTCCAAGTGGTAGCAGTTCTCTTTACTGTCCCTAAAGCTTGACTTCCAAAGGAGTAGGTATTAAAAGTTAGGAGTCTGGTCTTTCTGGGTTGTTTTTATAATTCTTTTTTTTCGGGGGGGGGTTTACGAAGTCTAGATTTTACAGAAGCATTTGGTTACTCACACAGTCATCACATACAGTGTATAAATCCTAGCCAAATATTCTTGCTTTTGTTTTCTTCTATTCATTGGAATTACTTTAGAGAAGTTGATCCCTTTTAAATACTCGCTGTTGAACAAACTTTGAGATCCATGCTGTGACTCTGCTTTGCCATGTCTACTTGCCAAGTTGCAGCAGGAGTCACCGAGAAGGCCAATAGGAAGCAATAAGGAAGCCACTCTATCAGAGCATGCTTCCTGGCTTTTTATGTGAAGGGGAAAACAAATCTAAGTAGAGTCTGTACAATGATTAAATGCTCAATTCAGTGGCTGGTTGATGGTGAAGTGTAATAAAAAGACCTGGCAGCTGCTAATTGTGTTCGAATAGGTTTGTATATTTATACTTTCCTGTGTGTATCCTAAATCCTTGTGTAGCCACAAGAGTTGCAGTTCAGGAGTACTGCTGAGGCAGACGTTTCATAATCTTATGCACCATATGTTGTCTCAAAGTCTTAAGCTAATAGAGCGTAACGGGCATATGTTAGACTTGCATGGAAGCAGACCTGTGTGCTGTTCAGTCTGAAGAAAATTTAATTGGTCTCAAGAAAATGTTGTTCTCTGAGTTCTGACAGGCTGACTGAGGTCTGAGTTCAGCGCGGCTCCGCACGTGGTGTTGATAGGAGGTGGCAGACCGAAATACATGGCTGCAAAAAGAGAATGACGGCAGTGCTGTTGTCAAGCAGACTGGAGTTTACCAGGAACAAGATGGCCTCTGAGAGGCTCTGTTGTTCACTGCTTAATATTTCTGTTCATTCATTGTGAGTCGTCGTGGGCTGGTGGGTGAATAGTTTTTATCCTTGTGTATTGAATGGCTGCTCAGCTAAACGCATCAGAAATGTGCGCTGAGTTTGTGCCTATCTGTCCACAGTCACTTCAAAGAGAACTGATTGAGCCAGCACAACTTTTCCTATGCTTTTAATTATATTTTTTTTTTCTCCCTCGTGGAGTCAGTGTGCAAAAATAGATACAAAATTGCAGTGTGGAATGTTTGCCATGGTTGTGGCCTTCAAGTAACTGCCTCCCCTCATTGTGGTGTTTTGGTTGCTCAGCTGCCCAAATATCTTGTGTACAGTCTCCATCACCTGCCATTTACTGCCCCTCTTACTGTACAGTGAAGCAAAAATACACTTCACTCAAAATTACACACAGGAAAGCCACAAGGGATTCATCCATTGTGCAAATTTGCTTGATATAGATGTTCTTGTTTTCTGCTTTGTTTTGTGTGGTTTCTCTCTGAGTCAGGGGGGATAAATGTATGGGAACATTTTTGGAGTATTTCTGCTTTGCGTTGTGCTTTTAAAATGTAGATGCCGCATAATTTATAGATTTTGATGTCTTATGATTACAATATTCTGCTGATATATTGGTGCATTCCTAGAATAACAGCTGTCATTCTCCATATTTATTTCTTTACCGTTACATCACATCTTTCATTACGTGTGATAACACTGAACTGTAAAATCATATTGCGTGCAAAGGTGTGTGTATTTCTGGCCATATAATGTCTTTAGCCTGGACCTAAGACAGTCCAATCAGATCAGAGTCTTTGATCTGCTGGCCTTCCTCTGCTGCAGTTACCTGACATGGGTCATCATCAGCAGACATTTGCTTGCACGACTCTTGTCCACAGACCCCTCCCACAGCCACCCAGCACAGGAGAAAGCTCAGCCTTGTGGTTTCTGGACAGGGAGGTTGGGCCAGCGGGGCAGGGGAAACACAGGCCTCTTTTATCCAGCACAGCCAGCCCCTTTGCTGGCCTTAACTTCCAGCTTAAAACTTCCAAAAAAAAAAAAGGGGGCAGAGAGTGGGTTGTGGAACCTAGCTGTGTGAAAATGCGTTTATAGTCAGGGTGCTGGTGGGAGGGAATCCAGGCAGGCTTTGCTTTAGTGTTAGCAAACAAGCACATAAATAGCAAGGTTGACAACCAAGAGGGGCAGTTCAGAGGGAGCAGTCATGGCTAGTACAAAGTTTGAGCCGAGGTGGTGGGGGAAGGGGACACGGTCAGGAGTGAAGCCCTGTCGAAAGTTGGGCCGAGGAATTCCAAACCCCCCCTGGCCTGTCCCTGAAATCACATTTGGACTAACTAGATAACTCAAACAGTGTAATTCAACCGTGATGTGTGCTTTAAAGTCCTGTTTCATCTGTGAGCCGTTCTTGCAACGATGCAGTCAGTGTGAAATGCAACAAAGTGTTTAATTATCCTTTAAAATGGAATCATCCATTTACACTAAAGTTAACAATACACAATTTTCCTCTGGCCCAGAGTGTTATTTATTCAGATTGTCATTTCTTTAGAGACATTTTTACATGGATTTTTAATGAATAATTGTTTTGTGTGTTTAACAATTAGATGAATAAATGGCACTACAATCCAGAGGGGTGAAAAAAAACAAACAAACCTTAAATTGTGTGGAAGTTTCTGGCATCAACAAGAGATTGCAAGATCGAGACACATGGCACTCTTGTAGAGGAAAAACAGTTCAAAACCTTATTTTGGGAGCAGAAAAAGCAAAGATTTTTAAGAGTTTTTTTCCCATCTGATCTCGCTAATGATTCTATGCATGCAGTTTTTATGTTGCGTGATGTTTGAAATTAAAGTCAATTTAGATAATGGTTTGAAATGGATAGCTAAATAAGTTCCTGGAAGTGTTGTAAGATGGTTGTCCAGTGGAAAGACTTTCTTTCAAAGGGAATTTGGATAAAGTAATGTCAGAGTGGTGTATCTCAGTTTGTTATCTGTGGTCAGTTTATCATCTGTGGCGTCGGTTACGCGGACATGCTCACAAAAGCAGTAATCTTGTTCTTCATACCAAACACAGGCTGAGAAGCATTCGGCTCTCATCCCCACAAAGCACTCACGCTACCCCACTGTGTACTGAAGTGGCTAAACTATCTAATGGCTGTGCCTTGAAGGACTTCTTGTTAAATACCTCAAACAACTCCTCTCTGCTCTTACTGTTATGGTAATCTTTCCTGCTGCAGGGAGTAATTTACCACCACCTAAGGAGGATCCACCTACTGAGATTTTTTTTTTTTCTCTCCTTTTTCTCCCCTCATGTTTTAAACGCCAAGCCGAGGCTGTAAATTATCTGGGTTACACAGGTGACTTGAGCAGAAGGCACTCTGTAAAACATCTGATCCCGATTACCACCTTCCAGAGTTGATTTGCCAACAAACAACATGACTGCCAGCTGTCCACGGGCGTGTCCTAAAGCCAGGCAGCGAGAAGAAGGGAAATTGCCATTCAGTTATAAAATCCATCGAAGAACCTGTTTAACGTCAAAATGTATACCACCGTGAAAAATGACAGTGTACCTCCCACTGTGGCAAATGCAAGCCCCAACACACCCCTGCTGTCAGTGGGAGGTTCTGCTAGAGCCCTCTGCCTTTCACCGTGATCTTTAAACAGTGTTTAACCTGTCATGCAAGGTACAACAAATCCCTGCATTTTTGAATTGCACCTGTATTTTTTTTTTTTCATTTCCCCCCCTTGAAAGTCTCTGTGCATGAGAAAGGTTTTTTTTTTTGTTTTTTTGTTTTTTTTTTAAGCTTTTACTTGTACTCACCCCTGCTCCCAGCGCGCACACACACAAACAAGGGGAGATTTGTCTTCCAGAGAAACATCTGTTTGCCATAATCCCCCGTTGCTTTTGGAGCTTGATTGGGTGACCCATTGACCTGCCTTAATGTTGGTGTGGAGATGAGACTGTGGTCCACACCACAAGTAGGGTGTGAACAAACTCTGCATGATCTCGCTGTCACATCACAGATGTGACTTTACTTAAGATGCCAGGAGGGCTTCTGCGGTGCCGCCCATTGGTTTATGATACATTAGTGGCAAAGAAGAACTGATAAATTACGTTTTAAGGTAGAGTTAAACAGCAAAGTAAATTTGGATTTCTTTTAATCAATTCGGCCAGTTTTGGTAGTAGATTTTCATGCTTTCAAAAGATATTTATATCTAGAAACGGGGCTGGATATGCCCATGCCATTTAGTTTCGACTCAGTTTTCTGTGTCAGAGGCCTTCACGGGTCTGTACAATTGTTTTCTTATCTATGACTCTGAGAACTCAAATAGTGTTTCTTTTAAAGGCTTGCATATGACTCAGGTGTGCAAAAGCTCCACCACCATGATACTGATGTCACAGTGTTGCAATGTTCAACTGTCAGGAAAAATAAGCCAGCACTGATAAAGGAGCTGATAAGCTCGGAGGCAAACAATTCAAATGGATTGGACAGTTTGGAACCAGTTTAGATTCCAGGCCCTTCCAAAAGAATGACTCATGTGATTCAACAGCTAAAATATGGATTTATTGGCAACCGCGACTAAAAGTCAATTTCATTTTTAAAACGTTTAACTTTGATGTCTGTGTAGTGTAAAATTTCATTCGTACCGTGGTTGCTTCTTGGAGTTGTCTGAACTTGAAGACTGCTTTTGTACCAAAATTTTTTGCTTTTGGTACTTTATTGGCCAATTTATATTTGTAGTTTATAAACTTTTAAATTCAGGCATTTTTCATAACATCTATTTTTATCTTTCTTCTTTTTGTTGTTCCACTGTAAAATACTTCAGCTGTACTTAAACTGCTGCAGGGTTGCCAACATTTAAGTGTGTGCCCACAAAGTAAACAGTGACTTCACAGAGAGATAAGCCAAATTGGAAAGCATAAGAGGAAGTTGGTTGAGGGGAAAATATTATCTGTGGGCTACATGGAATTTCACTGCAGTGATGCTGGAAAGAACTTTCCTAGGGGGGGAATGATGTGCAGTAGTTGTACCCTTTCTTCTTTGCTACCTGCCTGGCTTCACCTGGCAGCTAGCAAAGAGGCTAGCTGGGTCAATGAGAAAATGCTATCCCTCCCTGTCTGACTGTAAAAGATAATGCTACATGTCAAAGTTTGATCTTACTGTGCTCTTAAAAACACACGTTTACAATTCCAGCAGAGGGTTAATGAGTAACACAATGACAAAGTGCCAAGAAAAAGAAGATGGCATTAAGTAGTTTGCTCATGGCTACTGCATTGAGAACATAATCCTCAGCAGGTCCAACCTGCCAACTGCTTCTGGGTTTCTTGTCGAACTAGCGGCCTCAGTTCTGTTTGATTAAACCTAAACATTAATCGTGTGGTGATTAGGCTGATTGTAGCTGTTTTGACAGTGTGGTTTCAAACTTTGTTTGCTGGTTAGACTGAATTTCCCCCGACTTATAACAGGATGAGGTGTACATGGTAAACCTCAAGAACACTGAGAAGAAATGAGGATTAGTGTATGGAAACATTGTCTAACCACAGGGAAGATTTGGTTTTGCTCTAATAACTTTGTTAATGAAGTACTCACTGAATGAGTCAAATTGACAAAATACCTCAAAGCGTTCCTTACATTTGGCTCCCGAGTCGTTGCGTAAAAAATCTCGTTGACGTTGTCTGGATCGTATGTTTGGCCTGCACTCAAAGGCAGCCCAGACAAAGTATTTTAACACACCGTTTTTTTTTGTTTTTTTTTTGTTCTCCGTTTGAGGTCAGCTGGAATCAGATACCTTGAATGTGTGGAAAAAGGGGGAATTTTACAAGAGATTCCTAAATTTATGGATGTTGTGTCAGTAGGTTTCACCTGCAATTTATAGATTTTCTGAATGCAGAACATGTGATGGTATCAAAGTAATGAAAAGACCGACTACAGTAAATCTCCTGGCGTGCTTTGAGTTGTAATCCTTTACTTTAGCCAATGCAAAGCAGTACTTTTTATAAGGCTTTTAAAAATACTATTTTACATTACAACCAGATGTTTCAGGCTATAATTTTCTCAAAAAGTCGCAAGCTAGGATTCCAAACCTCAAGTGCAGTGTGTTCTTCATACATAGTAATTAGTTCTTCATTTAGTGAAAGCAAACCCCAGAGCATTGAGATGGTAAACTTGTGCAGAATTCCCGCATGCACATTTCTCAGACCCAGATAAACGGCGAAATACAGTAAGTTCAGACACTCATCCAAGTCGAGAAAAAGTATTTAAATCGACAGATGGAACATACGCAACCATAAAACACACAATGGAGTGGATCATTTACAGCTGCGAATATTTTCTGCACCACACAGGCAGGCGGCATTTATTCAGCGCTCGCTTTGAACACAAGCGTGTCCTCTGTCTCTTCGGGCTTAGTTGAAATTAGTTTTTGATGATGCTCTCCATCTGTGGAATCTTTGTGAATATTTTGTCTTTTAAAGCAATGCACTTTCGCTTCTCATAAGATCTATTGTCACAGAACTTCTGAAATCTTTGTGTTGACATAGTGATGAAATTCTTCTGCTTTTCTTCTTTTTCTTTCAGCCAAAGGCTCTTGGACAGATCCTTCTCTCTGAGGTTTTCCACAGAGGCAACCTCATAGAGAGTGATTACTTTGGCCTCGAGTTTCAGAACATGCAGATGAACTGGGTACGTACATCTCCATTTCCTGTTTGAAGCGGACGCATTGGACATGGAGGAGCTGACTTGCGCACTGATTGGTTGAGGCAAACTTTTTTTTAAAAATGCTTGATGACAACAGGATGGGCATTCGGGGAACAACATGGACTTATAAGTCATTAGTTGCTCTTCTTCAGCAATGCAAACAGTGAGGTAGTGTTTTCTCTGGACTGAAGTAGTATATAACTTTGGAATATTTTTAACTTGTCTGGCAGCAGTGCTCATATACACATGTCAGACTTTCCATTGTTTTACTCTTCCAGAAACATAAGTGGAATTCAAGACCACCTAGAAGTTTTTGTAAAGCAGCAGAGAGGAGTTATGGAGCCCACTATATATCTTCTTCAAAGAGAATGAGGCCAGTGTTGTTTAATAAGACGCACCGGCCTCTTTGCTCACGTACGCTCAGCTGCCCGAGGACTGAAAACTATACTGTGTTTAAATATACACTACATTTGCTGCTCTGCAGTCTGGTTTTTAAAGGAGCTTCTTTCATTAACAAACTAAATCTTTTACGCATAGTGAATTTTTACTGAGCGTATGAAGGAAGCTTAGCTGCAGCTGATGTCATGAACTGTCGGTGACCCAGCAGGGCACACACTGAGATTCTTTTGGGAGTAGCTGCTGTGTCCTCATCAGTTATTTCATCGTTCAGGAAGCTCTTACTCAGAAGAAGAATAATATATTGAGAGTTTAACAAATAATTGGAAAATGTTTTCATGATTAATCATCTGAGTCATGAATCATTCGCTTTGTTAAAGCTTCCCAGCTGTGAGGACTGAATTCGGTACTCATAAAACCAAAAACTAATTTAAATTGGGCTAATCTGTCCCACGGGGTCACCCCCTGTGTGCACCTCTGCTGTTTCTATATCACTCCAGAGGTCCTGTTCCGTCTCGTTGATCTTGAGGCTCTGTGTTGCTCACCTGATCTCCTCTACATCCATTAAACTTGCATTTAATGGCTGTAATGGAAATGTGTGGAAGTCAGTGAGAGGCACTTCATGTGAATAGCATTGGTTTGATTGTTTTACTTCTGCTTATATAGAATCTTCTCCACCAGATGCCAAAGGGTGTTAAAGCAGAACTAAACAAGTCCTGTGACTTATGGGGAGAGGGTTAATAGCGTCAATCTTCCTCATGCACTGCAGACTCTTCCACGAACATCTTGTGGACTGCAGTTTGATCACCAGCGATGATCCTGGGCATGAAAGTCGAGTTGTTGTTGTTGTTGTTTGCTGTCTGCACAACATTTGAGAACTTGGATGAAATCCAAAATGTACAACTTTTCAAACAGGAGTGACTTCAGAAAGGTAGCAGAACCTGAAAAGGTCTCCAGGTGAACAAGGTGACTTTGAAGGGAAAATGGTCAAAGTGGCGTTCAGGTATTGTTTAAGGAGTAGTCTCCCCCAAATTTCATGATGGCACTACATATCTGAAGTTTCTAAATCCTGCTTGGTTTGGCAGATTTTTACACTGGATGGCCTTCCTCATGCAACAATAAGGGGTTTATGTCTCCTCTCAAAATCAATCTGGGCATATTTTGCTTGTTAGACAAATGTGTAAACCACTGCACCATGGGATTTTAAATGACGTACCAAAAACAGCTGTGAAAACAGTCCAAAATCCTCAGATATTCAGTGCTGCAGAGTAAGACGAGAATAAGCCTCAAATTGGCACATTTGAAAAGCTCGTGTGTTTGGAGGGTTTGCTTATTACATGTTTGGTAAATCAATACTTGGAATACTTGCATTCTACTCATTTCGTTGGGTTTCCCATAGATATGGTATCAGTACTTTGCCTCTGATTATTTCTACACATGCATTTGTACACTTCCAGAACCAATCAGCGAGTCTGCTGACGTAATCCTGCCCACGTATCGAGCGACACGCCCATCACTGATTGCGTAGTGGTTGTGTAGTTGGCTTGACGCTAACTTTAATGTTGTCCTTATAGTTGATGTCCCCAATGTTTTCTAAATTTCAGTGACGTTCCTCGACCAGCACATTGCTACTAGTCCGTCTTTGTGGGTAGTTTTTTTTTTTTTTTTTTTAAAGTTCAAGTGTAGCTATGGGATATCCAGGTCAAATGCAGGTTTTTATTTATGTATTTATTTGTTTTTAAACTTAAAACAACATCAGACGATAGCTGATGGTTTCAGGAATGTTTTGGCAAATGTAATCCCTCTTTTACGCGCTACACTGACCATTTACCAAAGCTTGCTCAAGTGTGGTTAGCCAGTAGAATTGGAGTAGAAGCAGAAACCAGAAAGCTTTTTTTCATTTTTAATAGAAATTTATATACAAACTGACACATGTGTGACTAGGAATTGAGTAGAATTCAGGCAGCAATCAGCTGATACCAATTTCTCAGTATATCTGTCTGGATCGAGCGCATTCCTCCCTCAATCAGCCCCAGATGTACGGCTTGAGCAGCCTCCTACACTGAAGCCAGTGTTTTGCCAACAGCATTGTGACATCTCTCCTCTGTTTCAAATGGGGCTGAAGCAGCAAACAGTCGCTGTGTTACAAGGGAGTCACTGAAGTTATCCTGCCACCACCTGTCAAAGTTACAGTTCACATTATGTTCTATTATTTTTATTTATTTATTTTTTCTCTTTAGGTTTGGCTGGAACCCACAAAACCCATTTCAAAACAAGTCAGAAGTAAGTGAGGCTGATTCTTAGCTCTGAATCCACCTAATAAAAAGTGTTTTGAGCATTGATAATCTGCTTGTACGTTTTACAGGACCAGCAAATACGCTTTTTAGACTGTCAGTGAAATTCTTTCCCCCCGATCCGGGTCAGCTGCAGGAGGAGTACACCCGGTCAGTGACTGTAATTTCCTTTTGAATATCACGTTTATCTCTACCTGTATGAGGAGCTTGAGGAACATGGTTTCTGTTTTTTCTTCCTCCTTTTTTTTTAGAAGCTCTGTTATGCTTTTCAGGATTTGAGTATTTGTCTTCTTTAAAATTACTTTTTCTGCAGTTAAAAACTTTGTGATCGTTGTTTTTCCAAGAGTTATTTGTTTAAATGGCACTTAAGGTTCCTAAAGATGCTTAATCCATGATGAGCTTAGTTTGTGCTTATTTACTTCTCATGAACATAAATAGATGGACACTTAGCTTATGACTGTGTGTGTGTGTGTGTGTGCACATGCTTTTTTTTTTTTTTTTTTTTTTTCCCCCCCTCTCCTTTAGGTATTTATTCTCCCTGCAAATGAAAAGGGATCTGATGGAGGGCAGGTTGATCTGCACAGAAAATACTGGTGCCCTGCTGGCCTCTCACCTTGTCCAATGTAGGTTCTTTCTGTTTTTGTTAAAGCCGACAGTGTTATCAGACTAAATTAAATTATGCAGTAGTAAGAGCACTTGTAAAATCTCTAGTAACTGGTTTGCTCGATTTGTTTCAGAACATAATCCTGTTCACAGAAACCACAGATCTTAAAAGGTTCTTTTCAGTATTTTCTTATACTCTGTAAAAAAAATAAATAAAAAAAATTAAAAAATTAAAAATCCCAGGGTTCAGTGTGTTATACCTCCTCTTAAAGGTCTTTAAAAATGGTAAAACGGTATTAAGAGACCAGATGAGAAAGCGCAAATGTCTAGATTCAAAAAGCAATTCTTATGGTAATTTGCAGCAAATTGTGTAGGGAATCATTTGTGAGCTATAATCTAAAGTAACAGCAAATCTACAGGTCACAAAAGAATAGAAACAATCTGTTAAAACCTGAAATGAGCGTAGTCTCTCTTCGCTTTCTCTCCATAAATCACAGCGGAGATCGGCGACTACGATGACACAGCAGACAGGGAATACCTGAGGATAAACAAGCTGTTACCTTACCAAGAGAAAGTACAAGAACGGATCATGGAGCTCCATCGCAGGCACCTGTAAGTTTTGTCTAAGTGAAATCTTTCTCCCTCTTTTCCAAATTGCTTTAACAGTCTGACTCCTGTAGTTCGGTTTATGGCTGCTTTCCTTTCTCGCATTCCTCGCGCACTCAGAATACTTGAATCTGACCTGTAAACGTAAACAGGGATGCGAGCCTTGTTCCTGATGTCATTACCAAAATTAAAGTCAGCCAGACTTTCAGCTTCTTCAGACGGTCATGTAGCGACTTTCACGGTAGACCAGCCGCCTGCAGATTGTTCTGTTGCAGCTGCTGACTGTGCACTTCTGAGAATAAATGCAATTCATTATTTTCTCCAGATGACCACATGTTGAGGCGATTTGAAACAAGTTAACTGTGACATCGAAGTCTCTTCCAGGCATTGCCATCATATTGTGGGTTTGTTAGATTGGCCTGCAGTGAGGATGCAGGGGAAATGCAAATGATCACTGTGATACCATGATTGGTATGGATGATAAGAAGCTGAATTTTCATACTGGTAGATGAAAAATAGCACGGGTTTATTTCACTGGCAGATGAGATGCAAGCTTCAGATTAAACAAATGATTTTAGCTTTTCCTCTTAAAAGTGCACACACACAGCACGTACTGTAGTACTGGGTCATTTATTTAGACCTTTTCTTCTTGTGGAGCTTTGCATGAGTCACAGCAAAAAGGTTTTGTTTCTTTTATCTTGTACTGGGTTACCCTACAGTCGATCGTCTATCTGAAACGAGCCATTTTAGCTCCTTTCCCCCTGCTTCAACCCAGCAGTCGGTGATCATGGCTCACCGCTGGCGACACATGTTGTCGTTATCAGCGTGTACGTGTTCTAATATTGAAACATGCTGAGAAGTATGCTTTGTGCAAGCCTGTTATCGCACAATTTTTTCCAGCAGATGGACTCTGGCTGTGTTTTTATAATGCGCTCTGTGCTGTCTGCAGCACATGTTGCAGAATCCGCATCAAGGCTGTGTGACTGTTTGTGAAACGCATTTCTGCAAAGTAAACAAAACCAAAGCAGTGAGCCCCAAAAATCCAGATGCATCTTGTATGGAATGTACCATTGGCCTATGTAAGACATGGGATGCATAGCCTTGTTGGTTTGACAGGCAGGGGTTATACTCAGCTGCAAACAGACAGCTGCAGTCACCACAGGCAAGCAGTCATTATGTTGTATTGTCTCTTTCCAAGTCTGCCTAAAGACGGAGCGTGCAGACGGAGCCTTGCGCTCTCTGCTTGATGACTACATTGACGTCACTCAGACAGAAGTGGTCCCTCGCTGATGTGGAAACTGTAACACCCGCATCAGCCTGTTAAGTGTTGCTTCTTTCAGACATCTGAGTTTCTGCATTACTGTGTCTCCCTGGTTTTATTCAGACATGCCTAAACCATTCTGAAAAGAGTCACTGTGAGTGTTCAGCATTTGACTAAACACTCCAGCATGTTGAGTATAAAGTTTCTTGGTTATTTTGTCCCGTTCTCTAAATGGGTTCCAGCTATTTGGGCATAAAAATGTGTTTAAATGTCACTTCCTAAGCTTTACATAAAACCATCCCACGTGATTACTCATGTTTGGCTGTCTGTAGCCATTCTTCCACTGCACTGTAGCCCTGCACTTTTCTACAAAACATCTGATAGAGGAGCATGTTTGAGGCTTCACTGCTACGTTTGGGAATCATGTTGTCCCTGCTGCATGCGTTACCCAGACAGCCCCACAGAGTATTTCCAGCAGTGCAAACTCCTCTCAAGCATGCCAGTTCCTGCTGTGTGCCACTAGTAAATGTGGGGAGGAGAAAAAAGAAACGCATATTTGCCCAAAATAGCTCAAAATTCATGTGTGAAAACAATTTGTTAGTGTGACCGCCCTCAACCAGCCTTGTACGACTATAAAGAAATAAGACCCTTATGTAGGAAGATGCTGGAGACTTATTCAACATGTTTATTTGTTCAGGTGTTTGTTTCTGGATGAGCTCGAATAAATAATCATTTCCTGAAAACTGATCTTGAAACTTTAGCACCCAGGCGCAGTGCACTTTTTTTTTTCTTTTTTCTTTTAATGATGTTTAACACGGTTTACTGTAATGAGGTCAATGAAGTGTGACTATTGAGTGTTCTTGCTAAACAAACCACAGTGAGGGTTTTTCCCAGTTTTCAGCGTGTTACAAAACCTCTCACTCCACTTTTCCCACCATTGGCTCCCATGCTAAAGCAGTGCTATCCTGTGGCCAATGGGGACTCTTTTCAACACAGTGTGTTAGGCAGCTCTAAAGACTTTTGCTAATCTTCCCTTGGTTGCCAGCGTGGAAGCACAAGCAACGAGCTCCCTGGCCTAATCCTTTGCTCTGGCCGGTCTATTAGCCATAAGGCCAGTAGGGCAGGGGAGGGCCCTAAGGAGATTTAACTGCTTAACAGATGAACAAAATTAGAAGACTGTGATGATTGGATGGATATGTCTTTCTAACATGCTGTTTGGTTGTAATCACACCATTTTTAGATAACTAAAATCCTCGAAATTATAAGGGATTTAAGGTCGCGCTGCTCGCTCTAAAGTTCATGCTGTCGTGCTCGGTTTCAATTTTATGTGGTAACTTTATTTTTTATTCTTTAACTGTACGTATTTATAGTGTAGTGTTAAACCAAACACTTTGAATGCCGTAGATGATTATTGCCCAACTTGATGAGAAATAATTTAATAAATTAATGGGGTAGATAGTTAATTTGATTACGGGAAGATGTGAATCACAAGACCGTAAAGTGACATGTTGGTGTGTTTTTATACAAGTGATCTAGAGCAACTCAAGGTTGCTAAATTACAAACACTACATGAAATACTACAAAATGATTTATTTTTTTTAATCATTTCACTACACGGATGGGAAGATTTTTAAAAAGCAGCGTTTTAAGCCCTCTGGCAATAGGCTTTGTATTTTAAACACCCAAGTTTAATCGGTAACAGCCAGAAAGCTAAAAATGGTGTTCCCAAGGACTGAAACTACGTGGGAACATTGTTAACACAAAACGACTTCACATTCATATCAGTAAATTTGACATTTACAGTTTTACTTCCGCCTGATCAAAATTGTACATTTGGATTGAATTACAGCGTCACGGCTGAGTCGGTGACTGTGATTCTATTGACAATGCGCTGAAATTTTTTATTTTTTATTTTTTTTTCTCATCTCCCAATTTTGTTGTAACAAATGCGATTGAGCTGCTTGGCTGTAATCTGTAGTGTAAGCACAGACTATGATTAACAGACGCATTGTCTTTGTGCTAAACAAGCCATAATGGGCTGTAATTGGCATCTAGCTTGTTCAGTGCTAATGCAATTATTTGGGAGGTCTCAGTTCCTTCACTGAAACACATCAGTAATTTTTATTTACTGAATTTGGCAGGAAACAAATCTGTGACGGGCCCTACTCTACATTAGGCCCATCATAGTATCTCTTTCTCCTTTTTGTTAAATCTACTGTGTATAAAGCCAGCACGTTACACAGAACGTAGAGCCAAAAAAAGGGTTTATTTATGTGCACATAAATCTGAACCTGTCAGTGGACCACTGAGAGGAACCCTTCCACCTGTGCACTGTAAGAACAGCACGTAGAGGACCTGCTGTTACAGTGAGTATTAATAACTTCTGTTATGTTGTTGATACCAGGGGGCAGACTCCTGCTGAATCAGACTTCCAGATCCTAGAGATCGCCCGTAAACTGGAAATGTACGGCGTCCGCTTCCACCCAGCAGCTGATCGCGAAGGCACCAAGATCAACCTCTCTGTCGCTCACATGGGCCTGCAGGTTTTTCAGGTGACTGCTGCTCTAAATCCAAATGTCTTCCTTGTGCATATAGCCTAACAGTGTTACTGATGATTGTGTCTGTCTTTTATTCCACCTGTATTTCTCTCTCAGGGCCACACAAAAATAAATACCTTCAATTGGTCCAAGATTCGCAAACTGAGCTTCAAAAGAAAACGTTTCCTGATCAAGCTTCACCCAGAAGTCCATGTAAGTGTTATCAGTGTCCTTCAATCTTAGATTTCATATAGACTGAGACCAGATGGCTGTATGCATTCTGCTTCTTATTAATCTTTGTTTTAGGGCCCCCATCAGGACACTCTTGAATTTTTGATGGGCAGTCGAGACCAGTGCAAAGTCTTCTGGAAGATCTGCGTTGAGTACCACTCATTCTTCCGACTGTTTGATCACCCACAGCCCAAATCCAAAGCTGTCCTTTTCACTAGAGGCTCCTCTTTCAGATACAGGTATTGACTAAAGACATAAAAATAATGCCATGTGTCACTGTTACTGGTTTAGTACATTGAAGTGGTTTAATTTAAACTCTTTCTGCCAGTGGAAGGACCCAGAAGCAGCTTGTGGAATATGTCAGGGAAAATGGAGCAAAGCGGACCCCTTACCAGAGGTATGCGTGTTTGTTTAGACACACAATTTAACACAAAGAGAAGCTGTTTCTTTCTAATTCTTCTTAAGCATCCACTGGAAGAAAAATCTGCATAAAATCATAACGGTAATTGTTACAAGATGACATGGAGATCTTATTTTCTTTCAGAAGGAACAGTAAAGTAAGAATGTCGGCTCGATCCCTCGCAACCGATGTGCCAAAACAGGTAAATACTGCAACATGTGGTGATAATACAGCCATAGATTTGTGTTTAATGGATAAGCTAACACAGATCTTTTTCTCCCTTTATCTCTTTCTGCTGTCCTCTCTGGTTTTTTATTTATTTATTTATTTATTTATTTGTGTCTCTCTTCTGTGTTGCTTTGTTTTTTTTTCAGAGCTTTTCATTCAATGACAGTCTCAGGTTCCCGGGCTCGTCTTCCTCCGCAGCCGTGACTTTCCAGTCAATGCACATCCCTAGCGTTTTCCCGCTAACAGAACGCCAACCTCAGCCCCAGCCTTTGACCGCACTGAGTCAGTCTCCAGCACCTTCTCAGCAGCAGCAGCTTCAGTCCCCTCTGCAAGCCACCAGACCCCCCAGCCCTCCGAAGGAAGAGCCCATCAAGCCTACTTCCCCGTCACCCTACGCTTTTCAAGGTGCCCCCAGCAATCAGGCAGCAGGACACTGCAGCCCCTTGTTTGTGTGTTCAGAGAGTGGCACCGCTCAGTCACAGCCCTCCAAAAATGGCAATGAGGATAATGAGCGTGGGGCCAAGTGGGGTGGAGGGAAGAGGACGGGGTTTTTTACACCTGAGGCTTTTGAGGCGGAGCTTTTGCGTACTAAACAGAACCCCATGTTCTCATTGTCCAGCTCACCACTGCAGGTTACTGAGGAGTTCATTGATGACGATCCCACTGAGATTTCCTTCTATGCCGGGGGTGTTGAGGCCTACTCTTATGGGCTGGAGGATAAAGTAGATAACTTTGATTTAATGGAGGAACTTGAGCTTAGCAAAAAACGGCTCTTTAGTGTGGGAATTGAAGATCTGAATGGGAACCCCAATCCCTTCCCTGACAGTATTGTAGGTCACTCTGAGACTAGTTCTTTGGTTAACAACCGCTCAGAGTGCAGCTCCTTGGATAACCTGGGGCTCAGCTCTGCAGGGGAGTCCATGTCAGTGGGCTACGGAGGAGCTGACACCTCCTCGCTTCGCCTGCCTGGGTCTGACATCCAGTCGGAGGCCAGCTCCATGGTCAACTTCCCAGCGTACTCTGTGCGCTCGGAGAGCAGCTCCGCGGTGCAGTTCAGTGACCTGGTGGAGCAGCTGGAGCAGCTCAGCTACCCGCCCACTGCCACAGAGGGTTCAGGGAACGGTAGCTCAGATTCAGACTCCGACTGGGGCTCTGACAGCGTCCTTCCCCCTGAGCAGAACCTATTTTATAGCAATCCTTTGACGGGGAACAGTGGAATCGAGGGGTTCCTCCTGCAGTGTCACAATCTGCAGGCTCTGACACTAGCAGACCCCTCTGGATCCCCACATGTTAAAATGTAAAGCACTTGAAGACAGTCTAGGGCTGTCCAAATGTAGAGATAACATTATATTACCTGAATTATGCTTCAGCGGGAAATCTGTGTGGTAACCGGAAACCCCTCTTAACCCTACACCATAACCTTCCACATCAGTCTCTGCGGGCTGCATTTCTCAAGAGGTGCACGTCTGGTTATGTGAAAGGTTAAGAGGAGTTTTTGGCTACATGGCAGATTTCCTACTGAAGCATAATTCGGCACATTTCACCATTTAACCAGCACTTAAAAGATGTTTGTAGTTGTTGAAAAAGATGGGTTCTTCTTCTTCATCATCATCGCCATCACCTGAACTTTGAGGCTTCTCAGTGAAGACACCACATCATTTCACTTTGACCTTCCCCATACACAACTTTAGTTGCAGGCAGTGCTATAATCTTAGTTTTTATTTCCTGCCTTGTCTGGTTGAGGAGGTTCTTTTATTTTTAACATCATTCCTATCTTCTCTTGGAATTTGGCTCTTATTTTTACGAGAGCCTCGAATGCCATCTCTCTTTTACAGTTGTCTTCTCTGTAACATTTAGCCTTTTAAGAGAAAATATTGAAATGCATTTTGGAAAAAAGCATTTATTTTGGAAGCTTTATCTTTTTAAGACACAACATGACTCTTGTTAAAACGCTAATGTACGCATTAGCATAGGACAAGTTATCCAAATTACCTTCCACTTGAATAGTGAGTGTTTAATGGAAAAGTTATTCTTCTGTGTGTAAAGTTGATCACTTGAGATGATGGTTTCAGATAATTTAAGCTTGTAAGTAATGCAGAATTTTTAATAATTTTCTACTTTTTAAAAAAAAAATTCTGTCCTGACCTACAGGTTGGAATAAAAATGAGCTAAATGTACTTAAAGTACTTAACAAGCATTTAACTTCTTAACTACTTGTTTGGTTTTTAAAAATAATATCTGGCACTTACTGGGCAGTGTAGGGTTTTCTGGTAGATGGTAATCTGTGTCTAATCTCAGGGTTGTAAAATGAAACTAATATTAGTCCCTGTTCAAATGAATATTAAAGCCCCCCTTTTAAAAAAAACAAAAAAAAAACAACAAAAAAAACACAGGGCATGCCATTAAGCCTTTTTTTTTTTTTTTCCTTTTTTTTTTTTTTGCCTGCCCCTCTTGTACCTCGCTGCCACCTGCTGGCGAAAGTCAGCATTGTCCACATCCCAAAATCCCCAGCTGTGGTAGTTTTCTTTTGTTTTGATAGGTTTAGAATGTCTATATAATTATATTTTTACAAAGCCAACACCAGCTAACATTTTAACTCAGCTCAACATGAAAAAAAAGAATGTAAACGGTGTACTGATGAGCCATTAAGTGCGCCGTTAGCACCACTTTCTACAGAATGAATGTATCACCTGTTTGTATGTAAGGCTTTAGTGTTTTAAACTTCTTGATTAACAAATGAAAGCAGAGCAATGAAGCACCTTTTCAAACATTTGATCAGACCTAAAAAACTTACAGGAAATCCTTTTGATAACTTTTTTAGGAAACAGTTTTTTTTTTGTTTTTTTTTTTTTTTTTTTTTTTGCACATTTCTAAGTAATTTTATAGGAAAAATCCAGGCATGTCGGGTTATTAACACATCAGTGTGGACAGAATATTTCTCTGTAATGTTTGCTCGACTGAGATATATCTGGTGTAAGGATTTGTAAGGGCTGATTCTACATTTAACCCAACTAAGATGACGATGATACAAGCTTTGATTTTCATCTCTTTAATGTGCCCAAACTCAATTCTACTTGATTTTTCTGTACATTTTAGAGAAACGCCTTTTTTGTGTGCAGCACTTGCATCTCAATGAAGTTTTTTTTTTTTTTTTTTTTTTTTTTTTTTTTTTGTCTTTACTTTTTGTAATCAGTAGACACCAGATGGATAAATCTCATCTGTCCTCATTGTCATTTTGAAGGATGGGCAAAACACACCCAAAGTGTTTCTGCAGACTCTGCAGTCACGGGTGTGGACGGGTGTTTCTGTGTCACCATGGAGAAATCGTATTTTGCTTCAGAGTTTTCTGATCTGAAGGATTTGTCTTGATGGCTCTTTATTTTTATTTTTTTCTACCATGTGATTCTTCCCACTTAACTAAAGTTTTCATTAACGACTAGCTGACAATTATAACCAGCTAACCTGCACTTAGACACAAAGTAATCACACCTTAATCCTGAACATGTATATTTTTACTAATCATAAACAGCCTGTACTTAATGTTTTGTATGTTTTTACTTTAAAGAATAAAGTAATCACTTTTGGGTACCATGAATGTCAGACTTAAAATTCTTTAAAGTTGCAGATTAAACTCAAAGGAGTAGTAATGGTGGAACACAAACCCTTTTGGTGTTGGATATTAGCTTAATGGTCAAGAACGTGGAGGATGAAGTTTATGTATGTTGCATATAATATATCTGCTGCTGTATCCTGACGGTGTTTTAGTTGCAGGAACAACTACAAATCAGTTTTTTATTGCGCACAAATCTGTCATTCAGCCAAAACGTTTGCATTGACTCATTAATATCCTACACTGACACCACTCCCTGGTGTGTTCCGAGTGTATCGCATGACACTCCAGGGATCCTGCTAACGTTATTAGAGGAAGAATTCGATATACAGCAGTTTTCCGTCATATTTGAGGCAACAGACGCACATGCTGTTGGGGGTTGGGTCGGACTTGTACACAAGATTCCTCAACCTAATTCCAGCTGAGTGAGAGTGTGTGTGTGCTCGCGCTCTCTGTTTGGACGGGCCTTGTGCCAAGTCATTCCACAGCAAACCCCCCCATCCTCCCGCTGTGGAGCCCGATGTCCGCTCCCTCTCCTCCCCTCGTGTCAGTCCCTGTGGTGGGGGCACTTCAAATAAACTATAAACAACTGTTTGCCCTCCAGACAGGCCGCATTCCTGATAACTCTTTGCATGAGCAATTATTTCCGGGTCGAGTAGTGAGTCGTGGAGCTGTCTTTTTTTTTTTTTTTTTTTTTTTTTTTTTTTTTTTTTTTTTTTTTCTTCTCTCCTCCCCCCCCCCTTCCCTCTCTAATAGAAGTGGAAGAACAGCTGTGGTGACCCATGACTCGGTTAAGATAATGACCTGGCGTTTCATCTGCTTGTTTTGTCTCCTGATTTTCTGTGCAGAACAAAAGCAGCAGAGCCGGTTCTCTGCCGTGAATCGAGCCTGTGTAGCTTACTGTTTGTCTTCCTCGTAGAGGGCGTTTGAAGCCAGGGCAGGAGGGGGAAAATGTGGGAACTATTACTTGCCTTTGTTGCCTTCCCTTTATTTGTGGCTTGTGTGTGATGAACTTGGATTTGTTAGAATCTGTGGCTTTGTTTTTTGTTTTTTTTCTTTAATAGGAAATGAGATAATTTAGGGGTGAAAAAATGGTTTGGATGAAGATCAATTTTAATAGTTGCATACAGTTTCTGAAGGAGGTCAACTACACGCAGAGGTCTTGGTTGTCTTAAGCTCTGCCCTGAAAAGCTCATGTTTAATCTGTATAATTAGTTTTTTAACCCGTCTTTGTTTTTATCCTTTTACTGAAATCTGACACAATATAAGGTGATATAAAGATGAGCATTTTATAATTTTAATTTTCCCTCTTCCACAGATTCAGTGGTGGACAGCCCTCAGCTCTCCCCCGTCGCCTCCAAAGGTCCCCTCTGCCTGTCGCCCTCCTTCCAGATGTCGAACCTCAGCCTGCCGGGCCAGACCCCATCGCCCCTGCAAAGCCCCATCCTGAGCGAGGTGGGCAGCAATGCCAGGCTAGAGGAGGAGGAGGAAGGCAGGAGGAAGGTACACCTCTTACATGCCAATCCTTCCAACAACCTGCCTCACAACCCTAAAGCACAGAGTACACACTCACTCACTCAGTCAGTCCCTCTAATTAACAATGGGATGGGAGGTTTTTTTTGGGGGGGGGGGGGCTCTGTTTGTTTTGTTTTTTGTTTGTTTCTTCAGTGGAGGGAAAGTTAGTTTTGCTTAAAAGTTTTGAGTTTTCTTTTTGACAGCACGAGTGTTAACTGATGTCTCTCACCGCAGCGATATCCCACCGATAAGGCCTATTTCATTGCCAAAGAGATTCTGACCACAGAGCGAACATACCTGAAGGACCTCGAGGTCATCACTGTGGTAAGTTTTTCTTTTGAAACTTTAAGGACATTTGGACAAAATCAATAAAAAATATATAAACAAAAGCTGTAGGAGCAAAAATGGGTAATCAATCTGAAATTGTGCAGTTCTGCTGTGTCATGCATGTATGAACTTCTATTAACATGATATTATTTTGCATATTACATGCACATGCAGTGATTCCATGTGTAAAATTGAGTTTAACTCAGTGTGCATATTGATGATGCTAATTGTTTTGGATGTTTTTCTTGGGGTTTTTATATTACTGGGTAATTCAGCCTTCAGTCCTTAAGATGCGAAACTGGCATCAAACCCTATAATTTATATTTTCTGAAGTCCAATAAAGAAATAAAAGGCCTTCTATTTTAAATGCCATACCATTGTTTGTAGAATAGTTTTGGCTAATCTTACAAACACACTCACTTTCCCATTTCTCCTTAATGTATAGTGAGTCAGCGTCAGGTGCTTTCATAGGTTGAATGTCAAGTTTTGGAATAATATCCTCATGCTTTTAATTCTGTACCAATATATGACGAGAGAGAGAGACGGACACTGGCATCAGAATGAAATCTCAGAAAGCCAGATGTGTTGTAACACTGCTCCCCTTAAAGGCATTTATGCTTGTAGTCAACATGTACTTTTTCTAGCATAGTGTGAATTAGCATGGCCTTTGTTCAGGGCTCTGGTGGCGTGAGCAGTGCTTTGGATTGATGGTTAATGAAGCTGTGATGAAACTTTGCACATGCAAACTTTGCAAATTTTACTAAACTTGAATTTTTTGCAATCAGGTTTCACTGGGGATTCAACACATGCAGTGTATTTTCATGGTTACTGAGACTTAAAGTTTATCCTCCTTCAGAATTGCTGCCTAAATAACTGCCTAGAGACGAGATTTGCTTTTGGGAAAGACGCTGTGAAGAAGAGTTGGGACACTTTTCTTCAGCATCAGCAAGCGTTAAACCAGACTTGCCGTTTTCATTCACACCCATGTACTAACGGGACTTTTGCGTTTGGCTATTCCCAGTGGTTCCGTAGTGCTGTGATCAAAGAAAACGCCATGCCCGAAGGCCTGATGACCCTCCTGTTCTCCAACATCGACCCCATCTACGAGTTCCACCGAGGTTTCCTGAAGGAATTGGACCAGAGACTGGCTCTCTGGTAGGTGCTTCTGGTTGTGGGTGTTCAATGTACCTTGGAAGTTGGATTTCGTAACTGGGGAGTGACGTCATTGCAATTTAAAAAGTTCTGTGTTTGAGAGTGAGAGAAACACCATCTCATCAGGCAGGAGCTTCACTGATAAGAAACTCCGTACATGTTTTTGTTTGTTTTTCCTAAGGGAGGGGCGTTCAAATGCTCATGTGAAAGGAGACTACCAGAGGATTGGCGACGTGATGCTGAAGAACATGTGTGCCCTTAAGGTAGGACAACTTCAGTCAGTTTAACATGTTTGTTTATTCTTTCACAATTGGCTGACAAACAGAGTGACCAGAGTCTCGTTTGGTCTCCAGGAATTCACCAGTTATCTACAGAAACACGATGAAGTGTTAACAGAGCTGGAGAAGGCCTCCAAGAGGCTGAAGAAGCTGGAGACGGTCTACAAAGAGTTTGAATTGCAGAAGGTCTGCTACCTGCCCCTCAACACATTCCTGCTCAAGCCCATCCAGCGACTAATGCACTACAAGCTAATCCTGGAGAGACTGTGCAAGCATTATTCCCCTGCCCACCGCGATTATGACGACTGCAAGGGTGAGTTTTCTAAAGCTTCTTTTACGTCATGACGGTGATGATAATACCCCACCATCTCACAGCATCAGTCCTTTTGTAACATTTGAATGCATCAACTAGTAGTAAGCAAGGGAACTGCAAATGGTAGCATGCAGCAAGAGCACATTGTCCCTCTGGTGAAGACCGCTTACTTTCACCCAATCAAGTATTCACAAGTTTATTCACTACATATGCATTATATAATATGTAGTACATTTGTATAATATGCATTATGAAAATGTACAGTTTATAATCCTTGAAAGAGTAGTTGTCACACAGCTAACAGATCATCTGCAGAGGAATGGTTTATTTGAAGAGTTTCAGTCAGGTTTCAGAGCTCATCACAGCACAGAAATAGCTTTAGTGAAGGTTACAAATGATCTTCTTATGGCCTCTGACAGTGGACTCATCTCTGTGCTTGTCCTGCTAGACCTCAGTGCAGCATTCGATACTGTCGACCATAATATCCTATTAGAGCGATTAGAACATGCTGTAGGTATTACAGGTACTGCACTGCAGTGGTTTGTATCATGTCTATCTAATAGACTCCAGTTTGTGCATGTAAATGAAGAGTCCTCTTCACACACTGAGGTTAATTATGGAGTTCCACAGGGTTCAGTGCTAGGACCAATTCTGTTTACATTATACATGCTTCCCCTAGGCAGCATCATTAGAAGACATAGCATAAATTTTCACTGCTATGCAGATGACACCCAGCTCTATCTGTCCATGAAGCCAGATAACACACACCAATTAGTTAAACTGCAGGAATGTCTTAAAGACATAAAGACCTGGATGGCCGCTAACTTTCTGCTTCTTAATTCAGATCAAACTGAGGTTATTGTACTCGGCCCTGAAAAATCTTAGAAATATGGTATCTAACCAGATTCTTACTCTGGATGGCATTACCTTGGCCTCCAGTAACGCTGTGAGGAACCTTGGAGTCATTTTTGACCAGGACGTGTCCTTCAACGCACATATTAAACAAATATGTAAGACTGCTTTCTTCCATTTGCGCAACATCTCTAAAGTTAGAAATATCCTGTCTCGGAGTGATGCTGAAAAACTAGTTCATGCATTTATTACTTCCAGGCTGGACGACTGTAATTCATTATTATCAGGATGTCCAAAAAACTGAAAAGCCTTCAGTTAATCCAAAATGCTGCAGCAAGAGTACTGACAGGGACTGGAAAGAGAGAGCAGATTTCTCCTGTATTGGATTCCCTTCATTGGCTTCCTGTTAAATCCAGAATTGAATTCAAAATCCTGCTCCTCACATACAAGGTCTTAAATAATCAGGCCCCATCTTATCTTAATGACCTTGTAGTACCATATCACCCTATTAGAGCACTTCTCTCTCGCTCTACTTGTTGTTCCTAGAGTATTTAAAAGTAGAATGGGAGGGAGAGCCTTCAGTTTTCAGGCCCCTCTTCTGTGGAACCAGCTTCCAGTTTGGATTCAGGAGACAGACACTATCTCTACTTTTAAGATTAGGCTTAAAACTTTCCTTTTTGCTAAAGCATATAGTTAGGGTTGGACCAGGTGACCCTGGATCCTCCCTTAGTTATGCTGCAATAGACGTAGGCTGCTGGTGGATTCCCATGATGCATTGAGTTTTTCCTTTCCAGTCACCTTTCTCACTCACTATGTATTAATAGACCTCTCTGCATTGAATCATATCTGTTATAAATGTCTGTCTCTCTTCCACAGCATGTCTTTTATCCTTTCTTCCTTCTCTCACCCCAACCGGTCGCAGCAGATGGCCGCCCCTCCCTGAGCCTGGTTCTGCTGGAGGTTTCTTCCTGTTAAAAGGGAGTTTTTCCTTCCCACTGCCAAAGTGCTTGCTCATAGGGGGTCATATGATTGTTGGGTTTTTCTCTGTATCTATGAAGCGCCTTGAGGCGACTTTTGTTGTGATTTGGCACTATATAAATAAAATTGAATTGAATAAGGTGGGGAAAGCTGCAGTCAGCTGACACTAAAGACGCTTGGATGAGTGACAAACGTTTCTCCCACTGAAAACGCTACGACTAACGCTATTAATCTGGAAATGCTTCAGTATATTTCCAATCTTAGATTCAGTGTTATCACCAGCAGGTTTGTAGTGAAATGGTCTAGTTTTATTCATAATTCTTTGAGACAAGATTAATACATCATATATTAATGTGTAAGAGAAATATTAAAACTTTCAAAGGAAACTGTATTCATGTGGAAAATCATTTCCACTTTACTTGGTCGTCACTGTAGCAGGAATGTGATAAGTCTGCGATGTATCATCTTCTGGTTATTCATTTGTCTTCCCATACAGAGGCTCTGAAGGAAGTGGCGGAGATAGCCACTCAGCTTCAAAGCAGTCTTATCCGGCTGGAGAATTTCCAGAAGCTCACAGAGCTGCAGAGAGACCTGATCGGCATCGAGAACTTGACTGCACCAGGCAGGGTGGGTGCAGTGGCACAGAGCGAAGTGCAGGAAATAAGTGCATACAATCTAACAAGGTTGTCTTTTTTAATTTTTTTATAGGAGTTCATTCGAGAGGGGTGCTTGTACAAGCTCACCAAAAAGGGGCTACAGCAGAGGATGTTTTTCCTGGTTAGTTAAAAACAAAATCTACTTCTACTTAACGTCTAAAGCTTCTAATCATTGTTAGCAGTTTTTTAATCTTTGCCTTCATGTCTTTTCAGTTCTCTGACATGCTCCTTTACACAAGCAAAGGTGTTACAGCAACCAATCAGTTCAAAGTCCATGGACAGCTGCCCCTTCATGGCATGATAGTGAGTCTACAGTCTCTTCTCTTAACCTCTGCCATCCCCTTTTAACCATTAAAGCTCCCAATAAGACTCTGTAGTTAGGTTTACACAAAAGCTAACATCTCATAATCAGGTATTCCAATTCTTCTGACACACAAAGTGTTGAGAAGGGAGGGTGAGGGTCTCCTAACTTTACATGTCTCTGCTTTGCTCCTGGCTGCAGCTCATAGTGTTGGATGCACCGGTAAGTCCTCTGAGCTCTGCCAGCTTGGATGCCCAAACCCGACCCTTCTTTCCTCCCATGCCCGTGTAGACGAAGCGAAAAGCTCATCTCAAGACTAGTAGACTGCATATAAAAAGAAATGGAAATAGCCTCAGCTTTTGAAACATGAAGCCAATGTTTAAAGCCTAAACTTGCCTTCTTTCTAATGGCCAGCAGGGGGCAGTGATTCTGATTCCAAAAAGAAGTAACGCTGCATAGAAATCTGAGAAAATGAGCCTGCTTCTCACTTATGACAGCATTACACACTCCCGTGTACCTAATACACATGTTTACTAAATTATCAGGTATTTTACTTTAACTGAGACTTGAAGAATAATTCAGTGTGACGACTTTGTGATGGACAAGTTTCTGCTGGTTTCTCAGTCAGTACCACCCCTCCATCATCTGTACAGGTTCAAAACACTGAGGTGGTGACTGCCAAAATGATCACAAATCAATGGGTGATGTCTTAATGGCTACATCCATTTTTTTTTTTTTAATTAAATATACAGTGTTTACTCAAGACACACAGACATGTCGGCCTCTGCCTGTCATAACTACTCAGAATTCTATACAAATAAATACAAGGGTGAACTATCAGCAGGGCATGGTGATGTGTGTTTTGACTTACACATGGATATCATTAGGATATGAAAGATAAGACGACCCCACCACAGTTTACCTCCAGACACATAGCTGCTTCAGTAGAGGCTCTTTCCCAGGTCTCGCTGTGACTCCAGACGTTTTACATTTGTTCTCCCTTTCTGCTCCTGATCTGAAACCATTCATGGTGAAGAACATTATTTGGATTTCACCCGTTTCCTCCATCTAGCTTGCATTTTTGCTTTCTTTTAATGGTTTCCTTTTTCTGCTTATAGGTAGAAGAAAGTGAAAATGAATGGTCGGTGCCTCACTGCTTCACCATTTACTCTGCTCAGAGGACCATTGTGGTGGCTGCCAGGTAAGACTAGGAAGGGGAGAAGTTGGAGTAGTGGCATGTGACTGTGCATGCAGTGAACAGCACATTTGTGTGTATCATGTACTTCCACAGTCCCATGTAATTATTACCATCACAAATAAACATCAAATAAATGCAAGTAAATCTAATGCAGATCCAAACAGGTGTTCTAAGTGAACCTTCAGCAAACGCCAGGTGCCTGAATCCAGTCAAATACTGCTCTTTTTATTGGCACGAGTGATAAATATGTGTGTTCACTGTAATATAAACATCATTACCTGAGCCATCCACTGTAAACTTCCATCAGTATAAGAGTCATGTTTCTGGTTTGCCTTGACCTGCCCTTGTTAGTATAGTAGTCTGAATACTTGGTGGGTTTTTCCTCCAAGTAAAGGGGCTTATGTTATTTTTGGCCTGTCAGACTTCATTGGCCACATCACCACATTCTTACATCTCTAAAGTTCTTATGGTCTTGATTTAAAATCTGTACAAATTCAGGCCAAAAGCACAAAAACAAAGAACCCTGTTATAATAAACTGGAAGTATCCCAATAATGGGTTACATCATCCTCAGTTCTCTCTAAAAATGTGTCCGCAACGCCGTAATTTGTCTGTTTGTGATTTCAGCTCTAAAGTGGAGATGGGAAAGTGGATTGAGGATCTGAACTTGGCTATCGACATGGCCAAGAAGTCTCAAGAGAAATCCAGCATCTTTCTTGACCCTGGACTCAGCGATCGCTCCAACCGTAAGTTTTCTTTTAAACTCGATACCTACACAGCCTTGAGTGTAAATGTGTTTTTGTGGCTATTTTGAGTTTTTTCTCAGCTTAGTGAGCAGAAAATCCAGTTTGGACACAAACACCCCAAATGTGCTGTTAATCCCTCCCCCTCCTCTCCTCTACACAACTTCCTGTCCTCCATCCTCCCCCCCTTAGGGTCGTCCGACGAGGTTTCTCTGGAGCAGGAGTCTGAGGATGACATGAACTCCTCCCGCACTTCACTGGACAAGCAGACGCACCACCGTGCCAACACAACCATGCATGTGTGCTGGCATCGCAACACCAGTGTGTCTATGTCTGACCACAGCCTGGCTGTGGAGGTACTCCTCCCCTGCCCCAAATTACATGCAAACACGGCCATTTACATACACCAGCATGCACACGACACACACCAACAGCACGTACATCAAACCTCCCATCTTCATACCAGCATCAGTGGAGTGAGCGGAAATGGCTTTGCATTCTGTTTTCTTCTGAACCCTTTAACGCCTTTTTAAATGCTCATTTTTTCCACCTTGTTTTTCCATTTTAAGTTCTTTAAGGCTCTAACAGTCAATTTCTCCTTGATAGATCATCTTCTGTTCTTTATGTGCATGTAAGAACCTTCCTCTGACACTGGCTTTTCACCCCACAGACCTGAAGGATTTCCTAACATGCACTTCTTTCCACTTCTCAGAGCTAACATGCTAACACTTTTTTCTGCACCCTCTTGTTCCTTTTATTTCCCCTGCCTCTCTCTCTCTCTTCAACCTCCTCCAGTCTTCGGTTCTCCGGCTATCTCACCAGAACTTCCTCCTCGCTATCTCCTCGGTCAGGGCCAAAGACCAAATACCATCACACATGTTTGCTGGTACCGAAACCAGAACCTCTCTCTCACTGATTACCTCCGCATGAACCAGGTACTCGATCCACTGACCCGAAAGAGAATACTGAGCTACACAGTGACTGTGTTCCCTCCCTAAAGTCATAAAGAGAGAATTGATGAACACTGATGGTGGAATTCCAAGAAATACAAACATCTAAAGTGTTTATTTGTCAATTTATTGCTAGAATTACTACTTTGTGTCCCAGGAGATGCATTCAAAACAAATTCAAGTCTCCATTTCAGTTTGGATCTTCCTACCAAAACAAATGTTAAATAGAAGAATTATTAGAAGTAAAGCACGCAAAAATGAAGGCAACACGAGCATTTAGATAATGAAGAACGGAAAATGCATATATTTTAAATACCAGATTGAAAAGTTGGAAGCAGAGCGAAGGAGCCAGGCTACCTCAGGCTGTGGAGCTTGAGACTCTTTATTCAAGGGTTGTTTGAGCCTCACATTGGGTAATGAAATTTTAAGCACTTTGGTCAGGAAAACTAGAAAAGTGTTTTAGCATTTTAAAAATGCCAGATATTTATTTCCGTCTCCAAGTGTCAGAAAGAAAAACGGCTCCACGGCTAATTCTCCCTGTTGGGTAGACTCCTTAGTGTACTGAATAGAATTTATATAAAAATTTAACAGAAGCATGAAAGCAAAAATGGCTTGTTTTTTAAGTTTGGGTTTTGTAAATCAAAATCTGAATCAGAGTTTAAGCAAGAACTGATATGCTCATGCTTGTATCTCTCCTCGGTTGGACTAAGATGGTGGCGGTTTCAAATTTTTAGATGCAAATCAGAGCTGAGGGCTGAGTGTCGGCAAGCCAGAGTTTACTGTGCCAGGAAGGTCTCTCTTTACCTGGTTAAATCACCACGGTAACGCTGAACAAACTGAATGAATAGTCTTCTCGGCAGCTAACGCAGAAGCACATTAGCAAAAACAGCCGACTTACAACCACTTGTTGATGAAACGCAGGGTTAGTGGGGCCGTGTATCACATGGACGTGCATGAGCAAAACAAAACTACTGTTATAATTACTACAGATCAAACTCCACCTTCAGAGCGCCAGCATGCATTAACTCTTTCCCCTTAGAATTAACACACAAACATGCATTATCTACAGATCACATGAATGAAACGTTAAACTCCAGCATTAAATCCATTTAAATTTTAGCAATCATCAGTGTCTAACCTTGTTCCTTTCTCCTCTTTCCTCTGTAGAACCAGCTCTCGGGTTACCTCCTGAGGAAGTTCAAGAACAGTAACGGTTGGCAGAAACTCTGGGTCGTATTCACCAACTTCTGCTTGTTCTTCTATAAGACTCATCAGGTCAGCCCTCATAGATCTGTGACAAAGATCGAGCCCACGTAAAAGCACGTCACTGAGGTGTCTGTCGATGTCTCGTTTGCAGGACGACTTCCCGCTGGCTAGCCTTCCACTGCTCGGCTACACGGTCAGCACGCCCGAGGAATCGGACAGCATTCACAAGGAGTACGTCTTCAAACTTCAGTTCAAGTCTCACGTATACTTTTTCAGAGCAGAGAGCGAGTACACCTTTGAAAGGTAAGTTGATTCAGGTCAGTTGATTCCTCCAACCGTGCAGTTCTTCATCCATCAGATTACAGTAGCATGTCTGCTCTTCACAGATGGATGGAGGTGATCAAAAGTGCAGCCAGCACTGCAGGCAGGATGAGCCTCCTCATACCTAAAGGAGGTCCCATGGAGATCAACGGAAACTGAAATGAGCGTCGTGTATCTGGAGGCTGGGCCTCTGGGGCATCAGAGACTTGTCGGTGTCATTTCTATGTGAAATAGACATTTAAACATTAACAAATGAAAGATACTGCCAGTTTCAAGTGTTAACATTTTTCTTCTTGATTCTAATGGTCTCTGCATTTTGCTTGATTAATGATGTAAATGGTAACATTTGTCCCACTATACAGGATATAATGAAAGGGAGAAGTGTACATTATGAGCTTTTTTTTCTTTTTTTTTTCCTGCATATGTTGTGCTCTTGTTTCTTTGATCGCATAGACTGATGGGAGATGCTGTTTTTATGGGACCAACACAAAGGGCTTAAATTCAGGTTTTCTGAAGGACTGAAGCTTTACTGGGTACAGTACTGTACCGGGACTGACTGGGATACAGATGAAATACAGTATGTGGGAAATGAAGGTACTGCAAATTGTATGTGCTCTCTAAACTGTACTTTGAAAGCGCTGAGGGCATTAGTGAGGAAGAGGTGAACGGGAAGGTAATGAGATGCTGAAGCAAGTGGGAGACTCGAAGATTTGGGAAGTTTTAGGGAATTCACGCTGCTGCGAGGAATAGGGATTTGTTGTGGGCAGTATGTTTCTATACTCTGAGGCCAGACCTGATTGCTTTATTTGCTCTGAGTAGGAGAATGCAATCAGTGTTGGAAACTTTTAAAAGGGAGCTGTTGTGTTTTATGCGCCTGGTTAGTTAGGCAGCGTTAAGGTCAGTCTGGTGCTGCATTTCTCTCTTTTAATATCTCATGTTTCCTGTTTTTATGACCCATAGGGATTTACTACTTGAGGACATGCTGCGCAACAATTTTTTTTTTCCTAGTGTTTACTTTGTGAAATTTGCAGATTTTCCTTCTAAAAGCTAAAGAGAACATATTTTTAAGTAATTGTTTGAGGATGACTTGCCACATGTCAGACTTTTACACGAATGGGAGCTGCACAGATAGTAGTGTAGCATTTTACATGAATCCATGGTATTATTTGGTTTATATATTTTTAAGACTGGAATCTTGTCGCTCTGTGTGATGTGTTTTTTTTTTTTTTTGTGTGTGTGTTTGTGGTGAAGCCAAGCGTGCAGTCCTACTTGCACCTCCTTCCCCCTCCCCGCCTCTGGAGCTTAAAGAGAAAGTGATGATGGAGGTAATCTCCGAACCATCAGGCATTCTGTGCGAGTAAGAGGCAGACTCTGCTGCACACTTAACATCCAGTATGTTATTCCTATTTATTGTGTAGGATGTCGTCAGGGCCAGGCTCCTGAATACGCTCATGTAGTCTTCATGTTATTCCATTTAAAAACCTAACAAATAAAGCATAATTTGAATCAGACTTCTTGTGGCTTTGTGCTTACATTGGTGCCCGTTTACTACTTTACGTTTAAGACGTCAGTTAGATGTATTTGGTTCAGTGGACCTAAACTTATTTACTGTCATGTGTATATTGTTTCAATGGTGAATGCTCAACTTAAAAATACCTGAATGATTTTTCTTTTTTAATCTTTATTTAACCAGGAAGTCTTAATCTCTTTTGCAAGCGGTCTTGCTGTCAAGATAAGCAGCATGGACCAAAGTACACATTGCATTTTCAAAGCAACTGAATTTACTTTTTCTGAAAATGTTAATTTCTTTGAAGTTCACATCACTGCAATAAACAGCCACCCGAGCTTCATATTCATATGGCTGAGAAATCCTGTGTAAGTATGAGAGCATACACAATCTGTACAGATGTCTCAAACCAAGGTGGAGCTTTGGCTCTACGTTTAAAAAAAACAAAACAAAAAAAGTCACCATTCTGCTGTTCAAACCCTCTTTCAAAAACCAGCCGTTAAGAAGGAAGAAAGGCTTTAAAGGAGGAAGAAGAGGGCCACAATTATTTATTTTAGATGCAGGATGAACTCCGGGGCTGCCCCAAGGCTGAATACAAGATAAATTTGAATTATTTTTAACACTGCATCATGCAAATCTACTGCAATAACCCCCAAGAAATTAGCATAATAGTTCCCCTTTGTGATCATCTCTAGACAAGTTGCACAAAATCTTCACTTCCTATAAAAGTCGGCCCGTCTTTATGCAACACTAACATTTGACCGGACTAGCTTTTGAAAGCATTGAAAGAAATTCTTCATTTATCTCTGAAATTACTTTATTAAATAGAGTGGAAATTATCTAATAATGGTTTTCTTGTAGGGTCTAAGTACATTTTAATATCTCAGATCTGTTGCTTTACATAATGAACATTAGATAAAACCTTGAGGTCACATATATACTTGAATATTGAATATAAAAACATGAGGAGGCATTTAACTGTACATAAAACCAGACAAAAAGCATCTAACGTGTTGGGATGAGAAGAGACTGAAACGTCCAGAAATGAGTAGAGGTTTCACTTGCATGTTGCCTAGTTAAGTGCACATTATCCACAAGTAACCAAACGGAATGTGTCAAGTTTCACAGAGTAATTTCAAAATACAGGTATCATTTATAGAACTGACATAATTTATATGTACAAAACAAAATGTTTTAGTCTTGATTTGAAACTGAGACTGTCAGAAAATAAACACACAAAATTAAAACTAGCGTGCCGAACTAGTTCCCCACAGCTAAGCTGATCACGGCATGTATTTTCTCATATTAACTGCTGGATCTTATGCCAGACTTGGCTGAGCGAGATGACTTTGAAACGTGCAGAATTTCATTGTTTGGATTTCAAGGAACGAGCCACATCCCCCCCATTAATCAAATTAAGCATTTGCTCATGTATAGATAGGATAATGAGGTTAAACAACATATTTAAGAAAATGCCAAAGAGGAATAGTGAGCTGGAACACTAAATAAATGTGTTATTGCATTATTAAAAAAAAAGTGTAGCCTTTACTTTACACCTGACTGTACAGCAGTGTTGATGAGACTGCTGCTCACCTGAGAAATAGCATCAGATCTGCACAGCTTGCATAATCTGAACCTGAAACACAACAATGGTAAAATGTACACACTTTGTGCTGGACAGTTTGAAGATAAGAGAAATCAGCCTTCTCCCTGTTCAGGGTGAGACTCGCAGTTTGGGGAGTTGTTTTTTTTTTTTTGTTTTTATTTTATGTCTCATGTATTACAGAGGATCTGCAGAAAATAATGCCAGTCAGTCATAAACAAAGCAGGGCATTCCTCAGGCTTGTCCAAACAGCACTGAGCAGTGGGTGTGGTGTCTTCCCCAGAAATGCTGATAATGCTCGTCTGCCAAGCTGATGTGTTCAAACATTTTTCTGCTGGGGAGTGGTGAAGGCGTGTCTCCTTTACTTTTCAGACAACAATGTGCTTCCACTTCAGAAGGGTCTTTGTGGCTGTCAGTAATGATGACTGCAGCTTTTAACAGTTAAACTCTACAGCCCAAAGACTTTAGAATTAATTCTTGTTTGATTACCTTTGTCGCTAAGTTTTTTTTTTTTTTTTCCCATTTTCTTCACTTCAACCTTTATCTGCATTAACACAGAGTTCTAAGATTACAGCTTTTGATTTCTGCCTTGATAAACTGAGTAAAGTGGTGCACCGTGTTGCTTTCTTTATCACGGCTAACTCTTATCTGTGCTGGACGACTGTGTCACAGAGGGTTCCCATAAAAAAGTGACCTCCCTCATTTGAAGTACATTATGAAAAAGGCGGACACCGTGTGACTTTGAGCTTATCTCCTCCTGTGAAATGTACAACAACAGCTGTGAGTCCACCACCACCCAGCCCCTATTTGGTTTAAAGGAATCATTTACTTTTGTAAGAAATGTGTGCCAACCTGTTTTCTTGCTGAGCTGGACAAGACGCTTGACGTGAACCAAGCTTTGTGTTTGTCGTAGCCAGAAACAAATCAGACATATTCCCATTACTGGAAATAGTCCAGTCGATGACGATACTGCCTGCAACTTCTGGCTGTGAGATCTCTAGACAAATAACCAAATCAACACTTTGTGCACTCTATTAAAGATTAGAATGACTTTGTAGTATTGTACTGACAATCTGATATATAGTTTTATGTGAAAATGGCTCTAGTGAGTGCTAATGTTATCTTGGACACGGCAAGGCTAGCCCTTTCTCAGACTAAGTCAAACAGGCACAAGTGTTATCAACTTCCAGATAAATAAATATGTTTAATATCAAATATCAAACTCCTTCTTCAGCCTTCAGTGCAACAAAAGTGTTAAAAGGCCCGAGAAAGAGAGATCCATTTCTCTCATATTGCCTTCTCTAAACTGGTTTCTTTAAAATCCAGAACTGAATGTCAAGTCTTCTCTTCACATACAAAGTCCTGAATGATCATGTAGCATCATATTATCCCAACATAGATCTTTGCCCTTTGACTGCAGGCTTACTTGTGGCTTGTAGATATTTGTAAAAATACAATCGGAGGCAGAGCCTTCGGTTTTCAGGCCCCTCTTCACTGGAACAAGCCCCCACTTTGGATTCAGGAAGCAGACACCTACTAGCCTTCAAACTTTCCTTTTTGATGAAGCATAGAGTTAAGTTTGGATCAGGTGACCATAAACCCTGAGTATTTGTGTTCCACTCACCTCTTTTAACTCCTCATGCATTTATATCCCACTGTTGCGTGTCATTAACACGCATGTGTGATGCTGTCTTTAATACGCTGTCAGAAAGTCACGCGATTTAATGGTGGCTATTAAATGGGTTTGGCTTTGTTGTGAAAGAAAAATTGTGTGCAGTAAAAGATTACATCACATAATACAGCAAAAAAAAAAAATTGAAATACTGCTTTCATCATGTCCATTTTCATTTTCTAATCTGAGACAGAGGGCTTTTTATTAACATTTTACTGTTGAACTGCCTCTAATCTCTTCACAACCTGCTTTCAGTTAACTAAATACCGCTCTCATGTTCCATTATGATCCCACACTTGATTTAACCACGCGCGTTTTGTTTTCATTTAAACTACATTAAATGCTTCATTGCTTTCAACAAATCAGAACTACTTAAGTTTAAATTACAATTTATCTTGTAGACACACCTTTAATAAAGACAGTTGTTAATTAACTGCTGAGACACAACTGGGTCATGTCCTGTATGTGTGTCTTTTATATGAGGTGGGTCGGGGGCAGAGGGGCGGTGCTTGTGTTGCTACAGCTTATCTCCGCCTTTCACTCCACAATAAGTTCCCTTAGAAGGAAGGCCTGCCTGCAGACTGTAAGTGGAAAACATTTTTTACACTCAGCGTGGCAGTAACTCATTAAAAGTCAGTGAAAACATTTTCTACTCACCGCGAGATTAAAATGCAGCACACTTAGGATGTCGGGTTTTTTTTACCTTCTCGACATAGTACTTCGGGTAAGTGCGCTTGGATGATGTTTGATGTCCGCACACCTTTAAGGATTCATACACAACTTTTCAGGTATAGTGCCAAGCTTCTCCTTGAAGTGTCCATCCTGGGTTTTCGACAGACTTTGATTGCGTTTGGATCCTGGAGCTTTATCTAGGCTATCAAAAGATATTCACAAACTAATCCCCGTGTTTGTTCTGCAGGATAATCTCCACAAGTCTTCCTTTCTCTTAGCAGAGAGACGGGGCAGAAGGAGAAGGTTCGAAGAGGGGGCGTCCACTGGGGAGAAGCGGCCGCTGAGCGAGGCGGTGGAGGCGGTGAGGTGAGGAGCGCACTCAGAGGAGGGTGACGGGGGCATGGAGATGTTGCGTCGCTCCTCTGTGTTTGCCTCTGAAGTGTTTGACCGCTCGCCCACCGACAAGGAGCTGGTGTCCCAAGCCAAAGCACTGTGCAGGGAATACATCCACTCCAGGCTGAACCGTGCCGGGATCGGCTGGTCCAAGCCTGAACACGGACTGGCTGCGTCAGGTGGGACACTGGGAGAGATATCTTCGGTCCTGCTATGGCTGGGTAAGTTTTCGGGAAACGTTCGTGCGTTTTTTGCGCACAATAGTACACTTAATTCAAACAGAGACCCGCGATCACCCTCAAATGTGTGTTTAATATTCAAGAATGTATCGTATTCCTGCTAAATCCTAATATGGTTTCCGGGAGCGCTGAGTTCACCTTTCACGTTTTTGTGCAGCCAAATGCCACAATATTCTATATTCTATGGAATATATCTATATTTTAATCGTTTAAACGGCCAGATTGGGATTTATGATAAAGATATGTCTTTATTTTATATTTATACTTATAAATAAATAAACACGTAAACGACTTTATCGGAGAACACCTTTATTATTTAGAGAATCATGACGTGATTCCTAGGAATCCCCATAATAAAGCTAAGGTCACCGTTTAGTTTGCGTAATATTTTTCTTTCTGGATGCTGGCCCAGTATAAAAACTGGTGTGGTGGATTTTCTTACTCTGGGAGGATTCACTTTACCATGCGTGGGGAACGTCCCACCTCCAGATAATTCACTGGGAGTTCATGTTGAAACTCGGCTGCTCAGCTTTGAAAATCCTGGAGGGGGTACACTGTTGCTGAATAGTGAAACTGAACAAAACCACTTGTGCCCTTCTAAGAATAGAGTTACAAAACACTTCGACAATAATGAGACTTTTTTTCATAAATAGTTCACCTTTTTTGATAGCAGACTAATATCTGGCAAAATAACAGAAAAACTCCAAGCAGGGAGGACCAGTCTAGCCATGTTCTGACCAAACTCACTTAATTCCAGCATCTTAAAAGCTCACTAACTGATATGTCATATCTGGTTTGTTTAATCTCAACAAAAATATGTTGTGTAAAAACATTTATGTCACGGAGTTTTTTGGGCTGGGTCAGAGACTCCAGGATGTTATTGGTATCTTTGGAAAGTTTAGCTCTTTTCCTCTGCTTTCAGTCTTTCTACAGTGCTCAGTTAATACTTTCACTAAAGTGTTTACTGTTAAAAGGGTTCCATTAAGATTCAGAGAGATGATAAACCCGTGTTTTATCACCGGGCAGTGTCCCTTTGTTTTTCTTTCTGGTGCTTGGCTGTCATACCCTGATTTAAAATACAAAGATGGGAACAGCCAAGAGGTAAAATGAATATATGTAACAGATAGAAACAGCTTCTGGGTTAGAAAAGTGAGACCAGCACAGAAGTGCTTTAAACCTGATTCTTCTGAACAGTCGTCTGGTTCTATAGAAATCTATGAGAAAATGTCTCCGCTGCTCTCTGCACCTATGACTTCTACAAACACTTTCCTGATGTGTTTATGAATTCAATCCCTAGTTTCAATTCTTACTAAATACAACATGATGTTCATTAGGTAAATTATGATCCACACTGGAGTCCAAAGGGGCAGTAAAGCGTGATATCCTTTAGGGCATGGCTGTGTTGTGATTGTCACTTATAAATGGTGACGGTGAAAATGCTAAAGTTGAGGCTTCACAACTTCACCAAAGAAGTTCTGAAAACTCAAAAACTGACTGACTGGCTTAATAGGGGGTTGCCTGCGAGATAGTCCAAGCTCAGCTCAACGCTGAGTTGTTGCCTGTTAATATAAATTTTATACTGTAAACATTTTTTTTTAATTTCCTTATTTCTTTGATAGAAGAGGTTGAGTCTGTAGAGTAGATTTTTTTTTTACAGTGTCTTAATTGCAGTAAAATATCTTTCTGTGAGGGAATGACATACGGGACACTTTACTGCATGCACCAAGATGGTTTCACACCTCAGGTGAGCAGGCCATTTTCAGTACCAGCCTCCTGATGACCGGTCAAACCAGCTGCTTCTTATAAATACGTGACTTCCTGTTTTGATGTAGCTACACTCCCAATATATATGTCATCATTATTATTTGAAAACAGTTCCATGGAAGCAGGCCCTGTTGAGAAGTCTTAACCGACCAATTAGCCCGCATTAGCAGAATGTAGGCTAACCAGAAGTTTATTGGTGATATCAAAATCACTGCATGAGTAATTAAAGAACATTATTATTGTTTCCTTTCAATTAGGCCGCATAATTTAAACTATTTTCGTTTTGTTTTGTTTTTTTTTTTGGCCAGAAGTAGATTTGCATTCAGTGAGGTCAATTTCAGCCATTTTCAGGAATGACATGATTAAGGAAATGGGTATCTTTACATTGGGTTCAACTTCACAGTGACATTGTCCATGTTTAATATACGGTCTTTGCTCTTTGACCAAGCCAGGGTCTCTAACTGAGCAAAAGTGCTTCCCCAGTAAATCAAAACAATTGACAACATTTTTCCAATTAGATTAAATACAAAGTATTTTGTAAAATGCAAAGTATTTTATTCAGTAATATCTCTCAAAAGTCATATCTTTTATACGGCATTATCTAAGGTGGTCAAAATTGCCTTTATTAGCCATATGACTAGCTACTGGACGAGATAGCTGTGGCTTATAATGTGTAATAGTTACTTTTAAAAGCCACACAGCTTTGTTTTGAGAGTTTTTTTAAAGCGAGAGCTTTGACTGAGTTTGCTTTCTCTTGTTTTGGACAGGCGATGAGTTGGAGTACCTTCGTCCCAATGTGTACCGTAACGTCGCCCGCCAGCTGAACATCACAGTGGCATCGGAGAGCGTGGTGTCCGACGCCTTCCTGGCTGTCGCTGCAGACATTTTCTCCACAGGTAGGTCAAACTCTGGAAAATCAAGCCATGCAGATCTGCATCACAGGAACTAATGTTGGTGCTTTCTTAACTGGTCTAACCTGTAATAACTTGGACTTCAAAATGAAAAAAGGGAACGTATTTTGGTTATCACTGGGAAGGAGGAAGCCTGAGACAGATAAAATAAAGATGTACTGAAAGTTTAGAGAACTGAGTTACTTGACTTATTTTTACAAATTACAAATGACTAAAACGTTTTGTATAAGTGATAATGCCGCCCGTTGTCGTGTAAACACTTCTTATTTAGGCTCACCACAGGATTCTCCATTAGTGAGAGACATTTTTAGGGCTGCCATTATCCCCCTCAAATGAAAGGAGCTGGAGGGAAAACATTCAGTCCATATTAGGTTAACACGATGGTGGAGCGAGTGATTGTTACAGACAGTTTGGACCCCACCCAAGGAGTTCAGACATGAGTCCCAGCTGGGTTATTCTTCAGGGAATTTTTAAACAAAGCAGTCTGATGAAAAGGTAAAGAACAGTTGGCTGGAGACGAGAGAAAATCCAGTCAGTCTGGTCCTCAGTAATGTTCAGAGTTACTTAGTAATTCAAACGTAGCGAACTTAAAGATTATCTGCCTTAATTCTCACAGTTCACAACTGATTATGATAACTTACAAAGGGAATTCAATACCACGAGCAAAAAAGGGGGGAAAAAAAAGGTCTCACGTCTCAGTCTCATGTTGAAAACTTGCGTATCAGTGAATACAGTGTAAACATGGACAAACCGCAGTGCCGACAGAAGAAGAGAACAAAGAGGAAGTCCTGAGCAACAGCAGATTATGACCACAAACTTGTGTAATCTGCACGAGCACAGTTAAAAATGTCATTTGGCTTTCCGCACGACAAAGATAAACTACAGCGGCAATATGTTCAGGCATCGTAACGCAACCCGCGCAACGGTGTAGCTGTAGTCATTTAGTCATGTAGTCGACACACACACAGACTACACGTTACAATTTCCATTTCCTGTAGTACTAAGTATATATTAATTATATAAAAGTAAACATAGATAATAATATAATAATAGATATTTTACACCCCTTCTGATGTTGTGTGTCTTATTGTAAAAGTAACCACAGTGAAAGCCTTATTTAACTCCAGCTGATTTTCTCATTCACAGCACCTAAAACTTACATAGTGTTGTTTTTGTAGCAGCAGGGAGATCATACTCGAGTATGGCTTGAATGTTGTTGTTTTTTTTGGTTTACTTCCTATCGAGTATCGAGTACAGCTTAATTTCCACTATATTTTACCTTCATACCTTCATGTCCTTTTCAAACATTTAAAATCTTTCTGAACAGTTCAAAAAAAACTACATTCCTGACCTATCAGATGTTGATAGCAGTATGAAATATGCAGAAACTTTAGAGTATCATCCTGCAAGTTTCCAGATTTCCTCTTCAAAGAGATCAGACGACAGTTAGAGGAGATGGATGAAGCCGAGGCTCGGTTTGTATGTGTTGGACATATAAACACGACAAAAATAGTCCGAAGCACTGACTGTAAATGGTGTGGCGGCAGAAAGCTCTACTGAGCGTGCAAGCTTGGTTGGAGAAATGATGTGCTCACTAATCTAGCAAGGCATTCTGCCTGCCTGCCGTCCCAGGTCTGGTGTTTGGGTTTTCCCTGTTGCAGGCCTCCTGCTGAGATTGGATAATTTGTTCATCCACCTTTAAAGAAAGCTGCTGACAGACACATTTGCTGAATTAAATCCTACTGCAGTTATTCAAGTGGAGAGCAGGGTCTCTCCATTTATGAAATAATGACTTTCAGTATGTGCTCACACATCAGACACCAGGACATTGATGCTTCCATAGGTTTAAGTAAAGATGTGGTTTGTTTTCTCTCATAAGGTGTGACATGGGGAAAGGTGGTTTCCTTGTACGCTGTGGCGGGAGCCTTGGCGGTGGACTGTGTACGCCATGGTCATCCAGCAATGGTCCATACCATTGTCGACTGCATGGGGGAGTTTGTCCGCAAGAGCCTGACTTCCTGGTTAAAAAAGAGAGGAGGCTGGGTAAGGACGACTTATTATTACTTGTTTGTATGTTTCCGTAAGCGTGTGTTAGTCTGTATAAATGTACGACTATGTGGCAGCTATGAGACAAGTAACTGAAAATGACAGCCGGCATCTGTGGGTTCGGGTTAAGTGTCAGTAAGAGCTCATAAAACCAAAGAAGAGAGGAAGCCATCAGCTAGTCTAGTCTGTTAAGTTAATGCAGTTCCCCAAAATGACTATAACTTTAACCAACCACAGCCTGCTTATGTGTCGTGGTTTCTCTTTGCTGCTCTTTTCAGTCTTCTTTTTCCCCCGGGCAAAACAGATGACTGCCCCTCCCTGATCCCGATTCTACTGAAGCTCTCTTCCTGATAAAAGGGAGTTCTTCCTTCTTACTGTCACCAGTTGCTTTCTCATTTATAATCATCTGATTGTTGCATTCTTTCTCTGACGTTGTAACGACTTTTTCTTCCAATATAAAGTCCCTTGAGACAACTATTGTTACCTAGTGCAGTATTTCAATTTATTATTTAATATTTAGCTCTTCCATTACTAAAATGGCTTTCCTAAATGCAAAGTAAGACCTCTGTTACATATTCAGGTATCTGTGTATGTACATTAGGAAACTCTCCCTCCACATATGCTGAGAAATATTTTATTCTTTGTAAAAATGTACTGAACTGAGACGGTGAACGTGTAGAAGGGATTTATGGTTGCTGTAAAAATAGTGTGGCGCTCACCTGCCCCTTTTCCCACGCTATGTGTGATTTACTTACATGCAGTCAGAAACTTTGCTTTAGGCTGTTCGAGCAGGGTTGAAATTGAAACTGGAGCTTTGTGTGGACATGTAACTTCAGAGTCCCGCTTTTCAGTTTTGTGCTTTGAGTTGACGTGAGGCGATTTTTCTTTTCTTTTCACACAGCCTTTGCGATACATTCCAGTTCATCACCTGCAGGTCTTTTCTATTTGTCATACACCGACAAATGTTAATGAACGGTTGCATGTTTTCAGAAGCTTTCTGAAGATTTACCGAGCTCAGGATTTTTACTGACAGCTTGATCTCACATTTTCACTGAGAGCGCACATCCTCCTGTGCTGGGCGTGGTGGTTATCAATCGCAACGTGTGTGTCTGCGTGTGTGATTCAGCGTACAGGGATTTTTATTTCATTAGATAACAACTTTATTGAAGCAAATAGGGTTTGTTTTAAAGAAAGACAGCACATGCACACTTTTAAATCTAAGTACTCCCTCTGAAGCAGCATTTTCTTATCATTCAGTCCAAGCTGCTGCTGGTCTCCCTGGCTCATCCTCACTGCTTTGTGTTTTCACTCACAGCTCTTCCTTTTTTGAACTTTTTGGCATCCAGGTCAACTATAGTGGATACATAAGGTCAGTTACTCCTAAGGCCTAGCAGAGTAATCTCAACTGATCACATTAATTGTGGGCATAAATCAGTTTTAAATTAAAACATTTTTGTTGGTCAAATAAACTTAAGAATTCCCTTAACCCTTTCACACATAGTGGTCACTACAGTGGACAGCTATTCAAAGGCTATTTTCTTGTATTTGTGTCAGTTTTGATGGTATACGTGCACATAAACCACCACACTGGACACTGATGTGTCATCCCATACCCTGCCACCCACTGGCGGTTAATGTTACTATAGATGTATGACGTGTTTCATTGTAATTGTTATTTAACCCTGTCATGCATGAATTATGACAACCTCAATCAGGATTTTTTTCTTAAGTTTCTTCTTTTCTTTTCATGCCTAAAGATGAATAAAAATACTTAAGAAAAAAATGCTGATTGAGGTTGTCATAAGTCATGCATGAAAAGGTTAAAGCTTGCCGAAAGTCTGTTTGACTTTTGATTTTAACCTTTTTTGATTTTAACCTTGGTGTGTGTGTGTGTGTGTGTGTGTGTGTGTGTGTGTCGTTTGGTTTTTTTTGTGTGTTTTATATGATCTGCTTTGAGCAAATTGCCCCTTGACGAATTTGGCTCAATTGAAGTTAAACCAAAAAGATTGTATTTAATACTTTAAATTAAATTCATTTCAAAAATAACATTTTTATTTTATTTAGCTGTGATGAAGTTCGTCACAACAGCAGCAGAGGCTGGGAGGAAACAAATCAGTGAAGCTAACTATATTTCATTGTTATTAATCCTCTCAGTGCTTGTCGGCCTAATTTAAAAACAGCATGCTCCACCTGTAATTGGTGTGTCATATCGTGTTACACCCACCCAGATCAGAATCGCAATATCCTTTTGTTTTAAATTAACTAGAATTCTTTGTTTACAAAAAATGGAAAAACCTGGAACAAATGGTTCAGACAGAAAGGGGATGATCTTCTGCAGAATTGTGTTTATAGGAATAGCCTATCTGATAAAGTCCTGGACAAACAGTGTGTGAAATGGAACGATGCCTGACAACGTGCCTCTGTCCGCGTTCTGCTCTGCTGGAAAGAGCACATTAATGCCTTTCCAGCAGAGCGAACCACAGGCCCGTGCGCTCTGAAACATGGCACCCGAGCCTGTTTTGTTCAGAGAGAAGTGGAGTGTGACGAAATGGAGAGCGATGCATTGTATAACTGACCTCCTGAGTACAAATGAGCGACCTGTTTTTCACTCTAACCCAGAGACGTCTGCTCTGACAGATGATGTCAGTGTGCGGGGAAAACCTAAATAACGTTGTGTGACTGGGAGAAGCGGCAGGAGCTGAAGGAGGAGAAGTGTTTAGTGTCAGAGCTGACACTAAACTGCACTCTCTGTGGTATTTCATTATCTGTAAAAGTCTGAGTAGATGGCCTCGTATTGTAAGCAGTGCTCAGAATTAAGTGTGGGCTCTGGCTTTAAAATGGCATTCTTGTGGGCTTGCTGCATATCTGCAGATTGTCAGATTAGTGGAAAATGAAGGACACATGTTGAAATTGTAAGGTCTTCTTGTGTCTGTTAAACCCTGTGAGAACCAAGTCATCATTCACGAAGAGAAACTCTAACCATCTGTTTTGGAAAAAACCCCAAAAGGACTCTTTGGGGGAAAAAAAGTAAAAATAGCTTTTGATGTGTGTCAGTCAGAAGGTTTACTTTCTTCTATTCTATTTATTTTTGTCCCCTGATTACCAAGACTTGGGAGAACAGCTTTCAAAAATAACATACTCTCACAGCCCGGGACAGTGCAACTTAGACTTCAGAGGGTTAAAACAATAGACTGTAAATAAACGATGGATATAGCCATGGTGACATCATGATATGTGAAATTCTGCTTTGAAAGAAAGCTTACCAGCCACTGACAGCTTTGATTTTTTTTTGAGCTAGAGGTGTATTGTGCCAGGTTATTGATTAAAGTTAGTTAGCTGATTAGCAATCAACTGAAAAACAAGTCAGCTTTATAGCACTAGAAATGCTGTTTATAGCCTTCTCCAAAACAGTTTGGCCCTCTATGGACAGTGTTTAATTTAAACTCTTAACTTTCCTCTGCCTTATTTCAACTGTCTCATCCTCATGATATTATCCCTCAGTGTGTGAGTGTGTTGTCTCTCCTTTGTGTTTTGTCAGTATGTTGTCTTATGGACTTTGTATTTTTGGGACTGCTTATCAAACTCTCTTAAAGGTGTGTTTTGTGTTTAGCGCTCCCTCCCTTAGAGTTGGCTCCTGGGTTCTAAACCTGCATCATATGACAAGTATTTTATTAGTCTGCTACTTAAAATTAATAAGCAGGTATTTGTGTCTTTGCTTTGCACCCATACAGAGAGTGAGGTCAAGTGCACTGCAACTTAAGAAAAGACCAGAAAATACAGCAATGCTGTAAAAGCACACAAAACACAATGAACGTTAAACAAAACATAATAGAAAAAGGGAGTGTTATTGTTTCCCCAGAAACATTTCCGTGGTGTTTTGTTTTGATTTTGTTGTTTTCTGTTGTATTTCATGTAACTTCCTTTGTGTTTTGTGTGGTTTTGCAGCATTTTCCTATTTGCTGGTACTTTTTTGAGTTGCAGTCTGTTTGACCTTTCAGGGCTACCGTACACACAGTATATGGATGCAGCTTGTTAAAAGCTAGCTTTAGCTAATAACTTAGCACTACAGTTTTTTATTCAAATACGGTCTCTTCTAGCTTCAAAATATTTACATGGTGGCTTCAAAATGCCAAAACAAATGGTTGATGTTATGGTTGCTACATTCATTCTTTATATACAGTTTATGACTCACAGAATATGCATCTGGAAGTAAATATACAAATATCTACTTGTTAGAGTTAAGTAACACAAAAAATAGTTACATTTGACTCACCTTAGCAGTAGCACAAACTTCACAAACAGCTAAAATTGAGACATGTCACATGTTGAGTGGGCCGGATTAGTGATAAAGTGATTATAACCATACAACAGGTGAATTATGTAAAAATAAATAAATCTTTTGTACAGTTGTTATAAAGGGGGGAAAATTGGCTCAAACTGTTTTCTGTAGCAGGTGGTGAAGATGTTGATTTCTCCTGAAAAGTTGGATATCTTGGTTGGTTTTTATTTTCAGCCACAAAGGTTGCCACTTGTGTGAAACTTACTTATCTTTATTCCTCTGTCTCTCCCTGCAGGTGGATGTAACAAAGTGCGTGGTGAGCACTGACCCTAACTTCTGTTCGCACTGGCTGGTGTCTGCTGTCTGTGCCTTTGGACACTACCTGAAGACGGTCGTGCTACACCTCCTCCGCGAGAAGTGAAAGAAAAAGAGACACAGTGGATTGTGAGCACACTGCCCGGCACTGCACACCACCAACACCACTAAAGCACCCACTGCTTTGGAATATGTTTACACTTATTTGCACTGAGCCTCGTTGATGAACACCCACCCATTTCACAGACAGCGAACTTTCCTCGCGTCTTTGGCTTCCCCTTGTCTATTTATTATTAATGGTTATATAATGGCACACATCGGATGCAAACGTATAAAAACTGCATCTGTGAGCAAGTTTAGCTTTTCATTTTTCATCAAACTGCACAGCTTCCAGTCTTGGTGCCTGTTTTGCAGGGATTTGGCTGCTCCTAGTGGTACCAAATGGTAACTACTAGCCCTATACACAGAGAAGTCAACTCAGGATAATTTGCGAGATCCTGTGGCCATTCATGAGAACTTGGTATTAGAGGAAATCTACACTTTTCGCCTGGGCTGTAATAGTTCATGCTAGATAAAGAGAAAATTCAACATATTTTTGACCAACTAAGGACTGTACAAAATTCCTTGATATCGAGGGATCAGAAAAAACATGGTTTGTGTATTTGTTTTTCTTTTGACTTTGCAGTCTGAAATGCTCAGAACAGCACATTCTCTGTTTCAGGCCTTTATTGTTCTTATCATGATTGGCAGCAGCTTTGACATTTTCTCTCCATTCCTACAGTCACTCTTCAACTTTGTTCTGAAAGCATTTAAAGTGACAGTTCGTCCCAATGTCAGATTGACAGATTTTCCTCTGGCCCTCTTATGCTGTATGTCAGTCTACATTATTCAGGCGTGAGTTGCTGTTTTTGGAGGTGACAGGTTTATATATGTCAGCTTTCTCTTGAAAATAATAAAAATTAAATGACAACGGCCCTTTGATGCTCAAAGCATTGAAAACTCAGCAGCAATGCCTCTTACGCTAAATCATCAGCCCTGTTTCACTATTTTCTTTTTACTAAATAAAATTTTACCATAGCTAATTCCAGCGATACAGTTAACAAATGTTAACTGTAAAAAAACAAACAAAAAACAATAACCTTTTAGAAAGAAAGTCAGTCTCTCATCAAACTGCTGACAACAAAGTTTGCAGATAGTTTTTATTTGTTTTTTAAATGAGTAACTCTGTCATGATTTCTGCAAAACGATGCATGGTGTGCTGTTATCTGTAAAATGGCAAATGTGACCTTGACCTTGATGAAACAAATTTGGATGGAAACCCATTAGGTGATCATTGTGTTTAAGTGTGATTACATTCTGATCAATACTCCAGGAGGAGTAATCCTCACCGTGGCATAAGCTTGTTGGTTCTACAGTTGGATGAAACAGGTGGCATTGATCCAAACTCTAGAAGGATCAATAAGACCATAGACCAGAGGGAATCAATGCAGTTTTGGTTTTGGGGTGAAATGTACCTTTGTTATAAAAAGGGTAGACCATACATTTATTCTACCTGGTGAATCCATAGTAAACATTAAGATTACAAATGTTGAAGCTGAGATTAAGCTTTATCCTGAGTTATTTATGAATACTTTTTTATTAGGATATAAAATTAGAACATTTTAGTTTTTTAATGGGCTTCAATGCTTACACCAAGTCTCTATGTACAGCCCCTTAATTCATCTTCAGTGGTCACTGTGAGGGAGTTTGTTATATTGCTGTACTGAAACTGCAGTGAGTTGCAACATGTTTTTTTTCTGAGCACTTTCATTTCGTGAGTAGAATTTATTCCATGAATAATTTCACTGTTTATATGGCATGTTAAATACATAAATGTGTGTGAATGGTCTATGACTATAAATATGCAGACATAAATAAAATATTCTTAAAGCAATCTGTAAAGTCTGGAGCCATTAATGACGATTTTCAGCTGTTTTCCAAAGGATGAGCACTTGTAAACCCTGAATAAATGATTCCTCGTTACAAAGTATTAATTAGTGGTCTATGTGCATGAAATGAAAACGCCTGTATTTACAGGTTGTTGTTTTTTTCAGTGTTTATGTTTCAGTCTTTTTTTGTTTCATATCCCAGGACTGATCTCTAGTTGTACATCAATTACTGAATTGTTTTCAAATGTAAACTTACTGTTGTAGGCTGCAAAGAAACTGCATAAACACTGAAGGCTATTGTTACCGCTGAACCACATTCAGTGGGTCAAAATGGCATGCATCTTTGCAAGGAGTTATTTGTGTTAAACTGTGAAATATCTGTTAAACTCTTATAATAAATAAAGTCAGATTTTGGGGTCTTCATTCACAGGGAAACTTTTCAGAAAAGAATTTGGCCTCATTTGACTTGATGTAAGCTGTTTACAACCCATTTACCTACACTCTTCTATTGATAACACTACTACTACAATTTTCATCATTTATAAGTCTATATTTTCTATATAATCAATGGGCTAACAGTTGGGTTTATTTTTTTAAATTAGTTTCCATATAAACCTCTAAAGACCGTGTCTCTTTAGATCATAGGTGTCAAACTCTGGCCCGCGGGCCAAATTTGGCCCGCAGCCTAATTACATTTGGCCCGCGAAGCCATACCAAATTATTATTAGAGCTGGCCTGCTGGTATTATACAGCTAATATATATATTGTTTAGTATTAAGCTTTGCTTGTTCCATATTCAGTTTTTCAGCAAAACTTGTTTGAGTCCATAAGAAGAGATTCATTCTTAAATCTGCAGGAAGATTTTTTTTTACAATAAATATTAATGTTAGCCCGCGACCTCGTTCCAGTTTTGAATTTTGGCCCACTGTGTATTTGAGTTTGACACCCCTGCTTTAGATGTTTTGACATTCAGTTGGTTATATACAGCAGGGAAATAAGGGTCTCTCCTGAACGCACCTTTGGTGTTTATTTGTGTACGTGAACGCACCATGAAACCGCTTTCCACGGGATGGATACGTCACGCACTCCCGATTGGTCCTAAAGCCGCCACGCCAGATTCGATTGGATATTGACAGAAATGTCCCGGCTGTTTCCGGATTCCGCAGCAGGTTTCTCTTCCCATTGGTCCAGCGTGTCCGAGTGCAGAGAACAACAAACAAGATCGGGTGAAGACCGTCGGGATGGATGCAGGTAAGCGAGATTTTACAGGAAAATATGATATTTTACTCCCTTATCAATCTCGTTAGAAGTCATAATGACTACAGCATCACTCATTAACACCTGGCGGTGGCACTTCTGCTCTGTCGCGGTGGGATCAGCGTCGCCAGCTGGCAGCCTGCCTCGGTGACGCTAGCTGCTAAAGTGATGACTAAAGCTAACTGCTAATTATCGTTAGCTTGCTGCTACTGTTGCTAAATCTGCGGGATTCCCGCTTTGACAACTTGTGGTGTCATCACAAAACGTTCATTAAGGTGTCGTTTCTTGTGATGCCATATGTTGTTCTAAATAATTTGTCCTCTATACATCTTTTGACTTTTTAGCTAACGTTTTGTTACGCCCAAGATGAGCATCCCTGCTGATGCGCTGTCACCATCACATCGGTTATCAAGCTGCTGTTAGCCTGACTCTTGTTAGTTATGTGGGCAACACGTATTTTTAAAGCTCGGTGGGAATATTAAGGCATGTTAAGATATTTTCTAGTGTCTGATAACAGGTTTAATGGGAGTTTTATGCTGTTCTTAATAAGAACTCGATCATTTATTGATGTTTGTTACTGTTGTACTGAAGTTTATCTTGGCTTTGAGCGCAGTGTTTCCAGCTGCAGTGAGAAGCCTGAATCTAGCCGGTTATTGTGGTTGGACATTGACCATCCTCATCAAGTCTTTAGGGACAAAAATTAAATTTTATGTTTTTTTTGTTATTCAGTTATTGAAAGTCCCTTAACAGTTCCTTGTATCTGCTCGTTTAATGTTTTTAGCTTTTAATGATAGAAACTCCCTCAGCAGCATTGTTAGCACTTGCTCCAAAATCACGCGGGTTAGGCAGAGAAATTTGTGCTCACTTATTATTAAACATCATGACCAAGTTTTATCTCTTGTGTTCAGGAAGTAACAGGTCCTTACTACCTTGTAACCCACTGTAGAACAAGTAGAGATATTTAAAATCCTTCATTGTACCAGCTATTAAATCCCTTAACTTTTGCAGTGGTCATTTAGAATAACTTGGTTTTATGATTACTAATTTTTATACACATTTCTTTGTCAATCTATTATGTATTTTTTGTCCATCTTCTTCACTTTATTGCTATTTTGCAAGTAGGTTGTGTAGGTAAGTTGCAAATGAATTGCTTTTTTTGGATCAGTAAAATTATCTGACTCTGAGTTTAAAGTACGAGCATGGAAGAATCATTTTCAGACTGATGGATGAGTGTTTTTCACTGACTCAAGTGGCATGGCCTTTCAAAATAAAGTCCTCTCAATATAAAAGTGATCTCTCCATACTTGTCTTTCAAATATTGATTGACTTGCTGTCTCCAACTTTGTTTCACATTTAAAATGAAGCACCAGAGGCTTACAGGATCCAGATGGTACCTGCTCTTTGCTCCTAGCTCCCAGCAAGGCTTCTACTTCCAGAGTTTAATTCAGCTTCATACATTTTCTTGGTGGTTACTAGCTGCTCATGACTCAAAAGGCAGTTTTCTGGTTGTTTTAGAGGGTATGCTAGATTATGCTTAGATAGGCTGGTTCAGATTGGGGTTAACTAAACAGGAAAAAACTTAATTGAGAACAATTTTTTTTAGGGAATTTCGCTGTGCGTGTTATGTAAGCAGTGAGCAATCGTAAGAAGCAAATAGACAGTTGTTAACCACATTAACCTGACACTAAACAAATACAGGTTCTCCTGGTCTTGTGGCAGTGTTTTTCTTTCTTTCGACTGTTTCTTTTAGGAGTCCTCATGTTAGATAATCTACCTCCATCTTACACTATGTCTTCCATCCACTTCTGTCACACCAACCATCTCCATGTCCTCTCTCACTACATCCATAAATCACATCTTTTGTCTTCTTCCTTTTTTCAGCCTTCCACATCTTTTGCCCACATATCTGTTGTCTCTCAACTGCACATGTCAAAAACCTTCTCAGCCTTACTTTTAGACTTTTTCTCCAAACTGTGACATGTGCGCTGCCCTTTTGATGTATGTGTTCCTAATCTCATCCATCCTGGTCACGCCCAATGAAAATCTAGCGTCTTCACATCTTCAGCTCTGCCACCTCCAGATCACCGGCCTGTTTTTTCATCAGTGCCACAGTCTCAAAACCATGCATCTCAGCAGGTCTCACTACCATCTTCTTAACCTTCCCTTTTGTTCTTTCTGCTACCCATTTGACATAAACCACTTCAGACACTTCTCCACCCACTCCGTCCTGCATGCACTCCCTTCACTTCTCTTGTGCACTGTCCATTGCTTTGGATTGCTGATCCTGTGCATGGCAGGCAGTCTGCAGAAGATTATATGTTGACTTAGAGAAGTTACTACAAACAAGAGGTTTTTTCCTGTAAAAAGGGAGATTTTCCTTTCCGCTGTCACCAAGTGTTAAACCATAGTGGGTCGCCTGATTGCTGAGATTTTCTGTGTTATTGTGTGGTCTTTACCTTATAGTTTCACATGCCTTGAGGCAAGTGTTGTTGGGATTTAGGTGCTATATAAATTGAATTGAATGGTTTGGATATTAAGTGCTTAAAGGCAGGACACTGCAACATATGTGAGCACTTGATTTAATCAGTTTCTTAAAAGCCCCCAAATTTTTGTTCCTGGATGTGGTTTAGAGTCCACTCCAGCAACTAATGGATACTCCATCTCTACTCCCTGAGAGATAGGTTCATGTTTATCAGCTGCAATAAATGGCCTGTGATAATGCTGGTGATCACCTGACATTTATTGACAAGTCTGAATATGGTCCTCACTCACATGCACTGCACAGCAAGAGATAAACCACCTCAGCTGTCAGCGTGTAAGCTGCCCGAGTTGAGTAGAGTGAAAACAGCTTTATTTTCCCTCAGACTCTTTCTTTCTTTTTCTTTTCTTTTTCTTTTTTTTGCAGCTACCTTGACATACGACACACTTCGATTTGTTGAGTTTGAAGATTTTCCCGAGACCTCGGAGCCTGTGTGGATCTTGGGTAAAGAATACAATGCACTCACAGGTGGGACTTGAATCTTCTCGCATGAAAATTTCAATACCTACGAAACACATCACAAAGTCAGCCACTCTGTTTTGTCATTAAGATTTGGATATGTTGTAATATGCCCATGTCTGTATTGACTTGTAGAGAAAGATGAGATTTTATCAGATGTCACTTCACGGCTGTGGTTCACATACAGAAAAAACTTCCCACCGATTGGTCAGTTCTGGTCTTCGTAACTTCTGTCACATGTTTCTAATGTGACCTCTGGCTATCAAAAGGAGTTATGGGTGACCCATGAATCTGTTACAGGGGGGACCGGACCAACATCAGACACGGGGTGGGGATGTATGTTACGGTGTGGCCAGATGATTCTGGGCGAGGCCTTGGTGTGCAGACATTTAGGAAGAGGTAAGGCGGACTTTATCTCTGCGTGGCACCAACAGCCCGTCTCCAGTGAATTGAAACGAGGCTTGTTTTTGACAGATTTCATAACTGACCTTTTTGTTTTCAGATTGGAGATGGGCCAAAGGCCAGAAACAAAGAGAGGAGTACATCAGTCTTCTCAACGCCTTCATCGACAAAAAAGACAGCTATTATTCCATCCATCAAATTGGTAAGTAGTGAGCTTCAAACCATTCCAGTTACACAAAGGCTTGAGTGAAAGACTTCACAGGAAATTCTTCTTCTGTTCTTATTAAATGCTGCAGCTCAAATGGGAGTTGGAGAGGGAAAGCCTATTGGCCAGTGGTATGGACCAAACACAGTTGCCCAGGTTCTAAAGTAAGTACAGGAAAGTACCACAAGGGTCCATTGTGGACTTCACGCAAACACACAAAGCCAAAATGAGCAAGAAATCCCCACATTTTGAAAGCTGGAACAAAGGAATTACTGGCTCTGTGCTCTGTAAATTAAAGATTAAAGCTGTGCTGTGCAACATTTTTGTGAGCAAACAACAGTTTTTGTGTTCAGCATTTCTCTTAAGCACACATTATTTGTGTCTTTAAGGCCTTAAACATTTTTAGTGCATTTCTGCTGCTCTCAAGTTTATGGGGTAATTGTTGACTTGCTACTTGTTGGTCTTTAATCCATTAGCATTTTCTGGACTATAGTTTTTCTGCTCATCGGTCAGCTATTTATTTTCATTTTTCAGACATTTATCACTACTGCAGGAAAATCAAAAAGAATCCTGGTAAGAACAGGGGAAAAAAAAGCTGAGTAAAAACCCCCAATTCCACTCTGATATCACTTAGTGTGCAGCATACCAGTGTGGTATTTTTATTATTTGCAATTCAAATTCCTTTAAGTTGACTTTTATATGTAACACCAGCTAAAATAGTTCCTTACAACTCGTTCTAGACAAAAAATACATTTTTCAGTATAAATAAAACATCTGAATTTAAATGTAATTTTTTTTTTTTAGCTCCCCCCCCCCCCCCCCCCCACCCCCCCATAGTTTTCTTACAGTGAATGGCAAGCTGCACATAAATACTAGCAGTCTCCCAATGGATGCTGATTGGTTGGTTAATCATTTCTAACATGAAGTACCCCTTTTGTGTACATTTTCCAAACAAATAAACATACTGGCGGTCACCAGGTCTACCCGTTGATGTCTGAACTTGACCTTGAGTTCAAGGTCACCAGTATTTGTACTGGTCTGAGATTTTTCATAGATGCACCTGCCTTTCAAAGTCCTACATCGACTTGTTTTGGAGATATCTCATTCACAACTTTGGTGTTCAAGCCACTTGCCCAGCGGGGTGACGTCTATACCCCATAACCCTTTTATGTCTGAGGGGTAACTCATATGGATGTAAAAAAAAGCGCTGATTCGGATTGTCAAAAGTGTTGCTGTCAGGAGCTTCCTGCTAAAGTGAATTACGGTGCTGTGACATCACATATAGTCTCAGAATCGTATTTCACGCTAATCAAAACACAAAACACAAAAACGTTAGAAACACGGAACCACCATGTTTTGAAACTTGATGAAAATTTCCTGTTTGCCCCATGAAATTTACATTTTTGGGCTGCACCTCCATCAGACTGGCTCACAAACCTCCCAGTGGACCAGGAAGTCCAGAGGGTGGGCAGTTCTCTAGTGTTTTGGAGCGCTGGGGTAAAATTAAAACGTGTGACTGTGCTGTTTTGCTTTCAGGAAGCTGGCGGTGTTTGATACGTGGAGCAAAGTAGTTGTACACGTGGCGATGGACAACACTGTGGTCATCGAGGAGATCAGTGAGTGCAGCTGTGTTGCAACTGTGGACTGTTTACACAGTTCCTGTTTGACCAAATCTAACAGTTTCTGTGTGTAAACATCTACAGATTGATATGAGTCTCTGCAAAGAAACCAAGTTCATCCAAAGACAGAGTTATGCTGCTACTTAATTTACCAGTAGCAGCATAACTCTACACAGACCTAATTTGTATCTGGTGTAGTTTTCCTTCACTGTATTGTACTGGCAGCATGGTCGACAGTAATCTGAGTAATTTTCTGGTTTTTGTGATCATTTTTCTGTAGAGCGCCTTTGCATGCCCTGGCTGGATGCTGCAGGAGCCTATGGAGAATCGGAGGGAGTTGGGGAGCTTAATGGATGCCTGGAGGGAGCGTGTGCCATGGCTGAGGAGGAGACGGCGCTCTGGAGACCTCTGGTACTGCTCATCCCCCTCAGGCTGGGCCTGAGCGATATAAATGATGCCTACATTGATACCCTCAAGGTGAGAAACTAGCATGTACAGCATAATGACACAACTAATTCTGTGAGTAGTTATGGCCACTGTATCATGAAAAATGAGCACTGTCAGTGCAGATGTGATTTGCAAAATGGGAAAAATGACAGGTAACCACAAAGAAGTGACATAATGACGAACTGTAGAATGTGAGGCATTTAGAAATCAGAAATCCAATACTGTTAAGGAGAATCACACATGAAGGAAGTAGCAGCGTAGAGACCTTAGAAGTCAATGACACTGAGCCCAGACTACAGCTGATATAACTGTTGGTGAATTAAAGTGGGCTCAGGCAAAACTATTCTAAACTACAAAATGACAACCAATGAGAGCAAATGATACAGTTGACTGACACACAACAGCTTGGTACACACATTTACAGACGGTTACCTAGGCAACTGGAGCCTGGAGCAAGTGTGACCAACCACCAGTCAGAAAGTCATGCAGGATGAGCAAAATGCTCTGTCTTTGGATGCTCTTTTATGTTAGTGACCAGGAAAATAACTATTTAAAAGTTACCACAGTCTGAGCATGTAGTGTCCTCGGCTTTTCAGTCAGATAATGGATGTAGTCTCCGTGTGCCTGACTTTTATCCGTACTAAAATTCTAAAAGGGTTGTGGGTAGTGCAGATGCCTGTTTGGGAACAAGATAAATAATTCATCAGCAGTGCCAAGATACAAAAGTATTCAAAAGCAGCTTCTGCTAATTTAAATCTGTATCCACTTCCAGAATTACAAGCCACTTCCACAGATTCAATAATCTCAGTGCTGTAGAATTTATGTATGCCACAACTCCAGCCACTGCCCGCTTCTCAATCCCAGCGTCTAACACATGGAGTAAAAAGCACATCTCTGTTCAGCTGAAACGGAAATAAAAAGCTTCATTATTAATTTAATGACCCCTCATGACTGACAGCATTATGGGATCAACAATGCAAGAACGGTACCTGAATAAAACTCCCGTTAAGTTATCATAGATTTTAATTTAGTGAAAGGGATTTTGAGGAGACATTCAGTGCCAGCATGGTGTGTATATATATATATATATAAGCCAAATTCAGCCACAGCTGGGGTGAGATAAACCCTCTTGTCTCTTTTCACAGCAATGCTTCATGCTGCCTCAGTCCCTTGGTGTTATTGGGGGAAAACCCAACAGTGCCCATTACTTCATTGGTTATGTCGGTATGTCTAGTCTCTGTGTTTGTGAAATAAACTGTGCATTCTAAACAGCTCATGTTCATCATGTGATTCTTTTTTTTCCTTCTCTTCTTAAACACCTTCATTAAGTTAACCGCTTGGGTCTGAACACGTGTTTTTGTCCCCAGGAGAAGAACTCATCTATTTAGACCCACACACCACACAGCCTGCAGTGGAGCCGTCTGAAGACAGTCAGGTCCCCGATGAGACGTACCACTGCCAGCACCCACCCTGTCGCATGCACATCTGTGAACTGGACCCATCCATCGCAGCGGTAGGACTGCCAGGGAGAGTTTGACAGTGCAGAGCTCTTAGAACAGTCTTCGTCTCTTAGACCAGCGGTCCCCAACCTTTTTTTGCGCCACGGAGCAGTTTATGTCTGACAGTATTTTCCTCCGTACAGTAAAGAGGATAATAAAGGGGAAAACAGATTACCCACTAACTAAAGAAAAAGATCCATAGCTGAACCTTCCATTAGGTTAACAGATGTTAACAGATCTCATCCCAAGTTTGTCCAGCATTTGTTGGAAAGTATGAAAGAGTCTGATAAGGCAGTGGAGGCATGTAAAGAGCTAGTGGAATAACGATGGGCTTGGAAAAAATGTCATACTGTGTCCAGATGCTGCCAAAGACCTTTCAGAAGTGCCTCCGGCTGATACAACAATCAACAGAACAACATATCAGATGACACACAGGCTGTTGTGTGCAGATATGAATATTAATAGTTAGACATAAATGTGTTTTCTGTGCTCTTCCAGGGTTTCTTCTGCAGAACAGAGGATGAGTTTGATGACTGGTGTATGCGCATAAGAAGGGTGTGTCTCTCTCTGTCTGTAACATTAATTTTTGTTTATTACAACTTAATAAAGGCATCGCTGTGTTTTTGGAATATCGCAAAAATAATTGTCCTTGTCTTGTAGCTGTCCTGCAACAGAGGGACCCTGCCTATGTTCGAACTCGTAGACAGCCAGCCCTCTCATATGGTCAGCGTGGACACCCTTAACCTTACTCCTGGTAAATATACTGCAAATTATTTTCTTAAATATGCTAAAAACGAATTCAACTCTGTGAGGGGAGTGTTGTAGCTACTCTCTAGCTCTTTCTTTTGGGAGGAAAAAAAAGCAAGAGGACGTTTTGGTAAGAAAAGTTAGTTTTTGATGGGTGTTAACAAAAAACCCCCCCAAACAAAAAATGTTTGGTTTTTTTTGGTTTTTTTTTACCCCCCTTTAAGAGGGGGGCCAGTGGCAATAATGCTACACTGATTGGTCGTAAAGCTCACCAAACAAGAAAATGCATGACAGCAAGGAAGATGTGTGAATCCCCCCTAAAGATAAATAAAACACTGTTTCTGGTGTCTTAACTCACAGAGTTAATAAACATTAATTTAAATTTTTCTTTTAAATTTTCCTTTGCAGATTTCTCAGACTCAGACAGGTTGGAGCGATTCTTCGATTCAGAGGACGAGGAATTTGAAATCCTTTCCCTGTGACGAACATAACGAACAATGATTTGCTGTTCTCGATGGCGGACGGAAGATTCACCGTGTCTTCTCTGAATCAGAAGGGAAGCCTGAGTGAAGGAACGTGAACTGGAAAACTCTTGAGCCAGTCCAGCTCCAGTGGTGTAGTCAGTGTGTGGCACACAGCCTCCGAATGCTCCATCATTGAGACTGCCTGAGGGAGGGGAGGGAAGGGGTGTGGAGGGGAGCTGTAGCAGGAGCTCAGGATAAATTCTGTATGCACATCTTCACATACACATGTTTCCATTTAAGTCTTAACACTTTTAAATGTTTCTTCTGAAGTGATATGGTGCCTTTCCCTGACTCCATTAGTAAAATTGCCATAACAGTTTTATGTTGTGTAGAAACACGGTGCGGTCATGATGCCCACGGCTTACGCGGTTTGTCACTAATAACTGACGTCTGTAACAGCCTGTAACGAAACCAAATTTAGTCAAATCTGAAGACAAGTTGTCTTAGTTGTATCCTCGCCAAGTCTGAAACATATACACTCATCCATTGGAAGATTATTTATTTAATCAAAGCAGTATATAGGCAGGTGACAGAACAATAGTTATGTAAAAGAATGAAAAAAGCAAAAATAAAAAGAGCTGAATTTCAATTTGTATAGCTCTCTTGACTTGTACAAGTGTGGGACGTAATATTTTACTCAAGTAAACGTGTGGGATGAAGTTTGTGGGGTGCAGGAGAGGACTTTAGTTTTTAAGAGTTTCACTCCAGAGCTCTCCGAGCGGCAGGTTCTGTGCTTTGTTGATGGCATTGAGGCTGTGGGCTGTGATGTCTTTGTGAACATTTTCAATATTCTGTGCTGCATCGATCACCTGAGGAAGAAAATTTCGATAATTAGAACAAATCGGCGACTTTAGTCTTTTTCCAGATAGTTTAACGTTAATAAGATGCAACGAAGAGACTGTGGAGGTGCTTTCACACAGGAGGCAGCATTGGAGTGCTTGCAGACACCGCTGCCACAGTTCAGCAAATATAAACTTGGACTGCACTAAAGTAGAAAGAAGACATCCAGCAGACAGAGTGGAAAAGTTCATATCAGAACCACAGGAGGAAAAGACTTCCTTGGAAACGGGTTTCTATCCAAATAGATGCAGCTGTGGAGTTTAACGGTGGTGAAGCTTTGCCTGTTTAGCTCTTTGCTCTGCAGCTCGCTGATTCTAGTAGTGAGCACAGCTCTGTGCATGATACGTCCTGTGTGAAAGCCCCATAAGAGAACCTCAGACTGCTTTAATAACTTTGTAAAAATGAAAACTATCCAAGAATTCACATTCTGAATTCTTATTTCTAGAACAATAAATAACACTAGGCCCAAGATAAAGTAAGATAAAGCATACTCTCATTGTTCACAGTATTTATTCACTTCAGTCATTGCAGTGCAAGTCAAGCTTTATACTGCTCTCACCAACACCTGTCAGTGTGGAGTGGACCTGATGAAGACAGGTGGAGTAAAATAACCCTGGAGGTGGTAACATGATACATTACTGTATGTGATGGCACAGACTGATCAGGAAAAGGAAGCCAGTGCAACTATAAAGACATGAAGAAAAGCTGTTGGTGTCGCAGGCACGAAATAGAGTTTAGGCGGTGCTTTGCAGCTGACAGGTGGCACCTGATCACACAGATATCGGCCCGATGCATCCCCGTTTTAAACATCCTGTCGGAATAAATCTTCCATTCAGGCTTCCCTCATACCTGCCAGTTTACTGTCTGATCCTTCATCAGCTGTTCAAACCGCTGTTGCACTGTTCTTTGGAAGACGCTCGTCTCGTATCTCTCTTGCCCAAACTGTCCTCTGAGAGCAGCCTCGGCCGGGTTCAGCTGCAGAAACATTACGAGGTCTGGCTTTGGCAGTCCCACATCAGGCTGCATGCACCAGTCCAGGCGGAAGCCCTGAAGAAGACAAAAAACCTCCATCTGTCACGCTCGACTGCATGTTGCAATACCGAACTGATGGATGGAGTTTGAAAAGCAGAATAAATGCACTTACCGGCTTAGCGCTGGTGAAAGCAACTCCAGAGAAAGCATACCTGTCTACAACCAGAGTGATGCCTTGCTCCAGCTTCTTCTTCATTAAAGGCCTGTGGATTAGAATCTGTTAGGCTGTGTAAAGACTTAAAGGAAATGAAACAAAAATGTCAGCACATTTGATACAACCAGCAGTGTTTGCTGTCGTGTTTGCCAATCAGTCCATTTGCACTTAAAAAACTGGAGAAGGAACCAATGCAAATAAAAATAAAAAAAGCGTGAAACTGAACTCACCACTATGCACTTTTAAGGACCTGTGATTTACAACATTCATAGCATGAAGTAAAAAAAAAAAAAATGAACATGGCTTATCTGATTGTACTAAACTTGCTGTAAAAAAATAAATCAGCTGATTCTGAGGTGGGAAGCACTAACTGATTTTTTCATAGAATGATTTTACTTTTTAGGAAACCTTAAAAATGTGATATTGATTTAGGAAATATTTAGTTGTGCATCAATAAACAGATAGTCCGTTCAGCCATAAGGCTCAAAGCCTGTGTTACAGGGTCTCAAACCATTTTAATTCACATGCCACAGGCAGCCCAGTTTGATCTCAAGAGGATCAAACTGCTACAATTATCTGCAAATCATGACTTTTCTTTTTTTTTTTTTCATTATAAAAAATAAATAAATTCACACGTAATAAGCTATTGATTCATAAAATTCACAATGAACTTTCTGGGGTGTCCTATAAAAACTAACATCTGAGTTTTTCTTCACAAAAAAAAAAAAATGCTACTGAAATAAATTAAACAAAGCCATCAATACAAATCACTGGGTTTCTGCTTTGTTAGCGTTTTGCTCAGAATTTGTCCCTTCATTTTTTTAAAAGAAAGACAAGATCAGAAATCTTTGCTCCCTCTTCATCCACCCGTTTGTCTGCTTTAGGTTTTACACCTGACATTAAAACACTCGTCCAGCTGCTGATCACACTGTTGGGTTTTATTAGCCTGGTGTCTCCAGTTGAGCCAGACCATTAGTGTTTAGGCAAAGACATTTTGTTTTACACATATGCAGGTGTTACATTCTGTAAAATGCATTATATATGATTAAAATAATTTAACTGCAATAAGTATACACCTTTCATATAAATATATTTTCTTTAGCCCACATAATTATATATTTCAGTTACATAAAACATGTGAATTTTGATTTTATGTAGTGTATAGCCTATATAATAAAAATTAATGTAGCCCAATAACTATAAAAACCAGAAAGCTACAGAACATGGGGCGGTTCATTTACAATCACAAGTCTAACTTACGTTTCATAGTCATTTTTATATCAGAAATAATCTGATTGTTTTGTGCTTGAATGTAAACAAAATGCCAGAAATCTGCACTGTCATCAACACATTTATCACCAAACATTTAAACCTAATATTTCATGTTTTATTAGGTTAACCCTCTGGGGTCCAGGGTATAACTGCCATTTTTTAATAACAGCTTGATCTTTTTTTTGCCTTGCTTAGTTTGGTATCATTATTTTCAGCACAACCTCACATGTCTGAATTTACAGTTATTTTTTCATTGCTATACTGTAATAATACATGTGATCTGAAATCACAAAAAAATATGAAATCAGAGTCAGCAAAAGTTTATTTTTTACTGTAAAAACCACAAACATGTTTAGTTAATTATTTTCATAACTTGAAATGCAAATATAAATTGTACATTTTAAAAACCTATGCACAAATTTTGTAAACAAAGACATTTACAGAACAATCAGATGCCACACAAATTGATTGTGCCAGTGAAGTAGTCTGTCTGCCACAAAACACCACAGGCCTTAACCCTGCAGGCCTGACAATATGCAGTATATTCAGTTTTAGAATTTATATTCAGTGTTAATTGTAGCTAGGCTCAAGGTGTTAATGCTAGCTTCTTTTAATAAACAACACTGTCATATGCAAATTTGAGGTGGCACCCCTGTAGATCCGCCCCTGTTTAAGACTGCATGAAGTAAACCTAAAGCACTGAAAAGTCCAAACATGGACTGCTTCCCATTTTCTCTGTATCATTCCTACTGCAGTGCCTGTCATCAGAGTAACTTGGGAACGTGTCACTTCCTACATGTTAGCTCGAGGATCAGCCCACTGACACTGATTTGCAGCCAATAGGAAGCCGACCTCATTAAAGGTACTGAACACACCTGAGATTTTTTTATTTTTTTTTACACAGATTTTCATTGGCACATATGTTCACACTAACGTAGAGAGTCTTACACCATCTCCCAGCGGTTTGCAGAGAACAACAAGTGCACCGTGTGGTCCTCCAAATCACTCTTGTTCTCCAGGTAAGCCCCAATCAGCTGTCCGATCGTCGTGGTCCTGTCTGCATGAAGAAAACCGCCCCGGGACAACACGTCAGACACGTTAAAGCCAGAGGAGAACTTTAAGCTCCTTCGGTGAAAAACGGAAAGCATTCTCACCGGGGAATCTCATCATCTCAGCCGGCCTGCCGCTCTGCTGCAGAGCTTGAACCAGCTTGCTGCACTGCGTGGTCTTCCCGGCCCTGTCCACCCCCTCCAGCACGATGAGCGCTCCTCTCTTACCCGCCATCTCCGACCACTGTCCGTCAGTGCTGCGGTGAACGTTGCAGAAACCACGAACAAACTGAAGCCAAGCCCTAGAAACAGACCTGTGCCCTATCACCATTTGCCGCCTTTTCCTAAAACAAAACGTCAACAAGGAAACACAATGACGCACTTCCTGTTTCACTTCGTCACGTTTCAGCCAGCCCATTAGCTCTCCGACTGCTGCCCTCTACTGTTTACCCATCATCCCCCTTCACAGATCATTTAGATTTTGCCTACAACACCGTGTAAATACTCCGTCAGCCTGTTTGAATTAGAATATCCAAGAAAAGCAAAAATGCAGGAAAGAAAACTCCTACAACTGCTCCAATATCTATGGAAAACTGCTCTCTACTTCCTTGGCTGTACTTAGAACCAGAGGCGGAGCCAGACATTTGAAACACCCGGTGCTTAGCCCAAAAGGGTAGTATGCATGTGGTATTTTTTTTCCCCCGTTGGGGGGGGGGGGGGTAGAAATGACTGAAAGATTAATTGGCTCTGTTTTGAGTTTTGTTCAAAAAAGAATGACTTCATATAGGGAAAAATATATATCACATGTGCAGGACACCTTAAACTAGTTTTTTAATTAAGCAGCAAGGCAGAACAAAGTCAGGCCTGTATCAAGACACGAGGACTAAACCCCAATTCAACCAGACCCAGAACTGATCCTGAATTAAAACAGGATTACAACAGTTCAAAATCAGGACTACTTGGGATTTAACCAAGACAGAACCAGAATCAGAACTAGATGATAGTAGCACTAAAAATCATCATAGACCTGCACTACACTTATTTTTTAATTCTACCAAAGTACAATATTTAGATTGAGAAAAGTTTATATAATTATTCAGCCTTGTTGTGCAAACAAGCCTGTATAACATAAATATAGAATTTGAAAAATAACAAACCTAAAAAGAAACACTAGGTACGAGATACATGAGTACCTATGATACGGTGATACTTTTGGCAAACGACCATTTGACTAACATGTGTGTCTCACCTGCTCTTGTTCATCTCTGTTCTGTCCTCATTCTCCATCTCCCTCTCTGTTCCTCTCTCTCTCTCTCTGTGCTGACAATCATCAAATATACAGATATTTACAAACTCTTCAGATAAAAACACTTTTTTAATTGTAACATCAAATCAGACTAAATGTTTATTTTTTTTTAGATTGATAAATATAAAAAACATATTTGTTAACTTTAAGAGTAAAGAGAGAAACTATCTGTATTTCTTAATTGCAAATGGCACCAAATTGTATTCATAACTGAGCCACACTTATGGAGCGCCACAGTTCTTTTCCTGGTGTTTGGTTGACATCTCTTGATGTTCCCATGTCACAGAAACAGGCTCTGTGTTTTGCCTTATATGCATCCACAGCTGTGCCACCAGTTTACTCACATGGACTCTACTAACCTATCAGAAGCTTCTTCAGCTCAGAATGGAATCGTCTGGAGTTTCTTATTAATTAACAATAAACTTAGTGTATATGTGCTCCTACATTTGATGAAAGTGATAAAAAACAGAAAGCTCTGTCTCTTTATTCTGACATTTAACTAATTCAAAATATATTTCAATATTTATCTAAAACAAAAGTTTACTCTAAATTGATGTTGTACAGTAAAATTTTTTATGTTTTATCTCTAAAGTGTAAATATCTGGTTACAAATGTGAATATCCTGCTGTGTAGGCTACTGAAATCCCTCTTGTTTTGCATAGAAATATACTGAACAACATACAAAGCATAATATATAAAATAACATTTACCTGAGTTTTTTCTTTGAAAGAAGCCTCTAATGTCCATTCTTATGTTTCAGTACATAACTGAAACCGATTTAGTCGGGGAGGGTAAGAACTGAAAATATGAAATAAACACACGTAAGCTAAGACTCTCCAAAAAAAAAAAAAGCATTTGTTCGGCTTTTCATTTCGCCATTTGTTGATTCACTTGAAGAGCAAGTAACGTAATATTGGTCAAGTGATCAGTTTGATATCAATCTTTCGTGATGCACCGTCATATTTACATTATTTGTACGGTACGAATGATTTGCTTTGGTACCTGGTCAAACTTAAGCTCTTCTTAGTATGGCTGGCTCCGTCTGTCCAACAGCGCACTCACGGGCAGCAGCTGCCCCGCCCCCTCCCTCAGTCGCTTAGTGCCTGAGCTCGGATCATACCAATATCAGGGGGGATTCACGCACAGTCGTAAATTCCCACAGTGTGCACTATGTGCTTCGAATATTGTGTGTACTTTTTGTTTTATACAGTTGTCAGCCAGGCATCTAACTATGAAAAAATTACACTCCAAAAGACCCCGGGCTTCTGACAAAACAACCCGGGCTTAAGCCCAGTAAGCCACCCCCACGCTCCGCCCCTGCTTAGAACTTCATACACTTAATCACAAGCAACAGTTATGCTGAATAAAACACGTTTTATTAGCACAGGGCAATTTACTGGCTGATTCACCTGTGAGTGTGCAGTGGCCCGAAGTTCGCTCTCAGATTGAAATCTCAACAAATCACAACAGCAATCTCCTTGAGATGCTTCATATTAGAGATTGATTTATATAATGTAATAATACGGCGAAATAAGATGACAACCCCTTCTATAAGAGTTGGCGTTGACTCTCCAGGTATCTGATAGTCTGGATGTCGTTTTAAAAGATATTCCCAGATTTGGTGTTTTGATAATGGTGCTGGATAGCAAATAGACACAAAATGTCCCATAACTGTTTAGTTGTTTTTTAGAGCTGGAGGTCATAAAGACTATATATTTTTATTGTTTGCTATCCCTTTTTTGTCCCTTTGTGTCCGGTGGCACCCTGGAAGGGAACACTCCCATCAGGATGAAGGTGATCACTTAAAACTAATTCCAGCTAAATACCCACAGGTCCTGTAAAAGGTGATATTCAACACCTTTCTTTTTCTGATAGTATGGAGGGAAATAATCTGTTTCACTCCCTTTGACACAATGAATGAAATTAATCCTTAATTCTTAGTTAAATAATTAGGTATATATATACACACATACATATATACACACACACATACGTATATACACATATATACATATATATATTTATTAAATTATAGCCTATTGATACGTTGGTTTGTTCTGTGAATGAACACAGCAAAAACAAAGCAGATGGGAGGGGGTGGAATAGGTTGTTTCCCATTAACAGAGACTGTCATGACAAGTTACTGTATTGTTAAAAATGTATTTAACTGCAATTTATGTATGTATTTAACTTTAATATTTAACTGCACAACACATGAGCACCAGATTTCATCCTTATGGGAAAATTATCTTTACAGCATTAGACACGTGTTACACTTTGCTCTTGTGACAGTGTTTCAGAGCATCTTTCAGTGCTGCCAGCACCATGTCGACGTTCTCCCTGCTGCTGTTGCATCCCATCAGTCCCACGCGGAGCACCTGGAAAACGACAAAAACATCCAATGTAAAACACACAGGCAGGAACAAATGTGTTTGGATGATGCATATTGGCACTCGATCATCATTTTCTCCTACCAAACCAACTGATGGTCCGAGCCCCCCAGAAATCTCCAGATTGTGTGTTTTCATTATGTAGCTTGTGATCTCTTTCCAGTCATATCCATAAGGAGCAACAATTGTAGTGACTGTTGGCAGCCTCAGACGCTGTAACAAACAGCTCATTATTTAATCTTATATAAGAAAGAGCTGCAAGCTTGATGTAAATTCCCATACAGATTATTATGATTGTTCTAAAACTTACCTTTTCTTTGACAAAAAGCTTGAGACCCATGCTCTCCAGGCCAGCATGGAAATATTCGGCTACCTTCAGATGTCGTTCCCATGAATTCTCCAAACCCTTAAAAAAATTGAATTATAGAATTAAAGCTAAAAAATTCACAGACAATTCGCAGACACTAGGGAGCTGCAAGTCCTTTACTCATCAACCATATCTCAATTTTCAGAGTACTGATCACAAAAGTGTGCTCTACAGCTGTGCTGTGAAGCTGCATGTTCAGCTAAATTCTAATGCTGGATGACATGAATATTTAACAGGGGAAAGTGTTTCATGTTCACTCTTAGACTAGTGTGTTAGCACTTTTCATATTAGCATTAGGCACACAATACCAAGTCTGGTGGGAATGTCACGTTGTTGGTATTCCAATCAAAGCAGTGGATAAATTAAATTTTGGCCTGATAACTGTTGGAGACTATCGAAATATAACGATCCTAAAGTTGGTAGGATTAATTCTCTGAACATGATCATCAGTACAAGGTTGAAATATTTTAGCCTGCACAAAAGCCAAACATTTGTTCACTCATTAATGAACTATTAATGAATTCATACACTACCGTGTGGCTGTTTTGACAAATTGCCCCTGACATCAACACTCTTGGGATCACTTAACCAAGTAAACCCCTCCACCATGGATCTAGAAAGCTGTGGTGGTTTGGGCATCTAACTACAAAAGCCACTTCCCTCTCCTCACCTGAGGAGGTGGCTGAGGGCTGTCTGATCATACCTGCTTAGACTCCTGTCCTGCAACTCAGACTGAGATAAGCAGGATAATAGATATTTTTTCCCCCTCTATGGGATTCCCAAGACAGTTACTGAACCACATAGGATCCAGCTGCTTAACTGGAGCTTAACTGTATGGGCCATAAGAAGTGCTCAACTGGTGGGAGGTGTCTGCAGATTTCCTCAACAAACTGAGTTCTGCATCTGCAAAGTTCTGACTGCTGCAGCTGGACTAATTATTCTCTCTTTTTTGATTCAAGAAAAGTGAGGGGTCTATATTTCGCATTCACTCTGCAACTCATCTGTTTAATAAAAGTCAGGATTTTAATTGAAAATGTGACATTTCCTTAGTGACACCAAATGTTTTAGCTGCAGTGCTTTTATCTCAGGTTTCCACAGAGGAGATACGCTCTGTTTCCATTACTGTATTCTGTGCTTCATTAGTTAATTGCATAAAATGTTAAAACTGCAGGCTCATGAACCCTTTTAATTGCTAGACATGTCTCACCTCTTCAACAAGGACAGACAAACTTTCCCTCAGAGAGTAAAAAGCAGTGACAGGACCTGTGTGGTGATATCTATGAAAAGAGACAAAGCAATACCAAATGATCTTAGTAATAGGTTAAAAGTGAGCCTGAAACACGGTCCAGTCTGCAGAGAAAGTCTTACACTCTTGATGGCTTTCCATCACATCCCCAGTAGTTTGCCAGCCAACTCAAATCCAAGTAAAATGACACGGGCTTTGTCCTTCGGCTGAAGATTTTTTGGCTGTGGATAAATTTACCTTTAAATACTTATGGTACCCTATTATTCTGAATGAATAAAAATGATAAAAATGTGCAGTTCTTACCACGCTCTCTCACTGAAGGAAATCGGTGCTGTACCTGGTGGGGCATTCAGAACCTTTTGGGAGCCTGTATACAGGATATCTATCTCTAAAAGTACAAACATCGACAGAAAAATCCATATATATTATTTCATAAAATAAAGACTGGAAACATCTTGCAGGATTTTTCAGTGCACCTTGCTGGTCCATGTAAACAGGGGCTCCTCCAATTGATGCCACAGAGTCAACAAGAAACAGGCAGTTATACCTGCAAGCAAATCACAAAACACCTATATCATCTGTCTAGCTGCAGATGTGGTGATGGCAAAGTGCTGTGTCTTACTTATGGCACAGCTGTCCGATGCCATCTAAAGGATGCAAGACTCCCGTGGAAGATTCTCCGTGTGCCACAAAGAGCAGCGCAGGTCTGTGTTTGGATAAAGCCTGCGGTGAGATAACAGTGTGATTACACAAGTGGCAGCAGTGACAGAAATGATTAAAGTAGCCTGATAACTGGAGCATCAGGAAACAATACCTTTTCCATCTCTTCAATAGTGAAGCAGCCACCAGGAGGAGCCACTATAGTGTTTACTCTCGCACCTGCAGGTTTGATACACATGCGTTTTTCTTAATTAACTGTTTTTTTTTATTACACCAATGAAAGCCACCTTAAAAAGACAGCAGCAGTAATACTCTGTATTTTTATCATCAAATCCTGTGGAAAGACCTATGGGAGATTATTTAATTATGTTCCACAATGCTCCGTTATTTTCCTAAAAGTCAGTATAATGCACTGCCTGACATGTTCGTTACTGTGGACATGCTGCAAATACTAGAGCAGCTAATGAGTATTCACCATAGACTGCATATATGGCTCATGGTTCCCTTATTGTATGACCTCAGTAAAAACCTTTCTCAGGAGATTATAGGTTCAGCTGCTAGCACAACATTAAGTTAATGTTTTAAACAGCTATGATGGCGTCTGTGAAAATGTTCAGCTTGACTTGCAGTGTGCTTTGGTGTCATGCATGTTGTGCCTGTCACAATTTGTGTAACCTGGAACTCACACAATGGCCCAGGGTGGAGGCACAGTTGCGTGAGAGAGACAGTTTCTTAGGCGATTTCAGAGATTAGCAGATGGCACACATCAACTTTGCTGTACATTTGGAAAAGGCGTGAAAGTATTCCACAGCAAAAGCTCTTTTTGAACAGTGCCCATCTGTTGTAGGAAATTATATTTCTGAATTTGGTTATCTTCCAGGATTTGTTAGGTACAAATGATACAATGAGCCTTACCTATCCTCTCTGCCATCTCAGCTGCTCTCTCCCCCCAGATTCCATTCACAGCTACAAGCACGCTTTCCCCGGGCTCCACTGCATTGAAGATGGCGCACTCCATAGCACTGTGGCCGGTGCCACTCACAGCTAGAGTCATTTTGTTTTGAGTCTGGAACATATACTGGATCCCACTCTTGATGTCGTTCATTATCTGTAATTGAAAAAGGGCTGAGTTTGGTGTAACGAGTAGCGATCTATCTGATGTTAGAACCATTCCCAATCTTTGTCTAGCACAGACAGCATGCAACCCAAATATAGATCCTAGTCATTGGTGTTAAACCTCTGAAGTTACCTCGAATATCTCTGGATGCATGTGTCCAATGACAGGGTTAGCACCGGCCTCCAAGATCCGTGAAGGGACGTTTGAAGGTCCGGGTCCAAACATGTGACGATAGGGAACAGTCAGAGGTTTCTGCAGGCATTTTGGTGGCGGTACAGAGATGGACGACATGTTCCCAGCAGTGTAACAAGCAAAACAAAACCGCAAAGAGCCGTGGAACCAGAGAAACCACACCTCAGCTTAACACACCTCTCTTTCTGACCAGTGAGCACCACAGGTCAGAAGACCATCATAACATGTTCTGCTTTTATCTTTCTCTTCTTATGTCAACACTTGTTGGTCTCTCTGCGTAATGAGCTCGTGTAGTTTGATGTGTTCTCATTTTTAAGATAGCAAGTGATCCTGCATGTCCCGAGATGTTAATCATTGACCACCAACTGACCAGAGTCTCAGGTTTAACTATTAAACTGCAGTGTTCCTAAAACATTAACAGAGTTTGGTTGCTAAAAAAAAATTCACTTTGTAAGATGATATTTTAAATGCATTAATGAACCTTAATTAAATCTATTACATCTCGGGTCATTAAGAACACAACAAGTCTCTCATAAGGAAATAGTTGATGAGGAGAAACTCATTTTTAACAGGATGAAATCTCCTGTTAAAACAAGACTCACAGTGGACAGCCTTCTACTTTTAAATATCCTAGGAACCACAATCAAATCAGCAGTCTGTGAGTAAAGTGCTCTATTGGGAGAGTATGGCCCTTTAAGATATTTGTCATTATTCAAGACCTTGTATGTGAGGAGAAGGATTTTAAATTAGATTCTGGATTTAACAGGGAGCCAATGAAAGGAAGCCCATATGGGAGAAATATGCTCTCACTTTACTCCCTGTCAGTCCTTTCACTGCAACATTTTGGATCATCTGAAGGCTTTTCAGGGAGCTTTTAGGACAACCTGATAATAATGAATTACAGCAGTCCAGCATAGAATTAATAAATGCATGAGCTAGTTTTTCAGCGTCACTCTGTGAAAGGATGTTTCTAATTTTAGAGATAGTGCACAGATGAAAGCTTTTGCTTGAGTATTCTTTTGAAGTAAATATGCGGCATCGTAATTACATTTTTCTGTGCAGTTAAAATGCTAAAGTTCAGCAGAAGTTTTAGTTTTTTAAATGACCCTTAGGCCAGTTTTTGTTTTCCATTATTATGAGGTCAATAACTTTTTAACCATCACTCAGTGAGAATCAGTGGTGAATTGAATATTTGAGGTTTATTATGACAGCTTGTCATTGTGCTTCACAGTTGGGCCTGATTTGTCTTCTGAGGGATGAGGAGATGCTTCCCCAGAGGTTCGGCGCAGAAGCTGCCATCTTCGTACACGAGCCGTCCCCTCAGGATGGTGGCGCGCACGGCCCCTTGCAGTTTGAGGCCAAGGTAAGGAGTCAGCTGATTGCACAGTCACAAACAGCAAACTGTTATACAAACAACACTCGTCAACTCATCATACAGTGTTTATGTTAAAATTTTCTCAGTGATTGTATTTACCTTGTTTTTATGATGTATGTTTTCTTCTTGAATCTGTGAAACACAGCAAAGGATGAAAGACATCTGCCTCAGGATATGATGACTGTTTATGGTTTCTTACCTCAAACTCTCTCTCTGGGTCCCACACGACCAAGTCGGCATCATAACTGGGGGCAAGGCAGCCCTTCCGGCTGTCGAGGCAACACAGCTGAGCTGTTTTTTGGCTCAGGAGCCTCACAACATCAGGGAGCTGAAAACCTCGTTTACTGGCTGAACTCCAGAACAGAGACAAGCCTGAAAACGATGAGAGTAATAAAGAAGATCACTGAGAACTGAACTGAGACTAATCAAATCAGAGTTTTTCCACTCCTTAATTCTATTTGTCCTTTAATAATAAGATTGTATGAGGCGAAACACTGCGTATCACTGTCACGAGACGTGTTGGTGTCAGACTTTGACCGCTCTCTCACTGAGGCAGAACAGTAAATGATTGCTTTAAACTGGAACTCGTTCATGTTTACCTTCCTGTGAACTTTGACTGACTGTCAGTGATTGTCAAAAGCATTATGGGGGATATGTGGGGGCAGGGGGCAGCTAATCCAACCCAAAAGAAAAGAAGCATATCCCTGTAATATTCCACGGATTAGAATTCATTTGTAATCCATCCATCCATTTTCTTCTGCTTATCTCATTCAGGGTCGGGGGGTTGGAGCCTAACCCAGCTGTCATACAGTGAGAGGCAGATTACACCCTGGACAGGTCACCAGTCTGTCAGAGGGCTAACACACAGAGACATCATATCTCTTCTATTCATATCAAGTGGTTGATTCTCACTAGAGCATTCACTATTATACGAGGTACTATAAAAGTGCTGAAAGTGCTGTGATTATAATTGTATTGTCTGAAACACTACGTTATGTTGCAGTAGTTGAGTAGAATAGTTTCTCCATCTGCAGTTACTATTGATGCGAATGCCTGTTAACAATTCACATTACTGTCATCCAAATACAGTTTTGGCATTTGGTCTTTTCCATTGCACCAAACAAATACTTGGAAAGCTGCAGCAAGACCTCCTCAGGATACAGAACAGATCACGCATGTGACATGACATTAATTATGGAGGAGAGAGGCTTGCTGAGGCAGCAGTAACTGCAGGCAGGTGGAATCAACTTTGCCGGTATGATATGCAGAACGGGTTGATGTAGGCTGCTGAGGTCCCGGGACCGTGGCAGACATTAAGGTCTGCCTGCCTTTTTGATAGTTGCTACTGAATATTAAATATTCTGCATTTGTGTTTGCACGAGTCAGTACCAAACTGTAAAGAAGAAATCCCTCCCCAAGCCTGTGCGAAGTCTCCACTGTCCAGTTTCTTCAAGTCGGTGGTGCAGGGGGAGTGGTCTGAGACCACCATGTCAATCTGTCCAGCTTTCAGCGCAGACCATAGCTGCTCCTGGTGGGGAAAAATCAGTCAGAGAGTAGCTTTTTGTTGTTGTTTGCTGAAAATAGTCAACTTTGTGTCTTCTGTACATATGATTGTTTACTCTGTTAACAGATCCTCTGATGGGTGGGCAGCACTTAAATTGCGTGGCCCCTGCAGGTATGTCTTCTGCACACAGGCTGAGATAGTGGTGGGTGGTCTCCACAGTCAGAGGAGCTCCAGCCTGCCGTGCTTCCTCAATCAGTTTCAGTGGCTTTGCAGAAGACAAGTGAACTATGTGGCAGCGAACCCTGGAGCAGGGATATTATAAGAAACATCAGAGTCTCCCTTTGGTTGATTTTCTTATGGAATGACTCTATTTTTTCCTGTTACACACAGAACCTATACAAATATATGAACTATGATATTATGGTTATTCGTTAACATGATGATTTTCTCACCTGTACTGCAGGCAAAGCTCTGTGACAACACTAATAGCTTCGGTTTCCATGACGTCTGGCCTGGACCGCAAGAAGGTGGAGTACTGGCAAGGGTCTAACATGGGGTTGGGTAAGAAAATATCAGTGTTTATTAGTGTAAAAACAAATAAAAAGGATAAAGGATGAATGAATTTTGGACACTTACTACATTATATTTTTAAGTATTTTCATAAAACACTGTAATGATTGTTACCACCAGTCTCTCCTTTTCCTTCCCAAACGTCCCTCTCTGCATGAAACTGGAGGAGACAGGAGAAAAAGGCTTATTTTTTTATTTCATCTGGCAATGTTCTGTGTGCAAACTAAAGGCAAATCACACACAGAGTAAGAGAACTTAATGTTACGTAAGATGTTTTGGTTTGTAAATTACCAGCAGGACGCTTCCTGTGCCTTGCAGCTGCTTCATGGCTGTATGTAGATCGCTGTCATTTACATGGGGGAACTCATCCACCCCGCTATGGATGAGAAAACACTTGAAGCCAGCCACTCCAGCCTGGATCATTGGACGTAGATGGAGCTGCAAGGAGACGTTCATGGAGCGTTTGCTTTAGTCTTGTTTTTTTTTTGTTTGCTTTTTTACAACCTGGCCTGTTTGTAGAGTTCATCATGCTAAAGCTGTGCACACATTACCTGATTGCCAGGGACCACGCCTCCCCAGAAGGCTACATCCACAAAACACTTCCCTGTTGCCTCCCGCAGCTTCTCGTGAAAATTGCCAAGAGTTGTGGTGGGAGGGATGCTGTTTCTGTGTGAATAACAAAGGCCTGATGAGAGCTTCATGTCTACTGTTTAAAAAGAATCTTTCTAAAATGGTCTCAGGCCAAAGCCAAAAATCATTTCAGCCATAGAATAAAACATAAAACTGATAAAGACGACATGTTACATTACTATTACTTTTTTCATTACTTGTGCTATATTTAACCCGTCAGGCAAGACTGACAGGCATCGTTATGTTTTGTTTTCTAGCTTTAAACTTTTTCCAGTTACCCTAAACTCATTCACTGTAAGTATAATTCTTAGAATAAAGAGTTGCTCACAAATAAAAATTTCAGCCTTGACATTTTAAACCAAGCCATTGACGTACAGTGCTTCTCAGATTCATTTTGATGTTTGCCTGAGGAAAACAACATTTATTTTGCAGTCTGTTTACCCTGCATGCTCTACCAGTGACCTTGTCTGATCAGACTGCAGGGACTGATTTCTGAATTGGTGAAGTCTCCAACTTACAGCGGCATGTCCACAATCGTCGTCACCCCTCCGGCTGCTGCAGCTCTGGTGGCGGTCCAGAAACCCTCCCAGGAGGTACGGCCTGGTTCATTCACGTGAACGTGGCAGTCTACAATGCCTGGCATCACCACGCTGTCACCCACATCCAGCACCTTCCAACCACAGAAAAGTTTTTTAAACAATGCAGTGAATCAAGCATCTGAGAGAAATAAGATCTTCAGGAGTGTTGAATCAGTGAATTACAATTTTACAGACAGGCGAATTATCCTGAGCAGTGTTCTGAGGAGTGAGACCCAGCTTACCTGACAGGCCACATCCTCAGAAAAGCTGCAGCTCGAGACTATTTCATGTATCTTCCCATCCTTTATAACTACAACTGCAGGACGTACTTTGTCACCATCCAGCACCCTCGTACTCCTCACAGCACTGACTGTTGATCCGAGTTCCATGTTTTCTTTTTTATTGACTGTTATTGAGTTGAGTACCCTAGACTCTCACTAATATTCCTCTGAACTCTAGATAAAATCTGAGCAGCTCAGTTGCCCTATGTGGAGGCACAACCCTCTACTGAACGGGCTTATTGACCTTTGTTTGGCCACGTGACATGCAGGGCCAGTCATGCACGGTTTGTATGAAATTTCACAAGTAGGACCATAAAATATACGGATTCTAGAGGACATATGACAAATTGTGAGCATGTTGAGTGGTGTCTGATACTGCATGTACTAATACTGATACTTTTTCTTTTAAAGGCATTTTCATACTTCATGTTTGAGACAGATTTTTTTCAGCTCCATTTAAATATTTCATTTAACATATTTCAGGGGGCTTATTTGAATGTCTGAATATAGTATAGTAATAGATATGATGACCAATATCACTTTTAAAATTAATTCAATTAAACTTTATTTATATAACGAAAACCACAACAGGAGTCATCTCAAGGCACTTTATACTGTAAGGTAAAAGGGCTACAATAATCTATTATTTGTTTGATCGTATTTTACAATGAAACGGATTTAACTTAAAAATGTAGATTTACACTTTTTTTTTAAACCGAATCAGTTTTGAGCACACATCTGCGCCGATTCTGACAAGTATTTAAAAAAATAAATAAAAATCTCGTGCGCAAATCCGACAGATGTGATCCTCCTCACCTGTCATCACTGCAGCCTGCTGCTGGCTTTGGCTGTCTGTGGGCGTGGGGTGAGTGTGAGGGATGGAGGCTGACAGGATTCAGCTTGAGCAGGCCTCGCCTCCCCTCATCCCTTCATCCTCCCGGCGATGCGCTGTGCGTTATGACGCCAGGCCGTTTGACGAGCGCATTACGTGGGGCTGTCAGAGCAGCACAGCAGCCGCGTTATGTAATGCATCGGGTGTTGCTGCACGGATCTCAAGATCTGGAGGAAAACTGACGGATGGCTGATTTGGTAACAAATAACCGCGTGCCGGCGTTTGACTGAGCTTACAACTACAATGCTAACTGTGAACTGTAGGAGTGCAGTGTAATAGAGCCTGACTGGGGCATCGGTGCCCATCCCTGAGGTGCACAGACGTCTGGAGCCTGCGGAAGCTGCACATCTTTTTTTTTTTCTTTAGCCGGCCGCTGGCGCGTCTCTGTTCAACGTGTTCTCTTATCTCAGTGGAAATAAACCAATGCGGGTTTGGCTGAGGGAAGAAACAACATCGTCTTTTGTTCTTTATTGCGTTGGTTTGAGCCAACAGCCGCTGAGCTGTGGTATAAACAATGGCGGGTCCCGAGCAGTCCCAGCAGCAGCAGCAGCAGCAGGTAGAGGAGAAGGCAGAGCACATAGATGATGCTGAGATGGCTCTGCAAGGCATTAACATGCTGCTCAACAACGGCTTCAAGGAAAGCGACGAGCTGTTCAGGAGATACAGGTAATTATTTTGCGCATTAATCGCTGCAATCTTGCTGAAGCCTACAATTTAGTGAAATTTTTTTTAAGTCTGAAACACTATATACACAGTACAGTATGTCCCTATGGATCCACATATACCTCAAACGGAAGAATATTTTTTAAAGAACTTTACTATCTTTGAGGATCTGTCTGATTTATGTCACCACCTTTGAAATGGAAGTCATAGCACTAGAGTTGAAATTAAGAAACCAGGTGACAGATATAAAAAGTTAAGAAATCAAAGAAAATGTTAAACGATGTCAGTTACTTTATTGCTGTATTTTCTATCATGAAAGTATTTGGTGATTTTGTAGTACATTGTAATAAATGTAAATCAGTTTAAATTTATTTTAACTTATTGGTCGAGATAAAACATTTTGGGATTTCAGCTTTAGCTCTGAAGAGTTGTGAAGGATAAAGGATATTTTTTCAGGCACAACAGATTAATGATACTTGTTTGTTGCAGCCCTACGTGGCCTCGGTAAATGTATGCACTGAGACACTTGCATTTTCCTCCTTGCATGTCAGACAGATAGTCCTTGGCAGCGGTCATGACAGCTTAAGATGAGACTTGTTTCTGCTCTGTTTGTGCCAACAGAAAAAGTTACTGTCTGCAGCTCCTTTTAAAAATGTTCATCTTGGTTTTGCAGGACACCCCAAAAATACACAAAAAGCATAATAAAGATTTTTTTTCTTGTTCTCTGGTTTTTTGTTTCTTCACAGGGGCCAGAGCCCATTGATGAGCTTTGGGGCCAGTTTTGTCAGCTTTCTGGTGAGTTTTCTTAGCCAGTAGTCCAAAAAGTTGGTAGAAAAAATAGCAATGCACTGAAAGAGGTGTGAAAGATGCAAGAGCAGAGTTAAAATAATGGCCATCCCATCACAGTTCACCCAGGTATTAGGACCTCATTGTCACCACTACATCCTCTCCTTTGATTTGCTTTTAAATCCATTAACATAATGGATGCTTCCTCCTCTCAAGATCAGCATCACTCTTGCAGTGAAGCACATTACTGAAATGCTTCAATAATGGCAGAAGGAGATTTTTCACAGCATGGTTGTCACACACACACACTCACAGACACTGCTGTGTCACTCCCACTCGTGTCGACACTCGCACAGCATGATGTCATCCTCTGTCCCCAGATGCTAAATGGCCCTGAAGGCTGTTGGGGGTGCTGACATCTGACCAATCATTGCAGGCGCTCACACATGCCCAGTGGCATTTAATGCACCATGCATAATATTATTACAAGCTAGTATAAAACCACAAAATTAATTTCTTATGTCAATGTAAGAAATTATTCTTGTTTTATATTTAGCATTTCACCCTGTGTGTGTATTCTGCTGGGCTGCATCTTTTCAGCCATCCCAAACACAGCTGCACAGATGTCACCGTGTTCCTCCATTCATTATTTTGTAGAAAGAGCCCTTTGTCCTTTCCTGCTTTTAAAGCTATTACATAATGCTCCTTCACTCTTAGATTGTAAGCTAGCTAATGCATAAAAATGCCTTACAAAACAATACAAATTCATATCAAGATAGTACTAATGTGAAGCAATGAAATATCACCAGACAAGGACTTTTTTCCTGCCTTTCACTGCAGAATGCCATGATGACATTTGAGGAGGAGAAGATGCAGACTGCCTGTGATGATCTGAGGACCACTGAGAAACTGTGTGAGAGCGACAGCGCTGGAGTCATAGAGACAATCAGGAACAAGATTAAAAAGAGTGTAAGTGCAACGCTATTTAAAAAAAAAAGAATTCAAAGTGTATATTATAGGGCTTTCTGGAGGGCGCTGAAAAAAAACTGTAGACTAAACTGATAAGAGAGCTTCCATTAAATTTGGGGCTGAACTGAAATCCAGAGATACTGTTAGTACAGCTTTAGATGGATTCCACTGTTGCTGGCATCTTCTTGTATCACGGCCGGTACAGGCTGCAATCCAGATAACTATGTTAGGATCCTCAGCTTTAGGCGTAATGATGCAGGCAGCAATGAGATCATGCCAAACTCACTCGCAGATTCAATTAGTACTCCTGGGAAATTTAATCAACAAACTGGGTGAGGAGTGGAGGGTCATTCAGGAAACTCCCCGTCCCTCATGCCTGCCAACCGCTGGGGAAACGAGATGCATGCTGGCAACTAAAGACGTGTGCCTGTGTGTGCGTGTTACAGATGGACTCTCAACGGTCCGGCGTTGTTGTCGTGGACCGCCTGCAGAGACAGATAATAGTCGCCGACTGCCAAGTATACCTTGCTGTGCTCTCTTTTGTCAAACAGGAACTCTCAGGTAATAAACAAAGAACCATCACAAGCCGGTATGATCTGAATCTGCATCTTTCATGAAGTAAACCAGTGTGTGGGAAAGTGGGGGGTTAGATTGCTGTTGGTCTATCATGACTAGGTTTGCTTGATTGTTGAACTTGTACTTGACATTATAATTCTGATTATTTTGCATGATTCATTAACTTAACGAACCTGTGGGATGTTCTTGAACTTTAAATTTAACTCAAGTGAAAAGCTAAGAGAGGTGCAAGTGGTGGCAGACACAGGGTTGGATGTTAGTGCCCTCAGAGGAAGAGTCTTGTTGTTTTGGTTAGTAAAGCCTGTCTTGCAAGTGCAGTAGATGGTCCATGCTTGTCCACGACCTTCGGTGTAAGCGTCTTACACCGGAGGTCAGGCGGCAGACTCACCTGCCTTGGCGAATCTGTATAATAGCATAGATCAGAGTGATGGAGATTTGTCACCAAACACCCAGTTACTCAGATGAGTTTTGTTTTAAAAAGTGTTAAGCGATTAATGAAATAATAACACAGAAATTCAGCTCAATGGTTCTCAGGTGATCCTCATTTCTTATGTAATTTGCCGCCTGAAAGATGTGAGAGTGCAAATGTCTGATTCTGTCAAGATTAGACGTTCAAAGATCTGTAGCACGGAGTCTGTGTAATATCCATGTGAGACTGTGTGAGATAGTGCAAGTAACTGGAGAGTTCGCAGTGATTAAATTGTCATCTTTTGTCCTGTTCTCCTGCACACTCTACCAGCTTCTTCTGATTCTCAGCATTTTTGTTACAGATCATACACCAGCAGTGTATTTCCAGTATTTCCAGCAGTGAGAATCTTGCTACAGCAAACTAAATGAAGTATAGTTGTTTCTGGTCTGAAATTGACACAATTTGGCACTTAATAAAGTTAAATATTGAGTAAATGGTAAGAATTTATAGTCAGGCCTAAGACTTACTTTCATGGATGGGTTGTTGCAATCAGTTAGATAAATTAGCAATAAATTCAAAACCATAACAGAAGATTTAGAGTTTTTTATAGTTGTCTTCTGGGTTTCTGGGTTTGTTCTTCCACCTCAGCATGTCGGTGCAGAGCGTCCTCCAAAATATCTTATTTCCTGTTTCCACTGACAGCGTATATCAAAGGAGGCTGGATTCTCCGTAAGGCTTGGAAAATGTACAATAAGTGCCACAGCGACATCAGCCAGCTTCAGGAGGCCTATCAGCGGAGGTCCTCTGGGAACCAGGACTCCCTCTCAGCAGACAACGCCAACCACAATACACCCGTGGAGAATGGTGTCACAGCCGAAGCCCTGGACCGCCTCAAGGGCTCAGTCAGCTTCGGTTACGGCCTCTTCCACCTGTGCATCTCCATGGTACCGCCACACCTGCTCAAGATTATCAACCTGCTGGGTTTCCCTGGGGACCGACTCCAGGGCCTCTCCTCCCTTATGTATGCAAGCGAGAGCAAGGACATGAAGGCCCCTCTAGCTACGTGAGTGAGCGGAGGTCTTACCGTTTATTACATCAGGCTCATTTCTACAGCAGGAACTCAAAGCAGAAGTTTTATATGTGAGCAGCTCCCTAATCTGCTGTTTCAGACCCTCTAATTCCATTGCAGAAAAGGACGATCCATAAAACTAAACTGAGGTGACATATTTTGTTAGTTTAAACAACATAAATATTAACTACAATAAAGGGAACAGAGATGGTTGATGGTTGATATCTGATGGTGAAATTTCAGTGTAAAAATACTGCTATTTGAGCAATGCAGCTGCTGTTCTTCATCATCTTTTAGAAATGTTTTGTGCAACAAGCAAACAGTGCAGTTTTTCATCGGCACTCAGAAGTACCTTCATCTAAGCATGTACCCTTTCCCTTTTTTTAAAAAACAATCCTGAAGAGGTCCAGTGGAGGCAGTTACTGTTACTCAAACAGCATGCAAAGATACCTGCATCCCTAAAATGGCCCACAAGTTCCTGCGGTAGAAAATGACCTTTAGGATAATAATATTATTATTAATAATAATAATAATAAACAAATTAGGAATTGCTGAGTGGTTCTTAATGGTTCTGTTTAAGCTTAATTACTTGTTAATTATAGCATATAGTAAAAGATCGTCACATACGAGTTCTTCTTTTCCCCCTCTTCTAAATTTAAAACAGTCTCACCAACGGTCATTTAACAGCTATTTTGTGGTTTTTGGTTACATAACATAGAGCTTGTTAGCCAATCAGGGTCCTATCTTCACCCTGGAATAAGCAGCTGATAATAGAGTCTCACTAATAGGTTTATTTGAGAGCTGCGTGTCAGCTTTGGGAATTAATTTTTAATCTCAAGTTTTAAGCCACATTGACAAGACGTTTATAAGCTTAATTCCATTTCAGAGCTTTAGACTGAAGTAGTGAGAATTGTTATCTGACCACTCTGGGCTCAATCTCCTGTTTTGTTGCTCAGGTTGGCCCTCTTGTGGTACCACACTGTAGTGCTGCCTTTCTTTGCTCTGGAGGGCTCGGATACGCATGCAGGGCTGCTGGAAGCGAAAGCTATTCTGCAGAGAAAGTCGGTGGTTTACCCCAACTCCTCTCTTTTCATGTTCTTTAAAGGACGAGTCCAAAGGCTAGAGGTATGTAACCTTTCGGTAATGGTCAGCGACAGATCAGTCAGCAAGTCCATATTAGCTGCAGATGGTTTATTTGTGTTGTGCTCCATGAGAAATTCACAGAAGTAGAGTAAATATCATTCACCTCTCTGTGTTTTGAGCACATGCACTTAATATGCATGTCAGACGGTTCATTAACTCGCCAGCATCTAATCAACCACCTACTGATCCATCACCCAGCGCATGCATGTAGTCTGTCTAACATGATTACCGTTACCTGTTGGTGTGTGTGCTCTCTCCTCTGTCCCCAGTGCCATATCAACAGTGCTTTGGCCTGTTTCCACGATGCATTAGAACTTGCATCAGACCAAAGAGAGATCCAGCATGTGTGTCTCTATGAGATTGGTACGTGTTTCCTCATCAGGTTAGTCGTGACATACTGGCTGTTGGCGCAGACTGCAGTGATAGATTAATTGCACTCTGCCTGCTTGTCTTTGGAACAGGCTGGTGTAGCATGATAGAGCTGAACTTTGAGGATGCATACAGGGCATTCGAAAGACTGAAGAATGAGTCTCGCTGGTCACAGTGCTACTATGCGTATTTGACCGGAGGTAGGTCTGGCATACACTAACAAGCGACACTGTTAGGATGCTGTTCCTTTTGCTTTAGCTCCTGAATGGTCCTCTTTGTGTGTTTTTTCAGTGTGTCAGGGTGCTTCAGGAGACCTGGATGGAGCAAGTGGAGTTTTCAAAGACGTGCAGAAGCTCTTCAAGAGAAAAAACAACCAGATTGAGCAGTTTGCTGTGAAAAGGGTGGGCACTCTGATGACACCGTTTTATCTTTTCTTTCTTTTACACAGAGTAGAGCCAGTGACGCTTCACTGCACAGCTGAAGTCAACTGTGACATTTTCACAGGACAGAAGTTACATCTAGTACCTGATTTAATTCATGGACGGTACAAAACGTGAACATAGCCATCACGACTAATGAGTAGCCACATTATTCTTAGCCAGCGAGCATGCCCTGGATAAGCCTCATTTCTATAATGATCATATTTTACAAGCTGGACGTGTATTCAAAATGTTTTATTCAAAATGACTGTGAGCCTGTGAGGACGGTGTTTATTGAGGTCAAAGGAGAAAAGAGCCAACACCCATTTTCCTATAGTCTTAAATACAACTTAGAATAGAATACAATAGAATAGAAGGACTACTTTACTGTCATTCAGCAAAAACAGACAAACTGCGCTGTCCTCAGCATTCATTCATTTAAAACAGTGCAGGAACAGTGTTTCTGCCACCCTGAGCACCACCTGCTGGACAGTAGAAAGAATGCAAGACTAAGGTGACTTGCTTTCACTTTTCAGACTCAGAGGGTAAAACCATGTTTATAAAATTTCGTTTCTATGGATTTTTTCAGCACCCTGGTGGCTTGTGAAGGTACTGCATGCAGACAGAAAGGCATTATTTATAATAAACTAATAACTTAATGCTCATAAAATAAACCTAGTGTATATAAGTTAAATAATCACTTCTCTGGTCTTAGACCTCCCAAAATATTCTGTTTTTTATTTTGAGTTTAAATCATGGAAGCGAGATCGCGGATACAAGCGGTGGAAATGAGCTTCCTCCGAAGGGTGGCTGGCCTCTCCCTTAGAGATAGGGTGAGAAGTTCGGCCATCCAGGGAGGGGCTCAGAGTAGAGCCGCTGCTCCTCCACATCGAAAGGAGCCAGCTGAGGTGGTTCGGGCATCTGACAAGGATGCCTCCTGGGCGCCTCCTGGGGTTGGTGTTCCGGGCATGTCCCACCGGGAGGAGGACCCGGGGCAGACCCAGGACACGCTGGAGAGATTATATCTCTCGGCTGGCCTGGGAACGCCTTGGTGTTCCCCCGGATAAGCTGGAGGAGGTGGCTGGGGAGAGGGAGGTCTGGGCCTCTCTGCTTAGGCTGCTGCCCCCACGACCCGGCCCCAGATAAAGCGGATGAAGATGGATGGATGGATCATGGATGGATCATGGAAGCTCTCAGGTGGAAAAACATAAGCTGTTAAGAGAGAGTTAGCCTCAACAATCAATTCAACAGAGGACAAAAATGAATCCTTTTAAACGAAAAGAAGGAAATATTTAATCTTACTCTAGTTTGTTGATCAGAGTTTAAAGGTTTGGGTTTCACATTGGGTTGAAGCTTTCTTCAGTTTAGAAATGGAACTGTTTCCTCTTCTTTCTGGCAGCTATTCCCCCACAGACACATTTTAACAGCACAATCAACCATTAAAATTGTAATTAAAAGCAGTAACATTAGCCTTTCAAGTTTGTTTTAATCATTTGAGAGTTACATTAAAAAAGCCTTGTTATGTAGCAATCCTGTGTAGTTCTACGTATAATAATGACTGGGAGTGTCCAATAGGACTTTCTATTAAAACCAAAAGAAATCAGTTTCTGTGCCAAGTAAGTGTTTGTGGTGGTAAGTGGTGACCTCTGGTGAAATGTCTGACTCTTCCACCGTACGACAGCCTCTCTAATGTTTTTCTATGTTTTCTGTCTCCTGCCTGCAGGCTGACAGACTGAGAAAGATGTCGCCCTCCAGAGAGCTATGCATTCTTGGCGTAATCGAAGTTGTTTATCTGTGGAAAGCACTGCAGAACTGCTCCTCATCTAAACTGCAGATAATGAATCAGGGTGAGGGTAGCCCATACGATTCAGATCAGCATTACCTTTGTCATCATCTATCCTGTGTAATCATTTCCTGTTTTGGGGGGGGGTTCAGTATTGCAGACTATAGATGACACTTCGTGCAGAGGCCTGAAACACCTCCTTCTCGGTGCCATTCATAAATGTCATGGAAATATGAGAGACGCTGTTCAGGTATCAATCCGCAGCGACACACTGAGAGGCTTTGCAGTGGATCCACACTGGCAGATTTACTCATTTTGCTCTTTTGTGTGGCCTTCCAGTCATTCCAGCTGGCTGCTAGAGATGAGTACGGACGACAGATCAACTCATACGTTCAGCCGTATGCCGTCTATGAGCTGGGATGTGTACTCCTTGCAAAGCCAGAGGTCAGCTTGCTGGTCACAGCTTTTAGATTTTTTTTATTTGTCTGAGATGTTGGATGTTGTTGCGACTACGTGCCTGATTGTAACCCCATGGTTTTTGTGCTGCTATTCAGACGGTGGGAAAAGGTAGATCACTGCTACTTCAAGCAAAGGTAAAATAATAAATTATAAGTTATTTGAATTAGAATGAACTCATTTGCAGTTTTCTCAAAAAAACCCCAAACCCATTTTAATACATGTCTATATTATGTTTTAGGAGGATTTTACAGGCTACGACTTTGAGAACCGGCTTCATGTTCGCATCCATTCAGCCCTGGCCTCTTTGAAGGAAGTAGTGCCTGTGTGACTCCAGACAACTATGAGCATCAATGGCTGAATTTTTAAGCCGTTCAGAGTAACTGTTTGATGTATTAGTGAAGGATTTGGGGAAATACATGTTTGTTACCCCACCCAGTCAGACTGACAACCAAGTGTCATCATAAAAATAGCTAGTGTGGCTATTACTAGCAGGCTTAAAACTATGCCTAAAGTTTTCAAAGTTATACTTTTATAGATGTATATTGTTAGCCAGCAAGTTAGCCACCAAAACCTATGTTGTTGCTGCATGGTGCAAGAAATATTAAAAACTTTAGGGCAGATTATTTTCATTGTATGATGAGGTGAATCATATACATCAAGCTAAAATCTAAATAAGAAATTCTGGGAGCTTTACGAATGTGTTTCTTTTAGTTTACATCCAGCTACGATAGCTGTTTTCACCTCCAAGGCATCCATGTCCTGTTTCTGGATATGATCCACGTAGATGAAACTAAATGAGTCCTTATCCCTGGGGAAAAATAACAAACAAACTCATTTCCTCCAATCTTTAACTGTTCCTTTAAGTGTTTTTCTCATGCATATGTGTAAGCTAGCTTGTAACAGTGTACCTCATTAACTTGTGTATTTGGATGACTTTAATGAAGCCTCTCCCTTCAGTGAGCAGTTTACTCAGCACACAACCTCATAATGAGAGTGGAATTCCTTCAATAATAGTTTTAAAACGGATAATATACAGTTAATATTGCTTTTACAGTTGTGCCATCTCACTCCAACTATAAAAAAGAAAATGCTAAATTAAATTCAGTTGGGTTTTTTTTTTTTTTTACCACATAACATATTGTGAACAGGAGTGAGTAAAATGTAATATTTGATATATTTAATACATTCTTATACAGACAGATGACAAATTAATGGAAAGAGAGCAGTGGTGTTTCTATCGTGTCACCTTTCGGAATTTTTTTTAAAAAAATCAGCAGTTTTGAATAAAAAAGCAACAAAGCTGAATTTTAGTAACCGACGGTTCAGCACTATGACATCAGCAACGGCCTCTCTGTGGTTATGTTCTTCGCAAGTGGGCCCTGAGGGGATCCAAGAGATCTGTTATGCTGTGGAAGGTTATTTTGATGTCTTGGTTTTGATTCACTTGTCCTCTTAGAGATATGAATCACTGCAACTACTTCAAAAAACTGCTCAAATAAACCCTAGATTTTTGCATTTCAGTACGGCTTTATCCTATAATGAAACAGTTTAATCCTTAAAGGCGATTCCAGGGTGACAGTGCCTCCATCTATAAGACATGAGGGTCACAGAGTTGATCGATAAGTACAAATATCATGCGAATCCCATTGTATGGCCTCATTAATTACTAATATTGGCTTTTCCTTTAATTTGTCGCCTGTCTGTAAATTATTAAATAGCTTGCTAATGTTTCAACTGTCACTTCAGTGTTAAAATCATGCTTTTGGTGACTAAATTTTAGTAATCTGCCTGTGGACTTTGAACAAAATGGACACTGAAACGAGTCATACCGTATCTCACAGTTTCATTACTATACACAGTGGAAATAAACTAGCAAACTAACATGGGAATAGTTAAATAACGTCACCGGTCACCTAATCTTACAGCGGCTCAAGTAGCTGGACCTTTAACAAATGAGACGACCACACTTCACAATGCCCTCATGGTGTTGCTATGTGAAGACACTGGGCGTGGCTCCTGTGCACTATGCATGGCATGGCAGGGTAACAGTGGCTTTAAGACTGTACTGAAGTCAAATGTACCTGTGTGTCCAGTCCTGCATATATATATATATGACGGTATTATAATACAGTACCTTCAGTGCTGTCATGTTACCTCTTGAAAGGTGCTGCTAAATGTCAGCGTAATAAACATATATTACTAGTGACTTCTTTTGTTAGTGTTTTAGTGATTGAAGCTTTTGAATTAGTTCTTAATAGTGGCAAGTTTATATATTACATAAGAGGAGGTGCACTTTTTACAAGCAGTATTTATGCTGTTTTTAGTTTGACTGCTGTGATGGCTGGCGTTAGCAGCTGAATTGACTCAGTATGATCTTGTATTGGACAAAGAACATTGGTGAGAGTGGTTTTGACAACCTTTTTAACCAGTTTAACACTGTACATATGAAAACTTCTGTGCAGAGAACTGCCTTTTATGAACAAGCACTCCGAGGCTTTTGTTATCCGAGCAATACAAGCAAATGAAGGGTATCATATAGTCATTTAAAAAGGCTTTCCACACCGACTCTGTGTTTTTCATCACATCACATTGTAAAATTAAAGGTTTATTTTGCTGACATACCTGGTAAGACAGTGCTAGTCATCCCTTGTGGCTGTGATGGATATAACATGTGGTAAATGTTGAGCAGTTGAATGCACCCAGTACTTCTGTCACCGGAAGATTTTCTTTTGTCACGAGATTATGTTGGAATTAAAGTTACAAGTCAGGATGATGGTGTTCAAATGTGTCACTGAACAATAAACTGTTCTCCATTAATCCAGGTAAACAGTGTGTGTTTTTCTCTTCCCTCTGGACTGAAATTGCACCTTTGAAAAGTGATGTTGCACCGATGACTTTTGGTAGACACACAGTAACTGCACTTTCAAGAAAATGTCTGTGAAATTGTTTGTTATGCTGTCAAGTTTCTATGTATTCCCATTGAATTTATCTTTACTAACTCCAGCGTCCTCCCACGGTCCAAAATATGCATACTAGGTGAACTGACTTGATTAATGCTCTATTAATGTAGTTGAGCAAATCCCAGATAGTTGATTCAGTAGTTCTGGCAAAACATGAAGTGGGAAAAGCATTTCATTACTCATTCAAGTCATTTATTCAGTCATTATATCAACTTTTTGGGATTAGGTGAATTAGTTATTCTAAATTGGCCTAAAAGTGCTAAATGAGTTCATGGTTTGAATAGTCAGTATGACCAGAAACATATTATATAAATGGCAATACATTACATTCATTAAAATTTTAATTCCATTCATGTGCACTCTTATAAATATCTCGCAGTCCTATTGGATCACAGGCTCCCTGAACACTAATATTCTCTGCAAGTAGGGGCAGAGTAGGGGCCTCTTCTTCCTGCAGAGGCAGAGGTCCCTTGGTGTGTGATGAGATGCTGCGTATATTTAATCACACCGTTGTGGCCTGTTCTGTGTTTTATCCTGCTGTATGTATGTATCTATCTATGCCCTTTCATTTTTTATATCTCAAAGTAAGCGTGCAGAATACGACAAGCTGGATTTTTACCACACCTTCATCACAATGACAGCCGAACACAGTCACGATAATAATGTGAACTCGCTGAAAATATGCAGTGATGGAAAATTATTCAAATGTGCTCATCAAACCCCAACAATCAAATGGGGATGGTGGGATGGAAAAACTCCCTTTTTAAGAAACCTTCGGCAGCATGAGGCTCAAGGACGGTGCAAATGGTTGGGGATGAAAGAAAAGGCAAAAAAAGAAAAAATAATCAAGGGCATACGAGGACAGGACAAACCACATGGTGGGAGGAAGAGGACCAACGTTACTGACATGCAGTAGTGATAAATTCACACACTGAGAGTAAAAGACAGAAGTGGAGCAGAAGTGCTCAGTGCATGATGGGAAGTTAATTAGCAGTTGTGTCCTATAAAAGCATAACTAAAGGATGGATCAGGGTCGGCTGATCCAGCTGTAGCCATAAGATTGATCAAAAGCAAAGTCATAAGTTTAAAGTTAAAGAGAACATGTCTGGTTACACAGGAGAGGGACAGGAAAGCTGAAGGCTCAGCCTCCCATTAGACTTTTGGAAGCTCAAAGAATCAAAGTGAAACAACTCTCTGCTGCCACACAACTCATAACTGTTATTCACTCCCTGTCCTGATACTCCTATATCATTTACTATAAACAATAACGGTACACTATTTTTGCAATCTAGACCACAGCTTAAAAGTTCATAGAGAATTAGAAAGGTCTTATTTCCTGACAACAGTGAAATTCTTTTTTATGTTTTACTAATCAGAAGTATAAAGAACGATTATAAACGATTAATTGTAACATTTATCATAAATCACGAATGAGATTTAGTGGAATGTCTACAAAGGTGTACTGTTAACAACAGAATGATCATGAGACACTGTGGTAAAGTTTAAAAGGTTTATTTGCAGATAGTTATGAATACAGGATAAACAATGTAGGCTCCAGGAGACGGGGCAGAGGTGCTGCAGGTTGTCTGAAGGCACACTCAGGCACTGTCACAGAAGATTGGAAGGCAGAGGGGCATCACCTGAAAAAGATAAGCACATGGACAACAACACGGACAGAGGAGAGAGAGAAAAAAGCAGGCAGAGAAAAGAGGGCTCGGGGACCATGACATCTACAGAGGCCCATTTTCAGCATTTATACCTGTTGTTTCAGTGGTACATTGTGTTACCCGCTGTCAGTTTTCTCATGTTAGATCCAAACTTGTCAATCAAGAAATCTTTTTCCAAAGACATCAGCACAAACCAAAATCATTGTGCAGATTAACAACGGTAAATTTGCGAGGTTTGTGATGGATCATCCCATTTTTCCTTTATAATCGCATTAAATCAAATTTGCATCTGGTTTATATCCATGTGATCTGTTCATACAGGAGTAATTGATACTAAAAAAGTGCTACACTACTGGTGTGAACTAAAGGGTGTCATCTTTTTCTTTTCAATCCATTAAGTACCACATTTTGTAGACTGAGCAAGAAAGGCAGTAAACTCTTCGTTGTGACCCCAGAAAACTTCATTTATCACCTGCTAGCATACAGCTGACACTGCTCGATATCTTGCAGTGTAGTGTAAGAGTCCCGCCACAAGGAGGCACTGCAGCCTTTCAAACCAACAGTTGCTGTTTCCAAAGCGGCGCCAACCATCACCACCGATCATCGTATGGATGTCTGTTTGTGTTGATACACAACTTAAAGCCAGCGCTGTTCAGGCATCACATTACAGGGGTTGAAAAAAACAACCTTTGCACTGACTTATAGAAGTACTACAACCCTACCTTCTTTTTAAAAAGATATTTTGCAGTTCTCGATTTTAGAAGTGTTGGTCTTTATCTGCTAGGATTAGGGTAAACACTTGCGATTGTGTGTTTTTAATCAAATATGTTTTATTATTAATATTGAAATGAGTTTTAATCAGGTTAGTTCTTGTCAGGTCAGGTCAGGTCAGTTCTTGTTGTTGGGTTATTTCTTAGTTACACCGTAGCATGTGACAATATTTAAAAGCTACACTTTAGCTGTGGTGTGTCAGACTTATTTTACATTGCGGGCTGAACACAGCCCACTATGAGCTTAAGTGGGCCGCACCAGTCAGTCAGTATAAAGAAGTTACATGTTTGACTGTTTTTTCACAGGACAAAGAAAACGCTGCTGTGACAAAGAAAGAAATCTGTCAGCACAACTCTTTGGGCTACATTGTAAGAAATAAACGTGTTGAATTACAGAAAAGTTCTGGTAGCTCAGACTGTCCAGTTTTTTCTTTATTTCTTTCTTTGTTGTTTTTAAACTCTACTCGTAAAAACAAAGAAAACATCCTAAAACAAAATAGAAATTTCGATTGTAGAAGGCGAGAAACAGAAACTGTTTATTTATAATTGTTTATTTCTTAATTACTTTGTTTAGTATGAAAGGCCATAAGTGAGGGTAGGAAAAGCTTAAAACGTGAAACTATAAAAATACAGTTGTGCAGTGAGCAGCAGACCAAAGAAGTTATATAAATGGCTTCAAGCGCACATTCAGGCCTGTGACACTCATTCAGACACTGAGCCATGACTCTGTGCTACATGCAGACTTTTCTGCATCTAAACTATTTTCACCATTCAAATTTTTAAATATTCTGCCATTTCTGCTCCTGCTGGCTATATCTTTTGGTCTTCATGAGTTTTTTTTTATATTGAGCTTTTTCTGCAATATTTTGACCCATGCAAATGAATGGCGTGAGCTCACTCCTAAGGTTTCAATCTGTTCTTGCGTGTCCGAACAAACACTTCTTACTCATTCAATTTCCGCTCTTTCTCTGCGCTCCAGATGGGTTGATTGATTAAAAAATGTAATCGCTCGTGATGACGGCGTTAACGCGTTAACATTGACAGCCCTATGTGTGAAATATGTATGTGAAAAGTGAGCGCGAGGGCCCTCGGTGCTTGCTGCTGCTGTGCTGAAGTCTCACACATAACCTGTCGAAAGGGGAGGGGGTGTGCTGCTGTACCATGAGAGACACAGCCTTCAGCTATCAGGCCCTTCTACTATGCAACAGGCTCCCAGTTTAGATTCAGGACACAGACACTCTCTCAACTTTTAAGATTAGAATTCAAACTCTAATAAACTTTAATAAACTTATAGTCAAACCTGGATCAGGTGACCCTGAACCATGCTTTAGTTAAGCTGCTATTGCTTTTGTTTTTCTCTCTTTGGTTTCCTCTCACCCTCCAAACCAGTCACTGCCTCTCCTTGAGCCTGGTTCTGCTGCAGGTCTCGTCCTGTTAAAAGGGCATTTTTCCTTCCCAGTGTTGCCAGGTGCTGCCCGTGGGGGACTATCCTGTGACCTATCCTGGGACTATCCTTACAGTAAAGACAACTGTGGTTGTGAACTGGTGGTATATAAATACCTGTCAAATCTCAGTGTACTCCTTGTACAGGGAGTGCAGAATTATTAGGCAAGTTGTATTTTTGAGGAATAATTTTATTATTGAACAACAACCATGTTCTCAATGAACCCAAAAAACTCATTAATATCAAAGCTGAATGTTTTTGGAAGTAGTTTTTAGTTTGTTTTTAGTTTTAGCTATTTTAGGGGGATATCTGTGTGTGCAGGTGACTATTACTGTGCATAATTATTAGGCAACTTAACAAAAAACAAATATATACCCATTTCAATTATTTATTTTTACCAGTGAAACCAATATAACATCTCCGCATTCACAAATATACATTTCTGACATTCAAAAACAAAACAAAAACAAATCAGCGACCAATATAGCCACCTTTCTTTGCAAGGACACTCAAAAGCCTGCCATCCATGGATTCTGTCAGTGTTTTGATCTGTTCACCATCAACATTGCGTGCAGCAGCAACCACAGCCTCCCAGACACTGTTCAGAGAGGTGTACTGTTTTCCCTCCTTGTAAATCTCACATTTGATGATGGACCACAGGTTCTCAATGGGGTTCAGATCAGGTGAACAAGGAGGCCATGTCATTAGTTTTTCTTCTTTTATACCCTTTCTTGCCAGCCACGCTGTGGAGTACTTGGACGCGTGTGATGGAGCATTGTCCTGCATGAAAATCATGTTTTTCCTGAAGGATGCAGACTTCTTCCTGTACCACTGCTTGAAGAAGGTGTCTTCCAGAAACTGGCAGTAGGACTGGGAGTTGAGCTTGACTCCATCCTCAACCCGAAAAGGCCCCACAAGCTCATCTTTGATGATACCAGCCCAAACCAGTACTCCACCTCCACCTTGCTGGCGTCTGAGTCGGACTGGAGCTCTCTGCCCTTTACCAATCCAGCCACGGGCCCATCCATCTGGCCCATCAAGACTCACTCTCATTTCATCAGTCCATAAAACCTTAGAAAAATCAGTCTTAAGATATTTCTTGGCTCAGTCTTGACGTTTCAGCTTGTGTGTCTTGTTCAGTGGTGGTCGTCTTTCAGCCTTTCTTACCTTGGCCATGTCTCTGAGTATTGCACACCTTGTGCTTTTGGGCACTCCAGTGATGTTGCAGCTCTGAAATATGGCCAAACTGGTGGCAAGTGGCATCTTGGCAGCTGCACGCTTGACTTTTCTCAGTTCATGGGCAGTTATTTTGCGCCTTGGTTTTTCCACACGCTTCTTGCGACCCTGTTGACTATTTTGAATGAAACGCTTGATTGTTCGATGATCACGCTTCAGAAGCTTTGCAATTTTGAGACTGCTGCATCCCTCTGCAAGATATCTCACTATTTTTGACTTTTCTGAGCCTGTCAAGTCCTTCTTTTGACCCATTTTGCCAAAGGAAAGGACGTTGCCTAATAATTATGCACACCTGATATAGGGTGTTGATGTCATTAGACCACACCCCTTCTCATTACGGAGATGCACATCACCTAATATGCTTAATTGGTAGTAGGCTTTCGAGCCTATACAGCTTGGAGTAGGACAACATGCATGAAGAGGATGATGTGGACAAAATACTCATTTGCCTAATAATTCTGCACTCCCTGTAGTAAAAGGCACTTGTAGCTGCCTTTATTAGCAGTAGATTGTTGTTCACACACTGAAGAAGTGTTCAGATACTGTGCGTAAATGTACATAAAGTACACACACTTGCTTCAATCAATGGAGTGACTGACAGCCAAAGAAAAGGCAAATGTTTAAGGAAAAGCTTGCCTATGAAAATATGAACATCAATACAAACAAACAGATCATAATGAAGCATGAAGGATAAAAGTCATGTGTCATTACCCATCTGCTTTGTTTTTGCTGACCATGACCTCCTTTTACATGATCTCAAATTCATCTCTAAATTTAATATTCAAGCCATGATATTATTGTTTCCAAGTGTGATGAGGGTGGGAGTTTTTCTCCACACGGTCTGATAGGTACACACCAAGAGCATCTCTTTAAGAAAGCATGTCTGTCACACAAGGTTTGAGGCAACAGCTCACTCTACCAATAAATTATTCAGGCTCCTGTGCCACTGAGTTTAGACATGGCAGAACAGAGCTGGAAGGCTGGGCAGAAACAATTGTGGGAATTATATCATTTTTATTCTTCTATATCATTTTTATTCAGCTTTGAATAGTGGCATTTTTTGAAAACATTTATTAAACATGTAGTTTCAATCATGTTATTACACATATTGCAAAATGTGCTCATAAAGAGATGATCTATTGTGAAAGATGACAGAGTGCAGAAAAAGGTCAATCCATAACACGCTTACAAACACAGACATCACGTAGACTCACTCCTTGGGTAGAGGTGAGATATGTTTTTCTTGTAACTGCAGTTTGTACCTGCAAAAGCAACAGTTTTGTACAGGATGTGCTCATGATGTTCCAGAGATAAGAGTGGAAAAAAGGACGACGACAGGAAACACATGGAGCGGAGGCTTCTTAAAATGTGTTAAAGGTTGTCAACAAAAGGTGTGGTGACTGTCATTAACTGTAACTTATGCATGTTATGTATCTGCTTGACGCAAGAAGGGGCGTAAACCCTGACATTTAAAAGCCATTTGAAGTGTGCTTTCTAGTGGAGATCTATGCTGATAATGTAGTGGTGTGTATCTTCCCACACGTGTGTTTAATAAAATCATTATTTGGACTCACTTGGACCAGTGGTCCTTTGTCTCACACCTCAATCGCGAATCGGGACACAATACACGACTCCTGTGTTTTCCTCTAGTGGACACTAGTGTGCCAAAGTAATCATAAAAACATCCCACTTTAAAAAAAAACAAAACGTACACACAGCAGGGAGTGTCTGCCGAGTTTAGCATGTGGTGATTCATGGGAGTGACATCATCCTGTTTTATTCACGTCTGTGATTCACACCACTTACATTTTCTGTGTGCCGTTTGAAGCATGTTCGTTCTGCGAGGAGATTAGACCTTGAAATCTTAATGCTGATGAATTAAATAAAACATTTGCATGAGAGAGAAGTGGATGAGACAGAGAGAGCCCAAGAAGGATTTTACACATCGTCTAAATGTGTGTGAGAGAGAGAGCAGTAGGAATGGTAGGACTGTGCAAAGAGCAAGGTCACAAAATTGCATTGTGTTTCACTGAGGCTGAAACCTGAGCAGTTAAAGTATCCTTCCACCAGACAAAGAGTTCCTGTTGACTGCCTTTTACTGCCTAAACCTTTTTGCAAATTACTGCAAATTATTTTCAGGAAGAAAAAAAAGAATTTGTTCAGAAAGCTGCTCCTCAGATGCCAAATTATAAAATTCATTTTTGAAAATATACACATAAGATTTTTTTTAACTATACACACTGGCTGTAAGTGAAAATAAAATGTACTGATCTGTTAGCATCGAGCTTTACAGGCACTAAATCTTCATTGTCCAGTAGCAGGATCCTGTCATCTTTTTTTTGCCAGTGATGTAGGGTGTCTACACATTCCCCTAACAAATAAAAGCTCCCCGGTTTGAGCCCAGGAGGAGGCACAAGTCTCTTTCAGGGCTGTGTTGACTCAAATATGCAAAGTTACCTGCTGTGGCGACGCCGTGTGAATAAAGGAGCAGCTGAAAGAAGCTTCTTCTTCTCTCATCTCTGTTATCAACCTGATGCTAAAGATCCAAAGGGTTCCGTGCTGAATGCGTCTTACATTATCCATGCTTCCCATGATAATGTTATTAGAAAATACAGCATACACATTCATTTGCTGTGTATGCAATATCAAGCTTTATTTTATCCATGAAGCCTGGTGATGCAAATCAACCAGTTGAACTAAAGGGTTTGCTTAAAGACATAGAAACCTATTCCAGCTGCCATAGGGTGAGAAACTGGTACACCCTGGACAGGTCACCAGTCTGTCACAGGGGCCTCTTATTTACCACTTTTAGTACCAATTCAGACGAAAACTGAGGTTATTGTAGACAGTCCTAAAATTCTTAGAAATATGGTTTCTGGGCAGATACCTCCAGCAGCACTGAGTTGAATCTTGGAGTCATTTTTGACCACAATATGTCCTTCAATGTACACATTAAGCAAAAATAACTGCTCTCTGTCAACAGTGCTAAATTGTAAACATCCAGTCACTATAACTGCATTTAAAATTCTTCTTCTCACATGCAAAATGTTGAATAATAAGGCCACATCTTATCTTAAACCTTATATTATGTTATTATCCCAACAGATCACTTCACGCTCAGACTGCAGGCTTATTTGTGGATATTTAAAAGTAGAATGGGAGGTACAGGCTTCAGCTGTCAGACCCCCTTTCCTGACAACTCTTAACTAAGAGAATCCAGCTGTGTGGTGTGTGGCGTAAATGCTTTCAAATGTAATAAATAAGGCACTTGTAGAAAAAAATGCTGCTGTGCATATTAAATGGAGTATTTATTTGTCAAATAGGCATACTGTCACTCCTTAATGTAGTCAGTAAATTTGAAAAAATAGAGCTAGAATGATGAGTTTTTGAATTTTCATTCATTCCATCTGATGGAAATTGTGTGTTTATCTGAGTATCTCTCTGAAGCAGACAGTGTTTTTCTGCCTGTAAAAACGGTCCTCTCTCTCTCAAGGAAAATTTAACTGAAATTTTATTGATCAGTGAAAAACATAATATGACATCAGTGCTTCTTACTGCCATGAGTCAAAATCTCTATATTTTGGGAAAATGCAATTAATATAATTATAAAGCTGAGACTCATTAAGTTCACTTCATGGAACTGAGTCATGGTTGTCAAAAAGTGTCTTAATCTGTGCTTTTCCTGTTTCAGATGTTCTAATCCACAGAACACGGGTGGAATTAAGGTATGACAAATCGTCCAGAAATGATAGTTTTCACATATTTTCATTTTTTTTCAAGAAGTGGAAACTAAAGTGTGGGTTGCATGTGTTAAAAGAATACATACATAGGTGCATGTGCATTTAGCTGCTTCCTTTTCAAAAGGGAGGTCAAAAAACAAACTGCACGTATTGTTTGTTTAGCAATCAACGTTTATTATTTGCTCCAGTAAAATACAGCGACACACTTTAAAACTGCAATGCGGAAACAAAAATCGTTGTCATAAATAAACACATCTCAAGAAAAATAAAAAATTTGGGCCTTATATTGTTGTTTTCTGCTGTGATGCCGTTCCCGAGGCCTGGCTCTACTCTAAGAAGCTGTATTGGATGTTTCAGTGAACACTCAGTTTCCATGCGCGGCGACCTGCTTTGTGCCACTTGTCTCCTCTCGGCTTGATATCCCTGATCTGACCTACTAAACCACAAGTACAACACCGTTTGTGTGTCCTCACATGCACTGCTTCCAAAACAATCCTCCAAGTAGTCCAGGCTGATTTTACCCCTCGAGAAAAACCCTAATTCCCCCGCTATCCGCGAGTTTTACCTTTAATAAAAGGGTTTTCTCTATTACAGCTTTCATAAGAGGTCATAAGCGGGATACTAATCCCACTCCCTGCCTCCGCCTCTCCCTCTCTCTCTCTTCCCACTACTGCATTGATGCTGTTACCTCCCTCGGTGATGATGTCACTGGCTCAGTGGAGCTCGAGCATCCTTGCCATAGACAGGGAGACAACAGAGCCGTTTTGATCGCTTCGGCCGAACATCCCAAGCTGCCTTTCCGTTTTCCTTGAGTCCCCACTGGCAGTCACGGGTGGAGGAAGAGGAGGTACAGGTACAAGGCACCAGCAGGCGGTGACCTCCTCAGCCCTTCATGGAGAAGGGAAGCTGTTAGCAGGGGCAGTGCCAGACCTGGAGGAGAGCAGCGGAGGTGGTGGTGGTGTCCGCGGAGCTGGACAATAAAACAGACGAGCACGACAAATAGAGCCAATTCACGTTATTGGCATTGCCGAGGTAGGGCGGCTTTTTTTTTCAGTGTTTCCATTGTCACAGTGCTGATGCAGTTTTAATGAAGCAGCCTTTATTTACTTAGTGTTAAATCTCCTGGGGAGAGATGGGCTTAGGGTGCGGCCATTGAAGAGGCTGTCATTGTCGGGAAAAAGGCAGCCTAGAGCGATACAGAGGCATTAAAGCTGCTGTCTGACACCAGCTATGTGCTGTCATGTTATTTAACTGCGTCTATTTTTAATAAAGAGGCTTTTATTTGTGTGAGCAGGACGGCAGCAATAAATGCACTGTCATTGGGGGAAAGGTGAGGTAGACGTGTGCGCTAAAGTGTTGTGTCATAACGCCAAAAGCTGCTGAAATGACGCAATAAATGATGTTTTTATCAAGTCAAAATGGTCAGTTTAAGCTTGATAACGACAGTGTCCATGACTTGCGTTTTATGGACCTGCTGCCATCCTGAAAAACAAACTTGTTTGTTTTTTAAAAGCATTTAATAAATTCACAGTTACCTAATCAATAAGGAAAATTTGCCTAAAGTCTTGTCAAAAACATTATGTGCATTACTTTAGTCTTTGTCACTGGGAAAATGGTGGCCGCCCAGCTGAGCTCCATCATCAGCTGATTGATGTGTGAGCAGATTATGACCATGGATGTTATGTGGAAAGGGGAGAAAAAGAAGTGGAAATATATTTTCACAAGATGCACAAGTTGCACTGTGACATGATTAATATTTTCCATTTCAGATAACAAAACCAGAGTCGATTTATGGCACACCTTGTACACCATTCGCTCCTTTTCATTTATTAATCCTGATTTTTAGCCTGCAGTCAGTTCACACCTGTTTTGCTTTTGTACTATGTTCCCTGCATGCATCTTGCGAGTGAATCTGTTCAGGTGCCAGCTGGAGAGGATGTACCAGGAATCGGGGTGACACAGCAGATTTACATTCAGTGATGAAAGACAATCTGAGTCACGAACACGCTCTGAGTATTGGTACCAAATCTGACGTGATCCCAAATCTTAGGCATCAGTTGAGTAAAAGAAATGACAGACTCTCTTATTAATATTCATAGATGTACCTGATGCAGCATCACTGAAATCTAATTGTATCATAGTCAAGCTTATTGATAACCACATTAAAAATTTTGATGATGAGTCATGCTTGTACTTGATCCACCCACCACACACTAAAATCTATTGAATGTAATTTTTTTGCCTTTTGAGTGACTGCGTAACGAGTCGTTGGTGAAATGGAGCTGCTGAATGGAGCCAGACCCTGGATTTGTGGCTGGTTTCAGTGCCATTGTCATCCAGAGAAACAGCCTGACATTTAGCTGCTGCTGCACTTCTTTTGTTACAGCTTGCTTTATTATCCATTACTCCCCTGGCTGTAGCTGACCATGCATGGTCTTTTCATGTTACAGCCACTTAGCCCTGCCCTACGCTATTGTCCCAGTCTCATCAACCGCAAGATGCAATATTCCAACTTTACAATTTCTAACAAAACAATGCAAAAATAAGACAACATTTGTAATATTATGCAAACAGAGCACATGCTAGAAAAGTCTGCTATGGCATGACGATCACTTATGAACTGATGGATGTTTATAAAATCAGTAAATCTAGTAATAAGGACAGTCGTTCCCGACCTTTTTCATATAACATGCCTCTGTAGGCCTGGGAAATGGACTCAAGTATCCCTTCTTCACAATGTTAAAATTAGAACTGTACTTTTACTAAACTGTATAATAGTTGATATTAAACATGACCAACAATTGAAATAATGAGGTCATCAGGCATTCAAGAAATTCATGTGAGCAGAAAGCTTGATTTTTTTTAGATTGATCTGTCATATCGAGGCCCCACCCATTTGCTTTTCACATGCTCTTTTTGCGAGGGGCAGCCAATCAGAAGAATGCTGGCTTATTAGGATACTGGATAAACGTTGATGATTGAGTGATCCCACTCCCTCCGCTGAAAAGTAGTTAAAATACTTTTAGTTGTTTTAACCCTTTAGACATTTTTTTTTATCTAATTTTAAGCTTTCAGCTCCCCATTTATCAGTCGTGTAAGCTGGCCTAACTTTTTGTCTGTGGTTAAGCTTTTTGTCCATTTGGCAGTTCATCACTGCATTTTATGTGGTATTAAACATGAACAAAGTTTCAGATAATTGATCAGTGTATGTACAAGTAATCCCTTTGAGCCCACAGCTGTAAACAGTCAGCTTTTTTACCCTTAGATCCTGATGATGTCATCGTGAGGGGATTTGAATTTGAAATATGGCAGAAAATATACTACTAACTATACTCTATGTTTCAGTCTTCCTTCTCTACTCTTCTCTACCCTTCTAGTGACTCTTATGACTATAACTTATATATTCAGATCACGTATGCATTCCTTTTGCCATCCTGTTTCTACTGCTTATCCATTACTTTGAATTAGCTGTTAAATGCTGCTTAAGTTGATTAAGTTGCAGTTTCTGGGTTTCTTGGGGAGTGGTTTGCACATTAGTTTTTAGTTTAGTATTGGCAGCAACTCAGTTGTAATTCATATTCTCCTCCTTTCAACAGACTTGCAGACCGGCATTACAGAAAGCACCCCAAGGTGCTAAGAAGACAGCACCATGGCAGGGGCCTCTGTGAAGGTGGCGGTGCGGGTCCGCCCCTTCAATTCTAGGGAGATTGAGAAAGATAGCAAACTGATCATTCAGATGTCTGGAAACACCACTAGTAAGTACTCTAACTAGGATTTTTTCATAGAACTGTGGTTTTACTGAAAAAAGTGCATGTTTTTTATTATCTTCAAGGCTGGCTTATACAGTGAAGTAAAACTGTAATTAAGTCTGACAGATGTTTGCTTAACCTGGGGGAGGCTTCTTCTTCCACGAGGCATTAAGCACAAGGTTTTCCAGCTGTAGCTCACCTCGACCTTTAACCTTTCTGTGCGGTTGGATTACTGAACCATTAATTTCCTCTCTACATGTAAGGCGTATTTCAAGACACATCAAATTAGCAACATTTTATAGAGACTCAGACTCAGTTTCTGTGGGAGCAAACCTTTTTCCTGCCTCAGACAAAATGTGATCTAACTGAACTTGTTTGAGACAATATGTAATTACTACAGGGTCCACCTTTTCAGCAGCTAAACAGAGCAAGCAGTGAAGGATTTAGCACATCACCAGCTTTGCAAATCAGTTGAACATCACGTGTTAGGTGACATAATCTTCTCATTTATTTTGTAGAAGTCCTGCTATTTATGAATACAGATTAAAAATTATTCCTTCTTCACCATTTTATAATTAATCTTTCTGTTCAAGCATATGCAGTGAACAATTTTGTTATAATCCAAAACCAGCCACATTAATTTTCCTAGGAAACCTGCTCTGTAAGTTTCCTTCACTTTAAAAAAAACATGTACTTAAGAGCAGCACACATTCATAGATTTAACAGAGGACTGAGCGAAGAGACTGGAAAGACACTCGATATGTAGTCTGCTTAGCAAGGTAAAGCCGTTTGTCAATAATTGATGAGACTTCCTAAAATATTTACCGTTTGGCCTAATTTAGGCATCTCCCTCCTCCCTGCTCATGTCACGGGTGACTACATAACGAGCTGGGTGGCCTTTCTGGGCCGTCATATTTTTATGTGGGATGGTGTTTAAGAACTCGTTTGAAATTTTTTACTGTACAGTAGGAGTGATGTTACTTCGTTTGGCTTCCTTCTCTGTTTCTATGGCAGTGAACAATAAGTGTTTGCCTACTTCAGCAGTGTAAACATAGACCAGAGGTACCGGAGTCCATTGGGAATAAACTGGCAGCGTGTGGAGTGATAAAAAGTCCTTGAAGATGTACTGTTTTAAGCCATCTGTGAATTTGATTTTTAATCACACAAATCCCTTTTTTATGTTTTTATCCATGACATTATCCACACACATGTAAATTTAAAACACTTCACGAACACTGCCATCATTGTGTAACACTGTTTAAAGCTTGTCTTAAAAAGTGCTTTACAGTAAATTGCTTTGCAAAGATCACAAAAATCAACTAGTCGAACGAATACCAGGGTCTCACACTTAAGCTAGAAATCATTTAAACCAAGAAATAATCAGGTTTATAACTTTCCTGAGGAGGTTTATTCCATAGGTTTTGGGCCCTGCCCACAAATTCTCTGTCTCCTTGAGATTTCAACGGCACCTCTGGTTCAGATAAAACAATCGTGGTGATAGCTTTGGTCTTGGTTCTAATACAGCGATCTACTTTAATCTAGTATAACACAGGTTACTGAAAAAGGTATAGTCAGACCTGCATGTGGGCAAATATGGAAGCATTTACCATTTTGATTTGTCTAATTCTAATCAGAAATTTAAGACGACCTTCTAACAAAGTGGCTGCTGCTATGAGCTAGATCTGATGTCCAGCCCACAGGAGCTGCAGCTTGAAATAATGCACTGCTCAAAAACCAAAGCAAGTGCTAATAAATTAGATGAATGCAATATGAGTTTTTGTAGCAGAGGCTTGCTTCTGTTGTTCTCCAGCAGAAAGAAACAATGGGGGATTTTCAGCCACCTGCCCTATAAAGTTTATTAAAACCACAGTGGGGCTTGCAATAAATATATGCAGTATGCTTTCTGAATTTCATATTGTGTTGATGCGTTAATCTGGAAAAAGATACACATTAATCCATTTATTCTTACATATTAAAAGGAAGTCACCACTTTATGTCATATATAGGTGTGAATTTATCATATTTCTCTTTCAGTTATTTTTCCTAAAACCCAGACTTTAAACATCCTGTCAACACTTTTAAGAAGCTTCCCGTTTTTCAGATGCACAAAGCTGCTTTCAGTGAGACTGCCGGTCTTTCAGTGGAGCAGATTGTTCTCTTCCAAACTGAGTCAATAGCTCTGGATGTGGGCTGGAGGATGTGAGCAGGCTGATGTCATGAAAAAGCCCATTGGTTGCAGTGTCTGGAGGGGATAGAGAATCGGGGTATAAATGCCCCCTTGTCTCTCTGTAGTCTGGGTTGAAGAAAGGGAAAAGACGAAGGAGTTCTGGATTTTGTGTGTGTGTGTGTCTCTCGCTTCTTTGTGCTCCCTGACATTCATGTGTGGGTCAATAGCCCAGTTCCCACAAAGCAGGAGAATGGCAGTAATCTTGTTGTCTGATAAAACTTCCCTCCCACGCCGACCTTAATTAAGATGCAGGGGAAAGACCTGAAGGAATAAGGGGCCTCGCTTTAGAAGACTACTTGCTGCAAATACTCTGTAGATTTCTGTTAATTTTGCTGCAGAAAAGTTATGAAGACATCAAAATTTTCACCATCGCAACATAACAGGTAGTAATATATGTAAAAGCAAGAAATCTAATCAGGTATATGAGTGTAGATGCATTACTTTAACATGCATTTGGTGGTTTCTTTTACATGTGTTCATGCATTATATCCCATTTGGACTATATTCCAAAAAAACTGCTGTTTCTCATTCAAGTAGCATGAGCTTAGCAGTGCACTGCACTAAGGATATGAATTGCATATTGGAATTGGCTGCAGCCTAAACCTTGATGCTCTTTCATAGGCAAGAGGAAGTGAATAGAGTAGTTTAAAAGCCTGTGGGAAAACAGCCATGATTCTCACTTGGTTTATGACCTTGTTAACCACTGTTATGGTGACTTTATGGTCTGATTGCTATTTTAAATTGTTCTTTAGTGCATCATAATGGTGATCTAAATCATCATCTCCATTAGAGTAAAATAGACACCAAAGCAGGGTATTCTTTAAAGCGTTTAGTATTGACATTCAGACATTGACCCCTCCCTTGTTTCAAAGACGATAACGACAAACTTGAACTTAAAAACAGGGGTGAAATTCCCAGTATTCCCCATTCTATTTATTATTCAACATTGTGACTTTTTCCAGTAACAGTATATCTAACATCTAACGTCTTTTTGAGAGAAATTGTGGATTCATGCCTTTTCTTCATCTGTGTAGTAAAAACCCTCATTACCATAATGATTACTGCTCTTTTATCAGATATAAATCAGCAAACAGCTGCTGCGGCTGAATATAGTATCTACGTGGCTTTCCTCCAGTCCCTGTCAGTGAGTTCATATCCCCTCTTTCAGACCCGCTGACGCAATCACATTTCGTCTTCTATTGACTGGGGCAGGTCAGCCGTGACAGTCCTGAGCAGCATCACTCAGTCACAATTATGAAGACCTAGCAGCTATGACAAAGACAAACATGGAATGTGCAGTAAAAGGATACTGAAAACATGACAGAAGGGCAACTGAATTTAACCTCGAGCAGATAATCACTGCTATAATTAGGAAAAAGACGAGGAACGTGGGCGTTCCTGACAGATACAGTGATGAGTGGAGGCATTTGATAAAGTGGGAAACTTTAAAACTGGGCCACCTGATCAGCATGAGCAGTACTATTTTCAGTCACGGTTACGTAAAAAGATTATTTGCCGTTATCAGGGAAATATTAGGAAAATATAAAACATATGGAATGCTCAAAATTGGAATACAGTGTAGTGGTATTCTTTCACAATACACAGCTATAAGAATACATTGTTGCGAGTACATTTTAAGGTGGTAAACATTTGCAAAAAGATTAAACAAAAACAGTAAACAGTAATTAATTTTTTTGCCCAATAAGTCCTTCATTTTAAAATTCATCGAATAAATGTTTATAAAGAAATATAGATTCAACATTGTAAATATAGACTGTTAGTGTAAATCATACACTGTTGTTTTAATAAATCAAATTACATTAACTTAAAATATTTTGTTATCACATGCCGGTTTTTACAGTTCAGTTAATTACCTCCATGCAAAAACTGAATTAGAAACAGCTTTTATTGAGGTATTTGGGTATTTAGAACATGGTAAATTGATCAATTGATCATGTTGATAAATGTGTCGATTGGGCTTTTACTTCAAAACACTCCAGACGTGGTGACAAAGACGGAAGAAAATGAACTGCTCGCTTTTCTCGTCTAATTGTCTGCACTTAATGATGGGTCATCAATTAAATCTACAGCTAAGAATTAAAAAGTGCTTCCATCGTAAAAAGGGAAGATAGACGGCAAAAGTGGACATAGTGAAGGTTGAAGGAGGTCTCCTCTGTGTGCTTGAAATGACGCAGAAACTGTCCTATGGTGGAGAGATAAGCGATGATCACTGGAAGAGATACCTCAGCTATTGAGCTTAAACACTCAGTCCTGCTCCCGTGTCTCACTGCAGCCCTCATATATGGTTGGTTACTAAATTAGTTTCAACAATTACTCAGTCAGAAATTCTCTTTTTGTTTGTGGCTACTTTCAGAAAAACGTTTCATTGCAAATAAAAACCTTACATGCATTTAACAAGCTTGGTTAGGATAGTATAAAAGAAGTCTGTACCCATGCAGTCTGCAAAGGCGGTACCCGGTACTTCCGCTCTGATGGTAATTCGTGCTGCCAGTCACCACCACTCCAAAGTAGTTACCTTATCTGAATGCAAGACACTCTTGTATTCTGTGCTTAAGTAGGGATGCAGAGGGCTCATCTTGTATGAATCACAGCGCTGTTGAAGATGAGTAAGTTTAGAGAGGATGTCATATAGCGAAGGCTTCTGGGCAATAATGAAATCCTTGGTTTTTTGTGTTTTTTTTTTATTTTAGAGGTTTGATAAAGCAGCACGGTGGCACAGTGGTTAGCACGGCAAGAAGGTCCTGAGTTCAATTCCACCATCAGGCCGGGGGTCTTTCTGTGTGGAGTTTGCATGTTCTCCCCGTGTTTGCGTGGGTTCCCTCCGGGTACTCCGGCTTCCTCCCACCGTCCAAAGACATGCAGCTTGTGGGGATAGGTTAATTGGATAATCCAAATTGCCACTAGGTGTGAATGTGCGAGTGAATGTGAGTGCGAATGGTTGTCTGTCCCTGTGTGTTGGCCCTGCGACAGACTGGCGACCTGTCCAGGGTGTACCCCGCATCTCGCTCTATGACAGCTGGGATAGGCTCCAGCGCCCCCCACGACCCTAAAAAAGGATAAGCGGAAGCGAATGGATGGATGGTTTGATAAAGTAGTTCATGTCTCCTTTCAGTTATTTACCGAGTGAGTGAATCCAGAGTTTGTAAAACCAGATCAGCGTTTTCTGTCAGAATGGACAGTTTCCTGATTGTGTAATATTTAGGTAATATTTACTATATACCCAGTTAAAAGCAGTAAGTAATGTGACTACTAATACTGCTTAGTGAAATATGTCAGAAAAGGAAATTACTGCATAATAAAAGATGCAACACAGAATAAGCTGCAGTGAAGCAGCACAAACTCCTTCGCTGCTACGTAGGAACTGTCTTTTGTTTCGGCAGCTGTTATTTTTTAAAATTTGTAACCCTTTTTTAACCCTTATTTAAATAAGAAGTAAATGTAGAGAGATTAGTAATCTCCTTTGGGAGAGCATCCTGTTTCAGATAGGCAGCATTAGCAGAGCATGTTTTCCGATGGTGGGAGAAGCCGGAGATTCTGGAGAATATCCGCACAGACGGGCACAACATGTTTGTGTGACAGAAGCAGCACAGGCAACAGTGCTAAACATTAATAATAATTAGTGAGCAGTCTAGATTTGTGATGGTCAGCAGCAAGATACGATGATGTTAAGATGAATGAGGATTATTTTTTAACTTTCAGTCAGGTTTAACTTTAACCAAAACTAAGCAGGCCAAAAATCCTAAAACATTGTGGAAAGGTGAAAAATGGACAAAAGAAGAACATATTTCTTTAAAACTGCATATTTTAAGTGTATTGACGTTGATTGAAGATCCTCTCTTCGAATGTCCTTATGGTTCTCGAAATTGTTTCTGTTAGCAGCAAATACAGATGACACTGCTTGGATAAGTATGGCAAATATGAGGACTGTAGTACATCTATGTTCATATCTGGCCTTCTTCCAGAGTACCAGGATGAGTCACGGCCAGTAAGTGAAGTCTCATCTCTTAGTCATGGCGAGGATTAGATCTGAAATCTGAAACCCAAGTCAGCCACACTGGCCTATATTTCATAGCTGGGAACAGTAGCAGTGTAGAGAGGAAATAAAACTGTGTACACTTACTTGAGCTCGTACTTAGCTCTGGGCCTTTTCCTCTTTTATCGACCGCATCTGCATTAGTAGAGAAAATGGTCTGGAGCCCAGGGAGCAGGGAGGAAGCATCATGTTGGCACCAAGACCAAATGAGATATGTGGGCACACCAACATGTGGAGTAGTATTCATGCCAAAAACAAAAAACAAACTAATCTCGATTTCATTGTGTCTGCTGAGTTTGGACAAATCAGGGTGAAACTGTTTGATGCACAGCAAAAAAAAAATCTCAAGAAATACTCTTTATTAGATGTTTTTGCAGAAAAAAGATAATTTGTGTATCCAATATTTTACGTTGTGTTTATATTGTAATGTCTACGAATGAAAAACAAGCACAATAATATTATCAAAAGGTTTTACGTGTAACTTGAAATATTGTTTTCCCCAAAAATGTGTTTTTCCACAAGTTAAATCTATAAAAAGCTGTAATTAGTCCTTTAGTTCGAAGTGCAAAACCTTTTCCACTCAAAATACTTTAAATACTCTATGCTTTATTTTTGAAACCAGTGTATCATCATCATGTCGATCAGGCCTCGGGGCAGACATCCTTAACATGACGTTAGATTAGCCATCAGTACGATATGATTTAATTATAAATCACTGTTTAACTGGATTTTCTTGAGTTGTCGTCATTCTGGGGATCAGACTGTTAGTGCTTATTCCAAAATCAAATTTTGGCTGCAGAGATGTCTGCCTTCTCTTGAATGTAATGAAAATGTAAAAATCTGGTGTATTTTGGTGCTCAAAACTTGAAAAAAAATGCATTTAAATAACTCAACATCTCTTATTAAATATATTGAAATACTTATTTAAAAAAAAAAATCACAGCTTTTGATGTGAACAGTGTCATGTAGGAACTATCCTTTCCACCATCTTCAATGACCAACATCAGCTGAGAGGAAACTCCATTAATATTTAAACCCGGCCTGTCTTCATGAGAAGATGCATGTTTCCTACTCCCTGCACAAAATCTTCACAATAAGGTTTTGGCACTTTTTTTGAGTAACTACATCATGAAACATTGAGTATTTCAGATGTATTTTTTCTTTGTTTATTCCGTTATATTTAACAGAAACCAGGCATCTCTGCAGTCAATATCTCGAAAACTGGGCAACCTTCACCAAAACAGTCTGGATGAAAAAAAAGCAATTCAATCTGGAGGGAAAAGATGATTTAGGGCGAATTGTCCCTTTAATCTGGGATGAAGTTATACGCTATCAATATGCATACGCTGTGTGAATACACTGTTTGATGGGGAGAAGGCATTTCCTGTTTGAGTACCGAGATGGATGCTTAAATAGCTCATGGAGGATTTGTGATTTACAGAACAGCTGGCAGACACAGGAAGACATAAAAACATATAGACACTTCACTGGCCTTCTGGGAAGACTGAAAGTTATAACACTGACAAAGGTGGAATTTATTGGAGGGCTACCAGAGGTCAGCGGAGCCTGACAGCATACAGCTAAAAGCAGCTGGTTGTTTCAAGCTGTATGCTGTTGAAAGATGAGCTGAGCGCAAGGTGTCCTAGAAAAATCCTGACAGGTAACAAAATAACTGGCCTTTTTGCCTGTTTCTCAACTGGTTTACCTCATTGACTGGCTGACGGTGTGTGACCTCAGCCTTTGATTTAACGAATATTGGATTTTACACTTTGACATGGTCTCCAATGCCTTCTGTTTGGTCCTCTTCTGGATGAAGTGTTCCAATGTGATGCGTTTCTGTAATGAATTTATGTAAGCCAAGCCCAATAACTTAATCCCAAAGGTAGCTGTTGGTGCAGAAAGGAGAGGTGACTGAAACCTTTCCAGCTCTACTAGCACAACATGATACTAACCCAGCTCAGATCCAGTTTCACATGGGTGGTTCTCACCCTCCCTCTGACCCATGTTCCTTGTCCTGTCTTTCAGCCATCATCAACCCCAAGCAGGCCAAAGACAACAAGAGCTTCAACTTTGATTACTCCTACTGGTCTCACACTTCGGTAAGTCATCCGTGCACCCCCGGAGCCCAAACACAACGCATCCACATATTTTCATCAGTTTTGGATATATTTGTTCAAGCCTTACAAGACATTTTTAGTCTTAAATGACCAATTATTGATCTCTGTCCACAGCCCGAAGATGTCAATTATGCATCTCAGAAGCAAGTGTACAAAGACATCGGAGAGGAAATGTTGCTTCATGCCTTTGAAGGCTACAACGTCTGCATCTTTGCATATGGTCAGACGGGTGCAGGCAAGTCCTACACCATGATGGGGAAACAGGATGTGAAGGATCAGCAAGGAATTATTCCCCTGGTACTGACACACTTTGATTAATTTAACAGGGCACATAATAAATTAAATAATTTATCTCTTTGCGGATTATTATGTTTTCCTCTTCCAGCTGTGTGAAGACCTTTTTACAAAGATAAATGATAATACAGACAACAGCATGTCCTACTCTGTAGAGGTGAGTGTGGGCGCCCCTCCTGTTTATACAGTGGATTCAGACCTCGCATCTGTTATAAATGTTCAATCAACTGTCAATTTGAAACAGGTAAGCTACATGGAAATCTACTGTGAGCGTGTGCGGGACTTGCTGAACCCAAAAAACAAAGGGCACCTGCGTGTGCGAGAGCATCCTCTAATGGGACCTTATGTGGAGGACCTGTCCAAGCTGGCTGTCACCTCCTACAATGACATCCAGGACCTGATGGATTCTGGCAACAAGGCTAGGTAATGTAGTCAACTATTTCTTGAGTCTCAGGAAAAGGCAGTGAACCACAGGAGGAGTGCTAAGTTAGCACGTTAGCTTAGCAAGTAGCGTAAACTGCCATAAACTGTGTGAGTGCAACACTAAGGACACATATACCTGCCAATTAACAACAAAATAGAAGCACAAACTTGTTAAGCGAGCTGTTCCTCACAGCAGGGCTTATTATTCAACAGATATTTACATAAAAATGTTCCAAAAGGTACAAAGACCACAAACAGGGTTGGAAGATGCAGTTCAGTAGCGACTCCAGTTAATAGAAATTAAAGCACTAAGTTATATAACAGTTTACCTCATGGACAGTTGTTATGGAGGCTGGTTTTCTGGACACATGTTTCTGTTGTGATATTGCATTTTAACATTGCAGTCTATGTGGATTAACTCACTTTTGAAAGAAGTTTAAAGTGGCTGTTTGGGGAACTGCAAATTCTATTTAGCTCTATTTTAGCTCCAGAGGAAAGGAAATGAATGAAAGGGCTAATTAAAGAGAGACTCCATTGAATTAGTCACTTTCTTTCTCTCTTAAAGTAACTGCACACAGGATATGAGGTTTGCAATAAGGAATACTCTAATGAAATGTATGTTTGTGGTGCACTATAAAAATGTCAGATGCATTGCTTAGCAGGCTCCAGGTTTTTCCATTTATAATTCTAGATTGGTTATGATTGTGAGAAATTAAACGTCTCTCTTGTTCTTAGACTCTGAGGTTTTTGATTTTGGCTGTAGAATTGGTTGAAATTCCCTCCAAAAATGATTTTAGGGCTTAAGGAAAAACCTAAACATCGTGGCTTTTTGTGCTTTAGTTTTGACCCCTTTTTAAAAATCTGTCTTGCATAGAAGGATAGATACATCCACCCAGATCATCTATGAATACATACAGTGAAAACAGAAGGGAAATGAAGGGAACAGTTAATATCAATTTAAATATTTATATATAAATATTAAAACGACAATAGACACAGGAAAAAATGAATGATCAAAATAAAACAGGAAGCATGAAGATGGGAAGTGTCATAAGGTTTGGGGGATAAAACACAAGCACAGTGACCATGACGTTTACCTAAACATAGCTGCTGTTACACTAAATATACTTTTTTTAAAATACGCTTTATATATAACTACCTATTTCTACTTTGAATAGTGTTTTATGAGTGTGTCATATAAAAAAAACATTTTCATTAAATTATACTTAAACCCACATCCTGCTGGCTAAAATCTGAACTGTACAAAGTAATTAAAATTCATTGTCTCTGTGCAGGACTGTGGCTGCCACCAACATGAATGAGACAAGCAGTCGCTCGCACGCCGTCTTCAACATCATATTCACCCAGAAACGCCACGACACAGAGATGGATAACACTACTGAGAAGGTAGAGGATTTTTATCTGATCCTCACTGAATTTGTTTAACATCGAGTTGCTGTCTCGGTTTATCTGCCCTCTGACTGATGACGCTGATTTAAGTCTTGATGGGACGTGGAAATCAATGACTCCTTGAAGGTCATGAGGATAATTCTTAAGCTGTTTTTTTTAATAAGGCCTGTCTCTATAATAAAGATGAATACCTATTGATTCTTTTTTTGTGTTGTTGAAAGCCCATGTGTTGCATCTTATTAATTGGATCCTACTGATTTGGTGTGTGCTGTTTTAGGTCAGTAAAATCAGTTTGGTGGATTTGGCTGGCAGTGAGAGGGCCGATTCTACCGGAGCCAAAGGGACCAGGCTAAAGGTGAAAACACTACAAAAAAAAAATCTTAAATCATGTTTATTTATCTGACTAAATCCATGTTAAAGCAGTCTGTGCTTACTGTCATCGTAATCCTTATCTGCCTACTGTTCTGTCACAGGAAGGAGCAAATATCAACAAATCTCTAACCACGCTGGGGAAAGTCATCTCTGCTTTGGCAGAAGTGGTCTGTATTAACCATTTGTTGTATTTTTTAAGGTGAAGTCGATTTTGTGTTGGATAAAAATTACAGTTTCCACTGTCTCATTTCATTTTAGGACTCTGGGCCGAATAAGGTGAGTGATTCACATGTTATTATCCTAATTCATTATTTATTTGAACCTATAGTAAACACAGAAAAAATTAATTCATGCTGACTTTTTGTGTGTCTTTTATTTATAAACAGAATAAAAAGAAGAAAAAGGCAGAAAGCTTCATTCCATACCGAGATTCAGTTTTGACTTGGCTACTGAGAGAAAATTTGGGTATGAACACCGTTTTTCAAAGGCATTGAATGTCTCTAATATTTCTAACATCACTGTGATATGTAAAAGAATCCCTCTAGAAAATCGTGCGTCTGAACCCCAAAAGCTAATCACTTTTACATTTTAATGCAAACCACAACTTTTCTGTTAAATGTAAGATTTATGTTGTACTTATGTAATTGTACTATATGTAATCAAATGACATTTTTTGGGTGTAGCAAAATCTAAATTTTAACTTGTTCAGACAGAGTGTTTTCCTATTTTCCTGACACCACATTCATGCAGAACTAGTGACAATCAAGTACACATTCTGAACTCAAAGCATAAATTTACATCTGTTCTTCTCTGTCAGGGGGAAATTCTCGAACTGCGATGGTTGCTGCTCTGAGTCCAGCTGATATCAACTACGATGAGACCCTTAGCACGCTCAGGTAAACAGAGCAGACAGCACATTTTGTGCTGCAGATTTTTCCTCCCACACAGCTGGTGAATGTTGCTTTGAAGGACACCGGTGTTGGTGAAACGCAGGCATTGTGTAATCCACGTTTCCCTCAGAGGCTTGCCTCACTTTCACACTTCAAACATCCTTCACGGGTTGCAGCTGCAGCTCTGGGCTGCAGAGACGGGGATGTTGGGGGAATTATGAATGTGTATATATGTGTGTGTTTCTCCTCACACACCTGTGTCTCAGTGATCTTTTGCATTCCCAGGTATGCTGACCGTGCCAAACAGATTCGCTGTAACGCTGTCATTAACGAGGATCCCAACAACCGATTGGTGCGTGAGCTGAAGGAGGAGGTGTCTCGCCTGAAAGAGCTCCTCTTTGCTCAAGGCCTGGGTGACATCATTGAGAGTAAGGGACCATTCATTGGATTTATGTGCCCATTATCTGTAGATTGAATTTTAAATTGTTCATAATGGTCTTGGACCCTTTTTTTAAGAGTCAGCCTCAGCTCAGCCACTGCAACACCCACTCACAAACAAATTTGTTCTCCCTGTGCTCACAGAAGCCGTGATGTACTCACAGACATGTTGATCTGTTCAAATAGGCCAAGAAGCAAATTAAGAACCAGCCAGGGCAATAAAATCAGTGGGAAGAAGTTAATGAAAATGAATAGATAGCAAGTGGTTTCAGACAGCAGCAGGACCAAACTTGGCACGAATGCATTATTCTCCCATTTGTGTCTAAAAACAGGCTGGAAAAAATGGTGTAGGCGTTGTTTCTAGCATTAGCATCTGAAGCTAACACATCATACCAGCTATGTGCTATGTGAGAGGAAATGTTTTGCCTCCACTCCTGTCCTTAGACAGGCAGGGTGCTCTTACATAAATAACACGGCAAAAGTTATACATCTCCTTATATTGGGAAGTGAATTCATCTTGATTAGGTATCATCTCAGTAGCACTTTTTAATGTCAGAAACCATTACAGATACCACAGCCTCAGTTATCCACAAGCACCGATATCATATTCCCTTTCTTAGGCACCTGAACAGTTTATAGTGTGTTTGGTGGAACACAAAACTTTTGGATGAGCTGTACAGCAAACCATATATTTGTTCAAATCATTTAAAAATGGTCGAAAAAAACAAATACGGTCAAGAGTTCCAGCTCAGTAATGTAAAACAGCATCAGCAGGAGAATCCTAGCAGCCTGTTTGCACAAAGACACAAAGTTGAACAGTTGATTTATAGTAGAAAAATTATCTATAGAGGGTAAAACTGTTTTGTAACTGGCTGTAAACATTTTTGAATATATGAATATTTTAACATGGGATTGATTCATTTTTGGAGCCAGCCTCAGGGTGACATTAAAGGAACTGTAGTTTTTGATACTTCGTTAGAGGTTGATACTCACTCATGACTCACCTCTCCTATGCATTAGCTTAGACTATATTACACTTGTTTTTCCCAAAATGTAATCCACTAATTTTGGTTAATTTATATAATTATATCTATATAAGTTATAAAGTATATATAATTTTGGCCAGAACATATAGTATTAGCTCATTGCATCTCTAATCTTGATACCACTTTTACTGCAGTACTGCAAACAGATGTATTAGATGGATGTTATATTATTTTGAAACCATGCACAGTTCCTTTCCCAGAGAAAGATCAGGATTAATGTTTGGAGCGCATAGAGCATATTTAGACTGCAGTGCTCAGGTGTTCACCAATAGCTAAATGAACATTTTTACCTGTGGAGAATTTAACTAAAGGTGTTGTGCTGTCTCTCTGTCTCTTCTCCCAGCATATCGAGCGTCTGGTGCTGATATCGAGGGTTTGAAATGTGTGTTTTCTGTTTCTTGCTTTCTGGCTTTGCAGCTTAGAATTGCAGCTGATTAATGTGGCAGTGTTAAAGTGGTTTTTCAGTGTTCTCTGCAGCACCAAAGGAACTGTTCTGATTGTTTTACATGATTTTTAGTGAAACGCGAGAAGCTAATGTTAATGAAATACAAACAGCATGTTTTCCATCCCTATTCAGGCTTTGCTATATTATGGTGCTGTAGAGATCTGAGTATGACTTTATAGATGCACTGATAGGTCAGCGGAGCAATATAGTATGGAAGCTTGTGCACCATAATGGGATTCATTTCATCTCTAATTTCCCTGACGTAGAAATTGTGACATCCATTTCCCCTGGCAGGTCTGTCTGTGTACGACGTGCTTTATTTTTCCGGCAAGAAAACACACATATCACATAAAAAGATTTAATGACACATGCAATGCAGTGCAGTAAAGAATTAAATCCCCTAATATATTCTAAGCAATATATTCACAAAGCATTTAAAAAATAGATAACGATGTAATAAAAATCTGAATAAACCTCAATAAACAAACTTAAAAGTTTGGATGTTGTGAGAAAACAGAATGCAATAATTTGCAAATCTCATAAACATATTTTTATTTTCAATTAACAAAATAAAACAGTCTAAGAAAAAGATGACCTCATCTTGAACTTGATGGCAGCAGCACAATCAAAAACGTTGGGATAGGGTGATTTCCCAGTGTGTAGCATCCCCTCTGCACTCTTAACAGGAAAACGTTCCTTCCTTGTCTGATTGAGGATTATAGTCCTGAGATTTGAAAATCATGCTGCCTTTATCTCCATTTCAAACATTATTCCAAGTGGGGTTTTTTTGTATTTTATAATGAATAAATTAAAGAAAACGTACAGTATAGTTGGTCAATAGTAGCAATATAATTTGAACAGAAGTAAGCTATGTATTTTTAAAAATTATAGTACAGCTCAGTATGTTTATCAAGGTCTTTTTAAAGACCACACTGGCAGCAGTACATATAAAAAAATGTTTTTATCCTGTTTTAGCTATAACGCTATACAAAAGTGGACCAGGTGAAGCATTCGTGATATAACACCTTTCCTGTGTTAGATCCCTAAGTTCTCAAGTTCCCTGAAAAAGGTCATTTATAATATGATATTGCATTAATTTAAGTGAGGCTCAATGTAAAAAATAGAACTTTTAAGAGAAAGAAAATGTCTCTACTTTAAAAAGATATTTGGATAATTACCTTGTTACATTTCCCTTTACAGTTTACAAATCATCAGTCTGTCAACGCCTGTTGGCAGGCAGGATAACAGGGCACAGAGGAACGATAAGATGAGGGTGATGATGTAGTCTTCAGACATACAATCACTTACATAATAGTGGATCTTTTAGGTCTTCTGCACTTTTCATGCCATAGATTTTTACAGTCTTTCCATAATACACAACTTAATTAACCGCAGAGGCAATATTATGTGATCAATCTTGGCGAGCCGAAGCCTGTCCAGATGGATGGGTGTGATACATTTGGCCAGCTTATTGCTCTGTGTTGCCATAGCAGCAGCAGCAAGGTTGTTATTATTGCTTTCTGCTCAGGCCTTTCAGGTGCCACGATAAATCCAAGATAAAGCTCTGAACAGAAAAATATAAGGGGCCCTTTTTTATGTGTTACTTTAATAATAGATTTACCCAGAAATTTCATTCAAAGCTAATCAGACAAACTCATCGCTGTGTCTGATCCTCTACCAGAGAAATGGATTTCTGCTTCCAGTAATTTGTTTGACATTAATAATTTCAGCAAAGCATGCTGAGCAGTAAATGCATCTCGCTGCTTTTAGATAATAATCTTAATTGAGAGTTCTGGTTTTCTAATGTTCTGTGCAGAAAATAAGACACCATTAAAAATGAGTCATCGTGTTTGCGCACACAGGCTCTGCAGAGCTCACGTACTTTGTTGTTTTCCATAACTGATGACAGTTTTTAATTTTTTGGTAGAGATGCTTGAATGGGAATGAGTAATGGAAATCTTTTCTCATGCTGCTCGAACAGTTTCTCAATGGTTCTGCATATCACGCTGTGCTTGAAGTTTTGTATGGTAGCTACATTTTCGTTGAGTCGTCTTGTGGCTGGATGGCCTCCTTGTTGCATCATTTGAGTTGTCTGTGGCTTTCTGCTGGTGCTGCCCTCGCTTCTGTGCTACCAGTTCAAATTTCTCTCTGTAAGTTAGATTTGTTTCAAGACACGTGTCTTCTTTCTTTTCTATTCTCTTCTCTTCCTTTTCTGTCTGCATTTCTCCGTTCTTTTACTCCCTGTTATCGATTACCCCAAACCCCGCTTCCTGTCCCCACTCCCCACGCCCCGTCCCACCCTGGCAGACATATCCGATTACAAGAACAATAACAATAAAGGCCAAGCTGTGAATCAAAGGGATGATCTCTCCACAGTGACCAATGCCATGACGGGGATGAGCCCCTCTCCATCTCTCTCAGCCTTGTCCAGTCGGGCCGGATCTATTGCCAGTCTGCACGATCGCATCATGTTCAGCCCAGGCAGCGAGGAGGCCATCGAGAGGCTGAAGGTGAGCACAAAACCCAGTTTAACCCCCACCCCAGTCTTACACAGTCAGGAAATAAAACTTCAGTGAGATTCACCAAGCATTTGTTGAGGTCTTTCTAATTGTGGGCAGATTCAATAAAAAAGTTCAAAAAACCAAATTGGTCTTTTATACTTTTTGCCTTTCTGAGCATTTCCAGTAGATTATAACCAAAAACCTGATTTCCTAAAAACAAATGGGTCTTCAGAAATTCCCAGAGCCCAACAAAATGACCACCAACAGGCTTCCCACGCGCATATTTCTGATCAAAACCCAGACTAAGGCCATTACACACTGAGCATATTGTGAAAATTCTGAATTTTATGGATGCAAACACAGTACACGTTGCATTTTTGCAAAGAATTTGTGGGACGTGTACTCACAGCCCACCACAATGCAGCTCAATTCATCAAAGAACAGCAGAACTGGCAACCAGTTCTATTCACAGGTTCACACCGAGCACATGTGACAGACGTGAAAAAGGCTCGAGACGCCGTGGCATCTGTCACATGTGCTCGGTGTGAACCTCATCTGTGAAGAGAATGGGGCTCTACTGGGACACCTACCAATTCTGGTGTTCCCTGGTGAATGCCAATCAAGCTTTTTATGAGCAGTGTAGTTATAATTAAAATGATGCACCAAGGAGGACAAGCAGAGCAGGGTCACCCCAGGCCCCCCTTTATCTGTGTCCCTGGCTCTTTCGGCCATTTTAATACTCAATGAAGCTCTACATTATGGCACAAAGACATTATATTCACACCCTTTTTTACATGCCAACATAAGGTCATCTAATGAAATCACAGATATGGGTCATTTAATTTCTGCTACTTAAAAAAGTAAGCAATTAAGTAAGCTAATAAAATACTGGAATATACTGGAATTCTATTGCTTCATTGCTGAATTTGGATGTTTCTTTGCGTTAAGTCCAGATATAGTTATTATTTAAATGATTATCACCACACTTTTTTATTTTTTAACGTCAGGAAACAGAGAAAATCATCGCTGAGCTCAATGAGACCTGGGAAGAGAAACTTCGCAGAACAGAAGCCATTAGAATGGAAAGGTAAGACAACCAGATGCTTAGTTTTATTTTAATTTATTTTATTGCATTGTTTAAATTCCTCTTTAAGATTAAACTTTGGAAATACTAAAGATGCCAAAACAGGATCAACATCCTAATAATTCAAGAAAAGAGAAACACAGGAGGATTACAACACACATACAAAAACTTAAATGCTGTAAGATGAGAGAGGTAATATTCAAAGGAAAAAAAGGACAATTTCCTGAATTAAAATTTCTAAATTTCCAAGATTACAGTTGTTCATTTGCAGGAAAATATATTTCTTTAAAAAACAAACTTTTTTTTGTTTTTATAAAACTTTTATAAAACTTTTATAAAAAATAAAAAAGTTCTCTAAGGTTAGTAGTAAATATTCAAAGTTTCAAGGACATTAAAGATATTAAAGTCAAAACCTGCAAAAACTAAAGATAAAAAAGCATAAGAAACCTTGGTGTTCTGAGATTAAAGTCACAGGCTGGATAATCTCACCTACGCCACAGCGGCCATCAGGAAACGTTGTGTTAACGTTGTGATTCTGGGCTCAAATCAGGAATAACGTCATATTGCACCAAATGCAACCTACTACAGGCTAAGCTATAATCAACAAGAAAACCAAACTGATGTGGCATGTCCTCAGGTTACAGGATTGTAGAAGCAGTGACGTCTAGCTGTGGTTCTGTGATCAGATTGAGCTAATCTGGCAAAGTAACTGTTTGGACAAAAATAAAAGCTTTCGGTGATCTGAGTATAGAGCAATTGGTGCCACTTCCAGAATAATATTGGGTCTATGCTTTATTTAGGAACATTTCTCATTGAATCAATGTTGAAAAAAAAGTATATTTACATTAAAAAAAATATCTCACTTGGTATGCTGATGATATTCGTCAACAGAGAGGCCCTGCTGGCCGAAATGGGTGTAGCAATGCGAGAAGATGGTGGAACAGTTGGTGTGTTCTCTCCAAAGAAGGTAAAAGATGTATTCTACTTCTCCAAAACCACTGTGATATAATCCTTACCGCTTCGATTATTCACTGCTGTGCTTGTTTATTTACCCCCAAAGCCCACTGATAGCCCTAGAAAGCCCGAGCCCGTGTTTATCGACACAGTCGGGCTGTTTTCCCCCAACGAGGTTTGTAGCTCTGAAGTGTTTAAAGTGTCTCCTCTGATGAGTGCTCGAGCCTCGTCGAGGCAGATCAGACGAGAGTTTCACTGTTTCATTAAGTGTTATCCTAAATCTACTTCATTACTCACTTCAAACACTCCCTCACTGCACCGAAGGCAGCCATGGGTGTAAACATGGGGGAAAAGATAATAGCAGTGCCCTAATTTCAGTGATTTATGGCTGCTTGCCTGCAGCCCCAAAACATCTGACTTCATTAAACACTCCATGCTGGGACGCTGTGGGGAGTGACTGCATGGTTTTAACTATTGCTGATTGTTTGATGTTTCTTACTGGGAGAGCTTGTATTTCAGACCACCTGTTGTGCACAGCTGACATATGTTATAATGTAAATAACATATGGATGTTGAATGACTCATGCATATTGCTTACCGAAAGTTAACAGTGAAATATTCCCCGTTTTGTGTCAGACGCCTCATTTGGTGAACCTCAACGAGGACCCTCTGATGTCTGAGTGCCTGCTGTACTATATCAAAGACGGGATCACCAGGTTAGAGGCTGACATTTTACAGCGTAATAAGAGGAAGGCGGTTCTCACCCTGAGAGGACAAAACCACTGCAGGGGAGACCAGGAGAAAATGCGATGTAAACAAATGTGATTTATGTAGAAAGTAAAGTCTGCTGAAGCTGTCATGATGACCTTTATTTAATTAAAACCCCACTTGGATCCTTTTTATTATTAGATGCCTCCCATATTATTGCGAATGACTCATAAAAAGTGTGGGGTCAGCTTATGATGAGGGCACACCAGAAAAAGTTTAAGAACTGCTGTATTAGAACGATACTGATTAAAAAAGGACATTGTTTTTATGCTAATCTAACTTCAAGAGACAACAGGCCTGCATTGCAAACATGTTCTCATCACATGGCGTCATATAATGTTGTGTCAGATGCCTGTGCCTCACTGGCACTAAATGTTCTCCGCCAGCGGCCCAAATGTGGCTACATAGGCCACCGAGAGATAGTGGTCCCCATTTAGAGACCCACATTTTCCACAGAAGGTTGGTCACAGGTTTATCAGCCAGGAGATTGTGGTTTGTCGCCCATTTTGACCCTTGTATTGTATTTAGTACTTGTTTTTTTTCACTACATACACTGATTTATTTCATAAATGAATATATTCATATACATAAACTGTATATGAAAGATGGACATGCCATAAAGCTGTAATGGTTTTAATAGGCAGTAAGTGGATGAGAATTCCTGTAGTTGTTAAAAAGAAAAGGCGTATTTCTTGGTCCCTGTCCTCAGTGAACACCTTCCTGATGAGATTATGGGCTTAGATGCTAGCTTCAATTAGCCACTATGTGATCGTACTCTGTCACACTGATGTGATTTCAAAAGGAGAAGCAGCAGAAGTGTCGCTCTTCAGAAATCACAGCCTGGTTACTAAAAGAAATTCACTCAGCTTGATGTGAGCAGCTACCTGCCAGAATTCGTTTTTTTTTTCTATGGATTCATCAGCCAAAGTAAAGGTATGGCTGGCTAATGATGTAGCCCAGCTAAGGAGGAGGCCATCAGTGATTACTTCCTGTGACACTGTCACCACCATGAGCCTCTTGTCACGGTGGATGGACGCTTTCTTCTGCACAGTGATACGATCTGATGGTGTAGCTTTGAACTGTTCACAGTAACGTTTGTGAATTTTTAAAGTAACCAGGTCATGATTTCTGAAAACAAACATTGTTACTGTGTTTTGGGATTGGGGTTTGGTTTCAGGTGCTTTCAGCACGTCTGTATAGCCCAACAATTTAGATGAATAAAAAGCACGACATGCAGGAGGAAAAAGACTACATTTGATTTTGAAGTGAACTGTCCCTTTAAATGAAAAAGGACTAAATGTTACATAGATGAAGTGTGTTCTTAACTTGCTTTTATATATATTCATACTAACTTTTATGTATTTTAGGGTCGGTCGTTTAGATGCCAGCAGTCGCCAGGATATAGTCCTCAGTGGTCACTTCATAAAGGACGAGCACTGCACCTTCACTAGTTCTACTGGCCCAATGGGAGAAAGTGAGACTTGTATCTGTGCACATCAAAGTTAAATATTGCTGTAATGTTGTCAGCAAAGCCTCATATGGAATTTTCTTTTCATGAGCAGCAGTAATCCTTGAGCCTTGTGAAGGAGCTGAGACATACGTTAATGGAAAGAGGGTGACAGAACCCACTGTTCTGAAATCAGGTTGGTGCAACCTGTGCCATAACTAGCACAAACATTATATGCATAGATTTTGTACTTGTACTCTCTGATCTGATGTGATGCCCTTGCAGGAAATCGCATCATCCTGGGGAAGAGCCACGTCTTCCGTTTTAACCACCCTGTACAGGCCCGGGCTGACAGGGATAAGAACCCATGTGCCGAAACCCCTGTTGAGCCTGTGGACTGGGCCTTCGCTCAGAGGGAGCTGTTGGAGAAACAGGGCATTGACATGAAGCAAGAAATGGAACAGAGGTACGCCTTCAGGAATAAAGATACAGTAAAAGTCCATTTCTGGAACTTAAGGTAACAATTAGTATAAAAAAAGGTCCAGGTTTGCACCAATTCTTCTAGATTTTGCTATACCTATTGCAAGGTGCAATAAGGAAACAGTTTGTCCCAATGCACAGATAAACTGAATAAAATGTGTATTTTTATTCTTAGAGTAGATTTGAATGATTGATTGTCGTTCCTATCTTTCCTGTTTTACGTCAGAAATCAATCCCTGTCTATAAATAGTCCTGTCGTCTCCTCAGCCTGCTCATTTTTGTTTGCTCTGTTTGTTCCTGCCACATTTTTGTGCTTTGGATTACGTTGTTTCCACATGTTTTGGATCTTCTTTTTTTTCTTTTGGACTTTGTTCTAATTTGGGCTCAGCAGTTAAGCTTGTGTCTTAATTTAACAGTCTTCGAGGGTACCACTCCAGAGACCCGCAGCTATTTCTAAAACTGCATTCAGTTACTTTTTAATATTTTCTGAGTCTGAGACTTCTGAGCAATTTATGAGCCAGTCTTCATGTATTAGAGAAAAAGCATCAGATAAAGCAGTGAGGTTAAAAACAGTGTAACCATGGACTCTTACATGGTGTGCATAATCTATATAGCTTTATCCCCACTGTTGCTACTGGCTGCTTTGTAACCCACCTCCAATCCAGTTCCTCATTTTCATGCTCAAATCAAAGTCATATATATCTACTGTCATTAAAGTCTGATCTTTTCTGTGCTGGGGTCCTGCATTCAGGAAAGGTGGAGAAGTCAGGACATAACTTCCATATCTCCAAATGTAGATGACTACAGATGGAGTGAGAATTTGCTTTTGTGGTCCTGTCTGAAGCAGTGACCGAAGTTGCCACTTTACCCAAGCCTGAGGCTTCTTTCTCAGTATCAATGGCTTAAAAACACACAGTGAGGTAGGGCATCACCCACCTACATCAAGTCTTTTTTGTTCACTTTGGTTTTTTGTCCTCAGGCTGCAGGAGCTGGAAGATCAGTATCGCAAAGAAAGAGAGGAGGCCAGCAACCTTCTAGAGCAGCAAAGACTGGTATGGTAATGAGAGTTCAGCTTTGACTGCTATCAGCAGTAATCGTTAAAGTAAAACCAACAAAAAATCTATCTGAACTGTCGTACACACAGATGTAGCTGCAGTTTGTATATTTCAGTATTGGTATCTACTGTTTATATTATATAAACTGTATTATCAGTGAGCAGATTTACAGAAAATACCAAATAAAAAAAATTATGATGGTGTTTTCAGATCAAATGTGAAGCAAAGTTCACCCTACTGGAATTCCTAGGCAATTTTGCAACTCACAAATATTACTCAGCAGGAGAAAGAACCGATACCTGGGATTACATAACAGACACATTTTATTTATTTATTTTTTAAAAAAAACAAGATTTAATCAGCAGATCTGACAGCCCACAAGCTACAGCATTTCATTTCTGATTCTCTGTGGCACGAGGAGAATCCACAGTCTGTGGGAGAATTTTATCTGGCAGGATCTGCAGCATAATATCATAAAGTATTTTTAATTCTCATGGATGTGTATTTGACAGTATTTATATGCACAGTTGTACACCGCGACACATTTTTCCACGCTTTAATTCGAAATGGAGTTTTTTGGGGCCTTTCATTTCACCAGTTATTAATGATTAATTCATTTTCCTGAATGGCTTGTTCATGTATTTAAAACTTTAATTATAAATTATTAGGATTATGAAAGCAAGCTGGAGGCTCTTCAGAAGCAAGTGGACCGTTATAACCCAGAAGGCCCTGAAGAAGAGGAGGAACCGGAAGAAGAAGGTAAAAAAAATTAATACTAACACACATTTATAAATCTATATTAGGGATAATCATACCTTCATCGAGTCCTCTTTCTGGCCTACAGTGCAGTGGACGGAGAGGGAAAGAGAGCTGGCTGTGTGGAGTTTCCGTAAATGGCGATGCTACCAGTTCACCTCGCTGCGTGATCTCTTATGGGGAAATGCCATCTTCCTGAAGGAGGCTAATGCGATCAGTGTCGAACTTAAGAAGAAGGTTAGAAATGTCATTTAGACTGATGAATATATCCACAGGTCTACGCTGTGAAACAGCTCTTTGAGCATATTCGTTCTTCCCCTGCAGGTGCAGTTCCAGTTTGTGTTGCTGACAGACACTCTTTACTCCCCCCTGCCTCCTGACCTGTTGCCCCCAGAGGCAACTAAAGACAGAGAGAAGCGACAATTCCCACGTACTATCGTGGCAGTGGAGGTGCAAGATCAGAAGAATGGAGCAACTCACTATTGGACATTAGAAAAACTAAGGTGGCTGAACATGCACGCAAGTCTTTGATGAACAAAATCTTAAACTCATCTTGGTAATCAAAAATTCATTAAGTGTCGCACTGAAACTCTTGTTTTAGTGCTCTTCAGTTTGTAAGTCAGTTTCTTTTATTGCAAACATTCGCTTCAATAATTGCACTTCCAAATTAAAAATATCTACCAACCTAATATCGAACAGCAATAAAAAAAGAGCCATGCTTCAGTGTCTTCCTCAGTGCTATTTTATTTCTTCCAAGCTGTTTACTTTTTCTCATTAACACCCTGCTCTGTGTCTTTTTTATGTCTTCATTGTTGGTGCTTTCTGCAGGCAGAGGCTAGATCTGATGAGAGAAATGTATGATCGTGCTGCTGATGTGCCCAACAGTACTGTGGAGGACTGTGAAAATGTGATGACGGGAGGTGACCCCTTTTACGATCGCTTCCCCTGGTTCCGCCTGGTTGGCAGGTAAATACTGAGTCCAACACATCGGGACAGGAATGAGAAATACAGAGGCCAAAAAGACCAGTATTAGCCATAGCTATCAGAAATTTAGGATATAGGGAGGCTGCTGTCCACTTTTCCACTTGCAGGACGTCGTTCCTGAGAGTTAAAGTTCCAGGCACTTGGGTTGGAAATGCGGCTTTACTGTGTGTGGAGTGTACTCCGAAATGATGGGGACACCTGCATTAATTATCTGCAGTTCATTCAGTCTGGTGTCCCTACTTGTCAAACTTTGTATTTCAGCCACTATAAAACCTGCCAGTACAAACTGAAGTAACAGTATCAAATACATTTGATAACAATAGATTCCAGCTAATGACAGAGCTTTCTACAACAATGGGAAAATCATCTATGCAAGATTTGAGAAAAACATTTCGTCAGCCCTCCTACTCAAAACCTGCTGTTTCTTTCTCTTCCACCTTGGCACATGGCCTCCCAGTGTCTCTCTCTCGCTCTCGCTCTCTCACTTGCACCTGTTATGTAATATTAAGCGTCTCACTCCAGCCTTTAATGTTATTCAGCTCCTGCAAGACATGGAAACATTGGAAACTGTGCCCTTGAGCTGTTCTTTTTCAGGTTTTCAATCTGTCTGTCCATATTATAAAGGTGAAAGCAGGTGTATATTTATCCAGTTGCACAACATTTGATGTTTTCAATGCTTTTAATAGTTTACTGCTATTTTATGCTACATCCTTTACACTTGCAGTTTAAAAAATGTAGCTGCTGTCGAGAACTGATGGGTTGAATTAATGCATAACTATATACAAGCTCACTTTGTACATATGTGGCTGATGTGATAACTCAAAGTGACTGGCCATTTTCAAATGAAATCTGTATGACGTTTAATTTCTGTCATTACCTTTAGATGCAATTAAGCAAGCCCGTGAGCAAATGATCTTATTTCACACACATAAATATTCACTGCCAAAGCTCAGTTGCAGCATATAGAGTACCATTACAGTAATCCAGTGATTGCTGGGAGTAAATCCAACTGTAACAAGTGCCTGTTAACAAGTGCCTGTTAACAGGTTGGTCACCAGAATTCATTTTGTGAGCAAATATGGTGTCAAACAGCACTGTCTACAGCAGGAGTGGGGGCACTCCAGGGCTCAGTGGCCGGTGTCCTGCAGGTTTTAGATATCACCCTGGGTCAACACACCTGAATCAAATGATTAGTTCATTATCAGCCTCTGGAGAACTTCAAGACATGTTGAGGAGGTCATTTAGCCATTTAAATCAGCTGTGCTGGATAAAGGACACATCTAAAACCTGGACACTGGCCCTTGAGGACTGGAGTTGGACTCCCCCGGTCTATAGAACTGAAGCTGTCATTTAAGGAGGTTCTTTGCATGTGATCCCTTAAAAAGTGATCAATCATGGGACAGAGCTGCTTTGATGATTGGCTCACTTGGCATGATTAACTTTGGTTCCTTCCCCTGCTCACTTTTTTTTAACAGTTTAGATTACAGTTACCTGCAAGAGCACGCATTCCTTGAATTGCCTTCTCTACATTTTACTTATCTTAGCCTCTTCTTTTTATACGCATGTGTAAAAATCTGTACTTAAAACAGTAAATTTGAATTCCCCTGACACTCACCAAGCAGAAACTTACATGTGCGGTTAAATCTGCGCATGAGGACTGGGCAAATTACAGTGAATACCTGTGTAGGTGAAATAATACTTGTTTTTGACATGCCTAAAGTTAAAAATGTGTCTATCTATAACCCACGATCAGCACAACATTTGTAGCTTTCTGCAGTCTCCCATCTGTCTTCTCTTTCTCTGCTCTTTGCTCAACACTGAAACAAACAATAAAAGCTGTTTCTGACTCAGAGGGAAGAAGGTTTTCTCCTGTGGATCAGTGCGTCCCTTCTCTCTAACTGTACTAACCTAGTTCCCATGTCTCTGGCTGCACCAGAAATCCCATTTTCAACACATGCATGAGCGAGCGCATGAGTGACCCCACCCCATCCCCGACCCTTTCCACCTCTGAAATTACTGAGCTGGCTGACTCGCAGCGGGAGGGTCGCGGGGAGGAGGAGGAGTTGGAGGATTTGGACGACCTGGACGATGATATCTTTTTGGACGACCCGAGCTCCGAGCTCGGGGTAGAGGATGATGATGATGATGATGATGATGATGATGAGAGAGAGCTCTGCCGAGGCTCCAGCGAAGGCCTGGATCCCTTTTACGACCGCTCACCATTATTCAGTGTAGTGGGAAGGTTGGTGAGGTTTCAGGAGCATGCTGATGGAGGAAACTAGCTCTTTCACGCTGAGATGCAAGGTCCCTTTCCCTTGGCAAACATCAGGATAGATGGAACAGTATTCTTGGAAATGCAGTGAATAATAGCGTGTATATCTTCACATAGCCCTCCTTGAGTTGTGGGCTGGGTATGCATAAATACACAAAATATAACCATAGTGTGCTTTGTTATTTTATGTGGCAAACATGAGGTGTGATCTTAAAGTGATTCTCTCCATAAAAATTAAAAAGCAAAGCATACCTAAGTTGATTTTTGCCAAACACCCCTGTAAAGTTATCTCTTTGTGCACCTCTGGATAGCTTCCAGCATGACAGCAATGTTTATATGACCAAGACTGTCTTTATTTGGCCCAAAACCACAGTTCAGCTTGTTCTCAGATGCCACTGGATGTTAAAGTAAAACTTTGCATTGCCAGTCAGTGCACTGTATTTTGTTAATTTGACATTTTGAAGCTACATTATTTGCATTTTGGCAGCTGCTATGTTGTTTATTTGGACCCCATAGTGATCATATCGGAGGTTGTAATGCTTGAATTCATCAAAATTGGTACAGAAATTTATTGGATGGTCTTTATCACAGAGGTCAACATTAAAATAGCATTTTAACATGGGAGTCAGTAGGGATTGACTTGCTTTTGGAATCAGGATAAGTGGTTACTAGTGGAACCGCAGGCTTGGCCCTTGGATGCTGGCTCATGTTTTCAGCCCTGCAGCATCTCCTAATCCAGGAGACTGACTTAGTTCTTGGACACTCTTCCACTGAAAAAAGCTCTTTGGTCTTTGGGTTGTAGATAGAGATCCAGCTCTCTTTATTAAGGATAATCCTGAACATGAACGTAGTGACCTAATTTTCATAAAGTCCATGGCAAATCTTCAGGTGAAAGTGGTCATCCATCAGCCATCCAAAGAGTGATTCAAATAGACGCTACACTGCCAGCACTCTAAGGTTACACAAGGAGATGACCTTGAAGGGGAAATTAGTCAAACTGAAGTCTTCTCCAAATTACTGTCCACCTCAGAGATCTGCTGGTTCAGTGTTAACACTGGCATGAAGCATTTCAGTTGGAAAGCTGCAACCGAAATTTGGAAAACAACTTTTCCTACATTTTTTTTAATTGTGGTATTTCCTTTTACTGATTTCCTTAAACACTTGCTTACTGCTCAAAGTCAAACCAGACCCTTTAGTGTCTTGCCTTAGCTGTCACAGTATCTCTAAATCTTGAGCTGAAAATGTTGAGTACCACACCATGCGGACACTGGAGTAGACATTTCTGGACTTTAAGGTCCATCTTTTCCTTTTTATCTTTAATCTCTCTTTCAACTAAATGCTTATTTTTCTTTGCTTTTGGAGTGGGGGTATACAGTGGCTCGATGCGTCTCACTCTTACTTAAATTCTTCTTAAATTCAGTCCAGAGTGGGTCCATTTACGCTTCTTGTTTCTATGCAGTGCTGACGCTGAACGGCTGTTTGAGGTGTATGTCAAATCATAGTGGCTTATAAAAAAGAAAAAGGACTTTTGACTCCCCAAAGCACTGATGCAGCTCAAGAAGTAGATAGAGGTCTGATGTGCTTAGTAAGAGGAACAAACAGCGAAATGTTCTCACCGTGCTGTGAAACCTGAATACAGTTGAAAGAATCTGAAAATTTTTGAGCTAAGTGGTGTTCGAACAAAGACTCAAAATCTCAAGATGAAAGAGCTGGTTTCTGCAGCAGCTGTCTCTTTTAGGCATGCCAGAGCACAAGTCTTTTCATTTTGACCTTTTTTTTTTTTTTTGTCGGTTTTTACGTGAATACGTCTGATGATGAACTCGTACCCCTATTTTGTACAAATTACCACTCCGGCCCAGGAGGTGCACTTTGATTTCTGATGTCATTCGTTGGTTTTTGATGTAGCATACAGTCTATGAAGCTGTTGGCAGTTTTGATTCAAGCTGAGCCATGTTCCGTATGATGATTTCTGTTCCATTTGCTTTTGATTCCTTTTGAGTCAAAAAGTTGAAAGCATTTTTGTTCACCTTTTTTGTCCTGAGCATGCCTTATTTGCACCTCACCAATCTTGTCATAAGCCTGTCCTTTTTTACGCTGTCCACCCTTAAATGTCTATCCCTATTGGCTTGTGAAAAATGTGGATCAGTTATTCTATTATTTTTAAGAAAAGCATTTCTAATGCAGCTGTTCCCAAATTTCTATTCTCAAAGAAACATAGTCTGTAGCAAAGTGCTTTAAGTTCTCAGTTTGGCTTTATACATTATATAGAGTCATTGTCATGATAGCATGTGATCATAAAGCAATGCATTAAAATGAATTCATTGCTTACGACGAAAACATCTGCTATCCAGCAAAGTCTTGAGCTGGGTTCTAATTTTTAAAGTTAATAAAAAGAATTGAAAGTTTAGCCTTACATACATGCTCCTTAGCCTCACTATCCTTCATCAGTACAACTCAAAAGTTTAGGGTTATTGCATGTGACCCATTATTGACCTGATTATATAGTCATTATTGGATGATAAGGATAAGCCCACTCCAAAGCAATAGTAAAGGGCAGCCATGGCCGTCGCAAGAGCAGTCCCAGCTTCTGTTTGGTTGCTTTGCAGTTCTGTGTTCTGTTGTCCAGTCCAGTGATTTTTATCAAATGTGGTACGTCTCCTTGGTCTGGTTCTTGTTAATGCTTTTTTTTTTTTCCTTTTATTCTCTCTTTGGCTTCCCATGCAGGGCTTTTGTTTATCTGAGTAATCTGCTGTACCCAGTTCCGCTCGTCCATCGCGTGGCCATTGTCAGTGAGAAGGGAGAGGTAAAGGGCTTCCTTAGGGTGGCAGTACAGGCCATATCAGGTAAGGCTCAAATCCTCAGACTCACGATCGTTGAAGCGATTGACGGGACAAGCTGTGTGTGATTTCTGGAGGGAGTGAGGTGAAGGTTCTTTGTGTTTCCCTCCAGCTGATGAGGAGGCTCCCGACTACGGCTCCGGAGTGAGGCAGTCGGGCACTGCCAAAATCTCCTTTGAGGATCAGCAGTATGAAAAGGTAGTGAAAAACACACTATAGTTATTACAGTTAGTTTTCACAGTGTAGGATTTACTTCTGTATACAGTTGCCGTCACAATTTTTGTGATTTTAGGTGTTTACAAAAAGAGTTGAATTACACGCTGTTCTAAGGCTTCTTTACATTTGTAACATTTTTGTAGAACTCGATGTACCCTCTCAATAGATTTAGGGTTTTCTGGCCATACAAACATGCTGGTCAGTGGCTTTGACCAATCACTTATCTCGAATGTAAAGAAAGGATCCTGCCATCATACAGCGCTGTGTCACCAGTGTAGACGTTTACTTCACTCAGATGGCACCAAACTGTTACTTTTGCTAATATTCCTGCCTTCTCTCCAACTGATAGATGTATTTTGTATTTTTTTTTCAATTTTAGAAGAACTTCTTTTACCATTTAAGTTTCCTTTGATGCATTTTCTGTATTTATAGAAACAGCCTCCAAGTACAAGGGCCAAACTCTGAATCATCTCCAGACCTTTTATCCACTTATTTTATGAAGAAATTACCAAGAAATAACCCATACCCGTCATTAAAATTGCCTTTGAGAGAATTCCAACTACATCTGAAATATATGACTATATTTAGAAATGTGTTATTTCTCTACAATGAATGCAATAGTGGTGCTCAAATGAAGAGGAAAATGCAAAATAAAGCCCTCGTTATCATATACAATAAGTGAAAAATGTTTTGGTAGACAACTAAATGAGTAAATGATGTAACTGTTTAAAAATCTGAGGACTGTTCACCACTCTGCTGTGCTCCTGTAGTTCCAGTCAGAGTCCTGCTCTGTAGGACTGTCCCGCACTGGGATTTCTCAGGAGGAGCTTCGGATCGTGGAGGGAGAAGGGCAGAACGCAGAAATGGGGCCGTCAGCTGATGAAGTCAACAACAACAACACATGTGCGGGTAATCGTATTTTACGAGTGAATGGACACATGTTCTGCGTGTTTGCTTGTGTCTGTATGTCTGTGTGTATGTCTGTGTGTGGTCTCCTTTTTGGCTCAGCAGACTGAAAATTCACAGGAAAGACTTTAAAAGAAATCATGTTAGATAGGCTTGGATTTGGAGGGCAGACAATGGCAAACGGTGGCTCATGTGGAAGACGTATAAATTAGCCCAAATGCTTGTCTCCAATTTCTTGGTAACTCCAGTCCATTCCTGGTCTGTTCCAGTAGAATTTATTGACAGTCAGCTCAGCATCTACCTGGAATGCAACCTACCCAACAAAAACATTAAAAAGAAGTGTCTAAACATCACTGAGATCTGTTAATGAGTAAAAATGTGAAAAACTTGTCTTTTGAAGTCATTGAAAACACATTTCTTTACTCCTAAAGAAAATTTATTACTAAATGTGGTTGAAATCTAAAAGTGGTGGAAGTCCTCACCGACCTCCCCTCAGACAACCAGGAGATTTGAACCCAGATGCTTCTTGCTCTTTTTTTATTAACACTAATGAGATCATCTAATGGTCAGAATGATGCTATAAAGTATTCTGCGCCAGACATTTTACAAATAAAAAAAGATGCAAAAAACAACCAAAAAAGCAAAAACACCCACTAAATCTAATAAAAACACACAAAGGAGTAAAAGGAGAGGCCTTTTTAAACAGCAGGAATTTATATAACATCCATACAGTGTTATACAATCTTGCAGTGTCTTTCACCTCACGTACATGTACGTAGTATTTACCAAAGTCAGTGTAGAATTAACAGTGTCTGAATTTCTTGATCAATAAAATAGATCACTCTAAGTAGATTGATGATTTATTCATGGCATTTAGATCAAAAAACTAGAATATCAACACTGAAAAGTCAAGACCCTTGTTACTGGGAAACCTTTAGGTTGTCCAATATCTTCGAATAACAAAGCTTAATCTTTAAAAATTAAACATGAAGGTCACGCCCACCAACCAGATTTAGGTTAGGAAAGAACTTTCATGGATGTCTAGTCTAGTTTCCAACCTGCGTTTATTTTTCTTTTTTCCTTTTTCTTTTTTGTGGTTCCTTGCAGCTGGATCAGATGAGGTGGAGAATCCACTGAAGGCTGGTCTGGATGGAGCACTCGATACAACTCTGGAACATCTCAGGATCGGTAATATTTTTACCTTCAGAGTGACTGTCCTGCAGGCCTCCAGCATCTCTGCGGAATATGCCGACATCTTCTGCCAGTTCAAGTAAATTGCTCTTCACAATATTTCCGCTGGAGATTTGTGATCGTTGGTGTTCTTTTTACTGTTTTACATGCAAACTTTGCATTGATTACTTTGCCTTTAGCTTCATCCACCGCCATGATGAGGCCTTCTCCACTGAACCCCTAAAAAACACAGGCCGTGGCCCTCCTCTCGGCTTCTACCATGTGCAGAACGTAAGAAGAGTCGGCTCGTGTCCTGCACAGCTTTATGCATTGTTCTGTATTTAATAGTTTAGGCACTAAAATGGACTGTTTTTTGTTTTTGTAGATTGCTGTTGAGGTTACTAGATCATTCGTGGACTACATCAAGACTCAGCCAATTGTGTTTGAAGTCTTTGGCCACTACCAGAAGCAGCCTTTTCTTCCTCTTTGTAAAGATGTCATGAGGTACTGTGTTTGCTTATAGCATTTACTGCATTTATACACATACTATGATGAATATGCTTGCAATTCTTTATATTCATACGTAACTGTGTGTTGTGACACCCAGTCCACTACGCCCCTGCAGGAGACAGTTTCCACGAGTGATGCCTCTCTCCAAACCAGGTAAATAAGATGCTCTGCTCGTGTCTTATCATTTATTTTTGTTGTATTGCTGTGGTACTCGTCTGCTTGCAAGTCGTATCATCTCAGCTTCATGTTGTTGGGTGCGAGCAGTGGATCCTGACGCCTCGTCGGACCGGGAGAAATCGCTGGAGCTCATCCGATACTTGGTCCCAGATGTGTTCAATGGGTCACTGGTGGACTCGCTGTCAGGCCACGCTCTGTCTGCCGCTGGCTTAGCTGCTTCCTTCCTGCTGGAAGGAAACGAGCAAGCTCAGCTGCCAGCTCCACCCATCTCTATCTGTTCAGTTATTAAAGCTCAGAAGCCGGGTTGGTCACTGATCGGTCAGATCCAAGAGAATCCTGCAAGTGGAAGCCCTTTTTTATATTGAGTGTTTTTCTTGGTGTGACTTAAATGAGCCAAGTGCGTTTTAAAAGCACTAAAAGTATCTCTTCCAGCTCTAGGGTTTTGTGACTGAGTCGCCTCGTAGATGAAGCACTAACACAAATATTCAGTGTCAGTTACTAGTTGCTACTTGCTGTGTAGTAAAACTCAAGTTAATCGATATAAAAGGGGAGTTTTCATGTGTCAGGATTCTGCAGTTGGATTGGCTCTCTTGTACTGTGTGTTCACTGTTATGTGGTGCGTTCTCCTTGCAGTTCCCTCTTTGAGCTCCTCTTGATTGGATCACAGTGCCTTTCTTCTATATTAGTCTGCCACGAATGAAACTCTCTCCGATGGGAATGTTAACTATAATGTACATTGTGGTGCATATGCATATATAACACACCTGAGATTTATCAATCCCTGGGAATAAATTCACATGTTATAATAGGAAAGCAATCAATCCAAGGAGGTAGAAAACAAACAGATGAAGAATTAAATGCAGCAAAAAGGCAACCATTTTACAGGCTACAAATTTGTCTCACCTACTTTTAACCTGTAACAGTACAGATATTTAAAGCAGTATATGTCTATCTGTAGTGTCACATCAGTTTTGAGCTGGCTACATTTTTAAAAACATTTTAATGAACAGCTAAAAACTAAAACCTGAACAATATTGGCGTTAGTTATCCACCAGATTGTTATTTCAGTTATTCTGTTGGCTAAGAATTATATTGCATCTCTAAAAGTGACACTTGAAGCACCTTTAATACATAAAATACATAGCAACTCCCACAAGTATGCATCACATTATACTGTATTTATTCTTATAAAATTGATTTCTGCTTCAGCTTGGGACAAATTTAAGGGATGCATGGATTTTTTTTTTCTTTACCTCTGAACTGCTTTTGGGCACCAGTGGAAATTAAAGGATTTCTTTAACTCTTAGTCAGTCTTATTAACATTATAGACTTACTGTACAAAATGTTACTATTATCCATCAGGCGACCAAGCTTTTATAGAGATTAAGATGTCTGGCATTGTAAATATCCCCACTTGGTCACCTGAACGTTAAAGTGCTTTATAAAGACATACATATGCATTCTCTCACCTAAAGGATGGTTCAGACTTTTATTTCTTTACACAGAGCGATCAAAAATGTGCTAAATGAAAAAAAGCTTCTTGTACAGTACTGAGTGGGTGCTCCTTCCCTGAATCACTGATTTCCTTTCTTCTCCCGTTTCTCTTTCCTTTGTAGGGTAGGTAGCTGTTCTCCCTGCTGTTAGCTGCTAGCCTGCACTAGGTTTACCCCTATTGTGCCTTCTTGTATAATCCTCTTTCTAATCTTTTTCAACACAGTACCTGCCACCAAACTGACGGCCATGACCCGTCCACAGGCAGGACCCTGTCACTGTAAATATGACCTCATGGTTTTCTTCGAGATCTGCGAGCTGGAGGCGAACGGGGAGTGAGTATCCCGAGTCAGCAGAAAATTGGGAGAATTTGATGGGCCACAGAAATCTCTGAGACTCTCTTTTTTCTGTCATTCAGCTACATCCCTGCAGTAGTGGACCACAGAGGAGGAATGCCCTGCCATGGCACATTTCTTCTGCACCAGGTATCTTAGTCAGGCTGGGAGCAAATATGTTGTAGTCAAATCAACTGTCATCAAAGGATCTTTTATGCCTGAAGACATTCGCATTTGCCCTCTCATAGCTCTGCTCTGAGAGGGCAAATGCAATTCTACCCAGAATGACGCACATCAAAAGCGTCTCCAATTTGGTCTTAGTAATTGTAGACAGCCTGTTCAGTGGATGTGTCACGCTCTGCAACCTTTGAAAAATGTCTTAAAAGCATATTCTGTGTGCTCACTCTATCTTTGTTCCTTCTTCAGGGCCTCCAGAGGAGAATCACCGTTACTATTGTACATGAATCTGGAAATGACATAGAATGGAAGGAAGTCCGTGAGCTTGTTGTGGGTAAGACTGATGTTCAGCTTCTCTAAATCTGAATACATTTTACCAATAGTCTGTATGAGCTGTTCTCACTGAGGCATTTCTGCTTTCCCAGGACGTCTGCGCAACACGCCCGAATCTGATGAGACCATCATTGATCCTAATATTCTATCTCTCAACATTTTATCTGTTGGGTATGTCAGGCCCCTGCACGATGACAGGTATGTACTATGCTTAATGTTTGAAGCAAATATTTTTCATTTAAATAGCAAAATAGTTGCAAACTACTGTGTTCCCATAGCTTTTTGAATTATGTGGCAGCTCAGCTGAATTTGGAAACCACTTTACGGTTCTGATGTTTGTGAGTCTTATCTGAGAGTGTGCGTTACTGCTGCGGCAGCTCCTGCACTGGAACACGACACACGGCAAATGCATGGCACATATGGGGTGACCAGGTGTCCTCAAACTTCATTTTATTAACCCATTCTCCCACATTTTGATTAGCTCATGTTTGCCAGAGTCAACAGATGCTTGCAGGAAATATGTGGCTTGAAAATAAGTGCGCTGATTTATGAAGTTACCATAAAACCTAAAAATGATTTGGAAACAGAATAGCAACTGAAACAGAAGCTAACAGTTTTAATGCTTTCTGGAAAAGACAAATGAAATAAACAAGTATGTAAAGACCATTAAAACAAGCCTTTGCTTCCATTTGTGCTCGTAAAAAGTAAACCATATTTGTTCTTCAATTACAAGTGAGATTTATGAAATAATTTATAGCCCACAAAATCTTAAATGACATCTAATCTGCTGGGATCTGGTCACCCTAAGCATATAAGTTGTAAAAAGCATGGCAGCAGAGTCACAGCTTGAATGTTATGTAAGGAAACTCTGCAAATTCCCTTTGTGTTCTTATCGTTATCATTGTAACTGCATGAATATGCTGTAGATCCCTCTTTCTGACAACAGCAGGTCAGATCCAGAGTCACTTTCTTTGAGTTATTTAATGAATCTCTTTAAAGCTACACTTACCACACCAGTAGCTCTGAAGTCACTCGTCCATGCTGGCTGCGCGACCCTCCTTGGTGTTAATATATGCTGCTGTTGGTTGTCTCATTGCACCTACATGTTGCATCTCACTGTGTTCATCACCTCTCATTTAAATCCTCTCATCACTGACCCCAGTGTAGGTTTAAAAAGTGTTTTTTATTAACCGTGCACCTTAATTTTACTCTGTGTAAACAGATCAGTATAAAATAGAAATGCATGCCCTTCTAACTTTTCCACTGCCATGCATTTCTTTACTTAAATATAAAATCACTAACACACCTTTAACTATTTTGTTGTTGTTTTCTACTCAGTGCAGAGTCATTCATTTGACATGCAGCATTTCATCATTTTATTAAATCACCTGATTGACCTTCACTTTTCTAATGACGCTGGAAATGATGTTTCTGGGTGTGATGTACAACTGGAGCCTAGTTTATAAAGAAAAACAGAAGAACAGAGAAGGTGTATTGTTCCCTTAATGAGTAATGGCATAACTAACACAAAGTTCACAGGAAAGATGTTAGAATGAGCTGTGGTGAATGTATAACAGAAAAATATGTTCTGACTTTTATACATGCAACTTTTTGTACAGACACTCATTTTATGCATCATTTCCTTGCCTCCTTTTCTTGCATTTTATCACAGATGCAAACCAAGGAGGTAAGAGAGGAGTTGAGCCAACATCCATTTAACAGAATGAGAGGCTGCAGAGACATCATTTTAAAGTGATTTTAATTCAAAGTGTAGTGCAGAAGCAGTATCTGGCCATTGCTTTGTTACAGCCTGCCACTGGTATTATTTGATAGCGGTACACATTGTGAGAAGAGTGTAGAGATATCATGCATTTTTTTGATAATCCTCTCCACACTAATGGAGACAGGCAGAAAGAAAAAATTAATACAAAAGAGTAATTACTTCTCCTGTTATGGTTTTTACATACCTTTCAAGCTCAAAAGACTTCCATAAATTACATAAATGTATGTGCTTCCTCCTCCTTCCTCTCCTCTGTGTGTTTTATAAATTGAGACATCCTTCAGGATTGATTTAATGTGGAGTGTCTGGCAGAAGGATGGAGGAGAGAGGAGTCGAGGAAGTGCAAAACAGAGAAATGTAAAAAGCCCAGTTTGCACAGCTTAATGTTAGCATCCCACCAGTAGAGGGCAGTATGTTTCTTTTTTACAGCTGATGAGAATTTAGGATTAAACAGCAATTGATTTGTAGATGGACCATTCGGTTAATAAATCAAGTAATTGCTGCCATAAAAGATATTATTAACTCTTTTTTTTGCTTCTTTATTAATATCTAAAATTACTTAACTCTCGTCCTTGTATAAATCTTATGGTAGTAACTCTTATGTAGTAGTAGACCTCCATGAGTATATTTACAATAAGAAATATGAATGATAATATTGTAATTATTCACATAAAAAGTCCTGAAAATTATAGCGCATCCTGACCCTGCTTTTTTTTCTCATTGCTTAATCTCTCTTGCTTCCCGTATCGCCAAGAAATCTAACAACATCAGCAGCAGCATCGTCCAGATTTGGGTTTACTGCGTTTTAATGTAAAGCAACCGAGAGCTCCATACTGTACTAACCTCTAACCTCTGCTGGATCAGCCTTTCTTTAACCCTAATTGTTTGTCGTGTTATGGGCTCAGTAGCCAAAACTTAAGCTTAATGGCTAAGCGCCAGATCAAGCTGCGGTCCAGTGTGGTCAGAAACTAACATCACAGTATATGATGCTAACATTTTTCTCCCTCCAGTCCACTAACGGAATGTTGTTTTTTGCTTTTGCAGACAGTTTCTTGATTCGGACATGCCTAGGTATATTATTTGCCTCTGTTTTCATGCTCTTAAGTTACACGAACGCCTCATCTTTCTAACGTCCTCCATACCCTGTCATCTCTTTCGTGATTTTGTTACCTTCTCTCTGACTCTGTCATTGCTGTCAGCATTTCAATTGTGCCTCTTTGCTTCTCTGGCTGTGTTGGATGTGTGTTTGAGCTTCTGTCAGGCCGATGACGGACGGGATCTGCATGGCTCTGCTTTGTTTCGCGTGGACTGTCCTTGGCTGTGTCTCTGCTGGAGGTGTCGTGGGGCCAGTATCAAACTCTCGGTTTCCACTTCAGCTGATGAGGCAGATTTTAGAACACGAATGTTTACTCTGTCTTTAGCCTGTTTGTTTACAAATGCTCCTTTATTTGCAGATTACATTGAGAAGGCAGTAAAGTAAAACTGTGAAGAAGGTGCATTTGTACTGGTTACCAGTAGAGGGTGGTAGGAATCCATCACAGAAACATAGCCTAATTCTACAAAGGCAAACTGATATTTAAAAGAGGCTAAAAAGAGGTTATTTTCTGCTTTTGTCTCTCAACACTGTTTCTTATGTTCATTTTTTTGGCCTTTACAGTGAAGGAATATTTTGAATCCATGGATATGATTTTGTTAGTCACCTCTAATCCCAAGAGTCAGAGTGTTTCCCATCAAAGCTACAGAATATTAACAGGAACACTGTTCGCTCGCTATTTCTCAAGTGCTGCAATATGGATCACATCATTTACAGTACGCGCTCTGGCACGATACTCCAGTGCAGCTATTAAAATGTATTCCAGTGAACCATTACCTCACCAGTAGCACTTTACACAAAATTGCTGCAATGTTGTGAATATTTTTAAATCCTACTCGTACCTCAGCGGAACTCTGCCAAACACCAGAAACAAATGGTTCCTCACATGTTATGCCAGGAGCATGACTTCAGTGCTGGCTCCCACTTTTTTAGGAGGCAGTAAAGTGCAGAGAAGCACATGTTGGAGGGGTGCAGGGAGGAAATTGCTTCGTTGTAGTGTAAGCGAACAGGTTCCTACTACTGGGGGAAAAAGTGTGCATGTGTGAAGGTGTGAATTTGTATGAACTTGCTAATTGCTGGCAACAGAAAAGGCACCTCTCCTTTATTCACGCGAGCTCTGCGCATAGACGTTTGCTTTCTTCTTAGTGACACTCTGTTCACTTTCCCACAAGGTCACCTCAGTCCAAGGCCAGTGGGCCCAACATCTGAACCTCATGAAGAGTCCGTACGGCCTCTTTTCATGGCTTACAGAAACATTAGTTTCCTTTTACAGTTCTTGCTTGGATTATCTTTTTTAGATTTAAGGCAGCACCGGGCTACTGGCCAGAATAATAAGTGACTTCAGTGTGTGATTATTTCCCCTCGAGGGACACGAGGAAAAATTGTGTACATTAGTGTATGGAGTAAATCATCGGAGGAATGGAAAGCAGCATTGTTGTGCTTGAAGAATGGTCCCGTGCTGTTATTTGACCTTCTCTAACGTACAGTAAATCAGCCGTCCTCACAGAACCTCTCCGCTCTATCTGATGAGCTTTGATGAGTTATCAGTGTGAAAAAAAGGCAAACAGCATCCCAGCCACACAAGCACACAAGCACAACATACTTCCTGACTCTCACTGTCTATTCTTTTGCTGATTTCCTCTTTCTCACAGCATTTCCCTGGGAGTTGACCATAGGTATTTCACTGCCCTGTCCCTCATGTTTACCTGCTCGTGCCTCATCCCTCCATTGCCTTTCTTTCTGTACCAATATTCATCTCTGCTCTCTTTGCTTTTCTGTGATGTTTTATACAAAGCAAACATAACTCAGTCTGTTTGTTGCATGCAAAATGATCATATAAGAGCTTTTGTTTTATTGAAAACTAGAGAAATATTTACTAAAATGTTTATATATTGCACAAGTGGATCAGTAAATTGATTTGCTTCTGTTTATAAATCATGATATTAGGGCACATTTTTCTGCTTAAATTGTTTATTATTAGAAATTTTTGGGATTTATCCAGTTTTTTATGTTTACATCTGCAGAGTAAACTTTAGCATGGGTTAAGCTCTGGCAGCTAATCTGTTGTTTTAGTAGAGGAACTTGAGTTTCGACTGCTGATTCAGTTTCTTGGCTTCTTGTCTCAATGGACCACCTCAGAACTTTCTTCCGGTTTGAGGCTGCTTGGGATAGCTCAATGCACAACTCCCTGCTCCTAAACCGAGTCACTCCATACGGGGAGAAGATCTATATGACCCTCTCAGCCTACTTGGAGGTACTGTACACTGCCTGCATTCATAAGAAGGAGAAATAGCTCTTACAGGATCAGAGGTGACGTGTGAGTTACTCTAGAGGAACAATGTTGGAAATGTCTCCTGTTTTATGAATTGCAGATGGAGAACTGCACGCAGCCTGCAGTTATTACCAAAGATATCTGCATGGTGTTTTACTCTAGGGACACAAAGCTCTCAGCTTCCCGATCAATCCGTAACCTTTTCGGTACTGGTAGCCTAAGAGCTGCAGATGGGTGAGGCATTTTAATCTTTAAAATCATCATTTAGCTAATTTGTTCTCTCTGATGATGTTCTATAAAATGTTAAATGCCATCTCACTCCCATTTTTTTAGAAACCGTGTAACTGGAGTTTATGAGGTCAGCCTGTGTCACCAGGCAGATGCAGGAAGCCCTGGTAAGAGGCAAGAAAAAAAAATGGTACAGTTTTGCATTTAGCTCAGTCGTCCTGAACTTCTAACATTGCACCCATCCCTCACCAGGAATGCAAAGGAGACGCAGGCGGGTGCTGGACACCTCCGTGGCCTACGTCCGTGGGGAAGAGAACCTGGCTGGATGGAGGCCACGTAGTGACAGCCTCATTCTGGACCACCAGTGGGAGCTGGAGAAACTCAGCCTCCTCCAAGATGTAAGATTTGTTTAATTTTTACTGTCTCTGTTCTTTCGCTCCGGTTGAGTTATGCCTCGTGAATTCTATACTGGGCTTTGGTGCAGCTTTGCAGTTCATCCACTGCCAGAGACAAGTTTAGAGAGACAAGTTGTTGCTTAATTGAGCCTTCAAAGAGTAACTGAGATGAATGTCATTCAAATTGTACATTTTCCTTGACAAAAAATACTGTCACTAAATAATGCTGGTTACGTGTCAGTGAGGGGATATTGAGGTTTTCCTAGGGCAAGTGAGAGACATAACGTCTCCCTTATCTCCTGGGTCTCCTCCTGGTTAGACACGCCGGAAGACCCTCAAAGAACTACCTCATCTGGCTCCTTTCACCCACTTTCACCCAGAAGAAGCTCATTTCCACCACTTTCTGTCACTACCCACAGCTCATGGCCATGTGTGAAAATGGGAATCATCCAATAAACTGGCAGTTCCGACTCCGTGCTCAGATTTGCCTTTAGTAAAATGGACCATTGCCACTCTTACCTCACTCCAGATTGTTCACCAATACATTTGTCATTCTTCTGCTTCCACTTGTGAGCAGCACCCCAGCTTTCTAATCAATGGATAAAAAGAATTTGCCATCAGAAAAATATGAATAAAGCCAGCCGAGTCCTAGGGTTTATATTGCCCCATTCAGTTTTCTAATGTATGATATTAGAAGTGCCACAGAGAGCCGGCTCTGCTCCGTGCTTCTGATGGAAACCAGACTGGAATTTATCAAATAAACAGCTTTCCTTCCTAATTTCCTCTTCAGGCAGGGGGCATTGTTTGCTGTTAGTGACTGATGTTTTTCTGCTAGGTGGAAAAAACCAAACATTACCTCCTTCTGAGGGAGAAACTAGAGTCCACGCTGCTCATGGGCCAGGAGACCCTTCAATCCTGTGTCACCGATGAGCTGAATGAGTCTCCTCAGCCCGCTGAGATGGACCCGGAGGTCAGCTGCAACGAAATCACCACTGAGAGGCAGAGGGAGCTCGCTGCTAAGGTCAGCCGTCTTTACCCTGTCGATAATTTATTTCAGGTTTGACTTTATTGTAATGGGTTCTGTTCATATAAACGTTCCTGTCAAGCAGAAATGTAGTGCTTATCATGTCACACGTGATTTTGTTATATAACCCGACATTTTAAGCTCTCTCTCCTTTTTCCGTACAGTGTTTGCGGCTGCTCACTCACTCCTTCAACAGAGAATACAGCCATGTGTGTGTGAGCGCCAGTGAAAGCAAGGTCAGGCTTTAGGGGTTTAAACACACACACACAGAAAATCAGATTTCTGTTTTTGTCGACTGAGTCCTCACATTTGCTCCGCTGTGGATCCGTGTGACTGTGTTCATTACAGATCTCTGAGATGTCCATCACAACGTTAAGAGAGTCCACTTCAATCTCTGCTCTTAACACAATCACCCCCTCCTCTACATGCCCTTCACTTGTTGAGGGCTGCTACAGCAATGCTGGACTCAGGTCAGTGCTCAGATTGACATGGTTGTTGTTAGTAATTATCAGAGCCGGTCTGCAGAGCAGAGTGTTGACATTGGCTGCAGTTCACTTCCAGGGTGCTCTCAAGATGTTCCTCAAAGACATCTAAAATAAGTATTAACATCTCCTGCTGAAAAAACAAAAAAATATATATTTAAAATGAATAAATAAAGTCGTAGTTCCAGAAACTCTTGACCTTAAGGTTTCCGCTTTTATACCAGACCCACATGTAATAAGACAGAGATATAGAGCTGACAGAGTTGAACTCTCTCTCTTTTAAGGTGTCTGACATGTTTCATGTGCTTATCATCAGGAACAGAATCAGCAAATAGGTCTATTATTTTGAAATTCTCTGGTATTAACAGTATTTGGGTCTTGTAAGGCACAGAGAGCTCCTTTGTTGCTAGAGCTCAGATATTCTCTATTTTTACTGCAGACCCCCTGTCCCTCGCTCTCGTGTGGTTAGCTCCGGTCCTGATGCACAGCAGGACGCAGAGGCCAAGAAGTCCATCAACGGAGCCTCTGAAACTAAACCTCAGACCCGGAAGTTTGTCCCAGATATCCAGGAGATTCGAGTCAGGTGAGGAGGAAGAAGTCATTTCAGAACATTTTATTATTTGAGCTTTACTTCAGACCCAAACATGCTATTATATCATCTCTATCTTTCAGTCCCATCGTGTCGAAGAAGGGTTACTTGCATTTCCTGGAGCCGCTCACCAATGGATGGGTGAAGCGCTATGTTGTCGTGCGGCGGCCGTACGTCTACATCTACAACACGGAAAGAGACGCAGTGGAGCGAGCTATTCTCAACCTCTCCTCTGCCCAGGTGGAGTACAGCGAGGACCAGCAGGCAATGTTAAAGGTTGGTGAACCAGACTCCTCCATCAACAGTTTTATTAAGTTATTTTTTAATGAACTTCACTTTAAGTCAGATCAACCCAACAGGTTTAAGTTACACACATCGCACCGTAAGTGAAAGTTAAGGTGCGCACTTTCAGTTTAATAAAAATAGCAAGTTAAGGAAGCAGGTAGAGTAGAAAGTAGAAAGTTGAGTGAGAATCATTCAAAATGTTGCATTAAGCTTGCTGCATTAAGCTTTCGTGGCTCTTTCCACAGACCCCAAACACATTTGCTGTGTGCACAGAACATCGTGGAATATTGCTTCAAGCCACAAATGACAAAGACATGCATGACTGGCTGTATGCTTTTAACCCGCTCCTTGCTGGAACTATCAGGTAAGTTAAAAAAAAATCTCCAGGTGGAAAAAAAATTCTAACTGCAAACAAAATCTATTTTTAATGGACATTTTCTCATCAATCTCTCAGGTCAAAGTTGTCGAGAAGACGAGCCGGACAGATGAGGATGTGAAACAAGACATTTTAAAAAATGTCATGAGAGCAACTCAAAGACTATGATGTACATAGATCCTTGTCTCTATCCCGTTTCTCCTGCTGAGCCCCGTCTCCACCGCTACAGTCACCAACAACCATCTCTCTCCCCGTACGTTCTCTGTTTATCACTAGTGTCTTCAGCACCTAAAGCACCCATTTCCTGTCAGGCCTATTCTGCAATGTGAGTCTCTTAGTCTGAAGAACCTCTTCAAAAACCTGTCACTGTACTGTACTGGAGTTTGTTCATAACTGGACGAGAGAAGAAAATGGAGGGAGTAGCAACAGTTTCTTATCTCAGATTACATGCGTATGGTAATGTACTGTAGTTGTTGTCGGTGACACATCAAGCCTTATACATCAGTTCTTAAAAAAAAAAAAAAAAAAAAGCAGTGACAGGCATGTTTTCCTAAAGCTGCAAGGATCACATTGCTACATTTGCATCAGTAAATAGAAAAACTCTTCTACAGCTATATATAAAGGTCTAAACTGATTTGCATACAACATACAGCTAAAAAATACGAAGGGACAGTCACGTGTCTCTCTCTTAGGAATATTTCTCTCTTCTTTCTGGTCCATAAATCCTGATATCCAGTAAGCTGCTTCCTCTTCCTAAAACTTCTAGAAACCCTAGCACACACAGCCTGGCACGGGAATGGCATCTCATCATAAACTTTATGTCGCTGTAGTAAATTCATGTTGTTTTTAGCCACTCGTAGGAGCACTGAGGTTACCTGCATTCCCACAAGAAGTAATCAGATGTCATGACATTAATTCTCCCATTTTAATCTCTACCTGTATTTTATTTGTTTTAAAATGTGATATATTTAGATATTTAACAGTTTTATTATTTATTTCTGCGTGTATTTATTTAAAAAAAAAAGCATTTATATTTCTAAAGTAGTAGTACAGTGCAATTTCTGCACACTGCACTTTTTAATGAGTTCTTTAAATGTTTAAATGATACAACCTTTTCCCCTCGTAATGAATATTACTGAAACGATTTAATAACTCACAGCTTCTTTATGCTGAAAATTACTTGAATAAATGCAATCTGATAAGCAATTAGCATAGTCACACCTTAGACCCAGCTAACGTGCATTTAAAATGCCCAGTAATTAGGTAGATGATATAAGTAGGTGGCCAGTTCATCCTCTGCTGCACAAAGCTACCTTATTCAATCAAAAGAAAAAGATGAAATCTTCTTCACAGTACAGAATATGAAGCTGTTTTTTTCCTGAATGATATGTATATTGATTGAATGTAGTGCCTCTCTTTTCAGGCATACTGCACACTACAGTATGCCTCTGCACCGGTTGCTTTGAAACCACATCCTTCATGCTGCTAAAATACTGTTCTGGGAGTGTCTGCAGGTCACATCATCACTTTCCTGCCTTCCATCATCATCATCGTCATTTCAAGTCCAAGCAGAAGGTTTCATTTATGATATCATAAAGTGTGGAATTTCCATAACACAAAGCATACTCAGAGAAACATATTTCAGGATTTTCACTCATACAAATGGCCATATTAAAAGGAACCCTGACTATGACCACATGTATAGTTTATTATATTAACATTAAAATCACTTAAAACTTAAAAGGGATGCCAATAAATCCACTGTAGATGTGTTAGTAATAAAGATTTGAACTCGAATGCTACCTTGGTTAGAAACACTGAACACGTACAAACTGCTGAGCTGATCGAATGGTCAGATTTTCACCTTTTCTGTAAACAGAGTCGTGATCTTTGGTTTGCTTTCAGAGCAGAGGGTTTACTGTCAGCAGCAGCTATTGTTTCCCATTTTTCAGGTTTCTTCAAGCTATTTTGAATCACTACCCAAAAACATTTGGACGCCTATAAAAAGATTGCTGGAACAGCATTTAGTTTCAATGATCATTTCCAGCAGTATTTGTCAGCTTTTTTAGTGACTAAATGCATTAGTGCTGAGAATGCAGCCACAGGTTCTTTCTCCTTTTCTCAGCAGCAGGAGATTAATGATCATGTCTCTTGTTTCCTTACTGCTGGAAATTACAATCAAAAGTAGCAGGGATACTGTTTATGGTTTGTATACTGCAGGTTGTTAAAAAGAGCATTTAGTTTATGTCACTGACCCAGAATGCATTGCATACTAATAGTACTTGCAACAGTTTTGTTGAATGTTGGCTATTTAAAGCATATTAAGGCCCACAAGTTAAATAGTCGGGGCTCCTTTTACACAGTTTTAGTCCTGTTGGCAAATTTTTGATGAAAATGCAACCATGCCTCTCGTTTAAAAACCCTCAACAGATAAAGCGTGTGAGCTGTTGTGAGAAGTTGGACTGATGAGCGTGCCTCAGGTCATCCAGCCTAGAGAGCATGCTCAGTGAGAGCATGACGTGTCATTTGAGAGTAAGTGAGAGTAAAATTAAACATAACTCCAGTTCAGTATGTTCTTAGTTTGGCTGCTGATGTAATACCTTCATTAACGTCTAATAAGAAGTATCTTTCCAGAGGTTTTAAAGTATTCTGTGTGCTATGGAAATCATCAGTTCATCGACAGTTGAGACAAATCAAACAACCAGAATATTTTTTTTGTAACAAACAGATTAAAGTGTACTTCAGGCCACCATATCTCAAACATGTTTTTGTCGCATCTCATTTCCTAAAATTCAACGTGGTCAGAAAAAAGAATGCGTGTCCCCGGGTTTGCTCCAGTCTGGTCTCCATGGTGACTTTTTTCCTCATGTTTTTATTGGGCCTTTTAATGTACATCACATTTGAGCCAACCAAAGTTTTGTTGTTGCAGTCACAAAAATGTAACACTGAATGTAAACTGATCTTTGAAAATACTTACTCTGCTGAAATAATCGTTTTGAATTGTCTTCACATTCCGGTTCCTTATTGATTGTACGTAGGTCAATATCAGGGAACCTTTTGGAGGCTGTGGGACATAGCTGAAGCAGTCTGTCCACTAATGTATGGGAGGGTGGTGGTTCACTGTGTCCCAGCTGGGCATCATGTACAGAGTAATGCTGTAGGTTACCTTACTGTCGAGTTTTCAGTATCACCGTCATGCTCTTGGCAGCCTTCACTTAATCTACTTTTTCTAAACCCTCCCCTTTTCAAGGAACATCATTTCCATTTTTGTGCTTCCATATCTTTTTCACACCATTACTTTTCTTTCTCTTCAGATATTTTTTTGCATTGTATATAAACATGATTGCTGTGAACACTGTATTATAAAGTTGCACCCATTTACAAATGGGCCGTAGTTCAGTCAATGTCTCTGAGTGTTGGAGTTTTAGCGTCAGCTGTTTGTGTACACTAAACACATTGTCATATATGAAATAAACATGGAAAATATGCAACACAAAAATGACTTCTCTCTTTTTTTGTTAAAGACAATACAACTTTTGATTTTGGCTTGTCAGTTGGGCAATCACAGATATTGTTATGATGTTGATAATGTTTATCTGGAAGACCCAAACTCAAAAACCCCAAATCAGACTTTAACGTACCCAAAGAGCTCTGCCATCAAAGTCCATCTGGCAGACTTTGCAACTAAGACATAGATGCATCACTTTAGTCTGTCATGACATCAGTTACAGCTAACTGTTCCTCCTTCTGCATTGCTTGGCTTATCAGCTATTTAACAGGTAACTATGCTCAGCATAGAAATGTGTCACATGTCAGTCCTTATCTTGAAGTGACTCTATGCCCAAGCCAGCTGTATTAGTGTTAGAATTATGAAGGTGAGAACTGTATGTTGGTGTTGTATGTTTTAATAGTACTCAGCAGAGTACAAATCACACATACTTTTCATGATGCATTACACTGGAAAAAATTGAGGCCTGCAGTTTGTGAGCTGTGAGCCCATAAAGTCATCAGGAAAGCATTCACTGAGTTCACAGGTTAAGTAGCCAAGGCGGTTTTTCACACACTTCTATATGACTGAAAATCTTTGAACATAAAATGTGGGTTAAAACATTTCAGCAGCTTCATACGGAAGAGGATTAGGGCCACCAGGGGGAAAAAAAGTGGGCACGTCTTTTTTTTTTTTTCTTCTTTTCCTGAATTTTGATTTTAAAAAAAGTCAGAATTCTGACTTTTTTTTGATAAAGGAACTGAATCCTCCAGGGACAGCCAAAGCTTTGTATCTGACCTTGTAAGCTGATGTGAAGATTTCCTAAATGGATTTACAACTATACGGGTCAATCATCAGCCAGCTAGCATGTTTCTGTCACGTCCCAGACGGGGTTGCCAGATTTGTTGAAGGAAATCCCACAGTTTAAAATCTCGAAGAAAACGCACCAGAAATATTAATTTATTATGTAGAAGAGTTGAGTGTTACTGTCATGTTCTTCAGTATTTTATTCTTTATTTTGTAAATATAATTAATTACTAAAAAGCAAAAATTATTCGCAGATTTGTCACCTCACAACTTAGGGAAGACTCAGAATGGTTAGTTTTATTTTCGTCAGAATTCTGACTTTTTTTTTTTACTATTAAGATTGAATTAATCGCAGAACAACTACGATCAGAGAAATGAAATACTCCTGGCACTTTCAGCTCCCTGGCTGTTGCTAAGCAGCAGACGCCAGTGTTGCCATGTCTGTGTGTCAACGTTTTTTAAGAGCTGTTTCTAAAATAATTCTCTTCTTATTTTACTTACTCACTGTTAATATAAGTCTTCACCTACTAGATTTAAGTTGATGTTTTTTTATTTATTTATTATTTTTTCAACATGGTACCTGCCGGACTTCAAACGAAAATAAAACTAACCATTCTGAGTCTTCCCCAAGTTGTGAGGTGACAAATCTGCGAATAATTTTTGCTTTTTAGTAATTAATTATATTTACAAAATAAAGAATAAAATACTGAAGAACATGACAGTAACACTCAACTCTTCTACATAATAAATTAATATTTCTTGTGCGTTTTCTTCGAGATTTTAAACTGTGGGATTTCCTTCAACAAATATGGCAACCCCGTCTGGGACGTGACAGAAACATGCTAGCTGGCTGATGATTGACCCGTATAGTTGTAAATCCATTTAGGAAATCTTCACATCAGCTTACAAGGTCAGATACAAAGCTTTGGCTGTCCCTGGAGGATTCAGTTCCTTTATCAATTTAAGCTTAAAGGCGGAATCACAGTTAAGTACGATGTTATAGCGAAACTAAGTTAGCTAAAAATTAGCTAGCTGCAGGCTAAAGTGAGAGCTGTCACAGAAAGTTAGCGCTAGCTGGATAATGAAGAGCTCGAGCTGACTGACAGTGTCCCTAAAGATATCTGTGGTTCTTTTAATACGTTTTCTGTGTGCTGGTTGACTAGAACAGTGTTGTGAACAGGGCGCTATCAGCTGGATGTTACGTTTGCTGGCTACTGACAAGACACTGGACAACTATGACCATTAAAAAATCTTTTTTAAGACTGTGTGTTCACTGAACTTTTAGCACTATAGAGAGTCTGCTAATAAGTGCGCATTTTTATTCATAAATTTGTGAAGCTGTACGTGACTAACACTGCGTGATGAAGCAATCCAAACCGTGTGCGTGGCACAGTCACTAGAATTGGCAAGCATTCAGTTTGTGATGCAGAAAATCCATGAAAAAGTTTTAGATAAGTTTTACACTGCTGGAAATGCAGCGAATGGGACACAAGGTAGGCAGTCATTTAAGCTGTTTATCACAGAGAATATCCAATAACTACGTTTCAGTTTCCTTTTTAATGTGCAGCTATCACTTTAGAAATAAACAGCATCTCTTTGATGAGAAATCCATTTAAATCCAATAAAAAGCAAAGAAGCAGATGAACTGTGAAATAAACAAAAGTTGCATATTCAACAACACGTCTCTGTTTTCCATATCCTGTCAGTCTGTCTCTACAGATTACAGATCGCAGCCAGAGGAACAAAATCTTGTATTTTATGCAAAATAACAATAATGTGTATATCTTTGTATAATTAAAACAATTTACTGAAATAGATAAATACTTTAGTCTTTATTTATAATCCAGTTTTATAGACTAATGCTAATCACCACCAAAATATTTTGTAGTGACTGCAATTTTTACACTTTTGGTGGGCGGATTCAGGGTAAGGCTCTAAACTCATTCAGTCACATTTTGATGTGTGACTGAACAAAAAACTGGATCCCAGATATCAGAATAAAGTAAATAAAATGACACACACACAAAGTATCAGCATCTGCCGTCAGTGAATGTCATCTCATTTGCAGACAGACTGATGGTAGTTATAATCTAGTTATAATCTAATTTATCTATTCAGACATCCAGGTAAATGAAATAAATGTCCTTTCCTCTCCAAGGGTATTATGGCCAAAAAGCTTGATGATGTCCCGCTGGTACAGGGTCCGACCTTCAGTGAACGTAATTTTCATCACTTTTCTGAGATGAATCTAGACAGGTAAGAAAATAATGTTGATATATATCAAGTTACTTGTACAGCAGCTGTGATGCTGTAACTTAGGACTGCTGAATTAATATTGATTTATCATAGTTACTGAGGTTATAGGTAGGTTTTAGAAAATTTGTGTATTTTCTTTAAATATTTTTCTTATTTTAAGAATGGTCAGAAACCAAAGTAATTGATTGCAATTTAAGTAATTGAAATTTCACTTTTTTATGAGTTGATCTTGTTAGTAGATGGTTTATTAATATGTTATGACGCATATACTTCCCATAGGACAATGCACAAAGTGTGATGAGAGTATTTTGTATATTTCAGGATCTACATGGATTACAATGCTACTACCCCTCCAGAACCAGAGGTGATTCAGGCCATTTCTGAAGCCCTCCAGGATGCCTGGGGAAACCCAAGTAGCAACTATATAGCAGGTGAGGAAGGCTTGAAGCTGTGTCAAAACTAACAGGTTTAAAATTATTGTTATTATTTTTCATTATTTTTCCATGTGTATTGAATAAAGTTTTTATTATATAAAAGTTTTTGAATAATTTTTTTTTTAAATTCCATATTGTATGCGCAAATCCCAGCCTAGTGACAAGAATTGGACATTACTGCTCTAACTCTGTATTCCTGTGTGAAATATGACAAGGTCACTCTACCAAATAAATACAATAGAAACTGTTAAATGTATGTTGTGTAACTGGAGGAGGGAATACAATCACAGCAGCTTGTGTGGATTAAACTTGTGGCTTTCTCTGAGTGCTGAATGTGAAGTTTTTACTGTTCTAAGTGAGTTTCACTGTCAAAAGAGAATGCTACATCTCAATGTTTCAATCATTTATATTTTCAGGTGCTAAAGCTAAGGCTATCATCAATCAGTCCAGAGAAAATGTGGCAAGAATGGTTGGAGGGAAAGCAGAGGACATCATTTTTACCTCAGGCGGAACTGAGGTGGGCAGGGCTCTTTTTTGACGCAAATAAGTTATATGAGTAATTTATGATCCTGGGACATTACAAACTGGTCATTTACAGAAAAGATTTTGTCTTTCAGGCCAATAACCTGGTGTTGCACACCGCTGTAGAGCACTTCAGGAAGCACTGCAGGGCTGCAGAACAAGGTGCAGGACACCAGAATGGATGCACGGGCCTTCCTCACATCATTACTTCTAATGTGGAGCATGACTCAGTCAAACTAGTTGCTCAGCACCTTGAAAAGGAAGGAAAAGCAGGTAGGAAGCCACTCTGTGTAGCTTTTATTAAAATAAAAGATTAATAAAGAAATATTTCCTGTATTACAAAGGACAGTCTATGCTTTTCTTTATTTTACTTTAAAGAGAAATCTGTCAATAACATGCTTCAGATTTCCTGTGGGCAATCAAAATGTCTAAAATAAATATCAAGACAATTGAAGGTCTTAAATTATTTTATATCCCATTTGCTGCCAATAACATTAATGTCATAATCTTTTTTTTAATGAAGATGTAGTACCTTCTATGTGCCAACACGTAAGAGTGCTAACCCAATGGAAAACTTTAATTTAATTCCGCGTTTTTACATTTTAATTATTAATTATTGAGTTTCTGAAAAGGTCTTGAAAATTACTGATTTCCATTTTTAAATAGTGCCGGATCCTTGATACTCTTCCAGTCATGGTTCATGTTAAATGTTGTCAAAGAAAAAGTGGATTCAGCATATAAACTGCTAAAGCACTGCCTCCTGGTGGTGAAAGTTTTGGTCTAATTCTGTGGAGGGTAATTACAAAAAGTACCTTTAAACAAATCAAGATTCGCATAACCTAATGTAGGCTCCTTGCCTTTAATTACTCTCTTTGTTTTTTGTTTTTTTCCATAGACGTGACTTTTGTGCCCGTCTCTAAGGTGACAGCCCGGGTCGAGGTGGAGGATATCATTGCCGCTGTGCGCCCCAACACTTGTCTCATCTCTGTTATGCTGGCCAACAATGAGACGGGAGTCATTATGGTAAGATGAGAGAGAGGCTAGAAAATCAGCCGAGTTTCTGCTAGTACTAATCTATCCATTCATCAATTTTTTTCCACTTACCCAGTTCAGGGTCGTGGACGGCCTGGAGCCTATCCCTGCCATACTAATGTTAGAGAAACCATTTTTGGGATCTTAAATTAGACGATTAACACGTAGGATAGTGTCTAGCTTTAAAGGAGCTTATTTTCTTATTAACTCATTACTTATAATTGCAATGTGTCTATGAGTCTATGCAGCTCTGTTTACAGCTGAATGCTGAACCACCTTCTTGTTGTCAGCTGCTTCAGGAGATCTGCCAAAGAATAAAGTCTCTGAACAAGCAGCGTGAGCGCCTCAGAATCCTGCTCCACACAGATGCTGCTCAGGCCTTGGGGAAAATCCGAGTTGATGTCAGTGATCTGGGAGTGGATTACCTCACCATAGTGGGACACAAGGTCAGGATCTACTGTGTGGGACATCTTAAGAGCTTTTTATAGCAAGACTAAAATGTTATTGAGAGGTTTTGTTGTGTTTCTAGTTCTATGCTCCTCGCATTGGTGCTTTGTACGTGAACGGCCCTGGGACCAAAACTCCATTGTATCCGATGCTTTTTGGTGGAGGACAGGAGAGGAACTTTAGACCAGGGTGATGATCTTTACTGTAAAATACTGAATAAGAATGAAACACTGGTATTAATGAAATAAGTGCAGTTCTAATTTATAAGTGTCTCCTTTCTGTCTTTGTTATTATTACAGCACAGAAAACACACCGATGATTGCCGGTCTTGGAAAGGTGCGTTTCCTTCACTAAATGTACAGTACTGGAATGATTTCTAGGACTTTTCTAATGTTTCTCTTGAAGCATAAACCATTTATTTTCCCAATATTTTCTCAGTTAGAGGCCCTCAAAGTACAAAGGGATTGTTTAAAATAATTTTTCCAGCATTTTTTGTTTAATCAAAATTCACAAGTGAAGGACATATCCACATGACATTTTCTGGCCAATAATGGTTTAAACTGATGTATGAAACCTTGTATTTCATTAGTTGCATGTTATAAATGCTTTATACATACAGCACTATTAAGTGGTACCACAGTTTCTTTACAATAGAACTGCAGTGGACAAATAACATGAACAAACACATGATATTATTTTGGTTTGTTGTACTGAATGTCTGCATTAATTACTATGGTTAAAAGCAGTCAATGTTCGATGACTAAAAATGGTTATTGCTTGTGGTGGAGATGGAAGATTAATCAGTAATGCTCTAAATATAAATAATGTGACACTTTCCAGCATTTAAAAAGCTTTCAAATACAGTGATTTATTGTAGGTGAATGTTTATTGATACATTGTTTACCACAGAATCTGTTGTGTTAGCATTATAATCATGGGCAAAGCAAAACACTTATTATTGCTACAAATACTTGAGTTACATAATATAAATATTGTACTACAAGTATACTCACCAATCATTTAATTAGAAACACCATAGAGGTTCTCTTTGTCTCAGCTCTGAGTGTCAGGGGGTCCAAATAAAGTTGGAAACATAGCCACTTATCCAACTGTGGTCATGGGGAGGTCTGAACTGGTCCAGCTTAGAGCCAACACTTGGACAAACCCAGCAAGTATTGCTGAAACAGTGACTTTACCTCCCTAGTTTACTGATGAAAACTAAATCGCCATTGTTTCCACAGCAGTGGTCAGATCATCACTTACAAAGCAAAAAAAATATCTGTTGAAGAAAACAAATGCACATGTGTTTGTTTTTTAAAATACATTTAATTGACAACTGATTTGGTTAGTAAAAGGGTGTGAACAGACAAACAAAGCCAAAGCAGACTAAGGCTAGTGTTAAATCTCATTTCAAAAAGTAACTATAAACAAGGGGACTATAGGGACAGAGCCATATTACCAAACAAGTAGATGGAACAAGTTGGTGAGGAATCGGAGGATGATTTTGAACTGATGTGCCAGCTGAGGCGGGAGCCGAAACCACAACGATGCAATGACCATGAAACAGACAAAGAGAGAGTAAGAAATAGAGGTGTTGGGTAGACACTAGAGGATGGGTGTTATGAACGATACCCATCCCTAGGTACACAAGCTGGATTACCCAGAGAGAACCCTAAAATCCATGAACATGAGGATTACACAGACAGAGACCAGGAGATTCAAATCTGGAGCCCTGTTCCTCCAAAATGACAGTTTTAACCACTGCGCCACCCTGGAGCAGGTGTTTATTAAAGGTTTCTGGAGCTGTAACCTCTAGAATCGACACTCAGACCATGATTTAACGCTAGTAAGAGGTCAACGGTGTGCCAGAAAGAAGAAGACTTCCCCTACTGCTATTAGTCCACCTGAACTAAACCAAAAGGCAAATTGGTTCATGAATTCATGTTATTTTACACTTTATATTGTTTTACATTCTTTATATTGGCAGACAGAAGACTGCCTGAGAAACCTCCTGTGTTTGCCTGAACAACATTTTTACATTCTATGTGAACATTTTTGGCTTTTTTTGCCAGACAGAAAACTAGGGGGAACAACATGCAGGAAACGCTTTGGGGTGGAATCGAAGTCAGACCCTTGCAGTCTTTTTGGCATATGGGTCACATCTGCTGCCAAGTGATTGTCCTTTTTTGCTTTATTGAATAGTAAGCAGGTGTGGAGGTGTTTCTAATAAAGTGCTTGGTAATTAAATAGCTGTAACAGTGTGCCTCTTTTAAAGCTACCTATTTATTATTTGTGTGTCTATTAGGCTGCAGAGCTGGTGACCTCTAATCTGTCAGATTATGAGAGTCATATGCAAAGAATTAAACTTTACTTAGAAGAACGACTGCAGGTGAGCTTGAGTCTGATGTGCACCTTAGTTTTGTTTGTTTGCATTGTGATGAGTAGTCTTGAAATTGTGGTTTTGACGGTCTTTCTCCTCCTTCTCTGTAAAACTTACTCCTTTGCGTTTCTTTCATTCTTCCAAAGGCCGTGTTTGCAGGCCGGATCCGCTTCAACAGCCATTTCCTCGGCTCTGATATCCTCCCTAACACATGTAACGTGTCCATCCTGGGCCCAAGATTACAAGGTGATGTCATGACTCTTCTCTGTCCTATGTCTGTTTTGGCTTGCTGGTCCCAACAGTGTCCTCTAACCCTACACCAATGTTTGTCAGAGGCAGGCCATGACCTGCACGAGGCTATTTGTAAACTACAAAGGCTTTGAATGATTAATCTCTCCCCCTCGTGCTTTAGGCTGGAGAGTATTGTCAAACTGCAGGAGGCTGCTAGCCAGCGTCGGCGCCGCCTGCCACTCAGACAGTGGAAACAGGTAAAAGAGTCCCTCTTTTAAGCTGTTATGCTTTTGTCCACACACTGTATTGTTTGCTGTTAGATAACACTCCCCTCCTGCTCTCCTCCTGTTTATATCCATCAGACCTTCCCACATCCTTCTGAGCTGTGGCGTCCCCTCGGAGGTGGCAGCTAACGCTATGAGGCTGAGCGTTGGCAGGGAGACGACTGAAGCAGATGTGGATGCAGTTGTGGAGGACCTGAGGGAAACCGTGCAACTGTTGGAAGAAATGAACTGATGGCTTTCATTTGCACAAAGTTATTCTGCAGGTCAAATAAGAATGCACAGAGCTAAACATGCGCCATCTGTGTTTATCGACACTTTTAACCGATCATGTAAAATGCATGAAATATTTCATATAAATAATAAAAATGGAAAACTCAAAGTGACCTTAGGGGTGATGTTATGTAGGAGTGTACTCGGCTCCCATCACGTCATGTGAGGAGCTCTTCAGCTAATTGGAGTCGGGGAACATGTATGAGTGTTATGAAATAAAATATTTACATGCACTTTTAATATTTTCTCAAGTCAACGATGAAATGTTTCATGTGGGTTATAATATTCTACATGTACCAGCTGCTTAGTCGCCCTTCTCTTTGATTAATTTTTAAAATAGTTGTAAAAAATGACTCTCATTGTAATCCACCATGCCTTGGCTCGGACTTCTCCCATTACTTAAGTTTCCGTGCTGCCTCAGCTCCCCCATCTCCAGTGAAGTGTGCGTGCATGTGCCAGCATATGGTCACTGCCACACAAAGAGAGAGCAGGAGGCCACGAGTGCTGCGCCTCCACCCGTCTTTCATTACCTTTCTTTCTCACCGCCTCTGACCCCCTCCTCTCTCCCCAACAGCTATGCTGGCCAGCTGGCTCCCGCTCGAGTGTCGCTTTCCCGGCTCAGGAGGAGCCAACAAGTACACGAGGGTTTTTTTGTTGTTGTGTGGGACTTTGTGCGTGTGAGATGGTGTTTTACTGGAAGGGAAAGAGCTCCAGGGAGCTTGTTCAGCCTGTGCCATAACCCACTAATAGCAGCGAGGCATGGTGCTTCATCGGACCATCCAGGCAGCTCGAGCGGGAGATCTCGCAGCCCTGAAGGAGCTCGCCTCTTCTGGTCACCTCTCTCCAGGCATCACTGATGCTCAGGGTGCTGGCCCGGTGCACCACGCAGCCAGGTGTGGACGCCTGGACTGCCTGCAGTTCCTGGTGAGCGAGCTTGGGCTGGGTGCTGATCCCCGGGCCTCGAACAGGGCCACACCAGCACATGATGCTGCAGCTACTGGCAACATCCGGGAGCTGCAGTGGCTTGTGCAAGAAGGAGGCTGCAACATTGAGGTAAATATATCCACTCATAGGAATCTTGGCACAAAAAGTTAGAGAGTGAAACCCATCCTGAGAGCTTAAGGAATCAACTTGACTTCCACTGGCTTGAGTACATTTATTAATGTATTCTTTTCGCAGGTAGTTACACCTGTAAAGCCTAAACCAAGAAGTAATTGTTAGAAAATTCTTCTTTTTTTTTTTTTTTAAACTGCAGTGTTTATTGAACCTTTTGATAAATTACATTTATTAAAAGTTTTTTGGGGGAAAATCACAGTGATGATGTAGAGTTCTCAAAAACTCACTTGGCATTACAGGGTTATGATAAATTAACAAATTATTACATTGTAAATGATTAAAACACAATTTAAAGAGATATCAGCTGAAGTGGAATAAGGGCCGGACTGTACTAGTGTGTAATACCAATTTTTACCACAAGATAGTGGAAGTATGTAGTTCGAACCTTTATTTTAGTAGGTAAGTCACTAAGTCACTTCCTGCAAAGGAAAGGAAAGGAAACCTCCTGATAAATTAAGAATAAGGCTAAAAAGAAGTGTCAGAAGTTAAAAGAATAGCAGCAAAGATGCAGAAACTGATAAAAATAAATAAATAACAGCCATTGGAAAGACAAACTCTGCCCCCTGGTGGTGAAAGTTTTAGTTAAATTCTGTAAAAGGCGATTGCAAAATGTGAGAAATACATCATCATCTTATTCATTAAAGATTTGAGAGTTCTGTTTTTCAGGTATTTCAGTAAGCTAAATGTTTTCAGTATTCCACTATTCCAAATTTCAGATTTTGTTTAAAACAGAAACATGAAAGTAACAAAGGATGAAAAAGAACTGACTATGATGATTTAATTGTTAGTTGTTGTTTTTTAAAGTATTACACGGTCATCAATTCATCTAAAATTTGGTTAAATGTATTTTAGAAGACGTAACATACAAGGATAGTCTGAAGGCAATAACTGAAAACTATAATTAATGGAATTAGAAGACTTTAGAATATCTGTTATATGCAAAAGAAGCAGAATAGGAATAATAAACACACATTAAAAACATACTCTTAATGACTCCACTTGGTTATTTTAGCTATTAAAATCATTTTGTTCCTTGAGGGTCGAAAAATAAAGGAAAAAAAGTAATAACAGTAACAGCATAGGGAAAGAAATTAATTACAGTAGTTAAAGTAGTTTAAAAAATTCTCTAAAAGCTTAAACCTATTCTGATGTATTACTGACTGATTACATCATATGGTTTTGACTTAGCTGACATCCATTATGGTAATGTATCACATGTCCAGTAATTATGCCCAGATGGTTGCAGGAAGTATAACAGAGTAGAAGCAGAGTAAAGTTTATTTACATTGTTTTTCAAAACTGAATGTGCAAGATCAGATTTTTAAGCTTCTATTTTACTTACTGATTATCGGAAATCTCTTAGATAAGAATCTCTCCTGCAGCTTTTCGTTTTAAAAACAGAAAGCGTTTACGGTTCAGTCTAAGAAGCTTGGAAAGTAAGGGACTTAGGCTACTATGACCTGAATGACTGAGAACCTGTGCACACACAATTACTCTTTACTTGTTTTATGTTACTTCATTTTTTTTAATCTGTTGCTAAAATGATAATCAAAAATCATTTACCTCCCCTGAGCCTGTAGAGGAGCAGATCTTCAGTTTTGTCCACATCAGATCTCTGCGAATGTTTCCAGGATAGAGATGCTGCCGGTGCCACGGCCCTTCACCTCGCGGCTCGGTTCAGTTGTGTGGAGGTCATTAAGTGGCTGCTTTCTGTTGGCGGTGTGGCCAAGGTGGAGACAAACTGTGGAGCTGTGCCTGCACACTACGCCGCAGCCAACGGGGACCTCACCTGTCTGAAACTGCTCATTCAGGAAGCACCTGGGTGAGTTCACAGCCCTAATTTCACTTCCTAATATTACAGGCTCTGTTTGCCTGCCTGAGGATGTTTGTACAAAGATAATCATCTGCATCCACACTTTTCAAAGCCATCCAGTGGGCCGAATTGGACCCTCTTACTACATTAATATTAACTGACTTTGCGTTTCCATTTTTCCATTTGTTTTTAGTAAGTAAGTTTAGTAAGTATTTTGTTTTTGGAAGTATGTGCAAGGAGTTGCAAGTTTGTGAAACTTCAAGTAGCGCTGTTAGGAAGAAACTTAAAATGTTAAAAATTTAAAAGTTAGAAATGTTATACTTTAGAATAATTTTTGATGATACTTCTGATCTGCTTTATTTTCCATAGCACTATAGTAACTGACGGACCCAAACAAAGCATAATAGCACCTGAGCCGCTGCTATTGGAAGTTCTTAAGCACTGATTAAGTGCAAGTTTAAAAAGTGGTGTTTCAGACTCATTCTTCTATCAGGCAGGTATTAAATTTAGAAACTTTTGCTCTTTTAAAGCATTGAAAACACTACTTCTCTTTGCCACTGAGCGATCGCCACAGACCTATAAGCATACCGTCCACATAAAATGAGATTAGCGGTTATACGATGGCCAGAGACCGTGGAACAACAGTCATAAAGTGAGCGAGTCCTAAGTTAAACGTTTTTCAATTTTGAGTGATGCAGCTTCCAGTGGAAGTGAAGGATAACGCTGATTGACATGTGACAGCGTTGGTTACCTTTGCAACTAGAGCTTAAACTGTCCAGCATTGACCAACTGTTAACTACACAGCAACTACACAGCAATGCATGAATGATTTTCTTTATGCACAGAACTACCCATAAGGAGTCCTAACAGCACTTGGGTACAGAGCCTAAAAAAGGCAGGTGTTAGCTTGGATCATGCCTCCATTAAGAAGATAAAGTATTTCTAGACATTATGAGCAACTAATCTCAATCTGTCAAACATTTCATTTCAGTTTGTAAAGTTTCTTTTTTTTTGTGCTTGGCAGTGAAGTTATATTTTTCACTGCCCATCCCCATTTATTTAACCTGCATGAAACAACACATGAAGGACACCTTAAGAGCATGCTGGGTAAAGAATCTACAATGAACTTCTTCACGATGTTGTACTTTCAGATGCATGTCCGCAACATCCACAGTCACATTATTTAGCAGTCTGCTGTAAGTATAGTTCTCTGAGAACTGCTGTTCTCTTTTCTATAGATAAATTCTCCTTCGCATCTTTTTTTCACCTCATGATATGTTATCAGTTGAGACCAAGGTAATGGGATAAGACAAAGGTGATTTTAGGTATATTTTTTACTGTTCCACTGCAGCCCTAGATGGCAGATTAGTTCTTGTAGGGACTTACCTTGTAGAGTAGGGCTGGGTATCGTCACTGATTTCTAGAATCGATTCAATTCCGATTCACAAGGTCCCGAATCGATTCGATTCAATTTGATTCGAATCGATTCAATTTGAATCTGGGAAATTTTGCTGCTGGTTCAGTCAATATTGTTTGGAGAGGGATAAAACCTGCAGCTTCAGAATCAGTGCAAAAAGGAGGTAAACACAAAGCGCGGACCCGCTGAAACATCAGAATCAGCGAGCTGTCAGCTTTCAGCCGCGACCGTGTCCGTGCCGTCGGGTGAGAAAGGCGACATCTCACTGATTCTTATGCGTTAGTGCGTCCACGCTTTGTGTTTACATCTTTGTGCAGAATCTGTGTACCTGCTCTCATTTACTGTTTTAGCTGTTTGGTGGTGGTTGAAATTTTGTGAGTTGTAACCTGAGATTCTGGCGTTTCAGGCAAAATAAATTTATAATAAAAAATCGATTCAGGATTTTAATGAATCGATATCACGTTATCCAAGCTAGAATCGATATAAATCGATAAATCGATAATCAAAAACCAACCCCTATTTAAGAGTGATGTCCCACTTGATCTTACACTGACTCACTTCCAAACCCTTAAAAAAATCTTATCAATAAATATCTGTGTCACCATAAAACAAAGTAACAGCAAATTACTGGATAAAAAGTATTATTATTATTACTACTATTGCACTGTTATTTCTCTTCAGCGTAATAAAGTTGGTGCAGAAATTCGTAGTCCCCAGATTATGACTGCAACTGCTGTTGGTCTGGCTTTTCCTCTACTAACACCATGAGAACGACATTTGTTGTCTGCATCCCCACAGAATTACTGTATCCTCAAAGGTGCTGGAGGGTCAGTCCAAAACGCTTTGGTGACTTTTCTGCCATCATCTGGTCAAGTTTGATGTTTGTTTGAAGTTCAGGAGATTTTGACCAAGCTCGTGATATTGTCAGCAGCCACTCTTTACCTGCACAGTTTTATCCCTGTTCTTGAAATACTGATTTCATACAGATGCTAAAGAACAAAAGGTCAAGTATAGAAAAAAAAGTCTTTACCACTCTAAATGACAAAAATAGAATTACACATGATAACACAGGGAAACAGGTTCTAATACAAAAGTTAGTTCAGTCATCTGCGATTCTTAATGAGCATAACTTTTTTGATTATGGCATGAGGTCACATTTACAGACATCTGAGATGATTAAAGGATGTACGGCATTGGGTTGCGCTCATCAAAAGGAACAAGTAAGTAAACATAAGCACCAGCCCTCACTTCTTCCTCCAATTAAACTTTTCCATCTCCTAAACCCGAGACAGCGGCACAGATAATGGCGCGTGTGGCTCTTCCTGCCTTATCCTCTTGTTACAATAGAGTCTGACTGTAATTTGCATGATGCATGGCAGAGTTTAGAGCATCACAAGTAACCATCAGTGACCTGTGAATAATACATGGCTACATGCTGTCCATCACGTTCGGCCTGCAGTTGTTAAAGAGCCGTGTGCACACCAGTGGAAACGCTGCTTTGAGGACCAAAAAAGATTTAAATTAAAGAAGAAATTTCCCCTGTGACATAATTTAACATTATTGCTCATATTAGATTTTTGAATAATTTCCACATCGATGTCCAGTGTGATGTGTATCCATAGATACACGTATGGTGTGCTCATTATTTTTGGTGTTATTTTTAATATGTTTTACCCACATTCAGCAACTAAATATTTATTTAATCATTTCCAGAATTAAAAACATACTTCAATTATCTGTGCTTTCATATTTCATTAAGATATTGCTCTGTTAGAACACATCAGACCATGTTGGCCATGAATACCAGAATGCCAGATCTTTCTCTCTTTACAAAAACCTTACACATTATAACAATTTCTAACTTAACTACTAACAAAACATTTTTAACAATAGCAACTATAATGAAATAAGCAAACCTATATGTATCTTTGAACTAATTGAAACTGAACTGAAAAGAAAAGAAAGGAACAATTTAAACCAAATAAAAATAAAAACGGATGAAATTATAAGCCATAAACTGTATTTAACTTGTATGTTTAATGAGAAAACTCTCACAGTTAAAAAAGCTGAAACGGTACAAGTCTGATATTTTAGTGGAAAAAGCACTGTAGGTTTTTTCAGGTATTTTATTAATGGATCTGAGTAACTGTGGTAACTCTAACTAATACGATACAACAAAATGATTTGTTAACCGGAACAAAAATTGGAACTAGACTTATAAAAGAGACAAAAATGAACTATTAAAATAAAAATAAAAAGGATATGTCCTTAGTTTTAATCACTGACAGTGGTTAAATTTGCTATACCAACAAACAAGAGAAGGCTTTGGTGCATATTTTTAAAGAGACTGGTTATTTCCATGGCCTGAAGTGTTGGATCTGTAGTGGAATGTCTCTTTTTAACTTCTTAAATCTGCCTGTGCTCATATATTTTTTTAATGGTTAACCTCCATCACCTGTTTGTGCACAGGTGTGTGAACCACCAGACGGCTACCGGTGCTACCCCGCTGTACCTGGCCTGCCAAGAAGGGCACCTGCATGTTGTCGAGTACCTTGTGAAGGACTGCGGGGCTGATGTGCACCTGAGGGCCTATGATGGCATGACCTGCCTGCATGCTGCTGCTCACATGGGCCACCAAACTGTGGCGTTGTGGCTGGTAAGTGAAGAAGCATAAATCTATGAAGCTGTTTTTTACATTTGATGCTTTCTTTGATCCGTATTTAATGAACTCTGAACAGGTGACCTGCACTGATATCAACCTGTCCTGTCAGGACATAGATGGAGCAACTGCTCTGCACTTTGCTGCCAGCAGGGGACACTATTGCATCTTGGAGAAACTACTACACATGGGTTCAAAGGTCATGAAAGATTACTGGGGAGGGACCCCACTTCATGATGCTGCAGAGAATGGAGAGCTGGAGGTCAGAGCTAACTTTTTTCCACATTTTTTATATCTTATGTTTTGTGTTATGCCTGAATAAACTCAATTGTATTAATAAAACTTGTCTCGTTTGATCTCTCAGTGCTGTAAGATCCTGCTGGCCCATCAAGCCAACCCCTCAGATCAAGATATTGATGGGTTCACAGCAGCAGATTTGGCAGAGTACAACGGACACGCTGAATGTGCCAGATATCTCCGTGCCATGGAGAGAAACGTAAGATGTTTGTCACCTGCAGTATATTTTATTTTGCACGTTTTCCCTTGTTTGTTTCCTCTCTTTGTGTCGCGGCACAGCTGTTTGCCTTGGCATGAAAATCAAAGCTCGAGTACGGTCAAACATCTGGAAGATCTTGGAAGCTCAGTGAATCATTTTCTTAATTTGTAACATGTATTTCATTCAGGTCAAGCCTATCATTCTCCTGAGCTGTTCTCTTCCACTCAACCTGATTACATTGCTCTCAGTTCAAGAGGTCTGAGAAAGTGGAGGATGAAGGCTTTAGGGCATTACAGGAGATGATGGCGTGAGTACTGTGGCGGGAGGGGGGGGGTATTCTTCTTTCTTTGTTTTCCACAGATGAGTCTGTCAGGCTAGCTCTTTTGGTTCGTGTGGAATGCACAGCACTCCTCAATGCGATTGATCAATATTTTAGAGCTGACACCTTGTTTTTGCTGGTGTTGCCTGTTCAAGTCAGACGTCACTGCAGGAAGCACTTACCTGCATTAGGGTTAATCAACTCAGAATACTTTGATGTAAGTCATTCCTCCTGACATGCACAGAATCAGGTGATTTTTTTCAAATAACTTTGGCATATTTCATGAAGACAAGAACAATTTGAGTTACTGACTCATAACGTCACATGAGTAGGCTGAAATTTCATAGCTTTTAATTTGCATTCTGTAATTCACAATTCATTTTAATTCAGTTTTATTTATACAGTGCCAAATCACAACAACACTTGCCCCAAGGTTCTTTATATTGTACGGTATGTATATAATATAAATATATAATAACAGAAAGAAAAAAAGAGAAAACTAAACAATTATATGACCCCCTAGGAGCAAGTGCTTTGGTGACAGTGAGAAGGGAAAAAACTCCCTTTTTACAAGAAGAAATTTCCAGCAGAACCAGGCTCAGAGCAGGGTGGCCATCTGCTATGACTGGTTTGGGTGAGGGGAGGAAGACAGGACAAAAACACGCTGTGGTAGAAAGCTTAAGAAGATCCTTTGTAACCTTTACTAAAGCTGTTTCTGTACTGTGGAGAGCTCTGAAACCTGAATGAAAGTTCTCAAATAAGAAAGGACAGAGGATATCCATTTGAAGTGCTGCTTAAACCGAATCCAAATCAATTTTAGACCGACTCTTAAGTGTCAAAAGTGTCTGAAATCGAGATCTCGTCTTCTTCTATAACCAGTTCTGAACATCAGTATGATAGGATCTTATCATAGTTTGAGTAAACTCCACTAATTTGATGTCTGTGAATTAGAGAAACAGAAAAAAAGGTTTGTACTCAGGATGTTTGATGTGATTTCAGATAATTCAGTGGAGAAAAATTCATTGAATTTTGGTAAACCTTGAATGGTCGCATCAGCTTCTGGGACAGGTGGGGACCACTCTGTCAGCAGACTTGTTGAACGTTAAAGCCTCACAGCTGTCCACCTGCAGCCTGCTGTAGTTGTTTTCCATCACCACTCCTCACTTGCTGCCTATAACGCAGGCTACACAGGGACGCACACAGAGTAACCAAAGCTGTCGGCCAATAGGATCCATGAATAAGTCAGCGGAGAAGAGCAGCACTCATACATGAAGAGGATGATGATAGGGAAGTAGTGAGGCGTGACTGCCGAGCTCCTCTTAAGAAATAATCCTCCCATGAACAAAGGGAAGCTAATTAGCGCAGGGCTGCTGTGGCGTCCGACGCAGCTCGAGCCACCGCCAACTAAGGGCCTATCAGTTACTTCTCTCCAGCGGCTCAGGTGGAGGGCCCGCGGGTGAAAATGCTGAGCCCGTTATGGGATCCACAAGCTTAAGTTTCAGCGTTTTCACCATTCTGATGCCTGGAGCCGGCAACTCTATCCCTTTGTGGAGCTGGAGAGCAGGATGTCATTGGCATCAAACACACATTTGACTGTCAGTCATGTTTTTTTCCAAGAGGCTTGGAAGTGCTATGATTGTCACCTCTGGATGCTGTGTAATGATGGTAGCAGACTGAATGGTATATCGTGTTTCTTGGCACTTTATGAATTGGATACACTAACAGAGACTCAGTGTGAAGTAAAAGGTCATCTGACAGACAACCGACCAAACAGTCACTCGATTTAAATCTTTATAACATTTACAGGATAGAATATGTAATGATTTAAATCCAGCTGTGGCAGAGATAAGGTGTGCAGGTAGACGTGCCTTAATTACATTTCTGGAGGTGTTTTACGTTTGTAACGTAGATCGCGGGTTTCATCGGTTCTTAAGTGTCAGTCGGATAATCTCATTTCCGAGAAGTGACCTGAATGTAGCGGGACAGTGACCGCTGCAGATCTGGACTCGCTGCCATGTTTGGATCACTCACAGCGAGGTCAGACTCGTTCAGCGCTGTCATCTACTCTTCCCTCATCTCGCATCTCAGCAACAGCTGCAATCAAATAAACAGTGTGCGGTGTGAGGTTTACTTCACACACGCGCACGCGCGCGCACACACACACAGAGCGATCAGGCCAAAGATACTGGTGTTTGAGATTTTTGTTATTTTTAGAAACCTTGGAAAGAGCATTCATCAGTCATCACTTTGGTTTTTAAGACACACGTCTAAAGTTTTACATTTCTTTTGAGAAATAAAACACATGTAATCTAATAACTTTAAAGAGAATTTAATGAATTTTGTTGGGCTCATCACATCACTTTATCCTCTTGCACAACGGAGCTGTGAGTCTGTCCGACTCAGAATGTTTGGGTGCAAAATGTGATATTTATTAGGAAACTAGTGCAGAGATATTTTACAGCTCTATAAAATATGGACTATATGGACAAAGTGCTGAACACATTTAACCTACCGGAGCAGCTCAGTCATGGAAGTACATGCAACGAAGCTCCTGGTGCACAGTTTTTGTTCTGATGTTAATGGTCAGAGATAGTTTGGAGCACTGCAGTTACTAAATCTCAAACCTTTTGCTATTATAAATCTGGTTTTAGACTGCAAAAAAATTTTGAACCCTGAATTTATTTTTCAGTTTTATGTGCGCTTTCATATACGCTATAAAAGGTGCTGTATGGGACATTTTGCTGGCTAGTTTTGGGTCCACGGGCGCCTTCAGAGCAGTGGTTCTCAAAGTTTGGAGGGCCTGATACCCCTTAGAGAAGGACGGCATCATAGTGCCGGAGTGTAAAATATTGTTGTTTTGTTATATCCCTTTTTTGACTATGAGATCGATATGATTGGTCCGTCACTCCCAACTTCTTTCAGTGTGATTGGTTACTGATGTGAAGGTCTATGTTTTAACTAAGTAGTATCTTTGAACCCAATTTAAAGTGAGAGAAAGAAAAACGCAACATTAAGTAGAAAAAAGGCAAAACCAATTCCAATTAGAAGTTCTATAAACTGCATCAGTTTTATGTCTGTGATGTAAGGAACAGAAATAAGCATCGGTATCCTGGATGTTCTTCAAACTTCAAACTTCTATATAGACTTCTATATATGGTGTCGTATTGTGATGACCAAGTTACAGCATATGAAAGGTCGAATTCTTTCCCTACATTTTGATACCATGTTCACCTTCTATTCCTTCTGAGTCAAAATAATTTTCTAATGGAGTCATATCTGTGTTCACGTGTGATACTTTGAAATATAATGAAGCTGTTGTACAGAGGAAAGTCGGCTGAGTCTGAGGGGTTCGGGTGGGAGCGTTTTTGATTGATGAATGAGCTCTTCTATTCAATCGTCCCAGGTGGAAAAACAAAATCACCTGATTACCCACGCGCATGTCTCTGCTCCAGGTGCTTTGACAAGTCTTTCGCTGATACCTCCCTGCGTGTAACAGCATGACCGCTGGTTTGTCAATGCATTAGTGACATTACCGGCCATCCTATCCGGTCCCTCAATTATTAACAGCATTCTCCGATCAGAGTTTATTGTTTATTACCTGGCGGCCCTTGGCCACTGTTAAGAGACGCTGATGATGGTGTCAAACAAGTGGACGGTGATCTTAAGATAGCACGCCCCAATACCTGGCTGCACAAGTCGGTGTGAGTCATACCACGAAGTGTGCGCCGAGAGAACTGCTCAAGGTCAAGGTCGGTGAGTTTTAGTTTGGTCTGTTTGTCAAAGTGCAATCGTTTTTTTTATTGTGCTCATGTGATTTTGTTTGTGCGTGTAAACTGTGTGAGTGGTGATCTTTAATGTTATGTGCTTCTGTCTTTGTTGCTCTGCCAGGAACTACAGTTGAAAAGCCTCTGTAGTTAAATTTGGGCACATTTACACGATGGACCCAAGTGCTCGTTAATTAATGAGCATTTTCCCTCACCATATTATAAGCTCTCTTTCTTATTTTTCTTTGAGCTGAAGGAAAGTGAGCGGACAGGCTGAGTAATTAATTTTGTGAAATGAATGGAAAGTTTTGTATGTTCCGTTTGAGAGGCCCGAACTGGCAGATGTTTTGGCAGCATTTCGCCTATTTTCTGATCAGTTATAGCCTGTTACGGTTAGGCATGAGTAACGCTCCAGGCTCATGACCTTCCTTTATTTTGTCATTGTTGATTTTTGCAAATTGGATGTGTTTTCTTTAATCTTGCAGTTTCCAGACATGTCCAATAGTAGTTACAATATTTCAGCACTAAGTAGACAAATACTTTCAGTTATTACTTTTGTAGCTGCAGCAGATGCAAAAAAAAAAAGAAAATGCTGTAGATGTTCCCAAAAACAGTATATCTGTCAGTTGGTAGTCTCGCAAGCATTTACCTCCATGGAGGAAACCTGAGAGTATATTGCCATGTGAGTGGACATGTATTTACACTATAGCGGTCTGTGTATAATGTGCAGCCGCTGTATACATTCCCTGTTGCGATTTATCACTGTGAATATTTCACGTGGAAGCAGGTTGTTTGAATGATTGATTCCAGAGTGCAGAATTACAAGACATGTTTCTTAAACACAAACTGTGTTTCTGAAATAATTAAACTCTCCCGTGGTTCGACCCACAGGGACCGCAGATTACTGGAGCTGCATGTCTGACAATGAGACAGCATTGAGTAGCTGTTTCTTAACTCCCTGGCTCCTAATCTGTAGTGATCAGAGCCTTTGTGGTCTTCGACAAAAAGGAGAGCAGATCCAGGCCAAAAGCAGGGTTAGGCTATCTGAATATGCGTGGCAGTAGTGATGGGGGAGTGATGAAAACCAAATGCTCTCTGGCCACTGCATCTAATTAAACACACACATGCAGGGTTCATCGTAGTTTTTAGGACACTGAACTGTTACGAAAAAGGTCACAAAGGAATCGGGCTCCCCCTTCCCATTTCCCAGCCCGCTTGTTGTTTATCTATTTATGGATTGCGCAACTTCTGGGAAGATTATTCCTCCGCCCGAGCTGTGTCACAGCATATTTCGTGTTGCTCGACATCAAAGTGCCGCGTGAGAGGAAATGGCACGGACCACCTCATGGACGTAAAGCACAACAGCGTGCAGCAGCATATTAGGCCTGGCTTTGAAGTTTTGGCTACTAATAATGTCCTCTGAGAGGTGAATTTGATATGTATTCTGTATGGAGTGCATTAGGACAATGCAGGTTCATTAAAGGCGACCTAAATGATTCCATACATCCGACAGCCTGCCTGGAGCGGTGTGAAATGCTGCCACCTATTCAGCCGTGCATGTGCTTGTTTTCTTCTTTGGTTTGGTGCGAGTCTTCAGGCTGTGAAATGTTTCATGTGCTCATTTGTACATCATAATCAGAAACTTCCTTTTTTATTCAAATTAAAAACCTAGCAGACTTATATCCTTGATAGCCTGTAAAAAACAACAACAAAAAAAAACAACAACAACCATATTTAACCTAAAACAACTGACACTTTTGACACTTTCTGGCACAGAACCTGCTCCCATATTGAAATCATCTCGTGTGACTGATTACACTGCCTGAATCTACATTTTTATTACTTTAAAGGCTCCCAAAACCTGCTGTAATCTGGGATTTCCTGTTTGTGCCTAAACTTGACATATTTACCTGCTAAGTGGTTTGTATTACAATATGGACAAAAGTATTGAGCCACGCCTCTTAATCTTTGAATTCAGTCGCATTGCCACAGGTGTATAAAATCAAGCACGCAGCCATCCAATCTGCCTGTACAAACATTTGGATCGTTGTAAAGAGCTCACTGAATTCAAGCATGGTGCTGTAATTGTGCTGAGGCACATAGAGAGTAAAAGTTGCCAGTGCTCTTCTGACTCAATAACTGCAGAGCTCCAGACTTCCAAACCTCCTCTGGCATTAATGTCAGCATAAAAACAGTGTACAAAGAGCTCCTGCAGGGGTAATGGAGGTGATGTAGCATAGGTCCCCAGTACTTTTGTCCACATAGTGTATGATTTAAGAACAAATTGAAAGGGGAAAAGATGATTTTCAGGTGTGTTTTTTCTATCTACAAATGATGAGTGGAAACTGTTGTAAATGTAAGATTTGACTATACTAACAAAGAGAAGAAATTATGTCCTCTCTGTGGTTGGTTTGATGTATTCCTGTAAATTAAGATTAAAGACTACAGTCGTACTTTACACACAACTATCACACAGAAGTAATAACAAAAGCAGTCTGAGACTGCATAGCTTCCCTCCACATCATGGATGAATCGAGTCCCTGGATCCAGTTGGTGTCATTTTGTTGTGAACATCAAGGCCATTTCCCCCAGCTTTTCCTCTTTCAGTTTAAGATATACTTTTATCTATCTTAAAAGTTGAAAAATTACAAAAAAAAGAACCTAAAACAAAATAAAATAATGTCCTTTTTTAACAGTTTTTCCAGTTCAGGGGGCTCGTGTGGCACTGAATCCTATCCCAGCTGTCACTTGGGGAAAAGCAGCCATACATTACATTCATACCTACGGCCAGTTTAGAATCAGCAACCTGACTGAACACGCCTGTCTCCGGACTGTGGGAGGAAGCCAGAATAGAAACAAAGACCCCAAGCAGGCACAGAGAGCCATCTCCATGTAACATAGGTCAACAAATTCAATAAAGCAAAACGAGCACAGCAGATGTGAGGTGAAATTAAGATGGCTCAGTGTACACACAGGGTCAAGTGTAGAAGGACAATCCACACTAAAATGTGTATGTTGGTACGTGTTTGTGAAGATATGATGCAGAAAGTACAATTTTGCCTCATTTCGCAATATTAAAAAAATCCTTGCAAAAATTCCTGGATCGAGATCAACTCCAAAAGTGAATTACTTCTAAGTTGGGCAAAGCTCCATTTCTATTAAACTTCTCATGCAAAAGTTCTGTGTGTAACTTTTTAAGTCAGGCAATCTGAACCAATCACATAACCTCCTTGATGGAGATCTCTTTTCATCTGTTTCTGTGGTGTTCGCTCAAACGAAATCTTACTCCATAATGAGGTCACACGTAACTAGACAAACCAGGCTCGTTGCATGAAAAGCACTTGTGACATCGTGCAACGGCCACCAAACTGCAGTTCAGTGTGATGGTGGGAAACCTGCAGCAGTTCAGGTGAGGTGAAGAGAGAAGTGTCTGAAAATGGATCATCTTACAGCAGGCGTGATGTCACCTGATTTAGATGACAGGAAAGATATAACGCAGTAAGCACTTCTTTGATCCTCATCATTTTCTAAGACAAAAATACGAGTGTTTAAAATAGAACTCTGACTGAGCACGTGTCTTATTTTATTAACATTAACATCAGTCATTTCAAATTAATACTTCTCAAACTCCGTATGTATCTCGGTTTTTTAAAAAGTAGGAAAATAATTTCAATCAAAGGCCGCTGTTGTCATTCATGGAGTCTGGACAGTGGCAGATGTCAAATGGCTGCAAAAGTCAACCTTTTTTAGTTTAAACCTGAGAGTAACATAGCTGAAGAGGTAAATAAAATGTACATAAACAATTGTTTGCTGTAAAGAAGTCAGCATGTGTGTCCAATAATTGTATTTTCACATGATAGCATCAATAACCAGCATATAGTCCTCCTCTCCTTTTTTTATTCAAGTCAGTTTCATGCTCACACATGTAAGCATGATTCATAATTACAGGCTCAATACAATGGCCAGCGTACAGCTGCATCCAGCCGAATAGCTACATCGGTTAGCTGGAGACGCTGATTGACTGGTGCTTCCTCTGTGATCAGGGTCAGAACTTTTGGGTCATTTTCAGAGCTGATACTTTATTGCTTAGCTAGAGAGCATCTATGTTTTCCTGTCTTTCACAATTCTTAAAGCATTTTCACTCAATATCTAAGGGCGTTTGCATGGCTCATGGGAGAAAATTATCATCACGGTGTTTAGCTTTAGTCATTGCTTATAACCAGCAGCATTTATGAGCCATAAATAAGTAAATCAAATACATCAGGAGGGAAGTGCCGAAAACACAGCTGCAGCTCTTTTGGAAGTTTCCCGCTCCTTCCCCCTCTTCTTATCGACAGTAAAGCTGAACAATATTGCTTCACTTGTTTCCTTTTGATGGGAAATTACAACCAAAAGCAGCACAGTGTGCTTTTTTCTTTACTATTTTTTCATTATTCAGAAACTGTGAGCCGTTTGAAATGACGACAGCTCTGGAAACCATTGCACACACAAAGGAATGGAGGCTTTCCTGAGTCAAAACATGCATTAAACATTTAGGGATTTTAAAATCATGAAAAAGTGTGCTTCAGCTGAAAAGAAATTTGGAGCATATTAAGGCCAGCAAGTTGTAATATTCAGGGTTCATTAGACCTGTAAGTAATGTATAATTCCATTGATAGCACTGTCAAGCTAAAAATCACAAAGGCTTCACAACAAAATGCAAAAAAGTTACCCAAAAGCAAGTTTTAAAACTTTTTAAAAGAAACAGCTGAGTCCACAGATCTCAGGCTCAGACAGAGAGGTTCAGAGTCTAGGGGTCACTGTTGCAAAAGCTCTGTCTCCTTTAATTATTAGCTGGCAGGCCGTAATCACCTGATCCTAGGGACCTGCTGGCGATGTATGGATGTAACGGTTATCTGATAACCAGAATCTTAAAATAAATCCTAAAGTCAGTGGAAAACCAGTGCTGCAGAATTAACCATGGTGTGACATGTGAACAGCTAAAACTGCAGAACTGCAGGAGGTAACGGTAACGATGGGTCATTTCAAATCCTAGCAATCCAATTGCAATGAAATGAAGGCATGAATAACAATCCCCAATTCAGAGCATAACACAATAGACCTAAACTTGATAAGCAAGGTAAAAGCTGAAACAGCAGTCACATCAAGCTTCCTGATCCTGATTAGCAAAAGTGGCAAGGGGAACTAGAATTTGCATTACAGTTTTTAATAGAGTCAAAGCACGTATGTAAGATGTGTGACTGGGGCTTAAATGAGATACAAAACTGGATGCCATATGTGCAGCAGTGATAAGAAATGTCTTTAACAGTAATCAAAATGTGCTGAAGAGGGAGCAGCAGAAACAATAAAGTCCCCAAACAGGAGCCTTGCGGCACACCATAGGCAAAAGAAGTGAAGAGCACCTGGACTTAGAAACAGCCACAGAAAAGGAGCATTCAGAGAATTTGAAGAAAGATCAGATGTAAATAGTGGGGCAGCACGTTGGCACGGTGGTTAGCACTGTTGCTGCACAGCAAGTGTCTGTGTGGAGTTTGCATGTTCTCCCCCGTGTTTGCGTGGGTTCCCTCCAGGGTACTCCGGCTTCCTCCCACCGTCCAAAGACATGCAGCTTGTGGGGATAGGTTAATTGGATAATCCAAATTGCTACTAGGTGTGAATGTGCGAGTGAATGTGAGTGTGAATGGTTGTCTGTCCCTGTGTGTTGGCCCTGCCACAGACTGGTGACCTGTCCAGGGTGTACCCCGCCTCTCGCCCTATGACAGCTGGGATAGGCTCCAGCGACCCCCGCGACCCTGAAAAGGATAAGCGGATGGATGGATGGATGGATCAGATGTAAATAAAACATCTTGCAATTGAGAATCATTTTGTGGTTTGTGACATATCTTCCAAGTATGAAATAATTGTACAAAAGCAGCTAAAGGAAGCTGCAGTTCTGTAAGTGCAAGTATAAGGACAAACAAGTATTTGTAAAGTTTGTGCATCATTCTGCTTCCTTGTTGAAGGAACTTGTGTTTTGTTTTTTTAGTAACCCGTATATTGAAGTTTGTAGATTGCCGGTTAATTTTCGATTGTTTTTGGTGTTTGTTGTCTTATTTCTGTTTGTTTGTTTGTTTGTTTGTTTGTTTTGCTTTTTTGAATTATGAATAAATTTTAAAAAATCATTTATTCAAACTGAATATAGGAGATGCTTCTTTATTATTCCACGTTTTTTTCCTTTTTTCAATCCTTATTACCTCTTTTTGTCACACTCTGTTTCCATGTTTTCCAAGGTGATTATAATTATAGTGCAGTAAAGTGCAGTAAAGTCTTATTCTAAATATTTTAAATGTTTGCAGGCCTACAGTGTAGATAAGCCCATTGAGGTTCCCACTCCAGCAGAGGAGGTGAAAGTAAAGCCAGCCCTGGTGTTGCCACACAGCAGGGAAGACTACTACGGGAGCCTGAGTGACACATGCACAGACAGTCACAGCAGTAACTCACACATGGACAGTTTAAAGGTAATCGCAGTTTAGTTTTTATGATGCTTTCTGGTTTTTTTGTGGTTTCTTAGAGCACGCCAGTGAGTCCTTTTATTTGTTTACAATAGCAGCCTGAGAATGAGGAGTCTCCACAAGCAAGATGCCCTCAGTCCCTGCTTGCACCTTCTTTACCTTCTGGTTCATCTACACCTGCCCAGCCTCAGAGGACTGCCGTCAGTAGAATAGAGCAGGTTGAAATCGCAACATCTGGTGAGAGAAACATCTGTGGAGCTTATTTAATTGCTCTTATTGCAAAGCAAGGCAAAAATTTATTGCACAATTTCATGGTAACAGTGAGTCATTTCAAATATTAATCTGCTTTAAAATGACTGGGAAAATGACTGCTCATGACTTGTACTGCAGTTATTAGATGTTTCAAGCAACCCAAGGCCGCTGGGAGTGAGAGAACTGTCTGTACTGATAAGACAATGTTGCCTGATGCAAACCTCCTGGCTGAAAGAAAACTTCTTGGCGACATGAAGTCCATTAAATCTTTGAAACAGTCAGGAATATCGGGAGTTTTCACTGGACAAGCGGTAAGTATTCTGGGCTTCCTTATTTTAAATATCCTGTCGTCAGATTCACTTCCTTTGTTTGGATAAAAAGCTGATAGCTAGAACTCTGCCGCTTCATGTATCTCTGAAGAATAAGATGGTGGTCCTACCTACTGAGGAGGCCAACCTGTCAGACATTGATTATCTGGTGCCCACCCATGATGAGAGAGGCCGTCCCATAGCAGAATGGAAGAGGCAAGTCATGGTGAGACAGCTGCAGGCCAGGCTGCTGGATGAGGAGGATCAGAGGAGAAAGGTAATGTTGTCTGAGAGATGAATTAGGGCACAATTTAGTACTTTCAATCAAGAAGTCATTGCGTACAAATCGGGTCTTCAAGGTGCTTTTCATGTAGGACTAAATCAGAGAATTTCGGGAGTAAACCAAGATTGATGTGACTTTTTAGACTAGCAGTTCCAGAGAAAAGGGAAATGAGCCTGATTGCCATTTAATTGTTGGCTTTTAAGTAGAAACAAAAGACTGTAGCCCCAATCCAACCTTTTAAAATTTATCAAACAGTTAGTCGATAACACTTTAGTGTATGTCCTGTATTTAAAGTGTCAGTTTTTGCTTCTAATGGTACTTCTAAGCCCTTTTAGATTATACAGAATGCAACTGCATGCAAAACAGTCATTATGTTGTGTGGATCTTTACGTATTAGATTCTTTATAAAATCCTTTGTGTTATAGGTTGTGTTTAATGTTTCAGCTTCTGTAACAGGAAGCAACCCAACCGTTGGGTTACACTTGTAGGTACTCGTGCACACACTTTCCCCATTTCTTTTACATTTAAATCCCAAAGGCAAAGGCCTTTCTGGTTTCTTGGAATAGTCATTTAAAAATGAACAAATATTTGGGAAAATATTTGGAGTGTTTCTTGGAAAAGATGGAGCACATAAAATTAATAACTTCATCGACAGACAACTTTGAATTTCCGCCTGCTGGCTGAGCAAAAGAAGCTATCTCCACTTCTGGGTGGAGAAAGCTTTATTTTCTCGCATTAAAGACAAAACGGCTTTTAGTCAAGAAATGACCACCACAATAATCCATAATAATCAACCGTAGTAAGGTCTGCTATTTGAGGTAAAGCCTAATTTAAACAAAACCTCTCCTAAACAAATGGTTACAGTCTAAACATAATGAGAAAAGCAAAAATTGCAGCTCTTTCTTTGTGTTGCTTCTCTAAATCTGCATTACTGAAAATCTGAAAAACACTTGGAAATTCAGTCCCCATTTACTTTTAATTGCTCATAACAAATCACTGAACACATAGCACATTGTGAGTCAAGTCATATTTCTGAGGTTTGGATGAGGTCTGTGTTGCAGTTTTAATGTATCATTACTCTTTTTCTTGCATGCCAAAACCCTCTGAAATGTTTAAAAAATGTAAAAATTACATCCTGCGTGTTTATCTGGTGTTTGCCTCTTCTTTTACAGGAAAACGGGAACAGATTTGCCAAAGTCAGCTGGAGGTACTCCCAAGCCCACAATGCCATCCTGGGGCCCTCTGGTGAGCTGCTGACTGAGGGTGATCTCATCTATCTGGAGCAGCAGATTGCCAACGTCTCCCTGCAGAGGAACTGTGAAGGCTACGAGTTGGAGTTGGCTCGTCTAGCTGAGGAGCTCAGGCACATCCTGCCGGCCCCCATAGTGAACATCACCGTCAACACGCAGTTTGGGAACTTCACAAATCAAGTTCCCTTACCTGTGTGGTGCGGCCGTATTTCGGGGATCGTAAAGAGCATGTCTCTACTCATGACCAACCTGACGGACCAGCCCTACTGCAAGATGCCCAATACAGAGCTTATCACAGTGTTTTCTCAGACGTCAGACAGAAAGAACTCCACTAGGGGACGCAGGGAGATGATCGAGGATGAAATCCATCAGTTTGGAGTGTCTGTGAGGACTCTGAAGTCAAATTTTGAAACGCAGAACTTGTCGTTGTTAACTGAACCTTCAGAAGCTCACATGTTAACTTCTTCCACACAGTTTGAGGCCCCAGAGTCAGGAAAGCAGGTTAAAGGGCTGAATCCAGCTGCAGAAATAGATCAAAACAGTGACTCTGGTATTGACTATGATACAAATGTTCCTGATGTTCAAGAGACCATTAGTCTTAGAAAGGAGAGGATAGTTGTTCTGTTTTTAGGCCACTGGAAGAAATCTGCTTACACTGTGGCACTGAAGAGCAAGGATGCAGCAGAGAGTAAGATAAGTGGAGGAAACCCAGACATGGGTGACAGATCTGGTCGTAGGAGTAGCATCGAGAGTGCTCAGTCAGAGATGATGAACAGTTCCCTGGGACACTTCTTCAAGCAAAGAAGTGCTGTCAACAAGATGCTGGGAAACTGGAGAAATATGATTTCCAGTGTCCCTTCAAGGCAGATAAGAAGGTAGGATGGGGTGACTTTTCCTTCCTATTGAAAACTGAAGCTGTTCACATCTTTAAGTAACTTAAATCAGAGATTTGCGTGGATGTTTGTGTGTCAGATCATATTGTAATTTTTAGGACACCTCACATCAGAATCATGGAGTTAAATACAATAAATGTTTTCTTTTAATGCATATATGCTGTTCCTCCATAGTAGACGTTTATATATTTACCCAACATGCGAAAAGTCACTGGTTTGAGATCAGGAGGAAACACAAATACCTTTAGGATTGCGGGTTGCATCGTCAAGATTTGCCAACTCAAATTATCTGTAAATTATCTGTGGTGACCCCTTGTAAATAAGGTATCAGCTGTAAGAAGCTTTATACTGTATAAATGATACACGAGAAGTGTGGTTAACGCTCAAGCAACCAAGCTATTTTAGCAACTAGAATCACAGAGGGGTTCATTATAACCCTATTATACGTTATATAGCAAAGTATAATGGGTGTGTGTGTGTGTGTGTGGGGGGGGGGGTAATTCTGTCTTGGGCAGGCCTGGGAACGAAGCTCGAGAGAGAGAACACCAAATGGCCAGGCATTAGCCCAAGGGGCCAAAGAGGCAAAATGGGCCAGCCTTCTTGTGGGCAAGAGATACCATAGGGGTTGGGTGCAATGTGCCTGTTGAAACTAGCTCTTGGGACATGGATTGTCACCTCTCTGATGGGAAAGGTGTCTGATACATTGGGGTTTTTCCCAGCTGAGCTTGGAGAAGGCGGTCAAAAATATCCCTTGGAGGTTCTTCCCTTTTCAGGGTTCTTCAGATTTATGGCCCCATTGCTGGGGAGTCTGACTCATTTCCGTTAGGTGTTGGACTTTGCTAGGGATGCCCTTTGACACAATTTTGGAGTGATTCTCCCTGACCTGGAAATGTCTCACTGATTGCCTGGATAAGCTGGAGAAGGTAGCTGGGGAGAGGGTGGTCTGGGGCTTAGGTTCCCATTCCTTCCCCTGTTTCGACTTAAACTAAATTTAAGCCTGAAACCAAATAAAAAATATTTTTCAACATAAATACTAAATATCAGGCTTGGATTCTGCTTTTTTTTTTATTTATAGGAGAGTAAATCAGAATTAGAATACCTTATTAATCACTAAGCAAATTATGTCAATACGTGTCTATAAGTTTTGTACCAGTACTCAGAAAATACATTTATATTAATGCTACATAATTACATAATTTTGGGCTTGGTAAACTATGGACATATGGTATCTCCTTGTTCATGCTTGGTGAATGACAGATAGTCAAATACATTGTTGTGTAACCTGCAGTGTTATCAACAGGCTCCACAGGCAGAAAGCCCTCTACTCGCCAGAGCAGTTCTTACCCCGTCTGGGTGGTGTTCCTGTAGAGTATGACAACCTGACCCTAGATCTCTTCATGCTGGGCTACTTTCACATCTTGGAGCTGGACCTGCCAGTCGATGAACGGAAAATGAGGCATCTTCTGTGCTTCGAGGTATTCGACCATGTGGGGAGCTTCCCCTGGGAGATGGTCAGGGACTTTCATAAGGCCGTCATTCAGGACATTGAGGCTGGGAACCGTGAGTGGAAGGACGGCTTCGAGGACATTAAAGTAAAGTTCTTTGGGAATACCTTGAGTCAGCCTGAATGCTCTACAGAAACAGTAAAACACAGCCTCCCAGAGGTTAGACAGGTCCCTAAAGTCATTGTGCAGACGCCTACGCCAGATGAGGGGACACTCTACACTGGAACTGACATTTCCAGTTTTAGTAATGAAGAAATTTGTAAATATATTGACCGTAGTTTTGCTTTTTGGAAAGAGAAGGAGGCAGAGATTTTTGATTTCGAGTAGTCACTTGTGTCATATTTTTAGATAACATCGGGGCTGGCTATCAAACTAATTAATGAACTAAACATTTCCATCATCAGTTATGAAGTAAAGTTGGCACAGATATCTTAAACCTAATTGTCGGAAGTCTTGTTTACTTAATGTTTCATCGTAAATTTCTTTGTCTGAATTATAATTTTGTTATTTTTTTTTACTGTTTATAAAAAATATATATGCTTTTAAGAGTAGAATATTTAGGTACTGTGGTAATAGTATTGAAACTCAGTCAAATAATTGTCAATATCATCAAGTTTCAGACGATACCCAGCCCTGTTAAAAAAGAGTGCTAAAAGTGTTTTTGTTCAGTTCTTTGTTAAGAGAGCATTTTGTGGTAAATATTTGCAACAAAGCCTCAGAGTGATCCATGGTCTGAGAGAAACCAATTCTGACATTCTTACAAATAAATCTTAACATAGAGCTCAATTGATTTTCATTGTTTTCATATTCATTTCACTGATCTTATCCTTCATTAAAAATCTTACTTTTTAAATGGGTTTTTCTTGTTTCTGAGACTCATAAAAACATGGACCTGGAATCTCCTAGAACAGCTTTGAAAAGTTCTTACTTACCATGTTTTGAGCCTTGGTGATGCACCTCAGTTCATCCTTAAACAAACAATATTTGTTTCTTCCGATTGGGTTACGTGTAAACACAAGGTTTGACCACCAGGTGGGTGGGTCTATGCTCGCAGACAGATTTGCGGGGCTCAAAGTCATGCCATTTTCTCAGATGCCACTGTTTTTACCGGTTATGCACAAGTTATCCCAGGTGAGACTGAATCTGCCACACCAATAACGGACACATTTTAGAGGAATGAGACCCTTTTTCATTGATTTCATTCATGTTTTGCATTTTAATTGTTTTTTTTTTACTTCTGGTTTTGTAGCCTGGTTACGTTTAGGCACAAATATGTTTCAAAATTTCTGGGAAAACAAGCCTCTTCACATTTAAAAATGATCATTTGAGAGTGACAGACCTGTCTTGTTAACGCTGTAACCCAATGTGTCAGGGCACAGACTTCATAGGACACTTTCTGTGTAAATGAGGACCATCACTGGCTTTGATAAAACAGGATTAACTGACCGCTTGAAAATAAAAATGTGCTAGATGACCGTATCAAAAATATCTGCTCTCACTGACATCACATAGAGCCACAGTAAGAGTAGAAAAAAAATAATTAAAAAGCACACACTTTAACTCCTGAACAAGGAACAGTTGTGGCAGCATTATTGTTACTCAGTTAGTTGTCAGCTGTCACATTTCCAATTGTTGGTCCTCTTTTGCCGCTCCCAGGCCTGTTAAGAAAATCCAAAATATGCGCCTTTAACAGCAGCTGCAGGTCCCATACATGTTGTTTGGAATCTGACTTCAGCACGGCGTCACTGTCAGCCCTAAAAATAACTAAGACGACAGAAGGCAGTCCCCCTCCAGTGACTTAGCAAAAGCTTTTTGCCATGCTACCCGCTCCATATTGATCTAAACAGCCGCTGCAATCCCCATTTTTACTAGGAGGATGAAAAGTTTTTTTCTGTTCCAGCTTATGTGGTGAGTATGTTGTTAATTCTGTACTTAGTTTTTATTAGATGACAGGAAATGTTATTTGTTGTTGATTTCAAGACATATTTTGACCTAACTATAATATCATAGGCCAAAGGTACTCTGTGGTCAGCACATTAAAACTCTGATTTGACTGTTATTGTCAAATAAGAACAAATGTTTTCTATTTACTATACAACTATCATGTAAGAGATGTCATCCAACTCCTATTCAGTGTTTAGAAGCTGTCATTTCTCCATATGATGCTGCTACTTCATATGTATGTTTACCACATAATCCGGTTCATGGTGCTAAATTTCGATAGTTTTTGGATTTTGAACTTCATGGTGAGGTTCTTGCTGATAATTAATATCATTTTTTTCTTGCATTTATTTGCTTTCTCTACACTTTTAGGTAATTGCTAATCTCAGTTGTTTATTGCACCAGCTGAAAGAAGATCTGAGCTACATTTTGAAGTTGATAATGGTGCGTAATGTGGATGACCTGGATTTCTGCCTGTCCTCCCATCCTCAGAGCATGCTCGAGGGCTTGCGTTCACTCTGTTCTCACCCCAAACTTGTGGATGTGACTCTGAGTGCGGGAGGGCGAGATTTCCCCTGTCACCGTGGCGTACTGGCGCTCTGTAGCATGTACTTTCACTGCATGTTCTCAGGGGATTTTGTAGAGAGCATTGCAGCACGTGTGGAGCTTCATGATGTGGATCCTGAGATCCTTAGCTGCTTGCTTGACTTTGCCTACACAGGCAAACTGACTATCAACCAGAAAAATGTGGAGGGGTTGATCTGTACCTCCAGCAAGCTCCAATTCCAGACAGTGCGAGCCGTGTGCAGCCGATACCTCCAGCATCAGATTGATGAAACAAACTGCCTGGGAATCCTGGAGTTTGGGGACATTCATGGCTGTCCTGAGGTGGTTGCCAAAGCATGGGCCTTCCTCCTGGAGAACTTTGAGGCTGTACAACAGGGTGATGAGTTTCTGTTGCTGGGAAAAGATTGGCTGATCTCATGCCTGTCTGATGAAAGACTACAAATCCGGTCAGAGTGCGCTCGTGTGGAGGCTATCCTGAAATGGGTTAGGCACCACAGGGAGTCTCGACTCTGCCATCTCCCTGAGCTCCTTAGCTTGTCCCGTCTCTCTCTGCTCAGCCTGGACTACCTGGCTGACACCCTGCTGAAGGACAGTCTGCTGCAGGCCTCTCCCAGCTGTACAGAGGCTGTGGAAAAGATTTACAGAGAGGTTAGTGAGTTTCTACACTTTTTCTCTTCTTGTTCTGCTACGAGTTATATTACAAAAATAATGTTACTTTCTAGAAAATGGATTTAGCACCTGAACATGTGGACCGATTCAACTCCCAGAGCCCACAACCAAACCTAGAAGAAGTTCTCTTTGTCATGGGAGGTCATTCGATGGATGATGAGGACGACTCTGATGAAGACGAGGACAGAGACCCAAGACTGGAAAGACTGCAGCCCAGAAACTGTGCCTTCTACAACACAAAGACCAGTAAAAAAAAAACAACAACAACAAAAACTCTTTCTCCCCCATTTAAAATTTCAAGTTTGTTTAAGTTCACATTCCATTTTAATTTTCAAATTTGTTGGAAAATGTCTGTGGGATTCCTCAAACCAGTTTGGCACATTCTGTAGGTCGTTAAATACAGTGTTGACAGAAAAATGGCCCTTCAGAAATGTGGTCTGGATGTGACAAAATTGGATCATCTTCTCAATTCCTGAACTGAGTATTTTTATTGCTCAGCCTGGAAGAAGGCATTTATGTTATGTTTTGCACATGGAAAAAGTTTTTGTAAAGCCATTTTAAGCTTCCTTTTTATGTGGAGGGGCAAAAGCTGGCCAGGAGTTAACAACCTGCCAAAAAGCTTTTTGTATTTACTGTTTCAGCTCAGCAAGCAAGAACCTATCCGACCTTGTTTGGCAATATTATAGCTTTACTTAATTTCACTCCAATCCATTTGTCATTTGCACACTGTATTTGTGAATAATTCATCAATTGGTCCGTGAAATATTCTCAACTTCAAGTCATTTTCTCTGCAGAACGGTGGCATGAGCTCCCTAATTTCCCGAATCCCAACAAGTGGGGTTACTCTATGGTCTCTTTGAACAATGATGTGTATGTGTCAGGTGAGTCAAGTATACGCCACACTTTTAATCAGAATAGACAGGTTGCACCTCAAACAGTCCTGGAGCTCAGTGATTTCCTGGTCCAGGTCTGGGGAGATCCCCCAGGACACAATCTCACACAATCTACCTGAGTACTATTTTGCAGCAAAATGGACCAGCCTGCCACATCATGTTTTTAGTCAGATTTTTGGTCTGTCTTTGGCTTGGCTTGGTTGATCATTTTCATTTCCATGAAACAATGTGCCATCCTTTCATTTCTAACACGATACCCATTCCATATCAGTATAGATATCCAACATGATGTTTTTCCCCCATTGAGAGCTGATGTGTTTCCAATGTGTTTCTTTCATTTTTTAGAACACTGTTGAAAAAACTCTTAGGTTAAATGACAAATGATAGAAAGTCAAGAGTGCAGCTCTCCAGTTACTTTTGTGAGGAATCTAAAACAATCACAGACTTTTGACAAACTGATCCTTTTTGCCTCACAGGGGGCTCGCGAGGTTCGAATACCAATACCTGGTCGACCACAGAGACCTGGAAGTACATCACAAGAGAGGGGAGATGGGTTACTGTGGCACCTATGCTCCGACCTCGGACTAACCACACATCAGCAACGCTCAACGGGGAGATTTATGTCATCGGAGGTAAGAAAATAAATATCGGTTTTGCATGTGGTGCCTTAAACCTGCAGCAAAAATCACAGATGATAATCACCACTCTAGCTGCTTGCTTCAGCTTCTCTGAGGTTTTCTTTAAGAATGTTTTAGTATTTCTCCATTGTTGTGGAATATTGTTAGTATGGCCAACTTTTTGCAGTTGCTGAAACTCTCTATAACCCTCCAGCAACCAAATTATTTTATAATGACCAAGTTGGGTCATTTATGACAGGAAGGCTTTAATAAATGGCTATGTTTGTCTTTTTCATACCATTTCCTTTATCTGTGACAGGTATTCAAAAAGTCTTTCTATCATGTTTAAGCAAAAAGGCTTTAATACTTCTGCAAATTAAAACAAATCGGTTCTTTGGAAATGTCACATATTCCACATATTTCCATTGTAACTTTCAGTGTTAAGTGTCTGACTAAATCTAGGTCTGTTAGCCATGGTTCTATGTAGTGATTAGGAGTGGAAAATTACAATAAAATCAAAGCCTGAAGCACTAAAAAATGTAAATATATTTACCAAAACATTCTATTATGTGAGCTACACCAGTTTTACAATTAAAAACACCACAGTGGCTCATAGAAATATCTGGCTGGAATACTAAATAAGTCATTTTGTCACTTGAATGTTAAATGTGACTATCGATCGTTAATTTTTCCTCTTAGGCACAACGTCAGACCGAGTTGAAGTTGAGCACTACGACCCTTATAACGACACCTGGGCTATGACTTGCCCCGCCTTAAAGTATGTGACAAACTTCACCGCCACAGCTTGTCAGGGGAAGCTCTATGTAATTGGGTCATGTGCAGTGAAATACAATGCACTGACCATGCAGTGCTACAACCCTGTCATAGGTAAGGATGCCCTGAGTACCATCCTGAGCACTGTTCACAGTACTTCTATAATGCATGCAGTCCTATTGGTGGATGTTTTTGCATCTTCATTTTAGTTGATGCCACTTTAAATAATATGTTATATTACTTTTTTGTAGCAGTAATTTCTTCAGTGTCGGATGCATATTATCCAAATTAGAATCTCTTGAGGTATATATGGATGGGTAAAAGTTTAGCTATTTTAAATTTGCCTATTTTTTTCCAACATTAATGATCCCTCATAACATTGCAAGCATTTTTCTGTTAAACATGGGAGAAAAATACATTTTACTCCCACAAACGTCACAGTATAAAAAGTCAAAAATCTTTTCTGTTCAGCATCAGTTTTCTGTGAGCATCAGTATTATGAGACGTATCATAGTTTCAAACGTAAAATCTCTGTTACGTAAAGGAAGAGAAACAAGCACTGGTACCCAGGATAATCAATCTCTTTTCTAATAATTTACTGGGAAAAAAACCTTTATGGTCTTTTTTGTTGAGCTTTTGTTTCTCAGTTTTTATCTTTTCTTTGTGTCTCTTGTCACATTTTTTCTTTTGGTGTAACATTGTTTACTTTATAGCATTTATTTTATTAAAACTGAATGAAGTGCCATAATGTTCCCATAAAGTGCCATAAAGTGCCATTTACTTTGGATATTTGTTTGTGCTTTAATCTAATAATTAACATATTTGTTATATTTTTCTTCATAGATAGCTGGATCAGCGTATGTTCACCCTTTATCCCAAAGTATTTGTCCTCTCCTCGTTCTGTCTGCGTGGGTGGAACTATATATCTGGTTGCTGACAACACTAAAAAAGTCTATGCTTATGATCCAGAGGCAAATATATGGCAGAAGGTGGGTTTAGTTATCACTGCAGACAGCAAGCTAAATACATTAAATACGTCCCTTTGCACGAATTCATCCTACCAGACGTTTAAGTAATACCTTTGGTTTTTGCTCTCTTCAGGTCCAGCTTCTACACATGCTCCACGAGAATGGCGGCCTTGTATCACTTGATGGGAAGCTCTTTGTTACCGGAGGCCATTGGAAAGGTATGGAGGGGGACTATGGGGTCGAAGTGGAGGTTTACAACCGAGCGTCCAACATCTGGGAAGTGGAGTCCTCCCTGCCAAGACTTTGGTTCTACAGTGGAGTCTGCACCATCTTCTTAGACCCAAACCAGTGGCCTGAGCTTGAGTCAACATAAAGTCCTCCTCAAGGCCAAAGAGTTAATAGAGATGTGTTCCTCTCATACAAATGCCTACGCTGCAAAAGGAATGCTTATCCCTGGATGTCATTGTGCCTGAGAATAGCACATTACATGACCCTCAGGTATTCTTGGATGTTTTTTAGGGCTGTGCTCTACTGCTCAGCAGGTGTTTATTTATACTTTGTATCATGTGTTTGAGACCTGAATTTCTTTGTGTTACTGTATGGTGCACATGAATCATTAAATGTTTGCAGAACTAGCTTGTGGGCTTCTATTTTTAGAGTTTTTGTCTGTAGTCATTTAAAATCTGCTAATTATGTTCCTGAAAATTGGTTAAAGATTTTATAGCATAAAAATATTTTAGACCATTGTATAAGGGATCATTTGAAAGCTCAGGCTCTAATTTAATTGAAATGTAACAGGATTTGTCCTATGTATAAAAACAGTGTACCGCACCAAAAAAATGAAACGAGTGGGGTTTAATTTTCCAAGTTTTAAATGTATTTCTGTTTATTAAGTGTCCACAATAAGAGGAAAATGCATGAATTTGTATTAAGTAAGGTGCCTTTACCTTTATCCTATATCTGTTACCCGCCCCCCAAAGACCCTTCAGATATCAGCGTTGGTTTCTTCCACCTATCCAGTGACTTTAGTGACTTTAAAGTAAACAAGTAAACTTGAAAGTAAGTAAAATGTTTATATACATATACACACATACATATATAGTGTTTCTGTTCACCTTCAGTGCTTTGATCATTAACCCCTTGGAATCCTGTTGCCTGGCTCCTGGTCTCTGCGCTGCCATGAAAACGGACAAGCAAGCGTCCTGCTTCTATGACAACGGTCCCGGAAGCGCGTGGTCACCATAACAACTGGCCTGGGATTGAGCTACATGTCTTCAGTCTTCTTAGCTTAAAAGTTTCCTGTCCGTGATTTTTGTTTCAGCTTTTGAAGTTTCTCCTCACGCAGGCGCAAACTAAGACATCTGGTGTTTTCATCTTATTATTTAAGGACATGCTTGGTTTTTGCGCTTTTTTTCACTCAACTTTTAATAACTGTCGGACAAAAAGTGTACCAGAGTAAAGCTAACTAACCACCGAGCCCAAACGTTCAGTAGACTAGCAAACCTTTTATAGCTGAAGCTGGGCCGCGATGACTTCTCTACAGGAGGAAGGTGCACACTCACCCAGACTGGAGGCAGTGATTCAGGTTGGTAACTCTTGATAAAGATAAGGAAAAGTTTATATTATTGGAGTCATTTTAAATATTATTTTCAGAGTTTTTCCTGCATGGGTTTACCGCCCTCTACAAGATGTTTGTCAAAAGCAAAGGAAAATCATCATTAATAAAGATATATTTATTTAACAGTTTGTATTGTTGGCGAGTCATTTGAACGTCATTCATTTAATGCTTCTTTTAATTTTAATTTCTCAAAGGACCACGAAGCTTAGGTAAAGACACACTGTATAATAAGATGGCATGGACTTACTTGCTTAGCTGTCATTTAAAACTCGTTTAGAGTCAAGAACAGGTTGATTTTATTCTAGTTTACATCTATGTGTACTTTGAAGTTTCAGTTTTAGGAAAATATAAGTCTAGTATAAAAAGCAAAGTGGTTTAAAACTGATACAAGTTCTCCCGTTAATTAATTATTTTTTTTAAGATATAACGAAAATAAAATAAACCTATTACATTACCACTGAGTATTACTAATAATATAATTGGTACCCAAATACTGTTATAAATAACACTACATATCGGTCAGACAGGCTGATATCAGTGGGAAATAGTACTTTACACTGCAGCTAGTAGTGGCTTGGTATCACCATATGAAATATCTTTTATTCTTATCCATGACCCAAAATGTGTAAGGTAGCTTAAAATTATGTCAGCCATCACAACAATATAATAACATTTATATATAATGTTACAGACACATAAACAAGTAAATACAAATACATTTTGTCGTGACTCTTAAGACTTATGCTGTACTGGGATACTCTGAATTTGTGGTGTTCTTGCTTTTAAGACAAAAAAATTTCCTGTGTTATGCCAGCTAAAAAATTAAAGGCAACCTATAATAAAATAGGTTTAACAACTGGAATAAAATTAATAACTCATAATTAGGGCTGCCACAATTAGTCGACTAGTCACGATTGCATCGACTATTAAAATCGTCGACGACTGATTTAATAGTCGGCGGTCATTTGAAGCTTTGTAAGATCCCAAAAGAGGCAGCAATGAGTAGTAGGGTTTAAGAGTGTAATAACGGAGTGAAACAGAAGATGGCAGCACTGCATGTACAAGGATGCCAGCTGCCGTTAAACCCCGAAGAAGAAGCTGTGTCCCAGAATTCATAGCTCGGCCCAGAACAGTTGTCAACAATGGCAGCAGCTAGTTAGTTTTAATATTACTCTTATTATTCTTTTTGGGTCACAAAATAAAGTTTAACATATTTTCAGGCGAGAATGTAGCTGTGTAAACCTCAAATATCTGCTCAGTTTATCAAGACGCCACATATTTGCAAAAGCACTCCGACGTTTTCGGAGATGTCTGTTACCTACCAGCGCTAGCCGGGGGCAAGGCTCACTAGAGCCGATGAGAACACCGGACTCCCGGCAAATCGTTTTCAAACCCACCGCCGTCTTTAGCTACTCAGGTTAAATATATATAAGTCACTTAGATAACTTAAAAATGTTATTGTTTGTCTTTTTTCAGTATTTTATTTGTTCCTGAGTAAATCGGTTTGGCTGAGATTAAAGTTATAGTTTTTACACAGCTGAATAAACGTCAAGCAGACAACTGATTATCAGAAATGTGAGATGCTCGAGAATATACTCCGGTGTCCTGTTATATTTTAGATAGCAAGGAGTTTATTAACCTTCACCGAAACAATCTGCAAATGTCATTAACATTTAATAAACTATCATCTTGTCTTTATTTTTAGTTAGCACAGCGGTCCCCAACCCCTGGGCCTCAGACCGGTTCTGGTCCGTGAGTCGTTTGGTACCGGTCCGCGAGAGTTGAGGCTCAGGTGTGAAATGTATAGTTTTCAGGGTTTTTATCGGTTTTCAGCGTTATTTTGTTATCGTTTTTATTGTTTACTCGGTTTTCCTGGGTCTTTTCACGCGTGTTATGAATAAACCTTCTTTTTTTCGGTACCGGTACTAGTTTTATTTTGTTGTATTTATCCGCGACACCTTAAAGGCCGGTCCATGAAAATATTGTCGGGCATAAACCGGTCCGTGGCGCAAAAAAGGTTGGGGACCGCTGAGTTAGCACATACCTTAAACACTTAAACACTTAGGGGCTGTAAGCTAATGATAGTTAAATAAGAGCAGATGCATGCTGGTGCAATAAGCTGTACGTTTTACGTCCAATGGATGCATGATCTGATTAGTCGACTAATTGCAAAAATAATCGGTGACTAGTCGACTATAAAAATAATCGTTTGTGGCAGCCCTCACTCATAATATATAACTCATTATCAGTTGTCAAGATAAGTAAAGGAGCCACGGTAAAAGTCTAAAGGCAGTGCAATATGCTTTTTGTAATAAATAAATAAATAAATATAAAAAATAATATATATAACACAGCACAGAGCACAATAATTTAAAATCTAAATAAAAGAAAATAAGTAAAAATGAATGAATTAATAAGTGAATAAGCAGTAACAAAACCTTTGTAAATCAAATGAAAGCTGAATATATTAAAATAGAGATAATTAGAGTAAAGTGTAAGACTGAAGTAGTACTCCCATAGTGTAATCTCTAGGGTAAAGTGTTGTGTGTTGGTGTAATTGTAGAAACTGGAGGAGTCCCTCCTTCAGTCTGATGGCAGCTCAGGAGAGAGAAGTCTGACACTTCAAGAGGAGTTACAAGAATCCAGGGCCACACCTGTACCTGTCTCCTCTCGCATCCGTCAGATCATCACCCGCAATCTAGCCGAGGATCCAGCAGGTACTGAAAAAAACTTTAAATGGCTAGTTTGTAGATTAACTTAACATTACTGGATATCTTAAAGGTGAATTACAACCCTTTCTTCTGATAATCCCTCTGACTGACTCTGACTCTTCTATATGTCTGATCTGTTTCCTTGTCTCAGGCGAGAGTTCAGAGTTCAGTGCACTGGAGGAGAGGAGGGATCTAAGGGGGCGACTGTCTCCCAGCCAGATGGACCAGGACCAGCTGGTAGTCAAACAGTCCGGTCTCACAGAGAGGGTAGGAGTGACGAATTCTCAATGTCAACAGTAGCTTTCCTGCCAAAGGCTACTATCACAAATTTTGTTTTCTTTTTTGTTGGTATTATTTCTTATTTGTCAGGGACCAGGCACAAAACATGGAACTCATAAAAAAAGAAAACCATGTATGCAACCCCTGGTCCAATACACACAGTTAAAAACAAGTTATAAAATACACATATCCAATATACAAGAAAAGTAATCAAATGATCAGAAATAAGAACCATAAAACCATGAAAAACAACTGGTGCTCATCAGTTTGCCAAGGATCATAAGGTCATTTACAAAAAATTTGAAGCAAATCATTTTACAGTGAGAAAGATTATTCACAAGAGGAGTGGATGTCACCTCCAGGTCAGATTGTACAATGCTCAGAGAAACTTAAAAAAAATGGGAGCTACATCTCAGATTCTACAGGCCTCAGTTAGTGTGTTAAATGGTAAGTTTCATGACAGTACACTCAGAAAAAGACTGAAACTGATGGCTTGCCTGGAAGGGCTGCTGGGAGAAAGTCTCTTCTCTCTCAGGTTAGGTTTGCAAAGCTGCAACCAAACAAACCTTCTGGAAAACTTCTCTTTGGACAGATGAAACCAACGTCAAGATATGTGGTCATGAACAGCACCACACAAACACAACATATGAACACCTTCTGTCAAGCACGGTGGTGGAGGGGTGTTGACTTGGGCTTGTTTTGCAACCATAGGACCACCCTGCGAAGTCATCTCTGTGACAGTTAAAGTTTCATGCAAAAGGAGAATGATTTCATGTACAGCAGAAAATATAAGATATATAAGACAAATATAAGAAAAGACTCGAGGAGATTTAAGAGAGCTGTCCATAAAAAAGCAAATCTCAGTTAAGTGAAATGAATATTGTAAAAAAATAAAAGTACCTACACACACACACACACATATATATATATATATATACACATGTATATAGTTGATATCAAGCACACTAGAGCATTGACTGCAAAAAGCTTCGTAGGTTTGAAATGGGATATGTTTACTGTGAGCGTCAGTGTAGTGCTATTTTTTCCAGTAGGGAAGCCTGTTTGGGGGCTGAACAAACTAACATTGAAGGAAGACTGAAACTCCACTTAATGTATGGTAGTAAAAATCTAAGGGGCGGAAAGGGCAGCATACACATGCTCAGACTAAATTAATTTGACTTTACACATGTATGTATATCATACTTTTTTTAATGAGTTGCTGTAGAATTACAGTTTACATATTAAGGTAATTACTGTATAAGCAACCATTGTGTGTGTGTGTGTGTTTGTTAGTGTAAATAAGAGTGGGGAGCGTGGTTCATGAAGGGTTTCCTTGTAGTCTGTTCAGGTAGACTCAGACCTCCTGTGCTCACGAGGACGCGTGTCTCCCTCCGCGGCCCCCCATGGTTGCCCCTCCATGTTTTGGGGGAAAATTGTGAAGGTCACTGGCCTCCTCCCCGAGGACCGTTGAAGAAAAACCTAATTTTTCATAGTGCACAAAGCAGCCATTTATGATCACACTGCCCTCATTCTGCTGCTTAAATCTAATGATCTCGCACTGCTTGCTTTGCTCTTGGAATTCATTTTAAAACCGTGGCTATAAATAAAACGTATTTAGGTTGGCTTGTTTATTTTGTGAATATTTTTAGAAGTGTGAAAAGGCACTAAACAGACGAAACTAAAGTACAGCTTGTGGATATTTGATGCTCAAACCCAAAGAGTAGCAATTTCAATCTGAATATTTTGTTTGGTGGTGACTCATAAGTCAAGAGGTTCATTATGAAACTCCTGTCAAGACTCATTTATTATACTGAAAGCTCTTGTCTTCGTATTATTTCCTCTATGTAAAAGCAGCTTGATTTTTTTGGCAGCTTTGCTTTTATGTGATGGTAATGCAGTTTGCTCATCAGTACCCGAGAGCCAAAAATGCTTCCTTGACTTTGACGCTAACATTCAGGCCAGCAGCCTTTCATTCACACAGATTTCTCCATCAGCACTTACAGCTGAAGGGCTCATATCACTGAATGTATCACATACATTGCATCCAAGTAACCTCCGTTTAATTAATCAGTGTATTGTACCTATGTCAGTATGTCTCATTTGCCCCATATATAGCAGCCAGAGAGTATCACTGTGTCAAAAATATGATTGGTCAGTAATTCAGAATTGCTTATTGGCTTTCAGTGTTAACATTGATTATCAGTGATATTTTCCAGCCTTGAGCATTTGTAGCTGTTCCATGAGACCTTGTGTGAAACATTTTAAGTCAGCATTTGTCCGAGGTGCCCTCAGCTTGAACCTTCTTTCCTCTGTAATTTGCATTGACTACTGTGATTGAAATTTCTCTTGATAATTTCCACATTGTTCATAAACCTGCACTCTGCATTTTTTGGTGGGATAAATGTACAGGCCCACCTGGAGTATAGGGTTTCTAGTGCTAGTTTTTGATCAGCTAGTTTTTGATCAGCAACACACTCTGGAGAGCTTCTCAGTTGGGGGTTGGGGGCAGTTTTCACCCTGCCATCCAACAGCTACAGTCTCACAGCTGGAATATGTCCCCTGCAGTCCTAGGGGCTAAAATAACAACAACCTTAGCCCATTTTATGCCATAACTTTGTGATCAGGCTGATGCATTGTGACTAGTACGAGAAAAAAAAAGTTTCTTCAAGGACGCTAGTCTTCCTGTCTTCATTTCTGTGTAATTGTCGCTTAGTATTTTTCTAGCAAGAACAGTGAGGGATTCCAAGATCAGACGACAGACTCGATCTCTCCAGTGTGTCCTGGGTCTGAGAGTCTCAGAGTCTTCCTCCTGTGGGACATGGCGAAAACACCTCACCTGGGAGGTGCTCAGGAAGCATCTTAATCAGATACTTAGCCCTCTTTGGGTTGTCTCTTTTTTAAAGTAAAGGGGGAAATGCTGTACTCTAAGCCTCTCCTGAATGACTGAACTCCCGAGGAAGTATTTGAGATTTTCTGTCTCTGAAGAGGCCACCTTTCCAATATACACATATCCATATCCACACATACACAATATCCACAGTGGTAGGCCAAAACTTAAATAACTCCAGAGTTGAATACCAAAAGGTAATAGGTGGTATAAACACAAAAGCAATAGTTGACAAATCTCAAATACACCAATTTATTTGGTCATGCCAACAAACAGAAACTAGCATTTCTACTTAAGTACAGAATGTCTTTACCTCTGATTGTTTTTAAAAGAATCACATCATAATTACCTCACTACAACAGGTACAATAGTTACATCGATATAGATGATGTGCCAATCCATCTGTCAGTCTCTTGTTCCTTTCTCCTTGAACCTCCTTGTACCCCATGACACATGAACTTCTCCACTTGAATAGGAACTCGTCCTAAGCCACTGTGGGTATTCCACCCTTTTCTGGCCTCAGACATAGAGGTGCTAATCCTCATTCCAGCCACTTCACATTTGGCATCAAACCACTGCCTTCATAGATTGATGAAGTCACATCGTCGATAAAAATAAAAGATGTGACCCTGAAACCAACAAATCTTGAAACTCTTGCTTTTTTGGCTGCACCTTGAATTTCTGTCCATAGTTATCAGCAGAATCAGTGATAAAGGGCAGTTCTGCCAGAGTCCATCAGCCACTGGAACAAAGATGAACTAAATGAACTAAAGGAACCAAGCTCTCACTGCACTGCCCCCGAAAAAATGAAAAACAACCAAACAAACAAGTTAAACTGCCAAATATATATATATTAAGCAATACAATTATAACTAATATATGCAAATTATTATTTAAAATATCATCACAAGGTTTAATGAGCATTTCGTTTTCAAAATAAGTTCATTTTCTTGTAATTATTTCAATGTTGAGGCTTTAAAGGGTTAACAATTGTCCTAATAATGCATACCGTCGAAGCACCACTCACAGGACACCGTGGGGGGCTTCAAGCTGAGGTCAAATCCCTTGTCCAAATTCACAAATACGAGTCAACAAGTTGGGCAAACTCATAAGCATCCTCAAGTATGATTCTTGAGTGGATAAGGAGCTGGTCCAGACTTCTCTTACCAGGAATAAAAGTGCATCAAATAAAGTTTTAAAAGCTTTTTTTTTTTTTTTACTGAAGTTCTACTTCTGTTACACAACATTCCAACTTCATTCATTGCTCAATCCAGTGTGCCAGCATTTGCCTAATTGCACCAGAGTAATAAAAATGCCAAAAACGAGAGAATTTCACCCACCTATATCTTGAAACCACACGTGAAAAACAAGTGTCGTGTCTCTATATCATAATGTTTGTGGCCCAAGTCAGTTGAACAAAGTGTGTGACAATTCAAAAACATACATTTTGCCAAGCTTTCCTTAAGGCTCTGAGCTGACAGAAGACTGTTAACATAGTGCTGGTGAAGTCACACCTGGACTCTTAAAGCCTTCCTCTGTGTCTCTGTTAAGTCACCCTTCGTGATCCCTGGTGACCCCAGAAAATTGCACCTGAACCAGGATAAACCTTGACCTAGTTTGTGCGTTGGATGCCTCAAGAGGTTGGAGAACATGTTGGGGTGAATTCTGAACCTTCTGTGTTGCTTTTGGAGGCCTGCCAATGTGCATTTTCTCAGACACGGACATCCATACCCTACTCCTGAACACTTAGAGATTGCCTGCACAGTACTGCGGTGTGGCAGTCAGTTGGATAAAGATAACTCATGCTGAATGATTTCTGACACCAACTGCCATTTGCCAGTGCCCTGTGGAATTTTAAATCCCCCGGGTCTCTCCGTAAGAAGCCTGTCAAAGAGATAAAGTCTGTTTTTAAGTATTGTATTACTGTCTTCTTTTACTGTTCTACCCCCCTCTGTTCCTAGTTTGTTTTTCCTGCTGGCACAAACCCATTCATTTATGCTGCAATTTGAATGGAAAACAGCCAGAAAGTCAGACTGTCTCAAAATTGTAAAAATTAATTACTTTCCCCAGAGAAAGAAAATGCTTAAAAGCCCTCCTGAAGACTGAATTTTTTGATGAAAGTATTCCATTAAACCTCGTAGCCTTTGACATTTCTTCTGCTTCTCATGTTACCTAACTTTAAAGTCAGACATAAAGCCTACTTTTCAGCTCTTTTCAGCTGTCAGAGATCTCTAATCAGATGTGAAGTCTGTACTGATTGAGTTTATGTATGTATGTGTAGGTTTTGAATTGCATTGTCCTTGCTGGACACATTTGTGTTAAGCAGTGCAAGACCAGCCGCGTGTTTGTGAGCACTAAGCTTGCATTATGAGTTTGCCATTTTTACACAGATCACTTGTATCCCTTACAGGCCATCACAGCAGCTGTCCCCATGACCCAAAAGTTCACTCTATGGTAACATGCTCTCAGCAGTCCCTCCTCTTTTCCTTCCATTCTCCTTGTTTGTTATCCCACATTGTGTAATTACTGTCAGTGATGATACATAAACAGCTTTCACAATCAGCTGGGGCTCTTTCACAGAGTCAGCACTCAGGGGGTAATTTGAGGGGAGGGAGGAGCGGGTGAGCTGTTCAAGTAGGACAGTAAGTTTTTGGGCAGCTTGGGGGCGATGGACATCCGCTCCAGCTGTGTTTAGGAATCTGACAGATAGTGCACTCCATTAATTCCCTTTATTAAGCCTCTGGGTCCAGGCCAAGCCAGAGAAAACGATTGCAGCTGTAACCCTTCACATGCTGGCTGGAGTGCGCACTCACGGCCAGATGTCGCCCTGGGTGAACCACAGATAGAAAGAAAAGAAGACTGAGGTTGTGAAATAGTTCCTGGATAAGGCAGAAAATTTATATCTTTGTTGAAAAACAGGTATGAATTCACAATGTCATATAGCAGAAAACGAGAGAATACGCTTCCCAAGATACTTTATCAGATAGATAGTTATCAGATACCCAAATGTAATTACATTAGGTCAGTGAGAAGATATTGCAATCCTGAGATGCTAACTGAATGGGCTGGATTCTGATCTTATACCACATGAGCAAGGCAGCAAGTTTTGGCACAAACACCAAAGACTTCACAAGGGCCTTGAAAATGATTCTCTTGTTGCTTGCTGGCAGATGAATCAAAGCAAGATTATCCCTTGATGTTGTCTGAAATATTTATCAAAAGAGACAATACAAGGAGTGGCAGAAATCATAAATATCAAGAAGTATAAAAACTCTAATTCAAAGCACATTTTAAGGGCCTGAAAAGTCTTACACTTTGGAGCCATAAGCAAGGCTCAAGAAACAGATACTTGGAAATTAAAAAGAAGAAAAGGACTCAAAGCGACCATATGGAGGAATAAAGTATACCATGACATAAAGGCTGATTTTTGTATAAATTGCATTTTCGGCATTATTGCAGAATGGCAGTAGATGACCTCAAAGAGCAGAGCTATGTTAGGATTGGGCTCAGCTCACTTTAGGGAATCATGAAAGCTGATCGAGGGTGATTGTGCTCTGAAGCAGATCATAAATAGCATGGGTGTTAAGCGAGCGCAATTCTGGGCCCACAGTAAGCCCTGTAAGCCCCGAGTTAGTGCAGAGGGAGGACTGGGATTACTTGCTTCTCTCTTTGGCTTTACAGTCACCACCGTATGCGTGTGTTGTGAAGGACAATGAGTTCAAGCTCACTTGGAGATGTGAGTGATGAGAGTTAATGATGCAAGCAGAGCAACGGAATAGATGGTGGTGTAGGAGGGTTAAGCAGTGGTGGGGTTCTCCACACCAGGCTGTTATGGCACCCTCCTGGGAGCTTCCTGCAAGGAGCATGGTTAATCCGGAGCAGCCCCTGGCCTCCTGCTTTACAGCTGACTGGGGAGAAACTATAAAAAAGCGTCATCTCTGTATTTTGTGGAGTAAGGGCGAGGCGCTGGCAAGAAGCCCATGTGCTGCAGCCATGTATGAAAAAGCACAAACAACCCTCGGTGTCTGGGTAGGGTGGGGCCCTTGAGGAGTTACCAGGGTAGCCTGGTCATTGGGTGCATCAGGTAGTTGGGTGGTAGGGATGGTGCAGGCTAAACAGGCACAGATGCTGATGGAAATTAATTTCTTGTGCTTTATAAATAAAAGACAGTTTGACTAAATTAAAGAAAATCTGTGTTTTCCTGACCTTCAAGCTCTAAGGGGCTGTATCCATGCAAATCTAGTTTTAATGGTCACATATTTTATTTTTTAGAAAGTCAATGAAGTCTAGAGAATAGAAGATAGTCCTGATAAAGCTGTAGCTGTGTTCTACATTAGAGCTTGTGATATGAGTGTTCTAATAGTTTGCATACTGCAGCTTTAGGTGTGTATAAATTCTCAGTCCCATTTAATCCAGGGTTCAGACATGATCATCATTTCAAGCTCATCCAGCAACTTGAACTAATGCTCTAATACTATGCTAATTCCAGTTTCAGACACAGTGAGTTTTCTTGGAATGTACTTATCATGTACATATCATTCCAATAAGTACAATTATTTACATCTTTACTACAGATTTGCCTGCAAAACACTGTTTAAACTGCTGTGAGAGGACAATCCGCGACCATCTTTGCAATTACTGAATATGCATATGGAGAAGATAAATATAGTCACCATGATGCTGCCCATTGACTTTAAAGTAGTCATTTTGAACACTGAATGTCAGAATTTTGGCCATTGCATCTTGGTTTTGTGAAACTAGAAATTATCATGTTTAGATGACAAGGGTAAATCACAGGGTAATAAAAAAGCTAGAATTTCATAGACAAGAACTAAGCCACAAACTTCTAGGACAGACTGAATATGACAAACCCGGTTAAGGGATCCAGTTTAGTAAGTCAAATTAGCAGCTGTTGGTGTGGCAGCTTTTGGCTGTAGCTACCTGTGTTGGTGCACCAATCAATCTGCACAGAATGAGACTAGCAACAACGTAGCAACGAGTGATTATGAAAAATTAGTCCAACTCAATGATTTGTAGCAGTGATAGGGAAAATAACTATTAGCAGCTTAAAGTAGGTGCCCCCAAGAAAATGTTTCTCATCTATAAGGGAAGTGATTAAAAGAGGTAGTAAAAACATTAAAGAATTATCCATGCAACTGGATCCTGATGTAATAAAACCCAAATGTTTAACAGAAATGAAGAGCTGCTGTGCTGGTTGAGGAGTCAAAGAGTTGGGTTGAGTGGGAATCTGGAACATCAATTTTTGTGGTTTTTATTATTGTTATTGTCATGAAAGAACAAAACAATATTAGCAAACTAAATCTGCTTATTGTAGCAGGCTGTAAAATTGTTTATTTCTGCTGTTAAGTTGAACATAATAACATGGCATCTATGAGGGTTGACTCACTTTTGGGCCCTCAAGTGGCCACTGCAGTTTTCTTCATTTTTCAGGTATTACTCACCAAAATTGGTTGTTGGGACATTGCTACAAATCTCTACGTGTTAGTGCATAGAGTGGTTCAGTACTGTTGCAGAATAAAAGAAATGCAAGGCTCAAATTATACATGTATAGGATCCTTATGCGCGTGCATAGACAAGAGGCATGAAGATATATCGCCCATCTATTGTAGCGCCTGAATTTACCAGGATCCTTTATCTGAATCCTGCATTCTGCACCGTGTATATTGAAGTAATGGATATTTTTTGTTGTTGTTGTTTGTTTATGTTTCTTTTTATCACAGTGTTGGATTTCTTTTTGATGTGGCTACGAGAGTTACAGTTTCAGTATCACATGGCACCGAATATACATGTACATGGCGCTCATATCCTGTAGTATTTGTAAAGTGCATGCTTGTTAGTAAGTCAGTGTTATTGCTTTAGTTGTGCCAAAATACTTGAAAAGATGCATAATCACCAATGCTCCACACACAGCTGTTTCCAGGAGTCCCTTTAAACACAGCTGCTGCAGTGCTGTGCGTTTCAAACACTCCGCCCATGTTGTTCCTCCCTTCTCAGTCCCTAAAGCTGTCACCTCAACAACGGGCAGTAAAAGACGTTTTTGTGCTCCCCATGTCCTCAGAGAAAAACACCAAAAGCACAGAGCCAAGTGCGTGATGACCGTAAGTGTAGTTTGTAGTATAAATTTCTGAAAAGGGCATTTGAAAATGTGTTAATAATGGTGGCAAAGTGGCTGGGTCCAGTGTTGAACACTGAGACTATTGTCTTGGCTCTCTTGGAGCCTGCTGGAGAGATTAAGCACCAAGAGAAGAGATGAGGTACAGAAGAGAAGAGGGAGGGAGTGGGTCGCAGGGTTGATTTGACGAGCTTGGATGGTGGTTTGGAGCGTATTGCAGGGGAGGGGGGCTCGCTCGCTTGCTCTCACTCTCTTCATCTCTTTTTAAATGAGAAGTCGGCAAGGGCAGCTAGAGGCACGCAGTGTGTTGTAGTGCTCTAGGGCCATGTGGTTTGTATTAGTGAGGACAGGGTGTCTGGCACCAGCATAGAGAGTGGGTGGTGCACAGGGAGTTTAGGTTGTATGGGGTTGAGAGGTTACAGGACATTTGGATTTCAGATACGGGAGAGAAAATGAGGTTCCACAATGAGGAAGACCAGGACAGTGTTGATATTATCACCCCTTACTCTGTCTTTAGCTTAATACTGCTGCTCTTTAGATTTTTAAAGCCAATCAAAATTTGACATTTTTGGTTTGGAATGTATTTCAATGAGCTAAAATACTTTGAATACTTTGAAATACTTTACTGAAAACAGTAATACTCGAAACCACAAAAAACTGCGTAATGGTGATTGAGTCTAAGACAGCATGGCAGAGATGGGTACTGGTATGAGTCTAGACAATGCCGATGAAGATGAAGCAGATGGAGACTTAGATGAGGCTCTTTGAACGACCAGGATGAGGAAGACATGAAGAGGAGGTGGAGAGAGGTGCAGGGAACAGAGGCTGATTGGCTTGTTTGAGGCAGATAAGAAAATATCAGAACACAACAAAAGAAATGAGTTGACACCATAGGAAAATGGGAAATTATGTCACGGTTTGCCCTGGCAGACCGTGGGGATGTGTGGAAGGAGGACCCGAAACCTGGACTCTTTAGTGAAGACAGTGCGTTTATTTACAGTGAGGTAAATAACAGATGCATACAAAATTCCTGTTGCTTCCTAGACTCCCGTGTGTGTGTTCCCCTCCGTGCTGTCCTTCTGGTTCCTCGTTCCGCCTGCAGGAAAATAACAGAAGCAGCCGTCAACACTGACCCCCGTGGGCATACACGATCTGCACTACCGTACACTGACGCACACTAACTTGGGATGTAACGCAATGATCCCACACCGGTGGGAGCTCCAACACTCTCCTAAATAGCTCCCCCGACGAGCCCTGATCAGCAGCAGGTGTGTGGCAGGGACTTCAGGTGTGGCCAGTCCTCCAGCAGGGCCACACCCATTAGGCCTGCAGGTGCCTGTCATCCATCCTACAGCCACACACTTATACACACACACACACCCTGCCTACACATACAATAAGTGGAACACAGACATGACAGCATTGTGCAGAAGACACACACATCACAAAATAATAATAATAATAATTATAATAATTATAGTCCACCCTGAGTCCCCGGAACCGGGTCCGTGACAAATTATGTGAATATTTTATACAGTAGCTACTGATTATATAAGATAGACCTGCATTCATCTATTTTCTGCCACATATCTGAGTCCAGGTTGCAGAGACAGCAGTCTAACCGGAGGTGTCCAGACCTCCTTCTCCCCAGTTACCTCCTTAAGCTGTCCAGGAGGGAAACTGACACATTCCCAAAGCAGGAAAGAGACATAATCCAGGATTGCTTCCCAGTTGGACGCCTGAAACACCTTAACTGGAACTTTAGGTTATGATAGAGCAATGAAAGCCCAAGCTCCATCCATATTACTGCACTGTTCCTTCTGCTCCATTCTTCCCCCACTCACTAACAAAACACCTGAGATACCTGAACTTTACTGCTTCTGTGTCTGCAGTAAACAGGAATACAATAGTAATAGTCTATAAAATAAATAAATATTAATGTAGCCTTTTGTTGCACTTTGCAAAAACTCCTGTCTTTATGAATAGTGGGTGATTTTACAGTGAGTACCATACAGCAGAGAGAGTTCAAGGCTTCTCTGAAACTCTGTAAATAAAAGAAAGTTTAGGTTTTATAGAGAAGAGACTTCTGAAACTTCTCAAAGTCCTTCTGATAAACTGGTAAATGAATTCAAAGGCCATGTGTGATGTGCACAATGATGTGCATCCTTCTAAGGCTCCTTTGTTGTATTTGTTTGTTGCTCTACTCCAGCTTGATCAGATACTGATGCTGCAGCCAGCGGTGGACTCAGACCAGCACAGTGTATCAACAGAAGCCATGCAACCACAGAACAAGGAGAGAGCCCATAGGCAAAAACTGCTGGCCTATCAGGAAGCCCAACAGAGACAAGTCCAACTTGTTCAGAAGCTGCAGAGCAAGGTAGCTAGAAATGGATCTCACAGTTTAGACACCTCTACACGTATGCCTTGAAGCTTCCTAACCATCCGTCTTGCATTTGTCTTATATAAGGTGATTCAGTATAAGAAGAGATGTGGGGAACTTGAAGAGCAAGTTCTGGAGAAGACTTCGGAAACTGAAAAGATGAGATTGTTGGTGTGTTTTTACGACAGTATTAGAATCAGTACTGCTTCGGTATAAATTAAAAGTTTTATAAGCCTACTAGAGTCATCTAGAGGTTCATCTGCTCCTTACACCCAACTGACTGTTAAGCTGATGATGCATGTTTAAAACAATCTTATAAAGCTCTTTGTTTTTTATAAATTTCAAATGCAAATGATCTCGCCTGATAAAGAAGGAATGTGGCACAATGCCGGGTGATATTGATAAAGTCAGTCTTAATTATTATCACAATTGCATTACAGTCAAATAATTAAAAAAGTAATGTTTTACATTTTTGCCCTTTTTAGTCTCACACAAAATAATTATTCAAAATTAATTTAAATATAATTTAAAACTATCAGCTATTATAACTCAATCTGGAATTTATTTTAGAATCACGTTTAGGTTTTCAGACAAATGAGCATATTGTAAATGTATTGGGTTTGAGCAAATATTGGTATTTTACCTATACCATTTTACTACTCAGTATACAGTATCACCATTATTAATGAGGTCACTGTTTAATAAGTAGTAGACTCCGTTTTTGTGTGATCTTTGACAGCTGTTAACTTGGGCAAAGTTAGATTTTTGATGCTTCTCTGCTCTGTGGACTTGCTTTCAGAAAGTACCACTTTTTTAGTTCCATTTATATAAAAGATGTATGTAGCCTCTGTGACCCACTGGTTTTTAACACTGAAGCTTTAGTGTTAGCATTTGTCTGCTCCGTGTTGCTTTTCTTGGATGCAGGAGTAACCTTATTTTGAATTTTATTAGCTAGCACTAACAAGCTTTGTAAACAAGCCATGTCCAGAAATTGTACAGATGCACAAACACAACATCTTCTAATTAGTGATAAGTAATATAAATAAAACACTACAATTTCCCTCACCAAAAGTTAAGCACAATCTTCCTGGGTGGTCTGTACCAAGAAAACCCTATTAAAATGATTTTTTAAAAATGGCTGAGGTTAAGTGCACTGATTTCACTGAGGCCTGAGGGCAATGATTGGCTAAAGCCGCCCGTGTGGGAACACCTATAAATCAAAGATACCAGGCTGTAAATTTTAGCTCAATTTTGGTGCTAACCTCAAGTGGCCATTAGAGGAACTGCATTTATTGGCATTGTCTTTTACCCCTGGAAAATGTCAAACACTAAATGTACTGCATTATATAGTGTATAAGCTGTTTTAGACACACAGGTAAACTTTATTATGTCCCACTTTTATTCAAATGCACTTAAATGTATCAAATTGCAAAGCCCACGCAGAGACTTTTGATTAGTACACTGTAATTATGGTGATTTTTGTATATGGCCTCATGGTTATCAGGATGCCCGTAGTCGTTTTGTGTGTTTGTTCAGCTGCAGGGCCACCTAGACAAAGTCGAGTACCTGCAGCGGGTTGAGCAGGATCTCAACGTAGCTATCCAGAATAAGTCAGCTCAGCTGGAAGAGGAACAGAAAAGGTGAGTGGTGGGCACTATGCAGTGGAGGTACCCATGTTACACAGGCAATAAAAAAATGTGTCTTCTACTCATAATTAATACATAACACTGTAAAAAGTGCACAAAGTAAAAATCCATAAATCAGAAAAGCTGTATCAGAAGGGAGCGATGCAAGAAATTTGCTTCTGTTTTCTTTTTCTGTTTCGTCTTGAGAAGCAGAAATCAAGTTGAAATATTTCTGAGAAATGTTTGGATCAGAGATATTCCCAGTAGTCGCTCGAGCTTCCCTGCAGTTCTTCCCTTCCCCGTGCTGCAAGGGAGAGGCTGAAACCTGCCCTTGGCAAATGACCTTGGCATCCAATTTGTCAGAGAAAATTAGTGGGACTGTGTTGACTCTGTTCTCCAGAACATTTTAATAATGCTCCACATTAAACGTGGGCCAACCTCTGGAGCCGAGGCCAGATTTTAATGCCCAGTGATTTATACAATTATGGAGCTTTATTTGAAATACCCGTGGTGCAAAGTCTGCCAGCAATCAGTCATTTTTATTGCCTAAATATCTCACTTATTGCAGAGTTACCAAGCTCTGTTCACTTTAGCACTTTGTGTAATATAAGTATAGTGTAGAGATAAGTCCCACAGCTACCACTTACAAGTCCTCATTATTGAATCCCTCTTTCCTCACATGTCAGTTCCCTTTTAACTCGATATCATCCCATTCATGCAAACAAGGGTTTGGCTGCCTCTCAGACAGATAACCAAGCAAAACAATGTAGCGTGCTTTACTGTAAGAGGGTGTGTGTTGAGTGTGAGAATGATGTAAACATTTGGTAAATGACTCTACAGGCAGATCTGGTTGATATTAAATCTTATTCAACACAGATATTGTAAAACTGTCACACATGTTTACCCTGTAAGCGCAGCTGGCAAGTGTGGATCTAAAAGAAATATATGTTTGAGTGATAATGCTGACTATAAGAAGTTTGGGTTCTGTGACAGGGTTTATAGGAGGCTGTCAACACGGCTATTTGTCACTTTGTCATACGATGGGTTTTTTCCAGGAGTGCCAGCCTCAGCCAAGTGAATTCCATGCTGCGGGAACAGCTGGACCAGGTGGGCACTGTCAACAAGGGGCTAACCGAGAGCTTATGGAAGGCCCGTGAAGATGCCGAGTCGTGTGATACTCGTTTGCGGAGAGAGCAAGAGGTGAGAAAAACCTCAGGAATGAGGTCCTTGAGGCAGAAAGGCAACAGGGTTCATCCCTTTCTGTATAGAGATTGTGCAATTAAACTCCTGTTGAGTTCACATGGGGTAGGAATTCCATTCATAGCCAGTTTTGTCAATTCATTCTCATTCCCTGTTCATTTCACTGCTATGATTTTTGAGTTGTTGTTTCCTGTGAAAACATTCCAACTGCTGAGGGGGAGGAAAATTTTGTGCAAACAATCTGGCGTTCGTGCTGTAAATGGGCTACATCTGTTGATTCAGGGAAATCCAATTATTTGTATGTTTGCCAGCGTGAGTCCAGGAGTTCTATTATTGCATCTGCTTGGGATCACAATAAAATTAAAGGTTGCTATAAGCAGCCCACACCACCTTAACGCCAGATTCTACTCCGGTTTGCTGCTTGTCTCTGCAGACGTGCGCCTCCCGGTTGAGTCGGGAACAGGCTCATGTCAGAGCGCTGTGGCGCCAGGCCGCCTCCCTGCGGAGCAGTTTCACCCAGCTAAGGACGTTCACTGACAGGTGAGTGTGGCGTGCTGCCAGAATCCCTCCGGCAAGTCAGAATTCCACAAAACCCCCACCTTCTCCTGTGAGTCTCACGACTGTGACGACAATCCACCTCTCTCAGCCACACATCAAAGTGGAGCAGGTCAACAAGGTCATTGGCCCCTGCTTATTGTTTCTCACTGTGGGGAAATACTGCTCAAGGTGCCTGCACTCACTGTTAAAATCATCCATCAGGACGAAGCCTAAGCTGTTGTCTTCAGGGAGACTTGGCTTCTATAGTGCTGAACCACTGTATTGTAGAGTACTTTGCTTTTATAGTCAGTGCTCAGTTCATAGACAGCTTTGTCATGTCAGATGCTGAGCTGCAACTTAAACTTAAGACACTTCAAAGAGAGCTCAGTTCTCAGAGCTTAATCATGAGAGACATTCATCATCTTTTTTTAAAAAATTAAGATAAAAGTTTGCAACTGAATGTAACCATCATCCGCTTTTCTTATGCTTTAAATAATTTCAAATGTCATAACACATTCTGCAATCCTTATTTTCAACAGAACTCTGTCTGATATGCGTACCGAGTGTGTCGCAGCTAGCCAGCAGCTGCACGCTGCCTGTATGAATTTAGAGGCCAGAGTAACACAAGGAAGCCCCTGTGGTGGTGTGGAGATGTCCGCTCTGGAGAGGCAGCTGAAGGACAAGCTGAAAGAGGCTATGCAGCTTCAGGCTCAGTGCGATGCAGAGAAAGTCAAACTCAATTCCAGGTAAAGGCCTCCCCAAGTACAAATGTCAAGATTAAAGTCAACGTGTCAAGATTAAGTACAAGATGGTAAAGTTAAAGTCAACATCTCAGGATTAATGTCGGGATGTCAATATTAATATCAAGAACAAAGTCGAGATGTTTAGATAAAAGTCAAGATGATGAAAACGAGGTGAAATCTACTGAGTTAACTTTATTCCTGAAATGTAAAGTATAATATTGACTTTTTACTTTTTCTCTCAAAGCTTTAACTTTATTCTCAAAATGCCAAAACTCTTCTTCCTCGCACTTTTATTTTTTCAGCTCAGCTTTATTCCTGACATTTCAACTTTTTATTGACTTTATTCTCAAAAAGCAACATACCTAAAAGAAATCTACCATGTCTGTCTTTTAACTTAATGTGGTTCTTGTGTTCCTTTGTGAAAATGTCCTATGGTTACCTTCATTTTGTTTAACGACCATCCACCGCTGGTTTCAGACTGAATATAGTAACTGAGTAACTCAATCTGTGGGTTAGACTAACTGCCCTGGGCCGTCACTATTCCATTTTCATAAACTGAAACAGGAATACTGGCTTCAAGGTCATGTGCAGTGCGATTGTTTGATCATTTAGGAAATTCTTATTTTTCTATGCCTGAATGAAAAGACAAGTATAATCCACTTGATGAAACCCCAAACCTTTATATATGGAGTAAATCTAGTTCTTTTATCTAGTAATGGGAATCAAGTATTTTGTGCCATCTCTTGTAGACTATGAGCAGAACATGATAGCATTGATGGTCTAGAGGGAGGAGTACATCCCAGTTTCTTTCTGTCTTCTCCTTGATGTCTCCTGAACTCTCCTGAACCCTCTTTTCATGGTCTATCTAGAATCCTGGAACTGACCGACTCAATGAAGCACCTCCAAAGCCAGAACAGTGAGAAAGATATCAGCCTCAACACCATGCAGATCAGTCTGGACAGGATGGTAGGACCTTGGGAATATATGGTAGGAGGTGACAGATAGCTAAATTGGCTCTAGTCTGGACCTGAGGCTTGATAAAGTCCATAACTTCCTAGTCTAGAGGGCTGCAGTCTGGGGAATGTCAGACTTACTCCATGTACACTGCTTATCTGACTTAAATGGTTTCCTGCTCAGGAGACAAGGCGAACCGAGGATAAAGCAGAGATGGAAATACTCCACACAGAGATCCAAGCCCTCCAAAAGATTTTACACCATGTTCACCAGGTCGGAACAAAACAAAGTAGTGAATTAGATTGTGAAGCTGTTATCCAATGAAGTCAATAATGCCTTTTATTTTTACTATAATTTCTTTATAGTTAGTGAGCAGTGAGGGGGACGGCTGTGGCCCTGAGAGTGTGTCATCCTCGCCTCTTCATGGCCGTTCTCCTCTTAGGAACGCTACTGTGATATCAGTACAGAATGCTCTCTCCAAACACCAGAAACAAACACAGGTATAACAGTTATCTTAGTGTGATACACACAGTCTGTGCGCTTCTTCTAATTTATATCTGCAAAAGTCAAACTTTTGGGCATATACTTGTAGTATGTAATTTCAAAGAAACAACAATCTCCCCACTTTGTAATAACAGTTTTGTGTTTATAAACACACGTAACACGTGTTTATGTGTTAAGAGTGTGTTTGCTTTGCAGGTTTGTGTCTTTGATTACATGCTTTAACATTACCTGTGCCTCTTATCCACAATGAACTTTAAATAGTTTATTGCCTATAAATGGAATGAGCTACACAAAACTGTAAGGCCATTAACTACTACTATAAGCTACTATGAAGTGATTTTTTTTTTCATTTTTTTACTTTTTCTGTGATCATTATTTGTCATATTTGTCAACTTAAAAAAGTTAAAAAAGTTAAAAAAGTTCCTACCTGAGCTGAGCTGATCAGAATCAGCTGATTTGTTTTTAGGGTGTTTAATAAAGACATGAAAAACTTTCATACCTTCACATTCTGAATATTTTCCAAGTAACAGGGCCACAAAGCACATAACGGAAACTTCGCAGGTTCAGAGTCAGTTCATTTTTGCAGTATTTTTGAGTCATTGTAGCTTTACAAATCCAGGAGAATGTGAAATTTTCAGGGCTGAAAAACACATTTAAGATCTGTTGATGCAACGTGGAAGTATAGTACTTTTACATCCTCTGCAAGTGTCACAGTCTAAACTCAGAATCGTGGGTTTGAATCCTTTGGCTTAAAGCGCCTTAAAGTGACTGTTGTTGTGACTTGGCGACTGTTGTTGTAATGTGGCGTTGTATGGGTAGAATGTAATGAATTGTATTGGCGATTCTAAATCAGCTTCAGGTATGAATGAGTGTGAATGGTTGTCTGTGTCTCTCTCATTGTTTCTTCTCATGTAACTCTGTGTCATGTCAATTTTTATGTTGCAGCCTCTCAAGCATAAAAAGCTCAATCACTCACACTGACATATAACCTGCAGGAGCTACGTGCACGTTTGGGGGCTGCTCTGGAGCAAGTGGATACACTGCGCGAACACCAGCAAGAGAGGGACGCTGAGAGGAGAGAGTTGGAGCAGAAGATTCAGGATGTGAGGCGGGAAAGTCAGGAGGCTAAAAAAGCTCTGGAAGAAAGCCTCAGGGACAGCAACAGATATCGCCGCTCACTGGAGCTCATCTCCAGGTACATCCTCACCAAGTACTTCTACTTCTTTTTCTTGACTACACTTTGATTTTGGCATTTAGAAAGCTATTGAACATGCTTTGTCTCTTTCATGTCCACTGCTTATTTCTTTCACCACATCACACAGTGAAAAAAGCAGCTTGGAGAAGCTGCTGTCGGGGCTTCAGCAGGAAGTGGACTCCCAGCGTGCTGAGATGGAGGTACTACGGAGCTCCTCGCTAGAACTTCAGAGACAGAGGGATCTCCTGAGGCAGCAAAGGGAGGATCTAGAGATGCAGCTGGCACGCCAGAACACGGAGGCCCAAAGAGGGTACAGCAAGATCACAGAGAATGACCATTACACAAAGCACATCCTGACAGGCGTGATTGTTTTCAAGCCCCGTTTGTTTAGAGTTCAGATCAGTAACACATGTCATTCTCCAGCCGGCAATGCACCCACATGACATTTGGATGAAAATGTAAATGATTTACATAGCATTACTGCACTCATGCATGAGGGATACTTTTCTTTCCCATTTTCAGGGTTTCTTGGGCTAAAAAATTTGATTAGCTGAGAATTGGAGAAGGACATGCAATTGAACAAAAAACAAGAAAAACAGAAAAAAGAAAACTCGGCACTTATGCCAACATTTCTTCATTTTTTTTAAAGTACAGATGGATTACTGTTAAAGGGATCGTGTGTGAGACCAGCAGAACAGTGGTGGGGAGTTAAACATGTGATATAATTTCTGTTTCAGTGAGAGGAGTTTGCAGGAGCTCGAAGGGAAGCACTCGGATCTGCGCAGGGAGCTTGTGATGGTGAAGGAGGCTCTGAGCCAAATCACCCTGCAGAAGGAGGTGTTGGAGGATGACAAGGCCAGCCTCACTCTGGCTCTCTCCAAGGTTAACAACTCAGCTCCTCAGCGCAAGTTTTGCAAAGTTTCTCTGAGATCTGTCATAATTCTTTTAATATTATTTGAATCACTCTGCAGATTGAGTCTCAGAGTGCTGCGCAGGAACTGGCCTTCAACAAACTCCAGAATCAGGAGGCGGCGCTGAAAGATTCTCTCGACAAAATGGCCGCCCTTAGTGAAGGCTTAGCAAAAGACAAGGTGGAGCTCAGTCGTATTCTGCTGCAGGTCAGTAGTCATGCAGTTCCCCCATAACATACAAAAAAAGTAGAGAGCACGAGGTGAGGTGGCTAACTTGCTCTGCTGTGTGCTGCACTGTGAGTCACAGATCTGTCATCAGGTGCTCCCAAACTTACAGTATATAAATCATATAACTAATATACAAAGACTATAGGGTTGATTTTGATCAAGAGCATATTATTTGATATTATTGACTTGGAAAATTTCTCTTGGTCTCACAAAGTCATATAGCTCTACTCTATACCTGCAGTTTTTGTATCCTGGTGATCGCTGAAATTAAAGTTAATTTAGAAAATAAATAAGTGCCCAGAGGTGTAACCAAGCAGACTTGCTACTAGAAGGAAAGGAAGTAAAATGAAATATCCTGGCTTCTCTTCCAGACAGAAGGAGAGAAGACGGAGCTCTGTGAACGTAGACGGGAAGCCGAGGCGGAGCGGGCAGCAGCCAGAGAGGATGCAGCGCGGGCACAAAAGGAGATGATGGATCTGCTCGCCGAGAAGCAAGCCCTGGAGAGCTCCCACAGCCACTTGCAGGATCTCTGCCAGAAGCTAGAAGCAGAGCTGAGTCTCCTGCAGAAGGAGAAAGCTCAGGCCCTGGAGAAGCGCTCGCAGGTCAGGCCGCTCACGCTCCTCCCTACTCCCGACGCCTTGGAGAATTGGCTGGTGTTATTAACAGCTTTCAGCAGGTTCACGGAGCTTGTTGTCACATTAAAATGCATAGGAGGTCCTGGATGCATCTGCTGTGTTTTTTCCTCTCACATTTGATATGCAGCGCTCCACTGTGTGTTTTATATGTAACTTGGGACATAACAAGCAGAGGACCTTGGTGAACAAATGTGAACTGGAAAAGATAAATAGACAGACATATAATATCCAGCAGGAGTTTTGGTGAAAGCAGCAATAAATTAACACCTAAAGTATTTCCATTCTTCCTCAGCAGATCCAGATCCCCCTGTTCCGTCCTCTAAAGAATGAAAAGAATCCTCTCCTGCTGTATTATCTGTTCTGAATGTGAAACTGGGATATCCATGTTGATCTGAGCAAAAATATAACAAACCTAAACAATCTGACAAATTCCATCCAAACATTTTTAGATAGCTTATCTGTAAAAATAAATCAAACTTGGATGAAGCAAACCCTGTAGCGGCGTGCATCGCACTGAGCTCATGTTTCATCCCCATATTGGGGGCCTACACACATCCATAACATTGGTGTAATTCATCCACTTGAATATTTACCTAAGGAGAGGCTGAAAGACATTGTGTGCTAATATTTAGTTAGTGTGAGTTCATTTTTTTGTTTGGTCCAAAATCAAATTATAGTGATTGTTGCTTTTCAAACATTCTGCCGCAGTGAAATATTAGAAGTAGCAGGGTTTGGTTAAATATAGTGTGCTAGTGTGTCAGTAACTGGTACAGTATATTAGGGTCATTCTGAGTACTTACTGATAAGACTAATCACACCTTAAACACTGGTCAGCAGCCATTAATAGTTTCAATACACTGCACCAACTTATTGTCTCTGATGTAGAGGAACACAAACAGCCATTGATGCAATGCATGTTTGACCGGTTTTCTAATAATTCACTGGTGGAAACTTCAAAAGTGTCTTTTAAGTTAAACTTCAAGACTCAGCATGTGGGATAGGTGGCTACTCAGAACAAGTTACAGCACTGGAAAGACTTCATATGGAATCACCCGACTAGTGTCGTGTGAAAAAGCAAGTTTAGTACAGCCAGTTAATATCTAGCTTGTAGAACCACCTTTATATAAGCAATAAGTTGATTGTTTTTTTGTATGATATTTTCAGTCTTTCGCATGGTTGTGGATGAATTTTGGCCCGCTCTTCTTTACAGGGTTGCTTCAGTTCATTGTGGTTTGCAGGTGTTTAAATATGCGCAGCTCTCTTATGGTCTTGAAGCCTGGACTTTGAGTTTGTCATTGCAAAACCGTGATTCCTTTTTTTCTCCCACTCTGTTGTACATTTGCTGCAGTTCTTGGGGTCATTGTCCTGTTGCATGAGCCAGTTTGGGCCAAGCTTTGGCTTTCATACAGATGGACTCACATTTTACTCTAAAAAACCTTTGGCATGCAGAGGAGTTCGTGGTTGATTCTTTGACTGCAAAGTGCACCACATCATCAGCCCTCCTTCATTGTGTTGACAGTTGATATGAGATTTTTGTGCTGTGTTATTTTTCTCCAAAAGTGGTGGTGTCTTATGGTCAAACATCTCCCCTTTGGTTGTGTCTGTCAAAAGATGCAAGTTTGTGAACAAATTGTGGTGTCACATTGGTTGTAGAGAAGAGGCTTCTTCTTGCCAACCCTTCCAAATAAGCCATACTTGTTCTTTTTTTGCCCCCCTTGTACTTCGATGAGTCTTTACACACTAACTAAGGCTGTAGAGAGATGAGACAGTCTGACATTGGGGTGAATTCACACTTCTGGGAAGGCTTTGGTTGTGTGTTAACACACACTGTAATGCTCCAGATCAGACAAAATTTGTACTTTTATAAAAGCTGTTGACACTTAATAGTGATCTACTAATTAAGTGCATCTTTTTAACATATGGCTGCTACCTACCCTTTTAATTCCTACAGAAGCTGTGAGAGTGGAACCCTGTGAAGCTTCTTTCTCCATATGTATATATTGTATGTATTATATTTTGTATAAAAAAAAAAAAAAAGTAAGGTTGGACCCGGGAAGCTTTATTCACAGTAAGACAAGAAAAAATGGGCGTGTGTTACTCAGGTGGCTGCTAACAGCGGTAATGGAGCTCTGGGAGAATCTTTGAAATGGGAGAGAATCAGTTAATGAAGTCCAGAGCTGTGAGGTTGCCTGAGATTGCTTAATGATTCTCAGCTTAGAAATCTTACTTTGTCCGGGGAGAAGGGTGAGACAAGGGAGGGGTAGCTGGTAGGCAGGCTGGCAAATCCTTGTTTCCAAAGAAAGTCAGAAAACATGAATGCAGATGAAGAACAAATCCGACTGTGGTCTTTTGACTCCACTATAGGCAGCAGGGAGGTTTCAAAAGCAGTAAAGCAAGAACTCCAGGAGGTAAACTGGGAAGCAGATCAAACACAAGAGTTACTTTGCGAAACTTGCAGAAATCTCAGTTACACGAGGTTGGCCGATTTACCACCAAAGTGGAGGCGACAATCTGGTGGAGACACTGCCACAGCCGGTCCTTAAGTACCTAGTACTGATGAAGGTAATGAGTTGCATGTGTGCAGAAACAAACCCGAGAAACGACAGCTCTGCCCAGCTCTTCACCTGAGAGCAAGACAGAGAGAGAGAGAGAGAAAGCCTGACCCGGAAACCGACAGCATATACTCATATGAACTGAAAGCTCTTGTGCTTATTATAGAAGCAAATCAATATGCTTTTAAATTAAAATAAAAAACAAACCTTCTCTCAAAGTGATTCAGTCCATTCTTCAACTTATTTTCTTTGCAAACTTAAAACAAAGGATGTGTGAGACATTTATTATTTATTTTTGGAACCATTTTGTTAGTTCCATTATTTCACAGTTGAATCATGTTTCAGTGCAGTTACTATACTGTTACGGGGCGCTGTGTCTCCTAATGAATGTTTATGGAGGCAGGAGGTCTGTCTAAATTTAAAATCATTAGAGCCAAATTTTTTAGTGGTTTAGTATTTATTTCTGCTAGAATTTTCATGTTCCACAGGGTTCACCCACCTAAAAGGTTCATTGTCCTCCCCAAAAGACACATCACTGTAGTTTCCAGGTCTGAAATCTTAAACCAAAGAAATTATTTAAACTCGCAATCTTTGTAATGGCCTCCAGGGGGCCACAGCTCTAGTTCCAAAAAGACTCCATATATAGATGTCTGTGTGAAAATAGCCGTCAGCTCCTCTACTCTGTGACCTCAGGGAACAATTTACTAATTGATTGCTTTTTTTTAGGCCATATTCAATCAAACATGAACTTTATTTGACAAATTGTGATGAGTTTTGGAGTCAGAAAAGGGGATTATCCAGGGTATAATCATGAGATAGTCCTCGGTTTCACAGTCAGATCTGCCCCTCATTTCAAGACACTAAGATGGTAACAGGACTTCACTAACCACTGGTTGAAGTCATGGTGTCCCTCTCTCCACTCCTCTGCTACCCTGTGTCTTCTTCTGTTTGGATATTGCTGAAATACAAGTTGTTCAAAAGGCATCTCTGAACCACCTCAGCTAACTTGCTTTCAGATGGAAAGGAGCAGCAGCTCTACACTGAAGGGCTATGTTGGTTGCTATGTTGGTTAAAGGCTGACCCAGACACCCTTCAGATGAACCTCACCCCGCCCCCCACATAGCAAGCAGGTCTGGCCCGGATCTGGTATCAAGCCGGCACTGCTGGCTGACTTCTGGCACGATAAGACATATGTCATCCAGATATGGGTCAGGTCTGGCAATGTAGCCACTGTTTATGCGATGGAATGCCATATCTGGCCGATTGTGGTTTTCTTTATGTGGCCCAGGCTCATAGAAAACAGGTCTGGCCCGGATCCGGCATCAAGCTGGCACTTCTGACTGACCGGTGTCATGGCAGGGTGTATGTCAACCAGATGTGGGCCAGGTCTGGCAATGATGGCACTATTTATGTTCCTATTTTCCTATTTTAGTTAGAAGATCCGAATGTCTTGTTGCAATACTATACTGCTATGGTAGCCAAAGTTTCAAATGCAGGTTTGACAGGTTTGTGAGTGGGCACTTTATCCAAAACCTATTGAGGGTTTACTCATGTTTACCACTGGGTGGTTGTAGCTCAGGAGGTAGAGCAGGTCACCTACTGATCGCAAGGTTAGTGGTTCGATCCCTGCCCCCTCCAGTCTGCATGCCAAGAGTGTGAATGTGTATGAATTTAGTTAGGAAGCACTCGGTTTAGAGAAAATGGGTGAATGTGGCATGTTGTATAGAACACTTTCAGTAATCTTGAATAGTGAAAAGCGCTACATAAGAATCAGTCCATTCACTGTCTGAACAGAGTTTTGTCATGTTACTTTTGAACTATTATGCACATGTTGTTATTACATGGCTTGATTAAGGTACACATTAGGCTGACATCTGGGGCCAGAGCTGAAACTGTTCTGGGCAATGACAGGGCCACCAGTGTGTCTGCAACTGGTCTTGTGCTGGCCCATGTGTGGGCCACCTCTGGCAAACCTGATCTGGGCCACCGAAGGGCCGTCATTCTTTGCGGTATGTGGGCCATGTGTAAGCACATTGTGTGGGCCAGATCCAATCCGTACCAATGTTGCTATGTGAGCCCTTATATCCATGGTTTTTCTTTATTTCATTCCTTCAGTTGCCACACGCAGGTCGTGGCCATAGGTGAGGGTATCCATCTGTCTCCCACTTGTCACGAACAAGACTCTGGCTGAAAATAATCAAAAATGTATTTGTCATAAGTCTGTTGTGAATTGCAAATGCAATATTTTAATGTTTATAATGATGTTGTGTAAAGAAATGTTTTTTTTTTCTGCCTGTGCTCGTCTCCAGGTCAAAAGGCAGTTGCAATCTGTGACAGAGGAGCTGTGTGCGTGCAAGAAGGAGCTTGAGACACAGACCGCAGCCATAAAGAGAGCTACCCATGACAGGGAGGAGTTGGCCAAGGACAAGGCAGCTCTGGATGTCAAGCTAAATTCCGCTGACCGAAAGGCCTGTGGTTTCACGCAGGAGCTGGTTGCATTGAGGTCTGTGTGTGTGTTTGTGCGTATTTGTTTGTGTGGTTGGACCTCTGAAATGTTTGGGACCAATTTGATATTTAAAACCAGCTTCACCAGTTTGTTTTTTAGCATTTGCATTCAGCATAAATTGGAGTTAGGCTTGTATCAGTAATGTTTAGTTTGAGAGTGCAAGGAATGAATGTAAGTGAGCACAGTGTCCTCAAAAGCATGTGTGTATCTCTGTGTGTTTGTTTAAATAAAACCAACTGCCGTCGGGTATTTACGGTCATTTTGACTTTTTTAAACAAATTTTACTTTCTAAAGCGTAGCGAGTCTCGTGTAACAAGAGTCTTTAAGTAACATGGTTTTATTTGGAAACTATGCTTGTGATGGATTATTGGGTTTTATGACCTTCTACACCTAAAAGGTTCAAAGGTCTTTTTTCAGCACTCAAACCGTTTTACCACTGTGTTGCAGAGCAGAGAAGGAGTCCCTGGAGACGGCCCTGTTCGAGAGCCAGGAGCTTGCCTCGTCTCTGGAGGCCGAGCGCTCCAGGTTGGAGGGGGAGAGGCGCGGCTTGCTTTCAGCTAACGAGGCCTTGACGCGTGAGTAGCCCTCTCCCTCAGAGACCCCACTGTTCTCTTTGCCAAGCCCCCCGGCCGTGAAGCCTTTCCAGCAACCCACAAGAGATCCATATTTCAGCTGTGAGCTCTGCAACAGCTGGGCTGCAGCATCACTGGAGCTGCTTTCTCAGCTGACCAGGGTCTCACCACTCTGCACAAACATACGCATGAATCAGATAAGCAGGGGTTAAAGTGAACTGAAACGATCCAGAACAGCCCTGCGGCAGCTTTAGTTGATCGGTGGTTATATCTGATAGGCAGTTTAATACATATTATTATAAATTAAGTTAATTTTCTCTGTGCCGCAGTCTGGCTTTGCTTACAGTTGATGCCATGGAGACACTTGCTCAACAAATCAGAAAATAATATTATCCCATGGTCACGCCTGCATACTTCACACACATCCTTTTAGACTCCCCTGCAGATGTGGTATTTTTCTTTTCTTGCTATAAAACAAGTACCACAGGACGGGAGTGAGTATAATTTTTTTTTCTTTTAAGTGGCAGGTAAACCTAAATTAAACTATTCAAACTTCATCAAAAACAAAAAACCTGCTGTAACTGAAAAATGTTATGTTTGGGAACGTCACTCTCAGAGATAGGAAGGTTATTTTGAAGAGTAAACATGCCTCAACAAGAGATATTTGACAAACACATTTAAAGCTTGCATGTAATGTTACCACTTTTTTCAGAGATAGTGTAAAAGGTCTTAAATTGAACGATAATGAGTTTCTGTTTCTTAAAGGTTTTATTTAAGTTTCTGTGAGTTTAACAGCTGCAGTTCAAACTGGTTAGTTTGACTTACCGTGGTAAAGCGTGGTAAAGTGGTGTCCATGGTCAGTGTTTGATTAGGTATTGGGTAACAGTTAAGTTTGAATTTAAGCTGAAGAAGATGTTTAGTATCATTTGCCAAGTTCCACTTTTATACTAGCTTTATGTAACATCCACTTATGTTGCATTTCGTATTGTATTAGTTTGTCCTTTCTGTCCACTGCACCTCAAGATCTTTGGGTCTACAAATGAGTGCCATTAAGCTAGCATGTTCTTTGATAAGAACTCTGAATAAAATATTGCTGCTTCTGTAACATCAGTGGTTTTTAAAGTTTGTCTGCAAGTGAGGTACATGGATGTATTTACCTGTGCAGGTGAAGCTGCTCAGATGCGAGCAGATGCTGAACGGCAATGTGCACAAGCAAAAGAAGAAAGAAGTAAGTTGGAGGAAAAGCTGGCTCAAGTTGAGAGGAGTACCCTGCTGACTTTGACCAGCAAACAGCAAATTCACAGAGAGCAGCTCGAAGCAGAACGTCAGCAGAAGGTGCACTTTGAATTTGCTGGTCTCACTGTCAATTAATCTGTTAATTGTACTGAAGTGTCTGTTTGCTGGTCCTTAGGAGCAGCAGCGTGCAGAGCTGATGCTTCAGCGGGAGCAGGCCGAGGAGCAGCTGCGCAGACAGTGTGAGGAGCTGCGTGCGCACAGCCAGAAGGAGCTGCAGCAGGTGCGAGAAGAGCTGGCCAGGCTGAAGCAGGAGTTCGGCCAAAGTCTCCTGCAGGCTGAGAATGAAAAGCAGCAGGTACATGAGGTGGTCTTTGCAGGTTTCTTATGGTTCTTATGATTGTCAGTGATGTTTAAAATGTTTGTGTATTTGAAGGTAGGCCAGGGGGCGACATCGCAATTCTGAGCATGCAGAAGATCTGCAGATGAAATATAAAAGGACTGGAAGATAATACAATTCCTAAAGAAAGCAGAAGAAGCATGAGTTACAACAGAAAAATGAAAAAAACCTGACAGAGACAAGCATTTTAAAAATGTACTCAAACAGGGTTGCGCGCAGGTATAACCAGTGAGAGGAGGAAAAACACAATCAGGTGAAGGCAATCAAGGAAACATGAAGAAAGGACCTTAAAGTAAAGGAGAATAGCACAGAAAAACAATAGTTAAAGTAAACCAGGAAGTGGAAATGAGGAAGACAAAGGTTCAAATTCATTGGTAAGACAGAGGGAGACAAAGACAGGGAAAGAGTGCAGACACTAGGACAATATAAAAATTACTGACAGTAAATGACAAGTACGAACTGTGGAACCGATTTCTTTTTGTCCAAGAACCAGTGGCCAAGTCAGTTTCTTTTTCTGAGCTACGTATGAATGATTCTGACCTCGCAGTGTGTTTTGATCAGGCTTTGTCTCAGATGGAGGCAGAGAAGGCTGTCCTCACAGAGAAGCTAGCATCCCTGCGAGAGGACCTGGCCACAGCGGAAATGGATATGGAACGCCTGCAGAGGGAATCACTTCGCAAACAGGAGCAGGACAAGGTAAAAATATGACAGGAGCATACTGGCTCTGTTCACGTTTCCTTGCCGTGTTGTAACTCGGCTGACCGGTTTGTGTTTTCATATGCTGCAGAACCAAATGGCTGTCCTGCAGTCTGAGCTGCGAGAACTGCAGCTGCATTTTGAAGAGTCTTTGAACTCGCATGAGAGTGACAAAAAGAGTCTCACTGAGCAGGTCAGAGAGTTGAACCAGCAGAGAGAGCATGCGCAACAGGAGGTAGGAACTTTTAAAAAAAGTTGATGTAAGATTTTAACTTAATCTATTTTGAGTTTATTCTCACGAGTATCGTAGATCAGACCAATCTGTATTCACTGTAATACATAATCATTGTGAATTAAATACCAGCCACAGGTACCAACCATAGGACCCTGAAAAATTACTTGTTTTCTATGATTATACTTTCACCACATAATATCTAGGAAGGTACCGTGTCTCTTGTTTTTTTGTTTTTTTTAAATATATGGTGTATCAGTTGGCTCTCACTAAATTGGCACAGGTTTGTACAGTAGTGTCACAGAAATGGTTCGGAAACTTTTAGTTTGTTTGGCTTGGCATTGGATGGGAGACCTTTCATCTGCTTCTGCTGTGAGGGAGAGTTTGCACCAATTTGTACCAGTACAAGCGAGAGCCATTTACCATAAGCCTATGTTGACATTGGCTGGTGTCACAGAGCTTTGCTAACATCAGGGTGCCATCAGGTGCAGCGTGCACTGGGCCAAATCCTGCAAGGAAAGGTGGTGCGGTGTCCTCTCTTAAGACTTGTACTCAGCTCTCAGTTTCTGTGTCCTTTTCCTGTCAAGTCCACAGGGGAAAAGTTTGGTTCTGTTGACCTTAATATAAACATTAAAGTGCAATTAGAGACTATAATTTTGGCTCCGTGACATACCTCTCGGAGCCAAATGAGGGAGCCGTAAATCTCATCTCTCAGGGTTGCTTAAGGTCAGGAATCCAAGCACAGGGTCGCTGGGCGTTTTAGTGAAATAACAAGCTCACACTCACCTCATTAAGATGTAACTGCAGAGTTGTAAAGGCCCCACCATGCCATGATTTAAAAGCTTGGCCTTCCTGGAAAAGGAGATTGTTTATCTGTGTGGGGCTTATTGGTTTCATTTAAAAAAGAAGCAAAATTTAGCGTCACCCTGTCTTCGTGCTGTCTCCTTAGTCATGTCAAAGTATAGTGAATGGGGATGAGTGGAGCCAGAGCAGAAAAGTTTTGAGGTTTGGCCGGCCCTCCCTACCATATATCAAGTTAGGCTTCAGCAGTGTTGTCATATTTGGCCACCCCTGCTCGCTTCCTTGTTTGATTATTTTCACTAATCCCATCTCAGGATTCTCATGTCAGAAAGCAGGAGTGAGGACATGTGACAAAGAATCGAAGAGCATGAAAGACGAAGAACGATAAGGGGAAAGAGGTAGAACGAGAAAGAGGAGGATACGGTCTCTGGTACCATAATATCAAATCAAAGTTTAAGTTAACCCCTTGTGTAAATAAGCCGGCGGTGGAGTGTTTATTTTCTCCGTCGCAGCAGCGAGAGGCTGGCTCCGCTGGGACTCCGGGTCCCCCTCTCCCATCCGCATAACACAACACTGCTGCCCTCATATTCTCTGCCTCCTCCACTGCCCTCCACCCCAAAAAATCAGATAAAATAAAGTAGAGTTGGGCTGGATCAGCACTGGCTTGTTTTTTCTCACTTTAGAGTTTATAAGGACGAACCATCTTGTGTGGCCTCTAAACATAACACTCTTCCTCCTCCTCATCCTGCTCCTTGTCCTCCCTCTTCTCCCTCCTTCTCCCCTACCACTTCACCAGGGGGGCTGCTGTTTATCATGTCGCTCTCTTCGCACCGTGAGCTGCAAAGAGGAGACAGGGAGAGACAGCACCTGGCTAAAGGCCCAACTGGCTCTTATGCGTGCCCCGCTGAGCTTGGGCCTCCCTTCTTCTTTCACTACAACACACAAAATGTTGCCATAAAACAGAATATAGGTCAGAGAGTATTTTGAGATAGTGCAGATAATGCTTAAAATAGGAGATGTTGAGGAATAGCTTTCAAACAGTGAGGCTATGATGCATTATCCGATCCTAAGTCGGCATGCAGGAGGATTTTGTTACCAAATAAATTCTGGGCTGGAGCGAGAAGAACTCAAGAAAAAAGCTCAGTGTTTCTAAACTATTTATTTCATTTTCTTGCTCTTGTTTGTGACCCTCTAATTTTCTTTATTGATACATCATGCCTTTAATTCTCTGTAACTTTCCCATGAAGTTGGAGGGCCTCCGTCAACAGCTGCAGGAGGGAGAGGATGGACGTTTTAAAGGGCAAAGGGAGTTGATTGAGGCTCACAGAGAGCTTCAGGGCTGTGCACAGGAGCGAGACAAGTTACGCAAAGATGTTGTGGACCTGAGAAGGCTCTTGGGTAATGAGACCCGAGAGAAAGAAGCCATCCAAGCCTCAAACCAGGAGCTGAGAGCTCTCGTCAAGCGAGCCGAAAGTGATAACAGCAGGTACGGCTGCCATGCAAGGCACGTTGCTATAATCGTCCACCAACAGTGGATGTTTATCATATTTTTTATTGTGTAAATATTAACCACGTCTTGACTAGTTTGAGACGAGCTGTGGAGGAGAATGAGCAGAAAGTGGCCGTCTTAGAGGAGCAGAGGAGCTCAATGCAACAAGAGGCAACGGCTCTTCGGAGCGGCATGAGAGAGCTGGAGAAGTCTCGTCTGCAAGCGCGCAGAGAGCTGCAGGAACTGCGCAGACAGGTGAAGAATGACTGAGGTCACTGGTTTCCATCTGATTTATTTGAAATGAAGAATTATATTGGAGTAATTTGTGCTGTGCTGACATGAACAGGTAAAGGTCCTCGAAGGAGAGAACATCCGGCAGAAACAGGAACTGCGAGAGCTGCAGGCCAGGGTATGTGAGGAGGAGCAGAAGGAGGAGGAGGCACGTCGTGAGGCTTTCACCCTCAAGCAGAGAGTGCTGGAGTGTGAGGCTGGCAGGGAAGCGGTGCTAAACGAGGTAGAAGGCCTCGGGGAGTTAGTATGTTAACAACACGCTAGAGCAAACATTCAACCTTGGCTAACATACCTCACATGTCACACTCGCACAGAGACAGTCAGCATGAACCATAACACACTACTGCGCAGTGGGTTTGAAAAATCCAAATGTTGCTCAACATTTTAGCAAATTATTGAATTATAAATTCATTATTCAAGCTCTTCAGTCGCATAAATTCACATTGAGGGTCCCTAAATTCCCATGACCCCTTCCAGCAGTAAGTGAATATCGGGTGGATGTGTGTATTCTGCATGCCAGAATAAACTGATGATCATTATGATATATTAGAACGCTGATTAATGATGATGTTTCCCTTTTCAAACTACATATAAACCAGTCTGTAAGCTCAGTAAACCACTTTAGGTAATGGCCAATATATTCTCCAGTTTGATCTGAAACAGGCCAGACCAAGAACGTTTTTAACATAAAACATCTCCACATTATCTAAAACCAATCTGAAAACAAATGATCAAAAATAAACTCGTGAAAATAGAAGCAAAAAAATAAGTTACACGTAACAGCAAGTCTGCAAAAAGTGCAAAACCTGTACGTTCAGAATATTTTGGAGCTATACAGCAGTAACTCAGCTGACCCTTCTCACCCTGGACACAGTCTGTTTGATCTGCTCCCCTCAGGCAGGAGGCTCCGGTCCATTCGCACCAGAACCTCTCGCCATAAGAACAGTTTCTTCCCCTCTGCTGTTGAACACATGAACAATAACCGTATAACTGTTCCCACCACTAACACATGACCCTACGCTGTGTTCACTGCATCATTCCATGTTTGGCACTGATCACCACCTGCACTCATGTATATATCATGTATATATCATGTATATATCTATCTATCTACTTAGCACTTTTAATTCTTATTCTTATTTTTATTTTCATGTCTATTTAAGCGTAATTTATAACAGTATGTTTGCACTGAAGCACCGCAGCAATTTCCTAATGTTGTAAACCCGCTCAACATTTGGCAATAAAACCCTTTCTGATTCTGATTCTGATTCTGATTTCTTTATAAGCGAAACATGCGGCACGTTGTTACAGTGGTTAGGGCTATCGCCTCACAGCAGGAGGGTTGTGAGTTTGAATCCACTGGCCAATATAGAAGAACAGTTCTATATTTCTTATTCCCGATGCTAAATACCTCTCAGCATTAACTATGTCCCACCAAAACACACTTTGTCCCACATGTAGCTTGTTGGGATCCCATCACTTAAAGTGGTCTGCATCTTTGAAACTCTTCCTTTAAACCCACATGGAAAATAAACAGAAAGAATTGACAGGATTGTGGGTTTCATGTTATGATTTACTCGTGAGACTGATGCCCTTTTGCGTTTTTCTAGAAACAAGTGCAAAGGGACACCCTCATCTTCATTTGAGAAAAGCCTGATGTATAAAACTTAAACATTTGCTATTGAAGGAAAGTTTGTTTTTATTTCTCTGACATGTAGTGGGTTATAAAGAAGGGTCAGGGTTCCACAGTATATTAATCAATTGTTGTTACTCCTTATTTTCTCATTTCTGAGGCTCTATCAGTGAAGTCGACAAGCTTGTCATCGGGAAACAGATGAACTTCTTAAAGCCATGTTGTTTTTATTTACACAGCTACATTTAGGCCACTAAAAATCCTTTGGAGCATGATTGGAACTACAGTTATCAATAATAATGTTTTAAATGACAGTTTTTCAGTGTTGTAGATCAATTTATGTTCACATTATTAATGCTGCAGTTAAACAGTTAAAGATTCAAATACATGTAAAGATGTAAAAAAATAAAAAACAGATAATCTGATCATCATTTAGAAGATTAACATATTTTGTAGTGAGATTTTGGTCTCTTTAACGTTTTGGTTAAGGAGCATTTAATAACCTGTTAATTTATTAGGTCGAGCTGTGTCCTCAAATTATAATAGATTACAAATTCTGTTATTGGTTTATCGCATTTATCACATGAACACTGCTAAACATTTTCTACTTTATGTAATTAACACATGATGGACCTTATTTAGTTTTGCTGATTTTTTCTCGGGGTTTGCACAGGTCGCAGGTTTACAGCGTCGTGTGATGGAGCTGGAGTCCGCAGAGCATCAGAACCAAGAGCTACTGCAGGAAAAAGAAACTTTTCAGCGGCAGAGTGACCAGAGGCACAGAGAAACCACCGCCCAGCTGGAGGCAGCACTGGAAGATGCCAGGGCGCAAATCAAAGAACTCTCCATGCAGGTTGGTGTTGCTAAAAACAAGGCCCAGAGCGTGGAGGAGCAGCTGGAAGTGAGCGATGCCAAATGCAGGGACCTGGAGCTCAAGCTGGCGGGGCTGTATGCAGCTCTGCGCCGCACTGTTGGCATCAACCACATGAGGCTTTCAGACAAACCAGGGTCACGAAGACGGTTTCCTTCCCCTTGGAGAAGCCACTTCTATTCAAAAGGTATAGTTGGGTCTTACAATAGGGCATCATGGTGCCATGTTTCTCTCTGAAAAGTTGAATCGATGAGTGTGGTGTCTGGTCAGGAGGAGAGAGTGTGGCCAATGGATCTCTGATCTCCGTGTCCTATGGTGAAGACAAAGAGCTAGACTTGGAATCAGTCAATACAGCCCTGCGGGAATTCCAGCAAGAACTCACAGATGCTCAAAGAGACAGGGTATATTTAAAAATCTTAATAACTGATTATAAGTTCAATGATTCAAACTCTGATATTATAGTCATGTTTTTTTCGCTTAAATAATGGCTTTGCTTTCCTCAGGATGAAGCCAAGGCTCAGGTAGTCAGTCTAACTCAGCATGTGACTGAACTCAAAGACAGTCAGGATAAATCATCCTCCCAACTACTACAACTACAAAAGTCTCTGAAGCAATTAGAGGAGGGTAAAAACCCACTGAACTCTTCACTCATACACAAACTAGCAGTAGTTATTTGCCTAAGCAAGCAATATGTTTTACATATATAACAGATACATATATTCTTTCAGGAAAACGAGACGTGGAAGAACGATTGAACCAGGCACACACTTCGCTTTCCCTGCAGGAAGAAGCAGCACATTGCACAGAGAGAGAGAAGAGAAGCCTTGAAGAGGAGCTCAGGGCTAGTCTGCAAGCCGCTCAGGCTGAATCCAGAGCACTTCAGGTACGTAAAAAGCAAAATATTGTTGAGAAAAATGTTGACAGCATCTTCTTTGAGGCTGAGGAAATCCTGTTCTTCTCCCTCTACAGGACAAGTTGGAGGTTGTTCAACAGTTAGAAACTTGTTCAAATTCAGAACAGCAGAAACTGAAGGAGTCTCTGGAGGCAGCAGAAGGCAGGGTGAGAAGTCTGGAGCTTTCTCAACGTGCTCTCGAAGGCGAGCTGCAGAGGGCCCAGCTGAGAGTGGCAGAGCTGGATGCTGAGGCAGGTGCATTACAGGAGAGGCTGACGGACATGAGGAGAAAACTGGGTGAGAGTGAAGACCGGTGCGCGGCGCTGAGGTTTAGTGAGGAGAGACTGGCCACGTCATTGGCTCAAGCTGAACAGCATGAGAGTCAGCTGAGAGAGCAGATTCACAAACTGTCAAACACCCTCAGTGACAGCAGGAGCAACACGGGAGCCCTGCAGGAGCAGATAACGCAGCTGCAGAGGGCTCTGACTGCCAGCGAGCAGGACCGAAGGCTGCTGCAGGTACAGTCTCTCACCTGAACCCTCCATCCAGCAGGAGAACAACTCCCATGTTTTAGCTGGCCTCATCAGCTCTGGCATATTTTTTATTTACTCTGCTGTGGTTTCATTCAAACTCGTCAAAATCTGAGCAGTAAATTAGGCGCTACATCTATCCACCGAGCATTTTATCCGTTGATTAAAGGTCTAAAAGATTCTAAATGGTCCGTAGCAATCAAGACTGAAATTGGGTTAAATGTGAAATTAAAAAGTGAAATTAAGTTGATCTTTCGATTCGATTGGACTTTTGTGACACTGATATTTAATTTTCGCAATGTCCAACTGCGCTAGAATAAATGAATTGTTGATAATGTATCAATACTCTGCATTCACTCATTTGGCTAAAAATCTTCCGTCTGCGTACCCAATAAAGGAAAGAGTAAAAGTGTCATGACTTCAACCAAACAGGGGATTTCAACAGCCATTTTTCGGAGTAAATGTCCTAATATTTGCTAATATTTGCTAACACGGTGCCACAAGTGAAAGAAGCACCTGGAAACCAAATGTCCCTTCTGAGAGAAACTTCAAAAGAGAGCTGGCTCTGAACCAGAGGCAACAAGACTGTTGGTTGGACTCTGATTGTGCCTGATACGGAGATGAAGGCAAGATGTAAGCTAGTGGAGTATTCTTGCAAAAACATTTTACAAACGGGCTTTCACAAAAACCAAACAGAAACTGATGGATATGACACATGATCTAGAGGCTAATTTGCACAGAAATGAATACATCTGTGCCTTGAATTGTTTGGCTTGTCTTTGGTGTAACTTGGGCACAAAAGGTTTTCAAAAACACTGATTTAGATTTGGAAGGTGCAAATGAATATGTTTAGTAAGGCGACCAAATGTATCAAGAGGGGTTATTTGAGTTACTTCTGCACTCTTATTAGCAGTCTGGCCATTTTGCTCTGACCTTTGACATCAACAAGTCATTTTCTCCCAGAGAACTGCCGCTCTCTGGATATTTTCTCTTTTACAGACTATTTTCTGTAAATCTTAGAGATGGTTATGTGGGAAAATCCCAGGAGCTCATTAGTCTCTGAAATACTTAGACCACCTGTCAAAACCCAACAACATTCAGACTATCTTAAATCATCATTCTTTTACACTTTGGTGCTCAGTTTGAACTTCAGCAGGTCATCTTGACCATGTCTAAATGCTTTACTGGACAAGGTCCTTCCATGAAGAAAAAGGTGATCCATTGCATTGTGTTTTTGTCGATGTGCGTGTGTCCATAGGAACGTCTGGATAAAACACGAGACGCCCTTTCAGAAAGTAAGAGGCTGAACCACACGCTCGCAGAGCAGAACCAGAACCTTCAAAGAGTCCAAGAAAACTCAAACTTTAACATTTCTGAGCTAGAGAAACATAACAGAACACTAAAGGAGGTGAGTCACAGTGGTAGAAGTGTAAGCAAATACAGGTACAAAGGTCAAGACACTGTTTTGATGTGTGGTTGATTAACTGTGTCCCAGAGCCTAAAGCAACAGCAGGAGGCTGAGCTTCAAACCTCCCAGCAGCTGCACAGAGAGAAGAAAGAACTCCAAGAAAAGGTCGCCAATCTCCAGAGCTTCTTGCAAAAGCTCCAGAGTGAGAGAGCTGAGCTCGAGAAGGTGGTGACACGCTTTGGTAAAGACAAATCTGCACTTAGAAAGGCGCTGGAGAAGGTGAGCTGATTGGCCTGCTGCACAGTGCTTTCAAACACTGATTACACTTATCAGCTTTCTCCCCGAAATTCAGAAAGCTCGGTGAGATTCTGTGTGGCTGTTGTGTCAGTGTGTAAAAATAAAACCTGTAACAATTAGCATTAAAAACTAATACATTTTGGTAAGTGCTATACAAATAAACTTTATTATTTAAACAAGGGATCACCAAAAATGCAAAACAGGAGAAACATCCATAATCTTTAGTTGCTGTACTTCTTAAACCCTGAAGGGCCAAAGCTTTACTTTAGAAGCTAACATGGCTGAGTAAAGTTTTTTTTTTTTTTAAGATTGTGTTTCTCATATCAGTGTAGTTTCCTTTATTTATGAGAGATGTTCTAAAATACTCTGTCATTATTTATGAAATCTAAGCCATTTTATCCAAATCCATCATATTTCCACCTGATCTTTATGCCATACTGTTCCACTGTAGAAGGGATGTATTGCCTGAAACTACACCCGCCTCTGAAAGCTACCAACTGTTTATCCAAACAGAGACCAGTACCAGGGAGATAGTATTTGGGTATCTGGGCAACAAACAGTTTTCCAAATAAGCAGCAAGTTTGTCCGAGCTCTGGTTGCTCTGGTTGTCAAACGAACAAAAAAACGTGGACTTTTTAATATCTCTTAATGTTTCTGTAGTTCTGTTAGCCGTGATGCACGAATGCACAAATATATTTTACACAAAATCCCCATTATCCTCGTCACACCAGTGGACCGGTTCCTGTGAAAACTATGAAAAGTTGTAACAAAAGTAAATTGACAGATTTATAATGTTTACAATTAAAAATATCACAACAGCACGTGTAAATATATGTGTGGGGTTACTGGAATGTTAAAGTCAGTCGATCAAGACACGGTATACACAAGATTTCAGTCAGGTGTTAAAATACACTGATTGTTAAAAATGTTTTACTTGTGCGGAGAAGATAAACTTCTTCATGTGGCACACAAAACCTAATATTATAAAGCTGCCAGCCTTAACAAACACAGGGGAAAACACAGATGCTGTAGTTATAAATAAGCATGAAAGAGGATTATTCATTATTTGGGGCTTTTATGTCATAAATCAACATAAAAGTAAAAAAAATAAGAACAGTAGTGACAAATACTGAGAATGAATCCCAGTTACTAAAAAGCAAAAAGCTGAAACAAGGCATTAAAGCCACGATCTTAATTTTTTTTTTAAACCCGGGCCCTAAAGTATTACTCTGCTTTTGGTCAGTGGACCTAAAAGATATTTTTGCTGAATATGAGGTAAAATATCTGTAATATACGAGGAAGCCAAACCACAATTGGCTTTAAATGTAATTAAAGACTGCAAATTCTACAACTGCTGGAAGCCTTTGTATGACAGCAGCCAGGTCTGAAGTAATCCACGTTTAGTGTTGGTCAGAAGGCTCCTGGACCAAGTGAAGACATATAAGACACATAAAAATACTGAACACTGCCTTTATTATTCTGTAGTTTAGTGTTATTATTTCCTGAGCTTTCTGTTTTCTGTAGAAAGTCATCCCAAACTGAGGGAAATACGGAGGTGGACTGTGGGAACCGAGAGGCTCTGTGCTCGGCTTCTGCTACACCGATTACAGGAAGGCACACGGGTGCAGAACAATCATGGTAAAGTCGTTCACGTTATGTCACCCTCGTGCTGTTGTCAGGTGGAGATGGAGAGGTTGAGGAAGGAGGAGGAGGCAGCGTCTGTCGCCAGAGCACGAGAGGAGCTGGAGCAGAGGGTGCGGAGCCTGGAGCAGCAGCTGGCTGGAAAACAGAACGAGATGCAGACTCTGCAGGTGAGAAGCTCCAGGATTACAGCAGAGGACGAGCAGGGACTGCACTGGCAGCACAAACTGTTTTATAGGATCTATACATAATCCTCAAACAATCCAGCTGTTCCAGCAACTGAAATTATGGTTATATTTTCATCATTTTTAATGGCTATGTTGTTTCTCATAGCATCCTGTTTCCTTCATCTATCACAGACAATCTAAAGTTTTCTAGTGTTCGTAATGATGATGTTAAAAACTCCAAATAAACGGAAAAAATCATTTCAGCTGTCATCGCTTCAAGATACTGAATTTAATTGACACTGAGTCATTTCTGTGCACTCCATCGCTGCTAGAGACAGTATGAAAGATTGACTGGTTAGTGTAGTCAACTCAATGCGATGAGCAAGGGTTGGATCTGACTTTGAAACCACACACCACACACACCCGGGATAATCTTTCTTTCTGGCTCTAATAACAACTATAATTTACAAAATGGACTTCATGTTTTACTTAGTATGACCTGAAAGTAGAGTCCATAAACTCATCAGAACATTTTTATTGTAAAAGGATTGAACTACAAGCAGTACCAGCAAACAGTTTCACAGCAAATATCATAAAGACATTTAGTAGATTGAAAAGGAAAATTACAGCGTCGTCGCATAATCATGACAGTGACATGACACCTTTTGTTCAATCCAAGGAGACCTATTCTTAAGAAGAAGGGCACAGATTCATTTTATTTTATTTCTTACATTAATAAAGGGTAGACAAACATTTAAATGTTATGAATCAACACCAGGGAATGCGGTGGATTCAAGCAAATTATGCCCAAAGACCAGAGCTTGTTCCAGAAAGCAGGTTTAACAAAGCTGAGTTTAAAATATCCCCTGATCATGTTCACCGTGATTTAAGCACATGCGTAGATAGTGCAACATACAGAGTATAATTCACCAAAATAACATTATAGATAAGGTCAGGAGTCAGATTCTGATTGACTCATATTTTTATCTTCAGTTACATTTTGTCGCTGTCAGGCTCGAGCTAAATAGTTGGATTTTAAAGTCAAATGCAAAATTTGGTAGTATTCTGTTTTTTATCATTAAACAAAAAGTAATTTTAAGTGCTTAAATAATAGAGGTGGGAATCACCATACATCCCACGATACGATATTATCACAATACTTAACGCACGATACGATATTATTGCAATTTTTTAAAATATTTTGCGATATTCAGATTCTGTACATAAAGGTAAACTTTATCAATATTCATTTTATCTAATATCAAAGTCTCGCACTCAGTCTTTCTCTCATTTCAGTTTTATTGTTGACAAACTGAACGGTTTGTATTACAGTCTAGCCCAACTTAACTGAATGCAACCATCTGGTACAATTATAGCTATTCTGAACTATGCAATTTGTGAAAACTATGCAGCCCATTCAGCAACTGAAGAATTTGAAAGTAAATTAAAACAAAATATAATTTTACATTAAATAAAAAAGTTTTAAACTTAATTAAAATAAAACATGTCTTAAATTAAAATAAGTAAACTGTCATGTTTATTGCTGCCAAAAAAAAAGTTAAACACATTTGGACAGTGAAGGAATGTCAGGATTCTTGCTCAGAAAAAGGATCAACATGCTCTGAAGTCAGAGCACAAAAACCTTTTTTGTAACAAAATATCGATTTCTGCTGTCCCTGTATCGATACATTATTAGCAAACAAAATATCACGATACTACACAGTATCGATTTTTTCCCCCACCCCTATTAAATAATGACTCACCTGACTAACCTAATTAAAATGACTCTAAGATGATGTTTCTGAGATAAATACCATCCATTTTCCACTGGTGGGTCAGTCTTGTTATGACCTACGATGTACATACTCATGTACATGTACATACATATAGAGTTGACTGGGCTAACTCAGTTAAGCCTTTCTGGACCCAAAGAAGAAGACTTTCCCATCTCAAAGTTCAGGAGTTAAACTCTAAGTTTGTGGTTTCTGGAACAGGATCCAGATGTTGTACAGCTGTGGCATTCAGGTGTGGCAGAGAGAGAGAGAGAGAGAGAGACGGTGTCTTCCATAAAGAAGCCAAAATGTCAGTGGATCTGACAGCAGCCTATAAAGACACAACAAAAGAAATGTGTAAATCAGAAAATGCAGAAGTTAAAGACAGGTGCCTTCCAAATAATGTGTTTGTAAAAATTTGTGATCAGAGAACCCTACCAGGAGACACTAAAAGTACACAAAAACCCGAATTTGACCTTTTCTCTCTGTGTTTTCAGTCTCATAATGTTATCTGAATTGTCCTCAGGCCCACATCTCCCAGTCAGAGCATGCTCACGCACACCGCCTCCTGGAGGTGACAGCACGCCACCACCAGGAGTTGGATATGGAGACGGAGCGTCTGAGAGACAATCAGCTTCAGGCAGAGCAGGCTTTGGAGAGCAGGGAGAAGGCACATCGACAGAGGGTCAGAGGCCTCGAAGAACAGGTATTTTAAATCTACCTGTAAATGTTTTCTGTGTGATTACAGATATTGTTTGTTTTTTTAAATTTTATCTGGTTTTTTTGCAGTTGCTGGCGCTCAAAGAGCAGCTCGATCAGGAGACGAGAAGACGACAGGCCTATTTCAATCACATGCTTCAGCCCGGCGTGTAGTGAGAGTGAGAGCGTGCTCCTCCGCCTCTGTTGGCTGCTTCCCAACAGCGTTACGTTTCAACCTACATCTCCATACAGAGAAACCCACTCCTGCATTCGCTCCCACCTCGCACATGTGCACACAGGATTACATTAATCCAAAGGAAAACTCAACAACAACAAACAAAGAGCGTTTTGTTTATAAGTGAACTGGATGTGCCAAATTGTTTTAAGGATTTCCTCTGACTCACCGCAGTTGGCGTTTCTAAGTCTGCTCATGCTGTGTCAGTTTTCTTGGTTCATACTTTCTTCTTTTTCCTAGATTTTTTTTTATTTTTGCAAACTCATTTGTCATATTGATCATGTGAATCCCAGTAAGAATATATATGAGTGCAGATCCAAATATTTAGAATAGTCATTTGCAGATTTTAAAAGATTTTTTCTTAGGATGTCAAAAAGACTAAATAAATGAATGTTATCATGTGTGGTGTTTGACTTAATCAGTAGTAATGGTGCAGAAGTTTTGATTATTTTCAATAAACTAAAGCGCAGTTTCAAAGTTTCACAATAGTGTTGGCTCTTTCACGACGTGAATTTAGTGTTTCTTGTTTTCCTGTGTGAGAGAATGACCTTCTGTCGCTGTTGCCATAGATTTCTGTCAAAGATAGGTGCACACTCCTCATGATCCTTTAAAAGTTCACTGCCACTTATCCTGTAATCATCCACAGCCCTGAACCATTGCAGTAACATGTTTTCATTCTGAGTTTGAGTATCTTAAACACCAGTAACCCGTTTCCATTTTCTTCCATTTAAATTCACACTTATTTCCCCAACAGTTCACACACATGTCTTCTCACTGTGTCACATAGCAGGAGTTTCACTGAAAGGGGAAAATCCTGTCAGAGTTTCTTTAAAGCAGCCCTTTGATTACCATAGATCCGCCCAGTGCTTATCCAGTTACCGGCCTCGTTCTAGCTATTGGCTAGAAGGAGCTAATTATGCAAGGTAGTGAATCCCTGTGGGGGAGGTGGGGCCAAAGCTGAAAGAACTCCTTTGGCAAGCAGAATAGAGCTTTTATTGAGGATATTTCTAAGCTGACTATCAGGGACCAAATCACTGGATTGTTTTTAAAAAAAAAAATCTCAGCTGAATCAGGTTGCTCCCCCTCTTTCATTCCTTTCCTTCGTTTCATTTCAGTGAGACAGAGTGTAGCTCATGCAGTGCCCAGCAGAAAGCAGAATGCAAGGAATCTGCAGTATTCCCCTGTCTCACACAAGAAGCCCAGTTCACCACTGAAGGACAAGTGAGGAGAACCAGAGAGCAGTCAGAGGAGGATTCAGAGGGAGAACGTGCGGTCTTGTCTTGTTCTGCTCTGCTCTTGTTGCCTCAGGTGTACGCGCTCCTCCCTCTCCTCCGCTGTGCCTGCTGTCAGCTCCATCCCTGGGTGGCTGAGGCCATGGTGCTGGTGCTGGAAGCCCTGCTGCCCTGCTTCTGCACCCTCTTCTTCCTGACCCTGCTGCCCGGCGTGGAACCCGCTGTGCCCCTGGAGGACTTCTACCCCTTTGGCCGGGACAAGGGGGACTCCCAGACCATTGCTCAGGATGACGGCGGCTCCGGGCTCCTGGAGATCTCTGTTGCATTCCCCTTCTTTGGAGACAGGCACACAGGACTCTATGTGAGTACAGAGGAGTGTGTTTCTGCTGATGTGTTTTGAAGTCACTGGTTATGAGTGTGCATGCACTTGGTAGCTGGCAATTGGATCTGAAATGTTGTGGATCGTATAAGAGCCTCAGGGAGCTGAGATGTGGCACACAGCCAAATACTACATTGCGGTACCCTCAGAGAATTTGTATACGTTCATGTAGAATATCGCGTTTTCCCCTCACGGGTGTAATCATACTCCTCTGTGACTTTCTCTTTACATCTGCCCCTTTCTGCACTCTGAGGTCTCTCGAGTGCACAGAGGCAGAGCAAGAGACAAACTATTAGCAGCACAGTGGTAACTCCTGTTATAATAAATCTGCAAAGAGCTGTTAAAGGAAGTGACAGTTTGTGTTCTTACTGTCGCCGCAGCATCTGTGAGTGGTTCTCTTTTCAGAAGGAGCGAGAGAGCGGAGGGAAAATATGCACAGCAGAGAGAGAGAGAGAAACAGCACTCATGGGAGGAAGCCCAACGGTTTGACAAGGATTTTCGCACAGCACAGTGAAACAGCCTTTGATCTGCCTTTGTCATGTATTGGGTTCGGTTCCAGCGCATGGAAAGGCAGAACTCCCTTAAATCAACACCACCTGTTGTGGTGAGGCATCTGCGTTTGCGCTTCATATCGCCCCTTCCTCCCTCTTCAAACACTGGGCGAGGGAGGCTGAGGAACCATGGCAACAATGGGCAAGGTCAGAGGTTGTTTTTCTAATCTGAGCGTTTACGCCACGAGCGGTGAGGTCAGCCTCCTCATGTGGAAAAATGTAAAACTCTCCTGCATCTAAACGCAGCGTAAAGACAGAGACGCGATGTTTACGAGCACAACTGCTGGCACTTCTCCTTTAACAATACTGATACTCTGCAGTGAAATTAGACAAGATAAGACATGTTGCTGTTTGCTTGGCTTGTTGATCTTAGACTGAATTATCATCTGATGGAGAGATAACAATCTAAATCTGAAAAATGTGCTGTGTTGGTAGCGATGTGATACCCCGTGGCTCTTGCTTTGCGTCTCATTCTGAGGTCAGAGAAAGCAAAAGCAAATTATAGAAACCACTTGAAATTACAGTCACGCTTGTTTTAAAACCTCACCTGAATCCATTTAACATGCGCTGTAAAGCAGGCGGCCCACAGGGCAATATCTGCCACCAGAGAGCTGCTTTGAACAGGTAATATTTCAGTGAGTACTAAAGGGGTAAATTTGTATGAATAATTTCTCCCAGGAGTTTGTTCCAAGCCTCTGGGCTACATGGAAGCTGCAGAATCAGACTGGTTTTAGATGGTTTGTGGGCGCTGTCACGCTTCATTATCATAACTGATTCTGCTGAGCAGTAAACATGCCTCGGAGCGTATTTCTGAACCAGGACATCTTGTTTGCAGGAGTTTCCGTAGATTTAAGGATCATCACAGCCATGCAGCACTTGTTTACAGATACTTTTAATGTCACCTAAGATACTGACTTGGTCCCACTCCAGTCCCATTTCTGCCTCGTAACCAGGCTGTCCCTCTGTTACGGCTGTGTCAGGGAGTTTTCTCATGTTTCTCTCCTCCTCCGGGTCCTCCCTCCCCTCCTCCCTTCCTCCCACGCCTCAGATAACATGGCAGGGGTCTTCCCCCTGGAACTGTCCAGCTGCTTTATCTGAGAAATGACCAATCACTTTAACATAATGCAGATGTATCTGCAAAGAATCTTAGAGGGCTTCTAAACAATCCATTTCATGGATTAACTACTCTTACGGATGACCAGCATAAACACAGCGAAGGAGCACATCCAAGGTTAGAGAGGAAAGAACACAAGTTTAAAAGCAGATGTGAGAATAGACGGGCACGATCAAAGGAAGTTACTGCAGAGAGAAACTCTCATGGATAGTGGAAAAAGTCCCAAGTCTTTCAGTGGATTAAATAGACTGTCACTGGAAATAAATGCACGTAAACAACATTTCAGTACATTTAAAGGTTTCCACCGAGAACGTTCCACAGCATATCTGCATTTTTACAGATTACACATCTGCTAGTGCTGATCTGGTCTTCTGAAGAGCACCAACACTTTGTGCAGTTTCATTCACTCGTTTCACTCACCACCGTGTATGGCCCAAAGATGTGTGCGTAGAGTTTTATTCTTTGTACTCTGCATGGGTGCATTTTACATGCATGTGTAGGATGAGAGATGTGTGTTATATTAGAAGCAGTTCATCCTCCAATGGAAACGATTTTTCTGCACATACTTAAAAACGTCTTAAAGTGTTCAAGTGAATGATGCTCTTTTAAAGAATCGGGCTTTTGGGAATACACTTCTTCTCTTTGTTGCAGAGAGTTAGTGGAGGAGGCTGATGCCACTTTGAAGCAGTTTAAGGGAAATTTCTCTAAAACTAACACTTACTCACAATGGGAGTACTTCAGCTACAGCAAAGCTGGAGTATTTATTTGTTCACAGGTAATGCATGACCCAAAAATAAATGAAATGCCCCACTGTTCACCTGGTGTGTGTAGGAATGTCCCAACAATGTTAATCAATCTCAGCTCATGAGGAAAAACTTTTGTTAGTTTTGTTGATGGAAGAAGTCAAGCATCTCGTATTTGCTTAGTTATGGCCACAGTGATTCTTTCTGAGATTCGGGACTTTTATTCGTGATGACTGAGCAATGCCTGCGTGCTCTTGCACATGCACTACACAAAGGTCAAGTTTGTGGTGGTGATTGCCCGATGAATGCCTGGCCTGGGTGTTCCCAGCACTCAGGATAAAACAATACAGTTCTGTATGTAAGAACGAAATGTAGGCTTTTTCTTTGGCAGTACATACAAAGCAACAGATTCGACTCCAACTCGTACACGTGTCAAGTGCCCCCAAAAAATACTGACTCTTAATATTTTTTTTGTGTGGAGACAAACACGTTGCATTAAAGCAATGTAAAAAAAAAAAAAATCTACTACACGCACAAAAAAACGGGTGAGGTCCAAACACCAAGAAACATAGAGCACAATCAATCTCATGGTGGCCCTCACGAAAAACGTCATGACAGGAAGCAATCATAAAAATATAGATTTATTTAATCATCATGAAAAAGTCATCAAAATACAAAAAGTAATGTGTTAAAATGTTACAGTACACTAAAGAATCGTATACATGTATATATTGATCACATTCATTTTTTTAACTGTCTACAAAAGCATTATAAGCACAAATCACATCATGAATAAAAGTGTCAAACCTAAAAATCTTGTAACAGTGCGGAACACGTTTACTTTGCCCACCGGCAAGATGAATGTGACGAGCAACACGGGGCTCTGACCCGCGCACTCATTGGCTAACAATGTTTTAATCTGTTTCTGGATTATTGTCCTTTCTGACACAGAATGGCCAAAATTTACAAAACAGACTTTATATTCCATTTAGCATGACTCAATATGAATCCCCACAGTAGACTTGTGACTTTTGACCATTAACATCTGGTAAAGGCCCTCAGCGACCCTGAATTGGATAAGTGGGAGAAAATGGGTGGTTGGATGGACACAAAATAAGTGAATGAGGCCATAAACTCAAAGGAAAGTGTTTATTGAGGTCAGGGCTGAGGGACATTATCCCATAGACTTCTAGAGGACTGGAATCTTTTTCCAGCCACAGGTATCAGCCCCTGGAGGCCATTAAAAAGAATGCAGTTGTAAAAGCTATATCCATCTCTTATACTGTGTATGGTCTTCCTCAGTAATTGATTTTTGTTAGAAGAATATTTAGCAGTGCTGGTATTCTGTTTTGTATGTGGCAGAATGTGAAGAAAAAAAGACTCTGAAGGTGGGATATTTCACAAAGTGTGAAGTCAGCAGCTGATTTTGGACTCTGCATTTTGAAACTTTAATCCTAGTGTTTTGGTTGCCATCATTTTTGGTTATGTTGCCGACAGAAGTGACTAACTCCAGTATCTAGTATTTTAAAAAAGCCCAATGTAGAAGAGGGAGAACGATGAAACTTTTATGTTTCCCAGGATGGGAACAAAATTGCCACAAAATTAGACATTTTAACATGGAAGTCTATGGGGACTGGGTCACTTTTGGAGTCAGCCCCAAGTGGGCACTCATGGAGTTGCAATTTATGGCTTCGTTTTTCAACCCAAGAGATTGCTGCTTGATTGTAACCTGTAGATGACAAATGAGGTCCTTGATAGAAGTCATTTTAAGCTCTTGCACTTTTAACTGTATGACTGACAAATTAAGACTTTATTTGAGTGCCTTTACGTATATATTACACCAACCCTCCACTTCACCCGTTCTGTGAAAGCATTTCAGTGCTTCCCTGCAGTTGCCGACAGGATTTATTGCCTCACTCTAAACTCTTTGTAGCATAAGGTGAGCCGGGGCTAAGGAGTTACAGGCCAAGTGCACAGACTGTAGACTGCAGTCACTTCCTCTGGTCTCGTCAAATAATTGGACAGGGTTGTAGCTGTGAAACCTCCGTTTCTGACAAGGAAAACTAATGTTTTCCTGAGCCGATCCATGGGCACCTTTTTCATTTAGGGGTTTGCTTTGGCTTGACTTAAGCCAGATGAAAGTTTATTTTACTACATAAATTGCTCAGCTCTAAAGAAAACCACCCAAGCAAAATCCTGGATGTATCCGGCAAAGAATTCCCAAAAAATAACAAGAGCGTTAGGAAGAAGCAGAAAGAAGTGGCACCGTTCAGAGTGAGAGAAAGAAATATGGGGCGAGAGATGCTTCTTACAAGGTTGAATGATCGCACCACTCTTCGGTCTGACTCTGACCTCGGTCACGTTACAGCGCAACACATGGCACTGGCTTTGAACCCATTCACTCTCCCACGAGTGTGATGTAGGAACATCCTTCTCCGGTTTGGTACAATCTAGTTAGAAAACGCAAGCACAGGAAAATAATGCGATATGATGCAAAGCAATAGGGTCCCAAGTTCATTTTTATTCCTCTGAGGTCATTTTCATATTAAAGTAGCATTAAAAAAAACCCAAAGAAGTATAAATACACTTCTTTAAGCCGTTCCAGATGCTACAAGAGATTCGATTAGGTGATTAAACATATTCCAGTATTAGAATATACACTCTATTTAGTGTTCATGACTTCCTACACTAATTCTGCTGTAAGATGATTCACTTCCAGACCGCTGCCACCACAGGTCTCTCATTAGTGGGCATGTGGGTGTGCAAGGTTTGTAATTCATGTGCGTCCTTCCATTCCTTTAGCGCTGTGCCCTCTCTCTTGTTTTTCTTCCGGTATCGGATGGCGCTCTGGCTGACCTCCGGGCCCTGCCCCTGCACTCGCTCCAATGTTTCCCCCCCACACATTGGCCACATTCTCACCACATCACCCTGGTGCAGAGGGGAAGGCTGTGGTCGGGCAATTAACTGAGCCCCCGTGCTGTGCCAAACAAAACTTCCTCTGCTGTTTTTACAGCAAAGTCCTTCAAATTATGGTTTTCATACATGCGTGGAGCAGAGCTGAGCCATCTGACGTTGCTTTGTCACTGTCATATGCAGCTCGGCCTGAATGTTAAAAGAGAGGTAAAGTTCACGCCAGAGTTTAGCGGAAACAGGGTTGGTGCTATGAAGGGCAGAATCTCATGCTGTGGATGCACAGAAATAATGCATGAATGAAAGCCTTTCACACGGATTCAGCCCTTTATCCCGCAGAACTTTCCTCTCCACTCAGGTTTAATCGTACCTGTCAACATCGGGATTTGAAAAAATTTTTCCTGCACTCTGCCCAGACCGTCCCTTCACCCCTACCGCTGGCCAAATAGCCTTACATCAGTGGTTCTTATACTTTCTAAGCCAGGGAACATTTACAAGGATGCTCTCATAATTCCACTTAGCTGGTTTGGGTTTGGCATCACTTGATCATGAAGACTGACTCAAATGTTTGTCCATGCTCACCAGCTAGCTAGCAAGCACAAATCCAGATACAATATGATGCTTTAAGAGCTACAGTGCTCCCAGTTTGGAACAGCAAAATGATGGACTTATAGATAATTACTTTGTGGACCACTAGGGCCCCTAAACCTCAGTTTGAGAACCATGATCCTACATATAGACAAGGATTGGAAGACTGAATATTCAGGGATTGGGTTCACTAGTTCAACACAACTCCTAACCTTTCCTAATGTCCAAGAAAAATTTTCATTTTTCAGGAATCAGGAGAACATGAATTATACTGGGAACAGTGGTTTATTTTAATTTTTTTTTTTTTTTTAAAAAGAACAACAATTAATAAATTATATCAAATGTAAAATTATGTGCTCTTATGTGGGCTGATCCCCACAGAAGTTACTGCTGGAAAGCACCAGTTTCATTTTGTGTGGGTGCAATTATCTTTTCTGAACCCCAGCTGGTGAACACTGTGACCCATTTGTATTATGTAATCTAATGAATAGTTGGGTTTCAGATCCACTCTTTTTTATGCACAAAGTCTGCACAGGTAGACTCCTTCCTAAATTATGCTTAATTTTCTCACTTTCTTATTGCAGTGTCCCTTCAGGAGGAGAGTATCCTAGCTATTATCCCAGGTGTTTTTGTGGCTACAATTGAAAGACCTAATGACAGTCATGTTGCTTAATTGAAAAGAGGACAGCTCAGAGGAAAGCTGAATGTGTATGTGATTGTGTGTATTCAAAAAGGTGACCACGAAGAATGGGCAGATTGCAGCTTTCGTGCAAATTGCTCATCCAAACTTTATAATAATTTGTAACAACAAATTTTATAAAAACGTGTCCACCTGAACTTCTGAGAACTAGTTTCAGTGGCCTGTCTCATTCTTGGTTCCAGGGTTAAAGTTTGAACTTTGAGCTGAGCACCAAGCAAACATACATACATACATATATAACAACATTATGGATAATTTAGCAGAACAAAGTTCTGATATTAATGTTATTTCCAATGCAGCTGGAGACCAACTAAACGTGTATACCACAGAAGAGTCAACTGTGCCCTCTGCTCTCTGCTCTGACTGTGTCATGAGGCTTTCTCCTTTCAAAGCGGTCTGTGAAGAGCGTCACTGTCTCTGCTCTTTTTGACACGTGTCAGGTTAGGTATGTAATGTCCTCTCTGTAGGTTCTCCTGGACAACTCTAGGGAAACTTAGTTTTTAATAAATAAATGATCCTGTTTTTGGCCTCTAGAAGTCCAGCTGTTTCGATTGTAACAATATAAAAGAAAGAAAAACCAGAAATAAATCAATAAATATATATTTTTCCTGATTATTAGTGTGACTCTTGATGTAATATCTGATGACTTCCCAATCAGTTAATCAAGTGATTAATTCATTACTTTACATATTTTAAGAAGCTTATATTCTGCCATGCAGTAGAACATCCATGCACATTTCTCACAGGGGACAGATTCGTTTACCTGGTTATTTTGCTGCGGGCAAATGTATGGATTTACAGACCGTGAAGTTCTTCCTGCTGTGATGACTTTGCAGGTGTGTGATCAGCAGAAACTGGGTTTTTTCAGCTGCCGTCGTTATTTGAAATAAAAGTAGTGTCTGTTCGCTACACGAAAGTGCAAACATCCGTTATGGGAACTTTCACCACCCCATGCTGCTGTTTATTTTGTGAGGTCAGAAATGCTCCCTCCAGCTCTTCCTCAGCACGCTAACCCCACCAAGTCCTCCAAAGAATTCACAGTGGTTAAATCTGATATGTAAATCTATCAGTTTATTACTGATTTAACTCCAGCTGTTCCTCCGTCTCAGGTTAACAACAATGGCCTTGTGTCCTTCCTGAGAGAGGTGTCGCAGTTCACACCTGTAGCTTTTCCAATCGCTGGAGACAGAAGGGTCGTGGCGCCGTTCTGGGCTGATGTGGACAACCGTCGAGCCGGGACAGTCTTCTACAGAGAGAGCCAGGATCCTGTGATCCTCAGGAAGGCTTCGGGTGATGTCAGGACGTACTTTTCAGAGTTCCCCAACTTCAATGCAACGTGGGTCCACATCTCTACATGGCATCAAGTCACCTTCTTTGGAGGAAACTCTCAAACACCAGTATGAATTCTCATTTAACATCCTGCAACCATGTAGACGCAGTACAATGAGGGCCTATCATGCTCATTTCCAATTCTATTTATTTATTTATTTTAAATCTGCATTCAAATGAATACAATCAGCATGAATTTATTTTGTCTTCTGGAATGGTTTGTGCCAGAAAAAGGTTTAGAAATAATGTTTAAGGGGCAAGATTTGATTGGTTGCCCCTCAAAAACAGAAAGTTTGAACAGCAGGTTTGTGGGACTAATGTGGTTGCATCTTAAAGATCCAAAAGTAGAAAAACAATTAGCTGAAAGCTTGTATAGAGACGAGCCACCTCCTGCTGTCCATTAGCAAGAATGCAGATTGAAGGCACTTCTGCTCTTTGTTTCATCTTTTATCTACAGTCTTTTATGAGCTGAGTGTTTAGAGCAGTCTGAAGTCTGAGCTTTTAGTTCACAGCAATTGCTTTTGCATACACTGACCTCATTTTTGAAACCTTGACCATGTTTAATATGATCATCCAACAATGGAACAGGAGATACATGGCAGAGTATAAGGAAAAACAGAACTAGCCCTCTTTAAAGTGTCTTTAGGGTCTAGATAAGTGACTCTTAACCAGGGATATAGTTTGGTTTCTTGAGTCTTACAGAGTAGTTTTATATGAATGGCCTGAGTAAATCATCACCTTGAGGATTCTGATTCTTACAGAATTTCCTAGAAATCAGGAAGCCATTTATCTGAGCCTGTTTCTCTTCTCTGCAGGTGAATACTTTCCAAGTGGTGCTCATTACAGACGGAGAGCTTTCCTTCACTATATTCCAATACAATAACATCACTTGGACCACAGGCATGCATGCCAGCAGCGGAGGAAACCTCATTGGGCTAGGCGGGATTGCAGCACAGGTAAGGTCACATGTTTATCTGCAGACGTTGTACCTCCGGTGTGATACGCTCTCCGACAGCATTAATCTAAACTGTAATTCAGCTTTTTTTCTTTTCTTTTTTTTTTTCTTTTCTTTATTATGTCTGCCTCTTCCCAGGCAGGTTTTAACGCTGGTGATGGCAAGCGCTATTTCAACATCCCTGGCTCTCGCACAGCTGATGTCGTAAATGTTGAGGGAACCACCAATGTGGGCTTCCCGGGCAGATGGGTCTTCCGCATAGATGACGCAAATGTAGAAGTGGGAAGCTGCAATAACTCTGGTAAGTGCTGGTCTTTGGGGATTAGTTCTTCAAATCCACTTTGTTGTCTTAAGGAAAGCTACTGTGCTCATTTTAGCTTCATTTTAATGTTCTTGGACTCTGCTAGAGCAGATTTGCATGATTCATAGCTCAAAATAATCCTTATTTGTCTTATATTGGACTTTGGTGCAGCCCTTTAGTTCAGTGTTCTAGTCTGAAACAAACCATTTAGCTTCTTTTCTTTTTAAATAAAAGAGACTAGAAAATGGTAAATGTAGATGTTAGATTATTTTCCCTAACACAGCATAAACTTAGAGCAAGGCCTGGATAAGTAATAGCACTGGTGCCAGACACCATCTAAACAGGTAGACCTCACAAGTAAAGCAGAGATTTAGGTATAATAAACAGACACAGTGATCATTTCCACCTCCTTATTTTTATGAAGAACTTTACTAGAGTTGCTTTGCATGATTTATAGGTAAAACAATAATCCTTCTTTATCTTCGTTACCGTGTCCCCCAGCTAAGCCACTGCCTAAAACAAAGCTGTTTTTACATAATGTTTGGCTTCCTTTTTAGCTCTTTGTTTTTTGGCTACATCTCAGAAACTGAACTCTTTCACAGTACATGACATCATACAGATCCAAGAGTTAAAAAAAATGTTTTAAAACTGAGTGTTCAGAGTCTGAAGCCTGAGCTCTGTGCTCACAGGGATTACTGCACATACTCTGACCTCTTTATTTCAAACTTTGGTTTATGTTTAATATGACACAAGACTGGAACAGTACATATATATGATAAAAAACAAAACAAGGAAAAGCATAATGCCACCTACCCAGATCTAAAAAACAGATCTAAAACAAATCCTGTCATTGTTAAACTGAATCTAAGGTAAGTTTAGCATAATTAATAAAGTTTTACACTAGTTTTTACACAAGGCTCATCGTCGTGATTCCTCTTGGGTTAAAGTCGTTTTCTAATACAGCCAGATTTTAACACTAAACTTACAAAAGATTAACTAAACAGTTCCATCGACCTCCTTCTGCAGCGTCAGTGTGCCCACACCTCCGCCCATGCCTGAACGGAGGCCAGTGCATCGATGACTGTATTAAAGGCAACCCCTCCTTCACTTGCTCCTGCTTGGCTGGCTTCACCGGTCGAAGATGCCAAATCGGTGAGTTATGGTTCACACTGCTTCCTGTTCTGTCGCTCTGCACATTGTGAATGACTTCCTGACTACCTGAGATGAGGAAAATTAATGTCAGCAGATTTTCTCTGCCTCACCGAAGGGACACCTGGATAATTCCTTAATACCTGTATCAGTTTCTTCTCATTACTTGACCCTGACAAGAGGATTCTCTCAAATTAAAAATGTCATGCTATCTCCTCTGTGTTTTGTGTTCCTGTCACTGTAGATGTCAATGAGTGTGCCTCACAGCCTTGCCAGAACGGAGGGACCTGTAAAGACAAGATTAATAGTTTCATGTGTCAGTGTCCACCTGGTTACACTGGGATTCTTTGTGAAACAGGTAAAACTGACACATTACCATAAAGTGGTATCTTTTCCAGTTGATCATTCATATTTGCAACTTTAAAAATGTACTTTTAACTTAAATGGAAATATATTTTTTATTTAAAATTTCTCCTATTGATCTGGAAGAAATGCAGTTAATTTAAGTAATACATATTTCATATGTCATGCTATCACAGAAAAAGTTTTGGTTGATGTCTGTGGTTTGTTTATTTGCTACAAAGCAGAAAAGCTGAAAACTGCTTATTTCAAACCGTGTGTGAACTGTGGAGTGCCGCACTGTAATTGCTCCAGTTTAGCATTTTCACCACAGAAAAGGTTGAGGGGTTTTGTTTTTTTAGGATATCTTGGTCCAGCCTCTCTGGAGCTTCTGTGCTTCTTCCCACAGTCCAGCCTGTGGAGATGTATCAGACCTCTTTTAATACCTTTCGCAGCCAGCAGCACATACTTGGAGAGTGAGGGGAACAGTGTGGCGGATATATTAATCAGCTGAGTAAATATTCCATGAGCGTGTCTCTCTGTTTCTCTACATGTGTGTGTATGCGCGCACGCTCGTGTGTGTGTTGCAGACATTGACGAGTGCAAAGACAGGCCGTGCTTCAACAACGCGACGTGTGTACGAGGCGCTGGCGCTTTCACCTGTGTGTGTGAGCCGGGTTACACTGGTGTCCTGTGTGAGACAGGTGAGCGGGGGGAAAGTAGGCATCATTCTCCAGAGGAAATATTTTCTGCTGCTTTCTACATCAAACTGAGTCTTTTGGCAGATGCTTCTTTCCAAAGAGCTTCCCAGTCTACCTAGACAAATGGGTTATGGTTGAATGGATTTGCAAACCAACTGGGTTTTTTTGTGGGGGGGGGAGAAAGTTCACCAAAGTCACGTCGGCCTCCAAACCAAAATTCTTTTTTTACTAATTCTCTTTAATTGTTAATGAAACTTGAATCTAATGGTGGATTTAATAATCGAGCTCAGCACAGCTCATGAGTTCTTGTTTGTACATGAGACCAGATTATTGTTAATCCCACACACCTGGTCAGTGAAACTGTACGCTTTCTGGAGGGAAGCTCAGTGCTCCTAATCCAGCAGAGCGTCTTACTCAATAATGTCTCGTTTTTCCCCCTGATGATTAATAAATCTTAATGACTCAACAGCAGATAAAGCTCTCGTGTCTAATTAAGTGGCTTTTGTTAATCCTGCAGACATAGACGAGTGTGAGTCGCAGCCCTGTCTGAATGGAGGGGAGTGCATCGACCGGGTGAACAACTTCACCTGCACGTGCCCCGCTGCTTTCACTGGGACGCTCTGTGAGACAGGTGAGCAGAAGAGCGTGTTCAGAGAAGAAGTTCTTGACATAACCTTCCTGTTTGGCTTTCCGTTACGTGGCATTTATCCAAGTGGGTCGAGCACAAAGGGGGAACATTTTTAGGTCTTTTGGAGTGTTTGTAGCTGAGCTGCTTCTCCAGTGTTCCAACATTAGGAATTTCATTCTATTGCCACAGCAAATATTTTCATCGTTCTTTATCACACAGTTTATTTGATGAAGTCAAACAAATGTGCCTTAATAGACATAAATCTTGACAAGAGTAAATATAGCCTTAAATAACAGACAGGGTTACGGTTTTTTTTTTTAAAGCTCAGCTATGAGAAACTCTAGTGTTTGGGTCTGTTTAAAGAGCTCAGCAGTTTGTTTGTAATTGAGATTCTGGTCATGGATTTTTACATCCAGAAATATCACTTGTGACCCTAAATACTGAGAAGGCAATGTGTTTGCTGACAGCTGTGTTCAAAAAGGATATGTGAAAGTATGATAAAACATCCCTAATCATGAAGGAGAAAAGTGTGCCAGTTATTTATCGGAGTATGAAGGTTAGTTTCCCTGTGATGAGTTCACCGCTGTATTTATTTGTCCATCCTCCTCATTTCCACAAACTCCAGCAACAACATCGAGAGCTGAAAAGTAAACCCGGTATCAAGTGCCAAAAAACTTGCAGTTCCACTAATGTCCACTAGAGGCTCTAAAATGAGTCAGTCCCCATAGATTGTCATGTAATAATGTCCAGATCCTTGGATTGCTGTGACCTGGATGACTGAGAGCCTACACAGACATATTTTACCGTGATTATTTTTATGTTGGCTTGAAATCAAATATCTCCCTCTGCTGGTACTGTAGCTTTCTGCAACTTCCTGAAACTTCTGCATGTGTGTCCTTTTCACACTTTGGAGAGGCAAAGTGTGCAATTAGACACAGTGGACCGGCGTGTCCATTACATGTTTTGCCGTGACACTGCGTTGCGCAGACATCTGATCAGCATCTGTTTATCTCAAATTTTAAGATGTTTTCCACTTGAATATGGTGGTGCTGAATCTGTGATCCCTTTATGAAATTTTCTTAACAACAATTCTAAAATGCAGGAAAAATCAGCATTATTTTTTTATGTTTTATCCAAGGGTGTAAAGGGTAACGGCGACTAAGCTACAGTTAAACTAAACATGACATTATTGTGTGCTTAAAAAACTCACTAAAGTAAAATCAGGTACCTGCATGTGTTTGAATCTTCATAAAGATTTTAAAATTTCTTAAATATTGAAATAGGGTGCAGAGCCCAATCACTAAGCAGTAGCTCAGAGTCGCTCCTCCACGTTGAAAGGAACAACTAGTTCAGCATCTGACAAGGATGCTTCCTATGGGAAAGACCCATCACACTCTAGCAAGATGATGGAAATGGACTGACTTTTAAATAACACCCTTGTAGTCTTACTGTCCCCTCAAAGCCCCCAGAAGAACTGAAGGAGGCGGTGTGGGAGGTCTGGGCATCTCTGCTTAAACTGTTGCCCCTGCATCCAGAACCCTGAAAAGTGCCAGAAAATTAAAAAGAATAAATATAAATAAATAAAATCTGGTGAAAGATATAGTTCTAATGTATAATATAGCTATAATGCTGGCTGTTATGACATTTCATTCATGCCAAACATACTGGAGTTGTCCTATACGTTCATGTGAGGTAGGCGGTAGGTGAGGAATTATATCTGCTTGAATGAACCACCTTTTAAAGGGTATTCCTGTCTCCCCCTCTCAGAGCTGCTACCAGTTCAGGTCAACCCCACCGAGGCAGAAAACCAGACAGGTAAAAGCAAGCGCAGCTCCAGCTAAAGCTTTGGCAAAACGTTTTCTCATATTATTCACGTTTTTTCATCTCCAGCCTCGTGTGAAGAGCTGGACTGCAAGAAGAACCAGATCTGTGAATACACCAGCTCGGGAATCTACAACTGCACGTGTGCTCCAGGCTTCTACGGTGACAACTGTGAAGGTATTGTGCAGCTGGCCCGGCTGATGCTCACTGCAGGCAGCTGGGCAGGTAGAGAGGCAGACTGGGGTATTTGAAGAGGAGCTGTGCTATCCCACAGGAATTTGGATCCCTGCCCTGGAAGAGGCTGCTGTGATGATGGATTATTGTAATTATCAAAACTGACACGGCCTCGCCCAGTTTATTACGGGAACCAGTCGCTTGATGTTGTGAATAATTGTTTTATAGCACATTTTATTAGTTTACCAACAAGAGGAAGTGCTTTGTCTAGACTTAAAACGGCCTCTTTATGAGTCAAAGCTGCTCTATGGTATTCAGGCCATTTCTGCACACAGAGCTGCTGAAATATCCTTCCGCACCGCTACTTGCTTCCCTGCAAGTTGCACCACTCCTGTTGCTTCAGGCACAGCTGCTGCTTGCATAACCAGCTTAATCACAAAATATGTAAAACCCCGCCTAATGCTTCTTTTATAAATGCATATTAAGTCATTTTGTTTTAGGGAAGAAGAACAGCAGCAAAGCTAATTCAATCTCCCAGGAGAGGCTGCTGACACCGACTGATAGCAGTTGTTGCGAGGCTTTATTTCACCCACTGAAAGGCTCTTTAACAGCATTTGAGCCATTGCAAATGCATGCTACTTCTCACCCTTGAGCTGAAATAACTATCAGTGCTTATATAGGCTCTCTTAAATCTCCCAAATACTTTCCTGCCTGGCTCACTTGGAAGGCACAGCGGAAAAAGGAGCACGATCCTCCAAGGAAGAGAAAGTAGTGGGACGCAGAAGTGCCTAATCAGGCTCCCAGATCAAAGCGCCTGGGCCGCACAGGTGGCCAATGAAAGTGGCTCTTGCAAAATTAACAATCCATTAATTGCCCTCGGGGCCTTAAGTTTTGGTTACAAAATATGCTCCATATCATCAGAAAAATAATACCCTCCACCGAGCTCCCGGGACTTCAAAGTGGAGCGGTTTAGCCGCGATACGGCCGCGTGCTTTGATCCACTGCTGCAATTAGGAAGGAGAGGAAAACACAAACATTCTTACAATTTGTACAGAGCGGCTGTGCAGCGCGCTGACTGCTAATCTTCTGCTCCTGTGAGCTTTTTTGGAAAAGATTAGGGAAAGAGAAATGACAGCGAATCAATACTTAGTTTACAGTATAGCAGATGAAAGACACTTGGTGCACATATGCAAGCATATGGTGCACATGTTGACCATTTATACCTTCTGTCTATGTTTACACTTGGGCCAACACTGAAAACTTCTTTTGAGTGCATGCTTTTAAGCAGCTGGAGCAAACTTTCCAGCTTTGACTCCCTCTCCTTCTCTCTGTGTGTTTGCAGACGAGTGTCTTTGCCAGAATGGTGGCGTCTGTGTGGACATCAACGGGACCTGTGAGTGCCCTTCAGGCTATACGGGGCTCTACTGTCAGTTTGGTGGGTATGATATGTTTAACCCTATCAGGTGTCATAAAAGACCTTCGATTACTTAAAGATCACAGAAGCAGGGTATATCCAGAAAGGACCCCCCGTGGTTTCCCCACACTAGTGCAGTTAATCATAAAATGCCCAGTGGCAAAGGATGAGAGCATGTAAAGGGTGAGTGGTGGAAACTCTAAAGATTACTCAAGTACAGCTTTTTATTCTGCTTTCTTCTTCTACAGCACATTTTGTATGCAAAATATTGCACATGCAGTTGGATCGAAATTTGGTTGTATTGTTTTTATCCCTCGTAACCTGTATGGGAGATATATGCGTGAAATTTTATGGGCTGAAAAACACATTTAATCTCTGCTATGTTTATGTGTTTTTACCCACAGCTAGTGAGTATCACAATCTGAAGACAAAATCTTGATTTTAGTTAGGAGAATAGTTTTTAAAAATGTCTTTGTCCACTGGAATTTAGCTGGCAGATTGTCTGTTCTAATTAATCTAATACATCCTTCAAATTGTGAAGTTTATTGTTCTTTAAGTCAGCACCACGTGTGACATGTTTTAATTCTGTTTTTTAATGTGCAACCCTTCACCCTAATCAGTATGTCTTTTTTATTCAAACATGCTGTTTTTATGTTTCTTTTATGCATGATCAAATGTTCTGATTTTCTGGGGATTTCCTTGCCTTGTTCTTGGTTCTCTTGGTTCTTGAGTCTCATAGAAATGAAGCAGAAGTCATTTTTCAAACACTTTGTAACCCCTCTCTCCCTCAGAAGTGACCCAGATGCCATGCAGTAACGGCAGATCGTGTCCTGATGGAAATCCGTGTTTGGAGTACGGAGGAGCGTACCTGTGCACATGTCAGACGAGAGTGGAGCTGGACCACAAAGACTTTTATCCCTATGGTAAGAGGCTCAGGCACCAACCCAACAGCAGTGTTAGTGCACGAGCAGCTGGTTGCTATTGCAACAAAACACATTTTTTATTCACTTTAAAAGAAACGGTTGTATTTACGACGTGGGGAGAAATTTATAGATGATTGATGCTGTTATTGGAGGCGCTTATGAGATTTTATAATTGATCCAGTCATAAAATGACAAATAATCTGTGTTTCTTTTTAAATCTGGACCGAACCCATGTGCTTGAATAAAGTTTTCCCAGCGCAGTGGAACACAGTCAAGTCTCGGTGTGTGTTTTTCAGTACAGCCCGAATCGGTCTGCGATTCCTCTCCCTGTCTGAATGGCGGCTACTGCTACGAGCTTGACGGAGGCTACACCTGCGAGTGCAAGTACGGATACTGGGGGAAGAACTGTGAGAAAGGTAGTATCATCTCTTTTTTTCAAAAGGAATGCTTGTGTGTGAATTCATGAAGCACCGTGACAAAAACATCCTTTAGGTTTGTGCGTTATTACTGCGGGCTCAAACCCAAATGCAGCTTTAAAGCACCAGGAAACATGCCATTACTCGTAATGCTGCTTGAAATATTGCAGCGCTGAAAGGCTTAAGATAATTTGTACTTATGGCTGAGTTATGAGCTATTTTCCTGAATTATGATTTGAATTGCAATGTACTGGAACAGGTTTATTTTGTGTGATTAAAAGCTGGAGTGGTCTCTGCTTCAAGGATTCCCTTTTCCCTGTCTCCTTCCAGTTAGACTCAATACCTGTGCTTCTGGGCCCTGTCGCAACGGAGGCTCCTGTAAGGAAGAGGCTGACAGTTACCGATGTGTGTGTCCTTACAGGTTCACAGGAAAACACTGCGAAGTGGGTGAGTGCCAATCTTCCACTGTAATTTACAAACTTTAACTCTCAAATTTACGTGAAAGCAGGTACAGAAATACACGGCAGTCCTTTCATCAGATAACCTTGTCACTAATACATCTGTTTAAGTGTCTTTTAAACCGAGCAAGTCAGTTTAAAGTCTAACCATTGTAATACTGCTTAAGGAAAAGTGCAGAAGTATCACCAGTAAAATATATTTGAAGTATGTTCAGTTCATTTTAATTTAATTTCGGTTATAAGGCCCAAAATGTCACGCGTTTAACTGAAGTCCAGTCCTGGAGACATCTACATGCCAATATCAGATCATCGAGTAGGAGCCGGAAATCCATCAAATCTTTAATAAGCTAAAGTTAAGGTAACTAAAAAAATAGCATTTGTTAATGGTAGTGAGTGGTGGACTGCCCACTGAGGGTATTTCCAGGTGGCCTTGGTGTCATTTTCCCCCTGGTGTAAACGTCAGGAGGAACGAGATGACAAACTCTTCAAAATCCAAACCTCTGCTTCGACTCTCAGTCTTGCTTATAGACTTATAAGCTGTCTGCTCTCACTACGACATCCTTAGCGTGTAAGTTTACACGTCAAAGGGATTAAATGGGATTAATTCATGTTACCATGAAAAAGCTTCAAGTCCTGTTTTATTATGTGGATGTTTTGTTCCAGGGAAGCCGGACCCCTGTGCCTCCAGCCCCTGTCTGAATGGTGGGACGTGTTTTCACTACATAGGAAAGTACAAGTGTGAATGCACCGATGCCTACAGCGGCAGGCACTGTGAAATAAACAGGAGCGCGGTGCATACCTCTGCAGGTAGGGAGACCGTATGTCACCACACAGCAATGCCAGTCTGATGCTGGTGTTTATACAATGTTGACCTTAGCTGATTGGAACATACAGGGGATATCCTGAGCGCTCAAGTGTACAGATACTGGCTTTCTGTCTGAAGATAATCTTAGCAGTGTTGCTGCTCTAGAGGCCCCACATTTACAGATATAGAACGGCTGCATAACCTATAAAAAGTGAGACCTGATTAGACCCGGTGATTCACGTCTACACACTGTAGCAGCATGCTGGAGGTAATTTTAGGCGCCTGAATGGAAAACACCTCTGTTGCTGTTAGTGTGTCGTAGAAGAGCTCGTTTAAGCCTCAGTTTGTGTTGCTATGCAGCCACACTGACATTATCGCCATGTTTGTATCCGTTTCAGAGCTGGGCTGTGGGTCACCTCCACAGGTCAAGCACACTGAGGTCCAGTTCTCCTCAACAACACCAGGCTCCATGCCAGAGTACATATGCCACCCGGGCTTTACGTCTGTTCCCAGAGCCACCCAGAGCATCAGTGGCATTCAGGCAGTGTTCATTATTGGGAAGCAAATTTTGATTTTGATCGTAAGATTATAGCAGACAAAATCCAAAGTAGATTCAGTTATAATCTAAAGTTCAAAAGTTTGTTGTTTTTACTGGTGAGAGTTGCTCCACACGGTTTACAAAAAGTCAAATGCAAAATGTGTTCACATGTCTACTCTTCTCTTCCTCCCCAACACTGACATTTTGCCACGTTTTCATGAAAAACAAGGAGCATGGGAGCTGCTTGTACTGTTTCCCAGGGTCAGATCAAATGTGCGTGTCTAACCTTATCGCACCAGGAGATTACTTCTGGTTAGATCACTTCCAAACTACAAACTTAATTAGTTCTGACTGGATCTCATGTCTCCAGTTTACAAAAATGTCAATACATTTCATCATTGTATTTGTCCTCGTTCACTGGTTTTTATTTAGTTATCGTTTTGTTTTTGTTTAAAAAATAACAAGACAAAAGGTCATTAAAGAAAAGTACGAAGTTACTGGGAGATTGTGTTAAGGGAGACTGGATCCAGCTGCCTGTTTTTAAGGTCTGTAACACATCTGGACACGTGGATGGCTCCTCAAAAAAGATCCCAGGGTCATTCCACATGAAATCAATCAAATTTGGAAAACGTTTCAATCCAACTCCCTCAGAATCAGACATTTGTATTGTTTATATTTGTTATATTTGAGGAAGTTGTGCAAAATTTCACCTTCATGCAATTTTTTTCCAAGTTATAGACCTTTGAAATGCGCAGGCGTGAGGATGGGGTTGACTTTTTCCCTATTAACTTTCAGGACTGCAAAATGCTGCTAAATCACTCCAAGTGTTTCAGTCTAAAGCCGCAGTCTTGTCTTTGTTCTTTTTGTCTTCGAACATCAGTGTCATGGGGATCTAACACTCCAACAAATTAATTACCTGTGACCCACAGAAATATGCACTTATACCCTGGATGTTTGATCTATTTTCTGATAATTCACTGGATAAAACTCCAAAAATGCTTTTTGGGTAAAACTCTCAAGGATCATATCACCATGTGGGATGGGCGGCTGCTCAAAACAAGTTACAACATACGAAATGTCTCAGACTTACTGACGATCTGATTCCAGGCTGATGTTCTAACCATGATTGCTTCTGTGTCAAATTAATTTTCTGTTGCTGTCATATTTTAACATCTGTGAATGTAGTTAACGGCTGTGAAACAACAATGGTGTTCACATCTTCTCTATGATAGTTTGTGATAGTCATCACAATGATCAAAAATCGTGAGATCTTCAAGGTCTCAGAAGGGGTCATGTGAGCTGTGAATGCTGTCTTTGCAGTTTTTGCTTCATTGCATTGGTTGTGACAGTTTTCTTTTTGCAGAAGATGGTATGTCCCTTTTTACTCAGAAAATAATGGAAATTAAAAAACACAAAATGTAATTTTTTTATGTTGTACGTAAAAACGAGCAGAGGGAGTCAGGTGGGAGGTACTAATTGATTTTTCATGGAAACCCCAGTTACCACGACAGGTCTAGGAAATGAAAGATGTGCATATATTTAAGAAAGTGATTTTCTGAGTTCTAGAGTAACATCTGGAAACTCCAGGATTTTGTTCTATTTGGATTAGACTATCAACTGATATTTTTCTCTTTGTGGTGCAACTTGTCATATTTGCTCAATCCAGCCTGAGAGCTGAATTAAAGTAGTATTTTCTTCATTTTGTGATGAAGAATTTCATGTTTTTCATGTAGCTTTTTTCATTTTTACATTATTGTGAAATTCAGCTAATTCAGGTTTTTTAGATATATATTATATAAAAGTACTGCGAGAAAAAGGCCCGAAATTGGGTCGATGGACTATTTTTCAAAAAAGTGTATTTGAAATCTGAGGCTAAAATTTCACTCAGTCATCATATATGTGTGAACTTCATGTGCGAACCATAAAAATTTCCTGCAAATTGGAGATGATTGGACAGAAAATGTTCTAAAGATCAGCTGAATTGAGATTGAATGACCTTGTTATCTTTATTCATACTAATTTGTTAATTTCTGCATTGTCACAGAGATCAACGAGTGCTTATCCCAGCCTTGTCTTAACGGAGGCACGTGTCGAAATAAGATCGGATCCTACCAGTGTGTGTGCGCCAGTGGCTTCAGCGGAAACCGCTGCCAGATAGGTAAGGATCCATCGAAAGCTTACACTTACAAATACGTTCACTTGGACCACCTGTACACAGGCACATGTTTACTTATGTGTGCATCTTTATCGCCTTAAGACATAAACGAGTGCCTGTCGGAGCCGTGCATTAACAGAGGAACGTGTGAGGATCGGCCGGGCTCCTACCTACTAATACATTTTTATTTTCATAAGTGACTTCTGGTTGATGTTGTTGAAACCAGCTGATTATAACATCATCCAAAAAGCCTCTTTACCCTGTAAAAGGCTTTCTCTCTCCAATGGTAAATTGTTGTGAAGATAGCTGAATGCATGGAGTGTTTTCTTTGAATCATAAGGATTGTTACTAAATTCTGCCACACTGTAAAATGTCTGTGTGCAGAGCAGGACATGTGCGAGTCCAACCCCTGTCTGAATGGAGGCGTGTGTCGGGGTTACAGAAGAAACTATCTTTGCATGTGTAAAGACGGCTTCTTTGGGGATCAGTGCCAGATGTGTAAGTATGTTGTGCTGATGTTATGTGATGTTATGTATGATATCCAGTTTTTAATAACCCTGAATTTACTGAGTTTAGCTAAAGTTAAGTACAGAAGAAGTTTATTGTACATATAAAAAGGGTGTGAGGTTGCTTCCTCGCACCTTATTCAACATGCCTTGAAACTATTATCTAAGCCTTTAAGGTGTTCGGTAGAGTGTTTTCTGAAGTCACAGATAAATTCTCATTGACTTCTATACAACTAGAAGTCTTTTTGCTGCCCTCTGCTGGACTTGGAAAAGAAAGCAGGTTTAAGGCCCCTCTTTTGGCTTCGCTTTGCAGATCCGGACACTACATCCATCTTTGATTTACTCCTGCATACTTATAATGCTTCATTTGCCTCACACACACTGTCATGCATTTTTGGGATCTATTATATGCGAACTGGAGCACATAAAAATCTGTCATAGATAACCAAAACAGTGTAAATATGCTAAAAACAAGTAGAGCCATTAGAAAAATATTTATGAATAAGATATAATAGATAAATGGATAACTGCACTCAGTTATTGTAGTTGCTAAATAGCTTGGTTGATTGATGGTTATTGATAAACAAGACTGAGAGGGGCTTGCACACTTCAAAGGTTGCTCACTGTTCCCGGATGAATCCTGTTGCTGCATTAGTTTGTCTTTGTCGCCCACCAGTGGAGGACCCGTGTGTGTTGAAACCTTGTGGGAACCGTGGCCGCTGCTGGAGTGACAGGAGAGGAAACTACAACTGCATGTGTAAAGTGGGACTCACGGGCAAAGACTGCGAGAAAGGTCAGTCGACAGCCTCACCACTCAGCACGCTCAACACTCAGAGCACACTTAACATTCGGATTAGATATGTAAAGTTGCCACTGTCCCCAGACCTGCTGCCCCCGCCCGGCCTTCACGTGCTGCGTGTGGAGGAAAGCGAGGTGGAGCTGCGCTGGGATGAGCCGGAGCCCTCAAACAACCTGATCAGCATGTTTGCCGTCACCTATGCTCCCCTGGGTCAGAGCAACTCCAAAACAGACTACCTAGACAGGCAGAAGTCCACCCACGTGATGCGAGGCCTGATGCCCGGCCTGCTGTACAACATCTCCACCTTCTCCATCAAGCTGAAAACCAACAGCAGTGACACAAGCCAACCTGCCACGGCACTAATACGCACCAGTGAGCATGCTCTTTAATGCTCTGTAGTCTCAGTATAATCTCAGAAGCTGAGCAACCAACTAAGGCACACAGATAGATTATAGACCTTTGATGAATCAGAATACTTTATTAATCCCTTAGGAAATGATGTATGTTACAGTTGCTCCAAGACAGTAACAGTAACAGACTAAAATATTTAAATAATAAGATATGATGTCTCTCATCTACATCAGATATGATGACATTATAATGTTGCCTAGCAACCACCTACAGGGGGAAAAAAATCACAGACCAGAATAATACTGTACCATGAGCATGTGTTAGATGGTCAAAGATGTCATTTTGACACATTAAAAAAATGGATTGAACCGTTTTTAAACCTTTTTATAAAAATCCGAATTGGTCATAGAAATGTTCAGAATGTCGATGAAGGTGAGCTTTCTATAAAAGAGGTGGGAACGCAGTGAGTTCAAAAGCAGGTGAAGAAAACCATTGAATAAGGAGCTGTTAATCATTATGAAATGTTGGGCCCAGCAATGTTTATGACTTTTTTGTGGGTAATAAAGTAGTAAAAGTAGTTCACCTGGAACCGGAAAGCATTTCTTTGTCTTTGAATGTTTCCCTGCAGGGCCCCAGCCGGCGGAGCAGTTGCAGGTGGTCAACGTGTCCTCCTCTCAGGTGTGGCTGCAGTGGCTGGTTCAGGTTGCCCGCCATGCAGCCGTCAGCAGGGTGCACGTGTCCTTGTTGCCTTCAGATGGGAGGGAGGGTCGCACTGCTGTTCTCAACACGAGCACTACTGAGTACACCTTCAGGTCAGGTGCAGCACTTTAAACCAAGCTTTTATTTTTACATGCTGCCGGGTCATTTGTGTCCACCAAATGTTGCTGCCTAGGTCCGCTTTAAATGTTTTGGTGTAATATCCCTTTCAGCCACTAGTGGGAGCCATTTCATCAAATTTACTAAGCTTTTAACAGGGTACCATGAAACAGATGAGTTGAGGTATGACTGATGCGGACTCTTTGTGAACCTTTCACAGCTCATTACAGCCGGGTCAGATGTACACTGTGGATGTGTTGACTCAGAGTGGAATCAGACCAGATGAGTTTCCCTCCATGAGCCACTCACCAGGACCTCTGTCATTCTGGACAAGTAGGTTACATCATTCAGCAGCGAATACAAGAGCTTATACAACAACTTTATGTTGTTATTTGTATTTATTTCCGCAATTATGAGAAAACATAAAAAGAAACCCAAAACGATCTTTCACCATTCTTACGCCTCAGCTGTAAAAGGCTAATGGGTTGCTGTTGTCACCCCACCTGGTGGACACTAAAGTAGGTCCCTCAGGTAACCAGGTAACACAGACTCACTGATGGGCAGACCAATCATCAACAGTCCCCCCCCCCCCCCCCCCCCCCCCCCCAAATTACTATTTTGAGCCAGGAAAAGCCTGGAAGTACTGAAGATGACGCTACATTATCTGATGGTCCCCTGTGAGCCATATTTAGAAAGGAAGGAAGAGCTGCCCTGTAAAAGGAAGAGACCTTCAAAAACACACTGGCTGCAGGAGGAATAGACAACTACTATTGGGGTGAGGGGAAAGAGAAAAAAGCAGGTGCGTGCAGCGAAAAAGGTAAAAAAACAGGAAGAAAAAGGAAAAAATTAAGGAAATGCATAATAAAATGGAAATTGAAAAAAGGAGAGTGGATAAGTGCCCAGTGCATCACGAGAAGTCTATAGTAGAATAACTGATCCCGCTCTAGCTCTAAGTTTTATCAAAAAGGTTTGAAGCCTAACCACAAGTATAATGTCATTGATCATATTTTATATACATTTTATGATATTTGAGACATTTCTATAGTCTCCAAAACTTTCTCCAGACAAGGCCTTGTACAGGCCAGAGCAAAAAAGCTACCTAATCATTTGAGGAAACTCAGCCAAGGAAAGAGATTATTTTAATCCATTTCATACAATCATTTGACCCTCTGGATGTGTTACCCTCAGGGCCTCTTCCCCCACAGAACCTCTCCCTCTCACACGTGACCCCAAACTCAGCCTTGATCACCTGGAGCCGCCACCCGAGACACGTCTCAGACGGCTTTGTGGTCAACGTGACCCGAGGGTTGAATACCAGGAGTCGCTTCTTGCCCAACGGGAGAGTGGGATCGTACACCCTCCGTGAGCTGACCCCAGGGCAGCACTACTACGTTGCCCTCACTTCGGTCAGAAACACGGGGCCGGAGCAGATCCACAGCGTGCCTCAGCACCTTGCCTTCACTACCTGTGAGCTGTGTGCAATCACCTGGATTTGTTTTTTTCCTTTCAAATTTGAAATCTGAATTTCCCGAATCTTGAAATGTTTTTTTTTTCTTTCCATGTAGTGCCAATGCCGGTCAGACCGGGAAGGAGAGAAAGACCAGCAGGGACAAGACAAGATACCCCATCTCAGCCTCAGGACGTGGCAGGCACAGCAGAAGAAGAAAACTCAGAGGAACTGCCCAGGTACATGTAGCATGTCAGTTACTATTATAACTGCTTTAAATATATAACAGTAGATCAACAGTTAATGCTAACCAGATAGCATTTCGTTAATCTGTGCTGCAGATACACAGAACTCATTGACAGGAGGGGAAAGATAACAGCAAAGTTCACTCACCTGCCTCGAAAACCCATCCGGCATCGAACTAGTAAGTATAAGCAACTATGTGAGTGTCACCCTATATTTTAAAATATTTGGATAATATGAACACTTAGCCATAAACCAGGAACAAAAATCAATGAAATATTTTGGAGTATTTTAAATTTTTACTCCTGAGTCACCTGAAAAACTCCCCCCGCTGCTAGGGGAGTTGTCCAGGATATTCAGATTTTTTCTCAGTAAGTGCTGCTGTGTATTTTAATGGATTCATTCTACATTAGTAAGAACGCAGTTCTTTCTGTCAATTTTTTAGTTTTATGGGCGTTTTAGTTGTTGAAAAACCCCCCAACCAAAATTAAATTTGAAAATCAGTACCTATATCAATAGACAGATGTCAGCAAATGAATTATTATGATAATTAAGACACAGTAATAACAGATTTTTTTTTTAAAAAAGAGAAAAACAATAGGATTGCGAAAGTGATTTATTAATTAATTTATTAATTAATGTATTATTTATTTATTAATTTGACACAAGTCAAATTAATTTAAAAAAAGGAATAAATACATATAACTTAAAAAACAACAACAAGGAGATGCCATAAACCCTAAGAAAAGAGTGGAAATATTTTTTTAGCAATAGACAATCAACTCGAAAAACTGATAAAAACTGGTAAAAAACAAACAAACTCCAAATTACAATATAATTAATAATATATATAATAATAGAATAATAAAATAATGAATAACAATGAATGGGATAAATGGCAGCAATTATTATTAATATTATTATTTCAGTCTTTTTTATTTACAAGTTTAGCAGTTTTAATCCTCTGCACATGCACCCATGATGCTGTAATACGTTTTAACCATTCTGTTAAATCAGTGGTTGTTTCAAGCTAAGGGACTGGTACGTAGAAACCTCCTCAAAATCTCAGTTACTGCAACACTTAAATTTCACCTTTCCGACTTTTAAGTTATTTTTTTTGTGATGATTCTAACAGGAAATGCTTTACCTTACAGAACCTGAGCCACCAGTTAGGTTAGAGAAGATGGAAGAAACAACAAACAAAATCAGCCTTGCGCTGGAGATCCGAGAAGAAGCTTTAAGAACAAAGCTTGGTAGGTGTTTTTTGCACATCCTCTCATGTAAGCTGATCCCAGCGATGAGCCTCTTCTACACATGACACTCATGTTGTGTTGTGTGGGGGTAGAGCTGGAGGCTATCAACACATGCTATCAGCTGTGGATAATGTGGGAGAGTGAGCCTGAAACCTGAGCTGAGGATGTTAATGGCAGCTGTTGTCTCATAGAGTCGCCCCAGGACTGCCGCAGTCTGCCCTGCCAGAACGGAGGTACGTGTGTGAACGGAGGCGACACCTTCATCTGCGACTGCGCAGACGGGTTCAAGGGCAGGCAGTGTGAACTGTGTAAGTTTATGTTCAACTTCTCTACAGGTTCAGGGTGGGATGAGTCAAAGTCAGCTGCTTTTTGGCAAATCCTGTAAAAGAACTAAAGCCTGTATATAAAAGATGGATGTAGCCACCCTGACATCACAGCTGGTTTTGGAAGCCTCAGTGTTAATAGTTACTGCTGCCATGTTCGTTTTTTGGAGTCAGAAGTGGCCATATTTGAATGAGAGGGTGCAAAGTTATCTTCAATGAATGTATGAAGCTACATTCATAAGTGGAGGTGGATCACACCAACTACTACTAACAAATTCCTAGAATTTCACTCAGCAAGCATGAGACTACACTAGCTGTGACACAGACTTATATTTTCTCAGATTATACCATTAAACTATAAACCTAACTGTAGAAAGATGATGATGCAAAAATGAAATCTTAACAACCAAAGAGTCAAATCTGCACTGGACTATACCCCATTTCAGTAGAGACCTGACGTACAATATACACCCAGTAGCGCCGCCCACTCTGAGAATAATTGACAATAATTAATAATTAAGTAAAAAAACAACTTATAGTTAGTAGTCCACCCTCTCCGCCAAATAATAACGTGACTTCAGTCTTCCAAAAAACAACACGGTAGTAGTCGAATAGCTAACAATAAAGTTTCACAATGCAGGGTGCAGAAACCAGGTGATGTCACAGTGGCAGCATCCATCTTTTCAATACAGTCTATTTGTGGTGCTAGAGACGATGTTTAGGGATCAGTGGAATACATGCTCGGGCAACCATGAATATCTTTGATGGAGAGGTAGGTGACAGTTCAGTGAAGGGTTGTTAGGTTCATCCTCTGGGGACCATGAGCATGTGCGAATGCTCACATCCCACCGTGTCTTTCAGCAACGCATGCTTGGACCGATACAAACCCTCCTCTACCTCACAGTATAAATAATGCCACTCTATCAGTGCAGCCTCTCAGGTTGTGAACATCGACTCATTTATGTTAGATTTGCATGCTGTCATGAAATGTCAACGTGAGAGCAGTGAGCTATGTATAGACCTTCATTATCTTAAAAGCAGGAGCCACAATCCACTGGGAATTGACCCCTCTGACATTTATGAATGGCTCTTACAGGTCAGAGGCACGATAAACAACACAAATACACCATCACTCGATTCGCACAGCACTGGCCTGTGTGCACTGAGCCACCTTCCTCACATTCTTTTGGGAGCTACTGTCAAATTTATAACTCAGTGTTTCTTATGGATGTTCAGGAGAGATCTGCACTTCTACACACTGTAGGCATCTTGGTTTAAGTTCGAATCTTTCCTGTGACAGAAAAATCGTACTCGTTTAGAGTTTCATTTAAAATGTTTACACTTAGAAACTACCTTGCAAATTGTAAGTAGTTCACAAGAGTCAGAAATTAGTTTTAATGGATTTAATACACGATGGCTGACAAATTAAAGGACAAGGCAACTTTAAGCGTTTTAGTACCACCAAAACTCAGGCTACTGAGTGCAACCAGCTTCATGAAGGAGGTTCAATATCCTTCTGTCTGGATTCACTTACCCTAACAGTCAGGATAAAATGAGTTACTCTGCCATCAGTCGACCTGTCCATGTTTGTGAGTGATTTGATGCTGTCAACCCTGCCTCTTTCCTTTTGTATGCATTCACTGGTAGATTGGGAAAGTCTTGATTAATTTATTGAGTTGATAACCACCCTCACTCACCCTTAACCTGATTGTTGCTGTTAGATTTGTGGAGACACATAAGGAGGGGATATCCATGCATGCTGACCTGGTTCGCAGTTCATCACAGGGCCAACACAGAGATAGATAGACAGTGTCAGAGCATATGAACTGGACAGGCAACCAACTTTTACAGCATTTGGCTCAAGTCACTTCAAGAGTCAGTCTTATGTGATTGATGAACCTATTTGCTGGGCCACTTTTACAGGCTACACAACAAATTAAAGGATAAACAAGCTACTTTAAATCACATCATGAATCATGCATGGATGATATGCTCACAGAGAAATGTAGCCACGTTGAGAGAAGTGTAGAAATATCTGTCTTAGATTGCAGAGGCAAAGCTGGAGATAATCAGGAGAGACGTTGTAGAAATGAATCAGTGAACCCAACGCAGAATATTTTGAACACATTTTCATTTGTTTTGCAGTTTTCAAGTGAAGGCATGCTTTAAAACTACCCTATATGAACAAAAATACTGAGTCACCAGCACGTTAAAGCTACAGGAGCCGTAAAAACTCCATACCATGAAGCTCCCAGCATACAGTTTTTGTGCTGATGTTCATGCCAGAGGTTGTAGCCCAGTAGTTTTTGAGTTAGCAGAGAGTTGGTGACTTTTGCACACTATGCATCTCAGCATAGTGTGTAAGGTCTCAGATGCTGCTCTTTAGGTGGTCTGATACTGTGCTGCAATGAAATTTCAGCAAAAATGGACTAGCCCATCATTTTTTTCCACTTTGATTCTTGGTTTAAACAAGTAGTTTAATTAGATTCTATCTTAATTCAAGGTTATTCATTACAATTTGGAATCACGTTGTATCTTATTCTAATTTTGACAGTCCACTTGAAACTTGAATGACTTATTTTAAATTATTTGTAATTTTTTAAATATAATTTCCTCCTACTTTGTTCTTCAGTTCTGTGTTTCTTTTTTAGCACTGGTTTTAAAAATGTGCTATACAAATCAACTGTAATAATATTATTTATTATTATATATTAATGATTGTTGGTTGTAAAAGGTATGACTGTTGTGGTTATTTCACAGTATAACTGTTTGTAGTAGAATATGCACATGCCTTTATTCGAAGCATTTGGAAATGACTAACGCTGACTGAACAGTTTGTCTCAAAAAGGGAATAACCCTTATTACAATCAAGTCATGTGCCTCCTCCTCCAAAGACAGAGTAGAAGAATATTTTATTTCACTTATATGTACATGCTGATGAATGTGTGTGTGAGGACACAGTCCACATACCCCACCTCCCCACTGACTCTGCACCCAAACATCCAGCGTCAGATTGTTTAAACATTCCTTTCCTAAAGCCATCCATCAGCCGCAGAGAAGCTCTGCTCCTAAACCATCCCGCAGACTTTTCCTTTGCTGATAAAACACTCAGACCTCATGTTGTTTAACTTTAACCTCTGTTTTTGCAGCGTGCCAGCGAGTGCCACACCCGTGTACCCGCCTGTACTCTGAAACCAAGAGCGTGCCCGTCTGGGAGGGTGGTGTGTGCCATTACCTGTAAGTCACGTCAAACATACGTCTGCCAATCTGGGCTTGAATTAAATGTTTAAGTGTGGCCTAATGGATCCAATAAAAGTGCCTGCATTCTCTTTCGTAGGTATAAAAGGACATATAAAGTGCAGCAGGATGTGTGTTATCGAGAGATTTGTGAACCGACGCTTTCCAAGAAGAGTCAGAGTGAGTTAAACAATCTGTCTGCGCAATATTTGTAAGACGATAAACAAATGCAATGCTGTTCACATACTAACTTTAACTGTCTTAACAGCCAGAAGAACAAACACACAACAATAAAGGTTTGTGATTTTTTTCAGCCCTTTTTATGAACTGCTACTGTAGAGGATCACAAGATTTTCAGCACTTACCCTCAAAATGAGACTTTTCTTTTCTCTCTCTCTCTCTAGAGCACTTGGAGCCTGATGAAAGGACTGTCATCACTGTCATGTGAAAAACCTCCTTACTTCAATTTTGGTGTTTATAATCTACTTGAAGTAACTGATTATGGTCATTTTTTGTGCTGAAAAACCCTGTCAGAGCCCACTGTAACATTTCACAAACAAACCATCAACCATCTGAATATGAGGCTGCATCCCGAGAGTTGCCTTTGTAGCTCGCGGTAGCACGATCAGTCAGATGAAAAACGTCCCGCATCACGTATCATTTGCAGTGTTTGCTGACTGAGTTTCATACAACCACATATGGTATGCAAATATGAATCCTAGGCAGTCAACTGCACTGCATCAGAGACCTTATATACCTCATTTCAACGTTCAATGCTGACACATTCGGAGAGGTTTACGTTTGTGATTCAGCTGCAGGTTTGTCCCTCAGGGAAGTAAAAGCAGAGTCTTTTCCTTACATCAGTCCCATCATCTCCTTACAAAGACAGCAGGAAATGTGTACTTTCACCCTTAAACTGATCTCATCCTCTGACAATGATGCACAGCGTTTTCTGTGTAGAATATGTTCCTCTGTGTCTCAGCAGGCGTCGCTGCTCACTAATCTGTAAATAGTGTTTATAGGCCATTTTGTAGGTGAATATTTTAATAATAAAAATGTTAAAATGATTCCTGGTGTGTGTGTGTTGCAGTTCTTGCCAAGTGTTTTATTAACAGATTAAAGGAGAGCGGTTGTATTTTTAGCTCCATTATACTGTTTTTGGAATCTATTACATTAGCTTAGCACAATTTAGCATTAGTTCATGGCTCACAATAATCCTTATCTCAAACTGGGTCTTGGTGCAGTGCCTCAGTTCGCCCTCTGTCTGAAACAAGCTGGTTTGGCTCATGTCTTTTAATGTGTTGCCCCTCATAAATGGTTTGAATAGCAAGTAAGTGGAGTTGTGTGCCACAGATGACCATATTAGGGACATCCTGTTTCACTGATAGGCATCATGCAAAGCCAGAGTAGGAAAAAATGTCCATAGGCTATGTGCAAAAGATAGATGTGACCACCTTGGCATCTATATTTTGAAGACTCAGATTTTTAGGCATGACTATCATATTTAGAGATTGCTAAGCTATCAGCTAACACTGACAACTTAGTTTATTAGTACTTTTGTGTGGTGCTAATAAAGTGGCATTTATAAATTGTATAGTGGCTCACAGAAATGGAGATATTTTCTGATTAATGCCAAACCAACATCCAAATAAATATCGTGGAATTTCACTCTTTAAACACAGACCGCTTGGATGGTGTGCACTTTACAGCAAGCCAGATGAATGCATTAAAACTGCTACAAAATACACCAACAGCTCAAACACGGTTAAGTGCTACAGACTACAGTTTAATGACACTGCTTGGTAAAGGTGAAGCCTAAGAGACCGACCAGTAATTATCCACTTGTTATAAAGGAGGAAATTAACTACAGAGCTCAAAATCTTTACCAGGCTGTAAAAGTATTGTTTATATAGCTGAAATTGGCTATTTTAACATGAGAATCTGCGGAAACTGACTCACTTTTGGAGCCAGCCTTTAAGAATCTGAACAACTGCAGTTTTTGGTTCACTAACTCTGCAATCTGAAGCTTGAGTTTTGGGCTCCCAACCTCACTCCCTGGCTACTTTTAATATGAGCATCCACCTGTGTTACAGTATAAGTTTGACAGAAAATAAGGAAAAGCAGAATAGGCTCATTTTAAGAAGAGAAAACACCCATAACTTTGTTTACTCTGTTAATGGAGACATTTTTAAAAAAAAAGTTTACTACTGAACGTCACTGCTCTTCTCTTTGTTCCTGTGAGTGTCTGGTTTATTGAGTTACTGAAGCATGCAAAAGTGGGCGGAGATGCAAAATTAAAGACTCCAAATCCAAACTTTAGCTTTAATCATTAAATTAGGCCAATTTGGGACATACTTCATGAAAGAAAACAGAGCATGGGCATGCCTTGGGTTTTGTTAATCAATCACCCCAGTCAGAAAGGAGACTGCTCTATCAGAACATCACCACATAACAAAAGCTTCCTCGCTGCTGTAATTTGTCTGCCTAACGCCCTGTAGTCATGAGTCTCTAGCTCTGCCAAAGTGACTCTTCTAAGCCTCAGGCTATATACAGACAGGGGTCAAATTAAAGGCAAATGTAAACTAAATAAAGAAGAAAAAAAAGATGACGAAGGGCCACTGATCGATGAGAAAATAATATGAATCATATTTACCAGAATTCAAACCAGCTGGAGGCAGATGAAATATTAATTTGCCATATTAGACCCACTTGTTTACTGCCTTAAAGAAAAGCCTCACACCAGAGCCACTGGGGTATTGTTTATATTACAGTGGAACAGCTGATAAGGACACTGCAGTGAGTGTCACAACAACTGGATGTTCTCAAGTAAAGGACATGCCCTCCATGCCAAAAGTCCAAAGCTGAACAGACAGTGAAGCAAGAAATTTCAAAGAAAGCTTCCACTTAAAACGGAGAAGCTGTGCCATCCAGATCCTTTAAGGATTTTGAAAAACTTCTTGACGACCTTAAGTTGTTTCATCAGTATATCTATGAACTGTTATACAGAACATGTAAACAACAAAGTTGCTTCTCCCTTTCACATCTGCTGGACTCAGAGACCAGTGTTGCTAATCTAGGAAACCTTGTTTCAGTGAAAATGAGCTATCTTGTGTTGGGTTATATGACTGGAAAGAGGTGTTGTTGGTGCTCTGATAATGTTTAATCATAATCATTGATCTCATGAGATCAAATATGTGAATTTCTTTGTGAACTTAAACCTAAAAGATAATGTCATTCCTTTATTAAACAATTATTTTTTTCAGTTTTTCTCCTAAATATATCCGTTTTTAATATTTTTGTTCCTTTTTTCTTTTATTTCCCTTTTATTTCCTAGTAGATTTATTTTTAAACTGCCATTTTTTAATAAAAGAATTTAAAATTTGTCTTGTAAATATTTCCCTCACAATTTATTTAATTTTTAAAAAATAAATATGTCTGGGGGGGTTTTAATCACACGATTTGAACTTTTTCCTTTTCAGTTTGACTTTTCATAAATATTACATTTTGTCTCATAAAATTTCCATTTTTCTTATAAATTTAAATAATTTATATCAATCTGGAACCTTTTGCCATACATTTTTTTTAGCTTTTGTCATTATAGCTTTTTCTTATGCGTTTTTTGTAATTTGCAATCCTTTTCTTTTAAATTTAACTGTTTTTTTTTTGTAAATTTCCAACCTAAATCACCGACCCAACAAAAAATAACCTTTTTTTAAAGTCTAATATGCCATCTAGATAAAGTCGGTCTTTTTTCCACTTTATGCATTCTTTATATCTTTATTTGAGACATGCGTATCTTTTAATATAGAAATTATAATAATATAAATAAATAAATGACATTAACTTGTTGTTTCCTTATTGTCCGCTGGCTGTAATATTTCCGACGGCACGTGAAGGCAGCAGAAGCCAGAGCGCTGCGCGCCCCCGTTGCCCCCCTTCCTGCCCGGAGTGAAAACTGAGAGGAAAAAGCGTCGGGAGCAGAGACCATGGAGGGGGAAAGCTGGATGTATTAGCTAGTTTGCTGCTTAGGGCACTTTTTACTCTTCTTTCGCTTCTACCCACAGAAATCAAAGCGTCTCAATGTGGAGATATCCGGTGTGTATTTTACGTTGCTCGTAAATCTCCTGAACAGTCAAACAATCAACTGCGAGTCGGACCGCGGACGGTTAGCACAGCCTGACTGAAAGTTAGCCCGCTCCGGCTAACTTAGCCCGCTCCAGCTACCACGAAAGGAAAAAAAAAAAACACCTAAAAACACGATAGTGAGTAAGAGTGTCGGGGCTTGAAGTAACTCGTAATGTTGCCTCCCGGGATTAATTTCAGATACGGATGAGAAAGAAATTCTCTGGGAACAGCGAGAACAACAGCGAGCCAGACAGCCACCGTCGTTATGCTGGGGTTGATCCGCGGCTCCGGCAGCCCGTCCGAGTCCCGAGTGTGGCCGCACTCGGTGCTCTGGAGGCTGGGGGGCTTCTTCTTCCTGCTGCTGCTGGAAGGGGCCGGCTGCCTGGCCAGCCCGGGCAGCCCCGTAGGCGTCAACAACAACAACAACAACCCCGGAGTCAACATCTACATGAGTGTGGAGGAGGTGAAGAAGCTCCTGGGTAAGGAGGCCTGCATAGTAATCCAGCTGTGTTCAAACTTTGCAATCTGTCCACTTGTCTGTCCACTTCATGTGTTTGTGTGCCCCTCACATCTGTAAATTTAGCTTTAAAACTTGGACGAACTCCACCGAACTGTTACAGCTAATTGTGCAGGTACATTATATCAATGATTTACAGCTGTGATATTTTTCTATTTTTTTCTAGTGTTTCCTCTGTATTTGTAAAAGTAAAAAAAATTCTCATAAATTCTTACTTTTTATCTGGCAAATTTGTGAGTTTTCTCTTCTAATTGTGTTAGTTTTTCATAAAATAATATTTGTTCTTGAAAAATTGCCCCCTTTCCCGTATATTTCACTGTTTTTGTCTTTTGAAATTGCCCTTTTAATCCTAAATTTGCCAGTTTTTGTCCATTTGATTCGTCAATTAGTTTGTGTTTCAGTTTTTCTAGTGAATTTTTTTTTGTTTTTAAATTTTTGGGGGTTTTTTTTCCCCAAAAAAATTCTCTCGTGAATCAGACGTTTTCTTTTACTTTTCTCCTTTTTTTTTTTTAATGTCGTATTTTTGCACATTTGTCTAATGAATTTATCCGTTTATCTAGGAAATATAGGAGTTTAAAAATATTTTAAGTTTATCACTTATGTTCTTGTAAATTGGCAAGTTTTGTCTTAATTTAAGACTTTCTTTTAAAGATTTTTTTGTCTAATTATTTTGTTCTATTTGGTAAATTTGCAAGTTATTTCTTGAATATTTATTTAAATTGTCCTCGTGAATTTATTAGTTGACTGCCAGTGTCACTGATGAGGCATCAGTACTGTACATGTGCGGGTCAAAGTAACCTTTACATGTTTCTGATATGTTGTGATATAATTGGTCGTCGTTTTTGTTGTTGTGGTTGGCCAGTTTATAAGGTTGTGTCTCATGATTGTTATGATGTTGCTGATTAGGATTAAATGTACAGTGGCATTAGAACATCAGCAGAATAATCGGAAGTGCTGGTTGTCATCTCATGACTGCGCTGCTGTTGGTGCAAGCCATCAGTGTTATGTTGGTCTAACACTGTCTGAATGTTTAAAATCTTAGTGACAAGGTGAAGCCAGCCTGTGAATCGGTCCTAAGTTGTTAATGGAGGGTTTGCTTTAGAAGTGTTGAACGTGCACTTTGAAACCAGCCATTTACCATGTGCACAGGCTAATGAAGGGGTAGAAGTGTTTGTATGTAATGTCCCTGTGGAGGGAGTAATCTCGTGTTGCAGCTCCTGCTAACTGACGTCTTCCTTTCGATAAACGAGTCATCTTATAGTGGCATCAGCAGAATTATGTTGTTTCTGTTGGGGAATCTTTTGGGAAGTACCTCCAGCTGCATCCAGCTTTTTTAACAGGACCGTGTGCTGGTAAACCTCCCTGTGTATGGGCCTAATTTATAGCAGGGACTTTTGGGATGTGGTGTTAAATCATTTGTTTGAGAATGACCGGCACTGTTGTTTGATTAGTTATTGAACAAGTGTTTTTTTTTTGTGAGGTTACGTGGATTTACCGCATCACCAGGGATTAGCAGATTTAAAAACAAAAAAAATGACAATACCCTTGAGATATTTAAGGAAGTTAAATAGGATTTGATGGGGAAAATACCCATTTAGTTTTCTTTTTCCATAGTTTTTGAGCCCTTAAGTCTTCAAGTACAGGAGATAGTCACATGAAGTCGTCAGGGCTGTTCTTCTACATCACTATGTGAATGTCTCCTGTACTTTGAATCTACAGGGGCTCCGAAAGGGTGAAGTAGTAATGTAAATTTAAAAAAAAAACTTGTAATTTTTAACCTTGATGTACTTGGAGGCTTTGTAACACATGAATTCAAATATTCACTAGAAAAAGTTGCATTTTCTGCAAAAATGCAGTGTGAATGCCTTGTAGTGTAATCTGAAAACAGCAGAAGAAGGAGAACCTGTTGAAAAAACACTGTGTAGAAGCTGAACTCTTTGCTGAAAATGGCTCTATTTGAAAGGGTACACTAAGCAGTGTTAAGAAAGCAGATTACATGCAAGCAGGCTGCTGCTCATTCCACTGAGCCAAACCAGTTCTGGTCTCAAGCAGAAGAAGCTAAATTGTGCTGAAAATAGGTGAAAAATGCTGAATGTACAGCAAAAAACAGCCAAAGAACCTGAAAATTGTCCTGAAAAGAGGTGAAAAAGCTGAAAATTGTGCTAAAAAGAGGTGAATCAGCAGAACCCGGCCTGTCTGCTCTAAGAACGGTTGCTCCATCTCACTGAGCTAAAACATGGCTCAGCTCAGCAAGCTAAACTGGTGATCACACTGATAATGTTGTCCCATTCAGCAAAATGGGCCAAAAAATTGCATAAAAAGCTTAATATCTGAAAAAGTATAGAAGTTATGAGCACCAAAAGATACAGCACGCTTCAGCAGAAAGAGCAGAACAGTTTAAAGTTTGAAAATCGGCTGAAAACTGGGGGACTAGTTAACCAGCAAAGGTCAGAGCAACTAGAATAATAATAACTAGAAAAAGTTGCATTTCCTGCGAAAATGCAGTGTGAATGCCTCATATTGGAATCTTCTGAAAACAACTGAAAAAGCAGAATTATCTGCTGAAAAGAGGTGTGGAAGCGGAAGTGCTTGCTGAAGATGGCTGTATGTGAAAGGGTACACTGAAGAGTGTCAAGAAAGCAGAGCGGAGGCAAGCGGGAAGATGTGTGGAAACCGTCACACGTAGGATTCGAACCTTTGCCAGCGGGTTGAGGCATTCACACATTAATATCATGATAAAAGTTTCTGTGTGTAAATTTAATATCCTAAACTTAATGTCCAAAAGATATTTGCTGATTTTGAGGGGTCAGGTAGGGACTTTTTCCAGATTTAATTTTATATGAAGTGACTGTGCCGTGTATAATTGCAGGAAATGTAACGAGAATTTCCTAAATTTTCAAAGAAAGGACTGTAGTCTCCCTGCCAAAATTATGCCCCCACCATTTCCCAAATTGAGCCCTTGTGTCCTCATGCCACATGCATTCAGTATTTCATTGCCTGCAGCCTTGACTAGTTAACTGCCCCGGCACCAATGTACCACCCTTTGTGCTTTCTCTCTCCTCTCTGACTGGTGTTGGATCGTTGGCTGACTCTGTCCCTTTGGGTTCCCCTTGTTCTCCATCACGTTACAGTTAATCTTCTGCTGCCAGACCAGGGCCTCTCTTGCGGTTTGCCTGAAACCTCATCTGGTTGTACGGCGAAATCTCTTAATGTTTGACAACTATGTCTGCGGCGCTAAAAGTATGTGTGGACAGAATCTTCCATGATGCAGCAGTAACTCCAGGAATTAAACTTGCTTGAGAGTTGAGTTGCCCAGTGTCAGCATCGTAATGTAGACAGCCTGCCGGAGAGTCTGACTGCAGTTTACTTTTGGTTTTAATCAGGTCTCTGTATTTTGTAAGATGTCAAACACATTTATGAAAGCAGATTTATAACATGCATCTACAAAAAAATGTAATTTCATAGATCATAGTGGGGATAATTCAGTTTCTGCAGTTTTTTAAGACTTCGAATAATTCTATCGGGCATTGTCAGCGCTAAGTTGCACTCCTTAAGGTAGCACTATCCACCTACCCATAATGCACATTTTGGGGAGTTTCTTTCCTACTTCCAAGCATGATGTTGGGCTTTACCAGCAGGAGAGTCTCATCCATATTTACTAATGAGTTGTTTAGCATTCTGACCAAAAGTTGCTGCATATCAGCCAAAAAGCTAAAGATTTATCAGTCATAACATAATCTCCTCTTTTTACTTTTCAGCTGTGTCATCATGAGGAAAGCCAGTGACTATGCTGTGTCTAAATGTGACATAGTAAAAGTGCAGGTTAATGTGTCTTCAGTAGGTTAGTTTGACTCTGAACTGACATTGAAACATAAGTCACAAACCAGTTGATGAGCAACTGTCATTTTATGCAAGGTACAGTAATTTCATGTGTTTTATTATTCATTGCTGAATCAGTGCTGTCCCCTTATTCACTATAAGAATGCTTTGAGAGCAAGCTGTTGCATAAATAAGACTATCTACAACAATCAGGTTGAGTGGAAACAATGCAGCTTTTACATTTTAGTTAAGACCATATGGAAACACCTTTGAAACCCCCAAAGTGGGGGTATTCAGAAGTGCACTTTACCAGCCTTGTGTGCAGGAACATGTCCGTGACTTCAGCTAGAGGGGGCTTTAATCTCCTAAAATAGTTTTCACTACCACAACAGGAAAAGCTTGTATTTAATATAAAGTAAAGCTCTGAACCTGAGGTATGTGCTTGGCCATGTAATTAATGTGTTATTCACACAGCCACTCTGTGTACAGTTACACTGTTAACTGGCCTGTGAGTCAACACATAAGACCCTTTTCTTGGGAATCTTTGGGACAGATCAGAGTAGGAAAAGCAGGTGTAAGCAATGAAATTGGCTGGCCTGTTTTTCAGCATTGCTGCAGGTTGTTGCATTATTTCAACAAACCGCAGAGGGCAACTCATTAAGTTTCAGGAACACTTTGAGTTGTATAGAAATCTATGGGAAAATAGACTCTTGCTTCATGACATCAGTAAACACATTCCTGGTAAGTTTATTGCCTAATTGGCTAGCTTCAAGTCTTGCTTGTGGGAAGGCTGCTTGGTATTTGTGGCCATTGAACCAAGCAAACTGTTGGCAAAGGGAACAGAATTTAGAATTTTTTTTGGGACACCCTGCATTTAACATCACTTAGGCAGGTAAATGATCAAGGATGTAGTTGTGTCATCTGCATAACAGCTGACACAAGTTATCAACATTCAACTTCACACTCTACTTCTGAATATGTTTCTATTGCAAGTCTGTCTTAGTCGCAAATGTAGGTGACACATTTGCATTTACATTACGAGATTGTTGCGGTACAGAGCCATGTATTAAATGAAGCTTCAAAGCAAAGAATTTGTGTCAGATTTTTATCACTGAATTATTCAACGTACTCAATGAATCATTGCTGCCCTAAAGTTGACCTTGAAGGGCTTGGCTAACGTAAACCAAATTTTAATGTTATGTTAACATGACCCCAGTCTACACCCCCAACAAAGTATTATCAGAATTTATTCAAAGTTTTTCGAGCTATCAGCAGCAAACACTACCAAAATCATTAACTTTTTGGTAAAGGTAATAAAAGTGGACCAAATGTAGAGCCTTGAGGAACACCGCAATTAAAAATGGAGAGCAGAGGAGCGTGGATTATATATAACCACAGAAAAGTTTCCATTAGAGAGGCGAAGGTGGAGAGTAGAGCTCAGCATTGTAGATTGTGTAGGAGAATAGAGTGTTTGACTATGTCAGAGGCAGCATTGAAAAAGCATTGAGAAGTTGTTGTTATAATAATAAAATGTAATATAACCATTTAATGTAGTGTTGGAGTGGTGTGTGCGCTCATAGCTGATGGACTGTCTGTTTTATTCTGATAACTCTACCAAACAGTCTGACTCTCAGGGGGCTGGTAAAGAACCGGAAAACTCTCTGCATGGATGACAGACGAGCAGCATCCCTGATTGATTTTGCATATGATAAATGAGTAGAGAACTGTCTGCCTCAAGAATCCACATGCATTCCTACCCTCAGCTCCCATATCAGCTCTTTCTCCAGGCCCACATCCTTGGTCTGAATTGTGTTGCAGCTGTGCAGGTCAGATTAAATTACTGAAGCAGTGCTCGAGCCCCAGGATCAGTTTAAAAGACAAGCCAACTCTCTTTACAAAACATTACACTCCTCCTGATATGAAGGAGCGCAATGACGTTCCATGAAGGTTGAACCCATAGTTTGTTAATCACATCTGTATGAAATTACATTTAAGTAGGGAAAGAGTTGGGTCAGTTAAGTAACAGCAGATCTTATTCAGAGGAAGAGGAAAGAGGGGAGTGTCTGTTAATCAAGTTATTCTGTTGTCCATAAAACATCAAAAACCGAAACAGGCCATCACTTTCTTACATCAAATGTAAGGATGGGATTCCATTTGGAATTCTAAGCTAAACGTTTATACTTTAAAGCAAAACTTTACTGCTAAAACTTTAACTCACCACCACTTACCAAATGTGAATGTTTACTATAACAGCCTGTTAGATCTTCCGTTTTAGAGGCTTTTCAGAAACCTCTTAAAACCACCGTGACCGTTATTGTTCGTTTGGTTTTCACACAGACGCTGCATCACATTGGCCACCTTGGACTGCATTCATGCGGCCTGTGACCCGAGCTGTGACACTGGTTTTACAGGCCTCAATGGCTTTCTTTGTGTCTTTCTCTCTTTCCTGTGATTCCATCCGTGTGATTATTTAAAACATGAAGCAAAAATAAGTTTTCTGTACATTCATTTACTGTCACATATAATAACAACCTCACTGAGCCTATTTTTCCAGGATATGATCCCCAGTGGGTTAAATCTGTAACACACAGAAGATTTTTCTTGGTGGAAAAGCTGCATACAAGATCCTTGTTGTCTAATCTTTGCTCTGTATTAGTGCAATGCTTTTCCAGAGCTCTACAAGCCAAGCAAAACCTTTGCTTCCTCAGACCCCAGCTAAAAAATAGAATTGTGCAGACAAAACAAGCCGTTTTCCTATTAAAATTGTTTTGAAATACTTCTTATACTTTTGGGGTAAAATGAAATATGGGTGAAATGCGCGTGCGCAGTGCCTTTGTTTTCATACGCACATGGCGGAAAAAGCATGGTGGCGACGGAGAATGAGAAGGGTGAAAGCGGATTGTTGAATGAAACGGATGAACCAGAATTGGTTTGTAAAAATAGTGCAACTTCACTGGTGTGGAACTTGTTTGACTTTCGTCCATCAGATAACACCAAAGCACAATTTTTGGTCGAGCATGCAAGCGGGCCATTCTTATTACTGTGTTTTTCGGAAAAATAAGGCACACTTAAAATCAATCCTTTGATTTTCAGAAAAATTGACAGTGCCCCTCATATCCCGGTGTGCCTTATGTATGAATTCTGGTTGTGCTTACTGACCTCAAACCGATTTCATGTGGTACCCTGCTCAAAAATCTGTCAAAAATGTTTGAGTACGACTTTGCTAAGCTACGAAGCCGCACCGCTTGATGGATTGTCGGAGCATTACGGCTACCGTAGTCAGGAGCCTCGCGGAGTGATACGTACTGTGCTTCAACATAATATTATCGTATTGTGTGTGTATAACCTCTTTTTAAGTTTTGTGGATATTATACATGGTTATGCTCAGGATATGTCGGCCAATTTCCACTGGAAATGCCTTTTGGTTAAACTGTCAGCAAGGAATTTGCATTTGCACTGTTAAAGTTTTATATAACTTTAATGCACATAAAAAAAAACAGCTGCTTGTTTAAGTGAAAATACATTGATGGGGTTTTTTTGCACTAATAAAGTTGTGGAGTTTTGTCTTGCATCAGTTATATCGTTATCGCATATTTTCAAATATATATTGTGATAAATATTTTTGGCCATATTGTTTAATGCATCTAAATTTGTTGAGAGACTGAGTCAGTTTCATAAAGGAAATCCAACAGAAAGCATCATAGTGCTACCAGAATAGTTTTATTATTAATAATAGATTGCATTTATGTAGTGCTTTTCGAGACCCTCAACGCACTTTACAATTCCACTATTCATTCACTCTCACATTCACACACTGGTGGAGGCAGCTACAGTTGTAGCCACTGACTGACAGAAGCGAGGCTTGCACCATCAGCCCCTCTGGCCAACACCAGTAGGCGGTAGGTGAAGTGTCTTCTTGCCTAAGGACACAACGACCAAGACGGAGCAGGGGATCGAACCAGTTACAAGATGAGCTTCCCAACCCCCTGAACCACAGTCGTCCTTAAAGGGCCCTTAATAACTACTACTGATAACTACAATATAAATATATCTAATGAAAAAAATAACTTTTTTAAGACAAATAAGTGAAATAATGTTTGACATTCTAAGACGTATGAATTATGTTTATTATTGAAACATGTGATATCATAGTTTGGCTGCTCGATAACGCAAGGCAAGGATTTACAACTACATCGTGTATTACATGACTGTATTATTTTGGACATGTTGAATTACTGCTTTGCTGGTAGGTTCACTCTCTGCTGTAGCATGTACAGCACATACACGCACAGCATAAACATCTTAAGGATTAAAAAATCTCAATAAGAGATGTCTATGATAGGCTGATCAGGCAAGTCTGTGTTATCCTTACTTAGTGTTCAATGCTATATATTTTACTTGATAACTTCTTTATTTGTCAGCTTTATCGCTGGTGGGAGGAGCTGAAAAAATGCTTTTCTTCACATTTAAGCTTGTTGATCAGATGGTTTGAAGGACTGTCACTGGGTTTTTACCTCTGAAGGATTTGATTATGATCACAGTAATGAGTGCCGTTGTTGTCAACTCTGGAAACCCATTTTCTGTTTTAGGGTGCTGTGCCACCACTGCATTGTTTGCTATGTGTCATAGAGATGCAGTCAGTAAGCGTCAAATAGTCTGAACAGTACGTTATGATGAACTGAGGTGCTGTTCAAGGCCCAGTTTAAGATGAGGATTATTTTGGACTGCGAGTCAAGCAAAGCTACTCTAGTAAAGCTCGAGGAAAAAAAGATGGAGTGAAGATAAATTCAGAAAGACAAATGGAAAGAGAAAGATGCTAACGCCAGAGACGCAGAGGATGAACTGTCAATCATATCAAGGAATATTTTCAAATGTGACTCATTCAAAGATACTCTTAGACTACAAGAATCTAAGAGCAGCTGAGAGACGAATAATTTTATTTTAGTAGTCTAACATTAAACATATAAAGCTGGAAATGAGCATAATAGGTTTCCTTCAAAGCATATAGATCCTTTCCTTTGCACGACGTTGTTCCTTCCAAGGGGAAAAATTCTAGCTGTGTAGTCATGTTTTTCAGTCTCGCAGTCAGGCGAGTAGGTCAGAGTTGAGTGTAAATCCTCCAAAAATGACAAATAAAGCCAGATCTTTTTCAACATGCAAGCTAAGGAGTAAAACTCTACGTCCAGGTCGGGTAACAGGCTTTCCTCCCCTCCTCCAAAGACCTGAAAGACAAAGCCCGGGCTTTGAAAAAGAGCCTGTGAACAGTGAGGAGTGATTGGCAGCAGTATTCATTTCCTTCATGCCACTCTCCAAGGATCCCGTAGCTGAATAGAGGAGCCCCTGCCTTCACATCTTTTGTCTGAAAATCTCTGCACTCAGAAGAAGTTCTGCAAGGCGTCAACACGTTTTAGAAGATGGTTGCCCTCCTGTTGAAATCGGAAATATACTGTCATGTTTTCTTTCAGTATTGTAGGGTTATTTAATTTGACTTGAGAAATGTTAGGAGCAGGAGAAGCTTAAATCAGATGGAGCCTTTTCATCTTTGTGCTGTCATAAAATAGGTGATATGCTGTGTTAGGGGAATGCACCTCCCTACATCTGACCTCGTGCTCACAACCCAGCCTTTCAAAGGCTGCTGTACAGTCGTGACCAAAAGTTTTGCCAGTGGCCTCACTGCTAAAACTAAAGTTTTATTTATTTGCCAATAAGTTTTTCGATATGTGTGAAATCCTTGTGATTGTTGTTCAATAAATCACAGAAACGTGTAAAAACAAACTTTGTGCCACTGCCAAAACCTTTGGCCACAACTGCACACACAAAGCCAAATATAGATGAGTAGGTGTGAGATGAGAGGCCTCTTAAATGACCCTTTATTCAGGATGAAATGAAACGGCTGATCATTTTCTCAGTGAACTGGTTGATATTTGTTGAGTAAACGAATGAGTCCCTTTTGAGCAAAAAGTAACTATGAATGAGGAGCCTTTTAATAGGACAGTCTTCCCCAGATTCCTCTCCCTGCCTTCATTCGCGTCTGCCCTCGGGCTGCTCCAAGGAAGAAAAGAAAGAAACTGATGTGCAGCCTCTTTGAAGTGAGTGAAAGAAAGCCACAAAGATGGTGACTTAATGCGAGTTTTTCTTCTGGCTTTAAGGAACCCTGAAGTTCATCTAGTGCTGTTGTTTGCAGGCCATCTGTAAAAGCTCAGCAGTGCTCTTCGTTCGGGAAGTTCGGTCATGCTAAATTCACATCATTAAGGGGGATTCAGTTTTTTATTCCTAAATTTGGATGCTAAAACTCCTTTTTAGTTACTGGATGTAAAGAAACTTCTAAAAGTGGTTTTCTGCAGAGAAAAGCGACTAAAATGTTTCCAGGGAAAGAGATGATGATGTGTTTTCAAGAAAGAAGATTGATCCCAGTTTAGTTCAGTTTTAACACACGTTTACAGAAAATATGCAAAAGTAAGGGTAAAGTAATGTTTCCGTGAGTGTGAACAAAATAATCAGAAGAGAAAAAAATAAAACTAAATTAAAGAAAAAGTTTTAATGTATTCATTTTGACTTTTTCCTTTCTTATAAATCAAGCCCATAAATCAAATCCCGTTACAGCAATGCACTGTAAGAGCTGAGATGACTAACATCTTCGAGGAGGAAGTAAAAACCACAAGGTTCATGTATTTTGAACCAATGGAATGATCATCAGTTGAATTCAGCTGCTTCTGTCTCTGGATCAGCAGTTTGGTGTCTGTTTCAGCTTTCTTTCACTGCATGATGTGCACGTCTCCTGAGGCACGAGACCGCTGTCGCCTGGTGTTCCTTTTTTTGCCCCCAGCAGGCATCACACAGTGGATGCAGACCACCAGGGACAAGCAGTTACTAGAAAAAATGAAAAGATGCCCAGTGTGGAGGTCTTTGGTTGCTCTGACGTTTGTCTTGGTTTTCAGTAATCTGACCCATAAACAGGACTGACTTGACAGCGCTGTTGTAAAGTCTCATCCTGCCCTTCTGCTTGATCTGCATATATTTCCGGATAGAGTGTAGCCTGCAGAAAAAGCTGTTTTTAATTTTATCAGGGGGTTAAAGACCCTTGATTTTTTTATTTTTTTACTTTACAGTGACATAGAGACCCTGATTTAACAACTAGAAAATTGCGAGCTTCCTAGCTACTTCACAGGCCTAACAAATGTGTCACTCGCACAGCCCAGGAACTGGACTTGGCTTCATTTTCCTGTTCTTGTATTTTCCATAGTACGTATGTGCTCCTAGCATTATCTTTCCAGTCATCTCCTGAGACTGTAAACGACTCTGTCCCAGCCTGGCCTACAAATGATGCACTTAAGCTCCCCACCCCTCAGACCCCTGTACCGCAGCTCTTTTATGGGACAAACTGGATAGAACGAACTTGATTGCCTGTTGAATCTAACTGTGAGCTAGATGGCATGTCAGGTGACTGCCCGTGGAGAATTGGTAGCTCAGCGCCTCATATTAGAGCCAATGTTATCAAAGCAAAAAAGCTGGTTATTTGTTTGTTTGATCCAAGCTAAAATTAAACCCTGCCCTACATTACAATTATATACGTCTTTTTCAGATAGAAAATAATTTAATAATCTCTTTTTTGGGGGTGGGGGACTTTGGCTGTAATGGCGCCAATGGAATTTTACATATTAAAACACTACAAGAAAGCTGTCATTTAGAACTCTTCTTTTAATGATTTAAAATATGTGCATGATGCTATAATGTGGAGTCATGATTATCCGGTTCTTTTAATATTTGTTCTTGCATACTATCTGTCATTCAGTTGGAGGGGATTTCTAGACTTAGTCTTATTTTAGATGTTACTGCAACAGGCTTCCTGTACCTGCAGCAAAATACCTTATTCAGACATTATTACCAGTGGAATAGATTTGAAGATTTTGCAGTTGCTTATTGCAACTTCTGGGATATATGCTGCTTTAACTTCAACCTCAACTCAGCTAGTTTTACCTTATTTCCAGTCACACTTGAAAATCAGGCCTTTTCGGTGAGTAGCTCCACTGCGGCTCTGATGTCTTTACCCCCCGCCTCCTTCCTCTGTCTGTGGATTTGTTTAGAGTTTCCAGTTGATAGGGTTTCACGTGTGCCCTCATTTTCTCCTTCTTTGGCTTGTGTGGCCACTATCTTTCCAGAGAGAAGCTGTAAGGAGTGTTTATCTCCTGAGCACTCAGGGATGGAGGCTTTGGGAGGTACAAGAGGGTCTTTGTTATATCTGCCCTGGACTTTGCCACCTGGCCACTACCACCTTTTGTTCTCCTTTTTCAAAGTCTGCAATGTGATCCACAGCTCGCAGAGGAGTGTTGACTTAAAATGTAGTGACACTCTGCTAAGCTGAATTTCATATTACTGGCTTATTGCTTTGTTTTATAACTGTGTAGATACTGTGCTGTGTATGAAATGAAATGAAATGGTTTCACTTTTGATATGAAGGTTTCAAAAATCTTTCTTTCAGCACATTATTCATTATTATGGGGTATTTTATTATTTGTTCCCCCCTTTGTCATTAGTTACCCTGTTCCAGTGGGAAAGCTCCCTACTACAGTAGCTTTGCATGAAACAAAGTTGCTTTGCATGATTCACAGTTCATAATTACATTAGGAAATATTCCAAAAGACTCTTGAAACAAAAACATTGAGGGGAGGTCCAATTTATTGACTCCATTTAGTAGATGTGAGATGTAGCAAACACTGACTGGCTACAGACTCGTTTTTGAAAACGTTACTCAAGTGGACATTAGAGGAACTGAAGTTTTTGGCACTTCAGTTATTCAGGTCTGAACCACTAAGAAAAATGTAGGAAGAGGGATGAGAGTGAGTAAGCCCCTCTCCTCTGTCATGGTTAGAATCAGGGTTGTTTCCTTGTGCTCTTAAGGAAAGTCCTCATATTGTGGTGAACAGCAGAGGACTGATTGTACTGAGCTGCTCTGAGGTGTAGTGTGTCAGTGTGGTGCTGTGTGGTTTTATACATAATCTCATGTGGCTTTTATAGGGATTTGAACATATGTATGTTCTTTCTTTTTACATTACTAGTGTCAGACTAGGACGGCGTCCTCAAATGTTCACCAAATCTTTATTCTGAACAGCTTCTTCATGCTATTCATTTTTGTGGTGCATCTCGTTTCTCCTAGATATATAAATCATGCGTACTGTATGTTTGGTTTTTTTTTTTTTGTTTTGTTTTTTTACTGACTCAGAATGGACCTTTGTTACATGGCATCCGTCAGAACTTCATTAGTGTGGTCAGAAAGATCATTCCATACTATTCACTAAGATGAGATATACTTGAGATCTATCCCAGAAGTTGGGAAATTCCTGTTATAGCAGGCAAAACATTAAAGACTACATATAGAAAACTATATACCAGCTTAAACAGAGTAGAGAAATGGCTAAGTACTTTTTTTCCAGTTAACTTGAAGAAATAAGTACAAAAATCAAGTACGAAAGAAAAGCATTTAGAAACTTGAGTATTATACAAGCCTAAAATTAAAATACAAATACAATAAAATTATATATAAAACACTGATTAAGTGTTTCTGTGACTTACTAAAGTAGCATATTTGGATCCTTTTCTTTCCTTTCAAGCTATGCTGTGTTTAATCAAATTCACGGTATTATTGAGGACCAGGAATATGAAGCCTCAGCTCTAAACGTCTGGGATGAGGACTAACTGAAGAACTGGACATCTATGCTAGTTATACACTTATTCAGGCAACCTCTTATCCCGTCTTTCTAAATAAATGACCACACTGAGCTGCACCAATCACGGCCACGTGTGGTGCACAATGAGGCAAACGTTATTTTTCATTAATTATATTTGGCTTAATTTGTAGTTAACCACCACAAACCTCCGTAAATCATTATTATGTATAATTAATTTAAATATTCTCCTCCCAAACTTTGCACTCTGAAAGGGAAACTCCTACAAATAAGGCCAGCTCCTAAAATTACAGTGTCTGTACAAATTATTAATAATATGGCTCCTCGGTAAATCCTGACAGTAGTTCTTCAATGCCAGCTGGCCCTAGTGTTGGTGAATCTGGCCTCAGTAGATTCACTGACTGATCATTGGCGAGGCACATGTGTATGTTGGGAGCATTGCTGGTAATTCTTACCCTCCGTCCTTTTGCGAGCCAAGTGACTGAAAGTGAATGTATGGTTTTATGTCACCGATCCACCATGCTACTATCAGGGCTTAGCAAAGAAGCTTTTGTACAAACACTTCAGCTTTGAAAAGCACTTTAAATGATTTGAGCTGAAGCCTTATTCTTGTTATTACTATAACTTTATTATCTTCGGCTAAACTAGTTTTGAATCCATTTTTCCACAGAGCAGGGGCTGTGGATTATTTCCACGGTGTCTTACAGTGAAGTGGAGGGAATCTCTAGGATGGAAGGAATGTTAGGAAGGAAAGCAACCAGAAAGAGCAAGCGATTACAACGATCAGCTCTCTGAAAGCAGTGTAATGGTTGAATTACCGAGACATGATTTAAGGGATCTAAACTTTAAAAGAATTTCCATACAATAATACTTCATAATAATATGTTTGTACTTGTTTCTTTGTTACTCAGACACTGGTTACCTCACGGATCTCTGCAAGTTGGGTCATGCACTGCTTTCGTGTCGTTTACTTTGCCGCTGTGCCAGTATATTGGTAGTAATTTCATGCATGAAATTTTTTTAATGAATTCTTCAGATACTTCCATACGAACAGACAAAACACCCACTGTATTAAATCATCTGCTGTTAGGAGCACTGTTAAGTTTATTGACCGGGGCACTGCATTAATTGTGCATCCTAGTCATATGATTATGCAAAAATTAATGTAAGGCTGCAAAAAATAATTCTAGTTTTATATTGCTCAAGTGCTTGGCCTGATAACTGTGGGTTTCTTTATGGATGGGATAAGAAATGTGGCATCGGTGGTGAAATGCTGACGACAAATTGCTTAAATGCTGCAGTGAAACAGAAAAATTGTGCGGGAAATGCCAACAACACGCTCTCAAGTGTCATGCTGGAGAAGTCTGAGTTAGCATCAGAGCTAGTGGCATCTCTAGTTGTTTGATGTGCAAGGCACACCACTAATCAAAAAGGAGTCCTTTTTACAGACACATCTCCTGGTAATACTGTTTTTCATTCCAGAGAGCTGAGTATTTAAGTCAGGGATTAAAGTGCAGTGCATGGTTCAACTTCCTCCACCTCAGGAACCACTTATTCCCCATCCTCAGTCTGTGTACACTTACAGGCTGCTGCTGCTGCCACCGCCTCCGATTCCTGTTTTGATATTCTGGCTTTTTGGGTGGAAAGTGCTGTGAGAAACTTGAGCCACTCTCGTCCTCTTGGAGCCTTTATGCCTGGCTGCATAATTTAATTGGTATAAGAGATGTGTGTGGCCTCATGTTGAGACAAGGGGGGCACACAAAGTTGAGCACGAGTAAGGTAATTATTCCTGTTGAGAGGTGCCAAAAGTACAGACATTCTGTACTCAAGTAAAAGTACAGTTACTAGTGTTTAAAAATACTCCAGTAAAAGTTGAAAAGTTGAACTTCTTTACTCAAGTAAAGGTGAAAAAGTACAAAAGTAGTTCCTCAAAGAACATTTCTACCACCTATTTTTATGCAAAGCTAACTAAACCTTGTCCCACATTAATGTAATAATGAAATTATATTAGTAGATAGGAATACAAACTTTATGCTAGTCTGATTTTCAATTCTAATAAAGGTACTAAGCTTGAATCAGGTAAGTAGAACATGAGCAGAGGAAAAAAAAGGAAAATAAAAAATAGCTCTATTTTCTCTTGCCTACATTGTAGAAGTTGTCTTTGCCTCTAAACAGGTGGGGGGACCCTAAAATCACCTGTAGTGGCTCAGAGTGGGAAAAGAATCACAACTTACAATAATTTCTGTTGAGAGCTGCAGTAGATTTTCTTAGTGTACAGGCTGTGGTAAGGTGACCTGCTGCTCTTTGTGGGTGTACACAATTGACTTCAACCAGATGTGAGCAGATGTTTCATGAGTTGTCCTGGCTGATTTCCATCCTCTACACTGACAGTATGTTTATGCTGGGGGTCTTTTTCTAGATGGTACAAGGTTCTTACAAGAGTGGATTTCAGTGAATGAATCTCAGCATCACCAGCTTAACTTCAGATTCAGCTCTGCTATTCTTAATGTACCTAACTCTGACCATGAAACCACGGACACTGTGCACACAATGTTCTTTAGTTTAAATCCATCACAGTACAGCAAACTAACCTGTTTGCCCTAAAAAAAAAATCAGTCCCTTTATGCTTGCTAGTCTTCTGTAGGGCTAGCTACGTGCTGAAGTACTGAGATAGCAACTTATGGACACCTGCAGTCGTTCCGGTGTTGTGTCAAAAAACAACACTGGCCCACTCTAACCTCTGAGTATGACACACGCTTGTGCCTGTTTGATCTCGTTTTAGTCGACATTTCCTGGTGATTAATACACAAAAAGGAGTGCCTTTCATGTGTTATTGTTTAGGCTCAAGTCTGCTTGATGTTGGTGGCCTGCAGTGATGAAATAACTCCCTTCAGTTCCGACAAACCAAAAGTAACAAGCCTGTTTTAAGAATGTAAGAAGTAGAAAGTACAGAAAAAAAAGTAGTGTGTAAAAGTAAAAAGTTGTCAGACAAATAAACTCAAGTACAGATACCTGAAAATTCTACAGTAATCGAGTATTTCTGCTTTGTTTCTTCCCACCGCTGTTCCTGTTTGGGCTGTGTGCTCGAATCAGCATGCAGTTCTGAAGCTGCTGGAAAAGCAGAAAACTGATTTCTGATTGTGAGGTGGTGCCGATCCAGGTGCAAACTTGGGTCCTGATATGATCAATCAGATCAAAGTTTCAGCCTGTCCCCTCAGAATCAGTTCTTTTTTTAAAACCCAACTTTAATTTAAGGAAGTTATGCATGCATTTTACTTTGAAGTTATGAAAATTTAAAATTACAAGCTAGTCGAGACAAAAAACATTTACTGTGAACATTCCCTAGTCTGCCTTTCAGCACACCCCTTTTCTTTCCATGCAAGTCAAATCCCCCTTTTTTTGATTTAATCATCCAAAGTCTTAGTTTCTGAATTTTACCTTTTCACATGCTAAAAATGTGATCAACAGAAAAAGAGAGAGCAGCTGTCTTGTTCTTTGGACTCGTTAGAAACTTTACGTAACCCTCGTCGCCTCTGTTTTTAATTGAGCCGGTGTAAGAATGCCCTATGACGGGTGCTCTGAGACACCCAGGGGTACTGTGGGAGCCTGGGTGCATTCTTCACTTCTCTTTAAACTAGATATTCACAGACTGATAGACCCTTCTCTGCCAGACAGACTCTTTCAAGGAGTGATAGCACTGCCTTGGGCACTGGTTGGGGGATTTCACCAGCATACATTACACTTTTTGATGGAGTAAAAAAAGAAAAAGAAAAAAAGCTTCTTTAAAGGCTTGAATTCGTTACAATAAAAGGGGAAGAAACAGCACAGAGTACCAGCCTGCTGAGCTTTCTGTGAATGGTTGCACAGATTGTGAGTGTCGGATTTAGTTTCCTAGATTGGAAATTATGCTGATATTTTTGGATGCTGTCTGACTTAAACCTTTTGAACTTTTTCACATGACCATTAAGTGTTATTAAGTGCTAACAGCGCAATGATGTTGCAATGTTTAGTCCATCTCTCTTTACTGAGGAGAAGCCTGCTAGTGCCGCTAGCAGTGTGACTGGATATTTAACCGTATACGAGACTTGCTCTGAATGAGGAAATGTGTTATCAAAGGTCTTTTATGTCCCGTGATCTCAATAATTTCTTCAGAATAGAGGCTTTTTAGTGATGTCAGTCCACAGAGTTTAAGGGCTCAATCATCCCCTGCACTGGATGAGGTTCTCACCGAAGTAAAATCTGTTCCTTCTTCTCACACAGGCCTCGACGCAGAGCTGTACTACGTGCGACACGATGTGGTGAACCATTACGCGCTTTCCTTCAACATGTCTGTGCCCACTGAGACCAACAGCCTCTACTTCACATGGTACTCCAAGACAAAGGTGAGACCGAGCCGAGCATGTTCTCAGCACACAGGTCATCTGATCACACATGTGAGGGAAAAATTAACATTTCTTCTCCGTTCCTCGTTTAAAGGTTGACTACCGGCTTTCATTCAGCGTGGAGAACCCCGTAGCCCTGAACCCGCCATGGTGCAACATCTCCCTTCAGGGGGAAGTGCCCCGTGTTCCCTCTGGTCTGTCAAATATTCACCTTTAATTTTTAAAGAAAAGTTCTGAAAATCCTGAAGCTATGATGGAGTTTTTATGTGTGTGTAATATTTATGTTTTTGTGTGCGTGTTTCCTCCACAGTCTTCAGAGTGGACATCTTATGTTCGGGCAAAGTAGATGAAGAGGCATTTTTAACAATGCAGCTGAATCTGACCATCCATGCCAACAACTACACAGTGCTCAACTTCAAGAGGAGGAAAATGTGCTATAAGAGTAAGAATCTGTTCATCTACACAAATGTGAGGTTTAAAAACTCTCTCAGCTCTGAAAATTTAATGTGAAAAGCTCCTTATGAAAATAAGTTGGATCACAAATGGGTGCAAAGTTTTGAGCCGTCCCATGTACTTAGAGGGCTCGTAACAAGGAAAATCTTAATAGTATGAAAAGACATTTTTAGCTTTATTAATTATGAAGCTCAAAACACAGTAAGAGCTTTGTAGTGAAATCTGATGGCATCTGACAATTTTCAGTAACATTGGAAAGCAAAATTGTAAATTAAAATTTTAAATCTGATTAAAATAAAATAAAATGGGGTAACTGGAGAACTGCTCGGGGGGGACTGGACCAGTCAAATGTTATTAAAAACATCCAGGGCCCCTCAAGGTAACATGTAACAAATGACTTCTGTTTCTGTGCGCTATAGATGATAAAAATTGAACCATCGCGTATCAGACTGCACCTTCTTCAGGAGCTTTAAAGAACCCAGCAAAGCAATTAATCCTCTTTTATTCTCGCCATTGTCAGCCTGTAAACAGTAGTACTTGGTATGCTTTCGGTGTCATTTCAGCTAGTCACGCACATCACGATTTTTCTTTTTTGTAACCTGACACGGTTGGTTGCAGGTTACCTCACAAGCTTTACAAATATTCATTCAGATGTCAAAATGGACTGTAGACACTGACTGGTCTGTGGTAACATCACAGCCCGTGTGAAACACAACCAGTGAAGTGACCACAACACCTTCTGGCCTCTAGGGGCAATGGTGAAATATGCATATCCCTTCTAAGGCCATCAGACAGGAACCATAAATTAGAAAGACATCTCACAGCTCACAGCAGTTTAAAAACACTCTTTCCTTACCAAGGATTGTGTAAATGCAGGGGGATAAAAAAAAAAAATTAATAAGAAAGAGACATAAAAACATAACAGCAGGGCAGACACACTCGAGCAGCATTGATTTAGATTAAGAAAGACTACAGATGCACCAGGGTCCTAGATCTCTCTTCATGTTACCTTATGTATTTAAAGGCAGTTTACCAGGCGGCCATTAACCCTTTAAAGGTCATATCAATAAATGTCACCCTTCTAATTTCATAAAATAAATAAATAAATAAAAATCTGTCATATTGCTGGTTCCCCTACATTATTAACCAAACGTTAAAGTAACAGTAGGTAGATGTGCCGGTTCTTGTGTTCCTTGTTTGCTGCTATTTTCAAACTGCCTGAAGATAATTACATGTGGCCCAGAGGCTTCTTGCCATATGCCCCCATGGAAACAAATTTATTCCCGTCTTATTTTAAGCAGGAGTCGAATTGGTAGCATGAACAGATTCTTTGTGTGCCTGAGTTGCAGTCATTCCTCCCTGTCGCTGCCTGCAGTGACACAGGAGAGGGCTGAAAATGTTTGTCCGTGTTTGCTGATTTATGATCGCAACTTGTTGTCAAAATAAGTTAACTGCTCAACTTTTCAAGGGTTTCATCATCACCCTCTAAACAAGACCAAACTAACAGAGTGAAGAGTTTGTTTTGCGTTCTTCTGTTTGAAGCAGAGCTTTTTGTTTAATGTTGAGATAAATGAGCTGCTTTTGGGCTTTATAATAAATTGCACCAAAGATTTAGGAAAAAGAAAATCCCCGTCGTGTAGTAGAGACATGCTCTTTAATTTTTTTTTAAATTTAAACCACATTTTCTGTGTTGCTGTCATGTTGTATGGATAAATTACTTGTAACGCTCAGCTGTTATGCATCACTGCATCACATTCACACATCACATCACATCATAGTCTGTTGGTTGTGGATGGAACTTGTTTTTGAGAAGTTTAAATTTCATTTTATGTTTTTAGGGGGGAAAAAGTGTTTACAGGCGTGATAGTGTATACAGGTGAACCAGTGAGAAGAAAAGTTGGTTTAAATCACCAGAAGTAATATGGAGAAAAGCAAAAAACACTTTGCTAAAGTGCTCATACCAGCCTTAAAATTAAATAATAATAATCAGGAGCATGGGTTTATAAAGAAAGGCTCTAAAACAGAGGCTGAAATAAGAGGTTACACCAAGCCTATGTTAATAAAGCTGAGTCCGAGCTAGAAGTTAGCATCATTTGAATATATTTTGATAATTTGATGTTAAATGAAGTTTATGTATTTCTCTCCCTTTCCCCCTCCCCAAACAGGAATCGATTCTGAAAAGATCCCCATTCCTGTCAACAATAACTCTCTCCCTCGGCCTGACTGTAAGTAAACTTTCCACCTTGTCCCCCTCTTCCTGCTGCGTGTATTGTTCACAGGTGGCATCAGCCTAGTGAGACAGATGTTAAATCACTATGATGTCAGCTGTATAGGAGTCTTCAGTAGTCTGTCTTCGTTAGGAAAAAAGAAAATGAATTGAGGGCTAAAGAGAAGGATTCATTGTGCTATTGAAGACCACTGTCAGCTCCCACCCACCCCTCAGAGTTGGAGTGGTTGTTCTCATCTATTCAGACTTGTGTGAGCCTCCTTGAAGCAAAGCACCATTAGTGGGTCGTCTCCCTTCTGCTTGGGTAGGCCCGAGGAGCCCGGGGCCCTCTGAGGCTTTTAGAGAGGTGATGAGAACAGCTCTCAGATGCTGGACCCCGGGCACAGTCACTGCTTTTCCAGGTCTCCATTAACTCTTGAGTGGAGCCCGAGGTGCTCTCATACTTTCTTTTCCATGTATGCCTTTTTTTTTCTTTTTTTTTTTTTATACTGTGGCCATCATATCATATTTTTGTATCATGCGATTATGGAATTTCTTATGCTGTAATCTCCCCCCTTTTCCTTTGTCTTTTTTAGAGCGGCTTGTTTGTCTGATTCTTAATTTGTGTCATTTTTGTGTCATCAGTAGATGGTGTTACCGCTCCCACCACCTCCACCCAGGTGTTCTATATAAGCGTGAGTGTCTGCTGCATTGTCATCTTCCTCGTGGCCATCATTCTGGCCATCCTGCACCTGCACAGCATGAAGAGAGTGGAGATGGAGGACAGGTACGGTTCTTTTGCTTGTTCTGCTTCCAAAGAAATCTTACACCCTGATGCATGAGTGACATCTTAAGAGCAGCACTTCTTCCTGTAATCTCCACTTCAGATGAAGCTTGCACAGGTTATCAATGTAAAATTAGATCAGCACATTCAGAAAGGTTTGCCATCGGGACAGTCAGAAATTTTAAAAAGCTAACACACTTATCATTTTAGACATTTTTAAATTCAATTCTGAATTTAAAATCATTCTCCTCCCAAACAAAATCTTTAATAAAAGGGCCACATCATATCTTAAAGACCTCATAGTACCATATTGTCCCAATAGAGCATTTAACCTAAACAGACTGCAGGTTTTCAGGGGCCTCTTCTGTGGAATCAGCTCCCAGTTTGGATTCAGGAGACGGACACCTTCTCTACTTTCTACTTTACTGAGTTATACTACAATAGGCTTGTGTGGATGTTTCACATAATGCACTGAACATCTTCTCCTCACTCTCTGTGTGTTTATACACCACTACTGAATTTAATCAGTAGTAATTATTAGTATTTATTATTAAACTCTCCCATAATGTGTCTTTTGTCCTGTCTTCCTCCTCCTCACCCTCATTAGCCACAGTAGATGGCTGCCCCTTCCTGATCCTGGTTCTGCTGCAGGTGTCTTCCTGTTAAAAGGGAGTTTTTCTATCTCTCTGTGTCACCAAATAGGGTCTTACGCTATAAAGCACCTTGAGCCATGTGACTGTCAATTAAAACTATGACCTGACTGACTGAAAGAAAATGACTATCCTGTGCTTTAGGGAGGATGTTTATCAAGGACTGTTTTTTTTTTTTTTTTTTTTTTTTTTTTTTTAACGTATAATATACAACTCTGTGTCTTTCAGTGTGAGTGACAGTGGAAGTTCACAGGGCCTTTCTCAGCCGTCCACCCAGACCACGCAGTACCTGAGGGCTGACACTCCAAACAACGCCGCCCCTGTTACCAGTAAGATTTTACCTCCCCTACACCACACCCTTCAGACTTGTGAATCACAAGATGAAACATCTGTTCAAGTTTCATTAAAAAAACAAACCACAAGTGATTCAGTTTTCCACATATTTTCTTCTCTTGCTCAGGTATCTCCAACTTGGATGCTTCTCAAAATGCAGTAATTGGCTGTGAATGACTCAGTTAGCTTAACTGGTATCATATGATTGTAATGAAGCAAACAGTTCCTGCAGTAATGCTATTTTCTTTCTTGTTGTTGTTGCTCCTCTCCTCGTGACCTGTTACTGTGGGAATAATGTGTAAATGTCCTCACCATGTGCTTTGTGTCAGACAGCAGTAAGAGGAGAAAAACGGGCCTGTTTTAGTGGTTGGCACATTGTAAACGCAGACGTGGGAAGAGCAGGCCAAGCATCTAGTGTTTTAAAACTTCTGTTTTTCTCCTTTGCTAGAATCAACTCTAGGGCTGTTCAATATAACGATATATATCGGATGACGATATAAAAACGTCTATCGTTTCATTTTATGCTATCGTTTGTTTCGTGGTGTCACAAAATAAACTGTTTGCGGCAATATTTTTTCAGCGTTTTGATGGTCACTGTAGTGGCTATATTAATTTCTTAAAGTTCTCTCTTTCTCTTATATTTAATAATATATTTAATATAACCACACTACGGATGGACAAGCGCCTGTTTTTATGCGTTGTGGTTAGCAACAACGACGGTAACGACGCGTGTCCGCTTGTTTATTTTCCACATAAACCTTTCACAATAAAGCTCAAGATCCTGTTGACGTGAAAGAGTATGCAGAGTGTTTATGGATCAGAAGCAAAAAAAAAAAGAGCCGTCTGGTGCTAAAAAATAAACCTTAGACTCAAACGTTAGAACAGGCTTTTCCCCGCAGCACGCTGTGTAATAAATACTCACAAAGAAAACGGCGTCCGTTACAACTTATGTCTAAAAATGTATCGTTTCATGCGTCGGTTAAAACACTCGACTCCAGGTACACGACGCCCAGCTGGAAACACTTCGCGCAAGTCGAGCTGCCCGAGATTCACAGAATTTACAGAAAATATAGCATTTTTGTGATTTTATATCGTTATCGGGATGATCGATGTCTTATATCGGGATATGAGATTTTGGTCATATCGCACAGCCCTAATCAACTCACATTTCTTCTTATCTCATTCAGATAAAATGATGACATGAGTAGTTTTCAGATTTAAAATAATATGTTCCTAAGATGCATTAAGTACAAAGAAGTCTACAGGTCGTCATCAGATATTACACATAGCACGATATGTTGGTGCAGGGAGGAAGACCTCATGAAATGATGATGTGCCTGTTTCAGTTTGGTGGGAGAGGTGTGCGTTTGAGTACCACAGCCGTACACACGTCTATTTTTTGTCAGTAAATGGTCCATCGCTGCCCTCTTGTGGATTCAACCCTCATCTCAACCCCACTGCCTCTTCTCCTTGTGTGTCTTAAACGTTTGTTGCTAAATGTGATTATCTCAACTGAACTCCCTCCCCTCCCTGTTTAACTCCGCCCCTGGTGGATGAGTGTCCTCACCTAGTGAGCATGCCTGGTTTGATGGATGTTTTGAGCTGAAAGGTTACAGCGAGAGTTACACATCCACTCATTCATTCAGGTCATGTTGTGATTTTGTGTGCTTTCTCCATTAAACCCCTTCTTTCTCACCTTCTCCCACCCGCCACTCCCTCCCTCCCCTTCTCGTCTTGTCTTCAGACAACCACCCTGGTTCTGCACCCATACTCCAGCTTGCTGCCTCCTCCTTCCAAAACCCTGGTGCTCCCCCTCATGAAACCAAAAGTAAGTTTCTGGGAAGTTAGTTACCTGCTGTGTATTATAGTTAGGATATTGTGAGCAGCAGGATGAAATCACCTCCCTGTTTTTTGTTTGTTGTTTTTTTTCTTTCATTTCAAGTTTTCTATTTGTCTTGGGTGCATGTACAGGTCAAAATCTTAAGCTGTACATCTCACCTGCTTTTTAGTGGCATTCTTTGTCACCATATAAAATCATTATTTACAATAGTTTTGACTCAATAATCAATATCATAATCATTTAGTGTTTTATTCAAGGAAGAATCCTGTAGATCCTCTGGTAGATGGTTTTAGGCTGTGAGGTTGACTTTCTTTGTTTTATAATTTTGTATAATAATTGAATTTATTTGAGTTTTGACTCCCAGTTTAAAGAAATCATAACCAGTGAATATGTAAAAAGAGTCTTCTCCTCCTCTCACCCTTTTTTTCTAAAATTATCTTCTTTAAAATCCAACCATGTTTCTGAAAAAACTTGGATGCAAATTGTTACATTTTCCTTTTTATTTACAAATCTAATAAAATCCACATTTTACTCGCAATAGAACATAGAAATCATATTAAATGTTTAAACTGAGACATTTTACTAGTTCATGACAAATATTAGCTCAGTTTAGATTTGGTCGCAGTAACACACCTTTAAAAAAAGTCGGGAGGGAGGAAATGGAAGGCTGGAGAAGTAAGTGGTACTAAAAACAAAAAAACAGCTGGTGAAACATTTCGCTGCCTAACAGGTCAGTAACATAACTGGGTCTAAAAAGAGCATCTTAGGCTACGTTCACACTGCAGGCCAAAGCGCATCAAATCCAACTTTTTTTGACCCTATGCGACCCATATCTGATCATGGTAGGACAGTTTGAACAGCACAAATCCGATATTTTCAAATCCGACCTAGGTTTCTTTGTGGTACTGAATCCGAAACATATCTGATGTTTTAGAAAGCGACTGCTGTTTGAATGGTCATGTCGCATTAAATCCGTCTTTTACGTCACTGTCACAAGACAGATGCCAGTTATCAGCGCTGGAGAAGACAAACGAGAAAGCATGGCGGCCATTGTTAAAGGACGGGCTCTCTTTTTTTTCTCAGTGTCCTTCTTTCGCTAATTAAATTGTCAAAATTCTGTCGATTACGACTGCTGCAACAACACCTACCAGCTCTGTAGCCGCCATTTTTACTTCCGTAAACAGAGCGCGTTGTGTGTGACGTCTTCTTTTGCGCATGTGGGCCGCTTTGAGGGCTATGAACCGTTCACTCTAGAGTATGTTTGCTGTCACATTTTATTTGTAGTGTGAACAACCAGACAAAAAAAATTGGATTTGATCAAAAAATTGGAATTGAGCATTAAGACCTGCAGTGTGAACGTAGCCTTAGAGAGGCAGAGTTTCACCAATCTGCAAAAACCTGCAACTACAAATTTTGACTTTGGAATAATATACCTCAATATGAAATTGAGAAGGCTGTGAATATTTCTTCATTATATTCAGTGCATAATGTCATGGAAAGATTCAGAGAATACAGAGAAATGTCTTTGTGCAAGGGACAAGGCTGACAATGAATATTGGATTCCTGTGATCTGCAAAGAAGTCATCATATAAACATGATGCAGAAATGCACAATTCAGCAAAAATGATGCTGAACCGCATACTGCAGTCTGGGTGCCACACTGGCTGTCTGTAGTCCAGCTCTTTCACCAGCTGAAAACATTTGGAGCATTGAAGATCAAAGCAGATCCAGGACTGCTGAGCAGCCAGAATCCTCTAAGAATGGAAGGACATTCCTCTCCCAAAAGTCTGGCAGCTGCTCTCCTCAGCACCCAGACATTTACAGACTGTTGTTAAGTCATAAACATGGCCCTGTCCAAACTTTAAGACCTGCAACAAATTCGAATTGACGTTTTTCCCTTGAAATGGTACATTTTCTCAGTTTGTAAAGTATGGGTCTGTGAGATTTGTAAGTTTTTATTTCCATTTTCCAGCATTTTTTTTTTAATTTGCATTGTAAAAAAACTAACAAAAAAAGAACAGGGTTTTGGCAAATTTGGACTCTTTCCTTATGGTTAAGGACACTGTGGGATACTTTGATCTAGTATTGGGTTTTCTTGAACTGAAACAAGAACCAAAATGAAATGGATCAGTGAAACTCCTTAAGTCTAAATAAAACACATAAACATAATACGAATTTTAAGTAAAGCACAATAAAATTAAAAATTGCCTGAGAAGTCGGGCTCAGAGTACTAGGATTGATTGTGTGCAGTCCCAACCACGTCTGTTCTCATTTACATTGTTGAGATAACCACTGCTCATAGTTTGACCTGTAGGGGGCAGCATTGCTCTGCACCATGATAGTTTTTGCCACACTGTGACAGTAGAGCTTTAAGAAGAGCTGTTTATGGCATATTTCTAAATGTTTTGACATTTAAGATCCTGTTTTCACTTCCTCCACCGGGCTCCTCCTGTGTAGTTTTGGTGGTGAATCAGCCCAAAACCTACACAGGAGGAGGGTGTTAAGGATATCAAGGGAGTCAGGACCACAGAAATGTATTCTGTGGACATGACCATCCTGACTCCATGAGACGAGATCTTGCATGGGGCTCCAGACCGAGGGTGCTTGATGATCGTTTTATATTTTCCTCCATTTTTAAATAATCACACCCTACAGTTATCACCTTCTCACCAAGCTTTTGGCTGACGGTCTGGTAGCGCATTCCAGCGTTGTGCAGGTTTACAGTCCTGACATCCTATGCCAGCATCTTTGGTCTTGCCCGTAGTGGTGGAGAGGCTGGAATGGAAGAAACTGATTCTGTTGACACATGTGCTTTATATACACATGGCGAGTTTAGATCAGGGGTCATTGATTCTTGTTGACTCTGGTTCAGATCTTTTTCTTTCTACAGGAAGAGCTCTTTAGTTTCTAACTGCCTCTTTAGCTAGCATTTGTTAACTGTTGTGTTTGTTTATGTGTGTGCGTAATCTATAAGGAACTTTATAACTTCACCTCTCGCCTCTGAAGACCAGCAGTTAATAACAGCGAGTACATGGGGAGCTTATGTAATAGATGTGCTGTAACACAGGACTTTGCATGAAGTCGCTGTGATGCAACATGTGCAGGGTACTGTACATGTGTGGCTTTTTCCTGGAATTGCTGCCATTTCTTTTCTTTGAGTCTACATATTTTAGAAGAAATATGACACTTGTGATCCAAAGCAGAAGCTCCCAGGTTGTTTTTGTGTGCTAATCCAGGTTTAAAAAATGTGTCAGTCATTTGGTAAGAGGTTTGTTTAGATTTGGATTATGTGTGCCTTTTAACCCTCAAGCAACATAGATAAAAAGTGAGTAAAATGACAAAGTGGAATTATTTATGACAGGATTGTTGTGTCTTTCAGTGTGGATGTTGTTTCATCTGCGGCAGAAATGTTCTGTCATTAATTATGATTTTCAGGGTTTTTTTTGTTTTTTTTTAAATATGTTTAAACAAAGATCATCTCTTACTTCTTATAAACCAAATTTTACTTTGTTTCTATAGAAAATATGTATTGCAGTTTGTCTTATTTTACCATTTTACCATTGTGAATCCATTTCACCTGCTTTTGTGCAAATCGAAGTGGAAACGGGAGAACCCACTGCAAGACGACCCTCAAAAAAAACAAGAAAGGAATGGTTTTAGCACGTAGTGGGCACAAACGGCTGCTCCCTCTGGTCTGATTTCACAGAAGCAATGGAAAAAAAGGATGCCTCCAGGATGCCAAACATATATATGCAGATAAGAGAGCTTGCTGCATCTCGCATCGCAGTGTGACAAGAGTGGAAGGGATACCAGGACACAGGCTGTTGCGTGAGGAGAGGACTGTCAACCCAGCAGCAGGACCTGCATACATCATGTTGTAGCATCAAATTATTTTGGTGATTGTGTACTTTGATCAACGAGAAATTACAATGAAGTCATCATACTCAAGCTGTTATTCATCCTTTGGTACTTTGATGCTTCTGCAAATGAAATTAAGACCACAGGTGTCAAATATGTGGCCCAGGGGCCAAAACTGGCCCTCCAGTAGGCCCCACAAAGTATGCAAGTTACAGTAAATTAACTGTTTGTTTGTTAAATAAAATACACTGCTAGTCTGGGTATATCAGTGCAATTTAGGTATTGGTGCAAAGCAGATGCCTAGACAGATTGTTTAATTAATGGTTGATGTTTGGATTCAAAAATGTCACATTTTAAGGTTTTTTGGGATTTTTGTTTGTCTTTGGGGTTTGTTTTTTTTTATTTTGAAGCAATAAACTCACTGGAAAAACCCAACAAATCTGGGAAAAACTGAGACATAAGGTTGACATTAGACATTTATTAGGACATCTCAGGCTGTTCAACACTGATTTTCAGAATGTACTAATATTTCTGTACAGATTAAAACGATAATAACAGAAATTTCAGATCTAATTAGGAATGTGTTTACAGCCTATTTAAATGAGTTTTGCTCCTGACCTAAAAACAAACAAACAAACTTTGCATTAACTTGTCACATCCATGGCCTTAAAAGGTTGTTGGAGAAGACAAACTGAACTGTCCCAGCAGCACATAATGCATACACAGCAGGTTTCATGAATTAATGAAATGTGTTAATTTATTTATTTTTTTTGTGTGTCTTTACAGGTTACCCATCTCTGCGCATAGAGAAGAATGACCTGAGGAGTGTGACTCTGATGGAGGCCAAAGCTAAAGTTAAAGATATTGCAATCTCAAGGGACCGAGTTACACTACGAGACGTCTTACATGAAGGTATTTCCCTTCCCAGTATTTTAGGCCTATGCCCCGGTGTTTTGCCTTTTAGCGACATTTCCAGGGAGACTCGAGTGATTTGCGCGATCCAGTCTGTATACGCATGAAATGAAACAGATTTTAAGGAGCTTCAGTCCTGCAGTCATGAATAATCTTGTTATGCTTCGTTCAGCATCATTTGTTAATTTAACTTTTCAGCATGCACGTTTTTGTCATGTTCGGAGTTTTCTATATAAAGAACATGAACAGAGAGGAAAAAGGAAAAGACTAAATGTTAAAAAAAAAAAAATTAAATGAGATTGCTTTAACAGACTGAGTTGAGATTTAAGCTTAAATTACAAATTACATGGTGCTAGCATAACCTAAAGGGAGAAGTGCTAGTAGAACACAATAATTAGGCTTTTATTTGTAATTGGAATTACTCCTTAATTTTAAGAAATAATGTTTCTGCAAAAAAAAACCATGCTTTCACTTTTAGTATTTGAACATTTCTAGTTGAAATATGTCTGGTTCTAAAGGCCTTAGAAATAGTTTATCTGCTGTTGGCAGTTAAGTTGTTTGAAAAGATTTTGTGTGGTTGAAGCCTGCCAGGATACATCAGCACACCTTTAGAAACCAATGGGATTGTAGCAACAGTAGTTACGAATATTCCTGCCACTATCGGGAATAGTCAGGAAGCTTGTTACAAAAATGGACTCGGATGAATTTTAACTACCCATCTGTGTATTTCCTGCTGCTCAGCTGAGTCTGAAAGGTGATATTAACACTTGTTATTCTTTTAAATTTTTATAAGTAGATTTCTCTAAACACGAATAAAATAATGACTTAGAAACGTTTAAATAAACAGAAGCCAAAACACATGTTTCACAGACACAGATAGTCACACCTCACACTAATAGATTATTTAGCAAACTGACTTTGAGGCCTAGCAGACACTAATTGGCTACAGCTGCCTGTGTTGTGAAACCATGCCCTCAGTGTGGGATTTAAATCAGCACTGTAACACTTCGGAAACCCTACACCGTATCTTACGCCCTAACCCGACTTACACCTCCACAGAAGTGTAACTATGTAACATGTTGAGGCAGCCTGCAGCGACTGCCAGCTGGAGGAGAGTGGATCAACTTCAGTTAGTGTTTTGGTGCTGTAGGCACACCGTGTACAAGAGTGAATACTGGCAATGATGTTGGCCACTTGCGTAAGGTCAGCACTCATCAGCTTGTTTATTTCTCCTGTAAAGTGAGATCTTTAAATATGGGAGTCCATGGGCACTGACGATATGGTAAAAATGAGGTAAAATACACAATTTGTATATAAATATAATTTGTGGCAAAATTGAAAGTTCAGTGATACAATTGAAGGATGTCTTTATTAAAGAAAGCAAAATTAAAAACATAGTGGACTGAGTTGGGACAAACGAGTTTGTGAGTCTGTCAGCGGCAACTTAAACTCCTTTGATGAGGAATGTAAAGGATCACCCAGGATGGGTTTGGCCTTCATTAAAGTCCTAACCTTGCACAGGTGAGGAAGGTCATGCAGGGTCACACCTGCTGTTTTGCTGCATACTGTAACTCTACCTTGCAGTCTCAAATCACAGGCATAGAAGTCATAAAAGAATGTAAAAAGATGTTTAAATTAACCATCAAAATTATACAAATGTTATTGAGAAGTCCCATGTTTATTTGTAGTGTATTGTGAGCATAATACTGACAATAGGCTTCATGAATGTGGTTTATTTTTCCTGTTGTGGAGTACAAGCATGCCTCATCAGATCAGTATCAATAAAAAGTTGCCAAGAATGTCAGAATAGTAAAAGTTCATTCCTGCTCAGGCATATGAGTTTCTAACAGAGAGCCTTACACACTGAATTTTCTCAGTCTTTTTCTCTTTGGCCTCATCAAAGCTAAATGTCAGGGCTTTGGTTTGGCTCGATCTGTGCTCCTCGCTTTGGAGACTATTCAGCTTTGTCATGGAGTAAAGGTACTGATAAAACTGTGCTTCGTTTTCTGGATATTGGCCCACACTGGGGCTTAGAGTGAATGATGTAACATTTACCCAAAGGTGCATACAACACAATGGAGAAGAAAATGTGGGTGTTGTGTTTTTAAATGCTGCTTGACAGCCTTCAGTGGTTTAGTCTCTGCTTCTGTTTACAATGTAACAGAAGCACCACTCTTTCTCTGATACACTAGTTTTACTTTAAAGAGGTTGTGCTCACAATAAAAAGCCTCGTGTCTAAAAGAAATAATGAAATATTTTACAAAGATTGAAAAATGTTTCTCCTAGTAACAAATAATATCTTTTTAAGAAGTTTTCCAAAGAGCTCATAAAGTAACAAACTGTTAGGACTGGAGAGGAGAACCTTTGAGAGGTTTTGGAGTTTCTTCAGAGAACAGGAACTAGTGGAAAGAGAGATGGAGATGGAGATTACTTGCTGCCTTTATAAACTATTCATGCACTCTAGTATTAGATTGTGGGCCTGAAGTTGACTCATGTATGTAAACTTGCAGTAATAACGTAATTGTAAAAACAAACTGGGATTATATTGATCCCAGATGTTTACAGACATTTGTCAAGAGCGTTACCTCTAATTTGGCATTGATCTTACTGAAGCTGGAGTGGATTTGTTGTGATGATCTCATCTTTAGGAAAGATTAACCCCTCAGATGTATAAAAGTAGACATTTGCTAAAAAAAGGGGGGGGGGGGGGGATCCAGTAAGTGGTGCAGAAGGGTGCTCATGATTTTATCAATGATGGGTAATAGTTGTACATTGGCCTCCGTCACAAGATGCAATCAAACATCAGCACAGAATTCCCAGCAAGTGGTGTTGTGCATGCTTTGCACAGCTACCAGTTTAATATCTGGGAAATGTTCTGTCACATTAACGTGTGTAGGATTGCAACATTTTTCGCTCACAAGCAGTGCAGTTCCTGCTATGAAGTCCTAAAGCCAGGCACAGTCATGCTGTGGTACAGGAAGTGCGACTACAGCCAACATGTCAAAATTCACACTCTGTGTTCCCTCTGCGCTCAGCAAGTACAGCACACGTGTAGCACGTTGCCTTCATATGGAAGTAGTGGCCGATTGCACTATTCCCATAAGACGCGCCACAGCAAGCCAGAAGTCAGGCAAATGAAATGTGCAGCTGTTAGTGTTATAATACCCATTTCCCTCTGTGGTGACATGATGACTTTGCAAAAGTAATGGAAATATTGACACAAAGTAAAGCAAAAAAACTTTACAAGGTTTAGAGCTCTGCTCTGTTCTGTATTATCAGTTTTCTCCAGCAAGGAAACACACTTTCTAACTGCTGGTATTTGGCTGATGTGCAGACAAAATGATATAAAATGTATTCATAATAAGATTTGAGTTTAAACAACAAAGACACAGAAGGTCACGTCTTAGAGGGGTGAACTTGGAGTGCAGTTGTGTTTTTTGGGAGCCAGCAGGTCCCGACAGGCTTGACGAAGAAGGCGGGAGAGAGACACTAACCCTGTTGTTAAGCTTCGACTACTTTCCTGTTGAAACACAAGGCATAGTTGGCCCTGAGGCTCAGTTTTTTTTTCTACGTTTATGTTGATGGTTTATGTGCTTAAATGCCATTTTAGCTCAGAAAAGTCCTGGAGCTACAGGGTGACAGTTTAGACAAAGGAGATGATGAACACGCTCACTTGGCCTTTCCACATTGTAAGCTTTTCTCAGTTGGTCTGAGTGATGAAAGCTCCTCTGAGCTAGACTGAATTGCTGTTGCTTTGTATCGCCTTAGTGAAAAGCAGCCAAAACTGCCTCATCCCATTTAGCAACAAGGCATTTGAAGCAGAAGCGTGTCTGCCTCTGTTCACTAATCAGCCAGGCATGGTAGCCTCTGAGTGAGGTGACATTTCAGTCTTTGAAACAGTCGCCCCTGGCTTTCTTTCTTTTACCCCTTTCCTCTGATTAAAAACCTGTGTTTTGTCTTTGACAGGCACTTTTGGCCGCATCTTCCACGGCGTGCTGCTGGATGAAAAGGACCCCAGTAAGGAGAAGCAGGTCTTTGTGAAGACTGTGAAAGGTATGCTCTCTGTTCCAGCTTAAGTAAACATATTGTAAAAGAAATGAAAATACTGACCACTCTGGTTTATCCCTGTCATCCTGTCAATAAGTAACTTTACCCAGTATGTTCAGGGTTATTCAGAGGAATGAGGTTACTGAGGGGGAGCACGCTCAGATGCACTGTAGTCTCCAAATCTGTGTGGACACGCAGCAGATCAGTGGAAATATTTCTTTTCTACCCCCCAGACAGTACATCAGAGTAATATCATTAGAATATATACCACTGCAATAAATGGTAAATGGCCTGCATTTTTATAGCGCTTTTCTAGTCCCTAAGGACCCCAAAGCGCTTCACACTACATTCACCCATTCACACACACACACACATTCACACACTGGCGATGGCAAGCTACATTGTAGCCACAGCTGCCCTGGGGCGCACTGACAGAGGCGAGGCTGCCGGACACTGGCGCCACTGGGCCCTCTGACCACCACCAGTAGGCAAACATGGGGTTAGTATCTTGCCCAAGGATATTTGGCATGCAGCCAGGAGGCAGCCTGGGATCGAACCACCGACCTTCTGATGAGTGGCTGACCTGCTCTGCCACCTGAGCTACAGCCACCCCCAATAATAAAATCTGATCATTTATTTTTACATTTTTAGTTTCTATTGATAAAAGAAGTGACATTCTCACACTGCGAGTCCTGCTACCTTCAACTAAAACATTAAAACCACCTTTTTAATATTGGAAGGTGTATTTAATTCCAAGGGTCACACTGGGAGATGAGAATCAGATTGAAGGAGCAGAGATGCATAGTTTAGTACCAGGGTTTAATTTTATGTGAATTGTGATTTAATTTAAGTTTTATCCTTATTAAGTCATCGACCGGCCTAGAATGAAAGTTGATTAGGCTTTAAAATGGGGGAAAATAATGATGGTTACAGTTCTACATGATGGCTACCAAAAATCTATTTCCTACAAACAGTCGGCTGTGGGACATTTCACGGATGCTTGATCCAATCAGTATCTGGGGGGTTTGGAGGCCAGGTCATTTGGCTTTTATGTGGTCCGGTTAGATTCATTGCCAGTGCTGCGTGGGGTCCTCTGCCATACAATGAAATGTACAGGCGGTTCTTTGCTACGTTAACTGTTATATAGAAACAACAGTGGTTGGTCCATTGATTTAAGTGCGTATTTTATGCTTCAGTCATTGAGGAGTGAAAGTGAGTGAAAAATTAACCAATGTCCAAAGAAAAACTTTTTTAAAGACCTTCAGAAAATTTGGAGAGCTATTGCTCAAGACCACCTTAATAATTTCAACAAGGTTTCTCTCCTTGGAAGCAAAATACAAATAAAAAGTGGCTGTAGATTTTCGCACAGTATTGTATAACAGCGGATTTGTGGCATGAGTGAGCGCTGCGATTCCATCACTGAACTGAAACATGACTTTAACACTGAAGATGTGGGTGGGATGACAAACATCCGCGAACTGAAACATAACCAATACGTCAGGTTGCGGTTTGGAGTTGTTTTTTATGCCCTGCGGATGAGCACCGATGATTGTTACCCAAACACTGTCTCTCAGAAACAGTAGGTACTTCACTGCTAGCTTTATCCGATGACCCTATATGGGTTTCAATCCAATAAACAGACACACGAATTTGACAGTAAATGAATAATAAGTCTTACTCACGCTGCGGGTTGCATGCCAGCGAAGCAGCTCCCGTATGCAGGACTGTCAGGTTCTTTGTTAGCGGCATGTGTCTGCTTTCTCTGCCAGTTGCCTTTTGACCTCTCTATTCTCTCATGTTTACTCAGTGAGGGGTGGATACCACTCGGCGAACAATGTCTTCATGCCAGTTTTGGCTTTGTTAAACTCTTTACTTCCTCCTCATTCGCCTTTTGGGAGGGGAACAATACTGCTTTCCATAAGTTCCAGACGATGGCAAAGCTGCAAGCGCAGATTAAAAACTGGCTCAAGTTAGTTTTCCCCTGAAGTTTCCCACTACAAATGACTGCTGGCAGAGAAACTGCAATGAAATGATAAAAATCAAACGCCACATGGCACCAACAGACGCTCATTGCTCCAAGTTTGTTGTTTTTAATTTAAATGTTTGTTTTTTTGTGTCCAATAAAATTTTTCAGATCATGCTTCTGAGGTGCAGGTGACGATGATGTTGACTGAAAGTTGCAAACTTCGTGGCCTTCATCACAGGTAAATCTTGCCACATATACACATAGCTGGGCCTTTAGAGAATATTAAATATTCAGGCATCCTGTTGATGCACATGAGGGGAAAAAGAAAAAAGAATCTATTGCTCGGCATCATATAAGGAATCATAGCTGCTGTCATACAGTTACCGTCCCTTTAGAGTTTTTCATCAGTTTTTTAATTACAGTTTCTTTAGAAATGCAAGCTTACAACAACACCAGCATGGTTCGTGTCTTACGTCACCGGTTGGATGTCTTGTTGACGCTTGAGCATAGCATGCCAGCCTTGCTTCTGTGGTCGTCTCTTAAAAGAGTCAATTTAAACATTGATGAAAGAACACCACATGTTTGCAAACAGGGCTGATACCTTAATAAGGAGTGTGAATCGAAGTCAGTCTTTGTGACATTTGTAATAAAATATTGTCTGAAAGGCTCTGAATTTATTTTAAAGGAGACCTTTTCTTTTTTGTTTTCTTGTACATACTGATAAAATGGTGGAAGATTGGCAAACAGGGTATCTGAGTGTCTGATATATGTGATTTTTATATTCTTGACACAGTTTTATGGCCCAAAAGTCATCATGGATTGTTTTTAGGGAATGGCCGTTTGTGAAATCAATTTGTTGTTAGCTTTGTGTTTTGTCTTAAGACTTCATGAGAATTTAAAAAAATTCTAAAATAAAATTGTTCTTCAAATATATCTTCTTCCAGTAGTGGATGTTCAGCTCAAACTTGACCTTTTTCATATAAAAGCCAAAAGCTAAACACTCGATTCCAGTTTTTCCCCACTGATCTTTATGACGTCAGTGAAGGCACAAACCGTTTATGTGATGATGTTAAGGATACAGAAGCCCCAACGACCAAAGGTTGTGCTTAAGAGAAGGTTTGTTTAACAAGATGGGTTAGATCCCTAAACAGTCTTTTTCTTTCAGGCAGAGCATAGACTAAGGACTGCAGCAAGGCCCAGTGAAGACGAACAAGGATTATTTTTGAATTCATATACGAAATATTATATAAAAGTAGTAGCTAAGACTAAATACACGGAACAGGAAATTAGCAAAACGGGTGCAAAGCAGCATTTCTTCGGCAGATTTTACCCGAAATTTACAGCAGCCTTACAGCAGTGTACTTGTGTGGAAAAGATTGTCGTCACGATGTCCCACGCCTTCCTCTTTCCTCTGCATGACATCAGCTCTGTCATATTTGCTGACAGTTCCTCTTTGGTGTTTTGCATGATAATGTCCTTTACTCTTCCTTTAATGTGCAGTAGACGTGTACATGAGCAGAAATGATGATCTGGTACACTCAGGTCCTGTTTCCTCAGTTGGTTGCTTTCTCTTTTCTTTTAAGAAATCTGCTTCCCATAAGCCACGTGTGCACAGAGGATGGAGAGAAGCCCATGGTGCTGCTGCCTTTCATGGCTTGGGGTAATCTGAAGCAGTTCCTGCGGCAGTGCAAGTTAGCTGAGGCTAACAACCCACAGGTGAGGCTTCAGCTCAGCATACAAACTATAATCAAAAGCAATATTAAACCCCCCACCATTAAAAGTCATATTCTCGGCCATGCCTGGATCTCTTCGGGCACATCTGTCCTGTTTTGACCGTTCCAAACACCTGCTCCGTACTTCTCAAGCAACTTTTGTCTCAAACCAAATTTCTTCTGGAAGGTCATGTCTGGTGATGAGTGCTTGGTTTTCAGCTATGATCAAGCTGTGCGTGTGTGTGTGTGTGTGTGTGTGTGTGTGTGTGTGTGTGTGTGTGTATATGTATAGATAGATACAGAGATTTAGAGATACAGAGATACATCTGTCTATATAGAGATATCTATGTATATATCTCAATCTCATCTGAACGAAATATTTTGACATACAAGCAAAATAAGGATGTTAAATTCAAAGCTGCATATCAGAGTCAAAAATAAAACTGGATACATTTATGGAAGAATAAAAAAAAAACAGGAAAATAATATTGCATTAAGGAAAACAAATTGTCAGCGGTTATAATTGGGAAAGTACACAAAAGAATTACAGAAAAAACACAGATACATCACAAAAATGCACATTTATAAAAATATGTGACTTGAAGGCAGTTGCAAGCTGCTTTTTCTTCAGGCAGGACCTTTCGAAGTGAAGGGGTCCTGACGGCAAAAGTGATACATCAATGCAGCATGTAGACACACGCAGCTAACACTGAGGAAAAAACCTCCATGATCACCTTAAACCTTTTTACCAGTAGCACCAAATCTGCTTGATTTGACTCTATTCAGTGTTAGCGTTTTCCATTAGACGCTAGAACCCGTTACCAGGTGCTTTTAGTACCTACTCTGCTCGGGTTCTAAGCAAGCTGAGTCAAGCCGAACATGTGACATCAACAGACTGTTTGCCACTGATTGGTCAGGGAGGCATTGATTGAGTCATGAAAATGACTCCATGACCAGTATCAGACCTGGCAATGAGGGAAACAAGGAACAGATACAGTTGAGCAGGAATACCATCGCTTTGATGGCCTCCATTATGGTGTTGTGTCGCATACAAATGACATCATGTGACTTTATCTCATTTGTAAATGGATGGTTGCTATGGTTAGGCTCACAACCCATGGGAAATAAAAAGAGAGAAAAGATTTAACTCCTTGACAATGAAAGCACCCCTGACCTAGAGATGACCAAATTCAAGTCGAGATTTTATGAACCTGTTCTCAGAGCAGGTTGCGTGTAAAACCATTAGAATAAATGCGTCAGAGTATGCGTGGCTCCTCTTTAACCTTTATTAAGCCATTAAAATAAATCCCCCAGATTGAAAGAGAAGTCAGATTCCATCGTAGTGTCAAGCATGAAAGAACATTTTGTGTTTGCAGCAATCAGTGGCGAGTAACACCTACAGTAACTACTGTTTACACTGTTATTAAGATTTCTGTTGATACAGTGATGAAGCCGGTGCTCAGGGCAGAGGTTTGTAACTCACTCCGTGGAGACAATCGGGCTTTTGTACAGTTAACCCCAGGGAGGCTTTCATGCGCTTGGAGAAAAGCCACAGCAGATCCAACCAATCAATCAGCTGCAAAATACAGATGCAGAAAAATGCTTTGCGATCACAAGATGAAGCTTGCCACACATTTACAATAATCAAATGCCTTTTTCAGGCACACATCAGCACCTTCCTTCTCGGCAGCTTCAATACTTACCTTTGGCGGCTACGGGAGACAAAGACTTAGTCATTAAGTTGGAGGTGTTGCAATAAACACTGAGCTATAAATCAGCTCAGTATCAGGCCAGCTTAGATGAAACTCGCGGGGAAATGCTCCGAGAGCACAACATTCATTCTGCAAGCGAACATCTGGTTTAAAAGGTGTGACTGTGGAGGGAGGGAGGAGGTTTGGAGCGTTGACCTTGTTCTTAGACATTTTTCTTTCACCGACAGCTGAGATGTATTCTGCACAGTTTGAATGTCTCATAGCAGCTGCACATGTAGCCGTTTCGCTTGAGCGGTTGACTTAAAGTCTTCTAATCTTTGTTCACTGGTTGCCCAAGTCTTTGTTTTTCGGTATAGTCCCAAGCGTTAATTTTGCCTGCATCACAGTATCAACTGTCAGATAAGACAACAAAGTCCATTTCCAGTGTTTACATCCAAGCCGGGGATTGTGCTGAATAAATCAGACCAGATGCAAGAGAATTGAACCATACACACAATTATTTGGAGCTGTTACTTAAAGAGCTCAGTGTTGTCTTTTCAGCTCTCCGGGATGTTTGTTACAGGAGCAGCCTCACTTCGTTAGCGGTCGAGTGTGTTTTCTCTGACACACCTGCTGACTTAGAGCTATTGTCAGTAAGCCCTTCAACAGCTCCACAGACAAAGCAGACTCATTTCTTTAATGCAAGACTCGGTTAAACCTCTGAGTAAAAGAGTTTCTGCGTCACATCAGATTAAATCCTCAGAGCAATGTTAACCCTTAAGCAGCCAAACGGCTAAAATGACCAAGTGCGGTCACGTCTAACTTTTATCTAAGAAAACTGTGTTTCTCATATCTATATTTTTACTTTATCTGTGACTGATATTCTAAAGCTACTCCATAATACTTTGATCAGCAATAAATGACAGTGAAGTCTGTATGTTTAGGGTGTTCTCCTTTGTTACATCCATGCTTCAGTTTCAAACTAACATCTTAATTGTAGGTGAGACATGTTTCAGATATTTCCATCATCACTTTGAGCTTTAAGTATTTGCCTCAGGGCTTTTGCAGCAGTAAATCTTGCTGTTCTGCGTGTTAGCCATGGTTCACTGCAAAAACATGACAGTGTTGTTATTAAAAAGTGAGAAATTATAATAAAATAAAAGCATATGTTTTAAAAAATCATTTTTACGGTTAAGGATATCACAATGGTACATGAGGAAAAATACAGCCATTTGTAGTCTATTTAATGAAGGACTGCAAAACTTTACCAACATAATATGAATTATTTTTTGTTAGATAAAGGCTCTCACTTTACTAGATTTTTGAATGCAGCATCAAATTAGTGATTCAGACACTCAAAGTAGTAGAAATTTAAACAGAACACTTAAAGTTGTGCTGTTTACAATCAGGGTTTTTTCTTTTTCCCTGTAATGAACTTTAAGTGTAACAATAAGGGATTTATCATAGTTTCAATAAAGTCAATCAAAGGAAGAGAAAGAAGTATGGGTGCTCTGGAGGTTTGATCTTGTTTCAGATAATTCACTGGAGAAAAAAAACTTCTAGCAGTGCGTTTTGGGTAAACTTTCAAGGCTGATACCAGCATATGACAGGTTGCCTTTTTGCCTACATTTTGTCAACTGGCTCATCTTGTAGCCATGATCCCTTGTGTGTCAAAATAATTTTATGATTTAGTCATATTTTAACACTCGTAAATGTTGCTTTTGGTCATGATGGTGATATTGGTGTTCACCAAACGAACAGACTGTGTCATGTCGATTGTGGCACTTGCAGTGTTTAGCAATGCTTAAATGTGTTGTGTGGGTGTTTTGGTTTTTTGGCTTTGAAAAATGCATTTGGTTATCTCCTCTACTTAAGAACATAAATTAAAAAGCACAAAAACCCACCTCTGTGCACTTCAAGCCCTTTAACTCGATTAACTACAATTTTGAATGGCTTCTTGAGCTATTCTAAAAAATACTGTGCAAAAAAATTAGCTACTTCTTTGGTAAGGTGGGAGCTTTTCTCAGATTTAATGACATTTAGGGAGCATTTAGGTTTTTTATATTATTTTATTTTTTGATGGCAAGAAAATCAACAAACTCCACATTGAAGCACACTCTTAGAGTTTGAACCCAGGACCCTCTTGTTGAGGGGCAGCAGTGTTTTCCGCTGAGCTACCGCAACATTCTGCTGTGTTTACACAGTGTACATGAATGATCTTGTTGCATGAGGTAGGTATATAGATGAGGAAATATTTCTGAAACTGTTGAGTCTAGACAGAGATTAATGTGGATGTAGCCTTAGTTTACCCCTTTATCACAAAAAAATAACACCTGTCTTTTTCTCCTCGGCATGCTGACGTGTGCTAATTATCTTATTATACTCGATGTTGACACTGAAATAAGAGTTTAGAGGTCACCAAAGTTGTTACACTTGAGGGGTACGTATATATCTTTGAAATTTTAAAGGTTGCATTTAAACAAGTCATGTCAGGTCTTGTTTTTCCAGTCTCCTTGCAGTTGAATTTATAGAGAAAAAATAGTCGTGGTGTATGTAATGCCCATATTTCGCCCACATTGTCCCGTTCCAAAGAAAACTAGAACAATTTTACACAGAAGTCACCAGGTGTCCTCTCTCCGTCTTTACTTTTTCCTGTCTGTCTCTCAAATGCACATTGTCGCCCTCTTTCCCCCATTTCCTTTCAGGCAATCTCTCAGCAGGACCTGGTTTACATGGCCATCCAGATTGCATGTGGAATGAGCTACTTGGCTCGCAGAGAGGTCATACACAAAGACCTCGCCGCTAGGAACTGCGTGTAAGTTTTCAGCGATCTGACTCTAGCTGTCGTCACGCTGTCCTCAGTAGCTTTCAGGTGATTTGGTTTGGAATTTAATTTGTCAAAAATAAAGGCCGTGCTTTCCCTCCACCGACAGCATTGACGACAACATGCAGGTGAAGATTACAGACAATGCCCTCGCCCGAGATCTCTTTCCCATGGATTACCACTGTCTGGGGGATAATGAGAACCGGCCTGTCCGCTGGATGGCCCTGGAAAGCCTGCTCAACAATGACTTTTCCAGTGCAAGTGATGTGGTAAGAACTACCAGATATGCAGTTTACTTCCATAGACTGTATATAAATGATGGACACAGCCACTGTGTTGTCAACCATTTAGGATTATTTTGTTGCGCCCTCTTGGGCTTCATTTTTGCTTTGTTTGCTTGCTGTTGCTTAACAAGGCAACGCTGTAACTGTGATTCACTGTCAACAAAACAATAGCAGAAGCGACCTTTCCTGTCTCTCTGAGGTTTCTAAATGCGAGTATGTTTCCAGTAGACATGATGCGGTTAAGGCGATCCAGGAAATGGCACCGATTGTGTGCAAGCCATTCTTAGACACTTGGTCAAGGTGTCAAAGGGAAAGGTGTGTCTGTGGCTCTTCTCGCTTTCCTGTTCCAGGATAGAAGACCGGGTGCGACGGAGGCAGTCGGGAAGTCTGCCTAACAGATCCTCAGAGACACCACTGAGACACGAGCCAGACGTGTCCCCACCCCCTCCACATTCCTGTTATGGTCACACCGCTCCATGGCAATCATGGCACTTAGATTTAACAGAGGCCTGGCATTAACAGCCTCCCAGTGCAAGTCCATACAAGTACCTGGAGCTGTATAGCATCTTGAGTGTGTTGCTGTTACGCACACGAATGTATTGTGCCCTTACATCAGCAGGTACACAAATCAGATAGCAAGCGACACAGGATGGGAGCGTTCCTATTGGCATGTTTAAGCTTTACTGGGAATGTTGGCAGTGGCTTATTCACTGATGTGGGAACAGGGTGGTTTACCGTAGAACACGTTTTTGTTTTATTGTCCCAACCCCCCCTCTGAAGAGCCCACCTTGCTCTTAGTTCCTAAACAGTCCTTGCACTTCCTTTTAAAGGTCCTGTGTCACCCCATTAAGGCTCGGGGCATACTAACACAGCAGAAACTCAATGGTCTCTGGGCTATTCTGTCTGTCAATGTCAGTTTTATTTTAGATATTATGGCTTCCAGAGTTTAAACAAACAACTTCAAGGTCAAAACCTACTGGAAGCATCTTAAATATGATTTGAGTAATTCGTCTTTTCTCTGTTCAGAGGTCAGAGTGAACACTCGCAGGCAGTTTGAACCCTGATAATAACTGCTTACACTTTCACTCTCAACAAAAACTGGCAGCAGTGATTTATATTCCAAATACATTTCTTGACATAATTTCCTCACATTGTTCATTTGGAACGTCGTGTATTTGAATACAAGTACAACAAGTGGGAATGCTACTTTTCCACCCTCTGGTTATGTTCGCCCTGTTTGATGAAAACACATTAAAAGCTTGTATTTTTTGTAAAGTGCTGTGAATGAATGCTAAGCACTGGTCTCAGGGTTATTCAGAGAATTTGTGTGTTCACAGTGGGCTTTTGGAGTGACGCTGTGGGAGCTGATGACTCTGGGGCAGACCCCCTACGTCGACATTGACCCTTTCGAGATGTCAGCTTACCTAAAAGACGGGTACAGAATAGCACAACCAATCAACTGTCCAGATGAGCTGTAAGTTGCCCCCCCCCCCCTCACACACACACACACACACACACACTCTGTATTTTCACTTGTTTATTTGACTTTGGTAAGAGTTGGAGCTAGTTTTTTGAGTCGTCCTTCCTTTTCTTGTCCTATTTGTCGACAGTTTACAGACGTTAATGATATATAGAACCACAGCAACACTAAGTCCACTGGTATCCGCTGGGTAAGGTATAGATCAGTGTGGCCAGGTTTGGTTTCTGTAGGATCATTACTCTAATCCCACAATTTTCTGATCTGCAATGACAACAAGTCAAGGATGATTCAGTGCTGGACCTCCTTTATAAATAGTTTTTTATGATTGTAAGTAGCAGTTTATCAGTATGGCCTTCTCATTACAAGATGATTTAGCCTTTTTTTCCCACCTCAAAAGTGTGACAAGAAGCAACTCAATTAAGTTTCATGTATATAGTGCCACTTGATCGCCTCAAGAACTCCATATTACTGTAGGCTGAGAGCAGTGCAACCTAGAAGTAATAAATGTATGCGCTAGCTTTTCAGCACAAATCTGAGACCGGATGACTCAGTGAATGTTGTCATCTTAACACTAAAAGGTCAAAAGGTCAGTTTGCCTACTTTAAAGCAGTAGTTGTTTACAGTTAAAGTGTTTCATAATTTTTAAGAGAAAGAAAAACCCCCACAATGTTTTTCCACAACAGACTGGTAACGGTGCAACAATATTCTGAAAAGCGTGGCAAATCATCACTGTCCACAGACAGTGGAAAAGAGTGTTTCTCTTTTTCGTTTTAGGTGGAAGCGTCACTGCAGATCAGTGCAAAGTTCAGTAAAGGTCATCACCTTTGATGCGAATACTCGAAACGCAGACGAAGTCCTTTTGCACTGTTTCCAAACACTTTCCTCTCCAATGTGTGCCTTTCTGTTGTTTTGTATATATTCCTCTAGTTTTTATATATTCCCCTTGGCTGTATATCTGTTCTGTTTGCTGTTTATTCCTGACCCTAACCCTTCTGCACAGTACATTGACAATAAAGTGCCATTCTGTTTATTTTATTTGAGCACCAAATAAGTGAATATCTTCCACTGGAAGACTGTTTGTTTTCATACTGGCTTTTCCTTTAATTTGTCACATCTGTAAGTCTGCAGTGAAGAGTGTATTTTCAGCTGCAGTGAAGCTTGTTATTGGAGACTGTCGGCACAATAAATGAGCTGCTAGTTGACATATTGTTTGAGGACCTGAGTCTAATCAAACTGTTCAGCTGCTACTAGCTTTGATTGATGCAAAGTTTAACTCCATCAGGCTGTCAAGAAGAAGAGGCAATGTTGTCCCACTGGTGTAAGTTTTTGGCATCACTGCAGTAGTATTTACCATCTGATCCCCCAAAACAGGTTTGTGGTGAGGAAGCTCAAAGCAGCCCTGGCAGTGCATGGATGGATTAGTGTTTGGTGAAAATTAACACTTGATGGAAGTTGACTTGGGAGAAGCAGAAATGTGTTTGTGCCATGCCCGTCAAATTCTCGTGGTATTTCTGTCTTCGGGGTGTACTTAAACCTGCAAAAGTTATACTTTCCATTCCCAACAATCTCTGAAGACAGAAAAGAGAGAAGAAGGTGTCTGGCCTTTACTTTACTTTAACACCCCCCCCCCCCCCCCCCCCCCCCCACACACACACACACACACACACACCACACACACACACACACCCAGACGATTTAGGGGTAAGAACTGCTTCATGAGGAGTTAACATTTGCTTGAAACCAGATCCAGATGTGCATGGATGTGCCATCCAGCAGTTTTCTGGATAACCAGAGTTGACTGGTTGAATGCGTCCCGGGTCACCACTTTTAGCTTTTCTGAGAGGACACCAAGGCATCCCCAGGCCAGACAAGAGACATAATCTCTGTGGTGTCTGTCCTTGTGTCTCTTCCCACCTCAGTTTGGTATCATCCAGGAGGCATCCTTGCATGTCTGAACCATCTGAACTAGTTGCAGGAGGAGTAGAGGCTTTACTTTAAGCTAGTCCTGAATAACCAAGGAAGATACAGGAGGCTGATTTCTGCGCTCGTATAAACATTTAAAAAACAGACACAGTACAGACGGAGTCCACACTACCACGCATGCTGCATCAGTCTCTCTGGAAGTTTCCTGATTCATCCTCCACATTCATCAAAAAGAGTCCACACAAGATCAGTATTAAAGCATGTCAAAATCTGGGGTATTTTGATGAAAGAAAACAAAAAGACTGGCTGGATTTGACAGATTTTACACCTTTTATCCCTTTGCCAACCAGTTGACATTGCAACTTACATGCATGTTTCCATTAAGTCCAGTAATCTACATTGGTTCCTGTCAGTGCTGAAGTACTAAGAATAGAGGATATTGTTTGCGGCACAGACTGAAAGCCCATGAGGCAGATTTTTGATAAACACACGTTTATCTTGACTTTGTTGAGCTTTGTTGTTCCAGCTCTGCTGTATGTCTGCTGCATTACTGTTTAAGTTCATTGAGAGAAACGAAAAACAGACTCAAATTCGTCGTGCGTGCACATGCTTGGCAAAGAAAGACAATGCTAAAAAATCACATGGAGCCGAGCAGTTATCAGACAGTGCTTTAGATATGGAAAGAAGATGCAGATTCTAAAACATGGAGAGCTTTAGCATCAGAGATTACTTCACTACATCAGGATCTGACTAAATGTGAAATACAGTAACGCTCTTCCCTTTGGTTCCTGTGTTATGGCATTGAATTATTCACCGGTGACTGTGTGGACTTGATCATTTGTCTTAAATGTTGCCATAACCAGTGTGTTTATAAGGGTCTTCTTAAGTTTGGCTTTTAACCACCAAGTTCCAATTAATTGATGAGTGCAGATTTGATGAAACTCCCTCCTGGTGCTCCTCGGATATTACTTCTACACTAATTCCTCGGAGCGCCGCCATCCCAGCGCAGAGGCATTTAAAGTAAACAAACTCGTGTCAAATCCCCACAGAAATGTGCAATTCTCGATGATTAAAGGAAACTCAGGATCTGATTACCTGAAATCTTTTAAGTCATCAAAAAACTGTTTCCTTGCAAATACAATAGATGTTGAGGCGATGGCTTCCTTTACCACAATACTAGAGCTTATGTAATCGAGGCCGTGCGCTGATAGAGGTAATTATATCTCACGCATTTCTATCAGCACTGCACAGGCAGCTCCTGGTTCAAGACAATACAGCAGTTGCAGTATAATACTAGACGAACGCTGCCTTTAAATCCAGTTTTTCTCTTATAAAAATAACAATTTATTCACTTTCATTTTATTTACATGGCATTTACGGAGCTTCAAGAGCACCCCCATGATGTCACAGCATGTATTCATTTGTGTTCCTGGACATGAATTTCTCCTTCTTCTTTTTTTCCATAGCTGTTGATTCACAAAGATTTTCCACTTTTTTAAAAGTTGGAAAGGTCAGCGAATGGACGCATTACACTTTCCCAGGATATCTGCTTGTTTAGGTTTAGGCAGTGCCAGTCTAAGCTGGGAGGCCCAATTTTCAAATGATCTGTGAGGTGTTTTTCAGACATGACTCCTCTGTGAACTTTGACCCGATCCTTCTCTGTGTTGCAGGTTTGCAGTGATGGCTTGTTGCTGGGCTTTGGACCCAGAGGAGAGGCCCAAGTTTCAGCAGCTGGTCCAGTGTCTCACAGAGTTTCACGCAGCGTTGGGTGCTTACGTGTGAAAGCAGTGGGTGGCACTTCTTCTTCTACTAATCCATTAAAGCAACGACACTAAAGGCTGGCGGACACTTTTCACGGGGAATGCACATTTGAAATCGTGCCTTATCACATGAAAGATGAGCAGACTTGTGCCCGATGCTTTTGTTTTGTACAGTTCTTTTGGAGTTTTTATATAGTTAAATTACCTTTTTACAGCATAGCAAAGTAAAACGACTCTGTGTTCAATATTGTTCCATTTGCTTTGAAAGCATCTAGAAAAGGCGCCGATCGACGATCTCCACACGCAAAGAGGACCTGAAGAACGAAAAGATGAGGACTTTTTTGTGCCATTGAGCAACTTTTTAAAAGAACAATTTAAGCTTCTGCAGTATTTTCTACAGATTCTGTAATGTTGTGCAAATTTTAGATTTGTTTTGGGTGTAAATAACTCCACAGCAGAATGAGTTAGGTACCAAAGTAGACCAGAGAGCTTCAGTAACCATAATCTTCTCGGACACGCTGCTCCGTTCAGGCTCGGTACGAGAGGCAGATCTGTTGAAATGATTTCTCTGCAAATGGTACAGCGTTTCCTCTGCCGTGGATGAGTTTCCTTTACTGGAGCGCACTCAACAGAGACGTCACACCAATTTTTTTTTCCTATGCCAGCAGCGTGGATAAAGACATGTGGACACCACAGCTGGAACATCAGCTCTGCAGAGCTATCTGTAGAAACCTGATTTTTACACGTGGACACTTATTATTTCAATGTCACTGCTGTCTTCCTCTTGTACTTTTTATTTCCGCTGTCAGAGCCACCGAGTGTGTGTGTGTGTGTGTGTGTATGTGTGTGTGTGTGTAAAAGGTGGATGTGATGTGACCAGTTGGTTAGTGAAGCATCGAGTGGAGCGTTCTCGCCAACACCATCAGATCGAAGCGTCTGAGAACCAACGTTCGAAGATGGATTGATGTCAGAGGGACATAAATCATGGTGGACAGAATCTGTGGGATGCATCTGCTTCTTACTAAAGTACAGTAGACTATATATAAAAGATCTTGCTGTCTTGAAACCAGATGTGACGTGTCGGGGGGGTGGATTAGACTGAGACATTTGGTATCAGCTCACTGACAGTGTAGTCATGGTCTGAATCGACACCGAAGCTGTGACGTCACTTTTGTTGTACGATGTTTGGCAAGGAGACAACGGCCAATATAACAGTGCGGCCGTTATACAGAGGCTTTTGTGGTTTTGTGCACATTCTGGTGGTAGAAAAATATCAGAAACAAGTGAAAGGAAACAAGATCATCAGAACAAGTTCTAAAAAAAAATAACAGTCAGACATCGGAGCAGAAATGTGAAAATGAGGCTGTGAATTTTATCCATCGCAAAAGAGAACCTCTCATGTTACAAGCCACGAAGTGAACAGACCGGACTGAAGAAAGCATTCGGCTTTAGTGAGCGACTCATCGGGCGGCTTTCCAGAGCTTAAAAATCTTTAATAAAGAAAAATTCAACACAACAGTAACATTAGCATGTTTCTGTCCAGCATCACTCAGTATTGATGCAAATGTTTAAACGGGTCATTTTGTGGCCTGAACACAACCTGAGCTCAGCTTTTGAACCACATGATATCTGTGGTTACAGTGTGATGATGGAGCAAGTCTTTGTTACCTTATTGTTCATTTATTTAAGGCGGAGTCTGGAAGGTCTTCTATAAATCGCCGCTCATGTTTTCTACAGCACCAAGTCAGCCGTGTCACCTTAAACCACAACAGATCAAATATTTGCATTAAATGTTCCACACATGGCTGCAAACACATTTGGATGCCTTTAGTTTTGGCACAAGGTTTACGACAATGTCTCACAAGTGTCACTCGCTGCCAGCGGTTCTTCTCCACCCACAGAACAAGTCATTTACTACGTCCATCTTCTGTGTACAGTGTGTTTTTGAGCTGCATTGTTCGGTGTGAGATCGCAGCTCTTCACACGACTGCTCGACTCATTTTGATTTAATCACTGTGAACACACACGCCAGCTTGGTCTCATCGTATCCTTCCACTATCTTTATGATGTGGTTTTTTTTTTTTTTTGTTTTTTTATGGTCACTGCATGTTGAGATAAGGTTGTAAACTGCTTCCCAATTTCATATCCACAAATTAAATGGAATCTTTTGAATATATTACCCCGTTCTTGTGTTTTTTTTTCTCTCTTCATCCAAAGCTTGTTTTCTGTAGTTCCCCAAAAGTCACAGCCACAGTGGGGGGGGGAAACCTAACTGTATCTAAAGACACCAACTACAGCGAATCATCTCCTAGTGTCTGCATTACTCACTGTGCATTCTTTCTTTTCTGTGCTTCATTGTTTTATGTCAGACGATTCTGCACCGGACATCTTTTATCCCTTTGCCAGCCAGTTGATGTTGCAACTTACATCCATGTTTCCAGTAAGCCCAGTAATCTACATTGGTTCCTGTCCATGCTGAAGCACTAAGAATAGAGGATATTGTTTGCTACACACTCTGTGAAAGCCCATGAGGCAGATTTGACTTTGAGCTTTGTGTTTCCAGCTCTGCTGTATGTCTGCTGCATTACTGTTTAAGTTCATTGAGAGAAACAAAAAACTGACTCGAATTCGTCGTGCGTGCACATGCTTGGCAAAGAAAGACGATGCTGGGAAAAAAAAAACATATTTTGGACAACGCTTTAGATATGGAAAGAAGATCCAGATTCTAAAACATGGAGAGCTTTAGCACCAGAGATGACTTCTGTGCTTCATTGTTTTACGTCATTTGGTTTTGTTTCGCCTCTTTCGGCTTTAGGCTAAAGTCACATGAACGCCACACTTCTTTAGGATGTCGTAATGGAAAGTTATGTCAAATCTAATTTGTTTTGAGTCCCTAAATCCCCTTGCTTACAAGTCCCTCCAAACCTAAATGCTATCAATTATATCTGTGGCCCACAGGCTGGAAAAATAATTGATAGCAGGTAAGAAAAGTGCAGTACTGAGGGAAACAGATTGCTGAAGTTTGTTTAAATTTGTTCGAAGCTGCCAAAAGGCCTAAAATAGATACAGACACACACCAGACCTGCAACAATATAAAGAAGAGAGGTGACGATCAGTGAGCAGAGCTTCGCAGATGGATGTTTGCTTTGAGAATGTTGATGGAGAAGGTCTGATGCAGAGGGTGGTTGTGGGGAGATGGAGGCAGAGGATCGCGAAGATGTTTACACACAGACTGATGAGGGATAGTTCTTCATTTAGAACCAGATTGTCTTTTTGTGGAGCTTTTTGTCTAGAGATGAGTTTTCAACCACTGCAAACCTGCACCTGTGCACTCTCTAGAGCAGGGGTGTCGGACTCCAAACCTCTAGGGCCGGTGCCCTGCAGGTTTTAGATCTCACCCTGGGTCAACACACCTAAATCAAATGATTAGTTCATTAACAGGCTTCTGGAGAACCCCAAGGCATGTTGAGGAGGTAATTTAGCCATTTAAATCAGCTGCATTGGATCAAGGACACATCTAAAACCTGCAGGACATCGGCCCTCGAGGCCTAGAGTCCGACACCTGTGCTCTAAAGCAGCAGTCTCAAACTCGTGGCCCACCTCACCCCTACTTGCATATGCATGTATCTTGACGTGAAGAAATATAGTGCAATTTTTTTGGACCTTGAAGTTGCTCTATTTTGTTGAGCAGGATTACTTTGAGTGCAATGTAAAAATAAGTTCTTTAAAAAGCAAAAGAATAAATGCAGAATGAAACGCACAGACGGTCGCTGCAGTGGACGCATTTCATTTTGTTAACCGTCAGTTTCACTTCAGCTTTTCCTAGAACTTTCTTCACTGAAGCTGGTTGATGGATCAAGAGTAGCCCACAGACCACGGACCTGTTGTAATACACTTTTTAACCACTGCCTCCATCTGACAACAGACGCTTTCTGCAGGTCGACTGGCTGCCAACACAGTACCACCGCTTAAACCACAATTTCCCCTTAAGACACAGGTGAAGACGATCGGGAAGTCAAAACCACAAGATGTGAGGACAGGCTAAACACAGAGACAAAACTGCTCACACCAAGCAAAATAAGAGAGACTGAGTGACACAGAAGGGGCTAATCCAGCCTGCAGAAGTGTAGCTGCTGTCAGCACTTGTCAATGCGGGCTGCGTTGACGGTGACGTGTAGTTACATTTCTTGGGATTGGGAGGATTGGGAGGCACAGATAGGGAAACGGTGCAGAAACTAAAATAACAAAATGAAAACAAGAACTAAAATCTAAACGATTTCACTAAAACTCAGAGACAAGTTCTCCAGAATGGAGACATAACCACTGCGGCCTTATTTGTTTTGAGTAAATCAGCTGGATGTCAGGCATGTGGCGTCACATTGTGGTATTTCAGTGAAGCTTGAACATGACATATTTTCAGAATGTGCTCAGTCATCGGTGGCTTTCAGATTGTGTCACGGTGAAGCCACTCTTTCAGTTTTTCTACTTTCCTCACCAGCTGCAGGCACAGCAGAGCGCACCGTAACGCGGCCACAGGACGCATTGAGCAAACACTCCTGCATCCTCAGCAGCAGACTCTTGTGTCACAGTACGGCAGAGTTTAGAGAGTTTCTGGCTTTCGAAGTTCCTGTCTACGGGGGTTTCTGGGTTTAATTCACTGAGAACCGCCAGGCAGCTCTGTAATCCTGTTTCTGGGAACTGGGCCCAGTTTGAGCTTCCAGTTTGACTCATCTTCATTGCTGTCACTCCGTTTCCACTGACTTTACATACTTTGCACACATTTTCCACACATTTCAGCTTCACTGAAAGCCACCAACAGTTTACTTGTACACCCACTCCAAGCGTCACAGTCTGAAACCAAAACCTGTTGTTTTTGTTTTTGTTGTTTTTTCCTCAGTGTGATTTTGTTTCTCTAAAACCGCCTTTGAGCATCAGCATCATGGGATATATCATCATTTCAATAACCTGCAGCAGTTTAAGGCATTGATAACATGGATGTTTGATCTGTTTTCTGATAACTCACTGGCGAACACTTGAACTGCATTCTGGGTAAGCCTTCTCCATGTGGGACACGTCAGTGAACAGGGTATAATATGTGACCTGCCTCCTTTTAGTCTCAGCTAGAAGAGGATTCGGATATCAACATGTAGACAAAAACTTGGGCCTTTCTTCACGGTGGGGTCCCACTAGTTATTTAAAGTCATTTGGTCCCTGAGAAAAATTGCCCACAAAAAAATATAATTCCTGAGATCACTCAGCCACTTACACAGCTCCCCCACTGATTAAGGTGTTGATTCGTGGAGGAGTTGCATTAAATTCCTTTATATGTGGAGCAGTGAGGTTCGTGTGGCATTAATCGAAAATAATAAAGTCATTTCTGTGGTTAACTGATATGCATATGTAAAAACTCCTGCAGTGTTTGACGCAATAAATTTCCTTACTAGTGTGTTTGCAGACAGCTTTATAACAGTTCAAAGTCTGGATCATGGCTGATGTTTTTCAGACTCGCTCACGTCCAAAGTCCAAACGTCTCCGCAGAGCATGTTTAGATATCCAGATAAGAGAGCGCAGCCCCACCTTGTTCAAAGAACTGAAAGAGAACAGATATTGATCTCTTGGAAAGACCTGCTCTACCTCTCAGGAGGCAGGTTATCTACCAAGCAGAAAGTGGCGGCTCCAGTCTTCAGTCCGCATCGATCGGAGTATGGTCGCGTGTGAATATTAAAAAGGTGTAGGAGAAAACGAATAGGTCAATAAGGCATGTTTGAGTGTTCATACAGAGCGGAAAAGTGCTATATAAGGACAAGTCCATTGCCATTTACTTGCGGATACGAGAAGTTGGGTAATCTCCGTCGGAAGAAAATCATGGTGGACAGGATCTGAGGATCTGTTTGTGATGTTGTGGTGTTTTTAGTGGAAATGTGTGGAATCCCTTCTAGATTGAGCACTGGTACCAAACTGAAATCTTACTCAGCTTGAGAGTGATTCTCTTCTGCAGTTTTCCCTTTCAGCAGCTCTGCACATCAAACATCTGTCTGAGGACACATGGCTGGACACAGGCCCAGTATTTTCTACACCTGCTTTCCCCACTTTGTATAATTCTGAAGAAATATTCAGATTTCTTGTGCTAACCCCATCAACTCATCTTGTTCTTGTCCAGCCAAACTTTGACAAAAAAGCCCGGAAACACCCCATTAAACACTACCATTCACCTTGAATCCTTTTTTTTTTTTTTTATTTTTTTTATTCCAAAGTGGAAAGTTTAAGAAGCACTCATTTAGACTATCCAAAACATTAAGGAGTGCTGCCTGGGGGGGATCACAGACCTACAGTTTGAGGACAAAGTGATGAAAATTCGTTTCTTTACTGTGAGAACAGAAAAGTTAATCATCCACGTGGTTTTGTGGCTCTTTGGGGGATGCTGGTAAAGGTGAGCAGTGTTTAAACGCGTTTTCCAAACTCCAGCGGGTAAGTTTCCTTCACGGAAACGTTAAGGTGATTGTGACCTCTGTTGTCTGCAGGATCTCAGCTGTTGGAATTGTTTGCAGCTTCTCTGCACCGCGTAAAAATCCACGTGAATAAATCAACACGCTGTTAAACATTTATTGTGGGGAAACACTGACCTCTAAACGGCTTCATTCATTAATCTCTCTCCCTGCCTCCCTCTCTGCTCATTAGCTCGGGACAGAAAACAGCTCTGAGTGGCGCATACCGCGCGTAATGAGCTGCTGGAGAACAATACGGGGCTCGCTGGATACTTGACAAACACTCCTGCTCACATTAGAGCCCGTCTGCGTGTGAATAACGCGGTGAGTAACACCGGGGACTCCGCTCTTTAACAAACAGTTCAACTGTCACAGGTGAGCGCTGCGCCCCGTGACTCAGACCTGTTCCCTTTTCACAAGTTTCAAAACATTTACGCGTGGAGCCGTGGGCTGAGTCCAGTTACATCATCAGCGACGGGCATAAAAAAGAAGAAAAGAAAAGAGAGCGCACACAGCAGCGGGGGGAGGACGCAAACATGAAACCTGGAGAGGAAGCCTTTCTGCTCACTGTGGAGCCCCGAGCCGAAGCGATGGACGCGAATCCGCGCAGAGACGCGAAGAAGCCCAGGACGCTCCGCTGCAGCATAAAGGTGAGACACCGGCTGGCACTGCGCAGAGGACGCAGCGTGTGCGCATTTATCCTAGAGGAGTGCGCGACTTTGCGACTTTATGCACACAAACTGAGTTTCTACTTCGGCTTCAAGGGGAGCGTTCCACTTTGTTCTCCACTGAGTTCAGTGGATCCACCTGTGGGTGCATGAAAGCAGCCGCACCTTAGCGCGGCAAACATAATGAGCCACATAAATGTGGCATTTTCAAGTGGAGGTTTAATCTGAGGGCATTTCACCTTTTTCCCTCCATAACTTGAGGATTTTGCCCTCTGGGTAGGATTGCCTAAGCGCAAACCGAGCTTCACCTGAGATAAACAAGATAAAATCGGCCATAATGTGGTCATAAGTCTCTTGTTAGCTAAAATAATAATAATAATAATTAAAAAAAAAAAATCAATCTGATCTAATTGAAATCAGATTTAAATGCAGTGTTTGCTGCTTGGGCTGATGATGCTGGAGGTGACCTGCAGGGAACAACTTGCCGCTTTCATCTTAATTAACGTGTTTCTAATCTTTCCGCACAAACTGAAGTTCACCCCCGCCAAAATCAAATGTTATTTCCAAGGCAGGAAGGGATTTTAATTTTTGTAATTATAAATCAAACATTTTTCTCCCTTTTCACTTTGGGAGGTTAACGATGAGGAATCCAACACGGTAAAGTGCAAAGTCTCAGTTACAGACTTGTTTACTGAGAGTGTGCAAATAAAGTAAATGTATTAATACCACTAATGTAAAAGATGCATTATATTAATTAATTATAAATTAAATAAACTTTCTAATTTTAGGCACTTTCATCTAGTTCAGAATGAAAACCTTAAAGGACTCAGTTTTAAATCAAACGTGTAAAATGTGTTTAGCGATAAATAAATAAGTTAATAAAAAATCACTTTTTTCATTTGGATATATATATTTTGATAGGTTGTTAAAAGAGGGAGCTTTGGAGTTTTAGATGTATAAGTCTGATAATATTATATGAATTTATATTTTTACAAAGTTTTGGGGACTTTAATTCATCAACTGCAAATCATTTAAGTTTAATTCACTTCACGAAGTTTATTGACAGGTTCAAGCAAAGATCCACCTTAAGATGGTCAGACTAAAGATTTTTTTTATTTTTTTTTGCTTTAGTTAAGGATGTTATTCTTAATAATATTAATAATAACTCATTTATGAAGCACCTTTCAAGCAACCCAAGGTAGCATTACACACTGAAGTCAAAGGCTTCAAAATTTCTTATTTAATGTTTTCAAGCAGTTCATCAAATTCTGCATAAATTAAATCTGAGTGTTTTACAGTGTAATGTTTGACAGAGACTGAGAATTTAAACAACCTTTAAAACAGGCGCGCACGCACACACACGCACTCGTTTTCATATCTTAGTGAGGACATCTAATTGACATAATGCTTCCCCTAGCCACTTACCCTAAACATCCCAAATGAATGCCAAACCCTAATCCTTAGCCTAAACATAACCTAACTGTGACTGTAACCCTGACCCTAAAACCACATTTTGAGCCTCAAAAATGCCCTCAAACTTGTGGGGACGGGCACTTTGTCCTCATAAGCAACTGTTGGTCCCCACAAGTATAGTAAACTTACAATTTATCTGTCCTCACATAGCTATGTAAACATGTACAGACACACACTTGCCTTAAGTCCAGATGTTACTGCTGATCCAAAACCACATCACACATTCACAACAGTCAGAGTCTAAACTCAACATGGATGAAATGTAACAAAGAACACAACTGAAAATAATGAACTGAACCTGAAACATTCCCAGGAGGCTTTGTGCTCACCTGTGTGGACCTCTCCATGGTCAGGAGAATCAAGCACAGATTATTAAATGAAAGGTGTGTGGAGGGAAAACTAAAAAGATTACTCAGCGATTAAAAAGCAATTAAAAAGTAAAATTAGGTTTGGTTTACCTGCAGAAGCAAAGACAAATGTTCAGCTTTGACTAATTTAGATTCTCAAAGTGAGGACCAGGGGCTGACAGCAGCTCTCCATCCTTTCATATGGAAAAGAAATGAAGCACTAACCTTTCTTTATTCACTTATAGTACAGGATACTGCAGCCTTTTGTATGTAAATGATGGATGCAGCTTTTGGAAATCACCCATTAGTTTTGAACTTCCACATTTTAGATGCTTCAGCACCTTATTTGCTTGTTTTGTCATTATTATTAAAAATATAGAAATAAAGCAGCAGAAGTTGGGATGAACCACGGTGGTTGCATCTGTCAGTCAATTCTTATTTGTGGTAGTAACTGGAAGAGCCATTGACCTAACCGAGTCCAACTTTGTTGTGAGCAATTTTGAGATGTCACAATTCTATTTTGTGGAAATGAGGTTTTAGATTTGGATGAAATCATGATTTACTGGTAAAAGAGCATCAAGGGGCATCAATACTGGAACAGACTGGCAGCAACGTGGGAACTATGGGCCAACAATTATTTCACATTTTAGCAACAAATACATTTTTTTTTTTAAAAAGTACACAAGTTTTGGCCACTATATTGTGTTTTTCTTTTTGTTGTTGTGTTTTTGGGGGGGGGTTTGGAGCTGGAAGTTACTGTGTTGCCACAGCCAGATTATTAGATGAAGCTAACAGGCGTTGATTCCATTAGAAGTGCTCCAAAAGAAACCCCCACAGCACAAACATGGCCCACAGGGCCAGTTCAGGGACGCCAGTTTGGTGAGGTGACGCCTAGGAGGCATCATGGCCGCCTGTGTTTCTCACCAAAGGCGAACCTCTGGGGCTGAAAAATGACGCCATCATGGAAACAATGAAAAATGCTTCTGTGATGCTTTAAAATGGGGAAAAAACTCAATGCAGAGATTAAAACAGTTTCTTGTAGCAGACTGTAAACATGTTTATATCTGCTGTAAAGTTTTAACATGGGGTTTTATCGAGGATTGGCTCACTTTTGAAGCCTCTAGTGGACACTAGAGGAACTGCAAAGACTAAACTAAAGCATATAAGGCCTTTGTTGGCTCAGAGGTTGCTGTTTGATTGTCACTCAGTCATCCAAACTTTGGGAAGCAGTTTTAGCGCCTTGAGCACAAGCTCTTTTTTTTTTTTTTCCCTCTCTCACTTGCTAATCGGATCCTTGTTGTGGAAATTTCATCGTGTTTCTGCTTCAGATAAATTCCTGACAGAAGAGAATGCTGACAACTTTGTTTTTCCATCACTAATAACTTCATTTGATCCCTTTTGACAGCAGTTTTATGTGTTCGGGATCCGCATCCAGCCCCAGTTTTGTTATGTGTTTTGGCTCTGCTATTAAAAGGCTCAAAGCACTGACTTGAAGGAGAATTGTTGCCTGAACGTGTGCCAAAAGGAGCAGTTGTTCTTCCCTTTACGGCAGTAATGGGAGGAAAACAGTTTGTTCTTGAGTTGTGAGTAATATTAATGCAAACACTGGTGGTTGCTTTCAAAACTCTAAGAGAAATGACTCCTCTTCTTCACCGTGTGAGTGACACATATGAGTAATAGGTTTCGGAAGCCTGGGGGGGGTGGAGGAAGTTTCTTAGCTTTCCAGAGGGAGAGCGTTTATTTGAGTTTGGAATCTTCTGAGTGTTTACCTTCGATGTTCTCACGTCGCCTGTGGTGGGTCCGGCCGCTGCAAATCTTTCCCTGTTTATCTTCACTTTAAAGCCCTCCTCCGCTGAAGCCAAGCAAACATAAGCAGGGTGGAGGACAGTGAAACAGCGAGGCTCGTCCTGCAGGTGTCTTCACATCATCCTGAGACTACACAGTGAAATTTGTGAGAATGCACCTGGACTTCAAAGGTGTGCAGTGTTATGTTTAGACAATGGGAGCAGTTCAGCATGAGCGGAGCAGCAAGCCATTTGTCAGAAAGCTGTTTCTAAATCATTCCTGCAGCCTTTTCGGTCAAACTGTACTGCCAGAGCTTTGAATAGCTGTTGTCCTCCAGTCTAACATCAAATGACTAAAAAGTTATAAAGCTGTGCTCTTTGTTCTCCGGTCAACAAAGGCTTCACACGAAGCAATCACATCCATCCATCTTTCCTTGATACCGCTACAATTTGCACCATGCTCCGCTCTCTATTTGTTCAGCTTCAAGAGCACATTCTGCTTGTTTTCTTAGGTCCTCTTGAGCTACACCTGGAGTCTACACCCAGGTGACACCGTCAACCTCTCTTTAAGGATAGCTCTGCCAGCGTTTGGGCCAAGTTTCTGCACAGGGGCATGTAGTGTTTACATCATGATCAGGAGCATGAGAAGCATTGGAAAGCCTCACTGCACCTGAGCATGAGGCTCGCCTCTGTGGCTGAGTCACAGTCAAATCGCATTGTATTTCTTTATCAGGGTATGGTGAGAAGATAAGCACAGCTGCCATGTCTACTGCAGACAGATGCTGTCCTCGGATTAGCACAAACTGCAAACGCAGGTGAACACCAGAGAGCAGCCGAGTGTTTTCTAGAGAGTAAAAATGGCCATATTGGCACATATACTGGTACTTCAATACGGTTTTTTGAAAGTAGTTCCAAATAACGACAGCAGTCGTCGCAATAAGCTCTAAACGATAAGGCAGGCGTGTCCAACTCCAGGCCCCAAGGGCCGGTGTCCAGTTAGTTTTATATATCACCCTGAATCAAATAACTAGTTCATTAACAAGCCTCTGGAGAACTTCAAGACATGTTGAGGAGGTCATTTAGCCATTGAAATCAGCTTTGTTGGATCAAGGATGCATCTAAAACCTGCAGGACACCGGCCCTTGAGGCCTGGAGTTGCACACCTCTGCTGTAAGGTGAAATACCGAAGTTTTTTTTTTTCCATTTGCCCCCTTGTGGGCTGCGAAGGTACTGCAACCATTCACAATAAATGAAACGTTCAGTTTCTTAATTTTGACATTAAATATTTAAAATTTTAAAGAATCAGAACTCAGGGACTGTATTGGAGCATCACCTGCAGATATTTGATAATTAATCTAATTAATAAATTTAATAAAATCCTAGGAGAGCTATGGTGTTGTTATGAAGGGGGGAAATATCAATAGAACCTGAACAGTGTTCATTTATACTATAAAGTTTGGCATTTTAACATGCAAGTATCTTTTATACAGCCATTGGTATTCACAGGTTTTAAGGAGGCTGTGTACTAGTCTACTTCTTGGATTGGTGCACAATTTGAAGCGCGGCCTAAAACGCGAGGCTCGGGCAGTCAGCGCTGAATGTGCGGTTTTGAAAATGTTAAACCATCTCCTGAATGCATCATTCCAGTATATTTAACAAACTGATATATGAGTAATATATCAGTCTTACTCAACTGGAGAATAAGCACATTTTTCAGAACTGCTTTAAATGTCAGCGCTCCTTTGTTCACGATGCTATTGTGCAGAAAATCTGTTTTATGTTTGTTTGACAATAAGGGGAGGTGACCTGTGCACATACTTTCTTTTAAGTATCCTCAGAGAGTTTATACACATTTCAAGCACTTTTTTCCTTTTATTTCCCCCTTTTTTTTTTCTCTCTCTCTTTTTTTTTTTTTTTTTGACTAGAACACATAAGAACAAAATAACCACAACCCGTGTCCATGAAAATAAAAGCTTTTGGAATTCAAGAGTGAACTTCCCTCAATTCTTCCCTTCCCAGCAGGGTTGAAGGTTGGGACAATGACCTCCAATCATAGAGAGCTAAAAGTGTTCAAAAAGGAGAAGTAAATGAATAATGCTCAGAGAATCCAAATACTTAAAGTTTGTAAAAAGTTTCCCTTTTAATTTAATTAATTTTTTTATGCAGCTGACACAATTATCTGCTCTTTTCCCTTTCAGTAGAACAATCCTTCCAATTTACACAGTTGAATGGAGGAAAATCTAAGTTGTTTTTTTAAAATTCGCAAAAAAGCCATGTCCATGCATTTAAACATACAGATCAGAATCTGTCATTTAAACCACATGTTGAAAAGACTTTGTCCAACCTTTTCTTCTCCTCACGTGAGCAAATGCCTGATTTCTTTACCTTTATTTTACTATCTGCTCTTTATGGGACAGATTTGCTAATGTATTGTGCCAAACATGCGATTTGGCATTAAAGTAAAATATATCGATACTGACAGTGACAAGACTGACCTTGCTGCGCATGTAAAGGAGTTGCTACGGTTGCCCTGAGAGGCCAGACGGACTGCAACTTAAGAAAACACCAGCAATAAGAAAAACGCTGCAATAGCACAACAAACACGACGGAAAAAACAAAACAGAAATAGGAAAAAAAAAATTTCTTCCAAAAGCACAAGTGAAGTGTTTCTGGGGAGACAATAACCGGACGGACCAGTTAGAAACATGCTAGGTGTGTTTTATCATGATTTTCATATACTGATGACAGATTTTTAGGCTACTAGTTAGGCTAACACACTTACCTCTCATCTTTTCTTTCCTCACAAAACAGACAGATCCTCCACTTCTTTTAATTGTCTCCCAGCGCAATTCTTAGCATATTTTGGTTCCTGCAACTGATCCGTCGGGTTATTGTCTCCCCAGAAACACTTCCCTTGTGTTTTTGGAAATCTCTTTTTTTCCTATTTCCGTTGTGTTTTGTGTGCTTTTGCAGCGTTTTTTCTTATTGCTGGTGTTTTCTTAAGTTGCAGTCCGTTTGGCCTCTTAGGGCCACCGTAAGTTGCTTCTCTAGGCTTTCTCTAAGTACAGGGATGAGAATATTGAAATTGAGTGCACAAACATTTGCCACATTTAATTAATTGCTGATTGTGTTGATATTTAATGCCAAAAAAAAGCACGTCTTTGTTTTTCTAAACACAGTTGCAGTCAAAAAATATCATCCTTAAAGCTAACCACATCTATGAGGTCTCATGCCATTTTAACCTGTTTAAAAAATGACCATAAATCCTGAGCTTGGTGGCGTTGGTCTCTTCCTGTGAAAAGGGAGTTCTTCCTTCTCACTCTCACCGAATGCTGTTCATAGGGGATTGTCTAAAACTGTAGGGTCATTACTGTGCTTACTTCTCTCTGTCTGTCCCCAAACTTTCCCACTGGCTGGGTTTTATATATAAATCTCTGCTTAAGCTGGTTTTCTCTGGTCTGTGTACATTTGTGTGTTAAAACTGTCATCAGTACAGCTGACCCTCTGTTTGTCTCCAGTCAGAACAGAATTAGACAAGAAAAAAAAAAGAAACAACCTCCTGCCCCCCCGCTTTATAGGTATAGATAGGTGCTGTCAAATCACTTAGGTAATTGAAGCCTATTTGACAGAAAATGAAGATGAAATATTATCAGCCGTGTAAAAGGATCCATTGTGTGTGCTAACCAACCATAAAGCCACACTTTAATAGGAGCATTAACTGTTCTGAGGCGAATGCAGAGTTTATTCTCCCTCAGACGAGCTGGCAGCTGGTAAACACGCTGAAAGCTGGGCTTTATCATTGTTTTCATAGTAAATTCACCGCTAATCTCAACATGTATCCTCAATGCAGTATCCATGGCCCCCGGAGCAAAAAGTAAGCAGTGTGTCTGTGAAAGCCTTCTGAGACACAGAGAAGCAAGTCACTCGTCTTTCAGATCACTGGGAGTCCATCCAGGGGGCGACTCTGATCTGGGTGTGAAGAGAAAGTCTTGGAGGACAAATTCCACAACCAGATGGAGACGCAGTATGAAGCGGTTTTCCTGAAACGATCCCAAAATGTTGTCACCGGATAAGTGATTTCATTCCTCTTTTGGATCTGTGCTCTGGAGCTAATGCATTACTGCTTTTGCAGTGCAGACATGCCGTTTTCCAGAAAAAAATTAAATCATGAGTCAGGCAACTTTACTTTTGATTTCTAGGAATCATTAAGAAACCTAAAACTTAGCAACTCATACCTCATTACAACCTCATTTAGTGGAGTAAAACAAATGCATAATAACTTTTTAAAAACAAAGCAGAAAACATTATTATACATTTTTAGTAGATTCTGCAAACATGTCATAAACAGGCGGAGATATTTTATGAAAATCAATCACAAAATAATATGTCTGAGATTTTCCACATTATGAAGACGTACTGCTGAAGCGAAGCAAAGAAAGCAGCACGGCTCCTCAGGCTTTAACCACAGTATAGAAATTAAAACTTTGAGAAAATGATGTGAAGGCTTGGATCTCATTCCAGGACATTTTCAATAATTTTAATGTTCTTTAAAAAAAAAAAACTATACCGTATTTACATTGCCGCATGTGATGCTTTTGTAATTCATATAATGAATCTCATTCACAGCTTAATCCCTTCTTCTTTGCAATTTTTCGCATTTTACAAAAACCATCCAGTAACCAGGACTGGGAGCTTTGGCAGGCCATATGTTTGACTGTATATAATAAACTTTTTAACTGATGTTAAAAATATAACCTGTTTTTTGCTCTTAGGTTAGAAAACACAAACTTTTACCTGCAGAAAGAGGCTAACTGTCTGCAAAGTCTTTAGTTGGTATGCCTGAAGCCTTGTGTAATACTTGGAAAGGAGTTTAAGGAATGCGGTGCAGATGAGTTTGTACTCAAAGTGGAGATGCCTTTTTGAAAATGTGTTTCCTCTGAATTGTTCTGTGTTCTTAAAAACAATTTAATCCTCTAAGACTAATTATTTTAGGCTTTTTGTAATGGTGCCAGCTGAAACTGCTACAGAGTAGCTGACACGGCTGACATTTATGACTTCACCCTGTTTCAGCTACAGATCCCTCACTGCTGCACATTTTGTCTTTCCTCCTGCATATTTCCACACTCCACTATTTCACGAACATAACCGAAAGAATAAAAAGACCTGTCTTCTGTGTCCTAGCTGTTCGTGCTCTGCCACGGCCTCCTGCAGTTGTCCCAGCTGCTGTACAGCGCCTACTTCAAGAGCACCATCAGCACAATCGAGAGACGCTACGGCCTCAGCAGCTACTCCTCGGGAACCATTTCCTCTCTGCACGAGGTGGGAGCCAACAATAACTTACCCTCATCCAGTGTAGTATCATGATAGCTTTATTTCAAGGATACCGATGACAAAGGAGGAACTGAAGTGCAAGCAACAAATCAAAATCACACTTCCTGACAATCCGAATGGGACTCGAGTATTTTGGAACAGTTTTATTGCAAATGCAGGCGTCAGGAGTGATGAGAGATTGTTTCTGTACGCGCTCGGCGCAGAGGTCACTCTGGGGTTTTCTTTATACTCCAGTGAGCTTTAAGTGTTTCACACACATATAAATGTTTTCTGTTTGTCAAAGACAGTCACAAATAAACCGCATTTTTCTGTCTGTGGCGATACCCCATGAAGAATGACTTTGGCTTATCTTCTTATGGTTTCTTTAAGGCTGCTCTGATGGATATTTTCTCAGTAACGCCAGATCAAAAGCTTATGTGTAATGTGTAGTCTCATTAAAGTGATAAATTCAGACAATTATCACCCAGCTCTGCACTTCCTCTCAGTTACATGGAGCTTTACTGTTGTGATTGTTTCTGTCTCCAGAGCTCTGGATTACGAGGCAGGGTCAGGGGCTTAGTGAAGCAGCTTCAGGTTTAACATTGTGTTACTAATGTTGTTCGCTTCTTATCGGAGTACAATGCCAAAAGATAAGAGATCAAAATAAGACAAAATGACCCCATACCAACCAATCATCTCCTGCAGCAGAGAATAGCTTCAGCATTCCTGGAAATCAGTGTGCAGAGTAAGAGGCAAGCTTAGGGAACAGCACAGTAGACACAGGAAGTGACAGGGAGGAAAACACAACAAACAAACTGCACACACGTGTTTTAAATGTTGCTTTCCCCCGTGAAGAACTTTGAACTGCACCAACTGCAGTTACAGCGCTATACAAGTTGTGTGCAAAAAATTCAGCAGAAATGACCACATTTTGGGTAAATGAAATGCAAATACAGATTAAAGTGACATCTAATTATGGATCCTTAAATTACCTCTGAATTGTGCTAGATTGCACCAAGTGATGCAGCGTTGCACAACAGTGACACCCTGAGTTTAATGCATTAGGTGTGGCGCTTCCTCTGGCTCCTCTCTGACTTTTTTCTCTGTCTCTTAGGTCAGTAACAGCATACTGATTGTGTTCGTGAGCTACTTTGGGAATCGGGTCCACCGTCCTCGCATCATCGGCGTCGGTGGACTGCTGATGGCCATCAGTGCCATGATACTGACTTTGCCTCACTTCCTGTCTCAGCCGTATGAATACGGCTCTGTTTTACATAGTAAGATGAAGCTATAAACACATTGCTGCTCTGTCTCCGCTGACACTGCCCTCCTGTGACTCTGTCCAGAGCTGAGGGGGATTTCAAGTGTACAAATATGTCCAAAAGACTTATGAGGCTTTACTTAAGAGTTGCAGCATCCTCTAACAAAGGCTCCATAGGACTCAGTGGGAGTCAAACAAGTTTCTGCTGTTTGTTCCTCTGTGTTCTTTAGCATGTGTTTGGAAAGCCTTGCTGGTCCTCCCCAATTGAACTTTTGCATAAATCAGGAGGAAATTCATAATCTCTGTGCACTCTCTGAAAGCTAAGAAGATTACAATTACCTCTGGGGCATTTCATTTGCAATAACAATGTTCTTCTTCCTTTTCGCTTTGCCCCCAGTTAAAGTCATACAGAGTGTCAGCGGAGGGTCAGAGAAGCTCCAGGAAATTAAATAAGTAGTACGTCTCTGTCTTCTGGCCTGTTTTTAACTATCATTCTCCTTGTTTTCTACCCTGTGTGTGTGTGTGTGTGTGTGTGTGTTGATACCAGATCGCCACGAAATGTGCAACCTGCAGAGCACCTCAAACAGCACACAGTCGTGCAACCGTGATGAAACGAGACGTCTGACCGACACCAACAACCTGTGGCTGCTCATGGCCAGCGCTCAGCTGCTCTTTGGTGTCGGATCAGTGCCCATCCAGCCCTATGGGATTTCCTACATTGATGATTTTGCTGGGCCTGCAAATTCCCCTCTCTACATAGGTGAATGACCTGCAGTTCAAAGATTGATGGGACCACATTAAACTGAATTATTTAGCAGGGTTTCGTGTGAAAAAACTGATAAATATACAAACACAAGGAGTGAAAGTACGAGTATTTTGTGTTGGTGGAACTGAAAACTAAAGTCATCACTCTGTCTACAGACAGCTTAGAGGATGATATCAGATCACTGAAGTGTTCAGAAACCAGCTGCTGCTTAGATTTTAAAGTACTGCTCGTCGACGCATGTCAAGTAGACTCAGAAACTCGAGTCATCAGTAGAAGTGTTAATTCTTCCAACAATGAGTTTAAGGAAAAACATGGCTGTCATTCAAAATCTTTGTGATAAAGATCTTATAAAGATAAAGATGAAATATGTCTGTTTGCAAGAAAATTAGCTTTGATTTCTAATTTTCCCCTTTAAATCTCATGCTTTATTGCTTTGCATCAAACTGTGGCTAACAGACCTTGAATATCAAGATTTATTCCTGCAGAAGCCTTGAGTCAGAAATGTACTCCCCAAAGTGATGTTTATAACAGCATGATTCACAGAGATAAGTCAGATTAACCCCTGTTTTTCCATGGAATATTTGAGAATATCTGTTATGAATGAAGGATAAATACAGATGGAACCGTTTAAAAAAATATTCCCGTATGAAATATTGTACAAAAATGACCCCACTTGCGAAAATAGCTTGGAGGTTAAAGCTGGAGTCTTTTAGAATCAGTTTGGAGGCTTTAGAGGAAAAATGCAATCTTTTTAAAATGGTAAGGTATTTGACTGGCTGCAGCTCAACGGTCCATCACAGCCTGCCATCTCTTATCATTCACAGCCATCCTGTTTGCAGTTTCTGTATTCGGGCCTGCCATCGGCTACCTGCTGGGCTCAGTCATGCTGCGGGTCTATGTGGACGTGAACAAAAAAGATTTGGGTAAAGCTGAGTCTGGAAGTCATTTGATTGGGTTAAAGAGGTATGGATGTCTTACGGCGTTTTTCACCGATAATTCCAGGAGAAGCTGCGCTCCAACTCAGACCCGACGATCCTCGCTGGATCGGTGCCTGGTGGATGGGCCTGCTCATCTCTACCGGCTGTCTGGTTCTCACCTCTATCCCCTACTTCTTCTTCCCACGTACCATGGCTTCACAAGACCACGTAAGCCTTGCTCTTGTAGAAGTCTTTTAAACAGCAGAGCACACGTCAGGACTGTGCAGTCCACAAGAAGCATCCATAATGTAACTGTAAATATTGGAAGGAAACAGGGATCTGACACTTAAAGGACAATATTCTCTATGTCACATTTGACTGACATCTGCTGGCTTAATGTAAGTGCTGCAGGTTGTTTTTTGTTCTTGTTTTTCTTTCAGTTTTTCACTATTTAAGCCACAGTTTCAGTCTTGGTGACCTCAGTGGAGCGATGTCACATACAAATCTGCGCTTGTGAAATGCTTTAAGAAAAATATTAGATAAGCATAGTTAAGCTAAAACTTATCTATGACTAGATAAGGAGGAAGTGCATGCCCCCTCATTTTTTGTGAAACCACAGTTTCACTTCCAGCTTTAACTTGACTGACTTAAAAACAATGAAGTTCAAGTGGGCCAAAATACAGTTATTAGAAAAAAATTAGAACTACTAGTGAGCTCTTGTGACGTAGAAAAGTCTTTTTTACAATAATTCTTTCCTAAAATATAAAACCATATGCAGGAAAATTACAGAACAACATTGACACAGCTTAAAGCTTTAAAACATACTGTGCCAGTTTAAAACATCAATCACTCTAAGGTAAATATTCATTAATGAACTGGGTTTTCTTTTATTGTGTTGGTTTTTTTTTTTAGTCCATGTCAGTAATCATAGACTGTGTTTTTAAAACTAACTTAGCTGCCAGGAATTCTCATGTTCGCACAGCAAATGATTGTTTTCTGCATGTTTTGAAACCAGACACAAGGACAGAGGAATGCCTCTGACTGTGAAACTGAGGGGACACTCATATGGTAGCAAATTGCCCTCCAACTGTCTATAATTCGCAAAGAGTATAGTTCACAAAGTCATCATCCTGTATTTTTCTTTTTTTTTAAAAAAAACATGAAATTAGAGCCCATAAACTCATCAGGAAAGTTTTTACTGGGGTCATAAATCTAGTTTGCACTTTGGCCATTTACCCACAGATTTGTATATAGTTTGACTTCTCTTTACAATCACAGGAGACGCCCCCTGCTGGAAACCTTTAAAAACATGCATCTTTCATAATCCAGTCTGTCATCAGTTTCCCAACAGCGGTTTTTGATTTAGTTAACAGGAATGAGCAAACAGCAGACATAATTACATAAATGTTATCGATGGACACAGAGGGGAAGTGGTTAGCTGAAAGTTGCACACAAAAAGTGGAAGTAATCTTCAAACAGTAATAGACTGACAGGTCATCATCAGCCTTTTTTCCCCAGTATAAATCATAAATAAGCAATGGATGAATGTTGAGTTGTACAAATAAAAAACATGATAATAAGGGAGAGGTTTGAGAACCACTGAAACACATGATGCGTCTTTTAAACTTTCGCGCAGATTCAAACTAACAGCGGGCAGGCTCTAAACGAATTCTTTTGAGAGACAAAAACTCCACAGAAATCTTTTCATTGCAGTGTTTGACAGCTTTTGGGTGATTTTGAATGCTGTTGTGCAGAGCTTGTCAGTTCAGTCTAATGTTCCCACGTCACACGAATGCAGCACAAAGACACAGAGGCTTATGTTGTAGGACAATGTCGCATGAAAGGAGAGAGAAACTTTGAAGTGCTCCTCAAAAGATTGAGATCAAACCCATGAGATTTTCATCCTCTGGAGCCTCCATATGCTCTCCTGTATGTCTGAATTTGTGCCGCTGCCTCCCATAAATGTCCCTGTCTTCATTACTCACTGAACATGTGAGGATCTCTATCAACTGCTTATTTTCCCTTAACAAAGATGAAAATACACCAATCAGACACTGACAGTTCAGGGCTCATTACTGGCACCTGTTAGGAGTGTGTTGGATACAATGTGTGGATTTAAGTGACAAAGAAACAGTTTAGATGGCTGAACGGTTATTATGGTTAACTAAGAAGCAACAGTATGTCTCGGTTTTTCTACATTAAAATATGCTGCTGTAGTAAATGAAAGAAATCTATAAGCAAGACTCTTTGGACTTAAACTCATGTTTGACTGCTTTAGGACATCTTATCAGTGGTTCTCTTTTGCCTCACCCATCCATCCATTAAATTCATCCATCCATTCATTAAACTGCTTATCCAAAGTCCGATCAGGTGGACTGGCCTCTACCTAGCTACACTTTGAAGATCCTCTTTGGAGGATCCTGAGGTGTTCCAGATACCCAAACCCCATCACTGTATGTCTAACTCTAGTATATCTTCATATATCCTCTTCATATGTCTTTGCCTGCAAGTGTCATTTTGTTCTCCTCATCAATGCCATGCATCCATGCTGCAAGTCAATAAGAAGTCAGTAAAGCTGCATTCGTGGTCCTTCTGCTACCTCTAGAGGAATTAGAGGAATGAACATACTTTCTGTAGCATGAACTAACTTCTTTTTTAAGTTTCAGGGAATTTCAGTTGGGTGATTTGAAACAGCTCAACAAATATCAGCCAACACATAAAGGGTTTTTTGTGCAATTTGGCACCCAATCTGTCAGCAAGCTAAAGGTACAGCTTCTGTATTTCCCAGGGAGAAAAAAACGATGGAGAAAGATGTATGACAGAGGGGGCAGGAGAAGAAGATAAGAAATTATTTTCAGAGGTAAGGACTGCTCAGCAAGCAGCATTTGATAAAACTATACTGAACACTGAAACGAAAGCTAATTTAGCTGTTGCTTCGAAATAGCTGCCCAAACAAGTGTGTTCCAGTTCTTCGAGAAGGATTTGGCAGGAGTCACAATTTAAGCTGATGATGTTGTTCAGCATCAAGTGCCAAATTCTATCTTTGCACCTGTTGTTTTGGTGTTTTCTGGCTCAGGAGTTGGTGAGCTCAGACAACATCTGTTAATGCACCGCAGAATGTAGAAAGAGTAGCAGTAGGACCAAGATCTGTCTACAAAGAAGGCACATGCACTGGAGCTCAGAGTAGAAATTATTAGGTGGCTCATTTATAATTCGAGTTAAATTTTCTATTCTGAAGTGTTTCACTAGAACCTCCAGGTGGGTTCCCACACTTGCCAAAATCCCCTCTAACACCTGCATAGTGCACCATCAGACCATTAACATGACTAACAAGTGGCCTGATCATGCAAATATTAATTTTACTATGCTTTCCATTTCATGCCATGCCCTCTGATAGGTTTTGTAGTCTCAGCTGAACTACAAACATTACTCTAATGTGATAAAATCAACTTCTCAGGACGTCATTAGCCAGCGTAAAAAATGTGGATTTATGTATCAAGAAAAGCTTTTTAAATCAATATTATGAGCTATATTCAAGAAGTAGAAGTAAATGTTAGAAGTAGAAAGCAGCATAACATAGAAAGAGTTTATTAAATTACAAGTACAATAAAACTGTGCTTCAATAAAATACTACAGTAAATGTCCTGTTACATTCCACCACTGGTTCTAGCCATGCTCTCATCTGATGGGATTGTGCATATAATGGTTGATGGTTGTATGCTACTCGATACTTTCCAGGTGACTCGAAGTGAGTCTGGCTCAGAAGATGAGGACTCTTTGCTGGGCTTCCTGAAGAGTGAGTTTGTTACATTCCAACTGCAAAGATCTGTTAGTTTGATAGCTTTATGTATCTTTGTCACAAAAAACAAGTAAATGGTACCAGAGTAAAAATCAGAGTGTCTGAAGTTATTTGCATCTGTGTCTGATCAGGTTTTCCCAAAAAGTTTGTCGACCTCTTGCTGAGCCCTCTTTTCCTGATCCTTGTCCTGGCCCAGTGCTGCTTCTCGTCGGTTATTGCAGGGCTTGCTACGTTCCTTAACAAGTATCTGGAGCGACAGTATGCAACTACAGCCGTATATGCCAACCTGCTCTTTGGTAGGTACCAGAGTAAAGATGTCATGGTTCCAGGATCTCGTTTGGTATTTGGTGAAATTATCCTTTGATTTTTTTTTTGGACATTGTTTTGCTTCTTATGTTTATTTTCATTTTTGTCTCCCTCTTTCATGTTGCTATGTTAGTTCATTTGTCCACTTAAGTTCAACTTCCTGTTTTACTTGGTTATCGCTTTTCCTTACATGTCTCCTGTAAGTGGACTCCCTATCGCTGTCCTTCCCAGTGGTAGCTTATCTTTTCCTGTTTATACGCTGACCATGTCTTTTATGTGGGCTTGCACTTTTTCTCCCAGAGGCACGTGAGAAATTATTATTCCTTTACATGAAATAAGGTCAACACCAACGAGTAGGGCAGAAGTGCAGGAAATGGGGGGAAAAAGCTACAAAATAGGCTGCTTTTAAGAATCTGTATTATTACTGATGCACCTGAGAGATCCAGAGCTCTTAGAAAACCGTAGACTTCCAGGAATGGTGATGCTATTTTCCAGAGAAGCGTTTGGTCAGTAAGTGGTGATTTTGCACCTTATCCCTAATCTGGAATATGACCTGCTCTGCAGCATAAGTTACCATGACGACGTAGACTGCTGAGAAGTGAATCGCCATAGTAACACTGAAAACACAGAGTTAACCGTGTAGCCACCCCAATAAGTCCAAATCCTGCTTCGTTGTTCAGGCCTCTGGTCACCGTACCTGTGTTTGATTTGATGTGTGCTCAATCCTGCCTCTCTTTGGCATCCGTGTATCATCCTCTCGCCGCTCAGGTTCACATTTCTTTCATATAGACTCTTGCAGCGGCCAATAAAGGCCACATTTGGCTCATTCTTCATATTACTGCAGCCGTTTCAGTGTCAGCTGTTAAATATTTCAAGTAATAATGAACACTTTTAATGGCATGTTTCAAACATTTTATGAACTCTGGAGAGTGGAAATTAAACTGCGTGCTAAAATCATTTAATCGATTCTCTGCAGTGACTAGGTTCACTTGTGATATGGCAACTTTCCAAAGCAGTCGAGCTGCCAGTTTTTCTTTGATGAAAATGTTTTCATCATTTTAAACAAATTGGCTTCTCTGTCTGTAAGGATGTTGGCAAACAAACGCATGCCCTGATAAAATCTCAGGTTCGAGTCTGAACAAGCATCTCCATTTGGCATTGGATGAAGCTAGTGCTGTATCACACCCTTCATTTATCCAAAGAGAATTTTCAAAACGGTAATAAAGGAAACCAATGGCACTGAAGAAAATCAGTTTTACTCAAATTGCACATCCATGTTTGGCAGCGCGCATGTTGTTGCTGGAAGTTTGTGCCAGCGTCAGTCCGCCTTAAGGTCTGATAATGGCTGTAAGTTGCGTCACTCTGAAGTCATTATAGCCTCAACAAAAAGAATACAAATTAAAAAGCTGTCAAAGCTAAAAAATGTCCCAACTCAGTTTGGACATGAGAACCAGTCTCAGACTTCTGAGAAATACTTTGTTCACTTGTAAATGTTTCACTCAAGCTGTTGTAAAATGTAATTCCACTCCAGTTTATGCTGGAACATGGCTTTGCTGGCTCTGCTCGGGATCCAGCATAGAGAAAGTTAGTCCTTGGGGGGGGTTTCAGCTCATGGGTGTCATCGGAAGATGACATCATGAGATTTTCACATCTTTTTTACTTAGCGGTAACTTATGTTTCCCAGGTTCTGTGAACCTACCGTCTGTGGCTGTGGGGATGCTGGCTGGCGGGGTCATCATGAAAAGGGTGGGTCTCTCTCTGAAGGCCATCCCACGTTTCTCTGTGGTGATGCTGACCATCTCCACCCTCTTCTACATCCCTCTGTTCTGGATGGGCTGTTCAACACAGAAGGTTTCAGAGGTCAATCATTTCCAGAGCAGCCAGTCTTGGTGAGTTTGTGTGGTTTATAGAAATAACAGTAATATTATTAATCTGTATAACATCTTTTATGCTACATGTAAAGCTCAAAGTGCTAAAAAAAATGAATAAAAGTAATAAAAATAATGAGATGAATTACATTTAATAGCAAGATAAAGGTATACTGCTCATCAACATATATCAAGATGGATCCGATGTGAAATCAAAAATAATCTGTCCAGATTTGTATGTGCAAAATGTGTAGGACTAAAACAACCTTAAATATGTTGTGTGTGGTGTTGGTGCATGGGGATTACATGCCAGAGTAGTCAAAGTGCTGCAATCACAGTTTTTTAAAGATTACCAAGCCTGTTTTTATTGGACAGATTAAACCAATAATTTTTTTTCCTGAGTCATCATCTTGATGGAAACACTAAGAGTTTTCTCTTTTTTTTTGGCTCTAACATCTACACGGGATTATAAACACAGTTTGCTCTCAAGAACACCACCCAGCACTCATCACCTTTCAGAACCGATGGTAGTGACCTGTGATCCAGTCCCTCACCTTCAAGCACTGGATTATATATAAACTTCAGTCATATCTGCTTCTTTTTCTTTAACTCGCTGCTCTGCTGTCCTCCGCAGGTCTCCACCCAGCTGCTATTCAAACTGCAACTGTCCTAACAGCACCTTTAATCCCGTGTGCAGCTACGACGGCACTGAGTACATCTCTCCGTGCCACGCTGGCTGCACGAACTTCACCAAAGACCCCGACAACACCCACAGGATTCGGGTCAGTGGCATCTCTTGCTTATGCCTTCCACAATGGCTGATTAAAATAAATAGGCTTATGTTATGTGAAGCTATAATGTTTTCTTTAGCTGTATAAATACAGTATGATTTTTAACTGGCGAGCGGATAAAAGTGGAAAAAATTACCTACCATAAATCATCCAAACCAATCTGTGAGATTATCTGGTGCAGAGTAATCACATGAGATGTGGATGCCATGTAAGTGAATGAATTTGTTTTTAGAGCAGAGGGGGGAAAAACTGTTTTCTTTTCTTATTCTCTGTATGGGATCAAAGAATAATCATTTGGCCCTGCTCCTGCACAGCGTCTGTAAATTGCCCACTCTGGGAAATATTAACCTTTATCAGCATAACGTACTTCAGAGCTTAAAGTGCTGAAGGGAATCCATACCACAAATAAAATGCCATCGAGAGCCTTTGCAAAAATCAACTCGTCAGGGTAACTATTTCCTTATAAGGTTATAGTTTTAACTTATAGTTATAGTTTTAAGCCATAAGGTTTATTAGGCTTTTCTAAAGTGTATCTTATATTAAAACTTTAGTATAACATTATGAAAGTAAAACAGAGCCACTTTGACGTTGCTGTTCTTACTTGGATCCTGGATGTTGAATCTTCAGTGTTCATGCAAACATGTCCGCGTGAGCCCACAGTGGGTAGTTGTGGGTAAACTATGGGACTCTGTGGGCAGGGCAAACCCACACGTAATACCCCAACTGGGTGTGCCCACACAGGGCCACAGTAAGGCAGCCATTGCATTTTGTTTGGTTGTTTATTTGCTAAGGATTAACGGAAAGTAATTAGGGCTTTAAATGCTTTTAGTTCTTAGGATTTCATATTGAGGTAGTGATATAGTTTAATACTTAAGTTTAAGACTGACATGTTGTCTGATTGACTAGTACCTTCCAGTCTAGGCTCAGTCTCGCTCAGTCAGAACCAAAGCAACTCACAGTCAATATCTAATCGATGCTTATTAGTCGCAGAACTAACGAGAGCTGTTTTAAAAATAGAGAAAAAAACTGCAGCGTTTAAACGTCACAGCTTGTGAATAATCCTTCAGTGGGTGGATTGTGTGACCGCTATTCGAACATTAGTCAGTTTGACTCAGCGTGTAAGCCCACCACTGAGGCACAGACGCAGACAGAGCTGGCTGCAGCTAGCTTAATGGATTAATGCTCAGTAATCAGGCGATAATTATTTCATCTTTGATGTGGATTCACATGTTCACAAGTGCAAAGTTGAATGTGGAATTCAAACATCTACTTGAGAAATGTCTCCGATTTTTGCAGGTTTCTTTTTATGTATTTTAGTTTGATTAAATCAGGAATATCAATGGAAATTTGATCTGTTTTTAACCAGAGCCTTGCAGTTTTTTTTCTTGAAAAAATATAATCTTTTCACACTTATGTGAGAAAGAGCGTTCATTCATCCATGTATTATTTGCTGTTTATCCGGGTCCATATTCATGGGGTCCATGGGGGCAGCAGTCAGAGCAGAAACGCACAGACCACCTCTTCAGTCTCCTCTGGGAGCACACTGAGGAGTTCCAAAGCCAGCCGGGAGACATCCTCTCCAGCATGTCCTGGCTCTGCCCTGGGGGCTCCTCTCATTCTCAGGTGTTCATGAGTCATCCCTGCTTCAACTGGCTCCATTTCATTTAACCTTCTCAACGTTTAAATCACCTGCTGATGTTCTAATTTTGGGAAACAACAATCAGCCAAAACATAACAGCATTACAAGCTGTACAAAAGATTATAACTTAATCCGAGAGAGGACAAAAACCATGCATATCAGAACAAACAGGTAACATATAAAATATAATATAAAAAATATAATCTCTGCTTTCTCTCTAGATACAGGAGTATACCAACTGCAGCTGCACTGCCAGCACTAAGGCCAAACCAGGTCCTTGTGAGAATGGCTGCTCTCATTTTCTTCACCCTGTCATAATCGTCATCGCTCTAGCATCCCTCATCGCCTGCCTAACGCACAACCCCATGTACATGATGGTGCTCAGGTGAGTTCAAAGTTACAACCCTCTGACGGGTAGCACGATACAGTGTGCTTGTCCACGTTGTTAAATACTTATCATTTTTTTAATGAATTTTTATATAGATATTTATTCACCTGCAAAAACTGCATTGGGACAGTGGCTCTATGTTATATTCCTGTAGCTTCTTGTTGAGCTTTGGGCTCTATTAAGATTTTTATTGTTATTGTTTCTTATGTTTCTTATGCTGTTTCCTGGTGTCTCCTGAGGTTTCCTTGCTTTTGTCTCTCTCTGTTTTGGTACGTTAGTTTCCTCCCCTTCCTCGTGTCCACCTCCTGTTTTGTTTTACTGCTTTTCCGTCTCTAATTCCTTGATTGGCAACACAAAAGCCAAGGACAACATTCACGGATCTGTGTCCTATACCCCCTAATGTGTGAGATTTCATGAAGTGATTAATCACTGCCACATAAAACGGTATGGAAAATGCAGATGTTGCTCGTGTAACATTTTTTTCCTGTGTTTTCAGATCTGTTCCTTCTGATGAGAAGTCATTTGCCATAGGAATTCAGTTTCTACTCATGAGACTGCTGGGTAAGACAGGATTACCGTATTACTAAAGAGGCTGATGCTCCAGAAACATTTGTAGTTTATAGGGAAGAAAATGGTGCAATATTGAATTAAAACACAAATTATAGTGTTAATGATACATTTCTATATGTTCATTCGCCCCCAAAGTACAAGATAACCTCCAAGACCCTGCTGCTCTATAAAAACTACAGTGGTCATGGTTGTATAAAGAACCCAGGAATAAACCAAGCCAGCTATATAAGTAAACTAACAAATGGTGCAAATTTTTAAGAGATTAATAAATCATAAATAAGTAGGAAGTGGTATTAATTTCATCACCCGTGTTTTAAAAATCATTTTTGATTTAATTTTTAGCTCATTTTGCTGAAGGACCAATAAGTGTATGACACGGCGAGGCTTCTGCCATTCATTTGAATTCACAACAATAATTACTCCTCCTATAATATTGGTCAAAGTTTAATCCAATTTACATAGACTGACAACCAAATGGGTCTTCACTCAAACGTTTGTCAAGATCAAGGTCACATTTGCCATTTTATGGGTAGAAAAAAGGTGCACTGTGATGATGGGAGTAACTCCAGCTGCCACCCCTGCTAACCCTGACCTCTTTTTCCATCTCAGCTTGGCTCCCGGCCCCTGCTCTCTTTGGGATGGCCATCGACACATCGTGCCTCAGGTGGAGAACTGTATGCGAAAAGAAGTTTAGCTGTGGTTACTATGACAACAACATGTTGAGGAACCGGTGAGAACATTTATCACTCAGAACAGACTTTTTTGTACTGTTATCAAAGGTTGTGTTTTGTGGTCAGAGCTGAACTGGTGGCAGAAAGTGACAGTTCTGTGATGTCTTTGTGTCCACTGTGTAAAACAGAGAGTCGACACCAAAGAGAGCCTAAAAGAAACATTAAAAACTTTCAGCCTACTATGAGCATCAGCATGATGAGATATTTCATTATCATGTCAGTAAACTGCACCGGTATAATGTCTGTGCTGTAGAGTAATAGAAGCAAGCGCTGAAATCCTGAATGTTTGATTTCTTTTCCGATAATTCACTGGAGAAAACATCATAAAGTGCATTCTGGGTTATTTTTTAAGGCTCATATCACCAAGTGGGATGGTTGGATGCTCAGAACAGATTTTACCCTATGAAAGGTTTCCTGTTTTTAGCTACTTTTTGATATCAGGCTCATTTTCTAGATGTGATTCCATCTGTGTCAAAATTCTGATGGGATCAGGTGGGAGAAAGGGAGAACCCCTGAACCAATCAGGCAGTGACCTACAAGATTCATACCCTCATTTTGTAAATGATGCTCTTTACTAGAATATTGTCCATCCAGTGGCACAAAAAGACTTTTTTAAATTTATTGATAGAATTTTGCTGCTTTTCTTTTCAATTTTGTTGTCCGTCCACATCGGACTGGTCTATACATATCAAACAGGTGTGCAGTTCATCTAAATCTGAGCCATGCATTTATTACTTATCTGACTCCCTGCAGGTATCTGGGCTTACAGGTGGGTTATAAGGTCATGGGCATCGTCCTGCTGATGATTCTCGGGTGGAAGGCGCACCGGACCGAGGAGTACAGTCTGGCAGATGACAAGAAGGACCACTCTGATTGTCCCGCTGGGAAGCAGGGTGATCCAAACCTTTTAAAGCTTTGCTGTGGTGTTAAACGCTGAGTAAAGCTTTCAGTGGAAGGAATCCATAGTCAAGATGGGCCAGCACTGTGACCTCAATTTCTTTAGGCCCACTCCTCCTATCCAGTTCTTCAATGGTTGGACAGAGGATATCCATTTTCCACAGGGGAATATTCTCTATGTTTCTGGATGCATTTTGATTGGAGTAATTCAGACGTTATGACCAGCAGAGCATACGTTAAAGCACATCGTTTGTAAATGGCCTGTATTTGTATAGCGCTTTACTAGTCCCTAAGGACCCCAAAGCGCTTTACACATCCAGTCATGCACCCATTCACACACACATTCACACACTGGTGATGGCAAGCTACATTGTAGCCACAGCCACCCTGGGGCGCACTGACAGAGGCGAGGCTGCCGAACACTGGCCCTCTGACCACCACCAGTAGGCAACAGGTGAAGTGTCTCGCCCAAGGACACAACGACTGAGACTGTCCGAGCCGGGGGCTCGAACCGGCAACCTTCCGATTACAAGGCGAACGCCCAACTCTTAAGCCACGATCGCCCCACATCGTGATACCTCACATTCTCCTTGGGTCCAGGACAGTGAAAGGACTTTTGAACAACAGCTAAATGTTTTTATTTTTATTTTGTGCGTACCTGAACAGTAGGAATCTATTCAGGTTTCTATTTGCAATGCGAACATATTCTGTATCTAATTAACTGTATAGCTTAATATTTAAGTATATATATTTTTTATAGATCATTGTCTCATACACAGAGACGTGTGATTTCTGCAATACTCTTTTCATATATGAGCCTGTTTAACACTTCAATTGCAATTAATATTCAGATATTCAGATATCAAATACATGCACTGTTACTCATAAACTGAATAAAATGAATTAACCATACAGTAGTCACTAGTTTGGTTATTGGGTGGATTGCAAACAAGTGTGAGTGTTACTGGATGAAGTATGTCTTTATCTCAGTATCTCCAAGGCTGAATAATCCATCAGGTCAATTGGTTTGTTGGATTTTTAAGAAATATACAGCTCAGGTCATAAATGGTAGGGAATGTTTGTCTTTATCTTCATGTAAGATGAATCATCAGAGTCAGAACACTTCATTAATCCCAGAAGAAATGATGTGGTCACAGTTGCCCCAAGACAGTAAGAACAGTAACTAAACTAAATGAAATAGCACAATATAAAAGTTACAAAATATGACAAAATGGCTCTAATTATAAATATCCCAGTATATTACACAAATTTAAATGTATATAGTTGACACTGAGGCGGCCTTCTTATTATATTGACTCACATTAGTCCTATGTCATACTTGTTTCAACCTTAATCTGCAACAAAGAAAGAGCAGACTCTGTGCTGAAATGGTTCACACGCTGTGGGGCTCCAGGTTCCAGGTGCCCTTAAAGCTCCATGGGAATCTGAGGCTAAACAAAATGAACGAAAGATGGGAGGTGGAAGTTTGCAGTGCAATGACTAGTCACACAAATCACGAAGACAGAAATGAAATAAGAACATAAATTATTAAAGTCTTGATGAGAGACTGAGCTAAAATTAAACAAGTCTACTATTGAGTAGATTTAATGTCAGATAAAAATGATGATGAAGTGAAGTCCTTGTGGCCTGGGTTATTTTTGATCCTACTAAAATTCTGGATATCCTCGTATGCTTCAGTCATATCCACTGTTTCATATCCAGTGCTCTCTCTCTCTCAAAATATGTATTGTGTTTAAAAGATATCAAATCAAGTACTGGTCTGCGTCTTCTTATCATGCCAGTTTGTACCACAAGATGGTGCAGTGAGTCAATGCAACCCTTATTTAACCAGGGACACCAATAAAAACAGATTCTTATTTATAATATTGGCCTGGCAAAAACCATGATTGGTAAAACCTATATATAAGTAAACAAAGTGTACAATGTACAATTCTAACAAATGTAAAAGTCAAAATTTGCCATTAACATATATTATTCATATTATTCAGATATTCATCAACGCAGCCTGAACTCACTTGCAGCATTCGGGCTTTCATGCCATTATGTAGACTTCACGAGAAGTTCTCTAGGTTTGTTTGGATGTTGGCTGCCTTTTGGTCTGTTCTCTGTCAGGATGATCCCCCACTGTTTCAGTAATGTTGAAGTCTGGGCTCTGGGGAGGCCAATCCATGACTGATAGTGTTCCACTGTTTGATTTTCTTTCTTTTCCTTCTCCTGAAAAATGAAGCTGCCATAGATCTGCTGATGATATTGCACAGTGGACCAAAATTTGCTGGCACTTCATGTGTTCATAAATCCATCAATTCTGACAAGATCTCTAACACCACTGGCTGAATGTAGTCCCAAATCCTGAGAGAGTCTTCACATGTGTTTTTACAGATGACTGCACGTCTTTTGTCCTCTCTTTGTTCACCTTTCTCAGATTTTTTTTTTCTAAATCATACAACGCTGAGATATGTCACCATACTGTAATCAAATTTATTTATTCATACATCCCAAAGTTGGGAAAATCGTGTGCTGTAGTGGTCAAGACATTAAAAATTAAACATTAAACTATTATTTTCAGTTCAATTCAATTTTATTTACACAGCGCCAAATCACAACAACAGTCGCCTCAAGGCGCTTTATATCGTACAGTAGATCGTACAATAATAGATACAGAGAAAAACCCAACAATCATATGACCCCCTATGAGCAAGCACTTTGGCGACAGTGGGAAGGAAAAATTCCCTTTTAACAGGAAGAAACCTCCGGCAGAACCAGGCTCAGGGAGGGGCGGCCATCTGCTGCGACCTGGTTGGGATGAGAGAAGGAAGACAGGATAAAGACATGCTGTGGAAGAGAGACAGAGATTAATAAAAGATATGATTCAGTGTAGAGAGGTCTATTAACACATAGTGAGTGAGAAAGGTGACTGGAAAGGAAAAACTCAATGCATCACGGGAATCCCCCGGCAGCCTACGTCTATTGCAGCATAACTAAGGGAGGATTCAGGGTCACCTGGTCCAGCCCTAACTATGTGCTTTAGCAAAAAGGAAAGTTTTAAGCTTAATCTTAAAAGTAGAGATAGTGTCTGTTTCCCGAATCCAAACTGGAAGCTGGTTCCACAGAAGAGGGGCCTGAAAACTGAAGGCTCTCCCTCCCATTCTACTTTTAAATACTCTAGGAACAACAAGTAGGCCTGCAGTGCCAGAGCGAAGTGCTCTAATAGGGTGATATGGTACTACAAGGTCATTAAGATAAGATGGGGGCTGATTATTCAAGACCTTGTATGTGAGGAGCAGGATTCTGAATTCAATTCTGGATTTAACAGGAACCCAATGAAGGGAATCCAATACAGGAGAAATATGCTCTCTCTTTCTAGTCCCTGTCAGTACTCTTGCTGCAGCATTTTGGATTAACTGTGATGAGTAGTAAGATGTTCTGGCTTTGCGGAGGGCTTTCTTATAAAGCAACAAACTATTTCTCCAGGCTAAATGATGATCGTCTAAATTTGTGACACACCAGTTCCTCTCCAAGTTTCCTCTCCGATTCATCTGCTTTAGCCTACGTGTTTGAGAATTATACCACGGAGTCAGGTACTTCTGATTTGAGGGCTTAGTTGAAACAGCTTAGGGTATAAGTGAAGTAGAATGGCTCGATAAGATAAAGCAAAATACAACACAAGGTAAAACAAAACAGTATATTAAAAACAGTATATTAAATAGAAAAACTAAAGAGATAAAATTCAGTAATAAAAATAACATAGGTAAAACATTTCATTAAAATGCAATAAAAGTAAAATGTGCAAAACATTCATATAGCCATATTGTGAAAATAAAACAATCATAAAACAAAGTAGAACAATTTACGGATAAATGAGGAAACAAAAAAATCTGTAGTTTTTTTTCTTTTTGACATTTTTTAAGAACGTGTTTTCTGAAAAAGCTCCACACAGAGCTGCAGTGCTGTAAAGTGTTAGCGCGCGCACGGAGCGCGTGCCAGTGTCTTCGAACTTCGTGCTGAACCCTGAAAACATCAAAGCGGCGCCCGGCAGCACCTTCTCTACACACCGAGGCCCATGACGTCATTTCATATCACGAAGACGGTACCACGCATGCGCACAGGGGGGGAGAGGAAAAAAAAGCCAAAGCGTCACGGAGCGGTGCAGCAGCAGTGTGTGTGTGTGTGTCCTCATCACGAAGAGAGAGAGTGAACGGGAAGCAGCACCTCCGCCTTTTCCATCCAACATCTTCTCAGAACTCGAGTGGGAACGCGCTCAACTACACCTAGTCCGTACTCCCCCCCTCTTCTTCCTCCTCTTCAAAATGTCCGTGGGCAGTGACTTTGGGAATCCTTTAAGAAAATTCAAACTCGTCTTTCTCGGGGAGCAGAGTGGTAAGGACGCCTTTAATTCTCTGTAGAAGTTGGTGTAGTGGCTTGGTGCACCTGCTGCTGCTGCTGCTGCCGCTGGGGCCGGTCGGCAAGTTCATGTTTCAGAAGGAAGCAGAGCTTGATTTAGCCTGGTGACAGGGCGACTGTGTGGAGTTTTAGGACTTAAACTGAGCACCAGGAAGGAGAAAAAAATGTCTGAGCGGAGCGTGGGGAGGAGATTTTTAATCAAATTAGCAGCCCGTGAGGCTTTGCACAATAGTCGGGAGTGTGTGAATTGTGTCCCTCTGGCTCTTAAGTTTAAAAGTAAAATAACTGAAGCACTAAACCTGAAACGAGCTCTTCGGATGGAGTGCCGGCTGAATGCATGCAGGGAGGCTTGTACCAGCCTCAGGTCTGAGGTCTGATGCTGCTGGGGATGGTACAAGTTGGCAAATATTCCTGTGTGCTGAGACACACCCAGGTTGTCAGCGGCGATGAGATAACTTGTGTGGCTGCAGTCTCTGCCCTGGTATTGTTCCAGCCTGCCTGCCTGATGAGGCTGGGACCAAGTTTGTGTGTCTGTGTATGATGACCTGCTCAGTCATTATTATTTCACACTAAATAGCACATTTCCCCCCCATCCTAAACCATCAGAGTCCAAAGCTTCTCCTTGTCTGAGGTTGTTTTCCTCAGGATTACACAGCTGAGCTCCCTCAGACATGAGCTGAATGTCTGGGTTTTGTCTTCTGAGCAGGGCAGGTCGTTTTATGGTCTTGAGCAGCCCAATGAACCACATTAGTCACAGTTCAGGGCTCCAGCAGGTCATATTGATTACCCAGTACGGTGGGATCATGCATTAGCTTGAATAATGCTTCATTTACAGCAATGTGCCATGTTTATTACTGTGTCTAACTAATAAGACATTATGTCATTTAACCCTGAAGCAACCGAACTATTTCAGCAGCTCTAAAGAAATACTTTCAGTTTCTCTATTTGTGGTTGTAATGTCTTTATTACTGTGTCTTTATTTGTGAAAGATAATATAACATTTTTATACAGTCATTTTATGTAAAAATCCAGTAAAAACACAAATGTACAAACAATTACATATACAATTACACACACACACACACACACATATACATATATATGTAGTCCTAATGCTAGACATGAAAATGCATTTTAAAGCTTAGGCTATTTTGCATTTTATTATTATATATTATTTGAGGCTTTAGAAACAACAAATCAAAACCTATAAGGTTAAATATATGCTTATATTTACATACACACCTTTCCATTCTATTTGTCTGCCTGAAAACGCACTCCCAACTGCTAAATAATGAAGGCCAAGAAAAACAATGCAGTGATTGCTAACGTAAGTCGTCCACTGTGCAGCACTTGCATATGTGACCAGCAACCACAGTGAATAATGAAGACTTCTGGGAAAGGGTCAGCAAACCAGACAAAAGATGTTACCTCCTCACGGAGGAGAAACAGAGTGGGATCTCACAGCTGTCGAGTTTTATTACCATCCATCACGCAGGTACAATGAATTATGTGAAAGATTCTTTTTTAGCTCTAGCAGATGCACTTAAGTCAGGTGGATAAACATCTCATTTGTCTGCAGAGACGTTTATGATCATTTTTTTTCACCAAAATCATCAATCACAATCAACAATTGTGTTAAATAATCGTGAACTCAATATTATGATATTCAGTTAGGCTGTCATTGTGGAACTCTACTAAAGCCTTGATGGAGATACTTGTGACAATAACAGCTCATTTGACTTCTTCCTAGAAATTAAAATGATTGAAAACTGTAATTAATAAGAAAATGTATGGATATATTTTATAAATAAAAGAAACAGTGAATGAGAAAAACAAAGAGAGCCACTTTAATTCTATTCCGTTGGACCCTTTTACAGCTAACCCTTGTTTCTCTTTTCTGAACTGAGTACTTTCTGTCATATTTCAGGTCTACTTCCAGAACAAAAGCACTGGTGTTTAGGAATTAGTGGGGGTGATCTCCGCCTATACAGCATACTCATACTACCTGTGGCAAAACCCAGAACCTATTCTAATGGTTGCTAAACCAGATCTTTATTGATATATACTGAGGTGTCAAAACTCGTCATTAAGGGTACTGGTAAGGTTGACAAATATCATCTTTACCGGGGGGAAAGAGTTTAGCTACTAAAACTAATAACTTGAAGTTAAACTAGGTCATAGGTAAGGTGAGGTAAGGGCCAATTGCCCCCTGTTGGCCATTAGAAAACAATGCTTGGTAGGTTCTGCATCCATCTTTACATGCAGTCTATGAGGAGCCCCCTCTGTTAACAACTGACACAAGTGTTTTCATCTATGAGTCCAGCTATTCTGTAGTGCCTTGGATCCAGAATTTGTTGGTACTGTCCTACACGAGGCACCAGCGGTGTGTGCCTAATGAGAAAAATGATAATTACAAGTGATTTCAAAGCATTGTGATGCTTCAGATTTCCCTTTTTAGCTTATAAAACCAACAGCACATTCTGCTCAGTCGGCTCGCAGTGCTCTCGTCAGTAAATGAAAGTAAATTAGACGCAGTTTATATAAAATGTACAAACATACGCCTGCTAGTTAGCTTTTTCCTCTTGGGCAATTTTATGACATTAAGTGCCAAGCAACAAGCCAAAGGGGATTTATTTGGCTGGATAAACATAATATCAGGGAGTGCACTGTCTGTATTTACCCAACCACAAAGCCGTCTGATTCTTTTGACATTTCAAATTATGGTCACACTGAGAGACATAATGTCTTATCCAGTAAATTTATTCGTTTTAGACATGAATACAAATAAAATCTTTATTTTTATCTCTTTGTGTGCTGTATAAAACTTAATTTGAGGCTTGTGTAACCCATATTGATTCATAGTTCAAATAAGATTTGTATAAAAGAGGCTACTGAAGGCAAGCAAGCAAAAATGGCATTTAAGCAATCATTGCATCTCATCTCACTGTAAGTGTTTTACCTGTTTATCCGTTTATCTCTCGTTTGTTTGTTAGAATTGCGGATCATTTTTTACAGTGTGCACACAAAATATTTCTAAAACGTAAGGTAACAAACGAAGGTCTGTTTGAGCCAGGAAAAATCCCTGTACATGAACATACACTAAAACTAACTAACAATAGGCCTGAATTATTGATAAAGGACATTTCTTATCCTAAGCAAAGTGGGCCACTTGGTAATTAAATTTCCTAATTGTTCAGCTTGTTGTTACAGCTTGAAGTCATTGCTCACCAACACGTGGTCTTAATAAATGCCGTTGTAGGGTGTTTACTCACTGGCGAACAGCAAGACTGCATTTATCAGCATTTCTCTGTGTTTGCTCTATTGCGGTGAAACTTATTTTATGCTACACATGCACACCAATGGATTTGCTGGGTTTTGTGTTCAGCTCCTGCGATACATAATAAAGGATTTTAGACTCAGCATTTCCTATAATAACTGCTCACTTTCAGGTGATTAAGGCGACTTCTGCAAACTTTTATTAGCAAGATAAATGTTTGTAAAACAGCCATGTGGGTTTGTCAGTAGTGCTGGATCATTAATCTGATTTTAATTTAAGTTAGATTTTGCCAATGAGTTGTTATAAAGCCAAGTTAGCTTCTATATAGCCCGACCTGTGACCTGTGGTGTCTACTTTGGTGGCTTCAAGATTACATCTTTGCAAGTGAATCACTGAGCGTGGAGCTCCCACTCTGGGCAAGTTACTGCCCCAAGTGGAAGAGTTTCGGTATCTGGTGGTCGTGTCCATTAGTTAAGAGGAAAAGGTGCGTGAGATTGAAGATGGATTGGGACCAATCTGTTGTGGTAAAGAGAGAGATGAGCTTAAAAGCAAAGCTGTCAATTTACCGGCCGATCTATGTTACTACTCAGAGTAAAACTTCTGCTCCTTCCCATCAAAAGGAACCAGTTGAGGTTGTTTGGGCATCTAACTGGGATACCTCATGGAGACTTCCTATGCGAGGTGTTTCAGGCATGTCTTGGAGGGGTCAGACCAGGACTTGCTGGGGAGATTAGTTTTCAGGATCAAATCCAACTATTTCTTTTGGCTGATGTTAGCATGTCTGTTATGGCCCTTTTTTGCAGCCTAGATTAAGATTTTTGCCATAACATAGCAACTTTGTTGTGGTCTAAAGGCACTTTAGTTGGTCTCATTCTTTGGGTTTTCTTACCCCTCAAAAAAGCTTAAGAGTGTGCCAATGAAAGGGCATAATTTTTTTAATAAAATTACTTTTAAAGAAAGACATTATTTATGAAATGGCCAGATATAAAAGAAAAATTAATAGTTTTCTGTCAAATACAGTAGCATAGACTCTTTGCTTTTAATATGTGGAGACCAGTCATGTTGACCCCCCTCCCAAATACCCAGTCTGATTCAGGAAACATCCTGATTCTGAATTCCACTGGAGACCCAGCAGGTCTGTACATCTATTCTTGTGGAGTTAAGTGTGTTCCTGTTATCAGTGCGAGGGGACTTTATTTGTCAACCATCCAGACAGCAGCAGCGGCAGCCTCATCTCCGGTGGAGCTGCGTGTCTCTGACACGTCGACTATAATTGCAGCTGGTGCCCAGGCGGGCGTGAATCCCATCAGCTCAGCCGCTATCTTTTATTAATATACACAACTGGACTGAAGTATGTCACAAAAAAAACACCCCTTATTGTTCTTTTTGAGTTGAGAGTCCCTGTGTACAGTAAAGGCCCCATAATGGTGGACGTGGCTGAAAAATGTCTATAAAGGGAAAGATGGCACGATGTGCTGTTTTTCATAAAAGAATCCGCTAACGTCAGAGAGGTGGAGGCTCTACATTAAGTGGGTGGAAGCAGGAGGCAGAATGTGAAATGAGCTGTCAGGAAGCCATACTTCTTTAGGTGTTTTCTACACTCTGTGCACAAAGAAGGTTGGCTAAACATTTCCTTGACAAAGCTGAGGGCTTTAAGCAGGCCAATCAGCTGTTTCCAAGTATGCGCACCCACACTCCTGGTGGCAACAGCTTTTTACCCGTTCCAGCCTGAGTGCAATCAACCAAGTCTTTGTTAGAACACCTCAGATTACTGATCTGCATTTATTGGGCTATGAGTATTGTGCCTTAGGCATCTTTTCACAGGAGCAATACTACATGGTACTTTGTAAAAGCCAATTGTTTGGAGCTAATCCCCTGGCTGAATGCTTCATTTCACCCCAGACAAACAGATGGGAATATATTTGGAAGACACATCCTCTTGGCCGCCATGAGCTTTTGCTCACTGAATCAAAAGGCCATCTTCTACCCTTTGCTGCACAGAGATTACCACTGTACAAACCAGCGCTGGCTTCAAAATACTCCTGAATCACCGGACTGACATGCTCCAAAGTAGGGCTCAGTTAGTTGTCTAATGCATCAATCAGTATGTCTCGAGGAAACAGCTTTCTGAGCAAATGAAACTCTGGGGTTAGGCTCACAACAGACTGCCATACACCAGCCAACAATTTCTCACTTTCAGGTTCTGAAACCACAAACCGTGTATTTCTCACATTTCAATAACATACAGCTTGTTGTGCATACTCTGCACAATGACAAGCAGAAGGTAGTGCAAAAAAGTCTGTAGCAAGAACAGGCAAGTCAAACCACTGTAATGTTTTTTTTAGCTTTATTGCCTGTGGCTCAGTTTTGGCTCCTGTTCTTGGTTTGATGGCTTCTATTTGTACCAATTTCATGGTATTTTTAAATATTTATTATTTCTGATTTTGTGTATCTTTAACACTCAACCACTTGACCTTTATGTGAACAAATGGGGAATTTCATTAACCAATTTCTTAATTATTCTATGCAGGAATACTTTCCTAATGCCTCATTTGGTGTTTATCCTATCTATACTTTTTCCTTTATCCATGATATGATATTCTAAAAGTGTTCTTATAAGAACATTTTCTTCTAAAATGTTTCTTATGTCATTCCTTTCAACATTTTTAGTAAATTTAGTAAAGAACATGAACTATATAAGCAAATGCCATTTATTTAGTACATCCTTCTCTGTTGCTTCTTTCAATAGTGCACATTTGAGTGAATTGTGTTACAGTCTGCTGATATCATTTTAACACAAAAATATAAATCAGCTGCTGACTCTGTGGTGCTTTTTTCAACAACAGACTACATTGAAGTCATCATAGTCACGCTGTTTTTCATCCTTTGTTGTTGCCATGCTTCAATTTCAAAGTAAATCTGAATAAACATCTGGTTTGTAGATGTTTGAATATTTCAAAAACATTTGAGTGAGCAAATGTAGTGATTAGAATTGCACTAATGATGTGAAAAAAACAACAACAAAAAAACAAAAACAAAACGTATGTTACACAACTTTTCATTGTCCTCGCCATAAAATTGGTACCATTCCTGCAAAAAACTTGAAAATCTATGGAAGCAGACAGAGACATTTATGGTAGGAAAGATTTTTACTGTATGCTATATTCCATAAATACTATAAAGGTAAAATATGCAAGAGGCTCATTCTTGCCAGGAGTATAGAGAATATAAAACATTTGAATGTAAATGGTAGCCATGCAGTAAATGGCCTCAGAGCTGATTCAAACGTTGGCAAATCTGGGTTTCATACATTTATCAGCTGATGGGAAATTCTCGCTTTGTGAATCAGAGGAGGTTGTAGATGAAATATGTGGAGAATGTGTGCTTTTAGCGTGGGTCGACTTGTTTGTTGTATTCTTGTCGTCACAAATGTTCCAGCTCCTTAAAACTTTATGTAACACCTTTGCAAAAAAAAATAAACCCCCCCCCAAAAAAAATCTATATTTATCCGGCTTTAGCACCTAATTTCAAGCTGCAAAATACCCCTGCCGGTCTAATAGTAGGAATAGTTAATAATCTATTGAATTTTCAGTGGTGGGAGTGAAGTTGACTCATGGGATTTAAAATAAATAAATAAATAAATTAAAGAAAACACCTACAGGTGATTAAAAGTAACTTCCCTGTTCAGAAATCTTCCCCTCTGAGTAGTTATAGCTCGCTCTGCTTTCTGCACTGCAGTGCTTTGAGTTTAAAATAGAGCCCCAGAAGAAAGGAAGGTGCCACTCACCTTCTTTAAATCAATATTTCAATATACTTAGAAATGACAGGCTTGCTTAGTTTTTTACTGATTCTATAAACCAGTGTCAAATTCCATATTCCCATTTGACCTGTTACTGGGGCTGTACAATAAGTTGTTGAGCATCTGAAAGAAAGTAAGTTTAAAAATGTAAAATTCATAGATACCAGAGATCATCTTCTGACTTATAGATTTCTACAAACATGGAGCATTGCTATAACTTTAGAATTGAATGGAGCCAGAAAACTGAATGTGGCTCTGTTTTGGGGGGTTAGTGAAGATAAAGACAATAAAACTGAAACGATGGAGGTTACATTGTGTTCAGTCAAAAATCTTACTGAGAGTTCTAGATAAACAGAGACAAACCCACCTTCTGCAAAAACAACACCTGAGACCAGATGATCCACATTAGTTTGTTTTGAAAGATAATTTGATGCTTCACCTACAAACATGTTTCATCAGTATTGCAAAAGTCATTCCTAGACAACTTTAAATCCACTGCCATCTCCAAAGTTAGTCAAAACAAAATCTTTCACGTTGTGCAAGAGTGCGTAAGACTAGACGGCCTCAAGTGAGTGATGGGTGGAACAGAACAGGCGAGGTCCCGCTGGGTTTGATTTAACTCCTCATCATCTCCTTTGAGATTCACTAATTTGACTAAAACTGTCATTAACTAAAAGAATGTAAAGGATAAATACAGCTTTAAATCTCTGGAGTCTTTAAATGTAAAGAGGAGCTGCTGTTTTGGGATTTCAGCCTGTCCCACCGCCTCCTATTCTAAAAGTGAATCATTAAAAATGAGTAGCTGGAGACTGAGCTTGTAGCGTTTTCTATGATTGAGGAACTGCAGATTGGCTGTTCAACACTGGCACTTTGTCTAGTCTTCATTCCCTGAGTAGCATCTGTGTTTGCTGTAGTATCTGCCAATCTACCTCCATCTAAAGATAGCTGCTCTTCTTTCATTTCACATCTAATTGCATCTTCCCAGAAAGTATTCTTCTCTTACAGATTGAGGGAAATGACTCCCTGATAGCTTTGATCTGCTATTGATCGGCTCAGCTGGCCATTAATAGTCTAAGTTAGTCCCTTTATCTGTGGCTTTAGGGCAACAATGCAGACTGTTATTTTTTTTTATATTCCAAGCAGCTGGGCCTCATTACCTGTTTTATGCTTTCATTCTGGTGATAACCATGGATGGAGGGCATATGGTTTTATGTGGTTGTTCTTCTGTCTCACTCGTATAGCGCCTTCAGGGAATTTCTTCATATGTGGCACAAATGCTCACTCAAGAATGAACTGGCTAGATTTTCAAAAGAAGACATGTTCCCTTAGAAAAAATGTTTATGGACATGACTCAGGAATTCATACACAAATGACCAAATTTATAGGATAAAATGAGAAAGTGGTGGGACTCTGTATCCAAATATATATTCTCTCACCATATTGTCAGGGCTCTGTGTGCGGGCAGGTGGAAATGTGGATCCAAATGCAGGACTCCGAGACGAAATGTAACTGAAAACCACAGCTTTTATTGCTGGCATGAAATGAAACAAAACAAAACACAAACCATGAAACCAAGCAGGAACACACAGGCAGGATTTGAGGGTACGACACAACACTGGGTTGAGGAAAACACAGGGCTAATATACACAGGGTGGTAATCAGGGAATGGGTAACAGGAGGGAGACACAGCTGGGAGAAATTGGGGCTGACGAGACAGGAGGAGCAAAGCTGGACACACTGATATAAGACACAATCCTTCAAAATAAAACAGGAAACAATACACAAGGACGCAGACTAGGAAACACAGACTTAACACGGGCGGAACTAAAAATAAACCAGAATAAGCTGGAACATAGAACATCATCATCAAATAGATCAAGAAGATAACCAAAAAATACAAAATCAAACCAAAACATGAAAACTCAAAATACTGGGTCAAAACTGACCCAGAACCGTGACACATATGGTACCTGGGGTAGGCTCCACCCCTCGTACAACCCTAAAATGGATAAGCAGAAAAGAATGGATGGCTGGATGGACGGATAATGAAAAAAGATAGAAAACCACTTTGACAAAGTGAAACTGAACCACATTCTTGTATTTATATTAAAAACACTGCAAGAAATTATAAAAAAAAAAGAAAAAACAACAACAACAAAATAATAGTAGTAAAGGTCAGTTTTTCTCTGACCTTTACTACAGTGAGACAGAGTTCATTTAGCCAGCATGGGACAACTTTAATGTATCGTTTTTATGTTCCACAAAAGCACTTCTCTGGCCATTAGTCTACGCCATGACTGAGAAGTAGAGATGGAAATTGTAATGATGTCAAGCATTTGTTTAGAAACTGAGATGTGACACTAATCTTTGGTGCCTATCTATCAAATCCCTTCATCCATGTGAACTACACCTTGAATGACCAACACACCTTTCCAAGTTGCATGGACCTGACTGAAATTTACATTTCATTTCATGTGCTTGCTGTCTTTTCTGTGCTGAAAGTCTTCAATCTGTGACTTCCACTCTATCTGAAAGTATTTTACGTTTTTGCACTCTTCCTGGACCAACCATCGTCTGCCCATAGACTTCTACACAACCCTAAGGAGAGGTGCCCCTGGTGACCATGGTAAAAAAAAAAAGGCAGGTCTCATTTTTCAGACCCACCTTTATACTGACTATGATGCAAGTGCTGTTTTTGCCGCTCAGACATTGTTCACCTTGCCTAACCAGCATTGTCTTAAGTGCTTATGTCTGCTGCAACACATTTGTAAGTGCATACCATAATGTTTCAAAAATAATTAGGGGTCTGATATTATGTTGATAGCTGTTTTTTGTTTGCCAAACTGTAATTTTAATGTTTGTCTAAGTGTTTTCAGTTCTGCAGTGGTTGGTTTGCAGTCAGAGAATACCAAGCAGAGCAATGGTAGCTCTGTGTACAGTACTTATGCTGCACAGCTGAGCGGGTGTGTTCTCACAGGCCCATGGGAAAAGCACCGCCTCACTTATTCACTCTGCCCAGAATAAAACAAATGTGTGTGCTGCCCATGCAGTGATGTAGAGAAAGCGTCTGATTCAGTTCACCCTCTCAGTGTGTGAGGGGAAGATTTAGGATTTATCTGACGACACACTTTTACAAAGATAAAGCGGCGGGCGTGGGTGCTGCTCTTCTACAAATCTAACGTCTTACCCTGTTGTATTAGAGATCAGGTTTAACAAGGATCCAGGAACATTTGAAAGTGCCTGACATTATTCAGGCAGAGAAGCTGTTTTCAGACTGTTCTCTCTAAATTGTGTGTCTTAGAGACAGATTGGGTTCTTGCTTAATGTGAGATCTTTTGAAGGAGAAAGGCAGAGAATCCCATTTCAACTTAATCCCAGTTGCTCAAACAGAACGGCTCGGTGAATAAAATCCCCACTGTGGAGGAAGGCTGTCATTTACCCGGCATGGGGTGTGACACTTGACTGAGTTCAGCAGGTCTCCATCGGTGTTTACCCTTTCTCCAGCTTCCCAGATGAGTCCTCATCATGGGGCTGAATGCATCCTGCTGAAGCCTTCATTTGACCTGCGCTAAAGGGATGCAAGGCGTGGTGGGGTTTTTTCTCTTTGACTAATGGGGTTTTTAAACCTTTTTATCAATTCTAGAATAACAAATGTTTTCAAGCACTGATTAATATAGTAGATGTGACTGCAGGAATATATTGTCTCATTGAGATGCCAGTGTGAGCAACATGCAGAAGGTCCTGCAGGGATTTATAGAGTGGAGGCAAGCTGAACATTCATCACTGCAGTTTAACATAGTAGGGAGCATTAAATCTAACTCAGCGGGCAAAGAAATGAATCACTGCAAGACAACTTGCAGAGGAAGGCAATGCAGAAACCCAGCCCTAAAAAATCGTAAAAAACAAAACAAAAAACCCAAACAGTAAAACTGACATAAATGGGTGTGGAGAGGATCAGAAAAGCAGGACACGAGGAACACAAAAACAGGTGAAAAGCAAACCTTTAATGAGTTGTTGCAAATGTCAAAAAATACAGGCAGGGAACAAACAGAAATCCAATTGTGAACACAGGGAGCCAGGGAATGAATCAGCAAAAAACACCGGGGAGATTAGACCAACAACAATGTCAAAACAGGGACCCCAAAACTTCCAAAAACATCAAATGTTACAAAAAACAGGAAGAAGGAACTCAAAAAATCATAATCATCTCCCAAAGCTTCTAGGGAGTTTGGGTCTAGTGTTTAGGTCTAGTGTTGACGAGCTGAACAGATCGCCATAATCTTCTTTTTTAACTAAGTTTTGTAATTTGTCTATAGCAGGTGTCGCAACCTTTACTACCAAATAAGCCATTTTTGAGCAATTTTTGCTTAAAAAGTCTGTATGGAGCTACAAAACATATTTGAGTCTTATAATGACGGTAACACAGACTGCTGAGTAAAACTGGTTCCAGCCAGGTTCCAGAAAGGTGTAAGTAATTAAAATATTCCAAGCAGTGGTTTTATGATTATTTGGTACCCATCTTTGCATATTAGTTACAGTATTACTATGTGTTGTTGCATTTATCCTATATCTTTCTCCCTTTCCACACCCCTCTGCAGAGCTCACTTTGTCTTTGTGTTCATGGACAGGAAGCTGTCTTCAGACCTTGCTTCAAGTCTTTTCTCTCTCTCCTATTTTTTTTTTTTTGCAAAGGCAATCCTTGATCTGAAATACACTGGCTTCAATGCTTGTTTTGTTTCTACTGCAGGTAAATCTGACTCGAATTTCATAGCCTGTGATTAGCCCTGAGTCAGCATTTCTTTGCTGGGCTCAGTTTCCAAATATCAAAGCTACATTTTGTTACAAACTGCTGGTTCTGAGCCAGCAAAAAAAATCTGAAGCTTTGCTGAAAACAAAATCAAGATGTCCTACATTCTTTAACCCCTGCGTACGACTTTGACCTCATTTACATGTATTGACCTTTTACATTTGCAATTAATTGCGATAAAATTTGAACGAATGACTTCTAAATGATCATTAATTAAATACAAATGTGACAAACAAGCATCACTACCCTTGATGTTGGATCTGTTTTTGGTAATTCACTGGAGAAAATGTAAGAAAGTGCATTTTTGGTTCACTTGAAAGCTTCATGAGTGGAGGAGGCTGATCAAAACAAGTGCTTTTGGTTTTTTACATTTGGATACCAGGCTCATCTTCAAGCTGTCATTCCTTCTGTGTCAAAACTAGTTTTTAATATATTCAGAATCAGCTAGTTTTAAAGGAGTCAGGTGGGTCTCTTCACGTTTGCTTAATTTTATATGGAATTACCCGTTTGGACATTTGCCAGAGTCAGGTAAAGGAGCTTTAAACACTAAGTGTGTTCCTGATTGTATTACTTGTCTTGGAAAACATAATGGCTGTTTTCTCTGTCCAAACCTCACGCTCCTGATGCATTACAGTGCTGCATGTAGCTGTAATAACTCATAAAGTGGCAAAATCAACATTAGTTTAAACAATCTTGATTTGCAAATAGGTTAGAAATAATTTATTCCATGTGATAAAAACAGCTGCATATTTTCATTGTCAGGACATCAAATGATGTTAAAACATCTGCACTTTGGCCAGTATGAGCTAAATATATTTCCGTTTTCCTCGTACTTCCATTAACAGGTGGTGATATGGACACCTGGGTAATGTAATTTTTTGTTTGTGGTGGATTTTTTTCCTTGCAATATTTTTATGGGGGCGGCACCATAGCGCCCTCTTTTGACAGTCTGCCACCGGTTTAAATCCTCACAGTCAATTTTATTCATCATAGTCCACTCTAAAATGTTTGCACAATGCAGAACATGTCACACATCTTTATGATCTTTGACTATATTTATATTCATATGAAGTCTTGTTAAGCCTTGCAACCACTTTTTAATTAATACACATTTTTCTCTTGTGACCGGTGGTTGCCAGCGAGTCACCGACCAGTTTGAAGGAACATTTTCTTACGTGCGATCAGAGAAAGTGCCCACTGCTGACGATTAGAAAGAATGCAGATTTAAGGCTCTTCCTCATTGACTTCAATCTTTATACCTTTAAGTTATGTCCATCTTTTATTACATCTGCTGTAGTTCTTATCTAACAAGTTGACCAGAAATTTGGGTGTTTCTGATTTCCCAACAACCACACGTCATGCTGATCATTTAACTGCAGATGTTACCTCCATTGAGAGGTGAGCCTTTCAGTTTAGAATGAGATTCATACTCGATATATAACATAAGTAGGACTTTTTAAAAATGATGTAGTGAACCAAGTTTCACTAGATATGTGTGAATGACTGGAAATGAAAGCAGTGTCCTGGTTTTCTGACAGGATACTGGGTAAAATAGTTTCATTTCTGCAGCCTCCAGCTGCTCTCTGCCTTCTGAGAATGAAATCTAATTTAATCATTAAAACGTCATGTTGGTCTCTCTGAAGCCCTCTGGCCGCAAACAGCAGAAATATGACTTCTGTCTTCTTTCCCAAGACAATCACAAACACCAAAGAGTTATATACCTCCAAGCTGGTGTCACACCTAGGTGGACACGGGATTGTGTTATTGCTGTGTATGTAGCCGCATTGTTGTTGTTGCTGTTGCTTTTAGTAAAGTCAAATGCCTCATTAGGCTGCATAGGAGCTGAAATGGCTTTCTGAGTGCTTTGTGTGTGCACGGGAGACTCAGCCTTTGAGTCTGAGAGCATCTTCATCCATTATTCAGAGGTATTGGTAAATGGATGTCCCGTCCATAGTCCCTTTTTTTTCTGCAGGTGTAGTTCATGTGACAGGCATTGTAGAAATAATCAATACTGCACAGATTGCTGAGACTGCCACAGTGCCGATCTGTGATCTAAATCTGATGCTTCTTTTTGTTTCTGCCTGATTCTGATTGGTCTACATGGGTCAGCGTGTTCGGATGCAGCCAGAAAATAAATATTCAGAAATGAATGACTGAATAAAGAAAAGCTATACAAAATTAAATATACAAAATAAATACAATGTTCTTTATATTAATTACTTACTAACGCTATCGTTAGCAGGTATTCCCAAAGTATTTGACAAATATATATTTTGACATCATTAAGATTCTTGTGGATATTAACCTGCTGTATTTACTTTGAGCTCATTACTTTTATTCTTGGAAATGAGTAGCTTTCCATGACTCAAAATAATGATGTAGCTTCAGAGAATCCTCTGTTTGAAGCAACCAGCTTTCTTCTGATTGGCTGCCTCGTATAAACAGTAACAAATCAGAAGAGAATTGGCTTAAAGGGGGAGTGGCCTTAAAGTGGCTTGTTTCAGATGAAAGATGAGCTGCTTTGCAACACCTAAAGTTGACCAGTATAGATATGACAATATACATTTAAATCACTGTATCATTGTCAAGCTTAAAGGCTCCTTTTCACTCCTAAGTGAAGAAAACAAGATAATAAACATGCTGTAGAAAAATTGTACAACTATATTTTAAATTTAAGTGGTTAAGAAGAATGCTAACTAAATGTGGAAAACTAAAATAAAATATCAAAAAAATATCTACAGTACAAATTCAAAAAAAACTTTAAATGTAAACACACAAACTCATATATTCACTCAGCCGTGGTTCACTTAAAAGAATAAATAAATAGATATTTATTGCAAAGGGCAGTACTATCACAGTGAAGTGAGCAGTGAGGTTCGTCTATGGATAGTAGCTGTTGTAGTAGCTGTTCGTCTCTCTCTCTACACTCTGCGTGCACCTGGAAAAAGCCGTCAGAGGGAAATGTTAGTGGCTATGGAGTTGGTGACGAGGATTAGTTAGTTCAATCAGCTGCTTAAATCTGACATTTTTGCAGTTGTGATGTCACTGCGTTTCCTTGTTGCAATGCATGGTACAGTAGTCTCGAAGTGAAAAGTCTTGCATTGTGTGCGCTCTAAAGGAAAGCATCGGTTCAGGTGTTTAAAAAGATTCACGGCACCTTCCATTTATTGAATTTATTGAAATTTGCTTCTGACAGTTTACAGTCGGTCTTTAACCTCCTAAGACCCGAACTCTTCCACGACATGCGTGCTTAATTTCTCTTTGATATTTGGGCATATTGGGGCCCGATGAATGTAAAAACAAAGAATTACCAGATTTTTTTTTTTTTTTTTTTACCTCATTTTTGTTTTTAAGAAAAATAAGAGCCCCATATGAGGATATTCGTTTAAAATTTTGATAGAACAGTAGCAGTATAATGTCCTCGTAAGTGGATATCAGGCCCATGTAGAGAAAAATTGAGTATTTTGGTCTAAATAACCCAAAATGTGATGTCCACATATGTGGACGCCAGGTCCTAGGAGGTTAAATCGCCCAAATCTCTCCACACTACCATATTCCTTGGACCCTCTTTGTAACAGTGTCCTTGTCTTTTGAGTCTTGGTCTGTGTCCGTTGAGGTGTCGTGTTCGCTAAAGCTGTCCCCTGAGTTTTCATTAGCATTCTCTTTTGTCATTTTCTTTTATGTCGCTCACACTCGTACATCTAATATGTGTACCGGTGTGTACGGCTACAGTAGCCCAAACAGCAGCATAAGTGGCTGCTCCTCCAACGACTTGGCTCCAAATCTATTCCAACAACACGATTGGTTCTGTTCAGGGCTTTTCTCATCGTTGTTGGCTTTTCGTGTCATCTGTCAAAACAGGGAAGATAGGTTCTGTCGACTTTATATTGAACCTATCTCATATTTCTATAGGAGAAAAGTTTTTTTGCGATAACTATCATGATGGTTTTATCACCCAAAGCCTAGTACAGGTTCTATAAGGACTGACTCATGCCAAGCAGTTCCAACAGATTACAAGAATAAAAATATGCAACTGGAAATGGTGGATTTGTTAAGAAGAAATAAGCTTAACCCAACCTACCCTTCTTTGCTTGTGATGGGCAGTTGACAGGCTTTATCGACTCCAGCGTATTCGGACCAGATGTGTGTTTGCTTGGTGCATAATTCCACCTGTGTGATGATGAAGCAGAGTCCCACATTTTGCTCGAGGCATTTCATGTCTAGTGGCTTAGTCTTGGGATTTACCAGTATGAAAAATGTACAGTGTGAACTTTTACTTCAGTTCATCCAGGCACACAAAAACCTTACATGGCATTAGGTGACGTAAACTGCATGTGATGCTAATGAGAGCAGAATGTGAACTTGGAATTTGTGATTATTTTCACATACAGGTAGTTTGTGATTGTTAGCTATTAATATAATTTTACCAGCACGAAACTGAAAAGTTTTAGACAGAAACATTTTTGGCTTCTCAATTGGTAGCAGTTTCTTTTGATTTGTTAATATGCATATCATTTCCACTTAGACTGTTGGTAAATCATTTGGAGGCCATCTGCTCTTTGGCATCCTCTTGCTGGGTTCTGGGTACCGGCTGCTGTGACTATGAATAAACAAGTGCACAGATGCAGGAGTCAGTATCTCTCCCACAGGTCTGTATCTCCTCCAGATCTTTCTGTTCTCCTTTCTCTGTGAGGACAACCACAAATAGCCACATATTCTTCTCAGCTACCTCATTCATTGATAAATTTTGGATATCTGCCCATCTCCTGTGGGTTGAGCACTCATCTCAGTGTCGTGCAAAAGAATGACACGCACTGCATTATTTTTAGCCATCTCCTACAAGTGGGAACCAGGCCCATGTAAAAAGCACTGCTCTGCTCTGATTGGCTGCCAAGACCTGGAGGGTATTCCATGATGCCTGCCGCAGAGTGACCAGCAGTGGTTTTACCTGCCGACTTGGCACACAGCTTCAGGGCTGAATGGACAAGTTAGTGTATTATTCAGCTTGACAGAGATCAGCAGGAAGAGGCTGTTGGAAGTTTATTGTAGTTTTATCTCTGTATGTGTGTTCGTTGTCCACTTTTGTGTGCATCTGTTTTCATCTAGTCAAAAAAAACCCTTGAGTTATTGGCTATGCCATCAATTTTCTTTGGAATACAGTCATTGGGGAAAAAACGTTTCACAGCACTCTTTGCACTTCTGTGAAAAACTAAGTACACTCTTACTGGTTCCATGGGAATTATGAGGGCAAGTAGCAACATGGGGTTGCTAAACAAATGCACTTGAATAACTGATTATCAGCAACAGCGAACAACTCTATAAAGGCAGAGGTTTTGGCTGTTTGCTGGTCTGGAGTATTCAGGTATGAGCAAATTCATACCACTGTCGCACCATCCAATGCTCAGAGAAACTGCAAAAGCCAAGTGGATGGGTGATGATTTAGCGTTGTTTTGTAGCTGCAGGAACCGAACACCTTGCAGTCACCGAGGTAACCATGAACTCCTCTGTATAACAAAGTATTTAGAGTCAGATGTGAGGCCATCTGTCTGACAGTTAGTACTTGGTTGAAATTGGGTCATGCAACAGGACAACAGTCCCAAGCACAGCAGCAAAACTACAGCTGATTGGCGGAAAAAGAAAGGAATCACACTGTTTTAATGAACCAGTCCAAGTCCCGACCTTAACCTGACTGAAATGACCTTAAAGAGAGCTGCACATAAGTGAATGCCAAATGCAAACTTGACTGAACTGAAGCCACGCTGTTAAGAAGGGTGGGCCAAAATTCCTCCACAGCAATGTGAGAGACTGATAAAGTAAGGGAGAAAACCAGTACTTCAAGTTGTTGCTGCTAAAGATGGCGGTAACTTGTATCGTGGGGAGCATTTTGTTTTTCGCAGGATTGCACAACTCCTGTGAAAACTTCACTTTTCACATTACGCTTTTTTGTTTTAAAGACAAAGGGACTCTTTTCACAATTTTTGTAAGTTTGCCACCACCACAGGGTTTTTAAAATAAAACAATAAAGATGTTAAAGGGATGCAGACTCTCAGCTTTAACTCAAGGAATTTAACAAAAGTAATGGATTACCTGTTTAGGAATTATAGCAATGTGTTTACATACATTTTTAAAGGCACAGAAGTAATTTTATGAGATGATATTTATGTTATAACGTTCACGAAGCAAAAACATAATCCAAGCAAATAATTTCATTTCATAGGTGCAGTTAAATTCAACAACCGTGTGCATAGGCAGCGACAGAAACACTGTTTTAAACCATATTTGTTTACAATTTGAAAAGTTTGCTGAAATAATTATTAAGTTTGCCCCTTGGTGAGCCAGTTATGAAAACTGGGTTGCTCATTTGACACCCCTGTATCAAGTACTGCAACAGTAATAGGTTTATTAAGAACATTTTGTGCAGCCATATTTTGCACTAACAACATCAAAACCCCTTAGATTCACAGAAAAAATATAAACTTTGCAGAAGAGTATTTTTAGTTTGAATTAAAAGTCTCAAGCTTTTCTAAATTAAGTAATTTATGTCAGTCTTTGCCATTAAAAAGCAATTGTGCACATGCATATTACACATGTAATATTACAATACTGGTAAAAGAAAAAAGAGGGCAGCACGGTGGTTAGCATTGTTGCCTCACAGCAAGCAGGTCCTGAGTTCAATTCCACTATCAGGCCCATCTTTCTGCGTGGAGTTTGCATGTTCTCTTCATGTTTGCGTGGGTTCTCTCCAGGTACATTGCCACTGAGTATAGTTATCTTAAATGCATTCCTTTTTCTACAATATTCATCACACATTAGTTTTTCTTGTCACTGACTGTATGTGTAGAGAGGAGCGAGTCTGTAACCAACTCGTTTTATGGATGCATGGTTCACAAATAGCAGAACCTAGTGTGAGCCTGACCGTGCGGGGCCTTTAACGTGCCATAAATTGCATTTTGAGCTCTTAAGAGACGCCTTGATGAGCAGTGTGCTGACTGGGCTCAGCGGTGTCCGGGTGATAAAAGTGCAGGTTGTGCCGCAGCAGGTGCCCGGCACTTTCGGTTAATTGGCTGTCATTTTGCTAACTCACTGTGCAAACTCTTTGAAGCATCACTCCAAGTAGAGACTTCATTAAAATTCTATTTTACCCTTTATTTAGAGGTGACTGTAGAATTATTGGCTTACTCTGTGTATTTATGTTAACAACAGGAATGAGTCTATTTGATGTTAAAGGGGACCTAATATTTTCATTCCAGCTCTGTATTTTTATTCTTAGACTCCACTAGAGTAGCATTGAATGATTCACACTTCACATTTATCACAGTGATTTATATTTTCCTTCAGTGGGCCTTGGTGGAGTTCAGACTTCATCTGAAACCAGCCATTTCAATTACTTCTCCTTGGTAAAAGAAGGCTTGAAAAGCAGGTAGCTGGGTCTTTAATTCCTGAGATGACTATATTAGGAAACTCCTCCTTTTTTGTAAGATTATATAAAGCTAAGACTAGAAACTTTATTTCAGATTTTAGCCAATATTGACAACCGCTATTGGAAAAGTTTATCTGAATAGGCAGTATTCAGATAAACAAATGCATTGTGCAATAAAAATAAAAGTTATCAGCTGGTTGTAGTGCAAGTGCAGGTTGAACTGATGAGTGGAAATGATATGCAGGCGGACCAATAATACCAAGGAATTGAGTTACTGACAACTGGTTCTCTACGAGAATCGGTTCACAATCCCTAGTCATGACATTAGAAAGCTGGCTGTAAGCTCAACAGATTTCACAAACCCATTAATGTTGCTTTATAGTGCACCAGCCCTCTGACCTCTTCTCACATTCAACCTGGAACCTCTCAGTTCGTCTGCTGACGAATGCTTGTTTTAGGGTTGAGTGGGGGTAGTCTGTCTGCAGAGAGTTTTTGTTGTCAGTGGAGGCAGTGTATACAATATTTGGTACAATACACTGCAGCCAATGGCGGAGAAGTGTGTTCTAACATACAAAAAGCTAAAGTGAAATCGAGTGTTAAAAACAATGACAAGTGTCCACTGCAGCCACTGTTTGTAGTTTCCATGTAGTATTTTTGGTCTTTTATGGTTTTTCCATGCCTTGCCCGTTCCCGGTGAACTCCCTCCCTATTCCGACTCACTTGTCAACAAATAAGCAATTGACCGACATACATCATCCACATCCACTAATGTGCAGTTGTGATTTTGAAGTACTACACAGTTGCAGGTTTGTGGTATGTGAACACTCCTTTCCATTTGCTGTGCAAATGGAAAACACGTATGCAGATGGACACATTTGTGGGACCATTGCGCTTCATCCTCAGGCCTTGGTTCATCTCACTGTGATGTAGTATAAGAAAAGCCAGCCAAAGATGTAGCCCGAGACTCCCAGGACAACAAAAGCCAAGCAATGACACAATCAAGATAATCTGGACTTTCCACTATTTTCCAATTTCTGTTTCTAATGCATACACGACAAATAAACAACAAAGCCTCATGGGACTTGATGAGTCAGGCAGTGAAATTTGCCCCATTAGTGATATTGGTTACTATTCCACCTTTAGCCTATGACGATAATGCTGTGTGAAGTGCAGTTGATCAACTGTTTCCTCGGTAGGATTTTTATCAGAAGTTTAATCATTTACAAATGTAATACAAGTGACAGTTTCTCTATTTGCATCATAACTAAAACACAATAATTCAGTGACTTGACATTTTCAAGTCAAAGACTCGCGGAAAATAAAAAACGATGAATGAAATCTGTTTTTTACACATTAATCTAAAAGTTTGGAAATTTCAGAAAACAATGTTAAAAAGAAAAACATTTTTTGACAGGTTTTCTCCACCTTTCTTGCATTTTTTGGTGTTAAAATGCAAGCATACAGTAATATTAAGTCACTCAAACATTCAGTTAGACAAAGAAAATTTGTTTTGGAAGAACTGACAGAAGGAGATTGTGTAAATAATTGAGTTAATTTGTAGTTTAAAATTGATGAATGACATTTACCAAAATAGTTAGCCAAAATAGTCATTTTAGCCAACATAGTTTGTCACTTGAGGGGTTAAAAAAAGATAATAAAAAAAAACTAACTCATTCTCGGGTCATAACCAATGGTTTCAATAATGTTTTTGAGCAAACACATCTCCTTTGGTCAAATGTAATTGGTTAGATTCTGTGTGTTTCTATGCAGATATGTTTCTAGAGATGAAGTGTCATGAAACAGTCACCTGGGTTGGTGCTGTCATATGACTGCAGGTTTAAATAGAAGAGGATGTCATCGAGTTCACATACAATGCTGCACGACAACGTTAAAGATTTAAAATGTCTTATGTAACCTCATGATTTCGTCCTCTCTAACCCCTGCTGCTGCTATGTAACAGAAGAATGAGCCGTCTAAAATTACCACATCCATTTGAATAAAGTGTTCACGGCCAATTGAAAATGACAATAGAAATAACAATTGTTCCCAAACACTGCTGCGTAATGTAGGCTTGCAGCAAAACCAAGTAAAATGAATAATTTGACATCTTTTTCATACAATGAAGCAGCCGTCTCTCCACAGTCCTCACAGGCCATAATAAAGGCAACACAAAGAAGGACATTAGCATAGTCATTTCAAGACCTCTCTTTTGAGTCCGGCAGCAGATCGGGACCTGAGTGAGCTGCTCTTAAAATGAGCCCACTGGGTCTTTATTAACAGGTTCAGGTCTGCTGGTGAGAGCCACATGGAGACGGTTTGGGTGAATGAGGCTGCTGCTGCTGTCAGAGCTATGTGTTGTAAATAGTGGGCCATTTGCACAAGAGCAACTTGCACTCTCCATCTACTTCAATTAGAGTGTGAGGGTAATCAATAGGCTTCAGACACTGAAGAAAGAGCTTTGCTGAATAGCTTAAATGTCAAGATGAGCCATTTGCACAGTCGGCCTGGAGTTTGAGGGAGATTTCATCAAACTATCAAAGTGGATGATAGCAGTAAAAGTGGCCTCATTGCCTTCACACAGGGACTATCCTGTTTGTTATGTAGTATTATCAGGGCATCGTGTACTTTTACACATCTAGACAAACTTCTCCAGCCCATCTGGTGGGAATCGAAGGTGTTCGTGAGCCAGCTGAGAGACATCATCTCTATGGCATGTCCTTTATGTGCCCATGAGTCTCCTTCCAGTTGGACATGCCCAAAACACAGGTGATGTCCTGGTCAGATGCCTGAACCATCTCAGTTGGCTCCTTTCGATGTGGAGCACTGGAAGCTCTGTAGCCGACAGACTTGGAGGTCCCAAAATGTATTTCTGTCACTTTGTGTGTGGCTTCAAACCACCACTCCAATGTGTCACCAATCGATGCAGCCAAAGGAATCACGTCATCTGGAAAAAGCAGAAATGGGAACACTTTTTTTTTGTCGTACCTAGAAACTTTGTCCTTAAAAATTTGGACATGTGAAAAAAGTTCAGTCCTGGTGTCCAACATCCAATAGAAATGAGTCTGACTTAGCTTTGCCAGCAATGCAAGCATTCATCAGTTTTAGCACTTTTTTTAAACCTTACCTGTTGAGTTTCATTTCACAAAGACTAACTAGGATTGTAACAGGCGATACATTTTACATCTAGACTTAAGATGTACATAAGAATTTATCTATATCAGAAAGCAGTTTCATCACTAGCTTAAGTATGAAAGCATGAAAAAAGTAACAGTATACAACTCTGAGTAGAAAATGTATATCTTGTGGAAGAATTCAGCACAACATAAAGATTAGGTTACTTGGGGAAACTCAAGGAAAGTACAATCATAAGAATAAAGAAATTACAGAGACGGTAAATAGTTGAGCTGGGATGTCGGTGCTTAATAAGACAATCAGGGTAGTTTTTATGTCCTCATTCTTGTTTCCCATACACCAGAGAGTTGCAGGAACACTGGTTTTATTATGAATGATCTTTAATGTCATTGTCCTTGGTACTATCAACAATACTAACTAGGTACAGAACTAGAACATAAACATCCCAAAATACAAAAGGATTTTGGTGTCTGGGTCCATGACGGGTACAATGAAATCCAGCTGGGCTTTCTCTTAGGACAACCATTTTTAGTAGGTAACGAATTAATCATAAAATAAATGTAAAGTCGCAGCATCAGCAGATGAGAAAAACAGCAGCATTATACACGATTTGGCCAGAGTGAAGTGTCTTTATTTCTGTTTGTATTGACGTGTCAGAGTATTTCTGACTCATGTTTACAGTCAGTTTAAGCAACAGCCCTGAAAATGATCCCAGTTTTTAATCGCTACCAGTCTCGGTCATGGTGGCCTGTTAATAACTAGACTTATTAATTAATAAACAAACACTGGAAATGACCCATAATTTAACATAACATATCAGATATCATAGCTGCGGATCACAACATGACTAAATAAAGAATTAGGTATTAAACAGTCCTGTGAATATTTGGGTTTGCCCTCAGAAAAGTGGCTGTTACTTAGAAACATCAGATCAAAACATTTGAAGCAAATATACAAGAAATAGATAAGTTTAAGTATAGGTATAAGTAACGGAATACAAAACTTGTATAAAATAAAGGTAAATGCAGTCATTTAAGGACATTGTTTGCATTTGCATTGGTAATATGTTCTTTATTTTTGTGGAACAGTCTAATTCTAAAGGCTAGGTCTGTTCTAACCCTGCACGTCTCTGTTACGCCGCCCCCTGGTGTATTTTTGGCTTGTAGTCGAGCGGTTTAAATTGCAGTTGAACTTTTTATTTCATGTTGTCCTTCATTTTGAAATTTAATAAGCTACAGTTTCTCTCTGTGATCCCTCTGCGCCACGAGAACGCACCTCTATTAGAACCTGAATGAAAAGAGGTTATTGCTGTCATCGCTGCTGCAGCTTTAGCAGCGGCTTTTTTTTTTTTTTTTTACATTTGTATGTCTGACTAGAGCTACTAATCACGAGAATCCCATCATAATCTCTAAAACGGTGTTAATAGCAAAAGAGGATGAAATGATTATGAGGAGGAAATGCTCAGAAATGCAGAGCTAATTCTGAAATGTAATCAAAAATCTGCCTTGTTAATCATTTCTTTTTAGCCTAACAGAAGATCCACTAAATTATTGCAGCCGTGAGCGTAACTAAGCTTCCTGTTTCCCTGGTAATTAAATTCACACAAACAGACCTGCAGTTACATCTGAAGATACTGACAAAAATTTAACTAACGCTAAGTGCAGCCTTTTCAGAGGGGGGGAGGGCTGTAGGAGGGATTGGGAAGTGTTTTTGTTTGCTTGACATCCTGTTTATGAGAATGAGTGTCCATCATTATGCTGCTGCCTCCAGGACAAATTAAACTGGGATGTGATGAATGTTCCCTCTGTGGGAACAAAGATGAAGAAGAAGTGTCTGTTCAGATTTACTCGAGTCAGAGGAAGAAATAAGGACGTGCTGTCTGTCCCTGAGTTTTGAAAGCAGTGACTGAGAGGCTCACAAAGTGCTGTCTCATGCTGCTCAGCGGTGGCTCAGGATGAGTCAGCAGCGAGGATGCTGGATCAAACTCAGTGTCCTAATGTTTTTCTCCCTCTGATAAGCGTTCATGTGAAGGCTTCAAATGCCCAGGGCAGAAATGGCGACTGAAACTCCACAGTTCACCTGACTGTTTCCCATAAACACACACGCATACCATGTTATGAGATAAGTGACATTCTTTTCCTGCTTTCTCATCTCTCCGTTTGTACATCACTACTTCTTCTCCTCGCGTTTTAGTCCCTCCCACAGGTGCGAGCAGAGGAGCCAAGGAGAGAGGAATCGAGGCAACGGCATTTTAAAGTGATGTCAATTAAATATGACATTTGGCACAACTGCATGATAAGTTGTGCTTTATGGCCTAAGTACGTCTGTATTTTATGATGTCAGGCTCAAGAGCGCTCATTGTGTTTTTATATTCAGGGCTACTTTTAATTGGCAGTTTGCCATCCTGTGACAGGACAGCATGGTTTGAAAGGAGCTTGTGGAATACCCACAAGCTCAAATCTAATGTTTTGTGTTTCTTGATGCACATTTCCCACAATTATTGTTTATATTTATCAATTAAATTAATAATTTGTACTTTAAAAAGACAGAAGATGGAGGTTTTCCAGTGTTACTTCTAACTAGGATATTAATGTAAAAGACTTTATCTGGTTAAGTTTAAACATTAAAACTACTGTGGGTACCTGACTGCCTCACTTTAGGCTATTGTCCTACACACTGATGTTTGTATTCTAACTAGGACACACAAGATCTTCTTTTACTCTTTAAGTATGATAGCAAAGCTGAAAATCAGCCAAAAAGCATTTCACTGTGATCTCCACAGTGATCATACTGGAAACGCTGGTGGTGGCTGGAAGGGTGCAACGTGCTCAACGTGTTAGCTGTTGAAGACCAGGCTGTGGATGCAGGGCTGAGGTCATTATGCACTCGCCTCTAACATCATTCTGTGTTAGTAGCGTAATGAAGTTGTTTCTATCCCGGACGCAGTTTTTCCACTTTACCATCGTGCTCTTGTCTTTTCATGAAATTAAAAAAGTCTGTATTTCCACTTCTCACAACTTTGCTTGACCTTTTTCCTTCTCCCTGCACACAAACTGAAATCAGCTGATCGTTACACAAGTGCACAGGAATAACATGGCACATCTGACACTTTATTTCTGTCCTCAGCTCATGTAGATATTTGAAGACCTTTGTAACACAACTTATGACATAAATATAGCCACGAGTGTTGAATTTAATGCAGCAAGGCATCACATAACTGCGTCACAGCGTTACCTGTATGTGATCATAGTAACCCCTTATTATAATTTGATATAAATGAAAATAACGAGTTGTTTAAAGAGTCCTCCTCCCTCCCTGCTTGGTATGTTCCAGCTGTGTGCCACGCCTCTGTTATACCCGAAGGAACAGTAAATGACTGTAAATGATCTACCTGTTCATCCTGGATTATAACTCCTCTAACAACCTCCTCCATCCTCCAAATGCATTTTAGGACTGAAACATCCTTTAGTGTGGCACAGAGACGTGGCTTTCCAGGTCACGGGCAGGAAAGAGGACTGAGAGAAATGAGAAAAATCTGTTGTTTCCCTTTTTCTGGTCTGTGTGTCAGTTTTCTTTGCTTCAGCGGATTTCATCCATTCGTCATCTTCATCTTTCAGAAGTCTAGACACGGTGGTGTCATCTTCTCCAAATATAAAAAATCTGTCCAGTAGTTTTGAGTCTACCCCAAGGTGCCAGAGTTCTCACTTTGTTAATTACTTTCTTTTCGGTTTTGTCATTATTCTTATTTTTGTCTCTTTTTCACCTTCTCTCCTTCTCCTTCCTCTTGCCTATAATCCGGAAATCAATCATAATGAGCCATGTTGAAGGATGTCTCGATTCCTAATATTCATCAGGAATATCTCTTCCACTAATCCTTATTATGGTCGCAGGGGAGCTGGAGCCTATCCCAGCTATCATACGGCAAGAGGTAGGGTACACCCTGGCCAGATCACCAGTCTGTCGCAGGGCTAACACAGAGAGACAGACAACCATGGTGGATTTCAAAGTAGGACCTTCTTGCTGTGAGGCAACAGTGCTAACAGCTTCTCCACCGAGCTGGGTGATTCCTAATTATAATACTTACAAAGCATTATTACTAACATTCCAAGATTTTAAAATTTTACTTGTAAAGCATTAAATAACCCTGCTCAGTACCATGCCACGGTGTCTGGGTGTGGGATTGGTGAAGAGGCTTTGCTGGTTATTCCAAGGTCTTGGCCACCAAACAAACATAAACACAATGGTAGCGTCTTGCCTTGACACTCTTTTGTTGAAAGACGATGAGTATTTGATATGTGGAAATGTTTTTATGTTTATTATCTTGGTTTCCTATTATTTGCCCTGCCATCAGCCTTCATAGTCTTTGACTTCATATTGTACAGTGGACTAGATGAGTCATGATGGTGTTTTAATTACCAATAAAGCATGACTGAATTAGCAGAGCTTGTTCAATTAGATGGTATCTTAAGTAAGTTAGATGATATATTGATAAATTAGCATGAGATCATTAGCATAATCAGTAGCTACGCTGTAGATCCTGCCTTGCAGATAAGGAGACCAAGTGAGGGCACAGACACATGCAATTAGTCTGCCTAATTAAAACTCTCTCTGCAAACAATTGCAACTGGGTGCCCATTTGATGAACTGTGAATATAAGACAGATTATGTTTACTGAGCGAGCTGGTGCATTTATTTCTCATGAACCTGGCAGGGCAGCAGCAAAAACTCTTGTTGCATAGTTTCACTGAGGGTATACAGCATATAGATGAGCAGCTATGAGGTTACAGATGAGCAGTTTAATAAGATTAAGTGGTGGACCTCAAAAATTTAGCCAAGCCATGCAGTTGTTCTGAAAGAGGAAACTATCCATACAAACTGTTTTTTGTAGCAGCCAATAAACAAGTTTAATTCTGCAGTGCTGGTAGACATTTTAACCCGGGAGTGTGTGGATACTGACTCGGTGTTAGAGCCTCCAGTGGACATTAGTGGGACTGCAGTTTTTCTTACTTTGACGGATTCATCTGCTTGTTTATCTCTGGTTACTATCTGTCTTTATTCATAACCTGTGGATCTGAGTGTTGTGAGGCCACTCTAATAGCCATTTGCCCCCGCACACTTTGTTAAATGTCAGGTTTATTTATACAGTTATATTTTATACTCTTTGATATTGCACCATCCACAGTCTGCAACACACTTGCTGACCAGTGGCTTTTCAGACTGAACCGTAGTGCATATTACTGTATGAGTGAGATGGTATGAGCTGGCTCTTTACCATCTGCACTGCTGCTAAATGCATATAAGAAGGGGGGCGTGATTGATTCCTGTCGGCTTTTGCTTTTCTCCATTCTCCATCATTAATAAACCCATTGAGGGAAAACAAAATTGGAAAACCATTTGTGCTATTTATCAATAAGTCAGTCATTTCTAACCAGCCTTCTTTTCTGGACCTCAAAATATGACTTATGATCCTAAAATGATGAATGAATTATTGAAGAGATTTGAAATGAGTTTTTCATCCATTTATCAGCACATAACATGAAACAAACATCAGACCTGTCAGACACATTCGGGGACATGTAGAACATCTTTAATGCCATTCATGAAGTCATTCATGCTACAAAAGAAATGTAGGGCAGGCATTTTTAGTAAACACTGTTATTGTACATTATTTTAAACATGTGATGAAGATGTTTAGGGATACTTTGGTGTAAAAGAGACATAGGTCTTTGTAATAACAATCGCTGATAATGGAAGCCTTTATTGAGTTCAGTTCCTTTGAAATAGATTATTAAGTTATAACTGATGCTCATACTACTGACAGAGGTAGGCAGGTGGATCACAACACTGTGAACCTGCAGTACATGGTTTGTTTTGTGTTTTGTTTACTCTCGCTTTCTTTAACTGTAAGTTAGGCACTGAAACTATTCTGTTAGATTTTGCTTTTATGCTTAACAAATAGCCAGTTAGGAGTGAGACCAGTGTTAATATGGATATCACAACACAGCTACAGGACACGTTGTGATTGCAGGCGTATTTGACTACCAGGGGCCTTAGACTTGTTTTATTTTGCATCCAAAGCCCATTTTTATCTCAGGTGGACCAGATCAGTAAAATTATACCCTAAAAATCATTCTTTAAAACCAAAGAAATGCAAGTACAGCTTTATTGAATCATCTGTTTGAAAAACGGATTATGAACAATTGGAGTGCAGTGCCAGCCTGTCCCAGGTGGACCCCACCCTTCACCATATGACAGCTAGGATAGACTCCAGCCTACATTTTTAGATTCTCATTTTTATTGAAAAACTGAACATATTAATGATTTCACTGCAATTTTCAAGCTTTGCAAAGTGGAACAGATTGGACCCTTTGAGGAGCCGGTCCTTAAACCTTCACTGTAAGAAGGTTGAGACTCGATATTATATTATGTAAAGTGTCATAGCTGATGAAATGATAATTGCATTCTCATTAGATTACATTACAAAGCACACTATGTTTTAAACTGTATAAGGTATTTGATATTAAAAGAACTAAAGCGATTTTATTAACAGCTAATATTTATTCTCTTGCAAAAATCCAGAAAATTGGATATTGATCATTTAACATTCACTTTGATTGACTGTAGCTAGGAAACATAATCAAGCAGCTTTACGGTTATTATCACTTTTTGATTGGTGCACAAAAATGCATGAAATCAGAGATCGAAAAGCATCAACACAAAACAAACCAGTCTCCTCTAACCCCATGTTCCCTGCTTCATCTTTGGTGATGAAATATTATGACTGAGAAACAGGTTTTTCTGCACTTTATAAAGCAGGAAAGTTGGAGTTTATGAATCTGCTTGCTGGCCGTGCCGATGGCAGATGTTTTTAAATGTCAGTAAAACTCATTGAAGCCTCAGATAATGGCACTGTGGATGACTTTTCGTCCAGGTTTCCTGTCATTTTATAGCAATTTCCTTGCATCTCATCTTCCCGTTCCCCTGACTTCGTACATCAGATGGGAGGTATATTTGTTGGGGAACACATAAATTCTAGTAGCAGCAGCACTGTAATTATATTCACACCCGATGCCCCTGCTGACCTCCTGGTCACCCCAAACACACACTAATGAGCTCCCTGGGCAGTCGTGACAGCCATGGTAGAAACCACAACTACTAATACTGCTGTTACACTCGCTGAGAGCCTGAATGCTGGAACACAAAGCTGTCATTTAATGCATTCTGTCTTTTTCTTGTCTTGCAGTTGGAAAGACGTCTTTGATCACACGGTTCATGTATGACAGCTTTGACAACACATATCAGGTAGGTGCTGCAAGCACAGGCTGAATGGTTTGGCTCTAATAATTATCCTGATGGATCAGTGACACTGGGCTGCAGGCATTTCCTTTGATAGTGAAACATAAAGCTGGGCGTAAATCGATAAGTTGAAGACAGAAACTTAGAACAAATAAGGCCTAAGTAAATTAGATACTGGGATAATAATGAAGGAAATTAATACACAGCAAATACAAATTCTTCTCTTTGTGTAAAATAAGGAAATTATGGCCATCAGTGATTTTAAAAAAGACACCTTTGAACTGAAGATCAAGAGCTCTTTGAATCCCTGTAAGCAGCCTAATCTCACTCGACATCCTAAAAGCAAAATAGTACTTTTGCAGCTACAGCACTTCCAGAGCTCTTTGTGAGCATCTGCAAAGCACCCTTAAATAAAACCTGCAGCTTTATTGCTTTATAAACAAAAAGTATCTACTTACATAGTAATAAAAACAGAATTAAAAATAAATCTCGCAAAACTATTCTGTCCGCCCTCTCTGATAGTTTAAGAGGGAGTCTTGCTGCTCGCTAAGGCTCTTTTATGAGGGAGTTTACAGTATTATGATCCTGAGTAATATATGGAAAAACTAAATCTGATTATCTGAAGAAAACCTGACTACGTCACGACAAGACAGACGAAGAGGAAGACTTTTTTGTTGCTGAATAGTGTTGATCATATACATTATTAGCATTATTGTTTTGAAGCATGACTTTGCATATATGTAGAAAACAAAGCTTTGCATTTCATGTGAACTTCAGGTCATTTTCTAAGACAAACCGTTTCCATCAGGTATAAAATTAGCCTGCAGACTCTGCAGAGCTCCAGCAAAGTTAATAATGTTCTGCCTCTAAAACTGGAGACCTGCGGCTTTGATCCCACAGGCATGTGTTAATCTGCTACTGCCTTTAAATTATCTACAGCAGCCTCTAAAGAATTCCTCAGTACCTGATCTAACCTTCTTCCACACTACTTCCATCTACCTTTACTTTTTTGTCCTACAAATTCAAATAATTTGACACACAGAAGAATGATGTTGTTGCTTAAATGTTACAAAAACAAAGGACCAAAAATGCCAAACATGGATCTCAAAGGCAGTCACCATTTCAAATCCTCCAGCCTGATAAGGTTTTCTCTCCATTATTGTAGGGTCTTTACCTTGCAATGTAAAGCACCTAGAGGCAGCGTTTGCTGTGATTTAAGACAATATAAATAAAATTGAATTCAATTCAATAAAAATTTTCTTGACTAAAAGCAAAAACAGGAAACACAAATCCCAGAGAAGTACAATTTAACGGGAAATCCAGACAACTGAACACGGGGAAATAAATTAGAGGGGCAAAATAAATTGACAAGGGAAAGGACAAACTAATATATATACACTCACAGGACTGATTACCCAATAAGGTATCAGTGGAGACAGTTAAGATGATTACAAAGGCCAGAAGATACAGATAGAGTTACAAAAAAAAAAGAGTTAATTTCCAAAAATAAAGCAGGAAGACAGAGGCAATAAACTATAAAAGCAATCAGTAAGGTAAACAAACTCAAGCATAATAAACTATCACAACATGAATAAGCCAGTGGTACGAAAGGTACATCCATTATTCACTGGGATGTACTTTGGAATATCAGTTCAGTTCAACTTAATTTTATTCATATAGCACTAATTCACAACAGCCACCTCAAGGTACTTTATATTGTAATGTTAAACTCTACAGTATTAAAAAGAAATCAGCTTTGCAACATATGAAAAAAAGGAAATGTATTTGACTCTAAGCAGGCCAAAGAAAATTACAGAATAATTAACATTCTCTGTTAGGTAAGTCTGGAAACTAGTAAGTGAGGCCATATGCTCAGAAAAGTCAGCGTCTTGGATTGGATGCTAGATAGATCAATGAATAGATATAAGGAAATATCTAATAATTTACAAAGCAACATCCAGATGAGCAGAATGAGAACTCAACAGAACGGAAAAGCCAAACAGCTTATTTACCCAGTAAAATCATCCCCATATTCACATAGTTTTTTCCCTTTTGTTTTCTGTTTATTGTTTTTTGCGTGTACAATGACAAACAGATTTTGATTTCCTCTGTGCATTTCCTCTCCACAGTGGTTAGTCTCTTGACTGTAATGCTGTAATTTTTACACTTGGTTCTAACAGCTAGATTATGAAACATCCTGAATGCATGGTGTTTTTGTCTGACTGCAAACGACTTCTGAATATTTGGGGTTAATGCATGTTGCCTTGATCTGTACATAGTTTGAACTGTTTTAGGCTCAAATAAGTCATTAAATTGACGTGTTTTAAATTTCATAAATGGTGAGTTAGAGGGTGTTAATGATTCTTACGGCTCTTTTTGTAATATGTATGTTGATTATGTATGCATGTGTATATGTATGTTAGCTGAATATTTGTCTTGTAGATGTTTTCCCATACTTTCACACAATATAACAAAAATATATGGAAGCATGAAGGAACAGGCTGTATAGTGATTCTTGGTTTATGTAAACTGTAACTTGTATAGTATTGTGACTGATTTAGATATGTTATTTCTAATTTTGTTGATGTATTGTTCCCAGCATAGTTTATTGTTGAAATTTAATTTCATTTACTTTTTCTAATTCAGCGTAATTTATCATAATTTTCCTATTGCTGTGCGCTGAACGATTTCCAAATATCATGTATATAGTTTAACTTAAGATTATTTTTCTTTTATATGCTATTTTAACAGAATAGCATATATTTAAACCAGGTCTTTAATTTACTTAATTCATTAATTTAAGTCCTTAACTTAGTAAATTACGCTGGTGTCATCTGATAGTTTGCAGTGTTATAGAAATTACACAGATGTCATTAATGTTCAAAATAAACAGAAGTGGTCTTAAAAAAGAGCCATGAGGAACCCCACATGTCACAGTTTTAATGTTATCAATTTGGTTCTGATTTCCAAGATTACTTTTCACCCATGATAGTACAACCCCTCCCATACATATATACATATATTTCTACTACTAATTAAATCATTTACAAAGAACTCTCCAGTAGTTCATCATAGTAACAGTCTGGTCCACCATGTTTTCCATGTAATTTTTATATGAATTGAATAAACACCACATAAGGTATTAATGACAGATATTGATGGGAGATGATGTTGCTGTTTGACATTATCCATTTTATTATATTATCCATGTTGGTGGGTTTTCTTTGCCCTTTCTTCATTATGCTAACCCTCCAAAAGGGAGAACGACAAGTCTCTATTCTTCAGCGTTCGCATTAGTTCTGTGCTGTGCTGTAATGAGATTTGGGTGGCTCATTGAGTGTGGATTAAACTGTCTGTGTTAGCTCTGTGATGCTGCGTCTTCACAGCTGCTTCTGTATCCTTTTATATTTCTAAACTCATAAGTCATGAAAGTCTACAGAGCCAGACATTTCACACTGATTGCTGGGGCTCATGTCTTTTTTGGTCTTTAAGCTACTGAGTCTCTGTGGTGGACAGTCATTTCTTTAGTTTCATTCTCACAAATTGCAGTGGAAGAAGCTCATATTTGGCTAAGGTTGGCTGTGGAGTTTTTTTATGACGTCTTAGTGTGTCGTGGGAAAAGGGGATTCATTTGTTTGTTCATTCATGCTAATAACATGCCAAATCCTCTGGATAATTACCTTCATCCAAATGCCACTCCATAGCTTTTAAGCTAGTTTTTGTAGCAATTACTTTTAATTAAGAGTGGGTGATCCGAGGAGTGTGAATCACCTGGGATAAGGATCTCCGAGGTTGTAGTTCTCTGCCAGAAAATAGTGGGCTGCCTGCTCTGAGAAAGGTCTGCATAGGACTGCTTGTGTGAAAAGAAAACATTTAATTTTCAGCACAGAAATTATGGTCCATCCACCACTGACAATCCTAAATGGGGGATAAGGTTTTTATTTATTTACATGGTGCTTTTCAAGAACAAAATTCGGAAAGTCCTTTGCAATTCTGCAAAGGGAACAAAGATGTCAGTGACACAGATGACAACTGTCTTTGTTTTTTTTTGTTTTTTTGTCTACAGCTATAAGAGGTCATTTTTTTGTCGCTAATCAGCAGGCTAAGCAGGAAAGCCTTTTCCTCCTGCAACATTTTCCATTTCCTCCTGTGGGAAGAGAGAAACTTGACTGGCCTCCTTCTGCGGCCCTGCTGGGAGGGGACAAAGGCATTCTTAAGCCAGCTGAGACTCCCCTGAGTCTCCTCCCTGGGTTCCAAAAACACCTCAGGTGGGAGGCATCTAAGAAGTATCCTATTTAGAAGCTGAACCACTCCACTGCTTGTTCCAGTGTGGAGGTGTAGCGGCTCTCAGCCATCTGACACATTCGTATTTCAGTCACTACTCACAGCCATAGGTGATTGGTAGGAATGTAGTTCAACCAGTAAATCAACAGCGTTGCTCTTTTCACCGTAACAGACCAGTGCAACCTCTGCAGATCTCCATCTACACTCTTCACCCCACACATAAACAAGATCTAGAGATACTAGAAGGCACATCATCCCCAAACCAGAGTGGGCACTTCACCCGACTGAGAACAATGGCTTCAGACTGCGAGGTGCTGATTCTCATCCTGGCTGCAAAGCGCCCCAGCGGGAGTACAGGTCGTCACTCGATGAAGCCAGAAGGACCACATGATCCACACTAAAAGCAGAGACAAGATTCTCAGATCACCGAGCTGGAAACCCTCCACCCCCTGGGGGTCTCTTGTTCATGGCTCCATAAACACTATGAATCTGAGACAACAGGCAGCTTTGGCACAGTCCAGGGCCCTCTGGAAAAAGTCAGACTTATATGAGCCCTCTAATGCACGGGCCCTCTAATGTGACAGTCATTTCCTGTAACGTTTTCAGAGTGTTGAATACTTAAGTACCATTACCTGGAGTGAATGCAGGCATCTGTTGTTGCCTACAGGCTGCCTTGCATCAAGGGCACTGCAGAAAATTTGAGTTCTGAATGCAGCAGGAAAAATTATGAATTTGAAATCTAACAGCCGTCACAGTCGGTGCTAAGTGCAGTAATTCTGAGAAACGTGCCTGTGTGTGTGTGTGTGTGGGGGGGGTGGACATGCTTCTGAGGAAAAATAACTGTACCATCTTTATGGTGCCTGAATGGACAGACACCGTTCCTTCCCCCATGCTTCTTCAGACATGGTAGGCAAACAGATGCTGGGCTGATAGAATCTGCTTATTTAATAAGCTCCCCATATGCTGTTTAATGTCAGTCTCTGCCCCTCTCTGCTGTAATGGCAGCAGGCAGAGAGAAATATAAAAAAAATCAGGTTATCAAATTTGTGCACAAGCTAAAATCATTTGAAAGTCCTTGTTGATGGTGCGTTTTTTCCTTTGGTTTTTTTTTCTTTTTTAAAGCTAGTGTATTAACCATTTTGTTTCAGATGCCACAACCTCAACTATGTAGCCACAGATCAAAGCCAAAGCTAAAAAGTCTTCCCCAGATGCATTTGTGTGTGTGTGTGTGTGTGTGTGTGTGGTTGCTGCCCTCCTCTGCCCGTGTCTTAATGCCTCTTGTTTCCCGCCTGGCTCGGTGACAGGTAGGGCTGTAAATGATTTTGCAGACTCAACTCCAGAGACAACGGAGTATTAATTAAAATTCAGCGCACATTAGTTGAGTGTGAGTGTTTATGCGGCTGCTCAGCGGGGAAGCTAGATTTGCCTGGTGAGGGTGGAAAAACGATAAGAATACAGCCCGTAGGAGACATCTGTCCCGATGAGCAGATTTAAGAAGTCGCGGTTTCACTTGCTTTTATTTTCACGCGTTAGATTTGAGCAGATCCAGTTGAGTCTTTTGAAGTAAGAGCTTAAGTAAAGTCAGAGACAGAGGGCCATCAGGAAGATGAAACCGAGCGTGGCGGTGGCTTTAGTCACCAGGAGGACGTGAGCGAGGTGAGCTACATTTGCTGCCTCTAAAGCAGCAGCCTCCCATCAAGCAGCCATCCAGCCGCGAGAGAGACAGAAGCAAGCGTCCGCATCGCCTGGTAGCACATGCTAAAGGGCTCAGAGGCCTCTGGGAGCAGAGCGCTCCTGTCGGCTGTGGTGGAGCTGTCACTCAGGCCCGACTGCCAGGCTGTGATTGCATCTGTCTGCTGTGCCCAAATATGCAGCTGCTTAGTGTAGCAAGGGGTGAATCTGATTTATTGGACAATTCATATTCGGTGTCGTGGGGAGGGTCTAATTACAGATGGATAGAAGCTGACATATTACTTTTTTGGTGCTTCTTTGGCATCAGTATTCCAAATTTGTTCATCCATCCATCCATTTTCTTCCACATATCTAATTCAGGGTCTCTGGGGGCTGGAGCCTGTCCCTCCAGTCACAGAGCAAGAGAAAGGGTACACCACAGACAGGTCGCCAGTCTGTCAAAGCGCTAACAATTAAAGTGAAATTCAGAATTGCTTTTAAAACCTTTCATGGCCAGGCTCCTGCTTATATAACAAATCTGCTGAGACCACCTTCCAGCAGTCGGTCTCTTGAATCGTGTTATCAGGGCCTTTTGACTGATACAGGCTCTAATTTTAAATCCAGAGGCATCTACGCTTTGAGGCTGCAGAACCTAAATTTTGGAACAGCCTCGTCAGCCACGTGACCAAGCAAACAGGGCTATAAAAAAAGTGGCAACTGTTGTGTTTTAATCCAAACCACCTTTGTCAAACCGAACCGTAAATATAGATTTTGTACATTGGTTGTGACAAAGTGACCTTTTTTGACACTTTGATATATCTTAAAAATATTCAGTGTTTTTTTTGTTTTGTTTTGTTTTTTCAGATTGACGAAACACTTTGTAACTGCTATACAAATAAAGTTATTATTCTAAACTGTATGAATAATTGTCGCATCACACCTTCAGGAGCTGCTCGGCCTGTGAAACCCATGCCATGAAGCTCCTGGCACACAATTTCAATGCTGATGTTCATGCCAGAGGAGGTTTGGAGCTCTGCAGTTACCGAGTCAGCAGAGCACTGGTTTTAAACTGGCTAATAGTTGAATTGCCGACACATAAAACTCAGGGTTTGATAAAACAAACAAGCTGAAGATGTCACCGCTTGGTTTTATTTTTCATTCTTACAGCAAAACAATGAACTGCTCCTGTGTCTTCTCTTATTTAGCACTTCAAATTCAACGTCTTCCTCTTTCCTGCTCCAGGACTGAAACACGGGTTAAATCTTAAATTTAATGTTAATGACTAAAAATTATGAGTGCACTGATTCTAATATTATTAATAAAATTCAGGAAGCTCTAATTTCTATTTATTGCAGCCTGCTGAGTGAGAATGAAGACTTCATCATAGATGCACTCTGTCATCCTATTAGAAACTTAAGAGCAGTTGGATTTTTTTGTGTTCTTAAATGTCTGTGACTGCGGCGCTGTGATTGCTCGCTGTGATTCGAGGTCTGCGGGTTTTAGCTGCGTCCCTGCCAGACAGAGGACCTTGAAAGTAGAAATGTTCAGATTCTCTACAAACATAAAGGCGGCAACCAGTAATTTTCTGTCTCTTCTGTTCAGTGTTTATTTCTTTGTAATTCACTAGCACAAAAACTACTTAAAAATATAATGTCACCAAACTCTCTCCGATCCGTTAAATTCATTTTCATCCCTAGATGCCAGCAGGATGGGCCGTAAAGGCTTCGTCTGTCTTCCAACGACACGCGCTGGTTAAAGATTTAAAAGGGATATTAATAATTTCTCGTGATCTAATCCTTCTCATGTATAGTTGTCCATGTGGGATTCTATATTTAAAACTAGGGCCAAGAAGAGTCTACAGCACCTCTGCCACTTCCCCAGAAAAACATCTTTATTCTTTTAATGCAATTTAATTTAATTCAATTTCAAGTTAATTCAAGAATATATAATAGCATTTGTTTTCTCATATAAAAAAAAAAAAAATTAAAAAGCGAGTCTGTATTGATAGTTTTAAAAAGTGACACTTTTAACCCCCTAGTATACCACATTCATCTTTAGCTTGGTATTTTTAGTCTTGGATTCGACCGGTCTTCTTATATCAGCTCTTCAGGACGTCCTTCTGTTCTCACATGGAGGCTATTTATCTCTTTAAGGGAGTCGTCTCTAAAAAAGGAAATTTTTTGCTGTTTTGCTCCTCACCTAGCTTCCACAAACTGAATCTGGTGTCGTCCTCGGTATGCTGGTGCATATAAAAGATATTCTTCCAGAAAGAAAATGGGCGGGGTATTTTAGATTTCACTTCTAATCATGTTTAATGTTTATAATTTTAATTTGTTGAGGCTGGTGAGTTTAATCCTGGCAGTGCTTGATGTGAGTGGGTCTAAAGCAGCAGTATAAATGACATCCTGTCCTTTGTGCCAGATTCTCTGAGTTAGTCCACTGTGGTAGCTGGCATTACCAAGGAAACGAGTGCGTGAGCAAGCTGCTGATGCCCAGTTCTGTCAAAGTGGGCAGTGGGCACCCCGCAGAGCTGCTCAGCACAGAAAAAAACACAGTATATACATCCGGCTCCTTATTTAGAGATCAGCACAATTATTGTTGTGTGCATCTTCATCCTCTGATCCAGACCTGTCACCCGTCCACAGTATCGGCTCCAACTGGCCACTCCTGTTTGCAGGCCGAGGTCAGACACCTCAAAGCTGCAGCTGCAGACTTAGTAGTAGCTGGTTGTGCCAGCTACTACTGAACCTTTTACACCCTCTTCCCTCCACGTATAAATCAAGAAACTAAACATCTGGATGTGCTGCATGACAAGGGATGTACATCTTTTTTTTTTAAATCCACTGTAATTGAATGCTTTTTTAAGCTCATCCATATCCATCAACAATTTATTCTTAATATTAAAGATACATGGTGCCCAACAGAATTGGGTTGAGTTCTCCAACTTGACTGCAAATCATTAAGCCTTTGAGACCTGACGTATTGTTGGACGTTCAAGCAACCAAGCTATCATTTTGTTACTGTTACCTTTGTGATATCAAAAGAATAAAAACTGCTCCTGAAAGAAGGCAAGCTGTGCTTTTCAGCAAGCCGTGATTCACTACAGAAGTCACAGTTTATTCTTCAGTGAGAGCAGCTTCAGTTTTGTGGTAAAAATGAAGTGTGGGCGTGTAAAAGCGTCTCGTAAAAACTATTAGAAAATTGTTAAACACAGTGTGAGCAGAAGACAAACATGTATTAAATATGAGGTTAAATCATATTTAGATGAGAGCAGAAACTGCTAACTTATCACAGCACTGGAAAGCTATAGATCCAATCCATAGATTGTCCTGCTACTATGATTTACAGCTACATAGAGCACAGACTTATTCAAACTATGAGATATCCTGTGGTACTGATGCTCAAATCTTTCTGAAGAAAAAAGACATTTTGACAATTGGGGTGAGATTTAAAATTCATTTGGTTGTAGTTTCCAAAAGAGATCAAGTGCGTTTTTCAGCCCTGAACATTTCATGTAGATGTCTGCTGTACTTATGAAGCTATGAGCGCTCAAAAATAATGGAAAAAATACTGTGTGTTAAAAAGCACGACCGAGCTTCTGCCCTTTCAGGATCTGTAACTTCTGACAGATAGAAAGATAAAATTCTGCCTGACTTCAATAAATATCCTAAAGTGATTCTACATAAAAATTAGCAGATTTGATGGCGTCAGTTGGATAGTTTTTCCCGGATGAATGCCTTACTAAAATTAATGTTTTTCACAAACTTAATTGCATATCTTTAAAAGAAGCCCTGCTCATAATTTTCAATGTGAAAGTACATTTTTAAGCCCATTGAATCCACTAAAAGAACCAACCTCAGGTCTGCAGTTTAATATTGACTTCTTGGATGCAGTTTGTCTGAGCCAAAGCACCTGATGATATCATGGCAGGCAGCAAAGCAGAAAGCTGTGGGCTTGGCTGCGGAGAGTAAACATCCTTTGAAGAGGGAACACAGTGCCATCTGCCTTATGACACAATAAGGAAATGATTAGATTGCTGTTACTGTGTAAATGTATGATGAGAGCTGTGATTAAAACAACCGATCAGAGAGTAAAATAACGCAGCTGTTCTTATTATTTAAGTGAACATTTGCAGGGTGATGCTGACACACTGTGACCTTCTGCAAGTGTCTGTATTTGATGATGAATCACTAGACATTAGAAACTTGTAAGTAGTTAGAATTGAATCAGCAGTGCGATAAAACTGAACATTCACCATGTTGTGTGGATATTGATCATCCCCTACATGGGGGTGATGTGATCATGCCTGCATGAAGAGTCTGTCCCCTTCTTCACCTTTTGCATCTTTAATGTGGCTGATTCACTTCCTCGCTGTTTGCTTCTCTGAATATTTGGAGTGATGTTGATTCGTGGCTATCTTCTTTCCCTAAACCAGGCCACAATTGGAATCGACTTCCTGTCGAAAACCATGTACTTGGAAGATCGAACGGTAAGTTACAGCTGTATCATGTCACGAGAGAGATGTTAAATGTTAGTCTCCCTCAGACAGAAACTGTGTGAACTGTGATTGTGTTCAGCTGTGGAACAACGACCTGTCTGACTGCATGTAGTCCTGCTAGTTTAAATGTGTCTGCTGATCTCAGAGAATCTATCATACAGCTGTACGATCTTGGAAATGAAAGGTCTGCTTGTATAAATAATGAATGTTTGCGTGTGTGGGGGGAGCTTACTGTTTTCAGGCTCTCTGACTATCTGAATGATCTCAGCCTCCTCAGCTTTCACTCTCTGAACCCCAGGTGAGGTTGCAACTCTGGGACACAGCAGGACAAGAGCGCTTCAGGAGCCTCATCCCCAGCTATATACGGGACTCCACCGTGGCCGTGGTGGTCTACGACATCACAAGTCAGTGCAATTGCTGCTTCTTTTTTATTGATATGTCACAGTTTTAATGTTAAGCATGCAAAAGGCTGTGCAAAGGGTACCGGGATACTGTATTTTGAATGTATTTATTAAAAGGGATGGTAAAGAGAGTGATGGAGATAAGTGTAAACCTCGAAGATGTAAACAGACAGGCATGATCTTAGTCAAACTGCACATTTACAAACGTAATCCCTCGATAGGTCACATGCTACCTCTGCTTCAGCTGATTGAATGTAAACAGCACCAACAGTAACCGTTCTGAAGCCCAGTACTGCTGCATTGTCGTCCAGAAAGTGTGTGTGTGAGCCATGTTTCCATGAAGCGCATCACACTGCACCCATGTGTCTTAATCAGCACTCTGAGCTCATCAGTCTTGTTGCCTGAGGATCTCTCCTTCCCCATATGATGCTGGAACCGTTTATGTTTCCTCTTCTTAGCTCCAGCTCTGCAGCCCCGTCATCTCCTTAGTGTCTCCTCCAGGTCAACAGGTCTTGTTCCGTTTAGCGTCGCTGGTGTACTCGGCGGCATCATTTATTCCCATGTAGCTGTCTTTTGGCAAACTGGAAAAAACACAGTGAGAAAGGAAAACAGGTGCATAGAGCAACAAAGATATATTAGTTATTAAAATTTGAGATGGTGAACTCTTGATAAACTGTTCCAATATTTGCTTTTTTCCCTTTACTGACAGCAGAGTCAGACAAAACACCCACTGTGGCTTTTCAGAGGGTTAAATGTGTTTTATTATCTGCAGGCAGAAGAGCTGCAGAGTATTGAGAGGGGCCCTATATTAACTGTGCACCCTTCATACTCACAGCTCTAATCATATGATGCATTAATTCTGTACAGGTAGCTCTTTTCACAACATGGCACACAATAGCCTGTCTATGTTTATTAATTATTAACACTAATAATGCCGCAGTTACTCTGCTAAAAGGCATGCTGGGTAATGGTTAGTGGGCAGATAATATGTTGAGGCTTATGTCCTTTAATTGTTCTTACAGGGAGCTTAAATTTGCTCATAAAGTGCTCATAAAACTTTGAACTAATGCATGCTGATTGGGCCTTTAAGGATTTATGACAGGGTAGGCTCCCTTAATAGTGCCTGTTTCCAAACGATAACTCCAACAGACGTTAGGAGCGTAGTCAAAGTCCATCAGAAATGTCCAGGTGTGTAGAAGAAGAAGCTCTTTGTTGTGGTTGATGCTATCTAGAGGCTGATACTATAAAATCTCTGCTGCTTCTCACTTTTTAAAGTGGCCCATGAGGCTGTGATGTCATTAAGGTATTTTACTCCAATTAAAAGAAATAAAAGTGAACTGTATCTAGTGTCTTAACTACTTTGATCAAAAAGCTTCAGAAAGCCCCTTCTGAAGTAGCTTGCCGGCACTCCCTTTGAAACAGGAAGTCCACGGAAGTTCTCCATTATATTAGAGATTGGTTTAGAGATTGCAACAAGGAACAGGTGAGGTAAAGATAACGTTACTCAAGGCTAACAGGTGTTTTTCCTGAAGACGGAATTGTTTGTAAGTCCAAGCAGAGTTTATTTGAAGCTGCACTTTATTAACACTAACCAGCCAGATGTTTAACTTCAATTGAAAACGGCAGCATTAAAAAGTGACCTCATATCGACCCGAGAAGCAAAACAGGTGGTTAAGACCTGACTCTGTGAAATCTTATTGAAGAGTAAAGTTCATTGTTTGTGTTGTCCTATTTTAATTATTCTGTGTACTGTTCACAGAAGAATGAGCTGCTCTAAACTTACATAAAGGCCATCGGATGCTTTGGCTGGAGGACCCTGAGCTACACCTGCTGAAGTCATTCCTACTTCACATTTTGTATCTTATTTTGTGAAACAGTTGGATTTCCACAATCAGATTCTAGAAATATCACGTTTCATCTCGATATTTCCCATCAAAAGTGATTGAAACAAATAGAAGGAGCAAAATTTTTGTCACTTAGATTTCATTTCACGTTCCGATTTATCTTTCCACCCTTAACAACAACCATTTTTCTGCTTCTCCACAACATATTTCTTTCTGGTTTTGCTTCTCCTTGTACTGTGTAGCTTTATCTGGATCATGTTTTCTGTCCAAAAGAGAAAACAATTGCGACACTCAGCATGTAGGAAATTAATTTTAACCCCGCTTTATTAAAAAACACTATCCACTCCTCCTTAACCCATGTTCTCTTTAACCTTGAAAAAAACATGGAGTCTTGTCTCATCAAATTCCCAGTCCAAGAATACAACATGACCCTTTATCTACATGCTGGCCAGCATGCATACTCATTCAACCCGACAAGGTCAAAGGAATTTATTAGTAACCTTAACATGTTCCAGAGCCAGAAGTAGCTGTGTTGTATGTTGATTTATTGTGTATTTCCATATACAGTACTAACCATATTCATGTGCACTTCAATACGTCCTCTACCAGGTAATATTTTTTGACCGGGAGTCATTTTTAAAACTGTAAATCTTCTTTATTAATGCAAGATTATCAGTGAGGTTCTAACTGTTACTACTGTTTTTCACAGTGAAATTACAAAATTACATATTTTCCAACACTGATGGAAAAAAACAACAAAAGTCCAACCAAAAAGGAGAAAAATAAATGAATTCAAGACTGAAATGATAAATTTATATGAAAACAGTGGCAAATTTAATAGAAATGATTGACTAATGATAATTATTAAGTAATCAATAATTATATGGAGAAACTAGTATAACTTTGCTGAAAAAATGTCACACTGGGAGAAAAAATAAAACAAATCTATGAGAAATATTTTAGAAAAAAACAGTGAATTTCCAAGAAAAACATGAAAAATTTATGCGAAAATCATCATTTATTAGGTTTTCGTTATCAAACCTGAAAACCAAAAGTGAATTACGTTTTCGTGTTTTTGTCACCCATTCAATAGAAATACATCGTCTACAGCAAAATTAGAAAATAATCTGATATCATATTTTGTCTTGTGGATTAAAAAGAAAAATCTTTACACAGTCTGATAGTGACTCGAATTTTGCCTAGAACATTTTTTGCATTATTTTATGATAAACAACATCATAAAATGTCATACATTTTCGTAAATGGGACACACAGCCTTATAATTTATTACAATCCTTTTTATTATACAAATAGATTTTCCTGTGGGGCACCTGTGTTGGCACTACCACGCATGTTTAAAAATCAAATCAAATGTCAGTCATTTGAGTCTGATGTTAGTTTTTTAACAGTTTTTTTTATATTTTAATTTTTTCAACAGATGTCAATTCTTTCCAGCAGACATCAAAATGGATCGATGATGTGAGAACGGAGCGAGGCAGTGATGTCATAATCATGCTTGTTGGCAATAAAACAGACTTGGCAGACAAGAGGTATGTCGCTCTGATCTAATGAACAGATCTTTGTTGGAGAGACTTCTAAATCTATGTGGACACCAAAACTGAAATCAAGCAAGTTTGATGCAAAAGTTAAAATTTAGATCTTGTCAGTTACATTGACCTTTGGTGTTCATGAATGTTGAATTATAAAGGATGATCCGGTGTATCCTCTGATAAAAGAGAATAAGCATTTTTATCAGAGGATTTACCATCATTTGGCCAGATTTGGCTAGAACCGACAACATTGTAAAGAAAAAGTAAATAATGTCCTACCGCAAATTCCCAAGAAAGCAGCCTGCTTTGATGATGGATTAGCTCTGTTTTTCTGTGGAGGGTTTCCTGGAACGCCCACATCTGGAAACCTTCCAACAGGAGAGGAGGTGACCCTGTTTGTTTACTGAGATCAGCCACAGTCTTTTGGAGTTTAAGAGTCAGAAATGTGAAAATGAATCAGTCTGCGATGTGTTCTACAGTAGCACGGATCACAGATTCTGACCTGAGATTGATGCGGTGAATATGACAGTCAGGGTTGATCTTTCCACACAGGAGTGTGGCTGCTCCTCTGCATAGGCCCATTGCAGCTGCTGCTCCATCAGTTTCAAAGTCAATAAACCATGCGGGTTGTGACGCCTTCATGCCATGGCTTTGTAACTGCAGCTGTTGTAGGATGAAAGGCGGGGCATACCTGAGGAGGTCATCAGTATGTTGCAGCCAGCTGATGTTAGATGTTGGACTGAAAAATCTTATATAAATATTTACGCCACCCCAATGAGAAATAAACAGGCTATGCTTATTACTATTATTATTAGTATTATTATTATAGTGATTATGGGGGGGGGGGCTCCTGTATTTGGAGGACTTCCTGTCAGACAGCCTGCTTCAAAGAGGGAAAATTATTGCTTGCTTTAGTGTTTTCATCTGTAGGGACACTTGAGCATCATGAGCTGTGTGCATGAGGGAATTCATTTTTATTCATATTCTATATGAAGCTGCAGACTGTGTCTGTGGAGGAAAGAGTAGGTGAGAAACTGCTGATGAGACGCAGTGTTTAATAAACCTGAGATTGATTTCAAGTGGGCCGGCTGAAAAAAAAAAACAGGGTAGACGTGAGAGGACATGGAGCAGAAATATACGTTAGTGGACAGGAGAAAATAAAGAGAGAATTGAACCATAAAATTACTTTTGTCCTGGTGCAAAAATGTGTTGTGTATAAAATGCAGGCTGGAGATCAATTTCAGATGGTAAAAACTATGTGATGTGAAAATTGAATGAAAATGACCAGCAAGTCTTTTAGAAAGTTACTGCCTTTTTCTCCGCCTTTTTTTCTGAAACCATTTAGAAGTGCAAAACATTTAACTTACCCACTACATGTTATTTATTTATGCAGAGTATGTGTTGAAATACAGACGGAGACAAAGCCTAGTGCAGCCAAGCTGTTATATCAGTTAAAATGACCAAATTGATGATATTATTATACAGTTTTTTAAATTTTGTTTTTGTTTACATAAAAACATTTGTTGTCAGGAAGTCCAAGAAGTACATCCAGCAAACTGTGACATTACAATGTGGGCATACCTTATACCTTAGTAAAATTTTTACCCATGAGTTATCTGCCAAGCTGAAGTTTTGGTGGTTTGCTAGTCTGGAGATTTCAGGTGTGTGTTAACACTATGCTCTAAGAAACTGGAAAAAATGAAAGAGCTAGAACTCAGACTATAAGGGCCTCGGTTAGCATGTTCACCTCATACAAATAAATATTAATTAATTATTCTAGAGTCAAATGTGAGGCAGACTGGGTAATTAACAGGACAATGATCCCAAGCACAGCAACAAATCTCCAAGAGAATGTCATGGTGTGTCCTTAGTATGTCCTTGGTGTGACCCAGTATTTTGTATTTAATCTATATTTCTTGATTATTTGTTATTCATGGTTATAGTTCTCTTGAGGTTATATTTTGTTGTTCTAGCTTCTAATTTCAGTCAGTGTATCTTCCCAGTGTCCGTGTCATGTCTTCTCTGTGCTTTTTTTCCCTGTTCCACAGTTCATGCCTCTGTCTCAGTGTCAAGTCCGCGTCTCTGTGTTATACGTCCTGTTTTACTTTGACGGTCTTTGTCTTGTTAGGTCTGATTACTCCCAGTTGTGCTCTCCTCCTGTGTCTCATGCTGTCTGTTATTCCCTCTGTGTTCCTAACCAAATTCTAGTTCGTAATTCCTGGTTTGTTTTCGTAGTTTAAGTTTCCTAGTATTATACATGCTGTAGTAGGTTTTTCTACACACTGCTTCTGTATTTTGGTTTAGTTTTTGTTAAATAAATAATATAGAATAGAATAGAATAGAATAGAATAGAATAGAATAGCCCTTTATTGTCATTGTACATGTGCAAAGAAATTGTAATTGCTCCACACCAGCTGTGCCGGAATACAATATAAAAAGTAGACAGTAGGAATAAATAGCAAATATATATATGTACATACATGTATACAAAATAAGAGAAAGGCACGTGTGTCATTTGTTGTTGCATTACTTTTACATTAATTCTAAGACCTGATAGGGACCGGCTAATTCTTTATTGTGTCCTGACGTGTAAAACCTTTGAACTGACAGAGGATGAACTTTCTTTTTTTCCCATGATTGTATGAACCACAACCAGTTTGACTGAATGATAAATGACCTCACAGTGCTTCCCATTGTTCCCGCCACACCACTGGAAGGGTCAGTTCCTGTGGGGAAACAAAAGGCTATGAAAAGTAACAGAACTTTGGTTATAAATGGTTATAAATGACCGCTTGCTAACTGGAAGGTTGACTTTGAGCGTGGTAACGAATGAAACGTAAGAGTAGGTTTCTGTCTGTAAACATGGGTGCGAGAACTAAAACCGATCCCCTGATTTACTGATTAAATGTAAATATACTCAGGAAGTCTTTATCTTTCTTTCTCCATTTGTGAAATACAAAACTTTACTGAATGTTGGGTTTTCCTCCACAATCAAGTAATTTTAATGTTATGGCCAGCTTTATTTTAGCATGCAGTAGCAGCAACTTTGACGGCCTTAGAGAGAAATTCCCTTTGGCATGTTTGTGTCTGAACTCTCAGCCTGTCAGTAACTGTGAAGAGGAAGCAGGAGAAAATGCTGCTGATTGCAACTTTCAGAATGTGTCTCGCTGGACCTGTCAATAAAGGTTCATGGCCACAAAAACAACAGGCGAAGTAAAAAAGCTCTGGTTTGAGGTTACACTGAGACTGCGTGGGAGCTGCAGGTCTGCAGTGGTGTATACACACACATAAATTATCCCACGCAGTGTAAGAAGTATATTTATCATCTTCAGCTGGTGGAATTTCAGGTGATGTCTTTATATGTTTAATAAGCTTCAGCTAAAGTGCTTAAACTCACTGAACCTTTTTGTCTTTAATTTGATGATAATTTAGCTTCGGTGCAGTTTAGTTTTTCCTTTAATGCAGTGTGGACGTTAAAGCCTTCCAGTAAATGTTCCGTGGTATAGAAGTAAAGGCTGTTCAGTGCATTAACATCACCTCACCATCCTCTTCCAGCGTGCTTAGGTAAATCAGTAGTTCCAAGCCTGACAGCAGTTTGTTGAAATCAGTGCAGGAAATCTGAAACCCTGCAGGTTTTTAGTGCTCCAGTTTCAACCAGCAAAATCTTAATGAAACAGTACTACATAGTGTCCTATCTCTTGCTTATGTGCTTGGACTTGCAACAGATGATACTCCATAATTGTTACCATTATACAATATTTTACAATGCAAACAGTATTTTGTACAGGAAATTCACTGACAGCTGTACAGACTGTTCTCAGCCTCTTCAGGCAATTTGTGACTAACACTGAATCTTAAACATTTTCCTATGTAATATGTGCACATCATTTTTGTTAGATGACATTTTTTTTCCTTTCAGTTAACTAAAATCATTTTTCCACAAACAGCTTTAGTTTCTAGTTGACTACAATGTCCATGTAGGCATAAGAAAAGCATCAATATTAGTTTGGTGGAGCCATATTTTGGACTACATGTGAATGCAAGCCTTGAACCTGCATTCTTTTTAGGCCAGCAGGGGGCAACTCCTCTGATTGCAAAACCCCCCTTTTTTTTTTTTTTTTTTTTTTTTTTACCTTTACAACGATTTTAAAATAAGTCATTGTTAAATTTTTGTAGATTAATTGAGGAGAAACAGAGATTCATGTGTGGTGATGTGCTGTGGTGTGATGAAATGATTATCAGGAGGAGCACCTCTCTGAGCCGGGCTCTCTTTGTGTTTGTTACTTTGTTTATTCATGTGTGGTGGAGCTTTTCACAGTGCTTAGTGCTTAGGGGAGATAAAGTATGCAGAGTTTAGGTACCGTACATCCCCAGGAGCTCTGTATCAGAGAAATCCAATGTGCATCATACACCAGGCAGCCTCAGCTATGCGAGGCCTGGTGTGAAGACAGGAAGCAGCTCACCACATTGTTTTAGTCCCTTTTTTTTCTTCTATGTTTTTGATCCTACATCTTACCCCCAACCATGTCTTGACATGCAGACAAGAGGAGCTAGGGATCAAATCTCCAATCTTGCGACCTGATCTACCTTCTAAGCCACAGCCACGCCCTGCTGACCCTTGATGTCAGAACTGAGCTGAATAGTTCAGCCTCATTCAACCAGTTGTCACCAAAACTGCTTATCCAATACGGGCACTGGTTCCCTGCGTGCTCTTCCAAATCCTGCACAAATGTGATTGGTCAATTTGACTCAAACTACAAGCAGAAAGCCATAAAAAAATCCACAAAACCATCACTTGTTGGTATTCATTAGCCTGTAAGGCTAATGTCTTATCCACCCTGAGGCTGTTTGGTGCATGTTTTTCTCCCAGCTTCACTGTTAAACCTAAAATCCAAAAGTCTATACATATAAAAAAAAAAGAATCACCTGGTCTGGTAAAGTGTATTTTAATGAAAAGGGAATAATGATCAAATCAGTGCTTTTGTGAAGGGATTTGATTACTGTGAGTGACATTATTATTGGGCTAATCTGTGCCGCGAGAGAGAGCTGATGTCAGTCATTTCGATTACAACTGTAGTGCTTTTCAAGTGTGCGTGAGCGTTGCTAGGATGCCACATATCCCACATCCATCACGCACTTTTCTTTCCAACTGCTTGTCTGATGATGACTAAGGCACCATGTTGTTTAAGTTGGAAGTCAGACAAATGCATCCAGAAATAGTCCCAGAAGCTCTGGTGCAACTCTGTCAGGTGGTGTTATTATGTAAATACGTCTCTAGTGCACTGTTTTCTGTTCTCGCTGCAGGAACTTCTATTTCTATCCCCGAATCTCTTTCTTCTGCGCAAACGTGACGTTACTGAAAGAGGCAGGAAGCGGTAAAATATGAGGCTGCCGTGTTTGAAGCTTTGAAGAGATCAGTCGGATGTTTTTAACGGAGTAAACACCTAACAATGCTTTCTGTGAGGACAGACTGGTCTAGTTTTCCGGGGCCGATTTAAGCCGCTTGTCTTAACGAACCTGCTGGCTGTTGAGGCTGTGGAGTCAGCAGGATTGAGCTGATCTCTCTGTTTGTGTTAATGGACACCTGACACAGTCTCAGTTTCACAGCGAGAGCCAAACAATCGCTGCCAGATTCATTAAAATGTAATGCAAATTGGCTGTTATTAATTTCTCCCAGGACAAAGTAATTAATCACTTTCAGCACATTAGCCAAGCCTGGTGTATCCTCACAGCCTAAAATAATAAGCTGCTAATCGTGCACTTCACAGTGAGTCTCTCTGCAGCATCCATTTGTCTTTGATGAATGTTAATATGACAAAATTAGCCTTGGCTTTGTGTCCAGATAAACAGTGTATTATTATCTCCAATCTGCAGTGTTTTGATTGAAACGACTCTTCACTTACAGGCAAATCACAATCGAGGAAGGCGAACAGAGGGCTAAAGAGCTGAGCGTCATGTTCATAGAGACCAGTGCCAAGACAGGTTACAACGTCAAACAGGTGAGTGGGTTCAGAGAGAGCCTTGTGTTGAGCGTTTGCCATTTCTCCCTGTGAGTGACAGGTGCAGTCACTGAAAAGCTGCCTGGATGGAGGGCAGCTTAAAGGTGCCCCGTGGAGATTTTTGTTTACATTCACTGTGTGCTTCCCTGAGGTCTGATAAACACACAGAAGAGACTTCGTGTCTCATAAAACGGTTTCACAGCCGATTTCTTTCTTAATACGTGATTTGCATTCAACGTGCCTTGCTGGCAGTCTTCAGGTTTCAGTATGTTGAATCCTGGATCCTTAAATAGCATCTCAGGCCTCATCGTTCCACATCTGTAGCTGCATGTGGGAGCATTTTGGCCACTGGCATGTTGGCTTTTTGGAGACAGGAGTGACCATATTATTTAGGGTGGAGTGCTGAGTTGTATGCTAAAGTTTGCTGGCTTGGTTATTAAGCTTGTTATTAAGAGTGTATGGGAGCGTCACACAGACACAGATACCTGCTAATTAGTGCTCAGCAACATCCAAATAAAATCCCAGAATTTCACTCATCAAAGGTGAAGCTCCCACTTCTTGGACAGTCTGTTCAGTACAATTACCCGCACAGCAAGCCAAGTTATTTAATATAATTATTATTTGTTACCAGGCTTATGACCTGCTGTGCCTGTTCCCTTCGCTCATATGTGAAACCACAGACATTTGTCATGTTTTTCTTTTTATTTATTTCTTCATTAAAATACTGTAAGTGGTGAGCTTTCAGTGTGACTGTTAAATAGTTAATTCTGATCGATTAACACATGAACAACAGCACAAACATGATCCAGAGATCCAGTTAGGGATTCCAGTTAGCTTAGGTGAAGCTAACTGGAAAACCGAACTGGAATATGCCTCTATTCCTGTAATACCGTGGCTGAATCATGGCAAAATTCACTTGATGAGGATGGAGTGTTTCTTCCTCCATATTTATACCCTCCATGTTTATTTTAGCTGCAGTGTGTTCACATCCAAAACAGAGAATGGTGCAATAAAGCTGTTTTTTATCGAAAAATTCATTTGTTAGCACTGTTGGTCAGAAACTCGGCCCTGCTGCTGCTACCAAGGCAAAGCTCTGCATTCATTCTCTAAATGACATTTACTTACTAACACTAATGTTTAGAAACGATTTAGGGGTTTCAGATACAAAGAGAAGCATAGCCTGGTTCATCAAAGGTGTTTCTGTTCCTGAACAGATGATCTTTGTTGGAAACAATGACTGTCTGTGAAGTTAATAAGCAGTGAGATGAAGGGAAGCTGCACTGTGTCTGTCAGTGAATGGTGTTCCTGGCGGGCGCTTCGCTCGCCACACAGCAGCGGAGACAGAGGAGGCTATTCTTCACCTTATTTCTGGGCACTAACAGTGAAATGGCACCGCTGAACAGAGCACTGTGAGACCTGCCGAATAAAGGTCACAGTCCTGCCTTTTACAAGCTGCTGGGCTGTGCCAGCCTTACAGCAGAAGGCATTTATTTTTATTACCTATACTGGTCTATAAACATGATTTGTTATCGGGATGTAACTTGTCACAGATTGCCGACAAGATATTTGGGGTCATTTTAAAATGGTGTTATCATTTGCAAATTTGTGACTTTAGAGTAATTCGATGAAGAATCCTCCAACCTGGCCCATCACTGTCAGCTGACTTTTTTGTGTATAATAATTTTAATATTTTTAATGAAATTTTAATGAAAAATTTTACTTTGATATACAATGAATATTTTCTGCCTTACAGGCACGTCCAAATGTGTTACATTTGATGAAATGTTCAGGACTGAAGACATGTTTAGGCTCTGTTATAAACTGCAGCCAAACATCAGTGGCACAATCTAAAGAACAGGCATGGCTCACCCCCAAGCCTCTACTTCATTTATTTATTTTTTTAATAAGGGGTTATCTGATTCGCTCCTTGTCTGGCTTCTCACCCGGATCTAATTTGCCTTGGGAAAATTGCCTCAGACAACATAACTCACATTTTCTGTTTAGATTTCCTTGATGTGGAGTGGCCCAGCTCATATTTTTCAGAGGATTTATTTATCCCTTCCCCAGCTCTTTCAATTAATAATGTAATACTTTAATGTAATAACAATTAATATGCTTTATTTTGTATTTACCTTTATTTTTTGACCCTAATATGCCACCACCTGAGCTAATCAGCAAATGTATTAGGATTAGATTAGACGCTAAGTGTTGTGTGACCCTGTCTTTATTCTGCTCTTGTTTTTCAGCTGTTTCGGCGTGTAGCTGCTGCCCTTCCAGGGATGGAAAGCATGCAAGAAACCAGCAAAGAAGGGAGTATCCTTTAAGCAGCAGGCACATTATTGTTGGTTTGCATGGTTCTTCTCTTACACACCAGCATCTAATGTCACTGTACCACCCACCCTTTACCGGTCACTTCACTCGAACTGTGTTTTTGTTATTTGGTCGTTGTGTGCTTTGCCCCCACCATCCTAGCAGGTGCAGTTAAAAATAAGGGAAAATACAGACAGTATAAAACACTGTTGAGTCACTTGTAGGTTTTGAACAGTCGAAAGCGTCCTTGTTAACATTTTGGCTGACGGCAGACTGCAGACACACACGAGTTCGGTCAGTAAGTAATTCGTCAATGACGTATGACTTTGTGATTTTGCGTCTGCATATGATCACAGTGGATTTTGAATCAAAGAAGATGTGTTTGAAGTGCAGACATTCAGCTTTTATTCATGAGATTTAACTAAAAATTTGCGTTAACTGCAAGTTAAATTATATCCATTTTTATACAATCCCTTGTTTTCAGATTAATCTAATGTTCATTCAAATACAGATGTTTGTTCTACTGGTTCTTTCTCTTTGATATGAAATCTCTTTTTTCCCAGTATTAGTAAATCTTTTATTTAAATTAGGTATTTTAGTTTTAGGGTTTTGTTTTTTTGTTTTGTTTTTTACTATCAGTCACATTTGTAACAAACAGCTACCTTTTTGATTCTAATTAACACATTTCTAATTGAAGTAGCACTAAAATGAAATTGTTCTGTGGGTTGATAACCTTGATAAACTTACATCCATTACAAAATCACATTACAGTCCTAAAACAAGGATCACATTGTGTTTCTGCACAGGTCTGAACTTGAGGTGGTAGATCTTCATATAGTTAGCCAGTCTTCTTTTTTTTTTTTTTACCATATATTAAATTATTTCGCCCGCCTTAATATAGTTATGTAGAGATTGTCTGATAGTAGATTAGATATCCCTTTATTATTTGCACTAATATAGCCTTTATAAGCATGATTAAATCTTTAATTAGACTCAGTCTGTTGTTTTAAATAATAAATTTCCAAGAATTTGGAATTAATTGCATTAGCTATTCAGCTTCTTTTTGTAATTGAATTCAAATACATTTTAAACCCTCCTAAAAAAAAAAAGTAATATCGCGAAAAACTGAGAAAAGAGGAAACATTCTGTTTTCATGCCATCAGTCACCGCACAGGTGGTGAACTCTATTTAATAGACGACTGCCACCCGTCTAATTAAAGTGTTTTCAGCGCGACACTCTCAGGTTTTTGTTTTTTGTTTCATCGCTGGTGCCTGACAGGCAAAGGAGGGGGCGGTCAGTCAGACACTCAGTACCTGCGGTTTTGTCTGCAGTGTCTCAGGTTTGCTCATTTAAACAGTGACAGGAGTCTCAGCCATCAGCTGCATACACCTGTCCTGACTGACACCTCATATCTGCTGCTGCCAGCCGAGCATGTCACAGCTTCACCTGTGGACGGTTTGTCGGGACCTGAAGCATTAAACCCTGGCACAGTACGCTTTTTATTCAGGAAGTAGGAGGACCGTGAATGCTGCAAAACACATGAATTTTCACAGAGTGATTACTGCATCACAGATAGTTCTCCAGACTAATGAATAATAAACTTGTTTGAAAGAGTAATCTACTATTACTATGAAATAAAACACAAACGGCTAATTTATTAATTTATTTATAATTATTCTACAGAAAACAAGTGTTTACAAGTAAGAAGTCACAGCATTAACATTTAATCACCACATTATTACTTTGAAAATCAGCCTGCCTGGGATGGTCTAAGCCTGGGTGCTGGAGAGTAGAGTTTGTCTGTTAAGTAAACCTCAAATTAAGGAGTGCAGTCTAGTCAAGCAAAACTGGACCAGAGCTTTAACCTCTTGAAATACTTGAGTGTCTTTGAGAGTTTGCCTAACCAGTCTACGGGGCTTTTGCCTTGGAGAAAGGATTTCATTGCGTCCCTTGAGGTGTCGTCTGGAGATTCCTGCATGCCTTCAACCGTAGCGAGGCCCCAGTGGGCACTGAACTGGGTCAGAGCTGCCCTTCTGTTCTTGAGCCATTCGGTGGAGGATGCTGGAATCAGTGGTCTTGCCTCGCCCCTGGCTTCACCGAGCGGTGACCTCTAACTCACATTGGGCCAGTTTGCTGTTAAATGTGAAGCAGCTGGGATGAGAATCAGCACCGCCACGTCTGAGGTCGTGATTGAAAAGGGTGGAGTAGTCACTCTGGATTGAGGATGAGTTAAGTTGCTTCCCCAAGTGGAGGAGCCAAAGTATACTGGGGTCTTGTTCAGTTGGTGAAGCCCTTAAAAGCTCTTTTCCCTAATTTTGGCAATCAATTGTATGATATTGTGAGAACAAAGGCTGTATTGGTTGTGGTTTTTACACATATAAACAGATAAATAAGAGGGAACCAGCCCAAGGAGATTGATAGATAAAGACCAACCAATGGGAAAATCTGCAAATATACAAAGATTGACATTTAGCAGCAGCATACAAAGAACAATGATGTACACGATTTCCATAGCCAGTAATAAAACATAAAGCACAATGGAAGACAGCATCCAACCTCTTTAGGTATTGGCCAGGTGCATTCATAAAAAGCAGGTCACCTTCATCCAATAAAAGTCAAAAAGTTGCATGAATCAAGTGTTTTCTCACTTGGAGGGAGAAACAGGATTGATTTCTAAAAAAGTAACTTAGTTTTAGTTTTAACTAGACACAAGCCTTTGAATGTGAGTTTTAAATGACAAATTCTGATCTATAATGATCCCTAGATACTTGTAAGATGTCACCATTTCACAGAGCAGAGCGTTAAAGTGAAGCTGCTATTTACTGACTGAGAGAGGTCTAAACGGTCAGTAGTGGCCGAAAGAATAAATTGGCAGATATAGATGATGTTTTGTCCCTTAGAGATGGGGGCAAAGCTGTCCTTTAGTTCCTAATTTTGTGAATTACATATAATCGCTTTTAATGTCAAGCTGTCACGGGGTTATTTGGTATTTATTACTTTGATACTACGTGGTACTTATTGCCTTTTTATTATTTAATGATCACCCCATTGTTACCATGTTATTTATGAGCTGTAAGTGCTGCTGATTTCATGTAAGGATGATTTTCAGCATTCTGCTTTCTGTGAAAATTCACTGCATGTTTTCGTATCTGATGTTAAAGGAGACAGATGAAGCCAGTGAGACAGATTTGGCTGTAATTTTCATCAATAACTACAGAGAGCCCTCAGGCAGTCTGGGTTTCTGCTTTCATTTTTACAGTTGTTACTTTATCTGATTACATTTTTATACTCAACAGTGAGGTAGACTATTTCCCACATTTCTCTTTCTATCATAGATTTTTCGGGTCAAGAAAAACTAGCAGTTTTCAACCTAAAGTCTTCAGATCCCGTTGCTTTTTCAGGCTTTGTAAAGTCATTTAAATTTCCCATCATGGCCTTTGTTCTGGGACCTCCTGTTCCTTCCATGTGCGTAAATCCCAACACAAAGTAGAACGAGCATCTGTGACAACACATATGACTTTAATTATGTCAGATGCAGCCTGAGAGGCGATGGTGGGGGGAAGGTGGGTTGCAAAGTGGGATGCACGTCTGATCTTTTTCGATCTTTAGAATAAGGATGGTGATATCAAGCAGAAAAAGCCTCAAGTATTTGAGTTTTAGATTCTTGAAGATATTTCTCATCTGAAATACGTCTGCAGTTCTAAAAGCTGACGGGGAGTCGAAGGAATTTAATTTACTGGAGCTGTCACTTTGGAGGCAGGCCTGACATCACGTGGTTGTGACTTGTTGCCCCACCTTACCATGATGTGAGATACTAAGGTCACCCCGGTTGAGGTGGGAGCGGAGGTTGGGAAGGGATTTCAGGACTGCGTTATATATATGTGGCTGATAGTTGGTGTCATAGGCCACCACATCTATTCATAGATGGCCGTTCCAGTTGGACATGGATGGCCTCCTTTACTCATCACACCATCTGTTTTCTCTGTTGATTATGTGAACATTTCCATGTTCCTCTCATCTTTAATGGCGAATCTCTATCTGAGTCTTCTTTGATTATTCTTAAAATTTGTCTAGAACATATTTCGTGTCCATCTATGACATGTTTATATTATGGAACAGCTTAGAAAGGCACAAACCTGTCTGTATATTTATGATCTCTCAAGTCACACTGTATATCAGGACAGAAAGTAGGATTGAATAATATTGTGGTGAAACACTGGCGAAGCAGGAGTGTCAGAGATATTCAGGTGTGCTATGTGGAGGCTGCTGTAACGTCACACTGCCATCTTCATGCAGGGATGCACTGCAGAGATCTAACGAGCTCACTTCTTTCTAAATTTCTTAAACTATGATGAGGAGGAGTGATTGCAGCATTAAAGTGTACATACAGCCACCTGATGTTTGTTTTAGATAGGCTTGAAAATGTGTGAATCATAATATAACCCATTCTGTGTCCTAAAACTGCTAGCAGAGGTAAACACAACCTGGCACCCAGCAGACAGAGCGAAGGAAACATTCTTTTAATTATGCCTAAAGCTGAGCTGCATTCACAGTTTCTGCTGCTAATGTTGTCATAGGCAACTAAGTGAGCAGTCTGTGAATATGTTCATGCAGCATTGCTCAGAGAATTTCATTACGTTTGTGCTGGTATTAGCCATGATGTGCCCGTTCTTCTTCAAATAAATAAGAAATAATACCACACGTACTGAAAATATTTCTCCTGTAAGTTTGTCATCCTGTGGAGGTAAAAGTAACCGTAGCAACCGTATGAGAAGCGTAACCTGTGGTGGAAAATGCTTTTTAAACCTAAATTCGTCAACAGAGTCAACAAACATTTTATGATGTGTTATATGAGATTTATCTGGAAATTATTTCCTGGTCCCCAAACAAATGTCCAGAGGATTTACCGTCATGTCTGCTATGCTAGCTAACAGCAGTAGAAACTGAACTTTCATAATAAGAGCCCTGGTATTGTTGTCTTGACTGGATGTCATGGGATGAATGGTGAGGCCAGTGCAGAAATCCTGCAGAACTGCACTCTTTTCAATGGCCAGCAGAGGGCAAGTCGTGAATTCAAAAAGAAATCAGGCCTGCAGCACCTTCGCTCTGGGACCACAGTAAACACTTTTATAATGAGTTTATGCTGCACAGGGAGCTGCTTAGTAAAAGCTGTACTTTGGAAAACACACTATGACTGTATATAAAAGATGGATGTAGCTTCCTAGAAAAGTATGTTTATTATATAAAATATGGTAAAAAAAGATGATAAAACAGGAAATGCCTCAGAGGTTTGCATTTGGTGTCTCTCAGGCCTCGCTAGTCGAACCCAGTTTAGTTTTTACTAAGAGTTGTTCTGGTGTTATAAACTATCTAATAGATTCGGTAAGCTAACAGCACTCTGAGGTCCTTGGATCATTTCTTTATTGCAGCCATGTTTCCTGTTTTAATGAAGCATTATGGATGTAGGGTGCGAGCGGAGTGAGGTGGTGCGGTGATGGATGACAGGTGATGACAGCAGCTTTGTGGCTCTGCTGACACTGTCACTTAATGGAGCAACTCCTCTGTTATTGCATTGTGAATGTTATTAATCTCACCGGGAGAAGGGCGCAGATAGGCTGAGACTAGGATACACGTGTGGAAACTGCTTTTATTACAGTTGGATATTTGTCTTCATATTAAAGTGGTTCATCTCCAACTTCAGATTTTTAGTTTTGGATTCTTATAAAAGGTGCTTTGCATGAGTCACTGCTCCAAATAATCCTTACTTACTTAGTGTTTGAAGCCAGAGACATTAGAAGGATGACACAGCATGTCTTATTCACACGAGCACTTTTTTTCTACATCTGAGTGCTTTCTATCTAACGCTCACTCTCTGATGAATACATCAGCAGCTTTTGGGACTGGAGCACCCAAGAATTGAAACACAAATCTTCGGATTAGTAGATGACCTGCTCTACCTCCAGAACTAAAGCCACCCCGATAGATTTACATACAGAAATGTCCAACTTCCGAAAAGTATCCTAAAGTACATGCTCAGTACTCGGTTGGGACTCTGCTGAAGTGTCACTCACGCCCAGATTGCTTTGATAGCAACCTTTAGCTCATCCATGTTTGTGGGTGTTTGTCATCGTCTCCTGTGTTCTTTGTGGGGTTCTGCAGTAGTCCTGGCACTGTGGGCAGGTGCTGGGAGAGGAAATTGGCATCCCCATTAAGCTCATTGACAGATGGAAGCATGCAGTGCTCTTAAGTCTCCTGATGGATGGCTGCTCAGTCACTGTAGACCAGTCAACACCAGCAGATGAAATGCACAAGTACTACTTTTTTTTTCTTGGCTAACCATATCTATAAAGTGAATTAGTTCTACTGACAGAGACATTTGTATTGTTCGTGTATGAATCGAGCCCTTAGTGAAACTGCAATCTAGTGTAACTTTGTGTCTGTGTAACTTGTTGGGGGTGGAAAGCTTTCTAAAGCTTGCCTTCATTAGCTTTAATTGGTAATCCTGTACATGCTTCTTTTCTTTTTTTACATCCTGGAGAAAACTGAAATGAAAGTTAATTCAGGCTCAAACTTTGTCCATTTTTAATCTGAGTATCCATAATCGGAACAGAAGAGATGACATATAAATAACAATTTGCTGACTCAAATGGTAAAATGGGAATGAAACAAATCAAATCAAATACTGAGTGAGCAGAATGAGCTTTAGCTTTGTGGATTTCTTTGAACAGTTTGTCCCTTGTTGCCTTTAATGGCTGGTTTTAAATTGGGGCCAGACAGGTCGTGCTGATTTATGCTGGATGTCACCTGTGCAGTGCAGCCTTCTGCTCTCTTCCTGAGAACAGCTTCCTGTCTAATCACAGCGCCTCATTACCGCTGCGGTGCTGCAGATGGGGAGAGTGAAAAAGGTTCTTGACCCAGATCGAGTGCTGGGGTCATCCATGTTTGTAAGAGAGAGAGGAAGGAAAAAAGAAATCGCATCAGACCAGGATTATTATAGTTTTTATTTTTATTTGTTTTTTGTCCTTTAACTTGAGTTTATTCCCAGTTTCCAAAGTGGCTTTGTTGGTTTCAGTTCAGTTTTCATTGTTTGTCACTGTTGCTCGGTGTGGAGCACAGGTGTGGCTCACTGAGCTGGCGACCTTTGTGCCAGAAGGTCACAAGGGCTCGGGTTTGATTCCCTCGGCCACTTAATCTGTGTTGTTCTAGCGGATAAGCAGGCTGTGAAAATTTACCAAAAACCATAAAAACTTCAAAAAAATTGTAAAACAGACAATAGCTTTCATTCATGGATTTAAGTTTAGAGTAACTGTCTCCATGTCGCCAGCAACAGCAACTCTTTAAGATTTAGGTGAATTTGCAGCTGATTCCAGATCGAGGAGGCTGCAGAATTTTACTGCTTTTATTTTTCCAAATTCTCCATGATAGACAGTATTTACTGCCTATATATAAACAACATCAGCACTATATTTAACAGCAATATAGTACAACAGAAGTAGAAAGTAATGTGAACATTTCCTACAAAGCTGGTATATTTCAATCTGATTTTAAGCTCTTAAACAGATATTTGGAGCTGCTTTGACCAATCCCAGCTAAATTTTTCAGTATGCTTTAGGGACAGATGTGTCCCCACCTGGGTTCCAGGCTCACTGGTGACTCTGGGTTGGATGAGCGGTTAGGAAACAGTTTACCAGTGGCTCATTAACCACTGCCAAAACATGCACACACGCTTTTCAGGCAGCTAAAATATTCCAGTTTGATGGGGCTCATTTGGTTTGGAGATGTTGGCAGCCTCAGTTTCCAGATGGGATCCAATCCAAAGGGGAACGTTCCTGTATATGTTGCATTTAACCGCCGTCCTTGAAGTGACACATAATGACATGCAACCATTAAATATAAAAATATACACACCTGAACTGCTGCCTGGAGCAGTTTGGACTGGTATCTGTCAGCCACACTGGGATTGTTTCTTAAATCACCTGCATGGAGTATATAGGTCACAGTTTTTCAGGCCTCCTTCTTACACATGCATCATGTTCAGCAGAACAGTAATTAGTAAGTAGGAGGCTGCTGCTGCTGCATTTAACAGTAGGTCATCATACAGAAGCACTCAGTCATGGTTTACTTTTGCCTCCATAAGACAAAGGAGCTCATACTGACCGGGAAATAGACAATAACAGCTCACCGGCATTGTGGGAAAAATCATTCTGACTTACAGAAGCTACTCATTAACACGCCTTTGTGCATCAGCTTCCATTTTCAGCTGCTAACAATAGACGAGAGGTTTCCTCGATGAGCTGGGTAATGCCAGCCTCATGAACAAAACACGTTTGTCAAATCTCAAGGTTCACCATAACACCATGACAGGTCTGCCCGTCCAAGAGCGAGTCAAATTCTTTACCGATTCTTTGACACTGAGTAACACAGTCACATAGTTTGCCTTTTGCTTGGTTAAAAGGTAATTCTTCGTGTTGCATAAAATTTTCTTTAGGTGTCTTGGGGAACGATTTTTGGATAAAATGCATCCAAACCTCATTTGTAGGTTAATTGAAACAAAACTTGAAGCTAAAACAAGGCGTGAACAAGCATCTTAGTTTAAAAAATATATATATATAAACCAAACTTGAAGCTGAAAATGAAAGCTGAAACAATATTGTCCACATCAAAATCTAAAATCAAATCAAAATAAAGCTGAAAGTTTCTAGTTTTTGACATTTATGACAATGAAAATAAACATTTTTTTATAATTTTTAATCGTTATTATGGTTATTGTTATTATTGTTGACTCATGAAGAACATGTTCAGTAAGAATTGTTGATTGAAAGCTAAATGCAAAAAACAGCAGCATCTAGTGGTGGACACTGGTAATGCAGGCTTTTCCTCTTTAAGTCTTCATGTTCCCAAAGGTTCCTTAATCTTCTTCTTCAGTGATTGACATCAAGTTGGACAAACCGCAGGAGCCCCCGACCACTGAGGGCGGCTGTTCCTGTTAATGCTCTGCACCCATCCTGAGGGGGAAAAAAAGAAAACATCATTTACACCACATGCTTGTTTTGTTGCTTCCTATTGGTTAACCGCAGTTGACTTTGCACGTTGCGAATCTGGCCTCCTCACCTGACGACTGGTCATCGGTTGGAGTGAGCAGTGTGTGGGTTTGGTTCGAAAGTAGCCTGGTTTTATTAACAAAACTGCCAAGTTTAAAAAAAAAAAAAGAAAAGAAAAATCCTACAACTTGCTAAAAAAGGATGTTTGTGGAGGAGAGAACACCAAGTTGCTTTATGTGTACATTTTTTAAAGAGTTTCCCCAGTTTCTTTTCTATTTTTGTATTCAGGGAAATCTCTCCGGAAAAGAGTCATTCCATAAAAATCAGTCGATGCCTCCCACCTGGCCCCCTCTGTTTTTTTCTTTTAAGTGTAGAATAACATTAGTGTTTAAGTGTTAGTTAAGTGTTACAATAGCATTAGTGTTTAACACATACTATGAATATTTTCTGAGTTACAGACCCCTAAAGTACATTTTTTATTTCACCTTACTGATTTCTGTCTGTTATAAAAGTTCAGGAGATGAAAAAAGCAAATCAGTGTTAGGCTGTCAACATGATAGGATCTGTAGAGTGACAGAAATATCATTGGTATTTCTAGTAATTCAGTGGAGAAATTAAAAAAAGTGAGATATGTGGCTGATCCAAATAAGTTATAGCATCTGAAATGTGACTTACATTTTGATCTTCTTGTTGTGAGTCCTCCTGTGATAACACGCTTGAATGTGGCTTGTGAAACAACAGTGGTGTTGTTATGTTCTGTGAAATGGGTTAAACATGTCAGCCTATATAAGCCTGAAAATATTCATAGTCTGAAGGTAGAACTCTGCATGACTTCAGTAAATATCTTGAAGTTACTGTACATACACAACGTGCTGACTCTGAGGGAGCCAGGTGGGAACTTTTTAAGATTTTGTTGATTTATTTTTTTGTTGTTTTTCTTTTTCTTTGTTTTCTTTTTTGTTTTTTATGGAATGACCCAACAAGCTCTGTGTGTGAGAGCTGGACAAGAGACGGTAGGCTTGGATATTTTTTTATGGATGCCACTGCTGTTATGGGCAAATACAGAAATCCCCCAAACTGTAACCACTGAAAACTTGTGTAACTCCTAATAGACCTTTTTTTTCCAACTTCCCTTCTGCCCATAACTCAGGTGGGATCCATAACTTGGTGTTTGAGTCATTACAGGACAAAGCGAACTTCTCGAGTATCTAATGCATGCCTAGTTTTTAAGCATAGGTACTGTTTACCCGTGTACACAAGTTTGAATATGTAAATGGTAACATTACACCCCTGACTCAATGCACTCGGATGACGACTAGTCCAAGTCTTTTTTTTCTGTCTGTTTGTTTACGAACTGGATTTGTATACTTGACTACAGGATATGTTTTTGTCGTGTGTGTGTGTGTGCGTGCGTGTGTGTGGGTGTAAACGTGTGCTTTCTGCATCGGCAACGTTAGAATGCAGTCACATAGAGGGCCACTGACAAGTCGCATCATCCTCGCCACATTACGGCAACTTCGGGGTCACCGTTTTCACCTGTCAGCTGCTGTTGCATTGTGTGGTATCTTGGTGTTTGTGATTATGATGCACATACAGTGTACTTACTGTAAGCGAGCAACGGAGGATCAAAGCCCTCGCCTTGGGTCACAGAGGACAGGCTAAAGTTCCCTGATGACCGGTTCTGTGTTCAAACCGACCTTTAACATTGTAAATCAGTTTCATTCCTGACAATAGACTAATTTGCACATGTAGACCTTTCAGGTTAATATGAAGTTATGAGAAGCTTCATGGTAAATGTACAGTCACTTAATTCAAAGACATTTCTGATTGTCATAGAAACTGTCGTTTCGTGTTCCCACTGAGATGAGTTTTTTTTTGTTGTTGTTGTTGTTTTTTATGTTTGTAGTATGAGGATCCATTTGTGCCATAATTATGTTCACACAAAGACACACTAAGCATTTGTCAGCTGTGTTTGCAATGCATGCAGTGCAAACAGGCTTCCAACAGAATCTTGAGGCAAATGATTGCAGCGATTCTGTCGAGCGTGACTGTGAAGCGACGTAAAAACTGCTGTCGGTATGATGGTGAAAAACCAACCATGGACAGACGTTGACTCTGGCTTCTCGTAAAATAAAGATGCAGTCAGACTGTCTCTTAAACTAATATAAGATCATCCATAGTCCAGTGATGAGGTGAGGTTGCGTCTCTTTCATTTGTTTTTTTGATCAAAGTCTAGAGCAAAGTCAACTGATGATTATTCAGTGCCAAAAGTCTGCTGAAGTTCTATAACCTCACCTGATCATTATTTTTCCATCATTTATGCTACAGAGCTGGCTTTTTAAAAGATTTTACTGTGTTACATGTCAAAATGCTCTTCCCTAAAAGCTCAGACTCACTTAGTATTTAATTCAGTTCAGGCACAGCCGACTGAGCGAGAGCCCTTCGGTGTCTGTGCAGACGAAGAAAAAGTCACAAGTTTTCCCTGGATGAAGGATCCCTAGCTTTTGTCTGGAGATCTCTTTTAATTTTTCTGCTTTGAAAGCACCCGACAGTTGGTGCTCCTTTACACGCCTGTGGCTGCAGTGCAGGTTTCAAGTTTCGAGTTTTATCGTCATATAGAGGAATGGAAAAATCATAACCAGCAATGAATGCCCTGTACTTAGAGGCACACGAGTCCGATGCCCACCCTGCAGCCGAGGTGGGTCAGCAGAGATCTGCTGCTGTTGGGCAAAAACACCCACTAGTCTGGGACTGACTCTGCTCCAGATGATGCCATGACGTCATGTGTCTTTCTATTTATTTTATCCCTTGTAATAAGTATAAATCCTATATTGGATGAGGCTCTCGTCTTTTTTAAGTGCTGCTCTGCTTGTCTCTCGTTTTTGTGAACAGACATGAAAGTTTAAAAAACGCGGCCAATTTTTTCAAATCCGGTAAAACGAGCAGGGCGACTTTTCGGGCATGTTTTGGCCACATAGACAGCAGCCGTACAAATGTAATTTTGACACCAGTGGATCCTCATACTAGCACCTAAACTGACTGCTGCCGTTTATATGATGCAAGGTTGCAAACGGCTCTTAAAAATGTCCACAATCGTAGGATTATGTGGCGGTTGTGAAGTCGGTCAGAACACTACTTTGACTTGTCTTTGAGGTGAAATCTTTCCTGCACTTTTTAAGAACATGTTTTAGATTTAGAGTGACGATGTTGATGTTTTAGAAACATGGTTAAAAAATAATAATATTTACTGTGTCTTAGAGTAGAATCAAACATGTAGGAATTGTTCACGTTCACACAAAAAAAAACCACACAAAAAAATAAATGGGGGAGCACTCTGGTGAAAGCTAGTGAACCTTTCTAACCCACATAATGAGCCAAATAATAAGACTAGTGAGAGACGGGATTGGTCAAATATGGTGGGAGATCTGGACTGGAACATACTGTTTTGCAGGTTGGATTTTAAGTTTGAATCCCTCAAAATGAAAGTCTTGTAATGTTTACTCTCTTTGTGTTGCTGCCTCGTGAGGAGGGAGGTATTTATGTTTCAAATCACAGCAAAATGATTGATCATTACACACTCACACACTCGTATTTATTCCCCTTCGATATAAAAGTCCACCTTTGTTTCGTTGTTTCCTGTTAACATTTCTCCTGAAATGGACCAAGTGATGCAGCAGATGTCTTGTTGGGGGAGGCGTTGTGTGTTTGAGGATGTGGGGGGGGGGAAGCCCTGTGCTCTGGCTTTCCATTCACACTGTACAGAAATCTAGCATGTCTCTCCAAATGATTAATAAAGATGTCTTATTACCAAAGTCATGCATGGGACTTTTCTTAAATAAACTTTACTTCTTCTTTTCTTTCTTCCTTAGCTTTGGAGGACCAAAGCTGTAAAAATCCAAAATAAATGAAATAAATAAAACATTTTAATAAGATTTGTGTGGGGGTGCCTCCCAGGTGGGGGCTTTCAGGTATGTCTTACTGGAAGAGGCCCCAGGTAGGCCTACACTGGAGATAATATCCCAGAGGAGCTGAAGGAAGTGGTCGGGGAGAAGGAGATCTGAGCCTCTCTGCTTGAATCACTGCGCTCATGAACTTTATAAACGGCTGAAAATAAGATTAATTAAAAAATATAATTGCAAATACAATGTATTTATATATATTTTAAATAATTGCTACCTGTTTGTATCTTTATACTATATTTAGTTATTTTAATTTTATATTTTTAATAGGTCATTTATGTATTTCTTTATATAATTTTAATTTGACAGTTTTGGCCATTCGTACTTAGCCAGAGAAAAACCAAAGACTATATAAAAGATGGACATGGCTGTCATCGTTCTTGAAACAAGGACGTAGAGCTGCTGTAAAACAATCTGTAAACGGTCAGAGCATTTCCAACCCAGATCCAGTCCCACCTACCTAAAAATAAATAAATAAATAAATAAATCTTAGTTTAAGTCTTTGTTGGCAGCCTAAAAAAGCAATGATACAGTAAATTAAAAATTTCTTTTTGTATTACTAACACAAAATATCAAAGGTTTCCTTTATACACACTGGATAAAAGCCAGACTTTCAAAAGGTGTCTGTCTTAAATTTTAACCTTTTGAAAACTACAACACAAAAAAATATGGGACGCAATAAAAACCCTGAGATGATTGGATAATGCTAAAACTGCTGTACTGTCATGACTTTAAGCTTGCTGTTATGTGCACTCTCTCATTGTGTAGGTCACAATAAGGAATTATTGTGTCAAGTTATCACACGTGTCGTGGCATGCATGGTTTCTACTTTGACTCAATAACGATTATCTCCAGTTTCTACTCATGACGGTTTGCTGATTTCATTCCTGTTTCCAGCTGTAAAACAGAAACTAAATGGTGACTCTTTCTAGGCCACCTGTGCAGGTAATAATGTAGTGTTTCAATCACAAGAATGAAAGTTGATCTTTAATTTGTTTAATTAATCCCAGACGTATTATTCTGTACTGCGAGTGTTTGTGTGAATTCAGATACTCAAACAGGAATGTACTATTGTTTGCAATGCAGTACTGAGGAAATGATCTTACACCATGACGTTGTTTCAAAGTTTCCCCGCTGGAGCTGAAAATATTTTTGCGGCTCCGGGGTAAATAACTGCCTCATTAATCAGTCTGACCAAAGAAACCTGCAGATGCTTACGCGGGCCTTCAGTTTTTAGGTTGGTGTAATTTACCACAGTATTTAATTCTGATGCTAGGCCTAAATTATCCTCCAGGAAAAGTGTAATTTTATATTTTAGCATTCCAAATCCGACTGAAGTCAGTTATCTACATTATCCCACCACTGCTGAGACAATCTGGGAGTCGTTTCCTGTTCTGTTCAGCTTTAATCTTGGGGATTACCACCATCAGGCCTGCACTGAGAGCCAGTAAATACATTGCAAAACTGAAACTGGTTCTTTCCCATATACACAATCATGCGTGTGCGTGTTTGTTTGTTGCTGCCTTCCTGATACATTCCCGTCCAGCCCGCCCCCGTGGCTGCCAGCTTGTTTTGAACTTGGAAGCAGCTTCCTGTTTGGCAGTCATTTAACACTTAAACGTGGGAATATGGTATCTAAAGGCAGAATAACACACCGCCTGCCAATACATGACTAAGAGTGTGCAGGCTAACAGTTGAGTCCAAACCAGTGTGACAACTAACAGATTTTCAGCTCCATCCAAACAGCACTGACCTTAATGTGACTGAGACAACAAACACATCATAGTCCTCTCAACGTATCTTCTTTAAAATATGTCGGGCGGGTTTAACGTGCACATAAGGTGGAACAAAAAGAAAGTGATGATCCAGTTTGCAGATATCATTGAACGTGGAATATGTGCCAGATGCTCGGTGAATGGAGTTTTATAATCCACTTTCGTGGTTGAATGAGTCTTTTGTGGCAGGTTTTTGTTGTGCGTCTTCTCCACAGAAATTATATTCAGAAATCCCCTCCTGGCTTCACTTTTTTCACTCACTTAAATACTTCATGTGTCATAAATGGTGCATGCGGTAAAGGAGGAAAGCTCATGATTCTTTCAGATGTCAATAAAACCCAATGGAAACTTGTTTCAAAAATAGTTTTATTAAATACTTCATGTCCTAGCTATCATAAATACAGAAAACAATAAGTTATGATGGCTATTCAGGAGCTGAAATGGAGAGGGGACCATCTGTTCTGAGGGGGTCTAGGTCTACGGGTGTTAGCCGCTCTGGGACAGCTGAACTAAATCCCACAGCAACGGCTGGGAGAATTAATCCTAGAATAAATAATGGGGAGACGGAGCACCTTTGGCTGAGGACAAAACCGTGTCCTGACAGGATCACAAATGAATCCTCCTCCCCCAGCGACCACAGCTTCCCTTCAAAGTTGTGTCTTCTCTTCCTGAGAGCGGCCACTTGTCAGTTTTCATATTTTTAAAAAGTCTCTTCTGTTGAAAGTCTGCGCCAGGATTTCATTTCCCTTTAAGATGAAACAAACAGAAAAATTTAAGTGATCATTTTTACTAATAATCTGTAAATAAAAGCTACAAACTCAGGACGTACACATTGCTGCCAGACACGATTCTCTCCTGGTGTTGCTTCGTCAGACTGAACCTCCTGAAGAACGTGGGCAGTTTGAGCTTCGCTCTGGCGGATCTCGAGGAAATGCTGAAAAGAGAAAAGACTCTCGTGTCAGACTGGGCTTTGGGAAGAATGCTGTAGAGCCGAGGCGCTAATGAGAAGCTGTGTGGACAAATGGACTGCTCGGCACTAATGTGTAAATGACTCGGTATGACAGGAATTTTATATTCAGCACTCCCTCCAAAGAGGTTTTGTTCTCATTTTCTGCCATTTAAAACATTTACAGTCCTCAACTTCCACGTTGTAATGTTTAAAGACTCAAAATGATAAACCCACCATTCTCCTTGTAACTGTTTATCTTCTATCCTCTCCTGTGCAGCTGTTTGCTTCTCTCCGTCCTCCTCTTCCTCTTCTTCTCTTACGTCCACATCCTCCGGTATCTGGTCCCACAGCTTGCTGTTGACCCACAGAGCTTCTCGAAGAGCTCGACCTCGGCCTATGCAGGTCACCCGGCGACACAAAGGGCAGCCCACGGTGAGCAGACCGTTCCTCTCCGTTGACATCCTCTCCAGACACGAATCGCAGAAGGTGTGCCTGCAGTGGAGCACCCGGGGGATCCTCTCCACCCGGGAGTAGGGCAACAGGCAGACGCTACAGTCGCCATCCTCACAGAGAACCATGGTCAACCCCGACAACTTGTGGACTGAAGGATTTTTCTACAAAATCTAAATTTTTAATGGGTGTGAAAAGGCTTTCTGCAAGTCCGGTGTTTAGAAACAATGGTGAAGATGATGGCTCCTGCAGGTCCCAAGCTCACCAAAGTGACTCCCTAATACATTAAAAAAAACATTTTTATTAGCTATTAGAAGCATTGTTGCATCAAATTTAAGTTACATTTGTAGTTAAGATGTCCAATTAAGATCTAATAATTTAATATTTAAATAAAGGTTAATCTGGATTATTGTAGTATTGATGTTCTATTCCAGACAATGGAGCTGATTATAAAGGACAGCAATATACCAAAATACACTACCATCTACTATCTTATGCTGATTTGAAAGAAAAATGTTTCAATAATAATAATAAAGAGTGTACTTACAGCTGGCCTTTGCGTGTAATTTATTGTCCGTCTTTGGCTGCACAGCTCAGCCTCTCTGCAGTAAATGGTGTCAGAAAGCCGGCTCGTCTGCCTCCTGTTAGGAGTGTCTGTTGGGTTTGTGGGGGCGGAACAGAAACGTCTCTAGCTCTTTCTCTTTCTCACGGCCCCATACCCACCCAGCATAACAGCTGGGGAAGCAGAGCGGCTGGGACGCTCTTTGTTCAGTGTTTGACAACAGGCAGGTGGAGAAACGGGGAAATGACGCAATGGAAGGCGGGTGTAGTCAAACAGAATAAGTAATCTAGTTAGCTTTAACATTAAAAACATCCTTATGTTTTAAGATAAATTGAAAAGGGTTGATATTCTTCAGGAAAAATAGAAAAGGAGGGCTCGTCCGGGATTTGAACCCGGGACCTCTCGCACCCAAAGCGAGAATCATACCCCTAGACCAACGAGCCAGTTGCAGAGAGTCCCGTGGTAGCGTTTTTATATGTTAACACATCCATGGATGTACTTAATCAACAATCATCGTGTCACTATAAGAGAATATAATCGCAATCTCAATATAAGGACTAACGGATGTCAGCAAATTCCTGAAAACTGTTTGGACGGAATCGACGTAAGAAATATTTTTCCTTCCAAAAATACAAATGACCACAAAGAGTAGGGACCCTACACTATTTTCTTGGTTTCTACCGTGACTGGCACAGCATATAAATCACCGGTTCTGAGACCGTCCTACTTTGGCAAATCGTCCTATACGTACGATAATTTGAAAGTGACTTCTGATAAACCGTAACCATAACCCTAATCATAACCATAACAAATATTCACATTGGCCTAAAAAAATGAAGTCAATTTGGGGTTTGTGTTTTTGCGCACGCGCAGCGCATGCGCAGAAAGCCAATTCAGACACCAAGCCAATTCAGAAGTGAAAACGCGCATTAGCTTGAAAACTGGTAGCAGTGCTGACCACTTACGTAGACTCCACAAAAATTCACTGCAGATGTTTGAAGTAAATATGTCAACAGTCCTTAACGGTACAAAAATTGGGCTCGTCCGGGATTTGAACCCGGGACCTCTCGCACCCGAAGCGAGAATCATACCCCTAGACCAACGAGCCACGTGTTCATAGGATGTCTGACAATATCCTTTAATCTTCTAAGAAGCCAACAAGATGATCTATATTATGATAATATTTGTTAAAAAATCGTTACAGGCAACAGGGAATTTCCAAACACGAACTTTCATAGCTAGGCGTGTGGATAACAGGTCTGTTTTGAGTATTTTAAACAAGCTGCTTCCTGTGCTCTGAAGTTACGTACAGCGTGTTGACATCACATGCAGTGGTGGAGTTACCGCCATACCTCAGGAAGCGCGCTGTTCGGTTGTGCAGTGTAGTCCAGCTAGTGATGTAAACAAATAAAGTTGGATGAGTTGACACGGACCAGCCACAGCCAGCAGCTAACGTGAGCTAACAATGCTGTAAGCAGAAACCACCTCCGTGTAGCAGTGAGGTCAGCCATGGTTTAGCTCGCTGTGTATTATGGGTTGCTAGTAACGTGTATGGTTGCTAAGTTATAGTAAACTTCTTGCGTAGGGAAAGGGCACGTGAAGCACCCGTAAAGCAAGTCCGCTTTAAGTTACTAACAGGGCTGACGTTACTTTGAACCAGATGGAGGCTTTTCTGGGGTCGATGCACAGCCCTGATCTGAGGTAAGTTGCACTGCGCTTAAAGAACTAACTTGGGCCATGAGCATTTACAGAAATTACACCTTTTTCGTTATTTGGCTTTGTCTTTCAGCTCAGTCCTTTCATCGTGTGAGCCGGAGCTTCAGGAACTGATGCGACAAATTGACATCATGATCAACGATCAGAAGAAGAAGTGGGAAGATGAGAACCGCGCCTTGGAGCTCAGGCTGAAAAGTAGAGAAGAGGAACTTTCAAACTCAAGGAGCACAATTGAACGGAGGGACCTGGAGGTGAAATAGAAGAGCCTAAGAGTTTATACTAAACAGGAGCAAAGTTCTAAAAGATAAATGATGATGTGTACACGTGTTGATCCAGTGTTGGTACTCCTCCCTCGATTCTGTTAGTGATGTTTGTGGACAGGATGTCAAAGTGTAGCCGGTGTGAGGTGGTGTCCATTGTGGGAACCTCAAAATCACATCCCTGTGTTGTGCAAATGATCAGATCAGCGAAACTTCAAGATATAAATATAAAAGGACATACATATTAACATTAATGTTTCTGGGACATTAACAGGTCAAAGGTGCTGCTAGGTGTGCACATATACTTTGTGGCAGAGTGCAGTGAGGTGTGTTTAGTCTTGATCAGTATGTGTGGGTCTGACTCAAGTAGATGAATTAAAGAGTCTGATAGCAGCAGACTCTCAGACAGTGAGGTTAAAAGAATCTCCAGGCTGATGAGCTTCACGCCGACTACAGATTCGGCATTCCTGATGAGGTTATTCAGTCAGTTTGCATCCAACAGATATTGTTCTTCATCACAGCATGACCATCAGCATGCACTGGAGCAGTTTGCAGCCAGGATGAGGGCATGCACCTACAAGTCTGAGGCTATGATCTTAGTCACAAGTGATGGGAACGTGGAGTGTGATGTGCCTGCAAACTCCTAAAGTGCGTGCTGAAATCTGGAGAATGACCTAACGAGTGTGGTGGTAGATACAAGCAGCTGAAGTGAGTCTGGGCGTAGCGGTAGGATTAGGAGCCAGGACATCTGGAGGGAGCTCAGAGTCGAGGCACTGCTCCTCGCTGTTAAAAAGAGCAAGTTGAGATGGCCTCTAATCAGGACACTTGCTCCCTTTTGAAGGTTTCCCAGCGGCGTTGCTTTGTCTGCTGCCGCCACAAAGCAACGTCAGATGAGGAAAAGAAAAATTGATGTTGTTGATATGATTAAATCAGCCTTTATTTAAGTAAAACTAGATTTGGATCCTTTATTTTTGTTGATGATTTGATGATGATAAAATTTGTAGATTGTGAACCTGGAATTTTTGTGGGGCACCAACGATGAAGTGGGGTGGTGCGTCAAGGCTCAGTGTGAATAAATAAAGAGCATTTTGAGTAGAGACCAAAAATCAAAATATGCAGCTGGTAATGAGCATAGCCTCAATATAAGATAGTTGCTAACACAGCTCATAAATTGAGTGCTCATATTAACTCTTTCCAACACCATTACTGTCCTCACCCATGACTGTAGATTGGATTACTCCGCAAGCAGCTTGAAGATGTCAAGACGGGTCCACAAGAGTTAGCCGCCAAGTACGAGCAGCAACTGCACAAACTCCGTGAAGAGGTGCGAAAACTTGTCTGTTACAAATCTTTTCTGCTTTTGCTTGGGCAGAAGTTTACAGTTTTTCTGTTTGTACTCACTCTCCTGCATGATTTCAAATATAGTAAGTGCGTTTCTATTCCTGCAGTTGGATAAGTTAAAGAGAAGTTACCATAAGCTTCAGCGCAAACACCTCAAGGACGCTAACGCAGGAGTGAAAGAGACAGACCTCCAGAAGGTGAACCCTGACATCACCCCAGTCATGCCATTGGATTGCTGCCATCTTCTGGGTATGTGAGGCATAATGAAGCTCCCCTCTCTCTGCAGGAATATCATCAGCGCTCTCTGGAGTGGGAGCAACAGCGCACCCAGAGCCGGCAGGAGCTCACAATCCTGGAGACCGAGAATAAGAGCTTGAAAGATGAGCTCTCACACATAAAAGTAAGTTCAGTGACTTCAGCATGTAAAGAAAGCAGAGGCTTGTTTGTTTTATTCACCACGTGTTTTCTGTTGTTTCCAGTCCCAGTGGGCAGCGCACCAAGTGGAGAGGGAGCACAGGGATTGCTGTCTGGAGGTGCAGCGCCTGCGCTCTCAGCTGGAAAAAGCTCAGAGAAGTCTGCACACGCAGGAGCTGGAACTGGAGCGTCTCCGACCACTTGAGAGTTGGAAGGTAGGTTCAGAAACCTGGGGAAGGTGATAGGACTGAAGATTTTCAATTAAACAACACTCACAACAAGTTTCTCCGACATGTATTAAGCCTGAAAGAAAATGAAAAAGACTTTAGTCTACCGATCAACTTTATCAGTGTCGAGAAACTGAGCTTCAACATTTAATCCAGTGCCCATAAACCTCTTAATGTTGATTTTTCAGTTAAGCATTTACAAGCTCAAAGTTACTCATAGGTGCCAGGTTAAAATATCTTTTAATCAGCTGATGATCCGCTGTTTTGCAGGTGCTTTCTGAGGAATGGGAGGAGCTGGACTCCCAGGATGCATTTGTGCGGCAAGCCAGTCTTGAGCGCCAAAGACTTCGTAACGAAACAGCCAGATTCAACCAAGCACTGCAAGCTAAAGATCAAGTCATTTGGTGGGTGTATGTCTAGTGATGTAGTTCAGCAACTTATACAGAAGGGGGCATACTGCGTCCACACTGTAGGCAGGATATTGCTTTGTAGCACTGTAGCTTTCCAAGTGACTGACTCTGAAGTATCTGCAGCCAAAACGAGAGCTGATCAAATTCTTTAAATGCTAAGCAAACTGGCCATCTACCTGCAGACTGTGTCAGTTGTAGATGTAGGCAGTGTGAAAAATGTGGTATAACCGGTCTGTGGGCTACTCCTGCTTGTGCTGTTGTTGGTCTGTCAGCGACTGTTAAATACGACCCGAGTGTTGAAAACCACAACAAGTGTCCACTGCAGCCACGGTCTGTACTTTTCATACTGTAGTTTTTCTAATCTTTAATGATTGTTTCATGGTTCTCCCGTCCCTAGTGAACAAACCTGTTTATTTAAAATTACAACATCAGTAATGAAGTGATACTTCACAAGTGATACCAGCCTGCATGAATCAACACATCCTCCCTAACATCTTTTCTTCATCTTCTGATGTTTTCTGTTGGGAAAAACAATTAGCTATTGTCCATCATAAAGGTTGCCATCCTGTGAATGTTTGCGTGATGTTCTTGTGCAGCTCTCTGGAAGACTGTCTGGTAGCTCAGGGCTGCACCGGTGTGGAAATCCTCAGACGAGAGCTGGAGAAGACTGCAGCCAAGCTCCAAGGTGCCCAAGCATATCAGGGTCATCTCAAGGCTGAACTGGCATGTCTCAAAGAGAGGTAATGTTAGTCCGCCCCTTCATGTAGTCCAAAACCCAAGTTAGTTTTTTAGTCTTTTACTCCTTTTAGTCCTGTCTTGTGCTGAAGCAAATAGTGAGTGAGTGGGAATGGGGTGCGCCTGATTTATATCACAAGAAGAAAAATTACAGACCGAATCACTTTTCTCCAAATCAGATGTATTTTAGGATGTAGCTATCAGGAGAAAAGGAACCGTGGGAGCAAAAAGTTGCAGAGTGATGCTAATATTTTTTTAGTCCTTGTGTGGGAATATTGAATATTTATGCAATGTAGCTTTTGAATGTCTTTGGACCTCGGTGGTCCTTTTTAAATGTGTATATGCACTGAAATCGACCTGAAGTAAATTAAGAAAAAAATGCAGAGCACACAGAGTTGTCAGTGGATTTCATTCAGATCTTTTTTCTGTGCGAGTCATTGCTTTTATTTGTCTGGACTCAGGCTGCAGGTGGTGAGTAAACAGAGAGATGACAACTTGAAGACGGAGCAAGAACTGCGAAGCCTGAAAGCTGAATGTGACTCTTCTATGGCTGAAGCGAAAAGGGTCTGTGTTTTTGTTTTTGTTCATTTTTTTTTTCATTCTTGTTCTTGTTGTTTAACATCAGCTCTGCGTCACTACCTCATGTCCTGCCTACGTTTGATCTACAGCTCAGAGAGGACCTTGAGCGGGCCAGGCAGACTCACAGCGGCGAAGTTGAGGGAATGAGAAAGGAGGTGTCAAAGCTGACCAGCGAGCTGCACGAGCGCGACCTCGCCGTCGCCAGTCTGAGCGCCTCCTCGTCCAGCATCAAGCAGCAGCTTCGCGATGAGGCGGAGCGATCAGAGAAGAAGTCTGCTGAGCTCAAAGTGAGTTAATTCAGTTGAATGCAGTGCCAGTTCACAAAAACAGTGATTATGTAGGTAAAGACTTCTTCTAGAGAGAAAACTAGAATGATCAGACGAGCCTCTATGAGCAGCATGAGCAGTAGAAATTAATATAGCCACTACAGTGTCCATCAAAACGATGAAAAAATATTGCCATAAACAGTTTATTTTGCAACACCACGAAACAAACGATAGCGTAAAATGAAACGATAGACGTTTTTATATCGTCATCCGATATATATCGTTATATCGAACAGCCCTATCTTGAAGTTCTCCAGAGGCCTGGCAATGAACTAATCATGTGATTCAGATGTGTTGACCCAGGGTGAGATCTAAAACCTGTGGGACACCAGCTCTCGAGGCCTGGATTTCGACACCCCTGCTCTAGAGCCTGTTTGTTTCCCACCTAAGAAATATTGGTACATTTATATTCAACATGAGGAGTATAATCAATCACAAAGGCTTAAAAATCTTTAACTTATGCGAATGGATTCATCTGTGTTCACATACACTTGCTTTCACTTTGCATTTAGTATAAACTTGTTTTTACAGGCGCTTTGATAAATAAGTCACTTACTCACAAACCTCGATTTCATGACGGCTGGTTTGCTATTTCTTAGCATTTATTCTGTATCTCCGGCAGATTAATGCAGCCTGTTTTATGCCAAATGTGAAATTATGTTGTATTCTTTGAGGTTCATCACATTTTTCTCATTCTTTCACAGATGACTCATGCACAGCTGGAGATGGTACAGGCTGAGAACCAGCACCTGAAAGGTCTGCTGCAGAGACTGCAGCCTCAGTCACCAAAGGTTTGTCTGCTTCGATATCAGTCATCACTCATGTTACAGACAGGAGCCTTTTCTTTGTGCCTCTTCTGTGCTTTTTTACTAAGTCCGAATCACTCCTCTGTCGCTTTTAACCCCCTGAATCATTCATCGCTCCACAGAGGGGAGGCTCCCCGCTTGCCTCCCTGAGGGAGAGTTATGTGTCTTCTCTGAGCAGCCTGGAGCAGGAGAATCGGCAGTTAAGGCAGACACTTGCTGAGATCCAGTCACAACTTGAGGCCTCCAATCAGAGCAGTCATAATAAATATGAACACGCTGTGCTCAGCCATGCTGCGACTCACCAAGAGCAGCCTACGTATAACAGGTAGCGAGTATATGTACACAGACAGGCTACTTTCCATCAGCGGTCGCCTGTAAAAGAGGAAAATTTTCAGTATTTTGTAAAAACTAAGATATAAAGTGTTTTTTCCATATTAGATTTAAATAGTTTGGGGTGTTGTTTTGTCACAGGCCACAGGAGAACATGCAAGTCAGAAAAGCTCAGGCTCTAGAGAACACCACTCGCTATGAAGGAGAGATCCAGATGCTCTTTAAAGAACTTCAAACCTCGTCCAAGACGTCCACAGGTCTGTCCCGCAGCCAGTCCCAAGGTAGCAGGCCTCATTCATCTGCCTCCTCGTCCTCCAGCAGCAGCACCACAACAACACTGTCCACGAGAAACTCTGTGCCGGTCCTAAGCTCCAGCAAATCTGCAGCTGATGGACAAAACTCGAGCCCGGGAGACTCTCTGACCAGCAGCGATAAAGAGATTTCTTCTCCCTCTTCCGAGGTGAGCCTCATCAAAATTGATGTCCTGTAACATTTAGTTTAGTTTTTTGGGGTGATGAATCCTAAAGTTGCATTTTTTTTTCCCTCTTTAGGACCTTTTGTCTGCATCGCTGACAGACACAGTGGTCACTCGTTTCCTGGAGGAAGAGAACCTACGGACTGAGGAGCTGCTGCAGAGTTTGGACAGCCACATCTTCGGGATGAAGGAGAAGAACAACAAGACGTTCTCCACGTTCCTGCACAGCAGCTCGGAGCTGGAGTCTGCCCAGATGTCAGTGCAGGATGGTCAGTGATGGAGTCACAACAGTGCCAGCTGTGTTCTTGGGCTTTATTATATCATCATGAATGATCGCAGATGGGTTAGTGCGTCCCTTGATTGAGTGTTTTTTCACATTTACACCTCGAGTTAAACCAAGTGTTCCTTAACAACCATCTGTAGTAAAGGTTGTAGGCTGTTACACTTGAATGTGTGTTTATCTGTGTGCTAGAAGAAGCTGAATGTAGATTACAGGTCTGAAAAGTGAAGCCAGAAAGCACAAGTGCCTTGAAGCTGTATTTTTTTTCTAATGGCCAGCAGGGGGCGACTCCCACAGTAGCAAAACAAATCCATTTAATTTGAAGTCTGGGAAAAATGGCCAGTGTCTCCCTTTGCCTGTGACTTTGTGTAACACTTTCCTGATAAATCTATGGGCTCAGTCTGTTGCTTGAGGTCATAATGAGAACAACGTGATGTCTACTTTGCAAATGGTCATCCCCTTTAGTGTCCAGAAGGCAGTTAAACTTATATGCTTTAAGGCATGCCTCCCTTGTGATTGACAAGATGCTGCCCTAAATCCTGCACTGCAAGATTCAGGAAGCAGGAGGAATGTGTTCGAACACCACGTAAGTCAAATGTCCAGGTAGAAGGACAAGATGATGAAGTTTGAGTAGGAGAACTCTGTTGGTCCAAACTGCTGTTTTTGTTTTTTTGTTTTTCTTGACCTGGATATTTTATTTTGTCTGGAATGCAGCATCGATGGGACGTTTGCATTTCCATCCAGACAGACTGACGGTGCAGCGAGCCAAAGGAGGGTCCATCCTCCCCATACGTCTGTCATAACTTAGAAAATACCACATCGTTTGCACTGCGTCCATGATGGAGGGAGAGTCAAACACACACACACACACACAAACACAACCCATCATCAACACCCGTCTGCAGAGGCCCTCCAGCCCGTCGAGCGCAGGAATGCGTGCACCGTGCCAATGCTGTCATGGACCTTCATCCCCTGCGGCGTGCTTCGTCCTCATCATTAGAAAGCTGATGGAATGTTAATTTCTTCCATGTGCACCGGTGAAAAAGCCGAGGGGGGGCGTGGGGACAATTTACTGCTCTCCCAGTGAAGGACGCTCTGATCGAATGGAAATAAAGTGGGAAACAAATCTCGAGAAGTATGTGTTTTTCATTTTTGCCTTCATAATGTTACAATAACAAAAGAGAAGTGATGTTCAGCTGAGCTCGCTGACTTCTCACTTTGGTATTCGTGAGCCTGCTTTATGAGCGCTTAAAGCTCCAACAAACAGCGCTCAGGAATTTGGCAAGGCAGGCAATCCTCTGGCTCTCTGCAGAGGGAGGTGAAAAGGTTTTTATATGTGCTGAGATTCCTTGAAGGGGCCTAAGTAAAAGGGAGGAGGAATTGATTTACTTATGTAATAATTCACAGAAAATAAATTCAGGCTGTAAGATGATTAGTTTAACGAACTCAAGTCTTTTCACCTTCTCAGGGTTGATGCTGGTAGCTTGATGCAGCACGAGAGGACACCTACCACCTCGAGGACTTGCTTTGAGGCAAGTCTTTGAGAAATGACTGCAAAAGCTATCTGGACTGGTGAAGTCAGCACCGCTCGGCATGACTTTGTCATTTTGCTAAAATGGTGCCAAGCAAACTTTTAAAGCACGTTTGATCAAATTTGACTCGTTTTTATCGTTAACTGTTCAAAATACATCCTCCCTCAAAGTTGATGGATTTCAAGATGGCTGCAAAGTGATGAGAATATTGATGACTGTGCAAGAAATTATAATGAAGTCATCAGAGTCGGCCCTTTCTCCGTCCTTCATTACTTCCGCGATTCGTTTCAGACAAAAGAGAGATGAAGTGCGTTGACCTTGTTTCCCATCCTTTCCTCAGAGAACCAGCAGAGGGAGACATCACAGGCGGTTACAGATCTGCACAAGTCAATGGCAGTGCAGCTGCCAAGTTTAATTCTCCTGTTATCTGGTGATATGCTGTAATTCAGAGAGAGCTGTGTGGGCTCACAAGAGGGTCTAACACCTCACCGAACGTCCTTCGAAATACCAGGCATCAAATACACAAGCAAATTAGTGAATCCTCTGTGGGAATATCGGCTCACAGTTATCAACTGATCTTGATGGATTGAGATATTCAGGGTATTTGTTTGAGGAATTTCTGCTATCTGTAAGATCTTGTCACGGGAATAAAGAATGAAGCTTGATTGTTTGTGTAAAGGCTGACTTATCTCTGAATGGCTGAGGCAGTGCAGGTTCGTGGGGATTTCTCAGAGCAGACTGGGTTGATTTGCCAGCAGATTTTGAGATTTCTCAGCATTAAGTGGTTGCAAGCTTGTAGCATTGAAAGAGGTTTTCAACCCTTTCAATTAGGGGTGCAACGATTCTCGTATCGATATTGAACCGTTCATACAGTGCTTTCGGTTCAGTACGCATATGTATCGAACAATACAAAATACATTTTTAATTTATTTTATCAACTTTCCTTCTGACGATGCTGTCTGTGTTGAGCGCTCAGTGGATCTGCGCTCGACAGTGCAGCCTAGGCAGAGTAGTGGAACGCAGATTCACTGAGCGCAGGGCAAGCTAGCGAGACAGAAGTTAAGCTCTCCTTGCAACATGGCAAATTGAACCTCCCCCACCCTCATTCAGATCTGGCGTTTGGAACTATTTTGGTTTTCATGTGACATATGACCCTGAAGGTAAGCGCGTCATGGACTAAAGTAAAACAGTATGTTGGATGTGCCACGCAATGCTCAATTACATGGGTGGGAGCTAGTGTGTTAGCGCAGTTAGCTCCTTAAGGTGTTGGCCATCCAGCCCCATGCACAGGCGATCTGCAGTAGCTCATTAACGGAGATTTGCCGTGTTGTGGCGTTAACGTCATTTCAAGGAGATTTACGCTGACAGCACTAGTGGGAACACAACAAATATGACTGCACATTTACACCGACATCATCCTAGTGCAAAGACAAGTGGAAGCAGACAAAAACAAACAAACACGCATGCTACAAACTTTACCTGAGTCATTTAGACACCCGTTAGCACATGATTCTCCTTATGGGAACCTGATATGTTTAAACATGTGAGAGGTTGATCGCGCAGAGAATCGCTGAGCGTTATGTGAGTGCCTGTGTAAAAGCAGCAGGATATATATTGTAGTGGGTCAGGGCTGTTGGGGTTCTGTTTGTACAGTTATGTTTTGTTTATGTTGCCATAGTGACGGGTGACGCCCTCTCGCTGCGACGGTGCGTCCTTCCGGGGTCAGAGGGCGCCCTGTGTGGTGTTGTTGTTGTTGTTGTTGCTGTGCGGTTGCTGCGCTGAGCAGTTAGCTAGCGGCAGTGTTCTTCTGCAGATGTCAATAAACGGCTGTGCTCCCTGGCTAGCTCACGGGAAGCAAGACCAAACGATACCTCCGTCTCCTCCTTGTCTGAGCTCGCCACATTGGTGTCAGAAGTGGGATGATGGTGGCACCCCATGTTCTGACCCGAGTGACTTTTCTCCCGCCGGTTGTGACCGGCCGGTGCGCCAAAAGAAGGCACCTGGACATTTGCAGGACTTTGTGTGGGGTGATGGGGTCGTCGGGGACGACTGACCCCTTAGGTGGGGGCTATGTAGCGGGTCAGGGCTGTTCGGGGTTCTGTTTGTACAGTTATGTTTTGTTTATGTTGCCATAGTGACGGGTGACGCCCTCTCGCTGCGACGGTGTGTCCTTCCGGGGTCAGAGGGCGCCCTGTGTGGTGGTGTTGTTGTTGTTGTTGTTGCTGTGCTGTTGCCGCGCTGAGCAGTTAGCTAGCGGTAGTGTTTTTCTGCAGATGTCAATAAACGGCTGTGCTCCCTGGCTAGCTCACGGGAAGCAAGACCAAACGATACCTCCGTCTCCTCCTTGTCTGAGCTCGCCACAATATTTTAGTTCTGCTGAGCCAAATAAGACAGGATCAGGGTGAAGAAGTGACAGCCAAAGAAAAGCTTACCACAAAACGGAAAAGTTATGACAAATCAGACTATAAGGCAAAAAGAAAGTGCAGCTTTATGGTTCCATGGACAAAAGAATTTCTGTGGCTGCAATATGACAAGCGAAATAACCAGGGCTGCACATAAGTGGTCCGCAGGTGCGCATTCGCTGTCAACATAAAAAACGGGCACAAGATAATAAGTTCATTTCATTTATTTATTCATTTCAGGCACAACAAAATACATATATTGAACATAAAGTGCAAAAAACAAAAATTACCTGAAAAGGAGTGGGACGAAGAGAACTTATTAAATCCCACCCCTATACTCACTCATCAACAAAAAACAATAAGCTTCCCACAGCTACGCCCATCGTTACAACCAAACAAACCATCAACAGCCCCGGGCACATGCAAGCATCTCAACGGCAGCTCGCAACAACAATTAGAACCATCATAACTAAATACAGAATATATAATAATTATAAATTGCGTTACCACAGGTAACAGGCAATAATAATTACATAGTGACAAACATACATACATACATACATACATACATCTACACACACATATACATACATACACACACACTTTTTTTTTTCTTTTTTTCTTTTTTTTTTGGAATCCATACCAGCAATGGTAAGAGAACAGACATTACAGAGCACACTAAAACCATCATTGAGTATACTGTGACCAGGCCAACTGTTTGTAGAGAAATTTAAATCTATGAATATTTTTGCATTGTTTCAGTTGTAAACTCAGACTGTTCCAGATTTTCACACCACATACAGACACACAAAAACCTTTACGGGTTGTTCGAGTTCCGGGTAATTTGAATTCCCCGAAGCCTCTCACATTATAAACCCTTTCTCGAATTTCAAATATAATTTGTAAATTTGTAGGTAGAAGTTTATTAAAGGCTTTGTATAAGATTATAGATGTATTGTAATCAACCAGATCCTGGAATTTAAGTAACTTTGCCTGAAGAAAGAGTTTGTGAGTATGATCTAGATAACCAGCCTTGTGAATAATACGCAGTGCTCGTTTCTGTACTGTGACTAATGGATTAGTTGTATTTTTATATGTGTTTCCCCACACTTCCACACAATATGTAAGATATGGAAGAACCAGGGTACAGTACAGAGTACGAAGTGCATCTTTATCAAGGTATGGTTTCACTTTGTTCAAAACTGCGAGGCTACTGGAAATTTTGGTTTTTATGTGTCTGACGTGGGGTTTCCATGAAATTTTGTTATCAGTTACGACTCCCAAAAATTTGTTTTCACTCACATTATCAATTGGTACACCTTCAATGGTAATTAGTAATTCTATATTATATTTTAAATTACCGAAAAACATTGCTTTAGTTTTATTTATATTTAATGATAATTTATTTATATCCATCCATTTTTTTTATTAATTTTAGCTCCCTGTTTACGGTCATTACAAGATCAGTATAATCATCGCTACTGAAAAATATGTTGGTGTCATCTGCGAACAGTATGAGTTTAAGTACTTGAGAAACATCAAAAATATCATTTATGTATACATCGAAAAGTTTTGGTCCCAACACTGACCCTTGGGGAACACCACATGTAATACCAAGTTTCTCTGAGTGGTAATGCCCTATGCTAACATATTGTTCCCGACCCGTTAGGTAACTTTTTAACCAGTTACCAGCTTTCCCTTGAATACCATATCTTTCCAATTTATCCAATAAAATTGAGTGATTGATTGTGTCGAAGGCCTTTTTGAAATCAACAAAAATACCAACTACATATTTATTTTTATCCAGTGCATTGGTAATTTCTTCTACTGCCTCAAGTTGCAACGCGTGTTTGCATACATAAGATTTTCAGGAGGAGGACAGACATTTGTTTAGAACTCTTAAAGATGTCGAAGAAGCAAGCTCCTTTAAGCAATTACTGTGATGTTCCTCCACCTCCAAAGAAATGTCAGAAGGAGTACGAACCACAAAAGAAGCGCGTATTCTTGGAAAAGTAGTTGCAGGAGGTGAGCTGGCTTCAAACAAATGATGAACGCATAGAGATGTGGTGCGGAATGTGCCGTGAAAATTTAATAAATGACAAATTAAAAAGGCATGAGCATTTTTTTTTTGTATCAAAAAAATATCGAACCGTGACACCAAAGTATCGAACCGAACCGAACCGTGAATTTTGTGTATTGTTGCACCCCTACTTTCAATGTTTGAACTTATCGGAGGTCAGAGATTGCTTTAGAAATGTTACCAAAAAGGCCTCAAATGTGGGTTTAGCGTGACTCAGACAGTTAATCGCTTCTCACACATTGTTGTACCTTGATGGATGTCATATTTAATATGTATTTTTATGAGTTGCTGAACTTCTTTCACAAGATAATAACTTTTCCCAGAATTGTTGCTGCCTGCATGTACTCTTTGTTGCACATTCCTCTCTGAACATACCAGACGTGCTTCGCGTGTGTTCCACCTCTACTTCCTGCCATTTCCCTCATATGACAGGAACGTCCCATTGTTCTTAAGAGTGTGTGTGTGTGTGTGTGTGTGTGAGTGTGTGTTTGTGTGTGTGGACAGTGTTGGGAGATGGGGGTCAAAGGGAGTGGGTGCAGGTTGCTGCTGGACTCTTCTCGTGCGGCAATATGGCGGCGGACGTTTGCTGCAGGATGCTTGGAATGCTGCAGAGACAGAGGGGCGCGCTCTTATCGGCGCGGCAACAGAGTCAGAGAGGCGACGAGGAAAAGGCTCATTCCTCTTAACACACAATGAGCATGTTAACAAGTGTCCCAGTTACAGTGTGTGTTTGTACTGTAGTATGTAAACAGAGGTGGAATAAGTGCTGGGATCACAACTTTTTCTGTACAGTAGCATGCAAAATTTTGTCTTCATACCCTAAACATTGTATGACGTAAAGGCCCTGAAAGTGCATGAAAGTGGGTTTGAATTTGGGACTTTTAATTCATTTATTTTTGCATCTCATAATCTCTTAAGTAATGGAGATGTCCACAAGAAATTTCCAGCGCTAACAAAACATCTAAGGTCGGCTTAGAAGAAACTGTTTTTTTTTTCTTGGAGTATCACTATCATGGGATAGAGTTTCAGTAAACTGCACCAGTTTAGTCTGAATGATGCCGATGATTAGAGACTGGATGTTGGATCAGTTTTCTAATCATTCACACAGCAAACCCTTGAATGGTGTAACCCACACATCTCCTGGATCACTCAGTTCTACTTTGCAGGCAGTGATGTTGATGCTAAAGTAGGTACAACATTTCAAACCTGGTAAGACAGTCAAAGAAACCCACAGCCAGTACGGCTTTGCTCCAGTTAATCAAAGCCAGCTGCAAATCTGCAGGCTGTCTGGCAAAGAAACTACAAACATTGTCAGGATTGCCAATATTACTGCAAACATACCAGCGGTGCTACAAGTTAACACTGGTCCGGGTGTGACTGCTGTCTGTTGTAATTCACGGTACCAGCTTTGTCATAGACTTCAGTATGTGACTCTTCTCCTGCTGAGTCTCAGCCAGTCTGGCCCTCTGCTGGGAAGAAGGAGGCCCACCTCTGTCATACACAGTAACAGGAATACTTAGACCTTTGATGCTTTATGTGCTCATGTTTCTTTGAGTATTTCCAGAGAATCAGAAAACTTGTAAGACTGACAGTAAGATTTATACTTTGGATCCATACCAGGCTGGTATTTGTGTGTATGTGCCTGCAGGAGTTTTGAATTCCTTCCGCACTATCCTTTAGCCCTGAAGCAAAATGAATTGAAATTCTTGAAAAAAAATAGAGCAGATAGTAACTTTTTGATATTCAGCTGAGTGAGAACAGGAATTATTTGATGTTGTCTTATATAAAAGCTATTTAGAGCATTCCTTGTCCACCAATGGCTAATGAGGTCATCCGTTTGGATCGCCTCCTGCAATTAATTTGCAGATCTCCCCTTGCAAACACCCCCGGGCTACCCTCATTCTTTCTGTCTTATGCAATGACATGCACAGGTTGAGTGCGACCTCGATGCCGTATTTTCTCCTTGTGCATTTAGGTGCAAGCGATCATGATGATGATGATGCGATCACTTTTATGTTGGATTTTTAGTTACATATATAGTATTTTCCTACAACCTAATATGCACGACTTGTTAAAACACTGAATAAAGCGATTGTTTGAGATTAAACATGGGGTGATTTTCTTGATATGGTAAAGCCTGAAGAGAAAGTAGAAAGAAAACAAAACAATAGACAGACAGCAAGTGATTATAATCTACGCCCTAAAAGCATCCTGGGATACGCTGATGAATTGGTAAGGGGGAAAGTCAGTTTACATTCTTTCAGTCGCAGTGACATAAACAGCCGAACATGTTTTGATTTGTACATCTTTCCGAGAGAAGAGCCTGAAGACGTGACGTCCTTCCTCATTTAGAGTAAAAAAAAAAAACCCTTCTCGTCTTTCCATGACACTGTGGAGATGTAAACCAAAGGAAGTTTTCTGCTTTGTGAAACTATTTTAGCTCTTTCACTGTCACTTGGATTTTGCACAGATGAACTCGCTAGTTTGTGGTTAATTAGCTTCTCTCGCTCTTAATACAAAGTTAATACAAAAGATAACCGTAGCTACCATGACATCACATATTTGTTTGTTGAAGATTCAAAACAAACCTTTCCTCCGTCACCATCTTGGTTATAAAAAACCGGATGTGACGAGGTGGGCAGGTTTGTGAAACTGATTATGATTAACAGCTTGCTAGCCAGTGATTAATACCACAGGTGATCCTTCATTTTTCTGTGTGTGTGACAAAAATGATACAAATAGACTTCTTTTATTCAATATAAACCCCAATGAGTGACTGAGCCTATGAACTCAACAGGAATGTATTTACAGAAGTCAGAAAACTGTTTTCTTTTTGACATTTATAGACCTTTTTGCAGCCGCAGCTATCGCCATCTGGTGGCATTCAGACAGAATGCAGGTTTTAGGCACTCGTGCATAGTCTTCTGACCCAGATGTTCTGACCCATGTTTATTAATTTAACCAGCTAAGTTAGCACTCCACTCTCTTGTCCAAATATGGTAATGTTTGGGTTCGGAAAAACTTGCATGGCAACTTATTGTGAAGCATCGGAATGGCAAAAACGCAAACGATGACCCTTTGAAATAAATCTAGAACCAGAGGCTGTTGTCGAATTGTAAATAAAAGGTAGATGTCACCAGTTTATAAGTAAACTATGTCGAAAATATGGTGGACGTTAGTGTTTGTTTCATGAGTTATTTCAGGGACAATTGTGGAGAATGCTTGGGTTTACTCTGAATAAATGATCGTGAGCCAAAAATGCCTGTGTGGGAAAAACACACAGACAAAGTGCTTCCTTCAGTGGTCAAACATGCCATCAAAAACATGTCTGTTTTCATATCAACCAAACAAATTGAAAAGAAATCTGATAGCTTAGTGGATTGTGTACAAATGTGTATACACGCGGTTCTCAAGAGGGAAGACTTCATGGTCCATTACTTTCAGGCAGCTGTTGTCACTTGACAAAGAGGTGGGGGCAGATAACAGCAGCGTTATCAAAACTGAATCTCTCTACTCCAACAACACCCTTTTCTCCCAGTTTTCCCTGAAGTATGCAGGAGGCTGAAACATCCAACCCTGCACCAGTCAATACTTCTTTTATGTTTTAGATTTGCACCTATGTGCTGCAGCAGGTACCTTCTCATTTGCTCTACAGAAATGATTGACCCTCATCAGTTTCCCCCCCTTTCATGCCTGGGTCAACTCTGAGGCGACTGTGCATTTAAGTCTTTAATTACACAGGCCATAAAGTCGTCAGTGTTGTGGGAGATCAGAGAGAAAATCGTCATCACCTGTGGTGATCACTCTGCAGGCGGTCTGGGTCATAAATCAGCGGGCTCTAACGGCCGCTCCTCCTGTTGAGGATTCAGATCTGACGTTTCATTTTTAATCAGGTGTGCTGTGGTTTAAACTCATCTGCGGCTTTAAATGTGTTTGACATGTTTGGGAAGAAGTGACAAAGCTTTAAAAAATGCAAACACAAGCCAAGAATGAGCGGCATCTGTTTGCTACACAAACATTATCTGAGGTATGTGAGTGTTGCAAGTGTTTAATGTCAGTTGGTAGTTGTTAGGTATTTATTTATTCCCTTGTTGGGACAGGTCACAGCATCAGTAAGGTAGAAATTTAAAGTGGAAATGTTTGCTTAATGTAGCAGAAAATGAAGTAAAGAGGGTTTTTTTTTCATTTGGGCCGTAGAGGAAATTGAACTGCACTATATGTATGTTAATAATACATTGAAGTATGTGAGTATTTGGACAATACCACCAATTTTCAGCATAAACTAAACGGTTGCACAAAAGTATTGGAATAATTAACGTATTACAGACATTCAAAGTAATCGGAGACATTTTAATTTAAACACTCTTGTTCATCAGGCTCTGTTTATGTTCAACTTTTATTATCAGTGGATAGTTAGAGCCAAGTATTTGGACTGATACAATTCGCCACAGCAGGTTTTAAGTCAATCAGTTAAAATTTGATTTCAGTCATAATTTAAGGGGTTTAACATAAGGAATTACAACACAGCTCACCATTTTCAGAGGATTAAAGGTAACTGGAAAAGTGGTTAACAGTTTTATGGCCTGGTGAGGCCTTTTGCATTCAACTATGTGAAATTAAGGAAACTTGCATTTGGTAGCTGCTCCCTGGAACTCTCAATATGAGCTGTAGACATGTCGATCCAACTGAGTGTTTCTTTTCCTTCTCGCCTCCTTGCTTCACATTCAGAAAATTAAATTCTAAGGAGTATGTTCTGAATGCTTCCTATTTATCATTGCCCCCCTGCCGTCTAAGAATGCCATCGGGCACGTAGTAACCACCAACCATCAGCGGGCTGCAGGTCTCCTCCCACGCTCTTAACATGCTCTCCCTGAGCTACACGTTGCTCCAAAGAGAGTGAATTTGTATGCAAATGGCTTTGCTTCCTGTTCTCTATCTGCTTGGGCAAAGGGTGGGATTTCCTCATTCCTGACGTCTGACCCTTCCACTCATCTGTCTCACGTTTCCCTTCCCTTTAACGGCAGTCTGCCATCTGGAGATGGAGGTTATCACAGCAGACCTGTGGCCTCTTTACATTTGTTTACTTAAGACATTTATTTACCAAACCTTTGTGCTGACGTAGTTCTTGAGAATATGAACAGGTTATGTCTGTTGGTGTAGAAATCCTCATGTGCGCGCCTTTAAAGAGATCATTAGGGGAAATCTGCTACAAATGTCAAATAAAGACTCACCTCGATCATCTGAATGCTGTGGTTAGTTAATAGTGGAACTCTGATAAAAGTATAGTTTCTTTTATCATCATTAAGTATCTGGAAGTTAAGTCAGTTAGAGCATTTGTTTTAATGCTTTGTGCACCACATGACAGAATTTGAAGCCACAATATGTTTTTTGTTCAACACGATTAGCATTGGTGTGGAGATATATCATGGTTCGAATACACTGCACCAGTTTAAGGTCTGTGATCTTGAGGAACAGAAACAGGTACCTCGGATGTTTGATCAGGTTCTCATAATTCACCAGAGAAAACTTCAAAAAGTGCATTTAGGATAAACATTCAAGGCTTTTATCACCATGTGAGATAGGTGGCTGCTCAGAGCAAGTTGGAGCAGATGAAATGTCTATTTTTTGTTGTTTTAACCTACATTTGATATCAGGCTCATCTTCTAGCTGGAATTCCTTCTGTGTAAATAAATAAACACATTTCCAAGTAATTTTTTAACACTCGTGAATGTAGCTTATGTCTGTGAGACAGTTTAATATAGTTCTTTTGAAGTTATGAGATCTTAAAAAAGTATCAACCGAACCTTGTATACTTTGAAGGTCTATAAGTTGAACAGTTTTTGTAGCATAAAGTTGACATTTTGCACACCTACAATATGCTAAAGTTACTGTAGGGTTTGTGTTTTTCATTTAAAAAGGGACCTGAATTAACACAGATCCATCATGGAGACAAGTCAGATTTAGCCACACAGACTGATATTCACTAGGTTCTTTAATACAAGAAAATATCAAACTTAAATGTATGAATAATAAAGCAAAGACATAATATAACTGATGCTGAATATTAAAGACCATTTTAACAGCTCAGAAGTACAAACATGTTGCATGTCAGTAAATATGCAGTAACATTTTCATGTTTTATTGTTATCTGTGTAATAATGGTAGATATTAATATTTTGAATTGTCCACCATAGAACAAATAACTATAAATATGGCTGGTAGCAATGTAAATCTTTGCTGGCGTCCAGTCTGTTGCAGCCAATCATGGTTGAAGTTTAGGATATACGCAGTCTGCCCCAGAAACACTTTCTCCAAACACTACGGTGGAAAACTGGCAGAAATCGGCCCTCAAAATCCAGCGAAACATCCGTAATTTTAGAAAGGAATGTCACATTCCTTTGCAGTTGACTGAGCCCAGTCTTTCAGAGTGCCTCCTATCAGGAAGTGCTGCACAATGGGAGCAAATTGCCAGAAACACAAAGTCAGACATTTGGGACAAAGGTGGGGGCAGACAGAGGAAACCGTGTCAGCCCTCATACAATAACCTTTGCTGCCACACTCGGATTCAATAATAAATATATCCAAACATGAGCCAAAGTCGGATCCTCTGGGGAGAGACATTGATTAAGAATAAACTCAGAAGCTTTATAGCCAAAGTGATGAGTTACTCCACTTTGACAAAAGGGACGATTCTGATCTGATTCAAACTAAACAAAGGTTTTTCAAACTTTAATTCAGGCAATGACAAGATACAGAGAAAACACACACACAGCACGCCTACAGCAAATGTTCTCATTCATATTTTCTGATGCATTTATTTATATTTTTCAAACTTACGGGGTTTCAGATGCTCTAATGTCTGTCCTGCTAAAGCACACTGTTAAAAACATGTCAAGTATTTGCGTTGTTTAAAGTCTTCAGTGTTTAATACGTGACCTAAAAAGACTACTTTACGTAAGCTGGATGTAGAATATGAAAAGTGGCATTAGTCCTAAAAACGTGTATGAAGACAACATCCACCAGGTGCTCGCTGTGTTTTCAGCACTTATCTGCTGTATTTGATGCACTGGTCACTAAATTAGCTCAAAATGCTGCTGGATATAAGCACTGACTAAAACCATGATTCTTCAGGCTCATATGCAGCCGTGTGTCCTGTTATTATGTGAAAAACAAGAGCTTAGACATCATATTGTTATTCGTGATTATTTGGCAAATTGAATAACAAAGTGTAGTAAAAAATATAGTCCTACTTCAAAAGCTTAATATTAATCTTTATAGTTTTATAAATGACATTTATTTAAATGTCCTTGTTATGTTGAAAGACATTACACCTTTTCAGAACCTCGTAAATTTTATTAGTGGGTCGTTACAGCTTTTGATGACTGATAATGTATTGTTAACTATGTGGTGTTAGTGTGTTTAATCATTTTCAGATTCAGAGATTTGCTTTTGTTTTGGGGGGTAAGGGGATTATAAATGTAGTGATGAACCCTTTTATTACTGGCTTCACAATGGATATCTCAGTGTTCAGCAGTTCCAGTATCAAAGATATTTGGTGTCCGGAGGTCGACCACCTGCTCTCCGTCTGACACGCTGCCATTTCCAGGCTTCCAGCACCGAGACATCCATCTCTAGTGCTTGGCAGATGGTTCAGACTGAGAGGTTTTGCCCTCACTGTGGCTTTAGGAGATGTCTTTATCTGGCCTGGAAGCTTTATCCCAGCCATCTGCTCACAAAGAGTCTGCATGGATTGGGGAGGGGGCAGGCGAACTTATATGTGCAAACACATACAGCAACAGTGTTGACACGAGGCTGATTGCTCAGGCTTGTGGCACTTTGGATCCACGCATGTTGAAGAGTTTGGATCAGGCAAAGAGATGGTAACAGGTTGATTTTCTTTCTTTTTTTACAGACCGCAGCAACATACTCCAGGTGTTCCTCTTTGTATTTTGGAGTGGCTGTAATGTACGTGCAGCCTGCTTTCTGTTTTGTATACACTGCATTCTTGTTGCAGGAGTCCATATGGTGGGGGCCTGACAGGTGCATCTGCCTCTGAGCTGCAGGGCAGTAGATACTGAGCAGCGCTTTGTTTCCACAAAACATCTGCCTCTTGGCCTGAAGCCCTGTGAAACCCAGCTAAACCCCAGTGTGGTTTCAAAAGTCAGCCATTCATTAAGATTCTCACAAAAGTCAACTTTTTATGTTGATGCTGGCTCAGCAGCAGCAGAGTTAATGGAGATAGACATGCAGGCCTGCATATTATTAAAGGGTTATTATTATAAGCCAATCTGTTTTATTGCATTTCACAAATCCTTTCTTTGTCTTTATTTTTAAAAATCCAATTCTAAGTCAATTTTAGCTGTTTTAAGGGGTATTGCTAAATGTCTTGGCCACTGTGATACAGGAATTTGCCAGCTTTTGAGATGAAGTTTATTTAATTTTACATGTTTGATAAAAATCTGCAGAGTTCATTTGATAACCTCCTGTTTCCCAAATTCTTTAGATATAATTTTTCCAACATTGGGCAACATTCAAAGGGACGGCTTCAGAAGAAAGCTTGTGTTGTCTGTCGACACAAGTTGTGTGTTGTGAGCCAAACAAACGTTGCTTGTTTCTCCCGAAACGGCTAAAATGAGCTCAACATCTTCCAAAGGTTTCTGCAACAGTACCCACGAGGAATGTCTGTGGATCAGCTGTTCTGGTGTTTACACAGCTCGGATGTCACATCGGCACCTTCTCATTTTATATCAGAGACATCATTACCTCAGCGATATTTTTAGACTTGGAAGGCTTTAAAAATAAAATTACCATTACTCAAAAAATACAAAGGCACAGTGATAATAGAAAAGCCTTTCACACCGTGTTCTTTGTGTGAACTTGACAAGCGGTTGACTTGAAAGCTTTCACTGTGTTTAACGCAGCAGAGAAAGAGTCTGCCCTAACCTGCCTTTGAAGGTGGCCTTCGAAACACTTGGGCTACGGTCTCTGAGGCGAGGAGGCGCGAATTACAACTGCCATCCTCATCTCATTCTTTAAGCACCTAGAACCAGGAGTTATTCATAAAGCGTGTTGCTCTGGCTGGTTTCACTTTTATTAGTGTGAGAAGAAGAAGAATTGATCTGTTCTGGTAAATGAGATGACGTGTAGGTGAACCTGTAGGCATATTGCCACAGCGGTCGCTCTTAGATATCGGCCCATAAAGCAGATGGTCAGCAGCATTCAACTCCAGTATGCTTAATTTCAAACTGTAATATTTATTTACAAGCACATCCTGGGTTTTTTTCAAGGAAAGATGTTAACCTCAGCCACAGACGGTATAAAAAGATGGACTTTATCCCCATGACATCATTCTTTTATTCAGAATTTAATAGTTATAGTATTCTTCAGTCTTCTTGGTTCAGAGTGATGTCAATTTTGTCCTTGAATGGTGATCTCGGGGCTCCAAGCGGGTGTCCACATGCCTGCTACTCTTTGTGACATGATGCAATGCAAAAACTACCCATGCACGCCTTGGGCCGATTTCTATAACAGAAATGACTCTTCAACAGCAGAGTCTTTAGCTGTGTTTGGAACAGAGTATAACTGCCGCCTAAGACGTGCACATGCTTGCAAGTAACACCTCAACCTGCGTAACGGCCCAGTCATCAGCGCTTGCGGCTAGAATGCCGCGCTTGTATCTCAATGGTTTTCCAGTGAAACAAAACTTTAACTGTTGACCTGAATCACCCTAAACTGAGTCTGGAGCTGAATCAGGTGAATGCCGTTGCTGTAAAGAAGCCCACAGGGCACTCGTGGAAATATGCGTCCTTGTCTTATCTGTAAACAGCATCACCCACAGGCACAGTCCTGTTTACTGTCCCTCGCTGGTTCAGTGTCACTTGTTTACCTTCATGGTGAGGTGAGGAATTTCTGATGTCATCAGGTGCAAGAGGCCGTTTCATGTTAGACCTGCTGTAAGTCAGACATTTGTAAATGTTTTTCACCTCCAAACCAAACATGGCTGCTCATGTGTTTGGAGTGTGAGGACACACACGGGGTGTCTCCACTATCTGCTGCTTTCAGAATTGGTAAATACTCACACATACAATGAAAAAATCCACTTCATGTAGAAGGGGTGTATTCGGGGCGTAGGAGTTGGCGTGCTTTTTTACGCTTATCTTAGTCCGATCCTGTAAGTGATTCACAGCCACTGTCAGCTAAGAAAAGGTTTGAAGTCATGAATTGGGACAGCCATGCAGCAGTGTTATTCACTGAAGAGCCCCCCCCCCCACCCACCCCCCCCCCCCACATTAAAAGAAACTGTCAGTGGCTGCCGGTTAACCTCCTGTTGTTCCCCGTAGAACAGCAGACTGGAAGCTCAGTTAGACCCTATGCACATGGTAATGTGAGGAATGCGGCCATTTCCTCCTTTCTGGAAAACAAAAGGAGCTGCTGAAGCACCAGGCTTGTCCCACCTCACATACCAAGGGCAGTGCTCCCAGATCGCAGTCTGCTTTGTGTTGGCCCAGTCAGCCCATCAACAGGTCCCAGTGACTGATCTTAGGTATCACTTCTGATGGCAATCGTCCTTGAAAATATGGTGTAAATTAGACTTTCTACCTTTCTTACCCGAGGAGTACACAGCCATAACACCTGCCACCTGTAAGAAACAAGTATGATACACATGTAAACCTGGAATATATACAAAGAAATTAAAGAAATGCTTGAGAGAAATATTTTAGTTAGAAAAACTTTACATTGTTGAATTCATTGAAAACAAAATTATGTTGATTAAAGTGAAAAATCGAAGTCACTGCTTATGTCACAATGTGACTTTGTTGCCCTAAACGTTTACGTCCCTTTAGGCACTCTTAGTAACATTTAGACATGGGGATGGGTATTCTTCCACCAGGAGGAACCTAGGGCCCAATACAACATATGATCTGACAAGGGTATGAGGATTTTATCCTAGTATCTAACAGCAATCGGCAAACCACCTTCCCAGACCATCACTGACCTAGCTCCAAACTGGTCAAGCTATACGATGTTGCAGGCAGCATAACATTCAGCAGAGCATCTCTAGAAACATGCAGGAGTACCCCACTGGAGATCATTCTGTAGGGCTCTGGCAGTGCTCCTCCTGTTCCTCCTCACACAAAAGACCTTATACCAGTCCTCCTGGTGGGTTGATGCCCTTCTACATGCCTGTCAGCTCAGGATATATCAGTGACCACATTCTTGACACTGTGCTGGGAGACATGACAAACCTTCTTGGAGAAGATCTTGAAGGAACCAGACATCTGAAAGGGCTGCTCATTCTACCAACAGTGACAGCGATACCAAATCTCAATGAAGCTGAAATGACTTTGTGATTATACCGGAATTGAGTTTGGTTGTACGCAACTGTATTTTTTTAGGAGATGAGGTCTTTTGATGGCCACCACTCGATGTTTAGGCATACGCTAAAAATAACCCTCCAGCTAAAAGTTTGAGATTTGCTTCTAAAAAACAGAAATAGCTGAGTGGGTTTTTACTTTAGAGCAAATAAAACTGATAACACACTTAAAATGACTGTTTTACTACAGTGTAAATGTGATGAAATGCTAAATAGAAGCTGCAACCAGAAGCTAAATGGCAAAAAGTAGCAAAGAGAAACTAAAATGACAAACATAAGCACACAAAGCAACACTTCCAGATGCATTTACCCTTTATACCTGTATATGGATGAAATATTGTAAATGTGTCCACTGTCAAACTTTAAAGGCGATTTAAAAAATGCTGCAGCTAATTAGCCTAGCTTAAAGACAGGAAGCTAGGAGACAGGGCTACCCAGCAATTACTTAGCTTGGCAAAACTCTCACTCTAGTCTTTGGTAATGACTCACCTGTATATTCTGTTTTTCCCAAAAATATTTCTATAAATATGTCTTTAAAAGAATAAAAACTTTATTAAACAAAAAAGTTTTTTTTTTCTATCATGGGTTTATTCTACCAAGTGACTTGCATTGCTGTTTGCTTTGTTTTAATGATTTATGGTCTGATTATTAGGTGTTTGACTTCTCATGTAGCCTGCGGTACAATGCTGAGACAGAAGTACCTGGAAATTACTGTTGTTTGTGGCGTGGGAAAGGTTGCATAATCTAATTTCCAGGCAACAGGAATGCACAGTCACTCATACGCTTCATGTTACCAGCACAGTCTTTCCACATATAATTGGTGTGTGTTTGTTTAGCGGTCCTCTATGGATAGAGATGACTTATTATCACAGAGATCCTAAGCTTTATTAAACTGAAATTCAGGTTCAAATTTGTATAAAAGGAGACTGTATCAAAAGCATCACTCCTCACATGATCTTTGATCACTTTCATAATGACTTTATAGTTTCAACTGCCATTTCAAATCTTAAATTCTGTTTTATTAAGTATGATCTCAAATGGAGTCAAAAAGGGGGCTGTTGTATCATGTAGGTAATTGTTTAACCCATGAGCATGGAGTGTTCTTCACTTTGTTACGTTTGGTTTCAAAATATCAGTGCTACACTACCCAATGGGTGACATTACCTCGTCTATGTTAATCTTTTATATATTAGGGTTTTACCTGCTAATAAAAATATTAGCACCCTCTGAATAGGCTTTGATATTATATTAAAATGATCAGACTCACTGCTTTCCTTCACTCAAGCTTAAAATGCATTTTTTTGCTTATCAGATGGCTAAAAAATACCAGGGGAATTCACAGGCTTCTGTAAAGCCAAACTGATTCTTTGCCCCAACTGTATGTGGGTCAGTTATGCTTATGTGCATAGTGAGGGCAAAAGGGCAGTTTTGGAGCCAGAAGAACCTACGCTGAACCAAAGACTGAATGTACAGAAACCGGCATCATTATTCTGTCTCATTACATATAGACAAATGTGTGAGGTGTCATAAACCTAAGCTTATCTAGAGGATCATGAAATGGTGAAACCTGTTTATCAGTTCTTCAGCATTCTTTAGCAGCTCTTGGACTTCAACTGCCATGCAAATCGATACCTGCGACTGTTTAAGATAAAGCAACCTGCACTGTCGGCTGCGAGCATCACATTAAAAAGAGAAGACTTGTTTACACTCACTACAACCTCAAATCACTGGATCAGTTTGATGGTGTTCATGCACTCAATAACATTACTGCTGCACAGCCCCCACTGCCAGCTGATCCCAGGGTCTACATCCACATGCAGCCGGTGCTTGAGGTGGAGGGGAGAACAGCAGATGGCAGGGCTGCCCCCATCATGTCTGCTTTCTTGGGAGAACAATGCATCTCTCAGAGCTCTTATTAAAGGAGGGGAAGGGGGGTTTCAGTCCGCGGACAGCTGGCAGGCAGCATGCCTCACGTCGCCCCTCTCCCCTCCATGTCCACACATACACACTGCAATTAACTGGCACGGGCTGCGGCTTAAATATTTACCAGGTCCATGCAAACAAAAGAAAAAAAGATTTAGTCCAGGTCTCAGTGATATGACATCATTTTTCATCTGCAGCTCAGTGTAGCAGGTATAAAATCTGTTACCGAGTTTGTGTCAAATGTCAAGTTTGTGTATAAGGATCACAGAGCAAGAGGACCAAAACGCAGGACAGAGTAAAAGCTCCAAATCCAAATCTTTTATCGGGTCTGAGGTCATTCAGGGGTGGGCAGACAACAAACCAGGTGAGGATGAGCAGGCAAATGAAAGGTCAATAAAACAGGTACAAATGTACAAGGAAACAAAAATTCAAGAAGAGAAGAACTTTGAACAGGGAAAATAGCTGGAATGTTTGACTGTGATCGTCTATAGTTAGATAGCCATAAAAGGTGGACATGGGTTCTGGGGCTAGAAAGCGAAGCCAGTATGGAAGTGCCTTAAGCATGCATTCTTTTTTATGAAAAGCAAGGGGCGAGTCTATAGTTATAAATAACAACTGTATAACATTGTATAAAAAACTATGAGGAAAAAGAGGCTACAGTTTACATGATCTATGAGCTCAGTAAAAACTCCCTTGATGTGATATTCTGGTTTGTTGCTGGTTAAAAGTCGCATTTAATACAACACGATGTTCAGTATGGAGATTATGATCTTCATAAATCAGGAGAAAGCTGGAGATTGTGATGGGCAGGCCTACCTTGTGATCTGCAAGTTTCTGTTGGGTCCATCCTTTTCAGAAAGATAACAACCACAGAAATGTTTAGCCTGAGGCTTAAACAAAACAACAACAAGACTTTGCCTAGCTTCATAGTGTGTTAAATGTATAGCATAACTTGATGTACACTTTCCCAAATATGTAATGAGACGTCTTTGTGAATGAGACCTCAGCAGCCGTGATAGGTCTGGTTGGTCGAACTGAATAAAATAGGCCTTTATTGTCACTGTACATGTACAAACAAATTGTGACATGGTACGTACATGTGGCATAAATGCAGTTTGCTCATTAGCACAAGGATAACACTTCTATGGAACGTAGGGCTGCTTGCTAATGAAGCTAGTTAAAATAGTTTGTATTGTGCTGGCTGACTGAAGTAAAAGAAATTAGTAATAAATGAAAGGATTCAGTTTGTGATGAGAAACGGAGACAGACTGGCTTAATTTGGCACATCTAAGTTAATGTCTAAAAATAAAATATAATGATAATATAATAAAACTAAATAGCGTTTTGTGACATTTTTTTTATTTTGACGCAAAAATTCTTCAAAATATCAAATTTTTTAACGTTGCATTCTTAAAGTATTTGAACAGCTATTTTACTGCTTTTTATCTTTTTTGTGCGGCAGTGCCACAGAAACGTTCAAACATGAGAATGCAGGGACTTAAATCTTCCTCAGCTATAGAAACTGTGCATTCAAATGTCCTGAAGCCGCACAACAAAAAACAACAACGAGCTCTTTTACATGACACAAGCAGCCAGCTGAGGGGCTGCTGCTTCTGCTGCTCTGAATCCATTTTTTTTTTTTAAACACACCGCCCCTCTCTCCTCCTCTTCCTCCTCCTCATCCTCTCCCTCCTCCCCTCTGCTCTGCTTTTGATCCCACAGGGACTCGGAGCCTTTGCATTCCTGTCATTCCAGCCGCAGCGAACAATCAGCTCTCAGTTATTTATTAGTGCGCCTCGCAGCTCCGCTCCGCTCAGTCTGCTGCTTGCTACCCGTCAGCGCGCACACATGCGCACGGAGGAAAGGAGCTCCGCACACTTGTGGACGTTTATTTTGAACAATAAGCGCAGATCATTGATTTGAGATACGACGGCACCGCTCACTGTGCGATGAGACAAAAATTTGGTGAGTTTAGCATTTTATCTGAATAGGTTTATCTGAACGTTTTCTGTCGGTTTGTGTGTGGACGGAGTCCACTCCGGATGGAGTTACTTACTTAACAGATTACATCTGAGTCCCGTTTTAATTCATGAGCCACACACAGATCCATCCATTTACAAAACAGTCTCATTCATGCAGGAGCTATAAAGGCACAAACCATTCAAATGTAGAGTTACCCATAAAGCTTTTGCATTTTATGTTTTATGTGTTTATAATTCAAACTCAAATAGTAAAGAATTTAAAGACTTTTCACACTTTGTAAAAACAAAACAAGAACATTTACTTTGGCCAAATTGACCCTGTGGCGGCCGGTTCTGGTCACCAGGCCCTTTCACACCCCTGACATTAATGTCTTTAAACTGATTTTTAAATAATCTTTACTGCTGCTTTTTCAGCTTGGAGGATTAGACTTGATGATGTTTTGCGTAATTCACTCTTGATCTCATGTAGCTGTGTAGCTATTTTGTGCGGTCAGGACACATTGTGGTGGTTTAATAAGGCATTAATTTTACTCTCTATCCAGATTTTCACGTTGAAAGTTAAAATGAGTTAATTGTATAAAGCAACCAGTGCATTTTAAAGCATCCATCATTCATATTCTGAAGACTTTATATGTCTTCATCATGTTTTGGGCATTATCTGATCCTGAATCACTGGAATCTTTTGAGTCTGTGCGACCGTTGAGTATTATGCTTGTGTGACTGGAGAATGTTATGCATTGCAGCATGTGGGCCATAAAAACTGGATCTCCAGTGACATCACTATCAGGGGTATTTCCAGCTACAGCTCGTGCACACACAGCATTGTGTAACAGAAGTGTGGATAAGTTTGTGCAGTGTTGAGTCTGACCACAGTTCTTTTCCTTTCAGATGTGTGATTTGTGAAGCGCCCACGCTGCCACATCGAGGCTTGTTTTTGTTTCGTTTTTTTTTTTTTTTTAAACTGTCTTTTCATTGGCTGACATGAGAACTGCCGAGGAGTCCTCTGGAACGGTCCTGCACCGTCTCATCCAGGAACAGCTCCGCTACGGAAACCTGACGGACACGCGCACGCTTCTAGCCATCCAGCAGCAGGCACTGCGTGGAGGCAGCAGCGGCGGCGGCACCGGCAGTCCCCGCTCCTCTCTGGAGAGCCTCACTCAGGAGGACACTCAATACATCCAGATGTCAACAAGGCAGGAGCCTCAAGGTCAGGAGCACCAAGGAGACAGCTTGCACTCTGAGAGCCCCGTGTGCCACCTGTACCATCTCCACAAGGAGGAACTGCCTACTTACGAGGAAGCCAAAGCCCACTCCCAGTTCCTGAACTCTCAGAAGGGGCAGGCAGAGCACAATGGACCCAGCATGGATGTAGAGGGAAGTGGAAGTGAGGCACAGTGGGATCTGAAGAGAGAGCACGCTCGCTCTCTCAGTGAGAGACTCATGCAGCTTTCTACTGGAGAGAAACCGGTCTAGGAACAGTCTGCCTATGAGTTCCTCACACAGCTACCCACAGCTCTATAATCATCACAATAATGTTTTAAATGCTGCGACACCTGACAGACAAAGGGCTCAGCTGTGTGCAGAGCAACGAGGACCACCCCCAGACTATCCTTTCTGTGTCAGACTTCCTGGATACATGCTCAGCCACTCACAGGAATATGTGCAATACAACCAAGACCCCCATCCTCCCCTCTACACACAACAGCACAGGTAACATCCACAAACACATGCGCTATCAAAAAAAGAAGAACAGCCCCAGAGAAGTCTGCTGTTCTTTTATTTTGGCGGTCTTTTCAGCACTGTTGCTATCTCCTGTCTGCAGGTTTGTGTCTGCTCAGTCTGCGCAGGAGACTCACAACAGCATCACAGCAGCTTCAGACAGCAACTCCCCTCAGAGCGACACATTAATGCGGGAGAACGAGCGGCTCAGGAAGGAACTGGAGGTGTACACGGAAAAGGCCACCAGGCTTCAGAAGGTGAGAGGATGGTAGTGAATGGTTCGTTGAGGTCGTGAGAAAACAAAAGTTTTTAGCTGGGGCAGGAGGTGACGGGTTTTCTCACTAATTCAGAGCATGGAATCTCTACAACGCATCTCCTTTTGTCTTTAAAAACATGTCGGCATGTGAGGAGATAAATGGCTGGCACCTGGGATCACGAGTGTTCAGTCTGGAATGTTAATTCCATTATTCATTCACGTAGTATTAAAGAGACATTTCACAGCGGGTGGCATTCAGTAGACTAATTAGCCTCGTTGATATTAACATTTGCAACATAAACCAGACAATATGCAGGAATTCCTCCCCCAGAGACTCATTTTCTCTCTTTCTTCCCAGTTGGAGTTGGAGATTCAGAGGATATCTGAGGCTTATGAGACCCTCATGAAAGGCTCTGGAAAGCGAGAAACTCTGGAGAAAACGATGAGGAATAAACTAGAGGCAGAGGTTAAGAGAATGCATGACTTCAACAGAGACCTGCGAGGTAAGTTTCCATTTTTATTTGTCTGTCTCCTGGCTTTAAACCTACCTTATGCGTATGTGCTCATTGTGGTATGCTGGTCATCTCTGTGCAGAGCAACTCGACGTGGCTAACAAGCACAGAGCGGACTGCGCCGACCCGAAGCAGCACGTCTTTGTCAAACTCTTGGAGCAAAGTGAGTCTGCATCAGTCTTTTGTTACAAACTCCTCTCACTCTGCAGTTCATCACAGATTCAATCACAATTCCCTGTGAAACACTGAACAATAGCAGGAACATAGCTGAGCAGGGATTGGTTTCCTTCTTTAGTGATGTGGTGCTGTCTACATGTTGTCACACAAATGGGTGTATCTCCCCTGTAAGTGACTTTTGGCACCTAGACTCCAGACTTTTTTTATGCTGCAGTAAATGTGGCCTGGATTCCTGAGATGTTTTTAGGGCTTTCAGGGTGTTTGCCACTAGGAATGCCCCCCCTCCCTTTTTTTTTTTTTTTTTTTTTTGTACTGATGTGCTCAGTTTTGCATCGCTACTAATGACCTCCCTTCTCAAGGGGAACTAATACGTCTGGGTGTCCTGGCCTAACTCTACATGACCCATGACTTGCTCATTCTCCTTATTTGGGCATTTCTTTTTCATGCCATAGCTTAATGATGATCGGCCACTTGTGAATATTTCTTTGCTCCCTTTTAGCTCTGTGCAGAACTGAGCTGTAGAGAAATCCCTACAGCGAGGATTAGGTGGAATAACACTTATGTTGGAACATTTGGGCAGTAAATGCAGTCGTGTCAGTGTCTATGATTATCTTTCCCAAACGGTTATCTCAGCATAGCAGAGAAAAGCAGTACAATAGTGGGATGTGTAGTTTATATGTTTGTGTTATGAGAACCACATGAAATATATTTTGAGCTGCTTGTTTACTTCACGTCCTCAGAGGCATTCCAGAGCTTTTACCAGTACAAGGCTATGCCTGTGTGCGTAAGTGGATAAGAGGAAGTCTGCATTCCCTCCACAGGCATGCACTCATGTTGTGTAATCAGCCCCCTTTTAAAGAGGCACATCAGTTAAACTTTCTAAAAGGGCTCATTGAAATGCAGACTAGCTTTCAAAGATTCAATGAGAAATATTGTTTTTACTGATCCCATGTTTACGAGGGCAATAAACTTAGCAGAAATTGAGGTGTCAAATGTTTTGATGTTGAACCACATGCCTTTATGTCTGTTGTTTGGTCACATTCCTTAGAAAATGCACTGAAATGCTCCCTGGAGTGAAGGCTTCACTGACCCCAGTGAAGGCCATGGGAGCTTCTCTTTAGAGGAGACCAAATTTTTTTTTTTTCTTTTTTTTTTTTTTTTTTTCAGTGATATAGTTTTATAGGCTTAAAAAATCAAACAAAAGCCAGGAAGAATCTCAAAAGATTTATTTTTAAGTTGGTAAGAGCCTCGTCACCTTCATTAACCTGCTGTTTCCTGTATTGCAGATGAAGAGCAGCAGCGGGAGCGCGAATGTCTGGAGAAGCAGATTCAGCACCTGCGAGTGTCCAGGGAGGAGTGCCAGCGGAAACGGGAGCTGATGGAGCAGGCTCTGGCCTCGGCGCAGACTCGCAACCGTCAGCTGGAAGAAGAACTTCAGAGGAAGAGGGCGTACGTGAAGAAAGTGGAGAGGCTGCAGAGTGCGCTGGCCCAGCTGCAGGCCGCCTGTGAGAAGCGGGAAGAGCTGGAGCTCCGGCTACGCACGAGGTTGGAGCAGGAGCTAAAAAGCCTCAGGGCACAACAGGTGAGGAAAACAAGCCCCCCCCCCCCAATGGTTCAGTTAGCAGATTTTAACAATGTGAACATGTCCAAGCGGCTTATCCTATAGAAACACTTGGTTGGCTCACAGGGTGAAAGGGACCAGCATTAGTCTGCTAGAGGATTCCTGCGTAGTTAAAGTAGTAAAAGTGGATTGAGGGATAAACACATTTTCAGAGAGTCAGATTTAGAGCATTTTGTTTCCTTGGGTGTTAAACGCTCTATTCTGTCTACCGTTTCAGTCCCAGAACCAGAGCACTGATTCCACAGCTTCAGAGCCGAGCTCGTCCAGGTTGCAGCAGCATCTGAGGGAGAAGGAGGAGCGTATCCTTGCCCTGGAGGCAGATATCACCAAGTGGGAGCAAAAGTACCTGGAGGAGAGCACCATGAGGCAGTTTGCAATGGATGCAGCAGCCACAGCTGCAGCACAGAGGTACAAACAAATCTGTCAAAATGGAGTGAAGATTCAAAACGTAAAAATTGGGGGATTATTTAGAAAACCGTCTATTTTATTTTCAGAGATACAACTATCATCAATCACTCCCCGCGGCACTCTCCGGACAGTAGTTTTAATGAAGACCTGCCGTTGTCCCATCACAGACGTCAGGAGATGGAGAACAGGTGATCATCTTTTCATCCATACGTCATTGTCTCCTTCTGCCTGCTCTGTGATGTTTTTTCTAAACTCACTATGTTCTCCGTGCGTTCAGGATCCGCGCTCTTCACGCTCAGCTCCTGGAGAAGGACGCGGTGATCAAAGTCCTCCAGCAGCGCTCCAGGTTGGAGCAGAGCAAGCCTGAGAAACAGGGGCTTCGTTCGGCCAGATCCGTCCCCTCCATCAACATAGCGACCGGCGGCATGGAGAACAAAGGTGAGCTTCTGCCCTTACTATTCGTGCCGAGCTGAGGAATCTGGAATCTTTAATTTCACACGCTATCCTGTGACAACTGCCAGACAGAATGCGCACACCCTGAAAAAGACAAAAACAAGTAGGACACAGCCCTGTTTTTAAACTGGAATGCATATCATCTCTCACTCCAGAATAGCCCCATCCAGAATAGTCATGGGAAGAGCTCTGCGCGGCAGATGTTCAGGAGCGCGTAAATGTGGATGTAGACGGGTAATTAAGCAGTTTCTTCTCTTTGTCTGCAGGAAAGAGCCTCTCAGATGACCAGACAGGTTCAGCTGTGCTGCAGCCCAAGCTGCTTGCTGCTGCTAAGGTCCTGAGCCGAGACTGCAGCACGCAGAGCGACGAGGCCTCACAGGAGCCTGAGGCCACAGCAGAGCACGGCAAGCTCAAGATGTGTGAAGCAAGCTCAGCGGCTACACCTGGTGGGTTTTTCGAAGTGCTTAAGGCCCAGTCAGCTCCTCACAGCTCATTTTAAGAATGTGTCATTGAATTAAATAGAAAAATCACTCCGACAAGTAGCTTTACATTGTTTCCTCCAGTCAAATCAGCAAACATGAATATTACAGCTGAAACACTCGGATCAAAAAAGATCCACAGAGGCCTCTGGCCACGCTGCGTTTCTACCATACTGTGGTTGAGAGAAAATAGTTCCTCCAGGAACCACGTGGTAACTGGGTCATGATTTCTAGAAAAAAAAAGATGTTGCTACTTAGTTTTCACATCAGGTTTTTGGTGCTTTCAGCACCGCAGGGCAAGTGCAGACCTCTTCACCGAGGATATTTCCAAAAACGAGCAACTCCAAAACAATCTGGACATATAAATAACAAATATTTATCTAAACGAATGACACGTGCATCGGCAGTTTGCCTTCCAGTGTTGTTTTTTCTAATCTATAAATTCTGTCCTGCCTGTAGAAACCTCGGAGGAGCCAAAGCTTCCGCCGAAGATGCTAAGGAGCCTCAACAGCTTGGGCGCAGACGTGGTGGAAATCCTCATTTGAGCGCTCGCTGCGGCTCATATGACTGACAGCAGCTCTGACACAGACTCTTGGCTGAGACTTTAAAGGGCTTTCTCGACGTCTGGCTTAAATCAACATGTGTGTGCTGAGATTTCCTTCTGCTGTTTCTGCACAACTCATAAACGGGCAGTTGGGATTCGTTCACGGTACCTGGACAGTATTTCAGCGTGACAGGAACTGGGCTGCTGACTGTGCATATATTGTGCATGTTTCTCTTTTTATTTTTTAATTATGTATTGTATTTATACATGTAAATGCTGCTCATAATTGATGTGATTTTTGTTTGTCCTAAATGTGCACCACTTTCTTTTTCTAATTATATACACATGACTCACTTCTTGGTTTTGTTTTCCAGTAGCATCCCTGTTACCATGCCCTCTGAAAGTAATGGGAATATTTATAAAATGACTCAGAATTTAACAGAGCTAAATTAACAGTTGCCCTCCTCTTTAAAATACATTCGGAGGCCTTGCTCTCAGCTCAGAGGGGGATTTGGAAACATTTTTTTGAATGCGAAGCCTGCAAAACGCCTGCTCGGTTCTCTCTTTAAAAAGCGTGTGAGGATTGACGCCGTTTCTCTGGGGTCCGGTTTTCCAGATCCCCGGCTAATGTTTGGGGCCTCAGAAGGTGGCTACCCAGCGTTTCGCTCCCCTCCCATGCCACAGTGGAGCTAATCTTCTCACATTCCTCGCTGAGGGAATGCTCCCGTTAAAGAAAAAGGCTATCTAAAGTCTGACCCTTCGCCCTTGTTAAAATGGCAGGCATTCTCCACATGACTCCTTTTCTGGGGTGGTTATTTCTTCTGAGTCGTGGTAGCTGGATCTACCGCGAACGTCGAAACGGTCAACTATAATTGGCCCGCATTTGCTACTCCATCGCTGTTATATTCAGCTGTTTTTCAAGTATCTCACATTTCTGGGTAGACTATACTGTAAGCCTAATATGGACTCTTCTATTTATTTCTCCCTGCGTGATGTAGAATCACTGAACACTGATGAATGTACACTTCTGTTTTCAATGAATGTGTTTTCTATTTAACTGGAATGTGCCACACTCCATGGGGAAAGGACATTAAAACTCATCATCAGTGGATTTCTGAAGAAGCCAATAAGCTCATCCAGTTTTTAAATATTAGCGTGTGAAACCTCACGTTTACCCGATGTTCTCCTTCATCCTCCATCACAGTGCATTTGCTGGTCAGTGCAGTGTGTCAGAGTTACTGCCCTTTGCTTATTCTGCAACATGTTTACACAAATGGCTGTTTGAAGTGAGAGAAGTTAATATATTTTGTAATTATTATTTTTTTCATATCTACTTTAAATGGTCTTGTTTCCTGGTGCCAAAGATGGACTCTATCTTTAAGTTATAGTTGATGACGAATACAAAAGGTTGTGTTAAGTTGCCTCGCTTCAGCTGGTTGACCCAACGTGATGTTGCTGTGAACTTTTGTAAAGGAAACATTTGTATGTATGCCTTAACATTTCACAATAATAAAGTTTTAATATATTCCTGATAAAAGGCTCTCTGTTCTCTTCACCGAAGTAAAGCCGTAGATGTCACCCGCTGGTTTGTAAACATTTTAAACCTGAAATTTTGGTGCTATTGCCAGCGTTTTTGGAACCACAAGTGACCATATTTGGACAATTAGAAGGATTTACTTCACCCGCTAACATCAGCTAGCTAGGTTTACTGAATCCAAATAGGGTGCACCAACGGTTCCTCATTAGTTCAAAGATAAAAGTTTAAAAATCACCTCTTGCAGTTGTTATGAAGGCAGATATCAGCTATAGAAACAACCATTTATATCAGGCTGTAAAGACGGTGACCTCGCCTTCTTCTTTTAGCTGCCCCCTTTAGGATCGCAACAGTGGATCATCTGCCTCCATCCTTAGCAACCCCCTTTGTCACACCAACCGTCTGCCTGTCCTCCTTCACTACGTCCATGAATCTCCTCTATTTTCTTCATGCCTGGCATCTCCATCTTCAGCGTCCTTTGTCCAGTATATCCAATATCTCTCCTCTGCACAAGTCCAAACCATCTTAGCCTCTCTAACTTCATATCCACACTTGAACTGCTCCTCTGACATACTCATTTATAGTCACTCCCATTGAAAATCTTAACAGCTTCAGCTCAGACACTTCCAGAGTGGCCTCATTTCTTTTTGTCGCTGTGACAATTTCCAAACATCTCAGTGACCTCAGAAATCTTCGAGTTTGAAAAATTCAGCCAAAATCTTCTATCCTCTGTCCACTTGAGGCTGATCCCCAAAGTGACAAAAATCTACTAGTTTTGGTCTCTTTAGATATACTGGATTTAGGGGATGACCAGGCTGTTGGGGTTAAACATTTGTACTTACTGTTTGACTCCAAGTTTTCTTTAAAATGTCTCTCCTCAGTCATCAGTCATCCTTCCAATAAATCTACTACACCAACTGAGCCAAGATTTTCCTCTATTCTTCTGTGACTTCTATGACTGCTCAGCTGTGGTTGGTCTTCTTCAAGCAGAGACACAATATGATGTACAAAAACTCTGCAAGTAACAAAATGTACTGTATTAGTTTCACAGCAATCTTTTTCTATCTTGCTGTTAAGATAAAGGCATCTTGCATGACAAATACCAGAAGCTGTACCTCAAATCCTAAGAAAATTAAGTTCTTGAGGATTTTAGATTTCATCTCACACAAAGTGATTCTCCAAACCTGCCCAGCAGGAACTAATCCACACGAATTCTCAGAAAATAAGAGAACCTGTAATGTTACTCAAGTTAAATGGAAATACAAATTTAACCTCAAATAATCAGATCAAATGCCAAGTAATTGATTGTATTTTGATGTGGATGTGCTTTCTTATATATTCTCAAGATGTGCAGGGACATGCAGGAATTCCTCGGTAAACTTTTAATTTTAATGTAAATATTTTTGTCTTCCTTGTTCCCCCTTGCTGAGGTTGGAATTTCATTCCTCAGATGCCAAACATTTTCCTCTCGCTGCCTTTACTTGTCATAGGCGAGTGCCACTTTTCTCAGGCGGGGAAAAGCTGCAGTAATAAATCGCCATGTGTTGAGTACCATTTTCAGCTTTGGCACCATGTGGTCTGTGATTTCCCATTATTTTGGTCCTATCTGTGCAAATGCAGATCACATTTCCTGACTCGTATGTCAGTAACTGTGAGTGAGGTGAGGCTCAGCTGAGGGGAAAGGTTAGGATTACGTGAGTACTAAGTTTGAACAGCATCATAGTGGGAAATTTAGCCGAAAAGTCATCCTCATCCAGTCTGCATGGAGAAAGGTTAAACCTTCATGTATGCATTCCACATAGATGCAGACTGGAGCATAACTTACAAAGACTGTTGTCAGGTTATCGCCGTGATTTCACCACTGTGACTCCTGCCAACTGTGCGCGTGATTCAGAGTGGATCAAGAACAGATGTCAATGTTCTGAATTTCGACTTTGTTTGTTTTTCATGGTATGAAAGTGCAGACTCGTGTGAAATGCACTCCACATAATTCACGCTTCATCTACAGTCAGAAAAATGTTAAAGTCAAGCGCCATTTGAAGCAATGCGAGATACAATCGAAGTGTGTGTGAGGAATGAAGGGGACAGTTGGTAACAAATCATTTGTCCTCCTTTCCTTTTGAGCACATTTTGTACTAAAGGCATGTGTGAAATATTTGGAAAAATAACTGTGGGGCTCTGTGTTTTGCCTTGATTTCCATGGAGATTCCAAAACTTCCTGCCTACAGCAGCCATGGAATGTGCCCCCGCCCCCTCAGCGTTTCCACATAAATCAGGGCACTGACTTCTAATTTTAGGGATGTTAGAGAGACGATGCAAATCTCTCAGAGGAGGCCACTGGAAGCAAATTTTTCGGCCTGAGTCCACTGCAACATTATTTGCTGAACTGCTCGACTTAATTCAATTAAGCTTTATTTATAAAAAGTCTGTTTACAATAACAGTCACCTCTATGTAGTACGGTAAAGACTCAACAACATTAGATCAAATGAGCACCACTTGGTGATGGTGGAGACGAAGAACTCCAGCAGAAGACGCATCCAGCAGGGAGGAGCTGACATCTTAGAGAAAAGGAGCTTACTCTGCTCTCCTACTTCAACCCAACGTCACAGCAAAGCTCTGTCGATTTCAGCGGAGCATTGTTTGGGTGACATGTCACTCTCTGTCACGTTCTCATGAGGATGATGTCTTTTTATCTTGCTAAAGTGTTTTGTCTTGGGTTTTTTTTAAGACAAAAGTCCAAGTCATCATTATCAGCTTCTGCAGCGTTTTATCAGCACTGTTCATGTGCAGCATGTCTTTAAGCCCCATCCATCTATTTTCTTCTTCTTACCCAATGGGCTGGGGCCTAGAGTGAGAGGGGGGTACACCCTAGACAGGCCACCAGTCGATGGTAGGACCAACATAGAGAGACAGACAACCATTCACACTTACATTTGTGCCATTAATCATTTTATAATCTCCAATTAACCTAAGCCTATGTATATCCTTGGATAGTGGGAGGAAGCTGGAGTACCTGTAGAGAACCCATGCAGACACGGGAGAACGTGCAAACTCTCTGGCCAGATGGTGACTTTGAATCCAGTTCAAACTTCAACTCCACTTTGCCCATCGGGGACCCTCAACATGAACATCTGAACATGATCCTTCATCTGCTCTATGTTGATGTGTATATATTAGCCTAACTATATCTCTGTAGCTAGCCACCAGCTACCACATCATTATATGTTAACATCTGGCTAATGTAAGTAACTTTCTGCTAAACCTTACAAATCCTTTTTTTTCATGGATGCCTGGACATGAAACTTTACTGTAACATCTGGGAGAACAGCCAAACTGAGTTGAAAGAATCTGGAGCTTTGTGAGCTCTCTGTGGTGCCTCAGTGTTTGATTGAGTTCAGACATAATGACTTGTTTAATTAATTGAGTTGTGAGATAATGAAGCTGCCATGTTTAAAGGGGTTCTTGGGGAGAGTATACTTCATTAACCACGGAGAACCTCTCTTTGGTGCTTTAGCTGGTTGCTGTCTGGGTCTGCTAGTGGTTTCCAGTGAATCAACTGTGCTGCACAATCCAGAAAGGCCAATTCATTGTAGGGAAGGAATTATTAGATGAGTCAAAACACACTGTGTCTGTAGCAACACGGAGAGACGTGCTGCAGAGGACAACCTTCATGCCAGAGAAAAACCAAAAAACCAAAATAAAAAATGAGTCAACGTTAAGATCAGACATTGTACAGCTGTGAAAAGTCACTTAACTGAAGTCTGAAATGGTTATGAGTAATTAACAATGCAGACAAATGAGTAAGAGTCAAACTGGTATGTCACAGAAAAACAGTGTTTCTTTCTTTTGCTTGTACTCATGTACTCATGTTAACATTTCCTTGATTTTTAATCACTGATCTTACTAACTTACTGCTTACTTCCTTGGACTCATTTAATCGTTCCAAATAAAACCAGTCACAAATAATATCCCAAGAATTTACGAGTGTTTCACAACTTAAAGAAACATACCAGCAGGTGTATGCAACTGAATAGGCACAGCTGGGGAATTCCATGGCATGCCTCAGCATGCAGCAGTGGTTGAATAACCCTTTATGATCCAGGTGGATATAAATGATGACTATGTGCAGAGAGCTAATCGCTGATGAAAGATCGTTTGTGAATTTTCACTCATGTTAATGTAGAAAAGAAGAAGAACTTGACACTGTTTTAACACTTAAGTGGGAAAATACTGTAGTGACTTAAATAACTGTTATACTTTATCTTCAGATATACTCTTTTAAAATGTTCTCTTTTAGTTTATCGTACCAATACTCTTTTCCTTTATATAATTAATCATTGGTGTGTGAAGTTTATCGTTTTGATTTTTCTTTAGTTTTGGGTTCCAGTTTTATTATTACTCGTACCTCCCTGTGTTCCTCTGCTTTGTGTTTACTAGGAGTTTTCCTACTTCCATATTTAGCAGCATTTAGCATTTCCTGTTTTACTTTGAAAGAGTTTTTATTTTCCTGTGACTGCTTTTTCAATCTTTCTGTTGGTCTGGTTGTCTTGACTGTTTTTACACGTTGTTAATTACTATGTCCTGCATCTCTTTTAACTCTTTTGTATAATCCCGGTCACGCAACAGTATATAATCTTATGAAACTTAATATTAATACAATTTAATATTAATATCCTAAATTATAAAACGTGAAAAAAACAGAAAAGGTGCCATAAATTTGATAGTCAGAATCAGAATCAGAAAGACTTTATTTATCCCCAAGGGGCAATTAGTTTTTAGCTTTGAAAAATAGTGCAAACTAACTGAAGTAGATGTGCGCTAATGCTGAAATACATTACAATATATTTACTTATAATAAAAGAGCAATTTTTGATTGTGCTAATGGAGGGCAGCATATTTCCAAAACAGGGCAAAAGAAAAAGCCATGGCATCAGCAAAGTCGCTGGGCAACAGAAATATCTATGCCAAATTCATCCAACAGTTGTTGAACCGACCTTTAAACAGACATTTCCACCTGTTAGCTAAAAATCAGCTAGTCCCAAAAACAGCATCATAAATCCCTTAAAAACTAAAGTACAGTTTCATATATCCTAATCCTGTTGCTGTTTCTACAGAACTTTTTCACATGTTTCCCACAAAAAATATGTATATATCTATTTGATCACACTGATGGTATGAGATGTTGTTTGTAATCCAGCAGCTGAATAGCCTAACGATATGACCCAGAGTTGTGCATAGTTTTATATCTTTCCAATGGTTTTTACTTTGTTGTATACATTTTTTCCAGATGGTGTTTGTGGTTATGATTAATTGTGTAGTTTCACTGTAATTTTAGTCTCAGTAAACAAAGATAAACTAAAGCAATAATTTTGACCAAAGCAGAAAATCACAGAAAATATTGTTCTCATTTTTTCCGTTAAGTTTAGTTCTTATTTTTATGTCAGTTGGCTAAAATATTTTTTACATGTACTTCTACATGAAGTTAATAACTTTGACATATACCAGGGGAGCTTCGAGGATGTTTTAAAAAATTGGTTATCATGTCGGGGCCCACATGAAACCAAAAGATATATGATCGGCAATATACATGGGGGGAAAGTAAACATCTGGACTTTTGGGGTGATACAGATGTTTTACATGAAAAGGGGCTAGAGAAGACTTTGAGCATAATTCTATATTTAAAAGCTGTTTTATTTAAAACATAACCCCACCTACTAATGCAAATTTTCACTGAAATATACTTTAGAACGTAAATTAAAAATACTCATTATGCAGATTCAGTAGAAAAAATATTAAGTAGAAAAATTAGCTAAGTAAGTTTTTTTTTCTGAGGGGGGGTTTAATATCCAACACTGTGATTTGCTCTGATGAGGAACCAAAAAAGTTGCTAACCAAAATGGCTATAAGATGAAAAACTTAGTGTGACTAAAAAGGGAAAAGGGGGGGAATGGAAACATGTAGAGAATGTAAAGATGTTTTGATGACCTGCTGCTGCTCTCTAGTGTTTATGTGAAGGTATTACAGTTGCTCCTCCTCTCAAACTGACACCTGGTGTGCTGGGACTGAACTTCATGCCAGAGCTTTTTCAGTAGTGGGGCAAGCATAAAGTGTAAGATAACAAAATGTCTTTAAGGGCTTGGATCTTAATGTTTTGAAGCTTTACTTTAAGTTTTGTTCCTGTCCTTGTGATTGGTGACAAAAGGATAGCAACATGAGTGAAAGGGAAGATTTAGAAGCTTTCTTTGTTTGTTTTGCATCTAAGCGAAAATGAAAACATAAAAAAAAACCTAGGGATATGTTTTATTTGATTTGCAAAGGGAGACTGAGCTCCTGTTTATTAAAAAACAAAAATCAGGCAGTGGAGACCATATTAACAGTGTTTATTTCTCCCGTAAATCAGGAAATTTACATGTTAAAGACAGCTTAACACTTTAACAGGATTTAAGATATTTCATTACATTTAACAAGTACTGGCTATTGTACATTATGAGGGGTGCCTGAAATCCTTTACTTTAAAAATATTGGGGTGTTTTTTGTCATTTAATTCTTGAATTGTGTGTCTGGTCGCTTATTTCTTTGAATTAATTACTTTCTGTGCGGATATTTCATTGCTGTTGAAGCATAGGCAGCATCAAGTGGCCTTTAGAGGAACTGCAGTTTTTTGCACTTCCGCCTTGGCTTCCTTTTTTCGGAGGTTCCCACTTGGCTCCAAAGTGAGCTCGATTGCGTCCGTCGATCACGTGACTAGAGTGTCTTAGCGTCCCCCTAACAACCGCCTACCTCCTTCAGCCCGTTGTACCGCTTTATGGCGCTAAAAACATTTCTATTGGCTAGCGATCGAGCAGTCCCTTCTCTGGTTGGTTGAATGTAGAAAGTAGGTGCAGTCCTATCTCAGCGGTCTTCCGGCTTGCATTTTGAGAGTGAAAAAAAGAAAAGACGAATGGAAAAATTGTAATCCACAAAACGAGCATTGCCCAGCAACTCATCGATACGGTAAAGTCTGCGCACACACAACAGCCTTTTTGTCCTTTTAGCTGTAGGAAGTTTGTGCCGCTGTACTCTGTATAAAGTTCAGGATTTGGCATGAAAAGCAGGTTAGCGGGGCTAGCGCTTCCAGTGTTAGCATGCTGCTAGGTGGGATAGCTGCCTAATGAGGCAGCTTTTCGGTTTTAGGGTTACAGAGGCTAAAACAGCCACCACGGTGGATAGTATCTGACTGAGCTGAAAACGGGTGTGATTCTAGTTGAAAGGCCTTTTCTGTGCATGCTTGTTAACGTCATATTTGGTGCGCATCGACTCAGTTTGCTGTCTGTCATACGATACCGACTACATAATGTCAAACAAAGGTACTGAAGCCGTTCGATCCTTTTCAGACACTCAAATACAGCTTTTTCCTGTGATGTTAAACAGCTCTTAATTTCATGGACACGTTCTCTGCCCTCCGTCTGTCCGTTTTACGTTCCCGCGCTGCATGTGAAGGGTTAATCTACATGGCTTTTGTTGTTGTTGAGGTCCTCGGACTGGATCGTCAAGAGCAGAGGTTTTCAAATATTTTGTGACCAAAGGGTGAGCTAAAATTTCACGGCACACTTGTATTTATACCAGGGGAAAATAATCTATATTCAGGTCGGGAATTTAACCCCATCCCGGGATACTTAAGCTAACCCTGTGTGGTATTCGGGGCTTACAGTCTCACGCTGTCTGTACGTAGCTACAATAATTAACTTTAATAATTGGATGTTTTAGTATTTTCAGTAAGAGTGAAGAGAGTCTGTATCCATAACTATGCAAAGCACGTCCATAATGAACAGTTATGCCGTAAAAGATATGTGTCATAAATATATTTAATTTTTAAATCGTAGTAGGCATACAGCGGCTGTATGGAAAAAAGCCTATTAGAAACTGAACTGTACTGTGCAAAAAAGTCTTGACACATTGGGAAATGGGTGCAGAAATTATTTGAAACATGCAAACATACATGGAAATACAGTACATAAGGCCAAAACGGAGTTTGTGCAGTTCTAACGAGCTTACATTCGTAACGTTTTGTATTCATATTTACATTAATTTTCAAAATATCCTCCATGACTGAGCCTCCATTGTGTTTTACAGATGGCGGTGGAAACTCATTTTTGAACCTCTTTCCTCACCTCTCGTTATATCCACAACAATTTCACCCCAAAAATCTCACTTTTGGATTAATAACTCCATTAGACCAGTTGTCACAGATTCTCAGTCAGTTTCTTGTGTAATTTGGCAAATCTGGCATTCCTCAGCCTTTTCTCCCTGTTTCCCATGATGCCTATGATGGTGTTTTTAACTTTGTCATATCCTGTGTGCATCTGCTTTGCATCCTGTTTTAGATCATAAATAGTTAAAATGAGCTCCCAGCAATTCCCCCGACATGGGCTGCCTGCTTCTAGTGGGGGAGCACCTCAGATCCCAGCACCTGGAAACCTGGTGCCTGTCAATCAACCGTCAAGCGCTTCAGGTAACATTTAATCACACAAAAATGGCAGAGAAGATGTAAGTGTGTAGTTGATGTCTAATCAAGTTCTTTTTCCTCAGGCGGAGGTGGTGGAGATGCAGACAGCAGTCGGGATGGTGACCACGGTCAGCATGATCATCCACCTGCCGGTGGCGGGGGAACCTCGACTTTCAGAGATGAAAAGCAAGAGACCATGGTGGTCAGACCATACCCACAAGTACAGACGCAGCTCGGCCAGCCTCCAGCTGCCACCCAAAACGTGGCCATTCAGCCCGGCACACCTGCAACCTTACCCACCCCCTCTGTCCAGCTCCCACAGGGCCAGCCTGCAGTGCTTACTGAAAGCCAGATGAAGGTGACCTTTAAGTCTCTGTTTGAGTTTCTATAAACTTAACCATCTCCAAAGTAAAAGGAACATAATTTGCTTTCTTATATTGGCAAAGTTTTCTGAGTGTAGACAGTGTTCAACGTAACATTTTCCCCCCATGTCTCAGTTTTTGCAATTCCTGAAAATAATAAGACGCCAATTTTCCTTATATTTTAAAAAGTATGTTATTGTAGACTAAGCTACCCAACAATAACTTAAAGTTAAAATTAGCTCTGAAGTACCAAAAGGTTCAGTAAAACTCTGATCTGTGGGGGGGAAATGTAATGCTGTAGACAGGAATCTCATCATAGGATATTTCTTTTTTTACTTGAGCTTGAACTTTTCACCTGGGCTGTCTGAATCTGATCATCTAGCTTGTATTATTTGTTAAAACAAACAGATGTTAATTTTTTTAAATTGATGTCTTTTTCAGGCGGTCTTGAAGTCACCAATGCCAAGTCGTCTTATTGCTCCAGCACCAGCTTCCAACCAGGCTCATATGCCCATACCCCCCAAGGTGCCTGGTCACATAACAGTCACCATCGAGAGCAGCATCGCTACCACCCCGTCTATCCCTGTGGCAACCATCAGTGGTCAGCAGGTGAGTCTTTTCTACATTTGCTTTTAATGTTTGTCTTTTTCCTGCTGACAACTAAAGACCTGTACTGCTTTCTTGGTGTTTAAGGGTCACTCAAGCAACGTGCACCTGATGCCGAACTTTCAGATCATCAGGACCCCTGCTGCAGTTCCTCAACAGTCCTTCCCACCACACTTGCCTCGAGGTATATAGCGAGGAAGACTCCTGTGGGAGTACCTTTAGTGCAGCTTTGGGAAACGAGTACTTGTAAATGATCTGTCAAAGAGAAAGTAAAAGTTAGATGCAAACTGATTTGGACAGTCATCTCCTAAATGTTGTCGACAGTATGTCAGGCTTGCATTTTGATGGATTGCTGTATTTTCTGTCCTGCAGGGGCTGCTGCAGCAGCTGTTATGTCCAGCTCCAAAACTGTCTTGCGGCCAGCCACTGGAGCAAGTGCAGGCACTGCCCAGCCGACAGTGCCACACATCATTCACCAGATTCAGGTGCCCTGCAGAACTTTAAAGAAATAAGAATATTCATGTTAGTTATGTAGAAGCACACAGTATAAGGCTGCTGCTGTTTTTTGTTTTTCCATACTGTCCACAGTCCCGATCTCCTGCAACAACCTCTACAGCTGTCCTCCCAACCGTGGTGGCTCCCATCTCAGTGACTAGAACTCAATCTCCAGTTATCAGCCAGACAGTCTCACACTCTCCAGAGGTGATACATGGGTAAGAAAAGATAAAGTCTGAGATCGTTCAGTATGTTCTTAGCCAAGTTTGTTCGCAGTTTAGTGCTACTTGTTTACTTTGCATTTTTGAAGAGGTCATATTTATCTATTTATTTATTTTACTATTTCAGGCGTCCAGCAATGACCATTCACCCCCCTCCACCCGCTGTCAGCATCCAGAGGCCTCAGGGGACCCGTGACACAGCCACACGGATCACTTTGCCATCACACCCTGCAGTCGGAGCTCAGAAGCCCCAGCCTCCGCACACAATGACACAGGTTACTACTCTTGATGATGCACTGCAAAAATATGCAATATTTATTTTGCATAATAACTAAAATCTTGCCTTTTTTCCATACAGAAATCCATATTCAGTAATGTGACACCAGTAGCTGCAGCAACTGTGGCACCAATAGTTGCCACGAACACTGTGCCATCAACAACTACAATAGGTATCAGCTTTTATCTTGATTAGCATGTCAAATCTTTGTAATGTTATTAAAGAAGAAGCTGAAATCTTGTTTCATTTCTGTTTAGGCGCTGTGACACACACCCAAATGACGAGTAGCACGATTGTCACCATGACAATGGCCTCACACTCTTCTCATGCTACAGCAGTGACCACCTCCACCATCCCTGTTGGTATGTTGACTCTTTGGCCTCGTTCATGCAACATTCATTTTTGTGCTGCTGCCTTTTTAAATGACATGGAACAGAACGAGCTGCGTGTTTACAACTTGAAAGTAATGAAATATTATTTCTAGTGCATGCACATCCCTACATATGCTATCTCACCTTTCATTATTAGCATGTAGCTTTTCTTAACAGTCTTCTGGGGTGTTGTTCACAGCTAAAGTGGTCCCTCAGCCTATTGCCCATTCTTCACCCCGTGTTCAGCCTGACTACCCAGGAGAGAGAGCCAACCTCATCCCCATCCCTGGCCACAGGTCTTCTCCCAACCCTGTCACCATGGAAGCCCGCAGCGACAATAGGTGAGCTCACTGTGCTGGGGAATTTAGTCTGATCATATGATGGGGTATTACACAGTTGTATCAAAAATCTGTGCGCTTTCCTCTTATTTCCTCTAAAGTTGTGGAATTAATCCAAGTTTAATTTCAGTTGAAATTTTTGGCCAATTAGAAAACAAGTTGTCACATTGTGTTTTCCATTTTACCTTTCAGCATATCCTCTTTGTTGTTCTCCCTCCATAAAACTTCCAATTCAAAAGTATTAAATATATTAAATATCTCTTTAAGTCTGGACCAGCATGTGGCAATGATCCAGATCACAAGAGTTTAAAGTATAAAACATCACAGACAATGAAGACAACCAATCCGATCTTGTTTTAATTCTTGTTTCTTTCTTGTTAAGACCTTCTGTACCAGTGCAGTTCCAGTATTTCCTGCCTGCCTACTCTTCGTCATACCCTCTGACACATACCTACACCCCTATTAGCAGCTCTGTGTCCACCATCCGCCCGTACCCCGGTAAGCACTTGCTATAGTCCGAGTGTCTGCTCATTATTGGAAGGACTTAAGTCTAGTTTAGTGTAATGTAGAGCCTGGGATTTGAAAAATCTTTTACCCTTTTGTGCTCTTTAAGTTACTCCTCAAGCTCCGAGTTCAGCGTTGCCAGCTCAAGCTGGAGTGGGCGTGGCGACCACTGTGCACCTGAACCGCATGCAGCTGATGGCAGTGGACCGCATCGGTCTGCCGTCTGCACAGATCAGCACCCAGGGGATCCAGCAAGCACCGATCGCAGCGCAGGGCATTCAGCCTGCATCGTTAGGCGTTCAGGGTTTGCACACGTCTGCGTCAATCACCACACAGGGAATACAGCAGGCGCCGGTCACTCAACAGCAGCAGCAACCGCAGTCTGAAGCAAAGCCTGGTAGTTACTTAGATCATACCAAATAGCATGGTCTCTGAGTCTTTTACTGAAATTTGTTTGTAATTAATGTTTTTTTTTTTTAATTCAGGGGTTGTTTTGGCTGATGGCTTTGTAGCAAGCCCCATTAGCAGCACCTTCAGCACGACCCAGCCGGTAGCCACCATGGTGCAGGCGCACACCCAGGGGGGAGGAGTGGGAGGAGCTCCCACACTGGTCTCCTCCCCAAGACCGAGTATTCTCCGCAAGAAGCCCGCCAATGAAACGTGAGTATAACACATGAAGCAGGGTTTTGCAGTAAACCTTACATCTTGTTTTTCTAAAATAAATATGGAGAATGCTGAGACATTTTGCAGGGTAGAAATAAAACTGAGATGAATACACAGATGATTCCCTACTAGAGAGATGGCTAGTTTTGAAACCAAAACAGGAAAAGTCGTAAACTCACCAACTTATTCTAACCAGAGTAAACAAACTAAAGGTTTGAAAAAGCACTGTACTGAATATTTTCAAGCTTATGTATAAAATCTCTTTAACCAAACATGGTGAGAGTAAAGGAGTGAGGGAGAAACACAGAAGCATCGTTGTTGGAGATTTTCAGTAATCGCTCTAAACGGAGGATTACTTTCACACGCTGATCAACAGCTCTGAATCCAAAGTGTCAAAATATCCATGTCAAACCATATCAAACTTCCAATTCCAGGAAAATAGTTTAATGTTTTCTTTTCTACACTTCCCCTTTCTCAGGTGTGTTCGTAAGAACCTGATCCCCGCCCAGTCTGAAGCCAGTACTGGGAGAATTGACAGCGGCGTGAGAGGAGCGGGATCGCCTCGACCCGCTGGGTGAGCTTGTGTCTCATTTGTTACATGTGTGTTCATTTCCTGTTTTGTGTCAGTGATGTAACGTGTTTTGTTCATCCATCAGAGTGAAGCCCAAAGCTGAGGTGCACATGGCAGTGGCCCCTCCTGTCATAGCTACAGTAGAAGCATTGCCTTCTCAGGGCGGAGAGCAGCAGGCGGTGTCCTCGAACACCCAGCACCTCGCTCAAGCCATCCCCACCATGCTGGCTACACCCGGCCCCGTGCCTCCCTCACAGCCCTCCACTGTCCTGTCCTCCTTGCCGGCTGCCATGGCTGTGACTCCCCCTGTCCCGGCCTCGATGGCCAACACTGTGGCTTCTCCCACGCAGCCGGCTGCCAGCAGCACTCCAGCATGTGCCACGAGCTCTGTCTGCCCAGATGTGAAAATCAAGCAGGAAGTGGAGGCGATGGACACCTCTCAGCCAGGTGACAAACGTGTTTGTGCTCCAAATGTTAAAGGTCATCTTTATAGAAAATATAAATAAAAACTAACATGCAGGCTTCCCCTTAGATCCCAACACGAGTATGTCAGCGGCCCCAGCCCTCACCACACAGACGTCCACCCTGAGCACCCCAGCCACAGGCGATCTGATCCCTGGAGCCTCCCCGAGAAAGAAGCCCCGCAAGCAGCAGCATGTCATTTCCACAGAGGAGAGCGAGATGGTCGAGACTAACAGCACGGATGAGGAGAAGACCCCAGGCAGGCCCATCACCGGCAGGGCCGAGAGACGGGAATCTCCACCAAGGGAGTATGTCGGTATGTAAACTGATCATGGCAGTGTCGATGATGATGGTGATGTTTCCTGTCTGCACTATTAGTTTTGTAACACCTGTTTCTATGTTGAAGATGAAGAAGGAGTGCGCTACGTGCCGGTGAAGCCTCGCCCACCTATTACACTTTTGCGGCACTATCGTAACCCCTGGAAAGCTGCTTATCACCATTTCCAGAGGTACAGCGACATCCGGGTCAAAGGTGAGTGTCTTACTGGCTGCAAACAAAAATATTTAATATTTCATACCAGCAGCAGCTTTTTCAGTAACTGAAAAGGGGGGTTACTTTTTAATTTCACAGTAGATTCCTATATGTGTGGTAAATATTGATGGATATTTTTGTAAACTTTTGTGCAGCTGTATGATTAATTAATTATCCATTAATGCATCAAACATGCAGATCCTGAACTCACAAACAGAGTTGAAAACATGGTATTTACTTTAATTACTATTAGAATTCAAATGAGAACCAAAAAAAGAAAAACAGAGGTAAGGGTGATGGGTGACACAGTCACCCGGTGGAGAGTTAGGCCATGATCAGGGACTGTTTTTGACCCTAAAGGCCACCCAGAGATGAACAATACATTATAATTGTACTTAATAAAATCACTGATGATAGACTAAATAAATAGATTTTAGGTAGATGCTTGTGCATTTTAACAACTTTAACAATAATACAGACAACAATGTAGTTAAACAACTTACAGTTGGTTTTATTGGAAATTAACTTTAAGCTGTTAGGCCCCAGGGGTTTTCTGAGCTTTCTGCTCGAAAATGAAATGACCAAAATAAATGGAGTATTTCTCTGCAATTACAAACTCTGTGTAAACAGTCTTGGTATCAAAATAAAGCTAACACTTGTGAGATGTCATCAGACGTGTAAATATTACTGCAGATGTTACTATGGCAAAGTTGCTGTGACTCAAACATAGAAAAATTTGATTTTTTTATATCCCTCGTCTAAGTATTTTATAGCATATAACACCTTTGAAAATATGCTTCAGTTCACATTTAACTCCAGAAAATCATAAATCAAAATATGGATATTACCTGTCCACAGGTTCATGGTGACGTAACTGCTCTTTTAACTGTTTGGTGTCTGCTTTGTTTGGTGTTTCTAGAAATGGTTTATATGAGATTTTAGCTGAGATTCAGAGGTTTCTGTGGAAACTACTCATGTCGGCACTTATATTTCTGACCTCGTGTTGTAACTGAGTAAACGTGATCTCCTCCCTTTTTCCCCCATATTTGGGGGTGCTGGGTGCTTAACTAGTTAAAAAAAACACAAACAAACATCTGTCTCCTATTTTTTGTGTCACATAGGAAAGAAGCATCAATATCTAATGAAAAGACTTATTAGTTTGGCCTTGCTGTGTATCATTGTGGTGTTTGGTGCAGTTTTTTTGTTTGGTGGGGTTGTTGTTGTGTTTTTTTTTTTTTTTCAAGTGGAAATGAATATCTCTAACAAGTCGATTTGTTTACATTTGCACATCTTAATTTTTAAGAGAAATGTATATATTTTTTGAGTTTGTGCAACATGCATATAGTTTCATTTTTCAGTATTTGTCTGTGGGGCATTTTTCTATGTTTTAACAAATGGTTTTTACATGGCCTTACAGAGGTGATGCTAAGGGAAACGTGCATTTTTTTAAAAATTTTTTTTGGTAATGTGCTGGAAAAGCTTGAAAATTGACCTTGAAAGTGCTTAAAAAGTGCTTGAATTTGACCCTGAAAAATGCGTGAAAACCCTGAAAAGCTCATTAATGTGAAAACACTGTTATAAATAAAGATAAATCATTACACGTAAAAGACACTGATTTAAATTGCAGGTAAGTCATAACCATTTGTTTATCTTGACACAAGTTGAACTAAACATCGAGTGAGTTTAGAGTTTGAGGGGTTGAGCAAAAATGCACTGTTATGCTTCTGAATCATGCAAGACAAAATCAATTCAGTTTTATTTATACTGCGCCAAATCACAACAACAGTCACCTCAAGGCGCTTTATATTGTAAGGCAGACCCTACAATAATACCAAATATGCAATAAGAGTAAACAAATTCCTTTTGTTTGTATTATAATCTTGATTTTATCATTTAAAAAAAAAAAAAAAGCCAAAATCAAATAAAATGTTATAACTGTAATTGAGATTAAAATTAAAAAACAGAGAGGAGCGATCAGTGAAGTGTTTGAAAGGCTTGTGTTGAATCTTCTTTGTCATTTTCCTCAGTTTAATTCTGCTTTTTGTTAATGTTTCAGAAGAGAAGAAGGGCTCCTTGCAGGATATGGCCAATCAGAGAGGAGTGGCATGCAGAGCACAAGGCTGGAAGATTCACCTGTGTGCGGCACAGCTCAGGCAGCTGGTGGGTGCTGACCTCCTGACCTTTATTATATTGGCCCAGTTAATATAGTTTTGTCTTTAAATTGGGGGAAAACAGTGCTTAAAGTGAGCTTCTGTTTTTAAAAAGAAATGTAATCAATTAAAAAATTGTTACAATATTTCAGTGTGACTTTGCATTTCAGTTCAGAGACTTTTACGCTCTTTAACAAGCAGATTTTTTTTATTTTTTTTTATCGCTTGTTCTGCAGTCGAGTTTGGAGCATGATGTGTACAGCCGCCTCTCCACCCTTCAGGAGGGTCTGATTCCAAAGAAGAGGGCCGGCGCAGATGATGACCTTCACCGAATTAACGAACTAATACAGGTGAGGTTGTTGCTGCACATTAAAAATAAAGGTTTCACTGCTCAGGTTATGCAAATTTAAAAAAATCAGTATTTCCTAAGTTATACATGTGGGGTGGGCCGGAGTTAAGAACTTCAGGACTTCTTTTAAGATATTTAGTAAATAGATAATTAAAACCTCAGCGGAGAAAAAAAGACTAAACAGGAATGAAAACATGAAGAACGGTGCGAATAAAAACAGTATACTGTACCTGTGATCTGTTTAATGCCAGACTCTCACTGTCATTAGCAAAGTTAATGACAAAGCAAAGTTCAGTGCTTCACCCTCCAAAATACACTCATTTGGTTATAAACCATGTGGATACAAATTTTATTGCTTATTGGGTGAGTCCGCTTGCCCTGGTCCAGTGATGATGCTGAGTTGGTTATAGAAGAATATTGTGTCTCTCTGAATCCAGTTCACTTTTTAGAGGCGATTTGGTTTTGTCAACTTGTCTGAATTTCTCCTTAAAGTTTCGAATAGCACAGCTTATGAACCCACAATGTAAAGCATCTGAAAAGTGAAGCTCTGCCATTTTTATACTAAAAACAAACCAATGTTCTCTCTGCTTTTCTCTCTGTGTCATCAGCAGCAAAAACATGTTTAAAACTAAAGTAAAATTGATTTCAAAGTCCAAAAATTTAAACCCTGGACATCTTCTAAAATCACACAGTGGGGCAAACTGGAGTTTTTGGCAGGCCATTTCTGGCCCCCGCGCCTTATGTTTGACACCTTCATTATAAACACAGACTTGGCTCTCTATGATCCTAGTGACAGCAGATAGCCGTCATATGGTTATGTGTAACACAGCTGTTCAATGGCCAGCCAATCAAATTAAGCTTCGCTTTAAGGGGGAGGAGACAGAGGATGAACTGAGGGGCGGGACCAGGCCCAGTGTAAGATAAATAAGGATTATTTTTAGCTGTAATCATGCAAAGCTGCTCTGGAGTCCAAGAATAGAAGTATTGGCTGGAAATGAGTATAACAGATCCTCTTTAACACAGATTGGGCTTCTGAGTTTTGTAAACTGCTGCTTTTTTTTTTCTTCTTCTGTAGTTTGTTCATGTAGTTCCTTTTTGTTCTTGTTAGGCAGGCTGGAAAAAGCCCCACAGCTTCTCTCTTTCAGGTACATGTAATGTTAGTAATGAGTTTAGCAACTCAATCAGTACATTTCTCCTCAGGGTAACATGCAGCGCTGTAAACTGGTGATGGACCAGGTGACCGAGGCCAGAGACACCATGATGAAAGTGCTCGACCACAAGGAGAAGGTCCTGAAGCTGCTCAACAAGAACGGCACAGTCAAGAAGTCCTCCAAACTGAAGCGCAAAGAACGGGCGTAAGAGCGACCTCCCCATCTGCCAAGAAACCGCTGCCGTTCCCACCGTCTCTCTCTCCGTGTAGGGGTGAAGGAGCTGCTCAGAGTTTTGGTGCTATGATTTGCTGCATACAATCACACGCACCCTCCATATCTGTGGGCACAGAGAAGAGCAACAGGACTGCTTCGAGGAACAGGAACTGGTTCTCGTTCAAAACACAGGAACATTGTAGGTTGTTAGAGTGGCCACTTGATGGCCACCGTGTTTTGTTTTGCCCCCTTCCCCTTTCTTTTAATGTATGAAACCCCCCCCCCCCCAAAAAAAGATCCTTGTTACTAACTTAGTTTCTGCCTCTTGTAAGACTTTTGGCACATTGTGTATCTGTGATATTCGGCTCTAAAAAGAGGTGCAAGGTGAGTTATCCAACGGAGCCGGTCAGAATCATTCAAAAGGACTCCTTTAGCAAAACTGTAAACGGACTAATCTCAGTCGTGCTCTTTTCATCAGTCTGTGCCTTTATTTTGTCAGTGTACATGAGATGGACCGGGCCGAGCTGCTCCGCACGCTCTCCAGATGCTGTTAAAATGTCATTTAAAGAAAAGTTTCAGGTTACTTCTACTGCTTCCTTTTTTTTAAAAAAAAAAATCCAGCAGCTTCATTTGTTTAAAGAGAAAACAAAAAAAGATCTTTTATCAGCCACAATTTAGGTGTAATCTAAAAATCCGGATATGAGAAAATATTTCAAACTGCCATCAAATCTTCACTTAATCTGGAATAAAGAGAGCGGCTGTGCTCGTGTGAACAGCGGACTGAATTCATGTAAATCACTGTAAATGTGCTTCTGTTTTTCCATCGACCTCGTTCTTTTCCAGTTTTGTACTCGATGAAACGTTTTGTGTGCTGTGTGACGTGCCGCTTTGTGCTGCAGAGTGTACGAGCTGAAGTGAGCCTGAAACATCCAGACCTTGTACATTGTTTTTGTCTGTGTAATTATAGTAAAGATACTGAAAACAATACAAGTTCTGCTCTTATTTTTGAGTTTTCATCCTGCTAATTGTGTCCGTATATAAAAACATTTCACAGCGTTATATAAATATGAGTGGATTAGGAAATTATTCTGACTCAGATGGAGTCACAGGTTGAGGATGAGCCTGGTAGCAAAATGTTCTACCTGGTTTTAAGCAGGTAGAACATTTTGATCTCTTTACACAGTGAGACTTGCAAGGGGGTGTAAAACGGATGTAGTTTCAGTTTGTAACTGAAACTCACCCTCCCTGCCTGTACTCCAGTGTTTGAACGTTGCGCTTCAAACTGTACTACAAACCAGGAACTGATACTTGTTGTACTAATTCATATGCAATTAATTAATTAGCATATGTTCAGCATTCAGTGCAGTATTATAGAAATATGACTATGTTCTTGCATTTTTGCAAATCTCTAAAATTAGAAACATCCTGCATCAGAATATTATTGAAAAACTAGTTCATCCATTTATTATTTGTAGGCTGGATGCTGTAATTCAATATTATCAGGTTGTCCTAAAAGACTTCCTGATAAACCTTCAGATTATCAGTTTGGATTTGGGAGACAGACACCCTCTTTACTTTTAAGATTAGGCATAAAAATATATATATATTTTTTTATAAAGCTTATAGTTAGGGCTGGATCAGGTGGTAATTAGTTATTATTAACCTCCTTCCTCACCTCACCCCCAGCCTATTACAGCCGATGGCCGCCCCTCCCTGAGCCTGCTTCTGCCAGAGGTTTCTTCCTGTTAACAGGGGGTTTTTCTTCCCACCGTCACCAAGTACTACATGAAAAATCTGATTCAGTCCCACGTGTCACTTAATTTGGCCACATGTTGATGCAGCTGAATTTCTTCCTTTATTTTGGTTTTTGCTTCTGGAATAATCTGACCTGTCTGTTTTTATTCGCCTTCTTTTATCTTCAGGCTGAGCCCGGTCATTCCCTTTTACTGCATGCTGTTTTACAACATAATTGCCTGTGATACATCACAACGTGTTGGCGGTATTTGACCCATGACAACAGCGTGTTTATCAATCAGGAAAAGTTATTGTCACTGGCATTTATATAATCATCATTCCACTTTTGACTCAGACTCTAACTTGTTTTTTGAACCATTTAAGTTCAGAAAGACCAAAAAATGAAATTATGATGACTATTTGTGTGCTACTGTGTACCTCATCAACCACCATGAAACCTGACTTTTACCATGTGAAAATAACACTTTATAAATAGCAGCAGTAGGTGTTTAAAAACAAATAAATTTAGGGGTTTTTTTTGCGCTCGTATTAAGTAAATGTTTGGGATGTGGCATTATAATAGTTACTCTCTTGGTTCTGCGTTTGCAGGAGCAAAGTCAAAGTACCATAAAGTGGGGCTTTGCCAGGAAAACTTCCTGGTTTAGAGCCACTCAAGGAACTAGTCCCTCATCAGTAGCAGGGGCTTCCACGCAACACATACCTGTTCTCAGGTAAGCGCTGATTTCTCTAAAAATGTAGCTAGAAAAGATGGATTTTTTAAACATTTATATGTTTTTTGTGTATTTTTTTGGTCTTTAGTAGCAAGGTTATAAAATTCAGTGTATACTTTTGAACAAACGTGTCTTCAAAGTGAAACCCATGCTTTATTTTAGTTGCCTTTAAAGTTTGTGTAGATGTAGCAGAAGACTGCTTTTTAACATTTCTAAAATATGTGGCTGTTGTATAAATCTCCAGCAGTGATATGAAACCAACTCTCAGTCAGGGTTTGTCCTGACTGAGAGTTGGTCTTTAGGGGTTAACTGCCACAGATAAGAATGATTAGTCCAAGTCCAGTAAAGGCTGTTGAGCCTTTTAGCTTGTTTTAAGGATACTGATGTATTTTCCTGTTACTTCTGATCATTATATCAACAATAATGCTTGTCATGTTTGGAAAACTGGTTACAAATAATATTTTGGGGTGGAATAGGAGGGTGGCTGAAACACCCTTGAGCAAGTGCAAAACCGTGGAAACTGATTTTTATAGCATGGCTAAGGAAATCTGTATTGATTGTGTTTTAAGTTCGATTGCTGTAACTTTTCCTTCATAAGAAGTAGAAAAGAAAATGTTTTTGTTGCAGATTTAATTCACATTTCAGCGATGCTGCACCTGAGCAAGGTAGGAATGAGTTCTCTGTTTCTATAATTAAGATTCATGATCCTAAATCATTACAAGGCCTTTTTATTCATTATAACTCCCAATTCACCCAAACAGGGAGATTTTGTATGGGTGGACACGGGCACCGGGGTGCCGATTGGGGCGGAGGTTAAGGTCACAGACACCGGGCAGATTCAGCTGCTCGATGACGAAGGAAAGGTACAAAAACCCGACCGATACTCTGTGCTCCTGCCAGATTCTTTACAATAATGTGAAATCTGCCTTTAAAAGAGCTGTATTTGCCTTCTGTGTAATTTGAGATCTTTAATAACAAACACACAGGAACACAAGCTCAAGAAGTTAAATGAGAAAAGCATCCGGCCCATGCATCCGACCTCTGTGAAGGGCGTAGACGATATGATCAGGCTGGGTGACCTGAACGAGGCCGGACTGCTCAGGAACCTCCTGGTACGACACAAGGAAGGAATCATCTATGTAAGTTTATGTTCCCTGGATTCACTGCAGAGCCGCCTAGTTTTATGACATCCATAACCATCCATGGAAATGCTTACTTGATGCGAACAGCTTTCAGGCTCAGACTTTGCCCTGCAGTTTATCACTGTGTTGTTTGTCTCCATAGAGACCAATGAGCCTCTGTTTAAAGAGAGTAACCCAGTGTTTATGAGTCCCAACGCCAAAACTCAACGGAGCGTGTGTTTAATTATGAATTGGACCTTTTTTGTGGTGTAAAAACACTGCTGTGAAAGGCTGGGGGCAAATTATACTGAGTGCAATATCCTCTATCTTATACTTCTCAGTTATTTTATCGAGCAATCATTCAGCATTTATCTCTGCTTTTTTTTACTGTGACTAATCTGTGAGAGCTATGTATCACATGCTGAGTTTCCACCATCATAACGACGTGTTTACTTGCTGCTCTCTGTTTTAAAGACATACACGGGCTCCATTCTGGTCGCAGTGAACCCTTACCAGCTGCTGCCCATCTACACTATTGAGCATGTGCACATGTACACAGACCGGCGGCTGGGTGAAATGCCGCCTCATGTCTTCTCCATCGCAGACAGCTGCTTTTTCAACATGCGCCGCAACCGAAAGAACCAGTGCTGTGTCATCAGGTTGGGTTTTTATGTCAGTTTTACCACTCATACAGTCACAGATGCAGTTCAGACTCTTGGTTTTTTCCCCCATTTTAAGCTGCATCTATATGAATTATAATGAATAAATGTAGAGACTAGGAAAAAATGATACAGCAGCAGCAAAGGAAAAAAGCATGAGAAGGTAAAGTGGATGACTTTAAATCAGAGTATTCACTTTAATATGTTTATTCTTTATCAAAGCATTTGATTGGAATTTTATTATTAGATTGTGATCATACATAGATACATACACTTCACATAAAAAGATTGTTTAAACATATAAAACTGGTTTATACTACGTGTACATCTAGATTTAAATTATATTACGTTTTGATGTATGTTATTTAAGACTATTTGGCTTAAGTGAAATCATCCCAAATACACTGTAGAAATTTCTTAATAGGAACAAGGAATATAAAATTATAGGGAAACAGGGAAAAAACAGAGACTACATTTTTAAATGTCTCAGTAAGCCTGCAGTCTGAGAGCACCGTTCTCTGTTGGGGTGATATGGTACTCTGGGGTCTATAAGATATGATGGGGTGTTTATATGTCAGGAGAATGGTTTAAATTGAATTCTGTTCTTTAGTTTTTCCATCAATGCCCTCTGATATTCTTCTATGAAAGTTTGGTAGAATACCTGTTTAAGTACCTTAAACCCTCCCCCCCCCCCCCCCCAAATTCCTCTAATTTCAGAAGATGACCAAATATATGGATATGGTCACCAGTAGGTCCACCACATTTCCTCCTTTGATCATTGAAACATCTCAGCATTTAAATTTCGCCCATTTATTGGAGTTATGAAATGTTGCCCCAGCACATATTTCTGTGTTTATCTGTGTGTTGTTCACATTAATACCTCTAAGTATTTGATAAAGGCGCTAAAGGTGAAAAGGTTTGTGTCACATATTCAGATTATTTAAGACTGCAATCTTTATGGAGGTGGTGCATGCGTGAGCTAGCTGGGCTAAATTCTGACAATTTCTTTAGTGAGCATCTGTTTGAGATGGTATAAAATCCTTTAAAAATCATGTTAGTGCTGAAATTTTAAGTACTCCAAATATTATATACATTTATTACATCTTATTGCACATTATTCTTTTTTCTTTTTTTTTTTTTACTATCAAGTCTGTTTTAAAAGATAACAAATGATTGCTGGACTGAGTAAAATGATTAATTGGAGCTTTTGTTTATGGGAAAAAGAGAGAGCTATCTTTACAGGAGCGCCTAAGTACCCAATAAGTAATAAATGTGAAGTATTAACAAGGTAACACCATTATCACCACTAAGGTTAAAGGTAAGGTAAAAATATTCACTAATATTTGGACATAACCTACAATTTGCGTTCTTTCAGGCAGTTACCTTGTTACAGTTAATAGAAACTACAACCTAGAACCAGTTAAAAATTTGTCCTCAGTCTCTCCAGACTTTACATTTGTCACCTAATTGAATATTAATTAGTGAACATACTGGGTGCCTTTTGTTACCTTTATACTCAGCCGACTGTTCATGATCCTTGTCTAATTCATCTAACAAGAAAATATTTCCCGATGCTGGAAGCTTTAGGAATTCAAAAAAATGAAGCACTATATGTAAAGAAAAAAGACACTGGTGCATTAATACATCATATACATAAGACTAAAACAGCAAAAAAGGGCCCAGTTTCTATTATTATAATGGAAATAACCAAAACTAGCATTCGGTTTTGGAGTTTCTCTAAAGTTTCAGTTCAGAAATCTTTGTTATTCAGTCTGGGTGACTAAATGAAAAAGATCCTTTAAGTATGCTCTAACAGGAAAGACCATTACTCATTAAGTGTCCTGGTCTTTCTGGAGATGAAATGCGCTTCCTTATTAGAATGCCTTGTTATTTTATTCCTGAGTTTGCTGCTTGAGTAATAGAGAAGATCTGAACTGATCCAAGCAGAACTGCTTTATCAATGTATTGAAGTTTAATTTTGAGCCAAATCCTTTTGAGATTTTTATGAAAATATTCAGGAAATCCATCACATCTACACCCCCCTCGTGTGTTTTATCAGCGGAGAGTCGGGAGCTGGGAAAACCGAGAGCACCAAGCTGATGCTGCAGTTTCTGGCTGCAGTGAGCGGTCAGCGCTCCTGGATTGAGCAGCAGGTCCTAGAAGCAAATCCCATCTTAGAGGGTACGCTGTCTTATCCAGCACCTTTTTGTCATTTGACTTGCCTTTTATTAACTGTAGCTTATCCTCTCAGCCTTCGGTAACGCCAAAACCATTCGAAATGACAACTCCAGTCGATTTGGGAAGTACATCGACATCAGCTTCACCAAGGGCGGGGCTATTGAAGGTGCCCGCATTGAGCAGTACCTGCTGGAGAAGTCCAGGGTGTGTCGTCAGGTGGGAATATCAGTCTGCTGAACTTTTCGGAAACAGCATTGTGTTAAAGCCAAACTTTCCTGTAGTAAAGAACACATGCATCAATGTGCAGGCACCAGACGAAAGAAACTACCACATCTTTTACTACATGCTGATGGGCATGTCGGCAGAAAAGAAGAAGATTCTTTCCCTTGGAAACGCCGCTGAGTACAAGTATCTGACCATGGTACTGTGATGTTTAGATTAAAGATTGGATTTATTTATGTTTTCTGAAATTACATGGAGCAGGTGGGAAAAATCAACCAAATTAATTTTTAATTTTACCAAATTAAAAATCTTTATAGTCATGGTTTCTGTAACCATAATATCAGTATATCAGTTTCATGGGATTTGTCATAGTTTCAATAGCAAAACTGAACAGAAACAATTACTGGTGCCCTGGATGTTTGATCTGATAACTCACTGCTTATTCAGTTTTAACTCATGTGACCACACCAGGGTAACTGCACCAGCTGTGAGGGCCGTGACGACGTGAAGGAGTACGCTCACTTCCAGTCAGCTCTGAAGATTCTCACATTCACAGAAAATGACTTGTGGGAAATTTCCAAACTGCTCGCAGCCATTCTTCACCTGGGCAATGTGGACTTTGAGGGTAAAGCAGTGATTAAAAATGAAGATTATTTAGAAACAGGTGCAATCATTCAAGTAACTGACATTGATTTCCTGTGGAATTCCAGCCACCATCGTAGATAATCTGGAAGCCTGCAACGTCCACACGTCGACCAATTTCAAAATGGCGAGCGAGCTCTTGGAGGCATGTGCCGTTTTCTCTGAAGATACAGCTAGAGTTAAGAGATCATCTTTTCTGATTGTGCTACCTTGTTGCCTCAGGTGGATCCCAAAGCACTGGGGAAAGGTCTGACTGAGCGCTCCTTCCAGACTGCCAGAGAACACGTGACCAAATGTCTGACCTCTGCTCAAGCCATGGACGGCAGGGACGCATTTGTCAAAGTAAAATGAATGTGTGACGCTGCAGCTCATTTTAGCAGTCAGGAAGATAGGCCTAGATGGTTTAAAGTAGGTAATCAGATACTACTTTCCTGTGTAGATTGTAATTTTATCCATCCACCAGTCCATTTTCTTCTGCTTATCTGGGCCAGGTCGCGGGGGCACCTTAAGCTGAGAATCCCAGACCTCGCTCTCCCTATCCACTGAGAGATATAATCTCTCCAGCATGTCCGGGATCTGACCTGGGGCCTCCTCCCGATGGGACATGCCTGAAACACCTCACCTAGGAGGTGCCTACGAGGCATCCTTGTGAGATGCCTGAACCACCTCAATCGGCTCATTTTGATGTGGAGGAGCAACCACTTTTTAATCTGTGATCTCATTCTTTCAGTCACTAACTAAAGCTTGTGACCATAGGTGAGGGTAGGGACGTAGATCGACCGGTAAATCGAGAGCTTCACTTTTACACTCATCTCTTTCTTCACCAAGACAGACCAGTACAGTGGCAGCATCACTGCAGCTGCAGCACCAATCAGTCCAGCGATTTCCCACTCCTCTTTCCCATCACTCGTGAACAAGGGCTTAAGATACTTAAACTCCTCCAATTGGGACAGTAACTCGTCCCTGACCCAGAGTTGGTACTCTACTCTTTTCCAAGGTGAGGACCATGGCCTCAGACTCGGAGATTCTCATTCCCTCTGCTTCACACTTGGCTGTGAACTGCTCCAGCATGAGCTGGAGGCCACCACCTGAAAAGCCAACAGAATCAGTGACAAAGGACAGCCCTGGTGGAGTCCAACACCCACCGGGACTGAGTCCGACTTATTGCCGATGATGCGGACCAAGCTCTTGTAATGCTTGTATAAGGATCTAATGGCTTGTTGCAACTGGCCAGGCACCCCATACTGCTGAAGCGTCAGCTTTCCGCTTGGCCTGTCAGTACGTATCGCTGCCTCCAAAGTCCCACAGGTTAACAAAGCCTGATAGAACTCCTTCTTCTTCAGCCTAATGGTTCCCTTCACCTCCAGTGTCCAAAATCTGGTTCGGGGGTTACCACCACCACAAGCTCCAACTACCTTGTGGCCACAGCTTAGTGCCAGCAGCTTCAGCAATGAAGGTGCTGAATATACTCTATTCTGACTCAATGTCCCCAGTTTCCCTTGAAATGCTGTTGAAGCTCTGCCAGAGGAGGGAGTTGAAGATTTTGCAGACCAGGACCTCTGACAGGCATTCCGAGCACACCCTCACTATACATTTAGTGCCAGGTCTGTCCAGCATTATCCCCCACCACCTGACCCAACTCACCACCAGGTAGTGATCAGTTGACAGCTCAGCCCCTCTCTTCACCCAACTGTTCAGCAAATATGGTCGCAGAGCTGATGATACAATTACAAAATCGATCATCGACCTTTGGCCTAAGGTGTCCTGGTGCCACATGCACTTATGGACGCCCTTATGTTTGAACATTGTGTTGTTATACATGAGAAATCCAGTAAAATAACACTGCTTTCATTCAGATCTGGCAGGCCGTTCCTCCCAGTTACGCTCATCCAGGTCTCACCATCATTGCCCACATAAGCATTGAAGTTTCCTACTAAATCCACAGAGTCCCCAGGTAGAGCACTCTCAAGCACACCACCCAGCAACTCCAAGAAGGCCAGGGACTTTGGCGAATAAGCCCAGACGATGAGCTGAAGGTGCAGGGAATAAACCATCTTGTCCACCAGGAAAACTCTAAAGTACAGGCAGCAAGCCGAGGGGATACTAAAATACCCACCCCAGCCCGCCACCTCTCACCACAGAAATTCCATTCTGAGACAGAGTCCAGCCCCTGTCCAGGAGACTGACCATATCTAGTTGGTACCTCTCAACTTCACGCACTAGCTCAGGCTCCTTTCCCGCCAGGGAGGTGATGTTCCATGTCCCAGTCACTAGTCTCTGTAGCCAAGATTGATTGGCCAGGGTCTCTGCCCTTGGCCACCACCCAGTACACATTGCACCAACCCCTACGGTGCCACCTGCGGGTGGTGGGCCTACAGGAGGGTGAGGCCATGTCCCTTTTCTGGGCTGTGCTTGGCTAGGCACCATGGGCGAAGGCCTGTCCACCAGGCGCTGACCCTGCGGCACCCTCCCCAGGCCTGGCTCCTGGGCGGAGACTCAGTAACCCTATGCGGGGGAGGTTGAACTGGTCTCTAGATTTTTCACTGACAGGGATCTTTTGAACCACTCTTTGTCTGGTCCCTCACAAAGGATAAATTTGCCATTGGGATCCTTGGGACACACAAACCCCTCCACCTCAATTAGATTTTGGAGTTTCTCTAAAGTGTAATTTTAATGCAAACCACAACTATTTTAAGCTACAAAATGCAGAATTTGTCAGTTAAAAGAAGAGTAAATTCAGACAGGTACACTTATTACAGATTAGCCATCAGCATACTGATAGGTTAATTTAGTCATCATCAGTAGCAACTGGTCACAGATCAGTTTCCACGTTAAAAAAAAGCTTTATTGCTGGTGTCCGTGTATTTGTTCCAGGGTATATACGGAAGACTTTTCATTTGGATTGTGGAGAAAATCAACAGTGCCATTTACAAGCCGCCTGATGAGGAGAACGAGGCCAAACAATCCATCGGCCTTCTGGACATCTTTGGTTTTGAGAACTTTAGTAAAAACAGGTTGGTGTCCTCCGTTCTCAGGCCAGGCCTGTGTGGGTACTCTTACTAAGCTCTTACTAAGCCTCTGTCTTTGTTTCTTCTTTTTCTGCAGCTTTGAGCAGCTGTGCATCAACTTCGCCAATGAGCAGCTGCAGCAGTTCTTCGTCAAGCACGTCTTCAAGCTTGAGCAGGAAGAGTACGCCCGTGAAAACATTGTTTGGAAGCGCATTGACTACCAAGATAACCAGCAAACCCTGGACGTACTGGCCAGCAAATCCATGAACTTGCTGTCGCTTATTGACGAGGAAAGCAATTTCCCCAAGGTCTTTGTCCTCGTCGTACTTTAAATTCTCTAACGGACCAAAGCAAGGAAGGGTTTTAAAAGTGTAATTTAATTTTCAGGCCACAGATGCCACCCTGCTCCAAAAGATGAACCAGTATCACAAGAAAGGTGGCATCTATCTTCCCCCAAAGAACAACTACGAAACACAGTTTGGAATCGAGCATTTTGCTGGAAAGGTCTTCTATGACTCACAAGGTACACTTAAGTCATTTAAAGCCAACCTGTTGCTCTTTTGGTAATTTTCCTCTGATGTTCTCAATGTTTTGTTTTTGTTTAAGGTTTTCTTGAAAAAAACCGTGACACTCTGAGCTCAGACCTCATTAAGATGTTGGAAAAGTCCACCAACAAACTCCTGAAACAGGTGTTTCGTAATGACCTCAAATCCACCTCCGGTAGCATCAAGATTGCCAACGCCAAAATGACCATAACATCAGCCAAGGGAAACACCGGGGTTAGTGCAGCCTTTTATCATTTGACCATTCACATCACCATCACTGTATAGAATTATTTACACATATTTGCACTTTATTTGTATTAGCAACAAGTACCAGATGGCAAGAAGCGTGTGCCAACACTGAGCGGTCAGTTCCGCCAGTCCCTGGATTCCCTGATGAAAACGTTGACTGCATGCCAGCCGTATTTCATCCGCTGCATCAAACCCAATGACTTCAAGAAGCCCATGGTGAGGAGACAGTCTTGGTCCTCTCAAACAGAATAAAACATGCTTGAAAACTGGAAAAAAAAGAAGAAATTGCTTCAAATCTCATTTAGTACCTCTTTGTCTCAGCTGTTTGACAGAGAGCTGTGCATGCGGCAGCTCCGTTACTCCGGTATGATGGAGACCATCAGGATCCGGAAAGCTGGGTATCCTGTACGCTACACATTTGATGAGTTTCTAACTCGATATCGTGTCCTCCTGAGGACTTCCATCTGTGATCCAAATACCGTGAGTTGTTTTTGACAAAATCTGTGTTTTGATCAGCAAAATTCTTTCTATGACCAACTCATATGTAAGCATAAATCCAAATGAAAGTCTTCCATATAATGTTATTTACGTTGTTGTCTTTTTTAAAAAAAATAAAATGCTGGTTTAACAGGAAAGCGAAGAGAAATGCTGTGAAAGTATTTGTGAAAACCTGCTTACCGGAGAAGGTGACTGGATGACTGGAAAGACAAAGATATTCCTAAAGGTTTGGAAGCTTATAAGAACAATCTTAGCTGAATGTATATGGTTTGAAATACTGAAATATGTGTGCACTAAGCAGTCATAGACTTCCAAAAACCTAACATGCCCTTCAAGGTTGTCTCATAGTGCACCTCTGCGTCTCTCCTGTTGGTCTGTATTTATCCCTACATACACAGTTGCCTACACATTTTTCTTAAACGTACGGCAATCTGAAAATATGCACTGCTGATAGGAAGCGGCCTTTACAGAGAAGGACCTGTTCTTATCAACTGTGCCGCAGAAATTCAATACAGATGAGGAGAACCAAAATCTATTGGAGCACTCTGCTTTGCCAACATAGAAATACATAAGTACATAAAAGAATCTCACTACTGTCTGAACGTCAGCAGTCAAGAACCAGCAAAGGAAATGAAAAGGAAAGGAAATAAAATGGTAATTTCTGCTGTTTTCTTTCAGGACCATCATGACACAATGCTTGAAGTAGAGCGAATAAAACAACTAAATGTGAAAGCCCTTTTGATCCAGAAAGTCCTGAGAGGCTACAAATACAGGTAGGAGGATTAGATCTGCATTACGCTTTATTTATTTATTTATTTATTTAGTATTCTTACATGTGAATTACTGCTTCAAATTTGCATGATTCATGCCATCTAAAGGAAAGAATTCCTGAGGAAAAGGTCAGCCGCGATCGTGATTCAGAAATACTGGCGAGGACACAAAGGCAGGAAGCTGTACAAAGTGGTAAGTTGCTTTTTCAAAAATCAGCATTGACTCGAGTGAAAATGGAGGCGTCGCTTGCTTTAAACCTTCGCTCATCTTCCGATTCCAGGTGCAGCTGGGCTTTGCAAGGCTGCAGGCACAGGTTCGCTCTCGCCAGCTCCACTTCCAATATAAAAAGAGAAGGCAGGCGACCCTCGTGCTACAGACCCATGTTCGAGGACACCTGGCCAGGAAGGAATGGAAGCGCAAGAGGAAGGCTGTAATCCTGCTGCAGGCACACACCAGGGGCATACTGGCAAAAAAAGCTCTCGAAAAGATGAAGAGAGACGTAAGTACCACCACCGATGTTTGATCCTAATCCACCAGTTTCATCTTATTTCCACTGTGCTGCTATCTATCAGTTATTTTAGTTTTTATTTCACATTTATTTTATAATGTTAGAGCATAATTTCAAGTATTTATTCCTTGCTTTAGTTTACTCCATCCATAAAAGCATTTATCTTTATGGCTTTGTGAAGTTTGGTAATTTGTCTGTTGTTGTCACCAGCGAGGAGTGGCCACATACCCTGCTTTATCATCTGTTTACTCAGTGTGAGGGCAGAATTTACACAATGCACATCAAGCTGTAGTAGGGAACAATTTAAACTGATGACTGAGACCAAAACTTTAGTTGATCTGTGACCTCAGTGTTTACGGATGAGCAGTTGATTCATTTCCTGATAGGCTTCTATGTAGTCTGACTTATTTTTGCAACAAGGTTAGTTGCCCCCTGCTTAGAGCACTGTTTTTGCTCTTTCAGATGTACCTCTCTGCTAAAGAGAAAGAAGAGGAACAGCGGCTCATTCTGGAGAAACAGAGGCGCTTGGAGGAGGTGTTGAGACAGAAGAGAGAGATGGAGGCCAAGCGGCAGTCAGACCAGGAGATGGTGGATGACATGTTTGACTTCCTTACTTTAATGCCCAACACTGTAGGAGGGCAGGAGGGGCAGGCACCCATGGGATATGAGGTTTGGAACCAGATGTTTTGGCAGGTGTTGAATGATTTTTAGATATAAGCCGATGAATCACACGTGCTTGTATGTGTTTGCAGAATTTTGGTGGGAAACGGATAATTGAAGAGATAGACATTGACGAAATCCAGATGGAGGAGGATCTTCCCAACGAAGACTATGATGACCTGGATGAGTACTCCTTTAACAAGTTTGCCTCCATGTACTTCCAGGGTGCAGCCACCCACACCCATATCCGACAGAGGCTTCATCAGCCCCTGCTCTACCATGAGGATGAAGATGATGTTCTGGTGCTTCTCTTAGTTCACCACACATCATAATTCCACGTGTTTCTGTCTGTTTTTAATAAAGTTTAATCATGTCTCTTTTGTGCTTTCACCAGGCTTCGCTCACAGTGTGGTGGATCATCCTGAGGTTTATGGGAGACCTCCCTGAGCCAAAGAAACGGGCCCAGGTTAGGGTACCCTCCTCACAGGATCGCTTTGTGCCACAGGAGCTGATGTCCAGAAAGGACAGACGTCTCAGCAACATGGTGGGCCTGGATCAGGTAGGAATCAAAACCTTAAAAAACTGAATGTCTTTAAGTTTGCTCCATCTTAATCCTGGCAAAACGGAGGTTCTCGTTTTCAGTCTGGGGTCAGTCATTCCCAGCAACATCAAATTATCTGCTAAGAGTCTTGCTGTTATTTTGACTGAGAACTGAATTCAGAGTCTTACATCTAAAAGCTCATTCAGTCTTTTTTCTTTTATTAAAAAAACAAAAAAGTAAAACTTTCGTTGACACATAATAGTACAGAATGACTAGACAGCACTTAAATTTTCTCCCATCTCAATTCTTGTAACTTTCTCTTTACATAAACTTTCACATAAAAACTGCTACTGATACCTTATAACTGCAGCCGGCCTCTCTGATCACTGCAAGGTAAGACCATCAAACCAACTGGACTAAGACACTGTTGCACAAGACGCAGTCCAAAATGGCACTAGAGGATGATCCTACAGGAGAGACTTGACAAATTTAATCAGTGTTCATTTTGATAATCATGGGCCAGTTTCCAGAGATGTTTGACCATTTACTTTTTCATTTTTTTAGAGGGTGCTGAGGAATAGCAAAGAAACACAAGCTTCTACAGTCCCTGAGCCACCAGGACAAAACAAAAGGGGCTCCATCTTTATAGACATCCTGACAAGAACCAGGAAGGCTTCTGCTGTGCCCAACCAGACCCCTCAAAACCAGAAGGTGTACACTGTACCGGATGCAAGCGCTCGAGGACGAAAGGGCTCCACATTCACTGACCTACTTTCCAAAAACAGAAAAGTATCAAATGTTCAAGAAAATGGAATCCCCAAATCTGGTTTAAACTTCAGAAAAACCTCAATCATCATGGAGGAGGTGAGGCAGGAGCCAGAATATTTTGTTGCCGTTCACTTTTTAACCAAGCTAATGGACATTTTTATATTTTTCTCCAACAGTCAGATGATCAGACGGAAGTTTCCAAGCCTGCCACTCTGCAGACTGTGAAGGAGGATCCCGAAGTCTTGACTGGAGAGTCGGACACACTGGACAGACCCCTGACTTCTCTGGAAAAGCTCCACTACATCGTTGGATACGCCATCGTCAGGCCTGACCTCAGGTTGCAGAAGTTTGAAATCGCATAGCTCCGCTGTTGATATCTCTTTCCGAGCTTCTGCTAATACACAGTTTTCTGCCACAGAGATGAGATTTACTGTCAGATCTGCAAACAGCTTCATGACAACAACAATCGTACGGGCTTCTTCCGTGGCTGGATCCTGCTGTCGCTTTGTTTGGGCGTTTTTCCTCCCAGTGAGCGATTTATAAAGGTGAGTACAGCAGCCGTAACAGCTGTGCGCATTTCAATGCTGTGATGTTTTACCTTTTACTCTTGTCTTCGCAGTACCTCCAAAGTTTCATCCGCTTGGCTCCGAGCGGCTACTCGTCCTACTGCGCTGACAGGCTGCGGCGCACCGTGATGAACGGCACACGAGAGGAGCCTCCCTCCTATCTGGAGCTGCAGGTGCTGAGATTTATACAGCTTCATATGAAAAATGCAACATTTTCAAAATTCCTTCAATCTATGCTCAGTAACTCTAAATGACAACAATACTTTATGCATTAAATCTACACCTTAGCCTGATGGGTGCCTTCCCAGAAAAATAATACACAGCACCTCTCCAAAGGTTGACTCTGTTCATCTGAACGTAGCGTTTTGTCTCCTCTTTAGGCCAAAGTACTCTAAAGTCAAATGTGAGGCCATCTGTCTTAACAGCTAAAGGGCTAAAATTACTCCACAACCACGTGGAAGACACACAGAAAACATCACGTTAGAGGGCTGCACTTTTTCAGAGAACTGCATATGACTGCAGACTTCTCTGACTCTGTCATTATCGTTATAAAAGAAAAGAAATTCTGTGCAGAAATTTGATGAGATGGGGAGATGCTACATTAGCAGCTGACACTAGCTATACAAACATCCTGTAACATGCTCACATCTTTTTAAAAGAATTTCAAAAAATGCTGCCAGGAGACGTCACAGTCCACATTTACAGTATTGGTTTGGTCTCAGTTGGAATTATGCGGCATCTGAAATCTCATTGAAAAATTAAACCGCACATGTTTCTAGATATATTCCTTTAGAGTTGAAAAAATGTTTTTGTGTAAGTTGAGTAAGCTACTAACTTAAGGTGCAGAAAACATGCACAAACTGTGATTTCCACTTAACTAACATGTTTATTTCCTGCACCGTGACAGGCCACCAAGACAAAAAAGCCCATAGTTGTGACTGTGATGCTTATGGACAACCGCTCCATTAACCTCCCCGTCGATTCAGCATCTACATCTAAAGAGATCTGCCAGCTTATCTCCAACAAAATCAACCTCAAAGACAGCTTCGGCTTTTCCATCTACGTCGCCTTGTATGCAAAGGTACGTGTTTACAGACGGATCCAAATTCTTTCATCTGAAATGGGAAGCTGATATGCGGAAAGCATCCTGTGGCAATCAGAGCGTCCAGAATAGACATCTATCAGCCGCTCATCTCAATTTGTTATAAACAGCTCATAAATATAAACCCTATGAGCTGTGAAGATGCAGGGCCCAAAAGCGTTAGTGAGTGAGGATTTTTTTCACTTTGCAGTGCAAAAACGCTCATTACCAGAAATAACTTGTTGACAGAGCCGAACGCTCAGACCTAAGCCTTTGATTTCCGTGGCAGAAAGGAACGAGAAGAAGCAAAAGAAAAACAGAAAAAATGTAAATAAAGCCAGTTAAAATTTGTTGTTTTGGTTTTTTTTACATGAAAGGAATATCTGAAACCTTCCTAGTTTTCCACTCAGTCAAACTCGAGTTACGATGTGACTTAAACAGCTTTTTATTGATTTATATTATTCCTGTTTGTAAATGCTCTGAATTGGGGACCAGTCTTATCTACCTTCCTTTCATAAACAATGCTCCAGAGCATGCTCTGGTAAAGGAGGTAATAAAAGAAGCATCTTTCTTTAGATTTGGAGAATTCAACCAAGCTCTGGTTATTTCCGTATTGTGCAAACACTAGTGCGAGCAGGAAGTCACAAAAATACAAGCACGTGCAAAAAAAAGAGGCTCTAAGGGAAAGAAGCACAGAGGTGACCCAGAATACACAGTAAAAACAAAAAATCATGATGGGATGCTTGCAGTGTAGTTATTTTCAAGTGATGGTCATACTGGTTACATGCCTCCCTGATAATTGTACGAGTTGAATATGAATACAAGTATGTCAATAAATGGATAGATATTAATCACGTAAGCTGTGTTGAAGGTGTGGGCTCTGGGCAGCGGCCGGGAGCACGTGATGGACGCCATCTCCCGGTGTGAGCAGGACACAAAGAGGAGGGGAGGCCAGGAGCAGCACGCCCCCTGGCGTCTCATCTTCCGTAAAGAGATCTTCACCCCCTGGCATAACTGCAGTGACGACAAGCTCAGCACAGACCTCATCTACAAGCAGATCATCCATGGCTTGAAGTCTGGAGAGTACCAGTGTCAAAAGGTGCGCTCCTATTGCTTGTATTGTAACCAAGGATTCAACTAAGCATTCCTGCCGTACACCTCTAACATGAGTTTTTCCCACATTTCACTTCCCCAGGAGGACGACTATGTCGACCTCGCTGCAAAACATTTGTACATCCAACACGGATCAGACAGCCGCCCAGAAAACGTGAAGGATGTTGTGCAGGACTGCATCAGTAACTCTCTGCTGGAGACCAAGACAGAGAGTAACTGGGTGCAGATGGTCAGCACTGCCCATGCTCAGGTCAGTCGCATCCTGGATCACATGCTGTAACACATAGAGGGTTAAAAAAATGTTGCGGGTAGAATCATTTCTTTTGTCTTTGTAATCCGGTCACAGGGCTCGTATGTGAGTTCCAAACAAAAGACGGATTCGCTGAAGGCGGAGATAGTCGATTACGCTCGACAGAAGTGGCCCATCTTCTTCTCCAGGTTCTTTGAGGTTGCCAAACTTTCAGGTAGGCGTCTTTGTTCCTTGTACATAAAAGTGTAAACCTTTAAGTTAAAATCAAACCGTAAAAAAGAACCATTGCTTGAGGCTGGGGGGTAGTTATCATTTAATTCTTGTTTATTTTAATTTTTCTATGCTCTGTTTGAGGCTCAACCCTCACAAGTTTTCAGATTGTCAGCAGCAAATTGTCAAATTTGTGAGCAAGCAACAATCAGCTTTTCTGCTTTAAAATGGCACCAAACTGACTCATTGTTGCAGTTCCCTTATTGTCGTTAAACTCGGCCACTACTGCTGCTTTTCACTGATATATTTCATATTTTCTGCATTATTTTAATATCTTAAAACAGCTTAGATTAAACTCTCAGGAACAGGAAATGATCAGTTTCTCCATGATGTTCCCAGGCCCTCCACTGCCAAAGAGCAAGTTTATCGTGGCCATAAACTGGACAGGAATCACATTCCTGGATGAGCGAGAGAAGAGGCTGGCAGAACTCTCCTTCCCAGAAGTAATGGCTGTCAACGCTGTGAGGTAAACCTGTTTAGGCTTTGTTCAGGAGAATCCAAGAGGGAAACAAGATTACCTGAAGGTATACTCTTGTTAACACGGATGCGCTATCTGTGAAATTCTGGCTCCCAAAAACTATGAACAAGATAAAAGATAAACAAGACTTGTTTTTGTTCTTCTGTCCTCCTTAAAGGACAAATCTTTAATAAAAACATTTGACCTATTTTAAAGTCTTTTTAGCTTTAAATCAGTCTTGAATATTTATTATAAGGCAAGAAAATTTTGTCTTTTTGCAACTGTAATCGTGAAGGAAATATTGGATATTTTCAGAAAATTGTTCCATAAACAATTTGTTTTTTTTAATAACTTGTTGAATTTGCTAAAAGAGGAATGCTTTAATCGTGTTTTTGGCTCGGTGGTGGTTCTCAGGAATGTTAAAAAATCTGGCCAGGCCGTGTCTCTGATGACGCTGAAAGGAGACTTCACCCTGAGCGGCCCCTCAGCGGCGGACATGGCCGAGCTGATTACCATGTTTGTCAGTGGGCTGACGGAGCGTTCGCAGTACGCCGTGGCCCTGAAAGAAGTCGAGAAGCAAGGTCAGTGCCCCACTTCCTCTTCCTTTGAAGTCATTTCTCCTGATTATTAACTGACTGACTTCTCAGTTGTTTTTCAATCCTCTCCAGAAGACGCCACGTTCCTCAGCTTCAAGAAAGGAGAGCTCATCATGCTCATTAAAGACAATGATTTCTCTCAGGACCACGGCTGGGTTAAGGGCCAAAACGATCGCACGAAACAAACCGGGGCCGTCCCCATCGATGCCATCACAATCCTGCCAACGCTCAGCAAACCCACCAATGAGGTCATGGTACGGAGCAGCCAATCAAATCAGAATAAACATGAATCAACGTACAATTGACCAAATTTTGGAAAAGAAAAGAAAAGCCTGAGAAATTAGTGATATGAAACATTTTTATGATATCACAACACACATGAAGACATATCTATCTATCTATATATATATATATATATATATATATATACATATAACTTTTCATTGTTTTCACTTTCATTACTGTCTTGCTGTCAGTTCAGCACCTGCCTCCATTTTTTTCAGTTATAGACCTTTTTGCTAGCATGAAGGCTAAATGCGGTGGGTGTTTCCTTTTTTTTTCAGAACCTCATCAACCTCTCACCAAACCAGAGGAAGGACATCATACAGGCCACCATGAAAGAAACAGGCACAGTGGGGAGAATTGCTCCTTACTCACTGAAAGATTTCTCTGTCGAGTATTTCAGGTATCTGAAAATTTCGTCCATTCTTCTGCTGGCTTTTTTCACCAGCAGATCAGTGAAACAGTACTGACAGCACCACTCCTTGTCCTCTTTCCAGGCAGCCCATTAAGGATGTGAACCGTCAGGTGATCGCTAGGAATGCTGCACCCGAAAGGTTGTGGGTCCACTCCAGAGAGCCAATAAGACAGCCACTACTCAAGAAGCTTGGAGGCCACCCAGAGTTCACCCACAAAGCCTGTCTAGCTTTCACTGATATCCTTTGGATACTAGAAGATGCAATAATTAAAAAAATTTTCACCAATTTTTTTTTACATGGTAAACCATTAACAAAAAAGCTGGGCAAAGCCTCTGGGTCTAAAAAGTGGAAAACAAAGCTGCATTCTTTGCAATGGCCAGCAGGAGGCAACAAGTCTAATTGTGCAGAGCTCTATGAGCGCATGATCTTACTTTATACGTGACTTATGACCCCAGCAAACACTTTCCTTATGAGTTTATGGTCTCTATCACTAGACTTAAGTCTTATTTTATAGAACATGATTCTAATTTAAGTTAGTTTAAAGTGCCTTGTGTTTTAGGGCATGTCAAGTCATTAACAGCATAAGGTTTCTCAGTCACAGGCGAGGCCTAGCACACAGCGATCAGCATCAGCACACCAGTCAATCAAAGTGGGCACACCCCTAACTCTAGTGTCCAGGTGGAGTTATAAAGATTTGTTATGAAGGGTGAAACTATCCACAGAGTCTGAAACAGCGGCAGGCTGTAACATGTTCATTTCTGCTGTAAAGTGGACATTTTAACACAGCGGCCAGCCTCACGAAACTGCAGTTTTTTTTGGCACTTCCTCTTTGGCTTCATTTTTCCGTTTCACAGGTTGCCGCTTGATGACGACGATGCTACTAAAAGGCAGACACACTAGGTGGTGCTAACCTAATAGAACAATTGCAATCATCTTCTGCTATTCAGCTGCCATTTTCACAGTGGTATCTGGCCCTGCATTCAGTCACATAAAGCCTGCAGTGAACCTTAGTGGACAGATATTAGCTAAACACCTCAACATGAAACAAAATGAAGTCATAAAATTTACCTGCTTCTTTCTCTGGACATATTCATATTTCTTCTAACTCTTTTTGTTTATTTTAAGCCCAGAACCTAGTAAGCAAGGAAAGTTGGAAACCAGAGTAGTAATAAGTAGTACACAGAAGAAGAACTGAAACCACGAGACAGCTGCAAGGTCTTGAAATATAAGAGGGGGGAAAACAGATACTGACTAATGGGATGTTACAGATAGGTATTTCTGTAACCTCAGCTGTTCAAAATCCACCATTGTTAGCCATCCTTGACTGATATGTACCAATCCTGAAGTACATGGGTGATTACCCCACCAAGCAGCAGCAGAATCCCCTCGAACTCACTGACCAAATCTTCAGCCCCGCCACTAAACACGATGCTCTGAGGGATGAGATTTACTGCCAGATCATGAAGCAGATGACCAACAATAACAACCGGTAAACGTGTTATTTCCTGTGTACATGCATCCAAAAATTTGTAAGACGCGATGCATGCAGAAACTCACCTGACAGATAATTACACAGTCACAGTTGCAAGAATGAACTGAGAGTAGTTTCTGTCCACAGCCTGTCTGCCTGCTCTGCACGCTCCGGTTATTAAGTTCTCTCTCAGTCTTCTTGGTCTGTTAGTCATGGATCACTCCAAAACAGTGAGAAGTGGAAAATTTAAACAGTATATAAGCCTATAATGTTAAAAAATACATGTACACATTTCCACACAACTTTCCATGATGTTGCATAAGATGCTCATGGAAGGACAAACTGTTCAAAATATCACAAGATATAAATAAATATAATATAAATGTGCCTTCTCAGACACTTAAAGGGTAAAATATTGGAGGTTTTGAAGGTAGCCCTTCTTTGTTTCAGTGCAGGAGTGACCGGGATAGAAATGTTCTTTATTATTTTTTCTATTCTTCACCCAGGTTAAGCATGGAGCATGGCTGGCAGCTGATGTGGCTAAGCTGCGGCCTGTTTCCTCCCAGTCAGCCTCTTCTGAAACATGCTCAGCGATTTCTGGAGTCGCGACGCAGAGAGCCACTTGCCTCTGACTGTTTGCAGCGCATGCAGAGCTCTCTGAGGTTTGTACCGCACGCTGGCCTGTATTATGTATCACACATAAACACAGAGACGCTTTTGAGTGTGCGACAGGAAGAATGCGTCGATAGAGTCTGCTTCTCGTTTAAAGTTGGTTTAAAGAGTAAAAAAGGACTGAAAGTTGCATCACCCTCCCTTAGGTGTGAAAAGGAAATGTCAAATAATTTAACTTCTTTTTATAGATTCACTGAGATCAAGTTGTGCAGAACCTGCTTGCGGTGATGAACACAGTCCTTTTTGTACAAATGTGTTGCATCATCTTCACAGTGAAAGGACCACATTCAGAATTTGCATGACCTCAGTTATAAATATATCTGATTTGCATCCAGGCTTTCCTCCATAATGCTAACAGGCTTGCAGAGACTCATTTGTTATTAAAGCTTTTATTAGTAATCAGAAAATACAGAAAGAAAACATTTATCATTCAAACACAAGCATACTGGTCACAACAAAGGGGGGAATAATTCTACTTTTTCTTAGGACAAAAGAAGAAAGTGAAGTTAAAAGACAACCATGATGATTTACACGATTTCCTGTCTTATGTCTCATTTTGCTGTGGTGGACATTCATGTTAAACTTTTTCACATAATGTGGTATGTACAAGGAAGCAAGGGGACTGCTAAATGCTCAGTTTCACACAGTTTTTTTTCTACGATGTTACTGAAATCTCAGGCATTTGGAAGACCTGCCCACATGCTTTGCGAGTCTTATTTACAAGGGGCAGTGAATCGGAAGAACTGTGGCGTAAAGGAAATAAAAGTCATGTAAAGCTACTCTAGTAGAATCCAAAAATGAAAATATGGAGTTGTGAATTTGAATAATCATGCCCGTACTGGGCTCCCTTTAGTCACCTATTGCAACAAAGCAGAGATACTAGATCAGAAATGTGGAGAAATGCAAAGTGTTGCAGCCAGTACTTTGTTTACATCATTTGAATGTTAGACGTAGGTCTGTTAAGTGTGGTCAATGTGACTTCGAGGCAATGCTGATGAATATCAACAAGCTCCATGAAGTGTTTGTCTCTTTGTTCTGTGACCTTCCCAACAAGGATGTGTCAAACTTTATTAGGTGAGGTGTGGTCTAAGTGAACGTCTATAGGTATAAATGGTAAGGTCAGAAAAAGCATTAAAAGGAGGAGCTGCGCTGGAGGTGGGTTACAAAAAGGATTGCAAAAGGAGAAGTAACTGTAGAAAGACTAAAGCAGTTTAAATAGCATGTCCTGAATGCATTAGCTGAACAGCTAATGTGAGGTGGTAAAGAGATCAACTGACTGGAATTATGGGGTACACTTGAGTCTGTGGCCTCCTTAAAATATATGTTCATATCTCTAAATTACTCATATTGTCATATACTCACACTCATATTCCAAGAAGTCCAAGACCACATGGTTTTTGGTACTGGAGTAACTCATACATTAATTATATACACCAATCAGGCATAAACGAATACCACAGATTATCTCCTCATCGTGGCACCTGTTACTGTGTGGGATATATCACGGAGTGGTCAGTATCTGTAAAAGTGTCCAAGTCCAAGGAAGGAGCAGTGGTGAACCAGCGACAAGGTCATGGCTGGCCAAGGCTCACTGATGCATGAGACTGAAGGCTGGCTCATCCATCCATCCATCCACTTGGCCTATCCCAGCTTGTAGCCACTGTAGCTCAAATTGCCAAAAAAAAAGTTGGCAATTTGGTTCTGATAGAACAGTTTGTTGCATATGGGGCTGCCACAGACCAGTCAGGGTAGCCATGGTGACTCCTCTCCACCGCCGAAAGCACCAAAAATGGGCACATGAGCATCTGAACTTAACCACAGAGCAATGGGCAATAGAGACCACACCTCAGAGCTTACAGGACTTGAAGGATCTATTGCTAATGTCTTGGTGCAGATACCACAGCAGGCCTTCAGGGGTTTAGTGGAGTCCATGCCTCAATGCATCAGGGCTGTTTTGGCAGCAAAAGGGGGGCCAACAGACTGTTAGGCAGGTGGTATATTTAGCATTTAACCTAAATTGAGGTGGTACTAAGAAGAAAAGTCAGTTGCTTTAGAAACACTGAACCTTTGGACTTATCTGTTAGGAAAAAGAACAAAAAGGCAGGTACCTAATAATTGTTGTTCTGCTCTAGGATGGAGCCCAGGAAGCTCCCACCTCACCATGTGGAGTTAGATGCCATCCAACAAAACAGCACCCAGATCCGCCACAAAATCCACTTCCCTAATGACACAGATGAGGTAAAAACACCAACTCTTTTAATGAAACCAGAAAAAGCCATTGCTGGGTGGAGATTGCATTTTGGTGTTATCTGAGATTAATCTCATCCTTCTCCAGATATTTGAAGTGGCCACCAACACCAGGATCAAGGATCTCATTCTGAACATTTCCAGGAAGCTCGAACTGTCTTCAGCAGATGGCTTCAGCATTTTTGTCAAAACAAATGACAAGGTTCATTCAGTATTTTTATACATTTATACAATAGACGGTCTGGCATCTTTGATGAACAAAAACCAGCCTGTTGTTGTGTTTTTTTATTCTGTTTCAGTTTCTCAGTTTGAATGAGACGGACTACTTCTTTGACAGTCTGAGGCAAATCACTGACTGGTCCAAGAGTGTGAAAAGGATTGATGGTAATAAATCATCTTCTGATTAGAATGACGGCGGGACTTTAAATGGTCTGCTGTATACCTGTACAAACCTCTGTGCTCGTGTGTGTTCCGCAGGTGGGCTGGTCAACTATACTGTGTTCTTCATGAGGAAGTTGTGGTTTAATGTGATCCCTGGCAGAGACACAAAAGCAGATCTTATCTTCCATTTCCCTCAGGTACATTTGAATGATGTCTCATTTTCCAATTTTCCAGCTGATATGAAGCGAGATGTTTCCATTAACACAATTCCTCCTCACACAAAGATGGAGTTGGCGATTAAAATCTAGTAACAGTTGCCTGCAACTGAAAAACGTTTTGAATACTCGGTTAAAAAGTGAAACTTTGGCCAAGACCTGTTAAAAAATAAGTTAACGAAATGTCTTTCTAATTTCCAGGAGTTACCCAAATACCTAAGAGGCTATCATGTGTGCACCAAAGAGGAAATGCTCAAAATTGCGGCTCTGCTCTTCTGCATAAAGGTCAACAATGATAAGAACCAGTTAGTCATGATTCCCAAGTTGCTGAAGGAGCTGGTGCCCACTGACCAGCTGAAGGCCATGTCTGAAAATGAGTGGAAGAAGGTAGGACGGCTTGCTTCTATCTCACCCTATCACAGGGCATCCTTCTCTGTCTGCATTTCCTCTTTTACTACATCCACAATAAATCTCTGTTGTCTTCCTTTTTAACTCCTGCAGCCAGCGTCATCTTAAACGTTCTCTTCAGTTCAATGAAATTTTATTTTTACAGCGCCAAATCGCAACAAAAGTAGCCTCAAGGCGCTTTATATTGTAAGGTAGGCCCTACAATAATACATACAGAGAAAAACCCAACAATCATATGACCCCCTGTGAGCAAGTACTCTGGTGACAGTGGGAAGGAAAAACTCCCTTTCAACTGGAAGAAACCTCTGGCAGAACCAGGCTCAGGGAGGGGCGGGGCCATCTGCTATGGCTGGTTGCGGCGAGAGAAGGAAAACAGGACAAAAGACATGTTTGCATATGTCCAAACCATTTTTTTACAAAGCTGAGTTCACTTACACTGAACACACCCAGGTCTTATTAATGCCACACCTGCTGAATCAACTAGTCACTTAAATAGATCCTGTGCGACAAACTGAAGCAGGCTAAAAGAATTTAGAACTTACAACTTTTATTGTCAATGTACAGTTGCTTGCACAATAAAATTTGGAAGCAAGACACACAGGGGAAAAAAAGCAACATAATATCTCAAACATAAGACATAAGATCTCCAAAAGCAGCACAACGTGGATCCATAAATTCTGTCACGATCCATAAATTCTGTCACAATCCAACGAAACAGCTGAGAAACAAAGTCGCTGACATCTATCAGTCTGGAAAGGGTTACAAAGCCGAGGCTTTGGGGCTCCAGTGAACCACGATGACAGCCGTTATCCGCACATGGAGAAAACCTGAAACAGGAATGACCAGCCTCCAAGAGTGCATTGACAACTCATCCAACAGGCCACAAAAGACCCCAGAGCAACATCCAAAGAACTGCAGGCCTCATTTGCCTCGGTTAATGTCAGAGTTCATAACTACACCATATGAAAGAGACTGAGTTCCAAGACCAAAACCACTGCTGAGCAAAAGGAACACAAAGGCTCGTCTGAGTTTTGCCAGAAAACATCTTGATGATCCCTGAGAGTTTTGGGAAAATACTCTGTGGTGTAGCGTGGTAGTGTGACGGTCTGGGGCTGGGACCTGGAAGACTTGCCGTGATAACAGATCCATGAATTCTGCCGTCTACCGAAAAACCCTGAAGAAGAATGTCCAGCCATCTGTTCGTGACTCAAACTGAAGCACGCTTGTGTTCTGCAGCAGGACAATGATCCAAAACACACCAGCAAGTCCACCTCTGAGTCTCTTAAGAAAAAACAACAGTGGTTCATGCTTGCAAACCCTCCTGTTGCGTCTTTCATCCGTAAATAAAGCCGCGGCTGGCTGAGTTGGTTGTGTCCCTGTGACGCGCCTCCAATAATCCATAATGAGTGGAACTTGTACTTTGCGCATTTATTTTAAGAACAAAACAAAAACGAACATTTGTGCTTTCAATCACTTTACAACTAGCGCATGGATTAACTGGTGTGCCAAAAAATGACGGTCAACAGAAAAGTTTGCCCACAAACCACTCACCCAACACACCTGCTGCGTACACCGACATCAGGTAAATAGACTGTGACCACACCCACATACCATCACCTGAGACGCAGGTAAAGCTATACACCTGTGCCACCAAAACAAAAAGGAAAAACATAAACATTGACTTTGGCTCTTACACCTCCAATGTGGCTGAATTACAACAATTCTGCAAAGATGAGTGAACCAAAAGACTCACTGCCATTTATCGCAAACTCTTCGTTGCAGTTGTTGCTGCTAAGGGTGGCTCGACCACTTATTAGGTTTAGGGTTCGCTTTTACAAACAGGGTCATGTAGGTTTGGATTTTTCCTCCCCTCTTAATCATCAGTGTTAATGCTAGAAAATCATTAACCTCATTAGAGGCAGTGGTCACTTGAAGGTGTTGTTTCACTCTGTGATACATCTGTACTTTCATTTTCAGAACATTACCGCCTCATTTAACAAACAAACTGGAATGACAGCTGATGAAGCTAAGGTGGCGTTCCTGAAGGCGGTTCACCGTTGGCCGACATTTGGCTGTGCTTTCTTTGATGTGAAGGTGAGGCCTCCAGCGAGTGCAGCTCACGCGATGGTTATCTTGGTATCAGCTATCAGATTGGCTGCGTGGGCAGCGTGTTTATCTGATCGCTATTGATATCTGTCACTATTTGTCGGGCCTCTGGTCTTTAGCACTGTTTCTGCAAATAGTGCAACATGACTCTAGCTTGACAGTTTCCTCATTTGCTTATCTTTCTTTCTTTTCAGCAAACATCAGAGCAAAAATTTCCAGATATTGTGCGAATTGCCATCAGCAAGCAAGGACTCACAATCATTCATCCAAAAACCAAGGTTAAAGAAAGTCTAAAACTCTATGGAGCAATAAAAATTTCAGTGCCCTTCTCTCATATCAATATTTTATTCATGTTTTAATTCATGTTTTTTTTTTTCTTTGAAGGAAACTCTGGCAACTCACCCATTCAACCGCATTGCTAACTGGTCCAGTGGAAGCACCTACTTTCACATGACTATTGGTAATTTAGTCAACGGCAGCAAGTTCCTGTGTGAAACGTCACTGGTAAGACGTGAAACACTGTGTAAGTTTTGGTTTATATTTCGTCTACATTTCCTTTTCTTTACATCACTCTCTTCTGTTAAAAGGGCTACAAGATGGACGATCTTATAAGCTCCTACGTTAACATGTACCTCAGCGACAGGAAGACTGTGCAAACCAGGAACCGCCGCTTTGACATCTAAACTCTGTAGCATGACAGCTCGCTGAAAGCATGCTGTGTGTCTGTAGCTGCAGACTGAAACTTGTACTCACAGTAGTTCTCTGTTTTTGGATTAGCAATCAACTTTTTTGTGCTTTCCTTAAAAAAAACATTGAATTATTACATGAAACGAAGTAGTTGCAGATTTCTCTGTTTTTATTTAAAGTCATGTATGCTTTGGTCTGTGTATGAGTAACAAAATCAGAAGTTATTGGTCTCTTTGGTGTTTTTAATGATGGACACAAAACCAAAACTGTCTCAAGTTAAATAATTCTAGCGTGTTATTATGAATAAATAAATCCAATTTGAATGAGTCTGAGTCAAAGTTAAAGACCTAGGTCTAATAAGATTTGTTCTTGAACTTCGTGTAAATGTCAGTTTCATTACATTTGTGAATTTTTTTTTTTTAGCTCAAAATATTTGACCTGTTTCTGCTCACCAAAATGTCACAGATGTCATTTATGTGCACAGGACGCATCGTTTCGCACGTGTACTCAATTTTTTAGATTAAAAGAAAGTTGAATTCCGGACAATTATTAGACATTAATTTACCTGATGTAAAAACATTAAAGATTTTCTTGGAAGCAAAGTTCTATTCAGTGTTTTGTTTCTCAAAAAAATGTTACAAAGTTGAATTTTCCTCACACTGGAAAATCTTCAAATCACAGTGAAAGCTGGACAAGTGTCAAACCGACTTCACAATTTGTGTGTTTAGGTTGCACACGCAACCTTTAAATTAGCCCATCTTCAAAAAGTATATCGAAAGTTAATCTCCACAATGATTTTCCCTTTATGTCAATTTTACAGATGCAAATTTTTTACTCTGTGTTAAAATTGTGAAATAAAACATCCCCCCAGTTAATGTGTCTTGGCGAGTTGAACTACCTAAAAGGTGATTATCATGATTGATTTGTTTTAACTATAACCCTGTGATCATTTCTAACTGTCCACTGTCGTACAATAAAGCTCATCGTGGGACAACTAATATGAGCTTTCTTTGGGAAAACTGTGGGTTAGGAGATTGAGGAGCTCTACCGATCAGAAGATTGGTGGACCGATTTCCTAAATACTCCAAGCACCATGTCGAAGCATCCTTGGGCAAGATGTTGAATCCCCGCATTGTCCCTGATGAATCTGAATTTTCCACTTCTTTTAAAAGATGCACAACTACATGACATCACTCACTGGTTTCTGAAGTCATGCTCTGAAGTATGGGCTCAAATTGTGGTCATAAATATTTTGTACTTGTAAATCAGGATTTGTATGTGTAAAAAGAATTTGTGTGTGCGTAAAAAAGATTTGTGTGTGGACTTAGCCAAAAAAATACGTGAGAAAGTCTGCACTCAAGTTTCAAGTTACAAGTACGAATTTTGACCCTATTTTTCTTCCTTTCATCTGATTGGCCAATGTCATGTCAATCACAAATTTAACTAACCAATCAGAGAACAGATGGGTTTGGCTGTCGGAGGGGTGCTTTTTTGAACTGCGCTAAACAACAGCAGCACGTTGACAGCGTAAAGACAGAATAACTCCAGCTTTGTGTCTTTTTCCATTCTAGCTGGTCAGCTGGTGGGTAACAGGCATCTCCGAAAACGTTTAGAGCACTTGTGCAAATATGTGATGTCTTGATAAATCGAGCAGATATTTGAAGTTTACACAGCACCATTCTCGCATGAAAATATCTTGAAAGATGATTTTGTGCCCCAGAAAGAGTAATATTTCAAAATCCGCCACTCTGTGTTCCTCCGCCACTGCCTCGTTTGAGTTTTGGACGAAATGGATTCTGGGATACTGCATTTCGTCATTTTGAGCTGATTGGAGACCAAAACAGCCAATCAGATGTTTTTGCATCCAAGTCTGTGATTGGCTGGTTTTGTGGCACAAATATAACGGTGTATAGAAAGAGTTGAACGCGCACGGGCAGAAATGTTGAGAGCGCAAGCAACACATTGCGAGCGAGCGCAAATGCAAAAACTGAGCAAGAGGGGCTGCTATTGTGTGTGTGTATGGATCATAGCAAACACTGAAATACATTTTTTGCACGCAGCAATGAGTTTTGTCCACTCAAATTTAGCTTTTCTTTGCTCAAAATAAATTTCTCCTCAAAATGCAACACTTGCAACTGCAAATTTTTTTTTACGTGCGCTCAGAATAGTGGCACAAAAATAACGCCATACAATTTGAGCCCATACTGAAGCCTTGAGATGAACAATTGTGAAGCCAGACATAATCTTCCTTTCTATTATAGTATAACCAAAATTTACACAATAGACTTTTTGTTTTTATCCAACTTAACCAAAAATGAGTTAGCGAAACCATAGACCCAGCAGGGAGGTATTTAAAGAGATCAGAGCAGAGAGCTATTTTTTCATAGACTTCTATAGGACTGCAAAGCGTTTTGCAACCACAGATCTGGCCCCCTGGTGGCCATTAAAGAGAATCCAGGTTTAAGACCTTTCAACATTGGTTTCACTTTTTCAGATGTGGAAATTGCATCCATCTTTTATCAGCAGTTCCTACACACATCACCAACAGGCTCAGCTGTTACCCAACATTACAAACAAAATTTTGGAACTAACCATTGCAAGGTGAAAAGGATCAAATGGTGAACTTTGAATAGCTGTAAAAAAAGGAGCAGCTAAATGTTTGAATGGATGAATAGCAAAGCTAATAAGTTCACTGTATTATTGCAGCGTCTTTACCTTACAATATAAAGTGCACTGAGGTGACGGTTGTTGTGATTTGGCATATAAATAAAACTGAATTGAATTCAATATAGGTTTAAAGTTAGTTCAAATACACATTCGATTATTTGAGGTTACTTTTGTTCTTGAGTTGATTAACTTCAAATGAAAAAAGTTGGTACTGATGCTTTTAAAATGTTTTAAATCGGCCTGAATGTATTTCTGTTTTCATTTGTCATGTCTAACTGATAAACTTAGATGTTTGTTTACTTGTGGGAGGCTGTCCACAGCTACATACAATGGCGGAATTATCCTTTAAAATGAAGGCATCTCTGTTTTTATTAAACTCTTTCATCAGCAAGAAAAAAGCACGTTTTATTGACTAAACCCTCCCAGCAGTAAGAAGAATGATAAATTTATGATGCTGTGCTCTTGCACAAGGGGATGTTTTTGCTTCGGGGTAACAAGACGAATAACAGACAAAGTGGAGAAGCCGAACAAAAGCGGGGGGCTGTCCCAATTAGCAATTGGCAGTAGATTAACAGAGTAGTGATGTCAAAGCTTCTCCACAGTCTGCAGATAGTGGTTTCATTCAAGTCTACAGAATACCATTTGCATATCGATGATATAGAGGAGAAGAAGGGCCAATGTGTCTGAAACACAGCTGTGAAGTTCATGTATGAAAGAAATATTATCTCCCCTTGGTCAGTGGGTCCCCTCTCCACATCTGTCCGATGGCTATGCGACTGATTATTTTGGGCATTCCAATTCAAGATGCCCCCAGGAGGCAAGACAGCAACAAGGGCCTCTGTTTCCTCCAAGCACCACCCTCTCAAGGCTTGTTTTTCTCTCAAGCCCTCACTATAGGAGTATAGTGAGGGCTTGGGGCCCCCTCCAAAACAGAGCAGGCCATGTACAAAAGATCATCTCGGAGACTTCAGTCATAAACTTTTAACAACACAATTAACAACACAGTCCATCTTCTATCTGTCAGTGGGAGGCTGGGAGTTCATGGTAAAGGCACTTAATGCACAACTAGCCTTGGTTACCATGGAGCCATACCCCCAAAACTCATTGCGACTGAGGCATGCCATTCTTCTTTCCGCTGCTGAAATGCGCCGCTCATTCTGACTCAGCCTATTGTGAAGCGCACAAGTGGCTCTCTGAAAAGAAGGGGATGGAGAAAGAAAGGGTGGGGTCAGGGTTCAAACGAAAGGCTCCCATTGGGACTCCCTTTCTGTTATCAAATTTGTTGAGACACAAAAAGAGCTACAGTCTCATTCCCGAGAACATCTTGAGAGAGAGATAGGGGGGTTATAGGACAGCATTCCTCATGTCAGAGCGCCAGTTTTTCCACACAGCGGCAGACGAACTCCCTGTCTTCACGTACAGCTCCCTGCTCCTGCACTGATCATCTCCTCTTTGTCTTCTAGCAGCAAAACTTTTCTTTTTAGGAGTGCCCGTCCAGTAAGTCCTCTTTATTATTTGTTCCTTTATAACTTAAACTAAATACCTGCCTCTGCCGTTGATTTACTAAATAAACCTTTCTGCAAATTTCTCACTTTGCTCATGCAAACCCAAACCCAATCTTTTACTGATTGCACTGTTTCAACAAATTTCTATACTTGCTTACTATGAAGTGGGCTCATTTAATCCTGTTTCACATTAGACAATGGAAGATTTCACACATTACAGCTGCTGCAGCTTTTCCATAAGCACTGTGTGTAAAGGACCAATACCAGGATGCTCAGTCTCCTCTTCACTGCACAGATCTGCTTATCCAGATCGCCGCGATGAAGGCGTATTTCAGCTTTGTCTCTCTCCAGGATTATCTGCATTTATGGAAGCTTTTCCATTCAGCTGCTCCGTTTCTGGTTTGTTATCCCTGCTGGGACTGCAGTTCTCTTTCTTCAGGGGGACTGAAAGCTCTGACTCTGAGCCCTGGCTGAGAAATGCCCTGGCATGTGGGTCCCACAACACCCACTGAAAAGAGCCACGCTGCTTCTTAAAGGGCCAAAAGTCAGGGAGTGAAATTTAGCCCAGTCAGGTTTTTTTTGTGTGTGTGAGTCATTGTGGTTATTCTGCATTGTTTAATCACATAAGCTATTTTTGAAAAATATCTTTGAGCTAAAAATAACTGTATGAGCACTAAAACATAAAGAGAACACAGAAACAATCAGGAAATGTTATTGATAGTCTTTGGATGTGGATCTTTTCAATATACAAGTCTAGAAAGTTCTTATTTTGAAGTAATAGGAAACAAACATATATCTTTAAATGTATATCTTATTCTTTGCTATCCTGTGCATAATACGCAGAAATCATTTTATTAGATACACCATGATGGTACCAGGTAGGTCTACCCTTTGCCTCCAGAAGTGCCTTCATTTTTCATGGCATAGATTCAACAAGGTGCTGGAAACTCCTCAAAGATTTTAGTTCATATTGACATGACAACGTCAAACAGTTGCTGTAGATTTGTCAGTTGCATCTATGATCTCCCATTCCATCACATCCCAAAGTTGTACTGTTGGACTGAGATCACTGTCATGTTCAAGAAACCAGTTTGAGATGATGTGAGCTTTGTGACATTGTGTTATCCCATCAGAAGATGGCACACTGTGGTCATAAAGGTATGGCATGGTCAGCAACAATACAAGGAAATATTCCCCACAATGTTACAGCACCAGCAGCAGCCTGAACCGTTGATACGTGGAAGACCAAGCAAAGTTTTCCAATTTTCTAATGTCTGATTCTAGTGAGTCTGTATGAACTGTATGTTGATGTCGACCTCTGACATCAACATGCTCCTCACTGGATATTTTCCGTGTTTCGGACCATCCTCTGTAAACCCTTTGTGAAGGAAAATCCCAGTAGATCACCAGTTGAGATACTCAGTCTATCCCATCAGGCTCCAACAACCAATCAAAGTCACTTAAATGACCTTTCTTCCTCCATTCTGATGCTGAGTTTGAACTTCAACAGGCTGTCTTCACCACGTCTACATGTCTAAATGCACTGAGCTCCTGCCATGTGATTTGCTGATTTGATAACTGCATTGATGAGCAGTTGAACAGGTGTACCAAACAGAGTCTGTTTCACTTTCCAAATCTTCCTTTCATGTATTTAGCTTCTAATGTGAACTCTCTCACAAACAGGCTTGTTGAATTTAAGGAGGGTTTTTTTTGCATTTGGGAACCTTCCATCAGCTACAGAAACATCTTTTGTGTGGGTTGACAGTTCAGCCCCAGCTAAACACGGTAGAAATGTTGGTTTTGGATCCAACAGAAATACCAAAGTGAAGGAAGCCTTGCCTTAAATTAATTAAAGTCAGACTTTGCTGTTCACGCCCCGGTGATGTTTCTGTGTAGAGAGTGAGCTAAAGCAACAGGGAAAAGAGAGCAAAAAATACAAAGAGTGAACAGTTGGAGCTTAGCGGGGTTGGATGGAGCAGTGGGTGGGTTTTCTAAGGAAGAAGTGATTGTAAGATCTAAAGAATATGCAGTCTACTGGGACTGTCTTTGCTGTCTTGTGTGTGTGTGTGTGTGTGTGTATAAACTTAAAAAAAAAATCAAAAGTACTCAAATTCAGGTCAGAAATCTGACCACCCCTGCAGCCTGCAGTGCAAAATTAGACCCCTCATAACTGTCCTGAATATATGCACTTCTGCTTATACTACAGAAATGGTTTAAAGGTAATGATAATTATAATATTTTCTGTCTCCACAGTCACCAAAATGGAGTCTGCTACAATGCATCTGCCATCCAATCAGTCATCAGAGAGCTGTGTAGTGTTGGAGACCACGATCGAGAACCAGCTGTTTGGATGGTTCTACCTCGTGGTTTTTGTTCTGGCGCTGAGCGGTAACAGTTTGGCTCTCTGGATTTTCTCTCACCAGCGTGGCGTTTCTTCTCCAGCTAACGTCTTCCTGATTCATCTGGCTGTGGCAGACTTATCGTACGTCATCATCCTCCCGCTCAGGGCCACCTACCACTTTACAGGAGGCCACTGGCCCCTGGGCGAGGTGCCCTGCCGGGTGGTGGGTTTTTTGTTTTATGTCAACATGTATGCCAGCCTGTACTTCCTGGCCTGTGTAGCAGGGGATCGATACTTGGCTGTGGTTCACGCTGTGAGGTCACTGAAGATTCGTCGCGCTCGCTATGCTCAGATCATCAGCTTCTCTCTTTGGGTCCTAGTTACTGTCTCCATGGCACCGCTGCTTGTCACCCATCAGACTGCACAGGTGGACAACATGACGGTGTGTTTGCAGCTATACAGGGAGAAGGCCTCACGCAACGCTCTGATCTCGCTGGCCGTCGCCTTCATGCCGCCTTTCCTCGCCACTCTTTCCTGTTACCTCCTCATCATTCACAGCCTGCATCGCGGCTCCAGGTTGGAGCCGGCGCTCAAGCTAAGGGCCCTGCGCACCATTGGCCTGGTTATGCTCATCTACGTGGTCTGTTTTCTGCCTTATCATATGAGTAGGGCCACCTTCATCCTGGGCTACAGCCACCCAGATGTCTCATGCCAGACACGCAGAGGCCTGAGCCTGGCCAACCGCCTCACCTCCTCCCTCACCTGCCTGAATGGTGCTATGGACCCGCTGGTCTACCTGTTTGGGGCGGAGAAATTCCGCGGCACACTGCGGCGATTGTTTTGTAAAGATAATGGCGGGATGTCAGGGGCCACCAGCGGAGAGTTAAAGGGAACACATGAGAGCTCTGTGAGTGCCAAATCTGAGTTCTGAGGAAAAGCAGCTAGACTCAGACACCTGTGCAAACTTTTCCATCACAAGCAGCTTCAGGTTGATGATACTTTGATTGATGCTGTTTCCAAAGGCTGTTTGAGAACCAATTCTAGTGTCATCCCCACACCATTCCCACCAAATCCTTAGAGAATTAAACTGACATCACTTTGACACTCAAAGAATCCTGAATTCAGCAGCAAAGACGGTGGTAGAAGTTTAACTTCCAGGAGAGGAACAAAGATCTTTAAAACCTAAATTTGGGGCAAAGTCAGCAAACTTTTTAAAATCAGTTATAACTTCTGATTCTGCACACACTGTTTATCTTGGTGACCACTGGAATTAAAGTTGATGAAGATAATGCTTCAAAATAACTCCCACACACACAAGACTCGAGTAAATCTCATTCTTCTTTAACAATTTAACGCAATGGAGAATGTTTAAAAGCAAAATTACTGCAATTAGAAGTAAATATGACATTTGATGAGTTTTCAAAATGTACTGTTGGCTTGCTTTCAGCTCAGCAGATCCCCTGTTTTTTACTGTAGTAGATCTGGTTTCATAAGACAGACAATTTGTACTGGTTAGTGACGCCTTTGATGTTCTGTTTAAGCTTCTTGTCGTTTCCATTAAAAGTTTTTTGGGTCCATGTTAGAAACCAACTCTCAAACCAGTCAGAACTGTGCCCAATACCTGCTAATGTGGGACTCTCTGTACAAAAGCTAAGCTATTTGAATTTGTTTGGCTATAATTTTTGACAACTGACGGTTTTAATAATAATCTTTAGAAAAGGTTTGTTGCAACATAACAACTCACTTGTTCTGGAGATGAAGCAAAAAACTAATGATGCAAAGTTTTTAATTGCTTCTGCTGTCATATATAATACTTAATGGGGGTTAAACTTGAGTACTAATTGTTCCGCCTACTGCTTGTTGGAAATCCAAAACAGCAATTCATTATATACATAGTAAACTTTCAGTGTATATTTTCTATTGTTTTTTTATACTGTAAGCCAAATGTGATGAATATGCATCAGTCACAGTTGATAATATTGTTGTTTTTTTTCATCTAAGGTGACATAGGTTGTCCTTGCTTTGTGGATAATCAAATGTGCGTGCACATACTTTAACACTGTAAGCGAAATGTGATGCGATCCATGTGAGAATTTTAAAAACTCGTGTGATCATGTGTCGTCTCCTAAAGTACAAACATCCAGTTAAATTTTCATTTGTTTGAATTTTTAGTTTCAGGCCAAATATCTGGAAAATGTTTATGCTAATTAGCATTGCTAGCATGCTAATGCACCAAACCAGGAAGTTAAACAGGGTAAGCATTACAGGTAAGGTAAGCATTATACCTTTCAAATATTAGCACTGTATGTTAGCATGCTGGTGGACATACCCACTAAGGCACTCACCAGCTTCTAGACTCCACATTTTGAAGACTCACCATTAGCACTGTGGCTGCTGTTGTGTGAGGTGAAGTTGAAGTGCTAAGTTGGTTTGCTGCATCCATAAATTGTATGGGTGAAATCCACAAGCACAGAAAAGTGCTTATTGGTGTTAATTAAGTAACAGACTAAAAAAAAGCAAGAACAACAAGAAAGAACACAGTCCAGAAGTTCAGATGAGTGACTCCTCTCACCAGTATTATGCTACAGTCAAGTTAATGAACAAAGTCATTGGCATAGTGCTGTTGCCTTTGAAATGGTTGCAGTCAGTTGCCATTTTCAAGGCAATTTTAGTGCATTAAGATGACATCAGTTTGCTAACAGTTTGCAAGTGAATGGGGTCGAGTCAGCAATCTGTTTGTTGTAAAATGGCACGTGTGTTTGACTGCACAAACAGAAATTCACATTACCTACTTGCATTCAGAATTCAGAAAACCCACCACAAACAGTGATGTAGTTTCTACAGGATGGTGATTTAACTGTAACATGCAACCGCAATTTATATAAGAATAGAACCAAAGTAGAAGCAGTTCAGTTGAGTCTTGTATTGTAAAAAAAAAAAAAAGATGTGTCACAGAGAAATTGTCTCAGAAAAACAAACTGCGATTGCCTTGCAATCCAAAGTTGTTGATGCAGATACTTTCAATCAGTTGCTGCTGGGTCAGTCATGAGCTGCTGATTATTCCAACCTACTTTTACTCTGGAATGACTGACCTAAGAAAATCACCTCTGATTCCAAAAACCAGAAGTAGAAGTTATAAGAAAGTCCCCCCTGACTTATTATTAAGAAGGAATAGCATGGAGTAGTATGCTGTAAGTATGTTCACTTAAAGTTACTGTAAAGTAACATTTTAAGGCAGATCTTTATGGGGGAATGACACTTTTAGAGCCTCATGTGGTCACTAGCGGAACTGCAAACTTTGAAACTTTGCTTGCTTCATATTCCAGCTGTGTGTTAGCATGCCAGTATTAATATTTAGCTCAAGGCAACGCTGTTCTTCACAGAGATACTATTAAGGCTGTAGCCCTTTGGATTAAGTCCAGATTTACTCTACAATGGAGTGACAATTTTATTGAGCGTGGACTGTGTAAATGTGCCCATTATTATACTGCTGTTGGATATTTCCCTGTTATCACATTTTCATAGATGCAAAAATTCCTGTATTGTGTTTCTCCAGCTCAGCTAGGAATGACGTGGACACAGTCACAGCTTTTTATAAATTCCTGACATGAGTCACTGTATATGTTAAATGTGCTCGACAAATCTCCACTGTGAAAATATTTTTGGGTTTTCAGTTTCTTAACTCTCCTATAATGCTACGCATTTCTGTTGCACTGTTACTTGACAAACTAATAACTATTGTTCTATCTACAGTTTGATAAAATGTAATATGTTAAAAATATGCTCTGACTTTAACGTGCGAATGATTGTGTAATTCACTGCGGCAAAAATGCACCATTTGTGTGACATGTCCAGTCCCTCTCTTTCTTTCTTTTTTGCCTGTCATATAAAAACTGCATAAACTCAACATGTCTGCTGCTGTCTCCCGAAAGCAAAAGTATGATTTCACGTCCTTCGCGTCTGTGGCGTTGACGTGTTCGCCGTGAAAGTGGTAAAACTATTTCAAGTGCGGGGACAGAAGGCAGCAGTGACTTGTCACCATGTAGTTCTCTTTTCATATCATGTGACATGTTGTGGTTTGTGAGCAGCTCATTTTCCTCCCCTTATTTCTGCAAGACTTCCTGTCCATCACATGAACATGGCAACTACTTTAACTTGTATTTCCTGAATGTATATATTGTAGAAAACCCCCGAGCTCCCTTTGGTTCATCTGTGGTTTAAAGAATAGCAGTATGCAGGCTGAATATGATGCACCTTGGTTTATTTTTTATCAAAGAACAAAATGATCATGTTTGAAAAACAAACCAAGGTCCTTATCTTCTTTTTTCTTTTTTTACTGTGTGGGTTTTAAAGTAAATATATCCAGTAAATTCCCTTCCTGTAACTAGTAAAAATCATCATGGTCATGTTTTCTTTCTTACTTCTTCTTTTCACTTCTTGTAGCTAAATTTTTACGTATAACCTCATTATTTTCTGAAAGTTCACATGAACAAGTAAACCAAAGAGGTTAGGTATGCTGGTTAATCATTCGTGTAAGGTGATAAAGATTTCTACTGTGCAAACAAAAGTGTGTATTTCCATTTTACAGCTGTGCGGCTATGTTAAAGAAGAGGCCGAGTGAAGGCACTAGGGCCCTCCTTTCTTTAACTTGACAAATGAGGAAGTTCAGGGCTGAGCTAGTAGCAGCTTCCTTTTACAATTTGCGGAGGCAGTGGATGAACAAGTGAAAGAAAGAACTAAAAAGTATGCACCATGAGAAGATGAAAATAGCCAGAAAGAAAAATTGAGTCTACTTTGTTTTGCTGGGATCATTTTTTTGAGATCACATGCAAAGCTCTTGAGATCGAGCTCTTGGGTGAAAAACAGGATGCCAAGTTATCAACCTTGGTACCATGGCAATATAACTCGATCCAAAGCTGAGGATCTACTTTCCAAAGCAGCAAGAGATGGAAGCTTCCTCATCCGGGACAGTGAATCCATACAGGGAGCCTATGCCCTCTGTGTTTTGTAAGTTATTGTTTCTTTTTATTATGGCTTGCGGTTGATTCTAAAATGCCTGCATATACTTCATGTTTCTACTTCATTAAACCTTCGTGACGTGCAGTACCAGCTGTGAATCGTATCGAATCGACACGATCTGGTTGTCAAACTGTATATTTTGTTCAAGAAACACAATTCCAAACATTTGTGCACTGTTATTAACTTTATTAGTTAAAGTTCCTAAAACTGTCTCACCATATCACATTACATTTTTTTTTCTTTTTTTGCACATACACACTGCAACACAAGACTAGTTCCCTTTTATTTGCATACAGTGCAGCCACAAAGCACCACCCTTTCCCCTCTGCACATCATCTTCCATTGGGTAACCTTCATTTAAAAATGATTCCAACTGCTCACTCAACACATTGAATCCGCTTGTTTCTTCACCTTACATTCATTCCATGTTCCAACCACAGACATTTGCATTTATTTGATCCACAGATATCAGAACTGTGTGTACACATACAGAATCCTGCCAAATGAAGACAAGAAGCTCTCTGTCCAGGTGGGTTCACAGTTTCCATCGTTCTGGTCCAAACCCAGATGAGTTATTATAGTTACTGTGAAGATGAAATGATATTTTCAAAAGTATTAGTCACACATTGCTAGTGCAATGCTCAGTTGTAACCTAATTAAAGATGTAAGCCCACACATGTATTTACTGTCCACCACTTTGACCCAGACTGAAGTATCCTAACAACAGGCGAGATGAATGCGTAAATGACTTTCAAGATCACTAGAATCTGAAGCCGCATGTATTTTTGGTGTATGAGCACGCACGTGTGACGTTTCCAGTTATCAGATTGATTAGAATAAAATTTAATAAACACAATAATGCATCATTATAGTTGAATTTCAATCTGATGATCGAATACCCCCAGTATTAATAAGTATTAATAGCTTCAGCTTGGAGGTATGAGCATTAACTAAAAGAATAAAGATGACATGCTAAACATCAGCAGGTAGTCTCTGTTGAATGTTAGCATGCAGGCATACAGATTTCAGCACAAAACTGTCTGTTAGCTCAGTAACTCAGAGCTGCTTACAAGGCTGCAGTTTAAAACATATTCTCTTATTATACACTAAATATCATTGCCTCATAAAGCTACACTGATAGTAATTTAAAAGCCTTAAAATGTAAAATTTACAGATTTAGGATTACAGACTGGGAGCACAACAACATCACCCTAAAAAAGCCATAAATACCTCTGTTATTTACTATGATTTTTAAATCTATAGAAAAGAGACTTTATGGTTCAGCAAATGACAAATGCCTGCTTCTCATTTGTATTTAATCTGCCATTGGCGAACTACCTTACAATGAGCCAGTACAGAAACTGAAGCAGGAACTAAGAGTTTTGCAGTAAATTAGTTGGCAATGATAAAAGCAAGACTCAATCTGATCAGAAGCAGATCAGCAGATGCTTTATTATCTTGGTATTTGTTCAGTGTCAGCTTTGCAGTGTAAGTCTGAAGAGATTAGAAAACTAACAGGCCCCACAGAGAGGATATAAACGCCTTGGGCTTGACAGAAAGATTGAACAGAGTATCATCCGTATGTTTTTTTTAAATACTGTAATTATTAAAAAAAAAGGTGAAAATGCTAGAGAGCTTCTAAATGACTGATTTATGCACTGACATAACAGCTATGTATAATTGCTATGCAAACCCGTGGCCTTAGATAGAAATTCTGTAACAGCAAAATGTGCTGAGTCCTGAAATAAGTTTACTGGTATGAAGTAGCAACGTGTCAGGTTTCTAGGAAACGATAAGTCAGCACTGTTACCTTCTAACGTGCCAGGTAAAATGCGACCATTTCGTGCTTTTAAAAACTTGTTAGATGAGGTGATAATGTACACCTGTGCAGTTTAGTTTAAGGAAAGTGCTTTAAAATAATGTAACTGCCCAATGACTGCAAGTTTCACAATTGAGTTTTACGAGCCGCACAAGAGACTAAATGCAATGTAGCTATATAGAGAAACCAAACCTATTTAAGGGACTATAGTTTTTAAAACCTATTTCTGTTAATGGTTTAAGTATACAATTTAATTCTTATGACAGAGCAGGGATATGTTTACTTCCTTAAAATAGCTGATGATTTATGGGTAATAATATGTTCTTTTAAATGAAATAAATTGCAAAATTACAAAGGAATGTCTTAGAATGCAACTGGAAAATACCGCAGACAGTAGACAGGTCTGACATCATATGGGAAGTAACACTTACAGGTTATGTCACCTGCTTTGGTAACAACAACAAAATTCATCCTTTTGTTTACAAAGAGTGATTAAAAAAAAATGTTTGCTGTTATCTGCTCTGCAGGCATCTGAAGGAGTGCCTATTAGGTTCTTCACAATGCTACCTGAGCTGGTGGAGGCGTATTATAGCCCCAACATGGGTTTAGTCACCCACCTGCAGTACTCTGTCCAGAGGGAGGAGGAGGTAGAAGAGGAGCCAGGTCAAAAACTTCACTTTGTCTGTATATTGGTTTTGATATGGAAGAGAAAGTATTGTTTGTCCTAAACACACTTTATGTCTATTCTGCAGAACAAAACAGTCATCCTCCACAGCTCCCACCCAGAAACATCCCACTTGATGTAAAGGACGGTGACTCCAAGACTTCAGAACAAGCCTCCAAATCCTTATCAGACATATACCTGGCGAAACTGCAGCATATGGACTTGTCCATGTATGGTCACAATTACAGACAGTTGCAATGTCTCTTGTACCTACAGCACTATAAAAGTAGAATTTAGGCATTCGGCACCAAACTTTCCAAAACAATTACTAATATGAATTTTCCTGAAGCTAACTGAGACTAGAAGTGTTTTAATTTACATTTCTCTTATGTCTCCAGCTTACCAGAAGAGCATGAAATGGCCATCCAAGAATACTTCAGGACTTCAGTCTGCTTAGATGCTGAACAAGTTCAAAACGGTAACCCTAACCTGCCTGGCCTCAAGAAGCTTATAATGGCAGTCTGCAAGAACCTAAACAGGTATGGTGTCCATTTAATGGAATGCGTAATATTACATACACTTGAATGGATTGGGTTGATTGAACCACGCGCTGATCTTTTTTGCGAGGCAGTGAAATTTCCCGCGTCATGCCAACTCTGGAGGTGTTTCACAGAACGCTGGACCAACAGCTCTCTCCAGGGATTGGACCAAAACAAGTTGGTGGCACCCATGATCCTTTGCAGTATTATCAGCGCTTAAAAAGCTGCTCTCTTCATGTATTTCCTCCTTATTTTCAGAATTTCTGTGATTCGGGTCCTGTGTCCTGTAGACTTGAGCAACTAACAAAACTGCTCTACTCGATAGAAGATAAGGTAAAGTACTGTAATATGTTTTAACAACAGCTTTTTATATGATAATAGAAAATGTTATAAGATATTACAAAGGACGACTCTGCTTCCTTTTTTCAGGTTAAAGGTTCTGTTTTTGAGTATGTTGGATTTGATGCGGGCCCACGGAAATCTCTCATACCAATCGTTACGTTTGAGGTGCTTTCTTTAGTACTTATGTCTACATAACATTTGTCATAAGTGTGTATGGTTTATTTGATCGATTTCTTCTTTCACTGGTAGGTCAAACAAGAATCTCTCGGTATTTCCACAAAGATGCTCCTGAAAGTGGACATTGAAAGTGGGAAGCTCTACTTTAAGAAGTCAAAAGATGGGCCCGAAGACAAATACTTTGTGCACAATAAAAGTAAGGACTTGAGGAGTTAATTTCTATCTCAAACAATTGATTGTCACAAAATGCAAACATCAAGATATGATTAATTTAATCTGATTAATCCCAAAATCACTTTGGTGATTTCTTTTTTTTAATTTTGTTGGAAGGATTTTAATAAAATTTGGTGATCCCTAGTCTCTATTGACGTTACAATAGAAAAACAAAGGTGTTAAACTCAGCGTTCTGTGTTGGCGGAGTATTTTACAGTATCTTGCTATATTTTCTAGACTCGACTAAATGGCTACAGTGCCTATAGTGTCCACCAGAGCTTTTGTATTTAACCCTGTGCTCTGTCCTGCTGTTTTGCAAAGAAAAGAAGCAATGTTTTTCACTTGGTCTTTATTTTGGAGTAATTAGCTACCAGAATGAAACATTTGTTATTAGAATCAAACATTCTGACATATTTCAAGAACACGCTAATCGTTAGAAGATTGCTCTTACACATGTGAGACCACAGAGAAGGTACATTAGCCTGGTTCATTGGAGGAAGCAGTTACAGTTATTGTTTTCTAAATTACTAATTATATATAAGAACATCTTTGAGTTTGTAAAGTTCAGAAAAATGTATTCAGGTGGTACATTTGACTCGGGTCAGTATCTTAAGAAATTAGGAACTTTAAGTAGGGCCACAAAAGCTATTTTTCCATGCTAATAGACAGATAAAGTGGGACTTGTAGTCATAAGAGTTTTAATCAGTCAGTAAGCCTTAAAAATCATTATATAGAAAACGTCATACATGGACCACTGGTGCGTGCTACTACAGACAGTATAAAAGATGAATGTAGCCACCCTAATGTTACGTATTTGTTTGGACTCTTTGTTTTTAATCCTCAAGTTGAGCTTTTTGGCCAGAAGTGGCCAGTTTTGGAGAAGAGAATGACTCTGTTGCAAGTTTGTTCATTTTGCTGTATTCATATACATAAACTGAAGCGATGTAGCAAAGATTTTTATTAGTGCTAAGAGATCCAGTTAAGTGACTACAGTTAGTAAAGGTGAAGCCTGACAGATAGTGAACGCACAATCAAAGAAGCAGATAGATGAGTTTGAAAAAATCAATTCACTGGAGTTGTTGTGAAGGGGGGACAGACTGGCGATCTGCCCAGGGTGACCTCACCTCTCGCCCTACGATAGCTGGGATAAGATTCAAGTCCTCCCACAACCCTGATAAGGATAAGTAAAAGAGAACAGATGGGAGGTATTTTTGTTTATTGGAAGTGGAAAATTTTTTTTATTACTGCTGTGAAACTTGATGTTTTAACAACAGTGTCTATGAAGAGTCCCTTGATTTTTGAGACAGCCTCATTAAAAGAGCTGCAGACTTTGTGCTTGATTCTTCAGCCTGGAAGTTGCACCTTCTCTGCAGCAAGTGCAAAATAGCATGTGTGAAAACAAATGTCAAGAACTACTTTCAACCATCAAAAGCACTTAACTTAATAAGAATACTGCTCTTATCCATCAGTCCTGCAGTTGGTGAAATCCCAGAAAATGCACGCCAAGCTGGTCATTGTGGTGGAGACGGAGAAAGAAAAAGTTCTGCGGAAAGAGTTTGTGTTTGATGACACAAAGGTAAGCGTCTTTTTAAAGGCGATGCTCCCTATTCTGACCTCAGTCATGTGCACTTCATTAAATGTGATGTGTTTTGTTGTCTTGTGAATCCAGAAAAGAGAGGGCTTCTGTCAGCTGCTTCAGCAAATGAAAAACAAACACTCAGAAAAGCCTGAACCAGACATGATCACAGTGTTTGTTGGCACCTGGAACATGGGTAACAGTGATGTCATACAGAATTCAGTGCTTCAGTTAACTTAACTGTATATAATATAAAAACGGATCTGCAAACCTACAGGAAATGCCGGCCCTCCCCCGAACATCAACTCCTGGTTTCAGTGTAAGGGCCAAGGGAAGACACAAGATGACACAGCAGATCATATTCCACATGATTTTTATGTCATTGGGACTCAGGAGGATCCTTTGGGTGAGCGAGAATGGGCAGATACAGTGAAAGGTGTCCTGAGGAACATCACAAACATTAGCTTTAAACAAGTGAGTAACTGTGGCAAAGTTTTGAATTTGTAGCTGAATGCAAACACAAAGCACTAATGAATCAAATATTCTAAACATCTCCAAACATCCAGGTGGCAATTCATACACTGTGGAATATTCGTATCGTGGTCCTGGCCAAGCCTGAGCATGAAAACAGGATCTCTCATGTTTTTTCAGACAGCGTGAAGACAGGGATCGCCAACACCTTGGGTAAGCAGTTCCACTTCTCCTTGAGGCCTGTAATGATTGCTCATAAAAGTTCACAGAAAAATGACCCATCAGTGTTTACTGGTTTCAATTGCAGGAAACAAGGGAGCAGTGGGAGTGTCCTTCATGTTCAATGGGACATCTTTTGGCTTTGTCAACAGTCATCTGACCTCTGGAAGTGAGAAGAAGCTCAGGTGAGGAGAAGGTTACACTTTTCAAAGTATCTTTAAAAAGTTTGAATTGATTGGTAACATCATATAAACATATACAACATACATATACACAGGGTTTCTGGGCTCAAAATTAACCTTTGAGGGTAACTATGCAAATAACCATGATTGGTTTGCCTTTAGTTAAGGCAATACCCCGGACATTTTATCAACAAAAAATGTATCTAGGCTTAAACAAATTAAACTCAACTCTTTGCGGCTTTCCTTTGATAGAAGTCGCAAATCTCTTTGAAATGTGCTAGCATTTTTATAGCCTCTTCAGAGAAAACCCGATGCAGACATCAACAAAGGTGTCATTTCAATGATGGATGAGGAGGTAAAAATCCTAATTGTCTAGTGACATGTGCAAAATACCCCCCTGTTCAATTATTCACTACTTCCTAACAGAAACTTAGCAGTTCAGTAAATGGAAAGCAGGAAATGTAAATGTGCTTAACAATCAGCACAATTTGGTTTTAGCCTGCTGCTGACATTGACAAAATGTAGCCAGAAACACTTTTTTTAATCGTCTTTGCAAAAACAGTTAACATTATCTGTTAAATATTAGCTTAGCAGTTAAATTGTGCTAGCTGCTAAATATTGTAGGACCTTTACCTTAACCTATAAAAAGAACCTTGAGGTTTGAGTGCTTGTATGGTCAACTTAACAAGCATTCTGCATGACAAAATGAGCTGCAGCTTGGTAGGTCTACTCAATCTAGTACATTTTCATGTTGTGCACTGTGTGCAGTATGTATTTATTTGGACAGACCACAGTTATTCTAATCAAACACAACAATTTGCACGATTATCAGAAATTAACGTTGCAACATTTGATTGCAACACTTGATTACTGCCCTAGCTACTGCATTTTTGGAAACATTTGTTATTTTTCTTGCCTCAGACGAACAATTTGGGCTCTTGTCCAGATCTGGATCCAGAACTGCTAAAATATTGCTAACCTTCCAAAAATGAACTAGGGGAGGATGGGAGTAAAAATGAAAAGTCCATCCAGGTCATCTACTAATTGGTAGGCTGGTGGTTCAATCCCTGCCTGAACCAGTCTGTATACCAAATATCCCTGGGAAAGATACGAACCCTGAGAATGTGTTTGAATGTGTGTGTGAATGTTGGAGAGTAAGTAGAAAAACCATGGGGGAAAAAAAGCCCTTGAATATGGGTGAATGAGGCAAGTTGTACAAAGCGCTATGAGTGCTCAGATAGAGCCCGAGGTGTCCATTTACCATTTGTTATGAAAGGATTTAAAATACACAACAAAATAAAGATGTCAGCAAATCAAAAGCGCTGAAAACAAATGTTTCAACTAAAAATACTCCTACCAATAGGAAACGGCAAATACTCACTAGTAGTTCTAAGCACTCAGCTAAAGCAAAGCACCAATAAATAATCGTCTGCAGGGCGATTCAGTGAGAGTTGTGAAACACACATGTGCAAAACGTTTAAAGGCAACCACTAAATAATGCTCATCGCCTAATGGCTTATAAGTCACTAACCAAGTGCACGGCTTCAAAATCAGTACCGTGCCCTTCATCACTCTGGGTTTTTTGCAGCCAAGATGGCGTTGGTGAAAACGCTCATCTCAAGGTTTCAAAATGGAACTTTACAAACCAGCGAGTGACATCACAGTACCCATGTCCATCCTTCATATTATCTGTGTATTTGACTAGCTGTTACCCTGGATGAACATCCTTTCTGACTAATTTAAAAAATAAAACAGATGTTTTATTCAATATTAGCTGAAACTAGAGACTGAGCCTGTGAAGCCTTCAGGCGTGTGTTCACTGAGGTTACAGTGGGAGTCGTGGGCGGCTGTCTTAAACACAATCACAAGTCTTTTTTTGCAACCGCAGAAGTCGTCCCCTGCTGGTTTTTAGAAAAACATCCACGTTTAAGACAATTCTATGTTAGCTTCACTTTTCAACCCAGCAAGCTACATCCATCTTTATACTTTATACTTTTAAAAAAATTATTTATTTTCCATCTTTTTTACTGTCATCATCATCCCCTTATACTAGTCACACGGCCACGATGGCAACCATCTTTGTCATTTTTCATGTCGGATTTTTAAAAATTATTCACGTTTTTTATTTATTTATTTACCTATATTTAACCTGGACAACATAAATGATGAATATGTATCCTCCTCTTTCTGAAGCCTTGCTTTAAAAGTCAACGTTTTGCTAAATGGCAGTAGAAACAGAAAACTTTATTGCTTCCTCCACTGATTCCTCACATTTTTGATGTTACTCCAATATTTTTTGCTGTATTTGCAGACGGAATCAAAACTATGCCAGCATCCTGAGATTTCTGAATCTAGGAGACAAGAAGCTTAATCCGTTTGACATCACACATCGCTTCACGCACCTCTTCTGGCTTGGAGATCTGAACTACCGCGTTGAAATGCCATCTTCTGTAAGTCATAAACCTTGTTTTATATCTACTTTACATACAGATTCATGGACTTTGCTTTGTTGTGTTTTTTCTCTCAGAAGCATGGTTGTGTTTTTTGTTTTTTTTTTAAACCCTGCTGGTTGTCAGGTGTCTGAGCTCTCAGCTGCTAACACTTCCAGTCACTACTTTCCCCTGTTCCCTTCACAGGAAGCTGAAAACATTGTGTCAAAGATCAAACAGCAGCAGTACCAGGAACTGCTCACCAAAGACCAGCTCAGCATGGAGAGGAAAGAGAGCAAGGTCTTCTTGCATTTTGGTGAGCTTTGATGAATACTGATCAGTACATGTAGGCATACGGCAGAAAGAAGTGTCTTCACTGTTGTTGCCATGCTTGGGATTTTCTGCAAAACACTGTCCTTTTTCTTATAATTGTGTTTGCATACATACGGGTTTTATTCTATTTTGATTGTAGCTGAAGAAGAAATCACATTCGCGCCCACGTATCGATTTGAAAGAGACACACGAGAGAGGTACGCCTACACAAAGGCCAAAGCGACAGGGGTAAGCTCACGTTTTATCACATCTCTGTTCCCCTACTATGCATCACGGTCACTTCACTGAGACTTTTAATTTTATCTGCTTCATTGCTGTAATTTTTTTAATTTAATCCTAAATTATTTTATTCACTTCATCATGTTCGAATGTTATTAGTTTCTTATTATGCATAAAATTTAATTTTATTTGTTTTAACGTGCTCTTAATTTTAACTACATACTTTTAGTGTACTTACAGCCTATTTCATTTTAATGAGGTTTCATCTTTTGAATTTAATTTTAATTTAAGTTACCTATCGTTGAATATTCTTGGTTTGGATTTTTGTTGGCTTATTATTCTTTCATCGACAGTTTAGGAAAAGTCAAAAATCACATTTGCTGATAGCAAACGGTTGAACATGCAGCACGATCTCTTGAACCGATCCACGTTAGCAGGGCTATTTGCTCATGTTTCTTCCACAAATGACTGCCCATCAGTGGCGGCTCCTGAAAAAAATCTCAGGGGGGGCAATTTTTATGATATCGACTAAAATGACCCATTTAATGAGTACATCAAACAACACAATTTTAATTTGTTGCTAGGTGATTAACTCATACAGTGATACCTCATGCCCACTAGATGGCAACACACAACAGAAAGCTTTCCTCTAGCTACATAAGTTACAGGTAGAAAGCGAAAGAAATTAGCATCCAGTAGCCTTTAAGCAAAAATGAATGTGTCCACTTACTCATTACTTAGGCTACATCAATCCAATGTTGTGTGGTGTAATCAAGCAACAATATAAAGCCGGCTGCATCATATAAATCAATATGCACAGCCTGTCAGCCACGACTTGCGCTGGAACCAACTCCGACAAAAAGTCCTGTTGTATGCTTTTGACTTCTCCTTCGTTGCCTGGGTTAGTTGAATTTCGGGCTTGTCAGGTCCCAACTCTTTAACTTGCAGTTTTTCTGCCATTGTCCTTCTGGCAAAAGGGTAGGTTAGAAGCGATCTAACCGAATTTGGGGGAGGCTGTGCCTCAACCGTTAACAATACCGCTGCCATCGTCTCTCTCTGACCTTATAGCTCACTTAGGCTACTGACTGAGGTAAAATTCTAGAACAGCAAATCTTCGCGCGTTTTCTGCAGGGGCGCAATTTTAAGCGCCCCCAAACCATTTAATTCAGCGACGCTGATAGGTCAAATATTTATTATTTTCCCCTGGCAACCATTTAATGATAGGCTATTTCGCTGCATATCAAGGGCGCTTTGATGAGCGCCCCAGAAGAAGAAAAACACCGTTTGTTGGTTGAACTTTAATGAGTCAGCTGGTGAAAATGTTAAAATACGCCTGGCTGTATATGGGCACACACATAGTAAAACTATCATTGATGAATTTTTAAAAAATATATATTTTTACTCCTCCACATTTGGGGGGGCGGAGCCCGAGCGCCCCCTATGGGCCAGCCGCCACTGCTGCCCATCATGCTTCTTATATGTTGGGCTATTTATGTAGAGTTATATTTGAATTGTTTTACAGTCTTCAATTTGAAAATTCAAGTATTTTATATTGATATTAAAATTAAGATGATTTTAACTCTACAGACAAAATACAATTTGCCATCCTGGTGTGATCGCGTCCTACGAAAGTCATATCCTCTGGTTCATGTTGTCTGCCAAGCATACGGTGAGTAATCTTCTGTTAAACCTTTTTTTCTGCGGCTATATTATACATACAGGGATGTATATATATACCAGGGGTGCAACAACACATGTATCGATATTGAACCGTTCGATACAGTGCTTTCGGTTCGGTAGGCATATGTATGAACAATACAAAAAAATTTATTTATTTTATCAACTTTTCTTCTGACGATGCTGTCTGTGTTGAGCGCTCAGTGAATCTGCGTTCGACTACTCCACCTAAGCTGCACTGTCGAGTGCAGATCCACTGAGCGCAGCGCAAGCTAGCAAGACAGAAGCTAAGCTCATTGCAACATGGCAACTGCCTCAACGCTAGCCGAAATTGAACCTCCCCCACCCTCATTCAGATCTGGCCTTTGGAACTATCTTGGTTTTCATGTGAAGCATGACCCTGATGGTAAGCGTGTCATGGACAAAAGTAAAACAGTATGTCGGATGTGCCACGCAATGCTCAATTGGTGGGAACTAGTGTGTCAGCGCAGTCAGCTTGTTAAAGTGTTGGCCGTCCAGTCCCACGCACGGGGCGATCAGCGGTAACTCGTTAACGGAGATTTGCCGCGTTATGCCGTTAATGTCATTTTAACGACATTAACGCTGACAGCACTAGTGGGAACACAATGAATATGACTGCACATTTACGCCGACATCATCCTAGTGCAAAGACAAGTGGAAGCAGACAAAAACAACAAGCACGCATGCTACAAACTTTACCCGAGTCATTTAGATAGCCGTTAGCACATGATTCTCCTTATGGGGACCTGATATGTTTAATATGCTGCTGAGAATATAGCCCAGAAGAAACGTATAGTATAGCTTTTATTTTGGAAAGAGCCATTTCTCTGTAATAAACTCTCTTTTCCAAAGATGAGTGATTGTTTCTGTCTTTTGAGTTAAAATATATATTTATATTTATATGACATATTAAAAAGGCATGAACATTTTTTTGTATCAAAAAAATATCGAACCGTGACACAAAGTATCGAACTGAACCATGAATTTTGTGTATCGTTGCACCCCTAATATATATATATATATGTGTGTGTGTGTGTGTGTGTGGAAAAAGAGAGTTTAGCTCACTTAATTAATTCCAAATAACTGTCTTTAACTGGACCAAGCAGCCAATATGAACTTATTGGTGTCTACATAAAATAAATAATGAGCCATTTTATCGTATTAATCTTTCAACTGCTGCTGCTGACTGCAGTCTTCATTGAGCTGTAGCAAAACCATGAACATTTCCTAAAGTTAGACCTTTTATAATATATAGAGAATAATCGTTCACTAATTTTATATATAGATCAATAATGTATAAAAATGTACAGTACTAGACTAAAGTTTGACACACCCGCTCATTCGAGAGTTTGCTACTATCAAGTGTATGAAATGAAATGTAAACAAAATCTGCATATCTGAAATCTGATGGCAAAATAGGCCGTTTGACTTTGACTGCAGTTTATACGCTCGTCACTTCTTCAGCCAACTTCATGAGCTCATCACCAGGACCACACACACACACACACTGACCTTTTGTTAGCTGTTTTTGTTTCACTCTAAGCTCAAACCAGCACAGAACATTTGATGCAGCACTCCTCCTTACAGAATGTGGACTCTGTGTCCAACTGAAAAACAAATGATGATCCCACCATCAAACTACACCCTTTCCTCCATATTATGAGGTAGAACAATGCAGATTAACATCTATTTACTTCCTCTGCATCTCTCGGAACCTCTGATTTTTGACTGATCAGAGTCAGATTTCCACTGTTCTAATGTTCATTCTCTGTGGCCCTCGCACTCTTCCTCTTTTGTTTTCACGTTTTGTTTCACACTTAGAAAATAAGAAAAAAACCCTTGAACGCAAAAGTGTCCAAAGATTGAAGTGAAACTGCAGCTGAGACGTCCTTTCAGGCTAAATATGTGTAAAATATGCACAGAAGTGTTTATAAGTGTTTGTGTGAACTTGCAGGGTGCACTAATAACATCATGACAAGTGACCACTCCCCGGTGTTCGCCTCATTTGAAGTTGGAGTTGCCTCGCAGTACGTTTCCAAACAAGGTATGACCCCCCCACCCAACCTACGCCACAGATGAGTCCGCTCAATAGCCGCAGTCTGATGCCGCTTTTATTTTTCAGATCCCAGCAGTGCGCCTCCTGGTGGAATTCAGATCATGAACTGTGTGGCCATCTTGTCGACAAAATCGAAGACCAAGTTCTTCATCGAATTCCATTCCAGTTTCTTGGAGAGTAGGTTTCCTCTTTCTGATTGACCGCATCTCACTAGATCAGAATCAGAATACTTTATTGATCCCTGGGGGAAATTATTCTGCTTTAAAGGAACAGTTCGCCTCAAAATCACATAAAAATCATGCTTCCTCTGGACTGTAAGTGCTGTCTATGAGTCACAGTCAGAATGCAATGGACACTGATGGCACTCAAAGGGAAACAAATTGAAAAAGCAAACACTAAACACTCAAATCTGTAAAAATACAAAGAATCCTGCCACCAGGTGACAAATACACTTTCCTGAAACCACAACTTTATTACTCAAAAATCCCCCACAAGCCTGGCTGTGAGAAAATTCTCCTGGGAGTTGTTTTCTCTTTGGTGAGCTACACCCACTCGTAGTACCACTGTGCAGAAATCGGTGTGCACCTACCCGTGCCGAGAAGCCGCTGCTCACAGTGCGACAGGATGTAAACATTAATACTGCCGTGTCAGCTAGCTGCACACTTCTTCTGGTCGATGTGTGTAGACACTAGAGAGAAAATACTTCCTACATTAAACTGCTTACTCTATTTAAAGTAGACCAATTCCTCTCCTTTCCAGTTCCATGCTCTTATTTTGGGACTCTACTAGAGGAGCTTTGCATTGTTCACAATGCAAAATAATCTTTTAATTTTTTAAAATTTTATTTATTAATTTATATTTTATTCATGCTTGAAATGAACTGTTTTAACCTTGAAGTCCACCCTCGCTGTGCCTGAGAGTATATGTTATCTGCTCTTACTGACGTCATGCACAGCCAAGATCTTTGCAGTAGACTTCTCAAAACAAAGGGAAAAAGGTTACACCAAAAACTATCAATATGAATAAACAGCACTGCAGGCCAGAGCATGCATGTATGTATGCATGAATATTGGGTGAAGTGTCTCATCAAACGGGCTACAATGACTAAAAGCAAGCATTTCCAACAGAAACTGTAAAGACTACAGAGGGAGAGAACAGCGAGCACTCCGATGGGTCTATAAAAGTTTGGTTTGGCAACCAAGTAGAGGTAAACCACAGACACAGCTCACAGCACACACTACTTAGTTATGGCATCAGTCAGTCGTTATTCATAGTCATTGTTTCTGTCTTTTAAAGCTGACCCCTATCATCTCTGACCCTGAGTACCTTCTGGACCAGCACATCCTGATATGCGTGAAGTCGACGGACAGCGACGAGTCGTACGGTAATGAGCTCGCATTACAGCTTGTAATTTGGATACGGTGGGCTCAGCAGCGCTTACAGTTTGCTGGTGTGTTATCCCTAAAGGAGAGGGCTGTGTCGCGCTGCGAGCCGCTGAGATCAGCTACACCGAGTTTCAGATCACACTGACTCACCACGGGGAGAAGACGGGAACACTGACAGGTGGCATCCAGCTACGCACCTCTGAGGGCAAGCCCACCGAGAAGCTATACGGTGAGGCTGAGCTTCGACACAGGACATATTTGTTCGATTTTTTTCTTCTTCGGTTCTTGAAGCTTTGTTCTCATTTTGGTTCTTTTTTCAGATTTCATCAAAATTGAAAGGGATGACCCCATTGCCTCAAAAGGCAAATCTGGAGACCTCAATAAGTAAGATTTGGGGGGTTTTTGTGAACCTGTTATGCATTCCCTCATGTTCTGTCATGGCTCGTTACTAGGGCTGGGTATTGTCACTGATTTCTAGAATCGATTCAATTCCGATTCACAAGGTCCCGAATCGATTCGATCCACGATTCGATTTAATTCGATTCGATTCGATTTGAATCTGGGAAATTTTGACAGTCAGAAATATTATAATTCAGATCAGTACATTTACATATTTTTGTATCTATTAAAAGGAAGCTGACACACGCAAGACTTTATCAAAGGTGTGAGCATCACAGCAGAGGCCTTTGTGTCAAAGTAGCTGAAGATAAAACACAGAAAAACATGAAGGTGATTTTCCTGGCCTGGGATTTTATAAAAATATTCTGCAGTACATCAAAAACGAAAGAAAACCATTAATCAACACATGAACATTACCTCTGAAGTTACAGCGGTTTTATTAGAGACACGGCTAAGCGTTTTGCATTTTGCTTAATTTTAAAAAGTTTAAATTTGTTCAATATTGAACGGCAGAAATTAGGTTTACTTTTCGGAAGTAAGTAAAAGGGAAAAAAAAACGTCGGCCGACAGCGCTGTAAACAACAGTAGACTTGTGCGTAACAAGCAAGCGAATAATGCAGAAAAGAGAGAGAGAGAGAGAGAGAGCTGTGCATGAAGTGTGATTTTTATCCTGAAAAGTCAGCAAAAGTCAGAGGGAATTCATGACGATGTTTATGTGAAGCGTAGTTTGGATCTTCTTTTGCTGCTGGTTCGGTCAATATTGTTTGGAGAGAGATAAAACTAACAGCCATATGATCAGCGCAAAAAGGGCGTAAACACACAGCGCGGACCTGCGGATCAGAATCAGCGAGCTGTCGGCTTTCAGCCCCGACCGTCAGCTGAGAAAGGCGACATCTCACTGATTCTGATCCACGGGTCAGCGCTGTGTGTTTATGTCTTTGTGCAGAAGCCGTGTACCTGCTCTCATTTACTGTCTTAGCTGTTTGGTGGTTGTTGAAATTTTGTGATCTTTCACCTGAGATTCTGGCATTTCGGGCAAAATAAATTAATATTAAAAAAATCGATTCAGGATTTTAATGAATCGATTTTACGTTATCCAAGCCAGAATCGATTTTAATCGATAAATCGATTATAAAAACCCACCCCTACTCGTTACGTATAAAATCAACCACATCCGAAAAACATTCTCACCCTCAAAATCAGTTGTTTTATTTCAGGAAAATAACTTATTGAATGAAGTCATGCAGAAATGTATCTTTTTGCTGTGAAGATTTTTCCAGCATTTTTAACCCATCATAACTTCATAAGAGCAGGAGATGTGCTATGGCTGAAAAACATATTTAACCTCTGCAAACAAATGAGTTTTACACACACTGGCAAAAAGTTTTATTCAGCACAGATTTTTTTTTTCTGTACCTGACTTGGAGCATCACCAGTTTGATGTCTTTCTTTGACAAAGCTTTGAGAAAGCTTCAAAAAGTGTAATATGGTTAATTTCTCTAATCACCCTGTGGGATAGGTCTAATATGGTCAACATTTTTGTGTAGCTTATGATCGCCCTCTGTGATTAAAGTCATTCAAAGAGTTTGAAAAACCTCTTCAGAACCTGAAAATGTTTGATCAGTGTCCATCTGTAAAGACTATCATATGGAACATGTGCACACCGGAGTTTAAATTGAATTTACAGTCATAAACCACACTTATAAGTGTTAAAATATGACTGTGGGAGAAAGTTTTGTGACACAGATGAGCCTGTTGCACGGAAGTTGATCCATTTTTAATACTTTTGAATCTTTGCGATATACGGGACATCATATATTGCTGTTTTCTCACAATCATCTGATGGGTGGCTGTAGGATGACTTTGAAAATCAAGAAGAGGAAGTAAGTGAAGACAGGGCTAGGGATTAAATGGTGGAAGAATGATGCGTAGAGTTCAGGCTGGAGTTGAGACAGGCTCTGGGTGGTAGGGAAGAGTTACAAATGACTGGAAAAGTAGAGTAATGAAGAAGTAGTGAGGGAAACTTCTAGGAAGGTGTTGGACGTATCCTTTGGTCCTGATGACATAGCTGTGGAGGTGTGAAGATGGAGGGCAGGGGACTTTCTCACCAGATTGTTTCACATCATCCTGCAAAGTGAGAGAATGACCGAGGAAGGGAGAAGAGGTTAACCAGCACCAATTTTCAAGAACAAGGGTGACGTGCAGATCTCTAACTACAGGTGGATAAAGATGATGTGCCATACCATGAAGATAAGGGAGAAAGTTGTTGAAGCTAGTTAAGAAAAGAGGCGATGATCAGTTAACAACAGCAGCTTCATGCTGAGAAAGAGCTCTACGGATGGGATGTTTGTTTTAAGATGTTGATGGAGAAGTGTGGATGGGAAGGTCAGAGCGAGCTGCACTGTGCCTTTGCGGATCAGAGAATATGATAGGCTGATGATAGGGTGCCAAGACAGGAACTGTGGTACTGATGGGCTCATGGTGGGGGTGGGATTACATCAGAGATCAGCTCTGAGCTCCTTCTTGTTTGCAGTGCTGATGGAGAGGCTGACAGATGAGGTCAGGCGGTCGTTGTATACGTGATATTTGCAGATAAGACTGTGATCTTTAGTGAGAGCTGGGAGCAGGTGGAAGAGATGCTGGAGAGACGGAGTGTGCTCTGGGGAGAAGGTGAATCAAAGTTAAGAGAAGCAAAACAATCCACTGTCATGCTGGTGGCATAAATCGCAGCTATGAGACTGCGATTCAAGTTTTTCTGTTGCCTGATTAATTTTGATTGCTGGTTTGGACCATCAAAACTACTCAGTGTGATTTTTCTTTTCTTTTCTTCTTCTTTTTTCTGGTTAACAGGTCTTGTAGCAACCAACCACATGATATTTCTAACCCCAATTACATGGGAGTGTCATTCAGAGGTGGGAATGTGATAGATAAAGGCTGGAGTTACAGCATGCCACCGCGAAATGTTCCCTGTGGTGGCCAAGCCGGAAAAGAGCCAAAGAAGGGTTACGATGTGAGCACACGCAGCCCCACGGGAAAGCCTGCTTCTGTGTAAGTGTTAGCCTCTTTCTGGTTTGAAGACACTTCAGTTTCATTTCTAAAAATACCTCTAAACCTTTATCTGATCTGATTCTATAGAAAATGAAACCGATGTCATTAACTTATGATTTCTCTGACAGGGGTGAGAACGGAAAGACGTCAGAGATGTTTGACAACCCGTTGTATGGTTCAGTGACCAAATCACATGGTCGGTCTAAAGACCAAGACCAACAACAGAAGGACCTTCTCATACCCCCAGATGTGCTATTTGGATCCTCCAAAACAGCAGACGGAGATACCGATCGCCCTCCGGTGCCCACCCCACGCAACCGCTCCTTCACCTGCTCTGAGAACAAACCTCAGCCTCCAACACCAGTCAGCCTGCATCCCCCATCACAAAAGAAACCAGTGGTGCCCTCACGCTCAGAAGGCGGGATGGGCCTAAGCCGCCCTCCTTTGCCTGCTAAGTCCCGACCGGGTGTGCCAGAGCCCCAGATCCCCAAACCAAGAGACTACAGAGACACCTCAGAGCTTACCAGCAAACACAGACCACCAGGAAGACCTGGTGAGTCTCGCAAAGACAGCAAGGAACCTACTCAGGTTTCCAGACAGCTATAATACATTAAATGACATCTCTTTGTCTTTTTTTGTGCATCCAGACGTTTCCAAGACGGGTCGCCCTGTGAAGTGAGACTGAGAGGTACAGCTTCCTGGCTGCATTTCTGGAAATATTTTTAAAAACCCTTGTCTCTCATTTTAGAGGACAATCACATAGCTTAGCTTTGCACCTGTCCAAAGGTCTAAAAAATTCATCTGCCTGTCATCCTCATAAACTCACTTTGTAAGTTAGACTGAGCCGGGCTAGCATTTCCCCTTTATTTCCAGTCTTTATGCTAAGCTAAGCTAACTAGCTTGTAGTTAGCTTAGTTATCTACTTATCTGAGTGCTAGTGAGACATTAAATGGGTGTACCAGTGTCTAACTCAGCATTCAAATGTATGTAAACTCATTTTTTAGTTTCTTGGATTTCTGCAAAGCTCGCATTGGAACGTAAGTTTGAACCTGAAACCTGCTTCTAAATTAACTGTTACATTTCATTTGGAGTTTTTACACTATACAGTAGCTGATGAATGTTTACCGCACAGTATTATCTTGCACAGACATGTTTGCCTTTAATATGTGCAAATGATGCTCCAAAGAATTCCAATATTAAAGCTTGAATTACATGTTGTGTGTGTGTTTTATGTCACGTCACAAATGACTGCTTTTAAAACTTGGAGTGTGGGCCGCTACAATCTGCTGCAAGGACCAGACCGGTCACACTGCAGTGATTTGTCTCCATCTGCTGGTCCCTAAAGGAACTGCAGGCAGTCTGAGACTTGCAATTTATTCAAGGGGACTTTCTGGCTTGGTGTTATTGGAAATACATCTACATTTTCTCTTTAATCAGCTGTGACTAAAAAGGTGAGGTGGCACAGTTCCTGATGTGCACTTTCAGTACAAACTGCTTCTACTACTACGCCTCTTCATTGTCGTAAGGCTGCAGCCTGTAACCTCCACCCATCTCGCTTTTGTGCCTCTGCCTTTGCTCCTGTTCCCATGAGAGACCCAGCTATTGTAGCTCAGCCAGCACACTCATCTCTGGTCAGCCTTTCTTCCTCTTTCCATCAAAGGGTCATGCTTACTACATGTTCTACCCACCTTAAAACTCATCTTTATTTCATGACACATGTTTACACACCCCAGTTCTTCTGTGCAGCTCCATGTTTGAGTATTTGTTTGGCTGGAAGATGCTGCATATTTGGGGAATAGTCACCAATAGTTATAGACATGGTTGAAGACATGCGTTGGTGTACATTAGCTGTGTTTTCTTGGTGTAGATGTTGAGGCTAATAGCCTAGCCAGTTCTGTTGGTTTAGTTGGTAACTCTTTTGGAACTGGCTGAGGAGAGAAGAGCAAAGTCCCTGATGAAGTCCAAGTGTGTGGATGTACTCCACTGCAAATATTTTACACATATGTTGACTTTAAAATATGACTGAAATAACACCAGCGGTTGCTGTGTTTTCCACCCTGAGTATTTGAGAATTAGAAGGCCCTATCATGGTTTTCCTTACCTTTCATGTTATACAGTAACTGTCTGTAGTTGAAAACAAAAATCCCAAAATGACAAAGTTCAAGGAAAAATACAAATAAATTCTGAAAAAACAAATTACAGACAAACAAATTCATAATTACAGAAATGTAATTACAGCGACTATGGTACCAGCTGTCTTTGCATTGTGCATTTTTTTCTGCTAAATAAAATAAATAAATATAATTTAAAAGTCATTTTTATTAAGTTTGTGTTTTGTTTTGTTTTTTTAAATTAAGGACCCACACCCTCTCCTAGAAGATGTAATTTGAAACTTTGGATGCATTAATTATAAACTTCCAACATATATTTATTTATTCTTTGGTTGCACCAGAAAAAAAAGAGTTTGTATTTTTCATAAGCATTTTGTTAATGTCAGCTGACAGTGTTAAACTTTTTTTTAATTATTGTCTCTTTAAATTATATTTTATTTTATTTAACTGAAATATATTTTCATATGAAGTTTTTATTTATTTATTTATTAATGTATTTTTGGGGAAATCGCAATAAAATTAAGTCAATTAGATAAACAACTGTGCAAGCAACGTTTCCCATGCATGAACGTTGAGCTTAGCTCTGTCGCCTCTGTGTGGCGAACTTTAGTAATTACACCCTGGTGTGTCTCAGGAATATTAAGGGTTTGCTACGTCATCGACAGGCGACGCGCCGCTAGGAGAGGGCAGCAGTAAGAATGGTAAGGAATCACGATGAAATTATGACTTTTCTGTAGAGTTTATAGCAGATAGGTGCGGCAGGAGAGAGCCTCTGACCGGAGCACACATCGGTGTTTCTCTCTAACCTTTATTCTGTCAGCTTAAAAAAAAAAAAAAACAACCCACCGCCACGCTAACCGTGCAGCTAACGTTAGCATGTGTTTCTGCTCCGCAGCTTTTTTACTCGTTTTTCAAGTCGCTGGTGGGGAAGGACGTCGTGGTGGAGCTCAAAAATGACCTGAGGTTAGTATTCGTGTTCAATTCGCTCACATAACCTGCTGTTTTCCGGCCTGTGTTGTTTGGTCGGCGATTGCTGTTTGGAGCTTCGTTAATAGTCGCAGCAGCGCTCCTACAGTCACAATTTGAATATTGATTTTTTTAAATTGGTTTTCATTTCATTGCAGCAGTTTTTAATACTTCTCAGCTTTAGTTCCGTTTTTATTAAATTCTGCAAGAATATTCCAACACAAACAGCTCACTCTCATACACATTCTCAGAAAGTCAAGCTAACAACATTTCCTGTGTGTTTTACTCTGTGGTTGTTCAGTTTGTGAGGTTAGAGTTCCAGGTTAGTTCGTTATGTTACGCACTTCTGCAATCAGTCATCAGTGAAAGGCCTTAGACAGCGATCAGTGGGCTCTGAGTCTTTATTATGAGCTCAGCACTGAAATATTTATTACGTATTACCGTAGCTGTCACTGCTTAAATGGAACTAATCTGCATGAAACTGTCGACATAAAACACAGAACGTTTTATTTCTTGTAACTGGTCACACTGACGACCACTGATGAAATGATTGTCGTGGTTGACTTCTTGTTGGAGATGATGTGGGGGGGGTTTCTGAATAAAATCTGAAGTGTCTTCAAACAGGATTGAAACTGGACTAAATTTAGCTTAAAGCAAGATTTTGAATCCAGGTTGCAGCCTGTCAGGTCACAGCCGCATAATTACATTTGTTTTAACATTACTTCAACTTTTGTATGTCGGATAAAAGTGAAGCGGAATAAAATGTTTTGTGAGATCAGAGTCACAAACCTGTCTGCTTTGTTTCCGTGTTGCAGTGGTGGTATCAGAGCTTTCTTTCATAGACGGAGTAGATCGAACAAACTACAATAGGGTGACCGTGGCTCAGGGGGTTGGGAATCGCATCTGTAACCGGAAGGTCGCCGGTTCGATCCCTGGGCTCTCTGTCCTGGTCGTTGTGTCCTTGGGCAAGACACTTTACCCTGCTTGCCTACTGGTGTTGGCCAGAGGGGCCGATGGCGCGATATGGCAGCCTCGCTTCTGTCAGTCTGCCCCAGGGCAGCTGTGGCTACAACTGTAGCTGCCTCCACCAGTGTGTGAATGTGAGAGTGAATGAATAGTGGTATTGTAAAGCGCTTTGGGTGCCTTGAAAAGCGCTATATAAAAATCCAATCCATTATTATTATTATACAATGAGACTTTCTTGAACACAAACTGTTCCCTTCTCAGAGTTAAACTCTGGAGCAGGGTCCTGATGCCTGTCAGTAATGACTGTTTTAAAATAAAACAACAGGTTTGTGCTGCTGCCTGTCGTTTCCAGTACAGCTTCTAAAATATGTGCAAATTACTGAAGATCTGGAAAAAACAGATGTATTAAAAATATTATATTTTGGTGATAATTCTTATTGTTTCACCACCCAGACATGTGGAAATAAATGTTTAAATACCCATAAATTAATCAATAACTGGCATGGAAATCCTGAGGTCAGAAAGAAAACCTCAGAAGTCGTGTTTGCTTCACCTGGGCACACCTGACTGTAAATTCCACCCAAATACCGATGAGCTGTTCCCAAGCCTCATAATCTAAAGATTAATTGAGCAATTTTGGTTTGTATTTGTGAACAGAGTTATGTTCATGAATGTGTGTGTTTCTCTCTTCAGCATCTGTGGAACGCTTCATTCTGTTGACCAGGTTGGAAATAATTCATTTGTTTTCAAACGGAAGCTGTTAAGTTTTTTACATTTCTGCACGATTGCTCACTAAAATGCCGTTTTCACATCGCTGTCCTCTGCTTGCGTGTTTCAGTACCTGAACATTAAGCTCACAGACATCAGCGTCACAGATCCGGAGAAATATCCACACATGGTAAGTTTTGCTTCTGGAGACTTTCTACATTTCATACAGGGACTACAAAAGACTACAGAAACAGATGAGGCTGTCGCTGCTAAACAGGAGTTTACAGTTTTACAGTGTACAGAAAAAAAAAGGCTGTTGCAGTGTACTTACAAGGTTTTTAAGGTTCTGCTACAGAGGTCTGTACAACCAGTAAAAGAAACTACATTCTCTGCTGCTGTATGTGAGAATGTAGAGATGCTGCCCTTCTACCTGATGAATCTTTTGATTAGATGAATATTCCAGCGGTGAAAATTTGCACAGGACTTCTGTTTTCCACACAGAATGATGCATGATAAATAATTAGGGGCTGATTGATTATGTTTTCATCTATTATACACAAAGTTTTCAAGATTTCCATCTTTGTTTTCATCATGTATGTGAGCTCCATTTGCTGCTGCTCAGTTTTTAATGAGGCCAAGAGGAAAAACAAAAGTTAGATATTTTTCCCCGTGTTGTTGTTGTTATAATACAGCATCAAGAACATAAGTGTAAACTTTAGCTCCTTATTTAAAAGTTGCATAAAATCACAGTTCGGACATTAGGAAAGGCCTTGAATGTGCACTCCTTAAAGCTCACCAGCAGCTCCAGCACTGAGTGACGGCTGTCTGTCTTCACACTGACTGTTTTCATTTGCTGCAGCTGTCTGTGAAAAACTGCTTCATCCGTGGATCGGTGGTCCGTTACGTTCAGCTGCCGGCAGACGAAGTGGACACTCAGCTGCTGCAGGACGCTGCACGGAAAGAAGCCATGCAGCAGAAGCAGTGACGGGGCTGCGGGACGGGGGGTGGGGGGGTAAGGGGAACAATGAATGGGTAGTTCTGGTTTTGGGTTAAGTTTGTGCAGCCTCTCTTTGTCTCTGAAAATGTGTCTTTGACACTGGGGATCAATCATTTGCAGTTTTTGTTTTCTTGTTGTTTTTTTTAACCTCACAGACGGTTTAGATGTCGTCGTTTGATCCCTTTTTTTGGTTTTATATAGAAATAAACTAATCAGAGAGTCCGGAGAGGAAACCTGCTGTGATGTTCATGTTGATGATAACAGGCACGCTTTGCTTATCAAGTTGTGGCTTTTTTATGCCTCTTGGAAATAAACATTATTTTATTTATATTTTCATGACATTTGTGATTTATTTTTATTTTTTTTAGGATGATCTTGGTGACATGTTGGAGGATTTGAGTTTTTGCTGCTGAAGAACTGTTTTTCTATTCCAGTATTTTTGAGTACTGGAGTGTCCACGTCAGATTTTCAGGGCTGACGATCACATTTAAGCTCTGCTTTAAAAACCGCAGCCAAAAAAAATTTAGACCTACTCAAAGCAGCACAATTTAAAGCCAAAATTTTTGAAGTTTTTTTCCAGTGAATAATCAAAGTGGTCAAACATCCAGGGTACCGGTGCTTGTTTCTGTTACTCCATGTCACAGACATTAAACTACTGCAGGCTGTGATCTGTCCTTCCAGCTACCGAGCTGACTGAAATGAGCCTGTTACATTTTACAGAAGAGTACTTTAATGGCTTTCATGCTGTGAGATGTTCAAATGTCATTAATGGTCATTTAAAAAAAAAAAAAACAATTATGCAAAAAGGAGTTGGCCTGTCTGATCTCCTTCATGCTGTTGCTGTTTTCGTCAGCATTTTGGGCATCAAGCTTCCTGCAGCAGTACGTCTGTTTCTGTCCGTCTGCTGTTTTTCACAGGAGTATCAAACTGTAGTGATTACAACTGGGAAATTACAATAAAATTAAAGCATATTCCCACACAGCTTCCTCTGATCCTTGCACCACCAACACCAATGGCCTAATTCCAGTAAAAGCTTGCACGAGAGGTATACAGTACTAATGAATTCATGGCAGAAATTAACTTTAAAAAAATGACTATAGCACAGAAACATCCAGCGACTCGTTCACTTTCAGGGTTAAACAGTGAAAGTGTCAGGGGTAAATGAGTGTTTCAGTTATTGACAGCTTTTATTTTTTCCTTGGTTTTAGATGGAAAAATCTGGCTGAGCCGACCCTAATAATACGCGGATATTTAGAAGAGTTCAAAAGCCAAAAACAAGGTTGAAATCATCTCTTCATTCAAGTCTGTGGCTGTAACCAGAGTGGAAGGTACAATCGTTTGAAATGTTACATGAAAACTGAGTGAAAATGCCACGGTGAATACTTTCGATTAAGTTTACTGCCACCATCGCCATCCAATTTCAGCCCGGTGTTTCAGGAACACCAGTCAAATCTGTGCCCGTAGATCGAGGGACATTCCTCATGAACACAAAGTGAAAGAAAATAAAGAGCTCACTCTTGAGTTAATACATAGAAATCCAATACCTTTATTTTACATTCATACATCTATAACGTTGTACAATAATTTTAATGCAGTTTAAAAAAAAAAAAAAAAAAAAAAAAAAAAAAAAAAAAAATCCAATCCGAAAACAAGTCCTGAAGATTTACAATGATGAGTCTGCCCGTTCAAAGGTTGGTGACGAGCATTTAAAAATATACACTCACACGCTCACACACAAACAGGGATATAGGACAAGTGGCGTCCTTGAGTTGTACCTTAACAGAGCTGGGCTGAATGGAGAGGAATTCAGTCACCATAGAGAAAGGCACATTGAATACACAGTGTATCTACAAAAACAAAAAACCTCGACATTTACACGACTTTTACCGTAGGATCTAGAACAATGAGCAAAACTGTAAACCTTCACTTATGAAAAACAAATCAACCAACAGAAGTCACACCTATACGAATACATTTGAAGCAAAATGTTTTTCTTGGTCGTTACAAAGCAGTATCTTGAAATGCATTTCAACACTTAGATTGGCTCTGCCCGCAGAGAGCAATCCTACGGATATAATTACACAATATGTCACAATATTTATGCAGTTGCCCACTTCGTGCACGCCAGAACCCGACACCGGTTAGAGAGTACCTCATGCACATCCTCAGACAGCAGCAGACATCTGATATGTTTTACACCAAATCCAATTATTTATTTTTTAATTCCCCGCTCACGTGAATATGGCAACTTGACAACATGTACGTACATCTACATAAAAATCATGTATAGACAACTCTATACAGCCGCAAATCCCATTATCTTAAAATATATGTACCACCCGTCAAAATTTTCAATACTTTCAGAAAAGTAAGTTCTCTGATATAAAATACTGTTTTTTTCAAAAAAACTGATTGTTTACATTCCATCCTTCTCAACAAAATAAAGCTTTTTATATACGTACCTTCGAAGCTTAAAAACACTCCCCACATACATATATATATTTATATCTATATAGAAACAATAAAGTGACTAAGACGCCATGTGGCTCTACGTTCACATGTAGTGGAAACCCGTTTAGAATGGCATACGCAGCCAATTTACATGTCTAATAAACACAGTGTGGCACTACAATTTTGGATGATTGTACAAGTTGGGGTTCATAAATGCCAAGGTCAAGATTGCCTCCTTTAAGCTGCTTCCTTCATCTGGCTCAGCATGCTTTCGTCAAGTCAGTGGGCATGTCTACTGTGGACATGCGGTACTGGATCTTTGTGTTAGTGATGGCGCCGTGCTTCTGTCGAAGATGCAGCCGTAGCTGGCTCTTGTGGCGGAAGTGCAAGTTGCATTTTTCACACTGAAAAAGAAAGCGCAGCGGCGTTATTTTCACTCGCTTTGGTTGGACTCGACTCAGGAGGTTCCTAACTTTAAAGTATCATTCTTACATGGTAGGGCTTTTCGCCTGTGTGTATGCGGAGGTGGCTCTTCAGCGTCTGCAGGTGACGGAAGCGGGTTCCACAGATCTCGCATGGGTATGGCTTCTCGCCCGTGTGGATCAGCACATGAGCGCGCAGATGAGCAACCTTGAAGAAAAAAGAAAAAAAAAAAAAAAAAAAAAAAGTGGGAGTGAAACTTAAATTAAACTTTTCAGACATCACATGTTTTATATCAGCACGTCTATGGGCACTCCTGTCGAGCTAAATATGATTACAGCTGCCCATAATTACAGCTCAGATTCGAGCATTAGCACGATTAGCTGATAACACAATAGAGAGGGAAAAATTTTTGTAAGACACTCTTGAGTTTAAAAAAAAAAATAAAAAAAATAATGTAAGGGCATAATTACCTGTACAAAACGAGCTCCACACGTCTCACATTTGTATGGCTTCTCTCCTGAGTGGATGCGAGTGTGAGTCTTGAGGTTAGCTGGTCTGTTGAACTGAGCACCACAGATATTACAGCGATACGGCTTCTCTCCTGAAAACAAGAAGCAGCACTTTAGATTTCAGCAGCCTCTAAAGCCGATGAGTTAGATAAATGAGACTCGTGAATTGCTTTTACCTGTGTGGACAGTCTTGTGGCTGGCCAGGTTGCCCTTGTAGCGGAAAGCAGCCTGGCAGCGGTCGCACTTGTATGGCTTGTCGCTGTGTACTTGAAGCATGTGTTGTTTCAAAGCTTCGTCTTCAGCAAATTTGGAGTCGCATTCGTTACAGAAGAACGTGCCGTTTTCTGTTTAAGAGAAAAATCTGATGTTGACTTGTGCTCCGAAAGCGCTCAGATTCATTTTGGAGGTGAAAAGAAATCCCAAACTCACCACAGCTGGAGTCTGAATATTCTGAATGAAGCTCTGACATTTCCTCTGATAGACGGGACCTGGAGTGGTTGGGACAGACCTCCGAGTGCTGCGGGGACTGGGAGCCACAGGACGAGCATGTGAGGCGGTTCAGGTAGTGTGGAGGGTGGCCATCGCCATTCCTCAGAGACCCCTCAAGCGCACTGCAGACACAAAATCGAAAACTAATCCAGTCAGACATTTCAAATCAGATTCTTCCAACATAAATTTTATTACAAAAATAAAAATCCTACAACTATCCTGCCTGATAATTACAAACACTGAATTTCACTTCATGCCTGTTTTTTCTTATAAGAAAAAGAAATTTTATGTGCTCATAAAGAATCTTAAAATCTGCCCAGTGTGTCATCACCTCAACTATACATTTCCTTGTTTTGTTTAAAGCATGCAGATGTGTACGTGTCAAACAAAAACCCACCTGTTAATGATGTTGTTGAGACGACTAGCCTGGGGTACTGGTAGATCCTCGCTGTTGCTCTTGCTCGTCGTTTGTGGGTCGAGGTTCTCCGAGTCGTTGGGGTGGAGGTAGGGTTGCAGGGCGAGGCGTTGAGGTGAGTGAAGCCCAGGATCCCTTAACCCCACCTTGTCCTCCTTGGCGCTCTGATTCAGCACAATGAACTTGTACTTCTTCCAGTTGCGAGCTTTGGGGTCCTGCGTGCCTTGTGGCGTTTGCGCTCCAGCAGCTTGGGAGAGGCTGGCGTTCTTGCTGCTGCTGGACTCTGTCGGGGAGTTGGGCTGGCAGTCTGATTTGAGGGGGCTCTGCGGGCTGCTCATGAGGCTCTTGCGTCCAGCGGAGATTCCCAGGGGATAGTGCTGATGGATGAGATCTTCCTCGGCCTGAGGAGCGTGCTCTTTGCCCAAGTCTTTCTGGTGCTCAAGGGACAACATGGGAAATGCACGCTTCCTTGTGCTGAAACCGACAGACTGGCTGACCCCCTCGTGGCTCTCTTTCCTCATCTCATCGTCTCTCACTACCTCCCTGGAAGCATAGGTGGTGGAGTGAATGATGCCGGAGTTTGTGCCAATGGCTCTGCTGTAGTCTGCCCTGATGCCGCTGTCATGCGGAGGACAGTGCTTGTGGTGGATGCTGCTCTTTGAGAGGTCAGCAAAAGCATTTTTGGTATCGGCCAGCTTGCAGAGAGGGAAGGGGAATCCTGGCATGGGAAACTGCCCGTAGAGATGGTAGTTGCTGGGGGTGCTGACCCCGCTGAACATGTTTGAACCGTAGGGTCTCCCGTCCCTGAACGGAGCTACGCGGCTGTGCAAACTGTCAACAACATCATGGGCTCTGTAAGCATGGACATCCTGAGGTAAAACCAAGGGACTGACCAGAAACTCGTCTCTAGGCAGCTTGACAGTCGGATCACTGTGAAGAGAACGAGGATGCCGTAAACATGGAGGTATTCATAACCATGGATTTATTCTTATCAGCAATTTAAAAAACACAAACAAAACAAAACTGGCTTCCACCCACCTGGATTTGATGAATCTGTGGCAGGTGTCTACAACGTGGTCCATCTGCAAGTAGATAGCTGTATTCATGATAGCCATGATCAGACTCTCCTTTAGTGTGAGACGGGAGGTGTACATAAACTCTAGCAGGATGGCAAAGCCCTCTGGGTCCACCTTTGGGTCCAGGCTGATAGCACTAAGGTTGCACTTGTGGGAGTCAGTGAAGATAGTGTAAAACAGCCCACTGCAGCAAACGAAAGGAGCAGACATGCAAAGATCAGTCGCTTGTTCAAAAGAAATAGAACGGCACAAACGCCGATTTTAGTTTCACACACCTGCAAGCCATGAGAACGGTCTTGTGTGCACGAAACTGCTGCCTGTTGACCAGGATAGTGACATCTGTGAGGATATCTCTACTGCGCAGCCGGTTCAGGTTGAGCAGAACATCACTTGCATGGCGCGTGAACTGTATGCAGCTGTCTGCTGCGCAAGCCATTTTGTCAAGTTCTGCAAAAAAAAGGGCAAAAGCATAAAGATTATTCTAATTTTTAAAAGATAAAGCAAGTTTAAATAAAATATTCGTGTATTTGGCTGCCGTGCCACAAAGAGTATGTGTGCTTCAAGTAGATGAACTTGGGCTCAAGTTACTGACGATCCTCCGAAGGCAGCACGTACATCACCAGAAGGCGGCGCCATTTATTAAGTAAACACTGTCTAGACATTTAAATTTCTTCTTTGGAGTCATTTCTCTCCCCCTCACTTTCTCTCTCTGAACCTCTGGTTAACAGCTCAATGCAACAAACTCCTTTGCACACGTGAGCATTTTAAGAGCATCCAGACCTCCAGACGATATAAATGTGCACGGTTTAAATACACTCCACAGAAAGAGAAAAGTTCATGTTGGTCATTAAAACTTGTACATTTTAAGACAAACACCTGCGCATTACGCATTAATGAGCTGTAAGATGGGCATTGTGGTCTCAGAGTTGGGGCTCTCCTTCAGCGCATTCGCAGCTGTACAAATAAAGGCGATTAATAAGAAGTTATTACTCTAAACTTTTTGTTGGCACACAAATAACCTCCAAATTTTAAATTCATCCGCAAGATGTCCTCACCATGGCACTTTTTTAAACTCACACCGGTGCAGCTGGGAGGGTAACAAGTGAGAGTTTGACTTGTTTGCTGTGGTAAAACCGGTGAAGCCCCGCAGCGCTGCGCAGCGCATGTCTTTAAGCGCATTTCTGGGTCAATTACTGCACGAGAGCAAAAAACTAACATTTAATTAACTGAAGGAAGAATCGGCTTCACGAGACGGCAGGGGACTCATAACCGGATATTTACTTCAGTGTAACTAGACACGTCCGAAAATAGAACCAGAACAGAATGCACCTTAAAGTGACTGATGGCCAATCATGAAGTACTTTCTTCAGTACTTCCCCCCCCCTCCTCCTGTGAAACAGAAAACCTCCGAGGAGTATCACAGCTTTTAAACTTCATTTCAGTGATAGGATGCGTTTGTATTTATTTTTAAATCTAAAAATATCTATAGTTTTATTTTCATTTCTCGGGTCTCTCGTCTCAGACTGCGCGTAAATTACTGCACAACCGAAACTGCGCACGTCTGGGTGAAAAGCTCTCAACTCGGCGTAGTTTGGTTATCATGCAGCGAGCTGTCACAGTGGAAACATGAGAGACAACTTGTAGCCTCTGCCGCGGAAAAAAACCACACACACACTCAATCGCTCTCTGTCTCTCTCACACTCACACACACACACACACCTTCCAACTCTAATATTTCCGCTCCAGTGTTACGGTAACAGCGGGGCTCGCTGTGCGCAGCTCTTTGCGCTCCATTAGAGCAAATTACGGAGGAAAAAAGAAAAACGCTGAGAACCTGCGGCTGCCACGCTGCCAGCAAAGTTCGTGTGACAGCGCAGCGAGCCCACTCAAAGTGAATCACAGGGCAAGAGCGATCGCAACCGCCCGGACACCTGATTTCACGCGATCTCCGGGCGGCACACGCTCATCCAGCCCCGCCGTAGCTACAGCCTCCTGATAGGACGGGCTGTCAGCGCGAGCGTCGCGAGCCGGAGCTCAGCGGCGGCCGCCGCTCTCAGCCCCGCCGCCTCACTGCGAGCGCGCGACCGGGCTGAGAGCAGCAGCCTCTCGCGCTGTCACAGCCCGTCAAACAGCCCAACAAGCACACAAAGCACCGGCATACATGTCGAAAACAGCAGCAACAAATAACACATAACAACTTCGCGCCAAATTAAAGCAGAAAAAAATAATATGGAATTTAAAAAATCACCTGGTAGCGCTTTCCTAGAAACTTCTTGCATCACCACTTCTAAGAACCCCAGTTCTAAGAATCAGACGAGCACAATTCTCGGAATTTGAGCCCCGGACCGTACCACTCTCCCGGGGCAGGGGAGAGGGACCTCCCGAACTGCGAGTTAAAACAACCCGTTTCCAGAGCAGATATCCCTCCGATTTTCACGCAAGGCGGCTCTAACGGCGAGAAAACTTAAAAGCAGCGTTTAAATAAGCACAAAAATGTGTATAATTTTTTTAAAAATTTGAACATTTAGCAGCCACATCCCCCGCCTTTTGGTTCGATCCGCAGTCACAGGACGTCGAGCAGGCGACGTCACCAGTTCCTTAAACCCGGCCCCCGAAATTCTCAGAACTAATTTATATTCCATGACTTAAGCAGCGCATCGTTTGGCTGCCCGTCGTCGCATTTAACACACAGACCGTACATGTACAGCACACAGACAGCCCTCTTAATTAGGCCCATGCGGACAGGCTCGCTCCTCTGCATGTCCACGGTTCTTTTTTCTTTGTGGTTTCCTGCAGGTTTGCTGTGACCACATAGACGGAGAATACATCGAGTCACCACCGGGGTTTGTTGCAAAAGGAAAGCTTCGATAGATTTATTATTCACAAGTACTGTAGGCAGCCTGTTGAGCAGTGTGGATGCCACTTGTTTTGTTTTTGGGGTGTTTTTTTTTCTTTCAGTTAATCAGATTTTTCACTAGGTAGGTTGAGAGTTTTTCTTGTGATATTCTCATGCGCGCATAGCGGTTTCTTGCACTGCCTCTGCCTTTTGGTTTTTGATTTAAAAGCAGGTGAATCTGAGCGGATTGTCGCTAAAACAGCTGCTAGTAATTGAGAGCTTCGGTAAATGAACTTTGAGATTGTGTAGGAAACTTGCAGAAAGCATGAGGTGAGCTGAGGAAGAAGACTGCACAGGAGTGAATGCATTTATATTTTTAATAACGTTTTTTAAATTATGCGAGGAGGTGAGATGTCAGGCTCATAGGTGGTGTGTTTTTGGCGCTATTATAATGTTATAGACGGGGAACTTGTATTCTGTTTCATGCTGCATGTACTTGTCCTGTTTTTCTGATTGGATTACTGGGATTAATTGGGAAGGGGAGGATGCCTGTCAGGTGATGTGCACACTTTAAATGCAAAGTGAAAGATTCCTGGAAAATTAATTAAATGCATTGCTGTGATTTTCTTCCCCCCACTCTACTTTTTTTTTTTTTAATTTAAGGCATGTGTACTCCCTGTTGCATCATTTCACAGAGTTGGGCAAGAATAAACTCCTCAGCCTACTGGAAGTGTGTTTTACTTGGTGCTTTCCTCTCTGAAACCAGCAGCAGCACTTGGGCGTCTGCGTGAAACTAGAACCAAGTGTGTAGATTTGTTACATCCCTACATCGAGGGTAGAAGTGGTGTGAATTTATGCGCTTATTACTCGCTAATAGTTGGCTTCTGTGTCTCGTTTAGGGGATGCCAATAACTGAAAAGTACTATTCATTTCATGAGTTTGTGGGCTAGCATTTACTGTCAGTGACTCACCCTGGAAACTTTGCTTGTGGTGATTCCAAACCACGGATTCCCCGTCTTTTCTCATCCCGTTCACTCCTTGGCACAGAAGGAGCATTTGCTGAGCTGGAGAATATAACACAAAATAACAGTAATTATTGGAAATATTAGGTCGAATGAATAACAGACTTATGTCTCCTCGAAAGAAGAGACACAAGTCTCCAAGTAATTCACATTTGTGGTTTCTCTTGTGTTTTATGAGATATATAGTGGGTAGCACTGATTAAATATTCAAATAATGCATCTGATCTGCATTTACTGTAAATATTAAAGGGCAAAGAGTGACTGAAGATCCATTTTAGTGGAACATACAGCTGAGTTATGTGGATTTGTATTTAATTTATAAAGCCTTGTAGTCTATCTTTTACATTTTTGTAATTTAATGCATTTGTATAAAATTCAGAGTTATTTTACATGTTTTTTCTAACTGTCCACAGGTCAAATTTTTCTGAGAGAAAATAGTTTTAAAATATCTGACACCACAGATTGCTTTTTCACAGCCCTTTACCTCTGAATTCAGCGAACAACAAACTGCGTTTCCTTTTCTTTTCCTTCTTTCTTTGTTTTTTTATTAACCCTTTGCATGGCGACACACTCTGTAACCATCATTTCCCCGTGGATTGCCCGAGCATCCACCCATCTGGATCCGGCATCCCACTAAAAACACTCCAGGTGTTCACAAACCATTGGGGAAAGGGGGGGGAAAAGTCTCCAAAATAATTAAGACGCGCGCTTTTACAGCAATCTCCGATTCAGCATTGCCAAATAAAGACTATGTTGAGCTCCAAACAAAGAGCAGCGTCAACTTTATTTCAATCCACTTGGGGGATGTTTAAGGCGCTCCAGCACAGTTATGCATAATGCACGGCCATAAACCATCCAGGAGTTCGGAGAGAGATGTGTAATTTACCAAGGCCCCATGCTGTGCCCGGCTATAGAAGGAAGAGATAATTACTGCAAATCCTTGGCAAACTTTTACTCAACCAGTTCCTAGCAAAAATAAATGACCCACTTACAGAGGACAGAGAGACAGTGCTGAGTGGCTGATCAATATGCCCCCGTCTGAACTGATAGAGAGTGTATTATCGCGTTATGAACAGTTTATCGGTTAATCCTTGATCTTCTTTCAGGCTGTACAATTAAACAAGCGTTCGTGACGTCTGGGTCTCGGCTCCTTTGTCTGAGCACCACGCCGTTCAGAGACAATATAAACAGGCTGTGACAGTGATTCAAGTCTGACCGACCGGTAACAGCTGCACATTTAAAAAAAAAATCTTGTACACTTCTGACACAATGTGAAACGTCTCTAAGCCGTATCATTGCCTATACTTGGAGCATGATAGGTCATTGAATAGAAATGCCCACTGACAAAAGCCTGAGGCCCGGAGGTTGCCTCACTTTTTTTTTCATAAACTGCACACTTTTGTCTCGTTTCACAGCAAATTTCTGCCAACTTCAGTGTTCATTGTCAGCAAAGATGTGAGTGTGGAGTTTTGTTCTGAGAGGCATGATGCAACCGCACTGTAACACCAAACAGATAATGCTGTTAGCTACAGAGGTCTTTTTAGTTCCTTTCTTTAAAAGAATTTCTTTTTATATTGTTGAGTTTCACTTTTTTAACTCCATGCATCCCAGAAGCATTTTTTTTTTCTTTCTGCATTTGTCCACAACTAAGTTTCTCTTTGTAAAACACAATCACTACTGCAGGTCTGAATTGTGGCACGACTGCAGCGTGGCAGTAAAAAGGGTTTGTTTTCCACATCTTATTGTATGCATTTGTACGTTTTCCTTGATCCTCCGTTTGATGAGGTGATCGTAAACACACCGTACTGCATGCATGATTTACAGCAACATGAGGTGTAATAAATAAATTCACTTCAAAAGACTTCCTGTGCAGGTAACGATGAGCTCACGTTGCTCAGAATCTTGCCTTTTGCTTTTTTAATTAACAGATGAGTCATATTGTGACGTGAAATCATGTCTGTTTGCAACAATACTGCCGCGTGTGTCTGCACTCACACGCTTGAGTTTGAACGTTGCTTTTTGGTGCCCCTTGACAAGGTTAAACGCACGTGCGCGCACACACACACACACACACAGGAAGATTACCAGCAGCTCAGAATCACAGAGATAAAGAGCTTGCAGACGTTCACATTTATCTAAAAGGAGAACAATTATTATATGTTCATGACAAAAAGCGATCATGACCATTTTTGCAAATGCATTTTATTCAAAGGGTGCTTCCTAAATAGTCATCAGTGTACTTTTTACACTGTTCAACAGAGGTCCCGAAAAGCTTTGAGAAAGATTTTTTTTGTTGTGTTATTTCCAAAACAAAAATATCATTCCACTTGCAAGAAAAGTAAGTTTTGGAGCAAGTTTCTTCAGTGCGCCTATGTGGATAACCTTGAGTTCACTAAGCAAGCTACATGCTAAGGTTATAGTCAGAGCAGAGGCGTGATGGTAGGCCAGAATTCCAATTTAGTCATATCAAAGCATGTAGATTCAGGACTTTCTCAAGGCCAGCTGAGAGGAGCCAGGAATGCAGTCTGCAGAGTCGAACTTGTTGGAATTTTCCACACATACCGAAAACAGTCTCCTGCCAGTGTGCCATCTGCTGGTTGATGGGTCAGTTTCTTCCACGGAACATGAGAATAAATAGTGGAAGCATGCGGCAATCTCTACCATCTTCACTTATCTTCACAATCTGAGGGCTTGCATTTTTTTTTCACACGCCCAGGGCTGCAAAGCGTTCGAGTTCCATGTGCACATGAGGAGTTGTTAAATTTGGAAACAACTTTTGCAGACATTACATTTCAAAGCCTTGTTATGCATCTCCATGTGGATTCAGTTTTGTATTTTAATAGAGGTATCCGCATTCTGACAGGCAGCTTTAGCGCAAGGATTCAAATGGTAAACAAGTGGGTCTTATTTCTTTGCACCACCCTCCGTAATGATCCAATAAGAACCATCTCTCTGAATCGACCCCCCTTTCCTGCTCTACTGTCACAACACCTATTAGTTAGCATCAAGCTGTAGATCTTGGTATGCTGGAAGTGCACTGGAAAATTTTCAAGGCTCCTTTCTCGTATCGCAGCATTTTTGTTTTGTCTGTGTGTTCTGGCATGTGCACTGGATTTATAACCACTGTACTCCCAAACAGATAGATAAAAAAGATCAGCTTTTTGAATGCAAACTGACCTAAACACTGACAAAATGAACAGAAGATCTTCCTGTTAAATACTGACACAACATTTGGCTACTTCTAAGATGTTATCTACTCCATTTTAGGCTTTCTGTTATTTTAATGTTCCCACTATAACCTCAATAAGCAGCTTCTTACTAGAAAAAAAACTATTTGCTGTGCCACGCAATATTGTCAGGTTTTGATCACATTATACTATTATTTTAATGGGCCTGTTATATTTTCAATTGAGTCTTACTGTAAGAAAATTACAGCTATTTGCTCCCTAGAATATGAATCCTGTGGTATCATAATATGTCATTTCTATATTTCTATTATTATCTCAAAAAACGGTTTCTTTCAATAAAACAACGACAGTAATTTGCTGTGTAAAAATGCGAGCTTTAAAGTGCTGCTAGTTGTTGAGTTGCTGTTAAACTCATTTCAATGTTCCAATAAAATTGCTGTAATTTCTTACTGTAAAGTCATGGTTATTTATTATGTACAGTATAATAACATCAGTTGTTTGGTTGTCATTATACAATTATTATAATGCTTATTTAAGGTATGGTAATTTGCTGTATATAACAGAAGCATTACAGTGTAATAGTGTTAGTTATTTGGTTGTTTTTCTTTTGTTCCTGTTCTGATCTCAATAAACTGTTTTTATTTGAACACCTTTTTGGTAATCTGCTGTATAGAATATAAGTTTTACAATTAGTCGAGCTCATGCCAGTCTCACCAGAGAAGAAATGCTGAATTGTAACATAAAAATCTGCACATGCACATAGGTTAATGTTTTCCCCTCAAAGGCATCAAAATGCACAGAATTCCACTGTTTTACATCAATTTAGTTAATTCCACATTAAAATTTAATGTTGCATGGATGAAAAGTAACTTAAGTTTATCTGATTGGGATGCGGTGGGTAGGGAAGCACTGCTGTGCTGCGTCTCTGGAAAACACCTGCTTCTGCAGTTCAGCATATTAATTTCACACTGTGATTGGACATAATTGAGACATTGTTCAGCTCTTTGGTGACACAGTGAGAAAATACAAACACGCTGTCTCAGCTAATGGCAACCAGTGATTTTAGTGTCTCGTGTTAAAAGCGATGCACTGTAAACAGACCTTTGTGAAAATGCCGAGCGCACAGGTTCAGAACGATTAATTCCAACCTTGCTGTTCTCACTGTTTAGGCAACAGAGGTAATATTTGGAGTGTATTTCCACTGTGCTGATGGAATCTTCCCCTGTCAACAGGTTTGCGGGGATGTAAACGGTCCAGGGCTCAAAGCTGCTAAACCAGTTTGAATTCTTGTGAATGTTCTGAATGTTCACTCCCACTGCACAGCGACGCTAAAGCGTTTGTCAAGTAAAAGTAAAACTGAAGGGGAACACTCAGTGGGAGCACTGCTGCAAACATGAGTTTGTAGAAATTCACTCCACACAGATGCAGTCGCAGCAGTGTGTTTTGTTAGCAGGGACTGAGCTCTCACGTCGCCCCCCACTCCTCCCCCATTTAACTGTTGCAGCTCTGCCTTTGCTGGTTTTTCCTCTCTCTTGCCCTCACACTCCATCATTCTGCGGCCCAATTTTGATTTCCACCATATCAAATTCTCACATGTTGCACTGCTTCCACTGCCAGGTCAAAGTAGCCGCCTGTATCCAGTGCCAACTGCTGATACTGGTCTACAGGGCTGGCTAAACAGGAATTACACACACCTAGCTCTAGGCCACAGTTCAACAAGAGCTACGTACAAAGCAGCAACAGTGCACTCAACACATCCAGCACTTCAGCTCCCTGTCTCTGCTGCTTCTGTGCTAGAAAACTCCTAAAATATGAATGCAGTCCTGGGTAAAATTCTTGTTAGACTAATATACATTTTTAACTACCTCAAATCCAGATATGGGAAGTCACTGCAGTTCCAAATATAAAACGCCTTTCGTTATAAACACAGGAGCTTTGACATTAGCCCTCATGTTTTGGTCGAGAGTCCACATCCGCATCCATTGTTGCCAGCCTCTATTTGTATACAGTTATATTTTTATATCAGCTTTTATGTGCTATCCTCCAGTCGAAGCAGTAAATGGATTTAAATCCAATGTGGAAACGTGGGATGAAAGCAATCCTACCAAGCCCCAGAAGTCAGAAAACTCTGGGTGCTGACGTGGATTCAAGTGGAAGATAATTCCAGCATTTAATGTAAATAAAATATCAAGGAAAATATCATGCATAATTTATTAATGCACATTTACATTTCAAATGTTAATATGCAAACAAAGAAAGTGCCATGACTCTCTTTTTTTCCAGGCAAAGCTTAAAAAAGTATGTGCAAGTTTTCTCAAAATGTGTTTCATTTTCTCACGACACTGACTGCCTCATCAGCACCCACACCCAGTTAATATATAAAACTAGACAGCTCTTTATTCTGAATGATTAAAAAAGAAAAAAAAAAGAAAAACTCCCACAGATTATTTTTGCTGGAAAAAAAAAATCTGCTCCAATAAGCGTCACACCTCATTAACCATTTGATCGAGTTCAAAATAAAGGCTCTCTTTTTTTGGCAGTGAATGCATTTTTGATTCAAAGTTAGTAACACTAACATATACTGCATCCCTTTGTGCCTTCATTAAAAGCATCTCCACAGCCCAGGAAATGCCAGGTGGAAGTTCATATTTCGACAGATCCTGCGCTCGACACATTCTTATAATTGTTATCTGCTCTACATCACACACACAGCTACCTTTGATATCTGCTGCACTCTCAGAGATGCTGTGCTCTGCATGCACGGGACCACAAACAGTTCTTAGTACACATCACCACATAACAGAAAATTACATTTTCCAACCAAAGTGTGGATTGCACCGAGCACTAACGTTCTTTTAACTGTAAAACAAAACATTACACCCAAGAGTTTAGCTTTTGCAGAACATAGATTTATCTAAACCACTCACCTTTGTTTTGTTCTGTGTCCTTTGTGCACTCACGAGAAGATTTTTGGAGTCTACACTTGGCATGAAAATCAAAAGTGAATCAAAAAGGTCCCTGAAATTGTTCATATCGCATCTTTGCTCGCGCTAAATGTCTATTTTACATGTTTTTACATATTGCAGATAAAAGCTGTGAGGGCATTATTTATTGGAGTCGGTACTTCCATTTGCTTATCAGATGTCAGTTGTTTTATCATGACCTGCACTCACTGTATGTCCTTTTTTGTTACTTTGCATGGTTGTTCATATTGTGGCTGCGCAGACAATTCAGCAGTATATTGATTTGATCTCAGAGATTAACTGACTGACATGAAAGATATATGGAAATTTATCAATACAGGTGTTAGCAAACAGTTTCTGGCCTTCCTGTCAAAGTGTTTGGCTGTCTGCCATCCTGCTGAGGTATGATGTTCTTACTTTGACTTATGAATGATGAATAAAAGGGAAATAGTTTCAATCAGGTTAGCTCGTCCTACCTCAGAAGCCAAATTAAATACAATTAGAAGATCCAACAAAGGAATTTAGTTTATAATGATAACTTAGCAAATGCTAAAATGCTATTTTATATGCTTGTAATGTTATTTCTTAACCTGTTGGAATATCTTTGTCTCTTGTACGATGGACAAAAGTAAATTAGCATTCAACAGATTCAGAAATTTCAAATACATTTCAACTAATTAAAGGTTTGCTGATAATTTCTTCCCTTTTCAGCAAAGCTACAATCCTCATTCATTAACCAGCAGCAGCACCCAGTTTTTTCTATTTTTTACTCACCTTTTTTCTGCTGGAAGGAGTGAGGCATGATGGGATGTGTAGTGGGAATCAGGTGGCAGCGCTGATTTTTGAACTGCACGCTCAGTTAAGGAACCGGAAGCGCCTCTGCTGTAGCTTTAAGAATTGTTTTCACCAGAGTTTTATTTGTCTGGCAAGTAGCTGGATGATCCGGGATGCTGAGGCAGACCGGTACCAAAGCCTCGCTCCTGAGTCGCAAGCAGCCAAAGCTTGAAGGGATGAAGCTGGAAAAGGGCACCGAAGCGGTGAGTTGTCGGTGATGGAGAAGCTCTGGCGAAGCCTCGTGTCTGTCGTTGTGGAGCAGGATGGGAACGCTTCTGGAAAGGCAGGCACGGCAGCGGGGCTGAAGTGAGTCAAATCGACTGAGCACGCTTCACGTTAGTGAAATGGTCCACAGGGCATCTCTGTGGCTCTCTGAGCTGATAGGCCGCCTGCACTCTAGCGTTCATTGATTGTAGCACTCACAGTCGCTCCACTTTTCCACGAATGCTAAAACCGTGGGGCAGGCTCAGTTTTGAAAAAAAAAAAAAGAGAGAGAGAGAGATTAACAGCCTGTAAAATAATCCCAGTTTTCTATATATATTTCATTTGAATGAAGAGTCTTAAATCCCATTAAGCCATAGCAGCACAAACCATAGACTAGCAGTGCCTTTAACATGGAGGAACTCGGGCCATCTGCCAGATCAGTTTTTCATATAGGGCAATGACACATTGTTTTATAAACAGAGCTTTTATACAACAGACATTTCAGTGTCCCGAGCATTAATCTACCTAAGCTTATCTCAATCCATGGAACTAGATATTGCTCTTTATAACTTGTCTACTGGAGGGGGTGTTATTACATCACACCAGCTGTCACTCCAACACGGCACGCCCAACAGGAAGGTCAGCAATGTTTCAGCAGGAGACAAAATTAGGGAGCAACGCCCTGACAAGAGTAAAAAAAACCCTGATATTCATCCTAAACTGTTTTTTTGTTTGTTTGTTTGTTTTTTGTCATAAGGTGCTAGCAACTAATGTATCTGCATCTCATTAAAATGTAATCATTTGATGGCAGAAGCACAACACAACTGGTGCTTGATGAGGTACTTGTGAGCACGAAATCCATACTGTTAAAAGCATTTTGCCAAATGCATGTGCATCAGTTCTAATCGTACTTGACACCTGATGTTGAACTCAGATTAAATGAATACACATGCTGTCTGTGCAGATAAGCTCACCTCACCGGGTAAGAACTCCCAAAGCTCTTACCATTACCAGCATTACATGCTGCACAGCTTTACTATGTCAGCTGCAGGCAGTGTGTTGGATAGAAATGCTATCATCTTTATGGAAAGGCGTCACGTGGCTACATCAGAATGTGCACTTCTATGAGCAGAAGAAACTAAATATCAGAGAAAAAGCAAAAGATATACTGTATTGGGCGTTTGACAGATCTATCCACGTTCAGTACGTTCATCGCAGCCACGGGATAATCCACTGGATGAGTGGACTAATATTCAGCCAATCCTGCTAAAGCCAAATTAGTCCAACACATTTCCATCATATTTCAGAATAAAGCAGCCCTAACAATCTGAGCTCTTGGGATACTGATGGCAAATGACCGGTGAGCCCTGCAGATCCCTGTGATCCAGGGATAAACTTCCCATGAAGAAGCCTAAGCCTCTTAAGTGATACACAAATGAAAGCCAACAACAGGTCACACCGACTCAGAGGAAAACTTTGATTACTGTACTGTCCTCTTCCTGTCACTGGCAGCCCCAGTGAGGCGGAGAGAACCTGGGCAGCATCGAAGGAACAAAACAATAAAACAACATCAAGACTAACTAAGGTCCAAGCGGTCACCCCCCCTCTTCTTCCACCCTGAGGCTTATAAGAGGATGGCTTCTGTTGAGCAGTGTATGAGTGACCTTAATCATAGGGGATATTTGGGTTTTATTTGGCAGCGATGTAACGCACGCGGTCATCACTGCGTTCGACTGGCAGGCATAAAAAATGAGAGGGGGGCAAGGTCGGTTTGCAAAGTGTAATCCATATCATCCCGTTACAGAGGCTACACATGCCGGCCGCCCCGGGCCAAACAGCATCAAACACATTTTGATGCTGATAATGATGTCGGATTATGCTGTCATCTGATATAATTTCGGCCTGCATCAAATTAACAAAAGAGGGATCAACCGAATTCTTTAAAAGAGGCCTTTTTATGTTGTTGTTGCAACCTTCTAGATGCAAACTTGAATTCATTTCATGTTTATTTTTATCCAGGCAAACTTATACATAACATATTTCTAGCTTGGCCTTTCCCTTGGAAATATAAGATCATCCTCGCCCGCCACAGCATGCCTCGCAGTGATTCTTATCAACACTTTATATGAAATATTTTGACCCTGCTCTGTCTGGAGAAAAAATTTACACCTGCTTTATTTTCCAAAAAAACCCCAATTTAATTAAAACCCTTAGTACTCCGAGAAGAGCAGCTTGAATTTGTAGATAATTACCAAGCCTATCTATCAAGTGTGTCACTGTCATATTAATCATTTTTAACACTTAAAGATCTGAAATGTCTGATCTCCCATAAACGGTCCCCAGCATTGCACCAGTGCAGTTTCCTGGAGCTGTTTCAGGATGTTTGTGTTTCAGATAACCTTTCTAAAGGGAGTCGACTGCAGGTAATTATCACATAAGAGAAGGAAAATACCTGCTTGTCATTTTCTCTTACCTGCTATCACGTTTTTCACATCTGAAATCTAGCTCCACTAGCAAGCAGCCTTTGTTGTGCCGACATGGAGCTTCCATCGCATCCATGGCTGTCGCTATCAGCTGTAATAAAGGTCACAAGAGCCAAATATAGTGCTTTGCATTAGCTGGCATTTATGGAGTGAAGAGAAAATACAGTGAATGACCCACGCAACGTGTGACAGATGATCTGAAGTGACAGTCTGGGATTGTCTTTCTTCATGTAAACACACTTAAAAACAGATGTAACCACACTGTGATCTTCAGTATCAGGGATACAATTTGAGGGATTACCCCTCAATAGCCAAGACTGAGGTATAATTTGTTAGCAGAAACCGAGCCTCATCCCTCAGGAAACATATTAAAGTCATCTGGATAGCTGCTGTATTTATTTTGGGCATTTTCAGTTCAAACTGAAAATCATAATAATAGTTTTAAAGCCAACAAGGAAAAGCTCCTTATGTCCTTCCACCTCAGCTACTCTGCAGTTGAATTGCAGCCCATAGGTAAAGTGTGGAACATCTATGATGTGGATCATTATTGTGGTTTGGGCGGGAAGGGGGTCATACATGTGTGTTTTCTGAAGAAAATCCCTTTTTGATTTGTCAAAATCGCTAAAACTAAAAAGTGACCACAATAGTAAAAAGTAACATGGCCATAACTGTTATTCCAGAAACAAACTTGAAGAAGACACAACTGTAATGTTACCTTTTTACATTAGTATTATTCTAATTTGTGTAGTTTTTTTTTGAAGCTCAAAGTGACCATATTTTTTTTTATAAATAAGCTAGCGCTAACTAGCTAGCATCATTAGCAAGCTGCATTCCTGAACAGCTTACAGGTGCATTGCACAGACACTGATGCTACAAACTAACAGACTGATGAAACAGTATAATTTCACTCACCAAAACTGAAGCACAAATCTCTTACAGGGTCTGTGCCGCACAGCAGACATATAATTTAGCACATAACTGAATAAAAATGCTTCACAAGGCTAAAAGACCAGAAGGCCAAATTTCAGGTTCATTGCTGTTTTTGTTTGGAATCAGAAAGCATAAAACGGACCTTATAAAGTCGAGCCTTTTATGCTAATTGCTATTTTTTAACTGAAATACTGTGCTGCTGATTAGTTTGAATACTTGGTTCATCCTTGTGTGATAGCCAGGCGTTACTGGGCAAGTGGGGGAACCCTTGGATCTGTTGTTGCTGCGCAGCAGGGGAAACTGAATTGCCACAAAATAATTTCTAAAATGTATTTTTTGCTGTGAACTGCAGTGGACCTATTTTCTTTGTGCACAGAAGAGCTGGGTTGCTGATGCTGCTGCACTAACGGTTTGCTGCTCTCTGTGGATTTAACCCGCTGCATTTTACAATATATGTACAGCTGTTACATGACCTATCATGGCTGCTGTCCACCCCTATACTATAAATGTGGAATAAGACCAGTGATACTAAAGAGCATCATCAGATTAATTCAAACTGCTGCCCCTGACCTTGCTTACCATGGATATCACAGCTTAGCCTACTCATACTGCAGTCTTTTAACTGTCCAGGACTCTCAAATGGCCAAAATGATTAACATTTAACTTATTATAAAATAAATTTCACAATCTAATTAACCAGGTAACACCAACACTTTATTATCTACATATTCATTACCTGATTTTATTTATTTATCAAATGCAAGTCAATCAGATGCCCACGCCAGCTCTTTCTGGCCATCTTAATCTTTTTAAACTTAACATTTTAAGTACATTTTTTTAACATGTTTTTTCAAACTGCCTCTAGAAAATTATGTCACGCTGCCAGTTTCTGTTTCTCACAAATTTCATTTTTTTGTCTTTTATCCTCCGTGATTTTCTATCCTATCAGCTTTTCTATTCTTTTACTGTAGACAAACAGCGTATGAATGATTAATGAGACTGTTGCAGTGAGGAAAATGTGAAGCTTTGCAGGGTTTCTGAGTGAACACGATGAACAAACAGTGACGTGTTGTAAGAATACTTTGGTGTATTAAATCCAGCTTTGTCCTGCTTTTGAGGTAAGTGATTACGATCTTTAAGCAGGCCTGAATGTTAACTTCACCTATCCTATTGTTGTTTAGTTTGGATGTTCTGTTGTTTTTACACAATGCCCTCAGATTTTAGGAATCTCCCAGTTACATTCCTACATGTTTGGAGTTTCACAGCACAAAAACAACAGCATCGTTTGTGGGCCGAACATGCTGGATCATCGTTATTACATCTGAGACAATAAGGCATTCCAATCTTTGCAAACTGAGCAGCAAAACAAACCTCCAGCTGCTGAATTCAAAAACTTGGAGCTGCACAGGATGAGCGTATTGGGAGTTGTTTTTGGAACAAGCAGTCGTCTCACTCGTCCGGCCTGTGCGACTTTCTCCTCTGTTTGCTTTTCTTTTCTCTGTGTATTTAGATGTTCATTATACACACATGACACCTCTGCACCTGACAGCCTCCAAACATGCTGGCATGTTGGATGTTGTAACTTTATGCAAAAACAAAAGACTCATTCTTCCTCTTGCAAATTAAAAGCTGTTCATTGGCAAAAAGAAAAAAAAAAGTTTCTCTTGTTCAGTCAAGTGCACGATAATTTTGCTGCTACAGACTTTTTTTGTGTGGCACAACTGATTATTTGTGGTGGCAAACACTTGCTAACTGTCATCACAGATGCAGAATTTCGATACTGTTCAACCTTGCTCCGGCCGTCGTCCTTCTGTGATCAAGCAAGAAACTTGCTTTAAAGCCAAATGCCCTCTATGTACAGAGCAAAAACAGATTAAACACCCCTGCAAATATATCTGATTTTTCTGCCAGAAACAGTTCCGACCACCACCTCCACTTCCTACACTTGTAAATATTTTACCGTTTGGCACGAGTCGCTGCAATAGAAAATCTTTTATATCAACAGTAAGATTGCTCCTTTGTGTGCATGCGTATATTCGTTTATATCTTTGGTTTTTAAAAATCAGTTTTATAATTGTGTGTCACATTGTTACTGACACCATGCTGTAAAAAAATAGGTTTTTGGTTGATAATATCAGCCAGGCATTGTGCTTAACTGCTCTGCTGTGGGTGAGACGCTTAATCGTTTTCAATGGGGTGGGGTGGGGGGGAGAAGCCATGTTAAATGGTAAAAATCTCAAAAAAGATGATTTCGGGATACGACGACAAAATCCGGCTGCTTTAAACGCATTTCAAAGGTGCAGCGTGAGGCTCACAAGTATGCATCATTTATGCTAAAACCTTTGCTGTAGGCAGAGATTTCTCTGTCTGCAATTTTAATACATATTTACATGCTAAAACATAAGAATTAGAATTCATTAGTGTAATCTGAGGTCTGGATCTAGATCGGGAGTTGTTTGATTAGTAGCTTTGGGACATTGTTTTTGTAGTGAGTGTGCCTGTCTCCTACTTTTGTTTTTCCTTATTTGGCATGACTCTGTAATATGGTTGTGCATGAGGACTAATCTCTGCTATCTGAGCTCTAATTAACAGAGCGTGCATAGTTCCCAGACACATTTGTTGTTTTTGTTTCCTTTCTCCAAAGATCTCAGTGCTGTTTTTGTGCACATGCACTCCCTGCCTTCTGATAATGACTGCAGTCGGGAACCAAATGACATTATGTACAAAAACATCACTCCACTCGTGTTGGTTTCACTTGCCAGGATGTAACCTGCATGACCTCATCGTCAGCCTCTAATTCCTGAAAACGAAGCCTTTATGAAACTAGGGGTGCAGCATTTAGATGACAGTTGGTTTCTTGTTTTCTTATTCAGCACGCAGGCGCTAAATAGATCCTTTCACTCACACTTTTTTGAGGAAGTACACGTCGCCCGTGCAGCAGCTGCCTTCGGTATAATGTTTGAGTTTCACCTACTTCAGAGGAAGTGGTGTGGGGGAGAAGACGGTGTTACAACCAGCAGATAAAACAGGATATCCGATGCTGGAACAATTGAAACGCTAAAACTCGACACGAGATTGTTTTCCCTGTTTGTTGTAATTCTTGTCTCTAGTTAAAATGAGTAAAACAGGACCAAGTTGGATCAAAAACTCCAGTCTGATGTGTCTGCTGTGCTGGACTCTGCCTGTGAGCGCGTTTCTTCCCGTATGTTGTGGATAAAATTGAAGCCCATCATGTCTGTGACATGCGTAGCCCCAGTCCCTAAGTGCCAAACATCAAAGAACCCCTGATTTCCTCTAACCAAGCATGTTAATTGGGGTTTGATTGATAACTTGAGTTCACAGGCGATGGCAATGTGTCATCTAAACTGTTCCAGGGTGTCTTTGTGAAATCAGCTTTAAGAGTGGAAGAAGAATTACTGGCGGGCCCATTAAAAAATTGCCAGTGTACACACTTGCAAATAAGCTGTCACACATTACAAATGAGATTACCTTTTGCAGTTTCCCCTGGAAGTTTGAGATGAGTGGATGCACGGGTGAGACACTAAAATAGCTCAAATCGCTTGGTTTTTATCAGCGTGCTCGATCTGCAAGCGCTGTTTATGCTTTCTTCATGCACGCTGAAAAAAGTATACTCACAGCTTGGAGCACAATGTAATCAGTTGCAGTGAAGTAAGAATTATGGGTGGAAAGATAGAGCTCAGAGTGAATGATTCCATTTTGCATTTGGCTTCCACAAAGATTTCTTTTAAATGTTTTCATTACCCCTCCTCGTTGAAATGAATCACCCCATCAGACTTACTTTTAACAGAGATAAGACAAACTATCTGAACGCGCTGGCATGTGCAAACACGACAGATACGCAGCGTCAATATTATGCTCGACAACAGTGCGAAACAGCTCTGAGAACAGAGTCAGGTGAAAAGCAGTTATTGTATTTGCATGCAATCACGAGCATGCAAACTAATTGTCTAGTTTGCATGGCAGAGCTCACTGAGGTCAGACAAAGCTCACATGAAGCGAAGCCTTTGTTGGACGCCTGGCGGCGGCTGGCTCGTGTTGGACATCAGAGGCGGCGGCGGTTCATTTCAGTGAAGCTGAGGATAACGAGTGCTCGGCCATTATGAACTACACAATGCTGGAGTAATATTCAAATAATAGTATTTAATAGAATAGTTTAAAAAAAATGTGGCATGCCATTAGTGACAAAATATCAGTTGGAAGCCTTTTTCGTGGCAGAACAAGAGGACTGGTGCTAATTAAATAATTACATAGGCCCTTATGTGGATCATAACCAGCTTTAAAGATATTAGTTTTTTTAGCAAACCTTTTTTTTAACATTTGGCTGTTATGTACATGTTTTTATGAGTTTGGATAATAATGATGATGATGTCTCATCTCTTTTCATTTTCATATAACTCACTTATCTACATTACTTAACAATAAAAATTTTAGAAAAGGTAAATATAAAAAGGACATTATACAAGGATATTAGAAAGCTTAACAGGGTTTCTCAACGTCAATTCACAAACGCTGTACTGAAGTTGTGTGTTGAAAACCCAGCCTGCCGGGCCAGGTGTCACAGAGAAGCGTAAGTTTAATCAATTACCCAGAATATTATGACACGTAGATACTTCATCACTTGTCTGTCTTTGGATATCAGTACAAACACGCTAATTGAATGATTTAACATCGTAGGGCACCAACAGGGGAAATGCCATGTTATACGCATTTCACTGAGTCACAGTATTGTGAAAGACTTACTTACTTGTGGCATATTTAAATATATTTATAAAAACATGCAACTTTACTTTGCAGCATTAAAATTTTCCTTCTACTTGGACGCTCAAATCCAAAATCAGTATAAAGGTCAAAAGGTCAAATAAAGATAATATAATTAGTAGCCCAGTTTCATCCAACCGGATGGATAGTTTAGGATGAAGGGCCGCTGGAAATTAGCACCCCCCCCCCATTTTGACACATTTGTGATTTCGGTGAAGAACTTTTGTCCTTAGAACTGATCTCAGAGCATATTACGGAAACTAGCCAACCAACAATTTAAGGCTTCAGTTTTTGCTTGAAGCGATCCAAAATTAGTGAAATTTGGTTATTTTAATTTCAGCATTGGCACGCTGGTTAGCACAGTAGCCTCATAGCAAGAAGGTCCTGAGTTCAGTTCCACCATCAGGCCGGGGTCTTCTGTGTGGAGTTTGCGTGTTTTCCCCTGTGTTTGCGTGGGTTCTCTCCAGGAACTCTGGCTTCCTCCCACAGTCCAAAGACATGCAGTTAGTGGGGATAGGTTAATTGAAATCTCTAAATTGCCCATAGGTGTGAATGTGAGCGCAAATTATTGTCTATGTCTATGTGTTAGCCCTGCGACAGACTGTTGACCTGTCCACGGTGTACCCCGCCTATTGCCCCGCAACCCTGAAAATGGATAAGGAGAAGTGAATGGATGTATATTTCAGATGCATTTTAGCCATAGACCCTATAGACAGATATATATTTGGATATAAAGAAAATTCTGGAAATGTTGTCAAATAAGCAACAAAAAAGGCTTCAAAGCTTTCAGTGTTTCAATGTTTTATTGAGAACAATAGGTCAAATGACTTTTTGTAATATGAAAGAGGTTACCATTAGGAGATCACAGTGCAAAGAATAACTTAATATTTCCATATTAAGGAAAAATATTTCAAAGGAAAAATAGTAAAGCTTTCTCTCAGGGTCACAAGTTAATGTTACTGAACATATTTGGCAGGTTAGTTAAATCTTGTAAAATAGATTTTGATAGTCATGGGACTTCCTGGTGAAATAAAGGTCATGAATTAAAAAAAAGGTCTTCCAGTAACTTCAAAACAATGCACTGTAACCACATTCACTGTTGTATGTTATACTGTATACCATAACAGCTGCTGTTGTTATAGTATACACTATAACAAAGGGCCTGTTGCAAATGCTTCACATGCACAAAATCACAAATATATGTTTGAGTATATATTCTATTCTGTTATTACAATGACACTATAAAAATGGGATTTTTTTTAAAAACACTAGTATTGAACAGAAGCATCTTTAATGCCACTGTTGAACTACATTAACATAAACTGTGTAGGATTTATACTCATTAGCTTTGTGTGAGCTTTTACAGGTATTTACATTTACAGGTAATTATTTCTGTCAGTGTAAACTGGTTTTAGTCACATGCTTCATATCTTAGTATCAATATGACAGTGGCCAAAAACACATGTGCGCTACTGTGTAAACAACAGTCTGAACAGACTGAACACAGAAGTCATGAAGTAGCTATGAAACAATTACTCAAACTGCTCACTGTGTGACACAATCAGAGCAAGCACTGAGGCCTTTTTAACGTATGCAGACTACAACCCAAAATGCACTGGTTCAATCTTCTGCTGTCACTCGTCGATAAATAATATTTCTTCATACATCAGTAATATTTATTCTAATAGTTAAGAAAAGAGTCGCCGAAAATAACGAGCGCTGGCTCATTCTCATGGTTCCAGAAGGCAGACGGTGCGTGACAGGACATGCGAGCACTGCAGCATGCAACACGCAGAGTTTGAATTTGAATCTGTTCAGATTATAAAATGTACCAATTCACACCTCACTGGTTGAATGCTCTAAGTTAAGACTGATACTTGCTGAGCTTCTTTCTTTTTAATCAGCACCTTGAATTTGCAAAGTCATTTGTCCGCTAGTCTTTAGCAGGTACCTTAACAAAACCTTTTGGAAGTTACGGCTTGTGAGACAAGCAGAAAGTCTCCTGTTAAGACCAGCTAGACACAGTGCTGCACAGTTTATTGCATGGCTGTTAAAAATAGATTGTATTTCAGACATGGGAAGAATATGGGAAACATATATGCCATAAATATGCACAACATCATGTAAAAGTCAAATTATTGGAGATTATGTATCGGAATTTCGGGAGCGGGACCACGCCTCCAAACACGCTCCTTCCGGTTGTCATCTATATAGGTTCCCCCCCAGTTCTGCAAACTGTTCATTTTCGTTTACGTGCCCCACCCTCCCTCCCTCCTTGCTCTCAATTCTTTAACTTCTTCACTCCTATTTAGTACATGGGGATCTGCCAGGCCCGGGAGCCGTCGCCAGTCCTCTTCGAGGCCTTCCCCAAACCGCAGCTCAATATGGTTTGCCACCATCTGAATGGCCTCATATGTTGCACTAAAACCTGTGTATATCGTTCAGCACTGATGGTGCCCACACAGATGTGCGTGTTTACCAATGCACCTTCTTATCACCGTGGATGCTCACTGTGTGCTGATGGCAAACCCATTCCTTGATAAATTTATTTATTTTAAAACTCTTTTTTTCTTTTTTGGGGGGTGTAGTTCTCCGTCTCAGTCCATCTTAAATGACCACAGAAGGCAGCAGCGTTTCTGAGCCTGAGGGTCTCTATTTTTCTTTTGCATGGTAGCGTTTAAATGACATCTGCACAGCAGCGATGTTCACTGCGAGTTATCAGAAGTGTGTCTGAGCAAATGTGGTGATTTCCTGTCAAAATCCTGTTTGCTTTGCCTCATATGGATGCTGTGAATCTTATAAAGACATAATATATCATGGGAATTTGTAGTTCTACATTTGAGAAGTGTACAAGCAGCCATTGACAGAATGGTGAAACTGCACATATCCTTTCTTCTAAAAGCCAAGCCTTAATATCTATGGGATGGTATATCTTTTTTTTTTTTTAAATATCTATTCACGTTACTAATTAACTTTACTAGTTATGAGACGTTCTACTTGGTATGTTACACAATCTTTTCAGCCTTTTGTTGGCCCTGTCCAAAGTTCCAGAAACTAGTCACGCTATTTGGCAGCCATGTTGATGCATCTGGGCAACTACATGTTTTAAAGCATTATATATGGTTACTTTAATTTACTTTACTTTAATTTTTATGGAGTTTAAAAATTACGTGTATGAAAAATGCTTTAAATCCTTGCTGTTTCCCCTGAAAGTTGAATATCTTTTTACATCTTTGCGATTGCTGAATTCTTCCAGAGATTTCAATTTAGGATTCTTGACTGCCATCTCTCTTTATTATAATGTTGCTGCCTTGTTTGAACTTTATAAGTCATGATGAGCTTATATACTAAAAACACACACACGTTTCACATATGATATATATATCATATCAGATCTATGTACTGTGTTTATTTTGTGTCTAAATTTAGTTCTTTACAATACAAAGAAGTATATCTTAGAAAAAATAAATAAAAATGCAGTTACACTGACAGATATGCATCACAAGTCACAGTAGCTCTACCAAATGACACTCATACAAAACACATTCTTAGTCGAGAAAGTTTCACTTCCTGCCTGGTTAAACCAAGAAACAACCTCAGGGTCCAGCTTTAAGTCAGCTCCCATGTTAAAATGTCTAACTTTACAGCAGAAATAAACATGTTTACTGCCTGATACAAAAAAAACACACCTTTGGTCTCCATGGATAATTTCCTCCTTCATAAAAACTATGAATTTTATATAACTCATCCATCTAGAATCTACAGTTATGAGAATAGCCACTTTGACTGACAGGTGTGCATGTAGAAGACGCTGACTAGGCCTTAGATCCTGTAAATGGAGTGACCAAACTGAACTGCTGTTAGTGCTGTTAGTGCCTTTTGGAGCATTTTTAATAGAAAAATATTGTGACTTTATAGGTTTCTTAATTTGCACTAATTAGCAGGTATCTGTGTGTATCTGTATTGCAGCCACACAGCTTATGAATGATACTTAATAATGAAACTAGTTAGCATTAGCTGATAACTTTGCACTCCATCCTGTCATCCAAATATGCTCATTTGTGTTTCCAAAACAAATAAATAGAAACAAGAATAACATAAAGGTGGCCAAAGTACTAACAATAGCCAAGCCCATCTTTTATGTACAGCGTATACATGAGGGTTGAAGTATCGAAAAACATCAAAGGGAGGAGAGAAAATATAAAAAGGTAACTTTAGCTAATGCTATGTCTTCTTAAAATCCCAGTGCTTCTATAATAATGACCCAGAAGATCACAGGTGTTCCAAACTTACACATTTGTTTGGACCTCTGGCTTGTACCTCCTGTCACATCTAATGTCTAACTTATGTGATTACCTGTGACAGGTTAAGTAATCATCTCACACTTTGCAAAGGCATCCCGTGGGCTGGACTGGAAAGCATTTGGAGTGCTGGTTCTGGCCCCCATGTTACTTTTGTAGTGATACAGCCCATGAGAAAACCTGGGATAGAATCTAGGCTGTCCCATATTTTGTATTGTTGGCTGAAGATGAGCTTGACTTGAGTTTTGTGTTATTTTTTAAACATTTTGTATTTATCTGTTTTTGGTGATGTCAGATACTAACAGGCAGAGGTTGTTGTTTGTGCAATATGCAAACAACACCTCGAATAAAGAGAGTGAAATATGCAAACAAATACCACAAGTTAAAACGGACCCTTATTTGGAGGGCCACTTCTGGCCCCCAGGCCACATGTTTGACACCAAATCACTGCACACTCTTCTTTCATTTACATTTTAAGGGTTCTAAGTATCGGTACGTTCAATTTTTCAGTATTTATTAGGATGACAGTTTATTTGAGGAGAAAGCCTCCAGCGTGGACCTTTGCCTGACTGCAGCGTGCAGCTGTGCGCACAGACCGGAGATGTGTGCGCACTGAGGGCCGTGCTGTTTTGGCCTGCTGCCTTACATGGGCAAACCTCTGAACTGACTCAGACGAGCTGGAATTTCAGCGTGACGTCACTGCCTACAACTCTCCCAGAATTTGGATCAAGTAGTTTTCACTGTTTTTGGTGGGATTTCAGCCCCTGTGTTAGGTTTCCTAGAAAGCGAGGTAAGTGAAACTATACGTCGCACCTTTTCAAACATACGGGCGGTTTCCGGTGCAGTTTGACGTGTTGCTGTTAAGAACCCGGCTCTGGAGCAGTTCGTGCTCACTTTGTTCGGCCTTGTTGGGATGTAATGTGGATTTTACTGCAGCTCGGACGGGTTCACAGTGAGGGCGTGGACTCGGTACCAGAGCCCGGGCCGGTAGGACTGTGACACGGGGAAACTAACAGAGCTAACTTGTCGCTAGCTGGTGCCGAGCTGGACTCAGTCATGCACAGAAAACACGTTCAAACACTGTGAAGCGGCTCATTTGGCTAAACGAGACTCGGGGCGTCTCTGCGGGGCTCCTAGATTTAGCACAGTGGTTTACTGCAGAGCAATGCGGAAGACACCAGAGCCCCCACAGAGCCCTCCATCAGAAGGGAAACATGTCGCTGCTTTTTACTTTAGAGCGCCCAGAAACTTCCGTTTACTAAAAAAATAGTTATTTGTATCGTCACTGTTGCTGCTTGTTGGACTCGTTCGCCTCGGATTCGCCACGTTGTTCGAGTACTTTTCATAGCCGCGTGTGTTACAAAGTAACACATCTGTGCTTTGTTGGCGTTATTGCTACAGACGTATCCTTCACAGCAGGGGAGTCAAACTTTTTAAAGGCGAAACAATGAAAAAACAACAACTATCAATGCGAATCTGTGTTCTCCACTTTGGAAAGAAGCCTTTATGTTGTCGCTGATGACGTCAGTGACAATTTTGACTGTACTGTCAGGTGACGGTACTTTTGAGCGTGGACACATTTTTTTTTTTTTCGCTTTAGCATAAGCGCCACCACCTTATAACGTCTATGCATCCCACTATCACCCATCCTGGTTGGATCATCTAGTGGGCACTTTGAGCTCAGTTGGGGGCCACTCGAGGGAAAAATAACAAGAAAGAAAATAAAGTTTTTTATCATTAAACCATACACCACTGTCAGTTCAGTTCAGTTTTATTTCTATAGTACCAAATCACAACAACAGCTGCCACTAGGTGCTCAGTAATGTAAGGTAAAGACTCTGCATTGATAGAGAGAGAACCCTCTGTAAGTAAGCACTTGGCAGCAGTGGGAAGGAAAAACTCCCTTTTAACAGGAAGAAACCTCAGTCATAACAAGACTGGGCGCAAGGCAAAGGGGACAGGATAAAAGACAGAGAGCTGGAGATTAAACTGATTAAATGCGAAGTGGCGAGAGAGTGGTAAAGAAACACTCAGTGCATCATGGGAAACTTCCAGAAGCCAGGTTTATTGCAGTGTAACTAATGGAGGGTTCAGAGTCCCCTGATCTAGCCCTAACTACGTGCTGCACCAAAAAGGAAAGTTTTAAAGCGAAACTTTTAAAGTAGAGAAGGTTTCTGTGTCCTAAATCCAAACTGGAAGCCTGTTCCACAGAAGAGAGGTCTGAAAATGAGAGGTCTGTCTCCCATTCTACTTTTAAATATACTAGGACCCACAGTAAGCCTGCAGTCTGAGAGTGAAGCACTTAACTGGGGGGGTATGATACTATGAGATAAGACATGGCCCAATGATCCATCATTTTTTCATCTATTACATTATTTAAATGAAGGAATATAGTACAAAAGTTAATGTTATGCCTGCCTGCCATGGGGATTATGTTGGATTTATGGTTTTATGGTGGTGACACATTGTAACTGCAGACATTTATGAAGTCCAACCTTGTATGCACTTTCATACACATGTATCAGTGCAGCCTGCATTCACTGCGATTGGCCTTTTGGCCACCACTGTCGTCTGCTACGTGTTTCCAGTAGGGGTGGGTTTTTATAATCGATTTATCGATTAAAATCGATTCTGGCTTGGATAACGTAAAATCGATTCATTAAAATCCTGAATCGATCTTTTAATATTAATTTATTTTGCCCGAAATGCCAGAATCTCAGGTGAAAGATCACAAAATTTCAACAACCACCAAACAGCTAAGACAGTAAATGAGAGCAGGTACACGGCTTCTGCACAAAGACGTAAACACACAGCGCGGACCCGCGGATCAGAATCAGTGAGATGTCGCCTTTCTCAGCTGACGGTCGGGGCTGAAAGCTGACAGCTCGCTGATTCTGATCCGCGGGTCCGCGCTGTGTGTTTACGCCCTTTTTGCGCTGATCATATGGCTGTTAGTTTTATCTCTCTCCAAACAATATTGACCGAACCAGCAGCAAAAGAAGATCCAAACTACGCTTCACATAAACATCGTCATGAATTCCCTCTGACTTTTGCTGACTTTTCAGGATAAAAATCACACTTCATGCACAGCTCTCTCTCTCTCTTTTCTGCATTATTCGCTTGCTTGTTACGCACAAGTCTACCGTTGTTTACAGCGCTGTCGGCCGACATTTTTTTCCCCTTTTACTTACTTCCGAAAAGCAAACCTAATTTCTGCCGTTCAATATTGAACAAATTTAAACTTTTTAAAATTAAGCAAAATGCAAAACGCTTAGCCGTGTCTCTAATAAAACCTCTGTAACTTCAGAGGTAATGTTCATGTGTTGATTAATGGTTTTCTTTCGTTTTTGATGTACTGCAGATTATTTTTATAAAATCCCAGGCCAGGAAAATCACCTTCATGTTTTTCTGTGTTTTATCTTCAGCTACTTTGACACAAAGGCATCTGCTGTGATGCTCACACCTTTGATAAAGTCTTGCGTGTGTCAGCTTCCTTTTAATAGATACAAAAATATGTAATCACAGAGGCAGCTCTCCACGCAGAGATGTCCAGACCTCTGTCTCGCAGCTACCTCCTCTAGGCTGTGGTAGGCTCTGGTACTGACACTTAGACATAATCTCCACAGTTTGTCTTGGGTCTGCTCCAGAGTGTCCTTCCTGTAAGATATCTGAAACATTTCACCTCTGAGGTGTCCAGGAAGCACTTAGTCAGTTGTCTGAGCCACTTCAACTGACTCCATTTGATGTGGAGGAATATCAGCTCTGCTCCGAACCACTTCTGAGAGACTGAGATCCTCACCCTTTCTCTAAGGGAGAGCCCAGACATCCTCCAGGGAAGGCTCATTTCTGCTGCACAGACACAAACTAGGCAGGTTAAAAGTCCAGCATCGATCATAATGAATAAAAATACTGCATCATTTCTTCTTCTTAGAAGCATAAATGAAAGCATTTTATGATCATGTGTGATTGCCTCTCTATAGTCCTGTATTCCTAATCTTCTGTTGCAGCACCAGTTAAAACTGTTGCCTGTCATTCCAGCTGCATATCTGTTTTGTGATCATCTTTAGGTAGGATATATACTCCTGTTATGACCTGGACAAAATGGATGAATAAATCTGCTTTGCATTCCCACATAAATTCCTTCTAGATTGAAGTTTTGTAGTGCATAAAAACCAACAAAGTGGAACTTTAAAGGCTAAGTCCCACATCTACGTCTCTATAATTCTGCTGTTGTATGGTTTGACAGGATGATGGTTTTAAAATGCAGATGCAGTGTATGTAAGATTGTTTCATGGTAAATGTATGGGTCTCTGCTTTTTACATTGTGTGTTTAACAGCCTTTTGAAAGGGTTTCAGACTCTCATATTCACAGGTGACGCAACATCTCCAAAACGGTTGTTAACTGGTGTTGTACATCAATAAAATATTAAGAATTAGTTTACCCGACTAATATTTGTATCGGTGACTGGACAGGGCAGCAACATTCAGTTGTCAGATAATAAGTCATGCAGTGTACAACAAGCCAGGCTGTAAACCAGAGAGGAGTGCTTGTGCAAATAGTGGCCAGAGATATGGACTTTTCCCTTGCAGATATGTTTAAAAATGTTTGGTCTGTTGACGTAACCAGTACTGAGGCAATACCTCCGTATTTTGCTTCAAGATTTCCTCAGAAAGTTGACTAAACTGAACCCTTTTATACCTAAATGGATCTGACGTCATCTTCCTCTTTGTGAGTGAAACAAGAATCTTGGTCCAGGCTGTAGGTATTGTTCTGCCTTGGAATGAAAAATAAATCTCACTTTCTTCTTTAAAAGACTGAATTCAAACTTTGACTTGGATGTGAATTTCAAATCAATAACACCAAGGTCCCTTGGGAGAGCTGTCATCAAACTGAATACATCTGCGTCGCTCTGACACATTTTCTACTCAGGCAACATTAAACGAAACTGTCTTTAAAATCTCTGGCTAAAAAGAACTCGTTTGACAGCGTTGATGATGTTAAACTTAAAAGATGAGTGGCTCTGCTGCCTTTGAGCCTTGGCCCCCCTGGTAGTTTTAGTCAAGTTATTCCACTGTTTGTGTTTCTTGACATATTTTAATGAGAATGTCCTTCTCTGAAAGAAAGGGCACCAGTTTTTCATTTCTCTTTTAGAAAACACTACCTCTATAAGCTGTGATAAACCAAGGATCTTCTAAGGCTGTAGATAGTTAATTACAATTAGTGTTGTTATGAATGGCGGTTAGCTTTGGCAAGCTGATCCTGGGTTCGAATCCACCATCAGGCCAGAGCCTTTCTCTGTGGAGTTTGGATGTTCTCCGTGTGTCTGTGTGGGTCTTTCCTCAGTACTCCGGCTACCTTCCACAGTCCAAAGACAGCTTTCACTTTGGGTTCTTGGCTAGCTTAGTGTTAGCATTGATGTCTGGCTAGCCTAGCGTTAGTATGTTCTCTGGCTAGCTAAGTATTAGCATGGTGTCTGTGCATAAAGCCGAAGTTGTGTTAGCAGCTTAATGCAGCTGTTCCCGTCCTTTATTCAGTTTCCACTTTACAATGGAACCCCAACTTACGAAATTAATTCATTCCCGAGGGTCTTTCGTAAGTCGAAAATTTTTGTAAGTTGAAGCACCCATTGCACCTTTTAAGTGAGGCGATGCTGAACGATAGGCTACAGGCTAATTGCTAACTAGAACAACAATAAGTTGTTCAAGTGGAACAGCGAAGCTCAAGTACGGAAGCCAAGGGGTTGTCACATGATTTGGAAGGCATTGTAGGCTCAGCCAATCAGAGCCCGCAGATTTCGTTACACGGGCATTTTGCCGTAACACGGGCAGAAATATATTGCCGTTCAGTGCCTTCGTAACTTGAATTTTTCGTAATATGGGGTATTCGTAAGTCAGGGTTCTACTGTACTATCACGCTCCTGTCCTTATGTGCAGTAAAAAAAAAGTTATGTCCATATCAACATTGTAGACTGCGTTGCTATTTCCTCCACGCCCTGTGAACTGAAATCATTGGATTGTAGTGCAAGTGCAACAGGAACCACTAAACATCAACAGGCAGCTAGACTAACAATTCCAAGGAACTGAACTACTAGATTCCTGATTCCCATCCCTAGATCCTGAAGGACATTTGGATCTGAATGGGTCAGTGATGTTTTCTTGAGTGGCTGAAGACACCATCTCCCAGTTTTTCATACTCCATACATTTCTGAATCTGCATCCAGATCTTAATCAACTCAAAACTCATCATTTAAAGTTGGGTCTATAAGAAACTTCCTTAAAGGATGACGAATGGGTTTATTGTTATTGCACAAAAAACAATAAAATGAATGCAAATATGTTAAATGAACACCAAAGATCACCTGGGACCGATAACAACACAGTTCCCCACCAGCCCCATGATGCAACCTACACAGCATAGCATAACATGTCTGTGCCTGTTTAAGACTTCTGCTGTTTTCTCAGCTTGGGGTGTGACATGTAGTAGGCTGGTTTTCCCAATACTCTTATCTGACTCTTATTTAATCCAAAAGAATCCTGTAGGATAATTCGGGGTCGTCCCCTACAGCTGCAGGGCTCCTTCAAAGCTAAAACCATTTCGGGGGGATTTTTATTTTGTAAGTACTTGCGGTATCTGTTTGATGAATTTTATTAGTGTTGATTTCAGATAGAAATACACACTTGAACCCAGACAATGCTACTACTAATAATGCAGTCTACGGTATATAACTAATGTCCATTCAGCATAACATTTAAACAAAAAGTAGCATAAAGGTTGAATTTTTATATCTCATGGAGACGCAAGTCATCAGTTTGCTGTTTAATGTAATGACATCTTTGGAAAATCACCATTGATAGTTTTTTTTTTTTTTTTTTTCTTTTTCTAGGAAAATAGGTCAAAAACAGAGTTTTTACAGTTCCAACAAGCTTGAAAGTCAGTATTTGGTGTGACCACCTTTATTCTTCAACACAGCCTGAAAGCTTTTAGGAAAGCTTTCCTGTTGTTTCTTTAAGTAGTATTCAGGAATAGTTCTCCAGGCTTCGTAGATGGATGTTTCTCCCTCCCACACTGTTTCAATAATGTTGAGGTCCAGGCTCTAGGGAAGCCAGTCCGTGACTGATAGTGTTCCATTGTGTGTTTTTTCTATTCAGGTGTGATTTTATTGCATTGGGGGAGCGTTTTGAATGAAGCTGTTCCCAATCTTTGAAAATAGTGGATCAAAACTTTACTTTTCTATGACAAGTATAACATCACTGGCTGAAATGGAGCCCCAAAACATGACAGAGCCTCTACCGTGTTTTATAGATAGCTGCACCCCATTCCAAGATGTGCCAAGATTTAATCTAATCGCTATTTAGGAATCACCTTGTTGGTGCAAAATACAATTTTATTTCCATCCATTTGTATGGCAAATGTATGAAAAATGCCAACTCTTTGGCATTTTTCATGGATTCTGCAAAAGAAATAGGAGCAAATGATGGTTTTTTTTTTTGTTTTGTTTTTTTTGTTTTTTTGCCACAGGCTTCCAGTAACAAAGTCCCCAAAAATACAATTTAAAAGTGGTTCTTTGCTTTTATGTATAGACCCAACAGCAGTCCATCCATTTAGTTTGGTGCCGTTCTTATCCTTGAATGATTCATAGATCAATGTTAAGTAGCTTAATAAACAAACAACCAAAAATCATTCATCTGAAAATGGTCAGGTACGAGGACTGGACTGAAAATTAGTAAAACAAAAAAATGTTGAAGACCTTCAGAAAACCCTGGAAACCTTTGCCCTGGAGCACTTACATATCATACAAACACAAATACATATCAAAAGCCAAATACTTTATATATTAAAAGTACCTACAGAAACCTTTTTAGTTAGCATACGATGGTATGACCTCCAGATTTAAAAGATTTGATAAATGTGATGGATCAGATCTCTGTGCTGTTTTAACTTTCCAAATTCGTCTGTGATGCCTCACCAGTGCACCATGCAGATCTTGTTTGTCAGTAACTCTTTCACAGTTACACAACCAGATCCCATAATTATGGAGCGAGCAAGCTGACATTATCAGTAGATAATATAGTTTAAGTAACTCATCTGATAAAAAGCATGATATGGATTGCGTAATTTCTTGGTTTGACATGCATATTAGTCACTGGTAAATGGACCAAAACCAGTGTAAAATGCAGCAATACAGAAATTAGCCTTTGTAAATGTGTTTGTAGCATACATATTTTTGCCCATGTGACCTCAACCTGGATAAGCAGGAGAAAATCTATGTACAGTTACCATGAATAAGAATTAGTATATAAATAAGTTACCGTGTTAATTATTCCATTATTATAATCTTCATTCCTGTTGGCTAGTTAATAGTTTTTTGTTTTTTTTTAAGCTTAAAAATGTGTGTCACAGCCTGTCTTTGGTTGCAAGATGATTTTAATTTTGAGCCTTGCAGTATGACTGTTTTGGAGGGACTAAAATATTATCACAATTTTTTCACCCTTTTATCTTTCAATTCAGAATTAGGTTTTAGCCTTTTTTTTTTTTTTTTTTTTAAGTTTTGCTCCAATTTTGGCTGGATAAATTGGACATTCAACATTTTTACTGGTTTGGTACCATCAGATGGAAGTCAGATCAGCCAAGCTCATTGAACCTGTCTGCTGGAGTATGTAGTGTCTTAAATTTGACGCCTAATCCCTACAAAGTAATGAGATGCTTTGACTTGAACACATGATGGCCAGTGCAAACAAATTGGTCCTTCACCTGACAGGAGTGCATTTATATTAAATTTTAGTCTGTTAGTTCTCTCTGCTAAATAATTGTTGTGCTGTGGTGAAATATTTTCTGCGGTGTCACTTGTCAGCATTGTTGTTCCCGCTCTACATCTTTGCTATGAAGTATTGCTCCCAGAGGGGTGACAGGTGTTTGACAGACTCAAATTTAAATGGACAACCAGCGCTTGGGTTCATGCACGATTTATAGGAAGCCTGCCCAAAGTTCATCTTTCTGCTGATGAACAACACAGTCATGGAAAAAAAAATGTGTGTGAGATGACAGGACCTACTTACCATGCCAGTGTGGGTCCTGCATAGCACAATTAAAGTTGTGTAATCCATTTGAGTAACACTGAGGGTTTTTTTTTTTTATTTCTCAGTGTCAACAGACTTCAACATACGGCTTTCATCGTCTTCCAGAAACACTACAGCGACGTCAAAGTGGAGAAAAAGTAAGAGAGCTTTTTTGCTTTGCTGAGTTTTACCTTTTTACATGTTGCTGTGTTTTCTGTCACGTGGTTCTACAGGGAGTGCAGAATTATTAGGCAAGTTGTATTTTTGAGGAATAATTTTATTATTGAACAACAACCATGTTCTCAATGAACCCAAAAAACTCATTAATATCAAAGCTGAATGTTTTTGGAAGTAGTTTTTAGTTTTAGCTATTTTAGTGCAGGTGACTATTACTGTGCATAATTATTAGGCAACTTAACAAAAAACAAATATATACCCATTTCAATTATTTATTTTTACCAGTGAAACCAATATAACATCTCCACATTCACAAATATACATTTCTGACATTCAAAAACAAAACAAAAACAAATCAGCGACCGATATAGCCACCTTTCTTTGCAAGGACACTCAAAAGCCTGCCATCCGTGGATTCTGTCAGTGTTTTGATCTGTTCACCATCAACATTGCGTGCAGCAGCAACCACAGCCTCCCAGACACTGTTCAGAGAGGTGTACTGTTTTCCCTCCTTGTAAATCTCACATTTGATGATGGACCACAGGTTCTCAATGGGGTTCAGATCAGGTGAACAAGGTGGCCATGTCATTAGTTTTTCTTCTTTTATACCCTTTCTTGCCAGCCACGCTGTGGAGTACTTGGACGTGTGATGGAGCATTGTCCTGCATGAAAATCATGTTTTTCTTGAAGGATGCAGACTTCTTCCTGTACCACTGCTTGAAGAAGGTGTCTTCCAGAAACTGGCAGTAGGACTGGGAGTTGAGCTTGACTCCATCCTCAACCCGAAAAGGCCCCACAAGCTCATCTTTGATGATACCAGCCCAAACCAGTACTCCACCTCCACCTTGCTGGCGTCTGAGTCGGACTGGAGCTCTCTGCCCTTTACCAATCCAGCCATGGGCCCATCCATCTGGCCCATCAAGACTCACTCTCATTTCATCAGTCCATAAAACCTTAGAAAAATCAGTCTTGAGATATTTCTTGGCTCAGTCTTGACGTTTCAGCTTGTGTGTCTTGTTCAGTGGTGGTCGTCTTTCAGCCTTTCTTACCTTGGCTATGTCTCTGAGTGTTGCACACCTTGTGCTTTTGGGCACTCCAGTGATGTTGCAGCTCTGAAATATGGCCAAACTGGTGGCAAGTGGCATCTTGGCAGCTGCACGCTTGACTTTTCTCAGTTCATGGGCAATTATTTTGCGCCTTGGTTTTTCCACACGCTTCTTGCGACCCTGTTGACTATTTTGAATGAAACGCTTGATTGTTCGATGATCACGCTTCAGAAGCTTTGCAATTTTGAGACTGCTGCATCCCTCTGCAAGATATCTCACTATTTTTTGACTTTTCTGAGCCTGTCAAGTCCTTCTTTTGACCCATTTTGCCAAAGGAAAGGACGTTGCCTAATAATTATGCACACCTGATACAGGGTGTTGATGTCATTAGGCCACACCCCTTCTCATTACAGAGTTGCACATCACCTAATATGCTTAATTGGTAGTAGGCTTTCAAGCCTATACAGCTTGGAGTAAGACAACATGCATGAAGAGGATGATGTGGACAAAATACTCATTTGCCTAATAATTATGCACTCCCTGTAGAGCTTGGTTGGAAGGTTAAGTGTACTAATTTCCACACTAGAAACGTAGGGACTTAGTCCTGGGTCTGAACTTCATGTTCTACCATAAAAGCAGCATGCCCACAATGAAGCTTTTATGATGGGCTCAGTGTTAAACAGTACAAGGAGTTACTTGTTAATCATTGTGTTCCTTCCAGTGAGGATTCCTATGAACTTGTTATTGCTCTATTATCTTCGTGAGCTTTTGTACATCAGGTGTAATGTCACTTATCAGCAAGCCTTAGTGTGGAGACAAGTGAGTCGTGCAAATGCAAGAAAAAACTTAACATATTAGCTGCCACTTCCAAAATACATCGCAATCTCCAACTTGTTTTGGTAGTGGATGTGCATTGTGGGTAATGTAGGCATTATGAATAAAAAAGAATGCTTGGAATCATCTTAATTACTTCCACAAAGGAGGCTTATGTTTTTGGTAGCATTTCTATATCTTCAAACACAATAGCTCAAAAAATTTTGAATGAAATATTATCAACTTTGTGAGGGTGTAGAGTGGGGTCATGTTAACAATCCATCCAAACTTGGCTTGCATCCACCAAAGGTGGTCAAGGTTAACTTATTGATTTATTGGTTGGAAATGGACATTTGTGGTATCAAGTACAATATAAATGACTTAAAATATAATGTCAGATTTGACCTCTTACCTTTCCTTCAAGGTAAATGATCTAAAGGTCAAAGTTATAGTAATGTTATTTAAAACTAAATCCCTTACTGCCATTGATAGAATAAAGTCATATTGGGTATGGTGTATAGGAAATCTAAATATCATGTTTTTTGTACTTTTGCAGTTCAAATAAGGTCAAATTTTCAGAAAAAGTCTTTTATCATTAAAAGTATGCTTAAAAATTGTCCTGTCTTTGTTTGTTTTGGCAACACTTACTGATATATAGAGATTCTAAATATGTCATCATAGTTTGCATCTAAACATTATGTGAAATTTGACCTCTGACCCTACTATTACCTTGCTTGATTGTGAGTCTGTCAGTGATAAAGGAGACCAAATGGCTTCATTCTTTCCCCTCACACTGTTTCATAGGCAGAAGACTGAATCCAGTCTGAAGAAGTTCAGTGTTTCCCACGCAGACTTTACCCTAGCAGGTCACTGTTGTGTTTCAGCAGTTGCCCAAATATGTTTTGATACGCATTACTTTGGTAGGGTGATGCCACCAATAATTTACTCGCCCTTATGTTATGTTGAAAGTTCAGTTCCTGCTAACCAGCTGGCTCTGGCAATTCCTGTCTCATGCTTCAACCTACCAAGCAGTCGATTTCTTTCAGTCCAGAAAGTTTTTACCCCTCAGCCTTAAAAGACTGATGTCGTTTTTTTGTTGGGTGAGCGTACAGGCAGGCAGCGTGGACACCTAAGTTTGTGATAACACGAGAATAAAGCAATGTAGGAGGTTCAAACTGATATCATGGGGATATATTTTTTAAATGATTCCTATTATTTATTATTAGTTCCAATGTACAGCATTTTGTGTCAGCTATGGGTGTTTTAAAGAGCTTTTTAAATGAAGATGGCATGGTATGATATCTACTAAAAATCTCAGATGAGTTTGATTCTCCAAGACCTCAATATTAAGGACAAAAGTTAGAGGACAGAGATCAACTTTTCGAAAAGTCTTGTGATTCCGATAACTGGAAAATGATGTAGGAGCTTCAGATTGATACCATAGATGCATCTACCAAAAATCTCAGAGACTTCGACCTCGAGGTCAGGGTAAGCTTTCTAAAAATCTTGTATATTGTGATAACTTGAGAACAAGACGATAGCAGATATGGCGGACACACCTTTAGGTTCATTAGGTTCATCCAGCACAGACTTGGGGAATAATTTTGACCATAAAGATGTCTTACAAGGTAAACCACTGCTTCCAGCCGGTCTTCCATGTGATGGTTGTGGGTTCAGATGGGGAAAAACCCCAAGTGGCAGTGGTCTGAGGTGTCTAATGGACCTGTACACAAGCACAGAGAGCCGATGAACTTCTTCAAACCAGTAAGCGCTGCAGGCGGCCTTGTGAACTTTTCTTCCTTCAGATAGATCTTGTTGACTGAAGCGTGTCTTATAATTGTCTTGGATTGAGTTGAACTAAACAACAAGTGACTTTGGGTGTTTATGTGGGTGGAAAACACACCCCAGTAAAGGAAAGTGGTGAACTTCATAATCAAAATGAATGTAAAAAAAAAAAGTGATTGTTTTCTTTTTTATTTTGTTTGCATGATCATTAGAAGCCAAAATCAAGAAAAAATCGGACTGTCATGGCCGAATGCTGGTTGTAGGAGTCTTCTCTGTCCTCTGTGAATTGCAGGGTCATTGTAACCAACACCTGTGTCAGGTGGAGCTCCAACGTGTCAATCTCACAAGGCTGCAAAGCAGAATCGGGATTACTATCTAAAGTCCAGGAGGGACAGTCACTAGACAGGCAGCTGATTTTTGCTTTGAGATTTATCATCAAGTATTACTTAATGATTTGTTTTGGAAAGCTTGGGTGCGCCTCCGTGCTGCCACCTGATGCTTTCAAGTTTTGTGCAAAGACTGAAGTTGCATCAGACTGGCTTATAAGCGCCTTTACGTCTTTGCATAAATGAGTCGTGAAGTTTTTAAGGCTCTTCTGTGTTTACATTGCAGCTGCCTTCTCGTGAGGCCCCATTTAGCAGTCTCTTTTAATATCCTTCCAAACATGCACTTGGAGTTCAGCTTCCTATGAAAGTAATGCAAATGCCAAAAGAAGGGCAGAGCTTTACTTTAACCCTGTAGACCCTTCATATCACAGACGTCTCAGGTGCACATTATTTACATATGTGGCATTAGAGTCAGGGGGAAAGCTTTGACTTCTCATTTAACTGTTCAGACTGACTTTGAGTCAGATTTCTATGAAGTTTGTTACAGAAAACGATTCCCCGCATTAGAAATGAGGGAAGCAAAAACAGAAAATGACTGTATCTTGAAGTGTCAGTGAATGGTCTTCTCCTGTGGGATTTGAATGAAGTGGGCTGAGCTGTTTCAGGAAATGAGCACTCTCAAGCCAAGTTGCTCCTCAATACACTTCCAGTCCATGCAGGGCGTTGTAATGTTCTCTCCTACCGGCTGTTTAGTGGCTGACCTATGGCACTCGTGGGGCATAATCAGACTTTAATTACACCCTCTTAATCACTTGAAGACAATCTGTGCGACAAGACCGCTCCTCACAGCACGTGGGCTGTTTTTACCTGCTAATCTGGCCCTGCTTTCCTGGTTAATAGGGAGTGAATTATATTGATATTCACTTTATTTTGCATTTCTTGGACATTCCTGTACTTTTGAAGCCGCTCATTTTTTCTTTTCTTTCTTTCCTTTTTTAAACTATATTCTCTTAAATATAAGAGCAAGCTCACACTGTCACCCATCTTAGGTCAGACTCAACCAAAAACAATGTGAAAAGTCTCTACAATCATCATTATTATTCCAAGTGAAAGGTATGCACCGCAGAACTGGCTCCGTGGAGTGACTCTGGCTCACAGAGTATAGCATTCCAAGCTAAAAGCAAACCAAACTGATATTGCCCTCCAATACCGTCTTCATATTTTCTCCATATTTGGAAGTGTTTACCTCCTCATGATGGTTGACAGAGGTTGGATGAGGGGATGTGAGTCATTTCAGCTGCACAAGGCTTTCTGGGGGTGAGAGGAGTCTTCCAAGTCACTGCCATTTAGTGAAGCTAGCAGTTTGTGTGCCTCAGTGATCTAAAGAGAAACTGTGAGTATCATTATGTGCTTAATTTATAATCTAATCACTTGAAAGGAGCTTAAGTAGCAGTTTCACACATGTATTTTTTTGCATATAATGCGGCTGCTTTTGGGAAACCTTTATCATTATTATCATAATATGAAAAGGTGAGGGGATCGATTTGGATTGTTTCTCTGGCTCACCAGATATTTTCAGAAAATGTTTAAAAAGTTCAGATGAGCGCAGCGCTCCGGTGACACATTTTTCTTACTGCGAGACTGACTTTGTACGCAGATGTCTCAGTTATGCCAGAAAGTTAGAGATGAAGGTGAAAAATGCAAAAAAAAAAAAAGTGTTATGTCTGACCAAACCGAACACACATTTTTGGGGCAGAACTTTTTAAATAGCCCAGTATGTTTTCCTGTAGCTGTCCTGTGGTTGAGTGTGAGTGAGTGAGGGGCAGCTCAGGTCATTGAAGAATTCTGGTTTTGCAAACAGCCACTCTTACTGATAGCTACACCTTAACAGGTCTGACCTCCCTCCTGGCTCTTACTTTCACACTTCAAACACTTAATGGCAGCTGCCTGGCAGTTTTTTTCCACTTCACAAGTCGAGCAAGAGGTAAATGATTTTACTTTGCTGCGAGGGCTCAGGCTGCTGATTTTAGTGATGGTGTGGTCTGATTATCTAATTACTTCTATCTCTAAATTACACTGGGACTCTGTAAGCCTTTTAACCCGAGAGATAAACTGCTTGCGTAAATGTTTCCTTTTAATTTGTGTTTTATTACATGCCACTGAAAATATGTTTGAAATGATTATTTACACCGTTTAATGTTAAGTAGCTTCTGCCTTTGTGGGAAAAACTTCTCTGAGCCATGGGGGTCAGACACGTGACCTTTTAGGGTGTCCTGAGATATCTGGTGACAGATATCTAGTAGGGCTGCTCAGTGATGGCAAGCATTATGCATACAGTGAGAATCCAATTATTTTCTAATGTAATAATTCTGATAATTGTTAACTTGAAATTTTAAGTAACTGAAAAGCAGACTGATTGGCTTAAACCTCAAATGCGTGTCTATTGCAGGAACCTTATGAAAGGAGAATCAAAAGCCCCGGCTTAGGTGGTAGTGTTATTTATTTTAATGATAGTTGTAAAGTGGCATCAATATTTATAGGAAAATGACCTAATCAGGGTCTTTTTTTAAGAAATTTAAGAAAATTTTAAGTCTGTGTTATCTTGCTAAGCAAAAGTTTTATATATTTTAGTGGAATTTCTGACTATTTAACCAATAAAAATGTATTTTTTCCCTTGATTTTCCTTTGGGGGAAGGACGAAACCTCCTTGGGGGAAGGACGAAACCACCTTGAGGGAAGCTCTAAAATTTAAGCAGAAAAAACCTCAACCAGATTTATAATTATCTTAAATAAATATTGAGCTCCAGCTCTGGGGTTTTTTTGGATTGTGAGCCAGCAGGGAGTGAGCGTTAGGGGGTTTTATGATGTTTTTATTATAAACAAGCTAAAACTCTTACAAGTTTCTTCAGTATTCCTATTAAGAAGAATGAGATGGCTGATCAGTTTTGCTGGTTTAATAAGCAGTGACACGCGCCGATCACGGTGTTACATCACTCTTTAGGGGCATCTCTAATACTCTTAAAATGACTTAATCTGGTCTCGGTCTTCTTTGCGTATCCTTAATTTCAAGATGCTGGCACACCCAGATTGGAGGAGATTGCGTGTAGTTTTTTTCTCTTTCTCTAAAGTCAAGTCTTCCAAATGAATCTCGTCAACAAATTAAGGCATGATTAACAGGAGCAATTACACTGAGGAACCAGCTGAGCTGAGGAGAATCAAGCTAAAGTGGAGGAGATTATCTTTCCTATTAACGAGAATCACTTTAGGGTTTGATTGCTTTCTGTTTTTCTGTTGAACTCCTGTTTACTCTGTAACTAATGATGTTTTCTTTACAGCCATTTTCCTGTGCTGCTTAGACCTTTAGAGTGCAGATCAAACTCACACGTTTGGTGCGGCTCCTGTTTTCTCCTGTGGCATCAGAGATGATGGACGTGACATATTCAGGAATTAGTCAAGCTTTGGAACGTGTGCTTTTTGAGGAAAATCAAAATACGCAAATCTTTATTCATATGTCAGAATGTGTGTGGCTGGGCATCTTGATTTAGGGGTTTTCCTCGCAGCTGAGGCTGAATTTTCTTTCTCTCGCACTCGTGCTGGATAGAGTGAGTCAATAAACAATCTCCGATGCATTATTTTTCAGGACAAGTCAAAGCTTTGGCCGCACCCCTCATTTTATTGTTGATTTGGCAGCATGCTGGTGGCCTTTATCATGTTTGAACACCAATCATCACCTCAGTTTAAGGTCTTTGGCCCTTTGAAGTAGGTTTTCTTCAACACTTTGCCTGCGTTGATTGTCCGCGTTTCCATTGCAAAACGAGGCCCGCACCCTGCGCTTACTGTTGTGATCCACCTTCTTGTTTGGCAAGTTGTCAGATTTGTGTTGACTTGTCTGGGCCAGGCATACGCCGACATATTTCATAATAATCGAGTCTCCAACTTTTGCTTAAATTTACTGTGTTTCGGTTTTGTTGTAGAGCTCAGACTTTCCCTCCGTACGCTGCCAGTGAACTCTCGGCTCCCGAGGCCTGTGGCCATGAATTGTGTTCTCTTAAGTTCAAGTTTGGATTTTTCCACAATTTGTTAGATTTAGTTTGCCTATAAATTTAGAACAAGAGCGGTCAGTGTGTGCATACCTCTACCTAAACTGAAAATTCACTGCACACCATGCAGGAGGAAAACTGGACCCAGATTAGCTTGATATTTAGAACATCACCATGATGTGTCCTTATTTAAATCGGATATTTATTCCAACTTAAACGAGTCCAGTTTTACTGGTAAACGATTCTATCCTAAAATCTCTTCATACTGATCCAGGTTGACTCAGAAATGTCATCAATTCTATGTTGGGCCAACTGCCATCTTTGACAGGATCTTCCTTTTTCAGAGGTAAATATTACCATATAAAAGAAGCTCAATATATGTTGGTACTTTTAATTGATCATTTACAAAAAAACATTTGAAAGAGAAGAAAAAAAGGGGGGGGGGGGGGAGAAGCAATTTAGGGCTTATAAATACAGAAAACTCCAAAATTTGACCCATCAGGGCGAGCTGAAAGGAAAGAAGGGAGGCCCATCTCTAAAATGATTTATTGAAACTACTTGGGTTTTTTCTTTTTTTCTTTTAAAGGCGCTGTTTTCTGCTTGAGTAGAACAAAACAATGTCAGACTCCCTCTCGTGCTCTTGCTGCCCTTTGTTTTTGAAATTCCCATCTTTTGTTCTATTGATTTTTCCTACTGGTTTATACTTTCTCAGTTTCTGGAACACAAAAGGGACTCGCTGAGGAGCAGGGACTTTTTTTATGGAGGCATGAACCAGTAAAAAAAAACAAAAAAACAATTTTTTTTTTTGATCAAACTATGAAGTTCCTGAAAGGGTTCCCACGGAAGTTCCTCTTTCCTAAAATGTTTTCTTGAGTCCAGTTTCAGATGTCAGCATCAGCCTTTAATTCATATTTTCTCTGGCACATCTGAGCCTCATAACTTCACAAGTACAGGAGATATCCATGTGAAATTTTCAGGGTTGAAAAATACATTTACGCTCCGTTTAAATCTGCAACCAGATCAATTTTACACCCACTCAAAGTGTCACAATCTAAAGCTAAGATCTGTTTTTGATCAGAACAGTTTTTTTCTATAAGCAGCTCTGAGCATCAGGATGATGAAATATGTCATAGTTTGAATAAACTGCAACGGTTTAATGTCTGTGACGTAGAGAAACAGAAACAGCCACTGGTAACCTGGATCTTTGATCTGATTTCGGATAATTCACTATAAAACTTCAAGGCATCAAGGCCATCACTTTTGAAAGGTCTCCTTTATAAAAAAATCTTTTTACCCAAGACTCTTTTTCTAGCCATGATTCCTTTTGTATGAAAACTGTTTCTATTAGTCTTATAATAAGACTTTAAGCAAGTGTAGCTTAGGGTGGTAAAATGGAACATAAAAACACTGGTGCCTATATAACAGACAGATGTCATTAATCTTATTCACATATATAAGTGATGGTCATGATACTCATATGATTCATCTTGATTCCCAAAGGGGGTGATGAAGGCTCAAAACGTGCTGGAAAGAATGACATGAATTAAAGAGCGTTAAATCTTAACCTCCTGCCCCCTCCTCGTCTACTTCAAGGGCCTGCAGCTCAGAAAATATTCATAAAATGTGGGAGAATTTCTGCGCATTGCAGCGCAACAGAACAAGTTTTTGTTTCTGAGCAAGTTGAGGTGAGAAGTCCCGATTAGATTTTTCGTGGAGAGGAGCCATCGTCATAACAGTAAATATTTCACACAGTAAAGGACGAGAGGTGCCCCAATCATTTAGGATCAGATGCCACTAAATGATTAATCTCAGATTAGACAGAAGCTCGAGGCTAACGGGACACTTTACACTTGCTTGGCACGCAGTGACAGATGCTGGCCTCTAAAGACCATCAAATTACTGAAGCATGCAGTTGGCAAAACACGGGGCTGTTAATGAGGTGCCAGAACATTTCAACTCCAAAACATAAAACAGATTGAAATGATGACAGGACGAAGAATTCAGATTTTACCTTTGTATGCTGTGAAACCAAGCGATTTGAAACGCTTATTATTAGCACTGTAAATGACCTGAAACTTTAACCAGATTCAGACTCATACATTTTGGAACTTTTTTTTTGTGTGTGTGTAAAAGTCTGTTGTTGCCCAGAAGTTGCCTTTTGTTCTCATAAAGTCAATGAGACTGGGGGAAATACCATAGCATAAACCTCTCTTTTGAGGTTGATTTAAAGTCGAGGAGGAACTGTAGACACGAGAGGAAGTGGTTGGTAAAACCTGATGTTTCAGAGTTTTGTGTTTGGAGTGGATTTCAGTGCTCTCTGCCAGTGTTTGAGAAGTTAAGGCAGTGCTTACAATGCTTAATTGACTGGGAAGAGTTGTGGTTTTCCATTACGTCAGGCTTGGTACAATTCCTAATCTTACTGTGTCATTTTAACTCTGACTGTGGTGTCAGCAATTGAAGTTTTACCCCATCACTCCTTGAAAGAGCTGCATTTATCAGTCTCCCGTGCCCACTTGGCTCATTGGCAGGATTAATTGGCAACAAGTCCCCCGTGGTCCAGGAACGTAGTTACCTACTGACCCAAATCATTATCCTGACTGGAAGCCACTGTCTCCACTCCACCGGCTCACACCTGGGACTGAGTCTTCACGTAACCTCGCATTTGTCCCCGATGCACCCGTACATCACGACTTCAGTTTTCTGTATCTGCAAGAAACAGGCTGTGTATGCAAAACGGAGGCGTGACAGGTTATTCGTTACCCTCAAGGCCATTTTGTGGTACTTGTATGTAATGTTTTGGGATTAAGCAAATATATCTTCTGATTTCGACTTGTGATTTGGGGCTTATTCGTGTTAGCGTGGTAGCTTCTTTTCAGGAACTGATGTACTTAGATTTCAGGCCATATCTGTTGCAAACAGGGTTTTCCCCTATTTGCAACAGATATGAGGTGTTTGTTTGAAGCAAACAAAGCTCTATCAGCTGAAAAGGATGTTTGCTTTGACAGCACAGCTTTGACAGATTGGAAACGTGAGTGTCTGCTAAAGCTAGACAAACCCGTAATGAGTGTTGTTGTCCTAGCAGAATCATAAAAGTTTTACAGATGTAATTGTTTATTATTGTTTTCAAGAAAAAAAATGTGAGAAATTTGTAAAAGAGCCTGAAAGCATCTGAGTGAATAGATGAAAAAAGATGACTGGTTGTCATCTGTTGAGATGACCTTTACCTGACATCCGTGGGAACATGAAGATCTCTCCATGATATGGATCCAAACAAACACATCCTAGAGAAAAAAACCCTGCTGAAGGACTTTCAGATATAGCAAACAATGACATTTATTTACTGTAAAATTATTAACATTAAAATCTGCAGAGAATAAAGTCTCATAAGTTATGTAAAATCAAACAGAAAGACAACAATAAACTCCCTAGCTAGAAATAAAATGCTACCTAGTATCCAATTTCATAATCGTTCAAAGCCAAACTTAATGGCCTTAATTTGCTCAGTGTACAATTTTTTTTTTGTGTGTGTAGATATTGTAGAATATGAAAATTTTAATACTATTTAAACTAGTGCTGTCAGCGTTAATCTCCTTAAAATGACGTTAACATCATAACCACATTAACGCGGCAAATCACCGTTAGAGAGTTATCGCAGATTGCCCTGTGCATGGGGCTGCACAGCGCTAATGAGCTAACCGCGCTAATGCATTGACAAGCTAACCGGGCTAACGCATTGGCGAGCTAACCGTGCTAATGTGTTGACGAGCTAACCACGCTAACGCGTTGACGCCGTGAAGCCCCACGCACGAGGCGATCCGCGCTAACTCGCTAACGGAGATTTGCCACGTTAATGCGGTTATGGTGTTAACATCATTTTAACGAGATTAACGCTGACAGCACTAGTTTAAACATTTTAACAAGCTCACTTTGAAGTTCTAGTCCAACAATACAGTTAAAAAAAATGAATAAATAAAAGAAAGAAGAAATGGCATCTAGAAAGTGACCTTTGCTGTGTATTTAAAAATCACCTCAATGGTAATTCTTTATTTTGTCTGGTAATAATACTGATTGAGCTTTATTGGATTCTGAAAAACGATATAGCAACAAACATATACATTTAAAAATAAAATGCCATGGCTTAACTAAATGGAAAGCATTTATCCGCAGAAATAAGAGCAGTAATGCAACAAGGTTCAGACTCTAAAGTACCTTTAATGCTATTACAAGTATTTGGGAAGAGGTGGAGGGAACTTCCACGTATAACATAAAGAGAAAGCTTCTCTGTGGGTCCACATTTGCATTTACTTGCACCATTCACATGTCAGATATAATACATGAGGGGTCAAAGGGTATGCTCTAGGTCTTAGTGAGTTGGCCTAGAATCCGCTTGGTTAATGGATTATCCAATTTTACATTATATACTGCTGCGTGCAATGCGAGTTTGGTAACAACGTGCGGCCTCCCACGGCGCTCACATAGAGCGCTTTCACGTAATATGGCTTTGTTGTTGTTTTAAGCTCCCTGATAGGTTTAAACTCAGGGTGAAAGGGGGCCTTCTGTGTCAGGTCTGAGGTCACTTTTGTTATCATCAGACAGATCCAGTACATTAGAAGTATTCCCTAATCTCTTAAAACCCTCTGCTGGCCCAACTTTCATTTGTTGTAGAAGGATCAAATTAAAAAGAGCCATATTAACCAAAGCCCTAAATTTGTTTTGCCACTTTTCAGGGATTGCACTTGTTGGCCTCGAGCTCTAGTCTGTGTAAATGCAACTTTTTTCTGATGCTGATGATTAAAGTGTTGCGAAATAAGCCTTGGGCATTTTTCTAGTATTTAGAGTTTATCTCTAAGAAAAATGGTTATTTTCAAGTTTTGGTTTTAATAAATATGATGAGACATCAGTATTTGTTTACAACTAAACTTTTTTTTTTTTTTTCCGTCTCCTTTGTGGAACGTTAGTCTCGTGTGGTTGAACAGTGAGAAGGGACAGGGTTTCTCTGTTGACACAGAAAAAACTCTTCCCACTTCTTTCAGAGCGGTTAAGAGGACAAAGGTTTAAAAACAGTGAATATGACACCAGTGTTTGTAATTTGATGGACCATGGAGGTGTAGTACAAGCTGACCTAGAACATTTGATGACTCATCTAAATTTTTTTCCCCCCAAACATTCAGTCATTTTTTGATATATTATGAAAATTTCCCTCTTATTTTAAAAAGTCCCATCACTGAAAGCCAGCACTGTCTGGCCCTTACTGTTTGCTTCTCAGGTTGCTATTGTGCCAGTTTTTGACATCATTTAGCTGCTTGTGGCTCTCATCGCACGGTTGTATGGTCAGGCAGCATTTTTCCTTTTTATTTACAAATCCTTTGAAGCCGATGACACACAAATGCTTTCAGTGTTTTTTTTTGTTTTTTTTTTGTGTGTGTGATTCTCACAGTGCTCTCAGCTACTCTAAATATTTGGATCAGCACAGCACTCATCACTGTCACTTCTCCCTGACTGACTCATCAAAAATAAGAAGGCTGGGATTTATGATATCGATACTGGCAACGATTTTGGAGGAGAAACTGATCCTGGCTGTCACTCATAAGCCAGTCTTTTATGATCTAACACTGAAGAAGATGTTTTTGTAACCTATAAACAGGAATAGCTGTGTTCTGGTTTCCTCTAGCATCCTCTTCGCTCAGTGTGGCTCTGAACAGACATCTGCATGCATGCCTTTTTTGTGGCTCCATAGTCTCTCCACTTAGACTGCATATTACAGCCCACCAACTATACATGTGTGACATTCAGGTGAACAGGAAAGACTACTTGTCCATGGTGTCTCCAAATAGCTGTGTTGATGTGTAAATGCCACGTAAGTTTTTGAGAGCCCTCATTATTTAGGTCTCGTCTAATCCCTTACACTTTTACTTAGGCATCAGTCACACAGGCTTGGAGACCAGTTGGCATCCCCCCGGCAACCAGTAGTTGCAGAGGAAAATGTGTTTCCGTGGCTGTTTGGCAACTGGTTGCTGGAGTTTGTTGGTAATTGCTTGCGTAACATTGGTCACAGTGGATTATGTGGTGCAGCACCGAAATCCTGCTTGTGATTGCTTTAGCACATTGCTATGCTTGTCTGTAGTTAGTATAGAAGACCTGTCAATCTGTTTGCTTGCAAACACTCACAAACTACAAACTACTAGTGGTTCGAAAGTGAACAGTGCTACACAAACAGGAAATAAAAGTCATTTGCCTTCAAAGTAGAAGTTTCACCTTTTGAAATGTGTTTGTTATAACTGTTATTTTGAAGGTGAATGTTCTGCATTTGTGGTTTGTGTCACATTTTTCATGTTTCACTGCTGCTCCGTGGTTAGTGAGTGTTTTGCAGACATTTCAGTGTAAAATACAGGCGATTGTGGCAATCTACCTGCAACCAAAGCAAATGGTATGAGATTTTTTCCCTTTGTCACTGAGGCCTCACACCTTACAGCAAATCAGTGGATCAACATTTCAGTGTGTGAACTGCTTTGACATAAAACATCAGATCTTAGCAAACGCTCTACTTTGCATGAAGCAAATCTAGTGTTTTTGTGTTATGTATATTTACGTGTGGTTTTACTGAACATATTGGTTTTAAAAGGTCTTTGAGAGAGCCCTCCAGCTCCACAGATTTTCCCATTGGGACAGCTCTGAGCCCTCACAGATTTATCAGAGACTCATGTAAAAGTCTGAGAGTCTGTGATGGTGGACTTGGGACTGGTTTGTAGGGGCAAGTAGGGAACAGGAGGGAGGGACGTGCAGAGATGCAGTTTTCCATATGCAGCATGGTTGTTATTATATTCAGCGTCTAGGGTTTCTGTTTGAAACATGCAGGTATAATCAGGAACAAACCAGTTAGTAGGCAAACAACATATACAGGTAACAGAAAGCTGGGAAAGGCTGCTCCCTGCAAGGCAATATTAAACAGGCTAGGCAGGTGGGGGGATTAGGTAAAACTTGGTGGGGGCAACCTGTGGACAGGTGTGGAAAATTCCCGAAAGCAGAGTGGAACTATCCAGAAAACTCTGGGACTTTAGAATGTGTCTGTACCCGAAGATGCACTTATATACAGGTGTGACCAAAATTCCTTAAAGAAAATCTCAGTGTGAACGAACAGCGTGTACATGTGAATTTGCAAGTGATGCAGACTGACATGAGCACAAACAATCTTTAACCTCCCAGCTCCGTAGCACAAAGTCCGTGCAGAGGAAGGCAAAGACCCGTTTAACTCGCAGTGAGCAAGTGGGTGTTGTCTGTCCCACCCTCGCCTAAATCAAAGAGACCGTTTTCGTCAGTGAGGAGGAGTCTGAAGTGGACCATCTAGTGTTGTGGAAGGGCAACTGTTGACAATGTGCTGACCTCATTGATGTTTCAAAACACACTCGCACACCAGAAGTGTTTTACTTTTACTTCTGCAACTCCGAGCTACAGATGCAGCTCCCCTCATTTGTGCACCTTTATTGCCGAGATCAAAGGAAGTGACAAGCTCACTAAACAAAAGTCGAACTGGGTTACAAAGATAAGCAGTTAAACAGTCATAAAGGCTGTAAACAAGATCACAGTTTAGTCTGATGATGTTGGCAGTAATCTGTAACTGCACAGGAACATTGTGTGTCCGCACAAATATGACAAATGCAGTTAATGTTAAACAGGAAGTGGGACAGTAATCTGTTGTAGACAGCTCGCGTTGTATTTTTCCTTGTACATTTTGTTTACTCTTCAAGGACCCAGCAAAAGGTTTGTATTTTTGAATTCTATCAGTGAACCTTTGTGTAATTATACCACAAAATGTGCAATTACAAATTCAAACCTGGAGCTGAAGTCTGTAGTCTTATTTTTTTGGTCCACGTGAAGCTCTCACAAGCGGTTAACATGTCAGGTATAGAGCAAAGAAGCCACTTGTTTATCGAGGTTATTTTCCCTGCACTTGAGTCTGCCCTCGGGCCTATTCGTGCAAGCCCACTGGTCCTGAACTGTGCCTAGTTCAGAAAAGGGTGCCGTGCGCTAATTTAATCTGAACATGGCTTTCACTTTTCTCTAGTGCTGGAAAGAAGTGGTTATAAATACACCATAAAGCCCAGGAAAAAGGGCAAGGTGTTTACAGGGATATGTATTTTTCATTGCTTTGGTCTACCTTTTCGGGCTGTAAACATTAAGGCCCAATCAAGTTGTCCGTTGTAGGAGCACTTAGAAAGCATGTGTCCACAGAGGAAATGGACCCAGCTTCAGACCTGGCAGATCTGTGTGACAAGTTTGGGTCAGCTGTGCAACGTGAGCATTCACAAACATCACATACCCCGTTAAAAACAGCAAAGTGGTCCAGAATGCAGCTTGGAGTTGAAGGTTAGAACAAAGGTGATGCGTGTACAGTGTTTTTAAACTCTTTTAATTCTATCTGTCGTAACCTGATGGGGGGGAAAAAAAAGAGCTTTTCAGGACCTAAATTACTTTTCTTTGACAGATTGTGGCTCTTTAGAATTGTGTAAATGGTCTAATGTACTTGGATGATCAGTTCTGTTTGATAGGAAAGTGGTCTCTCTGAACAGCTAATGGCTTTGATAATTTTAGCATTTAGCTCATTGTCTTTTTTCCTTGGAAAATACTTCAACTTAAGTTATCATAATGGATGTGGCATTGAGTGAAATTGCCTCATTTTATTAAGTTGCTATCAAAAAAAGATTGCACATTTCTTTGCCCATGTCTCTTTAATTTATTAGTGCAGCTTTGTTACTGCCTAGATAACAAAGAGGTTTTCAAACTACAGCAGAGTTGAAGGAGAGTTCAGAGTAGTACTAGGTGACAGTACAGTGGAGTACACAGGTAAGCAGGGGGAGAGAGTCAGGAATGACATGCAGTACATGGCCCATATGGACTGGAAGCCGGGTGCCTGCTTTCACAACCTGCTGAGCTTTACCAAGTGGTTTTATTTGAATAATAATTTCGTTCTTGTAAACAAATGACAATAAGAAGCCAAAATAAGCAGTAAAACTTTTTAAAAAACCGTTCTTTTTTCCATTACGAAACGCTTATTTTATGTACAGATGGTTATGGTTTTTACCCCTCAGTGATAAAAGACTGATGGGTATTGTCGTCATCCTGTCAGCTGAGCAGGCAGGCACCCACGTTTGTGAGTGTGATAACTCAAGAAAGAAGTGATGTGGGAGTTTCAAATTGATACCAGACCTGTATCTACTAAAAACCTTCAACAAGTTTGAATATTGGTGACCTCGACCTCAAAGTCAAACGGTCAAAGGCCAAGTTTTCTGAAAATCTTGTGAATGTAATAACTCAAATAAGACGACATAAGATTTTGAAATTCATACAACAGGTGCATCTACTTAGGTGGCTGAGAGATAAACCTCTATAAGATAAGATAAACCTTTATTAGTCCCACACGTGAGAAATTTTTGGTCACGGCAGAAAGTACAAGAGCACTACAAAATTAAGCAAAAAGTAAAGAAAGAGGTATTACTGGATGCTGCCAGTATCTTTGAAAGTGGAATAGTCACCATTTTTGCCACAGGGGTCTGTTTTGGGTCCAACTCTGTTATCTTTATAACGCTGCCTTTGGGATCTATTTTCAGGAAATACAACATTCCCTTTCACTGTTACGCTGATGACATCCAAATTTACTTCCCCTTGAAACTGGATGTCTCCGTCCCAGTGCTGCCTCTGCTTAACTGTGCATGATGTTAAAAAATGGTCAACACATAATTGTATTGTTTCAGGAACTCATGCCCTTTTGGATAACTTGGATAACTTGTCATCATTCCCACACTGTAAGAAATCTCTGAGTGTTTTTAGATAGCTCTTTTAAATTGGAGAAGCAAATGTCCAGAGTTGTGAAAACCAGTTTTTATCAGTTACATGAAATTGCCAAAGTGGAGCCTTATCTTCCTACTAAAGACCTAGAAAAACGCATTGATGCCTTCATCACCTCAAGGCTAGACTACTGCAATTCTCTTTTTTTTTTTTTTATGGGTCTTCAACACTCACCTCTCCATAGCTTGCAGTTAGTCCAAAATGCTTTTTATAAGTCAAGTGCACCCCTTTCCTTCACAGTGGTGGATTTTTGCCCCAACGTAAAAGCCCAAGCTCACTCACAGTTTAGTTTAGCTTGAGCCAAAGTGACAGAAAGACAACCTCTGGTAATCAAAATTGATCTGGAAGAAGTAAAGTTCATAAAAGAATCTCATAGTTCAACCTGTGGAAGAATCATTAACGGTGGTTTCTAACCCGGTTTATTTTTGGCACCTTGGGACTCCACCGCTTTTCCTGTCGCTGATGTGCAGGTCTCCCGAGGGACCAAATCTGCTGCCACCTGGGCTTCTTTGCGCCCCTATTGGCATCTACATGCATCTTGCCGATGAGGACCATGGCCCAGCAGATACTAACTCCCCAAATGTCCCTGTGCCCCCCATCATGCCTAAGTAGTAATTGTGCTAAATTGAGTTGAGATGTGATGTGCGGTAACAGTGACAGGTGCATGCTGCTGTTGCTGTAGTTTGCCAGAGATCGATGTAGCATCGCACGGTGTAATTCAGAGGTCATGGACAACATGACATTTTCTTTCCCACCTCTTTGCTGCACTTTACTTGACAGAGTCATATCTCATAAAAAAATCAATAATGCACATATTTTTAGATCTAGTATGATGTAAACTTTTCATGGTTAACATTGTTGACATATAAACCTACTGAAATCTAAAAAAAAAAAGTCGTCCCTTTAATAAATTCATAACTTTTATTTTTACTTTAGAATCTGTGGTGTTCGGTTATAGTTGCCTCATACTCTCACAGTGAAAACAAGATCTACTGAAAAAAGCTAGTTGACACTTTTTAATGAAATAAATTGAACAATGAACAATAACACAAATTACATCTTCCAGGGCATTCTGGGAATTGTAGTTCAAAAAAGGTTGTTTTTTTTTATTGTGCCTTCAATCCATCTTCTTCCACTTGTCTGTGTTTATTTGTAGAATATATCAACATATATCGGATAAAAATGTGTTATCGGTAGCTAAGCCTTTGTGCCATAATGTACAGCAGGTATTCTTTTTACTTTTCATGAAAGTGAAGTGTTTAAACAACTGCCACACACGATCACTCTATTTTTCCTTTTAGAGCTTTGTAATTGTGTGAGCATTAATTTTTTTCTTTGTTTTGTTATTTGTTTTTTAAAATTAGGATTATGTCTGAAAGCAGGTGTTTTCTTACAGTTCTAACAGTTATTTTGGAAAAGAAAAAATATGAGTCATATATGCCTGAGATTAGAAAAATGTGCTTGATAAGTTATCTGCTCAGGATTAACGGTGAGCTCCTTCCAGTGTAGCTGAGTGAAATCTCTGTCAGCACTGGCACAACATTTCTGCTAGACTGTCTCTGTGTTAGACACAAAATAGGTGAAAGCTGCCAAATTAGACCAAATTAGGTCTTATTCTAGCTCATAACCATGTATAGTAGTCATGACCTGAAAGCCTCACTTTTGAATATCATGAGACTTGTGTGCACGTTATTAATGTAGACTTTAGGAAAATAGTCTTTCCCACACATAATTTTACTCAGGTGAAAGAATATAACTAAGTATGAGAAAAACTAGAGCTTAGAGAAAAATCAAAACTAACTTTACAAAAGGGGACACACATTAGCAATTAATCCTTTTGAGAGAGAGAAAGAGAAATTCAACCATTCAATCACAGATTGACTCACTTTTATTTTGAAAGCTAGTTTCACCAAACAAACTACTCCTGGTGTTTCCTGTCATGTGTTATGTTTTCAAGGTAGGTCACCACAGAGACGCTTTAAAAATTAAAATCAAATCAAAAGGTACTTAGTTGGTTTAAAGAAATAAATCCTATAAAATAGGTTTAATAATTAATTTAAGAATGTGTGCACACATATATATCCCCACCCCCCCATTCCCAGCCCCATCATGAATACAATGTTTGGGAAACCGTAAAAGTTTGAGAGTAGTTTTAAAAAATTTCTTCTTGGACAGATTTGGAACAGCTGCTGTTTCCTACTGCTGCCTTACAGGCACAGAGCTCGTTCACTCTAACGTTGCTTTAAATTCTCTGAGTTGGCCAAGGTTGGCAACGGACAGCAACACGCACACACACCCGTGAGCAACTCTATCCCGTGTTTTCCACGATTTCTGGCCAGATCACATTTTCTGCTCAGCTGGACATTTCCCCAGATGTCTGAGCACAGAACGTGCTGGACTCAGACACTCAAAGATCAATCAAATTTAGTGCCCAGGTCTCAGGCCCTGTACTACTCAGGAAAGCCTTCACAGCCATTGGTCAGACGTTGGCGCTAACGCTAGTCCAGGTTCTCATTTTTTTTACCTCAGGAAATCTGGATGTGGCCTCAAAAGTCTGTTTGTGTTACACACACTCCTGTAAGCTTTTTTGTGTGTGTGTGTGTGTGTGTGTGTGTGTGTGTGTGTCGAGCTGCAGAAAAATAATATTAGCACTTGCTAAACCACCCTGGGTAAATAAAGGTATAAATAAAGAATCCAAACCACAAAGCAGTGGCACGCAACTTAAGTTGATGGTAAGACAAGCAAACAGGAAGTGAGGCATATTTTCTAAACACTTAATAAGGTCCCAAGTTAGCTGTTACTTTCTCAGTCAACATTGCGTGTGCAGATAGCACAGTAGTTATTGTGTGTGTGTGTGTGTGTGTGTGTGTGTGTGTGTGTGTGTGTGTGTGTGTGTGTGTGTGTGTAAAAAGGGTGGCCTTGATGGGGATACTTGGAGGAGAAAAGCTGAAGATGGTGTTATAAGAGAGTGGCCACTTTTCATTGTTTGGTATCTGTAGAAGAAAATAGGTCAGGGCGGCGAGCTCTGAAACATTCTGTCGGCATGCAGCTCAAAGATTCGAGAACAACAGATGAATTCTTTGCACTGGCACGGTGACAGAAGGCTAGCTCACACGTGCGTCAGTACTTCAGCAGATAAATTAGAAGGAAATATTGGAAAATACCTTTGTAATACACAATTTTGTGGATTGATATTTAAATGACCGATTGTCTGCTTTTTTTGTTAGCGACTGGGGTTGGATGATTGGTAGAATATTTTCACATCTGGCAAAATCAGTCAGCAGGTTTTTGATTTGTTTTTGTTTTTTTTTAAAGGAATTTTTTCATTTGAATTTTTTTTTTAATGTCCTTGTTGAGAATTCGTGAAATTGTACTCACAGCATTAGTTTTTTTTGTTTTTCTTTAACATCCCATCAAATATTTCACTCTTGCTTGATGTCTAATGGTAATACTTATACATTGCTAGACGCAAAGTTGGTTAAATAATTTTTTTTACCATGTGAGCTTCTTTTTAATGTGGAAAGTTTCATAAATATGAACTAAAACATGCAGCAGACATCCATTATTTCACATATATTATTACATATTAATATGAAGTAGCTGCAGTTTGTCATGTTTATTTTCCCTTCTTGTGGAAGGTTTTCATAAATGTAAAGCATGCAAGTTTAGTTGATGATAATGTGTGTGTGTGTGTGTGTGTGTGTGTGTGTTTGGGGGGTTGTTTTTTATAAAATATACCAAGGTGCTCAGCAGTAAAACTCCTAATTAAAAGTGAAAAGTAAAACATTTTGGGGGATAAAATTACCGAGTACTTTTGTTTGCATTTTGAATAGGCTCAGATTGTCAGACTGCATGGAAAGACTCCAAAATAGAGCTTGTTCATCAACATTATTTCCCTGGAGAAACGTCCTCAGCACCTCGTCTGCTGGTTACTTTCCATCCACGCCCGGCTGCAAAAAAAAAAAAAAAAAAAATCTCAAAATAGGGAGCATATGCTAGAACAAGGAACGCCACTTCAAGCAATACCCGTTCCTTAACATTAAGACGGCGTACAGAAACTGGAGTGAGGTTGAGAAAAGACCTAGTTGTCAATTGCTTGTTCTCAAAACACGCTACAATACTTGCAAAAACAGAAAAAGTAAGTGTGAAGGAGGCATGGATAACGATTCCCAAACTGGCGCCCACCAGTAATTATGATGCGAGTACAAAGAGATTTTTGCCATTCTGAAGGGAAAAGGGGAGTGTAGGTGTATTAATTCCTGTTCCTTCCTGCTTCCTCGACTTGGAAGTTCAGATTTAGAAAAATAGCCCCCCTCCCCTCCTTCAAAAGGAAAGAAAAAACAAGAACTGTCACATTGACTGACGCCAATCGTATGTAGCATCTGTGTTCCCACTACTGCTCCCTATAGTATATGCCACACTGTGGCAATGTGGGAAACTGACACTGTCAATTTATCAGAACAAAAGCATTCCTCAGCAAGAGAAATACACATCTTTGGGCCCTGGAGACAAAAATCATTCCACCCCCACCCTTACCTGCATCTAAACAGAATGTAGGACATTCACAACACCAGAAATAGAAATTTCAGTCACAATTATCATTTTTGAATTTATCCCCTGCAGTCAAAAGTTAGCGTTTAACTTGAGGAGTTAGAGAGAGACTTTAATGCCAACTTTTTTAAAGTAAACAGCTGCATGAAAGGCGATGTGGATGGATTCAAAATTGGACCATTTCAGTTTATTTCTTCAGATCTTTTCTTCTTGAAATGATTATTTATTATTTGCGACAAACTTGTTTTTATTTATGAGGTGTTTGTTGTTTTTTCAGGTGTCTGATCCTGTAGCCCCCGCCATCACTTTGTGTCAAATTTGGGTAAGTACCCGACCTAATTTTAACTCCTCTTCCTCCTCTTCTAATGTGTTCACGGACCAGACAGGCTTCCATGAACGCTGCATGTGTTTCCATACAAAGTCTGGTTTTATTTCTTTTATTACCATACTTTAGGTCGGGCATCTTACATGCATATCTACAGGAAAACTAATGCGATGCTTGATTGGTAGAGGTAGTTAATGCGGAGTGGCCCTTTTTGGTTTTCCTGTTTAGACATTGAACCAAAAGCCATCTTACCTTTGTTTGTTTCTTTTATAATCAGGATGTACATCAGGATGTATGTTGTGATGAATAAGTAGGATGCACATGTAACTCGGTGAGTTCTGTGTTTGTCACAAGTACACCAAATTTGGAGGTAGGAAATTTTAAAACATGTACATTTATGATTAAATAATTTGCAGCTTTTTTCAATAAATGTGTAACAAATTCTTGGAAGTTTATTAGTTACAGATACTTGCGTATTATTCAAGGTATTTGCGTCATTGAAAATTGGCTTAAGGGTGTTCCCGTGATGCAGTCTTAATTTAGTTAGTTAGCCTCGGTGAGGAGAAAACAGATCATGTGTTTTAGATACCAAATGTGGGGAAAAAGCGGGCTCCTTTTTTAAAAAAAAAAAGTGGAACTTTGTCTAGTTTTCCACTACACAGAAAGACCACAAGCCTTCAGCTCCTGTGTGCTCCTATTGTCCTGCTCTGAGCCAAACCCTGCATAGGAATTTATTTGTGATCGATTCTGATCTACAGCGAGGTTACATAGATACCTGGTGTGTCGTGACTTTCGACTGCATTACTTCAGCCTGAAAACAACGGTCACGTGACTCACTGTGGTGTTGTAAACAGCAATAAAAACATCAGTAAAATTATGAAATTACCTTAATTTTACCCATCCAGATCATCATGCTTTGTGTTGTTACAGTCTCCATACTACATACTTCATTATGTAATTATTTTTTTAAAGAATTCATTTTTGCTAATAATGTGCACAATTGCGTTGAGTTAATTTTTAGGTGCATGAAAATGTTGAAATTGTGTGAATTTAATTTTGTACGTTTAAACAATGTAGAATTTGATCATTGGGTCCTTAATGCAAGGAGTCTTCACCCTGATATTAAGTGGTTTGATAAAATTCCTGTGGCATAAGAATTTTATCTGATGTTCTCTCGTATATCCTCATGACCACACACGTCTTGAGGGAATTTCTTCACATCAGTTCATTTGATGTCAACAATGAGCTGATAGATTTTGGTGATAAAAATACAACATGACTCCATGACGAAGGATTCAGTATTCACGTGGACATCAGTTACCGAATACCTCACTGCTTTCCAAATTATTATGCAAATAAGATTTTAATGTCATAAATATTCAGTTTTTTGTTTTCAGTTAAACTCAATGACGGTATTGTGTTTCAGGCCTCTTAGGATCACTGATATATTCATAATTAGTGATGTCATAATTAGTTTGCTAGGTGAGCCCAATCAAAGGGAGCCTAGCATGCCACAGTTTTCAAACAACATCAGAAAGAAAAAGGATCTCCCTGTCGCGGAAAAGTGTCAGATGCAGTGCAGTGCCTTGGACAAGGCATGAAAGCATTAGATATTTCACAAAAAGTTTAGCGTAATCATCGTACCGTGAATGAATTTGTGGCTGATTCGGAGCACAGAGGGGTTTGTGCAGGTAAAGGCATAATGAGGACGGTTTCTGCCAGACAACTTCATCGGATTAAGAGAGCAGCTGCTAAAACGGCATTACAAAGCAGCGAACAGGTATTTGAAGTAGCTGGTGCCTCTGGAGTCCCACGAAACTGAAGGTGTAGGATCGTGTAGTTGTGCATAAACCTGACATTTGGCCATCTCTAAAAAATACAAGCAGAAACAGCTGCAATGGGACCAGAAATACATGAAGATTATTTTCAAACAGTCTTGTTTACTGATGAGTGCCGTGTAACCCTGGATGGTCCCGATGGATGGAGTAGTGGATAGTTGGTGGATGACCAGCGTGTCCCAACGAGGCTGCGGCATCAGCAAGGCGGTGGCGGAGTCATGTTTTGGGACTGAATCATGGGGAGAGAGCTGCTAGGCCCCTGTAGGGGTGTGAAAATAACCTCATCAAAGTATGTAGTGTTTCTGACTGAACACTTTCTTCAATGGTACAAAAAGAAGAACTGTGCCTTCCGTAGCTAAATTATCTTTATGCATGATAATGCACCACCTCATGCTGCAAATAATACCTCTGTGGCATTGGCTGCTGTGGGCATGAAAGGATAGAAACTCATGATGTGACCCCCATCCTTTCCTGACCTCACCCCTATTGAGAACCTTTGCAGTATCCTCAAGCAAAAGATCGATGAGGTTCGGAGGCAGTTTACATCAAAACAGCAGCTGTGGGAGAAATATTCTAACATCGTGCAAAGAAATTCAAGCAGAAAATGTTCAAAACCTCACAAATTTAATGGATGCAAGAATTGTGAATGTTAAATGAAAGAAGGGGTCTTATGTTAACCTGTAACTTGGCCTGTTAGGATGTTTTTAACTGAAATAACTTTTGTTTTCTTCTAATGCTGCAAATTCAACAAATTACCATTTTCACTTCTTTACAACAATACATTTTTCAAAACTCTTTTGTGGATAATAATTTGAAACAGTGTAAATAAGATTTGAATTGTGCTCTAAAATATTTTTTTTCATTACCTCTAACGGGTGAAGGCAGATGGTTGCCCTTCCTCGAGCCTAGTTCTGTTAGTTCCTTCCTGTTAAGTACTTCCTTTCCACTCTTGCCAAGTTCTTGCTCATAGGTGTTTGTCTAATTCCTGGGCTTTTCTCTGTATTATTATAGGGTCTTTACCTTATAATATAAATTGCCTTGAGGTAATTGCTGTTGTGAATTGTTGCTATATAAATAATATTAAATAGAATTTAATTAAATGGCCAATATATTCCTCTTTCTGATCTCTAGTTAACATCCTTCTTTGGATTGTGATCTTTTTGTGGAAATGTGTTTCAAATTTGGCAAAAGTGCTCTGACTGAGAGAGAGGTCAAGGAAAAAGGTAATTTTGACCTCAAGAAATGTTTTTTGTTGATGTTTTTGTGACATATCTTGAGTAGGGATGGGTATCGTTTAGGTTTTATCCGATACCGGTTCCAAACCGGTACTTTTGAAACGGTGCCGGTGCTTAAATGGTGCTCGAACCGGTGCTTAAAGAATGGAGAACACAAATTTTGTCCAAAAACCTCTCATGTTTAGCTGTTTTCCACTTTTCTTTGGTCATTTTAGCCTTTTTAGCCAGGGTGAAGGGAGTATCTGCCATCAAACAAGAAGACAGCCACATGTAACTACGACGGTGTTTGCTAGTTCACCTTACATGCATTAATGTAATAATGTGGTTAGCATACTCAACGTAAATTACACACGAACAACATTAAGCTACTCACGCAGAGGAGAATGGCTGCTGCTGCCATGATCATACCTAATCTTGAGTATTAGTATACACGAGTTACAATTCCATTTAATAACCATTAAGGCCCATAAGCCTAGAGAATGGTTGACATTGGTCTTGCAACTACTTGTTGGAAACCACCTACCAACCAGTGGCTGGAAACCATAAACCAACAGCTGGTTGGCTATCCCTGTTTGGAAACCACTGGTTACGAGGGTTAAATGTGTAATCCATAACCAGTGGCAGATAGTTGCTGAAGGCAATCTCTGTTAAATTGATTGCTAAAGCCCCTTTCACACAGGCCTAGAAGACCGTTCAGTGAACCTTAGGCAACAGTTGCTTGCTAAGGAAAAGTGTGTACAATGTGAATGGTTGGCAAGTCATTGCTGGTAGTTGCAAGTAGTCCGTAGGGAAAAGCTGGTCGTAGTGTGGTTTACAGCGCTGGACCACTGGTTGTTTTGATTGTTTTGGAAAATGCAGGTTGCAGCTGTAAGGCACGGCTTTGTTTTAAGCTTTGTTTCCAGGTCTGGCACTTTTCCAGTTTCACTAAAGCCCAGAAAAGCGTGAGTGTGTGCAGGTAAGTCGTTGTATTACATGTAGACTACGAGTGACTATGGCTGCAGGCAACCAAAGCAATCAAAAGGAGGTTTTTGAGGCACCACCCTCTTTGCAAAAATGTTTCAAATCAAAATGATGAGACCTGTTGTTAATTAAGTGTTGTCGCAAAGTTTTTTGCTGCTCATTAAGTATGCACTTGGTGTATTAGTTAAGGCTTACAGTATCTCTTTGTCTTTATCTCCTGATTAGCTGCCTCTTTGTTGGCATTATTTCTGATAAGCTGCTGAGAACTCCTTTAACATCCACATCAAACTTGTGTTTCTGTCTTCTGATAACACTAATGGTTCTCGCTGTAATTGATTTCAGTCAGATGCAGTTTATTGATTGATCAGTGCTTCAGTCACACTTCTGCGTCTATAATCCCATTGGCGATGTGCAAGCCTGACTCCCCCCCCCCAAACCTGTTGCTTGAATTGTTTTAGATCACCTGAATTCACTTTTAAGTCACTTTACTTCTATTAAGCAGCGAATACAGTTTCACAGAAATTTCACAAATCGTAAAAGCAGACGTTAAGATAAGCTCTGAGGTGTCTGTGCTTAGCAAAGCATGCACTGTTGTTGAAAATCAAAATTTGATATATTTTTGAAACAGATGGCAAGGAGCTCATGTGGGAACTTGAGCTTTTCTTCACTGAATATGAAAATGCTGAACAGGTGGTCCAAGAAGCTTCATTCCCTACTGCAGCTTTCATTAACTGACTTTCATTCTTCTAGTAATAATACGCTTATTCTGGCCCTCAGAGAGGGGCAGACAAAAAAGCTGCTGCTTTTTTTTGTAGGTAAGAAATGGAAAAAATTTAGGCCTTGGTATATAGTATTAGACATCAGCATCACCCAAAATCATGTGACACACATGCAAGATTTTTAATGATCTGATAAGCATCCAGAATGTGTTTCATTTGCTTCATAGTTGTGTTTCCAGGTCTTTTTAGTGGTTATGTGAAATACCTTGCAGTGGGATTTGTTCTACAGCTGGTTCTCTATCACTCTGCATAGGCAGAGCTGCATAAGTCCCACCGATTGTGATTGTTCAGCACAGAAGCTGTGCAAACAGAAGTATATAAAGTTATTTACATTTTTTTTAAAAGTAGCAGACACAGTTCCTCTGTGGGTCCTGAGCAGGGGTTCAAGTGGGAATTGGCTTGTGGGGGGAACCCCAACATTTGGAGAGGTGGTCCAGTGTTGGGTAAAGAATCGCGCAGAAAAAATTTGTTTAATAATTTGTATTTTTAGTGCTTTTAGATTTTCCTTTCTGGACAGGCTGTTATCATCTGATGTGCTGCTGTTTTGAGATTTACTGCTCTTTGTGGATTTAGACAACTGAATTCAGCGAGATAAAAGCAGATGTTGCATGAGCTAATATGGCTCCTTTGCAGTCCCTCGACACAAAGTATAAAAGGTAGAATGTGGTGAGTGAAACTAAACACTAACGAGTTAAATTGATTTCCCTTGATCTAACCTTGTGGTGACCTTTGACACCAGAGTTTGCTCCACACAGTTCCTTACCAGATAACTTCATCAATACATCATGTAAACTGATTTTAAGGAAACAAAAATGGTAACTAGAATATTAAAATGCTATATGTAAGATCTCAAAGGTTGTGTAGAGTTACTCCAAGATGTAGTGCTTTACACATTCGCCTGTTTGATTCTGGGAGGAGACACGAATCCCAGGAAAGTCAGAAAATCTACCAAATCGAACATTTGGAGCTACCCGCTGTAGTGACCCCGTGGGAACGAGGGAGGAGCCAAAACTAGCTTCTTGATCAAATGTCCCTTAGCTGAGCACTCCTTATTTTTGCAAATGATCTCTCATCCTCTGCTTTCTTCTCTTTCTTTCATCTTTCTGTGTGAAATAGTGAAAGATGTGAAGTTGACACACAGGAAATAGAGAAACTTTAGCTTTAGTCAGCTGACAGATTCAGTTTTTCATTGCTGAGATCTGTTGAGCTGTTTGGAAAGTAGCATCTGAAATGATCAGCTACGTTACTATGGTCACGCTCGCTCCTCTTCAGCAGAGCCAGCTACGTGAAGAAGTGCCATGAACGTATGACTGGGATAAGTTTAGGGTGTAAGAGCCTTGGGGGGGGGGGGGTTATTATTTTCTGATTTGTTGAGCATGATTGTGACAGAAGCAAATCTAGGCTGCTGATTACAAAACATTAACAAGCTTTATATTATTATGCATTAATGTGCCTGACATTAACAGAGTAAATTTGTCATTAATTAAAGGTGCTGGGCAGCTAAACTGCATTGTTCGGGTATGTTGTAGAGAAAGTCTTTATAAAGAAATAATTTCAGCTTTGGTTAAAAACAAATCATCCGCAGCAGTTTTCTTATATAATATTATTCAAAAAGTTGTGGGTTTACAGTTTCACATTTATAACATGGAAGGCTCGAGAGAGATGATGCATTATTTTAAACATGCAGAGGACTAAGTGACTGTTTCAAATTTATTTAACAGATGAAAAACATTTACATCCTGTTTTAAATTTAATTTTACACGTGTTAATTTGGAAATTCTGAATAAAACAATATGTAATAATTGTACATGTAAAGCTTCATCTAAAATTGTTGTTGAAATCTGTTTCCTTTCACAACACTTGTCATAAGGTGAGTCGTTTCACAGAAAGAGAAGCATTTCTATCCAAAATGTCCTTTAAGCCATCCTTTGAAAACTAAATTAGCAGCAGCTGCCAAAAGTGCTGAACATTTAAGGTGGGATTTGACTCCAATCAAATGTTTTTTTTAAGATAAAGTAGTGCAAACCTGCCTTTACACAGAGATTGGTTTCATTTCTCCTTCAACAGTAAAGGATCAAAGAAGCAGAAAAGTGAGTTGATGGATACCACCGCACACGACCGGGCCACAGCGCTGGTGTAAATTTAACTTGCCGGGGATGCTTCTTGGTTTCTCACACTGTTTGTTTGGATTGCTGGCTCACAGTTTGGCTGTTTGGGCCAGATTCTTGAAGCACACATCAAATCGACGGATGACTAGTGAGGCTGGCTGCCAGCTGAATTTCAAGAACAGTTTAGCTTCACAGTAGAATATAAAATGCTTAACTCTTTGTTGAGCCAGAGACGGGCTTTCTTTGACTCATTTCCGTGAAAGGACTTTATATAAATGGATAAATCCTTCAGGTTTTACTGGACTCTCCGGGGAACTGCATCAGGGAAGTTATGTTATGTCCTCTGTATGAATTGTTGTGGTCTCTCATTCAATAGTCATGAATTGCAGGACCAACGATTGTTCTGTTTTTATTCTTCAAGTTCCTCCCAGTCCTAATACCATCCTACCGTATGTAGAGAAATCACAGCACCTGAATGGAGGCATCTTTTTAGAAAAATATAAGTCCTAACTCTGAATCGTTTCCCTCTTTACATTCTCTCCAGAGCTTTTCCAACCTCATAGGTTTGGCAGCATGCTATATGTGCATTGGCTACTACCTAAACCTATTTTTTTCTCATATGCATATTGATATGATTTATGTTCATATGATGAGTAGCACAAAGTCACACATTGTTTTTTTTTACCTGGAAAAGCATAAAACATGGCCATCCAAAACAGTCAAGATGACCACGACTAGGCGCATGAAGGTTTTTGTGCCCACTTTTGGGCCCCTCATGCCATACACCAAAGAAACCCTCAGATTTGTTGATCTGGATCTGTTTAAGCTGCAGTGTTTCCCAGCTATCCCTCTGATATGTCAGTGCCACTTTAGAGATGCTGGGGCGATGAGACTAATGTAGGCTCTGGGAGGATTTTTACTCAACACTCCCCTATTTCTCTGTGTGTGTTGTGTTTGCAGGGAGCGATAGGCTCAGAGCCTAGATGAGAAACCTTGTAATAATATGTGAGCTGCCTCACTGCTGTGTAGGCACGTTACCACATGGTTGGTTCCATTGAGTCTAAGTTTTATGCGACAAAAGAAGTGTTTCAAGTATCCTGTTATTCATTGTTTCTTGTAAATGTTCAGTGGAGGCGAGTCCTGCCGGCTCTGATAACCTTGTGCCCACATTTGACCAAATATTAGACAGAGCGACGGCACAGGAAAACAAACTTCCTCTCCAGCCGTCTGGCAAACATCAACAGCACCTTGTTAAAGCAGCAACTGCAATGACTGGACTTTATTAATTTGCATTTTTTTAAATTATGGGGCAATGAAAAGTCAGGCCCCACCTAACTCTCCTCAGAATATTTAATGAAAATTGTACCTTCATATTTTGAATATTTTCTTAGTTACAGGCTCTTGAAGTACAAGGGGCAGACTGAAATTTTGCACTTTTTAACTTTATTCCAGCATTTCTGATACTGATTTCTGCTTATTACAGTGATTTGATGAGTTGGTATCCAAATGCTAATTAAAAATGACACCTTTCATATTCTATTGCTTATTTTGAGAAGCCGTCCCTGACGCTTTTTGCTGATATCGCCCTTGAAAATGTACCCAAAATGCATTTTTTTTTTAAGTTTTCTCCAGCAAAATCTAAGAAAACAGATCAAACTTCCGCTGTGTCAATGCTTGTTTCTGTTCCTCAGCGTCACAGACGTTAAGCTAGTGCAGTTTATTTAAACCACGATATATCTCATGATACTGAAGCTCAACGTTGGTTAGAGATAAACCACTGAACAAAAACCGTATTTTGGCTCTAAATTGCGACAGTTGGAGTGGGTGTAAAATTGATTTGGCTTCAGTTTTTTTTAAAGGAGCTTTAATGTGTTTGTCGGCACTCAAAGTTTCATGTACATATCCCCTGTACTTATGAAGGCATGGCGGATCAGAAATGCCCGCAGGGCCTGTAACTGAAGAGAAATTGCATTTGGCTTCATCTAAATAAACTGAAGTTATTGTTCCCCCTCAAAAAATAAAAATCAGCTGATTCTGGGGGATGTCAGGTGGGAACTCTTTTTAGATTTTGTTGATTTTATACGGAATGAACCTTTGAATGTTTATCACAATGATACGAAACAAAAATGTGGCCAAAATGGGAGATTGTTGTTGTGTAATGATTTTCAGGCAGATTTTCTAAATAACTCGAGATGAGCTTTAAGTTGTTTAAGACAGACATAAGTATGCACTAATGAGAGTCTTTATAATTTGATTATTATGGTGGATGTCATGTTATCAGGCCTTATGACTTCCTTAAAAATGTGGAATTCCTTATTTTGAGGAATGTACAGTCGGCACTAATGACTTAATCATATAAAGTCATTTCTTTTTTTTCTCTTTTTTCCAAGAAATGAAACATTTTCCTTAAATATCCTATGTAAAGACACTCTTGCATGATGTCTTTAAATGCTTATTTTTACATGTAAAACAAGGAGAAAGCTTGTTTTCTTGTTAAATTTAAGTTTTTGTTTTGTTCTTTGCTTTTTTCATTCCTAATCAAACGTAATCATTCTCATACCTGACAGCGTTAGTCCTGCGTCAGCATGTTTGAACGCCCCGCGTGGCCTGATTGGACGGTCGAGAACATCAACATACAAAAGCTGTTGAACAGAAATTTGTTTGGTTTGCTTACATGGAGCCTGAAGTGTTTTACATTCATAAGCACTGCTTAACGGAGAGCTGCAATAGCGCTGTTGTGGTATCTATTACCATGGGATTGTGTGCCTCATTAACATCAAATTTGGCAGATTTGGATGAATGAGGCTGAGAGTGCAGTCATGTCACAGGGGTAATCTTTCTCACTTGTTTTCCATTTTCTTTCCTGCCTGCTCACCTCTTCTTCATTTCTTTCTTCACTCTTTCAGCCTAAAAAACCAACAACAACTCATCACTAGAAAGAGATTCTGCCCAGACCAGCCTCAGCAGATAAGACTCAGTGAGTTATGATGGCCGAGGTGGACATGGCCAAGTGGTCAGAGTGAGATTACACTGCATCTGAAATAAATATTTACTTGAGATATCTGTCCTGAAGATGTTATCGCACACAGGAACGCCGAGGGCAGATACTCTGTCACATGCGGTTGGTTCATGCCGTCTTAAAGCTGAATGGACCAGACCCACTTTATTCAAAAACCATTTGTTTGTACTGGACAGAGTAGATTTAATTTCTTTTTCACAGGTATACTTTGTACTTTTAGACTTGCAGGTCCTACATCAGATGATTTCATACTGCATGTGACTGACAATGCTGCTAATAAATTGGAGTTTTAGTTGCCAAAATTTTAAGGTTAGTCCAGAAATGAATGGACAATATGATGGGGAAGCTTTTTCTATATAGTCTGTCTGTGAAGCCTTGCTGCAGCTCCTGGGGCTACTGAGGTCACGTTGTAGTACTTTTACAACTGTGCACATCGTTGGTTTATTCAAGACTGATTCGAGTATTTTTGTGTTGTTACTTTATCAACGGGCAGTGCACAACAGAGGTGAAGGAAATGCAGTAGGGGTGGAGTGGGTGGGGACGAGTGTCAGGGTGATTTGGGACAGCAAGAGTGAAAGGAAGGTTTACAAGATGGTAGTGAGACCGACTGTGATGCATGGTTTGGAGACCGTGGTGCTGACGAAAAGACATAAGGCTGAGCCAGAGGTGGCAGAGCTGAAAATATTATGGTTTTCAATGGGAGTGAACAGGATGGACAGGATTAGAAGCGAGAACTTCTGCCAGGCAGGAGAAAAAGAGGTTTGTGGATATAGTGAAGGAGGGTTGATGTGACACAGGTAGAGACAGGGCAAGATGGAGGCAGATGATCCATTGTGAGGACCCATCAAGAGTGCAGCTGAAAGAAGTAGTAGTGTCATAACATTGTTTTTGTATGACTCCTTTCATTGCCAAAATAAAAATCAAACTGTGTCTTCAGCAATGTCTGCATTCCTGCGAATGCACAGGTAAAACTCAAAATTGAACATTTCTGGTCAAATTCCAAAGCAAAGCGTTAATTGCTAATTCTCTAGTGGTGGACTGTGTTGATGTTTGTGTGAGCATCATTAGGGTCAGCCATGTTAGCACGTTTGCAGAAATTATATGTGAAGCATAAAAAAATTCCATCAAAATAAAATAAAATGAGGAATCAATCTGTACACTCTGTTTTCTCCATAATTAGGACAAAATACTGATTTATCAGAGGGTGGTTGAGATGTGATACAGTGTGTATCTATCTTTGATCTCACTCATATTAAAAAATTAATTATTAAATAAAATAGTGAAAAGGGTCTCTGCCAATATTGTGGTTTTAGATGTTTTATGTTCTAGTTTAATTGTAGCATTTGGTATTTTGGCAGTGATGTTTTTGTTTTTTTTAAGTCACAGATATTAATTATTATTATTACTGTATATTGTCTAAAAAAATTTCAGTCGGCCTAGCTTGAATTACAAAATAATAGGGAAAATTCAGCTTCTGCTTGCACCTTTTTTTTTTTTTTTTTTTTTTTTTTTGCTTTCTTTTCACAGTTGCTTTTTTGAATAATTAATTTCAAACTTTTTTTTCATTACAGCACTGACAGTTAGGCTCTTATATTCTCAAACCAAACCAAGAAGACTATCTGTATCTGATTTTGTCTCACTTAGAGGTAAAAAGCTGGTTAAAATCAAACGCTTTCATGTACAGATTTAATACACTGGAGTCTTAATTTACAGTACCTCAATTATCAAGAGCTGTAATAGCTCAGATAGCAAACTTTACAACAGCTACAAGGACACTCTCACTAGCAAGGAGCATATTTAGAATGCGGACACAGTCAGCATGAATCTATTTCAGTGAATCAATGCTGCTCCGTCGACAGGGAGGGGCCATGCACCTTAGCGCAGCGATGGAAAATAATTGTGTATTGAACTGCCGTATGATAGAGCAATTGTAGCCTTTATACAGAGCTCTGCAGCTGGTTTGATTGTTGCCATCACACTGCATGTTTACACACTGAGGATAAAGGAGTGCTCTTAAACAATTACTGCAGCTTTCCACGAGAAACTGGAGCACAGGAGGATGCACAGCTGAGCCGCGATCACCTTCTGCACGGAAAGTGAAGAGCAGAAAACAAGTAAATAAGACGTGCTTAAGAGGAAAAGATTAGATTAAAACAAGCCCAGAGTGATTAAGAGAGCTGACATAGATACCTTGGTTGGATTTTTGGATGTGCCAGTGAGCGGGTTTTGGATTAGTGGGAAGCAGCAGGAACGCGTAAACAGCAGTAGCCATCAGTCAATTAAGTGTAAAGCCTCCCAAAAACAACTAGTTTAAATTTGCTTTTCATTTAATCTTCTTTGAGTGCCAGCGAGAGTCACAGCGCTGCAGAGTGAGCAGTGAGAGATTAAGAAAGAGTCCAAACAACTGGGCACGAGGACTAAAAGCAGCCCCGCTCATGCTGCACAGATGCTTCTGGCCAAGCAGGATTTCAGCACTTTGTTTTTGTGCAGGAGTTAGACAAACATCTGATTTCTTTTAACAAGTTATCCGCGGACGAATCGTGGATGTCCAGATGTATTCAGATTTTAGATTTACTCAGCCGCCTACATTTCACCACTCAGCCAAGGCTATTCAAAATCATCATTTGAAGAGGGGGAAAAAAACACGCTGGTGATCTGATCTGTTTGTCAGATCGATCAGTAAGAAAATCTCTGAGACTCCCCGGGTCCTCATCAAGCATGGCTGCAAATCTCTCTGCGGTGTTCACTGGTGTGAATGCAAATAATCAAATCACATTTACAGCACGAGAAGAATAAACCCTCCTGACCTCGAACGTTTCACAAACAAGGAAGTACTCCTCATTAAAAGCAGACATTGTGTCTTGCAGGTTTATATTGACTAATGTTCAAATCGTCATCTTTTCAGGGACATTGGGCTTAATAAAAGCAAAATTTAGGATTTTTTTAGTTTTTCCAAAAACATGGCGATTTCCCTTTAGGCTCCATCCTGCCAGCAACTTCCACCAACAAGGGATTTTTCTTATTTTTACATGTGAAAGAAAATCCTCAAATTCAGTCAGTAAGAACCCCATTATAAGGCCTAAGCTACCAGTCTAATTTTCTTAGGGCTAAGAGTCACTTTAGAAATGTTCAGTCTTTTTTACTCATCATCAGGCCAGAGTGAAATCTGAACAAATCAATCAAAACTTCACATTTTTTCTTTTCTCAAGTAAAAGCTGTAAATTTAGAGAGAGTGAGTGAATAATAACCTCACACAATCAAACTCTGATACTATTGAACCTGTTTAAAAAAAATCTCTTTTTATAACTACCACTATAACTAAGTGGAGATACAAACAGTAATGTTAAATGTCTTTTATTTGTGGTGTTACTCGGCACCCTCTTCACTGAATGTACTTTTAAAAGAATTTTGTATTTTTATATATTTATTTTTTAAGAGGTTTTTAGGTAAATGGTGTTAAGTAAGTCATGTTAACCGTTGATGTAAAACATGGATGTAGCCACTATTCATTAGTTGCAGGGCCAGATAATCACATTACAATTGTCCAAAATGCTCCAGTTGCCCAAATACAGTCCAGAGGTCCCGGTTGGGACTTCAGTTAGCTGAGGTGAAGCCTAGCCTGTGTCAGCACACCGGACACTGCTCCAAGTGGACAGTAGAGGAACTGCAGTTTTTGGAAGCACCGCATTCATTTGTCAGTCCTTGAGGTTGCTGCTTTGGAGATGTTTGTTTCTAGGATTATTTGAACCTAAATAACCTTAATTTCCATAACATAAGTAAGCAGTTTGTTTTCTAAACATAAACGGGGAGTAAAAGTGATGCAAAAAGGGAAATTAAAAAAAAAACACTGACTGAACATGAACTGCATCCAAAAACCACGTTCTATCACGGGGAAGCCTGTTGTTTAATTCACCTCACACCATCACCAACCCCTGCAGAAGTTCTGTGTTTTTACCGCCCTACTGCTGTCCCAAGCGTTGAAATTTTGAAAGCTCTCTCTTTGTTGTTTTTGGACTAAATGGCAATTGATGATTGTTTTTCCCTTTTTTTTCTGTAGCATGCTGTGTCTGTGAATACTCGAGCAAACATGAGCTGCAGCTGGAGATGCTAGTTACCATAGCTGATGCCAAATGTAACTGAAGCGACAATTCATTTTTAAACTGATAGCTGTGGTTAATGTTATGTACGGGTCATGTGACCTTTAAAAAAAAAATGTATAGAAGGGTGTGTCAGCTGATCAGTACAGCAACTTCTGACCCGCTTTTAGGTCGACAACCTGCAAAGGCCTTAGCTACTGTCAGTATAGTGACGTACATTAAAGAATGTCACCGTTTTGGACACAGCTAACTATCCGTCTGTAGTAATTCACAAGCTCTTTGTTGCACTCCCACCGTGGCTTAGAAACTTGCAGTGCGCTTAGATGCTGGTATTGTGCGCCTTAAAAAGAAGATGAGGAAACTCTGGCTTAGTGTGACATGATGAAGTTATGGGCCTAAAGCTCCTCATTGTTATGTATCTGTGGTCCTGCAGTCCAGCACTGCAGAATATAGAGTGTGAAGGAGAATATATGAGATGCTGTTTTCTGTGTGTGCAGCTGAAGTAATACCTGAAAGTTGAGACAAAGGGGCAAAGCACCCTGGCTCTTTGTTGGCATCTTTCATCGGGGCCAAGCCCAAGTGATTTGGAAACAATTGCAATGTGAAATCTGTGTCTGCTGCAATTGCTTAAATGGCAGCTCAAGTATTTAAACATGCTCAGATGATTTACACTCATGCCTGTGTGCTGTGCTAAGGGGATTCCTGAGCAAAGTCATCTGCATTCAGTAAACAACGTGTTATTGATGAGTTGATTTCGCGTGGCTTTGCCAGTGAGTGAGCCGGGGAAAGGATTAAGTCCCCAAGCCAAAACCCAATACAAGTTTGAATAAGGGGATAGATGTGCAGCGCTCATTGTAGAAGGAGAGGATAAGCTGTGTTCAACATTAAAATAACAGCTCAATACGTGTGATATGAAAAGGTTCAGAAAGCTCAGACGGAAATGGGAAACGAGCCCGTTTACTGTCTCAGAATGATAAACCGTCCACCAAGAGTCCACGATAGGAAACACCGCTGCTCCAATACTGTGTTTGGAAGAAGTTTGACTTGGTTTTTCTGTTGATAACAGCTTAGCGAAGAACAGCAGCGGAAGATTTTTTTTCTTTTTGAAGATGTTTCATTTGCTGAAGGACTGAGTAAGAGAGGAAAGGTGTAACAACAACAACAGCAGGTGCTGTGAGGAATCCAAAACCATTCTAATCTAATTACAGCTTCTCTGACATGTTTCACTTGTCACGTCTTGCCATTGTCTTTCCATTTACTAGTTTGGTTTCAGTCATGGTTGTTGTTGGTGTTTCAGTACTGGTGCAGTGCCTGCTTGGGGAGAATGTAACCCAGGTTACTGTTTGTAAAGATAATTCACAGATGTCCCCAAAATGCGTCATATGCAGGCAGTCAAAAAGATACTGTTTCGTAAAGGGGACGATGGCGGTTGTGCAGAACACGTAGGTGAGAAGATGTCATTTACATTTTTTTTTTTTTTTTTTTTTTTTTTTTTTTTGTGGTCTGTGGTGGAAAACCAAGCAGGCGACAGTGGTGATGTGGTGAGCTGCCTCAGGTACAGGTGAGACTGAAATAGAGTGCAGCAAGTCCAGTTGGAGTAACAGATCAACCAGATCAACTAAACATTAGGCATACTCCGATCCAATCCCATCAGTGCTGCTCGCATGATCAGGAATGCTATGACAATTTTTATTAATATATAGCACATTTCATTACATGTAAACTTTCATTACAAGCACTACCTGCACACTTGGATCTAATTCTGGGGAAAAATTAATTCAACGTGAAATACTATCATTTACCCTAAACTATTATATAAAAATCTAAGCTCAAATTTTATTGGTTTACTGAGCTGTTAACGTCATAGCATGAGTATTTCCTCCAGTTTTAATCTTTGAGGTACAGGCCCTCACAATACGAAAGGGTGGGTTGAAGTGTTGTATGATAATAAACTGCTGCAGTTTAGTGGCTGCGATGTAGAGTAACAGAAACAAGCTGGGGACAGGTTAAAGGAGCTTAAAGGTCTTCTTTTCACCTATATTTGGATGCCAGGTCCATCTCCTAGCTGTGATTCTATCTGTCAAAGTAAAATTTTAACACTTGTGACGAAACATTTTTTATGTTACAGCTTGAAAAAAATCACATTTATCAAACAGCTTTAGGTCAGAAGGTTTTTTAAAATCCTTAGAATTTGACCGTGAAGAAGGTCCCGCCTCACAGAGAGGGTTTGCACTTGCATGTATTTGTTTGGACATCAAACTGTGGGATGAACAAAGCTGACCCAGCAAGTTCTGCAAACTCACAGCAATACTTTAATAACCAACAGGGTGGAAATGACTGCAGAAATTCATGTGCTGTCAAGCAAAGGTTAGTCTTAAATTTGGAGTATGAACAACTTGGGCCAACTCTGCACCAGCAGATCTTAATTAAATAAACACAGTATTACAAAGCTGAAAAAATTCTCTTCTTTTAAAATTTCATTGTGCTGTCAGAAAAAAGAGGACTTTAAGCCTCATGATCAATACAGTGAGAAAACTGTATCCATCCCAGATCTCCACAGGTTTTAAATAACTCTGCATTCAGAAGTGATTTACAGCTCCAACACCACACACATGCAATTATGAAGACTCACAACGCTGACAGTTCGAGCCCCCAAATTGCAAGCTTGCCTCCCTTTTATCATATTTTATTTTATCACTTGACTCTTCCCCAACCAACCGGTTCCAGTCACACAGCCAGACAATTGAGTGTTTGCGAGTTCTGGATCATAATTACGTCTGTCCAACCTTAAAATGTGTCCTCCTGCAACTCATGCTTTTCTCATGAGACGATGATTCCAGTCTGTCTTCATAAATTAGATTTCTGAAAGTTTTGAGATAGTCTTTGTGCTTTTTTAAATTCTCTTTGAGGAAGCCTGTCAACTTAATTATCACCTAGCCTCCTGCTGTGGACTCTCCTTGAAACACCCAGCTTTATGTGCACTGCACTCCTCTGGCCTTTGACCACACCCCCTCCTCCTCATCATATAACTTTAGCATATATTTAGAATTGGATACAGGAGGCAGACTATCTCTACTTTTAAGATTAGGCTTAAAACTTTCCTTTTTGCTAAAGCATATAGTTAGGGCTGGACCAGGTGACCCTGAATCCTCCCTTAGTTATGCTGCAATAGATGTAGGCCGCTGGTGGATTCCCATGATGCATTGAGTTTTTCCTTTCCTGTCACCTTTCTCACTCACTATGTGTTAATAGACCTCTCTGCATTGAATCGTACCTGCTATTGATCTCTGTCTTTCTTCCACAGCATGTCTTTATCCTGTCTTCCTTCTGTCACCCCAACCGGTCGCAGCATATGGCTCCACCCCTCCCTGAGCCTGGTTCTGCCGGAGGTTTCTTCCTGTTAAAAGGGAGTTTTTCCTTCCCACTGTCACCAAAGTGCTTGCTCATAGGGGGTCATATGATTGTTGGGTTTTTCTCTGTATCTATTATTGTAGGATCTACTGTACAATATAAAGCGCCTTGAGGCGACTGTTGTTGTGATTTGGCGCTGTGTAAATAAAATAAAATTGAATTGAATAGAAAACCGCTTCCACCTCAGTGCACAAATATTTAAAACAGAGAAGTCAGCTGTTGTACTCCTCTGGTATCAGCCGACCAGCAGATCCTGCTCAGTCACTTCTTAACATCGAGTGCTCATTTCCAAAATGAAAAGCAGCAATTAACACATCAAGGATGACTTTAGTACCGCGCTCATTTTCCCCCACCTCCTTCAGCCTTTGCAGGTAGAGACGGCATTAAAAAAGTGCCCCTGTTGTATGATAAGCATTTCCTCTGCTGTGATAAGAAGCCCTGGGATAGTGACTGTCAAATGAGGCCAATTAATGATGGCTTGATGTGATGTTTTATCTTTTCGAGGCAAGTCCGCAGCTCCTCGCTCACTGTTTTTACCTCCCAGATAAGCTCTACTTTGTTGACTTTGCCCCAGTCTGCCCCAAAACCAAAGGCACTTATTAGCTACCTATCCGAGAGTGACATGTGTGGCTACAGGCCAGCGTTGAATAACGGTCCTTCACTGTCACCTCTGTAGTTTCTGGATTAACAGCTTGATTTGATTTTAAGCCATCATATACACAACAGAGCTGGAGCATTTATTCAGGCAAGGACCAGTGTTCCCCCTTCGGCTGCTGAGAAAGGCCGTTTGGATCGCTCGTGACGGGCGCTGTTTTTTTTGCTAGGCAAAGAAGCTGCGCACTTCAAAAGGATGTATTTCATGCTAATTTAAGGGTTCACCACGAAGATATCAGTTTAAGTAGACTGAAGATTCAGTTGTTTTATGTTTAGATCAGATAGGAGCCATTTAAGATTTAAAGAGTCAAAAGCTTTGGGAGAGTTCCAGTGCTTCCTGCTGAAAGGTATTTACTATAGCACTGCATTTTTTTTTAAAGACAGATAAAAAGGCTAAAGCTAATGATGTCCTTGCTGAGAGTGTAATTTTTTGAAAGTCGCTGAGAACTTCTTCTTATTCATGACCGCATAAGGAGTTAAGAATGTGTAACTTTGGGGAAGCCATCCTCAAAGCTCACCTGTTTCCATGTTGGACTTCATTACTTATAGTGAGAAATTCATTGAGAAATTGATTTTCAAGGATTCTTAGATGTGGACAGAAAATAATTGTTGCCGGCGGGAAACCATAAAGGTCATAACTTTATGACTTGTGGAGCTTTTGCCTCCAGGGCATTTTGAAATGCATTCTAACATGTGCGTATTGTTGTGAAAGCATGACCTTTTTCTCAGTCTGTCAACTCTTTTGATTTTCTTAAACCTCACAATAACCATGAGTAAAAACATGCATATTAAAAAAATGAAGGTAGGTTTCTCACAGGAGGCCTGTGTCCTATGTGACAGTCCGCTGTATGCAGTCGCCATACTTTCCTTTCTGTCATTCTAAAACCTTTCTTCCTCTTTTTAAGGATGGGTTTGTTGGAATAACGGTTCTGAAGTCAAATTAATTGGAAAAAATGAAAATATGAGAAAGACATTTCACGCTAATTTGTGCTAATTTGTGCTAATTTGCAATTTGTGTGTGAAGTTTCTCTTTTTATAGGTAACTTTTTATTCCAGGATAAAAAACAAACAAAACTAAACTAAGACCTGGTTGATAAATAGTCCTGCATTGAATTTTTTTTAATGTCTGAACCGGCCTCGTCCTTTGGTTAAGAGTTTTTTAAAAGTTCAAATATTTAGCGAATAGATGACTTGCTCCCTCATCAGGTCTGCTCAATTTCGATATGCTAATTTGCGCTGCTTGTTGGTGCAATATCGGTGACCAGTGAAATGAACTAGTGGCATCTTCACTTATAAATGATTGCATTGTTCCAAGTTCAGCCGCAGACCTTTCCACCCCATCGGTGAATTTTGCAAATGCGACTTCATGTCACTTTGCTCCACTGAGTAACTGTGAGTGCCTCAGACAATCCACAGTGCTGCTGCTATTCAGGTGAACTCTTTAACTCGATTTTCTCTCACTGATTAAGTCTGATCAAGCCTCCGATAACGCTGCTACACCTGTGTGAAAAAGCATTAAAGCTATTAGAGCTGTGGTATTCGTCCACACGTACAGTTTCTCAAGATCATCTGGTAGATCAGCTTCTGTTGTTTTCCATTGATTTGTGAAAGTATAAAATATATCTTCTTTGTTTATTGTTGATGCAAATATTATTTTTTAAGTCTGCCATCTTCCGCAGAGGTATGCGAGAGATGGTTAAGGTTGTGTTGTGATATATTTACAGCTGTCAGTCAGCAACCTCCTGAGACTGAGATAAGATAAACTCCTGAGACGTCGCATCTTACCACTTGCAGTATCAAGGAGCACATACACCAGTCATGCAAGCCATCCAATTCTATTTGATATATCCCAAGCCAATACAAGCTGTCAGTCAGCATTAAACTCAGATTCACATATTTACAGAAAAGTTGTGCTGCTGTCATTAGGGAGCAAAGGCCAACAACTCAAGTAAACTACTCAACAGCTGTTCAGAAAAAGTCATGCAGATCATGTTAGGAAGTTGTTACTTTAGCAAGCAGTCGATCAGTGGAATCAGTGGTTATTTATATGCCCACATCATGCAGAAGTATAATTTTTCTTTTATACTGTAATTCTGAAACTCAGCAATTGAATGATGCCACTCCTGAGTATAAAAGAAGTTTAGAGAGCGTATTCAAACATTACATTTTCTCAGTAAGTGTTTTGACCCTTTTAACTCTTTCTCTGCCTCTTGTTTGTGTATGAATAGTACATTTTGGGTTTTGTTTTTTTGTGGTTTTTAGCACAGATAAAAATTTCAAAGATATGGTGACACCAGAGAGAGTGCAGAGACATTGAAAAACCAATGTTCTATGAATCCTTGTAAAGAGAAACGCTGTTAAAAATCACTGTTTAAGGTCAGTTATGAAAAAAAGAAAACCCCTCAGTGGCAAGTGGATAAAGAATTTGGCCCTGGAAGCTCAAGGTACTTGAAGGATCCTATAGTGTGAACACAGCCAGTAACAAGGTTATGGAGCGTCATTACGAAACTTTTGTGGTTGTTTTGTGTCTTTTTTTTTGGGTATCATTTGACATGTCTTTGATGTTATTTTTGTGTTTTTGAGGTTGTTTTGTGCCCATTTTGTTTCTTTGCAATTGATCTAGCTCACGTATTGGTCACATTTCTTGTCTTTGTTGGGGTTTTGCTGTATTTTATCTCTCATTCTTTTGCATGTCTTTGTGGCCTTTTTGTGATTCTTGCTCACAGCTTTGTCTCTCTCTTTTGACATTTTCCCGTCATTTTCTTGAGATGCACCCACTCGCATGCATAGACTGTGTATAACAATTGATATAACCACTGTTGAAACCTTACCATTTGATAACCAACATCGTTTTATGTTTTTGGAGTCAGAAGCTACTACATTTGCATGAGAGGGTGGAGTGTCAAATGATCAATTTGGGCTAGCAAACATGGTTAACAAGCTGTAGTCACAAACTGTGCAGGTGCATCACACAAGACTTGCACCAGCTAATTAGTAAAAAGTAACAATAAACCTAGAAATTCACTCATAAACGAATATGACAAATAATTTGGCTTGACAGACTTATTAGAAGCCAAATTATTTTTCAGATAATTGTTTTAAAAATGCTCCACAAGGTATCATTAGCTCAGACACAGTCTAAACGGCTAGTTTGGGGATTCTAGTCAGTGGAGGTGAGGCTTGTCAGATGATGATCAGCTACAGCTCTATTTGTCAGGACACTTATCGGCCACATACTTAAATTTAAGAGACTAAAATGTAAAATTGGAATTTTTTTAAGGGAGTCTCTGGTGATTGCCTTGTTTTCTATAGCCAAAAAAGCCTTGAGTGCACTTGAGAGGAAGTGCAGGTTTTCACACTGGAAATGTCTGAGGTAAAGATCACTGTTGATGTTAGCGCAGCTAGCTTAACAACCGAAACTTTGATTTATCTGTAAGTGACAGTGGTGTGCTTTGAGTGCAGTGCTTATTTTCTATCGCTTGAGTGGTGTTTTTTGCATTTGCTTTTAAGGATTTTGCATCTATTTATGCATCTTTTGGCTTATTCTCAGAAATAAAGCGTTTGTGATTTGCACGTGTCTTTATGGTTTTTATGGCGTTTTGTTATTTGCATTGCTTGTGGTTTGTTGACATCTTGACCTCTGGGCTTTGTTTATTTATGCAGACACGATCACCACAAACAAATGTGAGTTTAAAAAAAAAAAAAAATACAGGAAAGCTGTTGCTCAGATTGTAGGTTTACATTAAAAAAAAAAAAAAAAAAAAAAAAAAAATTCTTTCTTTGGCTGAGAGAAAAATCTGAGGATCATAATCTACAAACACACTCTGTACTGTAACCAGGCTGCTGCTGTAAGGGTCTGAAGTCAGATCCATCCTGCTTGAATACATTTCAAATGATTTAAAAATGATTAACTGAAAACAGCAACGCGACCTTTTCATTTCTCAGCCCCCCCCCCATCAGCACCTTTTTTCTTCGTTGCTCAGGGTGGTTGTGCAGGGTGTTTGATGGGGGATGGGGTTGCTTGTCTTTGTAGTAGTCACAGCTCCAAATCTCATTTGTAATGGTTATCAGCTGGTTGGGCTCTTCACAATAGCTAATGGGGAAAACAAATCGGTATTTGCCATGTTTATCATTTGATTAACCTTCATATTATCCCTCTGTGTAATTAGCCTAATTATGAGAGGCTTTACACTGACACTCTGATATCGCTTGTATAAACAGGTCTGAAATTTCTTGGCCGTGTTCAAATGGAGCGATACTTTTCTTTAAAAACTGAGTGTGTACCAGACATGTGTTGTAAGTTCCATCAAGTGATAAAATTATAAAATAATCTAAAATCCACAGACACGTCAAACTGCCTTGTGCAGAAGGGTCTTGTTGGTAGATGTCAAACAAAGAGAGCGCGCCTAGTGTAGAAGCAGACAAGGAACCGTTAATACCCGTTGCAGCAACCCGCCCAACAAGTTTGCTCTTGCATCTCTGGGGAAAACTTGCTGCCTGCTCGCTTTTGTCAAACTTGAGTCTGCCAGCTCTCGTCAGATCTGCGTCCGAGTGCAGACTGGATGAGTTGTGATCGGGACCCTCTTCTTCCCCGAGCTCTGAGCATACTTGCTTTGACACAACAAAAAGGTGATTTTGCCTGCTAGCCTCCTCAGTCCCCTTTGTCATGGCCGGTTTGTGTCAAGCACTGGTGCAATGACTGACTTACAGCAGGTGTTGAAACAAGACAGATTGCAGCTTGTATTAGACGTGAAGTTACTTCACAGTAATGTATCAAGACCTCTGAAGACCTTTTCTTACCTTACAGTTAATTTAGGCCTTTTTGTGACTCTGAGGATACAACTTTAGTTTTAGTGTGATGGCTTCTCTTGTAAACTTTTCTTGACCAGACCCCAGAGGGCTGTGGGGCAAATCTGGACTTCTACCACAAGACATGTGGCCTTGACATCAAATATTTTAAGTGACAAAAAGTGTTTTTAAAACACAGCACTATGCTGTAAATATAAGACTAGAGGAAATAAAAGGAAAAATGCCATTTATTTAGAGTAAATAATTCCATTTAAATCTAATAAAATAATAAAATATAAGCAATTACCAGCTGAATAACCCATTTATAGTCTCACTTTAAACCCTCATTTACTCAACTGCCCATTTATTTTGTTTGTTTTTAGATCATCATAAAATCTCTTGAGACTTTTTGGCTTTTTTTGGACAAAATGAGAAATTTGAAACACCTTCGTGACTAGAAAAGAAACAAAAATTGTTTTAGTCTGAAACCTTGGTTGGAAGGCACACACACACACATTGTTTCCTTGATCCGCATCAGAGTTGTTGAATTGATTTTCACCTCATAAAACATTTGCAAAGCCAATATTTCAAATACGTATTTTAGGTCAGGCGTTGCTTAGATTCGTTGTTTTCCCCTTTGATCTGCGTTGGAGCTTGGAAGTATTGTTCTCTACATTGTGCCTTGTTACACTGTTTGGACAGTACTGACAGCTGCAGGGAATCAAGTCCAGAGCAGACTAGTGAACTTGTAAGGCACAAACATGTTGGGGTATCCATTGTTAGGACGGAGCTGAAAGATTTTAAGGAAAAAACTGGACAATACGCAGATTGGTATTGACTTCTTGCCTTTTTTAAAGATGTAATGTACATAACCTTGATACATTTAAACAAAAATACCTAATAAAAAAGAAAATGTTTGACACCATCATCAGATTAAAGTACTGGCCTGTTCTTTTATCTCTTAGGGGCCTTACCAAGACCTCTCACTGTGCTGGGAATTAACAGAGATGTTCTACTCGACCTAATCCACGCCATACATGCTTCACAAGCATAAGTAAAATAAAGTGATGCCTGACATTTAAGTGCAGAGAATTGCTTGTCTTGTCTAGAAAAGTACATCCTTACTTTGAGTATTACATTTACACACAGTAAAGACCCAGACTTGTCAGCTGGATTATTTGTAGGTCATAGTGTGATATTGCCCGGAAGAAATTATAGGAAATTGCAGCAAAATACACCATGCAACACAGATTGCAACAGAGTCCCTGTGTTAGATTACTACTTTTATTGTCGTTATACTATGTATAACAAAACTTCAGAGCGGGTACATCTGCAGGTGTAAAAAGAACAAGCATGCAGTTATTTATACAGTAAATCTAAAAATGTGACTATGTATATATTTAAAAAAACTGCTAAATATATAAGGTATATGCATGATCTGGTGATGAGATAGGAGATGCGGTCGTGCTAGGGAGTAGCATGATGATGCAAGTATTTTGTCATTTCACAACAACTTAATTAAGGGTGAGCAGTAGTATTCTAATCTCTGATATTGCTTATCGATCAAGTAGCACTTGGCTGTGATATTGTAAAGTTATTAAAGTTATTTCAGGAGGAGGTTTAAGTGATGCAGCCCAGCCCAGGTGTTTGCATCGCCATGACTCCATGACAAAAAGCCAACAAGAGTTTTGTTATCTTTTGTGGTATTTCATAAAATAGTCCCTGTGGGGACTAAAAGAGTGTTACTCAACTCTTTATTTCATCAAGGTAATTGTTACAAAAACTTTCATGATTGCTTTTTAAGCATAACTGCAATCACAAAGACATGAAATGCTAACGTTAGGCTGTAAATGAATTACACCACAGTTGTAAGAGTTCAGTGTCTCCATCGCTAACCTCCTGTGTGAATGTTCCCTGTCAGCTTCAACACTTTTCTAACCACTTTTTTAGTAAACATCTACTTTGAGCCATGCAACAAACTAAAAGTAATTCCCTGTTTGGTGATTGCAATGTCAGAATTCTAGCCAAATAGAGTATGTCAAATACATTCAAAAAATCTATTGAACTTATCATTTCATAGTTTAAGACTCATTCCTGCAGCACAGTATTCTATAAGAAGAAATATTTGATTAATTTCCTGTATTTTTATTGACTGCTAATCAATTATGCTGATGTAAATAGAGCACGTTTGGTCTAAAACGAATGGAGAAATGACTAAATTGCCTACAGCGGTAATGAAAGATGATCTTGTCGTGGAGCTGAACTGTTTGCCGTGTCTGTGTTTCAGAACATGATGTTTGACTTACCCAGCCCTCTGATGCCCTGACGCTGCTATTGCTCCTCTACTATTAAATTTTTAACACTAGAAAGAGGTCTAAAACAGCCTTTTGCTTTTATTAATATGCCAGCATGGCATGGTGTCAGACTTCTGGCACCTTCAAATATTTACCCTTGTGCACAAAACATTTCCGGTTCCGTAATGACCTCTTTGCTTTCCCCTGTTTCCAAACAGTGGAACGTATCGCGCGAGTGCTTGTTTGTGTAATGTCGCGTTAACCTGTTCAGTTATTCAACCAGCCCTCTAAAGCAGAGCAGGTCCAGTGCTGGAAAGACTCAGCAACAACCTCCTGCAGATGGGAACCTTTAATTTTTAAAGCATTTTCATTCGCATGGCTGATCCTCTGCACACTGCGTCACGAACCGTGAGTGCTAATCCCAGTCACCAACCACCTCTTTATTTAGTTTGAAAAATCTTCCAGGCAAAGTGGATCTCCTTCTTCATCTCTGTAGTGTCTTTTTGAAGTAATGTTTTGATTGGTGCCCAGTGAACCAGATTTGTGTAGCTTGAACTGAACTCTACTCATGGGACAAAGACCGAGGTGGAAACCAGCGTAATTGCCCTTTAAATCTTAGTTCACCTTTTCTTATAAAGATATCCTCATCTGGATGCTCATGCAAATACATTATTTCAGTATTTGTTGTTGAGAAGCAGTTTGTTGTAGATTAATGCAAAAAATCAGAAAATGAACAGTTTTATGTTTAAGAGTGTCAAACATCAAAATGCACAAAACCTCAGTGGTTGTGAAAACATTCTGTAACTATTTGGGGTAAAAGGGGTTAAATTTAAACCCTGCACCAATTTTGATTTTAATTAAAAGCCATCTTTACAGATGCCATGCATGCAATGCATCTGTCATGTGCAAGGTCAGGTGTTTAAGCGCTTAGTAAGTGGTCTTTTGTGTCCTTCCTATAGACTGACTTCGGTTCCAGATCTGAATACCGAAGCCAATGTCCAACCGGTTAAATCTTCATTCTTTCTAATGGCCTGCAGGGGGCGACTCCTCTGACTTTAAAAAGAATTGTGAATGTATAGAGGCAGAACCAGCCCAAGGTTTTATGAGTTCTTAAGCAGAAATTGATTTGGGGTTAGTATGTCGAAGGCATTTGACTGTGTCCCTCGGGTGGTCCTGTGGGGGGTCCTCTGGGAGTATGGCGCCCATTGCTAACGGCCATTCAGTCCTTATACAACCGTTGCTGGAGTCGGACTCGTTCCTGGTGGGTGGTGGGCTCCACCAGGGCTCCCCTTTGTCACCAATTCTGTTCCTAATTTTTATGGACAGAATTTCTAGGTGCAGCCAAGTGGTGGAAGGCTTTCACTTATATTCACTTATTTTCGCGGATGCTGTGGTTCTGTTGGCTTCATCGGTGATTGCCTCCAGCTCGCCATGGACCAGTTCGCAGCCGAGTGTGAAGTGGTGGGAATGAGAATCAGCACCTACAAATCTGAGGCCATGGTCCTCAGCTGGAAAAGGGTGGAGTGCCCACTCCGGGTCAGAGACGAGTTCTTGCCCCAAGTGGAAGAGTATAAGTATCTCGGGGGCCGGCCCCTGCGATAAGCGGAAGAAGATGGATGGATGGATGGTTATTATGTCCATTTGTAACATTATATATGTTGCAAAGCCATTATCGTGGCTTTACTGCACTGCTGCCTTTGGTTTCATACGTCACCTCATTGCATAGACTTTGAGGTTTCTGTTTAACTAACATCTTTCTGTGTGCACAAAAATATACAAACAACTTGTCTTGTGTGACATTTTGCATGCTCCTGGGGTCCCCTGTTTAGTGTGGGGCCTTAAGCAGCTGCTAAGTCTGCTTATGCCTCAGGCCGGCTCCCTATAGAAGTCTATGAGGGGGGAAAAAACAGCTCTTGGTTTCCTTGATGTGACCTCCGTAAACACTTTCCTGTTAAGTTTTTGTTTTAAAATCTCCAGTGTCATGTCCTATTTTAAGAAAATAATGTCCATTTCTTAATAATAGTTTGGTCCCATTAGCATCAAAAACATAAAGCATGGCGTAGCTTGTTATTAACAAGTCACCTTTGATAAATGCATGAGTTATAGTGTCCCATCACTTTCTCAGTCAGATCTCATCACATCTTATTTCAAAGACTCAGCTCAAACCCACATAACAAGACTTTGATAACCAATGTTTGAAGTGAAAGTGGGCACATCTATCCATTATATACATTTTGTGGTCGTGCCTATTGCAGACTTTACTCTCATGGCTCCGGGTGTAGATTTCATCAAAATGACTTCAGACTGGTATGCGCTGATACCTGATGCCTTCCAAGTACAATCAGTCGATATTGAGCAGTAGTAAAAAAAAAAGTAACAAGGTAACAGTGAAGTTTTTGAGTTTTTGTCCATCCATCCATTTTCTTCCACAGTCGCGACTGCATTATCAAATACCAATGCACTCAAATCTGCCAGGTTCAGTATTTATCTAAAAAGGATTAAATTACAGTAATCCCACCCACCACAGCTGATTTATGATCATCTTTTTTAGGGTCTTCCAGCTTCTTGTTTTGGTTTCCTGGGCCATGATGCTTTGCTTCACTCTCCTCAGTTTTTTTTAGCTGTCGAAAACTGCGATGTAGAAGCTGCTAGAGCATTTTAAAAAACAGAAGCTTGTGAACAGTGTGTGTGTGTTTTCTTATCTTTTTTTTTTCCGATAGGTTTTCGACATGTGATTCAGCTCGCAGCCTCAAAAGAGTTTTTGCTAGAAAGCATGTCATCCTTTTTCCTCCCCCAAAAATCTCTGAACCTTGCCATATTATGTTAGAATTCAGCTCTCTCAGTGGTCCTCTTTGGATGGTTTTGTTTGATAGTTTCCTTGGTGGATATGAAAGATTAATGCAGCAGAAGCACCTGCAGCAGTTCCTCAATGACAGCTGTAAAAGTGCAGCGGAACAGCTGTGAGAAGACAGCCCGGCTGCCGTGCCCCCATAAAACAAACTGTTAAACACGGTGTCACCACTTTGTGAGTCATCCTGTAACTGCCCCGGCTATCAGAATTGATTTTCCTTCCATGAGCTCCAATAGTGTTTTTTGTGACTGCGAGTGCACCTTCAGTGCGATTCCTCACTGTTTTGGTTGTCTTTGTGTGTTCATTTATACATGTTTTCTTCCACTTTGTGTGTACATTCTTATTCCAGAACACAGAAAAGGAAGTACAGAAGGGCCTACTATAACAAATTATCTTCGTTATGGTAGAGAAAGGCCTGAAGTAGGAATTGCAATTGGTCCACGTGTTTAGTCAGAAGATGTTTACAGCAAACCTTCATATACGTATGTCCTGTACTGCAGAAATTGTAATTGTGTGGTTTTCCTCTAGTTGCTTTTATTTCCTCCCACAGTCCTAAGACTGTGGTGTAGACTGTGGGTGCGATGGAAACTGCAATGGCGTGAATATGTTCATCTACCTGTTATCGACTGATGGTCTGTCCAAAATAAACCCCCTCACTTTCTCAAGCTGAAAGGGGAATTCCCCTGATCGTACAAAACAAAGTGCAGTTACAGGTGTGAAAGAGTTGCACGAGCACTTCTTGAGGGCGAAGAGGGAATTGCACAAAGTGCATCATCAGGGTGACGGCCATAACTTAAAAATAAAAGGTGGGAAGAAGGTTGAATGTCTAGCAAAATGGCCTGTGGTTAAGTTACACATCCTAGGTTTGAACAAAAATAAAAATAGCCACCCTGTGGTTCTGCTGAACTGTCCGTGACCATTTATTGAAAAATATGCCCATCATGACAAAAAAAGCGATAGTTTGACATTATTTTTTGTGACATATCTGCTGTTCCAACGGTTGGTGCTCATATTAAACATAACCAGAGTATCACACATTTTCTTATATTGAGTTTTCCCTGCATTTCCTTTCTCTTCTTGGACCCGTATGATGCCACTGAGTGGGATTTACAGCGTACTAGAAGCCCCACCCACCTGTCATTTAAACTTTATTTGTGAGGGGCAGCCAATCGTAAGAAAGCTGGCTTAAATTATGTGGAGTTGGTCTTAAAGGAGGAGGAGCTAAACAAATCAGTGGAAAATGCTCCTGGAGAGAAGACCTGAAAGCAAAGTGCAGAGCAGAATAAACTGATCACAAGAAACAAGTGAAACAAGAGAGGGTGGGGCATCGTAAAGGAGGGAAATCAGACACAGGTATAAATAAAATAACCATCATTTCATCACTCTACCAGTGTCACATCGTGTAATCCGGACTACAGGGAATACTTCTGGATGTATTCAGGATGATCATATGTAATAACCATATTTTTGATACTGAATTTGATTATTACAGCCCACACGGGTTAGAAGAGAATGACTTTATTGTCAATATGAGTGGACAAGTTGCCTTTGGTTCACCAAGTCACAGATCAGTTCATAATAAATATAAAGTCATCCACATACCTTAATAAAGCTTCAGTAAAATTATAAGTAAAATACATCACGGCAACTACTAATTGCATTTGGCACAAATAATTCCTCATACACAGTATTAAGCTGTACAGCACTACACAAGAGGTGCAGCACAGTTAAAACATGATTGTGATCACACTGTGGTGAACACAGGGTCAGCAGCAGGGAACCGCACCCCTATCTAACACACTGATCTTCCACATTCGTGTCTTCTAACAGTTTAGGCAGACCTCTGGTTTAAGCGTCTTTAGTCTTGTGTGGCTCATAGCTGATAACTTTTACTCTGTACTGCGTCTGTAGAGATGAGGCGTTGGGAAAGACTGGCCTAAACACTTCCTGTCACTGAAAATCATAATCACTATGCACGCATGTCATAGTTGACGCACTTTAATTCTAATCAGATCAGTTGTTAGATGTGGAAACTTTTTCATCTCTCTGTATTTTTTGTATATTTTGTGTCTCGTTGTATGTCACCATTTCAAGCCTTCACATAACGGGCTCTGCTGGAGTTCCTTGCCACTTTTCGTGGTCCTTTTTCAGCACTGAGTGTTTATTAGACAGGTTTAAATGTAAGCTGCCACTGCAGTAGATGTGGCTTGTTTGCTTCCACCCTCAACCTCATCTGTGAAAAAGCCAGTCTTCTGTTATTTACACAAAGGAGAAGCTTTGGACTGCTGAAGTACATTTCTGAAATAAACTGCTCTCTAGAGTAGACCTTGAATGGATAAAATAATGGCACTTTAAGCCATATGAAGCGAGTGTGTGTTTTTCAAATAGTTTATTTGTTCGTGTTTTAAAGGAAGGGGGAAAAAAAAATCATTTGACAGATGAAATGCTAAAATGTACGCATACGTGTGACACGCCCGCGTGCAGCCTTTTTGAGCTTAAAAAACCCCCGCCAGGGTGCCTCCGGGGTAAACTGCATCACAAGTCACTGAACCATATTGATCATAGTCAATTAATATGTAGCGCACAAAAGATTGCGAGAAGACCTGCTGAGGAAGACTGCTGCTATGAAACGGCGCACTCCCATCCAGACAGTCTCTAAAGCATCCAGGAAGTGGCTTCGCTTTGCAGCCCTGAAACCTTAAAATCGCACGCCGCTCCAGAGCACTGTTATTAAACTATTTTTAAAAAGAGGTCACATTTTTTGAACACAATCAGAGATTTTTATTCGAGGGCAGTCCTGAATTATTATTTCAGTGCAGTCGTGATTTTCTGTTTAAAATGAAGGCCGCTGCAATTTATAAGCCTAGCTGATCGCACGCGTAATCTATGAATCACAGGAATGATTATATGCTGAAGTCATCAGTGAAGTGGCTTCTGTGTTGTGCGCTCGGAACGGCACAGAAGTCACTTGTTTTGCAGAAATTTTATTTAAAATAACAGATGTGAGTGGGTTTAATGTGCACTTTAGGGCCCAGTATCCATAAAGCGACGCCCCGCTGCGCATTATTTGCCATCGCCAAAGAATGCAACCACACACTGACACAGAAATTTTCCTTTCAGGATGTCACATATTGAGTCTTACTCACACATCCTAAGATCATTTCTTCTCTTTCCCTCCTTTTCCCTTTCAATTCATCTTTTATTTTGTTAGCCATTTGAGCATTGGGAAATGAAAGCATTTGCATTGAAAGGACAGGTGGGTGTGAGACACCAGCGAGCGTCTGAATTGTAGCATTAAGAGCATGAGAGAAGGGGGGGGGAATCAAAAGTAAGAACCATTCAGACGGCAGGAGGAGCAGGGATTTGAGCAGATATTAAAAGATGATTGTGCGTGGGCTTTTACTGCTGTGCTCCGGAGAAAGAATGTAAACCCTGTATCAGTCAGAGTGAGGATAATAAACAGTAAAAACATCAGAACACAGCACAACAAACACAAACAAAAAGAAGGATGGGGAAAAGCGCGCCGTATAAATAGTTCAAATATTTCAAGTGATTTCAGAATGCGATGGTGAAATACTGGAGGTTTGTGTCCTCAGCTGCTGCAAGTTCCTCCACTCTGTGGTGGTCTTCCCTTCACTGGAACTGTGTTACCGACATGCACGTTAAACAAAAGCATCGGTTAAAGGTGAGACTTGGTGCCATTTTGGAACATTTTGATAAGTTCGACTCTCATGCACCCTCCCAAAAACAAAGACAACAGAAGCAACATGAAATTAAGTAATAAGTAGTCAAGTGTTGTTTTTTTTGTGTGTGCGTGCGCGACTGTGGATCATTGTTCTGTCATTCCCAAACACTCATCTGATCTCATTTTTGACAGCTACATCAACGCTAAAAAAATCATTGATGGTTACATCAGGGTTACAGCATTTTTCAATACTTTTTCCTCTTCCAAAGTCTTTTTGTTTTTAAAGTACTTTGTTGTTTTCACCGCTCTTTGTCTCTCATATCACTCTTTTGATTTGTTGATCTCGTGCCGACATCGCAAGCAAGTGCGCAAGTAAAGAAAGCGAAGGCTCAGAGTCAGAGTTCAAAGTGATTTCCTTTCGACTTTAACGCTTGTTGTTGCTTTATTAAATCGGACACTTTGCTGCATGTCAGAACACGCTGTTTATTGCCTTGTTTTTCGTTTTACAGCGTAATTCTGCCAGACGCTTTCAAGCAGACTCCGTCGTCTGGGAGAAAAAAGTAGACGTGAGCTGTGTACGCTTATAATTAGTGTAACTTGTGCTGCATGTGGATACAGTGGCCTCAGTCACCTCTTTTATAAAGCAGAAACGGTGACACATAGAAGGTGTTTAATGCAGCAGGTCGGGTCTCACTGAAACTGTCAAACTCACATTGAACTTGAGCAATTTAAAGAATGTGAGTAAAAGCACAGTTCGTACTGCTGTCATGTACAGCTGGGGGTAAATATTCAGATTTTTAGTCGTGCTTGCAGGGCTAGGTATGGATGTTTGGAGACAGAGACAAAAGCAAATGGTAAATGGATTTTTTGTTTTTATATGGTGCTTTCTACTCATGCCCATTCACACGCATTCATACAAGCACTTTTTTCATTGCTAACGTTCATACATGGTTAGTGCACCCATCCTGTTGCCAAATGTCAGCCAAAGGTGAAAGGGCAGTCTAAGGGCAGGGTTTCTGTTTCATGTTATAAGTAGGGATGTCCCTGGTGACTAAAATCCCGTCCACACGTAAACGCAGAAATGAAGGAAAACGCTGCTAGGAACATGCCAAAGCAACAGGTGGCGATATATTCCTAACCTGTAGAAATGTTGGCCAATCAGAAGTCTAGAAGCCTCGGTGGGAAATAGTAAACAAAGCTGGGGCATAGAAGCAGAGCCGAGTTGTATGTAATACGTAAGCATTTAAACACTGCAGAGAGTACAATTAACAGTATTGTAGAAATTAATTTCACCGAAACAATAACGTGGCGCACAGTGTGACGTCAAAAAAGGTGCACACCTTTGACGCTGCGTTTTCTGCGTTTTCTCCGTTTTTCTCGTCCACACCTAAATACAAAAACTGAGTTTTCGAAAATATCCACCCTGGCAGGCATTTTTAGAAATCTCCGTTTTCAGTGACCGAAAACGCCGTTTACGTGTGGACGAAAGGTGCAAACGCATAGAAAAACCTGCGTTTTCAAAAATACCCGAGTACGTGTTGACGTAGCCTAATTTTCAAAAAATAACCAACTAAAAGTAGAACACTCCTGATCGCAATACATGGGTTTTAAATATTTAAGAGCATTTTTAAACTGTTATTGATGTTATCAAATTATATTTTAGTTGCTCCTGAAATGTGTGGTCGTTGCTTCATCTATAACACACGCAATGTTAGTTTGCCGACTGTGGCTGATATCAGCCGTGTTTACTTCATCCGATTAGGGTCCACATGTTGGTGGACCTTAAACCTACGGTTGGGCTTTGCTCTATTAACATCACTAGTTTACTTGACAGTCCTTCACAGTTGTTTTCTACATCAGAATGCTTCAGAACTGACCTGGTTAGCATGTCTTACTTTGGACCTTACTTGTTTCCACATCACTCGGAGAGAGTGGCGCAACGTCTGTGGGCTCCTGTGTTACAATTAGTTTTACAAAACGAGTTCAAAAAGTGAAGAAATAATCATGTAAATGTAGTAATTTATTGCTGCTTTACCAATTTAGCTGGTATCCATACACTTAGCATCATTATTTGTCATGCGAACAATATTAATGCTCCCGCTTGCCATTGCAGGCTGTAATTTGAGAAGTAAAATCTCCATTGTCTCTGTTTCCTCATCGAGTATGCATGCAGAGAAACATGCGCTTTGTCACAGTTAACATTACACCCCACCCGTTAAATTTGTTGTCCCTGCAGCACACTTTTAATTTCTGCATCACTCTTGAGTTTGCAGCCCCTGACTTTTAATAACTCTGTGTCCCCTCCTTAGAACCATGTGGAACCCAGTGAGTGAGCAGACAGGACAGGTGACTGCCAGGATGGAGACCACTCCATCTTTGGGTAGTGCGAGCATCTCCGTCTCGCAGCAGCAGGCACCTAAGAAGTTTGCACCTGTGGTCGCCCCCAAGCCCAAGTTCAACCCTTACAAACAGGTGGGAGAGGCCACACTCTCCGAGCCGGCAGGTAAGCACACAGTCTTCAAATTGCTTCAACTAAGAAAATATCATTATCTTACAAAATAATTAAAATGTCCCACTTTGCAGCATTTATTAGTAATATGATATTTTTGTTGTTAAACTCTGCACTCTCCATGTTTAGTACTCGCCCATATTTCATCTTCTGCAGTTAGCAGTAAACCCGTCCTACCCTTACAGTGGTTACAAGTGCAACAGAGTACATTTTAAATTTTACTGTTGAGTGTCTTGGGCATTTCTTTATTCAGCATTATATTTAACAGTTACTGAGACAGAAATCTAAGTGTTAAACTGAACTGCTTGTTCAGTGAATATTCCCATGTGTACTTGATATTGATTTCCATACAGTACAATTCATAAAACATACATACGATATAATTTCATCCCTAAAAAGCTCTGACACTAAAACATATATGACGTGATGCTAAACGGCATTTTCTTTTTTATCTTTTTCTTGTTCACTAATCACTAATATAATAAAGTTTACTGAAGTATGGAGCTTACAATACTCTGGCTATGATGTGTTAAGACTGAATGGAAAGTTCAATTCAATTCAGTTTTATTTATATAGCGCCAAATCACAACAACAGTTGCCTCAAGGTGCTTTATATTGCATCTTAAAGACCCTACAATAATACAAAGAAAACAGAGAAAACCCCAACAATCATATGACCCCCTATGAGCAAGCACTTTGGTGAGAGTAGGAAGGGAAAACTCCCTTTTAATAGGAAGAAACCTCCAGCAGAACCTGAGAGGGCTCAGGGAGGGTGGGGGGCAATCTGCCACATGCAAAGAGGTCTATTAACACATAGTGAGTGAAAAAGGTGATGGAAGAAGAAACACTCAATGCATCATGGGAATTCCCCAGCAGCCTAGACCTATTGCAGCATAACTAAGGGAGGATTCGGGGTCCTAACTATATCCTTTATTAAAAAGGATGGTTTTAAGCCTAATCTCAAAAATAAAGAGGATGTCTGTCTCGTGAATCTAAACTGGAAGCTGGATCCACAGGAGAGGTGCCTTGAAGCTGAAAGCTCTGCCTCCCATTCTGCACTTACATACTCTAGGAACCACAAGTAAGCTAGAGTAAGCCCACAAGTAAGCTTACAGTTTCAGGGTGAAGTGCTCTAATGGGGAGATACGGTACTATACGATTGTTAAAACAAGATGGTGCCTATTCAAGACCTAGAAGTAATACACGCATGAACTAGTTTGTCAGCATCACACTGAGACAGGATTTTTCTAATTTTTGAAATATTGCGCAAATGAAAGAAAGCAGTTCTACATATACTAAACTACACATATAACTCCAGGTTTTCTCACAGTATTACTAGAGGCCAAGGTAATGCAATCCAGAATAAGAATCTGGTTAGATACAATGTTTCTAAGAATAAAATCTAATAGATAAAGTTGGGTGTCATCTGCAGCATCTGCGGCACTAAGATCTAGTAAGGCAGATACGTTTTCATTTATTATGTAAGTGCTAAATTACACACATGAGTTTGTTCACAGGTGTGTAAAATACCAAACACTTCTTTAGCCATTGTCAAGATGAAAGCCAACGTGATCTACAGTCACTGCAGCACAGTTGATGAGAGTGCGGCTGTGAAAAAACGTTTGCACATTATTTGGGTGACCTGTAAAGGATGCAGCTTAGCCCGAGGAAGTAAACTGTGAAGAGTGACACAGAAAAGCAAAAAGTTTCCATAAGGCATCTGCTCACATTAGAAAAACATATTTTTAAAAGATGGCAGCTTCACCTCGTTTCATCTGCGCCGGCTTTACCTGTAAAACTGGAAAGTTGGACATGTTTGACTTTATAACTGCTGCACTTTTATACTGGTCCAGTTTAGGTTAAGAAATTATACCTGATCGTTAAATCATTCATTAACTGGAGGCCAAGCTTATGCAATCCAGAGTAAGAATCTGGTTAGACACCATTTTTCTAAGATTCGTAGAGCCGAGTACAATAATCTCAGTTTTATCTGAAGCAGAAAATTGGTGTCACGGGTTGCCGGGCAAGCCGTCTGGTGTGGACCCAAAATGCAGGCACTGGCTTGATGCGAGTGAGCGTTTTATTTACAACCAGTGATATACAAACAAAAGCGAGAGTGGTAAGAACAGCACTAAGAAATGACCTGAACTGGGGGGAAATTAAAGAACAAACCTGGAACACGCCACATACAGGGAGCAACGTGGGATGAGGGCAGAGAGACGCGGAGAAACGCCAACTAACGCATACGAGCCGACAAAGAGCACAGACCGACACCCACTATATATACACACACACAAGGTAATCAGGCAATGACACACAGGAGGGAAGCACAGCTGATCCTAATGGACGTGATGACAGGAAGACACAAGGTGAACACAGTGTGAACAGACATAGACCATCAAAGTAAAATAGGAAGTACACTGTTTTATAAACACACACTGAAAGACACGAACACAACACCGGGATACAACAACACACAAGAACCAAAAAACCCTAAGGACTGATACAAAATCAGAAGAAGCTAGAAAATAATAACAATAAAGTCAAAACGCTGGGTCAGCGACCCAGGACCATGACATTTAGAGGTCATCCAGATCTTGATATCTTTAAGACATTCGTGCAGTTTAACTAATTGGTGCGTGTTATCTGGCTTCATGAATAGATAAAGTTGTGTGTCTTCTGCATAGCAGTGAAAATGTATGCTATGGCTTCTGATGATACTGTCTAAGGGAGGTGTGTATAATGGAAACAGAATGGGTCCTAGCACTGAACCCTGTGGAACTCCATAATTAACCTCAGTGTGTGAAGACAATTCTCCATTTACATAAATAAATTGGAGCCTATTAGATGGTTATGATTCAAACAGCTGCAGCACAGTACCTGTAATAGCTACAGCATGCTCTAATCGCTGTAAAGTATTATGAGCAACAGTATTAAACACTGCACTGAGGTCGAGCAGGACAAGTACAGAGATGAATCTGCTGTCAGAGGCCAGAAGAAGATCATTTGTAACCTTTACATTTATAACCATTTCTGTACTGTGGTGAGTTCTGAAACCCGACTTTAAATAAATCATAACTCTGCAGATGATCTGTTAGCTGTTACAGCTACTCTTTCAAGAATTTTTGAGATTAAAAGATAAGTTAGACATTGGCCTATAATTAGCTAAGGCAGCTGGATCAGCTAACGGTTTAACTACTGCCAGCTTGAACGTCAGTGGTACATAACCAATGCTACAGCTGCTTGTTCAACAAATATTCCCAGGTGCACTTAAAATTGATTTCCACACAGTATAATTCATACAATGTACATACAACATGATTTTCATCCCTAAAAGCCTCCTTGATGAAAGACGATGATAAAGAGCCTTTTGTTTTTATTTATTTATTTGTTAGTTGGAGATTGGTTGATCATATTTAGGATTGAAACATTAATTAATCGCAGGACTTTTGTAGGACTGGGGTATAAAAGACACGTTGATGATCAATTGGAGAAAAAGAGTCTAAATAAGTAGTAAATACTAGTTAACTAGTTAATATTAAAGATAATATTAATTTTAAAGAAATGCTTGCAAACTGAATTTAGATCAATATTAAATAGATTATGTTTATATTTTTAACCATTCAAACTGCTTTTATGCATTTTTACTTGCACATTCATACAGGATCTTGTTTTAAGAACTTTATATTTGACACCCAATCAGGATGAGTTATAGATTGATGCGGGAGCAGTGGATCGAGCTGCTGACCTTCTGATTACCAGAATAGCCTTGGTAAGGCTTACACTCAGGGCTTCATCAGGTGTCCCTGAACCATCCCTTAGATATGCTACTATGGGCCCGGGAACTTCCCATGATGCACTTCAGTTCCTCTCGGCTCCCTTCTTTTCATTCCCTGTGTGTTTATATGCCAGGACTCCTCTCCCGTGTAGTTTTCTATGAGCTGGTGTTATGTAAATAAAAAATGAATTGAACAGACGACCCACTCTGGCTCCTGAGCCACAGCTGTGCACAGCTGCTGTGTTTGGCTCACAGTGTGACTAAACACCTAAAATTAGCCTCATGAAAGCGTCTCTAGAAACTTTTACAGAGGTCTTTCACATAATCAACCATCAAAGTTGTTCTGACCTTCTTGTTGCTCTTAGATTTGGAGAATTTCTAGGTAATGTTTGGGTTATTATATCATCCTGTTCTGTAGTCCTCTGTGAAATGGGCGGTTTTATTTGCTTTATTTTTGAGTTTCCCTTAAAAACTGGATAATTCACCAGTTATCGCCTGTTTACAATATTGAATTTCTGGTTATTAATTGTGGCAGAGGTGTTATTGCATGTCTAATTTACAAGCAGTGTTGGCAGTGTGGTTTGCAGTCAAGTGTGAGCGCAGGAAGCCTTGTGTTGTCTGCTTTTTTTAGGTCCCCTGGGAGCTGATGGCTTGTTTTTGTGAAAAAAAAAAAAAAAGACTCTAGTGCTGCAACTTCATATGCAATACGTGTTGAAATGTAAGGTTATAATTAAGATTGTTATTAAGAATGTCATGTTATATAAAGATTATTTAAAATAAAGCTAAAATGTGTGGATTCCACTTTGACGTGGAGTTGCTTATAATAATCAATTTTCTTTTTTCTAAATTCATATTCTTCAGTAGAAAAAGGAAGCAAATGGAATTAAATCTGTACAGTGTGCTGTATATTTTTACCTTTATAAAGTCATACTTTGCATTAGCACACGTTTTCTACAGCACAATAATAGGAAGACGTATGCAAATTGTTTAAAAAATCTTTTTGTTTAAATAAGAGAGCAGACGAGAACACAGGAAGCGGTTTTTTTCTTTTACTGCCAAGAAATAACACTGAAACCTGAAACATTATGACCTACTCAGAGCTACTTATAGACTTTTTAAAGGAATTGATGCTTTTATTTTGCATATGCTCCTATTGTAAAGACGGAGCTGCAAACACAAACAATAATATTCTCTGTCCTCACTTTCCCTTCCAGTTATGTGTTGTAACGTGAAAATTATCTAAACCTCTGCCCTCAAACCCCCCCGAGAGCCCTAGATTTCCAAAACAGGGGAAACGGTTATGAAATTCACCAGGACGAGAGCACACTGTCAGGCTGAAAACACTGCTGTCTGTAGGGGTTTGTGGTTTGACTTACAGACCGTCTTGTACTCCAGATGTTGGTGGTGTAAAAGTTGTTCTTAGATGGCTTCTTTTTGAGCTCTGCCCACCATTTGAGAAAAATAAAAAAACAACAATTGAAGCTGTAAAGCAGCTTTTAAGCTTTCAAAATCAAAACTCTTTATATGCTTCACACAAGGTGACACGAAGCCCTTTTCGTAGAAAAAAATTAAGGTAAGAGGAAAAAAAGCTGAAGGTGTCATGAAAAGACACATTGAGTACATTCCCTGTACTAATATACAGTTTCACCTTTTATTTTGTCCCTATAATTGTGTTATAAACAAAGAACAGAGAGACTGTAGAGCTTGTTTACTTAGAGACTGTAGAGCTTGTTTACTTGATCATCAAGTTTTTTGAAGTTTGAGAACAATTCTTGTAATTCTTATAAATTCTTATTGTGATAATGGGCAATTCTATAATATTGTTTTAAGGTACTTGCACTTAAAATTTATATCTGTGTCCTTGAGTTGACATCTTTTACAGCAGAAGCTGCATTTATTGTTGTTATTTCCCCACTGTATGAGCTAGAGTATTGAATGGAAAAGACCCCAGGATGGAGCCTTGAGGAACACCACACTGCTCTTTTGCACACGCAACACTAAGCTTCATCACTTCATTTCACACATCAGTGATTCTGTTGCACAAAGCAGACCTTGTTCATCTTTAAACTTTGAAAGCCAACATGACCTACAAAGCTGGAAAAAAATGTTTGCACACCATTTGGGTGGCCTGTAAAAGATGTAGCTTAGTAGAAGTAAACTGAAGAGTGACACAGAAAAGTTTCCATAAGATATCTGCTCGCATCGGAAAAACATATTTTTAAAAGATGGCAGCTTCACCTCGTTTCATCTGCGCCGGCTTTACCTGTAAAACTGGAAAGTTGGACATGTTTGACTTTATAACTGCTGCACTTTTATACTGGTCCAGTTTAGGTCAAGACATTATACCTGATCGTTAAATCATTCATTAACTAGAGGCAAGGGTCAACTTTACTGCTGTTGGGTTAGACGGCACCCATCTTCAAACTTCTGCCCTCAGTTTGATTTCAACTATTACACAAGCTTCATCACTTCATTTCACACATTAGTGATTCTTATGACAGCATCTTTCCACAGACATATAAACGCCCGCCAAAGTAATCAAACCATTGCTGGTACATTATATTTTCCCAGGAACGCATTTTGCCATGATGACAGAGACAGACTCACATGGTGAAAATAGCAGTTGTGACAGATTTGGTGAGGTTAAGCTGATATTTTGTGAGATTAAATTTGGTGATATGTTAATTTTTTTCTGTGCAGGCAGACTGCTGCTGGTAAGTCACAGATATAGAAATTTGATAAGATTAAAGATAAAGAAAGAAGACTCATGTTGAGGTTAGGTGAAGTGTAACTGAGAAAGACTGGGTCTGAGACATCATCTAGGTTTGCTGTGCGTTGCTTTTAGAGCTGGTTGTGCAGCTCTTTGGCTTTGTAATCATCAAATCCACTTTCTCAGATCCCAGAGAGTCATAACTGGACAAAGTTTTGTCGTCCTTGCTGGCATCTTTTCGTTGTCGTCATTATCAGCAGAGTTGGTTGTGCAGTGTGTTTGGTTGGGGTGAAGGAAGATGATGTGGAAATGTGTGAATCCCAAGTAGAGTGAGTCTGGGAAGAGGAACTGGAAGCGTGACCTGTGAGCAGGTTGTTAACCATCGTGCTGAGTGTCAGGTGCTTTCTCTTATGTCTGACCAGTGGCTCTTCACACTTTTTAATATTTTTTTAATGTTGAAGCCCATCAGTAGTCATTCCCACCTGTCTTATTGAATTAAAACTGTATTTTAGTTACTGCATTAGAATTACCTGAGCAGGGATGTTCCAAAGCCTCTTTAGCCTTCTACCAGGGGGTCCAGGATTGATGTTGGTAGGGCTGAATCCATAAGTTTTGCCCATTTTGCTCATCCAGATTGATCCAGCCAGATTATCCCAGTAATTACCATGGATGATTCATGCTTTTAAATCTGTACATTTTGGGAGAGTTCTGATAAACTTACTCATTTGTAAGAGTCACTGGCAGCACCAAGGTCTGGCTCTTTTTCTGAGTAGGAAGTAGGAAACTTGCTACCAAGTTTAGGATGGTTTGTGTGCTCTTTGTCCTTTTAATCCTCCTAGTGTTACATTTGTCATAAAAAAGGTCCTTAAATGTGTGTTGGTTTGAGACAACGAGCGTGAAATGATTATTTTCAAAGTTTTAAATGCCCAAGAAAACATTAGATCTTTTAGATTAATACGATGCTGCTATAATGACATTAGTGGGATCTATAGGTGAGCTTTAATACAATAGGCCTGCCTTTAATGCTTGCTTGTTTATGTTGCATTAATTAGGAGAAAATATGTCAGGAGATCAGCAGTGTGCATACAGAGTGCAGCAGAAGAAATGTGTGTTGTTGTAACTTAAGACTTTTACTGAGCATTTCCAATTATAAATTGTATGGAAAAAGACTCTGAATTGGTACAAATCTTAAGAATTCTCTTTTTAAATTATGTACACCACTGGTTTTTCATTCAAGCCTTTACTTATTGTTGTGATCGCCTTTCTTCAACCAGTGTCCAAATTCCAGCGCTACACCACATAGAATAAATGAGGCTCAGTTTTGAGTATTGATTTTTACCCCAGCCCACAGCACTGCTCCTTCTGTAAATTAGCAAAAAAAAAAAGTGTTTTCATGGCCAGTTTATGATTTGCGGCTCCATTAAACCCTTGAGATTTTAAAATGTCACTTCACCAACATTTAATCCACACCCATAGCCACTGTCTTATTTTCTGCGTTATGCCTTGTCCGGGTATTAAGAGGATTAATGAAACAATATGAAGAGGCTGGGAATACATCTGTACATTATATAATAATTGCAGTGTTGTACTTTGTAATGTAAATGTTTTACTCTGAATGAGCTGAATGAGGTCAAAGTGACCCATGGGAACCTGACCTTTCAATGTCACTTTTTACTGCATTTACATAAACTGGGAAAACTGTCAAATAGCCTCTTCTTCTGCACATGTGCAGATGTTTCCAGCTGCTCTGGGTTTAGTTCTATGTGACACTGTTGATTAAACATCTATAGGTTGCAGCATCTTGCAGATTTTGCAGAGTACTGAGCTTTCATGGGCTGCTTAAGCATTCCCCTTTCCATTAAAACATTTAGAAATGACACTTGATTGGTTGTTGTCAGCGTTTTGATCATGCAAATATGTAAAGCCATCTGCAGACATCTCCACTTGTCAGCGGATAAGACGTCTTTATGAACAGATTATCTGGGTGTCTCCTCATTTATCTGTTTAATATCTGTTATATCAAACGTGGGGACTGCCTGATGTAAAATTGAGGATTAGCATAAAAAATTAGGGACAAGTCAATTTGGCACAGCACCCTGCTGTCCCTTTTGTCTAGCAGGGGCCAGCATTGGGGCTGGAATGAGCACTCTGAGGCCATGTTTACTGTGTGCAGACGGGGTGGCAGACAGTTAGCCAAACCTGCATTTAGATTTTATTTATTTAATTATTTTTTATTTGAGGATCACTTGTTCTGATTAAAGCCCCAGAAAATAGGAAGTGAAAGACATATATGTCTCAGACAGAGACTCAAAGTTCCTTCCAATAAAAGATTTTGGGGTTTAAGTTGATCTCATATGGTACATGCACTGTAGGAAGGTTTGATTGTTTTTTCGTAGAGCCACTAATGCTCCAGTTTTTTTTTTTTAATGCCGGCTTTTACGCCGGAGCTTAGCTTTAAATATTTATTTTTGCAAATTTTTTTTAAAGGTTGTGTGATTTTTAAAATCACGATGCAACATCCTGTGGGAGAGGTGGACAAAATATGATGAATAACTGTACAAGGTAACGCAATCCACTGCAACAGCTCTGCAACGAAAACTACTCCTCTGAAGCATATTAGGCCCAACTTTGCTAAAACGGTATTGACAACAGTGTGTCATTTAATGGGTGCCGTCAAGCTCTGAAAATAGTTTAAAAAGCCCTTGTGTTATTGATGTAGGACACTGCGGCCTTTCCTTAAAACCCAGAGGAATAAATCATTATATTTTATGAGAAACGGCCTGTTTTAGAGCTAATGTTCTTCTTTGACATGTTTTGCTTTCATAGTCATAGAGCGAGGTATGCTTGTTAAAATGTTTAGCAGTCGTTCAGCTGTGCGAACAGATCAAAACATGCTGATGACGAGTCAGTGTCCGCTCAGCGCTCCCTGGGACTTCTCTGTTTCGCTGTAACCTACGCGCGAGAACGGGATGGTAAACGTGATGTTGAGGACAGAGACCGTCCTCGCGACACAGACCGGAGATTTGCTTTCTGCTGACTCTCTTCAGATTTCACACCAGGGGTGTCTTTTGAATTTTGTCTTGTGCCTTTTTTCTTCACATTCCAACTCTGACACTATTTTGAGAGGCGTTTCAGTCGTTAGAGGGGCCTTGTCGTTGATTCACTGTTTCGTGCAAACAGCTGCTCTGAAGTTCTGTTTAGAATGATCTTACTCAAACGTTCAGATGGGGATTTTTTTCCCCCTCCATGAAATGAATGTAAACATGTATATGGTGTGAACAAAAACTGTCAGACACAGCATGGGAAACTGAATCACTCTGGAGTGAGTCATCATTTGCATTTCCATTCAGAATATTTCAAATATTTAATGCTTTATAGTCTGATTGATGTGAAGCGATAGCCCCAAAACCACAACCTTTGATACTGAAGTTATTTTGCGTCAGTAACTCGCTGTTATGTCTCATAATGTCTTTCTGCTTGTTATCAAGATAAAACTTTTTGTGCAGTGGGCTAATCATAGTGAAAGTTAAACATCTGAGAAGTGCTGTTATTCTGCTGTTTAAAACAAAGAACTTTTTCACGTTAAGTTACCAGAAACCTGCTAATTGTTTGCTCAGAGCAGTTCCAAAGTGTCGAACATGTGCATAAGCTGTTTTTATTCCTCCCTGCTTGACTGGCCAGAGGCAAACTGACTACCGGTTGTTATGTCAGAGTCCCTCATGGGTGTCACCAGGAGAATTTACAGGAAATCCACCACTGAGTGTGTCAGTGTCCCCGTAGATACCACAGGCTCCAGCTCACAGCGCGTAACAAGGCTACTTTTATCTTAACTGGAACACATGCTCTACTTCAGCTACTTGTTGTGTGTTTTCTGCCGTGTGTGCAAAGTCTTAACCGAGGAGAATCTTTCTGCTTGGAAGTTTCACGCAATGTTGTTTCCTCCGTGCTAACGATATTTATTTCAGTGTGTATTTCATCGGGCTATAACAGCCACAGATTTTTAGCGTAATCTTACAAGTATGAGACATTTCACTTCTCTAAATCTCACGGCTCGTCCTCAGAGTTTGTAGTATTGCTAAAACGGTTTTCTACATATCCTGTCTATTCTTTCATGGTTGTGTCTACATAATGTAAGGAAGTTTGACTGCTGAGTAAGATCTCGAAAACTGAACTTGCACATGGGAAATCTTGGCCTTCTAGTCATTCATAGTTTAGCTTTGGATTTTATCAAATAACAGCAATAATAAACTTCATCATCCTTAAAATGATTACATTTCCTTTGTACATGATGTCAAAAATTCAATCCAAAAATGAGAAATTTTACATTTTTAATTTACATTTTTTTCTGGGCTAATGCTAAATGCAGCAGTGCTTTTATTTGTTCAATCGGACATTCTCATAGCCCAGCATAATGTATGGTAAATGGACTGGTTCTTACATAGTGTTTTTCTACTCTGCTTGAACCCTCGAAGTGCTTTATACTACAGGCCTCATTAACCCTTTCACACACACCCATTCTCTCTATGCCGAAGAGCTTTCTATCGAACATTCACACTCACGATGAATGCATCGCAAGCAACTTGGGGTTCGGTATCTTGCCCGAGGATACTCCTAAGCTACAGCCACCTCTGAGCTTAAACCAGTTGGTATTTCCGGGCGGCCCATCCGAGTACTAACCAGACCTGACCCTACTCAACTTCTGAGATCAGAGGAGATCGATTGTGCTCGAGGTGCTTTGAAAGACGATGATATTGATGCCAAGTTGCCATAAGCATTTAGGCGTTTCGGCACTCATCATTAACGATCCTGAATATCTGCACTACCTGTGATCAGTCAGCTGATAGATTGGCCCAGGTGATTTGTTTCATCCCGCCTGTGTCCGGTTTGGGTGGCACCAGAAACAGCCAAACATACCAAGTTTCAGGTTTTAGGATCCTACGATATTCTTATTGCAGATGAGAGATGTGTTCTCCTCTAAGCTTACGAGACATTGAGAGCAGAAGGCCTCTAGATCAGTTGGCCTCTTTTGGACCCAATGGAGCAGCAGCTCTGCACCGAAAGTGTTCTTCTTTTTCTTTTCCTGTTAGGGTCATCTCTTCCGTTCTACGAAGAAAAACAATTTTCAGTTTGTTCGACTCCTATTCTTTTGGTCATACGCCCAAACTGTAGATTCATTGGCAGCCTTCTGGCACAGCTCTCTCCTTTCCTGTAGCTCTAACCCTGTGGTGACCCCAAATCCACTGTGTCTGCAAATCATTTGCCAAACATGGTGAGCTTTTGCTTTTAGATGCTGTCGTGTCTTTAGGTTTTGGAGCCAGAGCAGCTTTGTGAAACATTGACCGTCATCTATGTTGGAATCCAACAGCCTGCTGGGACTGGCAAAAATAAATACTGATACCAGAGTCGGTGCTCATTTTTAGTGATGAATGAAGCATTTCTCTGTGAAATGACTAAGCAGACCAAAGATAAAAAGGAGAAAAAAATAGCAACTAATCTATTTTCTATTTTCATGGCATTTTCTTTTTTCTCACACACGGTGTAGACTTCTTAATCAACTGTAATGGAAGGGTAGCTGTCTGCATATTATTACACGTTCAGTGTAGCTGCACAGTAATAGAGTTGTATGCATAACATAATTGCTACTAATATAATACTTCTTAGATATATTCCTAATGCTTGAGAACAAACGTTTTATTCTCCAAGCTCGTTGGTGATTCATTATGTGCCGCTTTTTGTATGAGTACTCCGTCGATGATATGATTTGATGTGGCATTTCCTTTGATTCACTATGAGCACATGACATTCTGATCAGTATTTGGAGAGAGCACTCAGCTCCTCCAGTTGCTGTGTTAGATTAACTTCTTGTATTGGTGCTTTAAACATCTCTTTAAACGATTAAAGATGTTTCCGAGCAGCTCAGTGACTCAAACGCGTCAGGACACCTAAGAAGTTACATTAAACATCCATTCAATTTAATTACGCTTAAATTTGATTTTAACATTTACGGTCTTCAACTCTACTTGTTGGCTTTAGAAAAACCTCCTTATGAATGTGTCATTTTATCGGATCGCGAAGCCATGTGTTATAAGTTAAAGTTGACGGCACAACTCGTCGCGCACAAGAACCGGCTCGTCTGCAGGCTTACAGCCGATTGTCTCTGTGAAAAGGTTTCACGTTATGAAACTGGCAGAGTTTACACAGCGGTGGCTTTCTGCTGTGACATTTGACTCGCTTCATTTACTCGCTCACCACTTTGTTTAGAAGAAACGACAGCAAAGCTCCCCTCTGCACCTTTGATGAATCACGCTTTTGCTCATCACAAAACGCTGCTAACAACACATCTTAAGACGCTAATTGTTCAGCCCATTTATCGTTTCAAGCGTTCACCTTTCCTCAGTATTTGTTTCTTTGCTTTTGTGCGAAAACATAATCCACCTATTGTTCCTGATCGCATTTTTTTTTTCCTCCTGTGGGATTTCTCCGTAGAATAGCAGAAGCCAATTTTGGTCTGCTCCTTTTACACTTAAAACAAGTACATCTCCAAAGACTTCAAATCCCTCCCTTGCATCTCTAAACCAAATGAAGTCGTAAATCACTCTTCTATACATATCATGCTAATTAGGAACAGGGCTCAGCTGCTCTTTACCAGCGGAAGATGGAATAAAACGAGTCCATAATTATGTCAAAACAATGTGCTCTCAACCTCTTCCACAGCACATTTGGAGTGGGTATGTGGAGATAAAACATGTGGACTTGAAATACTTTTTGTCCATGTTGTCTGAGAGGGATTATGTATTTGCTGCTCAATAAAACAAAGCTTTTTTTCCTGACTTCCCTTTATTTGGAATATCGGTTATTTCACATTTGTACAGACGTAAAAGACTGATTTTAGAGGATGGGTATTGTTAACGTTCTTAAACTTTGGCCACCATGTGTGGACCGACACTGGATCACTGTCCTGCATTGTTTAGGCTCAGTGCAGCATGTGTAAATGCTAACGGACAGCAGAGGCTCAAGCGTTCAGCAGTAAATCAAGTTCATATTGTGGGAGAGGATTTATGTGCTGCGCGCCCAAATCGCTCTTTCCCTGTATTTTAGGTTTCCTCAGTTTGTGCTCTTTCTGCTGCACAGTTCTGTTTGCAGAAATGTGGGCTACGTTACGCGAAAGGCAGTTATATTCTTTGCCAGGCTTTGTCCTAAGTCCTTAGAGGCCAGATGGCCACCGCTTACACACGTGTAACTCTGATAATGTTGTACATATGTAAATCTGAAAACATATGCTCAACAATCTTCCTGCCCCCACAGAACTGACTAATCCTTAGTCCAGATCAGAAGTACTACAACAAACACTCACTTACAATCTGCAAAGATTCTTTTATTCCTCTGCTGAAATCTCTTATCTGTAACACTTTTAACAAGAGCATTCTGAGACTTCACACCTCCACTGCTGATAATTCCCTCCACAATATGCATGAATGGAGTCTCTGAAACTAGAAGGAGATCTGCATCTGTTCTGTGATATTTTCTTGAGAAAACTGAGTTGATTTCTCCAGTTTTTCATTGTTTTTGAAGATATAATCATTTTTTGTCATCGGGGGAAATTTTCATGACGCTTGACTAGTTTATCGTGCAACTCAAATACTGAAATCTTTCCATCCGTCCATCTTCTGACACTTACCTGTATTCAAGTCACAGTTTAAGCAGAGACACCTGGACTCGTCTCTCTCCGGTCCAAGTCTTAAATGGGATCCCGAGGCCTTACTAGGCCAGCCAAAATATGTCATCTCTCCTCGTGTCTTGGTTCTGTCCTGCAGTTTCCTAGCAGTAGAACAGAAACACAAAAATTCACCCAAGCATTCGAGCCAGGTGCACGAACCACCTCAGCTAGCTCCTTTCGAGCAGAGCCCAGACACCCTTCAGTGGAAGCTAGTTTCCGCGGCTTTCATCCTCAGTACCCCCAGCTCATGGCCATATGTGAGGCATACGAATTTAGATCGACTGACTGGTAAAACGAGAACTTCTTCTTTATGCCTTGCGCTCTCTTTACAAAAACAGACCAGTACAGCATCCCGGCAGAAGATCCAGCAATTCATCTGTCAATCTGTCGCTCCAGTCTGCCCCAAAGTGGTGAACAAGACCCTCAAAATTTATAACTCCTCCATCCGAGGCACAGAAGCTCCTCTCAACTACATAATTTAGAAAAACTGATTCAAATCCACGCGGACGGGATAATGAAATACACTATACTAAAGAGCAGTCGCACGCATACATTCAAGAATGAGTCGCTCACAATTATCAGTATTTGAAGTGTTAATAAATGTATCACTTAGTTAAAAACAAAAGTTAAATACAAGTCCCTCAGCGTCACAGCTGGATCCATCCGCACCCCTTTGTCACCCCCTTAACAATACTCAGGGTTCCCAATAACCAATTACACCTCTTACGGCCTCTCAAATAACTTTAATCACTGATTAGGATTCCTTGTTCACAAAGCGGCTACTTAAAAGTAATTGCTCAATAAAGAGAGGGGAAGTTGTCGTATTAAGTAGGTGTTCCTGCTGCTTCTCTCATTAGTGCGCACTTGGAGCTTTCATCTCCCTATTGTCACAAATGGAGTCAGCTTCATTCACAGCACAGGAGCCGTTCTCGCTCTGTCTGCTTCACACTGCTTAAAAGCCTAACGGCATTAGCACAGCTCAGAGCCGCAGAACAGCGAGTGCTAAAACCCGTGTTGTCGTTTTTTGTTTTTTTTTTGTTTATTATTAGAAATAGAAAGATTGAGTCCAATGGCTGACACCAATGGGACAAAGTTTCTGTGGACAAAGATGTTTTGGATTCGTCATTTCAGGAAGCAGAAACCCAGGATTTGATTTGTAGCGTTGGGACGTCCAGGTTCAGTTTATTTAGTTAGTTAGTAAGTTTAAAAAGTTCTTTTTTCACTTATTATGTTGCTGTTTAGCTGCAGGTGAGAGGGATTCTTTCTGATAAGGAAGACATGAAGATTTGACTGTGTGTGTGTGTGTCTGTGGTTGAAAAGAAAGAGAAGTGAAAAATTTTAAAAATATTTCTGTTTGCACTGCAAATGGTGTTTTTAGTATGTAGATTTCTGGGTGAGACTTTCCCCATTTTGCAATATTTAAAACAACCACTGTGCTCTAATATAGAATCAAAATGAATATTACAATAGCCTGCTTCAGTGTTTTTGCCCACACTCTTACATTCTCCCTTTCAGCCCGGTCTGCCTACAGAAACTGCGGTTTACATTTTAATAATATTCATCCAGTTTACCACCTCTCGCTCTAATATTGACTCAGAGGCAGGAACTGAGTCCAGGAACCAAAACTAGAACTATGTCCTACAGGTCGTAGAAATATAAGTTAAGTTCCTTGTTTGAAGGGTTCTTGAGGTTGTACTGGAAGACTTGACACCAAGCCTACAGTTTACTGTCATTCATCTACCAAGATTATGCCAAAAGGAAGGAAAAAGAAGAACCCGTTAAATTTCTTCGGACTTAATTTGTGCATTGGTGGTTGCCCTCTCTGAATACCCCAGTACTTTATTCCTGTTATTTTTACAGTAATGCAGTTAGAATGATATGCTATGTATTTTAAACATGCTAAATGTGAATAGCACTTTGAACATGAGGCAAGCACGAAGGAATAACGATGAAGGGTATTAATATTTAGATAATAAAAGCATCAAACGGACTATTAAAGGTAGCCTTAATAGCTTTTGATTACACAGTGCTGTTGAACAGTGATGCTAAGGGTGGATCTAAACAGAGAGAAGCTATCGTCATCATGTCCATGTGACGAGCAACAACATTTAGACTAATGTGGGAAATCTACGTTGTAACTTGGGACCTGTTGGGAAACCCATTTAGCGCTACACATGGCCTTTTATATAACCTGATGTGCACCTCCCAAGAAACGTGATTACACGTCGAGCCTGTGAAGACTGAATTGTGTAGGCCACGGCGCCATGGCGCAGGGTTAAAGGGGTTTCCAGTTATGTCTTAAGTTCCCACGTAGATTTCTAGCAGAAGTCTTAGGCCTCAATCACACAAACCTAGAGACCGCTCTGCAACCATCTAGCAGCCACTGGTCACTGGACTGGTTGTCGACTGCTTGCTGGAAGTTGCTAATGTTCGCAAAGAGGCTCCTGCCCCGAAAACCACCTTGTGTCTGCTTTGGTTGCTAGCAGATTACCACAGTGGAAAAGACAGCTTGTCTGTAAACACTTGTAATTACTAGCTCGGGGAAGTTAAACTTTTTTGTTGTTGTTGTAACCTTTAGAAATTATGTTGGCTTAAGATATTGTTTTACATATATAATGTATGGCTTCTAGTTGAAACCAATAAAGTCAGGAGTGTTTGAATGGCAGTGAAGATCTTCTGGTCTCAGGTGTGTTGTATTTTCAAGAGTAAGATCATTCCTCTTATAAAAGAATGTTCACTTATGGAAATGAGAGATAACATTACACGCCACTTAATTCGAAAGGCTTCTTCTTAAACGCCGTTTCTTTCTGACCCTGAATCAGCTGCAAACATCTCCAAGGCTGAGTGCATTTTTTTATGAGACAGAATGGTTTTCCTTGAAAAGACTACTGGGGGGTGCAAACAGTGCATGCAAAGTTTTTTTTCTTTTTTGAATTTAACATTAGCACACTAATGCGATTCACTCCTAAATGACTGGTGCAATGACGGATGGGGGAAAAGAAATTGGGTCAAGAGGGGAAATGGTCAGAAACATCCTTTGAGCAAAGATGCCTAATGACCCCCCGTTCCTCCTCCAAGTCTTGCTTTTCACTGTTCCACGCACAAAGCTATAAAACCTTTTCAATAAAACATGATTCTCTGAAACATTTACAACTCGTGTTTCCTGAAGTGATGAATCCAAAACATCTTTGATGTTTGAGAGAAACGTACATGCAACTTAATGATTTAATTCTCTGTAAGCCACAAGTTACAAGTGACTTATATTCGGGTAAAAAGGATCCGTGGTGGAGGGGAGGGCGGGCTGGGCCCGAGCCTTGTTGTCGAGCAGCATATTTTATTTTCTCTCCCAGAGGTTTAGAGGAGCTGTTACACTCTGGAGTTTTAGTGGAGGTCACAAGGTTATTATATAAACAATTCACATGGAGGGCCTCAAGTACCCAGAGGGAATGTTTAATGCAATGCTCACAATTTCTTGAACGTAGTAATGCTCAAGACGCAGAAGTGTCCAATTTTAACCATGCTGCATTATCTCTCTGTCTTCGTTTCCTTTTTTTCCCCCCCTCTTTCTGCCGTTGTGTTGAGGCAACTGAAAACCACGCTTAATTAATTTGGTCAGCTGCCTTGGATAAACTACACTGATGACATCAATTAGATTCTAATGAAAACAGATAAAAGCCATGGAATGCAAATGGAATTTCAGAACAGGACTCATCAAAGTCTTAGCATTGGAACAAATTCCCATTACGTCTCATAAAAGCCTTTAATTTGCAAAGCTCATGTCTGGTTTGGTACTTAGAAGTACATGGTCAAATGATTCAGTCTTAAGTCCTGTGCCGAGAGAAGCCAAATCAGAATTTAATTTGGCATGTAACTCCTTATCCTGTCTGAAACATGTGGCGGGATGCAATCCTTGGATTAGCATGCACTTCAGAACTACAAATTTAGCTTGTTTCTCGTCGTCTGGCACGGCAAACACCTAGTCTAACCCGTCTGTAACACAACATTTCAATTTCAATTTCAGGGAGAGAGGGGGGGAAAAGCCACGCTTGCTCCAGATTAGTACTTCTTAGTTAACCAAATTGCTGCAATTATGTGTGTCAGTCCGTTGACGTGGGATAGCGAGGCTGTACTTCTTTGTCTCATTCGCTCGCCGTCTCTCTTTTTTTAACTCTATGACCTCTTCCATATGTTAGATTTGATTTTGCAGTTCAGGCAAATGATGAGGACTTCTAATAATAAGTCTTCATCAGCTACTCTGCAACTGGCGTTCTATATAACAAATGTGCACTCCGTTAAACGACTTGCTACATTACACTGCATCTTTCAGTCGGTTCAACACCTTAATGACAAAATGCCATTGTCGCGTTTTAAGCTACTTAAATAAGTCAGAATAATGAATTAGACCCTGCTGAGTTGTTTTCAATTGAATTGCAAGGTAAACCGTTAATAATAAAAATAATCAAAATGCTGTCACGCTGAACAAAAAATGTTCAGTTCAAATTAAAAACACCACACATTTGTGCACACGGCTCTCGTATGGCAGACATGTTTGCAAACAGTGACCTGCAGATGCAACGATTAATATCAGCATTCGTTTTGAGTTGATTTTAGCTCCATTAGGGAGAGAAGTGGGAATAAAACGGATGGTGGACAGCATCTGTGAGCTGCATCAGCCAAAAATAGGTTATTTTGTTACTTAAGCCCACTCCCAGTAACCTCTGGTATCAGTGGTGCTGACCACCTAGTTACTGAATTTCTGTAGTGTCATAACTAGACAGGTAACTTTTATGGGTTAGCAACTTCCTGCTGTGCAGTGGGCAAAAGTAATACTGAGATCAGTGAGGTGGAAAACCAGAACAAAGAGCTGAAAGGTGCTAAAATGCTCATTAGAAATAAAGGAAATTGCAGAATCCAGTGGTGATGGTGAAGAACAAAAGCAGTTTTATTGATTGTTACTAATAAAAATATGCATATATATATTGATTGTTAAAGCTCAAACCTAATGTTTGAGCATTTGATCCAGCTGACATCTAACCTGCAGGTGTAAAGAACATCTTTCTACCCCATAAAACTTCCTGTAAAATACTTTTTATTGTCATTGCACAGTCATGCTTTGTAGAGTAGTACAACGAAACTGAGGGACTGTCCCGCATCGGGGATAAAAGAAAGGCACGCAGTAATCATAACAAACACCATATATACAGAATAAAATATGCAGAAAATACAAACTTAATGTTAAAACAGACGGTGATGCATTAATGCGTCTCAAAATGATAATTTGATGCACTTACATACTTTATAAATCATGTTTGTGTCAACATGCTGGACGCTCCAGAGCCAGTCATGTATTTATGCGCTATAAGCAGGCTTACAGTGTAATCTACTTTTAACCTCGACCATGCAGAGCATCATGTGCACTATTTCTCCATAGATTTGTAACCCTTTACCTTGTTTTCGGCACCTGTTGTGCTGGTTGTTGTAAATGAAACATCTTTTTTTAATCATTTTATTTTTTTTTTGCCGGTGTTTTTTCAGCGGTGGACTGTGTGTGTTCTTTCACAATTGTGACAGTTTGTTTGTAAAAGAAAAAAAAAAAAAGGGGAAGTATTTAATGAGCCGTTTTTGTTTTTCTTGGTGTGTGTGTGTGTGCGCGTGTGTCTCCATCCCAGCGGACTACCCTCCCCCTCCACCACCTGTCGAAGAGTCAACCGGCTTCCTGTCATCCCCTGGTTCCTTCCCTCCTCCACCGCTGGGGAACTCATACGATTATCAGGTGAGAGGAGCCGCTGTTCTATTAAATTTTCTTGGTTGTCAGTAACTCTCTAAGAGTCGACGCAGAAAGCAAAGACAGCCCCGAGCGCCGCACTGAGTTCACGTACCAAGTCCAGCAAAACTATTTGTCCATTTGAGCTGCAGCCAAATGCAGAGACGTCCAGCTCCAGATGCTGCCTGGAGCCAGCCGCTCTCCACCCGTGGACCCACACACACACACACACACACACACACAAACATTTCCGAGGGCTCTGATGCAGGAAGGATGGAAGGCTGACACCTATTGGTGGAGCCCGGTCACTTTTCTGCGCTTTGCTGGTCATAATACCCACAGGCATTTGGCCCTCCTGGGATTTCTGGCCTCTGCACCTCTGACTGACGCTCTCGGCGCTCGACCTCTGCTATGAAATCCTCCAAGTGCTTCACATTCCTTTGTTCGCTGCAAACAGGAAGAAAGAAAGTCTCCCTCTTCAAGCCCCTCATTTGATCTGACCAGTTTTCTATCCTAAATGAATGCTTCCTTTGTAAGCTTGGAGACAGAATGTTGCATAATTCAAATAAGTTATGCATTGCGTGTAAATTCACTGCTCTTCCCACACAAACTGTAAACACAGTAAGTATAAAACTCGAAGCTTTAAAAAACCCTAGGACTATCAGTATACGTGCATGCATGCTGCGCTATGACCTTAATGTAATCTAAAGCACTTTCAAAGTCACGCAGTTATTTTAAAAGGTGCAGCGCTACGACTGTTGGAGTTCTGAATTTCATGGCTTTGTTGAACGTCAGGTTCAGCCAGCCAGCAGAGCTGCTCCCCTCTTACACTTTAGGCAGAGCACAGAGACACGTGAGCAGTGAGGAATGCAATAGGCGTACAACAGAATTTACTTCTCTTCTTAGAAGTCTACGGAAACCTTAAACTTCCACATACCCCTTAGTTTAATGAAGGCCGGTGACTTTGGCCTTGTGCTTGCTGGGTGGGGCAGTTTCTACCTAAACTCCGGCTGCTGCTCAACAATCAGTGTCGATCCTGTTCACTTTGTTACTGTTTAATAATGTTACACCTACACTTACGACCCAGCATCCTCTCGATTTGTACCTGGAGACAGGAATGCAGCACAAATTTAAAATTTTCAGTCTTAAATCTTGTACGCTTTTCTGATGGTCGAGGAAAAAGCTGAATTTAATCTACATCGCCACATCCAGAAACTTTGAATCATTTAAAAAAATGTCTCCTTGGTGCTGGTATTTCTTATTAATCTTTTGGCTCACATTTATTGCTTAGAAGTCTTTTGTAGCAGTTTTATACATTTCTAAGCAGTCAAAATTCTCTGGATGAAAAAGCTTTTAAAAATAAATCTAACTGGGAATAATGTGGGTCCTTGTCTGCATGTGCTAAACGGTAACAGGTGAGCAAAGCGGTGAACACATGTCTGGTGGAGTAATGGCAGACTTTACAGGCAGCGTGCTTGGAGGGTTTTCTGGACATCTAACAGTCAGTTTTACTGGTATCTACACATTTGTTAACTGTGAACAGATCTATAAATTTTCACTTGTCCATATGAACCTGAGCAGGTTTTCCATGCTTTCACCTCCCTTCTTAAACTCCTATATTATATTTCAGTATAACTGGGAGATGAAATCCAGACTCCTACTATCATGCAAAAATGTATTTTTAAAACTTTACCTATAATCAGAGACGGTAGAAAATGAAATCAATTTGCCAAGTTACAGTACAACGTTTCCACTTCCTGTAAGCATCTCTTCAATCAGATGGATTGTTTGAAGGCAACATGTGGCACTTTGGCCTTTTCTGAACGCCTATCAAATATATCAAATATATATTGTTATGATGTCAAAAAGCCCTGTATGTTGGTAAAGCTCACAAGCTAAAGGTGAGTGCCACATAGCTTCATGGTAAAAATGCCAAACCTTTCTCATATGTCCCCTTTTTCTCCATATTCTGTCTGGATCTCATCTGTTAAAGGAAAATAATGATTTTAAAAATGTTGCAAAGTTGAAGTAAAAATGTTCCCTGCATGTTCCAATGCCAGGGATTTCAGTTTACTTCTGTCCATTTGTCCAGGGTCACTGACCTTTACATAGACTTTGGCTTTAAACTTGTTTGGTTGGAGCTGTCCGCTCCCGTGCCTCGGATTTTGTCGTGCTCAAACGCGTGTAGATGTTGACGAATCAGAAGAAAAGTGCATAAATTGAGCAGAATTGGTTACCTGCTAACTCCAGTGGAAGTTGGTAGCCTGGTCCGTGAGCCAAAATAAAGCTGATAGCTTCCAGGTTTGCATCTGTGCCGTGCATCCCGCTGCACATGTGCATTGTGCTTGCGAGTTCCCACAGAACCCGTGGACTTGAAGTGATAATGTCACATAAACACACCGACCTTTGAAGGTGCTAGGAAGGTTTTAGAAGTGGGAAACCTGCACAATAAAAGAGGAAACTGGGCCGTAAACTGGCTTCTAGCTCAGCATACGTCCCTTAATCATAATAGAGCTCTTTGCCGTTTTTACATGTATTCCCATGTATTACCACTGGGGCCTTTAGGTGACAGGAACTAAAACAGACAGAGGCTGAACTGATGAGACTGCATCATTTGTGGTCTGTATATGATAAATAAAGGGTTTCTTTTGAATTGTAAATCATGCAGACATGTGGGAGAAAAACCCCAGAATATAAATATAACATATACATTTGCATGATATGGGCCCTTTAACTCAGACTGCTTTGTTCCCGTGGGTTAAAAATGCAAAGCTAGTAAGAGTATAAATATTATTGTTTTCCTTCGTGTGTGAACATCTCAGCTTTTGGAGATCGGTGGTTTTGTCAGGACAGCTGTCAAATGCAACACATTAGCTGAACAGGATGATGGTTATAATCACGAGCATTAATTTAGTTCCCTTTTTGCTGCTGTAATTTTTGCCACTATTCTTGATTTTTCTTGTGTGGAGAGATGAAGGAAACGATTTTCAAGGCCTGAAATTACATAAGAAATTCCATCCCTCAATTATTTTTTAAAGTGCTTTCCTGTATTCATCTCGAAATTTTCTTTTCCTATCACACTGCAGAGTCTTTCTGGCCTGCAGTTTAATTCCTTAAAACACCACGGGTATCTTAATTATGTGTCCTGCAGCCAGAGCAGAAGAGAACGCTGTTCAGAAAAAAAAAGGGAAGATATCAATCAAAAATGTCTTTCTGGAGAAATTCTACATAGTGAATGAATAAATCAGCGATTTAATGGCATTTTACTTAAAAGAAGCAGAAATATGCTCTTGTCTTTATCCCCCTGGCAGAGGGAGATGTCTGGATTATGACACGTAAAAGCCGAGACCTTTAGCGGGAGAGAGAAAAACAAACCTCTCATCCTGGCTGCAGTTCGCATTACGAAGCCCTACACGGCAAATTCCTCCGCAACACAAAGTCTGCGATGTTTCCTTTCATCCTCCTCGTTATCACCGTTAAACAAGTTTGCCCGTTTTTTTCTTTTGTTGATTTGAGACAAGCCATTAGTGTTTTGCTTTGTTTACTCCCGCTCATGATTGCCTTAGATGTTTTTAAGCAGCAGCTCTGCTCCAAATGGAGGCAAGCCCTGCCTGTAATAGATTGTGACAGGTAATCCAAACACATAACATTAGAATAAGAAGCAGCCACTGATCCAGCCAACTCAAAAAGCCCCCACAGGCAATTGCAAGAAGTCTTCTTGCAGTTGCAGCATAGTTCAGAAGACTAAAAATACATCTGTCGTTCCATGGAGAAATTCCCGGGAATTTTGTAGAAAACGGGGTGCCACTATCGGTCAGATCGCTTTAACTACTTTCCAGATTTCTGCGCATCACTTTTGTTTTTCTTTTGATTAAATAGTTTGTGTCTTTTCATATGTCGAGGTTGCATTTTTGTCTGAAGCGAAAGAGAAAAAATGCAGATGAATAAATCAGCGACTGCTGCTGCAGTGATCCTGTTACTGATGCTTTCAAGCTTCCTCTGATAATAACAGAGTTAAATAAAAATCACAGCAATTCTTAGCATCCTCTGCAGAATACATTCAAAGTGTGGATTAAAAAAAAGTTTGACTTTGATTTTAAAGAATTGACCTTTCTCTATGAAATAGTGCTGGATGAGATTGTGATGAATAATGTATGAAGAATGAGATACTGTAAATCCAAGAGCAGTAAAAGGCAGGTGAATAGTGCACCGTGTTATGAAAGTTGTCTTTCATACAATGCATCGCTTCTTTCTCACTGAGAGAAGTCTCTGCTATTGATGTGTGGCTTTCAAAAAGATTGTCTGAGGTCAAGGTGAAACATGAACTTGTAATGCAAAGTTTAAGAAGTGCAGAGAGAAAAAAGCAGGAGAGAATATTTCTGAGCAGCACAGAGTTAGAAATACTCATCGCCGATGGCATTATGGTGACAGTAACTTGACCCTGTGAACCCGGGCTGTACCTGTTACTAGAGCAGGGCGATATGACCAAAAATATTTATCACGATATACATTTGAAAATTTGTGACAACGATATAACTGACGATATAATTGACACTAGACAAAATACTTTATAACTTTATTAGTGGGGGAAAAAAATCAATGTATTTTCACTTAAACAAGCAGCTGTTTTTTTTATGTGCATTAAAGTTACATAAAAATTTAACAGTGCACATGCAAATTCCTTGCTGACAGTTTAACCAAAAGGCATTTCCAGTGGAAATTGGCTGACATATCCTCAGCATAACCATGTACAATATCCACAAAACTTAAAAAGAGGCTATACACACACAATACGGTAATTTACATTGAAGCACAGTAGGTATCACTCCGCAAGGCTCCTGACTACGATAGCCGTAATGCTCCGACAATCCATCAAGCGGTGCGGCTTCCTAGCTTAGCAAAGTCGTACTAAAACATTTGACAGATTTTCGAGCGCCGTGTACGACATAAAATCGTTTCGAGGTCAGTAAACACAAGCAGAATTCATACATAAGGCACACGGGATTATAAGGGTCACTGTCGATTTTCAGAAAAATCAAAGGATTGATTTTAAGTGTGCCGTATTTTCCAAAATACGGCCGTCGCTAGCATGCGCTACCAAAAATAGTGCTTTGTTGTGTATCTGATGGACAAAAGCCAAACCAGTTCCACACCACTGAACTTGCAGCATTTTTACAAACCAATTCTGGTCCCTGGGTGATCGATTGGTGCATCTGTGGTAGATTTACCATTTGGACAAAGGAAAAAAACAAACTGCCGCTGTGAGAGTATGAAACGGACTACGTGATGCTGATGTTTATATCTATATGCTGGTCTGTTTGCATTTCTCTGCAGTCATGAATGATACTGTTGGAGCACTTAAATACTGAACAACAGTTACTTTACTAAAATGCAGGAAAGAGAGACGACTTCAGGTCTGATCAGACATTTACAGAACATGTGACTACCAAGGGGACCAATCAGATTTGGTGTTGCTTCACTTCACTTTGATTTGTAACTAACTAACTATGGTGTAACTATAGTCTGGGTATGCTGGAGAGTCACCGTACTGCTAACACAAGGCTATAACAGGTGCATAAATCCCTTCTTATGAGGCATGGTGGAGGCAACATTGGGCTCTGAAAGTGCTTCTCATGTTCGGGGAAATCTGCTAACAGATTTGACGATTTTAGAAAGTTTTTGAATAACATGTTTTCAATTTTAATGTAATTTAGAAGTTCGACTAGTGCATATGTTTCAAATGAAAGCTACAACACAGTAGAGTGTGCAAACAGTGAAGGAGTCTGAACACTTTATCGGACGTCTTCTCACAGGTGAAAGGCCCAGAAAAGACGCTGGAAGAGAGGCGCTCCAGTCTGGACGCAGAGATCGACTCCCTCACCAGCATACTGGCAGACCTGGAGAGCAGCTCGCCCTACAAGCATCGAAGCACACAAGTACGTAACCTACAAAATGTCATGCAGATGTGAATTTAAGGCTGTGCTTTTCTTGGGCATTTACTGCAGGCCAAAGTTGAAAATGACTTTTACCGTTTTCAGTTTATGCACGACCTGTAAGGAAACATTAGCCTTTTAATATTGTCAAATACATTTTACAGAAACTAAATGTCAGCAGAATTGATGCTTTTACTTGTAATACTTAAAAACCTTGGTAGAACATGAAGCACGCTGTTATCAAATGCTTTTACTGAAGTATGTGAGTGCAGCCACTGTTGGCATTCAGTAACACTTATATCCGCACAATAAACGGCACACTTATAGACCTGTAGCTGCTCTCCTGTGAAGTGTGCTAAAAAATGCAAAGAATAATTAAAGTTTTTTAAATCGTTGAATGTTGCAAAATACAAATTAGGTTTCCACATGAAACAGACCCATATATGTTGCATCTTTTTAAAAAAAAAAATGCAATAATGACAAAATGAGTCTTGACCTATATCATTAGTTGATATTAAACGATATTAACGGCAACTTCAAAAAGTCAAAGCCTTGGGCAGTTCACTAAATTGTTTGACACACAATGAATGTAGGACAAGCGGATAAAAAAACCTTAACCAATTGTGTTTGGCGTAGGAAGGCTCAGTGGGGCTTTGAACACATGCAGATCATTTCTCTAGTGACATATTCGAGCAAAAATGAAATACCTGAAAGGGCGTTCTCTGTGGGGGCCTCATACTCTGTGGATATGTGGCAAAAGCGGAATTAAAACAAATCTTAAAGGTGTTGCTTTTTCTGTGGATTATTTACAGAATAGTTACCATATCTGCTTTGTTTCCTTGTACATTTATTCAAGTATTTATATGTAAGTCAATAATTTAAGACTGTGAATTAGTGATGTGGGTATTCGTGGGGTCCAGTGACCTTTGTGTGAGTTCAGGAAACAATTCTTCAGCGACTTTAAAATGTAAAACGCTTCGGTTTTGGAAACTCACACGAGGCAAAGTTAGGTTTACAAGTAGTCTGAGAAACATGGTATTTTGGGGGACGTGTGCAATGTGAAAAAGCCAAACGAAGACTGAAGATTGCAAGTGTTGACGTCCTTTGGTTAGGTGACTCCTGGCTCTCTGGTTAGAGGGAGAGGGAAGGGTGTACTGCTCACAGAGTTAAAATTATTGCACCACACAGGGGAAACAAAGCGGAGACGGAGAGAAAGGAAGTAAACGCTGCGGTTCTGAAATGATACGCTTTAACGGCAGTAACTAAAATCTGACTTGATGATTTCTAGTATGCTTACTGTTGTGGTGAGCGAGTGTGTTCGTGGGTGCTGATGTGGGGAAACTGTAATAACATGAAATTATGTGCTCATAAAATATTGTGAAATGCTCTTTTGACAAATCAAATTGACATCTCAGCGTATGTTTTTTTTAGTACAAACAAGGTAAAAAGACGATTCAGAGTCTGAGCAGATCGGGACGTCTGCAGGTCTCTGTCTCGTCTCTGTCAGGTTTCCGAGAACTCGTCTTTGTAGTACTGGACAAGCATCGTGTTTGATAATATTGTATGCTATATTTCAGTTTTCATCCAGAGGTGGCACCGGTTTGAACCATTCTGCAAAATTAAATTCTACTGACTTTTTTCATTTAGTTATGCAAAAAGCAAAATTTGCTGTTAAGATAAATAACTGCTGGAGCTCCACAAGTTAACACATTGCAGAAGAGGACGGCATAAATAACAGAACCTTGTTTAAAGGTAAAAAGTGATGAAAAATGAATGAAAACATGGCATTTTGTGGAGAAATCACTATTTTTCTTTCGAGCTGATTTTCTTTTTGGCACGTTTTAAACATGTTGAGTCGATTTGTTGTTGTACATTAAAACTCCATCATCTTATTTCTGATGATTCTATGACACAGTTTGATGCGCGTGCATGCATATGTGTAAAGCAACCTGTGTAAAGTGTAAAGCAACCTGTCCAGCGTGTACCCCGCTTCTCGCCCTAACTCGCAGCCCGACAGCTGGTATTACTTTTTTTTTAGCTCCAGCTCTCCGTGACCTTGAATTGGATATTTGGAAGAAGATAGATTGATGGAATTTTTTTGGTTAATTCTGGTAGACTTTTTTTAAAGGAGTAGTTTGACATTTTGGTTTCTTTCAGTGGGCTGGCAGCCCATCTGAGTTCCCGCCTAAGACTAAACCCCCTGCTGGTCCTGACCGTGAAATCTTGATAGCCTGTTTTTGCTGTTAACTCTTCTAAAGCTATAAAAACATCTTGAAAAAGAAGTAATGAGTACTATTTTAACTTTTCAACATTGATTGTCATTCTTTGCTGTATGTGACTGATGGTTCTCTCTTGCTGGTTTTAGGGTTAAACAGTTGATGTGGATTGATAGTGTCACTGCCCCATCCCATCCTCTTATTGGTTGAAGTCACAGTGCTGAGGCTGACAACTTCTGTGGCAGAAATTCTGCACTTATTGCCCCCTCCATATCTTTCCATTTAGTGTGCATGGCTCGTGCCAGTTGGCAGGTAGTTTTTCTATGAATTATTAAAGACCATCGATGCTTGTAGTTGTTTTCTGTTGTTGCATAAGTGACTCTGCTTTTTATTTTAAAGAACTTCATTTGCATTTCTGCCAGTCTGCAAGTCAGCTCAAATTTTACTGTTCCAGCTTGCGTTTCTTACAGCGGTTAGCGTGTTCTGGGTTCAAATCCACCGGCTTGCTGAAGCCTTTCTTTGTGGACTTTACCTGTTTGGGTTCTCTCCGGGTTCTTGGGTTTTCTCCCAGACTCTCATGTTTTAGGTCAGGAATTTGACTGTGAATGATGATCTCTCTCTGATAGACTTAAAGGTGTACCAAGGCAGGGGTTGAACTACGTGATGGCACCCTAATCTCCGCTGAGGCAATCAGATGGATTATCTGCAATTGCTTGGAAAAAACAAAACATATATATGTATATGAAAATAATCAGTTAAAAAAGGGCCTGTCTATACAGAGTTTATAGGGCTTATCAGTGGTTTTTATTAAAAACAATGACTACCTATAATATGTAACTAGAGCCCTTCCACCAACAGAGCTTGTGAATATGTAAGGAACAGGCATGAGTGACATCAGCCTTCTCATCTCATCGTTGCCACCCCCAAAAGAACAAAGTGTGAAGATCCACAGTCTTTTTCTATACTTGGGTGCCATTGCTGACCTGTAAGCATCACAAAGGTAGCTGCTGAAGTTGCTGTTTTTACATAAATCTGCCAATTGGAGCTTTTAATTTATAAATAATTATTTGGGCTAATATTGTGGCATTAAAATCAAGTCACAAAATGAGTCTTTCCACATTAAATACACCTCTGCCTTTGGGCTGATCAGAGATCTGTTTCACCGAAATGACTGGTAAAAGTCATTCACTGGTATATGAAAGTTGGCAACTTGCTGTAAAATACTCAGATTTCCTGAAATGTGAAAACAGACATTTTAACAGTGGAGTTAACAGTATAACTATTTTCTCTATTCTTCTGTGTAAAGCTGTACAGTATACAAGAGCTGACCTTCAGACTGCAGCCCTACAATATACTGTTTATAGTCTACGTGCTGTTAGCTGTCAGTGTTACAAGGTCATGAATTTTAACAGTGTGGAGAACACAAAGCATCTGTGTTTCCTTTATTCTCTTTGTCTTTCTTATAAACACATAAGGATTTCTAGTCATACTTACAATGCACGGGTGCCCACACGTACACGTGTAATAAAAGGAAGCACATCTCTGGGATGTGAAGCTTCTAGCTGCTGGCCTTTTTTTTTCCTAAATAAAATATATGATAAGTGCATACCTTTCCTGAAGAGAAAAACCGTGCAGTGTGTATTAACAGGGGTCTGAAAGCTTTTGTCAACATGACTTGAAAAATTGATGTGCACCTCTACAGCTCTGTTAGAGGCCAGCTTCCCAATGTCGTACTAACTAATGTGTGTCTGTCGTGTTGGTTCTACCTGTGAGGGTCAGATGTGATCTGCGCGTTTATTTTGATCATAATCTGCTGCGAGATTTCGGGGTTATGGGTGGGAAGCCACACCACCTGTGTCTCAGCAGAGTGCGCATACGTTCTGTGACATGTATTAATTATGAAATGTTTCACGTCGGACGTTTTGCAGAGTTTTCCAACATCTCTCTGCTACCATGATGCCCTTTTGCGGTTGCCGTGTAAAAGATTTAGCTTTCTATTTGATTGTTTATTTTCCAGAGATACGAGCACTCTGCAATGCACGCACATGTGCACCCACACACACACACAGACAGAGTTACTTTCTACTCAGCTGATGCTGATTCTAGCTGATTAACTCAGGTTGACCTTTTCCCCTACCCAGCTGCTCCTGTCAGTCCATGCTCAGGCTCTTTCAATGCATTATGTACAACATAACACTGGTGTATGTGTGTGCGTGTGTGTGTGTGTTTAATGGGCCAGGTTTCGTACTCCAGCATCAGTACAACTGCTGCACAGTAATCTTCCACTTGTATAAGCAAAAGAGCAACGAGTGCTCTTGATTTAAGCTTTCTGTGCACAGGCAATCACACAGCCAGCACTCCAAAATCAATAGACCACCCTGCGCTCTGCCTTCAAGCTTCTAGGAGAGGACTCTTCCCTCCCGACGGAAAATTTGGAATCAGAGAGGGGACCTTATGTGTGCTCGCCTCCCAGATGAAATTGAAATGGACGTTGCTGCTCATTCATAAAAATCTAAGTAGCATTCCTGCGAACATTCAGCCGGCACTGATGCTTCACAGACATCAAAACAATTTTGTTTGCTTTAGTTGGTATTCTCTGTGGCATAACAGTGGGTAATGAAATGTGATCATTATATAATTCCCATTTGTTCTCTCTCCAGTTCCATCTTAGATGCCATTTGTTATTTGACACAGTTAACTAAGTTTGTGCTGCAGTTTGCTTGCTTTATCCTGTGACAGCAGAAATTAAGGAAACGCTGATAATAATGTTTCAGCCTTTATCGAGTTAGTGGTTTCTGTTATTCCTGGTGAAATCAAAAGCATCTTAATGTTATTAAAAGAGAATTTCTTTAATTTTCTTTCACTGATTTGTTGCTTTAAGTGTAATTTTGTTTATTAGAAATAATTTCTATTAACAGTGCACAGATTCACTGGCTTCACTTCTCTTTCTTCTTCACTTCTGAAAAATGTAAACTGTAGCCAACAAAGTGATAAAATGAATATTTTTACTGTTTAAACCTGATCAGTTTACACCTTTGCTATTCTTGCGGTGACAGGACAAAGTGTCTTCTGTCCAAAAATAGGTATGTACTGCAGTCAGACATCATGCAGTCGCTCTTGTAACACCAGCGTGCTGCTTTGTAGAACCAATCAGATGTCATATTTTATTATACAACAGGTTTTTTGCCTTCCAGAGCTCTCTAACAAGGTTACAATCACTGACATAAAATCTATAGCAGCAAAGCATCCTTGTAAATGAATTTAATTTATCTTTACTCATAAGATTGGAGCCTTCCATGTAATATACTCATAATACAGACACACTGTCCTCTGTGGGCATGACTGTCAGGCTGTACATTAAGCTAAAAGAGGCTATGCTGTTCAAATGAATTTTCTTTTGCATATACACACTTCAAGCCATTTTTGGCATTTCCAATTGTAAGATTTTGCTTGTTGAGGTGGGCTCGACATTAATACTTTTACTTTCAGATAGCTGCTGTTTTGTTTTTTTAATTATTTTTTCTTTTTAAAGTTAAATATTTTAGCTTAAATCAGAAACACGAAAATTAAAAATTTTGTTTTTCTTTTTTTTTCTCCTCGAAACACCTCATTGCTGAACTGCAATAGCTTCATGGTCCACTGAGGGACCACAGCCCACATTTTAAGAATCACTGTTCTAAGTGAAAAGTTCAGGGACATCTAAAACTGCCAAAATATATATCTAAAAACAAAATACGTAACAAAGAATAAAAGATGTTAAACTTTAAGGCCCAAGAGTCGTGTTGTCGTCTGACCTCCACTGTTTGAAACCACTAAAAGTATATAAAGATGCAGCATTCTAAAGCCAGTTCGTTAAATTCATTTCCACCTAGATATTCTACAAAGTGCACAGCGGAAGCGCTTAGGAACCACAACTGCTCATGAAGTTACAGAGCGAGGTTGCCGTGTGCTGAGTCATAGATGTAGCGTGTGCTCTGCTGACTCAATAACTAAGGAGCTCCAAACCTCCTCTAGCATCAACATCAGCACAAAAACTGTGAGCCAGGAGCTTCACAGCATAGGTTTCCATGTCTGAGCAGCTCCTGTAGGTCTAATGTGTTGGTGGCCCAGTACTTTTGTCCATATAGTGTAGTGGGGCGACCGTGGCTCAGGGGGTTGGGAAGCGTATCTGTAACCGGAAGGTCGCCGGTTCGATCCCCGGGCTCTCTGTCCTGGTTGTTGTGTCCTTGGGCAAGACACTTTACCCTACCGCCCACTGGTGTTGGCCAGAGGGGCCGATGGCGCAATATGGCCTCGCTTCTGTCAGTCTGCCCCAGGGCAGCTGTGGCTACAACCGTAGCTTGCCTCCACCAGTGAATGAATAGTGGCATTGTAAAGCGCTTTGGGTGCCTTGAAAAGCGCTATATAAATCCAATCCATTATTATTATTATTAGCTTACTGGAACCACTGATCTTCCCACAAATTTGCCAGTGTTATCTGCTTCAGTTACCCGCTTTGTTAGCACAAAGTAGCTATCAACTAGGCCCCTTAAAATGAATTGCGCTTGGGTATTGCACCATACCGAGCTCTTGCTGGAAGTTAGAGACAGGATGAGTATGAAAACCTAGGGCAAGCCTATTCAAATGGCAGCCCGCGGGCCACATGCGGCCCAGAAGCAACCTGCGAGTGGCCGCATGTGGTCCTGGCAGAAACACAGAGAAAACACAAAAAATTAATTAATTAAAAAAAATTAAAGATTCCTACAGCGTAGTGTAGACTGTGAATGCAACACTCCTAGTAGCCTAGCAATATTTAACCCACAATGCACCGTGATGTAAACATATCAAACTATCATCATAATGTATGATGCAACAACAGCATGTCTTTCTCAGTCCAAAAGCGTAAAATTGACAATTAAAACCTTCGGTTTAACCCTGCCTGGACTGACAAATACTTATTCATTTTACCGCCAAATCCAAATGCCAAACCTATGTGTTTAATTTGCAGTGAGTGTGTTGCGGTACTTACGAAGGCACCACAATGACAAACACCAATGTTTCCTGCACAAACTTTCCAGAGCAATCTCAGGAGAGGGCTGCAAAAGTACAGTTTAATTGCGAGTTTAATAATCTTACAACCGGATTTGTACTACCATGAGGGTCCTGTACAGCCCAAGAGAGCTGCAGCAGCTTCCCTTCTTGTTTGCTGGATCTTGGCGAAGAAGAGCAAGCCTTTCACAGATTCTGAAACGGTGAAATACTGCATGCTGGCCGTGGTGGATGCGGTGATAAGTGACGAAAAAATGAAAGTCAGTGTGATATCTGCTATTAAAAACGTACCCCTGTCAGACAGTTCAAATATTCATAGAGTTGAAGTTCTGGCTTGAAATGCTGTTACATGACCTGAAGAAAACTGATGTAATGTCAGGATGGCAGAAGGTGGGTTCACAGACAGAACTGATAATGCACAGTTGTGCATATATGTCCGTTTTTTGGATGGCAAATTGCTCGGTTTACTACCGTTAGAGGGACACACACAGCTGGCGAAATAATGTTTGAGAAGATTTCAGGGTTTTTTGAGGAAAATGGTCTGATATGAAGCGTGACGGATATACTAGTGACGGATGGGGTCCATCCATGGGAGGAAAAGTGAGTGGTCAGCAAAATATTTATTTTAATTTGAAAGGGAATTATCGAAATGTTTTTTTGTTATTGTTTGAAATGTGCAAAAAAAAAAAAAGTTTGGTTATAGCTCCCTTTTTTTAAATGGACCTTTTGGTGTGAATTTGTGAGAGGTCACCAGGTTTACAGGGGAAAAAAGAATAAAAAATTACTTGTTTTTCAATACAGTTTGAAATTGATTATGATCTGCTGCTTACTGGCTGCAAAAAAAATATCTGGCCCAGTTAAATTCCCCGGTTTGAAAATCTGGCCCAACTAACTTTTTAGTTGAATAGTCATGACCTAGGGTGTTAGCCCAGGTGGAGCTGCTGGGGGTGCAGATCTTTATGGTAAACCTTATTTGTGCAGCATTAATTTAAAAAATGATCACCAACACACTATTTAGAATTAAAGAATGAAATTGCTGCTTTTTGAATACAGCAAGCAGCCACCACTGGGCCACCTTTTTGCGCTCCATCACTGCCTTACTGCTTGTTCGAAACCTTGTTTGAATCTTTAATAACTGTTTTTATTTGGCGCGGTGATCGGAGGAAACACAGGAGAGTGTGTTCATGCTAAGTCCTGCAAGTGAAATGCACTGAAATCTGAGCCCAACCAGCCCTGCTAATATGCAGCGTAGGCCTGTCTAAGCACATCAGATCTGTTGTGGGGGAGTTAACAAGGAGGCCCAGATGAGTGTCAAAACAGTGTGCTTATCAAGCACCAGAGCAGCACCACTGCTTTGGTGGAGGCTGCAGAAGCTTCTCCTGTAACCTCTAATTCACACTGACCTGTGGTGCATTTCTAGTAATCAGATGAATCAGCAGCCCTCCTACTGAGATTCTTCAACATCCAGTTTATTTTGTAAACTGTCAGAAGAAAGCAGAATATTTCAACTCTCATGCGTGCCTTGACATCAAAGCTAAATATGGTGGATGGATATAAGAATAAATGTATAACTTTCTTGTCTTAAGGATATTTTAAAATCCACATATCTGCACTCTGTCAAATCTGATTTATTTGGTGTATCTGCTCACACTGATTGCATTCACAGGCAGAGATTGATAGATTTGGTGCCCTGCTGTTGGCTGACTATAGAAAGCATATTCTGCTACTACGCACAGACACAAGGGAAAATACAGAAGCAAAAAGTGTCACCTAGTCCGCCAACAGCAGGCAGTAATTACTGTAGTTGTTTCTAATCCCTGTTACATGCTGTAAAATGTAAAATGTGTTGACTTTCGGAATAGGAAATGTCATATCTGAAGCTCAAAGACATTTCATTTGAGTCCTATTTTAATATGAAAGAAGTTCAAACAAATAGTCTGCAAACATGTTTTTTCTTTTCGAGGAGAAATGTGTACACAGCACTAATGTACTTTACTCGTTAGCCACTGTATAACCAATTAAGTAACCAGTCCCCTCCCCCCCAAAATAAGCAGTGACATTTTTGTCCCAATTAAATTCTAATGTGCTTTCTCCATTAAAGCAGCAGCAGCAGCTCGTTCTGATCTGATTCAGTCTGTTATGATAAGATTTAAGTTGAAATTAAAAAGCTCTCCCCGTCTGATGGCTCCACTCGCTGTGAAACAATAATGTGCAACGCGATGAATAAAATATTGAAAGCCCGGGCTCACTAAATGACATACACTTGCCCCCATAGTAAACTTCCCCAGTTCTGCCATGCTGCATCAGGAGGGGTTTGATGGTGTCTTGGTGTGCGGTGCTTTAACTGAGGTAGCATCTTTCCAGATGGATTCAAAGAGGGAGAGATGCTCAGCTGTTACTAGGCTGCCCTCTGGCAGTGCCACAGCTTCTGGGAGCAAGGTTGTGCGACTCACTTACACTCATGGTTCCACCTCAATTAAAAACCAGTCAGCGAAGCGGTTTCTTTGTTTCCACGCATGCAGGGAACTTTAGCGTGCAAATGTTGGTGCTGTCTGGAACGATGACTGCTGATCATGGTGGTGCCTTTCAGAAAAGAGAAATGACTGGACCCTGGACTTGTTTTCTGTCACCCGATAAGTTGAGGGCTCTCTGACTTATGCTGTTTGCGCTCTTCACTTCTCTCGACAGAAGTTTGTTTGATCTACATGTTGAGTATCGTCCCCAGAAAGTGGAGCACACAGTTTTGTGGGTTTAAAAGGTTTCCACCAGTGTTTTATTATCCCAGTGGTTCAATGGGTTTAGGCTCACACCCCACTGGTCCTAAACATCAGGATTTTTTATTTATTTATAGACAATATATGCAACCATAATGTTTTTTAATGTACTTTATTATCCTACCACTACTGCTATCTGTTTTCACGCACCAGCTTATATGAGAACATAAAATAAGATAATAAAAAATCAAAGCAAATGTTGGGGCTTAATCATAATGAAGTCATAGGTATATATACCTATACACTACTTTGTATAGGCATATATGCTAGAAGTAGTTGCTGGGTCTTTGGTTAAAGTCTTTATTGTACTGTATAGCTGCAAGCAATGGCTTATTCTTAAGAGGCACCTTTTAGATTACTCCTTCACTAGAATATACAGTATATAATGTTTGGAAGCCTGAAATCTAAGTTTCCAGTTTTTACAGTTTTCAGCTGCATAGTGCATAGTTTGTCTGTCCGGGTATGTTAAGCTAGCAGCCTGGAGGGCACTCACAACCATCTAAATTATCAGTCATGTAAAGTATGAACGTGGATTAATGAATAAAAGTAACTTAAGGTCAAAACATTATCTGAACTGTCACTACCAATTTCTTCCTTGGGATAGGCTCCCAAGAAGATGGTTTAAGAACAAGTCAGGGCTTTAAAATGCTAATAAAGTAGTCATACGTGCGACTATCTTCACTATCTTTCACCTGATTGCATTTGTGTACAACTGTTCTGCCTGTCCCATTGAAGCTGTTTATATATGTATATTTAATACAGAAAATAAGCAAAAACAAATACAGTAGGTCCACAATAAAAGACAAGCTCAAGCCAATTTTAAATTTGCTGTAATTTTTTGCAGTATTAGGCAAGGCAAGGCAAGTTTATTTGTATAGCACAATTCAACAACAAGGTGATTCAAAGTGCTTTACAGAGACATTAGAAACAGAGAACAATAAAAAGCTGATATTTTAAAATTGATTAAAAACAAGCAAAATAAAGACTACATTAACAAACCAACAAACAAGCAAACACCGTATATAAAATCAAAAAAGATAAATCAGAACAGATAAATCAGTAGTTAAATGTTAAGTTTTGAATTTAAGGCTTAACGTGTGGATTTGGTGCTTTATCAAATGCAGCTTGAGAAAGGTGAGTCTTCAACCTGGATTTAAATAACTGAGTGTTCAGCTGATCTGCGGCTTTCTGGGAGTTTGTTCCAGATATAAGGGAGCATAAAAGCTGAATGCAGCTTCCTCCGTGTCTGGTTCTGAACTCTGGGAACTGATAAAAGACCGGATCCAGATGACCTGAGGGATCTGGATGGTTCATACTGGGTCAGGAGGTCATTGATGTATTTTGGTCCTAAACCATTCAGAGCTTTATAGGCCAGCATCAGAACTTTAAAGTCTATCCTCTGACGGACAGGCAGCCAGTGTAAGGACCTCAGAGCTGGACTGATGTGGTCCACTTTTTTGGTCTTAGTGAGGACTCGAGCAGCAGAGTTCTGAATGAGCTGTAGTTGTCTGACTGATTTTTTAGGTAGACCTGTAAAGATGCTGTTACAGTAATCAAGCCTACTAAAGATGAATGCATGGACTAGTTTTTCCAGGTCCTGTTGAGACATCAGATCTTTTATCCTTGATATATTCTTGAGGTGATAGTAAGCTGACTTTGTTATTGTCTTAATGTGTTTTTCTAAGTTTAGGTCTGCATCCATCACTACACCCAAATTTCTCACCTGGTTTGTGGTTTTTAGATGTATAGATTGAAGTTCTCTGGTGACCTGTAATCGTTTTTCTTTGGCGCCAAAGACTATTACCTCAGTTTTGTTTTTGTTTAGCTGGAGAAAATTGTGGCACAACCAGTCATTGATTTCCTCAATGCATTTACCAAGAGCCTGTACAGAGCCTCGGTCTCCTGGTGACATTGTGATATATATTTGTGTGTCATCTGCATAGCTGTGATAGTTTATTTTGTTGTTGTTTATAATCTGTGCCAGTGGAAGCATGTAAATGTTAAACAGAAGGGGTCCCAAGATGGAACCTTGGGGAACTCCACATGTGATACTTGTCTGCTCAGATGTGAAGTTACCTATTGATACAAAGTATTTCCTGTTTTCTAAGTATGTTTTGAACCAGTTTAGTACAGTTCCTGAAAGACCTGTCCAGTTCTCCAGTCGTTTGAGTAATATGTTGTGGTCAACTGTATCAAATGCTGCACTGAGATCCAGTAAAACTAGGACTGACATTTTTCCACTGTCTGTATTCAGACATATGTCATTAAACACTTTGGTCAGAGCGGTTTCAGTGCTGTGGTTCTGTCTAAAACCTGACTGGAAGGCATCGTAGCAGTTATCCTGTTTTAAGAAGTAATTGAGCTGTTGAGAAACTGCTTTTTCAATGATCTTACTTAAAAACGGGAGATTTCAGATCGGCCTGTAGTTGTTCATTTGTGTCTTGTCAAGATTGTCCTTTTTCAGTATAGGTTTGATTACAGCAGTTTTTAGTGATTCTGGAAACACACCTGATAATAAAGAAAAGTTGACGATCTGTAACAGGTCTGACTCTAAAGTCTTTGAGACCTTTTTGAAAAAACTTGTTGGCAGGACATCTAAACAGCAGGAGGAGGAGTTCAGTTGACCTAAGATGTCCTCCAGGTCTTTGCTGTTAATCGGGTGAAACTGTTTCATGGTGTTTAAACAGTTTTTTTGGTGGACACAGTACATATCCTGGATCTGCTGTTGATGTACCAATTGCTTGTCTAATTTTTTGGATTTTTTCAGTGAAGAATTTGGCAAAGTCATTGCAGGCCATGGTCGAATGAAGTTCAGCTGCCACTGACACAGGAGGGTTTGTTAGCCTGTCAACTGTAGAAAATAAGACCCGAGCATTATGGCTGTTTTTAGTGATGATGTCAGAGAAGTAGGACCTCCTTGCATTCCTCAGTTGTAAATTATAATTGTGAAGTTTCTCTTTCTCTATGTGCTTTTATGTGTGCCCTATTTCTCCAACTGCCCCACACAGAAAAAGTGTTTTTATTTAAAAAGCTGGCAGGTACAGTATGTTTCATCTCTTTGGCTAACACTGTGTGAAATCCCAAATAGAAAGGCACCGTCACTCATCCGAAAAAGCCACAGCGCTGCATTGTTCTGCTTGCGTTTTTTTTTTCTCATTGTCAGATATCCTGATGTCTCTATAATAAGTTGTCATGTCCATACAAAACAGATGAGCATTATTGAAGTGTGCTGACAGTTCAGCTAAAGTCGAGCGCTTGAAATGCTGCTGAGATGGATCTTACCACATGAGTGCCCTTAGGAGGCCTTACTTCACACTGTGCCAGTCAAGCCATACTGTGACGCTCCCATCTCTCAACAGGCAGAGCGTTGCGTCTGGCACTCACTGTCACAACATGGCAGAATGATAGGCTCGCGCTGCTTGCTCCCAAATCTCCCACTGATCGTGGCGTCTGCTGAGCGATCTCAGAAAATATCGACTATAGACCTCTGCGGTGGTACCTCGGCTCCTTGACAGTGTGATAGGGTTTATGACCTTTCCTCTTGTTAGGCTCAAACTCTGGAGTCATCTTGTGGGAATTTGTATAATCCCCTCAGGTGTGCTGTTCATCCTTTCCACATTTAGTTGCTTTTGAGGTGCCAGAACAATAACAAATCAAATGCTATATTAATAAATGTGTCAGAATATTGTAAGAAACACAAGATCTGAAACATTAATTCTGTCATTGGGGGTGTTTGTGACTCTTCTGCTTCTGGATGCTGTCCAAAAATCTCTTATTTTCACTGTTTCATACTTTTCCGTTTTCAGATTGGACTCTTTGGTTCATTTTTCTTTTTTTCGTACGAGTGATGCCGTGAGCTAACCCACCCATTAATGAGATGATTAATGATTATTCAAAAGTTGTGGCTGATTGGTGTAGAACACCATTGTTCGACCGTTTCTCAGCCTCAGGTTCAACCCCAGGGTCTGACTTGAGGTTTAGTCCAAACTCACCTCCCATCACCTCGTCGTTTCCCGCCGTCTTCTTCTTTGTTTTGTTGCCTTTTACGTCCTTTGACTGTGACCACAGTGGCAAACTTGGCTCTAAATTTTCATTGAGGAACACTTACAATAGAGTGCATGTAGTGACACTATAGTAGCAAAAAAGGTCAGTCAGAGTGAACGCGAGTAGCTGGCTGCTGTTATGCCTTTAAGGACAAATTGTAGCCAAACAAATGTGCGTTTTACACATAAGCAGTTCAAGCTGTGAGGACAAAATGTTTTTCTGCTCAGAGGTGACAGCTCAGTAATATTAGCCTCAGTTGTTTCCAGCTTGTGCCGCTGTCACTGGTCATGACACTGGTATGTATGCTAGCCAGCCTCTTATTCCTTATTAAAGGTCAAGGCTGTAGGCAACTATTTTTTGCAATGGATATTTTGCTCTTCGGGGCTCCGACACAGTGTGCGATTGTTCTTCAGCTCATCTCCCCGAGCTGATCGGACTGTATCGAGACGACGCTCCAGTGCTGTAATTATAGGGTTTCTTGGTGTCTAAGATTTTCCTCTGTTTGTTTTATACACTGCAATTCTCTTTGATTGCTTTGCTGCAGTATGGAACAATGATGTCGCCACAGTGCCGGTGGCACCCATTGACCTTAAGGTCAATCTGGCAGCAGGTTCTGAATTTTGACAGGGGCAGCCAACTGTGGAGAGAGGCGCACGCCTTCAGGCGCTCTGTGTGTTCCGTCAATGTTCGTTAGTCAAATAAACTGTGTAGTATCACCCCTTTGTCTTTTATTAACAGGGTGAACCAATGACAAATTTACTTAGAGCCAGGAAGCTGTGACAGTGTGTGTAACCTGCCTCTTTACATCATCGAATACCAATGCTAAAAGGCTTACCGTCAACTGCTGTCATCGCGCATTATCTGTATACCCCATAACACGTGCAAGCTTACAGTACACAAGCGAGCGCGCGCAGCTTCTAAGACAGCCATCTCTGGGATTGATGACATCGACACACTGTAAGCGATGGACGTTTTCAACAGCCGAATATTTCTCCCGAAGCGGGAGAGGTCACAAGTGCACAAAGAGCTCATTACAGAGATGAGTCAGAGATGTGTGGTGAGAGGCTGGCCTGTAGTTCTGCAGGAGGTGAATGAAACAATTAGTTTCTGCTGTGCGAGAGCTACAAAACACACATTTCCCTCTTTTGTAAAGATAGCCTGCAGAAGTGCCACGATCGGTAACTTTTCACACAGTATTCCCGAAAATGATTTTTCAGTTGCATCAGTGAGTAATACGCCCTACTTTGTATGATGTTGTTACATCATCCTAGAAATATTACATACTTTTCCCCCTGAAACCTAGTTTTTTAGGGGATTACATAACCATGAATTTTGAAACATGGACTTAATGTTCAACTACAACGTCTCTAGGTTGTCTTGGTGGTAAGAGCATAGATTCTCCATGTCATGTCTTACAGCTGCCTGTATGTCTGTGTGCATTTCAAAAGTGTTTGTACAGGAGCTCCACAGACTGATATTAGTTACTGTAAATGGGAAAAATAGAAAAGAAAACAGTTCCTTAACCTTAAAAATAGAAGTGTGGCTGTATTATATTAATCCAAATTTCATACAACACATTAGGAATGCTGTCGTTTGAGAATCTCCATAAACTGCAAGTTGAATTTGTTTATTAGGATTACTGTTGTAAACACCTTTGCACATAAAAATGCATCACCAGATGATAATAATGTATTTTTTCCTGTTTGTTTCTTTTAATTATTGACTAAAGATAAAATGATAAATCATCTAGATTGCTAGGTCAGTTCACACCCCATATATTTGCTGTATGCCTTTATAAAAACATAGTTAACCCTCAGTCTAGGGCTGTGCGATATGACCAAGATCTCATATCCCGATATAAGACATCTATCGTCTCAATAACGATATAAATCACAAAAATTTTACATTTTCTGAAAATTCTGTGAATCTCGGGCAGCTCGACTTGCGTGAAGTGTTTCCAGCTGCGCGTCATGTAGCTGGAGTCGAGTGTTTTAACCGATGCATGAAACGATACATTTTTAGACATAAGTTGTAACGGTGCCGTTTTATTTGTGAGTATTTATTACACGGCGTGCTGCGGGGAAAAGCCTGTTCTAACGTTTGAGCCTAAAGTTTATTTTTTAGCACCTGGCGGCTCTTTTTTGCTTCTCATCCGTAAATAATCTGCTCTTTCACGTGATTCAGTTTATTTTGAAAAGTCTCAACAGGATCTTGAGCTTTATTGTGAAAGGTTTATGTGGAAAATAAATAAGCGGACACGCGAGGGTTTTACCATCATTGTTGCTAACCACAACGCATGAAAACAGGCGCTTGCCCGTCTGTAGTGTGGTTATATTAAATATGAGAGAAAGAGAGAACTTTAAGAAATTAATATAGCCACTACAGTGACCATCAAAACGATGAAAAAATATTGCCGTAAACAGTTTATTTTGCGACACCAGAAAACAAATGATAGCGTAAAATGAAACGATAGACGTTTTTATATCGTCATCCGATATATATCGTTATATCGAACAGCCCTACCTCAGTCCATTAATCATTTAATCATTGTCTTTTAAACTGCTGCATGTCTGTTCAGACAGCTGTTCCTTTACCACATGCATGTGAGTGACTATCTTCAATCATTGAAAGCTACTACGAGAATGTATTTATTTATATTAAAATGTACACATTAGCTGCTTACTTGCCAGGTTTTGAACGTGTAGACACAAGGATCTAATATTTAGAGCAAGTGCTTGGTTAATAATTCAGTTTTACAAAATTTTGCATAAATATTTTTCCCCTCATGGGCTTCAAACATAAATTTAAACATAATTTATGGAAAATCAGTATTAGAAAATGCTAATTAGCGTATATTGTCTATTATTTTTCATTGAAATCACTCATAGCCCTTTTTATTGGATCTGTGAATCTGATATTTTTACATTAATCTCTTCAGTGAGTAGGACCAGTTTTCACAACTCTAATAGAAATCAGGATTTCCGAAGAATATGCAAAAGGAAAATATAAACTAATATGTTCTTCTAATATTACTGCGATATAGAGCTGGATCTAATTCTGCAGCAATGCCACTGAACCAGCAGAGACGAAAAAGGTTATCAAGATGGTTTTTAAGAAGCCAAACAACATACAGGGGGAAAAAACATGTACCAGATAAAGGGAATAAAATATTTTTCATGTATGTAAATGTAAAAAGAAGGTTTATAATTAAGTATTTAAATAAATTGTTTAAAGAAAATAATTTCTCAGTTGATTTAGTGTAGTGGTGTACACATTAACAAGCCTAGCAAGCGGTTCAGGACCAGGAAGATATGGACACTCCTCGGGGGTTGAATCTGGCGTGAAAATATGCCGAGTCAAATATGCGGAGCTGCCTGCTGTAGCGATGCCTTAAAAATAAGCAAGAAGCAGTCGTAGATGTTGTAAACACATTTGGCTGATGCCCCAATACTGTTTTATTTTTGCTGTTAATATGAGCAGCAGTAGTCTGCTTACTTTCTCAAAGGACACGAGTATTGAATTCGTGTCTACAAAGTGATCAGTAACCAGTTGTAGTGGTAGTGTTTCAAGAGAAAAAGATGCGACACGATAAAGTTTATCAATTCAACATTTATTTCAGGCGAGGATAGAAGCATTTCTGAAATATTCACTCATAAAAGCGGGGCTCATTTGAAGGGGCGAAAGCAGAATTAGATATGCAGATAAACGATCCACAGAACAAAACATTCCCTATATGTGTGTATATGTGTTATCTGCAAACAGAGTGAGATAACCCAAAAGAGCTAGAGGTCTTGCCACGTTCCACAGACACATTATTTAATCATATTTAATATGCCTTATCTGGAACTATTTTAGGAAGAGAATTGATACCCCCAATTTCATGACTGTACTGTTAAATGTGCCTGTTGTGCCTGACTGTGGGGGGAAGATTAATGCACGCATCAGTGTTGATTGGGAATTCTTCCATGGTCATAGTGTAACTGCTGAAAAGGACAGATGCAAATGGACAGCAGAGCCAAACGGGGGGAGCAGCTTCTTTGTACGAATGAGAGACAGAAAAAAAGTTGAGAGAAAAATATCCAAGGTCTTAGATGAGTCTGAAAAGATGCAGAACTTCTCTCTCTTTAGGGGTTTTCCCCAAGCTTGCTGAAAAAAGAAAAAAAAAAAAAAAATCCCCCACCCTCGTGGTTTGAAATGCAAAGTTAACAGTTTTACTCAGCCCCCCCTAAAGGCTTGTATAGTCTCTCCTAATCTTTTTTAATGTGTCAAAAGGCTTTCTTGAGAGTCTCTGTGAAATTTCACACTTAAGTTGTTTGCAAAGTCAGTCTGAATTACAGTGTAGAGTGAGGGTTAACTTTTCTGAAGGGGTCGGGGAAACTTTTTAAAGTCTGTATGTTGTGTTTGTGTATGGCAGAAGGGGGAGGAAGGCGTGAGGGTGTTTAGAAATCAGTGATGCTGCTTGTATGTCCACACTCGGATGTGAAAAACAGGTAATATCATTTTTCAGCTTTAGTGGAATTTTAATTGTGATAATAAAATCCGAAATTTTATTTTAGTGAACAAAGCATTGGCAAGTTTTGATTTGTAATAGTGCATACTGTACTGTGCTCACATGCAGCTCTTTTGTATATCAAATTATCACCTCAGTACGAGGGAGGTCTGTTTTTATATGCAACACCGGGATTTTGTGCAACAAAGAGAGGGCTTTGTGGTACTGCAGTGATTTACTCAAAAATTGCAAAAAGTAGTAAAAAGACATGAAAGAAATCTCTTTAAAAGGTTTCTCTAATGAAGAGGAAACAAAGCAAATGTTTTTGTCATGGTGGCCGTAACACTTTGATAAGCATTACTTCCAGATATGAACTAATGCTTTAATCATAGGTTGCATACAGTTGGGACGTCCCACTTTATTAGTGCCAAAAACCAAGCTGTGCAAAAGTCTTGAGCCACCCCCCTTATTCTTTATCATTTGGTTGCAAGGAGCGACACTTTCTAAAAGAGATGTTGAGCAATAGTTCTCCAGGCTTTCTGCAGGTATGATATTTTTCTTTGTCTTTTTCACTCATTTTCAGTTCAGTCCTTGTACCTGCACATTTTCAAACATTTGTTAAGCCACTTAACACTGACCTATGAACCAAGGCACCTAACAGAAGGGAGGAACCAGTGTTGGGTTTACAGATAGCAGACAACTTAGAAACAAAATAACATATTTTAAATAGTATCTTTAAGCATTTTGTTACCAGCAGCCTGTTACAAAAATAAATAAATCAATAAATCCCTGCACCTATTTCTCATTTTCGTAGCAAAATATAAGGTCATGAGAGGTGGCTCAAGACTTTTGAACAATACTGTATGCAGGTTAGGCTCTTTTTTATTTATATATATATATATATATATCCATCTGTCCATCCATAACACTGAGCGATGAGGGGTCTCAACCTTTTATCCAAGACAAAGCCCAGACATCTTTATATGCAGAATTATTTCCACAGTTTATATTTGAGATATTATTCTTTCACTCACCTTTCATTGCCAAAGGTGAGGGTCATCGACAGCTTCACTCCCCTCTCTTCCCTATGACCAGCCTGGACAGCATCTTCATCCCTGCAGATGCTGCATCGTGCTCTTTTACTAGAGAGCCAAGAATTTCAACACTATTTAACAAAAGCAAAAAAAAAAACCCCAAACATATTGCATACTGTGATAGTATGGGGTTAGCAGTGATAATCATCATCATCACTGCTGACATATAGATCTTTAGTTGATTTACAGTGATGAGCCCAAGCATTATAACATTTTAATACTGGGATATGTCATGTTCTGAGTTATGTTACATGGCATAAGAGTCAGTTCTCATAGTGTGTTCATTTGGGAGAAAAGAGCAGGTGCAAACAGGAGCAGGTCTTTGGAGGATGTGCTGGAAAAAATCAGATCCTTCCAGGATTTTAAAGGATTTGCTGTTAATGTCTGGTTTCCTGAGACTCCTGGGAAACTTCACAGGCCATATAGGACACCAGGATGGTGGATCGAAACTGTTTTGATGGGACACGAAGGCCCAACAGCATAAGGCAGAGGTGGTGATAATTATGGCTTAATGAGCGGGCTTTAATTGTAAAGCCTACACAAGAATGTGCTCTTCTAATTGAGTCAGTGTTCTGCAGTTTTACCCATTTTTGCTCAAAATAAATACTCTTTATAAATGTTACCAGCTAATAACATTCAGTATTATCAATACAAAGAGTCTCAGATCCTGCCTGTCAATCGCTTCCCTTCGATGCACTGATAGTGCCTCCGACTGGCCTCGTTAAGGTTGGCAGGTCAAGACGTAAAAAGAGTTTAGTCGATATGAAAATCTTTTACCCTGCACAGACTTTTCTTTCTGATTTGGTGCATTGAGCAGTTTCATCACCCTCAGAAAAGAGTGAATCTATTCTCTTAATGTAATTTGTGGAAAATGTACCATGACAGTGTAATTATTTTGAGGGGGCCAATTTGCATTTCCTTTGCCCGGCAAGCTGAATGTTACTGTAGGTTCTAAGGCCTTAAAGATAAATGAATAATCTAGAGTATTTAAAACCCATGAAACATTTAAATGAAGTAATTTCACTTCCTAAAGGGCATAGGGAAGATGTTTCCATACATACTCAGACTCACTTTTTAAATAAACATCAGCTCTAATCACTGAGACAGAAATCCTAGTGCGAGCAGGAAATATTTTCTGGATCCTTTAATGGTTCCTTAGGGGCTCCCCTCTGACTTAGATTAGATGGGATTTAGACAAAGTTGATGCTTTTACCAAAACTTGGAATTCTTTTTCATCTGTGGACATCATAAGGAGCATGGTACTGTATACGTTTCACTGATAGAATTGCTACATAAGTGTAGCAGTGTGGGGAAAATGGCGCGTGACATTTCTGTGCAGCCGGCTTTGATCAACTTTGAAGGGAAATCGATTGGAGTTGTTGCTCTGCCCCATTTTAGAAGACATCTCATCAAACCGGGTTGCAAAGGGTCTAAAGACTACAAGTGTTCATTTTTGTTCCCTTAGTGCTGCAAATTTAGTAATTGACTCTGATTTTTGGCTTCAGGCAGTAACCTAATAAGGCCATCCAAGGTTAATGATAGACCCTTTTTAGACTGGCTGAATGTCTGACACCGATATGTAGTCGTGGTGAAAAACAATTATTACTTACATGAGAGACACTCGGGGCAGAAGCCTCTGACATATGAATGAAGTGTTGTTATTCTGCCTGTTATTAGCTGCTATATTTCCTTCTAGTTTGGCTTGTAAATGAGACGTAGCCTTTGGACATCGGATCAAAACGCCACAGTCGTTCAGGTGGAGAGAATCTCAGCTCCGGGTTGTGTTGCTGCTTTACAGGCATCTCTTCCCAGGAACGCCAGCGCCACAAATCTCTGTGATTTAAAATCTTTCCCGTCCAAGCAGCTGGAGTCAGCACAAGTGTCATTTGCCTTTGCCAATCTGCTGTCACGACGTCCTCTGCCAAACAATTTATCCCCACCCCGCCTGCTTTATTAGCCATAGATTATGGGTGGTCATGGACAGTGTAGAGCCTCTGCTGTCGAGGTAGCCGTATAATTGACTGTCGGGAAGCAGGGTGGATACTTATTGAGCGTAAACTACGCTGTCAGTGAAATGCTGTAGAATACATCTGTTGTATTATTTTGGCACTGAGCAGGATTTCATTTCAGTGCTTTTAGTTCATTTTACTTTCCAGTTAGCATCTTTTTTAGTCATGCTAGCACCCCAGCTGTGGACATGGCAGTCTTCTGTTTGCATGTAGCAAGAAGTCAGAACTGAAATATTTTTTCAGAGGATTTCTCTTAAATATTTTGGAGATATGCATGGTGCTGAAGTCTGGTTATCATTTGTCTTAATGTAACTGCGAGATGGAAAATTGCTATGCTATGCAAATTTTCAAAACGTGGTGTGGTATCAAGTTGTACTAGGATGGAAAACATGACAGATTTGACATCTTAATATTAGCATGTAATGTTGTTGTTTTTTAAATTGTTTTTTATGTATAATATGTGTCTTTTAAAATGTCACTGAGCAGTACCGAAATTCTCTTTCTCTTTTCAGAATTCTGGATCCATGGCACCTTCAGCAGGCTCCGCCCCGAACGCTCCCGTGACAGGTTACAAGCGTATGGTCATCCCAACTCAGCCTCCACTGACTGCCACCAAGAAGTCTACGCCCAAACCTCAAACTCCTGGGGGAGTCTCATCTACATCACCTTCTCCTTTAAGTCCTATGGCCAAGACTCCAACCCACATGGCTCCTCAGCCGGTTCCGGCCTCCTATGCTACAGCATCAACCCCAAGCCAGCCCACCTTCAATGTCCAAGTGAGGTCGGCTCAGCCTGGACCCCAGCATCCAGCCCCTGGTGGGCACAATTTTGGCCAGCAGCCCATTCGCAGCCCCGCACAGGTGCAGTACATGCCCGCTCAGCCCAAAGGTCCTGACTTTGCTTATGGCCCGCCACAGCCTGGCTTCTCTCCAATGGCACCGGGGCCATATCAAGAACAGCAGCATCCAGGTGCACCACAAGTAAGTGGAATAAACTCTAGAAGACCTCAAGCAGTCCCAGCCCAAGGATACCAGACCCCAGGCCCCAAGAAGACCTACATTACAGATGTGCCACCCAGCTTGGCTCCATACACTTCTAGTCCAACGATTCCACCAAAGGTAAGAACGTCATCATCATCATGCAGTCGTTGTTCATATTCTTGGATATGGTAGTTTGAAAAGGCTTTAATCTCGTTATTGACATCAACTGGTCTAATATTTTCTGACACTTTAAGCATCTAAGTTGATAGCTTTAGGTTAACCACTGTGGCAGCACAGTGTTTTAGCGGTTAGCTCTTTTCCTCACAGCCAGAAGGTCCTGGGTTTGAAGCTGGGCAGGAGGCACCCTCGCCCCCCCTTGTTTCTGTGGGTTTTCTCTGGGAGTTCCAGTTTCTGCCATAAAAATATGCCAACACACAAAACACAAAAGCATTTCTCATTCTAAAGAGTTTCACTTCCTGTTTAATAAGTAGAGTTGCCTTTGAGAATTGTAAGGCATTTTTACGCTCAGCTGGGATGTTTAATCCCTCCAATGTGTTCTAGGTTTGTCCTGCAGCGTTAGGGTTAGATGTCCCTGGAGTCCCTGACTTGGAGGTGTCCTTACTGGATGCTTGAACCACCTCAGTTTGCATTTGTCAAACGCATAGTTGCTCCTCTTGAAACCTCTGTGAACCTCTAAAGATATATCAAAAATGGGAAGAAAAGATTTCAGTCACTTAAATGAGAAATTGTGCTCTTTGAGTCACCAGGTGCCAATGGTTTAAAGTTGCAAAATCAAAAGATAAATCAAGAGCTCTGGTTATCTCTTAGATCACCTCATCATTCATTCCTCCCGTTGAAGTCCTCCTCCATTTTGTTGTCACGAAAATGACCCACAGGTATTTAAACTGCTTTGCTTGGGTCAGCAGCTCACTGACAGAACCTTTAGAAAGTGTTCACCCACATCCACTGAGCCTTGCAGGTCACAGCTAGACAGCAAGAGTCTGAAAAACACAGCCTGGTCTCATTCTCTCTCTGTTGTAGCTTTCCAGTTATGTTTTATACAATTTAATAAAGGCAAAAACAGTGGGTGTGCAACGGTGCAGATCTCCGTACTGTAAACATCACTGTTATTTGTGTATTCATATTTGTGTGGAAGGTATGCATACATTCGTGCAACATTATTTGCCAAAGCAGTATGAAGCCATCTTTCATTGAAATTCTCTGAATAAAGTTATTTAAACCTGAACCTGTTGGGCTTTACACCATAATAGACAGCTTGTACTAGTGTACTTCAACAGTGTATCTACCAGCTGTGTTTTGTAAACCTAAGCTTGTACTTCACTGTAATAGTTATTTTTCCAGTTATTTGTGCCCAGCTGGAATGTGAATGTGTCAGTATGTAGTTTCCAAACATGTGCATGTGGTTAGGAGCTATTGTATGACTGTCCTTCAAGCTAAGAGCTTTTAAAAAACAGTCGAACATGGAAATCTTTAGACTGAATGATGATACGTGATATACATTTTTGTATTTTTTATTAAGCCAACCTGTGGTATGGTGCAATCACTTTCTAGATTAACCTGTTTTATTTCAGTGCAAAAAATGTTGTTTTCTCAGCCAAGAACTGCTGTGGTTTTCAGAAAACTCAGTAAAATTATTCTACATATTTCTTTCTGATGTTTATGATGAAAACCTTTTCACTGGCTAAATCATTTGGTTTTGCGGGGCCTTCAGATCCAGGTTCAGATCCATAGTCAGTGTGTTACTTGCAGTAGAACACTGTAGGCAAGAAATAAATGTTGGTTTACTTGGACGCTTTATTTGGAGCATTTTCCCCACTTTACCTGCCTTCAGACAGGTCTTTTCCACAGGGAACTGAAGTTGTTACACTCCACCACACTCGACTGACCAAAACACTGTTTTACCTCACAAAACACAGGAGTTGTCTGTCTATCGTTGCCTCAGTCGGTTAGTTTGTTTTACTGCGTGAGTTCAGTGTTTAATGGGTTGATTCCAGCCATCCAACTGTCCAAACATCCATCCATGGGCAGCAGTCCAAATCCCAGATCTCCCGGCCACCTACTCCCCACCTGTCGAGGGGGGGCATCAAAGTGTTCCCAAGCCAGCTGACTGAGGTAATCTTTCCAGTGTTTCCAGGACCTGCTCTGTCCCTCTTCCCAGCAGAAAATATCCAAAACATCTCACCTAGGAGGTGCTCAGGAGGTGTCCTGCTTAGATGCACCAACCGTCTCAACTGGCTCCTTTCAATGTGGAGTATTAGTAATTCTACTCTGAGCCACTGTTATGAATGACTAAGTTCTTCACCCTGACGGAGGAAATTCATTTCTGCCAATTGTATCCACACCTCATTCTCTCAGTCATGACCCAGAGCTTGTGGCCATAGGCGAGGGTAGGAATGCAGATTGATATCTGCACCAATATATCTCCTGGTCTACTAGTGTAGACTATTGTGGCTCAAGAGTTGAGCGTTCGTCTTGTAATCGGAAGGTTGCCGGTTCGAGCCCCGGCTCCGGCAGTCTCGGTCGTTGTGTCCTTGGGCAAGACACTTCACCCGTTGCCTACTGGTGGTGGTCAGAGGGCCCGGTAGGCAGCCTCGCCTCTGTCAGTGCGCCCCAGGGCGGCTGTGGCTACACTGTAGCTTGCCATCACCAGTGTGTGAATGTGTGTGTGTGAATGGGTGGATGACTGGTTGTGTAAAGCGCTTTGGGGTCAAGTAAAGCGCTATACAAAAACAGACCATTTACCATTTTAGTGTATGGATGTAGGTTTCTGGGTCAGCATTTTGAAGTCTCAGTTTTAGTTTTTTGGCAATGTTGTTTTATTTGTTTATTTGCTTATTTTGAGCCAGAAGTAGCCATATCTTCGAGGTTATTGTCTGACTCTAGTTTGGCTTGCATCCATAAAATTTCCAGGTGAAGCACAGACACAGATATGGGCTAATTAAATTGAGTAAAATTAAAATAAACGGTTAGAATTTCATTGACCAAAAGTGGACTTGACTGTCTGTTAGTAGAATAAACATTTAGAAAGCTCTATTAAAAATGATTTGAAAGGTTCCAACAGCTCAGACAGAGTGGAGAGGTCCAGCTCAGTGACTCCAGTTAAGGTGAAGACTAACGGGTAGCCATCTGCTCAATCACCATCAATTCCGATGAGTTATGAACAGAGACACTATCCAGAGAGACCAAAAAAAAACATTTTTATACCAGAATCTAAATGTTTGTTAATGCTCTGAAATCAGGCATTTTAATGCAGAAGCCTATGAGCACGTGTCTCTGTCTGCAAGAGACTCTCACCCAACAAGACCTAGAATTGGTTCTAGCCCCCCACAACCTTGGCTTGCTTAAATAGAAAGCAATGGATGGATGAACAGAAATGAATAAATAATATTTTAAAGGGAACAAGCAGACAATATAGTAAAAAAACACAAGGCAAAGAATTGAGTACTAAACCTTTTTATAGATCTGTACATGACTGAAAAGAATAAAAACCCTCTGTTGTCCCATAGACTCTATGCCACAGAGACGAGCTATTCTAATCTCAACATATCCAGCCTTCGACAATCTCTGGAAAGTGGAAGACCCTTGAGTTTTCTTTAATTCAAGGATTTTATGATGGTTGAAAATACAAACTGGGCCTCCCAGCCTCTGGGAATAGCTCATCAAGGACTGTACTTTACTAAATACAAATTAGATTCAGCATTGCAGCAAGTATTTTAAAAATAAGTCTAATTATATTTGTTCAAAACAAAAGTCTACATTTTGCTTGAAAAGCTCACTGCGGTCCCAGTATGATGCATTATTAAAAAACAAAAGGTGGCGTTTATTACATTTGCGAGCATCTCTTTGATTTCAGATAAAAGCGAATCACTAATTTTACAGATATAGCTTGTGCACTGTATGTATATATTTGTCTTTCTTTCCCAAGGATATTCTGCAGCAGGATAATGGGCTGTGAGCCACCCCTCACCCCCACTCCTCCTGCTGTATTTGGATGCTGTGAAACACATCAGGAAACTTTAATGCTCCATATCCATGAATGAGCTGTAAATGAGTGATCAAATCTGAGCCGAACCTCCTCTAAAACATATGCATCCAAACCTTTAATCTAATCATTTTGTTTTCTCACTTGTGTCCAGAATAGCAGCGTTTTAATGCCAAAGCAGAGCAGGGACATCACAAAAGGCAGATTAGAATGAAAGCAGACTCTGTCAACTTTGCCTTTATGATCATCTCTCTGCTTGACCCAATGTCGTGACATGTTCATAACCTTATACAAACAGTCATAAATCGACTTAAAGTTAGTCTTTTAATCTGTTGTGTAAATAACCCAAAGCCCAGTCATAGAAAATGAACTATTTACATTTTTTGTCATAATTATCAAAAGCCATCTGAAGTCACTGAGAGCTAATGGTGATTTTATGCAACCCGGGACTTTCTCAGTAGGGGGTCTGTGACTTTGATTGAGGACTTTATTAAAGAGATCATTTTGCATAATTGAGGGTATTCATAGAAGGTCAGTTTCATCAGAAGTCGAAGAGAAAATCCTTGGATGAAATTCTATGATCTAGACTAGTTCTGATTAGCTCGTCTGCTCTGCCCCTGGCGTCACCCCACGTCACCCTCAGCTTGCCTACGCCCAATCTCCCAACGTACCCTTACTCACCCGTAAAGTGAAGGTGTGAGAAGAGCTCCTCGCATCAACACACTTCAACGGCGCTTAATTACCTAAATCCACTAGTGTTTGATCTCAAACAGATTTCATGGCTGCCGGTTAATGTACCATTTTCCGCGATTCTCTCAGTGTTTCCAGTTGTTGGAGCAAAGCTGAGCTGGATGATGCCCTGTGTTTTTGCTAAGCTTGAGTGACGTTTGACAGGAGAGGATTATTTTGCACTGCTCAGTCCCCGCAGCCAGTTAAAGCCCCCTCGAAGGTCAATGATGGTTTCAACTGTCAAACATGTTTAAAGAGCTTGACGTATTTCTGCCTTCCAGTTCTGGCCACGTTGGCTTTTGACCTGGCCGACAACATTTGCATATGGCGCCATCAGGACATGTCCAGAGAAACCTTTATAGCCATGTAATCGGGTACGAATCATCTCCCAAAACTGTGCTTTTAACCTTTAAACCGATCCAGGTGAAAGTCGATCAAAAGTTAAGCAATTCAATTGCAATGGAAACATTAATTAGGACATTTTTGACATTACGTTATCTCATGGATTTTGTATTTAAGTATTCCTGATTTTAATATAACTACGGTGTTTAAGAGAGTGGCTAATAAAAAAAAAAACTTTCAAGGCTAATCAAACAGTCATTAAAATGGAAAGTGCAGAATGATTTTAAACTTTTGTGCAGATCGAGCAAAGTAAAAAAACAGCTTCTGTCTGAGGTGGAATAAAGAGGATTCATCACGAGCTTTAGACAAAAGGCAGTAAGCGTATAAGGTCAGTGATACAAGAAGTATAAAAAAGTAAAGAACTTTAAAGCATTCAAAAAACGACCAGAAGTCAAAAGTTGTTTTTAGAGCCCACATTTTTCGTTCAACCGTGATGAATAATGCCCCAACTTTTATGAGAAATGTTAATAATGAAAGTGCTGACATCAGCACGGATCATTTTTAGGAACTAATTGCTCCCTGGAAGTCCCGTTATGACAACTTGGACTTGTTTGTTTTCAGATTTTTTTTTTATGCTTGAAAAAGAGAGAAACCTGAAAGGGGCCTTCCTCTTTTGTTTGTTTATTATCCCCCCCCCCCTTTGGAGGGAGATCTTGGAGTCCTTTAACATTATCACTGCACCTCATTCTCATGGGAGAACTTAGTCAGAATTTAAGTAATGCATCGCTGGCTGTACAGGCTGTCATTTACAATCACAATGGAAGATTATATGATATATAGCAAGATGTCATATTGCAGGATAAATGTAAATATCGCATCACAGTGCTGCATTTTAAAAGTCCCACAGAGTTGATTCTGTTCTGGACATCACTCATCCAAGTGACTTCTCAGTCTGCTCCTTTTGCAAACACAATGTTGGCACGTTTATGAGACTGAAGAAGTCCCATTGATATATGGAAACATTTCTCTCACAGAAAAAGCTGCATATAGATAACCAGAATGAACTATTTGGGATTTCCTTACCTGGGTACTGTCATCGGGGGGCATTTTAGAAAATGTGTGAAAAAAACGATGACGTGTGCTTGCGGTGGTGTCGCTGGCTCCTGCTACAAGAAAAAAAGGAAGTGATAACAGACAAAGACCTTGTTTGTGAAGTGAGTCTGAGCCTTAAAAACAATGAAAACCTTTCACGTGTGCTTCTTTGTTTTCTGATGTCAGATGACTGTAATCTTTCATCTAACTGATTGTTACCATGAAAAAGTTAACTAAAGAACTTTCCTTGTTATGCTGGAAAAAATGAGCTCTGGTTACCTGTAGCTTACCTGTAAATCGTCTTTGTTGTTGCTTTTTGGTTGTGTAGGACCCCAGTTCTCAGAGGTAGGTTTGCATGATAGAGATAATTATATTTATGCATGTGTGAACACTTGCTTGTTTACATCACATGCGATGCTGGCTCCTCAGGAGATGACCCTAGCTGCCCTAAATTTAAGAACCATGTGCAGATCTTAAAAAAGCCAGCAGACTGAGTGCCGGGTTACCAGCTCGGCTGCAGAGAGAATTCAGCGCCTGGTGCAGGGTTACCACCATGTGTAACTACAAAGCGAGAGCCAAAGGCTTCGATGAGATGAAGACATGTTATCTGTAACCCTGTGATCTTCTCTGCATGTAGATGCACCTTGAAACAAATTGCACTGTGTTCTGTACCAAATATGTACCGACAGGCAGACGGCTCCATATTTCTTATTGTACTGACAATTTGTGCTTAGCATCTATGCGCTGGCCTCATTAAAAACATGGATTTTTCTCACATCAGGTCAGTGATCGTGTCACATATACACATCTACTGTCCTTTTTGTCTATTTTCATTTCCTTCACAGCTTCATGGAGCCTTTACATAGAAAGCTCATCCACATATTTTTATGTGTTTTTCTTCAGTCTACAGAATCTCCCTCCGGCTACATGGGAATGAAATAAATACTCCTTAGAATTCCTTAAAGCTGCCGTCTATTTTTACTTAACCATAAAGTCTTAACATCAGAAAAAGCAGCCTTAAATTCTCGCTCTGTACCTCAACACATTTATGTGTTTTCTATTCAAACGCCATGATACTTAAGGACACAATCACATCTATTTCTGTAAAAACGTTTATTTTCTGCTATATTAATTTACAGTGGTGCTTTCAGAAGAACGATGCCACTAAAATAAGCCTTTATGTGTGAATCCGAGTGCGTTTGTGCAGGTAATGAATCTGAAAGTATAATTAGAACATTTTCCATGCAGTTTCTCAGTCTTATTGTCTTGACAGCACAATTAAAAACAAAATGAGTTATGATTTTGAAAAAGCACACCCACGCATATCTAAGTATGAATACTCCAATTACACCTGTGAGCTGCTTTGCCCTTTCAACTGTTTTTTTCCATGTTTTAAAAAGGCAAGATTACACATAAAAGCTGCTTTTCTTTAATAGTAGTCTGTGAGCTTTAGTCCGGCAGTTAATGGTGCTTACTGCTACGTGTTCACGGCACCAAGACGACAAGGAACTTGTCCGTGCTTTTAATAGAAATTTGCAGTAGTAATTTGCAGAGTAGTTCAATATTATAAACTTGGATTTATGTTTACTTGCTAGAAATCATCATATTTGCCTTTGCTGGCACGTTGATGTGTTTCTTACGCATTGCCAAATGAGTAGAAACGCATAAAATAAGAACAGACCGGAGCTGTCTTAAAATCCACTGGCGAGACGAAATCTTGTGACAGATGAAAACATCGCATCTCTGTGTGCATAAAAAACATCTTTCCATCATGTTTTCCACTTTTTTGTCAGAGGCAACGTTTCAGTTAAAATGTATCTCTGCTGACAAGATTTAATGGCAGAGGATGGAGAATTGGCACCACCAGCATTTTATCTCAACAAACCAAACCCCGATGCCTGCTGTTAGTAAAGGAAGAAATGAGCATTAATTTGTTTTTTCTTAGGATTTTTTTTGAAGTAAGTTGACTTTAGTTAGTTGAAATTGTGCTGAAAATCTCGCTACTTAAAGATTACAGCGCCCAAGAGTGGCATAATGGATCTTATCTTTCTGAATCTGGATGCAAAAAGAAGTTGGATTGTACAGAAGTCGAGGAAAAACAAAATAAACATTGTACTTTTTGACTGACTCATGACCTCATTAAACACTTAACGCCTTACTGTATAAAACATAATGATTGCTATGTTTAACACTGTGGTTTTTATTAGCGTCAACAAGCAGGATAAAGGAGGGTGTGCTTTGTGCTACCGTCACAATAGCGAAAACAGTGGTTTGGCACCGCGGCATGGGATCTGCAACTTGTAAACTCATTGCTTTTGAAATGGTTCCAAACTGGTTGATTCCTGCACAAATGGGGCTGTACTACAAAATGATTTAGGTACTTGGGAGTCTTGCTTTTATATAACCACAGTAACATGAAGTCCGTATGGGACATAAATGCATCGCAGACAAGACGCAGTCTTTGGAGCAGACTGACCCAGATCGATTGAAGCGTGTCAGCAATTCGTCTACCTTTGTAAATCGTAGTAACTGTGAACCTTCACAAACAGTAGGTGATGTCACAATGGCTACAGCCATCTTTTATATACAGTCTTTGGCAACCACACCAATACTGCACAGCTCACAGGAAATTCCACATTGCTCTGCTCCCTTTCGCAAAAATGATGATCTGTGCATTTTGCTGCCTTTCTAGTCATTCATGTAAATATGGAAACATCTTCTATATATGCTCCAACCTTTGAGCTCATTGGTTGGTGGTGAGCTCTTTTAAGAAGTGCCTCCTTCCATGTGTAGAATACCACAGCAGCAGGTCAGTCGAGGTGGAGGCCCTTGGAAACACCAGTAAATATAACTACAATATACACATAAACTAAGAGCTGCAACAGGCATTGACTAGGGATGCACTTGACATTTCATCAATTTAAAGTTTTTAAAGTATTCTGTGCTTTCTGAAAAAATATAAGTTGCTGGGAGGAAATGTAAGGGTGTGTAAGATAAATCTTTAAAGTGCAAGAGAAACGAAACTGGTATCAATAAACATTTACACAGCAGATATTTCAGGCAGTGTAAGGCCTACTTCATTTTAATAACTAAATCTAAAAATAGAGACTGTTATAGTCATTTAAATAGGAGGCTGTGCAGGACTTTGTCACATACTGCTGAAAAAAGCCTCACGAAGTACTTACATCCTCTCACCCTTTAAGCTAATGTCAGTTTGGAATATTAAATCTTTGGCCTCGTATCGGTTGACTGACTTGTGCCTTGTAACTATGCAGCACACATTCTTGTCTGTCATATCATCAGAAGTCATTACACCTCTAATGCAGGTCAGATCGTGCGACAAGGATCAGCTGTATTCCCCGTAGCACTGCAGAGGTACAAGCTATTGTATGTAATTACGGCTGTGCCTCCGACGTGTTGCTGGCACAGTGTGCAGCGGTGGTCCACTCAGGATTTTGTTACCGAATGCTTCGCAGACTAAAGGTCAGTCCGGTGGATCTGATCCGAGGTCAGCGATTTATGGCGGATCTCCTTATGGTTCACTTTCTTGCCAACACATTCGAAAGCTTCCTCTCAGTTACTGCTTCTAGGTTTAAAACAGGTGTGTAACAACACAGAGGAACTGGGCCAATTAAGGTTAATAGAGATGCTGTGCTATGAATAAATGCATGAGACAATATTGAAAACTGATTACCTAAGTGATGTTTTACTACCACAGCTCTTCAAAATCAGAGTAGCTGCTGAAGTATGGGAGTTCTGACTTTTGTTTTAAATTGGAATGCCTTTACAGATGACTAATAAATAAAATAATGACAAAGTAGTGAAGACTTTTAATTGTGCCCTAAAACTACAGCTGTCCTGATGGTATACGAAACCACCTGCTGGAAAGTAAAAAGGAACATCCTGAGAGTTTTTAACCACAGCTACTCCTTGATAATAATTATAAGGAGAACTTATAATCATAACAGGTCACTAAAGATTTAAAACAATACTTTTATTTAGTTCCGATTGCCAGTCTTGGCAGCCGGGGATCAGTCCGCCAGGGCCTCCGCTCCTGGCCGCCACCCGACACACAGTGCACCCGACCCCTATGGCGCCTCCTGCGGGTGGTGGGCCTGTGGGAGGATGGGCCCATGTCCCCTTTTCGGGCTGTGCTAAGGACTAAGGCCCGGCCACCAGACGCTCGCCCTCGGGCACCCTCCCGGGCCTGGCTCCAAGGCGGGGCCCCAGTAACCCTATCCCGGGCAGGGTAAACTCTTCCCTCGATGTTTTCTTCATAAAGGGTATACAAGCGGCGGAAATGAGCTTCCTCCGCAGGGTGGTTGGCCTCTCCCTTAGAGATAGGGTGAGAAGTTCGGCCATCCAGGAAGGGCTCAGAGTAGAGCCGCTGCTCCTCCACATCGAAAAGAGCCAGCTGAGCTGGTTTGGGCATCTGACAAGGATGCCTCCTGGGCGCCTCCTGGGGTTGGTGTTCCGGGCATGTCCCACCGGGAGGAGGCCCCGGGGCAGACCCAGGACACACTGGAGAGATTATATCTCTTGGTTGGCCTGGGAACGCCTTGGTGTTCCCCCGGATAAGCTGGAGGAGGTGGCTGGGGAGAGGGAGGTCTGGGCTTCTCTGCTTAAGCTGCTGCCCCCGCGACCCGGCCCCGGATAAAGCGGATGAAGATAGATGGATGGATGGACTTTTATTTAGTATCTACTATCTACTAATTGGTTAGTAGTTCCTTACATGATCCACATGGTCCATTGGTATGGCAAGGACAATGGCGGGTTATGTGCAATATGTGTACACATTTTTGAAAGACATAGGCTTTGACTGTATCTTAATTATCAAATTCCAATCACTACGTTGTTTTACAGTCAAGTGGTTTGCAAACCTAGAGAAGTACTGTAGAGGAAGTCTTGATTTTAAGTGTTTCTTTGCAAGATTTCTGAAGTATTCCGCATATACAAACTCTGATTTACAACAGATAAAACCATTAAAAATGGATTCCTGTAGAAAATATGATGGGGTCATAAATGACCCTATCTGATTGCTAAATAGCTGGGTTTCTTGCGATTAAACACAATTTTATAGCATTACTAAATGAACAAAGTTTCCTGGCCATTATCGCTGTAACTATAAGTGAGCATATGGCCACTGTAAGCCTAGTGTTGGGTTATGAGAGACATATAAATAATTTCAAAAAGAACATCTATAAATCTATGTAATGCAGCTTTTCATGGGTATTTTCTTTCCTGGAAAGCTCCATTCAGTTGTATGTGTGAACTCCAATGAACTACCAGATTCTTATTTCCAGGCAACTCCAATAAAGAGATGTGCAGCTCTGAGTCTTTACATGGAATAAAGATGATTTTTACAAAGCTTCTGTTTACAGAGCTACAACCTGAATGTTCCAGAAAACCTCCCAATGATTATTTGATTCATGATACTCATTTTATAGATGAGCTCATTGGTGTCACTTGAATATTGTTGTAGTTGCTTTCAGGTTCTTTTTTTGTTAGTTGTTGATTGGCTGCTACCTTCAGCCAGTCGTAACCCCTCGTAGATCACAAGTGTTTGTCACATAACTGCTCATAAATAATAGCCCCTGCCACTGTGTTCTCTTCATGCCCCCTCTCAGACGAACGGCTTGGCTGGTAAATAACTGGCCCGATCGATACCTGTCATTGCAGTTCAGTGAGCTCCAGCAATCCAAAATGTCTTAGCAGTTTATTTTCTTGTTTTCAACCTGCTGTCGTCGCTGGGCTGGATTGAAGAGGTGCAGCCATATCCTGCAGTACTGAGATTTTACCACAGCTTTAAAGCGTAGTGTGTGTGTGTGTGTGTGTGTGTGTGTGTGTGTGTGTGTGTGTGTGTGTTACCGTGTTGGGCTTTGGTGGCATTTACCCACTTCTCAAGTTCTAAAATAGAGTTCAAACAGCCCCCCATCAACAACAAACCACCCACTCTTCCCAAAGCAAGCGCACCCTTCGTTCTGAAGCTAAAAGGCTGTGGAAAGACTTTCTTAATTGAAAATATTACCCTGTCAGGCGAAAAGACCAGAGAGTAGGAAGTTACGAACCCCTAAGTGGGCCTGAAGATGTTTTTACAGTGTTTTCAAAGTTCGATTTTAAGTTGTTTTTAAAGGCACCTTCAGAGCTCACGACCTGTGTCAACACCACATTACTGTAGTGTTCTGTGCGTGATAGATATTTAAAACTGAGGCTTTTTAAATGTCAAGGGAGGAAATGAAGGGACGAGGAGACAGAAGGCAGTAAGCAGGAGACTGCAACGGCGCAATCAGAAATACTAAGAAGCTGCAAGAGATTCAAAATTTTAAGAGAATGTTTGCACAGGAAGAAAAGAGAGAAAAACTCAGTATCGGCTCAGGAGTCAGGTGATGGAAGATTATGATTATTATGTTAAGACATCAATCATAAGAAGCCCAATGAAAACACAAGATTGAAATCCGTGTTTCAACTATTTGATGCACATTTAAATACACACTAATTACTATAACGATTATGTTAATTTGCCATCTTCTCTTACCTTTGTGACTGACTGTGGAATCATCAGTGAAATGCTGAATATAATTTCTGTAATGATACATTTAGAAATGCACAGTGATTTTTTTATTTATTTATTTTAAATCTTGGCACCAAACTTTTCACATATTAGCCAAGTTTAAGGGCCGGGCCTATTTTATACTCTGTATAAGCTTTGCATGATTCACAGTTCAGAATAATCCTTCCCTGTCTTGTTCTGGGCCTTGGTGTAGCCCTGAGTGCTGGGTTTGGCTTTTCTGTTTCACTTTGCATCTTGTTTTTTTTTTTTTTATGTTTATGCAAGTTTCCTCCGTGACCTCCATTATCTCCCACTAGCACTAGCATAGTGCTGCCTTTTTTGGTCCACGACATTCTAACAAAAGACTTTCTCGATCTGAAGTGTGAAATGCTTTTTTAGCTCACTTCCCCTTCCATTCAAGCCAACTTTCTCCTGATTGGCTGCTTCATACAAACAGAAAGTTTGAGCAGTAGGTGTTTGGAGCTTCTCTGCCACAGATGACCATATTAGGGATATCCGTGCATCTTGAAATGATAAATAGCTAAAAATAGACTGTCCGAAACTGAGCCTTTCACGCAACAGGAAGGGACTCGCATCCACAAAACAGCTACCAAAGCACAGAACACCGAGACTTCACTCTTTGTTTTTCAGTTCTCTAGTAAATATGCCATTAGTCTGCTATATACTTGCAATGCAAACAGTAAAATCTCGTAGTATCTTTGAACAACAGTTAGAAACCTGATGACTGGTTGCAGACTCTACTACTTTTCAGAGGTTAAGCATTCTGCTGTTATGCATTCATCTTACTAGATGATATTTTTTGTTTCTTAATTTGATGACCCATTTGCTCAGCCACTGCTCATGGCTGAGAAACTTTCTGTTTATTTTTCAAATATCAAGTCGCTGTTGGGCACGTGCAAAATTGCGGTGTGCAAATCGCAAAAAAAAGAGACCAAGTCATGTGACGGTACAACCACATGACAAAGCTGGTGGCTGCAATAATGATAGTGAAGCTAAGTCTGAAGCCCTGTAAATTCCACATCAATCTATTTTATATTTTATTTAATATTGTGTAAAACTCCAGACAGTGCTGTACAATAATGTCCATGTAGATTGTGTTTGATTGATGGTTCTAGCTTTTCATCACCACAGCCCCTGTGTGCACTGAAAGAGTAGCAGAGGTACGGTAGGCTTTCTAAACACTGTTTATTCCTTTTTATACCAGAGCTGACACTGAGCACAGTGGATGGCTTTCTTGCATTGACTCCAGTGACAGACGGTCCCTGTATGTAAACAATAAAAAATATTTGGCGTGAAGAGTGTTCAGTCCTCTGTGTCCAAGATTAGTTAGTAAAGAATGGCTTTAATTAGCTCACTTCATTCAATGGGGAAGAACTGATGGACTGTCTGACACTGCTTGGCTGTGTTAATGTATTGATCACACAGTAAGAAAAAGGCTCTTTTTGGTTCAGTTACAAAGGATGTGGCCAAAACCACCTGCATGAACAGTGGCCCCTGCTGGATCCTCCTGGACATGATCTCCTCAACACCTTTCTGCACACCAAGTTTTCTCAGTTTTTGGTGTCCTCTCTTCCCTCCTCACATCCTTCTCCGACCACAATAGAAGTCTTTTATCCGCCCTTGAATCAGAGTCAGTGAAACGTGTACACTTTCGAATCATTTTTTTTTTTTTCCCACATCGGGGAAGCGTCCCCGAGCGGATTGGCCTTTGTGTGATCTTGGCCGCAGCGTTTCAGCGGTAGCGTTTGGTCAGGAGATATCTCTCAGGGTGTCATTCAGATAAACCATGCAGTTGTTTAGGTGGAAATGGGAAGGATATATCATGGTTTTGCCTGAGAGGTAAAATTACACAGGAGATCGGCACCACTGTGTATTACAAAAGGGAAGTGCAGGTTCCCGATACATCGATTTGAAAAGATAACCTGTATGAATCTTCATTATGTCCACCACATGTGTTTAAATATGGATCTAGGCTACCACATGAGGAAACTGCAGGAGAATACTTGGAGCTCGCACCCAAAACCAGGGAAACCTGCATCCTCTTTAATATCGTGTTTGCTCCGGTCGCAGGATGGTAATTGTATACAAAGAGACGCCAAATAAGTTTTATCTCCGTCCCAACAATTTGTGCAGTCATTTGTTGCTGTTGTTGTTGTTGGGTTTTTGTTTTTTGTTTTTTTAGATTGCTCGTGGCACCCCTCTCTGCACGCTCAGATTTTCAAATATCTGTTTGCAGGGGGATGTGTCAGTTCCAAACAGATGACCTAGTTTTTACACACGCACATCTTACAAACATTGAAAGGCCCCTCTACATACATTACATGTCTGCAAACACTCTCAAATTCATCCCTTTATGTGAATTCACTTCTCAGCAAAGGTTTGAATGGCTGTGGAAAAAGTCAATTATGGAATTGGTTAATTTTTAATTATCGTCGGCTGCTCTGTACACAGCTGCTCTACAGTTGACTGTTATTTTTTTCCTCTCTGTTTAATTGGAGCTGAAACAGCATGACCTATTTTGTTTGGAGAGAATGTATACTTTATCTGCGCCTCCTCAGAAGGTGGCCTTGAGCTTAATTTGCAGCGCCGCGATGTCTCCTCTCAAAGTGTAATGCGTTACAGATTACTCGTAACCTGTTTTACATCGCAGGCTGCATATTCATCATTTGGATTACATAAAGCTACGAACATGCGATCGGTTGGAGAAATGACAAAGCAAACTTTCACCACAGGTGATGTTTTTATTGCCTTCATTTGGAGTCGGAGAGAGACAGTGGCGTCTCATCCACCTCTAAGTGTACCCTGGTCAGTTTTATAAATGAAAGGGGCTTTCATAGGTTTTATATTGAGTCACCCTGATACAGTCAATACCATCCACTGTAAAGTGAGAGCTGTTAATACACAGCATTTAACCTGCACGTTCGCTTCTAAACACACGACGTGCAGAAGTCCCCGCACACACACACGCGCACACTCTGAAAGGATAGTGTGACTGATCCAGCAATCCTTTCATTGTTCTGGTGAAACTGAGTCGCCTAAGCTGCTGTAATCACTCGTTTAGTGTTGCGGCAACAAATGCATATTTTTAGACATTTCCAATCCAATAAGAAAATTCAATCCACTCGTGAACCTTCACTAATGCAGTGGTCCATTTGCTGTTGTTGTGGTTATTATTACTATTATTTTAATAAGCCAATTCCCTTCCAAAGGCTCAATGTCCATTTCAAATAATACAGCTGTGACTGAGAGAGACAAAAAGCCAGGGTGTCACATTTTTGTGAGCTGACTAAAGCGGCTCTGACTTAAAGCTGCAGCTCCATTGACACTAAAGAGTATTTCTGCATTGTGAAGTCCATCATCATTTAATCTGTGGATAAATGTGTCTGTGAGTGATTATGTCTTTCTTCAGTTTGTGCTGATCGTGCAGGAAGTGTTCGGCTATTGTTAAAGGCAAGACAATTGTGCTTGGTTTAAGGTGCAATGCTGCTTTTACAGGAAGTAGATGAGAAGAAACGCGCAGCTGATGGAGACACGGATTAGTGTTGCTTTCCATCGGGCTCTTTTTACACTGCTTGTACTTTTCCCCCCTTCTGGTTATCGCTTTCAGCTCAGTGGCTTGTGCTGTTTATGCAGCGGCTCTTGGTCTCATTGTGTTCGCATGCTCCTTTTGGACTATGCAAAACAAGAAGAAGAAAAAAGGAGTGACCTAAATATGAAGATACAACTCACGATTCCTCAAAAGTTGAACTGACATTTGAATTATGCTCACTTTTTGGGTAAAGAAATCTAAACTGTAATGGTACTGTAGCTGCTGTGTGTGTGTGTGTTGTTTTTAGAAAGAGGAAAGTGCAGTTTTGTGTATTTGTAGATCCTCATGAGCCGTGTTTGCTTGGCCTTCTGTAGACTTGCAGGTGGGTTACTGGTGGGAACATTTTGCAGCCTTGTATACTCAACCACATGTTTCCCTTTTGGCTTGTTATGGTTAAATTCTAAGTCATCTCTCGTTTCATGAGATTCAGTATTTAGGAGAAGCCATGTTGCTATTAACTCTCCACTATAAATAATGTTTATTGGGGCATCTGTGGAGTTGAAGTGGGTTCACCAGTTGGAAGCTCATCACAATTGAAACATCCCCAATTCCTCCACTCCAAGATACTCAACCCCAATGACCTCCCAACCCTTCCATCAGTGTGTGAGTCTGTGTGAGCAGTATAAAAAGTGCCATATAAAAGTACTGGGGCGTGGTGGATTTAAGCCCTCTTTTAACTCCACTCCCTTTAAGCCACCTTGCTTTTGGTTGGCAGCCTCTCAAACAAATGGTTTAAACAGCAGGTAGAGCTGCTTACTTGTGGTGGCCATATTAGGAATAGCCACTCTCTCATGAAAAGAACCGTATGAAACTGAGTGTTTAGGTGTTTGCATATGAGACTGTGATCTGAAACTGTGAGCACTGTGAGTAGCAGGGAGCGACTAGAGACTGGAGAGGTGGAGGTATGCTCTTGAGAGAAGAGGATGAAAGTCAGTGGAAGCAAGACAGAATGCACGTGTGTAAATGAGAGGGTGAAGACTCAAAAAGTAGAGAAAGTGAAGCTAGATGAGTTTAAATACCTGTAGTCAGCCATCCAAAGCAAAGGATGGTGCATAAGAGAGGTGAAGTAGAGAGAGCAGACAGGGTGGAGTGGGTGGAGATGAGTGTCGGGTGATTTGTGACAGAAGGATGGCACCAAAAGGGGTGGTTTACGAAATAGTAGTGAGATGTTAAGATTGGACGTAAGCTGAAGATGTTATGGTTTTCATAGGCGTGAGTAGAATGGACAAAATTAGAAATTAGTCTATCAGAAGGACAGCTCAGGTTGGGCAGTTTGGAGACAAAGTTAGAGAGGTGAGGCTGAGATGGTTTGGACATGTGCAGAGGAGGGATAGGCGACTTATTGACAAAGGATGATGAAGATGGAGCTGCCAGGCAGGAGGAAAAGAGGAAGCCCTCAGAGGATTTTCATGGAAGTAGTGACAGGAGAGGAGGAGGCATCCTCCATCTAGATGATCCATTGTGGAGACGTCTAAAGAGAGACAATTAAATTCTCAAATGTAATTTAGTGTCTTAATTTGGTGTCTTCTCTTGTTACAACAAATTTAAAAACGTTGGATCTTTACTGTGACAGAGCTGATGTGCTCTGTGTGGTTTCGTCTCACAGATCTGTAGTGATGCTGTGCGTATAGTTCCAGCTTCCTGTTTGGACGCCTTTGTTGCACCTCCTCTAACAAAGGTGCAGATGTGATGCCCTGAGAACAGTTGTCTCTCCTGTTCACTCTCTGTCACTGCAGTGGAAGCAGGAAAGACAGAGCCTGAGGTTTAGTTCTTAGCGGGACACAGCGCTGTCAGGGCATCAGGTGAGAGCATGTACGGAGCCCCCCCCCCCCCCGACTCCTCACCCCACCCAGCACACTCCACTCGTCACCTAATCGGGTCTGACACAATGCCAATTCCACAGTGGGTGGTGCACACAGCTTTATTCATAGATGTGGCAGTCGGGCAGCGATCAGCTCCCAGACTCTGTCGCGCCATATCAGCTAGCACGCAACGGCGGTCACTTATAGATGCTATTGTTGTCTGTGATTTTATGTGTTCTGGCATTTAACAAAATCATTTTTCAAGTGGAAAGCATTTGATGATCCATCAGGATATCTTTGAGGGGTGTTACGAGTGAAACCTGCGAGCCTGTCCGTGCAAAACAGTGTACGAAGGGTGCAGATGTTAGGCCAACGAAATTTAAGCACCAACTTCAATGAAACTGCGACAGAGTGTCCCGAAGGCGTAGGCAAACAATTTACTGAATTGAGCCAGACATAACTGAAAAATTCACGTCTGCGGCACATATAGCTGCTGTATGGTTTCTATTGTTGCCTCTGAAAAGCTGAACAGGAACTGCGACTCAATCATAAAGCGTGCAGGGAAGCAATTTCTTTCTCTTATTCAAGTGAAAAATTATTCTGTGCTGTCACAAAAGACTCCCTAACAAGGTGCTTTAAACTCTCTGGCAGTGCATTGCTGCGGGGTGTCAAAGAGTGGATAAGATATAAATGAAGCTTAAACTCAAAAGTCTGTTTCTGGTAATAGCAGCATTTCGTTCCCTCTCCAATGTGCTTTTGATGTGGAGCTAAGATTAACAGTGTTAAATCGTCTACTTCACTGTCTCAAGCTAACAACACCGGCATAATGAGCAGAAGGTTGACAACAGGGGCACTTCTTTCAGGTATATGATTGATTTTGTTTTCTGTTGTGCGAGTTGTTGTATGCCACCTTTGACCATTTTGTATTATTAAAAAAGAAATGGGATTTAAGGTGAAAACGAGGAATACCCGGCCGCTGAGGAACGTTTCCTTTCGTCTCCTCTTAATCATGTGATCTGGCCGATGATGGCTGAGCAGCTGAGGAAGCGCGAGGTCCCAAGGAATCCGAGCGCTCAGACCCAGCTGCTCTCTAGAGAGAAGAAAGATTTGCACGTCCAACGTGTCGATCCCTCAGAGTTAATGAGGCCTGCTGTTTGGGCTTCCATTATGAGCTGGCTGCATCCTGAGCCAGGCCGGGTAAAGTCATGCATCATAAAGTTCTGACGCTCGCTGATACATCGTGGACAGTACGCAGAGCTCAGCGTTTCTCACCATCTCTGTAAATAAACGTACCACGCAGCTGACTCTTTTCAGATACACTGCACATTTCGAACACAACCTTTAATGTACTGTTGAAATTACACAGTTGTATACGTGTTCCCGTAACTTTGACACGCACGGTGAGTCACGTTCATGAAAATTGATCCTGAAATGCACGAGTCTGTGTTTATACGCTGGAAGAAGCGTCTGTGCTGTGTTCTAAAGTGTGTGCATGTCAAATAATTAGCAGCATGTAAGCAAAGTTTAATATTTGTGTATTTATTTACTTTTACAGTTTATTAAAGTTTGCCTCCCGTTCTGCAGTAATAGTCAAACGGTAGCCTGTGGGCCAGAAATCATATTTGTGCCCTCAGACACGAGCTGAAATTTCACTTTGTTGTTTACAAAGCAGTCACCGTGATCTCATCCCCGAGCGTTTGTGAGATTTCACCAACAAGCTCTCTGTTGTCGTTTATTTATCGTCTGTGGCTTACGCGTGCTGGCTGCAGAGAACCCACGGTCCAGTGACAGAGATCAGGGAAGTCCGCATTAGGCTGCAGGTTTCTCACCCAGGAGGCTGGTGCACACAGTCTCCCGTTTTTCTGACTCATTTGTTTCATTTTTGGAGATTTGTTTCATTTTAGGGTTAGGAAAAGTTTCCCTATTCACAACAGTAATCCTGCATGTTTTAAAAGTGGCACTCTGGGAGTGACAATGTAGTCTCAATATTGTGTCACACGCTGCTGCCAAAGGACACCTTGTGCGTGACTGAAGCATGCCAGCAGCTCTGACAGTGCCATTATTCTCTCGCCATGGGAACGTAAATGGCCTGTCAGAACTGTAATCATGAATCACGGTAACGTGTTTTTAGTTGCTTTAGCTTGGTTACTGTGCAAATTGTGGCTCACTGTGGAGTCCACCGGAGCTCTTCTTCCGATTCAGAGCAAATGAAACTTTTGGAAGTCATGGTAGCTTCCTTTGTCAGTGCTAATGCTAACTTCTATCAGGACTGCTAATTTACGCACGAGGCGCTCTTAATTGCTTTGTCATTTTTTTAAAACAATCGTTTTCATGAATGCCTACTCATCAGTGAGCTCAAGCAGGCCGTCTTCATTTGCAGAGCTGCTGTTAAGAAAATGCTGCTGTGGTGTGCGTTACACTCAATTTTTGGCCCAACAGTCTGAGTTTAGGCATGAGACAGGCCTTCCATCATGAAGTCAAACTGGAGATTACAAGAGATTACAGCATGCTGTTATTCAAAGAACTTAAGTTATTACACGCCTCAGGTCACCAGCGACATTTTGGGGAAAAAAAAACATCTATACAAAGCTTTCTTAATCCTTCTTGACACTTTGACAAAAACAGTGTTAAAAACAAATATTTTGAGGAATACCAGCGACTTGAGTGTCGAACTGGGGGGGATGAATGAATTACAGAGGGTGCAATATAGTCGTGTGCACACCTGAGGGTAAAATGCACACAGACGGAGTCGATAACACCAGAAGTGCTGGGTGACTGGATCTGTAATTACGCTTTCGTTCTGCATACAAAAATATGTTTTCTCTAAATCTCCTATTGACCAATCTGATTCCTTTATGTGACCGAGTAAACCGAACGCTTAGTTCACGCTCATCCAGCTCCCAGATGCCACAATTAGGAGCACCTCAAAGGTCAGCTCAGATCTTTGCCCATGTTGCAATATTGAAAATCAAATCTTCTGTAAAGATTCAGTCGGCCCCAGGTCTAGGGAAGGTCACCCGAGTGTCGCTGATTTTCTGAAAAAGCTCAGCCACGCAGCGCAAAGAGCGTCGAGTTCAAGCCTCTGGGGTGTCTAAAAGGACACACACGCACCTGTGACGGGATTGCACCGTGAGCCGAAGCTGGATGGGAGGAGGGGGATTCTCGAAGTCTGAGGATGATTGGCAGAAAATGTCAGGCACAACACGTCAGCCCCATACAGGCACAGCAGGCAGATGTCAGATGCTGCATGATAAGAAGGAGGGCAGACTCACAAGGAAGAAGAAGAAGTGGCATCTTCAGAGAGTTATGTCATCCTTTCAGACTCTTTCACAGATTAGGCCCCGGCACAGCTCGCACCCGAAATCTTTTTGTGCTCAGAGTATGATTAAATAAGTATCTCCCAACCTATCGCCCAAATGTACGAGACTTAAAAAGCAGCTATCTTCTAATGTTTTCCCCTTCTGTTTCTTCTGCTATCGTTATTTTCCAAACACAGGGATTAGTCAGGGTCACAGTTTTTTTCCACATACTTGTGTTGCACAGAAGGAAATGCTCAACCTTCTGGGCTGCACACCACCGGGGCCTGAGCCAGGGTCAGATATCTCAGAGGGGAAAGGCAGACCCAGGACCGTTGGCTGCATCTTAATTATGGTGAAAGTGTTTTGGTTGACCTTGAGGCCATGCTTCATCCTTTTTTAGTAAGGTTTTTGTGAAGCTTTTACTCGAAGCTAGACTTGTGTTACTTATATACATCTGCTATACCCTTTCTTTCCTTTTAAAGCTGAACAGATCACAGATAAGCTTCTTCAGAGTGATGTAAATGTTCATTACCTCTTTGAGGTTTCTCTCAGAGTCACAGCCACCGTATGTTCCTTTCTCTGTTTTCAGGGCAGCGCTCCCATGGCCCACCCTGAAGATGAGCTGGAACGCCTGACCAAGAAGATGCTGTACGACATGGACAACCCTCCGTCCGAGGAATATTTTGGTAAGATGCTAAATCTCATTTCACCAACACCTGATCAGCAACATGCTTTTGCTAAGGAAACATAGATGTAGCGTATGCTAACGTATAAGTGGCTTGAACCTGCATTCTTTTTAACGGTCAGCAGGGGGCGACTTCTTTGGTTGTAGAAAGAAGTGTGACTATATTGAAGTCTATGAGAAAATATGAGTTTGGTTTCTTTGATCTCCAACCCGAGTAAGCACTTTACTAATGAGTTTATGGTCTCAAGTCTTATTGAATGCAACATGATGGTCATTTTGGAAATTTTTATCCCTAATACTGTCAGAAAGGAGGATGTAGATGCTGATCAATCCCTTCTTCATGCTGCAACGGACAAAAAGCTTAGCTCGAGATGTCAAACAGCTCTTCATTCAGCAATAAGTGGAGTCAGAGCAGGTTTTATATGCAGTAAATGATATGGACAGTTAGGATGCATTAGTATTTCTTTTACAGTTGATCTGCAGTGTATGCAGTTTTTATGACAACTGGAATACCAGATCATTCCTGAAATTACAGGTTTTTTGGAGGTGTATTAAGTAATATACTTTGCATTTTTCTATATGAATGTGAGACGAACTAAAAAAAATTGCCGAAACAAAAGTCCGAAATGCTGAAAATACAAATATGTACGAAATGCAAGTGATTTAAAATAATAAATTAATAAAAAAAAATTAAACAAAATATTACGACTTTAGTCAACCATTTAAAAACACATTTACAATCTAAAAGTATTCTTTAAGTGTAACACCAAATCCAACCAGCATTGAACTTATTCATATTTTCATTTTAGAAAAGAGGTTAATGTAATAACCTGCATTTGTCAGGTTATCACTTTTTAAGCATACAGCAACAACCTGCATGCTGGCGTGCATGAACATGCTTCGTGTTATTATAACGTTTTTGCTCCTTCTGGTTTAACTAACCAACCACAGAGCTACAGCCTAGTGGAACTAATGAATAGCACCAACATCCTTATTTTCGTATTGACAGAGCACCGGATTATCTTATTTATTAATATGGCACCTCAGACGCTTTATTGTCTGCTACACAAAAATCTTGGGAAACATTTTGAAGTTGAATACAAAACTTGCATATTTGCCATATATGGGCATCAACTGACTGTCTTAACATTCATAAAGACAGTTGGATATTTTCTCTTTTATAATATCACAGTGTTTCTTAATTGATTTCTCCCTCAGCCCCTTCCTCCTGTTCCTGTTCCTATTACCAGACATGGTGACAGGATCATTTGCCTTGTCCCTGTTGTGTTTTCATATATGGTAGCGACATATTTGCTCCGTATAGCGCTCGGGGTGATTTAATGTTCTCCCTCAGCCCCGCTTTGCTGCTTGAACAAATCTAAATAGTAATTTTTGCTGTAATTGGATCTGGAATCTCAGCAGTAAGTGTCGCTGACATGACAACAGTCATAGGTGCTAGTAGAAAAGTGGTTAAAATTAGCTCATTACTCACTGTTTGGGTCACGTGTAGGTATTACTGGGAAGAGCTTTGCAGATAAACAGCATTCTTTTTGAAGGATTTCAAAAGCAGTTCTGCAAACATTAGTGCAGGCAGTGTGATCTCATTAGGAGCACCCACTCTGTCATTTTCACTGTGACATTTTGTGAAACTAAAAGTAGAACCAAACAGGCTCCTTAGTTACTTTTAAAAAAGCAAAGAAACTGAGACTGAGTGTCTGCTGTTGGGTTTGACTGCTGACTAGCAAAATGTGGAATTGTGGGTTAAAACGGAAAAACCTGAATTAAGAGTTCCTAGATTCATCCTTATAGTGACGTAAGTTAGGTTGGTATCTGGTTCAGTGGTTGGTAGTAACTATTGGAGATTTTCTGTGTTTGAACTGCAGGAACTGCAGACCATTGTAGTTCTTAGAAGTCAGATTTCAGGACTGTAATTGGTCCAGACGTAAGTGTACGTTTGTCATGATCCTGGGGTTTTCCAGCCTTTTATTCTCTTGATAGAGTTGTTGTTTTTGTGCGTCTGTTTGAGTTTCTTCTGCCTCCTGTGTTCCCCTGTCTCTGCTATTTTGTTAGACTGTATGTCTCATTGTTTGTCTCATTTCCTGTTTTGCCTTGAAGGTTATTTTCCCATCTCTGTTACCCTAGTTTTATTTCCTGCTTGTTCCCTTTTTGTTTGTCCCTCTTTCATTGGTTTAAGTTTTGAAAACTTCCACCTGTGTCTCATTCCCTCCTGGAACTCTTAGTGTAATTGGTTCCCAGCGCAAATATAATCTTATGTATGCATTAGGATTGTGTAGGTCACCACTTGGTCAAGTTGTGTTGCTAAGCCTTTCTCCATTGCCTCTCCATCACTCAACTTGACAATACTGATTTGTTGAACACATGAAGGCATCATGAAAACCACCTTTAAAGTGACACTGGAAAATAATTGGCTATTGCAACAACAGCTCTTCGTGTTGGCATTAAAAGAGAAAGTAAAACACACAGAAATGATCTGACCATGAAGTCCAGGCTTTATTTACGCAACAGGGGAAATGCAACATTAAAAAAGTCTTCGTTAATTCGAGAGAAATATAAAAACCTTTGGTTCTCTTAGACCCCATTAAACACAGGCCTAGAAAACAGTTGTCATCATTTGCTAGGACATAATCCCCAGAAACCACTTGTTTGTGATTGGTCGCAAAGAGATGCTCATAATAGCTTTGGTAACTAGCAGATCACTATAACTCGTGGCATCTTTGCTAAGAGCTACTGAAACTGTGAAAACTGCAGTGCAAATCAGAAATGGGCAAAGTTCACCTTCAGAGCAAAAGTTGTACCTTTTGATTTTCTTTGAACTCTGTTGCACTCTTCAGTTTCATCAGCACTCTTTGGTTGGTTGGTTTGCAGACAGGTCGGTGTCTTCCAATAAAACTATGAGCAACCACGGCAATCTGTTAGAAACCAAAGCAATCACAGATGTGCTTTTGGTACAGCACCCTCTTTGTGACCAGTTTCCCCCAGTGACAGCCAGTAAACCAGTAAGCGGTTGGGGAGTATACATTTTTCCCTAGTAACCAAAGTTTTTCAGCGAGTCTCCAATTAATTTGCCAATAGGGGCACAGTGATGAAATGGTGAAAGAAAGGCAACCAGAAGATGTGACTGTAGGTTATAAACCACTGACTATTTATCACATTATTTCAGAGTAAATATTCATGTTCCAAATACAAAGAGGAAAAGGAATATAGAAAGATGTGTAATTCCTGCAGGACCTCCTCGGCAGGTCATTACCTACAGGTAATGGCTCAAGCATTGAACGCAGTGCAAAGCTACCCTGTATTCTTGTTTCTCTTATCTATTAATTTTCATGGTGTAGAAACAGCACTGACTGTTCTTGTCTGGGAAGAAGTCCTCAAGGTAGAGTCTCAGAACTATATCAGTTTGATCAAAGGCGAAAGCACAACTCTGGCTCAAGGTGTAATGAGAACGAGGCACACAGTGAAGGTGTTGGACAGATGAAGGAGATGGATTTTAATATATCTCTATATCTTGGTTGAGTGTCCATCTTTTCACAGCATTTCCCCTTTCTCCCCCTGTGTAGCACTTATATTTAATTTTGCTATAATTGTGAAACAAAAATATATATATAACTGCCAGGATTAAACAAAATACCAGTTTTAATACTATTTTGCAAAATAGGATTCAGAAGGCAAGGATTCTGTGCATTTTTATTTCATTTCTATTTTTCCGCCCTCTGCACCCACAGCTGCCAGCGAGTGCCATCCCTCTGCTGCTCTCTTTTCTCTAGCCTTTAATCCCCTTTGCCCTGGAATTAGTTCCCATGCCCATTAGATACCTCATTCAATACATTCAGTGGGACTCTGCAGCAGGCTTTATATCAGCACATAATCACACAGCACACCATGATACCATGTGTAGGTGTATTATAGCTACAGGGACGTGTATTTAACTGGTATTAAGGGATATTCGGCTTCACGTTGGTGCGCACTCATGTAAAGACCTTAATTGGTTCGCATTAGACATAGGTCAAACGGATCTGCTGGCTTAAACAAAGTATAGTCGCTTTACTGAGGAATGGCCTAATTTTTGGGTGTATGTGTTGCAGCCTGGGCATGAACTCTGTGTACTGCTATACCATGCATGCAGTCACCCCCGTTTGCCAGCTCTGAGGCCGACTGGCTGAAGGCTGGTAAAGCAAGGACATGGGGAGTTGAGAAATGGGTCATATGTGAGCTGAGGTAGCCAGAGCAAGTTAGGGATAGCGTGTGCATCCCCAGCTGACAGCGTATGTCTGTTACGGGAGCGGAAGAGGAGGAGGGGGAGGGAGGGTCATCTTGTGGTTAAACATGGCGACAGCGATGAGAGATGGGAAGAGGGTTAGGGCAGGAGCCGGAGACTGAGGCGACTGCTGGGACTCATTAGGAGGGAGTTCAAGCGCAGGCAGATGCTGCTCTGGAAATCCACAGAGCCGTCTTCCTCCCCCGCTGAATAATGTACATACACTCAGCACAGTGATGTGAGAATCAGCGCCGGTCCGGCATGTTTCCTTCTGTATATCCAGAGCTGTGGGAGAATCGGTCTCAGAGCGCAAGACTTTTGTAATTACAAAGGATCTAATGACACGTAGGCCTCTTCTTTTTTGTCGGGGATATTGGGGGAAAGAGGGCTAACAGTTGTTGAAACCCTAAGGCTAGTAATTAACAAGATTAATCAACGTGGGGCTGCGATCTCGAGCGCGCTACTGGACTGGATCATTGTCTTCCTATAGCAAAGTTTTATTGGTGTCACTAATGTCTTTGATGAGCTTCTAATCTGAAACAGCCGTAGTGAGTTTTCATTGGTCCAGAGGGGGTTAATTGAATTGAATTAACGTTATACTCTGGCTCTGTGATGTCACCAGGAAACTTTTCATTAGACTCAGCGGAGCACCACACCATCATTACGCTTTCCTGCTGCAGTCCAGCAATTACGCCGGACAAGTCTTTGAAGACTTTCTGCGGCGACATTTAAAAAAGCAGCCATTCCCAAATGCAAACGCTCCTCAAGCCGTTAAAAAAAACCTGAAAATGATGCACTATAAAAGAACGGCTTTTCTTGCGAGAAACCCAGTTTGCAAGCCAGAAATTCCCCCTATGATTGAAGCTTCTTTGAAAAGCAACTGATTAGTCCTGATTTAGAGTTCCAGATTAGATTTGAGTAATCTGAAAGAGCCTTTTCTCCAAATGTCATCATCCGTCATATTTAATCCACTTAGATTGTGCGTAGGTGTACTGTGTTTGTGGAAATCTAATAAGACACAGCTACTCAGCTTGCAGTACAGATGCCTTGGCATTTGTGCATCAGAGGAACTTACAATATTTTGTCATCACTACATTTCTGTCAACCAAAACCAGGACATAAAGCTGAATAATTGAAAGGATGAGATGCTCTGCATTATTTACAATTAGTGATGATGATACTTATGCAGTGTAGTTCCTTCTGCCGCAGAGAATCTGTTTTTATTTCTGCTTTAACACCCGAATGACAAGTGGAGAATTCCTCCCTGTGATCGCCGACTTTCAGCGTTTCCACTGTATAGAATTAGGAAAACGGTGAAATTTTAATATCCAATCAATATTTATACAGAGCGATTTTTGAGCAGTGGCATAAATGTTATTAACAGACAGTCATTGGAAATTAGCAGAGAGATTCATATGGGCATACTGTACTCCACGCAGGACTCTGAGCTGTCAGGAAAGCCTTTCCTCCTGGTTTGAGCTAGCCTTTGTTTTATGATAAGAGCCAGAGAAGAAAAGGCAGGCTTTGCCATTTTTTTCCCGCATAATGTCAGCTGGAAGAGCCCCCATAATTTATAAGGCACCTCACATGAAAAGTTCATGAGGAATCTTGGAAGAGATACAAATGGCAGTGTAGCTCCAGTGCCGTCCAGAGGAGTCAGAGGAACAGATCGGCTAAGGTAATTGGGTCAGAAAAAGTTTGGGTTCACGCTGCGTGCTCTTGTGGAGCTGCTTCTAATTCTTCAGAACGCAACTGAGCATCACAACTTAATGGATTAATAGGCTTCCAGTTTAGACAGCTTTGTGCATTGTCTAAGATACTCTGGTGGAATTCATTTGCATTTTACTGAGGTCGCCCTCAGCAACCTCTTAGGAGTTTGCTTTTAGATGTGCCTCTACATGTCATAACAAATGGGATGTGTGTCAGAGTGAAAACCTTTCTGCTGCCTCAAAAAGACGCTACCCCACCGCACTCCACCTCCACAGTCTGAAAATGCCTTTGGCCAACCAGCTTCCCGAAAACAGATAACTGTTTCCACTTAATGTCTGAAGGTGACTCGTTTAATATCGCTTTATTTTTAATATTCATTTAGGGTGAATACAGACGGGGGGAAAGCTCCAGTAAACAAGCAGGTGCAAAGTGATAATGCATTAAAATGTCAGCGCTTTAAATAAAATCTGAAAAATATAAGTTGTTTGCAGTTTTAATTGGAACGCTTTTCTTCTCCTTTTCAAATTTCCTTTAATTAACTCCCCGCGTAGTAGTTTTCACAGTTCGTGCCAGAATGGCTAAGAGCTCCCGTCTCCGATTCAGGAATTGTGCTTTTAATCCAACATTACAGTTTTTAATTTAACTCCATTTATGTCAGCCCCACTGATACTGCTGAAACTACCTGCCTCACATTAAAAACATGAAACGCATTAAAAACTAACGCTGTACTGTGAAGCGGCCACACAAAGTGCACCATCGGTGAAATATGGTTCAACGGATCAGGACTACTGGTTGTGCGCATGCAGCAACCTCTGAGGCTGAAAGATGAAGCAAATGTGGAAGTGCCAGAGACTGCTGCTGCACAGTGCTGCTGATTTTCCTTGGCTCTGTCTGGAGTGCACCAAAGTTTTCTTGTGCAGGAAAGCCCCGTCTGAGCGCAGACATAACTGACGGTAAATGCTTACTTGATTTCCCCCTTCGTAGAGACTGTACAGGGAAGGATTATTTTTTCTTTATGTAACTCAACTCTTTAAACTGTATCAAGGCTTGAAATTTGCATTATTATTGAGATATGGTGAGTTTGAGTGACGGGTAGGGAGAGCTGTGCATTATGATGAAATATTGGATGACAGCTGAACGAATCTCCTGAACACTGTTTCGCTTTACATTTATTCACTTACAAAGTTTTGATCCTGTTGACCTTCATCAAGCCCAAAGGCAATATCTATCCATTTACACACACACACACACACACACACACACACAGACACACATATCCACCAAAAGGGTTTCCAGTTATCCAAACAGATAATCCAAACTGGTGAACACGTCGCCATGTGTATGCCATTAATTAGATGTTGATACTGATAAAATAACCACAAGTGACATCTATACAAGCTCTAAAGCTTTTTTTTGTAATTTCAATAATAAACATCGCTGAACTTATAAATATAAATGTTATAAATGATTAAGTAAAAGCTGATACGGACCAGAAAACTGAGCTTTGCTGCACAGCGTTTTCCACAGCTGGCGTAAAGGAGCACAGAACAACCGTCAGTGCTCAAAGTAAAGCCCAGAGTCCGACGTTGCTGCAACAGTTTAACAGTGTGTTTGGGCTTGTAAACCTAGTGTTTTATATTTTATGCATTAATGTCTTATTTTTTTATGTTCCTAATTAAACATTCAATTCAGTTTTATATATATAGCGCCAAATCACAGCAACAGATGCCGTAAGGCCCTTTTTATAGTAAGGTAAAGACCCTACAATAATACAGAGACAACACCAATAATCAGGCCACCTCCTGTGAGTAAGCAGTGGGTAACAGTGGAAAAGAAAAACCCCTTTTTTATAAAAGGACGAAACCACCAAGAGAACCAGGCTCAGGGAGGGGCAGTCGGTTGGCGATGAGGGGAATAAGACCCCCAAAATTGCTGATGTTTCTCAGCTTTCCCACACAGTCAAACTCACACAACCCCTAATCACAAACACTTTTGCATGTCAAGGCGGATCAACAACAATCAGGGCAAATAATAAATAAATACATTAAAAGTAAGATGAAAAGTAGAATAATAATAATAATCTTTCTGTGGTTGTTCATTTTTAATCTAAGTGAGCCCTGTCAGCACTAAGTGAGCTGAGGGAAAAAGCAGTACCATCCATTTAAAAATGGTTCTTTAATGTGATCATTATATAAACTATTAATTCACTAAATTAAACTTAATAATGCCCTTTACTGTGGTGTACTTCGTTATAGGTATGTCAGAGTTTGCTCATCAGATTGGTGCCAACTGACCGCTAACTGTCAGCTAAGCCTGTAGACTGGACCTCTCCACAGTGTTTATGGCCTTCTCTGACAAATACTGTGGCTTACCATTAACTAGTCCAAGTCTGTGCTCCAGTCCCGATGTGTGAAATTCTAGTATTTTGTTTGTACGTTTTCTGACCAAGCTTCCTAGCGCTCATGTCGGTCATCTAAAAAACAAATAAGGCTTCAGTGGGTGACATCTTTATTAAAACAACAGCAGTTTGTTTGCTCTGCAGACGTTAGGTTCTCATCTGTGTTATTACTGGCAAAGCAACAGTTCACTCATTGTACTGTTATACTGCACTTGATGTTACCATGGAAACCACAGGTGTTGCTAAATCAACCAGAACTGAAATCTTAAGGATTATAAGTTTAAATTGAAGCATTGAAAGAATTAAAAGCAAAGCATTTGACAAAAATCTCCTAAATCCATTGTGGTTTCAGCCCTTTTTTCTATGTGAGGACATCCTTCAGGTACAGTGGCTAAGTGTCCACTTTGTTGTGCTGTCTTGGACTCTGTGTATATGTACGTTGGAGCAGTCACAACGAGATCGAAAAGCATAATGCGGCTGGAAGGAGGTCACAGACCACCCAGGGGGAGGAGGGCAGCATACGAGGCAGTCTGGTGACATGGCAACTTGTCTAAAGCCCATGCATCACTATACCACCTACAGTGGATTATAATGTACGACTGCAAGAGGCTGAATTGTACGACACAATACCCACGGATGATCCATCATAGCTGCCTTTTATAAGAAAAATGCTGTATGCATGTCAGTGTGAGGCTGCGGATTTGACTTCTAAGACCCTTTTTCTCATGTAAATAACGTGAAATGCTTTGAATCTTAATCTGTAAATAAATTTGCCAGATTGTAGAAATTCCACAAAAACCGACAGCTCTGCTTTATTTCAACTGTCTATAATTCATTTCTTTTATGAATGAGATCTTAGCAGTTTTTCTGCCATGTCATCATCTTGTTTGCAACTGATTTTCAGTCATTTGTTTCTATTTTGAGCAGGGGGGGGTGGCGGAGGGTTGCTGGTTTTCCAGCTCACCAGAGTTTATTGGTCCTCTTCGCTCTCATTATCTTCACTGCCGCTGACCTCGCCGCGCTGCTTTCTAGTTTCTCAGCTGATACAGCGTGCCAGCATGGGGCTTCTTTAGCCGGCGACAGTAGCCCGCTTTTTGGCAGCAGTTCACGTGAGGTGACCATCCCCTCTACAACCCTGCTCTCCCCTCCCCCGTCCTCCCCCGCCAGGCTCGGCGCTTGCTATCCTGCCTCGTTGAGACAGCTCCACTGAGGCTTGCAAGATCAGCTGCCGTGCGAGCCCAGCTGAGGCTTCCGGGCACTCACGTTGCTAGATTTCATTTGTGAGTGAGCGTTTGACCTCAGGAATGAGTAGACATCCGCACGCTCATGCACGCAAACGCAGGCACACTTACGAGCGCACGGCCCAGTGCGGATAAACAGCACATCAACACACGCGCGCTGCTTGTACAAATATTGTGCTGCAAACACACTTACCTGTCCCCCTGCCTCTCCCCGCTTTCTCTCTCTTTCACCCCATTCGCCAGCCCCGCTCGCTCCCTGGCACCCCTCCACGTCGTTCCTGCCAACCTGCTTCTAAAACATGTAACCTACACTCAGCCCCCCCCCTTCCCTTCTCTGTGCCGCCGTGGGCCCTGACAGGCTGAGCTGTAATGCTTAGTGGCACAGGCTCGCCTATCCTCCATCCTCCACCATCGCCGCAGCAGTTCTGCAGATTGCTATTTGCTGACATTGGGAATGATATTAAAGGCAGGGGTTAGGAAAGAGGCATTCAGAGATTGAAGTGTAGCGATGACAGCGATTTCTCTTGTCATTCCAAGGAAACTGAAGGCCACAGCATTGTCAGGCAGCATGGAGGGCAATCTGAAGCAACAAAGTAGATTAACCTAGAGGGGAAAGAGACGAAACAGTGCACAAATCACGGCCTCTGGCACTCGAGTAGCTAGCAGTCACACTCCTAATGTGTTCGACAGACTTGCTTCCTACTGTCCTGTTGTTTATGTCTCCAAGCGTGAAGAACTTGCACAACTTTGTGCGCTTATTCAGCCTACCTTTTTCCAACTTGTCACAGTAAATTAATGCTATTTTGTAGGCTTTTTATTATCTGTAATGCAAGACCATTTCTAATTGTCATGTGATTGTTTGGTGTCTTTTAATTCTATTTATTTTAACCCTTGTTTTTTTTTTTTTTTACATTTTTTTTATTAATATCAAAACACAACACACACAGTTTAGTTAGATGCTTTTTCTGTTTTTACCACCATGTCTATCAGATGTTTTAATCCAAGCACAAAACTTTAGTTGAAGTCCCAAAATGGATTTTGCGGTTCTTTTATTAGTTTTGGATACGAGCTGCAGTCGCTGGCTCTGCCTTTGGGGTTTGCAAGGGTTGCGCCAGCAGAATTGTATTCTTTAGTAACATAGTGCGAAAAGTTTGGTCTCCCACAAAAAAAAAAAAGTTCCTTGCGATCCTTCTTTACATGCACGATCTTTGATTTCTGACGATGTAAGATCAAATTGAGCTGCAAGTGTGCTCCCTCTCTGCCTTTCATGCCGCTTCAATATCACGGCGTGAAAAAACAAAGAAGGCAAAGACTGAGGGAAATCTGAAGCGTTCTGCCACTCAACATTCCCCAATCCCAAACAACAGCGTCTCACTGCCACTACAAATACATTAGAAATCAATTATTTATGGAACAGAGTCAGGGCCTCTTTAATCTTTTCCTTTTATCCAATTAAATTGTCTAACCATTCTAAGCCTCTATAGCTCACAGGGAATGTGCCTCGTTTTTTTTTTTTTTTTAAGAAAAAAAGAAAGAAAAGAAGAAAAGATTTTTCTCTTCAGTCCTTCTTTTGACTTTCGATGTAACAGAGAAGAGACACTTCTGAGGGTTGAAGAATGAAAGGAAAGAAAGTGAGTAAAGTGTAAATGAACTCCCCCCTCCCACCCCGTCACCATTGCATTGGTTCTACAGGAAGTATTTGAAGTTTTGATATCAAGACTCTGGTTCCATTCCCCGCGCAAAGGGACGCTGGGGAGCGGTGAGGCCTTTCATGATTCCTTTATGCCCAGCTGAAATAGTTCGAAAGTATTTGGGATCATCTCCACGGGGGTAAATACGATGTTGCTTCAATTTCTGTCCTGTATTATTCAAGAAGTCAATTGAAGTAGTGTCTAAAAATTGAAAATGCTTATTTCCATCGCACACGTGTGAAATTATTGATGTAAAACACAGCACTCGTCTCCATTATCGTACAGTAAGACTGCTGATAAAAGCAGTTACAGATGCATTGAAAGGCTTTATATTTTTACGGCACCGTGCTCTGACTCTCAGGGTGTAGAAAAGATATCTGGATCTGAAATAGACCGTCAGTTTCTCTTATTTCAGTTTAAAATGTGTATGTGAAGATGTAGCCTGTCTCTCAGTGGTGAAGAATCCCTTCAAAAAGTTCCTGGATCCAGATCTGAATGGAATTACTTCTAATTTGCTCAAATTGGTAGAATTTTATAAATATGTCCACGGCTTTTTGAGTAACAAAACGGTCAAAAAAACCTTACCATATAACCTCTTTGAAGAAGGTAAAAACTAGATCATCATTTCCATCTGCGATTTTTGTCGTGAGAGAACACGAGGAGCTGGAATCCAAAACACTTATTTCCTAACAATTAAAATCAGAGCTTAGGAGATGAGTCAGTCAATCAGTTGAATGGATCGACCATTATTATAGTAATCATGTCAATAATCCAGCAAGAAATCTCTGGTTTCAGCTGCTCTAGTGTGAACTGCTGCTTCTTTCATTGTCTAACAGAGAAAAAAGGGAGCCGGCTGATTATGTGTGATAATAAACAGTTGTATACACAGTTGCATTAAAACGCCGCCTTTAGCTTGTTATTAAAATGTGAAATGTATAGGAATAGAAGGCGTACAGTAGTTTGAAAGAGGCTCAGATCTGCTGCTCTTTGTTCCACGCTGATGTGAAATCATGTGTGGGCTGCGCGCAGCGTGGCACGGCGTGTCTGTGGGCACGCGTACACTATATGATACATGTGTCTGCGCTTGTATGTACTCGTCTACACGTGTGGCATGTCAGACGCAGAGGGATGTTTTGTTTTTTTTCTTCCTGTGTGTGTGTGTGTTGGTGTGAAACTGTGTACGCTGCACTCGCAGCCGTGCACAAATAGCTCCTGAGGGCCTTCGCAATCACAGACTGCCAAAAGGAAAAGGATTTCCGAGAGGTTTCCTTCTCGCTATTTAAAGTGGGAGCCCTGTGGGACATGTTTGGCATTCTCATCCACTCACTGAAGATGGCCTGTGATCTGAAGCCACTAACAGGCTCGGCGTGCTCCGTCTCTGTCTCTCGCTCCCTCTCTCTCCCTTTCTCTTTCCCTCTGGCTCTCTGAAGTGATTACCCTGCTTGTGATTCCACTGACACCCACATGTCCCCCCGAGACGTGCCTTCACTAGTTTGTTTAATCTGCCTCCCTGTACAGTAGGTAACACAGCCATAATTGAGGTGTGGATAGAGCTGTGGGAGCAGATGAAACCGGTGGCAGGCTTTATGAAAACCTGTCTGCGCTATAAGTCGCCCTGGATGACAGAAGTCGCTAAATTAATGTACAAAATGCTGCTGTGACAAGAATTTTTAGAAGGGAAATGTCAGTTTCCTCATTCAATGAATCCTGAGTCATCTAATACAAGAAACAAAAATATCTAATGTTCAGTGTTCTAATAATGATTTCAAAATGTTGCTGGAAAAGGGGAAAAAAGTTGTGGATCCGCTCATTCTTTAAGCAACTTTCCCCCATTTGCAGTGATAAGATAATGAGTTATGTGACATTAGAATACCATTTGCAAGCCTCGCAGTCAAGCAGATATTTGATCTCAGCAACATATGACTTCCAAAAGTTGTGCTGATACCTGAGACAGAATCCGCTTTACACTCCGTTTGAATTTTTGATATGAAAACAGCAAGTGGAACTGTGAAAATGCGAGCATCAGATACTCTATCTCCCCCCGGTTAGTGTCTCGCCTCTGTGTAACACGCTCGAACCGCTCTGTTCAGAACATACAGAGTGTCAATCATCGCCCAAATCAGCCTTTAGATGAAGCAAAAAATGAAAAGGGAAGGAAAATGATCCACAGAACTGAACTTGAATTAATTAAATATACTGTATCAAGCTTGCTCTGTGAGATTGCATCTGTCCTCAGATGTGTAAAAAATAAAACATTCTCAGATATCTTTTTTTAAACCCTATTATTGTAAGATACCAGTAATTAAATTGACAGTGTTATTAATTGGGTTGAAGATAACTTGCATTGAGTCGAGGACATCTTAAACTCAATTAAAGATATCTCCAACTCAATTAAAGATATCCAAATGCCATGTCCCGCAATATGCAATCAGCCTCTTTCTGGAGCAATAATATCAGTTCACTTGTGCCCCTTTTACAAAGACTTCGTTGTACTTCTAAAGTTTTCTTTTATCATTTAATGCTCAACTTTTTAAACAGATGTCACTCTTTGGTGATGTGTATGCTTTCTTTAATGTGGCATAATTATATTATTTAATCCTTCCTTATCCAGTGTTTGAAATAGAAATGAAGATTAGACGCCCCTGATGTCAGGAAATGAAGCCTTTAAAGGAACAGCTTCCAGCTTCGTGGCACGAGGGAGCGCGAGGTGACGCGTGGACAAAAGCTCGGTCTACGGATCCTCGATTTAGATGTCAAAACGCTTTTAAGTTCAACGCTCGGTTGTAGTTTCTCAAGTTCTTGTTTTCCTTTTTTGGCTCTTTGCCGGCTGCTCTCGTTAGTAGAATTTACTTAACGCTCATATCAAATTACTATAAATTCAGTGGCTCAACTTTCCTCTTTGTTTACTGCACAGTGTTGCTGATAAATGTTGGAAAGCAGGTAAACGTTGTCACCTTTTGGTTCACTGACCAATTCGTTTTCTTAATTCTTCATGGATCCTTAGACTTATGTTGAGACTCCCATTGCCAGAGTCCTCAAAACTAACTATAAGGTGGGAATGAGGTGCGGCAGAAAAAAATGCCTTGGGTGGCATGCTTTCACACTGGTTAGCATTGTCGCCTTACAGCAGCAAGGTTCTGGGTTTTCTCAGCTTTCCAAAGGCATGCACGTTGAGCCAACTGTGATTCTAAAATGTCTGTAGGTGTTGATGCAACTGAGAATGATTGTTTGTATCTCAGTGTTAGTCCTGGGATGTTCTCTTATTCATGCTGCGTGTCACCTGGGATGGGATCCAGCTCCCCCGCGATGTGAGGCGGGTATATACAAATCTTTATTTAAGCAGGGAGCCTCATTCAGATTAAAATCTCTTTTACAAGAGAGATCTAAGCAGAGCCTTCAGCAGAGGCTTTAGTCGCCTTTCTTTCAGCTGGCTTCAGGGGTCACTGCAGCCAATCATCACAGTTTCTTTTCTCTATGTCTGATTTTACACCAAATCCCCGTCCTGATCAGAACCATAACCATTTATCCGGGCTTAGGCTTGTGAACCCAACCGCTCACCCACCCCTTCGTGGCTGGGCTAATCAAAGAATCATAAAAGACACTGGTTTAACAACCTCTAGGATTTCTAAAGGGAGTGAAGGCTTCATGGCTGTTTAGAGTTCATTCCGTCTGAATGTCGTGTGATACCTGAAATCAAATCTGCCAAGGTTTCTCTACACATGGGGAATAGTTAAGGTTAAACTTTTATTGGTTCTTGAATTGCAGTTGCAGAATTAATTGGAAAAGAAAAATGGATGAATGGATGTCAGAGTTTAAAGCGCTGTCCCATGTTTCTCATCAAAGTGCACACCGAGAGTTTTAGCTGTGTTCTTTAATTATTTTCATGCACAGATTCCCACTCAAAGAACAAGAGCCATTGTTTGTACCGCTGGCTTCGTGATGCTTCTCTGCAGCTCTACATCGTCCTCTCTTTGTATCTGTTACCTTATATATACATGATCCTTATTTTCACATCTTTCTAAGAAACCTGTTAAGAGTGTTGCTTTCGGCGTGGCTGCATTTTAGGCTGAAAGTAAGAGATTTGCTGCACTGTAGGATGCCGCTCACAAGGTCAAGCACCAATTGCAGTGAATGGAAGCAGTCACACGTTTCAGCTCTCCATTACAACCACATTTTATGTTGTTTGCGCGTTATTCTTAGCCTTACTGATCACTGATGTTATTTACTTTAAGAAGTGAAAAATCTGTGGTTTTAGAGGGAATCTTTTCTCAGCTTCTCCTCCTCTTCCTCTCCCCAGGGCGCTGCGCCAGCTGTGGAGAGAACGTAGTGGGTGAAGGCACCGGCTGCACTGCCATGGACCAGGTCTTCCATGTCGACTGCTTCGTCTGCATGACTTGCAGCACCAAGCTGCGTGGAAAGCCCTTCTATGCTGTGGAGAAGAAGGCGTACTGTGAGCCTTGCTATATTGTAAGCAGCTTCCTTTCTTTTAAATCCACCTGCCTCAACACTTCACTTAGGCTCACTACATGCGTCCGCGTTTTAAAAGTGCACATTATATCATCGGGTATCGCTGTGCCTGGAATGTTTCATAGGTTTCACTTCAGGCAACCACATTTCATTTCATCAAAGCCCAGAGGGCTGCCACCTCTCACCACACACACATTTTCATTTCCTCTTCTTTATTGGCTTCGTTTTGTTTTTGGTCATTCAGTGAAACTCTCTTGTGTCTCTTTTCCTGAATGAACTTTCGTCCTGTTACACAACTAATGTCAGCTGGTTAGCAAACAAGTTTGTTCTTTGAGCTTGTTTTGACATTCTCAAACATCTTTGACTAATACATTTTATTAGTAGGCAGCTGGCCTGCAGCTGCGTGTAACTGCTGACCTACTTGCCCTCCTGCTTTAAGGCTGTTTTTTTCTTACTATTGTTGTCTCTGTATCGTGTCAGTATAGGAATATGCAATCAAAGAAGCACCACCCACCTGCTTTTAATAAGTGGCAGCCAATCAGAAGAAAGCTTGCTTAAACATAGTAGGAAATGGGAGGTGTGCACTTTGGAGGCCCAGCATAAGGTAGCTTTGATTTGTGAATCATGCAGAACTCTAATAGAGTCCGAGAGTGAAAATAAGGAGCAGGAAACGAGCAGAATGGACGCAGATTTGTGAAGATGGAGGGTTTTTTTGTTTGTTTTTTTCTCTCGCTCCTGTCGACTTTCCTCTGGCAGCTGTTTAGCGTAAAGCTTTAAAGGCTACACTATAGTTTCAGCCCTGCATCATAAGACAGGGAGAACAACTTGGTGAACATATGATACGGGAATAAAAGTTTTCCTGTCCTCAAATATGCAAGAGTCCACTCGGGTCCAAATGACATACATTTCCTTATCGGATAATGCGTGCGAGGGCCTGTGTGGACGCCCACAGAGGCGCTACAATATAATGCAGCAGGAGTTCTTGCCTGTGTGTGTTTATTGGATTATAATCCCTGCCTTAGCTAGATTATCGCACAAGTTCAGTGTGGTTTTTAAAGCTTGTTCTACTGTCCCCAGGTGGCCAAGTAAACAATTTCAGGACATTTGAAATATAGGTTTTAAATCATACGTATGCTTATTATGGCACATGATAGCAGTGACGATAAAGTACAGCAAAACTCTCCTGTTGTTGTTGTTGTCTAGGTTTGGGCACAGAGGCTTGCACAGGGGGGTCTCAGTGGATCACACCTGTTCAGGAGCCTCCTAAAAATTCCATTGTCTTGTTCTGCTATTACTATAGGGGAGCGTGCTTGGTCTGCATTGTTTAGTCAGGTGCTACATGTCAAAGTGACATGCATGTGAATTTCAGGACACAAAGTTTCCCAGCAGAGCATTGTATTGTAACAAGAAGACCCAGGTTTCACTTTTAACTCTCAGTGGTTTTAATGCTGTGGCTGATTGGTGTGAATATGGCACAGCTTGATCCTTTGTAATAGACATGAGCAGGTGGTGCAAAACTTGTTGTGGCTTCTCATCTCTAGCTGATCTTCACCCAACACTGCCTGATAGATCCACCTGCCATTTTTTTCTCCTGAAATAATCAGGTCAGATATGCATTCATGGCCTTTTTTAATCTATCTAATTTTTAATAGTTTGAAGAATGATGTTTGCCTTCACACATCACTCTTAAATGATGCATAACTGTCTACAGTGACGGCTGATGAACAGCCAGATATGGTTAAGTCGAGAAACATGGCGTTAATTCTCTTTGTGGATGACATAAGACTTCTGCTAAACGATTAGTAATCACTTTTCTTATCAAAGGAAGAAATGATTGGGGATAAATGAGCCAGAAATTTGTGTGAGTTATTCTTAATTTGGAATGTTTTTATTCCATTTTATAAAACTGTGACTGGTTTTCTTGTCAGTATGTTGCACAACACGCATGAAAGTGTTTCCTTGCACAATATTATCAGGAAAGACGTGTCATCTGGCAAAACCATGAGGAATTTATTAAGCAGAAGTGTTTCCCTCATTCAGTTTCAGTAGAAAATGGTCATCGGTCCCACAGCGGGAAGGGACATGTTTCTTATTGTCAGCGATATTAGGTGTCAGTCGGCGGGTCATTCCTGGAAGCTGAGATGGGAAATAACTGCGCTGCAGCGAGGAAATACAAACTAAATTTAACTGTAATACTCTGAACTTTCTTTTGCTTTCTTTTAAAAATAAGTGAGTCATATGAGGAGTACGGTTACTGTTATATTTCAAAATGAAAATTGAATACGATGTTATTAATACACATATGATAACACAGTAAATATTCCAGCAGTACTACATTTATATTTACAGTCTCTCGTCTCTTTCGGTCGCTGCAGCCTGAGCTTGTCTGCATAATTAAAAGCTGGCTGAAATATGGTGACTACAGCTGAGATTGTTCTTTGGCTTCAGCGACTGCTTCAGGCTGAGTCACCTCTCGCCCTGTTGTTAAGTGAAGCACTAGACACGGGCAGACTGGTCGTGGTCCCAATCTTCATTTAATAACAGATTGTTTTGTCTACTCTTGCACCGGCTTCTCCGTTTCTTCCTGGTCTTTGAGCTCCCGCTGTTTCCCCTTTTAAACTGGACAACTGTGCCCTGTGCTTTGACTACAGGTGCTTTTACACAGGCCGAAGAAAGAAATGAAACCGGCGAGGAGTGAGTGACACCCATCCAGTTGTACAGATGTGTTTGCACATATATGTCGTTGTTCAGAGAGCTCCTGATTCAAATGCGTTCAGGCAGTCCTTTTTCTTCTTGGAAAAAATACCCCAGTGTCCAAACTGTAAGACATGCATTAAAGATGATTAAGATTTAGTTACTTCATGATAAGGATATTTTTTGTTAAGGTGGGTTAGAGGCGTTTTAAGGGACATTGAGGACAGAAGAGGTCACTAAACAAAGTCTGGGAATGGTGATTATTGTTTGTTAGGGATATTAATTAGGTAATGCTGATTCTCCTGACAGCACATAGTGCCACATTTATTCAGTTTTCTTTTCATTCACTTGCAGGAAATGGCTCGATGTGCATTTTACCAGTAAAGTCTTGAAGCCGAGCTACATGATGTTTAAACCAGTGGCAGGCCATCTCTTAAATCATCTCTTTTCAGAGGCACTCAGTGTGATTGTAGTTGTCTTGTCTGGAAGTTCTCCAACTCTGATACATACGCTAAAGAGGAATGGGATAATTTAAGAACTTTATTTATGCATTTCATCAGCATAAATGTTCTTCTGGCACAAGATCAAAAGGATGGGGGAAATCTGAATTTCTTAATGAAAGTAATTTCTTCTTCTTTTATTCCCATCCTCAGGGTCATACGCCTCTGTGCGATTAGAGAATGAACGTGAGAGTTGAGTCTCTGAAGAGAAATGCAAAATCCCAGAGAGGAAAGAGGGAAACTTCAAGTTAGCCTCCAAGTCAGTCAGTCTAGGAATGTCTTAAGAGCAAACCAACATTAATGACACACTGAATTTATTTCTTCACACTTTCACCTGTCACATGATATTAGCAGCAGTTCTTCTCTATGCTGAAGGAGCACGTAAGCAGAGTATGGTTTCGTTTAGTGGATTGTTGTAATGGCCTAAATGCCTGATTCTCCTAAGAGGTTACCTTTTAGGAAGTCTACTGACTTACCTACTTGCCAACAGTCAGATGGGAGGACTGAAACTACTCTCATGTTTCTTCTCTAAAGGTTAAGGTGCACCCTGCTGGCATCATGGTCATTTTTGACTTTTGATTTCTTTGTTGTTTTGTTTTGACAGGGTGAAATAATTGCAGAGCATACACCTTTAAAGCCTTTAAAACAAGGATCAGGTGCTCAAGACTTTTCTATTTTTGTTCCCATTCAAAAATAATGTAGATATAGGTTAAAATGTATAACTGCACCTCCACTGATATTTGTTAAAATGTCTCTTGGCAAACTGCACCTCAACCAGATGCTTTTGGTAGCCATCAGCAAATATAACTAACTGTGTGAATATTTGGTTGCTCTTCTTGGTTTCCTGGCACAGACTCGGTTTTAAAGCATAGTTTACACATTTTCAACAGGCTTGAGGTCGGGGGGTTTTGGAAGCGCTTTTTCAGAAGCTTAGGATTAGCCTTTAAAATATTTTTTTAAACCCAAAACTTAACAGTGATCTGTCTCTATACCCCACACCCTCACTTAAAATACATAAATACATGATCAAAATAAAAACAGCAGACCTAGAGATTTCTTTTCTGTCTTGGAAGTGCAAGTAGTCCAGCACCAGAAGCACCAAAGGTAATTAAAAAAAACGACACTTACAGTTGCTTAAAATGTGCATTCTTCCCCGAGTTCCCTTTAACTGTTTCACTTTTTGACTATACAGTCAATGCATGATAATAAAAACACTGTAAGTCATTTAAAAACTGAAAACAATTTATTGTTATTTCTTGAATTATTTCCATATGCTGTGTGCTCTTTGTGCGAAATAGGTTTTTCCATCAGCCCGTGGCAGCGTATTATATTTGATGTAGAATATCTTACAGGTATAAAAGGTGCCTGAGGAAACTTGCTGTGTGTAGAATCTGTATAATAATATGCAAAACTCTATTAATCCCTTTGCCAGGAATTGGAGGAATACATTTCGCACGCTGATTGCCATCCAACAAAGTTTTCTGCCATGTATCAGAGCAGGCGATCAGCAGCGCTCTTATCTGAGCTGGGACTTTACATATTCTGTGTAACAATACTGGCATTTGAACGGCTGAGATCCATCTCTTCCGCAGGGTGATTTGCCTCGTTCAAACTGTTTGCCTAGTTATTAGTAATTCCTTTTAGTAATGTACAGGAACTCACACAGATGTGTTATCAGCTCCTGTCTACTTCCTGATTTTACAACCTGCTATCTTTTTCTCGAGCCAACCTCAGTCACACCACCGGGCCCGTAAACTGGAGGGCAGAAATCAGCCTTTGTCCATGGCACTTCCCTTGGCTTGCCTCCACAGAGGTCTTATCATCGCCTATTTGAATGCACGGTGATGCTGATAAACTCTGCAGCCGCACAATTAATGTGTCATTTTGCATGGAGTGATCTGTAATCGTGTCACTGTGAAAACACTGGCATTGCCATTGTTTTGAGGTTTTTTCCCCTTGTCTGACTTGAGGTGTCCTCCCGATCACCCCATTCAGTATTTGCACACACGCATAACAGGAGGAAAGTAAGGATGTGTGCACACACGACCTGGCAAGACGTCCGTCATTGTTACTGAGAGATGCAGAAGTTTTGAGCTTTAGTGCCGTTTTCCAAGAAAGCTATCTTGTGAAATTTTTTCCAGATGATTCAAACTGTTGCTGACTTTGTTTTCTGCAAAACTGGAACTAATTAATCACTAGAAACCAACAATGCCGGCTAACAGTGTTTCTGCAGTATTTCTGAGTGATTCCAAATAAATGTGGTGGTGGTGATGTTTGTGAGTAATGATTACTGCGGTCTGTCTGTCTCGCTGATTGTTAAAGATGGCCACCATGCCATCAAAGCCTCAAACGTAGCTTTATTGTTCTGTTTTGGTTGTAAGAGCATTATAGGATGCAAGGGTGGAGTGCTAAGCTATCAGCCAACAGGTGCACGTCACAGACATGAGGATTACCATTAGAATAAAATACCAGAATTTTATTCACCAAAGCTTTGTAGACAGACTGTGAGCAGAATTAATCAGACCGCCGATTGATATGCAATATATATTATTTAAAAGGTGCACAAAAGGAGGTGAAGCATAATAGAACGCTAACGGCTACAGCCATCTGTGTGGGTCCCTGTCAAATGCACGTTTATAAAAAAGATTCACCACCCATACAGATTTTATGAAAGAGAAACCAAAACAGGGCTTTTTATATAAAACAGACTGTAAATCTGTTTATTTCTGTTGTAAAGTTGGACATATTAAGATTGGGAGTCTGTGGGGAATAACTCATTGCTGGTGCCTCGAGTGGACATTGAAGGAACTGCAGTTTTTTGTAGCTTGACGCTAGTATGTGGCATTTGTTCTTATTATTAGATAATTCCCTTTCTTGCATGTCTTCTGTCCTGTCTTGCTCCCCTCATCCTTCATGTTTCTTCCAGTGAAAACTGAGGTTTTTTGTCCCACTGTTGCCAGGTACTTGTTCATCTGGTTTTAGGTGTTATTGCTATCCAGATAAAACTGAATAAATTTAGTTGCATTGCCACGTGAAGTCTGATTTCATGCTTTTAAAGTAAAAATGATTAACAGCATTATATATTTACTCCAATTGCTCATTATTAGTTGACTTTATTAAATCAAGGCTGGTGGATTGATTCTACTCTCTGACCAGTCAGGCTTTCTGTGTCCCTTTGTCCGCATGTGTCTATGGTAAGCTAATCCGATATAGCTATGGCTATTCATCTGGACAAAAATGCAATCTTGACCTGCCAAAAACAGCAAAATATGTATTTCCTTATTATATAACCCTGCATTTCTGACGCCATTCACACTAAGTTTATACAGTGACCCCAAAACCAGAAGACCTGCTTTGTGATCTCAAGCACAAATTTCCAGATAAATCTTAATCTCGTTAATCGATGCAGTTAAATGCACATTAAAGTGAACAAGCTCTGAGGCTTGTTCTGAAGGATGCAGTCTCAGGTGCTGCAGAGCAATAACATGTAATACGTTTAGGAAGAGAGCTTCGCTGTAGATGAGAAGTGCAGGTATTTAAGAGGCCGAGAGTTTATTCAAGGTGTCAGCTCTTTTGTGGAAACACCAGCTACGGCTCACGCGTTATTCTAATTACACCAGTGTATGTAGAGAGTGCAGTGCTCCTTTGTTTGTGTTTGCTGCGTTCTCTCAGGCACTGCTGTCCTTGGGGCATGTTTTGTTTTTTTTTGTTTTTAATTGTTGGTTGCTGTGTCTGCCATTCCAGTGCTGGATTTGAACAAATAAAACCCTGCGTCCAATAGTCAAGAATATTCATAAGCATTATTATGTTCTTAATATTGGGCTCTTCTCTCATTAAATTGCTGCTAATGCTAACTCACTATTTCCTGCTAATGTAAGCTGCAGCAGGCACCATGGTTTTGGGATGATTGGACAAAAAATTCTTGATAACCTTTTGACGTCTTGTGGTCTGAGAGAGAACTAGGCTCGAGTCTCATGCTTTATAAAGTCACAGGTCTTTTCTGGCCAAATTAGGAGTTGACAGGAGGAGACTGCCTTTAACTGTCCACCTGCACATCCGCAAGTGAGTATACTGTAACGCCAGTCTTCAAACATGTACATACGAGTCTGAGTCTTTGGAACGGAGAGGGGAGCGCCTTTAAAATGAGACACAAGCAAATTTCACCATCAGGAATAAAACAATTGGTTTGTTAGGCTGACTGTAAGCAGACACACCCGCTGCTCTATGGAATCAATCTGGTAAATGATCTGCTGATAAATTGTTAAACAGCAGTTAACTGCAGGTCTCATCAAACCAACCATCTTTAAAGACTTATAGAATTATAAAGAGTCAGTGCATTTTGCTCATTTCCATCTTTTTATTCTCGGACTTTACTGAATAACTTTGTCATTCACGGATCAAAATAATCTTTATTTCCCTGACTGTGGGCCTTGACACAACGCCTCAGTTCATCTGTCTCCTACAGGCAGTTTCAGCTCCATTACGCCTTCCTTTAGCTCTGTTTTCTTGCGCTTGGCTGCCACTTGTAAATTGAAGGTTTGAACAGCAGGTGGGTACTTGAGATGATCATATTAGCAATAGCTCCTCTCACTGATATCGTTTAGAGTCAAGAGTAGAGGAAATACTCTCAAATGGAGTACTTAGAGTAGTCTGAAGCCTGAACCTTTAGGCTGTATGTATCTGCAGTATTTGCAACGTTAACCATGTTTAATGTGCAACAGCGTATCCATATTGTATAGGACAGAAAATAAGGGTTGGCATTTTCACAGCCTCGCATAAAGAAAGTAGATTCATTATATCTTCTAGGTGGTTAAACCCCAAACTGTTCTCAATCAGTGGGATTATAGCAGTGAGGCCTGGTGTAATCTTAGAAATGAACAGCAATTTTCTTTCTCCTTTCACTTTAGGAAGTCTGACTGTAACCATGAGAGCATATTAGTTAACGGAGCTGAGAGCAACAGGGACTCTTGACATGTCTGATAGCTCAGCTGGTCTTTGAAGAAGTTCAGCAGTGGGATTCAGTGTCACCGAGGTTAATTGCTTACACAGGTTACCATGCCTACTGTTCTTAAGTGTGCTCATATCCGCCGTGTTGCTACAGCGCTCGCTTACTTTGCTGCAGCATTACCACAGCCAAGTTTTGGGCCAGTTAATTTACTTTAAAAAGGCTTTTTAGCTGCCCTTCACTTCAGTCTCTCTGATGGTAAACAGAGCCATTCAATCTGCTTAAATGACGCCAGTGAATGGAAAAGTGTTGCAGACAGGTTCCTGTTCGAGGCAGAATCGCAGCCCCACATTCCTGTTCATACTGCCACTCCCAGCGAATGTAGATCATCCAAAGAGCAGCCGGTTTAAGTGTGCTGTAATAAGACTGATGCAAGTACCACAAGGTCACATCAGGAGCAGAGCTTCGTATTGAAAGAGCAGTAATAAAGAGATAGGGATTTGCCTACATAAAAACCTTAATCTATTTCTTCCGCTTTTGACAGAAATTCAGAGACCATCAAGGTCACGGACGCCAACTTGCTTGAATGTAATTATGCTCATTATCTGGTGTTGTACTATGGCTCCGTTATTTAAAATGAATGGGCTTTGGTCTCTTTGGCTACACACTGTGAAAGATTTTCCATTCTGCCATTGTAAAGGAAGAACTTCACACGGCGCCCCTGACCTGCCAGTCACCAGGAAACGTTCGTGATTGACTGATGAGCTTTTACCCTCGGCGGCTGTTTGTCTGTCTTGGAAAGTAGTGATGTCACCCGTACTGGTCGCCGTCATTCATGCCGCCTTTATAAAAGTTTAACTGATGGACTGCTTCTTTTTTTTTTTTTATGTCTGTTTAATTTTTAAATATGCGCTTGGAAGAAAACTTGGTTTGCTGATCCATTGTGAAGGTGGAGTTTTGTCTTTAGTCCCATCATGTTAAGCAGGCAATGTGGTATTTTTCAGCACCAGTAGTGTGCAATTAATATTGCACATTCAATGAATATTTAATTTTGAAAAATTATATTCGATTGTGGGAAACAAGAGGGGCAAAAATCAGCGACTGACAGTCTGCTTTAGTGCAAGGCCGGAGAAGGAATCACAGCTAGAAGATGATCCTGGTATCAAAGGTATAAAGGGGACCATTCGTGTGCTATCACTTGTTTTCAACAGCCGTCTATCCCACATCCTGATACGAGCCTTGAAAGTTTCCTCCAGTAAATTATCAGAAAACTGGTCAAACATCTCGGGTTCCTGTTTCTGTGCCGTTTATTCAAATATATATGATATATGCCATGATATTTATACTCATAGTGGGGTAGAGTTGAAACAAATTCTTGACTGTCACACGTGGAGCAGGTGTACATTTAATTTGGTTGCATTTTTTAACAGAGCTTAAATGAAGATAATTTTGTTATAAAGTTAAGAGAGATCAGAGATGCTGGAAAAAAAATATTGACCAAAAGCAGGAACAAGACTTTGTGTGATTTCATTAAATATTCTGTAATTATAGCAACAAAGAACATCAGCTGATTCTGAGGTTGTCCGGTGGGCAGAACTCGCTGATTTTTCCTTTTGATTTCGTTTTTTTTCATGGAATCACCCAGGAATGATTTATAATTGTGAATGTGTGAATAGCAGGTGCTAATAAACAGACTGTGAGTGTGGCGGGACTAGAGATGAACTCGTGGCGACAAAAAATCTGCTGAATTTTTCAGAAGAAGAACGAGCTCGAATACGCACGCCATAATCAAACAATCCAGGCAGTGGAGGGAAGTTGCTGAGGATGTCGGAGAACCCAGAGGCGACAGGCACGTTGCCAGCTGTATTGGGGCTTCTGGATGTCCTCTACAGCACATCATAGCAGACTCTCCCAGCTAACAAAGGGATATCCCCATGAAGTCCCCTAAGGCTGCTGCTGTCATTGAGAAAGGCGATGTAGGAAAACAATACATCCAATCACAGAAGATCATCTCTCCTCTCATATGTGATATAAACAGAACAACACAGGAGTTTGCAGCAGAGCCTCCGTGACAGTAATATGGCTCTAATTAGAAATGACTGCACACCACCCGCACACCACCCACACACCTGTCACTTCTCCGTGATGGATATCCAGGTAGTCAGATCCAGAGGCTTTCAGCCATCGTGGTGAGTTCAGGGCCCCTCGTCGCTGCGCGCCGTTGTGGCGCTGAAGCTCACAGCAGGAGAGGTCGGCAGGTGTGCTCCCACCCTGCTTCGACTTTTCATGTGAAGCTGGCGAACACACGGAGGCTTTCTGCTGACTTTGTCATCAAATATTCATGGCTGTCTGCATTAGCTTGCAGAGTTCTAATTGAGTTCTGTATATTCAGACGTGATTAACTCGGTCTAATTCCTCAAAGGAGCGAGCCAATTAGATAGCACTTGCATGAATAGGATTTCACATCTTGGTGCGTCTCCAGACTTGCCAAGACAATTATGCGCGTGTGTGTAATTGTGCCGTACAGTGGGTGTGAGCCAGCTAAATTCAAGCAGGTCATTATTTCTTATTACTGACCCGCACTACAGGAAATGCAGCCGTTCTATCCATTACAAGCAGGAAAATGAAAAGCGCACGCGTTGTTATTAGAATGCACTGTTTAGACAAGAGAGCAAATCCATGTATCGGCACCCACTAAACCTTCCTCGTGCTTTTCGTCCAAGCACCCCCACCATGCTCCGCTCCCACCCCCCCACCCCCAAGAGGCAAGCAGGAGAGAAAAATATCCGTGACCCAGTGCTGACCCACCACAATGTCACTCTAACTCATGCTATGAGAGAACTACTGCCGGGGTCTTTGTCAGTTTCTCTCTGTAACCAGAGCAGGAGACATTGCCCAAAGTCCAGAGGGGTCACATTCTGCTGCGGAGCTGAATTTAAGGCGGAGAGGCAGACGGGCAGGCCGGCCACTTTGCCTGAGCCGGAGAGAGGGCCCCCACTGCCACCTTTTATTCTTTGAAGAAAGGCCTGAGCGAGGCATGAGCTGAGTGGTCGACCCTGTCCCTTCATGTTGGCTGTAGCTTGATGTTATCACGCAGCTAAAATAAGAAATCTGTGTGAACAAGTAAAGCCACGCAGCTGTGTGTACTAGCATGTATGAAAATTTAAATCCCATTGGACATGTGCTGTTTCATTAGTTTGCCTTGTTTTGAAGTGAAACCTGCACGGGCTGCTGGTGAGAAGGATCAAGGGGGGGCCGCTGCCGAGACCATCCAGCCGACCGGGTGTTTAAAAAGAAACAAAACAGGAAAGGAAGCTCTGGCGGGATGCCATCCCATTCCTGCACGTGCTGGTCATTTATAACCCGGTGTGAATTTATTACCCTGACAGACAGGCTGAGCAGAGCTGAGCACAGGAGACTCTGAGGAAACGAGGCCTTTCCAGGTCAGAGACACCGAAACCTCGGCCCGCTCGTCCTGACTGACTGGCGTGCACACAGATGAGTGTCACAAACGCTCCGTCTGTGAATTATGCAGCTGATACTTTCAAGGTCACTGATCCTCTGAGTTAGCAAACCATCGCTTTCCACTGTATGACATGCTCACTCACACCCACACACAAACAAATAAAAAAACATGCACACCTCAGTCATCTGCATCCAGGCAGCGGAGAAGATACGAGTGGGTGATTTACATAACGCGCTTAGAAATGACAGGATTCTGTAAAGGAGTCAAGTGTCGTTAATATATCTTCATACGCTCACAACTGAGGACCTAATGCTTAGAAACTACACAGATCGACGGAGTCAGGATGCCAGTCCTGCTCACTGGAAAGCAATGACGGCTTCAAAAGGGAATTTAGGTTGAATGTCGAGGGCTGAGGGTGAGATTGTGTCAGGGGTCTCGGGTGAGAGGAGGCAGGGGTGCTGATCAATTGTTAACCTTCTCAGGATGAGGCACAGAGATGATCACAGTCACTGAACTCAAACAGCTGAAGGGAAACTTAATTTTAAACACAGACCTTTCCATCTCCGTGGCCTGAGCAGACCGCGTGTTAGGAGCGGGTGATGCTCCCACAGTCCCTCTGCAAAAACGTGGATTTAAATGAGATCCCAGGCTCCCTCAACAACAACAAATTTCTGGCCTTTCTCCAAGCCGACCCCTCCGTGATTTGTTTTAAGAATATAAAAACACCTCGTATAAAACTCCACTCCCTTTGCTTTATGAAGTCACCCAACGTAGCTCTAAAAACCTCGCCGTTACTGCTCATTTAACGCTCTTGCTTCCTTTTTTGTGATGAACAGAAACTTAGCAGGATCAGTGTCTGCGAACGCTAACACGGGGACGGGTTTGCCAAATCTCCAGTTTAAATATTCATTAAGAGAAGCTGATGCCAAGTCAGCTGTGAGGTAACTGCTTCTTCCTCGAGAAACTACTTCAAATAACAGCGTGCATACACAGATACCCACTACTGAGAGCTTTTTCAGCGTTGACCTTGGCAGTTGTAGTATGTGGAGTTGTAAGCAACCGCTGCGCTTAAGAGGAACTATTTGTTAATAAATGGATGTAAGGCGTCATCTCTTTTTCTCAGTCAGTTGTTTGATCTTGGAAAGAACATTGTGGATTTCTGATTTTCTCAGAGCAAAGCTCACAAACCAAAAGGTGTTGAGTTAGTCATGATAAAATTTCTTTTACGTTTCAGGGGTTTTTTGCCTAAAAATGACAAAAGTAGGGAATGGATTTCACAAATACTTCCCCTCTTTTCCCTTTTTTTGAACCGCCTAATAAAACTCTGGACTCTAATAACACATTTTAACTGGCTTAAAATTTAGATTTTACTCTCCTCATCGCACACATACCAGAGATGTCGTGGGATCTTCAGCTGCTATCTAGAGCTGCTTGGGGTTTGGTGTCTTTGCAGAGGACACTTGAGCATGTGGAGGAATCAGAAATCAAACTACCAGCATTGCAATTAGTGGACATCCTGCTCTACCATCTGAGCCTCGGATGCCTTTGCTGTCAGTGGAGGGAAGCCGAGTGCACTGGCTTCCTGAACCAATGAGGATTGCAGGTCACTGCACTCTGCCAAGAAGCTAATAAGCTGCTGGCTCTAGCTTCATGTGTAGAGGACCCTGGGAAAACCGCAGGGCTGTGTGGTGATTCTGACTGAGACACACACTTTGGATAATATCATAAAAAATTTGCAGCTGTACAACTCAGATTTTTTTTTCTATATACCAAATCCCCCAATATCACTTGTTATATCATCAGAATCAAATTGATTTACCTATTATTATTTTTAATTTCATTTTCTTAATTTATCAGTGTGTCTATTTGTGTCTACTGTCCTTTAAAAAAATGGTTGAAGAAGATGAATCAGCAGGTCGTCAGCTTGCCCCAAACACGGACCCGGGTTCCCGGTCGCGAGATCCTTGTTTGTCAGATGAGCCAAACCAGATTTTTTTTTCTTAGATTCCACGTTTGCTTCCTCCTGTACATTTGCATTATCGTTTTCCTGCTTTTGTCCCACCCACATCCCAACCTTGCACGAGGCTTTTGTAGCGTCAGGAAAAAAATTAGGGAATATAAAAATTTTATGGTCGGAAGATTCAGTCTAATCCTTTTTGAAGGTGCCCTGTTAGCAGCTTGTAGCTGTCTGTGTTCTAACAGTTGTTTTGGGAAATGTTTTTGGGACTGCAGGGATTTTTTGTTGGTTTGTTGGTAAAAACCAAAAGAGACCAGTGGGAAGAGTTATCAGCACCATATCAAGTTTATTTAATACATCTGTGGTGTGAAGAGCACTGTTCCCTCTAATTTTTCATGTGTCTGAGCGAACACTCAAACTCCCTGAGCGGTCCCTTGGACCACTGTGAGCAACAGCAGACGTGTGCACTGTGGTCGCACCAGCATCGAATCCATCCAAGTTACATGTTTTATTAAAATAATCAAATTACAGCATTTACATTTATGTTAGACTACTTTTAATTAACTGCTTTAGCCCACTTACAATGAAAATTAAAAAAAAAAAATCTTGTTCATGACCTGTGTAGTATGTTAACACTATTGGAAGTAAAAATAACTTGAACTCCAATTTTGAAAACACAACTTTTTTTTTTTTTACTTTTTTTTTTTTTTTTTATAAAGCTCTGACTTGTATTATGAGTCTGTGGTCTGGGAGAGAGTCCTGTAACTCTCTGTCTGTAAAATACAGTAAATAATGACCAATGTTGGGCAATTAATTATATAGTTACTTCTTCAAAAAAGTAACTGAGTTATGCAAACAACAAAGTTTTTTGCAGCTGTTCACCTAAAAATGCAGCCAAGGCGTTTTTTTAAATAAACATTTCAAACTATTTACAGAACAATCAGCTGTTCTGCATCAAATTTGATGCCACACAAATTGTTTGTGCCACTCCAAAACACAATTTCTGTCCACTATGAGATAAAGGAGAACAACAGCCAGATACCTGCAGGCCTGACAGCAGGAGATGTATCACTCCTGTAACACCTGTAACATTCAGCAGTCGCCTCATTGTTTTGACACACACAACAAAACTATTGACTACACTACACACTAACTACACAAGATTTGCGCTAAATGTCTCAAATCTCTCACATCTCAAAACACCGCCGTCACTCCTAAAACTTGCCCCCGTTTCTTAACAACTAGATGCCACGTTGCCATATCATTTTTTGATTGGTCGCCATGGTACATTTTTCGACCAATAGGAAGGGGTTTTTTTTGGTTTTGGTTTTTCTCACATGCGGAGTGTTTCGAGCGTTTTCCTTATAAAACGCCGTCTTTACTGTTTCTTCCTGCAGTAAATATAAACAACGATAGTATTCAGGAATAAAACCAAACATTGCATATATTTTTTACCATAACTCTGGTTTTACGTGTCCTATCAACACAATTTAAAAACTGGTATAAAGTCCACACTTTTTCCGTCAATTGTTCCGTCTGTCCTGCTCACGTCTCCAATGGTTGTACACGTTGTCATTAACGTGGCTTCACTCCACATCAGCCACGCAATCTTGCTAGCTAAAACACCGGTATCAGCACATAAGGACGCTGTCATAGCCTGTCAACGTCGTTAATTAGCTGCGTATATACGAATGTGAATCGCATCATTGGCTGGACTATGGGATAAGGTGGCATCGTTCTAATCCAATACGGGAGCAGCCAGTCACTTACTGACTAACACTGCCAAACAGAATTGTATTTGTAGAAATTTGTAAAATGTATAAAGTATTCATTTAAATTTCAATTCAGGTTAGTTTTTTTTCCTGTGCGCAGAGACCGTGCCAGCAGTGCGCAATTGCGCACGTGCGCAGCTTAGAGGGAACATTGGTGAAGAGTAAGTGGAGCGTTGTGTTTTACCACAGAGTTGAGTCTGTAATGCACCCATGGTGCTCAGCTGTCAGTCTTTGAGTTTGTTCTCCATCCCAAAGTGTCAAATACTGGCACGCTGTCAAAGCTGGTATCATCTCACAGATACACATCAGGTGTCCTTTGATACTTGTGCTGTGACACAGTCGGCTGTGGCAGTGGTGACACAGGTCTCTCACTTCTAAATCACCATATGTGGAAGCTCAGAGAGGTCCCTTTAGATGCACTGGTTAAGTGTCACTTTTCAGCATGCAGGGTTAATGTTGTGAACAGTTGTAGTTGGACCCAAACAAGCATCTATTACAAAGCCTAGCATAAACTTGGAAAGCCAACGAAAGCAAACTTCCAACCTCACCACTTCAACTTCATTTTGAAGTTGGAGGGGTCTCTTGAAGTTAAAGGTAACTTGGTGCATATCTAGGATGATGTCAGCACCTAGCAAAACTGCAGTATTTAACATGAGATTTAACAGCATTGCAGTCCGTGCAGTCTAAATTAACATCATTTCCCCAAACCTCTGCCTCTGTTCTTGTGGTTTGCAGTGTTATGTTAGGCTGAATTGTGTTGGGAAATTTCCTTTTTTTTTTACATTCTTCTTTTTTTTCCCCATTCTACTTGACACAGGAGAAAATTCTTGTATACGTAAGTAACTGTTTCTAACAAAAGGCTTTCTTCTTTTCCCGCTTGATTGACTCATCTTAAGCAATAAAAGGGAGAAGCTGCTTGTCAAGGTTCATTAAGTCAGTGGACACCTTCCCTCGGGAGTTAGGAGGGTCAGTGATTTGACTCATAGTTCAACAACAAGTCATTAACTCTCATTCAGTCCATGAAGAGCGCTCAGATGCATGTTTCCTACAAGCTCTTGTTAGGTATCAGAGAGCTACCTTCAACAGAGTGCAGCGATGTCACACGGCGTGGCCGGGCGCCGACCGGCACATTCTGTGACACACATGCACACGGAATCAGATCATCTGTAAATTTGGCCCGCTCTGAGTTCAGCGTGCCAGGTCATAAATGGCGTGTAGCCTCACTGATCTCCAGCCTACCTCCTGTCAGCCCAAGTTGCGAAAGAGAGAGAAAGGAGAGGTGTAAAAATCTGTGTTGCTACGGTTGCAGAGACGATGAACAGCTTCAGCTCAACAGTATGCCACATCACATTTCCAGCTGTTTAGCGTTTCATGTGCAAACACAGAAAACACGTCTTTGTTCCCGCATTCTTTTACCTTTAGCTGCTCTTTGCACTGAAACACAGAGACACATTAGTGTTCGCTGGATTCTGAGGAGAGAAGAGCCATGGAAGTTTTCAAGTTTTCAGTCTCGCTTACATTACAGAAATTAAATGGTTTTTTTTAGCTTTTTTATTTTCTCGTCAGTATTTTTACAAGTGCGGGCTAATTGATTAATTATCATCAAACCCTCCAGTATTTCTGAAAACTGAGCTGATTGTCACTTGATCCAGTAAAGCTGCAAATTACAAGTGGACTTGAAGCAGAAATTAGTGAAACATTTTCACTAGACAAAAGACTTAATATTAGAGTCCCAGACTTCATTGTGTGTATTTTTTTCTGGTGTGAGCATCTCTTTCTGTCGCCCGACTCTCATGTTCAGAGCGGATCACGTGGGACCGCTTGACTCCGTTACGTGCTTTGTTCGCCATCGCAGTTCTCATCCTAACAGACAGCTGTGTCGAACGCCGTTTTGTTAGGCCGTCCCCAAACGGTGAGAAGCTGAGCCGGACTGTGCGAGCTCTCATTTGGTGTTGCCGGAGCACTTTATAGCAAAAGTAAAATGGCTTAAAATGAAAGAAAAAGGGGGGTCGCGATTGACTTTAACACACTCTACTCAACCCTCGGTTCAGCAAGAGGCTGTCTGACCTAAATTTACTTTACCTCATCTGCCTAGACATTTGTTTAGCCTTCTGGGCAAACACTTAGAGAAATGTTTGAGGGAGAGAGGAGGAAAAAAAGAATACATATGCTTGAATACATCACATTTAGTCAAGGGAAAAGTAAAACCCGGACATCTGCAGACATATACAGCCCTCTAGTGGCAAACTACAAGGGACCTGAATGTCTGACAGGGAGGGCATGAAGTGATTTATGCAGAATTTCCTAAACCATCTGTGGAAGTCGTGCCCAACCGCAGACCATGAACATTCTCTGTGTTGACATCAGACCCGGGTTTCTGTAACAGACCTTAATAAACGTTACTTAATCCCAAATAACAGGAGTCACGAGTGAATGGGAAAAACAACAGCGGCTGAGCAGAATAAATGAATTGAGGTCATAGAATCTTACCATCAGAGAGAAAGAGAGAAATTTTGTCTTTTGAGTACTGTACTCATTACAATGGCCCGGAGGAACTGTGTGCTGTGAAATCATATGCTCTAGTTAAGCTAAACAAGGGCAAGGTATTCCCACATGAAGGGCAGATGAGAATAAGTAAGTAGAAATGCAGGCAGATGAGTAAGAGTTGAAGATGGTTTAGTGCTGTTTGGCCCTGGTATCTCACTCAGATTCTCAGGTTGCAAATATATTCTCCCCCCTCTCTCGATCTCTACCTCTACCTCTCTCTGTCTGTGTGCGTGTGCGAGGCAAACCTCAAGGGCTCAGTGCAGCGAGCTCATTAAAGGCTTTATTCCACTTCCAGGATCGAGCGGGACTGCAATATGGACATTGTTTATACACAAACGTTGCCCTGGGAATAATGTTTATTTCTATTACCATCTTGGAGGGGTGTGGGTGTGGGGAGGGGGGGGTGCTGAGCATGTCTGCACTCATTGCTTTTCATGAAATAATGCCTCTCCAGGAGTGCCTTGAAGAAACGGCCATTTTTCAAACCACATTTCTCCAGCCTGCAGTCAAGCGTCAGCTGCCCTCCTCTCTTGCCCTCTCGCCCTCCGGTGGCACGCGATCGTGTTACGAGAGCCGTGTCAGGAGCAGTTTAACCGTGCACGTGAACCAATGAGCCTCATTCTGTAAAAGGCTTCTTCATTCATTTGCATACAGACTGAACGTCGGTGCATGTGCTGCACAGCCGGACGGGGGGGGGGGGGGGTTCGAGTTTACCTCGGCCGAGCGGTCACAGAAGTGTCATTTTAAGCGGCAGAGCCCGGCGGGGCGACTGGGAGGCAGCCGATGACGCAGCGTAGTGTTGCTACACACCCCGAGCTGTGTTTGGAAACACTGAGGCAGCTTGCTACTACAGTGGGAGCCAATGGGAACAGCTGAACCGTGCACTCTTTAGCCCAGCCAAGCGCAAAACAGGGGGGAGGAGGAGAGGGAGGCGGCGAACAGAGAGACAACAGAGATCCAGGAAATGCCTGAGCGAGGAGCAGCGACGGCGGGGCCCATCAAGTCGCACGCAGCCGCATCGGGCCGCACATTGATCACTCTCACATGATATATCCATCCCCCTGTAATTGCATTGCTGTTTAGAGAGGCAGTCGTTATTTATGAAATATTGAAATAACAAATGGTGTCTCCCGGCAGATATTAAGAAGAGAGATGCCACAGATAAGTCAGAGGCAGGCAGCGGCCACGTCTCCCCGCGGGCCGCTTGCCCAGTCGCCTGGCTGCAGAAATCCTGCAGTCATCACAAAGTGGAAATATTTACTGCTCGCACTCTTGCATACAGGAGGAATGGAGTGTGGGTGAGGGCAGCTGAAAAATGACTGTGTTTGTGTTTCGAGAGGAGTGCTAATCAGATTCCTTCAGCTTCGGAGGCATTTGAGGACAGCCGAGCTAAAGGTCCCTAGTGTGGATTTATAAGTTGCACAAGCACAAATGGGCACAGAGCCACCAGAAGTGCAACACTGCCGACAGGAAGTTTCTAATCACAGCCTACAAAAACTGGGAGAAAATGCAGGGTTTTCACATTTTCCATGCTGGTGAAATTTCGTAGCCAACTGTAAATGAATCATCTAAATCACTTCGGTCATCATCAGGTTTGTTGTGTAACCGTGTGGGTGTCTGTGTGTTTGTGTCTACAGAACACCCTTGAGACCTGCACCATCTGCAGTAAGCCCATCATGGAGCGCATCCTGCGAGCTACTGGGAAAGCCTACCACCCTCACTGCTTCACCTGCGTGGTGTGTCACCGCAGCCTGGACGGCATCCCTTTCACTGTGGACGCTTCCAACCACATCCACTGCATCGAGGATTTCCACAAGTATGTAAACAAGTCCCTTTTAGATTTGAAGCGTCACTCATCGCTATATTTGACGTGTACACACGAGGAAAGTTTGCTTTCACTTGTCATACTGTAACGCAGATAAGAGGTCGCACAAAGCTGGTTATAAGTTAACCCAGGGTTTCTCCTGTATGTGGCGTTAGCAGCAGCTGACCAATTACAATTATTCATAAGTGTAATGGGAGCAGAGTGGCTGATATTACAAGGGAAGATGAATGGGAAACGTATTAAGAGGTTAAGCATATAATACAGGCTGAAAGCAGCACAGCTGCTGCAGACAAAGCAGCAGACTGTGAGTGTGTGTGAAAGGAAAAACGCTGTAGAATAATATAGCATTAAACGTGTGTGCTTTAATCGCTTTGGTCAGGACAACTTTAAAAGATCTGCTATATTAATAAAGTCTGAGTTGTTGTTGTTGTTAGCCAGCAAGGCTAAATGCAGCGTCTACGGCAGATCTATGAATATCATTCGGACACAATAGAATCTGATGGATTATACTTGAGTATGTCAATAAATGAATGTTTTTTATATTTGTTCCTTCAGCTACGGCCTCCATGGTGTTGGAAACCGTTTGCAGCCAACAGAGACTAAAGCTCCATCTAAGAATCTATATTTCTCACTGATCCTCATCCAGTAATTTTGTGCGTGTTGACCTTTAATCTGGAACATAACCTGCTCCGGTTCACAGCATACAGTAGGTTACCATGGTGATTATACCTCTGAAAGAAGTGAACCACCTTCATAGTACAGGAAAGCCAGGATTAACCTTAAAGGTACCTGGATTAGACAATAGCTTCTGGACAGAAACATGAATCCACTGCAAATGTGCCGTAAACCTTCGTTCCCTCTAACGGCCAACAGGGGGCAACTCCTCTGGATGTAAAACAAAGTACGACTGTATAGATGATTGTGAGAAAATGACCCTTCGTCTCGCTTGATTTTTACCTCGGTGAACTTTTTTCCTAATTTTCCAAGTTTAATGTCTTCTTTAAAAAAGCATTATTTATATTTTTGTAAGTTACTTTCCTATTCTGAGTAAAAAATATATTAGAGCTCTGTGTATTTTAGGACCTGGCTATTTTATGATCATTGATAATGCGGTGCCCTTTGCTACTCGGTCACTTTCATCCACTATCCTACATTTACCAATGGGTGATGTAATCCTGGCTACATCCGTCTGGTACCAGCTCCTGATGACAGGTACGTCAGGAGCTGGTACCAGGTTATCGTGGCCAACAAGGCAACTTAAATGTTTAATGCCAGGGGATGTAATAATCTGTGTCAGGTCAGCACTGACCTTTTGTACAGTCACGGTACAGTTCTTGCTTAAGAGGAGGAGTCATGGATTAGAAGCACTTGTGCTATTTACGGAAGCCAAGCGAGGGGCAGCCAATCAGACGAAAGTGGGCATCTAGCGAGCAGGACTTAAGAGACAAGAACTTAAAAATATGTTGTTGGGGTTTTTTTTTTAAACATACGATGCACTGAGGGCTCCATCAGCATTTAACAAACAGAATCAATGTAGAAATGGATACTGATGTTGCTCTCTACCTGCTTGGTGTCTAAATTCCCCCCGTAAAGATTTCATGAAGTGATAATATATCAGGGTTGTGTTAACAGCTTGTTTAGCAACATACAACACAAGACATGCTGTTTTAAAATCCTTTACTAACTTTTGTAAATTCATGCATTTTTAAAGCTCCTCGTCAGAACGTTAGGGCTTCCTTTTTGGGAAACATTGCAAACAGTTTCACAAATCTAGTGAACTGGATATGTAGACATGAATTTAGTAGTACATTCCTGTCATTGCGTCACCCTCCACTCATTGCATAACTGCTAGCTTCCCAGAAATGTTCCTTCTTTACTCGGTGACCAGAAGGGAAACAGAAGTAAAACGCTGGCTCTTGGCGTGAGTGTGCAGCTCTCGGTTTGGGAAGCCCAACGCAAGGCCCGTGTTTAATTTCACGTGACAAGCGTGGCCTCCACAGCGTGGCCCTTTGTGTCGAGGAATAGCCACGACGAGAATCTTTCTTTTTCTTTTCTTTTTTGGGCCGTGGTTCCCCAAAGCCACCTAACCTCTTTACTTCCCGATTCACAGACAATGGGTGCACGTGTAGAACAGAAGAACTTTCGGTCATGTGACAGGACCTAGAATCTCACTGCACTTTTCATATCCTCATCAGTTCTATTGTTAGACAGACCTTCTTCTGCTAAAGGCATTTCCAGAGTTGCAAGTTCAAAGGTTTGTTCTGTAAAACTCACTGAGAGTGTCCGATAAGATTTCTCAGAATGCCCCCTCTATATTTAGTAAATGTAGTTTTCTAGATTTTGTCTACTCTTCATGTTTGAGTGATGAACTAGTTAACTTTCGAGTGACTTCAAATGTGGCAACATTTACGGGCATCAGCCCTAGTGTATATTTTTATGTTCACAATTAAACCTTTCATAGTTTTTACAGAAATTGCGCCATCGGTATGATAACTATGATGATGAAAGCTGTGTTTGGATTATAAATCTCAAAATATCTCAAAACATTTGAGTGTTTATGCACAAAATATTTGAAATATGACACACCCACAAACCAGATGAGTTGAGATTTGGTTTGAAACAGAAGGATGGATGTAATAAAGGATGAAGTTTATCTAAATAAATAGAACTTTACGGTATTTTTTATTTCAGTTTTGTATTAAAATGGTTGAAAACCACAGTTAATGTCATGAGAACGTTTTAGAATATCTTCCGTAAATATTGAAACAGGTTCAACAGTCTATGTGAAGAGCACCACAAAGATCACAACGATCGCAATGATTTAGCCTTTTGGTCGCTTTTTCCTCATTTCTTTGCCTCCCTAAACCGTGACTCGCACATGGAAGCACAAGGCCTGATGGCTGCACCGAAAGCCTGTAAACATTTGCCGATGTGCCCGGCTGTCAGATGATAATCACGGGTTCTTAGATTGAGGGGCTGCACAACGTGAAGTTTGGCGAATACTGGGAGAGCCGACGGTCAAGAAATCATTCGTTTATTTATTAAATCAAGAAAAATGTCAAAGCTTTTCTTAGTTTTAGTCTCTCAGAATGATTTGCTGCTTTTTCTCTGGGATTTCGTGTCACACAAAAGCAATTTAAACTTGAGTTTAGAGATGTCCTTGTTGTACACGTACAGACAGAATGATTAATAGATTAATTCGCTAATGAAGAGAGCCATTAGTTTCACCTCTGCTTGAACCGTGCAGTGAAACTCTGTAAGCTTTGTGCTAATGGCAAACAGTCAGTAAAGGTCACAGTGTTGCAGATTGTTCTGAGCTTATTTCTGTTGTTCTTGGTTGTTTTTCACAGGAAGTTTGCTCCTCGCTGCTGTGTGTGCTCTGAGCCTATAATGCCGGCACCGGGCCAGGAGGAGACCGTTCGTATTGTGGCCCTGGACCGTGACTTCCATGTGCAGTGCTACCGCTGTGAGGTACGAGCTCTGTGTGTTTACCAATCCCGTGTGTGTGTCTGTCCTCTATAATTAGCAGTGATGGTTCTGAATAATGTTGCGCGGCTCCAGGTGACAGTCATTACTGCATAAAGGTATAAGGCATAACGTACACACCGATCCCCCGAGTCACCTTTTCAGCGAGACGAGTGAATCATCCTTCTCTTACCTGCCTCGAAATAGCTTCCCGTCTCTCCTCTGCAAAGTTCACGGACTTACATAGAAACCAATCTGTCAGGCGCCGCTCGCCTGCTTGATAAGCGGCGCTGAGACGTTACGTGCCCGGCTAAAAGAGAAGTAACGTGTCACATTGTCAAAGAACTGCACCAGCGTGAGCACATAGAGCGTTTGCCAGACATAAAGGTCAAAGCAAAGCAGAGCAGATTAGTTCAGCTGAAGGGGCTCAACAAGAGAAGAATTTTGTCACCAGGGAGCAATGAGTAGATGGAGTTCTGAGTGTGTGAGTGTGTGTGTGTCTGTGTGTGTGTGTGTCGGGGAGAGAAAGGAAGGTTGGGTGTAAGCCAGTGTCACAGACAATGGAAAAATAATGCCATAGCATTGTGTGTATCTGTACATTCTGTTTGTTTCTTGGCATGTAAAGAGCGCACACCTCACCACATCTTACCACAACACACAGAAACCAGCTGAAGGCTGCAGTCAGACAACAGAGCTGCACTCTAACAGAGCAACATTTGGCATCCCCGGGTTCACGCCGCACGCTTACGGCCCGACTTGGATCGTAGGGAGTCCCTTTTGCATGTCGTGCACGGAATTTGAATGTTTATTCCCACCGAGCATTTAGCATACTTCACAACATCCTGACACAAAAGCTTGCATGTTGTCCTCCTCGACAGTTTAGTTCTGTGAGCTCAACCAATAGGAGGGACAGTTGCTCAGCTGTGTACACCTGTAAACACGAGCGGAACAGAAGAGGAGTGAAGCTGGTGGTGCAACTCAGGACGAGCTGTGAAATGGCGCTGACAGATCGGTATCGCGCACACTGCTCCAGTTGCCATCGTCAGTTTACATTCTTTTCCTGGATGTCGGCGGTGCCTTCTGCTCAGTGACATCACGCGCATCGTGAAAGAGGTCAAGCGTGAATGACCGAGAAGCAATGTGTAGTTTGTCATGTCTCCAAGTCACAAAAAGGCACAGTTTCACGACTTTATGATTGCCTGATGTGACACAGGGACACACATCATCTGAGCCTGACAACACTGTGTGATAACCGCTGTAACAGAATGTAAAACGATGGTTAATTAAACCGAATAACTGAAAATGAATAGCAAAAATGAGATAATAATGTTGTGTACTGATTATTAGCTATGATATAACTTGTGTTTCAATCATAAATGCGTGCCATAAAAATTAGTTTATAATTAGACGTGTTATGTATTCCTTTTTTTAACTAGAGCATCATTTTTACAGCACGCAGATAATGTTCACAGATGAAAAAAGAACTATAGATTAAAACTGAATAACAATAATTGTACCAATTATTAAGAGTGGTGTTACCTAATGTTGTAGCATAACAGAAATCTTCAACGGGCGATTTTCAAGTAAGCCTCACAGAGCAGAGCGAGCAGTAAGAACACAAACACAGTCATCTCTCAGGTATTTGTGAGCTTCATGATTAAGAGTGCGTCTGCTCCCAGACTGGATCAATCAGAGCGGAGCTCAGCAGTAACTCGGTGTTACTTTGCTTTGAAAAGGGCCAAACAAGAGCTTAGGCATATTGAAAAAGAACACGCGGAGTCTACAAAATCTCCAAGAATTAACAAGATGTGATACATGAATCAGCCAAGTGCTTCAAAAAGGAAACGATAATCAAAGAATCAACCACAAAAGTCTCTATCAGGCTGCGCTGCTTTGAGCTAAAAAGGCTAACGCGCTCACAGTGACAAAGCAAACAGGCTTACCATTTTTTTCTGTCTCATTGCTAACTACCACTTCATAAGAATATATATGTCAATATGACATAAACTAAAGGCGCTAGAGTGGAACGTTTTCCTGTTTGATTCGTTTGAGGCGTTAAACTGCATGCTCAATAATCCTGGTAAGGAATTCTCAGAAAGTTGATTTTCTTCATCTGGATGCAACATTTCATCACTCATCAAAGTGACTTCTTCAGCCTTGTAAACATATTACCTTTCTTATGAAGTCATGCAATTTGGCTACATGCTCCTTTCGTTGCCATCTTTTTAGTTTATCTAAAAAGATGTAAAATTCCATAAAAGCTGTTCGAATAAATTTGGATCTATTGAGCTTCTCCTAATTTCCTACTCTCCATAAGTCTCCATAAGTACTTATAATCCCTGTGAACCAAACACACATTCACTGTTGGGAATGTTGCATTACGTCATTGAGTGGGAATAACCCTAATATGGACGTCTCAGGCACGGAAGCTCCGCCCACAAGTTCAAGAGGGGCAGCCAATCAGAAAAAGGTGGTTTAAAGGGGAGCAGGCTAAAACTGCTTTTTTTTCCACACAAAATTGAGTTTTACTATGAATGAGGATTATTTCTTACTGTAAAAGCTCCAAAAATAAAAATATTTTCTCCACTCAAATCATTCTCACTGTAAGTAAAAACACAAGAGCACACTTTGCATTAATACCCGTGACAAAGAAAGGAGCCGGAACACAGAGAAATAGACAAATATCTGATGATTCCACTCCTGAAAGAGACGAGCTGAAATACATTTATATTAGAATCTGTAAAAGAGGACACACAATTTGCAATCATACTTAGAAAAATTGTTCTACTTGAAACACTTTTACAAGGGGGGAAAAAAAAGTCTGAATTTAAATCCTTGAAAGATTGGGAGTTAAGCCCAACTGTGTCTGAGTACTAACCAGTTGTTTCCATTCAGACTCACCAACTGGCAGAGAACCGTAGCACAGGCTTTTCTGCAGAGAGGCTCCCGTAACGTGACACTGGCTGAGCTTTTAAATAGCAGTAAATGTGTCGTTTAGAGCCTGAGTGCAGAGAGGAGGATGAATGTGTCTGACCGGTGAGCGTGGATAATGACCCCGTTTGTGTTTGTGGACTAACGGACTATCTGTGTCCTGCAGGACTGCGGCTCCCTACTCTCGGAGGGGGATAACCAGGGCTGCTACCCGCTGGATGGACACGTGCTCTGCAAAAACTGTAACACCAGCCGCATCCAGGCCCTCACCGCCAAGGCCACCACTGACCTCTAAACAGCTAAACTGTGATAACCCGGCCCTCGCTCGCTCTTTTGGTTTCTTGCAAACATCCACAAAAGCCTGCATTCCTCATTTACATATATATGGCTCTATATAAATGTTCACCTTAAGTAACAAAACATACTGTGGCATCACATTCACACGCTCACATATAATTATTTACTCTGTACGATCACTGCAGAAGAGTTTTTCTTATTTAAAGTTTTCTTCCTGTAGCTTTACATAAAGAGAGGAAGACATGGGAAGCAACTGCTCTTCCTCAGTCTGAAGGTTAAAAAAAAGGATCTCTAAAGCTCACTGAAAGAGGGTTTAGTTATAATTATATTATATTGCATTATTTTATTGTAAAAATGCTAAGCTAGCTGGTTCATCATTTAACTCTAAGCCATAGAGCTTTTACGCATTTCCTACAATTTTTGCACTGCTACTTTAAATCTAAATCCGTCTACAATATACATCACCACCCCCTGTTATCCTCCTGTTATCGTATTTATCACCAGCGCATATCTTTTAGCCAGGTTGCACGTGCATGCACGGGCCCATAATGTTCCTCTCCGACTTCTTTTTCTGATCTAAAACACGAGCAGGACGTGCAAAATGTTTAATATGTTTACTGTGCAGGTGAAGTTGTGGATGGATGTCAGTGTGCGCGTGTGTGACTGTAGCTTTAGCAGTATTTTTAGGAAAAACGTGTTTGTTTGTTTTTCTGCAGGACAAATCAGAGTACAGTACACAAAATGGGATGAAATTACCCAACGAAGGCTTTCAAAACAGCTCTGCATAACTCCAAAAAGCGAATCTAAACTGCTATGTTTGTATGTATTTCCACGTTATTTAGAGTAAACTGCTCTGTACTGCAGGAATGATAAACAGTTATTTCTGCTGTTGAGAACAAAAAAACCACACCTCCTTTTTAGCACAATATTTTCCTTTCAGCTGGATATTCTTTCATGCATATGGTTGATTATTTTCCATTTTGGCCTGAGCAGCACAATCATATAAAAACAACCTTTGTGTTGAGTTTCATTCTTGTTTTTGTTTTTTCAGCGTATAATTGTGTAACTTGCCCCTTTTTAACGACCATAGACAAAAGCAGTGATTGTTCTTTAAGCAGTCTCACAGAAATAAAGAATATTCCATGCCTATGCAATTTTTAATGTTAATTGCATCGACACTTTATGAGAAATTTTATGATTTAAGGAAATATTTTACATGTACAGATGTGATCATAAGTGTCCTTATTGTAACCCTGTAATCAAACTGTGTGTCTCTGTGCGTCTCTGTGCTTTATGTCAGTGCTGATTGTTTCATTAACGCTCATCTTTTATATTTGCTGTTTGTTTCAAAGTTGATGGACAAAGAAGGGACCGTGAGAGTTTCCCAAAAATAACTGATTATGTTATTTGCTCGATCCAAGAGCGATGGACCAGAAGCTTTAGAGCTTAATCTGAGGGTTCATTCCAATGTTACAGCAGTACTAGGTGAGTTTAACGTACCTTGTGGAGTATGACTTTACTGTTTATCGCAAAAAACGACAATCAAAACACAATAAAGACGTCAGGCAAAGAAAACGGCTTCAAAAAAAGACCACAAAGAAGCACACAGTGTCTACACCGAGATACAGAGTGACACAAAACAACTGCAAAGACAAAGAAGACCACAGAGAGGCACACAATGATGGCACAGATATGCAAACATTCCAGCAAAATTATATAAGACAAGTATAAAGACTGTAAAGAGAAAAAAAAATGGCTTGGCTCCAAAGAAATTGAAAGTAAAAATTGTAAGTAACTACAAAGAAACTACATAAACCCTAAAAAAAATAAAATAAAATAGAAATGGTGAAAAAATGCCTTTAAAAAAGACCAAGAGATAAACAAAAATTTAAAAAAAAAATTAAAAATGAAAAGAAAACTGTTTCCCCACCCAACCAAAAAACTGAAACATGCAACATGACAAAACAAGTAAAAAGAATTTTAAAAAAAGACATAAAATGACAACATGAAGTGAAAAATTTCCAACAAGAAGCAACAAAAAGACAAAAAAAAGCTGTAACGAGATGTAGCGTGACGACAAAGTGACAGAAAACTGCTAAAAAGACGAGACGAGAAAAATCTACAGAGATGAAAAGACAACAAAGTGATGTGAGACGACTACAGTGAGGCACAAATCAAATACAAGCAGATGCACATGACCACAAACACGTAAAATGACAACGGAGAAATCCAAAGCGCAGCTCTGCAGCCACAAAAACAGTGACGACCAGCTACAAGCTAGCAGAACATGAGGTTCATACGAACATTCAGCTGTTTTGTCAGAAGAACAAAAGTGAAACTTTATGTTGATTTGTTCTTAGAAAATCTCCACATGGTACTTTGAAACTACAAGTAACTACAAGTTGCAATGCTTTGCTAGTTTATTAGCTGGAGCTAACCGAGGCGCATTATTCCCGAGGCTCGATCAGAGAAGTTCATTCTAACTTTAAGAGAATTCGTCTCCTCTTTCCTGTTTTCCTTACACAACATTTAGTCCTGTTTATCGCCTCTGATCTCTATTTACTACATCAGATGTAATCAGTGCGTCCTGTTACAGCAGAGTTTCAACCAGGGTATCGCTTTGTAAAGACGACTGTGCTAATAAGGTGAACGAAGAATTCACCAAACCTTTACTGTCGCAGATTTTCTTTTTTTTTGCTTGTTTATTTGTTTGTTTTTTAACTTAAAAATTGACTAAGCTTTCTATTTGGAATTGAGCGGGGTATTTAAAGTTGAGAAGGTGGAAGCTGGTTAGGCAGTTTACATTTGGTACTAGCTCACATGCCTGCAGCAGGAACGGAGCGAGGGCTGGTTCTCTGAAAAGGTTAGGCAACATAAACTTCACGTCCTCAGGACATTTTCCATCAATATTTGGAGCGCATTGCTGTACACAAAAGGTCCATCGGTCATATACAACCCCCCCCCAAAATACAGTATTTTTACAGTTCAGTAAGTAGCGAGTGCACTGCTTCAACTAAAAACCTGTAATCTGTCCTAAAGATCTTTAAAAATGTCTCCACGGTGTCGCTGAACTGTTTAGAAGCAACGTCTACAGTCATCTTGAGTATCGCAGCTTAATTAGTTAGGCGGTGATTAAGAGAACTAAAGCTGCGACAGTCGGGTCTGTTCTTCTGTCTAGTAACTGGAGATTTATTCTCCTGTTTTTTTACTTCTAATACTTTGGGAAAATATACCACAATGAGACTACAGCTGGGATTCATGCTGCGTTAGCATGTCACTTTATCTGTGGCCCTTGTTTGGATAATCAGGCGTCAGTATTAAAGATGCACTGAGACTTTTACACTTGAAACAGCAGCTGACCTGCAGCTCGTCGGCAGTGGACGTGGCAGCTGTGCATTTCTCCCACGGCCTTCTGTTCTGAGTCAGGCTGCAGTTAGTTAAACATTTTAGTTTCAGCCTCTGTTTGCTGTACTTTACTGTAACAGCTGCTACTCCATTCATATTTTAGGAATATTTGACAACAGAAAATACACATCTATAATAAAATTGGGCTGTGTAGAAAATATGATGCATGCCTCGACAGCATTCAGTAAGTGGATGTTACGGACGTCAACAAATCCGCCAAAGCAAACTTCCCAGCGTGACAGCAGTTCAGCGTAAAATCAGGAATTCTTTCAGATCTTCGGTGCATGTAGGGGTCGAAGTGACAGTAGATACCTTCCTGCCACTCCTTCCCTCGCACCGCTGTCACAAAGACTGGATTGCCCTCCATTTAAGAATCATCCACTGTCGCGAAGCTAATGAGTACGCAGGTTTGGTTTGGGTTGGTGGTATTTCTACTTTGTAAGAATGCCGTCCGAGGTTCGCTCTCGCTCCCCCTCGTCGCCTTCTCTGCCTCCGTCGAACAGCGGAGCTCTTGTTTTGCCAGGAGGTTTCCAGAGTTATTCCAGCTGTTGCACAGACCACCGTTTCAGCTGCTCATGAAAATCTGCTGATGGCTACCAGGAAAACAAAATTACTGCCGCCCTGTTTTAATTTAGCGCTATCAAACTTTTGCTTTACCAGGAGATTTTGTAACCTCTGGCACACAGAAGGAACCAGTCTGCAGTGTTGGTGTTATTATTCTACAGACATCTACATTTTTCAATAAATCTTTACATCAAAATTTCTCTGTTGATGATCTAATGATGTCTTTAACACCTGATTAAGTAGCATAAGTGAAAGGTGCAGATAATCAACACCAGACTGTGCCGTTCCCGTCATTTCTTGGAGCATTTTAGCATCTTTGGGCTCGTTGTTTTGAGCTGAAGATGCTAAAATGCAGTACTTTCATGTTCTCAGCCAGCAGCGCGGTTTCTGTGAAGTAGCTTGGATAAAAACCATTTCACTTTTCCAACAAGTCACTCTGGGGCGTCTAGCTGCAAAACACCACAAGACTTCATTCAGGAAACCAAAACAGCTAAAAGGCAAATGAATGTTGGACTTCCATTTGCCTGGAATCTGACTCCAAACTGCACTGCACTCGTCCATCACTGTCGTTTGCTATTTTCCTCAACAGAAGAAGAAGCTGTATTATCTAGATAAGGCCTTTACATTAAAAGGATGTAATGCACTCACAAAGCAGTAAACAAATAATATGACTAGTTATGAATGATTTCAAGTTGGTTTATTAGCACATGTTTTCTGCTCAGCATACCCTGGTCTGGTACATGTGCACAGGTAAATCTCTGCTGATGCGCTGAAGCTGTGTCAAACTCATGTATTGGTTATTTTTATGGTTAGTCTTTGAACATGTTATGCTTCCTTTCATTGGAGCACATATGATGCAAATCCTCTCATAAAGAAAACGCTTTCATAAGTGAATTTGTTCGCGTTGTCTGCTGTCGTAGCCCCGCCTGTAAAGTGCCTTCGGCTGAGCAGTATTGAATCACCTTACTCTTACTGTGTATTTCATGTTTCCTCTTTCACCTCAAAGAACTTCACTTCTTTACCTGTTTTTTTTTTTTTTTTTTTTTTACCAAAGTAAATAAAGACGATCCCCTTTGTAGATGTCTCCATCAGGTGCTTAAGGCTGCAGCCGCCGAGTTTTAACTCACCTCGTATAGCCCGAGCCGCTATTTTGAGTAAAGCATCTGTTCTTGATCTTCTGAAGGGGCTTGATGTAGTCTTTTTTTTTTTTTTTTTTCTTTCTTCCTTCAATAAAAGCTTTGCAATAGCAACACGTCTCTGTGTCTTGCTTCCTTTTGCTGTGTTTTGTTTAATTATATGAAAAATCTTAAACCTCTATCTCTGATTCGGGCCCGTCCACCCCCTCCCCCGCCGCCGGTTAACACTTGGCCTTTCGGCTCTTGGTCCGGTGGATTGCCCAGGTAATGAGCTCGTTCTCTCTGTCTTCTCCTCGTGCCACCTGTTGGTGACTTCCTCTGCACTGTACCTGCAGATGAAAGAGATTTATCCCCAACAAGTAAAAGCCGTGACTACTTGACTCACTCTCTCTTCAGTAGCAGCTAATGCACCTGCTTACATGTCTCCCCAAACACTCCTTAGCTGGAATCACCAGCCTAATAGAAATCCTACACTTGCAACACTCTTTTGTGTATAACTGAGACTGTGGTTTAATTACACCAGCACTGTGTCACAGTCTCTCTCTCTTTTTTTTTTTTTTTTTTTTTTTTTTTTTTTTTTTTTTTTAGGGCCACAATCAGCAAATGCACTCGACTATGAAGTATGCTCACTGCTGGGATCAACTTGATGGAGTTGTTAGAATAATTTAAAGACCTTTTTTTTTTTCTTCTTCTTTTTAAACTGCCACCTTTCCAGGACCCGCTTGATTTAATCCTTTCCATTTGTCATCTTTACTTGTGAGTTGCAGATCAGCAGTAAGTCGCTGAGCACTTTATTCCCTTCTTGCAGACTGCAAAATTGAAATGGTACGAACGAGGCGATCCGCCTGCAACACTAGAAGGCCCTCACGCGGGGTTTCTTCTGGTCACTGACGACTGATGTACATGAGAATGTGAAAGCAAACAGAGGGTGTTTATCCACAGCTGGCCTGATGCTGACAGTAAATACTGCGGTTATATCATCGGCTTGTTTGCTCTCCAGCTCCTGACGCGAGCTGTAAACTGGAGAGTACTCACTCATCCCCCCCCCCGTTCCTATGCTAGTAAACTGAAGAATTTGACATGCCAGCAGTGTGGAGATTTCCTCGTAATTTTTTCCTAAATATGCTGCAGGCGATCCTGTGTGTGTGGGTGTGTGTGTGTGTCTGAGGGGGAACGAAGGCCCCCCCAGCAGTTTAACCGAGGACTTGCTTTACTGCACATAAATCTGGTGTTTACAAACAAATTGATGAGTGATGGGCCCTCCAGCCAACACGATGTACCCTCCAATTTCTTCTTCTGCATAAGAAATCCGGCGTCAAGTCTCCGGGGGCCAGCTCCAGCATTTTTGAATGTCTTCTTCTAATACGCAGAATTGTGCCCTGATTTATTTACCGGGAAGCAGAGATGAGCATGAGGGAGCAAAATGGGCCGCTATCACGCATAATCTTGCACACTCTCGATTTAAATGAAGCTGTCATATGGTCAGATTTACATAACATTACAATGTGGGCCGACATCACAGCGCTCTGAGCTTAATGTTATTAGCTTTAAAGTGAATTCCCACTGTGCATTTGCATCAAGAGCATTGATTTTGTGTGTCCTTGACTTGGCTAAAGGCAGTGATGTAATCACTGAGTCAGTGTTGCTCTGGGTAAAACTTCGACAGATCACTCTGAGACACAAATCCGAGCTGTCCCAGCGTGCACGCTGAAGGAAACCGTTATTAGTGCCTCTTGATCTGTAACTGGCTGCGAGCATCCAAGGACTGGCCAAGGTGGTCACTGGGTGCGAGGGCGCCGGCCAACTTTGTGTGAAGAGAAGCTGCAATTATTGGAGTTGTTTAAAAGTCTCTATTAAAGCCGCGGAAAATATCAAAGCAAACTTTTTCCTCTGTCGATGTGCCTGTTTTGTACAGCAAAAGCCTGACTATTGCATGACTCATTCATGAGTGAACAATAAGCATCTTAAGTGCCATTATCCGTGCGGCAGAGTTTCTAAAACAACTGCAATCATGTAAAATGGAAACGTCTCCTCTGGCGGTAGCTCTGTTGTACAAGCATCACTCAGACTCGTTTATATCTCCTCTGTTTGTTTCCTCTAATGCTCGGCTACTGAGCAATACCGCGCTCCAGACTGGAGTCTTTTTGTTAATCCATTAACATTTAATACTGCTCACCAAATGTAATTTTAAGACAAAAAAAAGGTTCGATAAACTACTTGTGTGCTGTAAAACAAGAAATTAGGCTGATTAGAGCGATTTATCATGAAGTTAATAGCTTCATCATAGACTGTATGTAAAAGATGATGTAGCTGTAGCTGTTTTGAAGCTTTGGTATTAGCTTTATGGCAGATTGGAGTGAAGCCAGGGCTAGCTTGCTTGGGTTACCAAGTTTCATCTGAGGTAGATGCTAGCAAATTGGCACTAAACAACAGACTAATGAAATCTTTGCATATCACTCACCAAGACTGGAGCTCAGACGTCTTCGATGGGCTGTTAGTACAATTAACGGGACAACAGCCGTATTATTGGTTAGATAATTGCATTAAAAACAGTCCAGATGTCCAGTCCAGGCAGTGAATCAGCCTAGAAGACAATCCCACACTCAGAACGGCCCTGCCCATTCTAAACCTAGAAAAACAAATGTTTAAGCATCATTCACCTTTTTGGTGTAGATTAATCTCAGGAGTTAACATTGCCCTGGTTCCCACCTTATACTCTATATGAAAAGTTATCATCCTGATGCAAAGAGTTGGGTTTTTTGTTATTGTCTAATATCAGCTTTTTGAAACCAACCGTCACCAGCAGGGGGCGGGACACTACATGCTCATAGAGCAGTGACTCATCAGTCACATGACAGGCCGCCCTGCAGCATGCCCTGTGTTACCCTCATTTTTGACTCTAATAATAATAATAATAATAATAATAATATTGTTTTAAGAGCATGTTCTCCACCTGGTGTTTTCTCCGGGTACCGCGGCTTCCTCCCGTAAGCGCAGTTAGTAGACTAGGTGTGAATGACTGTCTTTTTCTCTGTGTTAGCCCTACAACACAACTGGTGACCTGTACCTGAATCTTGCCCTGTGGCAGCTGGGATAGGCTCCAGGCCTACATGACCCTTATTGAATAAGAGGAAGAAAATGAATGGTTAGCTGTTGTATTTACCAGGACTCGCATCCAGAGAATGAAATCATGATCACCATCAGATCAACTGAGCACGTTTGAAGGGCACTGAGAGACTTTTCCTACAGAAGAGTCGCCCCCTGGTGGCTAATAGGGGAAAAAATATTAAAAGATTTCGGGCACTTCAGAAAATGGCTTCAAGGTAAGAAAATATCATCCAGCTTCCACATAATGCCTATGTGTGTTCCCAGACTCTTTTATTACCCAGTTCCATTAGCACACATTAAATTTCCTGAAATTTTCAGGGCTAAAAAACACATTTTACTGCTGTCATAAACTGGACTAAACACATTGAAACACTTGGACATTTAAAGATCCTGGGGCAAAGTCAGATTTTTGATTATCGCAGTTCTACGACAAACTCAGAGCATCAACATTAGGGTTACTGGGTTAAAATATGAAAATCATTTTAAAATAGCGGAATTACAGATGAGCTAGAAGATGAGCCTGGTATTAAAATTGGGGTAAAAAGGAGACAAAATGAACCTCTATATGATAAGAAAGTTCATTGAAATTATGATGTATTCCATGATCCTGATGCTCAGACCTCAAAATCATGATTGCAAAACACCCCTGATTTTGTCTGTGGATTCTGGCACCTTGAGTGCATGTAAAGTGAATTTGGTTGTGGTTTTTAATAGAACATAAATGTGTTTGTCAGCCCAGAAACTTTCATGTTTATATCTCCTGTACTTGGTTAGTTCTGATGAGTTATGAGGGCTCAGAAATGCTGAAATTTCAACCCACTGGTTATTTTACTTTAAGGACCTTTGCTCAGAGAATGGCAATATGAAGATAAAATTTTACACGACTTATTTAAATATGCAAAAGCTATTGTAAAAAGAAACTCGGCTGATTCTTAATCTTTTCAGATTTGGTTCATTTTATACGGAATGACCCAATCTTTGCAAAACTCTTCCCAAGCTTGACCTGTATCTCTACTGTGTGCACGCTGAGACACAAACGACAGGTAATAGAGCCGCAGAGGCAGCGTCTTTAAAATAAATGCTTAGAAAACATTTAAAACTTGGACTTCAGTGTGCAGTCCACCCACTAGAGATTATGTTCTGATCCAGAGGTTACAGCGGCATTGCTTTCATCAATTTAGAGCCTTCTTTTTTTGCCACTTTTAATTACAGCTCTTGCAAATCAAGCCAAAAATACAAGGACAAGGGTCAACTCATTAATATGTACTTAATGCTGTGTTACCCCAAGGCTTTTATCACCATACATTATATATTGGATTTGTTTTTTATTATTCTCATCCAAATGTAGTTTCAGTCTCTTCTCACTGTTTTAGCTGCTCACCAATTTCTGATTTTATAGGGTGGAAAATGAAGTTGACCTCTTGACCTCACAGTACACGGCAACAAAAGCAGAGAGGTTCTCCTTTAAATGTAGTCTGACCTTATTGACTACAGCTGAGAGCATGCCAGGATTTTCTGTTATCACTTTAAACCCGAACATGAAATCAGAGCCGTGAACCTGCTCCTTTTGTTTAATTCGCAATGTATGTTTTCTAGTATGAAAAGGTAATGATGCAGCTGCTGCTTGTTGGCCTGTGCTGCTCAATCAGCCAACCCTCACAGTCTGTCAGGCTCGAGCTGAACCCACCGAGTCGAATCCATTTATATGCAGCGCAGAGGGAAGCGTTCAGATCCGGATAAATCCTCAGACTTTACTGACTTAATGTAGGTGCGTTTCTCCAGCTCCACTGAAAGGTAAAGCAGTTCTCATGATTTAAGGCGCTCTTTGAGCTGTCACCTCTTGACCTGAGGGTAAGCGGCAGAGAGGCGTCCGTGGATTTAATGCAAAACCTTGTGTCTCGGTGTGAACTTTCATTCTCACACTAAAGCGGGCCGACTGATTAAGCCAGCTGAGGAAATCTGAATGCTGGAACAGTGGACGCAAAATGAAAACCACTTTCTTGTTTCCTTGACGGTGGGATCGTTGAGTGCTACCAATTATACTTTAAACTCCACAGATAAGATTTTAATAGGTACGGAGCTGAGTGTTTCCATGTGAACCAGGCGTGCTTTTTGTGCTTACAAACAGGAGTGTGTCATATCAGGTAACGACTTCACGAGGGGAAAAGATTTCTGTAGCGTATAGGTCGGTGCTTCCTACCTATTTTTGTCTGATGTACCCCCACGTAGATGACGTCACCTTTATCCAAACCACCAGTCACGTTCCTGATATGTTCGTCTTAGTCAGAGGCGATGATTACATCTGGCCAGAAAAGCTGCTGCTGTTGGAGGATGTTCTGAATTCAGGTGATTTTTTTTTGATTTTTTTTTTTTTATGTATATACGTATAGACTCCAAGAATAAAATACGAAGCTAAAAATGAGCAACATAGCCGTCCTTTAACCATTTTTGTGTGTTTCAGCCACTACTCATCACCTCAGCTACTCTTCTAGCTACTTGCCCCCCCCAGTTCATTAAGTACACCCCTGAAATTGAATGTGATCCAAAACAACAGCTCAGCTGTAAATTTCTACTTTTAATGACATTCTTCATTTTTACATAAAGGGTGTTTGTCATGTACTCACTCTAAAATGTTCCTAATATTTTGCCCTCCTTATGTATGTTAATTTGAAACACAAAATATTAGAACTTCTAATAGAAAACTGTTAAACTGGTTTATTTTAACAACAATTTGTTTAAATACGTGTTACTAACACTTATCCACTTATTGCTATTAGCTAATTAATGCTGCTAAAGCTAATTTTATGCATCAGCTGAACCTTAGCTAGCCATCCTAAATGTTTTTGCTAGCCCGCTGTCTCGTTTTCACGCATTCCAAGTGACACAAAATTTAAACATATAAAATTGTATAACACTGTGCTGCCAGCATAATTACTTTTTTCATAATTATCATTGTTTTATCATTTTTTAAAATTATTATTATTGTTATTACACAGTCTTTCCATATAAGCCTAATAAGCTGCAGAAGTAAATCCCAGGGTAGGTGTAGCATTGGTTCATGTTTGTAACTTTTTTTTAAATTTCATGAGTTTTAAAGAAGATTTCTTTTTTTTAGTGGACGGTGTGTTAAATACTCACATTTGTTGATGTTATCTAAACCAGCTCAAGTCAACTCTGGAAATTCAAATGAGCCAATTTTAATCTTTTTTTTTGTTGTTGTTTAAGTCTTACACGTTTGCCTGTTGTAAGCTGCCAGAGAAGTTACGCTTACTCTGGCTCACGAGCTTTTGGTGAACGTGTGTTTGAGGCGCCTGACTCCTCTCAGAAATCAGGCCGTGCTGCAAACTTCAGACGTCAGAGTTTAACCGTTAAGCCCAAATGATGAAACGAGATGCCTCTTGATCACTCCTGCCTCATTTTTGTATTTGAATTTCTCTCTTAACATATCACCCATGTGATAATCACACTTTAACAAGATAACATCAAATTCTAAAATTATCTCTGTTGCCAGCTCCCAAGCTAATGCCTTTCTTTCAGCTATAGAAAACCTTTCCCGTCTTTGTAGTATGAACTTGTGTAGACATCCTCTTTTTTTTTTCATCTAAGAGGCTTTTTAAAGTACAATATATGGACTGTGCATGAAGCTTGCACGAAGACGGACTAGTATATCTTACTTGGATGCAGTCCTTTCATGGGAATATTGAATAAGAGTCTTGCAAGCCTGTCACACAGCCAGATTAAGAATTAACAAGTGTACAGTATCCATCTGTTATTTCCAGTAAAGCTTAATAATGTGAATTTTTACCAAAGTAAATGTTTAAATCAATGAAAGATTGAACAGCTTTGATGAATGCGCAGCCACAGAAATACCCAAGACATGTCTGTATGTTTTGCAAAATTCAAATTAGAGGGTGAAGGGTAGAGAGAAATTGGCTATACCCATGTGGCCTCAATAACTTACACTGCTAGGAAAAAAGAATAGGGTTTTTTTTTTAAATCCCAGGACTGAGAATTATTTGATCACACATAATAAGTCCAGCCACAAATGCTATTAAAACTTAAAACTGGGATTCTTTGGACACAGAACAAAGGCAGTGGAAACACAAGTGATAAATTATTCACATCAAACCAGTCGCCCCTCCCTCCCTCCCTCATCACTGTTTTGCTCAGACACTCCAAACTCATCCAGCTCCTCCTCCTTGGCTTGAATTACTGAAGCCTTCAGATGTCTGAACTTCTGCACCTCAAATCTCTCATAAAATTCATACGTCGGTTCCTTCACTGTGTCTCAGCTGTGAGCTGGTGCTGCTTTGTGCCATTTGTTGCTGCAGTGTGGTCAGGAGCTTTGTATGTTTTTGGTATTGTTGGGTTGATGCACAGCTCAAACCCTACAAGCTTCCAGGTTGCTTTCACTACAGTCCACCTCTTTGGTCCACAGTGAAATATTTAGTAAAACATATTCCACTGACTTCACTGATCTTTTTACATGCAGCTTAAAGTTTCCACTAATTTATTTGAATATTTGAACATCTACTTGATGGTTTGGCCCCAATTTATTTTCAGTTTGGCACAAAATCCTTTTTTGTAATTTGAATCATTGTGACTTTAGAGATTTTCTTTGACTCAGGTTCAGTGGTTCTAAAACTTTTTTCTGGCGCTCCTCATTTCACAAGCTTCAAATAAGCTTCAAAGAAGATTGTGAAATGGGAAAGCTCCTTTTTTAATTAATTAACAATCTAAAAAGGATCCAAGTTGAAGTTTAGCTAAATAAAGTTTGACCTGATACTATTTACTATCTTATTTCAGTTTTTCTATTTAACATCTCTCTGCAAAGGTTGGATATTTTACATTGCTCTTCCTTATATGAACGCAAGAGGTCACATACTAGACTTCTTCTTCTTGGGCAATGCATCCACCTCCAGCTAACTAAACTAAAAACAGTCATTTTCCTCTGAATTAAGATGCTTTTGTTTTTTATTATTATTATTTTAACTTAGCTGTGCTTCATGCAGCAAAGCCAGGAAGTTCACTAACATGCTCAAACTGCCCTGCATCATATACACGTCTTATTTATAAGGTCTAACCAAAAGGTTCTGCCCAGTCACATGTTTAAGGCCACCTTCTTGTGGAACTTTGGACCATTTACAGGTTGCTCCAGCATCCTATAATGTCTCCTTGCACTCACAGATGTGATCCCTTCCACTGTGTCCAAGCGGAGATCATCTTCTTTTTCTGGAAGTGAACAAAATCACAGCAAAGCAAATGACAGAGAAAGAACTGCCTGGGTGCCCAGAAAAACTTCGGGCTGTACTTTAAACTTGTGATGGTCTCACCCTGGGAGACGAATTCACGGTGCACAACCTGATGAATATAGAATAAGAAAGGACATGAATACTGCTGGTCATGCTCCTGTCTTTATGAACCGCCTTTGGGCTTGGACATTGTGGACTTCTGTGTTGGCACTCTAGACTCATCACTGGCTTTTCTTCACGTTAAATTTGGGTCTTTTTGAAACAACTTAAAGCCTGCTCTCTTTACAAGTTTGCGATCTGTGACGTAATCAGATTACGTCTTAAAATCGAGAAAACGGCCACACTGGAAGATGTGTGGAGACTTTGAACCCCAAATCTGTTAGTCTGTTGTAAAATTTCCCATCTCTCCCTCCAGCATGTCACTGCAGCCTGCTGTTTTTAAACCTCTCACCACCCCAGCATCCACCAGCACGCAGTAAGCTCCATCTCCCTGTCAGAAATACTCAGTTGTTGATGAACTGTGAGCCTAAAAACCACTGACTAATTAAATTTTGCTGCTGTAATTCATCATTTCAAATGTATTTTATATAATTATACAACAAAATATAATTTTATAAAAAAAATTGGCTTATTTTGCAATTCTCCTCTTATTAAACACCACCTAAACCTCTTGTTTTCCAAATATGAATATACTTATATATATAACACAATAATATATTCTTTTTTTTTTCCAGGTCTGTATTTGCATAACTTACTTAGGAAAAGTATATTTCAACTTAACATTGATTTATCCGTGTCTGACCGGAGTGTAACGACACATTTAAAGCACATGAATTAAGCTGCTCCATTAACCTGCTCTTAACACTCTTCCTGTATCCTCTGTGAGGGCGAGGTCTCCGGTTGCTCAGATGCTCCTGAATGCGTGATTGAAACTAACGGTGTTTTGTTCAGGCTCAACCATCTGTGATTAAGGGGATTTGAGACGGATTTTGTGGATTACCACAGCAACATTTGTGTGTAAACAGCTGAATGTCACAGGTTGTGTGTGCTATCATGACTGAGTCCATTCACAGAGTGGATTAAGGGAAAAAGCATCTACGCAGTGCCACCGTGCACCCCACCAAACAGCTCCCGTAAAATGTGAAATGCAAAATCTACACATTTCCTGTTGAGCTGCTTGGTTTGCTGCAGCTGCAGGAAGTCGTCAGTGGGTGTAAAAAAGCAGCAGGAGCGACCGTGAACTGAATAAATTAAGGATAGATGCAACATACGTATTTTTCTAGTGAAGTGTGAGAAAAGCATGTAGTGTTGTGTCATTGACCGAGAGAAAATCAAACGAAGAGAAATGACTCGAGCAAAGAATCCAATGTAAACAGTAGCGTGTCTTTGTCTCTTTGAGCTTTTACTTCTTCCCTCAGTTCTGTGTGTTTTATGGTGTAATCAACATTATTGATCGGGTCTCCAAGGCTTCGTGTAAGCTGTGCAGTGATTGAACCGCAGTTCAGCAGTCGAGCTCTCCTTCACTGTTCTCTCTCGAACTGAAAATGTCATGTTACGACTGCTTTTAGTGACCTTGTCAATCGTAAATGATTTGCGTTTCAAAAAACTTCACCTTATCTTCTTCAAGGCCACTTCACTGTCATCGTCACTGACTTTACCCAACCCCCCCCAAAAAAGCTCTTTTAAATATTCATCTACAGAGTCTGCATTTTGTGCACATTTTAGTGTTAAATGCAGTTTGTTCCTATATTTTCATCAGTTTGACAGAGTCAGCACAGCAGACCAGCTTCCTCCCCAAATCATTATATGTGCTACTTCACCTTTCTTTATTTTTTTTATTCATAAATCATAATCTGCTTACTTTAAGAAATCCCAAACACCAGTTCTCCAACGTTTAATGCAACAAGTAAGGAAATAAAATGTATTTATGTAGCACTTTTTTAAACAACAGAGGCATCAATAAAGACCAGACAGTGATGAGCCCAATAGGCATCAAGAACCCAGGAAAACAACACAAATGGCCGTCTGAGCAGGTCAGCTTTAAACTGCTCTGCCAAACTACACCTGCCCAGATTATCACTCGTGATAGCCGCCCCCGCAGCAGAACTGTGCTGTTAACACACTTCCTTTAGTTCATGTGGACAACAGAAAGAAAATAGTTCCTACAATCACTCGCAACTGAAACTTTGTTAAAACTTCAATTTCCAAAAGGACAGAACAGAAAGAAAATACTTCTGCATGAAACTTCTCACAACAAGTTTGTTTTTTGTGCTTTTGTTTTTTTAGTAACTGTGTCATAATTCCAGGAAAGAGGTATCATTGAACGATTCGTTTTTAGGATGAGCTGGCATGAAGACAACATCAACAGTCAAAAAGAGTTTAGATACTCGTAGACTGCTCTTAAATTAATAAGAGTTTTATGGTTTGATTTTCATGTTTTTAATATTCTGATTTTACCCACTAGTTTTCAGAAGCCAATCTGTATTTTTACATTTAGATGAACAGCAATATAACACACACAGCGATGAAATATCATGCGCTGAAATAAGATTTTGTTGACGTTAGAGGGGAAATCGAGAATCTGTGCAGATATAAAGTGGCTGAGATAATTTGGTGATATTAAGGCTTTTGCTTTTTATACTTCATGCATATCTTGACGTTCTGGTTAGAGGTCAGTATGACCACCTGCCCTCGCAGCCCTTTGAAATGTTTCAAATGCTTGCATCTGTTCTGGTTATTTGACGTGAGCGTGCTTTCATTCTTGTGTGTACTCCAGCCAAGCAGCTATAGCCAACTGCGGTAAAACTATTTTTGACCCTATCAGATGTCTCGTGCAGGTTTCTGGAAGCAGTAAAAAGATAACTCAGTCTGAGTTACTGTTAGCAAAGAGGTTGTAAATGTTATCGCCTGACATCAATCACCTGAATATACAGCAGGCCACGCTGAGGATACAGAACATTGCTCAGCAAAGCAGCACACGTGCAAACAAGGGGTTAAAGTGGGATTTGACGAGTGTGTAACCATAGGTACCAAGACGGCAGGCAACGTGACTCTCCTCAATAACAACCAAAGCATCAGTGGCAGCATGAGATTTAAAGTGAGTTGAATGATAAATATGATCCGACCTTAAGCAGAATTTGGATGAAGACGTCCATATTGGATGATGATTGCGTGAAAGTTTGATTGTAACCGAAACTTCAGGAGGAAGAGGGATTCGTCTGGACTGTGTTTGGTCCTTCAGTCTTGCACTGTGAACATCGGTACAACTAGCTCCCTGCCCTGCTCTGTAAGATTTAGCCATCTTCATTCTGTAATATAACAGATGTCACGTGATCTCTTGTGACTTCTTTCCGAACCCTGTTGTCTAAATTTGTAAGACAAAAGAGCATCATCAGGTTCAGCTGATAACTGCTAACCTTCATCTAGTCTAAGAGTGACCACGGACACCACAAGCGGCCCCTCACTGGTCTGACTGTACATTTTACCACAGTACTGCAGTTTAGCCAGTTTAATAATACTTGCTTAAACTGACTAGTTTTCGCAGAGCTAGAACAACTCCAGTTATTACGTTTTTACATCCTGCTACAACGCAGTCAAACTGAAGGAACCGGTTTCTTCCAGTATATCAGGTACTATTTTGCGTTGAAAATAATCCATCATTTTTCCTTTGTCCTTCCATCTTTGAGTCACTTTCACTTCAAATTTCACTTATTATGATCATAATAGTTTGAAACCTTAAAGCTATCAACATAAAATAAACCAACACTTGTGACTTCACGTGATGAGGGGAAAAATGTTACACTTTAGGCTTCATTATGGTTCATCCGGTCTATTCCTTATCAACATATACATGCAGAAAAATCCCACCAAAGCACTGATTTCCATACAGACCAGCAGTGTGAGGTTTGTCTACACCGTGACCCACCAGAACAGAGATTCAAGCATCTGCAGTTGGTGGCTTGGTCTATATCATAACTGTTTCTTTAAATAACGAATGATTTCTGTGTTATTTTTCTCTCATCCTTGAATCACGGCCTGAACAACGTGATGCATAATTCTCATTTTCTTACCTTGTCGTCTGCTAAAGGTCAGTGTTAATGCCTTCCTTCTGCTCTTTCAGTCTCCTGGCAACCTGTCCTTCTTTGACTGTCCTTATTACAGGCAGGTAATTACAATGAAGAAGTCACCAGCTGACAAGTGTCCAACTCGATTTTTAGCACTTTGTTTAGAACTTTGTGGAGCCACGAAGTTCAGTGTCTTAGTATCTTTAGTATCCTGGATTGAGCTTATTAACATCATCATTTATACGCTTCAAGAATTTACTTTGTAAACACAAAGTTCTACTGTGGAATTTCAGTTTTTTACAGTAGTAAGAGAAACTTCTGTACATGCGTTGACCTCATCGATTTTGAATTTTGAATATGAACACATGTTTAGCAGCAAACTGATTACAGAAGCTAAACAGGCAGCCGATCTAATCTCAGTCCCTGAACTGGACCTGTGGATCGTGTTTGTGCTGTTGGAACCTGGTGGAGCATTTTTAATCTGACAAACAATATGCAAGCCGTGACTCAGCACACCTCCCAGGCCTGGTTGCTCTCTGTTCAGGGAAAAAACAGAACTCCAGAACACATCCAACAAGCATCCTTTCTGCTACTTAAGATTTCTACCACGGCAGAATCACCGGGAGATCACGCGGTAACATCAGGCACACAACACACCTCCAACGCAGTGTCTTCACACTCGTACCGTCACAGAGCAGGAGTGTGAAATCGGGACCAACCGAGGCTCAGGAGCAGTTTTTGACCACAGGCCATCAGACTTGTAAATGACTCTCGCCTCCTCCCACTGACATAAACAACTCTCCAGTTGTGCGATACACTCTAACCTCCTACACGCACACACCTCCCTGCTCCCTTTAGTGGGATTATGGAATTATGATTATTTATCCTTCTTGCTCATCAACATGCTTACTTTGCAGAAGATCCTTCATCACTCTTTACTATTTAGAGCAACTTTATTGCTCAATCTGCTGCTCTTGCCCTTTAAACTTTACTCTTCTAACTTCTTTAATATTTTGAATATGTGTTTGATTTTTAACGCTCGAAAATCTTTGCTGTGTCCAGTGGAAGAAAGAATAATAAAGTGTTCCTTGTTAGTTTTTGTATCATCTTTTCCACCCAAGAATCACCGCATGATGAACCTGAACTCACACAGATGCCACTCCCACAGGCAGTCATATTTGAAGCTTAAGTTTAAGCATGAAAGTGGTTTTTTACTACAATCCTCATTCACGGAAATGCGTTTTTTCTTTGAACGCATCAGGGTTCAGTATCTTGTCTAAGGGGACTTCAAAATAAATCGAAGTGAGCTAGGCATCAACCCGGCAACCTTGTGATTGATAGACACTCACATTCACGAAATCATGTGTTTACAGCAACAGTGACTAAAATTCATTTGAGTTCATTAACTGTTGATATATTACAGCCTGAATAAAATGTTTTCAGTAAGTTCTAATTAAACTGTTTTAGTTTTATAAATTACTCTTTTTAAAAATTTTTTTTACATTTATTACATTTAACTTCTCACTTCAGGTGTTTATATCTTTGCGGGTAAAATGCCTGGTCCCCTGCATTAGACTTAGTGGTGTTGTAGTGACATGTTCTGCGGCTCCTCTGAAATAACATCCTGGAAAACCTGAGTGAAAAACATGAAATTTACAGTCACCTCTGTCAAGTTAGAAGCCAACCCCTATTCTTCCTTAAACTTTAATAAGCCCTTTAAAGGATAACCTTGCTTTCCGTGTTTTTTGCGTTACCTCTTCATCATAGAATGGCCGCGCGTGTTTCAGATGCTTTCCAGTTCCCTGGTAAATAATTCAGAACTACACGATAAAAGTCATTTTGAAAATCTAGTCTTTGATTCAGGTTTGCACACCCTCGCGCTCTCGGCACGCTCTCGCATTCTCACAATATCCACTCGCCAGCCAGAGCAAAGCTAATTTGTGGCTTCACCTCAGATTTACATCTCGGAATGTGGCACCTTCTCGGGGTGAAAGCGTGCAAGACATCGTCTCGCATTTGAAGAAATCATTAACAATTAAGAGGAGGACTCAGGGATTGTTCAAAATGGTTGCACAGCAGCACGGAAGCAGCAACAGCAGCTGAAATAGTAATGTGTCTTCCTGCGAAGCCGTCAGCTCTCTCATCTCGCATCGGTTGAGTGGCGAGGACTTGACGTGGAATTCCAGCAATGTGTGCAATGATCTGTTTATGTTCTGCACTTAATGGGGAAATACACCCTAACACGGATCACACGTATGATATGCACACGTTCCTCCACAACCGGGTTTACTTTTTCGAAAAACTCCTCGCTGTATCTTCACAACAAAGGCTTGCTTTGTTGCCACGTGTGACGATGGATGCACACGTTGTAGCTGCACTAAGTGGCTCTCCTGTGAGAATGATAGCACAATGCTCTCTGTCTTGTAGCAGGTACACAGTGTGAGCTAATCCATCCTGTTTTGAGGGAGAAAAGAAGAAGAAATTTAAGGATTTGCAAAGCGCAAACCAGCGCAGATTTCTCTGATATTTAAAAAGATAATGTGGCAGCTTTGAATCATCAGGTGAAAAGGTTAGAGGGTCATAAATCAGACACACACTTCATATTTAGTCTGTTCTCCAAGGCAGTGCTCAGAGTTCACCTCGCTCCCAATCTGCTCATGTTTTATACATGTCGCCCTTCACACTATGTCTTCATCTCGCACGTTCCCCGGGCATACATTGAAAAACCGCAGAGATCTGTGTTTTCTTTCTGTCAAATGTTTTTCTCCAGCCTGATGATTTAGGATACGAGGAAGAGTCATATTTGGTCCTCGAGCACGGTTAGTAATGTCTCCACAGGCCCCTGGGGATGCTCTGAGTAGACCCTTAGAGATGCTGCTGTGTAATATTATGTAAGGATTTTTCATCTTCCTGCAGAATAAACTGCTCAACTCTTGGTTTGTCACATTTGTTCGAGCGCACGTTGAGTTGTTTAGAATAAACTTTACATGTCCCAAAATATTTACGACATTTTTTAGCAATATATATATAAAGCAAAAAGTAACAAACACCTCCCATTTCACCCACTACAATACACATTTGGGCAAACAACAAAACTGCATGGTACGCACCAATCATCTGTTCTGACTGAACTTCTGCCAGAATTTTTCACATAGCAAATAAGTCGTTCTTTCTCCTGTGAGGTTCATCCTAGCCAGTGTGGAACATTTGGACTAATTAAACCTTTTGTAGCCCTCAGTATGAAAGCCGACCCACGGCACAAAGTGTGATATGTGCTCTTTGTGGAAGAGCCGCTGACAAAACTACTGTATCACTGCACGGCGTTCAGTAAAAAAGTTACTGAAAAAGAAGCTCACATTTTTGTCAAAGAGCAGGTAAAATAGCCACTGGCACAACACAGCTTTCTGCACCTCCTCGGCTCTCCATCATTAAAAGGTCGTCATTCTCAAGATGCCCTGCTGTTGCTGAAAGATGCAAAAAATTTGTCAAAGTTCTAAATTTGTGCAAATACAGTCAGGTCCACAGGTATTTTGTGATTTAGCCAGTGTACCATCAATCGAACAAGGACCGGACGTGCCTGAAATTTCAACTTTGATTCTGAAAAGTGTTGCACTAAACATTTTTATGCACGGCCCCCATTTTTAGAGCCACAAAAACAGGTGAACGGGCCTCTGGCCATGAAGCTGTGTGTCATGATTACATCTGCTGCTCAAAATTTGAGACTGTGTCTAAAACTGGCTGTTAATGCAATACTTTTCTTAAAGCTTTTGAATTAAAGATAAAAGTCTGCACTTGAGTCACATGCTGATTGATTATTTAAAATCCACTGTGGTGCAATACAGAGGCAAAACTACAAAAATTGGTCTTCTCTAAATAATTTTTGACTGATAATCCAGTCCCCAGCCAGCAAAGCTTTGGTGCTGCGTTAATGCCACATGTATAAGATCACAACTCGGTGTACCTCTGTCAGTGAATGGAACACAAAGTCTTCAGTACAGACCGAAGGAGGTTTTCAGTTTTGACTCAGTGAATTTTAATTTGATGTTTCTGTAGATATTCCGAATATAATTTGGGTCTTTTAAGTCATGATTTGCATGTGCAATGCTGCACACAGTGGAATGCTTTTATACTGTTGGCAACCTCAAAATTATGTATTACCATTATGCTGTTGTTTCTGGACGAGTGTGCGTGTGCTTCCAAAACCATCAGCCCCCAGGCAAGGATCCCAGAGGAGATAAGGGATGAAGAATAGATGGCATTCTGAGCCTTGAAACCTCATGCACGTGTTTTTATTTTTACCTCCAGACATCTCAGGAGCCATCTGTTCAAACATTTAAAGAATACCTTGCTCTTGTCAGCTGGAGAGAGAAGAGCAGCTTGACCAACAGCTATTACGAATGTGCTGTCGAGTAAATGCAGCTCCCAGGACACGAGGGATTTTTGTAAGAAACCCAGAAAATAACTGCTGCTAGGAATTTATGTGACTGCAGCTGTGGTGTGGTATTACTCAAGCGCACGAGTGCAAAACGTATTTGTGTGCGAACACCCGAGCAGCTGAATTCACTTTTGACCGATTGGAGAATCGATCGACTTCCTGCTGTTTTCGCCGCAGAGGCCTCCGATGTTCACGTGTTTGTGGGCTGCTCGGGGAACAGTACGTTCTTGGCGTCACTTCAGCCATGACTCTCTGACACTGGAGATCCACAAAAACAGAGCGAGAGAGACAGAGGACCGAGGAATTCGTTCTGCTCGTGTCCTCCCGACGTCTCGCCCTGAATTACAGCTCATTTAATCACATTTTAATGCATTCTGTACAATAGCTCAGAGATGTAAGGTAAAAAAAAAAAAAAAGGTGCAATAATAGCTTCAAAGTCATATTATCTGTGTTATTCAGATATGAGTGAACATTATTGAGCCTCATTTTCTAAAGAATATTATCAGGTTTAAACTTCCAGTCTTGAAGACGCTTTTTTCTTTCCCGTCTCTCTGCTTGTAATTGGCTTTCTTAAGCAGATGGCAGTTTTTAGAAAAAGTCAGAATGTGACACTGAGTGCCTCCCTCAAGACTTCTCCACCATTTTCTGAGAAAGCGTCTGAATAGATCCCGACGAGCCATTACTGTTCTTCGCTTTTCCCTGTTTATTTCTATTTACAGCAGTTAATACAATTATTCCCAGTCGTGACCTATTTAAGCGCTGCATGCTACGAGCCATTAGCATTCAGCGGGTCTACAAAGTTACCACATTGATGGATTTGTGAAAGGAGGTTGTGTTTTTTAGTGTGCGCGTAGGTGGAGGTTCAGAGGCCTCCTGTTTGTCTTCATTTAACTGATTTTCTGTTGCCATAGGAGCAGGCCTCTTTTTTTCTCCCATGAAAGTGCAGCACTTCAGAGCACACTGTCTGGATTCAGATCTACAAGAAGGTGTCAGGGGAGTTGTCCAGGATTTTACATCTATCATCGCTCCCATTAGATGACTCGCAGCTCACTTTGGAGAAAATGTTTAGTTTTTATTATTCCAGAACGATTCATGAGGATGTGGTAATGTGGGTTTAGTAGCTCTTTAAAAATAGCATGTATATATCCTACAACATGTAGGAAGGCTCATAATAAAGTGCAAATGCTGGATGTGGTTGCTGTTGTTTTGTTATCCTTGTTCCTTTTGGAAGATTTTGAAAGCTCCCTTTTGCCGTGTTTGATTTTTCACTCCACCTGAGAACGATTTCTCAGTAAATCAAGCCGAAAGAGGAAAAAGTCAGACTAAAAGCAGACCGTTTTGGATACGAGCTATTCGTCGCCCTCCCCTCCAGACCTCTCCTCAGACACAAAGCCAATCAGCCTACGAGATACAAGCCTGCACCTCTCCGTAGGTTAGAGGCTCCCAACCTTTCCATCTGAAAAACATCACGTCCCTGTCAGATGAAGCCAAGAACCCGATCGGCACCACCTCTCCTGTTCATTACAGTCTTTTCCCACTTCCTTTGATTTAATGCAGACATTAAGTAATGCTGTTTGATTCAACAGTGACTTCACTTTATTTTATGCCGTTTCTCTATTTAGTCACAGTTAAGAAGAAGACAGACCCAAATGCAGGACAAGAGAACAAATAAAAGCAAGCCTTTATTGTGGCTTAAACAGAGATCCAAAGACATGAGAGGCCTGGATGGTAGAGCATATTCCAGCTGTCAGAGGGTGAAAGAAATCAAAACAGGAATCCAACATTCAGACACAAAATATAAAACGTCAAAAATCAGAACAACAAGCCTCAAACATAAGACTCTGAAAAAAAAACATCAAACTCCAGGATCTTTGGACTGGGGCACACTTTTCATTACTTTTAGCTTCTTCTTCTTCTTCTTCTTCTTTTTTTGCGGTAACCCTCCTGTTATGTTGCGGGTCACATTGACCCAGAACAGAAGAGATGTCACATGTCATCTGCATCACTACAGAAAACGAAAAAAATCAAAATTACAAAAGGAAATCATAAAATAATCAACGCCAGTGTTTCTGACACTTTTGAGTAAACACGCCCCGGGTCAAATTGACCCAGGAACATAAATGGTGTTCCTGGAAACCAACATAACAGGAGTCTTTTCATTACTTTAAGGAAGACATCGACAAATTCAAGTGTTTACCCATTACCCCTCAGTCAGTTATTAATATTGTTATTATACTTTAAATTTATTTTTCTATCAAATCATTTTCAGCTCTTTTTTTTGTTTGTTGTTAACATTTACTGTGTTACAGCTGAACAGTGACTGATGTGTTAAAAACGGGGCCACTGCACACTCCTGTGGTTGCAACTTGTCAGTCCGAAGGTGGCCCCACCCTGCAGCATACCCTGTGTTATCATCCCCTTTTAACCTAATGAGGACCATAATTTGAGAAGTGAACATCAAGACCGGAAAATACACTCGTCACAAATGTGATGGGTGTATTTTTAAGGTCATAGATAAGGCAACTGGCAGACTTTTCTAATTTGCTTCTATAAAACCAGACTTCTTAGATGAGATTAGATTAGATTAGCCTTTATTGTCTTCCTTGGGAGAAATTTATTTTGGACAAATGAGGGAAACACGTCAACGTGACATCGTTCCCTCTAGCCGAGTCGCAAGTCTTGCTTCTTGCAGTCGCCTCCTGCTGGCCATTAGAAGGACAGCAGGTTTCAGGCACTTCTAGATTAGCCACAATTTTTAGACTTGAAGCTACAGCCATCTTTTAGTCTTTGCTTTGAACTTGTTATTCCATCTGTTTAAGATAAATAGTCAAAACATTCAAAATCTTAGCTACTTTAAACTGTTTCAGTTAAGCTAATTATTGAGCTATGTTTGTGTCAATGGCAGACGGGTTTTTTTCTTTTCCTGGACCAGATTTCAAACCGTCCGTGTGAAATCACTCGGTGATAACAGACAGAATCAGCCCAGATGTGCCAGTTCAGTATGAACACCCAGGGTCAAAAGTTTGAGAGGTTAAAAACATGTTTGCAAACAGAAAGTTCCAACATGCCTGCGAGCTGGGGCTTTTAGCTGGAAGCAACCCTTAGATTCACAACAATGTGGCGAATAGAGGAAGTGAAAGGCATTATGTGATTTCAAGGAATTATTGTTGAAATAACGACAGGCGACAGGAAGTGGGTGGGACCAAAAATAAACTTTTCTCAATTTCCAGCCGAGCAGCTGAAGAGACTTCCAGTATGAGTGAAGAATGCTATTGATTGACATATGACCTGATCACCAAGAATTTGAGCCTGCTGTTGTCTGGTTAGCCTTGGCGACCTGTCCAGGTTGCGCCCTGCCCCTCACCTAAAGGCAGCTGGGATAGGACAGGTGGTTCAGGAGATGGATGGAAAGGATGGATGGACTTTGGTGAACATTAGTCTGAAATAACACAACTGCACAATTTAGCTTCAAGCCTTTGTGAGCCTTACAATCTCAGAGTGGCTTACATGTAAGAACTGTGCATGCATTCATTTAGACTATGAATATTTATCCATTACCTTTGGCCAAAGCTCCTTGCCACGTTGCCATGCACACAGGGTATTTGAATGACTGAAGAGAGTAATTTACATTGACAACAGATTTACTCCTCAACATATGTTTGTAACCTACAGCCTATATGTACAGTTTTTAAAATCTATTTCTAACCTATTTCCCTGGGGGAAATCACTGCAGGTGCCTGACGTTGCTCGTGGTTCATGAACATGTCTATAAAAGGTCAAGGCAGACGGTTAGCCCAACGTTACAGCCTGGTGTGGTTGCTGCTTTCACTGAGGAATATTTTCCAGGTGTCCATGTTCAAACACATCATCGAATCCCAACGCCTGAAACCCGAGCCGGCCTCGCTGGGCACCTAACTGAAAGGGCAATGTCATCATAAACTCGAGATTACATTGAAAAGATGATGAGTGGATATTTTTGATGCGATCTATTCTCTTCAACAATACCAGTGAGTCCTATTGAAAAAAAAAAGTGGGTCAATGGATCTATTTTTAGAAGCAATTGCACCTCTTTTTGCAAACAAGCAAAGGCAAAATAACTAAATACAAAAAAAATAAATAAATCCAGATGAGATGTCACCCAGCTACACTGAACAAATATTCAGGGGAAATCAAGGTGTTGAGCTTGCTGGTAAATGGGGTGAGCTATTTATCTGGTTTCAAACTTCACTTCCCTGTGGAGATGAGAAGCTGCGTGAGGGCATGAGATGACTGGGAAGGGGGCGGCTTTGCCTCCCGGATTGGCTTTGATAAACTGGGGGACTTGTGAGATTTGTAGGGCTCTCTGTTCTAAAGTGGGCTTCCGTTTCATCATCTCCAAGTCCCGGTGCCTTGCGTGGCTACCTTGTTGTAATTCCTCCTCATTTTCCCGGCTTCTCGCTCATATTGCCTTTTCATTCCCAAAGATATCACTTGAAACGGAAGCGTTTGCTGCCTTCTCCTCTGTTAGAAGTGACACTGTGGGCGATGATGTGATGGAGGCGTACCGGAGACAACATCCTCACATGCACCTCCCTGGTTTAATGCTGCGCAATTGCGCACAAAAGTTTGTCAACTAAACGGAGCATAAAGTTGCATATGTTGAAAGTTGCAGGGAACACGTTTACTCTGCAAGAAATCAAGGAAACTACAATAAGCGTTAGGAAGGCCTGTTCACTGTTAATGGCGGCGGCGTGCAGCGAATTACTGCGCATCTTGCAATCAGACTCGATAAATCACACGAGACTGTGCACTGCCCGACAAACCGGGCAACAGAATGTCAGTGGAGCAGAAAGCAAATTTGCGGCAGAGCAGAAAATGCACTGTATTCCTGCGGGCATTGCATGACAAATCTGTGAACTTCCACTGAGCAGAGGTTGGGCATTGTTTGTAAAGAATTCCTAAATGGCTGTTTCACTTCGGGCACAACCTGCGACAACGAGAGACCTAAGCAAGGGCCGTTCGCGGCTCATTTCAGCCCCCAAAATCAGTGTTTTCCTATGACATCAAATTAAGATGAAATGTTGCTGATTTTTAAAGTACATGCCGCAACTTTGCTCAATTATGCGTCTGCGTTTCCCAGAGGATTTCATGTATATGCAGGTGACACATCTGCACCACATGTTAAACCGTTAGCTACAAAAAATAGAGATAAAAAGCAGATCAGTCTCTGCTCTTGAGAGAGCCCAGCAGCCTAATGGTTTCATCCTTCCAGTCATAGTGACAGAGGGGGTACGTTTCCAGGAAAACCCACTAACATTACTCACCTTCAGTTAAACTCCCCTGATGTAATAGCCAGTAAACCGCAGAATTAGTGCGCAGAAGTTTCACATTTCTTCCCCCGTTTTGTAGAAATGAAAGTGTTAGAGAATGTTCTCACACTGTTTACTGTGGTTATGTTACACAGGGGAAGGTGAAAATATGCAGCCTTGCTCAAAGGCAGCAGTTAGGGCTAAATGTGTTACTTGCCACCTTTAATTCATCAAGTCCACTCTGGTTTTCATCCTCCTCCCATTAGGCCCAGATATCAAAGCCATCTTTTTTTCTGGCTACTTTTCGGTGCCAATCTGAGCTTAAGGCTAAAGTGCTGCTCACATGAGTCACAACATCACAAATTCTGATGAATTACACGATATTTGATCGCTGCTTCCTGCTGCACGGCTGGCCCGAGTGAGAGCAGTCAGAGTGTCCAGAGTGACACAGTACGTCACGGAGAGGCGGTTTGGATTGGTAATGACACATGCCAGGAGGCCTTGTCTGTTTTACAGTCAGAGGTGATGTGAGAAAGATGAGACAGAATCAGGCTGGCAAGAGAGGGAAAAAAGAGAGCACAGGCATGCGAATGAGCTGGAACCACGATGAGGCTTTACATCCATTCTCACGTGTCTGCTGTCACGCCGTTAATAAGCACAAATTGAGTTTGAATACATGTTAAACATGTTGTAATCACGCGTGTAGGACATGAATCTGCTCCCCGCGGTGCCGCTCTCCTCCTTCCGCGGCTGTCGGATCATCACTGGAACAACACTGCCACTCAGTGGCTGGATCATCTCCCTCTGGACAAAACACAAGGTTGGCCTAAGTACACTCGTGCAGCTCTCAGCCCTGCGTGGCATTTGCACCATAACTGAACTCATGAGTATCAACTGAGGGTTAACACCCTGGAGGAAAAATGGCTTCATCCCCAAATATAGGGCATTGGAAGGTATTTTTTTTACCTTCCTGCTTTTTTGAACTGCTTGTAACCCCCTCCTGCTGCTATGATTTAGTGCCAGTGTTACGTATTATTACCTAAGTGACATTTACACAATCTCGGACTGCCAGTGTGTGCAGAGCTTAATGTTATTTTCCAACAATTTACAACTCAGCTGTAGTTTGGATTCAGCCTCGGGGACTAACATTTTAAAGTTTCCGAACTGATGTGCATCTCATTGTCTCACTGATTTCAGCCTCTTGTCTGTTTGTTTTTTTACTCAGAGGTTTTGTATCGTGCTGCAAGAAAGGAAGAATTTTCGCAACCAAAAAAAAGTCCTCTGTCCAACTTTTTCAGGCATTTTTCCCCAAGTTAGAATCATTTTTTCAAATCTCACATTAACTGTAGAGTGCCTCAAAGAAGATAATATTACACAGGTTATCAATCATTAATTATCTAGATTTAAAAAAAAAAGAGTAACTGATAATTTAAAAGAAACAAAAAGTCCATGTGAAACATTTGGTGTCTGAACAGGCTTTATAATATCTCTGTGTTTTCAAGATTCAAAGTAAACTTTTGATTTTTCAGAAATTCCTGAGTAATTCTGGGTTTGCATTGGATTCCTATTCAGCAGTACAACACCGTCTGAACCTTTACGTGTGGGATTTAGATGATTTACTTTAGAAATATAAAGTATACAAGAAAAATGTACAACCTTTTTAAGAGATGATGTAATTAAGGAAGGGCTTTATTAAAAACAGCCAGCCAGCTTTCCCTGCTTTTCTATTGTTGCTGTTCTTGGAACAATGAAATGATGTGGACTGAAAAATTCTTTTACTTTTATTGTTTTTCTGTCTGAGATCTCTGAGAAAACTCCACTCTGTGTCACTCTCGTTTGTCACCTGAGGCCTTGGGCGACGAGCTTGAAAACATAAAACACACTTTGCTTCTTTGTGTTTTAAACTGAATAAAATGTCATAAATTCAAATGCATTTTTTCACCCCAGTTCAGAAGTAAAGAAGATTTACATGCTCGAATCAGTGCTGTATTTATTTACACACGTTATATGAAAGGGATCCGAGGCAAATAATGGAAACATGCTACGGAAGTTAAAGCGAGTCCTTGGTCAGAGGTGCTCCACCCGCTAAAAGTTTCACACAAAGGAACACCAAAACCTCCAATTACTCTCACCTCAATGCCTGTTTTCATATGCACCCACAGTCACTGTAAAAGAATGCACGCCCTCTGTGAATTCGAAGGTTTAACGTATCAGGACATAATAAAATAAAAATCCTCCAATTCTTTGCAGCTTCTAAAATCGTTTCCATCTAACCTCAGGCGTACTCTTCTTTATGGCTTTGTTTAAATTTCATTGAGGTTTGCATGAATTTGTTTATGCACAGCTCTGTTGAGGTCCCGCCACACATTTCAGTTGGGCTGCAAGCTGGAATCATCATGACAGCTGGTATGAGATGTTTGTGTTCTGAGCATTATGGCCAAAACATCTCCGCTCTTGTTTTTCCTGTCCGAAGGTCATTGCTCCAGAAGTCTCGTGGTTTGTTTAGATGCAGCTTTGTAAACCTAAGCAGTGTTGCCATGTTCTTTTCAGGAGAGGCTTTCTCCTGGCAACCCTGCAAACAAGCCATACTTGTTTGGTCTGTTTCTATATGTGCGGACATGAACTTGCTACCTGAGGCCTGCAGAGGATGGTGACTGACTTGAATTCTTTCTAGTTTGTGAATAATCTTTGTCAGTGTGAAGTAGCAGACTGCAAATGGTTTAGAGAAATGGCCTTATAGACCTGCAAGATCATTGCTGATGTCTTTTTGGTTCCTACGGACCACCAAACTATCAAAAAATCTGCTTTTATAGAGGTGTTCACACTTGTTGATGATCACTTAATCAAGTGCATCCGATCAGCAGTGCCTGGCTGCTACTTATCCTTTTAATTCCTACAGAAGCAGTTAAGGTGTACCTTGTTTTTCACACACTGCTTCTGCATTTTAGCCTAGTTTAAAAACATGGTGTAATGTCATACTGTATGGTATTGTTCAACTCAGGTTTTATTTGATCTAATTTTCAAAACCGGTGATGACCAGATGATTTTTAGTATGTTGTGATATATAAAACGTCAGAATTTTAAGAACCATTAGCGTACTGTATATGTAGATGCCATATCCAGGCTGATGTGTTTCTGACGCTATCACCTTGCTTATAGTGTCAAACTCTGAAGCTGACCTGTTTCTGAATAACACCACCAAATGGTGCCAAAACAAAGAAAAAATGAATCCTGTGCCATTGGTGGGAAGCTGTTTTGCACTATTTTGCTGTCACAAACATGTTTACGCTAACTTTTAAGACTCTCCTGACAGTAAATTCAAGTAATCATGGCTTGTGTCCAATAAATAACAAGATTAAGACAATGTCTTAGGTCCAGACTAAGCCGAATCTGTTTCTTGGCTCTGATGTGAAACCCAGGAACAGTTCCCAAACTGTAACAACAGAAACATGTAGAGCTGTCGAACATGCTTCCATAGGCTTGTCTTGTGTGTTGATTACCAAATGATAACCACATTTATGGAGCACAGTGAGACTTTGAACTAACAGACCTGCTTTCAAGTCAATGCTTTGACAGGACAGTTCATTGTAAACATTATATAGAACTACTACAGCTTCTAATCTGTTCCCACATTGTTCATTCACCTGAGAATATCTAATAATAAATACATTAGCGCAAAAAAAAAAAAAAATCCAAAAAACAATTAGGTTAAAAACCAACTTTTGTTAATGTATTTTGAAGGTTTGTTAAGTAAAAGAAGAAGAAAGAATAGAAAACAAGAAGAGTAATGGCATGTCTTTTATAAATAATACATTGTAGTCTTGTAAATATGTTTAATTATTGAGTAATTTGCTGTCACTGTGTTTTGGTGACCAGTAGCATAACAGCATGACGGGTAACATCTGAACCCTCCCAAATTCTCAGATTATAAAACTGCTGTTTCACAATACCACAGGGTGTCCTCTGGTGTTAACAGGCCATCTGTTTTGCTAATACACGAGAGGAAAAGGTGAATTATAGTTTCTTTTGGTCCAAGTGGTGTAAACTTTGCAACTAGATGGAGAGCACGAGGCTCTGCTTAGATGTGTGTGAGGTAACATGGACACAACCCTTACAATGCACTACACATTAAACTTTAAAGAAGTGTAACAGGAATGGCTACTCTGCAGCAGACTGCGATTGCTGCTTAAGTTATCCACCTCTGCTGTAGCGTCAGACTGGGACAGAGTGAACTCTCACAAACAAAGACAATATACAAATTTCACGAAATTATTCTGTCAAATAAAATAAACTCATAACATACAGTTTTATTTTCTCAGTGAAAGTATTTCTACTCTGAGCTGAACACGGCAGTAGTGTTGCATGCTACTTCTTAACCCTAAATGTGAGCCTGTGACCCATGTGAAACTTTGTTTTAGATCTGGACTGAGAAGGTCGGGGCATTGAAGCTTTTATCTCTGAGAAATAACAGCCACCTGTCACTCTGATTTATATGTGTAATATCTCTTCGGGCTCGCCAGACAACAAACACACTCTCCTGAAACGCTACATCGTTGACCTACAACTTCATCTTGGCCCATACCTGACGGGTCAGACCTCAGCCTCCTGGTCTTACCACTCAAGGTTAAGTGAAACAATTGGAGCCTCTAAGACGTAAACACTGTGGTCACAATGTGCTACACTTTCAACATACAGCAATCCTCAACCGCGTTATTTACTGCAAAGCCAGGAAGTGTTCCCTACATAAGGCAGAAAGTAACCTAATGCCGCTTTGCATAGTATTCAAATCGTATGTTTGCACTGACTAAAAGGCACCTTTATTTTTGGTGTGTTTCCTATTATCTGTTTACCAGTGGTTGAAAAAGAAGTCAGGCCGTTTACCATGCCATGTGAAATTATAGTCCCTTAGTGGAGCTTTTGCTGGGCTAAAACATTTGAGGTTAGGAGTTTTCCACCTCATCAGGCTTCAGCTGAGTTAATGAACCCTCATGTCCCAGCCTCCGCGCTCTGGTCTGAACATTACTCACAGGCTAAGCAGGGGGAAAAAAGCTGCCACTGATTCTATGCCTCAGCAAGCCACCACACACACACACACACACACACACAGATCATGACTTTGGAACTTACGGGGTCGTGGAGGTCTATGCAACATCTGCTTATCCCGTGTGATATCTCAGGGGAGCGAAATCAGGTTTTGCTGCGACATGGATAAACAAACACAAACGTGCTTGGACATAATTGAATTACTTCCATGCACATAAAGCACTGAAGATGAAGGGTGGGTTCCCGTGGACATGTTTGTGTGTCTTGTTCAAGCTGTAAGGTGATCTAACGTCATCTCACTGACAACTCTGTGGAAGCGTGTGCTGTCACATACGTAGCATTTTTGTTTCAAACACATGTAACAAGGCAATCATTGAGATATATAATTAATTCACTGTATTTGTAGTGTCTGTTAATATTTTATATTGGATGCAAAGATGCAACTCAGAAGACAAAAAAAAACCTAATTAAGACATTAAATTTAAATAAACCCATCCACTCATAAGTCCGCTCATTTAGTCACAGTATTATTTTGCAGAGACTGGAAACAGGAAGAACGACCGCAGGCCTGATGCTGTCCTGAGAAACCTCACTTACTGACAGGTTACACTGTCCACTGCAGTTTGTACACTGTTAATACTGATAAAACAGCGTTTTTAGTTACATCATTTGCTTACACACTGCAAAAAAAAAAGAAAAAGAAGAAGAAGCATTTCATTTTTACACATCCTATTTGAGAGCACTGTGGTTTGCACTTTGTTTGCTTTAATTTTGTATTGTATGCACTTTGTTTTTGCACAAAGACTACTTGGTAAGGTTTAGAAAGAGGTTAAAATAAGTCCCAGCGCGTAAATACAATTTGCTGAAAAATAGTGCTGACCCAGAGCTTTTAAATGTAACAGTATCTCTATCTGACAAAGTGGGAGTTGGAAACTGTCTCACAGGACTTACACTTGTCTTTTGGGCAGTTTTAAGAGCCCAGTAGCTTTGACAGAACAGCAGCATTTGATGCTCTGTGAATAAGAGCAGCTTGAGTCTTGGTCTCTGTAAATCTTTGCGGGAACTTGAACCTCTCATATGTGTTTTAAACATGTTGGTGACGTATAAAGCTGATGCGGTGAACTGAATTTTTTCTGTTCTATGTTTGGTTAACAACTGTAGCACAAAGTGTTTTGAAATTCTTATCATACTGATTTGCATCAGTGACAGGCTGCTTCTCCACAGAGCTGCACTCGGGCTTGTGGGTACTGTAGTACTGTGGTATCCGCCATGGCAAAACAACACAGAACAAAACTTGTAGTATTTTTCCAACTAAACTGGTGACTACAACTTAAACCTGCAGGGTATTATTTCATTTCATTTCTATCTCTCTGTATAGGCCCCTCCCATCAGCTGCGCTTTCATGCAGTGTGTCATGATTTGACAAAAAATTAAACATATCTACTTGAAATGATGATAAAATGTCACCATCTCCCTTTGAGCTGAACACGGTGCATCCTCTGCAACAGTAAACACATAAAAGCATCTGAAAAATGCTACATGCTCAAATCATTGGTGAACATAGCTACAAAGGAGCACACGTGCTATGCAACTCACCATGCCATTAGAGTGCATTATATGCGGCAATGTTTTAACTAAAACATTCGCTAAAATATGGCATGTATTATTTAACTTATTATTAATTCATGGTCAGTTCCAGCACTGATAAACATGTGCGTCTTTGGAGAGCCCTGAAGAAGTGTACGTACAGGCTGAATCCGAAACTTAAAGAGACGTATGGTGCTGCCAAGTGGAATGCTTACAGCTTGGCACCAGTGAGCATTTCCTTATATGCAGTGTTGATTACTTGGCCTAGATACAACAATATGGATTATTCTTATCTTCACTCCTCCGAATGATGTGATGCATCGGGGGCACGGGGTTTCTAAGTTCACCGTTTTACGTAAAGCGTTTTAAAGAAGAATTGATATGTAGTGATATATTTCCTTAAGCCTGACACCAGCTCAGTGATTCAGTTATGCTCTGGTCTTTAGGTTATCTGTGAGATCAAGATTTACAATGAATACTGAATGTAGACTCTTACACCACACTTTTTTATTCTTTTCCTTTTTTTATTTTTTAGAAACTGATTATTAAACCATTGCTGAAAAGGGAGCTATGGATTGATTAGAGGTAATTACTTAACTGCAGGCCAGAAAAAGAAAAAAAAAGAGCTTTGGATTGAAAGCTACCGGCCATTCACTCGACACTAAAGAGCATGAAAATCTCAGCTGCAGTCTGTGGGAGTAGCTAAGCAGCCATGCAGAAAGGACGCCTTTAGAAATCTGTCTGCATTTCTTTGACGGCTGCAGATTACGACTGGATTGGTTTTAAACTCCTGACAAGACGTTGGAAAAGCTCCCTGACAGAGTTATGATTGGGGCTGAGTGGCCTTAACAGTATGCTTTGTCAGAAAACATTAGCACACACGCAGACTGATGTTTAAATGGTGATGCTATTCAAGGATTTGTGGGAGGAAAAAGTCGTATTCGCTTTCAGTGATCTGGTTCATCCCACAATTGCTTGATTGTGTTATTGTCCAGCCAAATCACGAATGCCATTCACTGGTATTTTAGGAAAATGTCAAGACGGGAACATAAGCTCAGGAGAGGAAATTCAAAGCAATCTAACGCTTTTTTAAGCAGCAGAAAAACACAGTTTGACAAAAGAGCGGAGAGCCTAATCTAATCAGAAATCAACTTTTCCCACCAAGCTGCCTTTAAATACAACCAAAGCAACAATTCTGCAGTTTTCATCCTGCGATAGAAATATTGAGCAAACTAAAAGGATCGTGTTGAGCCTAACTGGTAGCTTCTTCACTTCTACGTTGTTCCTGATGGTAAACTTAAACAGGATTGTGATGATTACAATAACAAAACCTCCTTCCTCCACAGAACCAGCTCTTGGTTGCCTTTTTGTTCAGTACTCCTAGCTAAAACTAATGCAGTCTAATACACCAGTCCAATCATTGTGCATTGTATACTTGCATCCCCTTTATCAGACACACCTGTAAAGTCAAATATCACACCCCTGCATTATGGTTCATATTTACATACCACATACACTATGGTTCAGATATGTACAGTGCAGACTGAGGTGATAACACGAAGTACAGCAGTGTCAGCAAACCTTAAAGTTTTAACAGTAATGAAACATCCTTAAGCACATTAATGTGAAATGAATGTGTGTGTTTGTGTGCACTGTAGTTTATGATAGCCAGGAGTGTCAGAAAAGTCTATCAGAAATGAATACCAGCCCTAATCCCTCGAAACCTGGTTAGAGGTTCAGTGTGTTGTAATGACTTAAAGGCAGACCTCCTGCATAATAAATATGAAAACAGTACAGTCTAGTTTCAGCTGAGTTTCTACACTTGAAACAGGTCAAAGTAAAGACCAGTGTTTCACAGATCCCTGGTAAAAGACTGTTAAATAAAAGGGTCAGGAAACGGTTTGCATCTCTAATTAGAACTAAAGCTTTCAGTGCACATTAGTATCATTTTTCAATATTATGTTACATTTCAGCCCATTCTCACGGCAAATAAATTAGTCACGAAAAGTTATTCACGTTCAGGAACACAAACTGTCCCATTTTTTCATAACAGTTGGCACAACTGGAAAGGCAGGTACAGTACACGAGGCTGCAATGCCGATACATCACCCTAGCAACCAAGAAAATTGAGCTGCTGAGGTTTTAAAGCGAAAGCCAGCCTCTTCAGTTTCGAAGCATGTATTTTTTACACCATTTAAAGCTGAAAACATTTCATTTTGTGTAGATGGACAAGAATCAGTATATATCAGACTGGTCCGAAACTCAAACCAGCTGTTTAAAAGCTGGGTCTATTTGACAAACCAACCAGCAGACAGTACCATGTAATTTATGGTGATGCACTGAGGAGGACAAAGTTTTCTTCAGAAAAATTACATCAATATAATTTTCATGTCAGTTATGCTGCCTCATTCCAGGGAGCACAACAAGCTAAGTGAATGGGGTGCCAAAATATTTGCTCTATGGACTCCTTAATTAAATCTGTCCATGCAATTTGTAAGTGAAGTCAGTCTGAGTCACAACAACAGAGGCGTGTCCAGGGGGGACACATGGGGTGACACCAGTCCCACTAATGCCACTGAGTTCGTTGACTACTGTTAATCTTTGGATGGATGAGTGCGTGGAACAACCAGTACAGCTGTATTTAGACTTATTTAATATTAATATTGCTTATTTAAAAATAGTTGGTTATTTAATCACAGTATATTTATATTTTAAAAGTTTTCAGATTTTAAAATATAAATAGACTGTTTTATAATGCTATATTATAAAAATAAAGCTACCTAGCTGTATATAAGCAATTTAAAGCATCTGCAGAGGATAAAATTATATATAATGAGTGAGCCATAATTTTGATCCAGTAATATCACACATATTATTGCGGATAATGAACTTCCATCTGATTTCCACTGGTCATTCTGTGCACTGCAGTTATAAATTATAAGATGAATTTGACTTTCCAGTGAGCTGCTGTCAGAAGCGCAGACCATGCGCTGTCTGTGTAAATCGGATGTGCGCAAACGTGAGCGCTGCTGTCCGCCGCCATTCAAAACAAACACTGGGCCCGGAACAAGGAAGTCGTGCACCTGTTGCTCCTGCCTTACTGTACCTTTCCACACGTACTGCGCTTTCTATAATCTAAGGTAAGAAACCTGTATTACCAGCTTCTAAGAATAACTCGACTTAAGTATCGATTCGGAAAAACTGCGTGCAGGAACCCGTCGCTGGGAAGGCGCCGACAGAATCAGATCCAGACACATCAGTATTCTGACTTCTTTTAACAGAAGAGTTGTGAAGCCTCATCATGGCAGACGCGGAGGATGAAGTAGTTAAAGGAAGTGAAGAGCAGCAGCAGCAGGCGGAGGAGGAGGTTGATCTCAGCTCCTCTCCGACCCCTCCGGAGGACTCTCAGACAGCTGCTGGCCGCAAAGGGGACGCGCAGGAGCGGCCAGCGGAGAGCGTGGCCACCTCGACCCAGGGCCGTCACCTACTGGTGGAGCCCACCCTGGACCAGTTTAAACTAAGGAAGTTTTTCGTGTTAAGGGTAAAATATCATCAGCGTTTCCTCTTGACGCAAAGTGCTCCCAGTAATATGTCACACATTTCTGTAAGCGCACTGACGCCTGGGTTAGACTTTTATTTAGAATACTTTCATTTTTTTAATACACTATCTTCTTTATTTACTATATTTAAGAGACACTACATATAATTTGTCATTTCATAGGACTCCATATGAGAAAGTAGCTCATCTGGCTCAAAGGAGCAAGCTTCTTCCTGGTTTTAGTCTCGCACTTAACTTGTGGTTGAAACATGCCTAAGCTGTTTCCTGTCTGTGGCTTAAACTCATCAGCCCAGAGTGGACCACACACCTGGGTAACGTCATTAAAAACGTTATTTTTAAGTAAAGATAAAGTATAAAGTGTGCAAAGGTTTCAACAGAACCATGTAAGTAATCTGTATAGCACCAAACATAATAAAGGCGAGTTTATGTTAGAAAAAAATGAGTATATAGGTTGGAATACCTTTTTTTACTTAAAAAAAAGTACCAACAACAAGCTGAACGTTATCAGCATCGCTAAGATTCATTGGAGGCCTGTTGTTTTGGATTTTGATGGGAAATCAGTCATACCTGCCATGTTGCCAGGCCAGCTCAGCACCATCCTCAGATTACAGAATGACTGTCAAGAGCACCTCAATATGAACTCCTAATCTTTTCACTCGCTCCAGCTTGGCATTGAAATAATAAAACATAAAGTGCAAGACTGGCAGAGCATTCAAAACCAGAAATGCTCACAGATGACAGTGTGTTCTGCGCTGGAGTGTTCCCTTGTGTGTTCAAATACCTGACTTACTCACATTTCTACACGCTCGGCTCTCTTCGTTCGCAGACATTTTCACACGCCCGGGCTTCATGCTTGTGTTTATTGTGATTTCGTTTGACACGCACACACGCTGACATTTTACTAGTCCCAGCTGCACATCTGCCTCAAAGATTACCCCTTAAGCTTTCTGTGCACACGTTGTGATTGTCACAATGGAAAATTAGAAAGTGACACCCGTGCATTTCTGTCTCCTCAGCCTGGCACTCTGAATCAGGCCATCAAAGACGTTGAAGCTCTGGTGAATGAGGAGGTAGATGGCAGCGTTCTCAGCGTTTGGCTGATGGCAGAGTGAGTTCATGAGATCATGTTCTGTTATACACCTCCATGTTTGAGTGCGCGGCGCCTTGTGCGCCAAGTGAAAACCTTTTACCTTTACCCTCAACCCCACACCATCACCCACATTTAGCATTTAGAAACACTATTAAACATTTAATAAAGGGCTAATAATTCATTATAATATAGTAGTACACTTGTACCAAAAGAATTTAAAAGTCTTTTTTTGAATGCATTTGTTTTGTTATAACCAGACTGGACAAAAGAGGTGGCACTAAATGAGTTGTGACTAAACATAAGTTTGTTTCCCTGGACTAAAAGGGAAATAAACCCACAGTAGAAACCAAGTCAAACAAAGTAAAAGAGGTCATACATTAAAGAGCAGAAAGGAAACATGACACCCAAAGTGCTGCAACATGTATAAAAGGATGAGTTCTGCTAGTCAGGGCTGTTTGCTTTAACCTAAGCCTAAGTCATTTGTAAAATCCATTTAAATGTTGTATCAGCTTTTACGTTTGAGTTGTTGTTTTATATCGAGGTCGGTCGTTCATTTTCCCAAGGGGCCCATGAGAAGCTGGGGCTGTTGTGGAGGGCCGCACAAATAATCTAAACTCGATTCTGCTCAATATTAATTTTATTTATTGATAAGCTTCTTGGTCTTTGCTCTCTACTTTGTGAAAATTAATTACCCATCCCTGATAATCGATGACTGAAAACCACTAGAATAAATGAGCAATTTCATATTGTGTTCATTCATATGAATTCATTCAAATCATATTCTGTTCTGTCCTGACCTAGCTAACTCAAACTTGAACACAGGTGTATTCCAGTTACTGTAAGTTTTTCATGTCTTTGAGAGAACGATGTGATCGATTTACTAGTGGATAGTCCATTTGCACTTATTTTGAAAGTTCAGTTGCTGCTAATTCGCTAGCCTTTCCTGTCTCGCCACATGCAGGTTGATCAGCTAATAGGTGGCTGTGGCTCAGGAAGTAATGCGGGATTGAAGGATGGTGGTTTGATCCCCGGCTCCTCCAATCTGCATGCCAAAGTAGCCTCAGGCGAGATACTGAACCCCGAGTTGCTCCTAATGCGCTCATCAGAATGTGAATGTGTGGGGTTTTTACATCTAAAACACTTAGACGTAGGAAAAAGTGTTTGTATGAATGTGTGTGTGAATTGTGGAGTTTGTGTGCATCCGCAGGATAAATGGAAAGACAGCTGATATTTTATTTTTGCTATATTTCCAAATGTTTCTGTTCTCATCAAAGCCAAGAAAAAACCCCTCCTCGAATACCTCTTAATCTCAAGCAGAGATAGTGATTGAACACAGAGCAACACAAAGTGACTGCAAGACATTTATAAAGTGCACTCGATGTGATGTCAGGTTGCATCACTCCTGCACAAGCTTTCAGGAAACATTTAAAAGGCTGGCCATGTGAGAATGAATAATGCATCCCAGTTTATGCGGTTCTGGGTACATACACACACACACATGCACGTTAACGCCTGTCCTACATTTGGCCCGCTGTTATCATGGCCATAGAAGCCAGCGTAGGACTTCAAGCAACAGAAAGAGTGCATCATGTGGTAATTTTGCGACTCTGCTGCAGAATTTGCCCCAAGGGAGGCCGAAGACTTATGTCAGCAAAGCATGAGAAATTCCTCAAATTTGGCTTAGCTGAAGGTTGTCACTTGCTTTACAAAAAGTCATCTCAATTGCTGTACATTTCTTATAATAGGGCCATCTTTTAAAAATACACTAGGTGGTGTTTTTTATGTAGGAAAAATGAGAGAAATAATGTTAGTTACACTATTTTCCATCAGTTAATTTTCAGAAAAGCCCCGGAAGATTCTTTAAGTTACTTAAAGACATACTTTACATACTTTGGGTAAATCTGGGCAATTAAATGCTTCTTTTGATTGTCCAGAGATAAAACCTGGTCTGTCCTGTTTTCTAGCTGGCTTTACTTTTAGCATACATAGATCTCATTGTCTCAGGATAGACTTGTGTCTTTTTACAATCTTCATGACAAGCCAAGCCATTTAGAAGCCACTGTGCCTTCATATTTAGCTTAGAGTTGCATGCAACCATATTTCTAAAGGGGCGGAAACCTGCAACAATGTGGCAACCAGAGATAAAGACATGTCTGGGAAATTGTGTGAATTGTGGTAATGATAGATAGATATTTATCTCAGTTTTAAGCAACGCAGTTGAGCTCATTGATCAGCCGCCGCTCACCAACTCCTTTGAGATTTTAAGCTATGCTAACAGTCTGCTAGCTGTAGCAAAAGCTAGCGGAAAGAAAACAAACAATTTTTCAAAATGTACCCTACCAAACAGTGTGCAGGGTCCTGCAGAGGTACTTCCTGTCGGTTTCTGTCCTGACCAACAGTTTGTTTTGTCAGGCTCGAGTGCTTAACAGCATGTCAGCCCACCCACAGTGTGCATCACATCTGTAGCATGCTTGCTGCCCGTGCCCAGTCAAGGTTAACTCATTTCATCGGCACAGTCACAGCTCTTCACCCACACCTTTCTATAAAGCTTTGACTGTTCAGTGAACTGTCTTCTCTGGCTTACGGATGCCAGCAGCAATCAGGAGTGTTTCACTCTGAGGTGACCACGTGCGCCCAGCTCGGTGGGCTGTAAGAAAGGGAGCTTCTCCGAGAGAATCCATGCCACCACGAATTAGCTGTTCGCACAGTGGTGAGGGATGGAGTGTGTGGATGAATGTGTGTTTAATGATGTTTTTTTTGTGATTTCAATTAGTACTGCAAACATTTTTGGAGACATTTTGAGGGCATAAAAGAAAGCCCATTTTTCCAGTAAAAATGTAGGGCTTCAGAAATGCTTACATCCATATTGTATGATCTTTGCCCAGGGCATTTTTATTTTACTTCGTGAACTGTAAGAGTACATAATTGAGCAGCTCTACAATATGTGTGCGTGTGTGTTAACTTTATATGACCTCCAGAATTCCAATCATTTTTGGCTATTTTTGCTTATTTTTTTAACTTGCTTATGAAAAATGTAAAACATTTCATTAAGTGTTTTGTTTTGAAAGGTTTTTAGTGAAGTAATAAATGAGTGAGGTTGATTTTCTTGTTGCTGATGCTGTTTCCTAATACCGCAATGCTGCTAATCCATCTTTATAGCAGGTGAATAAACAAGTTAGTTTACTTGAAGAAGACTGTGACAAGTCAGTGAAAGCAAAATAACTTAAGAATACCTTTTGTTGGAAGCGGTTTGAGTGCTGACATTGTAATATTTGAACACTGAAGCTGAAATATTTTTTTATTTAACATTTAAAAACCTGCTTTTTTCTGTTCTGTTTTTCTTTTTGTTCTTGCTCACACACTGTTTGGTTGTTTCAGAGTGGATCACTGGAACAATGAAAAGGAGCGCATTGTTCTCATCACAGAATTCTCTCTCCTGGTCTTCAAGTACGACTTCATGATGTTCAACTGTGACCAGATGCAGAGGATCCCGCTTAACTTTGTGGACCGCATCTCCCACGGCACCTTCAGCTTCCCAAAGCGCTCCCTGCTGGAGTAAGTCCGCTCATTTTGTCCAACAGTAAAACGTGCCTTCTAAGCTTTAAGCTTTAAGATTCGAGTCACTGAGTAGGGTTAGTGGACTGTAAAAATGACATTCAAAAACAATACGACTGTCAGTTGATTACTAATGCTTTACCCTTCATTCTAATTTGTGTTGTACAGTTATTTCATTTTTAACCTTAATCTATATTTTATTCCTTCCTAGTTAAATTTACCCTTTTTAATTTTTCATATTTATTTCCTATCTTATTCATAGCCTTTTCCTTTTTTGTTTTCTTTAGGTCACGAGCAGTTGTCCAAGCATTTCACTACATATCGTACTGTGTATGACTGTGTACGTGACAAATACAATTTGAATTTGAATTTGAATTTGAATTTATCATCTACAGTCCTGTGCATTTCTTTGCATTTTTCTGGAAAACTTAAATTAGGTGCAGGAATTAATTGAAATGTGCAAACATACATGGAAATACTTTACATAAAGCAAAAACAGTGTTTGTACTATCCTGCCAAGCTTGAAAGTCAATATTTAGTCTGACTTTTATTCGTCAACACAGACTGAACTTTGTTATTCAGCTTTTTTGTCATTTCTTTAGGTAGTCTTCTTTTAGGTAGGCTTCTTAAAGGACAATCAAAGCTCCTTTTTGGATGTTGGCTGCCTTTTGTTTTTTTCTCTATCATGGTGATTCCACACTGCTAAAACAATGTTGAGGTCTGGGCTCTGTGGAGGCCAGTCCATGACTGTTAGTGCTCCATTGTGTGTTTTTTCTATTCAGGTATGTCTTACTGCATTGGTAGTGTGTTTAAGATCATTTTCATGCTAAAAATTAAGCTGTTGCCAATCAGATGTTTTGCAGATGATGTTATCTTTTCAGGGTCTTGGGGGCGCTGGAGCCTATCCCAGCTGTCTTAGGGCGAGAGTCGGGGTACATACTGGACAGGTCACCAGTCTGTTGCATGGCTTCATGTCTTCATAGACACAGACAACCATTTGCACTCACATTCACACCTATGGGCAATTTAGGGTTTCCAATTAGCCTATCCCCACTAAGTGCTTGTCTTTGGACTGTGGGAGGAAGCCGGGGTTTCTGGAGAGAACCCACGCAAACAGGGGGAGAACATGCAAACTGCACACAGAAAGACCTCGGCCTGATAGTGGAATTGAACTCAGGACCTTCTTGCTATGAGGCAACAGTGCTATGGTGGATCAAAATCAAATCATACTTTTCAGTTGTTGTCATTTCATCAGTTTTGACAAGATTGATCTGAAACACAACCCAAACCACGACAGACCATGTTTTACAGGTGGCTCTCTGTACATGCCTACTATGATTTGAACCGAAAATGTCAAATTTGGCTTTATCTCTCCATCAGACCTGTTGTTACTGGCTTTCAGTCCAGTTCTTGTGTCATTTGGCATTCCTCAGCCTTTCCTTCCTCTTTCCCTTCCTTAGGAATGACAGCTGTAAATTCTGCTGAGACCATTCCTGATTAGGCTTCTGTGAACCGTTGCTTCCTGTTTCTTAAGGACATGACTCTACAATACTGTATGCTATAGATAGTTTCTTAGGCCTGAAACTTCTTCTTTTGTCCTGCACTTGCCCAGTTTTCTTTTTTTATCGATTCAGCTAAATTAGAAATTAAAACATAAAGTAGTGGTTCTGTTGTTTAGTGGTTTACACGTTTGCCTAACAAGTGAAAGACCTTGAATCTAATGTTAACAAGGCCATTTCATGTAAAACAAATTTGCCAAATCATACGGAGCTACCTGCTGTGGTGAGCCTTTGTGAATAACAGCTCAGCCAAAGTAGCTTTTTGCTATTAACGAATGCCCAAGGATGCAATTTGAAATCGTTTTTTGCTAAGTTGTCTGATTTGTTTGGGTTAGTTCAGAGAAAAAAGATCAAATAAAACCTCTGAAAATTGTCAGATGCAAGGACTGGACTGAAAATGGGAGAATAAGCAGCTAATATCCATAGAGTAACTGAAAAAACAGAAGAACTATTGCTCAAGACCATTTTAAAAATCTCTCCTTGTCTTGGTCCTAGGAAGCAAAATAAAAAGAAAAGGGGGAGCTCGAGAAATGTCCTGTATGCCTACAAATGTTTGCAGGAATTTCACATTGGTATTCAAACTGAGCAAACAGCGGTGTTAATTAAAGAAAAAAGGTTTTACTGTACAAAATCAAATGGGATTATGACGGTCATTTTAGTCCCTAAACTAGTTTGCTGACTTCAGGGTTAAATGCAGAAGTTTAGAGTGTCGTGGCTCTGAATCATAACCACGAAAGCTTCCTGACACTACATTAAACTACTCTTTGTGGGGTTTAGTCGGTCATTAACAAACGAAAATGTCTACCTGGAGAATTATAAATATTAGCTCCAATTATCTTCACTCTGCTCTAATTTGTTTCACAAAGCTCAATTCCCCGTGAAGAATAAGTCCCTTTGCTTCATCATTAACCATTACGCCTTAACGTTAAACATGCCCGGTCACATTTGTGGCCGGTCTGTAATCATCTCACAGCTGATTTTAATCTAGTATCATATAACACGGTGTCAAATTTAAAGAAACGTTAGAAGATGTAGGAGAAAGTGTGAAATGTGTGCGGCGGATCGGTGCAAGGAGCAAATGGGGACAGCATGGATGGCGAGAGTGTTTGCAGCAAGGTTTTTGAGGGTAAGGAGTGCAGAGCTGTCACTTGGAGCTGTCACTTAACTGATTAGTGGCAAAATTAATGCAGTCCTTTCATCTAAACCTTTTAAAGACGGCTCAGGGGATACCAAACCAACTAAAACTAATTTGATGAATAAAACGTAATGTGCTGTGAAGAGCTTAGAGAGCGCGGCCTTTATTGGAGGTTTTATCTCCGCGCATTACATTAAATTATACATAAAATGCTCGTGGAAGCCACCCGGGAGTCCGGCAGTAAAGAGACGGTTTCAAATGAGAAAGACTGGAGCCTCAAACATTTCCTCTTTCTGTCTTCATCTTCAGCACTCCTTCCCTTTCATTCCCCGTCTTCCTCTTCGTCTCTCCCCCAGGAAGTGTCTTCTTTTTTTTTTTTGTCTAGGTCGTTCCTATTTTGAGAGAAGCCGATCTACAGTAATGTTCATGTATATATGGAAATGAATCTTCCTGCTTCGCTCCTCTTTTGACGCTTCACGAAAACTTTGTTTCCACACGACGCCTTAATACGAGGCCGGCTGGGGAGATGAGCTGCAGTGTTAATGATTCGTTTCTCAGTGATGGAGGAGCTCAGTGGCGAACAGAGAGAAGACAGAGCCAAAGTCATGACGTCATGTCCCCAAAGCTCCTCTATGAGTTTCTGTTCACTCGAAACATGTGTCTCGCTAACACCCCAGGGCTTATGGGAAATGGTGTTCACTTAAGGTTGCATAAAACATGAATTTATAAAAAATAAACAACAATCTTAGGCGACTACAGTCGTATTGAGAAAGTCTTTATTGCAGTGCTGTACTTTGAGCTACCAATGTAAAAGTCAGAGAATCTTCTGTGTGGAGCCGATGTCCAGATGAACATATCCATGTGACTTGCAGTACATATTTGGCTTAAGCCATGTGTTTTTGAATTGTGTCGTGCCTTCACATCTTTGGACACAAAACAGAGCTGTGAAACTATTTAACTGTGATCTGCTGCTGGCAAATTTAATGCAGGTGTTCTAGTTACTTCCTGTGTATTTAAAAACACAAACAATAATGCGGGGAAGTAATGATGGTGCAGTTTGCAGCGTTGTCGCCTTGCGTCTTACATCAGGAAGGTTCCTAGTTGGAATGTCTCTGCTCTCCCTGTAACAGACTAACCCAAAGTCAGCTGGGATTGTTTCCAGCATCTTTCTAGAAACCCTTGACTATATAGGTGGTCCAGAAAGTACTATATGTGTGGGTGAATTAGGATGACCAGATTAAAAAACGCTGTAGTCATCGTTCCATCCACTGGGATACAAAGTGCTCGCCGTATGTTCACTGCATTTACTTAGTGCAAGAGCTGGGAAAATTACATTCAAATACCTGCACCTATTTGTTGTGTGTTGGGATCTGCTCACTATAGTGTAAACAAGCTTTGGATGGTCAGTATGACTGGAAAAGCACCCTTTAAATGCCTGTTGGTTCACATTCCCTTATCAGGAATATGCAATGCTCCACCTCCGTCTGCAATGTTGATCCCACCCAGCGGGGCTGCATTAATCAAATACAAAGGCTTCTTCTTCCTTTATAAATCAAAAAGCTCACAGAGTGATGAAACAATTCTTTTACTGACCTAGAGCAGAGAAATTCTGCTACCTGTGTGATTTTGTGCTGTTTTTCTTCGAGGCAGCCGCAGCGTGATTTGAATGCTGACAGTTGTCATCTGACCACTTGATGTCAGTGTGCACCCTTGGTGAAGGGAAGGTTCAAGTCAGGAGCACGCCACATCACATTTCTTCATGTCATGTCATCATGGATGATGATAGGATCACGTCCAAACCCCTTTCATGGCATGGGATACGGCTCTGGCAAAAAATCAGCACATTGTCTGACCGCAGTGAGGCAGTTTGTGGCATTAAATGTACTACTGTTGGCTACATTTCTATATCAAAGGCACGGTATCAGAGAGATGACATCAAAGGATGACTCTTTAATTTGATTATTTCCATTTTTAGTCTGATTGCCTAAAAGTAATAATACAATTAAAGTTCCTGAGTGAAAGCACTTCTCTTAACAATTGACCTCAAGTGTTCCCAACCTCCTCAGAAATAAGCACATTGTGTGTGTAGTACCTCTTATTTGTGTGTGTGTGTGTGTGTGTGTGTGTGTGTGTGTGTGTGTGTGTGTGTGTGTGTGTGTGTGTGTGTGTGCACCCCACCAGTCTCCCGAAACCTTGATGATGTCACTGGAAACCGTGGAGGTTACATTCAGTATTTTTAGTCCTGATTATTGTGTTTTCTTCACACATTCTCCAGGTGCACCCGTGAAGAAAAAGCACAGTTTCTTCTGCATCTGTGGGGAAAGATGTGTTTTAAGTGCCTTCTTTCCAAACTGTCTAGACAATCTAATTACCCAGCACATCATCTATTTTTTTATTCCCGTCTGAGAGAGCTGGGTGTGGAGGTTTAAAGAAGCCCCGCTAGAGGTTGCTTCAGTAACTGTTGTAAGAAAAAATATATATTTAAGAGGGCTAGAAGTAATCCCAGCTCTGCTCTCCTTTGCTTCTCATCTGGTCGGATACTTTTCTCTCTATAAGGCTTCAGAATGTGTGTAGCCAACTATTATTTAGCCCCCATCTTCATCTGCTCAAGTTAGTTTTAATAAATAAAATGCTTCCTCACTCATACAAGCGAGGTAATTAACTTGTATGTTACAGATGAATGGTGTGTCAAACGTCTTTATTCTGCTTTTAGGCTGTAGTGAAGTCATTCGACCACACCTATACAAACTAAAGCAGCATATACATTCAGACAGCAGGTGGCAGGCAGTACAAAGTAGGTACTTAATGTATCATCAGCAAAACACACAGTTGCAGACCTCATGAGATGAGCATTAAGTGAAAGCAGCTGCAGCTGTTGTAAACTAAAGCAGGCTAATTCCATATATTTGTATTATAACTCAGCTAGATTTTTCAATCTGTACATTTATCATAAAGAAAAATAAGAAAGTCTTTTGAACGTTACCTTTTGAACTCAAACTTGATGGGCAAATGTTCTATAGTTAGTCACATAAATACAAATTTGCAAAAATTGGAAGAGGAGGGAGGTTTTTCACATTTGTATCAGTAAAATTATGGAGAAAAGTGTTAAATAAATTTGTGCAAGTGCCACAGTCAACATCAAGTATGCAGTAAATGTTTGCTGAGCTTGCATGGTCCACCAGTGGATCCTTTATTTCCATTAAGGTGAAGTTACAGTGCTGCAGACATCTTTTTTTTTGGTCTATGGTGTTGATGCTATGAATAGGTAGAATTTGGATTCATTGAAAAGTGAACAGGAAAGAAAACAGAAGCAGAGTTCACCACAGACACAAGAGAAGCACTAAAAATATCATGAGATGGACTATCAACTCATTACCAGGACCAGGACTTAGGAATGTGTTCAGTCTGTAGTCTTTTTAGATCAAGCTAAACAGTAAACCTGAAACACGTGCAAAAAAGGTTCAGTGGGCTTTGCCACAATTGCACTTTTAAAAACGCAAACTGTCCTCTGCATAAAATGCAAAATTAAAAAACAATCAGATTTGAATTTGCACAAGTGAAACAAAGCCCAGCAAAATCACATACGTAACTGTAAGAATATAATGCCTTGCTTTGTAGCTCTACCTGTAGTGCAAGTCTTGTTCCAACTGTAAATACAACAGGAAACAAACAAGCTAAGAAGCCCAAAGCGTAAATGAGGAGCAGAGTGTGTACGCAGGTTGCACCCGTGATGTACAGTATGAATTAATAAACGGCAGTAGACTCAGACTCATGGTTTGGGGCAGGCCGCTGTAAATTCAAACACCTGGGGAGCAGCTTTCAGCCTGTGGACTCTGCTTTTTCACGGTGGAAACATCATTGCCAACAGCCTGCAGCTATGATATCGCAGCGTATGCACGACTGTATGTACAGTATCACGGCTGTGTGTTTTAGGCTTCAGAGGTTGCATAAGCAGTCTGATCATGTGTGCAGCTCAATTCCCCATCTTCTCTTTGTTTTTCTATGTACCAATCCACCTTTGCTTTTCATCTGTTTTTAGTCCTTTCAGTGCAACCTTGTTTGATGGATACATCTATGGATGGCTGACAAACCCGCAGGCTGTGTTGAGCAATCAGACCAGATTTGTTTATGTGCTCTTAGACAATGTGGGACACTTGCCATGATAACTGGAGCTGGGATTGATATTTATCTTGCATGTTGACTTATGAGTCCGAAGCGCTTGAAAGCCCAGTGAGGAATTTATCGTCACCTGCCCTAAAGCTCAGAAAACACATGCGTCTCTTAGGCATGTGTGCATTTTGTATAAACACTGTGTATTAAGTGGAACTGCAATGGGAAGGTCAGGGAAGGGTGGATTTCCCCAGTTTGACCTTTTTCTCGCCTTTATTTTGGTGCAAACCTTGAATCGGCCCTGATTGCCTGTTTTTCCAGTTGTGTGATTCGGTGGCTGTAACGAAATGAGGTGCAGTGAAAGTCCAACCCCAGCTCTGCCAAATAAACACAGTGAAAACTTCCAAGGCCTCTGGCTGGAAAGCCCAGCCCTGCTCTGCCTGTTTGGGCTGGTCCCTCTCACAGTGATAGCTTACCTGTGGAATTCTCCAAAGCTTTTTTATATCCTCATTGATACTCGGGCAATAGGTGCGCACTTTTACAAAGGGCAGTGTGTACAAACCTAACTCCACCATCCTCACCCTTGGAGCTGAAATATAATCAGTCTTTTAGGCTGGGCTTTGCTTTTGTGCCATTTTTTCTTTTTCTACCTGCACAACATTTGCTCAGGAGGAGGCACAAAGTGTTCAGCAGCCACATTGTCATTTTGAAAGCACTTGTGTAAACAGGGCTAGATGATTGCATTATGATGCAGCCCCTCCCTGGGACCGTGACATATCAACAGCTACACCACTATTGTTTAGCCTCAGGTGTTTAATTCTGGTTGGCAGGAAGTGCTCTGTTGCACAAGGCATGTGGTAAAATGAGCACATAGGCATGACAGGTCATTAAGGAAATGAGAACACTGTTGGGAAATCATCTCCATCCTGATTTATTTCTCCTCTTTGTCGCCTTTTATTATATGCAAACCAGCAGGTACGTTTGCCACCAAAAACTGCGACCACTCACGCCACCTTGAGCCGTGACAGCTGCTGACAGAATCGCAGGATCCGTCTCAGGCTGTGTTCTACAGTTGCACTTTGCAAGCGACAGTTTGCAGTTTTTATTTAGTAAATTGCGCAAGTTGTCTCTTGAAATCTTTCTTCACTTCAGGGTCTCTGCACGGTGTTGAACACTGAAAAAACCCGAGTGTTTGTGCCGCCACGCATCCGTGCTACTTAAGCAGCGATGAGTCATGTGTGGGTTCAGTGTTATTTCATACCTGATTGTCAGTGTTAAAAATGTGCAGAAGGTTAATGAGTTAAATCGTCACAGGAATCTGTGATAGCGGGGGTGGTGTGTGGGCATTTGTCTTATCTCCAGTGATCATATCTGCCTTCCAAGAAAAAGTGAAAAACGCATCAGCTGCATATAAACAACATTACAGAAAAGCGTATAACTATAGAGGGGTGTTTAACAAAGAAACGCTAAAAGTTGGACTTGGAAAAATTAAATACAATGGTTTTTTTTCAGGAATATCTTCCATCATCATAAAAGAAATCTTTAAACCACTGCCAAGACCCTACAGTAGACCAGCCATTGCATTAGACACTAACCCCAACAGTTAAACAAATAATCAAGCCATTAAATGTTTTAGTTTCAGATTCAAAATGATAACTAAATTTCCATTCAGTTCAATTTTATTTATATCATAGACCTTACAAAATTAGAGGGAAAACGCCCAAACCTCCCTCAGACAATATCAGTTTCATTTATTCCAGCATCAGCTTGAAAACAGATTTTTTTTTTTTTTTGACAAAAACCCTAAAAACTGTAACGAGATCCCACATTTTACACAAAATAACTTCACACTATACCTTCAAATGACTCAGATCCAAAAGTACTTGGGGCAGCATCTCTCCCCCACCCAAGAGTGAGCAATCCAGTGGTTTCCAGCAGAAAACCTTGGTGCTGACATGGGTGATTGGGACCAACAGATGGGTCAACGGGAATGCAAGCATTGTACTAGGAGGAAGAGAAAGATTAGTCTTAAGCTTTCACAGTCTTACACAGTCTTATCTATTTTCCAACTCTGACCTGTGGTCATGAGATCTGGATGAAGACCAATAGAATAAGGCCACAGGTACAGCGCCGTAATGAGGTGGGGCTCAACCTTGGAAATAGAACGAGGAGATCGACCATCTGGTGGAAAATCATAGTAAATTTACTGCTTCCTCTGTTTTAGTGGAGCTAGTTGTTTTTCGGGTATTTGACAAGGATTTCTCCTGCACACCTACCTTCGGAGGTTATCCAGGCGGGGAGGTTATATATCATCTGGCCTAGGAACGCCTCAGGATCCCCGAGGAGGAACTGTCAAATGTTACTGGGAAAAGGACGGCTGGAATGCTACCATGACGTGTCTTTGGTTCAGGGGAAGATGAATGAATGTATGGATGGTTGGATGATTGGCAGTAACTTCTTCCATACATTTCCAACAGGCAAACTGAGCATAGCTTTAGTTCTGTATGGTCACAGAGTTAATCCAAGCCTGCAGTCCCCACCAATCATCTGATGGATCCTCTCATGTCCTTTTGGAAAATGCAATACAGGATGCACTATGCAAGTTGTCTTAGCCTGCCTACAATTTTTGGTGGCCCTGCAAACAGGTTTGCAACCCACCCCAACCTCAGCTCCTCTGTTTCATTTCTTATTTGTGCCATCTTTGACTTACTTATTTACTCTGTGTTATGAGGGTCTTAATGCTGTTCACAGTGCTTTAGGCTTTCAGTGGGTGTTTGTGTGAAAGTGCAGTTAATCCCAGAACTAAAACCACCAAACATGAATGACTGCAAGTAAAAACTGTGATATCGTTTTGACTAAAGCAGTCTTCACAGAGCTTCTGGTCTTCTTTCACTTTTGGTTGCCTTCACTGTGTAGCTGTTTATGTCTTGCTTTCACGTCTTTGATTTATTGTGTAATGCTTTATGTGTAGTGTTTCTAACTTGCATGTCCTGCAGAACAGGAACCTTCTGCAAACTAGTTTAAACTCAGTCAGTTGACTTAAATGTTCAATGTTACCTGAACTTCTCCTGACATAAAAATGGTGATGCCACCATTTTTGCTTTTGTTCTACTGACGAAATGTTCTGAAGAAAAAGCAAAACATATACAGCAGTTAATTCCCCGCTGCTTTTCTTCTTAATTACCTTTAGAAGGATAATGAAGCTGCTGCAACAGTATTCTTTTTGTTGTTCAACCGCAGATGCAATGGACGGAGTAGTCAAACCTGTTGCAGCAAGTTTGTCAAGCCGCTGTTTTGAGTAAATGTTTATTTGGTACCTGCTGTGTTAAACAGACACTACAAAAAAACAGGGATGGTTGTGTAGCTGGTTTTGTATGTATGGTTATGTAAATCCCTCAACTGTGTTCTAGTTCAGTAGGTCAAATAAGCTCAAAACAACTCTGTTGCAATTACTGCGCAAGTAGATCAGACTTTAAAAAATAAATGTTCATGCCTTCATTTCTTAATTATGTAGCCCCAGTGTTAACTCCAGTACCTCCTCTCTAAAGCTGCAGTCCTGCCCACCTACAACACCATCCGATTTTTACATTTTTAAACCTTTCTTTATCAGACCGCATACATTGTGCTCTGAATCAATTATCTGGGCTTTCACAGTGTGATGGAGAGATTTTAGTGCTGCGGGGAACACTGTTACTCCTCCGTGTTCGCTGAGGTAACATCAGGGGTTAAAGTGGGATTTGGCAGGTTGGAGCCACCTGGGTGCAGCAGGGAAACAAAACATACACCCAAAATAACTCCAAATTATTTTGTACTGTGACATCCAGTAGAGTTTTTCTTGGAGCAGCGCCTTTAACAATAATCAGGTGTTTAATTTGTTCTCCTGTCTCACCTCTCATCTTGGCAAAGCAGCAAATTAATTTCTTTACTAATTAAATACTTAGGAGAGAAGGAAATGTCCCTGGATATTTGTTTTTTACTCCTAGATGTGAAGAAAGGAGAACAAATGTAGGTGTCGGATCTGTACAAAGGAGAAGATCTCAAAGAGTAACATGCAGCATCCTTGTTAACTGCCTTAGCTCTGCTGTATCGATGTTCATGAGCCTTGGGCCACTCGGAAATATAACCAGAGTTTCTAAAAGATATGTGTAAGCTTTTTGCTATTGATGTTGTTTTTTTAAGCTTGCACTTAAATTTTCATTTCCATGGATACCTCAAAACGTTACCAGGTGTTTTTCACAGAGGTTTTGAAATGAATGAAGTCATGTGTAAATTTTCTTAGATATATTTATGATTTGATTTGACTTTCTGAAAGGTGCAGAGGGGCTGCGTGGGACTCTCTTTGACCTTGTTTCTTTTGAGTAGTAGCAGCAGTACTATTAGTGAGTCCTCTGTAGCAGAGTAAACAGAGAATTATGGCGATCTTTGCAAAACGTGGAGCAACACTACCATCATTTCAAAGACGGGATCTGTGAGTGTTTAGACGTCTGTTTGCTCTCAGTCTTCTGAGGTTTCATTAAACAGAAAATATATGACTAGAGGGCTTTTTCATTAAAACCTACAGTATTTACTTTAGAAGGACTAAAGAAAGAACAGCAGAATAAAGAGAATATGATGAGCACGCTGTGGATTACCTCTGAGCGTGGCAAACATGAGATTGCCCTCACATTAAGTATTTACCCCGAGGACAGATCAGTGCAGATTTGTATTATTCTAACATTGTTAATACGAAACCAGCAGGTCTGCTTGTCCCCTTTAGGGACATAAGTGAAACAAAATGATACACAGATATGTAGGAATTAAATATCAGAAGGTTGCTGTGTGTTTTATTTGTGCATGTAAAATGTTTACTGTACAGTGTTTGTCAGGTTTTTTTGGGTACACCTCAGAGCTTTATTTGTTTTTTGAGGCAGATTATTCATCAGCTAAAAATCACTGCAGTAGATAAAATCTAATCAGAACAAAAACTGTTTGTTTGTTTTTTCAGTTTAACAGGCTAATTTCTTAAGAAAATAACTTTTTAATGCTTGATAATAATCTAATTTACGGATTAATACAACCCACTTCCTCTATAACACTTGATATCCTGTTTGTTTGCTTTTAATTGAAGGAGTAAAAAACTGGCGATATAATAAAAAACAGAAGTTTAATCTATATTACTTTAAACCTTTTTACATTGTTTCAGAGCTAACCAGTTAGCTTAGTTGTAGATTATGTTATAATATATCTTATTAACAGCAATTTTGATTTTGATCTCAGCGTGTCACAGATTTCTTTTTTATGGTCATCTTCTACACAAAGAACCTCTAATATGATGGAGAACTCCAACCCTCTGGACTTCCTGTTTCACTGATCTAACCTGTGACCACGAAGACAACAGCCTGCTGTACAGCAGTCCAAATTAGTTTAGCCTAAACTAAACTACTGTACAATTCCTAGTAGGGCTGTGCGATATGACCAAACTTTCATATCCCGATATAAGAATTCTATCGTCCGATAACGATATAAATCACAAAAATGTAACATTTTCTGTAAATTCTGTGAATCTCGTGCAGCTCGTCTTGCGGGAAGTGTTTCCAGCTGCGCGTCATGTAGCTGGAGTCGAGTGTTTTAACCGATGCATGAAACAATACATTTTTAGACATAAGTTGTAACGGCCGCCGTTTTCTTTGTGAGTATTTATTATACGGCGTGCTGCGGGGAAAAGCCTGTTCTAACGTTTGAGTCTAAGGTTTATTTTTTAGCACCTGGCGGCTCTTTTTTATTTTTCATCCGTAAATAATCTGCTCTTTCACGTGATTCAGTTTATTTTGAAAAGTCTGAACAGGATCTTGAGCTTTATTGTGAAAGGTTTATGTGGAACATAAACAAGCGGACACGCGATGTTGTTGCTAACCACAAGCATAAAAACAGGCGCTTGTCCATCCACAGTGTGGTTATATAAAATAAAAGAGAAAGAGAGAACTTTAAGAAATTTATATAGCCACTACATCAAAACGATTAAAAAATATTGCCGTAAACAGTTTATTTTGCGACACCACGAAACAAACAATAGCGTAAAATGAAACAATAGACGTTTTTATATCGTCATCCGATACATATCGTTATATCGAACAGCCCTAATTCCTAGCATTTTCATTGGATAGATGATTACAATTCAATTTGTTTTTCAAATTATTTCAGAACATGTAATAACCAGATAAATTCAGCGGCACATGATGTTCACATCCATGAAAAATCCAGAATGTCAGCTTAGTTTTCAGTTTATCAAATGTCACTTAAAATAATCTTTCATCCTACTCTTAGATCTTTCTCCATCTCTTTTTTTAAACTTTTTTCTCCCTGGAAAATTCAGCAGCTGAACCATCGGCTTGCAGGCAGATGATGATCCAAACAGAAACAGTTTGAGTGTTTGCTGATTTTTTGCTGTTTGAAGCACCGCACTGGAGATTACCTGCCACTCTGCATAGAGCTATTCCATTTATGCTCCTTCCACTTTCATTTTTTATGTTTTAGTAAATTAAAATTTTGAAACATTTGGGTTAACATGCAAAAAAACCCCAAACATTTGTTTATTTTCCATAAATTTTTAAACTGTAACTGAGATTTGATACAAACTCCACTAGGTTTACTAGAAACTGCCAGTTGATCGCTAATAGAACAGAATTAATTGGCTGACTGACAGATCAAACCCCATCCCCCAGGTGTGTGAGGCTGCACTGAGCTGAGGATTTCCCCTCACAGCTGACAGGTTTACTGGATGATGATTTTGGATAAAATTTATGCTGTTTATTTGCATATTATGCAAGAGAAATGTGTGATAAACATTTTTCAGATACAGTTCTGAGAGATATTTGCAGACAGTGAAGCTAAGATAACAAACATTGGAAATATTGGAAAGTCCAGTTGTTCTTGATGGCGTCATTGCTTGGCTGTTTTTGTGTGTAGCTGGGATTCGTCACATATGCTGAATTTCCACAACCACAACTTTATTGACATCTGCGTGCATGAATGCGTTGCAGGGATGAGAAAGAAACACTGTATATGGTATAAGCGGGACTGTGGGATGAGGGTAGCAAGTGTCTCCACACCATGAAAAATAAACCTGCTTGACATTATTTTGTATTTAACTGACCATCAGATTTGACTGACGGTGCTGGAACACAATTCTGGATCATTCTCTCTCACTTTGTCCTCGGGCTGTGTGCCTATGAAAAAGAGTAATCGAGAAAGTGTGACTGAGGGTTCTGGTCCACCGATTGCTGAGTAAAAACACCACTACGGCTGACACGATTCAGTATTACCCAGCCCGAATGCAGTTAATGCTCATTTGGCTTGATTAGGAACTTTAACACTATTTACCTCAGTTAAAACCTGTAAGCAAAAAAATGAGTCAGTGTTTTTTTAAGTGTCACCTGTAATTGTCACCTGTAAGCATCTATGGTATCTGTCTCTGTTTGTGCAGTGAGGCAGCGAAGCATGGCTCCCAGCGCAAAATAACACAAGGACTTGTTTGTTTGAACGCAGCCCTTTTATCACTCATCTGATGAAGGTTCAGTCGGTTGTCACTGGCAGAGGAGAACACTTTTTCATGTTTGTGTTTTGGTGCGTTTTCAGGAGAAACGGAGAAGGGATGCGAGTCTTCTGGGACCGGCTGAGAGAGCCTTCCTTTACCTCCAGGTGGAACCCCTTCGCCACCGACCTCCCCTTCATCACATTCACGTACCACCCCGTGAGAAAGATCAGCGATGTCTTCACTGCTCTCACTGATGTAAGTTGATTAAGCATGCATGGATCTCTATAGAGGTTCGCCACAAATCTCACACACACAAAACATTTTCCAGTTTATCTCGTGATGTAAGTAGATGTGGTTTATTTGGAGTTTATTTCCAGTAGCAGTGTCCTGGTTATAGAATATATCGACTGGACTGGTGGTTGCGCATTGGTTCTATGCGGTGCTTTGCATGCTTTTTGAAGTATCCCCCTGTGTAGGTTTCAGTCTGTACCCTATAGACGTGGGTCCAAGCACTGCACCTTCAATTCCACGTAATCTTCTTTAATCTTAATGTAAACATTTTCCAATAGGAGCTTTTCCTGTGAAGGCTGGCACAGGGTGAGGACTCAGATTTCTCAAAACAGTTCAAGTGTGCAGCTGCATGACTCCCTTCTGTGAGTGCGACATACCTATTTGTAATTTGGATGAATTGATCCATCAAGTGAACAAAAATGAAACCGTGTGCTGGGAGTCCCTGTCTGGCGAAATGAGTCAGCACTGCGAAATGACTAGCTGGAATTAGCCATCAGATAACACCTGATGTGTAATTCATCATTTTCAACACCTAATGAGCTACTGAAGATAAACACCCATCTGAATCTATGCAGGGGTTAAAGTTGAATTTGGCAGGTGGAAGAATCCTAACCCTCACCCCTAGTTAATAGAAAGCAGTGGAATTTGTCAAGTGAGGCAAAACTGATCTAATCTAAGAGTGAGCACAGACACCACAACCGGTTCTTCACCACTCCAACACATTGCATTACTGCAGATTACAGTACCATGCAAGGGTCTGAAGTCATCCCTCATTTCTATGTATTTTACTTCCAATCAGCCATACTTACTCTTTTAATTTAAAAGTGGTCCAGAGCAATCGTTCTTCAGGCTTTCTAATGGTCCTTCTTTGGACACTGGCTGCTTTTTCACTCATATTGGTTCCAATCCTTGTCCCTTGTCCCTTTTAAAAGCGACAAATCAAAGAACAGTTTTTAGAAAACGTTGTTAATCCACCTTGACACTGACCTATGAATCATTCAAACACAAAAAAGCCGACACATAACAAACAGCTTGGCAGTTTTAAATTGTAAAAACGGTCTCCTAACAGCAGTTTGTTGTGAATTACATTTGATGGTATGAAATCACCAGATAATACCAGCAGCACATCGTGTCCTGATGCGCTGTCTGATTAATAAAGATCTGTAAAAGGAATCGCTTTAAATTTACAGCTCATAAAATGTGAGTTCTTAACTTGTGCAAAAAATCTCGCAGGTCTCTCCCGCGTCCTTTCACTCTTGCATCTTTCCCCATCTCTGAGTTGCATTATCATACATTAACATTTTATTTATCAAATACAGCCTCTGTACTTTCAGCTCACTGACAGGCTGTATATAAAAGTAAACAGAAGCATTTGTTGAGCTTCATGAAACGCTGCATTTGAAATTCCGTTCCACTTCAAAACAAGCTGCTTGGTTTTATTTTCACTTCTGCATAGATTAAGAGTTACAAAAAATTGTGTTGTGACACAAGGTTATTGACTTCTGCGTGGATGAACACATGATGGATGAAAAGGAGGGAAAACATCATTTAAAGGTGTTGGAACGGCAACTTAAACGACTGGATTTTAGGTTTCAGGTTAGGGAGACCCTTCGCGATGACACTGAAGAGCATTAAGGGGAAATTTGTGCAGAACTTCAGCATAAGATGTTTATGGGCAGATACTACAGACGACGTAATGTGTGGCGAAAATTAGAGGATGGGTTTTTTTCTCAGCATATGTCCCATATTGTGTTGAGTTGTCGTGTCAATACAGTCAATGGATGCAATTTAGAGTCTTTAATATTTTATATCGCTGACAAATCCAGCCTTTTCACAAACGTGAGTATATTTCGGATTAAACATCTCACTCTTTATTAAGATTCTGCCATACAATGTCATTCTAGCTAAATCAATTGATAGGTTTTCTTTCAGTTAGCATCAAAACAGTCCTTTTATTAGCACCATCTGGCCTTTAACCTCCTAGGACCTGGCGTCCACATATGTGAACATCACATTTTTGGTTATTTAGCCCAAAATACTCAATTTTGCTCTACAAGGGCCTGATATCCACTTACGAGGACATTATGCTGCTACTGTTCTATCAAAATTTAAACGAATATCCTCATATGTGGCTCTTATTTGTCTTAGAAACAAAAATAAGGTAAAAAAAAATCTGGTAATTCTTTGTTTTTACATTCATCGGGTCCCAATCAGCCCAAATATCAAAGAGAAATTAAAAATGCATGCCGTGGAAGAGTTCAGGTCTTAGGAGGTTAAACTAATTAAAACACATCTTCCAGGTTGGAACATTGTGTTCTCAGCATGTTTTCACTGTCTGGTATTTTAGATCACTTGATTTCATTTATTTATTCTTGTCTTATTTGTTTTAATGCTCTTAGACACTTGGGTTTAATCTCAAGAGATTGCTGTTGAAATCAACGTTTAAAAAAGAAGTTCAGAGAATGCGATAGAGTGAGATGCAGAAAAGTTTAGATGTTAATAAGACATCAGTTCTTTTACTTCTTTCACCCCAGGGTGAAAAGCATCAAAGGGAAATTGCTGCACCCACATATTGCACTATTACTCACGCATTTACTCAGGTAGGAGTCATCAGTGCAGTCACAGACACAGCCAGGAGTTAGACCCAGCCTTCACAACTGGTTTGCTTAACAGTAAACCTGTTGCAAACAAGCTCCACCTAATTAAAATAAGTCTAGTTTAATTTTTTTCTGAGATATTCAAGCACAGATTATCTTGTGCCTTCAAACTAAAGGAGTCTGAGCCTATTGTAGGACAACTAAGGGATGGTTCTCCTGAATCCAGACTGGATAGTAATAATGTTCTACATGATCATTCAGGACTTTGTATCTAAGGAGAAGGCTTTGTGATTAAACTTTGGATTTTAAAGGAAACCAATGAACAGAAACTAATATTATGTGGTCTGTCTTTCTTACCCCTGTTACTTGTCTCACTGCAGCATTTAAAATCAACCGAAGTCTTTTTAGAGAGCTTGTACAACAACCTGATAATGAATTACAATAGTTCAGCCTAGAAGTAACAAATACATGAGCTAGTTAGTCCCAGTGTCACTCTGAGATAGGATATGTAACAGGATCAGTATTGATACTGGTCAGATGAAAAGAAAGCAGGGATTATGTTCCTGAGGGGTTCTTTTTAGGGAGAAATAGAAGAAGCTTAGTTTAGAAAATTCATTAAGACATGTCCATAGTTTAATCAATTGATTTGTCATCTGGCTTAATTTCTAAACATAACTGGATATCATCTGCATAGCTTTGAAAATTTATGATACATTTTGTAATATTATCTTAGAGAAGCATGTATATTGTAAAAACATATGAGTCTCAGCACTGAACCCTGTGGAACTCCATGACCAACCTTTATGTGTAAGGAAGACTCCTGATTTACAGGAACAAACTGAAATCTATTAGGCAAGTTTTCAGCTTTTTATTATCTTTCAATCTAATAAATGACCTTTTTCTGTCCTTAAAAAGCTACATATAGTCCTTTGTAGTAAAAAAAAAAAACATAAGCAGGATTTGGGTGTTTGGTGATATAAACGAAAAACCACAAAGCAAAAAAGTGTGCAGACAGCAAAGTGCTCTGAATTCTCTGTATTTCTGATTTTCCTGTTCTCTGGTCCACAGGTCGAAAAGTTTCGTGAACAGCTGAAGGATGCAGCACAGAAAGTCCACACCTTGAAGCCGGTTCCCGGGAAAGCCAATGGCGTGCTGGTCCTTAACCAGCCCATTCAAATCGAGGCCTATGTGGGCTTCATGTCTTTCCTGGGGAACGAAAACAAACTGGGCTACTGTATGGCTCGAGGAAACTTGGGCTTCTAATCTCTTTAGCATTTAATAGAATCATACTGTTTGCTCTTATTTATAAGCCTTTAATTCATGTTAATTTGTTTGCAGGCAGCTCATATTTTACAAAGATTGACAAGAAAATTCTTTTTTTTTTCCTTTCACATGTTTTTTAGTATGTTTAATGTGAGCTTCAAACAACTGTGTGATCACCCCCACTGCTTATTACCAGTGTATGGTGTCTGAGCGCTCAGAAATATCCACATTTCAACACCGCTCTTCACTGGATGATGGATCCCCCGCTGCTCTCAAGGAGCTTTGTATTTGCTCCTCAGTGATATGGTAATTCAACTCTTTTGCAATGAGACTCCTTTCTTCCACCCCCGGTGTCTCTGCTAAAAGCTCATTCCCATGCCATTCAGCCCCTTAGAGATTCACTGGAGCATTGGGCCGCATTTGTCAGCTTAGTTTTATCATTCACATGTATTTTTGCAGTGCATACAGTCCTGGAATTTCCCCTTGATTTGTGTGTTTACCGTACGCTCTGCCTTGATTGGCATTATGTGTTTGTCAGGGTGGAACAGAAATAAAACAAAAGTGGTATGAAGCATGCAGCTCTCTTTATGCAAATTCCTGTACACTGCTTGTGTTTTTGTTTTGTTTTTTTAAATCATGCAGTTAGCTTTACCTGTTTAAGGGGAGTTAAGTTCCAGTGGGTTTAGGAACAGCAACACTACAGCAAACAACTACTGAGAACTTACATGAACTCCTTCCACCTCATCCTCTGAGATTCAGGGAGTTGTTTGTTTGTTTTAAACACCTGTAGTATATTAATAAAGGCATGCAACATTCTATTTTCAATGTTAATGACTCCATATTGTAAAGTATGACTTGCATTAGCATGTGAACTAAAGGTATATTACACTTCTCTGCAGTTGCTGTGTTTTCCACTAGTGGGCGATGTCATGTGTAGTACATTAGTTGCTAGCCTCACCTCTTAGCTATAGACGTTCTTCTTTTTCATGAATCTCATTGACTAAGTTGACTCTGGTCTGACCCATCACTTAATTTTAGATAAGACACAACATGTAAATAAGGCCACTTTAGGGGCACTTGTGGGGGGGGTGACTACACGCCACCGCATGATTGGTCTGCATATAGTTATGGCAATGAGTTTCTATAAATGTTTTGCTGTTATTTTGATTTTTGCAAGTAAATTAAACCCCTTAATAAATAATAAAAATATTTTAATAAAATCTTGGTCATTTTCCTTTTGCGGGAAAAGTTGAAACCCTTTTTAGGGGTTGCGTTAACCTTGATATTTCTTAATTCTGGAAATTTGAACTCCTTTTTAGTTGCGACTTTCTTTCTAAGAAACTAATCCCATTAGTAAACTGTTACAGTTAATGCATGACTGTCTAACCCCTTTGAATTTCTCATGCATATGTGTGCACTTTAAGTCATTAAAGAAATAATAGTTCTTCCCAATAACGATGGCAGATACCATATAGAAAGGTAATCATCATAGCAATAGGAATAATTATACTTACATTAAATGGCTATAGGGGTATGTCTCACATTTTTGTTAGATAGGACTAGAGATGTAACGATCCGATATTACGTATCGGTATCGGTCTGATACTGACCTAAATTACTGGATCAGATATCAGAGAGAAATAAAAAATGTAATGATCCGAAGTATCACAAAATCACCTCACAAAACGCGCTACTTGGCGTAACCCAGCTTGGCGCATCGGAGCAGTATGTGTCAGGTGATAGTGGCTGTTGTCTGCAGGACCTGTCCACGGTCTGTTGGAGCATTTGGAGCCTCGCTACATGCTTCCTAACCGCGGCATTTTATCTCGGCGAAAACTATCCCAGAGAAGTAAAGCAAGTGTCTAAGTTCATCCCTGAATGTTTGCATAGTATTTCCACGTTAAGCTTAACAACTGATATATTGAGCCACAGCTGGACTGGCCATCAGAGTTCCATATTGAGGTGAAAAGGAAGCAATTTGTCCCGGACTTCAACTAGAATTAAACAATAGACACAAAGCTGGAGTTATTTTTGTCTTTGCTGCGCAGTTGCATCTACTTCTCTCATTCACTCCCCCTTCCTCTCCTGTTATTACTTCAAACATGAAACTGATCAATGATCAGCTGATCGGCTTTTCTGCTGCAAGTCCCGTCTTTCTTGTTTGTTTATCGCCCATTGCGCTAGAAAGAGGAGACCACCGGATAAACAACAGCAGCACGTTAAGCTGTTGTTAGAATGTATTTAATATTACTTTCTAGTATCAGCTGAGGTTTGCTGGAGCCACAGCTGTTAAAGCTGCTGGTCATGATGTCCGTTTGGACATCTGGTGAGAGGGAAACATGAAGATGAAACCAGGAGATGTCCTTACTGAATCATCAGAGCTGAACAGGTGATGGAGAAACAGGTTTACCTTTTAGGTGACACGAACGAGTTGAATGGAACTTATGAACTGTTTCTGAGAGACAAATAACACCAGGATCCTTTACTACATAGCTGATAGCTGGTAACTGTGCAGGGGCAGGTCTAGCAAAGTTTTGTGGGGGCCAGGTTGGGCATTAACAGGGAAAGGGGGGCACAAAGAAAGATTTTTCTTTGTTACGTCATTTAAAAAAATTGAATAAATAATTATCTGAATCTTACAACAAAAGTGGTCACCTGATTAAATGTATAGAAATCCATTATTGTATATAGTAACTAATAAGTGTAATATACACCCTAGTAAACTATAGTACTTTTTCCTTTGGGAAGGTACCATCTGTGCAGTCTGCAATTCTGTTGAAGAAAGATGTTGAATCTATTTAAATATTGTAGAAAAATAATTGATTTATGTGCATTTGTTTTACACTTGCATTAAATTAAAGTTGATTACATCGATTAAGGGTGGGGGGTGGTTCCCTAATATTTTTGCTGGGAGTTTGCAACCCTATTAGTTAGGTAGGTAAATACTCTTTAAAATACCAGAATAGGGAGGATGGTGTAGGTTTAAATTTATTAGATTGATCAATGTTGCTGAACTATGAAATGTTTTGGGTGGAGTGCATTTTTCGCATACAGGTATAACAGAATAGCTTCAGTCTCTTGTTTTTTAAAACTTGAGTATGAACTTATACAAAATGCAGCAAGATATTTATAAAAACAGTTTTATTGATTACAAAATACGCTATATCGGATTCATATCGGTATCAGCAGATATCCAAATTTATAATATCGGAATCGGTATCGTACATTAAAAAGTGGTATCGTGCCATCTCTAGTTAGGACCAAATATAAGTGAATACAGACAACCTGACCAAGCGGTATTTAGTCTCTCTTAACGCATTCTCATCAGGAAACAAGGTTAAGTGTCCGAGGAATACTCACCACCGTCACTCTGCAAGTGAAAGTCTAAGTTCAGCACCTTCAGTATCACGTATCATTACCTTAGGGTTCGAAGGGGTTAACACGTTTCCTCCCAGGACGAAAACGTGTCTCTTATCCTGGATCAAGCACTCCTCTGGCCTGGAGCGAAGCACCTCGTCCATATTTCTGCTCCTTAAGTTGTAAAAGACGTTCAGAAAACAGGATTAACTGCCAAAGGAGCTCCTCGGCCCCTCGAGAGTTTTACATTTGGCCAGTCAAAGTGGAAACATTAAGTGAAGAACATTCAAATGAGCGCCTTTGTTTTGTTTTGTTACCATGGACTACATTGGCACCTGTAATCTTTTTATTCCTAAAATGCCATTACTCTGCCTTAGCTTCAGGTAAAGAAGCTCCTGTCACAAATCATTTGAAATAATGACTTCCCAGTTTCATGCTTGTGATCGTGTTGTTTGCTGCAGTAGTTTAGATATTATGTTTGAAGGGAGCTTCAAATTCCCCTTTTCTCTTCTCTCAGCATTTGTTTTTGTAAAAGTTCAGGTCACCACTGCTCTTGGCTGATGTGTAGATGTGATGTGACTTGTTCTTAATGCCAGCATATAGATTAAACATGTGCCTGTGTGTGTGCAGAGGTGCGTGCGGGAGATAGGAGGGTGTGCTGCCGTGTATGATCCACTTTTGTCCTTAGATGATCCTTTTCTTTTCTTTTTCTTTTTTTTTTTCATTAGGGATAATTATGTTCAGCCCTCAAGGTACACCAACTGAAATAAGACTCTTATTTGTGCTCATGATTTGTATGTATGCACTACTGTGACAGGACTGCAAAGGACCATAAATCAATAAAAAAATAAGTCGAAGTGCATAAAAATAAAAAGACACAAAATCACCACAAAAAAGGGGAATAGGCCGCAAGGAAATGCAAGGTGGCAAAAAGAGGGAAGTTTGTCTGCTCCTGCATCCGTGGGTTTGAATCTGCAGGTCCTGAAAAATAAACACATAAATATGTGCGAAGTATTCAGCTGTAATTTTTTGGGGTCTTTTGCATGTGGTTTTTGGATGCGCTGCACATCCGCAAACTAAAATGAAGGCAGCAGTCATGACTTTTTTTTATTGACTTTCAGCCGCTGGGTCTTTTTTTTTTTCTTCCCAACACTGTTGCTACAACAGCCCCAAGATCATCATCACATCATCAGACCCGAGATTTGCTCCAAAATGCAAATGAAATTTACTTCAAAATTCAAATTGTTGCTACTGGATGTGCAAAGCTGCGTTGGACATAGTCAAGATTAATCTTTACAGTTCACGGAATTTCAATATTAGACCTTCCTGATTGAATGGGGGTTGGTTCTTAGCTTGAATCCATTCAGGTTTTACTGTAAATGTAGACCCTACTACGACATATGAAAAGAAAAGATATTTGACTTGTTATTATTGCTTTCAGGTTTTACCAAAGGGGACATCCATGATGAATTATCAATAACACAAAGCAGCCTCCACTTTGTAACATGATTAACTCTAACTAAATATTTGCTCACTTTTTACACACAAAAGTTAGCCGGAACACATTTTGGTTCCTGCTCGTAAAGTAAAGTAACACCTTTCGTATAATCTACTACTGACATAAAATATCGATCAATGTGATTTTGGGGTTGATAAAACCTGAGTAGCTGATATAAACTGAATTCTGCTTGAACGACAGTGTGCATTATTCACAGCCTTTTACATTAAACAAGAGGTTTACGTTGGGAGTGTTAGCGATTAAACTGTTTTTCTTCTCACTTTTCTTTCCGCACAGTGCAGTGTAGTAAGAGTACATCATTACTTTGTCAGAGCGAAGCACATGGATTCACAAGATAAATGACTTTCAAAGCTAATGATTGCATTCCTTTCTGGAAAGGTAAGCCTGTGCCTGGGGCTAGAAAATATGACTTGTGCTCACTCCAATTATTTTCCACCAGTAAAACATCAAACTAATCAACTGGCAGTTTGCAGCCATGGTCTCCTGACAGTGTGTTTAGCTTTGGCACACAAAGAGTGATGAGGTCTATAAAAAAGTCCCTTGCTCTGTGGTATATGTTTGAGTCTTATTATGGAAAATAAAGATGCATGACGAGTATAGGAACAAAATGAAATCAGTGACTACTATATTAGCTTGTTATCGTGATCCTTGTTGAAGGGTTGGTTGGGTATAACTTGTTTTGTTGGAGGTCAAGGTCACTGTAATCCAGAGCGGAAGTCCCCATGTCTGGCTCGACAGGTCCAAGTGGTTATTTTGCTTGATTGTGATGCGAGACGATTTTCCTTCTGCCCTGAAGTGGAATGTAGTCGTCAAAGTGAGAAGCTTAAAAACTGCCCATCAGCGCCTGTGACCCCGGATGGCCCCGGAGCTGCCTGGGATGCTTGAGGCCAGTAACATAAGACAAATTCTGCGAGACACTCTTGCAATCCTGGTGTGGCACGCAGTCTTCTCATCTCTCTGAAATACCTTCAAAGCTCTCATACATATGCCAGCATGGATACCAGGCTTCTTTTCACAGGTCATGCAACCTCAAGTCACCATTTTCATTTCTCTGACATGCGCGCTGCTTGTTTGTTTGGTAAACATGTTACACCTGTCAGAGGAATGCCGGTTGCTAACGGGCCAAGTCCAACAGCATTTATTATCTTCTGTGGCGCTTTCCCCTTCTTCTCGCCTCTCTCGTTTGTCCATCTGTTGCCCTCGCAGCGGTGAATTCAGTAAGTGTGAAGGAGCGAACGTGTGAGGGGAGGCGCGTGCTTGTCTGTTCACGCATGTCCGGCGCTGTGTGCGGATGTGTCCGCGCACGCACACACACAGGCTACCGGGCTGTTTGTCTGGACTGCCGTCTTGTAACGGAGCTAGAGACACTGTTTTTATTTATTCCTCCCCCAGCTGTCACTGTTGTGTCTGGAGTGTGTTCGCTGAACTCAGGGCCATGGGACACTTGGAGAACTGTCAAATCCACTAACACTCCCAACTATGCAGAATGTTGCAGCTCCGAACACACCCTGGATTCCTGTTATGGAAAACAAAAGCTGAGCTGGACATTCAAGAAATGTGCAACCTCCATTTGACTCTCCTACCTATAAATTTGTCTTTATTCTTTGCGCATTCAAAACTCTAAAGAAGTGAAAAACATCACTTAACTCACAGCCTTGTGCTGTGCTGTTGACCCCAGGGCTGCCGAATTTCTTAGAAGCTTTTAATCATGTCACAAGTGCCTGATTGAAGGATAACTGCTAAATCATAACGAATAAACTTCCACACGTCCTTTTTTTACTGTGTTTTCCTTCAGAGACAGACTGAGCAGCTTCATTTGAAACATTTAAAAGACAGTTTTCTTTTTGGATTAATACTGAATGTTAAAGTCAACCTACTTTTTTTTTTTTTATAACAATTTCATTTCCAACTTTTTTTTTCTCTCTAAGATGTAATTGCCTCCCACTTGACCTCCTCAAAATCAGCTAAAGCATTTGTGTAAAATAACTTTATCATATTTAGTGAAGCTATTTCCCTTCAGACTATCACCATTTTCACTGACTGGCCTTCAAAGTCAAAATAAATAAAACAAAAACTTTAGCTATGGAAAAAGTTGTTTAATCAGTTACCTAACTGTAGCATGTAAATACCAATGTGTCTTTCCATTTTGCAGCCATGAAAGTGTTAAAAAATGACAGTATTAGAAAATTGTTGTGACATAGAAGAGAAAGCAGCTAGAAGATGGGCCTTGTATCACCCGTAGGTAAAAATGAAACCTTTCACATGCTCCAACTTGTTCTGATCAGCCACCTATCCCACAGGGTGATATGAGCCGTGAAAGTTTTCCCAGAATGCACCTTTTTGAAGTTTTCTCCAGTGAATTCTCAGGAAACAGATCAAACATCCAGTGTACCAACACTTTTTTTCCTTCATTTTAGACATTAAATAGAAATTGCTGCAATTTATTCACAATCTCTCTCTCGTTCCATATATATATACATGCAGTCAGTACTGTGGCCTCCAAGTTGGGCGAGTGTTGCTCTAGCAGATCCCAGGAATAACATCCGAGATGCAGTCATAGGAACAGCAAAGATACTGTGCACTTTTTAAAAACTATTTCTTATATGGATTGACTCAAATCTAAATGTTCCTTGGTAATTATGGGACATTTTCTTCAGAAATTTTTTTTTTTTAATGTTGCTGGTGCTGACAGATGAACTGGTTATACTCAATATACAGAAATGGAATGGGATTTGAGTGTCAAAGAAATTCTTGGCTGGACACAATAATTTTTAATAATGTGTTTAACATTCTTGTTTACTCACTATGGAAAACTGGATATTGGTTATTATAAAAATATTTTTTTCAGATTTACCTCTTAGATGACTTCTATAATGACTCTGACTGTCAGCTGTTCTTATATTTTTTCCATTGTCCAGTAATTGTAACACATGCTAGCTCAATGCTCTTAATTTTTAAGCTTGTCTTTAAAGCTTCCAAGGGTTTTTGTCCTTACTGACATGCCTGCTGATTCTACAGTTTTGATAATGAGTCTTCCACATCACATGCTGCTCCTGCATGAACCCAACCTTCTATGCGCATATTGCATAACTATAGCCAAGGAACTTTAAATACTAAAAGCCTCTACTCTCTGGATATCTGCTTTTATAGTGAGTGGTCATAAGATGTAGAACAAAAATACAGATTTCACGTGGAAAGACATTTTTCTTCTGCAATCTTTGATCATGTTATGAATTCTTCTTCATTTATTTCTTTTTGTAGGTTCGGATTGTCGTGAAATAATTTTCTGATGCCACAACACAAGGGAGATACTTTATTGCATCCGGCAACGGCCACTGCTAATCTGTCATGTTTCTTACATATGTGAGTTTCTGTTGCAGTTTTACAGCAGTACAAAAGGTGCAGGTGGCTTTTGGGTCTGATAAATGAAACCAACATGGAAATACTGTAGACTTGTGTGCATTGCACCTGCCAGCAGAGGGCGACACTCCAAATGTCTCGTATGTACTTGACCTCTGACCTCAGTAAACACTTTCCTGATGAGTTAGTGATCAGAGAAGAAATTTCTGGTTGTCTTAAATGTTTCCCTTATATTTTGCATGTTTTAACTCACCTCCAATTTCATTTTGTGAGGCATCTTGTGCGAAGGTGTATAAGGGCCAATTTTCATTTGAATAATTACTGGGGTTTTTGTTTTTGTTTGTTTTGTTTTGTTTTATGACAAAGTTAAAGTAGTATTTTGATTTTTATCTCAAAATCCTTTATCAAAAAATTAATTAATAAAAAAATCCTTTTATATTTCTTTTGTCAATGTGACATTGTATTGATGTCGTAAAGCATACGACATTAATACGCTTTATTATTATTCATGTAGGACCATCTTTTGAGCGCCCCCTGTTGCAACTCTGGTTGAACTGCAGCCCGTTTCTGTGCGGTTGGATAAACAGGAAGTGGAATGGCTCTCCCGGATCTTGGGAACGCCTGATACTCTAACCGGAAGCTGCAGGATATCATGTTCGTTGAGCGCAGAGGAAACAGCAGGTGTGTCTGCAGGCTTTTGGAGGCGGTAGGTATTTGTTTAGGAAAGAATCATGCTGGTTCCAGTTTTCAACACACAAGTGTGAGGCTAGAGTCAGCTAAATTATTTTCTTTAATTTTTTAAAGGGTGGAAACAGAAATGTGGTAAAACACTTTCCAGTTTACGGCTGAGTTAAAGTGGCTCCCGGCTTCTGCTTTCTTTGAAAGTATCAAATGTGAGAGTTTCATCCGTCTTCTTATACAGTTTTGCCTGAAAAACAACTCATATATTTAAGCATTTATTTTTAAACGAAATAGTGATATTTTTGTCATGTCATCGCGTGGGGTTGTTTGAGAAGAGAAAAAAAGAAAAGAAACTGTGATATCTGATTTCTGATTTGACTTTAAAGCTGACTGGAGAAATGTGGGCTGAGGGTTGATGAAACGAGTCAACACAACACAGAAGCTGATGAGATATTTGTCAGACAGACCTGTGTAAATTATGTCCAGATGATGGAAAGAATAATTTGAAACATAAATGCTGATTGTTAGCTTGTCATTATTACTTAATTCAGCCTCGCCACAGTGTACTGATATGATTTATGTTTCAAAATGTCAAGTGAAAGTGTGCTGACTGAGCTCTATTTCCAGTCTGTACTTGCAGCTTGTGCAATACATGAAAATCACCACACTGGCTGTTGTTCACTGGCTGAGGTGGGTTGATGAGGACTGCATTCCCTTCCATATTTCGCATGTCAGACAGGGTATGAGAGTGAGTCTGTGTTGCCGTGTCAGTCATCCCACCTCTTGTTTTAGGATGCCCCCATTAGACGCAGGGCAGACGGTCAGCGGTGGTGGGACTAAGCACCGATGACAAGCTCCTGGAAAGGCTGCAGTTGAGGAGAATGAGCAGAGCCTGCACAGGGACTGGCCCGAGCCTCAGACATGTACGCACACACACACACACACACACACACACACACACACACACACACACACTGAACCCACATTCGTATTTAAGTCCTCATACACATGCATGTCATAGCTGTCTGCAATCTGATGCTCACTATAATATTTTATTGCTGCAATGGAAAACATTGTGTTTGATTTATGTTGTCTGAGTTATTATTTACATTAGTTTATCGTTAGCTTTAATTAATGTTGAATTCCATTCATTTTTGCTTTTAACGATCACCTGCTCGCCAACATGGGCAAACAGCCACCTGCTGCCTTGTGCATACTGTACATGCTGTACATAGAGACTGTGGATGTCACGATCCCTAATGCATATTTGTTGATACGTGATAGTAAGTTTTATTTTCACGTTGCCTTTTGTGTACTGTTAGCTATTTGGAAGTCCAATTATGTGCTGTGGGCATCAGTAAAGTTATCAGTGATCACATCTGAGGCCTCTCATGTGAGTTTATGTTTTACAGTTTTAAATGCCTCCACATTTTTTGATGTATGTTCAAAGTGCTTCAGTGCCACCAACCCTTAGTTTACTTTCTAGTGGACCTGTGAAAGCGTCCAACAATAGCAGATACACGTCAAGCAGATAACCATACTGTACAGCTAACTGAAGAGTGGGAACCATTATTTATAAGATTAATTCAAATATTAACCTATCAGGCACCATATTATGACCACCTGCCTAATATTGTGTTGGTCCCTCTTTTACTGCCTAAACAGCCATTGAGGCATGGACTCTACTCCTCCCCTCAAGGTGTGCTGTGGTATCTGCACCAAGATGTTAGCAACAGAGCCTTTAAGTCCTGTAAGCCGCGAGGTGGGGCATCTATGGATTGGACTTGTTTGCACATCCCACAGATGCTCGTTTGGATTGAGATTTGGGGAATTTGGGGGCCAAGTCAACACCTCAAACTCGCTGATGTGCTCGTCAAACCAGTTGTTGGTCTGCAACAATCTCAAAGCCACCTTCTTCCATTGCTCTTTGGTCTAGTTTTCATGCTCATGTGTCCATTGTTGCTTCTTTCAGTGGTTGACCGAGGTCAGCATGGTCTGGCCTGCTTCTCTACGGCCCCATACGCAACAAACTGCAATGCGCTGTGTATTCTGACAACTTTCTGTCAGAATACACAGCGTGAACTGTTTTTGGTAATTTAAGCTACAGTAGCACATCTGATGGATCGGACCACAAAGGTCAGCCTTCGCTCCCACATTCATCAGTGAGCCTCGGCCGCCTTTTACCTGTCGCTGATCAGCCACTGTTTCTTCTTTGGACCACTCTTGATAGATACTGACACCTGTAGACCGAGAACATCCCACAAGAGCTGCAGTTGTGGAGATGCTGTGAACCAGTTGTCTAGCCATCACAATTTGGCACTTATCAAATCCTCATGCTTGCCCATTTTTCCTGCTTCGAACACATCAACTTTGAGGACAAAATGTTCACTTCCTACCTAATATTATCCTACCCACTAACAGGTGGCATAAAGAAGAGATAATCAGTGTTATTCACTTCACCTGTCAGTGGTTGTTATGTGATTCATGATTAGTGTAAATAGAGTTTATCTCTGTGGATGAAATAGTGTGAGAGACTAATTAGGATAATTTGCTAGCCTGATGTTGGACACAATTGTCAACTTGCCGATCTTCAAATCCATGTTTAGTCTGAACATGGAAATCACTGATTTCTCTTTGGGCATCAGTTTGTTTTTCCCAAGGTCAGTCAGGTGCTTGTGTCAAAGTCCATCCAGATGTTTGGCTTTGCTGACCTTTAAATGCTCCATTTCGCGGACATGTACTAAGATCCTTTTTAAATGGAGAGCTACACTGAGTTTTCCTTTAGGTGTGGGAGAATTAATGCGTGTTCAGGGTTGCAGAAAAGCAACAGTCACTGTTGGTTTACACTGTGGTTTACACTGAGCTTAACACTTTACAGCAGCTTCTTAACCACAGTGAACCCACCCATTCCACTGATACAGGTTGTTTTTTTGTTGTTTTTTTCATTTTGGCTGGTAGTAGTGGATATATCTATCTCTCTATCTATCGATATATATATATATATATATATATATATATATATACACACACACACACACACACACACGATTTCATCCGTTGAATAATCGC